>NW_026606155.1:72000000-74820000 GCF_029834395.1 Sorex fumeus | reverse complement strand
GAACTTGGCTTCCACTTTGGGATGAGAATCACCTTTTTCTATATTTGCCTGCATTTTTGCCTTAATGTCTTTTATGGAACTGAGTCCTTTCAGTGTTTTAGGAGTTTTCTCCTGTTTTTTTGAAAGATTCTCGATTTGAGTGTTGATGGTTTTGAGTCTCTTCCATTCTGGTTTGACTTTTGTGCATTTTTTGTTGTAGTATCTCATATAGATTTCTTTACTGGAGCTTTTTCTTCTGCTTCCTCATCATCAAAGTCATCATCACCATCATCATCATTGTTGTCATTATCATTGTCATCATCTTCATCCTTATCTGCATCAAGCTTTACTTTTTTTCTTTCTGTGGAACCTTGTTGCCCGTCCCAGGAGCAGAACATTTTCCAGATATGCTCAAGAACTGCACATCATCCTCCTCCTCATCTTTTGACTCTGAGTCTTCCTTGACAAAGTGCTGCCCAGAGATATGCACAGGCCCGGAACCTCACTTCAACCGCAGAACTACTAGGGGTGTGATCTCAAAGCCCCCCAGGGAAACCTTTGTCTGCACGGACATTTTCAAAGTTACCAGTGTCACTTTAATCGGACGGCCTTCATAATTCACGGCTTCTGCTTCAACAATGTGCAACTCATCCTTTGCACCAGCCCCCAAGCTGACCGTTCTCAAGGCTCATGTCCATGTCCATCGAATCTTCCATGGAACGGTGGCACACTCTTAGGTGGCGGAGAAGGCGAGAGAGGACACGCCCCATTGCAGGGTAGGAGCGCCCCGCGTAGGACGGAATCGCACCAGGGATCCCCCTACTCTTTTCTCCTCTCCCTTCCTGGCTGAAATCCCTAGATACGAGGCAATCAAGGATCAGACATTGTCTGCAGAGGACTAAGGTTTAAAAGGGGGGGAAGCAGCGCATGTGTCAATAGTCTATGTCAATGTATGCAGCTATGTGTAATTCTAAAAAATTACAGTAACACACAGTTCAATAGTTTCTATGGAAGAGAAGCCTGAACTGGGGATAATATGGAGACATGAAGTCCATTTGGGCTTTTTGTTAGGAATGAAATCTCACAGCCATGGCTTGATTCCTTTGAGACAAATTCAATCTCCATCTGAAAAGCCAGAAATAAATACTGTTTAACAGGTGTTTCTGCACACCAGCAGAAGTGGCAATATCCAATCATTACTTACAACATGTTCTATACAACTCAATGCTAATGGGTGGCAGCAAGGTGCTGTATAAAACCTTTGATTTTGGAAGTTCGTATTCTAGTAAGATGTGGGGAGGGAGACAGTGATCAGAAAAGTAGCAAAATTAATGTAGACAATGTTGAGTAGCAACCAGTTTACTTTTCTTGTGTGGCGGGTGGGGGGGGGGGGAGTAACAATATGGAGAATAGTGACAGCTGGGGTTATTTTGAATATATGTTACATAATCCAAAAAAGAGGTGGCATTTCTGCACAGAAGGAATAAGAGAGGAGGATAAACAGTCTCCATGTATTTGGAGGAACAATGTGAACTCAGGTGGAGCCAGAAGGAAGTAAGGGAGGGAAGGAGAGAGGAATAACCATAAACCATGCAAGAACTCTTAATCACTAGCATATATCACTGCCAAAATGATCATTGTAAGGTTGGAGAGATAGGACAGTGAGTAGACAGCTTGCTTTGCACGTGGTAAACTGGGGTTCAATCCCTGGCATCCCATTCCCTAAAATCCCCCCTGAGTAAACCCTTGAGCACTGCTGGGATGACCCCAAAACCAAAAAATAACATACATAAATAAAGATCATTGTATTAGTATAAATCAGCTTTTTTTTTCCTTTCCAGGAGAGAAAACAGGTCCTTAAATTTAGTGGTTTTTTTTTTAAAAAAAAAAAAAACTTAAAATTTTTAAAGCAGTTTTCCATGCACCATTTTTAGTTAACTGAACTGGAATTAGGAAAGGAAGGTAAATATGCTATTTCTACCTTACACAAGAGGCGAAAAAAAATGACCTGCAACCCCCAACCGCCTTCCACAGACTTCAGGGTTCCAAAGACTTCATCAATAGAGGAGGCTTTTGGGGTTTAAAACTAGGGCTCGTCCGGGATTTGAACCCGGGACCTCTCGCACCCTAAGCGAGAATCATACCCCTAGACCAACGAGCCAAGTCATGTATAGCACTTTTAATTATATCCCAAGGCTCATTCACATCTTTAAACACTTGCAGGAATATGCCTGAATGCTTCCTATTGGCAGGAGGCAGTTTGTTTAACCAGCTAGCACCAGCCTCACGAGGCAAGTCATTTATTAGTTCCTTACACTGTCTCCAGACACGGGAAGCAGCCGGGAAACACGGGGTCTCATTGTCTTCCCTGAAAGGAAAATAAATGCAGGCGGTCTCAAGGTCTCAAAGTCTTCCCTGCAGGTAGAGAGATCTGCTTGCGAGAGCCGCAGAAAAAAAAAAATCGCAGCGCAGGCTCCAGCGAGATTTGAACTCGCGACCCCTGGTTTACAAGACCAGTGCTCTAACCCCTGAGCTATGGAGCCCCAACTTAGCGCTGTCTTCTCCACGTCTCACTTTATAGATGTATACAGTAAACGTATCATATGGAAGCCCGAATTCTAGCGCTCTGCTACAAAATTACATTTTTTTTCTCTTGGAACCTTGGAACCTTGGAACCCAGTGCTTTGAGCTAAACCGCTGCAGACTCTCCTAGTCCCGGACATCTTTGCGATTCGCTGAAAAAGTACCTACTCTGGCTCTAGTGTCCGACAGAGTGTAGATGAAAGAATCAAGATGTTGGGTGCACAGGAGACCCTCCTGAGGAATAACAGCCACGTATAAAGAGAACGGGAGATTATGATGTAGCCCCTTCTGTTAGAACAGCAGTAAAATAAAATAAATCGGGGCGGGGTGGGAGGAGGGGGAAGGAATGGTTAAGCAGAATTTCTCTCATGGTTTCGTTCTTTCTGAATCCAGGACACAAATATCTAAACTTCCTTTTGAGGGGAGGAAAAATAGAAAGGAAAGGATCAGTTTGAAACTATAGCAACTAACACAACTAGGAGCAAAACAAAAACCAAAACCACGAAAAAACTCCAAGTGGCGAAAAATAACTCAGTTACAGAAGAATAGATTACAACAGCACATATCTCAGAAAAATAAAATATTGTTAATGTCTTTCCTTTTAGATAAGACCGTTTGGGGGGTAAGTACAAGCAAGATGTCTTGCACACTGTCAACCTGGGTCGGATCCCTGGCACTACATGGGAGTCACCAAGCCTGGACACAAATGATCCCTGAGCAAAGAACCAGGAGTATTCCCTGAGCACCACTGGGTGTGACCCCAAACAAATCAAAAATCCTGAAAGTACAAGCAAGAATTAAGGCATTTGTTTTCTCCTGCCTCTGAACCCCAATCCAATCCCAGATCACCTGTTACCCTCAAAAGAAAAAGATGGAATTAATGATTTGAGAATTAAAGCCAACATTGCTGCATTTATTTCAGGGATGTTCAAGTAAATGAAACACACATTCCAAAGGCTTCTTGTTCACAATCACATAAAATTAAACTGCTCTTCTGTAAGTTGTTTAATATTATTTTCAAAACAATCTCCCTTAGAAAATTATTGTATTAGTTAAGCCTCTTCATTTTTTAAAAAAATTTTTTATTAGTGAATCACTGTGAGGTTATAGTTACAGGCTTAGAAACTTTCGTGCTTGCGTTTCAGTCATACAATGATCGAAGCCTCTATTCTTGCTATAAAATTAATTTCACTCATATTCTTTCCTTAAAGAATGATGGACTCATCTGTTTTCAAAGAATACATTTTAATTCATTTAATTCATTCCTTTTAATTCATTAAAGGAATTTCCTACCATCAGATCTACCACTAGTAAATTATCACCATTGTGTTTACCCAAAGATGATGAAAGCTATTGGAAATTGTAAACTTGTTTTGAAATTTTGTGTTCATTTTACGATACGATACAGTTTATATAGGAATTTTAAAAGTGCTCCATATACAAACAATTAATTTGCTTCAGCGACCTCTTAGAAATATAGTGTAAACATCTAAGAACCACAATAGAATCCTCGATAGCTCTAACTCCAGCAAAGATATTCTAAAAAGTCAGTACAAAGAATACTGGGGCACACTTGTGATATAACGGGTGTCTTTTTTCATATCCATGCCAGACCAGTTGTTAAGCATATAGTAAATACTGGAAGCTCAGTATTCATATAGCATGCCCTTTTCACTGCCTCTGGTCCTGCACAAAAACTTCATCTTCCAGCTGAAGGACCTACAGGCCCATTAAGCAGACTTAATTGGACTTAAATCATCTCCAAAAATAAGCGATCATGAAGGTCATTGCTATGTGGTCATAAGTGTACTTCAGGATTCCTTGATGGATTGAATGAAATGCCCAAATATGAAGTGCCTCGAAAACCGACAGAATTTTAGACTGAGTCTGTGTTCAGCAGAAAAGATCTGCAGGAGAGAAACCCATTCTATTATAGCATTTTTGTTTGCCAAACCTAAAGAATATAACATATCCAGCCTGAAGAGAGCGACAAATGCAATTGTCAACCTGCTGGTTTTAGTTGAAGCAACAGCTTTAGGACAAGACCTGAAGGCAATGCAGGGAGAAGTTTGAGTGCCATTGTGTTGCTCCAGAAAGCCAGCAGCTCTAAATGCTCCACCCTACAGCTTGTCCCCTGGGGTCCTTGGAATTCTACCTAAATTTCCTTTTCTGGATTGATAGCTTCTCTCCCAAAGATTCAAGGGTAAACGCCAACAGGAAAAAAGGGTATTAGGGAATAAGAATATAATCCTTCCTTAAGGACATAAACAGATTTACTTCTATCTGGCATGAAAATAGAAGTTTAAGAATTTTGTTAAAGAGAGGAACAGATATTAGAAGGACTTCACTCATTTGTAGAGTATAAAATAACAACTTGAGACTGACACCTAAGGACAGTAGATACATGGGCCAGGAAGATTGCTCTATAGTTGGAAGCCTGCCTCATGAGTGTGTGTGTGTGTGTTGGGGGTCGGGTGGGGAGGAGAAGGCAGCTGGAATAGAACAAGAATCACCAAGAAAATGAGGGTTGGAGGAATTGGTCAAGATGGGAGATGTGTGCTGAAAGTGGATAAAGAACCAAACATGATAACCTCTCATTATCTGTATTGCAAACCATAATGCCCCAAAGTAGAGAGAGAGTAAGGGGAACATTGTCTGGAGGCAGGGGGAGGGTGTGGAAGGGGGGGGGTATACTGGGGATATTGGTGGTGGGGAATGTGCTCTGGTGGAGGGATGGGTGTTCGATCATTGTGTGACTGTAACCCAACATGAAAGCTTGTAACTATCTCACGGTGTTAAAAAAACAACAACAATAAAAATATTGTAAATTAAAAAAAAAAAAAACTGCGGGGGCCAACCCAGCAGTACTAGGGGAGGAGCGTATGGTGGTCTAAAGAGGCTGCAAGCGGGAAAGTGGGCAGGACCCCCAAGCGAATTTGCTCTTTTTAGCAAATCCAGGTGACAGGATCTTCTCCCAGAAACCCAAAGAAGCTTAGGATACAAACACCTAGCTCCTCCCCCACTCCTCAAGCCCTTCATGTTCTGGTGATGTCAGTGGACCCCACAGGTCGCTCACGTGAGAAGGAGGAAAGAAGGATGCGGTCACCTTCTCCCACTCTGCCTCTGCCACTTGGGTACCACTGGGAAGACTAGGCCTGGTAAAGTCTGCGATGAGCCCCTGCTCCGCATGGGCCTGACCGTTCCTTCCCCCCGCCCCCCCCCCCCGCCACCCTCCCCACCACACCTGTCAGCCCTACCAGGTGACTGTCAGGTCACACCTCACACCTGAAGTCCTCTTGGTCTGCCAGGCACGGGAGTTGATTCCCACCACCTGAGTTCTCAGGGAGCCACAGACTCAGGCTGGAGCGAGGATTTGCTCATTGCAGGAAAGGAGAAACCAGTCCCAGGCCTTACCCAGGGTATCTGGGGTTCTTGTCTCACCATGCAGAAACGAATTTCAGGAGTAGACAAGCAGTAAAGTAAAACAGTTTTTATTTGGAGGGTTTTTGAAGGTGTGTGTGTGTGTGTGGGAGAGAGAGAGAGAGAGAGAGAGAGAGAGAGAGAGAGAGAGAGAGAGAGAGAGAGAGAGAGGCTCATTCAAGAGAGAACATGGTTTTCTCCAAGGGCAGAGAGAGACCCCTACACACATTCCAGCATTAGATGTGAACACATGAAAGTACACATCTCAAAAGAGGAGATGCAGGTGACACATGTGTTCAGGCGCCACACGTGCTTGACCACATGGGCATAAGCAGCACAAGCACATGGGCTTGAGCAGCATAAGTGTACTCTTCCTCGGTTCAAGGTGACTTTTATAGAGTTTTTTCCAACCTGCCCTGAGGTGGGACTTCTACCTAGATAAGAGTTCATTGCTAGGGTTGTTGCTAAGTGGCTAGAATTGGGTGTGGCCTTTGAAACTCCTTTTCTTGACCTTTGATCCTGCTGGATCTTCTCTGGGTTGAATCCCTAAAGTTAATTGGATTAAGGGAGAGGTCCTAGGGTTTTTGAGTAACTTCATGAGGGGGCCAATCTCAGGGTCTGCAGAAGGTCTTATCAAGACTTTGTTTTCTGTATCCATAGGGTGGAACAGCCTTAGAATTTTCCTTCCCAGAAGTTTTGTTGACCTATGTCTCATTGCCGAGGACCTTTCCCTGTCTACCTGCCTGAATCTCTGGGACCCCAAATCCTAGAAAAAAATCACTCACAAATGCTTTCATTCTTCAACCAATCCCTTTCAACAGTATACAAAAAAAAAGGGGGCGGGGGGAACATTCTCTCTTCAGCCTGGGAAAGAAAATGTGACTATCTCAGGTTTCAGCAAAGTTCTACCTCAGGATCCTTGATTTACAAGGTGAGAGCACTGACGTCTGAAAGTATTAAAGCCATTTAACATTTAACATCAAATCCCCTAAATTGAAAAAAAAAAAAACAACTGCAAACAACTTTTATATCTTAGTAAAACGTAACACATGCTTTAAAACAAAAAGGGGTGTTTGGAAGGAAGCAGCCCTTTCATTTATGAGGAAGGATGGATGGGTCTGAGCAGGTCCCAACCTGACTGTGGTAAATCAGTGAACAGAGAAACTCAGTCTCAGGCCAGACACACCCACCAGCTTTGGTGACTGGAGTTGAGGGTGGGCGGCACTCCTGGGGCTCCATGGACCAGTAAGAAGAAGACAGAAAGGCAAGGGGAAATGTGGCATTAGCATCCTTGCCTCCAACCTGATGTAGGCAGGTAGATAGGGAAAAGGCCCTTGGTGATGGAACTTGAATTAACAAAGTTTCATGGAAGGAGAATTCTAGGACCAACCCACCCTGTGGATACAGAGAACAAAGACTTGATAAGACCATCCGCAGACCCTGAGGATATAGGCCTCCTTCCCATGAAATTCCTCTTTTTGGACCTCCCTGGTAACATCCTTAGCAACGGACTTTTACCTGGGAAGAAGCTTCACGTGAGGGCAGGCTGGAGAAACCCTATAAAGGCCACCTTGAACAACGGAAGGGCGCGCATATGCTGCCTGAGCCCATGTGTGCTTTCGCCAATGTGGCTGAGCACATGTGGTGCCCGAGCGCATGTGTCGCCCGCATCTCCCTTCTTGAGATGTGTACTTTCATGCCTTTCTCTCTCTCTCTCTCTCTCTCTCTCTCTCTCTCTCTCTCTCTCTGCCCCTCCCTCTTCAAAAATCCTCCAAATAAAATCTATTTGTTTCACTGCTTGTCTACTCCTGAAATTCCTTTCTGCGAGGTGAGACAAGAACCCAGTAACCCTGGGTCCCGGGTGGCAGAGGTGGGTGGGGAGAAAGTGACCGTCTTTCTCCTCCCCGCTTCACATAAGTCACCCGTGGGGCCCACCGACATCAAACCTGCTTGGATTCCATAAAACCCAACCAGGTTTGGCAGCTCCACTGCCAACCAGGGTTCAATCCTGACACTTCATAAGGTCCACTGGGCACCACCCAAAGTGGTTCCTAAGGGCAGAGCCTGAGTATCACAGGGTGTAGACCAAAAACCAAAACCAAAATAAATAAATAAAAAGCTCCAGTGCTCACAGATTAAGGCAGGTGTTCGAAAGGGAGGTGGCTTTCTCAAGCTCCTTCAGGACTAGACTAAGGGCCTCACACATGCAAAGTACTTACTCTACCACTGAGCTGCATCCTTGGTCTCTCTCAACTTCTTTTAAATGCGTCTTGTCTTTTCTTTCTTTTTGAGAAGTAAAATAGGTTTATTTAGGAAAGATGAGAGGAGACAGAGAGAGATAGTTTCCTAAAGGAAGAGAAATTATGCAGCTCAAACTGGGATGCCAATAACTTTCAGTAAAGGGAAAATTTGACACCCAAAGTAGAGGGGTGTGGGTGACTCCAAGACAGTGCTTGAGTACTTTTTAGTATCTATCACAGTTTTTTTTCCTTTGGACACACCCAGTGGTGCTCTGGGCTTATAGTACTAGCTATGGGGCTTATTCCTGGCTCTACGATCACTCATAGTGGGGCATGGGGGAACTATATTAAGACCATATGGGGTACTGGGGGGGTCAAACCCAGGTTAAGTATTTGCAAAGCTAGCACCCTACTTGCTGCATCTTTCTAAGCCCTTTAGGTAGCTTTTGTTTGTTTTTGTTTTGTTTTTGTACAATAACAGACCATGTTAAGGTGTTACTCCTGGCTCTGCACTCAAGAATTATTCCTGGTGGGTTCAGGGAACCAAATGGTGTGCTGGGGATCAAACCCAGATGTCTTCAGTCCCACCTTAGGTAGTTTTTTGTTTTGGGGGGGTTTGTTTGTTTGTTTGTTTGTTTTGCTTTTTGGGTCACACCCGACGATGCTCAGGGGTTACGCCTGGCCCTGTACTCAGGAATTACTCCTGGTGGTGCTTGGGGGACCATATGGAATCTAGCCTGGGCTGGTCGCGTGCAAGGCAAACCTGCTGTGCTCTAGGTCCACCTTAAGTTGTTTTAAAGATAATACTCATTATCTCTCTAGACAACTTTCAAGAATCACAACTGAAGATTCTTTTCCCTCTCTAATTATTGGTCCTTCTATTGTAGGCAGCTAGGTAAGGCAAACTGACCTTGGTAATGACCTGACCCTGGTAATGTACTTTTGAGAAATAGTAATAGGGGCAATAATACTAGGAATTGGGCCACACTTGACAATGCTCAAGGGTTATTCCTGGCTCTGTACTCAGAAATCACTCCTGGTGGTGCTCGGGGGACCATATGGGATGCCAAGATCAAACCTGGGAGCCACATGTACAAGGCAAACTCTACCTGCCGTACCAGGTGTACTATCACTCTTAAACAGGTATTATAGCACTGAAATAGCCCAAAGGCATAAGGACCACATCCTTTTGACATGCAAGTCCTGAGCTCTTTGGGAGGAGAAACTGAGGCACCACTCAGATGCAGAAATCCAAAGACACACCAATAGAAGGGTGGAACCCCTCAGTAAAGGAGTAGCTACATAAGAATCTGTGGGATTATGAAAAGACCACAACAGTGCAAGGCTTTCCTGTAATTATATTTTATGCAATATAATCATGTATGCAAATCGCAGGCAAAACTCATTTTGGAGAACTTTATAAAAGCTCTTTCCCAAACTCATTTGGGACTTGTTCTTCAAGCCCATGTTCTCTCTTGAACACGAATCTTGTTTACTTGTCTGTTTCTTTGCTTGGTTTTTATCACTATGGAGAAGCCTAAGTTCTCTCTAACATGTACTTCTCCCTTTCTCTCCTCTCACATCTTTCTAATAAGTTTCAGTAAAAACAACAGCAACAACAACAACCTTTGTTTCAAGGACTGGGGTAAGGTGCTTACATCAGGTAAGGTGCTTGCCTTGCATATGACTGACCTACGTTTGGTTCTGTGGTCCCCATATGGACTCCTGTGTACCATCATTCCTGAGCACAGAGCCAATAATAACCCCTGAGCATATCTGGTTGGGGCTTCAAAACAAAAGAAGGAAGGAAGGAAGGAAGGAAGGAAGGAAGGAAGGAAGGAAGGAAGGAAGGAAGGAAGGAAGGAAGGAAAAAAGGAAGAAGGAAAGAAGGAAAGAAGGAAAGAAAGAAAGAAAGAAAGAAAGAAAGAAAGAAAGAAAGAAAGAAAGAAAGAAAGAAAGAAAAAGCTTCACCATTTTGCCTCCTCCTGAAATTCTTTTCTGTGAGGAAAAGGTGACAGACCCAAATGCCTGTGCCTTATGAGGTTAGGAGCTAGGCAAGGCATTTTCCCTCAGAGTTCACAGCTGAGGTGAGTTGAGCAGAGATGGAAGTACATTTCTTCATTTGTTTGTGGGTCACATCTAGCAATGCTTGGGAGTTACTCCTGGCTCTACACTCAGGAATCACTCCTGGCAGTGCTCAGGGGACCTTATGAGATGCTAAGGATCAAACCCAAGTTGGTCACATACAAGGTAAGTACCCTACCTGCTCTACTCTGACTCTGGCCCTGCAGAAGCATTTTTTTCTTGAGACAACCTCCTGTGCTCCCCATTTTATCAGTTACCAGCCACACTTCCATTCCACTGAGTTCTCACTCAGAAATCTTGTAGAATAGAAATTCTATTATTACGAACAGAACCAGATGAAAGCATTATTACTTCCAGGGTCGAGTGAAGCTACAGCACCTTTTCATGCTAATGGGTAGTCGGTCAATTTTGGAGCAATAGCTTGTGGTTGGTGTGCTTTATCTCTAAATTTTTTATTTTATTTTTAATTTAAATTTTTAGATATCTAAATTTTTTATGTAGGATTACTGCTATTTATTCAGCCACTGATTAGCTGTAGATATCTAAATTTTTTAAAAAACATTGTCTCCATATATACTCCAACATGAAGTGTTTAATAATAATCACTGAAAAACATTCCTACTTTGGACAAACTTGCAGGCTATCGAATGTAGCCTGCCCACAGGGCAGAGTCTGGCAAACTCCCCGTGGAGTACCAAATATGCCAAATACCAGTAATAATGATGGGTCTCATTCTCCTAAATAGCCTTGAATATAATCTCAGGGCTAGGATGAAAGAGACGTTACTGGGGCCTGCTCGAGACAATCGACGAATAACAGGATGATGAAATGAAAAACATTCCAACAAAATAATACAGAAAAAAGCAAATCAAGTCTCATGACCTTTCCTTGGGATCCCAACTCTTTGAATTATTGTTCCTTAGATTTTCCCTCTAAAATCAAAGTTACTAGAGGTTAAGAACTTTTCTTGTGAATCTGTAATGTATCTCACAATGATTCATTAAAAAATAAAAAAATTAGTAAAAGTAAATAAGTAAATACCAAAAAAAAAAAAACCCTCTTCTTTTTTGAGATCGCAGATCCCGCCTGCCTGCACCCATGCTAGAGTGCTCTGTCCTCTCCATCATGAGGATCTTCCTGTCTCTGGTCCTGCTGGTGTCCAAAGGCCCAGTCCCTGCCCAGGCAGCCCCAGAGCTCTCCAGCACCTTAGAGAGGATCCCCGACAAGCTGAAAGATTCCAGGCAAGCTCAAGGAGATTGGGAAGACCCTGGGGGAGGGACCTGGTCAGTTGTCACCTGAATCAAAGAGAGTGAGATTACCACCAAGGTCAGGGATTGGTTTCATGAAACACTAGAGGAAATGAAGGAGAAATGAAGAAAGAACTTCTGAGCACCAGGAGGGAAGCCTGAGATTACTTCCCTGATAGTCCAGCGTCCCTGCACTCCCACTAATAATAGCTACTCAGAAAAAAAAAAAAGAAGAAAATAATTTTTTTCTTTCTCTTTTTCTTTCGTTTTTGGGCCACACATGATTGTGTTCATGAGTTATTCCTGTCAGTGCTTGCGGATGATTTGTGATACAGGGATTAGAACCAGGATCAGCAGTATGCCAGGCAAGTGCTTTATCTCTGGCACTCTCTAGGACTGGAATCATTTCTTGTTCATCTTAACATCACTTGATCACTTGACTTCCTGTTACTCATCAATTTGCTCAAGCAGGCGCCAGTAATGTCTCCATTCATCCCTGTTGCATGCTAGTGTAGCCCAATGGCGTCTGTTCGTTCTAGGAAAATGAAGAGCCTCAAACCGATTATTCAGGGTCTTGAAGAAGAAGTCTGACCATCTGGTAGGTGGGTGGCCACTTGGTCTTTTGACATCCCTTGGAATCCAGTCGGTAATGGCTCTAGTCCAGTGGTCTCCAAATCTCATTACGTGTCCAGCCCATCTGATTTTTGACTCCTTGGCAAACAAGACAGGATCCCTGATTCTTGACCATCGATGGGGGTCAGAACTCCGGATTCTTTCTCTCATTTGAGTGAAACGTGATACTCCAAGCATAGCTCTTTGATTCCTCTTTGGGAGACCCAAACAGCGTTCTCACCCTGTTTTTGAAGGGCCCAGGTCTCTGAGGCGTATGTTAATGCAGGAAGAACAGTGGAATCGAAGAGATGTGCCCGGAGCGGAAGGTTCTTCATCCTCTTAGCTATTTCTTGGACACTCTTGAAGGCGTTCCAAGCCACTCTCTTCCTCCTGCGCAACTCAGGTGAAGAACCTGCCATCAGTACTCATCAATACACTAGCTCGGCTCTTCACACGCTACCTGTCTGAATGCAAGGTTCCGTCCCAATGGAAAACCAGCAGGACTGTACTACTGTACAAGAAGGGAGACAACCACGACATTGGCAACTATAGCCCGATCTGCCTATTGTCTATCATCTACAAGCTGTTCACTTGAGTCATCCTGAGTAGGGTTGGCAGAACACTAGATGAAGGACAACCATGCGAGCAAGCCAGGTTCTGAAAAGGATTCAGCACCATCGACCATATCCACGCGATAACCAAGCATGTTGAGGTTTCTCGGGAGTTCAAGATGCCACTCTGTCTAACATTCATTGATTTAAAGAAGGCCTTTGATTCTGTTTAGATGGAAGCAGTCATCAAAGCCCTAGCCAATCAGGGCATTCAATACATCAGGATCCTCTGTGAGCTGTATTATGGATTCACTACCAGGATCTCACCATTCTATAAAGAAGTGATCATCAATGTCAAGAGTGGGGTTCGGAAGGGTGATACCATTTCACTGAAACTCTTCAGTGCCACCCTCGAGAACGTCATGAGATGACTGGAATGGGAAGGAATGGGAGTGAAGATAGACGGTTGGCAACTATATCACCTCCGCTTTGCTGATGACATCGTTCTAATAACACCAAACATTAGCCAAGCGGCACGAATGCTGACCAACTTCAACTGTAAGTGTGGAAAGGTCGGATTACAGCTGAATCTCACAAAAACAATGTTTATGAGAAACAGTCTCGTTCCTGACTTCCATTCGCTCTCAATGGAACGACCATCTCTGAAAGCAACAGTTACGTGTACCTAGGTCGAGAAGTCACCTTAACATGTATTAGTATATTACAATTCCCAGTAACATTTTGGTTGAATAAATGAATATTTGTCCAAAACTCCAAAATCCCAGTTTCAGTTTTAGAGGAAACAAAAGGATTAGAAATCCACTGAAGCAGTATGGCAGCTCTCTTGCATGTGTGACACCTGTGTTATGTTCTCTAACACCACACCACACACACATACACACACACACACACACACACGTAAAAACTAAAGAAGATTGAAGACAATAGATATAAAAATGTAAAATGATGGGGGAGAAATTCGAAGAGCTGGACTGCATACTGCCCCCCTCCTACCCACCTAATATTGAAGTTATAATTCTGGTGGCCCCCACCACCTCTGGGGAAACCCGGAAGAAAAAAATATAAAAAGATCGGTAAATTAAACACAGTGCAATGACAAAATGATTGAGGATGTTTTTAATTTATCATTGTAATAAAGTGCAGGTTTTGGAGGGGAAAGGGTGTTGCCCCATTCGCCCTCTCCTCTCTGGAAAGAAGATGGCAGCCACATGGGTGCCTTGTGGAGAGTAGGTGTGAGTCGGGGGTGTGGGGGCGACTAAAACCTCATGGGAAGGGGAGCATTCCAGTCCGTCCTTCACGCCCTACCGAGGCCGCCAGTTGCCCCCCACGAGTGGCTCTCCAGCACGGCCACGACTCCAGAGCACAGAAACCAATCTCTTAATTATCTGACTCTCAGTAGAAATACTTCCAGGGTTAATTAGCAAAATAGCGGAAATCCAAAACCAACATTTAATTCTTGAACCCAGCTGTAGAAAGCGAATCACTTCACAATGCTTTCTCAGCGTGTCTGATGTGGGGGGAGGGGGTAAACTCTAAATAATAGTGGTGCATCTTTTACTGCAACAATGAATCTAATCAAAGCAGATAAAGTGTCAACTAGAACTCATCTACCTCGCAGGCATTGGGAGGGGTTGGGGGTGGGGTTTTATTGGGGTTCTTCGTGGTAAAAAATAAGTATTGGTAAAGGGAAAGGTGTTTGATATTTGCATGACTAGGACCTAAACCTGAAAGCTTTGTAACTTTTCCCACAGTGATTCAATAAATAAATAAATTATTAAAAAAAATAAAATAAAATATTAATGTAAAAAAAAGTGCAGGTTAGAAAACCAATTCTATTATTCATAAAATTTCTCTTTGACTTGCTTTTCCAAAGCCATCTGGATTATCATACATAAATGACTAAAAAAAAATATTTGTTCTCTTTTCCATGTACAGTAAATAAAATTGGTGGTAGGGGGGGCATATACAAAAATATCCAGAGAAGTTATTGTTTTGTTATTATAAGGGAATCCTTATTGAAATTTTTGATTTTCTTAAATTGTGGGAAGACTACTGAGAATCTTAATAAGTTTTAACTTCTGGTGAAGGCTGTCCACAGACCCTTTTATGTATTGAATAATAGTTATGAAGTGTTTTCCCAGACAAATACATATCGGCTTAGACACAAGAAATTTATGTAACTGTGGGATTTATACATTTTCTTTTTTCTTTCTTTCTTTCTTTCTTTCTTTCTCTTTCTTTCTTTCTGTCTTTCTTTCTTTTTTTCTTTCTTTCTTTCTATTTTTATTAGTGAAACACCATGAGGTACAGTTGTAGACTTACAAATTTTTGTGCTTGGGTTTCAGTTATACAATGATCAAGTACCATTCCTCCACCAGTGCCCATCCTCCACCACCACAGATCCCAGTATCCCTCCCACCCCCCATCCCGCCCATCCCACCCTTCCTCTGTGGCAGGGTATTCCCTTTTGTTCTCTCTCTCCTTTTTGGTGCTGTGGCTTGCAAAAGAGGCATTGAGTGGCAATCATGTTCGGTCTATAGTCTACTTTCAGCATGTATCTCCCATCCTGGGAGGATCCTCCCAACACCCTTTATTTGGTGCTCCCTTCTCTATCTCAGCTGCCTTTTCCCCTAGCATGTGCGGCTGGCCTCTAAGCTATGGAGTAAACCTCCTGGTACTTATCTCGGCTATTCTTGGATGTTAGTCTCCGATTTTGTTACTTTATGTTCCCCAGATAAATGCAAGGATTTATACATTTTCTTAAGTTCATTTTCAGACCATCTGAAATGGTTACCAGGTACCATTTGGGACTTGCTCTTCAAGCCCATGTTCTCCCTTGAACACAAATCTCTCTTAATTGTCTCTATGTTTCTTTGCTTGCCTTTTTCCACTATGGAGGTTAAGGCTTCATGAGTTGGAGGTCTTACACTAAAATGATGGTTGGTGCTAACTATGGTATAGAATATATGAGATAGAATTAATGATTTTTTTTTTTCGGAGAAAGGATAGTCTTTGTGGGGCTGGTGTACAATGAATAGGGTATTTGCCCCACACATGACTAACCTGGGTTCTATCTCCAGCATCTCCAGTAGTAATTCCTGAATGTAGAGCCAAAAGTAACTCCTGAGCACTGTAGGGTATGGCCCCCAAGCCTTCCAAAAGTAGTAGTAGGAGGAAGAGGAATAGAAAGAGAAAGAGAAGAAGAAGAAGAAGAAGAAGAAGAAGAAGAAGAAGAAGAAGAAGAAGAAGAAGAAGAAGAAGAGGAGGAGGAGGAGGAGGAGGAGGAGGAGCAGGAAGAGGAGGAGGAGAAAGAAGAGGAGAAGAAATAGGAAGAGGAAGAAACTATGACTTGAAACTTTTTTACAGGTTTCAGAATTCAACCATCCAACCTTCACTTATTTTCTTCTTTTGGGGGGGATGGGGAAGGAGGGCATTATACTAAACATGGTGATACTCAGTAATAGCTCCTGGCTTTGTGCTCAGGGATCACCCTTGGCTAGATTCAGGGGACTATATGCAGTACAATGGTTTGAATTGGGGTCAGCTTATGCAAGATAGATGCCTTAACCCCTATACTATTTCTCTGGCCCACCTCTTATTTTCTTATCAAAACTTTTAGCAAGGAAGACATCCCCCCAAAAGCTTGTCATCACCTTCTTAAACATGTCCTTCAAAACTTCCTTGACTCGCTCATTGCGCAGGGCATAGATGAATGGATTCAGCAAAGGTGTCACAAATGTTGTTACCACTGTCACCGCCCAGTTAGTATCCACAGAGCCACTCTGGGATGGACGGACGTAGAGGAAAATGGCACTTCCATAGAAGAGAGTCACCACCATCAGGTGGGAGGTGCAGGTAGAGAAGGCCTTCTGACGGCCTGAAGCAGAGGGGATGCGCAGGACAGTCGAGACAATGTGGCCATAGGACACAGCAGTAATCAGCAGGGAGGATATAATGACAAGAGCAGCCAGAGCAAAGTCGGTTTCCTCCAGCTTCTTGGTGTTGGTGCATGCCAGGCGCAGCAGTGGGCCACTGTCACAGAAGAAGTGCTGCACGACAGCGTCCTGTTCACAGAAAGGAAGCAAGGCCACAGCCACTGTGGGACCGAGCACAGGGAAGAGCCCACCCATCCAGCAGGCCAGGGCCATCCGTAAGCACACAGCACCATTCATGAGCACGGGGTAGTGCAGAGGGTGACAGATGGCCAGGTAGCGGTCCACAGACATGACAGCCAACAGTAGGAACTCAGAAGCCCCAAGAAAGAAGTAGAAGTAAAACTGCGCAATACATGCAGCAAAGGAAATCGTGTGTTGTCGGGAGAGGAAATTACTCAGCATCTTGGGAATGATGACTGAAGTGAGCAGGATCTCTAGGCAAGAGAGGTTACCCAGGAAGAAGTACATGGGGGTCTGCAGGCGAGTATCTGCTCCTATCACCCCAATGATCAAGACATTGCCTGTAAGAGTCAGCAGATAGACGAGAAGGAAGACAGAAAACAGTTCTGCCTTTGTACTGTTGAGATTGGGGAAACCAGCCAGGATGAATTCTGTCACACCACTGCTATGGTTCCCTCCAGAAGTCATTATTCTTCCCACCTGTGCAGCAACATGAACATGACTGGGGTGAGGACAGCCAAATCTTTATAATGATAAACCACATACTCTCCACTTTCTCCAATCACAGAGTCAGCTAAGATAAGGAAGGACCTCAGGTCCTCAAATAATTTATTTTCAAGTTGGAGAGTTTCCGATTTTCCTAAAAGATAACTGAAACCTAGGTGTGTATAAAATGTTAAGAAAGAAAGAAAAAAATAAAAGAAAGAAAGAAAGAAAGAAAAAAGGAAGATAGAAAGAAACCTAGGCCATTAGTACATGTCTTATATTAAATTATTCTTTTCACGGAGAATTTTCCCTGAAACACTGAAATCTAATGGATCCCAGCTTGTCAAAGAGTGCTTGCCTAACAAACGTGCCATCTTTTTTTGTTTGCTTGTTTTTGGGTCACACCCAGGAATGCTAGAGGCTACTCTTGGCTCCCTGTTCCCCCCGGGTTGCTCCTGGAGTTAGAACCCAGGCCTCCTTTAGGCAAAGCTAACGCTTGTTGCTCAGCTTGTTGCACTAGCTCTCCAGCCCCATTATCTTTTAAAGAGAGAAAAAGGAGAAATTACATTCACTGAATGACAGTTGAACATACACATATTTTTGTTTAGCACTGTAGCACTGTCCTCCCGTTGTTCATTGATTTGCTCGAGCGGGCACCAGTAACGTCTCACAAATTATGACACTTACTGCTACTGCTTTTGGCATTTTGACTACGTCACGGGGAGCTTCCCAGGCTTTGCCGTGCGAGCGAGATACTCTCAGTAGCTTGCCGGGCTCTTTATTGTCAAATATTCTGGAGAATATTGAGTTGAGTTTCTTAAGCTTTTTATGTCAATGATATCAACAAAGTCCTTTCATAACTTGACTTGCCAGAGATAAGATAATACATTTTCAGTAGTCATTCATTAAATCAGACAAGAGGTCCATTTAATTTATGGTATTCTTCCATCTAAAGACCATTACCAGTTATAAGAACCAAATCAGTACTATACTGAAGCTTTAAAAAAAATTTCAGGGGTTGGAGTCATTGTACAGATGTTAAGGCGCTTGCCTTGCACACAGCTGACCCAAGTTCAATCCCTGGCACCTCATATGGTCCCCTGAGCCCACCAGGAATGATCCTTGTAGAGCCAGGAGTATGTCCTGAGCACAGCTGGGTGTGACCCAAAGTACCAAAAAAAAAAAAAGAAGTCTTAAAAAAATTATTAACAGAATACTGGTCCCTTTTAGCCATTTGGAGCAAGAGAGTTTCCTTTAAGAAATTGTTCTTGGGGCTGGGGCGATAGTACAGTGGGTAGGGTGTTTGCCTTGCATGAGGCCAACCTGGGCTCAACTTCCAGCATCCCACATGGTCGATTTTCCAGCATCCCATTATGGTCCCCCGAGCACTGCCCCGAGTAATTCCCGAGAGCAGAGCCAGGAGTAACTCCTGTGCATCGCCAGGTCTGACCCAAAAAGAAAAAAAAAAAAGAAAGAAAAAAGAAAAGAAAAAGAACTTGTTCTCTATCAGTCCAATTCTAGAGTACACGCCAGCTGACTTTGTTCCCAGAAAACATGAAGCTCTTTATTTACAACTTCTTACCTGTGGTTCCTCCTGGATAAGAAAAATTTTGTAAAATTTATCTAGGAGAAGCAATTCTAAGGGCTTTCTTCCAGGGTTTCCATTCACTCAAAGTCTCCTCTCCTAGAGAGAACAAAAGGGAATGCCCTGCCACGGGTGGGACAGGGGAGAATGGGGGGTGGGAGGAATACTGGGATCAGTGGTGGTGGAAGATGGGCACTGGTGGAGAGATGGGTACTTTAACGTTGTATAATTAAAACCCAAGCACAAAAATTTGTAAGTCTACAACTGTACCTCATGGTGTTTCACTAATAAAAATTTAAATTAAAAAAAGTCTCCTCTCCTTCCATTACTATAAGAAAAATTGTCTTATAATCAATAGAAATCATTCAATTTTTTGCTCTGTGTTAATTATGTATCAGAGCTATTATTGGTGATTCTATGAATAAGGGAGACATTGTCACTATCCTCATGGAGCTCCCTTACAATAAGAATGACAGAAAAAGTAATAAGGAACAAGCAGAATGTCACAGATAAGCATGCAGTCTAAGCTTAGAGGAACATAGAAGAGGAGACAAGCACTTGAGACATAAGTATATTCTGGAGAAAAGTGAAACCTAAAATAAATACTGAAAACTAAGTATGCATTTGATCAGAGGAAAAAGACTGTTTAGTTTTGTTTTTAATTTTCAAGTGCTTTTGGATTTGGTTTAACATCTTACTAGCCCCTTCACTGATTTACTGTGACAAAAGAAAAAAACACCCTCGAACACATGTTTATTTTAGCACAGTACAGTTTAAAAATGTTTTAGTAATAGAAGATAGAATTGAGGAAGAGAAAATCCTCTCTAGAAATCTAAATAGGAGCATATAAAATGGTATTCTACAATATCTATGTGCCTATTTGATTTTCTTTGATGATTTGTATTTAATAATTGGAAGTTAAATGTCAGAATAGGACAAATTCACATTTGTTGACTTGAAATAATCTTGAGGGCTTACATATTTTCTCTTAGTAGGATTTTTATTTTTACACTCCTACCTGCCTGATTTTCTTCCCTCACTCACAATGTTCACTGGTTCATCTATTTTATTTTGTTTTGTCATCAATTTTATAATTTTATTTGAATATGTAGGTGATACCATTCAATATGCACCATTTTTTTCTTAAGAGAATAGGGGATTTTTGTTTGTTTGTTTGTTGGGGGGGGGCATTGCTCAGGATTTACTCCTGTCTCTGTGCTCAGGGGACACTATCAAACCAGGATTGGCCCTACGCAAGACAGGAGACTTAACCATTGTACTGGGCTATTGCTCTGGTCCCAAAGAAAGGTGTTTTTTTTTTTTTTTTTTTTTTTTTTTGCGGGGAAGAGTGCACACCTGACTGTGCTTAGTACTTACTCCTGGTTCTGCACTTAGGAATTACTCCTGGCATTGTGCAGAGGACCATATGGGATGTCAGGGATCAAATTTGAGTCAGCCACATGCGAGGCAAGTGCCCTACTTGCTATACTATCTCTCCAGTGCCAAACAGAGGGGTTTTTACAGAAAAAAAGCAACATGCAAGCACAGAAGAAAATTTTCCCTACCTACTCTTGATGTTTTTGATGTCTCCATGAGGGTGATGTTCATTCTTCAGGAGCTCTTTCCCTTCTATTGTTTATTTCTGGTTTGGTGATCACACCCAGCGGTGCTCAGGGGCTAGCCCCAACTCATGATCTTGGCCGGTCAGGGATGAGCCTGCAGTGCTGGAAATTGAACCCAGGATTCCGGCACACAAAGCTTGTGTCAACCCATTGAGATATCTCAGACCCTCTTTCTGTTTGTTTGGCTCCCTCTCCTGCTCCATTGTGGAGTTCCTGTCATACCCGGCACTATGAGGCTGACCATTGCCTCATAGAATCTTGGAGTTCCTGAGGATGAATAAAGAACTTGGTAAAACAGGGAGTTGTTGGGTGATTTGCTTCTTTTTTTCATGCTTTTCTCTTGAGTATGATTCTTCAGATGCTAGTCTTCTTTGTAAACAAAGACACTTCCTGATCAGTTCTAAGGAGGACACATCACACAGCCTTTTTTAATGGACAAGAATGGGTTTGCATTTCCCTCCTTGTAGCTAGAGGATTTTTTGGTGATGTGATCACTGTTTTAGACTTAACCAGGCACACTTGAAGTTAAGAAAAATAATCTCACAATTCCCCAGACTATAACACTATTAGAATAACATGGGTCTGGAAGGTAAGGGTAGGAATGAATGGGGTTAAATTAACTATGAAATGATTTAAAGCACTTACTTGTAGTGTTCTTTCTTTTCTTCTTTTTAAGTGTAGTGATTAAAAGATACTCCATTTAAAGCCAGCATCTTTTAGCTGATGAGTTTTATGTACAGACAATCATCTTTCCCATTTTAGACTCCCTGGGGCCTGATGGTTTGAGTGCAGGGAGGAAGAAGGCTGAAGTCATTGGTTTCTAACAAATTTCTTAATAGGAACAAAGGATCTTTCAGCTTCCACTGAGAATGCTCCCTTCCACTGAAGACTGATGGTGTTAGACAACAGGAACCCAGCTAGCAACAGTGTCTGCCAGAGGGGGGAAAAAAAGACACAAATGATGAGGTTATAGAACAATGAGAGAGAATAATTCCTAAAAGACCCAAGGGAAATATGCGTTTGAATGGAAATTTCCCAACTCTGTGTTTGACAAATCCAAAATAGAAGAAAAAGAAGACTAACCTTTCTTTCAACAAATGTTGATTGGGAATATTTCTGCCTTAAACTGTCAACTACCTCAAGGCAAGCAGCAGCCAAAATGCAGTGGGGATAAGAGACGGGCTGGGATTTGACCTGACCTGTAGTCATCATCCCTATTTCTCCTGTGTGACACTCACGGGAAATGTTTATTTCTCAGACAACACAGATATTGTGCCTTCTCCCTAAAGACTTAAAATGATATTTGGGATTCCCTCCCTGTGCTTCAGGGTTGGGAAGTGCTAGGAGTCCCGAGGGTGAGAAAAGATTGGGGAAGTTTTCTTGCATCATCTCCTACTTCTGCTTCTTTCAATTTTGTGCTTTATTCTCTGTTAATAGCATATAAAACATCACACATCTAATATATCATTTTGGATTTTGGATCATTGTTCATGTTTTTCCTTTTTTGTTCACTCTGTTGCCCCTAAGGACTTGACTAATTTCTACTCAGGTTCTAAGACTCTATTGTCTTTGAATATTTTCTGTTCTTTGGAGAAGCTCTTTCTACCTACTCCCCTCAAACCCAGCCCTTAACTGCTCTGTCAACATGAATCCAGCAGGTTCTGATGATCTCAGCCTCAACTCTTGATCTATGGTGTGGAAACTTTGCCAATCTTTTGTTTAGAATTTCTATGTCCATGATTGTTGAATGAGGTTGTTGTAGAATAATTCTTTCTTTTAATGTTCACGTCAGCCTTTGAGAGAAAATTCATATTAGCTTTGAAAAATGAGTTATTTCTGGATTTGTGGGGATTCGAGTTATTATTACAAATTTGTGAGCAGGTCCGGCCACATCTGCCAGGGCTTAGGGGCTACTTCCTGCGATTGAGAAAACAAATAAGGGTCACTTGCATGCCAGGGCAGTGCCTTAATCCCTGTGCTATCTCTCCTGTACTTGCTATAAATTTTTGCTTCTCTCATTTTTTAATGCTATTTATTCAGCCACTGATTAGCTGATTGAATTGTGCATGAACTCCACCATACTTTTTTTTTCCATTTTTTATAATGTTATTTATTGAATCACCGTGAGAGCAGTACAAAGCTTTCGGGTCTAAGTTTCAGTCATACAATGAAACATCCATACCTTCACCAGTGCCCATTCTCCACCCCCCAAAACCCCAGTATACCCCCATCCCACACCCTCCCCCTACTTGTGGGGCAGATGATTTCCACAATACTCTCTCTCTACTTTGATCACATTCAATATTTCGACACCAGACCCACCATTATTATTTGAGATTTTACCCCAACCCTCAGATATGCTGAAAAGGCAACAGTAGACAATTTGTGTTCGATTGCTGGTTATGAACAACATATGACGTCGCGTGGCTGCAGTAGGGCCATGTGATTTTGAAATTTCGAAATTTTAACACTTAAATCTGGAGGGATTTCTGCCAAAAGCCACTGGGTTTTGAGATTTGCTCCTGCGTCTCTGGGATCATGGCCGTTGAGCAGCTTGATCAGGAGTCAGAGAGGCCATTCGTGTGCAATGACTTGGGGTCTCATTGCGACAGGGAGACCAGGACCGGCTCCACCCCCATCCTGTGAGGGCCAACAAGTTTCATGACTGCAGGCCCAGACCTGACTGTCCAATGGCCTTTGGAGGATGACAGCCACCGAGCTGCCAAGGGGGAGCAAGCGGAGGGACAACACCCTTTCCCCCCTGGGGTAGCCTGGCGACAGTAACCTACTGCGGGGTCTGGACGCATTTCTGCCAAAAGCCGCTGGGTTTCGAGATTTGTTTCTGAGTCTCTGGGATCATGGCCATTAAGCAGTTCGATCTGGAACCAGAGAGGCCTTGCCTCCAATTATATAGCTGAGCCAGAGGTGGTTTGTGGGTGTGTTTCCCACATACCTAACTTTTGTCCGTTTACTTTCTTGGTAAACTTTGTCCCAAGTTTTTGGGGTCTAGTCAAAGGCACAGCAGCAATTTTGGGGTATCTAGAAGTCTGAAGGCGCCATCAGGCTGATGATGCACTCGTCTCACAGGTACAGATTGACCTGCTGGCGGCACCATACCCCGAGCTTCTCCCATTTTAGACTGAATAACACTATCATTATCTCTTCAATGCACCTGGAAAATGTTTTTATATATATATATTTTTTTTTCTATTTTCAGATTTCCTCATTGGTGGTGAATCAGAATATCTTACTTTCCTCATTTATTTTTGTCACAGAAAACCCTGGATTCTTTACATGAAACATGTCATATCTGATTAATATCTTAGAAGAAAATGTAGGTAGTTTTCTTTTTGTTTGTTTTTGGTCTTCCAATAAAGTCGGTCTCTAGTCATTACTTCAGGATATAATGATTCATTTTTTCTTGAATGGAGGCTGAAATGCCTTATGAACAGTAAATGATTTAAATTGGGTCTAGCCTTTATAAGACACTGGGTGAGGTGCTAACAATACCAAAATGAGACTCCAGACTTCAAGGAGCTCAGTCCTAAAGACAATACAAAGCCTATCAGTACAGTGTGGTAGATAGAAAGATGAAGGGTAATCAAAGAACACTGAAGAAAACCAGGAAAAGCAAACCAGGAGAATGAAATTAAGATTTGGGAAATTAGAAGAAGATTCTGGTTTAAAAAAAAAAGTGACCCTTAAATGTGTGAGAAAACAAGAAAGGATTTAATGAGAGGGGGTAGAGGGACAAAAACAATTACCTTCTATTTGTACCTCTAGGAAATAGTGGAGTCACTCTGGTGGGAGCGGGAGTGGATGGAAACTGAGTAAAATGGTCATTTCAAAGGTGGTCCATTCTGGACATTAGGCTGTTAATAAAATAATAAGGTGAACCGACGAGGAAACTCTTGTGGGCACAGTAGTGAGTGCTGCCTTCTCTTTGGTGCTTCAGGACACTGAGGCAGGCACTCACTTGCCTCTTTTGTGACACAGATTCTTGACCTATTATCTCACACACAACAAGAGACAAAGCTGTAACAAGAGGGAAAGCTGTGCAAACTAAGAAGCTATTATTATTTTAGGCTTTCCTCCTAAGTATGGTTTCTGGGACGCTTTTCCTCTGCCCAGTAAAAACACAAAACGCGGAGACGGTAGCTTTTTGATCCCGAGGGAGCTGAGTCACTTTATGGTCTTGTGGCTAGCAAGCTTCAGCAACACCTCTCCCTCCCCCCCCGCCCCCCGCCCCGCGCCCCCACGCCCCCACTTTTAGAAAAATCCTTTTATTTACAAAGTGCTCAAAGATTGTTCTTTGAGCAGATTATAGCGTTCTATCAGATGTCTATCAGAGTTACAGGCACATTTTAGTCTGTGCGAAGTCTAGGAGAGGCAGACGGAAGGTGAACCCAAGATTGGATTGCACATCCTCAGTCTGGCGACAGCTCCCGCGTTGGAGGTCAATCATGCCTATCCGGCGAGATGCGACTCCGTAAGAGACCTGAGCTGGCAAGAGCTGGGGCCTATTTTTGACCTCGTGATCGATTAGGGCAAAATATTTAGCGCATCTCCTTCGAGCCGGAATCGAACCAGCGACCTAAGGATGTCTACGATCTGACAGTCTACAGTCCTCCGCTCTACCAGCTGAGCTATCGAAGGGAGCACACACTTGTCCCCGGGCATTACTCATTCATGAAATGACGAACTAGGCGCCTAGCCTTGGGGCCCGCCCCGGGTCCAAAGGGCTCGCAGTAGATCCCAAGCCGGCTTGGAAGGAAACCGCGCATGTGCCCTCTACAGCGCCCCTCGGCGGGAGGACCCGACAAACCCGCGCATCGCCCCTGCCTGCGCTCTGTGCCTCAGCGTCTTCCTCTGCAGGCTCTCTCGGCCAATTCAGCCCCAGAACCTAGCCCTGCAGCTGGCCCACTCATCCGAGCTCCTCGGGATGGACGGTGTAAGGTGGTGATTCTGCGTCTTTCCGTTTGAAGGCTACCAGCCTCCTCTTCTGGACCCCAACGTTGACTCAGTTGACTTCTGTCCCCCGGCTTCAAGCCGTTTGTTTCAACAACTCTCAGGCCGCTCTTAGAGAGCAAAGTGTGGACTTCGACTCTCGAGCTCCTCTCCTTGCTGTAGATCTCCGTTTTTGCTCCGCATCCCCTCTGTTGGAAGTAGTTGAGGGAATCAGTTCAGGACTTTTACCACTATCGTGTACACACCTGAGTGAGAATAATTCTTGACCCTGCCAAAAGAACTAAAACGTTCTTGTAGCCACAAGAAGATGTTTGGTCAATGAAAACAAGAGTTTGACCCAGGCCACACCCCTGTCCTCCAGTCAGGAGTCAAGACTGAAATTGAGGCTGAAACGGTTGATCTTGACCCACAGTGTGGTGGTGTAAGATTCCAGGACAGATTCTGACTGCCCACCAGTTTAGAACTAGAAGTGCTCTCTGCCCGTGGTGTGAAAGAAAGGTTATAGAGCTGGCATCCTGGAAAGGGAGAGTCAGCTAAAAACAGGTGAAAAGAGCTCGGTCCCAGGTCTGGTCGGGGATGGCCCGTAAGGCAGGAACTACAAGATGCGGTTTAGCTGGAGAGGAAGTGTATGAACTTACGTAAACTGTTAGAAGAACTACTTGATTCTTGCCACGCAGCGCCGAAAAGGCCCCGACGTGGCAAAAACCTTCAGCACCTCCTTCGAGCCGGAATCGAACCAGCGACCTAAGGATGTCTCACAGTACTGCTGTCTACAGTCCTCCGCTCTACCAGCTGAGCTATCGAAGGGTGCACATAAGCTCATGGGACGTTACTGACTCATGAATGACGAAAGTCAAGCTTCTGCTTGCCCTAGATCCAAAGAGCCCTGCTTTGCTGGAAAATCCTTTAACCAGCAACCGTGTTCTCCTCCCCTGGTTTTGAGCCCTGTCATCGCGAGAGATAAACTAGGATGGGAAATGGGAGGATTGGAAGATTGGGGGAGAATAAACAATAGTCAGTGGTGTGCTTAAATTGAAGAAAGCTGAGCATCGGGAGACCCTCCCTCCCTCCCTCCCTCCCTCCCTCCCTCCCTCCCTCCCTCCCTTCCTTCCTTCCTTCCCCTTCCTTCCTTCCTTCCTTCCTTCCTTCCTTCCTTCCTTCCTTCCTTCCTTCCTTCCTTCCTTCCTTCCTTCCTTCCTTCCTTTCTTCCATGATCAGACAGAAAACTTGACACTTTTGCACCTCTAGTCGAACAGTAGTTCGGGTTTCATGCCAAAGAAATTGCCTCTTGAAGTTTGCTCTGCCAATGAAGCATGTATGTTTCCGTTTGCGAGTGGGGGAAAAAACTTAACAAAGGACACTTAGTGTTCTTCCCAGCCCTTCTATCAATCTTTGTGCTGTATTTTTCCTTCTGGGATCATTCCTGCTATCATTTAGGCTTCATAGGTTTTATTTTTCCGCTATCGTTTTTTTCCCCTTTCAGAGTTGCATTTAGAGGATTGACTTAGTCTACAAAGCTAAAAGAAGCCTTTTGGCAGCGGTGGGATTCGAACCCACGCCCCCGAAGAGACTGGAGCCTTAATCCAGCGCCTTAGACCGCTCGGCCACGCTACCAGATGAGGAAGGCATTGTTTTGTTGTCAACTACCATCATCATTTCACTTCTGTTTTGTCGTTCTAGACCGTCAAGTCCTAGTTTCAGACAGTAACTAAAATCAAACAGAGAAAGGGTTTAGTATTTCCTAATACTAGCAAGGCTTGCTGCTAAAGGTTACTTGACTGGATCATTACTCTTCCATCAGACTTTAAATGGGAAGATACTGCGAAGTGAAAGTAAATAAAATCTATGTCACCATACTAGGTGACAGACGACTATGTTTTATTGTTCACTTTCTCAAAGCCGCCACACCCTTTTGTTTATTTGGAAGTTAAAGGAAATGAGGAGCTAATTAAAGTTTGACATTTCTAGCGTTGAGGGAGTATGATAGAGCAATTGGAGTTTGGAATTTTAGACATTTGTAAAAGAGTGAGCTGGAATCTAACAAGTAGCTCAAAGACGCCCACAAAACTCTATAGTCCTCCCTTTAACTGAGATATCAAAGAATGTGTGCATTCGAGTTGGCTGAACTATTTTCTTGAGAGAGAGAGAGAGAGAGAGAGAGAGAGAAACAGAGATAGATAGATAGAGAGAGAGACAGAGACAGAAAGAGATTTATGCTATTAGAATTAGACTGTTTTAGGGAACTAGGTGTCTCAGGTTAACATGTTGACCTCTCACACCTCGCAAATCAGCCCTCTGAAGCTGCACAAAATTGCTTAGTAATTTTGTGGAGTGTGTGTGTGTGTGTGTGTGTGTGTGTGAGAGAGAGAGAGAGAGAGAGAGAGAGAGAGAGAGAGAGAAACTTCTAGTTTAGCAGAGCTCAAGCTTCCTGACATTGCAAGCAGTGTGTAATGGAATACAACCACACACTGATGTTGCTCATAGATTACAACAAGGAGCTACATCTAGGATGAGCTCTTCCTGATCCATCTAAATTCTTAGTTTGGTCTTTTGGTTCCTTCCATTCTCTTATGGGTCCCGGTGTGACCCTGACCCTGACCCCCTTAGGTCTACCTGGGGTGAATCTGGACTGATTGTCTTCTTTCAGGGAGCAAATACATCCACGAATTGACACCTGTGAATGGACTTTTAGGTTCTGATTGAACTGATCCTCAATCTTTCATTTACATCTATGAAGCACTCAGAGGCTGACTTGATTGGTCTATTCTAAGACTACTGACCACTCAACCTAAATGGTTCAAGGCTGACTTGATGAACTTTCTCTAAGAATAATGAATAATATTAATATAATATAATATATAATATAATATAATAATAAGTAGTAATGAAAGAATAATAAAAGCTCCATGACTTCTAGAAAAATTAAAGAGATTGTAGTATTCCCAGCTCTATGAGAGAAGAATATTTTGATATTAAAACCAGATAAGACAGCATAGAAACTATAGAGCAATCTTTCAAGAACACAGAAGAGGGAAGGGGGGGAAAAACAAGAGCAAAACATCATCAAGTTGAATCCACAATATGAAATACTAATAATAATACATCAGGATCAAGTGTGACATACTCTAAAAAAAGCAACCGATTTAACATTCACTCATTTATTCTTGATACAAGCTCAGTGAATTAGGAAGTAAAGAGAACTTTCTCAACCTGATGAAAGGAACCTATGAAAAAAATTTCAGCAAAGACCATCCTTAATCATAAAGTAATGGATGTTTTCTCTGTAAGATTAGACACAAATAAGGACATCTATTCTCATCACTTTGAGTCACATTGTATTTACTCACTATAATAATGAAAAAGGAAAAGAGAAAGAAAAAATTGAAGGCACCCAGGCTTAAACAAAACGAAATTTTGTCTTTTTGGCGGGGGAGAGGGACACAATGGCAGTGCTCAGAAACCATATGGTTCTGGGGATCAAATTCAGGGGTTGTGCATGCATGCTCTCCATCTCTCTGAGCTACTTCCATGGGCCATAAGGCTGTCTTTTGTTCCAAGAAAACACAGACATCTTTATAAAAACACAATGAAGTCTAAAGAAAGCTTCTATAGCTATAAGTAAATCTACAAAAGTTATAGGATATAAGATAAATATTTAAATTGACTGTATAGGAGCCAGAGGAATAGTACAGCACTTGCCTTGCACATGGCCAATTGGGATATGATCCCCAGCATTCCTTATGGTCCACTGAGCAATGCCAGGAGAAATTCTTGAGTGAGAGCTAGTAGTAACCCCCTCAGAATCCCCAGGTGTGGCTTCCAAACCAGAAGTATATCATACAATATATAGGTATAGTTATATATACTAGCAATGAACAATTAGAAGTTAATGATTTACGAGCAATCCAATTTACAATTGAGTCATGACATAAAAGTTGATGATGTATATGTCCAAAACTTATCCAACTACAAAATTGCTGACATTAAAACTAAAATATAGACATTTCACACTTGTGAATTAGAGTAATCAATATTTTTATCAATTGGCCAATATTCACACTGATTATTCCTCGTTGATTTAGAGCCCGGCAAGCTACCGAGAGTATCCCGCCCACACAGCAAAGCCTGGCAAACTACCTGTGATGTATTCAATATGCCAAACACCGTAACAAGTTTCACAATGTTACTGGGCCCTCTCGAGCAAATCAGTGAACAGCGGGAGGACGGTGACGACAGTGACTGATTTAGAGCTTGTATCCAAATAAAAATCCCAACAAATGGGCAGGTGGGAGGGAAACTGGGGACATTGGTGTTGAGAAATCTACACTGGTGAAGGGATGTGCTGGAAAATTGTATGACTGAAACCCAATCATAAGCAACTTTGTAACTGTGTTTCTCATGGTCACTCAATTTAAAAAAATCCCAAGAAGTCTTTTTGAAAGTAACTGACATGCTGACTTCAAAATTTATATGAAAAGACAGACTTAAAAAGCATATCGTGTTTTAAACAACTTTTTGAAAAGAACAAGCGCTTAATCTCTCTAATTTACAGACTTATCACAAAGTTACCACAATGAAGAATGTAGTATTAAGGTATTAAAAATAGGTTTGCAATATAAGAGTACAGAAAAAGAACTATACATATATTGTCAATTGATTATTGACCATTTCAAAGGGAATTCATTTAAGATATTTTATAAACTGATATTTAAAATTTTCTTTAACTTTTGATCCCCACCTCACCCCATATACAAATAACAAAATAAATCACAATGCAACAGTAAAAATATTTAGAATAAAATACTTGTTGACTTGTATGTGGAAATCATTTCTTAGGTGTATTACTGGAAGTATGAGCCATAAGAGGAAACACATCTAATTGAAACTCATCAAAATTAAGAAATCTTTCTGCTATCACCAGACACTAAAGGACTCAGGATGCAGTGGTCACTCGGGCAGTAGAGCTGCTGGTTCCTGTGGGGCTGTATGACCTGACTCTCCGTGGCTGCCACCGGAGCATGAGCACCTGCTCTGCCCTGTCTAGGGCCAGCCTGGAGTGAGGGAAGAGGAGAACCGAGTTGCATCAGGAAAGGAACTACAACAGGATGACTTTATAAATAAAGTTTTTTTTTAATTAAGAAATTCTGCCCTTGAAAAAAATTTTTTTTGGGTGAAACAAAGTTTATATTGAAACTTATTTAGAAAGATGTGAGGAGAGGGAAAGAGAGAACTGTGTGTCCAGGAGTTAACGCAGGCTTCCCAGAGCAGAAAAAAGCAAGCAAAGAAACATACAGACAAGCAAGCAAGATACATGTTCAAGGGAGATCACAGGTTTGAAGAGCAAGTCTGCAAGAGTCTTAAGAGATTCAAAATACAAGCTATATGCATGAAAACAATAGTTGTGTTCTTAGTCTTCATGTTACTCCTAGCAGACGCTGTTAAATACTAGAGGCATCTTTACTACATCTGAGACAATACTATTGTTGTCTAGTGTACTATAATATATGCCATCTACTATAAGTCCAAGGTTGCCACTAAGTATTTTTTTTTACATAGGATAAGCTTTCAATGTAGGGTTATCTTACAGACAAAACAAGGGAATAGACAGTGTCAACCAATCACAAACCCTTGGTCTTGGATTACAAATACCAAGCAGTATGTGTAGGATTTGTGGAGAATGAAGTGGGGACTGGGATAGGGAAATGTCTTCGAACTTCCAGGAAGCCCATGCACTGGTTACATAAAAGACCAAGAATAAAACTTTCCTCTTGGTTCAGGGTTTAGTGTTCAGAAAGTAAAATACTAGGCTGTCTACCTAACAACTACTAGAGAGGACTGTTAAAAATATTCAGATGACTATTTATTTTTCTATTTATCTTAATTATGTTAATGTTTCATTCTTATATTTTGAGATGATGCTATTAGTTGCCAGAAAAAACTGGGAATTTAAAAAAAAGACTTATTTTTTCAGAGCAGTTTAGATTTATAGCAAAATTGAGAGCAAAGTACAGGTTGTTCCCATATGTTCTCTGCCCCAATCCAAGACTACCTGACTTCTCATACTGGTGTGGTACTTTAAAAAAAAAAATATGCATGAACCAACACTGACATATCATTATCACTTCAAACTCTCCTTTACATTAGGACTCTCTCTTGGTGTTGTATATTCTATGGATTATGTCAAATGTATAATATATATTTACTGTATTATGTAGAACAGTTGCTGCTCTGAAAATGCATCCAGATGATTTTTCAGAATGTCAAACTTGAAATCACAGTTTGCATCACAGGTACACAAACGGTAGGAGGTAGCATCAATGGCTCATGTGATATTTTCTGTTGTGATTTAGCATTGGACTTGCACCTTGTTTACAGGGCACTGAAAAGGTATTTTCTATGCCGTACACTTTCAGTGTAGGCTCTATCAATTGCTTTTGCTGGTAGGAGAATAGCAAACACCATTCATAATGAAGCCATTCTGCTTTGGGCTCTTCTAGGGACAGTTGCAGTGGTGCCTGCTATCCACAGCACTACAGCAGTTCTAGCAGCAGATTTACTCCTGTCTGAGCAGCATTGGTGCTGTGGACAGTTAAAGGATGTTCTTGTATTTTAATCTTGTTCTATACTGAGATCTCTTCTCCCATTACAATGTTGCTGAATAAAATGTTCTTACATTCTTTAAAATTTTTTGCTTAGTTATTTAGAAATAATCAAATAGAATTTCTAGAATAGAAAATTGCAATTGATAATTATAATTTATTCAGCGAGCTGTCTACTAAACACTATTGAGGAGAGAATTAGCAGATTATGAGTACAAACATACCATCTAGAGTGCAACATAGACAAAAAGAAAATATGGAAGAGAGGTTAAAAGAAACAGAGGACAGGCTTTGAGTGTCTAACATATGTCTAATCACAGTTTCATAAATGGACGAAGTAGAACAAAAACTGCACTTGCAAAGGAATAGATGAGAACTTTCCAGAACTGAAGAAAGACAACATTCTACAGATTTAAGAAACCCTATATCAAGAATCTGACACCTATACCAAATGCCATATCTTGAAGAAGCAAGATGACACTTGCAAGATGAAAAAACAAATAAGAAAGGAAATCCAAAGGAGAGGACAGAGCGGTAAGGAGTGCTAGAATTTAGGTAGTCTGAATTTGAGATAAGGATGGAGGAGTTTATGGGAATTATACAATAACCAGAACATCTTACCTCTATCAGTCTCAAAGGCTGATAAGGTAAAATCAAATGACATAAATTCATGGGTCGAGTTAGCGCATGTAAAAATTATGAGCATACAAAGAGAAAAAAAAGCAGAGGCCTGAATATAAACTTGCTTCTTTAAAGAATATTTGCCCTTCCTTTTTCTGCTTCTCAATTCCTCTTCTTACATAGCTGACTTCTGCAGAATCTCCCTTCCTGTATCACTCTCATTACCCTCTGGTCACTGCAGCATGGCACTGGCCAGTCTTTGATGTTCCCTTATTCTGCCCCTCCCCCCCCCCCCCCCCCCAGTCTATTCACTCTGCATATGCGTAGGTGGCGAACGTCTGTTTTCACTTTTGAAAGGGCAGTAACTTCATTCCAGAAATCTGTTCCCTAGGAAGGAGCCTGCTTTCTGATCTTCTCTCATGTGTGGGAGGTTGGGCATCTGCCCCAGTCACGGCCTCTTCAATACCAAAATCTTTCTCTTAGACATTGTGCACAACCCTTTTGTACCAGGGATCACAAGGGTCCTCCCTTCCCTTCCGGGTGCAGCTCAAGTCTCAACCCCCCTGGAAGGCTTCGCTTTGCTGACGGCTCATTCAGCAGGTGTGCGTCAGTCGCAGCAGGGTGACTTCACCCCTGACACAGCTGCTTTCCACTATTCTCTTCAACCTTCACTTTCTTTACTAAAGACGAGGGCGCCCCTTCCACGCTAAGGCCACAATTGTCTCCCAGATTCTGAGGGCTGTGCCCAGCTGGTGGAAGCATCAATGTGCGCTTGGACGCCAAGACAGGAGCTGCTGATGAAGGGCTGGAGTGAGGCAGAACAAGAAGCCATGACAGGCTGCACTTCAGCAAAACAAGCAGTAGGCCTAAGCTTCTATTTCCCCGAAGAACTGTATTCTGTTTTCTCGAAGTTTGTGATTATAGTTACTGGGAACCCCCTCCCCCATAACTCGTCTCTAACCGCTTACACTAATCAATAAGCTACCGTCCTGTTTTGCAGCCTGGTCCTGTTGGCACCTGTTAGCTATGCTTATGTGACTAGGGATATTAAAACCAGCTGTAGTAGGAGCTCGGGACCTTGTCCAGACTCCACTGCGTTGGGTGAGACTTGGACTTTGGCTCGAGCTAGAAATAAAGGTTCTTTTGCTTTTGCATTCTCCCTTGGGGGGGTCTCTCTGCAAACGGGAAGCCCTATACCCGGGTATAACACTGGGACAAGATGCTTCCTTCTGAGGCACTCGCAAGAGGCCGGTGGTTGCTGGCGGGCGGGTGTCCTGCGTGGAGAAGAGGAAATTAAGGACGGACGCTGGATTCCAGCGGAGAGCTGCTGTGGACAGTTTTTTCCTCGCAGGGTTTCCCTTTCTCCTGCTTACTCAGCCTGGTGCGGGGGTCCGGGGTGCTGGTGCGGGCAGTATTTTAATCTGACATGTTCTCGGGGTGGGTAAATTTCTCCGGAATTAAAAGAGTGGCGCTCCGGCCACGGGCCCACATTTTGCATTCTTCCCAGCAAGAGCGTGGGGATCCAAGGTCAATAACTGGGAAACACCGAAATAAGTCCCACGGCGCTCCTGGCTTTCAGCACGTAGATAGTCTGAGAGGTCCAGCATGCAAACTTGCCTTTACTGAGAAGGAAGAAGAAGAACTGCCCGTGAGGCCCTATAGCTCAGGGGTTAGAGCACTGGTCTTGTAAACCAGGGGTCGCGAGTTCAAATCTCGCTGGGGCCTACGGCAGACTTTTTTTTTTTTTTCCCCTATCAAAAATCAAAGATCCTTCCCACCCTCCTCCTATCCTTTCCCATCACCTCTCCCGGTAACTTTAACCCCACAGTAAATTCACCACGTTTTCTTCTCCAGGCTGAAGTCAGAGCCTTGGGGGAAAAACCGGCGCTGAGCAGAGGCGCTTCCGGTCGGCCAGTGCGCAAGCGCTGCCTCGCGGCAGGGACCGACCGGGCCGCGTTCTCCCCTGAAGCGCCCCCTGCGGGGCCCGAGAACACCCCGCCCGAGTGCGGCTGAGCCCGGTCGCCGCAGGCAGTGGGGTCGAGCCCGCGGCACTCCCCGGGCAGGTCTCTGAGCGGAGAAGGAGGTGGCCCTTCCTCCAGGGAAGGGGCCGCCGGCTTTCCAGTTTGGGTGGTTTTCGAGCACCGGGGAGGGTAAAGCCAAACTTGGAGCTAAAAAAAACAAAAAACCCTACAAAAATAATGTGGCTTTCTCTCTAAAAAAAAAAGCCTTCAAACTGTGTTTCCTGAAACGACGCCTCCGAAACACACTCTAGTTTCTCCCCACGGACCGGGCCGCCTCTCTCTTCCCGGGAGTCGCGGCCCGGACGCCGGCGCCAGAAGCGAGGCGCGGCGCGGCGCGGCTGGCGACCCCCACCGCGCGGCCCTGCTCCTGCGCCCCTCATTCTTCGCCGCCGCCCGGGCGACGCCCGCGCTCTCGCGCCTCGGCGTGCTTGGCTCAGCGGGGCGGGGGGAGGCTTCACGGATTGATCCCATCTGGGAGGCCGTCAGCCAAGCTGGAAGATCGGCCCCGGCAAGGCTGGCCTGGCCTCGCGGCCGTGGGAGCAGGACGCCTCGAAACTTAATTCTTGGATCTTCGTAGTGCCCTAGTCGCCGGCTCTCGGCTCTGGATCTCCTGAATAGAGGATTCCGGCCTTTGTCTTCTCACGCTCCCTTCGATAGCTCAGCTGGTAGAGCGGAGGACTGTAGTTGTATAGCGACGGTCATCCTTAGGTCGCTGGTTCGATTCCGGCTCGAAGGAGAAGCTTCTGTTTTGGGACTTCCTAATATCCCCGCTAATATGAGCAGTGCCGAGCCGGTTCCGTAATACGGAGTTACTTTCATGCGTCTCCCCCGTCTCCAAAGCAGGGCAGCGCGTCGCCTCCTCGCTCGCACCTGAGCATCGCGCAATTTTTCTTGATGTGTTGCAAACAGGGAATGGTGTAGCAACTGAGGAACTCCTGCAATGAATTTTGTATCCTGTATCTTTCTCAAGTTGCATTTCCTTTTGTTTTTGACCCCAAGCTGTTGCCTAAGGTCCTAGGGCAGGAGAAAAACCAAAGGTACAGTACATTTGTGTGTGTTCTAAGACCTCAGGGACACTTCAGGGGCGCCGGTGGGGGGACCATCACTCTGATTCCTGCCCGAGTTTCTGCCCCCGATGAGGCTGGAAGAGAGACCACGTTAAAACAAGGACTCATTCAGGTAAACTCGGGGGTCCGGCTTTCGCACTCTCCCCTGGGATGCTTTGAAGCATCTCGGGGCTCGGAAACCCAAATCTGGCAAACCAAGCCGCGTTCGGATACTTTGATCCCAGTGGGGACCCTCTCAAGTAGCTAGGTCAGGGGCTTCCTCTCCACACACCAACCCACGTCTGGAGGATCTAGGGCGACGGTCGAGAAGAAGAGAGTCTAGGTTCAGGGTGAGACACCGGACTGCAATTAAAGAACAGAAAATAGTCTGGGAACTGAAGGACGAAACTGCAGGGAAACGCTGGCCAGAAAATGGAAGTTCAGAGAAAAGTTTTTCCATTGCTATCGCCGTGGCTCGTTGGTCTAGGGGTATGATTCTCGCTTTGGGTGCGAGAGGTCCCGGGTTCAAATCCCGGACGAGCCCTGAATGGCGATGTTGTTTTGGTTTGTTTTCTCCCACCAAATCAGTAGTTTGGGAAGTACTCAAAGCTCGGGCCTTCGGAAACTTGGTGAACTGCCCAAGAGAGGGGACGAAGAACTAACACGTAGCAGGAAGCACTTAAGATCTGTCCGTGCGCCCCGAAACCGCGTGGTTTCTCTACCTTCTGCAGGCGGTATGGGGATAGGGGTGGGCTGACTGGGATGTGGGCACTGGGTCGGGCGAAGTAGCGTGGTCTGCCACCCGGCACGTCGGATGGGGGTTGGGGAGCGGGCGTCCGGTGTAGAGCTAGAGGAGGAATGCGCCCGCGGCGCCAAGGGGCACTGTCGGGAGGGGCCTCGGAGAAACTGGGTGCGGTCCCAAACTACTCAGAGCCTCGCTCCTCATAGCACCCCTGCGCCCTGGTGCACGCGCACACTCACAGCAGCTCGCTCGCAGCCCCTCGCACATCCAAAGCAGGATTCAAAGGGACATCTGTTTTCCTCCCAACTTGCCACCACTATACAAAGGAGGAGCGAGGGAGAAGCCACTCTTAGCGCTCTCCAGCCTGTTTCTGCAGCCTGGTTCCGAAGTCAAGGTTGGTCTACATTCCTCCTTATTAGTAGGTTTATCAGGAGCCTTAGGGTTGGGGTAGCGGGTGGAGGGCGGTGTGGTCCCTTCTTAGCTGAGGCCGTATAGGGCCGATGCGGGAACTGGGACTGGACAGGGAAGCTAGGAATCACACCAGTAAGAGATAAGGAATGCTCACTGGAATGAGCACCGTGGAATGTTCACTTTCGCAGCCCGGCAGAGGTGCGAACGAGAACGCCTAGTACCTGGAACCTGGGCGCAGGGGTTCCACAAAACCCTGCGGATTGAAGGGGGTGCTGGGAGGCCTGCATTCGCATAAAACTACGGATTATTTACCTGCTACCCAGGGTGAGCCCCAGATATTTGAAGCAGGCCTTAACCGACATTTGCGGACTATTCTTTTCCTTTTCTAGTTACCTACCTCCGTCTCCTCACCCTTAACCCACCCTCGGCCGGTTTTGGGGAATTCTTGGAGACACTGAAGACAGCCTCCTTTTTTACAGGAAGGTTGAGATCCTTGGTTTTATCAAATAACACAGGAGTAAAGCAGAACACCAATAATTAGGAAGGATAGTACAGCACCCGCAACATCTGTACGGCAGTCTCAACACCCCTCCGGAGACTAGAGAAATCTCAAGTGAGCCAACACTCCTTCAGTGTCTTTAAGAATCTTATAAGCAAGAAATAAATGTAACCAGTAGAAACCTAAATTGATGGTCGTAGCTTGAAGCCTCAGTTATTGAAGGTTACATAATCACACAGCTACTATTTCATGCAAAAGAATAATTGCTTGCACTTTATTCCCAACTTCTTTCTTTCTTTCTTTCTTTCTTTCTTTCTTTCTTTCTTTCTTTCTTTCTTTCTTTCTTTCTTTCTTTCTTTCTCTTTCTTCCTTCCTTTCTCTTTCTTCCCTTCCCCTTCCTTCCTTCCTTCCTTCCTTCCTTCCTTCCTTCCTTCCTTCCTTCCTTCCTTCCTTCCTTTTCCTTTCTTCTTTCTTTCTTCCCTTTCTTCACATGGGAAGTGTCCCTGGAAACCAAGATGATTTTGGAGACTTATTTTATTTCTGTTTCTCTTTCTTCCCTTGTAAAATGAGAAACTGACCAATATTTTCTGAGGTTCCTTTCTGTTATTCTTTCTTACTCTTAACTTCTTCTTTCTTATTCAAACTGCATGAGGTGTCAGGATGTTGGAGATATGGCTCTTATATAAAAGTTTCTCCAAGTTTCTCCAGCAGTTTGGCAGAAAAATTAAGAAAAACCATTGTAGAAAAAGAGAAATGACTTGCTTTTGCTGAAAGAGAGGATATTGTTAGTAAACAAAAGCAAGAGGTTTGCTAGTTAATGTTGAAAACATTTGCCAGCGTGATTCATATATTCAAACAGATAGATAAGACAGTGGATCAAAGCATATTGAAGATACCCCTCTAGGAGTTTTGTTTAATCTATATTTGAACAAAGCAATCTTTGTTTTGTTTGAATAAAGCAAATTCTGAGAATTCTCAGAAGAGCAACTTGAAGTACATGGAAAAGAGAGTAAGGGTATAAATTTCAGAGTTTGTTGAAAAGGGAATGTTTAACTGTTGTGTTTGGAAATATGGACATGTCAACAGTACTTTGTACCCATTCCACCTCAATCAGTAGTGTCCCTACCTCCTATAATGAGCTCATTCCCTTTTAACCATTACTTCAGTTGCAAACTAAGTTTCTGGCTTATAGACTAACAATATTTCAGGTATAGGGGAGCAGACAGTTTCAACAGTAGAGTGGATGATTGGCAATTGGGAGGACTGAGTTTGATCCACACAGTATGAACCCCACAGCATTGCTATGTGTGACCCCTATAAAAATGTTTCTTTTTTTTTTTGCTTGATATCTTTTTTTATTTTTTAAATAAGATATTTAATGGTTATGGTTTTGACATACACTGCTTCCCTACCTCATCACCATGAAAGTGCTCCTGACTTTCCACCAATGTCTCCTTGTTACTTTTAATACACCTCATCTACCTGTCCATTTACTTGCTATTTCAGTTCTGTAACCCAGGGCCAAGGGTTTGTTATCATTTGATACATCTATTTCCTTGTTTTGTTTCTCTGTATACCACAGATGAGTGAAATCATCTGATATTTGTCCTCTCTCTAACTTATTTCACTTAATACTCTCCAACTCCAGCTAATGATGCAGCAAACCACTTAATTTCATCTATTCTTATTGCTCTGTGGTATTCCATGTGTCTATAAACCACAACTTTATCCATTCATCTCTTGTTTGACATTGGAGTTGTTTCCATTTCCTGGCTTGTACTAAGTGCTGCTGTGAAGATAGGTTTGCACATATCTCTTCAGATTAATGTTTTTGCATTTTGGAGTAGATACCAATACTGGACTGCCTGGGTCATATGAAAATTTTATTCTTACCCTTCGGAGATGTCTTCATATTGTTTTCTACAAATATTGAACCAGAAAACATTTCCACAAACAGTGGATAAGGGTTAATTTTTCACTAACGCATGGCATTCTCACTGATATTTCACTGTTGTTTTGGTTTGTGTTTTCCCGATAATAAGTGATGATGAACAGCTTTTCATATATCTATTGCCTATTTAGTCTTCCTAGGGGTGTCTGTTTATCTCTTCTTTCCATTTCTTGATGGGATTTTTTTTTTTCTGTTGTTGAGTTTTGTGAGTGCTTCATAATTTTGAATATTAGCCCTTTTTCTGATGTATTGCATGCAAATATATTTCTCCCATTCGGTTGAATATCTTTATGTTAGTCGAAGATTTTTTTGCCAATTTTAAAGACTATTTTAAATAAATGTAGTAATTTACTTAACTCCATCACTTAAACTTATTAGTCTTAAGGACAAAATTAAACACATACTCCATATAAAGGAAGAAAATACACCAGTACTATAGTTGTTAGAGGCAGAACTTGTGCATCCTGTGTCAGTGTTCAAGGAAATTATTTTGGCTTGAAGACAAATTATTTTGGCTTGAGACAGCAAAATATTTCAGGAAAAGGAGGAATGACTTTCAAGTTCAAGCAGTGAGAATATTTTTAAAATACATGTGTTTTTTTTTTCAATTATCAAATTGACAGTTACTTCACATCTTTAAAATTACCAACAGGTGGGAAGGTAACTGTGGTAGTGCACTTGCCTTGTATGTGTGAGAAAGGCCCTGAGTTTGATAAAATGAAATTATTGACAAAGAGAAAATGTTCATTAATCATAAACTGTAATTCCTTGCAATGAATTTTGAAACACAGTGGCGTTTTGTATTGAGATAATTAATAAAATTTTTCTTTCTGGGGTGGGGGTTGGGAGCACACCTGGTGAACTGATTCCTGGCTTTGTGCTCAGGGATCACTCTTGGTGAGCTTGGGGGACCATACGGGGTGCCAGAGAGTGAAGTAGGATTGGTTTTGTGCAAGGCAAACATCCAACCTGCAGTACTATCGCTCTGGATCCTATTTTCTCCTTTTCAGTTTTTTTTTGTGTTTTGTATTTTTAATTGCACAGCCTTGATATAGCTCAAGAGTTTGCCCTCTAGCACCACTTGATCCACCAAGCATCACAAGGAACAACCCAAAGCATTATGTTGGTTGGCAGTAGCTTCAAAGCAATCTATAGTGTGGCCCAAAATTTAAAAAAAAAATTTGTTGTGCTAGTACTGCATTATTACATTTTAGGCTTCAGGTATATATCACGATTTATCAGCTTCTCTCTCTATTAGTTTATAAAGTAGTATATATATAAAAAGTAATATATATATTAGTGTGTATGTACAGTATATATGTACATGTATTAGTGTGTATTAGTGTGTATGTATACACACACACACACATATATATATATATTAGTGTGTATGTACTACTTTAACTTTACCACAATACAAGTACAATTCTGGGGCCAGAGCGAGTACAGTGGGTAGGGTGTTTGCTTTCCCCGCGGTTGACCCAGGTTCAATCCCCAGCATCCCATGTGGTCCCCCAAGCACTGCCAGGAGTAATTCCTGAGTGCAGAGCCAGGAGTAACCCATGAGCATCGCTGGGTGTGACCCAAAAAGCAAAATCAACAACAACAAAACAACAACAACAAAACAAAAATTAAAAGTACAATTCTATCTTTTACAATACAGTTGACCATTTTATCTGATTTACCCACCACTTTCCTCCCACTTCTGTTCATTAATTTGGTCTTTTAAAAATTTGAGATAACTTTGGTTTACAAGACTGGAATTTTGGGGACAAGTATACTGAGCAGTGTTCAAGAGGCCTAGGAGCCCCTCCTGATGATTCTCAACCAATTGGACCAGCAGTTCAGTGCGGGGGCCCAAGGATGGAGTACTGCTTGGGCCCTGGAATTGCCTGAGTCACTCCAGTGGTGCTGCATAGGCAGATCCTTGTGGTCATTTGCATGCAAAGCATTCACCTCAACCTTTGTGCCATCTCTCTGGCCCTGATACTGGGTGTTTTAAGGGTACAATTTTATCCCTCTTTTTATTTGTTTTAATTGAATCACTGTGACTAGACCATCACAAAGCTATTCATGATTGGGTTTCAGTCATACAATGTTCCAACACCCATCCCTCCACCAGTGTACATTTCCCAGCATCAGTGTCCCAGTTTTCCTTCCACCGTCCACCTACCAACACCCCCATCCCATCTACCTTCTTTCTCTCTTTCTCTCCTTTTTTGCACTTTGGTTTGCAATACAGGTACTAAGAAGTCATCATGTTTGCTCAGGTCACTCAGTATTTTAGTTCACAAGGTACAGTTGGAGTCTTTTTTTTTTTTTAACTGGGTGGAAGCTTTGAGGTGTGGATGTGACTGCCAGGGCTTTTGGATGTACAGGGAGGTGGGGGAAGGTAGCTTATCCCGATCCCAAGAAAGCCTGGAGATTTCAGCCACAAAACCCACATACCTGAACTTCCAGCAGATTAATATTTTGGTGAGGTCCATCCCACGACAGTGGAGACCAGCTGGGGCCATGTTGGTGATTTTGGATTGTGGCAGCAAGTGGCTACTGGGGGCTCTCTTTGGGTGGGCACTGGACTAATATGCCCCTTTTTGATGTACCCCAATTTGTTCAGTCTTATGTGGAACTGAGATTAACTGTGGCTTTTGATCTTTTTCGAGTTTTATTTATGGGTCTCTGAAGAAAGGCTGATAAATAAACTTGTGCGGCTGAGCTAGAGGTGATTTGTGGGTGTGGCTTCCACATGCCTAACTTTTGGCCTTTTAATTTCTCGGGAAAATTGGTCCTGAGTTTTTGAAGTCTGGCCAGAGGAACAGCAATGATTTGGGGGTATCAGGAAGTCTGAAGGCACTATCAGGTTGCTGATGGACTCACCCATGGGTCCATGTTGACGTTCTGATTGTGCTGCTTCCCTTGGGCCCCAGTGGCTATGGCAGCAGCAGCCCTGGCAGGAACCAGGACCAGGGCCAGAGCTGCTACCAACTATTCTCGGCTTGGGCGCTGTGAGTGGGCCATAGCCTTCCCAGTCCAGCAGAACCTGCCCATGGGGGCACACCCCCATCGTGGGTCACCAAAGAGTTGGTGCTCCAGGAGATTTCCCTCCACAATCTGCTGCGAACAGAGCGGGCTGGTCTGGGGAAGAAATAGTGATTGGGCTGTTCTGCCAGTGGTGAATCGCTAGGTCCTCATTGTGGGAACTCGGGGTACTCCCTCAACTCCGGGACCCATGCTCTGCAGTAGTGCCATTTGGCCCTGAAGAGCCCTATTTGGACATGTTAAAAGTCTGCTGCCACCCACGGCACCAGGAGCTGTGATAACTCTACCAGCTGGCAGCCATTGCCACTGCCATCCTCACAAGTCCCAATCCAGACCAGCACTCCACAACAGGCGACTGGCAGTTTCACTCCCTCAGACAAAATATCTAAGGGGTACTCACATTCACTCACACAGCTATTTTATAACTCCATTCAGCTGTTCAGAGTGCTGAGAGTTGCCATCCCTGCACCAGCTGTGGCACTTGGCGCTGTGCCACTGAAGTCTTGACCTCTTATCCCTCTCTCTCTCTTTTTTTTTTTACTTCTGCTTTTGGGGTCACACCTGGCGGTGCACAGGGGTTACTCCTGGTTCATGCACTCAGGAATTACTCCTGGCAGTGCTCGGGGGACTGTATGGGATGCTGGGAATTGAACCCAGGTGGGCCACATGCAAGGCAAATGCCCTATCTGCTATGCCATTGCTCCAGCCCCTCTTATCCCTCTTTTGAAAATATATTGACACTCCACACTAATTTGCCTATAGCCTTCTTTTTGTTTTATTTAGTTCATCTGTTTTCTTTCTTTGACTTATTTCTCTTAGCACAACATCCACGTCTTCATCCATATTGCTATAAATGAAAGAATTTTGTCTTTCAGCTCAGTTGTATTTCATTGTGCACACAGGCCATATATTCTTTGATTTTTAACAGTGCCAGATATTGAACCCAAGGGCAAGGCAACACATGCGAGGCAAGTTACCACCGAGCTGTCTCCCTGGTCCTCATATATTCTTTATTCAATAAGCTGTTGATAAGCACTAAGGTTTATTCCAAGTCTTGACTATTGTAAATAACGCCACACTCATTCTTTTTTTTTAATTGAACTATTGTTTATTGGGTCATTTGCTTACTCTTTTATTTATTTATTTTTTAATTTTTTTATCAGTGAATCACTGTGAGGTACAGTTACAGATTTACATATTTTCGTGCTTGTGTTTTAGTCATACAATGCTCGAGTACCCATCCCTCCACCAGTGCTCATTCACCACCGACGATCCCAGTATCCCTCCCACCCCCCCCACCCCATCCCCCCCACCTCACCCCGCCTCTGTGGCAGGGAATTCCCTTTTGTTCCCTCTCTCCTTTTGGGTGTTGTGGTTTGCAATAGAGGTATTGAGTGGTCATCATGTTCGAACTATAGTCTACTTTCAGCACGCCTCTCCCATCCCGAGAGGGTCCTCCAACCACACTTTACTTGGTGTTTCCTTCTCTATCTGAGCTGCCTTTCCCCCCAGCCACACTCATTCTTGTTTCATTAGAGCCTCTTTGTGCCAAGCTGAGGGGGAAAAAAAAAACAATTAGGATGAAATCAGTTATTTTCCTTCATCCAGCTGATGTTTTTTGTTTTGTCAACTGTGGACAGATTATGAAATCCTTAAACGTTGTCAGATGAATCCCAGAGGTGGGGAAAGCATAAGAACTGTGTTCAGAGACTGGGGCTGCTCTTTAAACTGCTGCATAATGTCCAATTTAGAGGTCTAGGGATCTGTGCAGATTGGTGCTTGAATTCCCCCAGGCATAGGACTGTGTGTGTGTGTGTGTGTGTGTGTGTGTGAGAGAGAGAGAGAGAGAGAGAGAGAGAGAGAGAGAGAGAGAGAGAGAGAGAGAGAGAAAGATGAGATGCTGGAGTGGAGAATCTTGTTTGTTTATTGGAAAAGGGTCATGTGGAAGTCATCAAACTGTGGGAGTTGGCTGTTGTTAGGGATGACTGAGGAAATAGGAATGTTGCAATGGATATGGCGGCTAAAAAGTAACTAATGGATAACTTTTAGAACTTAGTTTTTTGGTATTTAAATATATAATTGATATTTATTAATTAAATAAATGGATTTAATTTCATGCTACTCTAAAATCTAGTATAGTGTTTCTACAAAAGGAAAATACACAATTAAGCAAACTTAGATGCTGGTGGACGTCCTGCCCTCTGGGCTCCATAGCCCATTTCTTTGCTCGGAAAGGACTTTAAACTTCAACATTTGTCAGAACAAAAGTATTGGTCAGAACATGCCTCTCTCTTCCAATATACTTTAAGTTCTGAATTTGGGGTTGAGAAAGCAAGGAAAGGGAAGAGAACCTGGGGGGAGTATGAAGCTCAGGTACGCTTTTGCCTCAGCGGAACTGAAAAGCAGTGAAGTTTTTACTTTTTGAGGTTCTCCCTGCTGCCCACTTTTCTTTCTTCTTAAACCTTAAGGCCCTTCCTATTACCAAAATCTATTCTTACATAAGCATTAAAGCACAGACTCAGGGATGTGTAAATTACTAGCTGCAATTCAAAGAGATAACTTTCCTAGGAATTTTTATATTGAAACAGAGATCAGTGCCTCAAAATGAAGGTATAACAGTGAGATTTCAGGAATTCTCAGTTAAGGTAAGACTGATAAGGTAGAGTTTTCCTGGGGAACCTTGGAAGACGTCCTCCTCTGCCTGGGTATCAGGCTTTTCTAGTTTGATAACTGCAACCAAATGAATACCCAACCAAGTTTGTAATCATATTTGAAGGTTTAAAAGAAGCCTGCAGAGTTCACATAGTCAGTGTCTCCAAATGAAATCAAATGGTGTTTCTAGAAGCAATTGAGAGATCACTTAATAGAGGGATTAAGAAAAATGAGGGATTAAGAAAGAATTTGGAACCACTCATCATGTTTTTCTCTGACGTTGAATTATTTCCCAAGGGCATCATTAGTGCTTACACAAATAAGCCTTTCTTTTGGGGACATGCCAGGACACATCTTAAATCTGTTGCTAATGCAGTTTGAACTGCCAACTTGGAACCTCTGCTCTAAGCTTGACCCAGTAGGGTTGTGCACTGGGTACAATGAGTCCACAAAGAACTGGATTGCTCCTGGGATTGGGTGGGATGGAGAAGTGCCATCACATACTCCAAAGAAACATTGCTTAAGCTGAGTCTGGGAAGATGAATAGAGTTGTTCCTTGAGCTGAGGGATTTGAAGATACCATTTGTTGTTATTTTATAATGGAGGAAGGAAGGAAGAAAAGGAAGGAAGGAAGGAAGGAAGGAAGGAAGGAAGGAAGGAAGGAAGGAAGGAAGAGGGAGGGGCAGGGAGGAGGAAGTGAAGAAGAAAGGAAAGAAGGAGAGGAAGGAAGAAAGGGAGCAAGGGAGGAAGGAAGGAAGGGAGGGAAGGAGGGAGGGAGGGAGGGAGGAAGGAAGGAAGGAAAGAAGGAAGGGAGAGAAAGTTGGCTAATGTAATACTTCACACAATCCAAATGATAGTTAAGTGTAATCATGTATGTGAGCACTTCATAGAATGAAAGGCAACACTGATTATTAAATTATGATAGTGATTTCAAGAGCAGTTGTTTTACGAGCAGGCACCCTGCCTTAGTTAATACCTTCTCAAATATAGGCAGACAAAAAAAAATTCAGAAGCATGTGAATGACAGAGAGATTTTTTGGGAAAGGATGCTTTTTTCCCAAAAAATTAACACTGTTCTAGATCCTGCATCAGTGTTGATGGCTTTTGGAAGTCTGTTAAGAACCTGTGGACAGATAAAGAGAGCTAAAAGAATTTTTAGCTTTTTCTATCCATAAGAAACCAGTCCTGAGCACTGAAGGCAATAGTAAAGTTATTTTATGGGCATTACTAGCAGGGAGGTTGAAATCAGGATCAGAGTACTATTAGCTATCCAATAACCTTGAGAGGTGCTTTCTTGATTCTGTGAAAGCTTGAGCATAACCTTCTTAGGAGTCTTTCTTGAAATTAATTATATGGGTGAATGAAAGCGTCTTTCTGGGAGACCACCTCTTTGTAAGAATTTTCTAAGACATTTTTGCCCTTAAGATCAGAAACATGTAGATTTAGGTTATTACCATGAACATTAAAACCCTAGTCCCAAAAGAGAAGAGTATGAACTATGAACATCAGAGAAAGGTAGCTTTGGGACAAAAGGCCATATTTATTAAACATTGTCTCCCAGAGCAAATCTCTAATCCATTTCGGTAGATTAATATTTGACTTATTTGTGCCCAGGGGAAAGGTAAGTTGACTCTTCTCATTTGTCTGAGAGCACTGCCCTTTGCTTTCATGTCTCTACTCTGATTGGGAACCTTTAGCTCTCCTCACCCCATTAATCTGATCACTATATAATCTGAACCTGGGTTCCCACCCAGGAACTTTGAGAGTGGGGTATGCTCTAGGTTCATACAGCTGGAACCCATCTCCAGGAACAAAGAACTGGAAACAATCTTCAGTTGGAGGGAAACTTCCAGATTTTAGTAAGATTCTTTCTCCTGGGTATTCTGTTATTCTGTTTGTCTATATATGTACTATTTCTAACAATCTATTAATTTCAATGAAGCCGTTTCCACCCTTTAAAGCTTTTTGGCTCCCACACTCATGAATTAAGAAGACAAATCAGATTTTGAAGTTTAAAATGAAAACAGATTTTTTTTTAGGGATAGCTTATATTTGGGTAAATGGAAATTAATGACTGCAACTAAGTAGTTTAGAGGGAATCCTAAATTGTGATTAAAATTACCAAATATCTAGGGAAATCTTTTGCTGGAAGGCACATCTATAACCTTCTTTGGTAGAGGAACTGTAGATAGTTTAATAAGGAAATAAATAGAAAATAGGGCCTGGGAGACAGAATAGTAGTTAGGGTACATATCTAGCATGCATCTGACTGGGCCTCAGCACTACATGGTCTCCTAAATATCACTGGGAGTGGCCCCTGAGCTCCATGAAATGCTTGGGCCCAGTCAGATGCACCCCCATTTGTTTATGCCTTTCCCTATCTTTTTTTTTTTTTTTTTTAGTTTTGGAGACTGTTTGAAAGCAGAGTAGAAGATCTGCTGTTTGAAAGCAGATCCCAAGATCAAAAGCAGGTATACTAGCAGATTGGAGGGAAGAAGGAGAGGACATAAAGGGAGAACTATGCATTGAAATTGAATGTTATATTTTCAGTTTAGGGGATCACTGTCATCACTGTCATCCCGTTGTTGTCAATTTACTTGAGCGGACGCCAGTAACATCTCTATTCCACCCAGCCCTGAGATTTTAGCAGTCTCTCCTTACTTGTCTTTCCCAATGATTGGAGGCTCATTCAGGGTCAGGGGAATGAGACCTGTTATTGTTACTGTTTTTGGCATATAGAATACGCCATGGGGAGCTTGCCAGGCTCTGCCCGTGCAGGCGGGATACTCTCAGTAGCTTGTCGGGCTCTCCGAGAGGTATATAAGGGATATTGTCCTAAAAATATAGTAGTGTGAAGCTATATTTATGAAGATTGTAACCATAATTACTCACCATAAACTATCAAGTTAACTTTGAGGTACACAATGTTACTTGAATCTCTTGAACACAAGACACTGCATTGCTTGTGGAGGGAGAAGGAGAATGTAAATTTTGTGGAGACTAAAGAATTGATCTGAAATAATGGATAAAGTTGTCTAGTGATGGTTGGAGCAAATTCTATTGGCAAAAAAAGTTGACTGAGAGTTAAGTGTTTGGATGTGTGTGACTAAGGATAAGTGTGAGTGAATGTAAGTGTGAATCACTTCGACTCCCAGGTGTGAAGCATCCCTGGCCTAGGTAAATTTACTTCTGCCTTACAAATAATCTGTTTCTTACTTCATATCTCTCAATTCCACTTTCCCTTTCTTTCGGGAAAATTTAGAATTGACTATAGGAGTAAGAAATTTGTGTGTGTATACAGATGTTTGATATAGGTGATCGTCATGTAGACTTGCTGGGACTTGGCTTTCAGATGTCTTAGAGAGTCAAGATTACTATGACGTTGAGAAAAACCTGTGCAGAGCTATTACATAACAAATATGAAAGTTCTCCAAATCAGGCACAAGGAAATTCCTTTAGGATTCCAACCTGCAATGAGCAAGTGACTTTCAGGATGTGAAGTTTCTTTGTTGTGTCAGTCAGTGCCTTTACTAGAGGTGATTTTTGTGTTTAGTCACTTGCCAAACCTTAAGACATGAGGCATATTAGTGAGATTAGAATGCATTGAATTCTGCATTTTTCCCATCTGGTGCCTTGTGCCACAAATTAATATAAACTGGTTCCTTGTGCCACTAATTAATATAAATTTAAACTTTTTTGATTTCATGGACACTGGACTTTTACTACTGAAAGTAGGAAAAAAATTTCTTGTGCTTAAGGAAAACTATGGGATTTTTGATTTAGAGATTTAGCAGTGTTCTCATTTTATAAATGAACTTTAGATGAAAATTAAATCAACCATTAAAAATAATTAAGCAGCTACAAAGTTAGTGCAGGGGTTAGTAGGCATGCAAGGCATGTGGCCAACTCAGTTCTATTCTGGCATCACACGCACTCTCTCCCACAACGTGTTGCCAGATATTGCTTTAGAGGCCCCTGAACACCACAGGGTATGACCCTGATAATTCCAAGAACTTCAGTACTGGGGCTGTACTACATCCCTGGGTCTTCGCACTGAATCAGTGGCCAATTGGCCTCCAGTTTCTCTGAGCACATGGTAAGCCCCCCACGGGGGGTGGGGCGCGGGGGGAGTGGATCTACTTGAGGCATGATTCAAGGAGAAGAACATGGATTTTGCCCTCCTACAGATTATACAGTAATAGGAAACACATGCACCAGGTAATTGTTTTCCCAAAACTACAAGGACAGTGCTTTGAAAATGATAGCTATGAGGTAAATTAATAATTTTGTGATGTCCTTATGGACGGCAGAATCTCCTGCCCCTGTGTCAGGCTATCTTCACCGGGGCCCCTTGGAGAGGGGCGGGTAGGGTTTCCGTCCCTGCCCCAAGCAGAACTCTGGCAGCCGAAAACCTGCAGAACCCTGGCACAGCCATGCTCAAGGCCAGTCTCCACACGCTTTGAAGAGCCTCACGCATGAAGGAACTGACAGAGGAATCCAGGTATGCGGGACCCGGGGCTGAGATCTCCAAGCCTGCTCAGATCAGGACTGGGCCTCCTCCACCCAGATCCTCAGTTTTGCAGTAGCTTGGCAGTCACACCCACAAAGTGCCCCCCCCCCCCCCCCCCCCCCCCCCAGTGCCGTGTAATCTCATCAATGGCCAAGATTCAGAGACTGTAAAACAAAGCTCCCGGAAGAGAGTGCCGCAGTATTTCCTGGAGCGATTAGACATTTCCCCCAAAACCTTTGTCCCTCTTGGAGAGCCCGGCAAGCTACCAAGTTATCCCACCCACATGGCAGAGCCTGACAAACTCCCCGTGGTGTGTTCGATATGCCAGAAACAGTAACATTAACGGGCCTCATTCCTCTGACCCTGAAAGAGCCTCTAATATGGCAGAGCTGGGAAGGACGAGAAGAGAGACTGTTAAAATCTCAGGGACAAATGGAGACATTACTGGTGCCCACTTGAGCAAGTTGATGAACAATGGGATGCAGTGCTACAGTGTTATCCTTATAGGCAGATCCTGAACTTTTTTACTTTGAAATTTGGGCCTAGTGAAGAGTCTTTTATTTGACTAAATATTAACATTTTATTAGCTAAATATTTTTTTTTATTTTTTATTTATTTTTTTTTTGTTTCTTTCTTTTTTTGTTTTTTACAGTTGTAGATTTACAATTTTTTTGTGCTTGGGTTTCGATTATACAATGATCAGATACCCATCCCTCCACCAGTGCCCACTTATTAGCTAAATATTAACATCTAAAGCTGATACACTAAACAGGGCTACTAGCCCATCTGTGAGCAGAAATTTCCTCATAACCGGTACAACTCTGGCACTTCCTGCAAAAGGTTCTGTAATCTCTAGTGTGGAAGGCATTGGCAAAATCCTATCCACCACTGCCATCTAATGACTCTTCCTGGGTATTGCTAACTCTAATTCTACTTCCTTATTATAGCTGTTAAATTAAAATCACATTGATTTATCATTGGTTTACAATATTATATAAATTAAGGAGTACCACCTCACATCTCTGTGTGTGTATAAGCTTCACCACATCCACCACCAAAGTTCCAGTGCTGTTTGTTCCCATGATCGGATTGAGCCCAACTTCCTGTCTGAACTCACGGATCTGGTTCCTGAAGAGAGGTATTGATCTAAGGTCCCTTTGCATTTGCAACCCTACAATTTTGTGATTGCCTTTGTCAGTAGAGGACAATATTTGTCCATTGAAGAGCAAAAGACTTCCTTGATTAGAAATATATAAAACTTTGATTAAGTCTTCCAAAAGAATACAAAGACACACAGGAGACTGGAAATCTTGATGCAACTAGAAAGCTTGAAAAAGCTTTTGCAGACCAGCACCTGGTTGGAGCAGCAGCCACACAGGGATGTCATTCTTTTAGGGATAGACGTGCCCTGTCCTCTGCGATATGTACCACTGTTTTGCTAAACTCCCAAGAAAATTTTTTCCACTTGATTCTATTGTGTGATTAATGGGGAACTTTCTTTCTTTCTTTTATTTATTTTTTTTGCTTTTTGGATCACACCTTGCGATGCTCATGAGTCACTCCTGGCTCATGCACTCAGGAATTCCTCCTGGCGGTGCTCCGGGGACCATATGAGATGCTGGGAATTGAACCCGGATCAGCAGCGTGCAAGGCAAACACCCTACCCACTGTGCTATCGCTCCAGCACCAATGGAGAATTTTTCACTTGCTGTTTATTTCAATATTGTGGAACGACCACAAGAATGTTTTAGTGCTAAATTAATCATTTTTTTAAGGAATATACAAATTTTATTTATAGTTGTTATGAAACAGCCGATCTCCACTGCCCAGCCACCACCACGCTCCAGGCCACTTTCCGGACCATGACCACATGACACATTATATGACACTTCCTACCCATTTATGCCTCTTAGAGAGCCCGGCAAGCTACCGAGAATATCCCGCCCGCACAGGCAGAGCCTGGCAAGCTCCCCATGGTGTATTCGATATGCCAAATACAGTAACAATAATAGGTCTCCTTCCCCTGACCCTGAAAGAGCCTCCAATCATTGGGAAAAGACGAGTAAGAAGAGGCTGCTAAAATCTCAGGGCTGGGAGGAATAGAGACGTTATTGGCTCCTGCTCGAGTAGTTCGGCGACCAACGGGATGACAGTGATATAGTGATACAGTGATGAAACAGAGCAAATAAATGTCAAAAGATGATGGTGAGAGAGAGAGAGAAAGAGAGAGAGAGAGAGAGCAGGGAGAGAGATCTGACTTTTGTTTAGTCTTTAGATGAACAATTACAACCCTAGATTCTCCTGTCGTTAATTTAATTTGTCTTTAATCTACTGTCTTTAGATTCAAGATTGTACTCCCAAGGCTGTATAACAACATTACAGACTTAGTGCAAAATATTTAATATAAAATAATGTGACTTTCTTATAATAAAAGCACAAAATTAATAAAAAGAATAATCGATGCTTTTTAACTGTTACTGATGTAAGATGATTTGCAACAGTGTCCATATTATTGTTATATGCTTGCAATGCTACTTCACCACCCCCACCATAGGTGTCAGTGATCCTCCTTCATTGCCCCAGAGCTCCCCCACCTTTGCATCTTTGCACCCTTAGTTGGCTGTTCTGTTGCAGCTATGAAAAGCTAATATCCATTTTATTTATTTATTAGCCTGGCAAACTACCTGTGACATATTCGATATGCCAAACACAGTAACAACAAAGTCTCACAATGGAGACATTACTGGGCCCACTCGAGAAAGTCAATGAACAATGGGAGGACAGTGACAGTGATATTTTATAAAGTTGTTCATGATGATTTGTTATATTTAATATTCCAACATCAATCACACCACTCTTATACCTTCCCACCACCATTATTTTGAATTTTTCCAACCACCCTCCAAGCCTGCCTGAATAGCAATCCCTAAATAATTTATTTTGTATTGCTTGTTATAAATAATTTGCTAAAAATGATTGAAAAAGTTTTCCTAGAAGAAAGTGTGTGAAGATTGTTGTAGCTCAGCCTGAAGCCGTTAATATGGCTTGTATAAGAGATTACCAACATGTTGTTACAGGTTGAGCCTTGTGTGCTAATATTTTTTTTTGTTGTTGTTGAGTTGCCTTCTATTTTACATCTTATCCAATATAGTGTGCTACTCCTGGTACATCAGTGCTGTAGACTATGCGATAGAAAGAAATTCTAAAATGGACAGTATGTGCTACTGTCCATTTTAAATTTAGTTTCCTTTTTACTTTTTTTTTTTTCTGGTTTTGGACACTACTTGGGAGCTGTTTCTTACTCACTCCAAGAACTATGTGGTACCAGAGATCAAAGTAGGTCTTCACACATGCAAAGCATGCACCCCAATTTGAAGATTAAACATCCCATTGTAAAGAATTTCTCAATATGTCAAGAAATTAGAGCACAGCGGGGAGGGCATTTGTCTTGCATTTAGCTGACCCAGGTTCAATCTCTGACACTCCATATGGTCCCTAAGCACCACCAGGAGTGATCCTTGATTGCAGAGCTAGGAGAGAGCCCTGAGCACTTCTGGGTGTGGCTTACAAACAAAATTTTAAAAAATCATAGCCAATTTTAATTTAGTTGAATTACTCATTGACAGTTTGAAAATACACATTATAAAAAATCAGATAAAAGTCATTTTTTGTTAGGTGTAGGAGCAGTCACATATATTTGATATAAATAGGGGGGCTTTGACATTTTAAATTTATTTTTAATTTTAGGATGACACATGGCAGTTTGAGCACAAGGCCTCTCTCAGCTATCTGCTCAGAGTCATTCTGGTAGTGATGCAAGAAATTGAATCCAGGACTCCTGCACATAAAGCATATTTTCCAATTTATTTAGTTATTTCTTTGGCTCAGTGGTTTCTAAAGGTTCTGAATTTTTTTTTTTTAAATTAAAACATACAGCCAGGAACCACAGGTTCCAAATACTAAATGTCTTTGAATTCTCAAAAAAAAAAAAAATTAGTGGTTCTCTCAAGCAGTGCTTAGAAAGCCCCGTTAGTGTCTTGTGTTTCAGTGCAAAGACCAAAGGATGTAATGCTGCTCAGCTCTGCGGTGCTGGGGATCACCACAGCTATTCCAGCAATTCAGGGCCTCCAGTGCTGGGATGCTCAGGGGTCCATTTGGTGCCAGGAATTGAACCTCAGTAGGGCGCATGCTAAACATCTTCCCTAACCGCTGTACTATCTCCTGATCCCATCAAATCCTAAAATTTCAACTTAAAGTATAAAGATTGGGGCTAGAGAGATAGTACAGCAGGTAGGCTGTTTGCCTTGCATGTGGCCTCCTGGGTTCTATTTCCAGCATTCTGTATGGTCCCCTAAACACCACAGGAGTCATTCCTGAGCATCACTGGTGGGGCCTCAAAACCAAAGTAAATAAATAAAGTATAAGGATAGAGTTTATTTTTATAAAAGTTTCTTTGAGGACATTACAAAGCAGCATTTTAAAAGATCCTAAGGAATTTAACTTTTAGTTTACTGTAATCTGTACTTGTTCAATTTAAAAATACTATTATTTAGGGCTGGAGTGATAGCACAGCGGGTAGAGTGTTTGCCTTGCATGTGACTGACCCGGGTTCGATTCCCAGCATCCCATATGGTCCCCTGAGCACCCCCAGGAGTAATTCCTGAGTGCATGAGCCAGGAGTAACCCCTGTGCATCGCCGGGTGTGACCCAAAAAGCAAAAAACAATCTATTGTTATTAAAATCATGCTGTATCAAGAAACTCCATCTTTATATTCTGAGTATACATGAGTCGGACACACTGCCCCCTGGAATGTGTGAGTTCTACAGTTTGAGACTGACAGCTGATGATGGTGACAACCCTCCTTTTAATTTTCTTCTTAATTGAGAGAGATTTTAAAAAAATTATTGCGGGGCCAGGGTACTGATAGCACAAGAAGTTAAGATGTAAGCCTTGGATGTAGTTGACGTTGGTTCTAGCCCAGGTGCCACATAGTTCTCCAGGCATTGTCAGGCGTGGCCCTCGAGGCCCCAGAGCACCACTGGGAGGCCCAAGGAACATAATTAACTAATTAAGTAATTAATTAAAGGCAGTTACAGCTAATTAATAATAAAACTTGATGCTAAGGCCCAAGGAGGGTTTTGTTTTTGTTGTTGTTATTTTTAACTACATGGCAGCATCCCTTGCTATTGTGTAACAATCTATGTGTATAAGCAGAGGAAATTAGAAAATGATCTCTGATGTTAACTAAGAATAAGCTTGAATTCCTCTTTCTTTAGGACTTTGTAAGAGATGACCCCAGATCCATTTGCAAACATTGCATAAACTTTTTCCATTTTCTGTTCTTTCTAAATAGTATACAACAATCCCATCATTTCTTGGGGGAAGTAGGTGAAACTGCTCCCTTCACAGCTATCTGGCTGATTGACTTTAGTGTCTGGAGTTTCATCTTCTGCAGTCCTCTGATGAATCGTTCTCTGGGCTCAGAGTTTCCTGAAAAGTCCCTTTTTTTTCACAGCTCTCACCTCCATTCTCGTATGTTTCTGTCCTTTTAGCCTAACTCGGCAGTGTTATACTGTGTCCTTCCCACACCTCCCTTTGTCGGAAGAGATGGTGATGGTCCTGAACCTTCTGTTGTTGGTCTTCATGCTGGGGCTGGGGCTTACCCCTCCGACTCTGGCTCAGGATGACTCCAGGTACAAACGCTTCCTGACCCAGCACTATGATGCCAAACCAAGTGGCCGGAATGACAGATACTGTGAAAGCATGATGAAGACACGAGGCCTGACCACACCTTGCAAAGACACCAACACCTTTATTCATGGCAAAAAGAGAAGCATCAAGGCCATCTGTGAAGATAAGAATGGAAGTCCTCATGGAGAAACTTTAAGAATAAGCAGGTCTTCTTTCCAAGTCACCACTTGCAAGCATATAGGAGGATCTTCCCGACCTCCCTGTCGGTACAGAGCTACAATAGGGTTTCGACACATTCTTCTTGCCTGTGAAAATGGCTTACCTGTCCACTTTGATGAATCCTTTATCCATCCATAACCAGATCCTTCTCTAGCACTCCTCCACCATGCCCCAGTGGCAGACTTTGTTGCTGGAAATCCAGCAAAGGGTCTGACTGGCTCTTTTGCTTTTTCATATGTCTACTCAATAAAAATATCTCTGAAGAATCAAAGCCTTATCACAGATTCGTGGCCTTTGATCTTCCCCATTCTCTCTACTCAAATGCCCCCTGAGAAGTTTGGATAAAATAGAAATGCCCTTTTCCTTCTCAGTCAGCAGGCAAATGAACTGTGAGAGTGCAGGTGCTAACCTCACCATACAGAGAAAGAATTAGCAAAACTCCAAAGCTCATGGTCACTAAGCAGAGTTTTCCACAGGGGAAAATTGCTTTTGCTGCTAAGTACTAAGCCAACATTACTATCTCCATGTTAAAACTTGAGAAGAGTTAGGTTTCAACTTGTGAATTCTTGTCAGTACCAGGAGGGATGGCCAGATGGCAGCATCAGGCTAGTCAGAATAGGTGAGTAACCCTACCCTCTTCCACGCCTACTAAACTCTTGCTAGAGAAGCAACTCTTGGATACATTGAATATTTGGGTAGAGGGATGCAGAAACAAGAGAGGGTATAGAAAGAGTACACATTAATTTAACCTGGATTTATTTCTTCATTCTACAAAGTTATCTGAATGACCTAAAGTTTCAGACAATGACCTGAAACTGAGTGACAGTGTTTTCTTTGATGTTTCCCTAGAGGCTCCTTAAAAAACAAACAACTTTATAAACCATATACTTGTTTCTGACTGTTGAGAAATACTGAAACAGTGATATTACAACTAAAAATAGACAGCAACCAAGAACCATTGTCAAGACAGAGCACCAAGGAAAGGTGTGCAATATCACCGGGGCTTAGTTTCAGGCTGTGCATAAAAACAAGAAAAAAGGGACACAATTCAAGTCCTCTTTTGTGGAGATTGTGCTATTTGAATTTTTCTTCATTTTTTTTAAAGCCTTTTCTTACCAGTCAATTCTAGATTCCTGGAACACTTCTTCAATCCAATGAAATGAAATTTATAGGTCTTTCATCTCTTTCATTCGTTACTATTTAAATCTTCACAGTACTATGCCTGGGTACTTTTAACTTCATTTTTGTCTTTTTTTTTTTTTTGCTTTTTGGGTCACACCCGGCGATGCACGGGGGTTACTCTTGGCTCATGTACTCAGGAATTACTCCTGGCGGTGCTTGGGGGACAATATGGGATGCTGGGAATCGAACCCAGGTCAGCTGCATGCAAGGCAAACGCCCTACCCACTGTGCTATTTCTCCAACCCCACTTTGTCATTATTTTGGTTTATTTTTACAGATTTTCCAAAAGGACTTCATATTAATACCATTTAGATTTAGTATCATTAAAAAGAAAAGGCTAAACTCAGATGTTATTCTATTCTCTTTTTTCCACCTTCCTCAGTTCTCAGATTTATACAGAATAAAAGACAGTTTATCAACTTTTTTGTTTGTTTCTGGACCACACCTGACTGTGTTCAGGACGTACTCCTGACTCTGCACTCAGGGATCACTCCTGGTGGGGCTCAGAGAACCATAAATGGTGTGAGTACTCTAACCTGGGTCAACCGCACGCAAGGCAAGTGCCTTACCCACTGTACTGTCTCCCCAGCTCCTCAATTTTCTTTAATATACCGCGAGTCTCTCCAAATGTTTGGGAATCAGTTTCCAGGGAACCAAGTACTTCCCAAAGCTCCCACAACTGGAGAATTACCTCAAAATTTAGATAAGTGCTGAGTTTCATTTGTATTTGTAATTTTTACCTTCTCTTATCCTTGCCATAAAAGTCATACATATTGGTTGAGTGCCACCCAGTTTCTGTCCTGAGTCACTGGATTGGCAGCAGCAACATCTCAGTAAAGGAGAAAGGCTCTTTATCATTTTTCAGGGCAGCGAGAAGGGAGGAGGGTAAATAAAAAATTTATTTTTATCTTAGTTATTGTGATTTACAGATTTACAATACTGTCACTGATATTGTACCCTTTATCCCAGGGTCCCTCCTCATTCTTCCCCACTCCCTGATACAACATCCTCATCTTCTGCTCACTTCCGCCCTTTCCCTCCCCCATCTCACAGCCAGGGTTTTGTAGAGCAGTTCTTAGATTCTGCTGCTTTTGGCCTTTTGTTATCCCTCAGCTATGCTTTTTTATATCCCACATATGAATAATTGATCTGTATCTGTCCCTCTTCTGGTTGACTTCACTTAGCATGATACTCTCCAGTTCCATCGATGTAGCAGCAAATCACATGATTTTGTAATTTCTTATACCTGAGTAGTATTCCATTATATACACCATACTGCGGTTTCTTTATCCAGGTATCTGTTCTTGGACACTTGGATTGTTTCCAGATTTTGGTTATCATGTATAGGATTACAATGAATATAGGAATACAACTCTTTCCTGATTAGACAAATAGTATATTTGGGGTTGATCCCCAGAAGTGATGAGTTGTTCATTTCTTAGTTCTGTGAAAGCTCAACTCTTAGTTATTTGATGAGAGTGAATATTGTTTTCTAAAAAGGTTTACCCACGGGGCAGTAGAGTTAGTACGTTGGGTAAGGGACTTGCCTTGCATGTGGCTGACCCAGGTTCCACCCCAAGCATACACATGGTTCTTAAAGCCCTGCCAGGACTGACCCCTAAGTGCAGAACCAGGAGTAAACCCAGAGCACAGTTAGGTGTGGTCAAAAGCAAACAAAAGCCCAAAAAGGTTGAACCAGTTGACATTCCCACCAGCAGTGGATGAGGGTCCCATCTGAGAGTATGTTTGCAAACCCTTCATTCTTTGGGTAGTGGAGGACGGTCAAGAATCAGGGATGCTGTCTCATTTGCCAAGGCATCGAAAATCAGATGGGCTGGACACGTAATGAGATTTGGAGACGACCACTGGACTAGAGCCATTACTGACTGGATTCTATGGGATGTCAAAAGATCGTGTGGCCGCCCACATACGAGATGGTCAGACTTCTTCGTTAAGACCCTGAACGATCGGTTTGAGGCTGTTCGTGTTCCTAGAACGAACAGATGCCATTGGGCTACACTAGCACGTGACAGAGACGGATGGAGACATTAGTGGCGACCACTCGAGCAAACTGATGAATAATGGGATGTCAAGTGATCAAGTGATCAAGTGATCATTCTTTGGGAAGTAAAAGTGGTGAGACAAAAATGGGAGATGGAATTTGTTTAAAGGGAAAATGAGGCTAGAGAGGTTAAGGTTAAGGTACAGAGGTTAAAGTGCTTGCCATGAATTCAGCTAACTTGGATTCAGTCCCAGCACTATGAATGATCCCCTTGAGCAGAAAGTCAAGAGTAGATCCTGAGCACTGCTGGAGGTAAATACACCCTCTTCACCACGAAATGAAGGGACAAAAATGACAATTCTGTAGAGCAGAAGAAATGTCAGTTTGTCATTCCCAGTACTTCTCTCCAGTGTCTAACTCGTCTCTTTTTCTATTTTAATTTACATATTTTATTAATTTTTAAAGGGCTGAAGCAGTAGCACAGTGAGTAGGGCATTTGACTTGCATGTGGCCGACCCGGACGACCTGGGTTCAAATCCTCCACCCCTCTCAGAGAGCCTGGCAAACTACCGAGAGTATCTTGCCTGCAAGGCAAAGCCTGGCAAGCTACCCGTGACATATTCGATATGCCAAAAACAGTAACAAGTCTCACAATGGAGACATAACTGGTGTCCGCTCGAGCAAATCGATGAACAACGGGAGGACAGTGACGGCAGTGACAGTGACAGTGATTAATTTTTAAAGTAAAGTTGTTCATGATGATTTGTTACATTTACTATTTCAACACCAATCCCACCACCATTGTACGTTCCCACCACCATTATTTCCAATTTTCCCAACCCCCCCCCCAGTCTACCCCTATAGCAGGCCCTCAGTAATTTATTTTATATTGCTTGTTATAAATATTTTCCTAAAAATGGTCAAAAATGTTTCCTTCTAAGAAAGTTAGTGAAGATTTTTGTATCTCACTGTGGAGCCACTAAACCCTTATATAAGCAATTACTAACATGTTGCTACAGGTTAAGCCTTGTGTGTTTATATTTTTTTAATCGAAATTGGTTGCCTTATACTTTACATCCCATCTAGTTTGGTGTGCTACTTCTGGTTTATCAGTGTTGTAGAGTTTAAGATGTCGTTCCATTAATTTTTAATAGGCTGATACAGCTGAAATTAAATTTTAATTGGATGGTGACTTTGGGGAGTGAGCATGACTGCCAGGGCTTTCAGAAGTATAGGGAAATTAGTGGAGGTATCCCATTTCTGACCTCATGAAGGCTAGAGATTTCAGTTACAAAACCCGCATACCTGAGTTTTTCAATTGATTACTTTCTGGATGAGGCTTGTCTCAGGCAGTGGAGTGTGGTTGTGAGAATGGTGGTGATTGTGGAGTGTGGAGAGGTTTGGCTGCCAGGGTTCTGTTTGGGTGGGTGCTATGCTTAACTGCACCACCCCACAGCTCCCTTTCTCCCCCGCCGTGGGGTGCCCTGAACAACTCAGCCTGATGCAGGATCTGGAAGCGAAGCATCTCTGCAACTTGTTGATCTCTTTCGAGGTTTATTTATGAGTCTCTGGATCATGGCCAGAGGTGGTTCATGGATGTGACTTTCAAGGCTTCTGGAGGTGGGAGAAAGTAGCCCATCCCCAACTCCATGAAAATCTGGAGATTTCAGTCACAAAACCCCGCATACCTGAGTTTTTCAACAGATTAATTTCTGGATGAGGCATGTGGAGTGTGCAGGTTTTTGGCTGCCAGGCCAGTGTCTAATTCTCAGCTTCCTTTTTCCTGTCCCTTGTTTTCTCTCTAGGCACCTACGAGGAAGTGATGGCTCTCCAGAGGACCCATTCACTGCTTCTGCTCTTGGTTTTGACCCTACTGGGTCTGGGGATGATAAAACCCTCCTATGGCCAGAATGGAATGTACCAACGGTTCCTGCGGCAGCACATGGATCCTGACGGGACAGGCGGCACTGATGGATACTGCAACTTGATGATGCAAAGACGGAGGATGACTTCGAATCGGTGCAAGCCTGTCAACACCTTCATTCATGAAAACATCTGGGACATACGCAGTATCTGCTACAGCCCCACTATTCGGTGTAAAAATAACAACATGAACTGCCATGAGGGTATAGTAAAGGTCACAGACTGCAGGGAATCAGGGCTATCCAAAGTCCCCAACTGCAGATATCGGGCAATAGGCAGAACCAGGCGTGTTGTCATTGCCTGTGAAGGTTACCCAAAGGTGCCTGTGCACTTTGATGGATAGATACCTTCCTGCGGGGATTATATCCAGCAGTGACCTTTAATTTGCTCTCTGACAAGCAATGAGTAGTGCACTTGAACAGTCTTTGTGCTCTCTGCTTATTTTTTGTTCATTTTCTTTGTATAACTCATTATGTTAAATATATCGAGAGGAGAAATGAGCCTGAGCTTTTCTGCAATAAATTTTCTTTTGTAATAGAGTCAGCCTAGTTCCCTTAGGTACTGTTCTCTGGGATTTAATCATTATATGCATTTATATAGCATTTTAACCATTCAGATGTACTTTTATTCAAATTATCTCATTTTAATACCACAGCACTCTGACACTGGTGATGCTGCTCCATGTAGGAAAGGAAGTTAAAGTATTTTCTGAGAAACTTAAAATTACCAAAAAAAAGAATAATTGACTTCTAAGACCAGGACTTTTACATGTCATTGTAAGGAGGGTTTTGAAGTTCTGCTTTTTGCTATTCCCATAAATCAGCTGTTGGGGGAAGTATCAAAATTTTGGAACTATGTATATTGGCAAAATGAGAGCTCTATCTGTATAATTGGGCAGTCTTGCTATGTTTGGGTCTAATAAAATCAAGAAATAACACAGGGAATTTTCTTACTGTCTTATCCAACGTTTGACTCACTTTAGTAAGTCAAAAAATATACTAGATCATTGTCTTATTCACTCTTCCTGACCAAACATTTTTCTTCTTTTCTTTATAATAAATGACTTAACTGGAAGCATTCCCAAAAAAAGTGCTGTGGTTTTTGTGTGTGAATTATTTAATTTTCCCTTATCTTTTTGAATTGTTTTATATTTATTGATGAGAAACTGAAACTTCTTATGGAAATCTTTTTCCGTGAACTGACAGGCTGAAAGAAAATTTAAAACTGTCACATAAACTTGGCATTAGAATAAGACTGACCTTGCCTGTTCTGTGAAGTCATACAGAAAAAAATCTATATGCTTGTGAGTAAAGCAATCCAACAACTTCTTGATCTGTGCTGCTGGCCGGAAAGCAATTATGGGAAGATCAAACAATGAGTACTCAACTGAAAAATCAAAAGCAGACTTGGAATAAATTTTTTACTGCTCTGAAGTTTTAACTCCTTTAGTATAACAATAATAGCTGGGAACATTCAACACATCAAAATCTACACATGAAAACTAGAAATGCTGTTAAAATTTTACTGATTGTTTTTGTAACTATACTGTTTGACATAAGGGGTTTATTAATCCGAAGTATTCTGACTGACAGAATGCCCACAGTAAAATCTGTCAGGTTGGGGCCAGAGTGATAGCAGAGTGGGGAGGGAATTTTCCTTGCATGCAGCAGATCCAAGGTTCAATTTCTGGCACCTTATGTGGTCCCCAGAACACTTTCAGGATTATCCCTGAAAACAGTGCAAGAAGTAAACTCTGAGCACTGCTGGGTGTGGCACAAGCTTTCCCCCCAATTCTGCCAAGCTGTTCTTGAGCTTTTTTTTTTTTAAATGTAGGAGTAGCACTGTAGCACTGTCCTCCTGTTGTTCATCGATTTGCTTGAGCGGGCACCAGTAATGTCTCCATTGTGAGACTTGTTACTGTTTTTGGCATATCAAATCTGCTATGGGAGCTTTCTAGGCTCTGCTGTGCGGAATGTAGGAGTACTGCTATTTACTAAGCCATTGATTAAGCTGATTAAATTTGGCATGAACTCCACAATACTTTTTTTAAAAAAATTAAATTGAATATCCATGAGATTTACCATTACAAATTGGGTTTCAGTCATATAATGATCCAGCACTCATTCCTCCACCAGTGTACATTTCCTACCACCAATGAACCCTGTTTCCTTACCACCATCACCCAAACCCACCCCCAACCCCCAACCCCAGATTCCCTCTATGGGAGGCACCTTCCTTCTAGCTCTTTCTCCTTTTCCTTTTGTGCATTATGGTTTGCAATGCAGGTGCTAAGAGGGTCATGGTGTTTGTTCAGGGATTTTGGTATTTTTATCATGACGGTAAGGCTGGAGTAGCTTTTCAATTGTCACTTTGGGGTATGGATGTGATTGCTGAGGCTTCTGGAAGTACAGGAAGGTAGGGGTAGGTAGCCCATTCCAATCCTGAAAAAGCCTGAAGATTTCAGTCACAAAACCCACATACCTGAGTTTTCAGCAGATTATATAACTTAGTGGGGTCCATCCTGAGACAGTGGTGTCAGGCTGGGGGTATGGCCGTGATTTTGGATTGTAGAAGTGGCTGCTGGGGGCTCTGCTTGGATGGGTACCAGCCTAACTTGCCACCCTCCAATTTACCCCAGTCTGTTCAGCCATGCGTGGGTCCAAGATTAACTGTGACTTTTGTTCTCTTACGAGATTTATTTATGGGTCTCTGTAGCAAGGCCAATAAGTGAACTTGTATAGCTGAGCCAAGGTAGTTTGTGGGTGTGGCTCCTACATTGCTAACTTTTGCCCATTTAGTTTCTTGGTAAACTTTCCCCCAAGTTGTTGGGGTCCGACCAGTGGCACATCAGCAATTTTGGGATATCAGGAAGCCTGAAGGCATAGGATGCTGGTGCATTTGTCCCACAAGTACAGGTGGACCTGATGGTGGCACCATACTCCCTCCTGGGCTTTTCCACTTAAATTTTCTAATAAAATATCTAACTTCCTTTAAAAAAGTCTAACTTTCAAGGTTACCTTTTATTCTGTTGACATTAAACATGTAAATGCACATAATTTAGTGACTTCATAAATTCTGGTCAAAGATGAAAACCTATTGGATGGGTCACTGCAACCTAGAATCCTTAATTTCATCTACTCAGGAAATGATTCTTCTTAAAGACAATCCTCCCATTTCTCCCCTCTATTTTGAATATTTATAAACAAAATTGTTGAACAGAAATGTATAAAGACATTGCTAAATAAGGATAGTGTGTATGTGTATGATTACATGTATCTAAAAGAATTAAACTAAAACCATTTGAATTGCAACAAAGTGTAAAAAAAAGTTTGGATCCTATGAGTACAATATTTCACCTTTAAATATGTGTATTCAAAAAATGAATTTGAAGTCACAGCACTTTCTCGCCCCCTGCGTTCGGTGGTCTCGCCCCCTGCGTTCCGTGGTTTCGGACTACTTCTCACCGGTTTCCAGACAGCTGATTGCAATGGGTGGACGAGGAATTAAACAAGGGCCAGGCTGATTGGTCATCAGTTGCAGTTTAATCCAATCTCTTCTCCCTCTGCCTCCTTCAAGTCTCACCCACTCCCATATTTCTTCTCTATCCCTCTCAATTCTCCTCCTTCTCCTCCTCTCCCTTCCCATTCTTACAGCCTTAGTTATATCCCAAATCATGAGTGGTTGGGGTAGCAATTACACATAAGTGTGGTCATACAATCAACAGATGTAAAGTCTTTCCCTCAGGGGAAGCTTTTTCTATGACAAATTCTCATCCAGCAAGATGACCTACATAAGGGTGAAATGCCATCTAGGGGGGTGTTTCTTCTTTCCTTAGTCCAACAACCATTTAAACATTCATCTTAATTGTACTTCTTAATTATATTAGTCATTTTGTGTGGACACAGGAAGAGATACATTAAACTTATAGGGTGGCTCTCCTGGGGATATCTTGCTATAGATCCCAGATACAGTGCTCAGTCCAGATGAGCCCTTCCTACCCTAAGCAGGATCCTTGTCAGTTGTTACTCTTTGGGTCATGACAAAATTTGTCCATGACCGTGCTCTTAACTTATATTTAAGCATTATAGTGCTTGGCCTGGTTTGTTTTGATGCCAGTGTAGCTCACAGCTTGCCCTGGATCCATCCAGTCTCTCATCAGGACCCTGCTTTTGGGGTGCTAGGAACTAAGGGCAACTGAGGCTTAAGTTGAGAAAAACAGAAGCCAGGAGTGAATATTATTTGGAGTCAATTAACTCCCAAGTTACAAAAACATAGCGTTAACTGTCTCCCTGTGTATATGCCAAAAGGACATTGCTCTAAAGTAACTATGCAAAAGACATAAGGAGAGGAGAGAAGCAACATTTCACTTACAAATACAAACCCAGAGTCCTTAGAAGGATCTGACCTTACAAGTCAACAGAGTCTGATTTGGGTTTTGGGGATAAAGGTGATTGACTGGTTGGGGAAGCAGAGCACAGAGAAGAGGTTAAAGATAAACACAGAGGAATGAGAGTGTCTTGAGAACTCTGTGATGGGTATAACTCAATAAACCTAAGCTCCCTGTGGCAAGGGAGAAAGGACATACCAACGTTAAACCTAAAATGTTTAGAACTATGTTCCAACAAAATGGAGGGTTTAACTTTATGGCTCAAGTCAATTACATAAAATTAAAATATGATTTTATATGATTTATGAGGTTTCTTTCAATGTGGTTTTATTGAAGGGAATCTGTGTTACAACAGATTGTACAGAATACAGTTCCACTAAGAGTAAATGGGTGAAGAAAGAGGAAACAGATCAGCTTACCAACAGCAGTGGAGGACCAGAAAATTTCTTTAAAGCTGTCAGTTCAAGGGAGGGAGAAGCCTCTTCTAAGTGAGAGCATCTAGTGCTCTCACTGGAAAAAGCCTTAGGTTTAAGAAGTTATTTCAACCCTGACTCAGTTTTATACCCAAATTTATACTATATTTCTGAGGTGCATTATTAGGACTACCTGTTAACTTAGGTGGTCTTTATTTGTTCTTTATTCACTTGACTGTTTATATTAGTAATATAATCACTCTGTGGTTTCCACTGCTGCATTTATGAGGTTTCATTCCCAACTCAATAACACCATCTTTTCAGCAGCTAAGGCCATTATGATGTCAAAAAACATAACATTTTATTGTTAGGATCATTACAATATGTGGGTAAGATGTTTGCCTTGCACATGGCTGACCCGGACGACCTGGTTTCAATTTCTCTGCCCCTCTCGGAGAGCTCGGCAAGCTACTGAGAGTATCTCACCTGCACATCAAAGCCTGGCAAACTACCCGTGATGTATTCGATATGCCAAACAGAGTAACAACTAGTCTCACAATGTAGACGTTACTGGGCCCACTTGAGCAAATTGATAATGGGAGGGCAGTGCTATAGTGCTACAGTTCTACATATAGCACAGAGATAAAAATCTTATTGTTTGTATTTAATGGCCACCGCCTCGCTCCAGGATGCTTTCTAGACACATCATAAGTCACTTAATAGCCATCTTCCAGGATTGCCGCACCATATCTGATAGGGTTTCTATATGGTTTGAACCATGGGAACACCTACAAGAATGATTAGAGGCCACCCAAAAGCCTCTATCCCTCTTGGAAAGCCTGGCAAGCTACTGAGAGTATCCCGCCCGCATGGCAGAGCCTGGCAAGCTATCCGTGGCGTATTTGATATGTCAAAACCAGTAAATACAATGGGTCTCATTCCCCTGACCCTGAAGGGGCCACCAATAAGGCAGCGTTGAGAAGGATGTGGAAGGAGAGGCTGATAAAATCTCAAGGCCGAACTAGGCTGCCAAAACGAAGAAAGACAAAAATGACTGTCTGTACTTTCAATGCACGTATGCTGTCATCAGATGCATACATCAAGGACCTGATGGTACAAGCGTGAAAGATCAAGTAAGAAATCATTGGTCTGACCGAAACGAGAAGGCATCAATCACATCACACTGTTTTTGACACTGGAAAAGAACTGTTCCTCGGAACATGTGACATAAGAGGCGTCAGTGATGTCGGTGTCCTTGTCAACACGAACTTGGCCATGAGCATTGATTCATTCGAATGCCTAACAACCTGAATCAGATGATTACACTTGAATAGATGTGGCTCACTGTCGGCAGTTTCTATCTTTGTTGTCTACGCACCAACATCCAATTATGATGAAGGAGAAATTGAGAAGTTCTACATGGAGCTGGAGAAGTTCTATAAAGAAGACCACACCTTCTACAAAATTATTGTTGGTGATTTTAATGCCAAGAAAGGACCGAGGAGATCAGCAGAAGAACTCCACATCGGGACCCATGGCCTAGAATGGAATGAATAGGGTGAGAGACTGTCTGAGTTCATCATGTCAATCAATACCATCCATGGTAACTCACAGTTCCAGAACGCTGAATCTAAACGTTGGACATGAGAGTCTCCCTGTGGACGGTTCCACAATGAAATTGACCACATCATACTCAATTGATGGTTTTGCCTGACGGATGTCGCTGTTGTAGCAAAATTCCAAACGAAATCTGACCACTGTCTCCATGCAAAATTCTACTTCACAGAGTGGGGAGAAAGGGCTTCAAAGTTTAAGAAGAGAACTCCTAGAATGACCACCAACTGGGAGCTCTTTGGAACTATTGCTGCAACATGGGAAGATGCCGTGGTTGATAACCTTGATGAAGAATATGATTGACTACTTCAGCACCTCCATGATTGTGCAAGGAACGCCAAGAAAGAGATAGCCACAAAAACACTCCTGTCTTTGAAACTCTTGAACTTATTCACCAACGTGATTTGGTGCATGCCTCAGGCAACCGCAAGTGAACATCCGAGCTCGAAAAGCAGTACAGAGAAATGATAAAGGAAGACCTCAAAGAGAGAAGAGCAGTAGTGCTGATAGATGCAGCAGAAGCCGGGAACAGCATTTGTAACGCCCACCTGTCCTTTGCCAACTACAAGACCAAGATGACTGCCCTCCGACATTCTGATGGATCTATCACATCTTCCAGAAGGGCAATGGAGAAGATTACCCATGACTTCTACTCGGATCTATTCGATAGCCACTTCCACCTGCCCACATACCAAATTCTGCAGGATGGATATGTTGTTCCCAAAGTTCTCCCTTCTGAAATATGACATGCCATTTCATCAGTAAAGAAGCAAACAGCACCAGGCCCAGACAAGGTCACACCCGAACACCTGAAGAACCTACCATCAGTACTCATCAATACACTGGCTCGGCTTTTCACAAGCTACCTGTCTGAATGCAGGGTTCTGTCTCAATGGAAAACCAGCAGGACTGTACTATGTACAAGAAGGGAGACATCCATGACATTGGCAACTATCGCCAGATCTGCCTATTGTCTGTCATCTACAAGCTGTTCACTTGAGTCATCCTGAGTAGGATTGGCAGAACACTAGATGAAGAACAACCATGCGAGCAAGCCAAGTTCCGAAAAGGATTCAGCACCATTGACCATATCCACACGATAACCAAGCATGTTGAGGTTTCTCGGGAGTTCAAGATGCCGCTCTGTCTAACATTCATTGATTTAAAGAAGGCCTTTGATTCTGTTGAGATGGAAGTGGTCATTGAAGCCCTAGCCGATCAGGTCATTCAAACTCAATACATCAGGTTCCTCCGTGAGCTGTATTATGGATTTACTACCAGGATCTCACCATTCTACAAAGAAGTGATCCATGTCAAGAGAGGGGTTCGGCAGGGCGACACCATTTCACCAAATCTCTTCAGTGCCACCCTGGAGAATGTCATGCAACGACTGGAATGGGAAGGAATGGGAGTGAAGATAGATGGTCGGCAACTATACCACCTCCACTTTGCTGATGATATTGTTCTAATAACACCAAACATTAGCCAAGCGGCACAAATGCTGGCCTACTTCGACCGTGAGTGTGGAAAGGTCGGACTACAGCTGAATCTCATGAAGACAATGTTTATGAGAAACAGTCTTGTTCCTGACGTCTCACTCACTCTCAATGGAACGACCATCTCTGAATGCAACAGCTATGTGTACCTAGGTCAAGAAGTCAACATGAAGAATGACCTAGCACCTGAGTTGCGCAGGAGGAAAAGAGCAGCTTGGAATGCCTTCAAGAACGTCGAAGAAATAGCTAAGAGGACAAAGAACCTCCGGCTCCGGGCACATCTCTTTGATTCCACCATTCTTCCTGCATTAACATACGCCTCAGAGACATGGGCCCTATGAAAACAGGATGAGAACGCTCTTTGGGTCTCCCAAAGAGGAATTGAAGGACCTATGCTTGGAGAATCACGTTTCACTCAAATGAGAGAAAGAACCTGGAGTTCTGACCTCCGTTGACGGTCAAGAATAAGGGACGCTGTCTCATTTGTCAAGGCATCGAAAATCAGATGGGCTGGATATGTAATGAGATTTGGAGACGACCGCTGGACTAGAGCCGTTACCGACTGGATTCCATGGGCATCAAAAGACTGCGTGGCCGTCCACCTACCAGTTGGTCAGACTTCTTTGTCAAGACCCTGAATGATCGGGTTGAGGCTCTTTGTGTTCCTAGAACAAGCAGACACCATTGGGCTACACTAGCATGTTACAGGGACGAATGGAGATGTTACTGGTGCCCGCTTGAGCAAATTGATGAGTACCGGGATGTTAAGTGATCAAGTACTTAATGTATGCAACTTGACTTTGTACACGTATACATTGATAATCACCACAATCAAGGCAACCTGTCACTATATATTGATTTTATTTACCAATTATTAGCTTCTTGGATTTATTCAACTATTTATACATTGGGAGCAACAAATCTTCATATAGGAGCTTCATGGAACTGTACAAAATGAAAGGTTATAGGAAGAAGAAAAGTAATATTAAAAACAGAATAGTATTGCAAAGGTTAGTTTTCTTCAGGTGACCACAGAATAAGGCAGATTACCCACCTAATGCTTATCAGACAATTTCAAATGGACAGATTCCAATTCTTGAAGAACTGAAATGATAGTTGAGCCTCATTTAGTGATATGTCTTAAAGTTAACAATTTCAGTTTGAGCCTTTTGTCTTGTTTTAATATGCTTATAGTGACCAAGTTTGTATAGAACTTATCCAGTTGCATAACTAAAACTGTCTATCCCTTGACTAATATCTTCTTGTATCTTCCTCCTTCCAACCCCTAGTACAATTATTGTACTCCTGTTCTATGACTTTCAATAATTTCATTCCACAGATAAGTGAGATCATACAGTATTTGTCTTTGTAGTTGTGTCTTACTTCACTCAGCACAGTGTCCTTCTGGTCTATCCATTCTATCACAGATGTCAGGATTATACTCTCTTCTTTGGTGGGGATGGAGATAGCTGCCAAGTGGTGCTCAGGGGTCACGAGGTCTTCTTCAGCAATTCTTGGCCAATGGGCCAATAGTTTCATGCAAGAGCTTGAAAACATGATGTGTATGGTGCTGGTGGTGGCTCCAGAGTCACAGGCTTGGGGATCTTCAGGTCTGCACCACTTAGAGGTGTTCAGAGTACCCTATGGTGCCATGAATTGGAGCCAGGTGAAGCACACGCTAGGCATATGTGTTAACCCCTGTAGTTCCTATCAAGGATTACACTTAAAAAAAGATTAAAGTCTTTCCTTACTTAAATACTACATTAGGAAGTATCAGGGATGTGAACATTAAAGTTATAGTGAGATATCACTCTTGGGTGGTGGAGGAGGGGAGGATAAGAGCCACTGAAATAGCTCAAGAAGTTAGCATGCATTCTTGGCATGCACAGGGTCCTGTGTTCTGTCCCTGGCACCAGTCATGGATTCCCAAGCACTGCTGGGTGTAAACATGTTTCTAGGACTCACCCCAAAGATAACAAGTGTAACATAGGTGCTGGACCTCCAATTTTGATTGCCAAGCTTCTAATTACATTTTTAAAATGATCTTTATAACACATTGCCAACTATGCAATTTAAAAGCTCATGAAGTTTCCCTTTTGGAAAACTAGTTCTGGTGACCTACATAACTCAGCTTTTCCTTTCCTACATTATAATTCCTGCTTTTATGCTTTCAATTAACCTACAAATAGTTAATCTGCAAAATCTTATGCCCCTCCTCCCTGCGGCTCTCTGGGTGGCTCCTGGAACCATGGGTATGCATCAGCACTCATGAGTAATAAGGAAACCTTGTTTTCCCAAACTTCCCTTATGCATAATGCTAAGAGACATTTTGCAATCGCTGACCTCAGACAAAAGCAATCAGCTATTCCAACAATAAAATATTTTTATTCCAACACAGAAAGTCGAAGAGAGCATTTTTGAAAAATTGAATCACTATGAGATAAACAGTTACAAAGTGTTATAGTCTAGGCAGCCCAAAATGCTCCACAAAGTCTGAATTTTGTCTCAAATCAAGGGGCCTTTATTAGCTGGCCAACATCTGCTCTCTCAAGCCCAGTCTGGATGAGAGAGGCAGCATCACACACAAAAAAGCAAGGTTTATTTAAAGGGCCAAAACACATCTTGGAATTTCACTAAGCCAGCAAGTAAATTAATAAAAGGCCAACAAAGCTGTTACCTGAACAAACCACTGATTAATATAGAAACTGAAATAAAGTAGCTAAACAAAGAATAAAGTATTCAACAACCAATAAAGTAGTCAAACAATCAATAAAGTAGTTCAGATAAGGTATCTTTCTTTAAAAATATTTATATTTTCAATGTTTTGGTAACTTCACAGTTTTTCATGATAACCACACTAATTTGAGGTACAGATTGGTCTCCACCATAGTTATCAGGATTCCCTTTCTCAACATCAAATAGCTATTTTGTGTAGCTTTTAGACTATTGAGAATGATGTTCCCTGGTAGGTATGCCTAAGATACTCACCTGGGTCACACCACTTGAGATCAAACCCAGTGATCACTCCCCTATTGGAGCCAATGCTGTGGCTGAAAACAAGGCCAGGGGCCTAGAGCACCCATATATATAAATAAGGGACCTACAACGTGCCTTGATTCTCCTACAGAGGAGATAGGAAATGTTGTTTCTACGTCAGTGAAAATGAGAGGAAGGTTCTCCAAAGGTTGTTTGGCCTTGATTAGGGGAAATGTCTCCTTATGAATGAAAGAGAGAGAGAGAGAGAGAGAGAGAGAGAGAGAGAGAGAGAAGAAAAGTGCCTGCCACAGAGGCTGGCTGGCAGGGAGAAGAGGGGGTGGCAGGGACATTGGTGGTAGGAAAGGTACACTGGTGAAGGGACAGGTATTGGAACATGGTATGACTGAAACCCAATCACGAACAACTTTGTGTGGAAGACTGACTCCATTCTTTGAGATAGAAACAAGTTGCTTTATTTTTGGCTTTGGCATCTAGAACGTGTGTACTCTCTTGGCCCTTTAAACCAGATGCGAGATAGAGTGAATCAGTAAAAAGTGTCATGAGGTCACGATCATCCTGTTGTTTGTCAATTGCCTCGAGCAGGCACCGGTAATGTCTCCTTCTTTCTAGCCCTGAGATTTTAAAAGAGCCATATTCAATGCTCTTTCAGGGTTAGGAGAATGAGACCCATCATTGTTACTGGTATTTGGGATATTGAGTATGACACAGGAAATTTGCCAGACTCTGTGGTGCGTGCAGGTCACCCTTGGTAGCCTGCCAGGTTCTCCAAAGTAAGAACAAGATAATAACATGTCGCATGGCCGCAAATGTGGCTGCGTGCTTCCGGGAGCTGGGTTTTATAGTCTCTGGGTCTTGGCTGTTGATGGGACCACCTGGCGCCGGTGGCAGCTGGTAGGTGTGACGCCTACCTACTGGAAGATGGGGGATCTGGGTGGAGGAGGCCCAATTCCAATCCAAGCAGGTTTGGAGATCTCAGCCCTGGAACCTGCATGCCTGGGTTCTTCTGCTGGCCCCTTCATGCATGAGGCTTGTTCGGACGTGTGGAGAGTGGTCCCAGCATGGTTGTGGCTGGTTCTAGAGGTCTTCGGCTGGTGGGGCTCTGCTCGGGGCAGGGAGGGAAACCCAACGCCCCCCTCCAAGGGATCCCAGTGGGGACAGTCAGGCACGGGGTCAGTGTAACTAACGATTTTTAGTTCCTGCATCAGTCAACTGTTTGTTTGACTAGCTTATTGATTGTTTGATTACTTTGCTAATTGTTTGGCTATTTTTAAAAGAGATATGCCTTATCTGAGCTTTTATTTAACTAGAGCAGAGCCTACTGTAAATGCAATAACCATCAAACCCTTTTCAAGAGATTCCCAGAAGCCATTTGTTTTTTAAAATACAAAAACTGTGTTACCTCAGATCCTGCCGCTTGTCTTCCCTCAGAACCCATCTGTGTTTCCCTAGAAGCCCTCTATTCACTTTCCTTTTCCCCTACTAGATTGGTAGATAAATTCATATCCCCTGATGTCCAGTAGCCTTTCCATATGAATGTTCCTGCATGCACATGAATAAAACCTGTTCCCTTTTTTTCTATTACTTAGTCTGCTGTACTTCATCGGTGAAGAAACGAACAGCACCTGGCCCAGACAAGGTCAGACCTGAACACCCGAAGAACCTGCTGTCAGTACTCATGAATACACTGGCTCGGCTCTTCACACACTACCTGTCTGAATGCAAGGTTCTGTCCCAATGGAAAACCAACAGGACTACTTCTGTACAAGAAGGGACACATCCACGACATTGGCAACTATCACCCAATCTGCCTATTGTCTGTCATCTACAAGCTGTTCACTTGAGTCATCCTGAATAGGATTGTCAGAACACTAGATGAAGAACAACCATGTGAGGAAGCCGGTTTTTGCAAAGGATTCAGTACGATTGACCATATCCACACGATAACCAAGAACATTGAGGTTTCTCGGGAGTTCAAGATGCTGCTCTGTCTATAGTTCATTGATTTAAAGAAGGCCTTTGATTCTGTTGAGATGGAAGTGGTCATTGAAGTCCTAGCCACTCAGGGCATTCAAACTCAATACATCAGGATCCTCCGTGAGCTGTATTATGGATTTACTACCAGGATCTCACCATTCTACAAAGAAGTGATCCATGTCAAGAGAGGGGTTCGGCAGGGCAACACCATTTCACCAAAACTCTTCAGTGCCACCCTGGAGAATGTCATGCAACGACTGGAATGGGAAGGAATGGGAGTGAAGATAGATGGTCGGCAACTACACCATCTCCACTTTGCCGATGATATTGTTCTAATAACACCAAACATTAGTCAAGCGGCACAAATGCTGGCCAACTTCAACCGTGAGTGTGGAAAGGTCGGACTACAGCTGAATCTCATGAAGACAATGTTTATGAGAAACGATCTCGTTCCTGACGTCCCATTCGCTCTCAACAGAATGACCATCTCCGAATGCAACAGTTATGTGTACCTAGGTCGAGAAGTCAACATGACATGTTCCTGGCACCTGAGTTGCACAGGAGGAAGAGAGCAGCTTGGAACGCCTTCAAGAATGTTGAAGAAATAGCTAAGAGGACAAAGAACCTCCGGCTCCGGGCACATCTCTTTGATTCCACTGTTCTTCCTGCATTAACATACGCCTCAGAGACCTGGGCCCTATGAAAACAGGATGAGAACGCTCTTTGGGTCTCCCAAAGAGGAATTGGAGGACCTATGCTTGGAGTATCATGTTTCACTCAAATGAGAGAAAGAACCTGGAGTTCCAACCTCCATCGATGGTCAAGAATCAGGGACGCTGTTTCGTTTGCCAAGGCATCGAAAATCAGATGGGCTGGACACGTAATGAGATTTGGAGACGACCGCTGGACTAGAGCCGTTACCGACTGGATTCCATGGGGTGTCAAAAGACTGCGTGGCCGCCCACCTACCAGATGGTCAGACTTCTTTGTCAAGACCCTGAACAATCGGTTTGAGGCTCTTCGTGTTCCTAGAACAAACAGACGCCATTGGGCTACACTAGCACACAACAGGACAAATGGAGACGTTACTGGTGCCCTCTCGAGCAAATCAATGATTAACGGGAAGTCAAGTGATCAAGCCTGCTGTACAACTCTTTTGAGTTCCTCTAGCAGCTAAATTAGATGCATCCTGATCTATAAATAATGATATCAAGATCTTTAAAATGTACTCAGTTGAATTTTGCTTTTTGGAAAAAAAATGGAGGAGGTCTTAGGCAATTCAGAAAGTAATAAAATCAAGATATGATCTAAAAAAGAAATTACTAGGTCATTAGTTCTTTTGTCAGAGTGGAGATTTTTATAGTTAAAAAAGAGGATTTTTTCCCCCAAGAAATCTTTACTGGTGACTTAAGGTATCTGCTAGCCTCACCTCTAGCTAAATTTTATTCCACAACCTAATAAAAATAATTAATGCATTATTTTTCCCTCTGCAATATTTTGGCTCACTCCTCTCTGCTTAGTGTAATTAAGATGAATTTAAATGTAATATTTAATAATGATATTAAATAATAATTAGAAATGGCATTTATTGCAACTTTCCAGAAAATTAAAATGGGGTTTGTTAGGGAAAGCCTAAGCTGTAAAAATAATGCAGTAATTCAAGATTACTTTATTCTTGTTATCTCTTGATAGTTCCTAAGTAAGTGGTGTAAGTTCTTTAGGGATACCATTCCTTCCATCATATTTCTCTCCACCTGTTAGGGAGGATTATTCATCTTTGTTATGAAGGCATAAATTATACTGGAACTCTAAGTTACCAGTTTCTGATAAGGGAACTTGGAAGAACTAGTTCCAATCAGCAAATACCACCTGAGGTGACTTCACCATTCCTTTGTTGTTGACTTACAAATGCCACCTTCCCACCAGTTCTATAATGAGATGCTAATGATTCATGTGGCATTTGAATCATTCTATTTCCAGTACACCTGTTTGAACTGCTCAAATTGTACTATTTTCCAGCCAACCCCCTTAAAATATTTTACCCCGGACCAACTCATTACATGAATGTCTTTGCTCCAAATCCGGCAGAGGCAAGCTTTCTATAGGTGTGCATGCACTCAGTTCTTAGATGTATCCCTTAGTAAATCCTTTCTCTGTCTCTATGCTGTCCATCTTATTCTCAAATTCTTTCTCACAATGCAGAAAAGAATCTGGCTTCCAGGTCTGGTGAGATGGTACAGCAGATAAGGTGCTTGTCTTGCATGCAGCTTTCCCAGGTTCAATTCCCAGCACCACGTGTAGGTCCCAGGAGCATCACCAGTAGACAGTCCTGAGCACTGAACCAGGAGGAAGCTCTGAGCACCACTGGGTATGACTCCAAACCTCCTCTCCTCCATAAAAGAATCTGGGTTCCCTCCTTCTCCTCTATCCTGAAATAATAAAATTTGGCCACACTTGAGACTGAGTTCTAGGCTCCAGAGTAGCAGGAACTAGCTCCAGGCCTATGACAAAGCTGACTTGGAGGTAGCATTATGGCAGTTTTATAAAATTGAAAATCATTGTGGCTAAAAGAAAAAGATAAATGGGATGTGATCCAAAGTGTAGGAAGCAAAACCGTAATTAACTATTAGTTTCACTAGTACATCATGCTCCCCACTCTTTCCCCAACCCATGCAGCCTACTTCCCAGTCTTACTGAGCATAAAACAGTGATATTCCATGAATCTAGTTTTTCTCACTTTGTGTAGCTATTCTGGTCATGAACAGTCCCACGTAAGAGAAAATGCCTGCTGTTTGTTCTACCCATACAACATCGGACATAGGATGTTTTGTTTCATTTTGTTTGAAAATAGCCTACCTGGCTATTTTCAGGGCTTACTCCTGGCCTTGTGCTCAGAGATCACTCCTGGCAATACTCAAGGGATCATATGCAGTGCTGGAGATGGATCTAGGGCCTATTGCATGCAATACAAGTGTCTTATCCCCTGTACTATCTATCCATCCCTGACATACTTTGGAATAATAGATAGACCTCATTAGACAATCATGTGTCTATGAGGGTCCATTGTAGGCCTATTTGAGGATGTCATTGTTCAGGGAGTTGAGAACTGTTTAGAGGTTCCACAGAGCCCATACATTCCTTGTAGTAAATGAAAACCCAGAGCAAGTTTAAAGAGAGACTTTCAAAAAACTCTACACCCAAATTATTTATTTATTTATTTATTTTTATTTTTAGTGAAACACCATGAGGTACAGTTGTAGATTTACAATTTTTTGTGCTTGGGTTTCGATCATACAATGATCAAATACCCATCCCTCCACCAGTGCCCATTTTCCACTGCCATGGATAATATCCCTCCCACCCCCATCCCTCCCATCTCACCCTGCCTCTGTGGCAGGGCAATCCCTTGTGTTCTCTCTCTCCTTTTGAGTGTTGTGGTCTGCAAAAGAGGCTTTGAGTGGCAAACATGTTCAGTCCATAGTCTACTTTCAACATGCATCTCCCCTCCTGGGAGGATCCTCCAAACACCCTTTATTTGGTGCTCCCTTCTCTATCTGAGCTGCCCTTTCCCCTAGAATGCCTGGCTGGCCTCTCAGCTATGGAGTAATCCTCCTGTACACCCAAATTCTTGAGTAGAGTAAATTCTATGAGAGCAATTGCAATCTTGGTGCTTAATCTATTAGACTACTGAACATTATTTATTTATTTTTTATTATTGAATCACTGTGAGATACAGTTACAGAGCTTTCATGATTGAATTTCAGCCATACAACGATCGAACACCCATCCCTCCACCAGTGTATATTTACCACCACCAAAGCCCCGGTATCCCTTCCTAGAATACTGAAGTTTAATTATTATGTAGAGGACCCAAAAAAAATCCCCTTATTTGTCAAGGTTTTTGCTGAAATATTCCTATATAAAAAAGATTTAATTTCATGCATAGAAGTGCTCACCTCAATTCCTGAATGAAAACATGAGAGATTCTCTGGTAATCAGGCAAGTGGGGCCTATTTGTCACCCCGAGCTAGGGAGAAGGGGGTAAGGACTTCTAATGGGAGGACGACAATTTACATGTAGGAAGAGTAAATGTTTGCTTCTGTTCCTGCTTTGCAGAGACAATGGGCCATAGAGAAGACATTGAACAAACAGGTGTTGCTCAACACCTCCAGTATATTTAGACCTCGTTCATAACCTGCCACCTTTGCTGTGGGGATCAGGGGGTTGGGCCCCTAGAAGTGCTCTGGGGGCCCAGAGGCCACTCCAGCAATACTTGGTCTAGCTGTTCAGACCTAATGGTTTGGTGATCATGCCTAACAATGCTCGGCCAGACACCCCCCACCCCCCACCCCTCCACTCCCTCACCCCCCACCCCATCAGTGCTCCTGGGACTATGTGGTACCAAGAATCAAACTCAGGGCATGGATCCCCTAAGTGCAAAAGTATGTGCTTAACCCTTGGAGTTGTATATTTAGTTTTTTTTAAACACAGTGTACATTATATTAAATCTTTATGCTTTTAGCATACAATATTACCATATAATACCCACCACCAAAGTGTCAATATCCCTCCACCACTGTCCCTAGTCTTACCTGTTTGTCCCTTCTCTTCAAGCACACACACACACACACACACACACACACACACACTCATTCACTCTCTCACGCACTCATGGTTTGCTTTTTTTTTATACATATGGATGATAAAATGATCTAGTATTTGTCTTTCTCCTTCTGACTTATTTCACTTAACATCACACTCTATAGCTCTGTCTATATTGTAGAAAATGTGCAAGATATTATCTTTTTCTTACAGACAAGTAGTAGACTGATGTGTATAAATGCCCCAATTTCTACAATCTAACACTCTCCATCTATACTACTATTGTGCCAAATGTAAGAATTTACTCATCCACTCATCTGTTTCATCTGTTGTTGGGCACTGGATTGCTCCCAGATCTTGATAATGTAATTATTTTTTGGGGTGATAGTGGGAATATAAGGGTCTCAATATAAAGCAGGTATTCTATGAATTAAACCACATCTTGAGATCTTGGATATTGTGAATAGTGTTGCAATGAACATAGATATACACAAATTATTTTTGAATAAGTGTGTGTTCTTGTGATAGATATCAAAGATGAAATTGCTGGAAAATAAAAATGTTTGTTTTTTTGGGCCACACTTGGTGATGCTCAAGGCTTTGGAGGTCAGGAATAATGCCTGGAAGTGCTCAGAGGACCACATGGGATGCTGGGAATTGAACCTAGGTTGTTATCCACTGTACTATAATTCTAGCCCCCAAAAATTGATTTTTTAAAAAAATATTGGGGTCCATGCTTGATAATAACAAGGGTTTAGTCCCATTTTAGTGTTGGGGATTGCTCCCAATAGTGGTAGGATATTATATGTTGTCAGAAGTCCTGTATGCAAAGCATATACTCCAGTCCATTGAGTATCTTTCTGGTCCTGTACTTCAAGTTTTTGAGTTTTCCATACTATTTTTCTTTTTCTTTTTAATTTATATTATTTAATGTAGAAAAAAGTGACAACTGTCAATACAATTCTAGGATTAAAATTTATTCAATAACAGTAGCAATATTAATATCCGCACTGCACTGTCCTCCCATTGTTCATCGATTTGCTTGAGTGGGCCCAGTAACGTCCCCATTGTGAGACTTGTTGTTACTGTGTTTGGCATATCAAATACGTCATGGGGAGCTTGCCAGGCTTTGCCGTGCGGGTGAGAAACTCTCGGTACCTTGCTGAGCTCTTGGAGAGGGGTGGAAGAATTGAACCCGGTTTGGTTGGTTGGCCGGCCGGCTGCGCAAGGCAAACAGCCTACCACTGTACTATCGCTCCAGCCCATTTTAATATCAATATATAGAAAATAAATTTATGAGAACATTGCTATATCTAATTGAAGGGTTGGTAAGTACTTGCCCAAGAATTTACTAAGCTTTTTGTTGCTTTAGGAGGGGTCACAGGGTCCACACATTTCTAGATCAATAGTCTGGTTCAAAGAGTCAACAAAGGTGGCAGATGTGGGTGATAGATGAGGCTGTTGGGGCTTCTGAAAGTATGGAGGTCGTGGCGGTGTGGGGTGGAGACAGTAGCCACCCCACTCCAGAAAAAAATACCAGAGTTCTCAGATTGGGCTCTGGTACCTGAAATTATTCAGAGATTGTTACCTCTGCAGAGCATATTCATGAGGTGGTGGAGTTGAGGCCTTGGCAAAGTTGTAGTGGTGGGGAAGAGTGCCAAATTCATAGCCATTTTTAGAACTCATTAATTAATGAGTAAATTAGTAATGGTCAAAAATAGTCCAAATGTGGTATTGATTTATAGAAACCCAAGTTCACTACTGGACAAAATTCATTTAAACTGTTATGAATAGAAAACATTTGTGTTACCAGTTTTGTACAATTTGAATTCTACTCTACAAGATATAGTGTCTGTTTATTCTTAGTGATAAAATAGTTAGTTCCTGGAATATCAATGAAAGGAAACCTGGTAATACCTTTCTTCACAACAAAGTTTTGGACAAGTTTTCTGTTTAGAAGATAAAGAAGGAAATTGTAAGAAATAATGACCTAGTAATAAGAAAAATGCTGTGGACTAAGGTTAGGACTCATATTGAATGCCAGCTCTGCAGAAACAATAAAACTAAACCTCACAAAGGAATTTGGAACACATCACTTAGCATCAGTCTTTGATACACTGTTCTGGTCACTCACTGCTCAGATGCCTGATACAGAATACCTTAGTAACCATGGAAAAGGGCTTCCGGCTTCCTAAAAGGTATGAAAATGATTGAGAATTGTAATAAGTTACTGTTTACGATATTAATCTTATATTATTTCAGATACAATGGGTTGGGGCTATTATTTTTTCAGTCAACAAGGATAGAAAGGTCTAGAGAAAGGAATAGATCAAACATCAGGCCTTAAACCAAATTCCTTTCAGCATGAAAGTGGATAAGACACAGATGTGATGAATTATATAGAATTCCTATAATGGACCTATTTCAGAGGCCTAAAACTTGCAATATAATTGTAAAGCCGGAACAAAGGCTAAATAAGCCAACCACTGGAGTCCATTCCTTATTCAGAAAGCGTCTCTTAGAACTCAGGACACATTACTCCAAAATATGGAAACTTGCCATATTGAATATTTCCCTCTAAAGAAGTTTTAGAAGTTATAGGTATTAGAAAAGTTATAGGTACTATCTCATTTTTCATGTGAGAGATAGCCTCCCTATATCTAAAGAAAAGAACATTCTGACCTCCAAATATGGATAGGGACAGAGAAGAATCTCTGAATAGACTTTGCAAAGTCCCTTACCTTACTTACCCTACTTCCTCCTCTTCCCCATCATTTTGCTCATAAGCATTGTTCAGTCACATCTTTGTTTGACTTTCCAAGTTTCATCAAACAATATAAATGATCAGATTTAACCTCTGCCTTGGGTCTATTTTATTAGTAAGGATCTGTGTCATGTAAAACACATTGTATAACTTTATATGGTTTTCTCTTCATATGTCTTGTTAACGGGCTGGAGCAATAACACAGTGGGTAGGGCGTTTGCCTTGCACACGGCCGACCCAGGTTCAATTTCCCTATCCTTCTCAGAGAGCCCAGCAAGCTACCGAGAGTATCCTGCCCTCACAGCAAAGCCTGGCAAGCTCCCCATGACTTATTCATTATGCCAAAAACAGTAACAAGAAGTCTCACAAAGGAAAAGTTACTGGTGCCCACTCGAGCAAATTGATGAACAATGGGAGGACAGTGCTACAGTGCTATGTCTTATTACAGTGGTCCAGATAGATAATAATTTAGAAGAGCAGAAATGCTCTTGGTGAAGGTTCCCCAGGTGGCTTATGCAATGTGGGGAGGAGAAAGGCAGCAGCCTGGAGAAGAAAATATTCCACTTTCTACCCACCTCTGTCACCCAGGGAAGTGTCTGGGAAATTTAGAACTGATGATAGTCTTCAATGAGCCCCTATATGCATGGAAAACCATGCACTTAGGCTGGAGCAAGGAATCTCTTTTTGCAAGAAAGGAAAGTTAGTTCTAGACCTTACCCGGGCTTTTGGGGTCTGTTGCCATTTACTTGCAGAAAAGAAAAGAATTTCAGGAGGATGAACAGTGAAGTATAAAAAGCTTATTGGGAAATAAAGGGAGTTGGACTTACAAAAAGAATGGATAATAAGTTTTCTCTGCATTTCCTCTAAACTATTACTTGTAGCAGGTCATATATTCTACTGGCTGAACTGAAGGTAAAAGTGAAGCAGATACAAGGAGGAGTAGAGTGCTGAATAAGTTTTTGCTTATTACTTCTTCCTGCAAAACAATATAAAAGGATTGTTTCATTTTCCCCCACACTTTATTTTAATGTCGTGGTTTACAACGTTGTTCATATAGATTTGTTACAGGCATTCAATATTTCAACAACAATCCCACCACCACTGTCACCTTCCCTCCACCATTGTCTCCCTTTTGCCAACCACCCCTCAAGTCTACCTCAGTGACAGGCCCACAAAATTTACTTTATATTGCTTGTTAGTTATAAATGGTTAACAAAATGATCAAAATATATTTCCTTAGAAGAAAATCAGATAAAATTGTTGTATCTCACCATAAAGATATTAAGTCCTTGTCTGAGGGATTACTAAGATATTGTTAAGCTTCTGTGTTAATATTTTTTCAATCGAGATTGGTTGGTTTCTACATTGTATTTCATCCAATTTAGTGTGCTCTATTGGTAGAATTTGGAGATGTCTTTCCAGAAAATCCAGAATTTTTAACTGGCCAATCCTGCTGGAGTTAAATTTTTTACTACTGAGTTTACATAGTAGCAGAAGTGGTTTGTGACCATGACTGCTGGGGGCTTCTAGAAGTACAAGAAAGTGGGGGAGGTAACCCATCCAGATTCCAAGAAGTCCTGGAGCTTTCAGCCATGGGGAACCATGTACCTGAGGTTTCAGCTGGGCTAAGTTCTCTGTGAGGCTCAGTAGTTCTGATGCAATGAAATCTAGCCAAAGGCATGGTGGTAGCTTTGGAATGTGGAAACGAACAACTATCATGGCTTTGTTTGGGCAGGCACTGGCCCAAGCCCCTCTAAGAGCAACCTGGGCATCTCATCCAGGTACAGATATCTGAGAATTTTTGTGGTTAGTTGATCTCTTTCAAGTTTTTTTTATGAGTCTGTAAAGACCAGTTAAGATGATCTTACATGGTGCCAGAGATGCTTCTCCAAAGGCAAAGAGAGCCCCAGTACACAGACCATTGTTAAATTATGAAGATATGAAAGTACACATCTCAAGAGAGGAGATGCTGACAACCCATGTGTTTGTGACCCATGTACTTCAGGCAGCCTATGTGTGTGCTTCCTTTGTTCAAGTTGACTTTTATAGGGGTTCTTCTACAAAAGCCCCATGTGAGGCTTTCTATCAAAATGAGTTCATTGCTATGATGGTTGCCCAGGGAGTAGAGTTGGGAACAGTTGATGGTCTTCTTTGATGTTCCTTTCCTGGCCTTTGTTCCTTGGGAGGTTCTCTCAGAAGGGGGTCCAGCCTTTTCTGGCACCTGGTAAAAGTCTTATCAGACCTTAGTTCCTGTGTCCATAGGTGGATTTTTGCAGCCTTGCGGCTACTGATTTTATTACAGGAATTCATTGCCATGGGGTTGGGTGGGGGGAGCTTCCATATCTATAAGCCTGCTTCAGGGCAGCACCCAGTGGTGCTCAGGTGTTACTTCTGGCTGGGATCTTGGGAGATCTTGTGATGTCTGGGATCAAACCTGGGGTTCCTGCATGCAAAGCATGTACTCCAGTCCTTTGAGTAATCTTCCTGGCTCAAGAGGTATAATTTTATTCATCTTTTTAAAAATTATTATTAAAGCCCAGTGGTTTACAAAGTTATTCATTATTGAGTTTTAGACATACAATATTGTAGCACCGATCCCACTACCAGTGTCAACTTCCCCCCACCAATGTTACCAGGTTTCCTCCCTCACCCCTGCAACCTGCCCTCATGATAGGCAACTCTCTAAGTCTGGTTGTTAAAGTTTGAGTCTTCTCCCTGAATTGCCTTTCATGAACAGCCTCTCTGGCTCCTGATCAAGCTGCTTAATGGTCATAATCCTAGAGACTCAGAAACAAATCTTGGAACCCAGCGGCTTTTGGCAGAAATGCGTTCGCTTCCTGCAGCAGGTTACTGGCGCCAGGCCACCGCAGGTGGGAATAGGTTTTGTGCCTTGGCCTGTTCCTCCTGGAGGCTTGGTGGCTGCCATCCTCCAGAGGTCCTTGGACTGTCAGATTTGGGCCTACAGTGACAAGACACGTGGGGCTTCACAGGATGGGGGTGTAGCTGGCCGTTTCCTCCCTGCCCCAAGGAGACCCTGGGTCACTGCCCATGAATGGCTTCTCTGGCTCCTGATCAAGTTGCTTAACTGCCATGATCCCAGAGACTTAGGAACAAATTTTGAACCCAGCAGGTTTTGGCATAAATCCCTCCAGATTTAATTGTTAAAATTTTGGAATTCCAAAATCATGAGGCCACTACTGTGGCTGCACAACATCATATGTTATTCATAACCAGCAATAGAAAACAAATTGTCTATGGTTGCCTTTTCAGCAGATCTGAGTGTTGGGGTAAAATTCCAAATAATAATGGTGGGCCGGGGGTAGAAATATTGAATGAAATCAAAAAGGGAGAGTAATGTGTAAATCATCTGCCCCACAGGTGGGGGGGGGGAGGGTGTGGGATGGGCAGTATGCTGGGGTTTTGGGTGGTGGAAAATGGGCAATGGTGAAGCAAAAGGTGTTTCACCATTGTATGATTGAGACCTAAATCTGAAAGCTTTATAACTGCTCTCATGGTGATTCAATAAATAAATTTAAAATAAGAAAAAAAAAGTCTGGGTCTCTTGTTGTTAGTGTTGTTGACTCTGAGATTTGGATAATTGGCTCTATCATTCCTTAACACCATCTTTTTATCTGACTCCCTGGTCCTGGTTCTTGTGCTTCTCATTTGTCTCTTCTGTCTCCACCCTCCACTCTTTCTTTCCTTCTCCATCTTTTACTCTGGGGCAAAGGTTAATCAGGACATCCCTTCTTTAAAACATTGCATTCCCTTATCCAGTTATTCCAAATATCAACAGGTACAGTTTTTATTCTGTAGATAATTAGAGCTATTAAAAACACTGGGCAAGAGAATTCTACTATTTATACTCCATGATAGAGAATCTTAGTATAATAGGTAGAATGAATTGAAAGTGAAGAGGTTTTCATTTTTTTAAAATTTTATTGAATCACCATGAGATAGTTATAAGCTTTCATGTCTGGGTTACAATCACACAATGATCAAACACCCATCCCTCCACCAGTGCACATTCCCCACCACCAATATCCCCTTTCCCACCCTGCCCTTGCCTCTATGGCAGACATGATTCGCCATAATCGCTCTCTCCTTTTGGGCATTATGGTTTGCAATACAGATACTGAGAGGTTATCATGTTTGGTCCTTTATCCACTTTCTGCACACATCTCCCATCCCAAGCGATTCCTCCAGCCATCTTTTTTTCTTAGCGATCCCTTCTCTATTCTAGCCGCCTTCTCCCCTTTGCTCATGAGGCAGGCTTCCAGCTATGGAGCAATCTATCTGTCCCGTGTATCTACTATCCTTAGGTGTCAGTCTCACATTATGTTGTTTTTTACTCTACAAATGAGTTCAGTCCTTCTATGTCTGTCCCTCTCTTTCTGACTCACTGAAAGTGAAGAGGTTTTCATGGCCACTCTCTCCACATGCTCAGGTTAAGCCTCACCCAGAGAGAATCTGCAGAAAATGGTATGCGGGACTTGTAACTGTAAATCTCAGGCTCAGGTTCAATATAACCAGGTATGGGTGACCTCCCCCCATCTTCCCATTTTTGGCAACTTGGCAGTCATGCCCACAAGTCACCTCTGACTGGTGCCATATAATCTCATCAATGGCAAGATCCAGAGACTCATTATAAAATCTCTAAAGAAAGCATAAAATGACATGCCATAGCCATGCCGCTGGACCCTGCGCCAGGCTGTTTAATTCAGAGCAACCCAGAGGGGGTGGGTGAGGCCCCTCAATGCTCCTAGGAGCCATCCCCAGCAGGCAAAAAGCTCCAAAGCTCAACTGCTGCCATGCTCACGGCCTTTCTCCACATGCTCAGGCCGAGCCTCACCCATGAGTGAACCTATGCCTGGACATCTCATACTTCACACCACTAACATTCCAAGAGTAGTGCTCCACATTTGATGAGGTTTAGAGTAGAAGGCAACCAATTTTAGGAGGAAATATATTTGCACATACACACACACACACACACACGGCTCAACATTTAACAACATGATAGTAATCTATAAGAAGGGCTTAATGGCCTCTGGGTGAAATACAACAATCTTCACACACATTTCTCTAAGAAAACGTTTTTTGGATCATTTTCAGCAGTTTATTCATAACAAAATACAAAATAAATTATTGTGCTGCTGCTTTGGGGGTGCGGTTGGAATTCGGAATGAAGCATCTGAAATATGATGATAAAATTGGTGTTTGAATATTAAAAGTAGTCATTATTGTGAACTACTTTATAAAATAAAATAAAAATAAAAAAGAAAGTGAAGAGATTAAAAGAAGGGGATCATATTGGTGGCACCCATGTGGCCTTTCATAAGTCAATGAGGTTCTGAAAACAGGTATTGCAGTATCAATGGAAAGTTAAGAACAGGTTCTAGAAGTAAGTATCTTGAATATGTCCTTCTTCATCCTTATAGATCTCTTCATACATGGATCCCCTTTTGGAATGTCTTTACTCTCTTGATTCAATTTCTAATTAATTGAAATTAATTCTCAAAACACAGCAACAATCCTTGCTCCCTTCTAGAATTTCATAGTTCCCTGAGTTTTCTCTATCCTGAGTGTATGCACTATTTATATTTTTAGTGATAGCATATTTGTATTTTCATCTTTTTCTCATGAGACCTTGAATCTGAGTAGCCCAGTATCTGGTCAATATACAAATGCATAAATTAATAATTCACTCATGAATTATTCCAACTCATGTTGGAACTTAGATTACCAATGATGTGGCAACATCAAATTTACATAGTGTATTTTCTCTTAAGGAACTGAAATCAAACAACTTCAAAAAACAGAAGCTTCAGATTAGGAAGGAGACATTCAACCCTTATAAGGAAGGTATCACTTCCTCAAAACTTTAAGTTTAGAGTTGCACTGTTTATGTAGAATGGTACTATTTCAAGTTTTAAAGTTCAAGAGTTAATTCACACTTCCTAAAAAAGTTTGATCTTAAAGTTTCTCTTTCCTGGGGCTCAAATATTTTTCTTTGTCCCACACAGACAGCTCTGGCGTGCTGGGGAGAACAGGAGACAAAGATTCTGAGCGTGGCACTATCTACTGCTTCTCTTCTTAGCAGAGCTTCGGCACAGAGATATGGTAAGAGGAAGGAGCGTCAGGATTGGATAGAGAATGGCAGCAAAGATGGCTGAGAAGATAAGGTCAAATCAATAAAGGGAAAATATTTGGGAGTAGGAAAGGAAAAAAAGGGTCTACATTTATGACATAAGGATTTCAAATACATGAGTATAGAGCAAAGAACAATGGGACCTGCCAATCAGTAGAAAGTTCTTTTTGCCTCATATTCCTTTTAACTGGGCCTCAGTTCTTCACAGGATTGTGAGACTTAAGTGAGAATAAAAAAGTGTTTTGTTTGTTTGTTTCCTAGTTTTGGGGCCATGCCTGCCTATGCTCAGGGATTACTCCTGATTCTGCACTCAGGAATTACTTCTGGTGGTGCTCAGGAAATCATATGGGATATTGATTGAACCTGGGTGGACTTACAAAGGGCAAGCACCCTACTTGCTGTACTGGATCTGCAGAACCCAAAAGAAGGGTTTTGCTTGTTTGTTTTTTGTTTGGGGGCTACACTTGGCAATGTTTAGGGGTTACTCCTGGCTCTTTACTCAGGAATTGATGCACAGGGGACCATATATTGTGCTAGGGATAGAACCTGGCTGGGAGGCATGCAAGGCAAGTACCTAATCCGCTGTACTATCTCTCCAACCCCATAAGAAGAAGTTTTTTTTTTTTTTAAGAGAGAAAAAAAGAGCAACTTTTTTAAAGCTTGTCATTATTGATTTCACAACTACCATTATTTTCCTTCTTCCCACACAGAAAAGATGGTGCTAGATCTTCTGGGATGCTTTCCTCTTTTCTTCTTGCTGCTGGGATTCTGGCTGCCTGTGTGTCCACTAGCGATGCCTAGGAATCTCACCAAGGCCAAATGGTTTGAAATCCAGCACATTCAACCAACACCCCTTCAATGTGAGAAGGCAATGAGCGTTGTCAATGATTATACTCATCATTGTAAGCCTGAAAACACCTTTCTGCATGCCTCCTTCCAGGATGTAGCTGCCACGTGTTATTTGCCCAACATTGACTGCAAAAATGGCTGGAAAAACTGCCACCAGAGTCCAAAGCCTGTTAGCATGACTCAGTGCAAGCTCAACTCAGGGAAGTATCCCACCTGCCGCTACAAAGATGCTGCCCAACACAAGTTCTTCATCATCGCCTGTGAAGCCTCTGAGAAGAAAGACCCTTTCTATCAGCTGGTTCCTGTACATTTAGATAGGATTGTTTAGTTTCATCATCCTTCACGCTTGACAAGGGTTCTGTTATGATCTCTTTTTCCTTTTCTTTGAATTTCCCTGGTTCCCACAGAAGAAGTATTGAGAGAAGATGGATGTCTAGGTTTCTAGACCAAAGTTGGGACAGAAAGAAATAAGATTCTCTACTATGGAGCTTCAGAAGCTTTGAACCAGGCAGGAGGATAGAGCAAAGAAGGATTCAGGCCTCCATTTTCAATCTTGCAATTTCTGTTGAATTTTGTAACAGTGTATTCAAGGCAATAAAGTGACTTCTTGCTGCATTCTAGTGATTGTGCATGTGTTTGAGATCCTTTTTCTGATTGCTGATACGGAGAGATAAAGGTTTTCATTTCCTAACATTCTACTTTTGTTACCCAACGCAGTTCTTGAGGTTATTTCTTGTCTAAGGCTCACTTCTACTTCCTTCATTGCCCTGTCTTTGAAACTTTGAAGGAAGAAAGTCCTTTATTTCTTCAAACTATAGCACAGCGGGTAGGGCGTTAGCCTTACACGCGGCCAACATGGCCGACCCGAGTTCGATTCCTCCGCCCCTCTCAGAGAGCCTGGCAAGCTACCGAGAGTATTCGATATGCCAGACACAGTAACAACACAGTCTCCAATGGAGACGTTACTGGGCCCGCTCGAGCAAATCGATGATCAACGGGAGGGCCTTTACCTTTACCTTTATATTCACTTCACATAGTTTCTTTGTAAATACTGTCTATGTTTATTTGGAAGTGGAACTATTTCATGATTGTTCATAGATGATCAATTGTACTTTTGTCAGTGGGAAAATTTTCACGGCTGATCAGTTCTTAATGAAAAGAATTACACGGCAGAGCTGGACTTAGAAAAAGCTGGTTTATTTCTCCAAGCCAAGGGAAACACCAAAAGTCTCCTAACATTAGTGGAAGAAATTAAGACCATCTGCTTCACAAAGGAGGTTTCTCGAAATGCAATTCTAAAGGGATTTTGCAGTTCCCTGGTCTTCCGATTTGGTCTGTTTGTGGCACCTGATCTTAGTTTGGTGCTTTATTTTTATATGGTAAACTGGAGAGAGGGTGGGTGGGTAGGAGTTGTAACTGTTAAGACTCAAAATATCTTTGTTCTTTTTCTACTTTATTGCACGGAGAGAGGAAGCTTGAAAGCCTTTTGTTCAGTCTCTACCTTGTGTCTTCTATCTGGCTTATGCAATACAGAAACCTCTCCCTGTGCTGAAAACACTGACTTGATAAGTGAAAGAATATGTGAACAGCAATAGCAAAATGAAAGGTAGTAACACTTTCACAAGTAAATTCTAACATGCAACCGAGAGTTCCTCAATGTTTTCTATTTGTTTCTACAGGTAATCAGAAAGTATCTTACATATTATTATTAGTAGGGAAATAATGTACATAATAATAATTATTATAATAATTAGTAAGGATAATACTAACCTTAGAGTTAATACCCAATTAGCAATTGGAATAAAGAAAGTGTAAGAAAGGATCGAGGAACAAAAAGGAAAACAAAGTATTTTGTTTCTATTAGGAAACAAAGTATTTCTGCTCTGCCTAAATACAAAAATTGGGGTTTGGAGCAGATTTGGGAAACATATTAGGAAGTTGAAGGATTTGGATCAAGAATACAGAATCTAGATATATGGGTGAGGTAGGAGAGGTGGGGCAGGTTCCAGGTTCTTTAATGAGACCACTGGAAATCAAAAGATCGATTAACAGAAGAGCCAAAAAATATTGGTTATTTATTTATTTAGTTTTATTTAAGTCCTAAACACCCAGAGGTGCTTAGGACTTGCCCCTGCTTTGTATTTGGGGGTTATTCATGACATTGTCGAGGAACCAAATGGGGTTCTGGGGATTAAGAATTGAACTCTGGTTGGTTGCATGCAAGGTAAACACCTTACCCTCTGTACTATCTTTCAAGGCTCTGTGTTATCTCTCCAGCCTGGAGCTCCAGGCCTGTGGCCTAAAGAGTTTAAGGAAGAACACCCTCTCTACCTCCCATTCCTCCAACAAAAAAAAGAGGAATTTGGAAGAGAAGGAGGGCAAAGTCTAAGAAATGTGGAAGATGAGAAAAGAAAAGGAAAAGAGAGAAAAGGAGAGGGAGAGATGATCTGTGGTCAACAAATGTGAGAATTTGCTGCAGCAAAATCTTGGTTAGATCTGGTCTGCTGGTCTGCTCGGTGGCTCTCATGCTCTGACTGTGGCTGAAGCAATAATTGGAAGCCAGGAGGAGTTAAGACCCCTGACAGGCTGAGAAATTTTCACTGAGGAAGATGCAGAATCCGGGTCAGAAAAAGCCCGTTCCTTTTCAATCATTTATAAATGTTCCTTTCTGTGTATGATTTCTTCTTGTCTGTTTGTTTTTGTTCTTGGGCCTCACCCATTACTTACTCCTGGCTTTGCACATAAGAATCATTACTGGCAGCACAGGGGGCTGGGGATAGTACTGGGGTCGGCCACATGCAAGGCAAATGCTCTACCCACTATACTACTGCTCCAGTCCCTGTGCATAATTTCAGTCTTTCTGTAGCATACCCATTTCCTCTGCTTTTCTCTTTTGAGAGTAAAAGTTCTGTACACTTTCAATTTCTATGCTAAATACATTAAAGGCTATCTGACACATCTTCTTGACTCAGTCAGTAATGACCACTGGGATAGAGGCAAATTGCTCCTGGAAATAGATTCTGAGATCTTTTTTCTGGACCATTAGAAAATAAGAACTCCATACTGGCCACTGGGGTCTCTGGTCTGGCTCACAACTTAGGGCATTATATGACACTCAAAATAAATAATGTTTTTAATTGAATGTCTTTCAAATAAATAATACTTATAATACATAAACAACTATGAGTTCTTCTTTTTCCTCTATTCTACACTGCGAGATTCTCAACTGGTGTCATAGTCTGGGAGTGAGGGTCACTGACACACAGTGTAATGGTGTCAGAATTGCTGTTGGTGTCAGTAATCTACCTGTGGAAGAAACAAGCCATTATACATACTTTGGTACCCATCTTTTGAATAACACATCTCAAGGCAGATTAGTGATTTTAAAATAGCTACAGTTTTCATATATTCCATAGCATCATTTATTCATGGTGATGAATAAAAAATACTGAGTAGAGAGGCTGGAGAGGTAGTACAGCAGGTAAGGTACTTGCGTTGCCCATGGCTGACCCAGATTCGATCCCTGGTACCTCATCTGGTTCCCAGAGGCTCATCAAGAGTAATCCCTGAGCGCAGAACCAGAAGTAAGTCCTGAGCACCACTGGGTATTGCCCACAAATAAAGCAAAACAAAATACTGAGAGGCAATTGTATCAGGCTGCATTTGGGTGCTGCTACTATAACATCAGTCATGGATTAAGCACTTATGTAATTTAGGGTTCCATAGGGGAAATAGATATTAACCAAATAATCACTCAATTTGACATATAACTACAAACTAATCAGTGCTATGAAGAAAGGATAGATAACTCTGAGACTGTTAGAAGGAGTAAATAATAGTAAATGGTCAAGGATGTTGCTTATTTGAGACATAAAGAACTAAAACTACTGCCAGTTATTAGTGTCAATTATTTTAATTTTGGAGATGGCTCACAACCTGCTGTGCTCAGGGTTTTATCCGAGATCTGAGCTGAGGGGTCACTCCTGGTAGTGCCCTGGAGACTATATGGGATCCCGAGGATTGAACCCAGGTCGGATATGTGCATGGCAAGTGCACTACCCACTGCACTCTCTCCGACCCGCAATGTGTTCGTTTAAAAAGGCGGGGAGAAGCTGAGGTTCAGAAAAATTCTTGCCCAAGTCACAAAGCTAGTAATAGGGACACACCACAAACTGAAATCAGAACTATCTTGAAATCAGATCTAACTGAATTAAATACCAAACTTTCTTCATTTATAACCAAAAACCCCAAAGAGGAAATTTTCACACACATCTCAGAAAGGAAATATTGAAGAACCTAGCAGTTGTGACCACAGTTCACAACTGAACTTCACAAATGAAAAAAATATTCTCTTTTTTCACGTTCTCAAAATGGGTTTATAACTTGGTCACCCTAGCCCTGAGGGATCACTCCTGGCAGGCTCAAGGGACCGTATGTGGTCCTGGGGATCAAACTCAGATTCGCTGTGTGCAAGGCAAATGCTCTACCCTCTGTACTGTAGCTATCTCATGAATTATTTTATTTTATTTATTTTTTATGTAGGAGTATTGCTATTTATTCAGCCACTGATTAGCTGATTGAATTGGGCATGAACTCCACCTTTCTTTTTTTCATAATTTTATTTATTTTTTTTCTTCTTATATTTATTTATTGAATCACTGTGGGAAAAGTTACAAAGCTTTCAGGTTTAAGTCTCGGTCATACAATGATCAAACACCTCTCCCTTCGCCAGTACTCATTTTTCATCACCAAGAACCCCAATATTCCCCCCTTCCACTCCTCCCAATGCCTGTGAGGCAGATGATTTCCACTTAACCTTCTCTACATTGATTACATTCATTGTTTTGACAAAAGATGCACCATTATTGTTTAGAATTTTCCTCCCAACAATCAGAATTGCTGAAGAGGCATTGTGAAATACTTTGTTTTCTATAGCTGGTTATGAAAATCATATAATCTCGCGTGACTGCAATAGCGGCCTCGCGATTTTGAATTTCTGCAAAGAGCCAGATAATTACGAGGTTGGTTTCTGTGCATCTGGTGTTATGGCTGTGCCGGAGAGCCACTGATGGGGAGAAACTCGTGACCTCCGTAGGGCATGAAGGACGAGCCGGTACCGCCCACCTTCCCATGAAACTGCAATTGCCCCGTCACTGCTCACTCATATCTGGATTTCCAATAAGCTCTGAGGAGGCGGCCACCTTGCTGCTGGGGGAGTGGGGGGAAGGCGAAGGAAGCAACACTTTTCCCTCCCGGGGACACATGGCACCATTAACAAATGGTCCATTCACTTTTCTGCTGCAAGCTGCCAAGCTCTGGATTAAGTCCTTTTGCCTCTGGAGCCATGGCCGTGCTGGAGAGCCTCTCATGGGGGGCAACTCGTGACCTCAGTAGGGTGTGAAGGACGAGCTGGTACCGCCCCCCTTCCCATGAGACTGCAGTTGCCCCATCACCGCTGGCTCATACCTGGCTTTCCAATAAGCTCTGAGGCAGCAGCCACCTTGTATGCGATCCAGATGCATTTCTGCCAAAAGCTGCTGGGTTTTGAGATTTGTTTCTGAGTCTCTGGGATCATGGCCATTAATTAGCTTGATCAGGAGCCAGAGAGGCCATTTATAGGCAGCAACTCGCGGTCTCTCTGGGATGGGGAGGAAAGGGCCGGTTCCACCCCCATCCCGTGAGGCCCTGCGTTTCTCATCACTGCAGGCCCAAATCTGACTGTCCAGTGTCCTGTGGAGGATGATTGTCACCGGGCCGCTAAGGGGAACAGGCCAAGGCGCGAAACCTATTCCCACCTGGAGTGGCCCAGCACTAGTAACCTACTGCAGGAACAGGATGCATTTCTGCCAAAAGCCTTTGGGTTACAAGATTTGTTTATGAGTCTCTGAGATTATGGCCATTAAGCAGCTCGATCAGGAACCAGACAGGCCATGCCTCCAATTATATAGCTGAGTTGGAGGTGGTTTGTGGGTGTGTCTCCCACATACCTAACTTTTGGCCATTTAGTTTCTTGGCTAACTTTGCCACAAGTTTTTTGGGTCTGGCCAAAGGCACAGCAGCAATTTTGGGGGATCTGAAAGTCTGACTGTGCCATCAGGCTGCTGATGCACTCACTCACTTCGCAGGTACAGGTTGACCTGCTGCTCATGAATTATTTTAGAAAAAAATTAGAGCTGTGACTTTGTGAATTTTATTTTTTATTCAAAATCAATGGTTTGAAACATCTTTTAAAAACTTGAAGCTCAGAAAATTGGATCACAAACTTTTAAAATATGTGAATATAAGCAGAAATTTATATTTTTTAAATTATTTCATTTTACTGATATTTGCAATGGTAAACTAAATGTCCAGATTCACTTTTTATGTATGCAAATTTCCAGAAAAAACCGATTTGGAAAAAACTGTATAAAAGCTCTTTCTGAAAGTCATTTCGAGTTTGGCTCTTCAAGCCCTTGTTCTCCCTTGTTTGTTTTGATATTTCTTGGCTTGCCTCTTCCCACTCTAAAGAAAACTTTTCTCTTTGAACATGTACTTCTCTCTCTCATCATCATTCTCAGTCACAGTCAGTCAGTCACAGTCCTCCCGTTGTTCATCGATTTGCTCGAGCAGGCCCAGTAACGTCTCCATCATGAGACTTGTTGTTACTGTGTTTGGCATATCGAATACGTCACAGGTAGCTTGCTAGGCTCTGCCGATCATCATTCTAAATAAATTTTAGTAAAACCTACCGTTCTTCACTATTTCACATCCTCCTGAAATTCTTTTCTGTGTGGGAGAGGCGATAGATCCAAAATGCCTGTGCTTACGTTAGGCGCTAGATCAAACATTTCCCCGAGGCCAAGGTGAGTTGAGCAGAGATATTGAAACACTCTTTTTGAATCTATCTCCTGTGCTCCACACTTTGCTGAGCCATCAACATAATTATGAAGATTCCTTTGACTTATGTTACTGAAACTGTTTTCTTTTGGGGGAGGTAGGGATGGTGTGGTCACACCCAGTGATGCTGATAGCATATTCCTGGCTCTGTACTTAGGAATTACTCCTGGCAAGCTTCGGGGACCATCTGCGATGCTGGGAATCAAACCCAGGTCAGCTGTGTGCATGGCAAAGGCCAAACCAGCTGTACTATCGTTCATGTCCCCAATTCCTAAAACTTGATGAAGTTTAGGTGGGGTCTCTGGGTTCAGGTACCATTCACTTTTATTTCTTCAGTCAGTCTTCATTGACAAATACTTTCCAGACATGAGTATAGAATTCTTATTAGCATGAGGTAAAAAAATTAGAACAGGATGACTTCTTGAAGATGGACCAAACACTCCTGAAATTTATATGGAACAATAAGGCCCCACGAATAGCTAAAGCAATTCTTGGGAAAAAGAAAATGGGAGGAATCAACCTCCCTCACTTCAAGCTCTATTACAAAGCAGTAATAATTAAAACAGCATGGTACTGGAACAAAGGCAGAGCTGTAGACCAATGGAACAGGGTTGAATATAGTGACATCTCCCCCCAAGCATACGACCATCTAATCTTCGATAAGGGGGCAAGAAAAGTGAAGTGGAACAAGGAAAGCCTCTTTAACAAATTGTGCTGGCAAAACTGGATGGCTACCTGCAAAAAAGTGGGCTCAGATCTCTGCCTAACTCTATGTACAAAAGTAAGATCAAAATGGATTAAAGACCTCAACATCAGACCGAAATCCATAAGGTACATTGAGGAAAAAGTTGGCAAAACCCTCCATGACATAGAAGCTAATGGTATCTTCAAAGATGTCACGCCACTGGCCAAGCAAGTGAAAACAGAGATAGACAAATGGGACTATCTTAAACTAAGAAGCTTCTGCACCTCCAAAGAAACAGTGACCAAAATACAAAGACAGTCTACAGAATGGGAAAGGATATTCGCCAAATACACATCCGATAAGGGGTTGATATCAAGGATATACAAAGTACTGGTTGAACTCCACAAAAAGAAAACATCCAACCCCATCAAAAAATGGGAAGATGAAATGAATAGAAACTTTCACAAAGAAGAAATCCAAATGGCTAAAAGGCATATGAGAAAATGTTCCACATCATTAATCATCAGGGAGATGCAAATCAAAACCACAATAAGATATCATTTCACACCACAAAGATTGGCCCATATCCACAAGAACAAAAGCAACTGGTGCTGGCACGGATGTGGCGAGAAAGGGACACTCCTTCACTGCTGGTGGGAATGCCGACTGGTTCAGCCCTTACTGTTTTCCATACTGGAAAACAGTATGGATGATTCTCAAAAAATTAGAAATTGAGCTCCCATTTGACCCAGCAATATCACTCCTGGGAATCTATCCCAGAGAGGCAAAAAAGTATAGTTGAAGTGACACCTGCACTTGTTTGTTCATTGCAGCACTCTTTACAATAGCCAGAATCTGAAAAAAACCTGAGTGCCCAAGAACAGATGATTGGTAAAGAAACTTTGGTACATTTACACAATGGAGTACTATGTAGTCGTTAGAAAAGATGAAGTCATGAACTTTACATACAAGTGGTACTATATGGAAAGTATCATGTTAAGCGAAATGAGTCAGAAAGAAAGGGATAGACATAGAAAGATTGCATTCATCTGGGGAACATAAAGTAACAAAATAAGAGACTAACACCCAAGAATGGCCGAGATTAGTACCAGGAATTTTACTCCATGACTTGAAGGCCAACCATACATGCTAGGGGAAAAAGAAGCTCAGATAGAGAAGGGAACACCAAATAAGGGTGTTGGGAGGGTCCTCCCAGGATGGGAGAAGCATGCTGAAAGTAGACTATAGACCAAACATGATTGTCACTCATTGCCTCTTTTGCAAACCACAACAAAAGAGAGAGAGAACAAAAGGGAAAGCCCTGCCACAGAGGCAGGGTGGGATGGGGGGGTGAGGGACACTGGGATCCGTGGTGGTGGGAAATGGGCACTGGTGGAGGGATGGGTATTTGATCATTGTATAATTGAAACCCAAGCTCAAAAGTCTGCAACTGTACCTCATGATGTCTCACTATTAAAAATAAAAAAAAAAAAAGCTGAGTGGTCTTTACTGAGGAAAAAAAATTGTAAGTCTACAACTATACCTCATGATGTCTCACTAATAAAAATTTAAAAATAAATAAATAAAAAAAGATAACTTCTTGAGTCTGAGAGAGATTGTTCTATTTTTCAAAATACAGTTAGACTAGTCTGTTTTATTCCACTTACCCCCACATGATCCTACATTTGGGAGAATTACAAGGAACATCATATCATTATATTTTCCCTTTCTGGACAGAGCAGATCTAATGAGACATTTTCTTCTTTCTTTCTTTTATTTTTTCTTCTTTTGTTTTTGTATCACACCTGGATGTATTCAGGGCTCACTCCTGACTCTGTGCTCAGGGATCAATCTGGGCCAAACTCAGAGAACCATATGCAGTGCTCAGATTGAATCGGTATTGGTCATGTGCAAGGCTTAATTCTTATTGTAGTCAGAGAGGTACAGTATCCTGCTCTGGATCTATACAATGGGATTTATATTTAGATGATAAGGAGTAAAGGCAAAATTTTAGAGCAACTGATACTTAACTTTGAGATGACAGAATCATAGGGATTTGTAAAAAAATATGTTATTTAACATCAATATTCACCTGTGACACTTGTATTTTGGGGCTGATTAGTCATCCTGAAGTTCCAAAGTGTCCTAGGATTCCTGGACCTTCCAAGGGGCTAATTTGTCACATTGCAAGTAGACTGGAAACCCTTGAACAAGATTTATTCCATGCTTCTTTTTTTAAAGGTTCATTTGAATTTCTAAAGCAATATTACATTTGATATTTTGACCAAAGCCTCTGTAAAATAATTTTCTATTATATAAAAAGGACTTCTGTCTAGATTGAGGTAAAAATACAAAATCATAAAATACTGGAAGATGCTAATGGGGTCAAAATAAGAGAAAAGGAAATATTTCATTTCCATTTATTCTAATTTGCAATTTTCCAAATTCGTGTTTGTCAAATGTTTTTACATTCCCAATAGTTCACTCAGTCCAATTTTAAAATGTGGATCTCCAATAATTTTTAGGTATCTAATTATTTAATAATTCTACAATTTTATCTTCAGTGCCATGACAAACCTGTTTCTGGAGTAATTGTCAAAGTCTTTTTCTGCAAGCATCTCTGAAAAGACATGAGAAGAATTCTGCAAATGGCAAAAGACATTAGAATTCCTACATAATATAATAAAGATCTTATTATAGCACAATATGCAAGGTAGTTTGCTCAATTTTGCAACATAAAGTTTTGCAAAATACCTAAAAAAAATAAAGTTTTGCAAAATTGACCAGATTATATGATAGTCATCAGAAGTTCCACATTTTAGAATACCTACATTATTATTCACATATGAAGAAGGTTAAACGTTTCTCTTTTGACAATGAGTTTAGTTTTGACATATCAAATAGGCCTAATTCATCTTTCTTCACAAGGAGAGAGAATCATTTTTATGGGATACCTAAGGATTCTAAGGATTCTGATGAATTAAGACTAATGTTTGTAAGAACACTTTACTTTGAACTTAAGTAGTTTTATAGTTCTGCTTAAAGCTTTCTCAAAGTTTCTGAAACTATACCTTTATTTGCAAGGGAAAGACAGTTTAATACCTAGTAGAATGTAGAATGAGTCTTGACTAATAAGATAAGGTCAGCACAATAGAAATTTCTTAGTTTAGAGGTTTTTTGGGGAGAAGAGGGAGTTCACATTCTGCGGTACTCAGAGCTAACTCCTGTCTTGGCCTTCAAGGATCTCTCCTGGTGGGGCTCAGGACCATATGGGGTCCCAGTAATGGACGATCAAACCCCTGCTCTTCTATATCACTCTGGCCCTCTTACTTTTGGTGGTTCCTAAATCCTAACTAACCAGTTCCTTTTTTTAAAAAAAATTAATTAATTAATTAATTTTTTAATTTCTCCTGCCCCCGCGCCTGGCTGTCCTCGCCCGGGGTCCCTTCGAGGGGAGCAGGTTGAGTTTCCCTCCCGCCCCGATCAGGGCTCCGGCAGCCGAAGACCTCCAGAACCAGCCACCACCATGCTGAGACCACTCTTGTGATATTTGGGTCACAGTCCTCCTGTTATTCATCGATTTGCTCGAGCAGGCCAAGTAACGTCTCCATCATGAGACTTGTTGTTACTGTGTTTGGCATATCGAATATGTCACGGGTAGCTTGCCAGGCTTTGCCATGCAGGCGAGATACTCTTGGTAGCTTGCCGGGCTCTCCGAGAGGGGCGGAGGAATTGAACCCGGTTCAGCCAGGCTGGCTGCGTGCAAGGCAAACGCCCTATGTTTCTTTATTCTACAAGTTAAAGTAGGCAAGCATCTTCTCTAGGCTGCAGCCTCTGCTTTTAGTGTACAAGGCCAGGTCCCACTCCATGTTGTCTCTCTTTCTGGAGAATGAGACTGGCAGTTCCTAGTCTCCACCCATCTGTGGAAAGTAACTTATCAAGTATAAGCCAGTGTGATTGAAACAGACTGGGTTTGGGGTGGGAAGGTTGAAAGGGTGTCTCAGCCCCACACATGTCAGCAGCCACAAATGCTAGCTTCTATTGCTGCTTCCTAAGTCTAAATCCTCTTCATCTTTATTTATTTGAGAACAAATCTAAGAGGTTCCTACATTCATCTGTTTTTAGAGATGAAGAGACTGAGGATTAGGGAAATAAGTTATTAAGGTGCTAATTCAGAATTTGGACTTGAGGCTATGTAAATTCAGAACAAGGAGAAAGAGTTTTATAATTTTCACTTGTATCAAAACAGGTATCACACCAGTTTCTTTTAAGGAGAGAAATCTACTGGAAAGAACTATGCTGCTTAGAGTGGCTTTTTTTATTCCATTCCGAATCCCCTGGTGTTTATTTGTTATTCTCATTGATATAACTTTGGGAATCATGTAGTGTCGGGAATTGAACCTGGGTCTCCTTGGGACAAAGCATGCACTCCACCCAGTGAGACATCTCCTCATCCCCGTACATTACAACTTTGAATGAAACAAAGTTATTTTAAGATTTTCTATCTAAAGTTGTTTATCAATCACAACTTAAAAAAATAAAATAGCAAGAACAACAAAAATAATGGTAATAGAGACCATTATAAGTACCAATATATGCTTTTCTCCAGAAAGCATTTTGTGTTTTGTTTGTTTTTAGTTCATCTACTTAGCACGGTCCAGAGGGTGAGTGGTCACTATAGATAAGAATGGTCAATCCGTCTTCTTTAAAGGACTGTGGGTAAAGTATGTGCAGAAAGAAGTCAGAATTGGTTAAGGTCACTCTGGATGATTCTTTCTTCCCAATTTAGGTTTATCCTCTTTTATCCGCCAGATGGGGGTGGAGCGATAGCACAGCGGGTAGGGCATTTGCCTTGCATGTGGCTAACCCGGGTTCGATTCCTCTGCCCCTCTTGGAGAGCCTGGCAAGTTACCGAGAGTATCTCACCTGCATGAAAAAGCCTGGCAAGCTACCTGTGATGTATTCAATATGCCAAAAACAGTAGCAACAAATCTTAAAATTTGCTGTGCGATGTTACTGGTGCCTGCTAGAGCAAATCAATGAACAACAGGAGGACACTGATATAGTGCAGTCCTATCCACCAGAAAGGGGAAGCTTCCCAGATGAGGGAAGCTGGACACTTCTTCTCCCTCCCCTCACAAAATGTCCTTTTGGGAGACATGACACTGCAATCAAAGCTGCCTCTAGACTCCTGGAGAAGAAAGGGTCTTTGTTTTCTTCTCTGCAGATCACCTGTTCTTTTCCTTTTTTAATCTCCCAAAAGCTGTTTGGAAAAATGACTTTCAAAGAGGTAACCAGTATTAGTTAGGGTTGGGGCAATAAGAGCTCTATATTTTTCTCTGCCATTGCCAGGGAAGACAGAAAAGCAGCTAAAGATAAGATTCGGGTGATAAGAGAAATTTCTGGTGACAAAGACTCACCCCTCCCAGCCGCTGTGAAAAAAAGGTGTCTGGACAATTCTCCACCTTTTCCCCTCAATGCCCTTTCCTCTGAGGAAACTTCAAGCTCCTCCCACCCTTCTCTATTTAAAAAGGAAGGGTTTTGTCATTATTACAAGATCTATAGCCTGGCATACACTCACTGCAAGAATCACCTTTCACTGTTCTTCGGATCAAGTTAAAGAACTAGGTAAGCAAGCCAAGACGTGGTCTCAGGTCCTGTTTCTGCTTGAGGGTTGGATAAGAGGGAACCACAGTGGGAAAGATTATCATGGAGAAAGTTAGGGGCAGCAAAGAGCAGCAGGGCAGGATGGGGACCGGTAGCAGCACTCTGGCTGCAGAGAGAAACAGGATGAGGAGAGAGAGATGAGCATCTCCTCTTTGGGAAGCTGTGGTGGCATCTGTTTAAGATGCACATGTTAGGCCTGAGGTTAAGTTTCCCTTGTGCTACAGGACAATAGGGCTCTGTTGGTCATCACCCTGGATTTGCAGGGGTATCTTAGAGGTGCAATTTGGCTCTTGGTTTACATAAAGGGATTCTGTGAGCATGGGTAGAAAATGTATTTGATTTCCAGATGTATTTTAGTATGCAACTAAACAACAACACACACACCCGTATGCGATCCTGTGGCATTGAAAGATAAGACTGAAGGATAAGAAGGTTAGGACTATAATTCATGCTGCAATCAATGCCTAGAAGGGAAGGTTAGATGGAGTCTTTCCAGCAAGTGGGAGTCAAATGCTCCTTGAGAATATGTGCAGTCTAATAGCCAATTCTAGCAGGCAAATAGTACTGCAGGTGATTAATCTTTCTGACTGAGTTCCAGAGAGATCCCAGATGGGAGCAGGGATTCTCATCCTCAGGGGCTGTGTTCACTCTCCCCTCTCTCTTTTCTGGGCAGGTCTCTGCAGCGACTGAGGTCACCATGGCTCTGAAGAGATCCCTTATCTTGTTCCCGATGCTGACCCTGCTGCTGCTGGCACTGGCATGGTTCGAGACTTCCCTGTGCCAGGGACCAAGGGCCTTGAGATTCCGGATGCAGCACATGGACTCGGGCCGTGGCCCCATGGGCAACCAAACCTACTGCAACGTGATGATGATGCGCCGGGGCATGACTCGGGGTCGTTGCAAGCCCAAAAACACCTTTATACATGAGACCCTGCCATTGGTCCGGGCTATCTGCGGAGGCCAAAGTGTACCCTGCAGGAATAGGACAAGGCACAACTGCTACAGGAGTATACATCCCATGTCCACCACATTTTGTAAAGCGACTGGTGGCTCCAGACCTCCCAACTGTAGATACATCACCTACCCCACCACTAGGCGATTTATTATTGTGGCGTGTGAAGGGACCCCACTTGAGCCTGTCCACTTTGGGCCTTAGCTGACAGCTTCAGTCTGAGGTCATAGAGGGAGCTCTCCCACCACCTCATCACCCTAGCTGCTTTTCTACTCTCTTTCCTGCTTCTTCAGAGAGAAATAGCTCAAGTTAGTGCTCTTGTCAAGCCACACATGCTTCCCTGTCCCAGTGCTTGTCCCATATGGTTTGGGAGGTTGAGGAGTGGGTTGTGAGGTGGGCCCTGTGTTAACAATTCATCACTTCTTTCAATAAAAAACAAATTGCATCCACACCTGCCTTCCCATAATTGTCTCCATCCAGAGGCTGTCTGTGTGATTAATTTATGAGAGGGATGAGAGTGACCAACTTGAAAGCTGAGCTACAGTTGGAATTGTTACATTTTTATTCTCTTTTTATTCATCACTTTTAGTGATTCTTTCTTGTAGATTTCTTTCTTTTATTTATTTATTTATTTAGTTAGTTTTGCTTTTAAGCTTTTCAAGTAGAGCCCAGGAATCCTGGGTCTGTCCCCGAGATTCTTCGAGGGCCTATGAATACTTGGGGCATCTGAGGCTGCACCATGAACTACACTATACAGGGGTCTGCGGCAAGGCTGGCTGCATGGGAGGAATTACCTTAGCTCTGATCCTCTCTCTTAGGCTCTTCTATAGACTTTTTTTTTTAATGTAGTAGCATTGCTCATTATTCAGCCATTGATTAGGCTGATTGATTTGGGCATGAACTCCACCTTACTTTTTTATAAATTTATTTATTGCATCACTGTGAGCGCAGTTACAAAGCTTTCGGGTTTATGTCTTGGTCATACAGTGATGAAACAACCGTCCCTTCACCAGTGCCCATTTTCCACCACCAAAAACCCCAGTATATCCCCCAACCCACACCCTCTGCCCACCTGTAAGGCAGATGATTTCCACATTACTCTATCTCCACTTTGATTGCATTCAATATTTTGACATTAAACCCACCATTATTATTTGGGATTTTACCCCAACACTCAGATCTGCTAAAAAGGCAACCCTAGACAATTTGTTTTCTATTGCGGGTTATGAATAACTTAAGATGTCACATGGCCGCTGTAGTGGCTGCACTATTTTGGAATTCCAAATTTTTTTTCATAATTTTATTTATTTTTTTCTTCTTATATTTATTTATTGAATCACTGTGGGAAAAGTTACAAAGCTTTCAGGTTTAAGTCTTGGTCATACAAAGATCAAACACCTTTCCCTTCACCAGTACTCATTTTTCACCACCAAGAACCCCAATATACCCCCCTCCCACCCCTCCCAATGCCTGTGAGGCAGATGATTTCTACTTAACTTTTCTCTACGTTGATTACATTCATTGCTTCGACAAAAGATGCACCATTATTATTTAGAATTTCCACCCCCCCACAACAATCAGAATTGCTGAAAAGGCATTGTGAAATACTTTGTTTTCTATAGCTGGTTATGAGAATCATATAATGATTTTGGATTTCTACAAAGAGCCAGATAATTACAAGATTGGTTTCTGTGCGTCTGGTGTTATGGCTGTGCCGGAGAGCCACTGGTGGAGGGCAACTCGTGACCTCGGTAGGGCGTGAAGAACGAGCCGGTACCATCCCCCTTCCCATGAGACTGCATTTGCCCTGTCACTGCAGGCTCATACCTGGCTTTCCAATAAGCTCTGAGGTGATGGCCACCTTGTATGTGGTCCAGATGCATTTCTGCCAAAAGCTGCTGGGTTTCGAGATTTGTTTCTGAGTCTCTGGGATCATGGCTGTTAATTAGCTTGATCAGGAGCCAGAGAGGCTGTTTGTAGATGGCGCCTCGGGGTCTCGTTGGGATGGGGAGGAAAGGGCCGGTTCCACCCCCATCCCATGAGGCCCCGTGTGTCTCATCACTGCAGGCCCAAACCTGACTGTCCAGTGGCCACAGGAGGATGGCAGTCACCAGGCCCCCAGGAGTAACAGGCCAAGGCACGAAACCTATTCACACCTGGAGTGGCCCAGCACCAGTAACCTACTGCAGGAATAGGACACATTTCTGCCAAAAGCTTTTGGATTCCGAGATTTGTTTCTGAGTCTCTGGGATCATGGCCATTAAGCAGTTCGATCAGGAACCAGAGAGGCCATGCCTCCAATTATATAGCTGAGCCGGAGGTGTTTTGTGGGTGTGTCTCCCTCATACTTAACTTTTGGCCATTTACTTTCTTGGTAAACTTTGCCCCCAAGTTTTGGGGTCTGGCCAAAGGCACAGTAGCAATTTTGGGGTATCTGAAAGTCTGACAGTGCCATCAAGCTGCTGATGCACTTGCCTCACAGGTACAGATTGACCTGCTGGTGTCACCATACCACCTTGGAATTCCAAAATTTTAACAATTAAATCTGAAGGGATTTCTGCCAAAACCTGCTGGTTTCTGAGATTTGTTCCTGAGTCTCTGGGATCATGGCCATTAAGCAGCTTGATCAGGAGCCAGAGAGGCCACTCGGGGTCTTGTTGGGTAGGGGAGGAAAGGGCCAGCTCCACCCCCATCCCTTGAGGTCCTGCGTGTCTCATCACTGTGGGCCCAAACCTGACTGTCCAATGGCTTCTGGAGGATTGCAGCCACCCAGCCGCCAGAGGGAACAGGCCAAGGCACGAAACCTATTCCCACCTGGGGTGGCCTGGCACTGGTAACTTACTGCGGGGACCCAACGCATTTCTGCCAAAAGTCGCTGTGTTCCAAGATTTGTTTCTGAGTATATGCACGCAGCCAACATGGCCGACCCGAGTTCGATTCCTCCGCCCCTCTCGGAGAGCCCGGCGAGCTACCGAGAGTATCTCGCCCGCACGGCAGAGCCTGGCAAGCTCCCCGTGACGTATTCGATATGCCAGACACAGTAACAACAAAGTCTCCAATGGAGACGTTACTGGGCCCGCTCGAGCAAATTATTTATATGGGATCATGGCCATTAAGCAATTTAATCAGGAACCAGAGAGGCCTTGCCTCCAATTAATAGCTGAGCCAGAGGTGGTTTGTGGGTATGTCTCCCCCATACCTAACTTTTGGCCGTTTACTTTCTTAGTAAACTTGGCCCCAAGTTGTTGGGGTCCGGCCAAAGGCACAGCAGAAATTTGGGGATATCTAGAAGTCTGAAGGCACCATCAGGCTGCTGATGCATTCGCATCACAGGTACAGATTGACCTGTTGGCAGCACCATATCCCCTCCTCCTGTAGATTTCTTGATGTGAGGATCAAGCTTTGGAGTATGAGCTCTTTTAGGGAACAGGAGCCCCAGTATGAGAGACTGTCACTGGACACTCAATTGCTGGTAAACAGATAGATGAGATACTCAAATACCAACATCTCAGACATAGAAGGAAGGGGAACATGACCTCAGAATGGGATAAAGGAGCCTCTGCCATTGGGACTTCACATTTCTGGGGTTTCCCCTTCCCTCCCTGGTGGTAGCCTGGAGTCACACACATGACTGACACATCAGGATGGCACATTTTGTTGTGCTGCACCCGAGGGTGATGGGGAGACTCACACTTTTTGCCCTGCAGTTTCTGCTCACTCCCTGCCCATCCCTCCCCTACAATCAGTGTAGACATTAGACTTGGCTCAGTCAGCACTTCATCACTTTTTTCATGTTGCACCTGGCAGTCCTCAAGGTAAGAGAACTAAAGAAAAATCCAACTTCTAACCATTTGGCCAGTTTTGTCAATGTCTTTATATATAACAACATTTATGCAAGTTGGTGCTTGCTGTCTTTTTCTTGTTCAGGAAAGTGAACGTTTAGGCCTGCAGATGGACATCTGTAGGAGGAAGAAGGCCTCTGGTGAGAACTGCAGGGGGCAGCATTTCTTTGATAATGGGCTCTCACTCCTTAATAGGAGTTTGGATGGAGGCAAAAGAGAAAAGCAAACTCAAGTTTCTAGATATGGCTCCTTCCATCAGAATTCTCACTGAGTTAATCTTCCTGTTGTTCTCGAACCCAAAGTTACTCATTCTCCTTCCTGACTGTGCTTAGAAAAGACTTCAGATGATATTTTAAGAATGCTCATGTGGATTTCGAAGCATCTAGATTTCACAATCTAGATGAAGCCCTGCTGTTGTTTCTGGCTTTCTCCCTGTTTTTCCTAAACTTGGGGATACTGAGGCTTCATTTGGGCTATGGTGTGACAGGGGAAGGTGGCAGTGCAGGTACAGCTTAGCCCTGACAGGAAGCTTGTGGGAAGAGACTTTAAGTTGAAGCCCCTTGAGAGGAAAAATCTCCTGGACAGGGACTGCCACAGATATCTGTGTCAGGTGAGAAACCTCAGTCATCTGGAGGGAGACACATGAGAGATGTTCATTCAGAGGGAAGGCCATTATAGCCCAATTTAAAGAGGAACTAACCCCTTCCAGGGAACCCATCTGGCAGATAAATCTCACAGTTCAGGTGTTTATATGCTAAGAGGTGGATATACTGGAGGGCTGAGATAATCAGATCCAGGGAACTTAGTAGAAAGAATAATGACATACTTCCTAAGAGTCTGAAAGTCAAGCACCTTGGGGGATTTCACATTCTCAATAGAAATCAAATGCTTATTTAGCTCCCAGTTACTGCTTACTGCTGCTTTAAAAGTTCTGACAACAAAAAGAAACAGTGGCCAGAATACAAAGACAGTTTACAAATGGGAAAGGATATTCAACCAATATTCCTCCGATAAGGGGGTTAATATCTAGGATATGCAAGGCACTTGTTGAACTCTGCAAGAAGAAATCATCCAATCCCATCAGAAAATGGGGCGATAAAATGAACATAAACTTTCTCAAAGAAGAAATCAGAATGGCCAAAAGACACATGAAAAAATGCTCATCATCACTAATCATCAGAGAAATGTAGATCAAAACAACAATGAGATATCATCTCACATCATAGAAGCTGTCACACATCCAAAAGAACAAAAACAGCTGGTGTTGGCTTGGATGTGGGGAGAAAGAGACTCTCCCCCACTGCTGATGGGAATGCGGACTGGTTCAGCCTTTTTGGAAAATAATATGGACGTTTCTCAAAAAACTAGGAACTGAGCTCCCATTTGACCCAGCAATACTATTTCTGGGAATATATCACGGAGATGCAAAAAAAGTACAGTAGAAATGACACCTGCACTTGTATGTTTATTGCAGCACTACTTACAATGCTAGAATCTGTAAAAAACCCAAGTACCCAAGAACAGACAACTGGTTAAGGAAACTTTAGTATATCTACACAATGGAATATTATCCAGCTGTTAGAAAAATGAAATAATAAAATTTGCATGTAAGTGGATCAACATGGAGTATACCATGCTAAGTGAAATGAGTCAGAAAGAGAGGGACAGACATATAAGGACTGCACTCATTTGTGGAATATAAAGTAACATAATAGTTGAAATAAGGGTCAGGAGGACTCTCCCACTGCTTGGTAGCCAATCTCAATCGCTGGGGTGAAAGGTAGCTGGGATGGAGAGAGGAGCACTCAGTAAATGATGGTTCGAAAGATCTTATGGATACTAGATGAGTGTTGAAAGTAGACTATGGACCAAACATAATGGTCACTTGTTCCCTGTATTGCAAACCATAACACCCAAAAGGACAGAGAGAGTAAGAGGGATTATGCCTGCCACAGAGGCAGGAGGTGGGAGGGGGATTGGGGGAGGGATACTGGGAACATTGGTGGTAGAGAATACGCACTGGTTGAGGGATAGGTACTTGAACATTGTTTGACTGAAAAGCAATCATGAAAGTCTATAAGTATATCTCATGATGATTCATTAGAATACAAAATTTTTAAAATTTATTTATGAATCACCGTGAGAGAAGTCACAAAGCTTTCAGGTTTAAGTCTAGGTCATACAATGATCAAACACCCCTCCCCTCACCAGTAATTATTATTCATCACCAAGAACCCCACTATAGCTCCCCCCTCCCACCCCTCTTGATGCCTGTGAGGCAGATGATTTTTACTTAACTCTCTCTCTACTTCGATTGCATCCATTATTTTGACAAAAGATGCACCATTATTGTTTGAAATTTCCCCCCAACAATCAGAACTGCTGAAAGGGCATTGTGAAATAATTTGTTTTCTATTAGTGGTTATGAAATCTATATGATGTTGGATTTCTGATATTTTACTAATTTAGTCTGGAGGGATTTCTGCCAAGAGCCGGATAGTTATGAGATTGGTTTCTGTGCCGGTTCTGCCCCCCTTCCCATGAGGCTGCAGTTGCCCCGTCACCACCAGCTCATACCTGGCTTTCCAATAAGCTCTGAGGCAGTGGCTGTCATGCTGCCTGGGGGGGTGGCGGGGAAGTGGAAGAGACAGACACCCTTTCCCTCCTGGGGGGGGCATAGTGCCATAGTTTAATGCATAGCCCATTCACATTTCTGCCACAAGCTGCTGGGCTCTGAATTAAGTCCATATGCCTCTGGTGCCTGGCCGTGGAGGAGAGCCACTCATGGGGAGCAACTCATGGCTTCTGTTGGGTGTGAAGGACCTAAAATTTTTTTAAAAAAATTTCTGACAACATCCTATTCTGCTCTGCCTCCCTCTCTCCCTATTTTTTTTTGTAAACTCTTCCTTCAAGTTCAGTGGCCTAAGGGCTCCCAGCCAACATTCCCCCACATCAAACCCAGGCAGTCCTCTGCAAAGAATCATTCCCTCTCCCCATTCCAAAGCCTGGTAACCACAGATGTATCACTTTGTCTTTCAAAAAGTCATTCAAATAGAGTTAGGAAAACCACACTGGTTTCTTTTATTCAGCATGATGCTGTTGGGTCCCAATGTGGAGTTCTTCGGCTGATCTTCTCAGTCCTATCTTGGCATTAAAATCACCCACAATGATCTTGTAGAAGGTGTGGTCTTCTTTATAGAACTTCTCCAGCTCCATGTAGAACTTCTCAATTTCTCCTTCATCATACCCCTATAAGAATACCCATGACATTCTTCAAAGAAATGGAGCAAACACTCCTGAAATTTATATGGAACAATAAGCCCCCACGAATAGCTAAAGCAATTCTTGGGAAAAAGAAAATGGGAGGAATCAACCTCCCTAACTTCAAACTTTACTACAAAGCGGTAATAATCAAAACAGCATGGTACTGGAACAAAGGCAGAACTGCAGACCAATGGAACAGAATTGAATACACTGACATCTCCCCTCAATCATATGATCATCTAATCTTTGATAAAGGTGCAAGAAATGTGAAGTGGAGCAAGGAAAACCTCTTTAACAAATTGTGCTGGCATCACTGGACGGCTACATGCAAAAAAAATGGGCTCAGAACTCTGCCTAACACCATGTACAAAGGTAAGATCAAAATGGATTAAAGATTTCCTTCATCATAATTGAATGTTGGTGCATAGACAATGAAGATAGAAACTGCTGGCAGTGAGTCACATCTATTCAAATGTAAACATCCGATTCAAGTTGTTAGGCATTCGAATGACTCAATGCTCATGGCCAAGTTCATGTTGACAAGGACACCGACGCCTCTGACACCTCTTTTATCGCATGTTCTGAGGAACAATTCTTCTCCAGGGTCGAAAACAGCGTGATGGAATTGGTGCCTTCTTGTCTCGTTCAGACCAATGATGTCGTACTTGATCTTTTGCGCTTGTACCATCAGGACCTCGATGGATGCATCTGTTGCTAGCGTACATGCATTGAAAGTACGGACGATCATTTTTGTCTTCGTTTTGGCAGCCTAGTTCGGCCTTGAGATTTTATCATCCTCTCCTTCCTCATCCTTCTCAATGCTGCCATATTGGTGACGCCTTCAGGGTCAGGGGAATGAGACCCATTGTAATTACTGGTTTTGGCATATCAAATACACAACGGATAGCTTGTGAGGCTCTGTCGTGCGGGCGGAATACTCTCAATAGCTTGCCAGGCTCTCCGAGAGGGATAGAGGCTTTTTGGCCTACAATGGAACAAACAGGGTGAGAGACTGTCTGAGTTCATCATGTTGACCAAGACCATCCATGGTAACTCACAGTTCCAGAAGGCCGAATCTAAATGTTGGACATGGGAGTCTCCCGGTGGACGGTTCCACAATGAAATAGACCACATCATATTCAATCAACAGTTTTGCTTGACTGATGTCGCTGTTGTCCTAAAATTCCAAACGGGATCAGACCACCGTTCGTGGGCGGCCTCTCAGGGTCTCATTGGGATAGGGAGGAAAGGGCAGGCTCCACCCCCATCGCATGAGGCCCCGTGTGTCTTGTCACTGCGGGCCCAAACCTGACTGTCCAGTGGCCTCTGGAGGATGGCGGACACTGGGCCACCGGGGGAACAGGTCAAGGCATGAAACCTATTCCCACCTGGTGTGGCCCAGAGCTGGTAACCTACTGCAGGAACAGGACACATTTCTGCCAAAACTTGCTGGGTTCCGAGATTTGTTTCTGAGTCTCTGGGATCATGGCCATTATGTGGCTTGATCAGGAGCCAGAGAGGCCTATTGTGGGCGGCAACTCTGGGTCTTGTTGGGATGGGGAGGAAAGCGCTGACTCCACCCCATCCCATGAGGCCCCACGTGTCTCATCACTGTGGGCCCAAACCTGACTGTCCAATGACCTCTGGCGGATGGTGGCCACCAAACTGTCAAGGGGGAGTGTGTGGAGGGACAACACCCTTTACCCCCTGGGGTAGCCATGTGACAGTAATCTACTGCGGGGTCCGGACGCATTTCTGCCATAAGCCGTTGGGTTTCATGATTTGTTTCTGAGTCTTTGGGTTCATGGCCATTAAGCAGCTTGATCAGGAGCCAGAGAGGCCTTTTGTGGGCTGCAACTCGGGGTCTTGTTGGGGTGGGGAGGAAAGGACCGGCTCCACCTCCATCCCATGAGGCCCCATGTGTCTTGTCACTGCAGGCCCAAACTTGACTGTACAGTGCCCTCTGGAGGATGATGGCCACCAGGCTGCCAGGGGGAACAGGCCAAGGCACGAAACCTATTCCCACCTGGAGTGGCCTGGTGCTGGTAACCTACTGCAGGGACTGGATGCATTTCTGCCAAAAGCCTCTGGATTCTGAGATTTGTTTCTGAGTCTCTGAGATCATAGCCATTAAGCAGTCTGATCAGGAACCAGAGAGGTCATACCTCCAACTATATAGCTGAGCCAGAGGTGGTTTGTGGGTGTGTCTTCCACATACCTAATTTTTGGCCGTTGACTTTCTTGGTAAACTTTGCCCCAAGTTTTTGGGGTCTGGCCAAAGGCACAGCAGCAATTTTGGGGTATCTGAAAGTCTGACGGTGCCATCAGGCTGCTGATGCACTTGCATCACAGATGCAGATTGACCTGCTGGCGGCACCATACCCCCGGTTGTTGCTTCTTGACAGTTCTGCCTTTGACACTTTTGGGGATGTTCTACAAATCAAAAGTGTTCCTCCCCCAAATCCCCAATTATTTCATAGAACCAAATTCTCCAGGGGATAGATAATTTCATCTAAAAAGTTATGTCTAGGGACCAGAGTAGACAGTGGGTAGTAGTACAGTGGGTAGGGCGTTTGCCTTGATGAGGCCCTGGGTTGGATCCCCGGCATCCCATATCCCATCCCATCCCCAAGTACAGCCAGGAGTAAATCCTTAGTGCAGAGTCAAGAGTAACCCCTGAGCATATCTGGGTGTGATCCCCCTGTCAAAAAAAATTATGTGTAAATTCAGAGGGGTCAGAGGAGAGGGAAAGACAGAGGAACAGAGAGACAGAGAGGATAAATAGGATAAATAGAGACTGAGAGAGAATAAATAGATGATAAGAAATTCAATCAACAGCTTTATGAACTTCTTCTCTTTTGTTGTTGTTTGTTTGGAGGCCACACCTGGTAGTGCTCAGGGCTTATTCTTGTTTCTGCTTTCCAAATCACTTCAAGTAGACTTAGGGTATAATATGGGGTGCCGGAGATCAAACCAGTGTTGGCCACATGTAAGGCAAGTGCCCTACCAGTTGTACTTTTGCTCTGGCCCCAAGAACTATTTGTTCTACATCTCAGTCAAGCAACTTTATGATGTGACATGAATTTTTTGTTATGGTTTGTAATGTCTAAGGTGCACAGGCATTCAGAAAAACAGCATACTCCATTCTTTATCAAGTTCATCTACAGCCTACATGGCTTTTAGAAGATCCAGAGAAAAATTTTGTATTAAGGATTGCATGTCAACTGGAAAAAAATTGGAAATGTTGTCCAGAAAGTAACAAGCAATCTTATAAAATATCAGGATTCATACCAGTTTACAAGCAAAAGCTTCAAAAGTAGACCAGAATATGATCTTCAAAAAGTGTATTCTTCTGAAGTGCATTATTCTCTCCACCTTCTCCTCTAACCTCCCCCTAATTATAGTTTCATAACGTTTATTTCTAATAAATGTGTTTTGATATTTGCATACGCACACTAAGAAAACATGTAAATGTGGGCAGATAGGTAAGGAGGCCCTGGCAATTACTTGGAGGAAATAATAAAGTTTAAACAATTTCCTAGCTCTGAAGTAGCTCAAAGTCATGATGACCACATCTTTGACTTGTACAAATCCTGAGACCTTTGGAGAAGAGAAATTGAGGTACCACTCAAATGAAGAAATCCAAGGACCCACCTAGAGAAGGGTGGACCCCTCAGAAAAAAAAGTTAAAGAAGAATCCATGAGATTATGAGCCCATCAAATTACAAGATTTTCCTGTGACAATGCCCAGATTAATTTTTTATGTATGCAAAATTCCCCCCAAAAAACCCCACTTGGGGCATGCTCAGGGGCTGGCCGTGGGCGCCCGACATGGCACAGGCCATGCTGGTGCTGAGGGCCCCGATGTGGCTGACCGCCTGGGCGCTGCTGCGGAGCTGCTGGCGGCGCCTACTGCCTGGACTTCAGCCCGGCCCGGCCGTTCCGCCATCGGACCGGTATTAGCAGTCCAAAATCCAGCTCTATGTACAGAACCAGCAAATGATACCAATGGAGATGAGATTTCCAGCCTTTTGGATAGTATCTTTTGGATGGCAGCTCCCAAAAATAGGCGCAGCATTAAAGTCAACCGGTGTAGAAGGAGAAACCCTCCGAAGCTTATTAAGAACAATATAGACATTTGTCCTGAATGTGGTCACCTGAAACAGAAACACGTCCTCTGTGGCATTTGATATGAAAAGGTGCGCAAGGAGACTGCAGAAATCAGGATCGGAAAGCAGGAGGGGGGTCCTTACAAGGCGCCCGCCTCAGAGACTGTGGTGCTCTACGCGGGAGAGACACCGACTGAACAAGATAAGGGCAAGAGGATCATCGAACGAGATCAGAAGAGACCATCCTGGTTCACTCAGAATTGGTAATAAAGATGCTTTACGGATCTGAGTTCATGTGAAGGAGAGAAGACTTTTTGGTTTTATTTGTGCTTGTTTTTATATCATCAAGTATAGCTTAAAATACTAAGATTTGTCTGGATAATTTAGGGAGTTCTGAATCAATGGAAATGTTTGCTAATATAAGATCTCAATGGATTAATGTCTACTACTGTACAAGGTTTTAAGTAAACAAAATCTACAACAGAAAAATTAAGCAACTTCAAATTCATCGCAAGAATTAAAATGTTTTGCCTCTAGTTTTGCCAGTGTTTTTCTTTTTTTGTTTTTGTTTTGGCCACAAGCACTTCTTGTACCTACATGAATCAATCTCTACCTCCATGATTGGCCTTTATTGTGATAGTGAGATGAAGTGACATGGTGGGACATTTCTTCCTTGGGACTTTGTAGTGATTCTGTAATACATTATGTTAACAGTCTGTCAAAATATGGTGACTAATTTCATGAGATATAAATACAACAATGGTATGTTGAAGTGCTATTTGGTGACCACAGATCCTTAAAAATTCCAAAGATTTGCAATCCCTATAAAGAATGCTTTGACTGGATCTAAGAACAAGATTGAAATTAAAAAAAAAAACCCACTTGGAAGAACTGTATAAAAGCTCTTCCTGGAAGTCATTTGGAGTTTGGCTCTTCAAGCCCTGGTTCTCCCTTGCTTGTTTTGATATTTCTTTGCTTGTGTATTTCCACTTTAGAGAAAACCTCTCTGAATTCTCTGAATGTAAACTTCTCACTCCCATCTTCTTTTTTTTTCTTTTGCTTTTTGGGTCACACCTGGCGATGCACAGGGGTTACTCCTGGCTCTGCATTCAGGAGTTACTCATGGAGGTGCTCAGGGGACCATATGGGATGCTGGGAATTGAACCCGGGTCGGCCGCGTGCAAGGCAAATGCCCTACCTTCTGTGCTATCTCTCGAGCCCCTCCCATTATCATTCTTAATACATTTCAATAAAACCTACCTTGCTTCACTATTTCATATCCTCCTGAAATTTTTTTTCTGTGAGGGAGAGGAGACAGACCCAAATACCTGTGCTTAGGTTCAGGGCTAAGTCAAACATTTCCTTGAGCACTGGAGGCCAATGTGGGTTGAACAGAGAGCTGGAAACACTCTTCTTGGACCTATTTCCTGTGCTCCACACTTCGCTGAGCCACTAACATAATTATGATGATTCTTTTGACTTATGTCACTGAAACTTTTTTCTTTTGGGAGGGTGGTATGGGGTGGTCACATCCAGTGACACTCAAGGCATATTCCTGGCTCTGCACTCAAGAATTACTCCTGGAAAGCTTGGGGGACCATCTGGGATGCTGGGAATCAAACCCAGGTCAACTGTGTGCAAGGCAAAGGCTCACCAGCTGTACTATCATTCATGTCCCCAATTTCTAAAATTGTTGATGGAGCTTAAGTGAGGTCTCTGGATCCAGGTGCCATTCACTTTTCATTCTCCAGTCAGTCTTCATTGACAAATACTTTCCAGACATGAGTATAGAGTTCTTATTAGAATGAAGTGAACAAATTAGAACAAGGTGATTTCTCCCAGAGAGAGACTGTTTTATTTTCCAAAATAGAGTTAGTAGGGCTGGAGCGATAGCAAAGCGGTAGGACATTTGCCTTGCATGCGGCCGGCCTGGCCGAGCCAGGTACGATTCCTCCACCCCTTTTGGAGAGCCCGGCAAGCTACTGAGAGTATCTTGCCCGAACGGCAAAGCCTGGCAAGCTCCCCTTGGCATATTCGATATGTCAAACACTGTAACAACAAGTCTCACAATGGAGATGTTACTGGGCCCACTTGAGCAAATCGATGAACAATGGGAGGACAGTGTAACAGTTCTACAGAGTTAGAATAGTCTGTTTTATTTCACTTACCTCCACACAATCCTAGATTTTGGAGGAATTACAAGGAACATCATAGGATCATATTTTCCCTTTCTGTAGATCTAATGAGACATTGTTCTTCTTCCTTTTATTTTATTTCTCCTTTTATTTTTGTTTTTGTATCACACCTGGTTGTACTCAGGGCTCACTGCTGACTCTGTGCTCAGGAATCAATACAGGCAAAACTCAGAGGGCCATATGATATGCAGCACTGGGACTGTACCGATATGAGTCACGTGCAAGGTTTAATTCTTATTGTAGTCAGAGAGGTACAGTATCCTGCTCTGGCACTACAGAATGGGATTCATATTTAGATGATAAGTAGTAAAGGAAAAATTTTAGATCAACTGATGCTTAACTTTGAGATGACAGGTTCTCAGGTATTTGCAAAAAAAAGTTATTTATCATCAGCATTCACCTGTGACACTTGTATTTGGGGACTTAATTACTCACCCTTGAGATTCCAAAGCGTCTTAGGTTTCCTGGCCCTTCCAAGGGGCTAATTTGTCACATTGCAAGTAGACTGGAAGCCTTTAAACAAGATTTATTCTATGCCTCTTTGTTAAGGTTCATCTTAAGGGCTGGAGCGATATTACAGTGGGTAGGGCATTTGCCTTGCATGCAGTCGACCTAGGTTCAATTCCCAGCATCCCATATGATCCTGAGAGCACTGCCAGGAGTAATTCTTGAGTGCAGAGCTAAGAGTAACCACTGAGCATCACCAACTGTTACGCCTTAAAAAACAATAAATAGCGTCACCGAATATGTCAAGAGCAATTAAAAAATGGCACATGCATAAAACACTCTCCTCTTTGCGCTCATATTTTTCTAAGTAAACATAATTACTTTACTTTGCTACTTCATCATTGTATCACTGTCATCCCATTGTTCATGGATTTGCATGAACGGGCACCAGTAACATGTTCATTTGTCCCAGCCCTGAGATTTTTTTTTTTAATTTTTATTAGTGAAACACCATGAGGTACAGTTGTAGACTTACAAATTTTTGTGCTTGGGTTTCAGTTATACAGTGATAAGGTACTCATCCCTCCACCAATGCCTAGCAGACTCTTCTGACTCGTCCTTCCCAATGGGGCCGTATTGGAGGCTCTTTCAGAGTCAGGGGAATGAGACTCATTATTGTTACTGCTTTTGGCATATCAAATACAACATGGGGAGCTTGCCAGGCTCTGCCATGTTGCTACTTCATATTCTCCTGAAATCCTTTACCTCAATGGAAGGCCATGTTCCTGACGCCCTATTACCAACATAGAACAAGCAATTCCTCGTTCCATAATTTTCTAAGAATTTGGTTGGCGGGGACCCATTACAGTCAACTTTACCAATTCCTAATTCACTTGAACTATTCCCAGGGGCTGAGTTGGGCCCAGAAGAGAGGCAGATGCACTCTTTTTTCTTCTTTTTTTCCTCTCTTGTTTCACCCAAACCACTTGCAATATAAATGACCAGCCAGCAGTCAGATGACACATGAGACCCTACTACTTTTGGTGGGGTCACTTCATTCACCTGCAACAGTTAACTTGTAAACCATTATCCCTAGCTTGTTTAATAAGAATTCCTTTTCTTTGATTCCCCTTATACGTCACTGTATCACTGTCATCCCATTGTTCATCAATTTGCTGGAGCGGGCGCCAGTAAAGTCTCTGTTCGTCCTAGCCCTGAGATATTAGCAGCCTCTCTTTACTCGTTCTTCAGAACGGTGCCGCATTGGAAGCTCTTTCAGGGTCAGGGGAATGAGACTCATTATTATTACTGTTTTGGGCATATCAAATACGCCACATGGAGCTTGTCAGGCTCTGCTATGTGGGCAAGATACTCTAGGTAGCTTGCCGGGTTCTCTGAGAGGAAGAACTAGACTATAAGATTTCTTGCCATGCCTTATACATATGAATACATTTTATCTATTTTGTTGTGGACCTTTTATGTTTCTTTGGCTGGTTGGTTTGGGGGGCCACACCTAGCAGTGTTCGGAGGCTTTCCCTGGCTCTATGTTGAGAGGTGAGTCCTGGCCAGTGCACAGAACCATATGCAGTGCCAGGGATCAAACCGCAGTGAGCCACAGGCAAGATGAGAAACTTAACCCTCTTACTATCTTCCAGCCCTCAACTTTTCTATAATTAGTTAGCTTACAGGTGGTCTGGAGCAGAAACCCAAGTAGGTTTACTTACCAATATCACCAGAGATAACAACTAAGAGACAATAAAAACTTGTTTGAAGGTAAAGTGGCAGGTGAACTATTGCAACGTGAAATTGAAAGTCCGTGCCAAACAGTCACCACCAAAAAAAAAAAAAAGGGTTTAGCTCCTACCTGGGTGTTTGAACTTTGCATGTAGAATTAGCACATAAAATCCCTGGTTACTTTTCATATTCGCAATGTTTTTTTTATTCTACAAGATAAAGTGGGCGAGCATCTTCTCTAGGCTGCAACCTCTGCTTTTAGTGTACAAGGCCAGGTCCCATCCCATGTTGTCTCTTTCTGGTGAATGAGTCTGGTAGTTCCTAGTCTTCATCCATCTGTGGAAAGTAACTTATCAAGCACAAGCCAGTATTATTGAAACAGATTGGGATTGGGGTGGGAAGACTGAAGGGGTGTCTCAGCCTCACACATGTCAGCAGCCAAAAATGCTAGCTTCTATTGGTGTTTCCTAAGCCTAAATCCTCTTCATCTTTATTTATTTGAGAAAAAATCTAAGAAGTTCCTACATTCATCTGTTTTTAGAGATGAAAAGACTGAGGATCAGGGAAATAAGTTATTAGGGTGCTAATTCAGAATTTGGGCTTGAGATTATATAAATTCAGAACAAGGAGGAAGATTTTGATAAAAATCAAAACGGTATAACGCGAGTTTCTTTCTTTTTTGTATCAAAACAGGTATAACGCGAGTTTCTTTTTTTTTTCACCATTGAGAAAAAACAATTTATTAAAAATAATGGGGCAGAAGACCTTTGGTTTTGAATAAGGACACAGTTGTGTTACAGAAAGGGAGTGAAAGGGGTATTAACCCTAAAGCAGAAAAGGGAAATTAGCTCTGAAATATATAGATCATGAAAGACGCAGCTAAGAGAGAATAATGTGTGTCATTAACGGAAAAACTTAATAAATACTTTAGAAAAAGATCAAATAGCAAAGTTGGGTAAGACATAACCTAAAACCATTCAGTGTTACACAATGTAAAATATACCTGTGTCAAAAGATGCTCAACTTTCACAATTATCAAAGGAATGCAAACCACAACATCAAAAGGCTGAGTGAAGTTAACAGAAACAATCAAGGTTAGGGGAAAATATATATGCACCATGAGTCTCTTTCACTGCTGCTAACTATGAAATGCAGTAGACCTGAGTAAATGTTTGGTCTACAAGTGCCTTCTCCTCCTGACAGAGTTGGCCTACAAGGCATAATCATGCCCATGTACATTTCCTCCTTCCTGGTTCCCATGTTCCTCCAGTGTCAAGTTCAATCAAACCCAAGAGTCTCTCTGCTTTCTGTGGTCTTAGCAAGAGTCCTGTGCAAAGAAATAGGGCAAGAGTTTATAAATTAACATTCACAACTAGTAATAGTATGACTATATCATCCTCCTATATAATCTTCATTATGACATTCATTGTGTCCCAGTTGTCAGTGAATAAATACAAAAGATTAGAATGTATAATCTGTACAAACAATGCTGTCAAATACAATTTTGGTTTTAAGCAACTACAGAAGTTTGCTAAAGGATTTAATCTACTGATACTCAATCTACAGTTACTGTTAACAAAAACTTAGAATGAAAGGTTCGTTTTGGTGGCAGGATCACAAGTATTAAAATCCATTCATGACCTGGAGTGAAAGTAAAGTGGGTAGGCCATTTGCCTTGTACACAGCCGACCCTGCTTTGATCAATAGCAACCCATATGATCCCCGAGTCTACCAGGAGTGATTCCTGAGCACAGAGCCAAGAATAAGACCTGAGCACCACCAGGTGTGGCCCCAATACAAAAATCCATCCATTTTTATGAGCTATAGCAAAATTAGTTATGTCAAAAGCAGTTCTCAATCTAAAACAGCCATGTATTACTGAAGAGGAGTGATAGTACAGTGGATAGGGCATTTGCCTTGCATGCAACTGACCCAGATTAGATTCCCAGCATCCCAAATGGTCCCCTGAGCACTACCAGGAGTGATTCCTGAGTGCAAAGCCAGGATTAATCCCTGAGCATCGCCGGGTGTGACTCAAAAATTAAAAATAAAAATAAAATAAATAAATAGGTTCTAGATCAGAGGTTCCCAAACTTATCTGGCCTACAGCCCTCTTTACAGGAAAAAAGAAAAAAATCACAACTACCCTGGAAATCTACCTTCTTTAAGCAAATGAACAGAAAAAACCTCCCAGTTGCACCCAAAGTACTACACTCCCACATACACACACAACCAAACCAGGGTGCGGGGATGGAGGCAGGGGATAGGGTAGTTGGGGTAAAACTGTTCTTTCCAGATGTCTACTAGTTACAGCATTTCTTTAATATTACTATCCTCAAATTTTAAAGTGTTGAGCACAGGAAAAAGGAACTGCTACATTTTTCACGTATCTAAAGTTTCATTCCAATATGTACCACCTGAAAGATATTTAGACTTGATTTACTAACACCATTTCCATTCATCTCTCTAAACTTTCTTCCCAGAATGAATTGCCTGATGCGGATTTAGGCCTGAGCACCGGGTGAAGGCTTTGCCACATTCTTTACATTTGTAAGGTTTCTCTCCAGAAGAGGGCTGGAACAATAGCACAGCGGTAGGGCGTTCGCCTTACACGCAGCCAACATGGCCGACCCGAGTTTGATTCTTCCGCCCCTCTTGGAGAGCCCGGCAAACACAGTAACGGAGAGCCCAGCAAACACAGTAACGGGCCCGCTCGATCAACGGGAGGGCCTTTACCTTTACCTCTCCAGAATGAATTCGCTGATGTCGAGTAAGATCTGAGTACTGTTTAAAGGCCTTGCCATATTCCTCACACTTGTGAGGGTTCTGATCAGAATGAAACCTCTCATGTCGAGTCAGGTGTGATTTCCAGTTAAAGGCTTTGCCACATTTTTTGCATTGGTGAGACTTCTCTCCGGAATGAATTCTCTGATGTGGAATAAGGGTTGAGTATCGGCTAAAGGCTTTTCCACATTCTTCACATTTGTAAGGTCTATATCCAGAATGGATCATCTCATGCTGAATAAGGTCTGTGTATCGGATAAAAGCTTTCCCACATTCTTTACATATGTGAGGTTTCTCTCCAGAATGATTTTTCTGATGTATAACCAGATTTCCCTTCTGGTAAAAAAGTTTGCCACATTGTTGGCATGTATAAGGCTGCTCTCCAGTATGTGTTCTATAATGCACAGCCAGACCTGTGGAGTAACTGAAGGATTTACTGAATTCTTTACATTTGTAAGGCTTCTCACCACTGTGATGCTGCTGATGCTGTTTAAAGCTTGTAGCCCATTTAAAGGTTTTGCCACATTTTCCACACTTGTAGGGCCTTGCTCCAGAATGAATGACCTTATGTCTCCTTAGATATGACAAATCTCGCAAGACCTTCCCACAATCTTGACATTTGGTGGATTTCTCCCCAGTGTCAATTCCCTGACCTTGAGTCAATTTTGAGAGTTGATCACTATCTTTGCCACATTTTTTTACGTTTGTGAGGCCTCTCTCCAGTGTGGATTCTCTGATGTATAGTGAGATATGAGCAATGTCTAAAGACTTCCCCACACTTACTACATTTATAACAGTGCTGTGGGACCGGTGTTCTATGAAGTTCTACTTTATGGACAGATCTGCTGTGAAAGTCTTGCCCACGGTCTAAGCTTTCTTCCCCAAATGAACTCTGTATGCCTTTCACACAGTGATTAAGTTCCTCATCACATCCTCTCAGCCCTTCACATGCAGGTTTATTTTCCCCGTGTGTCCTGAAGAATAAATATCCTAAGTCACAGCTTCTATATCGTTTCAGCATCACATTCTTGAATGAATCGTCTATGTACTTCTTTAGCAAAAGGCCTTCTGTGTCATTAGATGACATTGCCAAGAAAACCAGGTTCCTGTAGTTCTCTAGCATCACATCCCTGTATAACGAGCGCTGGGTCTGGTTCAGGCAGTCCCACTCCTTCCGAGAGAATTCTATGGCCACATCTCTGAATGTCAAAAGATCCTGAGAACCCATGTCTTCCTGTTCCTCCGCCTTCTCCGATTTCGTTCCCAGACGCTATCAACAGAGAACCCACACATGCATCTGGAGAGTGCAGATGACCCAGGAGGGCCACTCCTTCCACCAAGCCCACAAACTTGTAATGCAAAGCAGGTCTCTCTGTCAGGGTCCTTGGTCACAGGACACTTGGGAACAACGAGCTCCTCGGCTGCGGCCACTGGGAGCCACCGAGGAGGCCGGAGTGGCCCCCGCCGCCCTGGCGCAGACTCCAGGGCGAGAGGGGCAGGCGACTATAAGCCCGTCCCGAGCACCAGCCGGGCGGCCCGGAGCCTCCGGGGGGGGGGGGGCACCAGGCGGCCGCAATCTTCAAAGCGCCCGCGCGGCCCAGTCCAGTTTCTTTTAAGGAGAGAAAACTACTGGAAAGAACTATGCTGCTTAGAGTGGCTTTTTTATTCCATTCCGAATCCCCTGGTGTTTATTTGTTATTCTCATTGACATAACTTTGGAAATCATGTAGTGCCAGGAATTGAACCCGGGTCTCCTTGGGACAAAGCATGCACTCCACCTAGTGAGACATCTCCTCATCTCCGGACATTAAAACTTTGAATGGAACAAAGTTATTTTAAGATTTGCTACCTAAATTTTGACTATCAATCACAACTTAAAAAAATCAAATAGCAACAACAACAAAAATAATGGTAATAGAGACTGTTATAAGTGCCAATAAATGTTTTTCTCCAGAAAGCATTTTGTGTTTTGTTTGTGTTTAGTTCAGCACAGCAGGTAGGGCGTTCGCCTTACAAGCGGCCAACATGGCCGACCCGAGTTCGATTCCTCCGCCCCTCTCGGAGAGCCTGGCAAGCTACCGAGAGTATTCGATATGCCAGACACAGTAACAACAAAGTCTCCAATGGAGACGTTACTGGGCCCGCTCGAGCAAATCGACGATCAACGGGAGGGCCTTTACCTTTTACCTTTAGTTCATTTACTTAGCACTGTCCAAGGGGTGAGTGGTCACTAAAGATAAGAACAGTCAACCCCTCATCTTTAATGGACTGTAGGTAAAGTATGTGCAAGAAGAGGTCAGCATTGGTTAAGATCACTCTGGATCGTTCTTTCTTCCCAATTTAGGTTTATCCTCTTTTATCCACCAGAAAGGAGAAGCCACCCAGATGAGGGAAGTTGGACACCTCTTCTCCCTCACCTCACAAAATGTCCTTTTGAGAGACATGGCACTTCAGTCAAAGCTGCCTCTAGACTCCTGGAGAAGAAAGGGTCTTTGTTTTCTTCTCTTCAGATCACCTGTTCTTTGTCCTTTTTAATCTCCAAAAGCTACTTGGAAAAATGACTTTCAAAGAGGTAATCTGGATTAGCTAGGGATGGGGCAATAAGAACTCTGTATTTTTCCCTGCCATTTCTAGTGAAGAGAGAAAAGCAGCTAAAGATGAGATTCGGGTGATAACAGAAATTTCTGGTGACAAAGACTCTCCCCTCCCAGCCGCTGTGAAAAAAGGGTGTCTGGACTATTCCCCAATTTTTCCCCTCAATGCCCTCTCCTCTGAGGAAACTTCAAGCTCCTCCCACCCATCTCTATTTAAAAAGGAAGGGTTTTGTCATTATTACAAGATCTATAGCCTGGCATACACTCACTGCAAGACTGACCTTTCACTGTTCTTCGGACCAAGTTAAAGAACTAGGTAAGCAAGCCAAGACGTGGTCTCAGGTCGTGTTTCTGCTTGAGGATTGAATACGAGGGAACCACAGTGAGGAAGTTTATCATGGAGAAAGTCAGGGGAGGTAAAGAGCAGCAGGGGCAGAATGGGGACCTACCGACTGGTTCACTGGCTGCAGAGAGAACCAGGCTGTGGAGAGAGAGATGAGCATCTCCTCTTTGGGAAGCTGTGGTGGCATCTGTTTAAGATGCACATGTTAAAGCCTGAGGCTGAGTTTTCCTTGTGCTACAGGACAATGGGGCTCTGTTGGTCATCACCCTGGATTTGCAGGGGTATCTTAGAGGTGCAGTTTGGCTCTTGGTTTACTTAAAGGGATTCTGTGAGCATGGGTAGAAAATGTATTTGATTTCCAGATGTATTTTAGTTTGCAACTAAACAACAATAAACACACACATATGCGATCCTGTGGCATTGAAAGATAAGAAGGCTAGGACTATAATTCATGCTGCAATCAATGCCTAGAAGGGAAGTTTGAATGGAGTCTTTCCAGCAAGTGGGAGTCAAATGTTTCCTGAGTATATGTGCAGTCTGATAGTCAATTCTAGCAGGCAAATTGTTCTGCAGGTGATTAATCTTACTGACTGAGTTCCAGAGAGATCCCAGATGGGAGCGGGGATTCTCATCCTCAGAAGCTGTGTTCACTCCTCACTCTCTCTTTGCTGGGCAGGTTCCTGTAGTGACTGAGGTTACCATGGCTCTGAAGAGGTCCCTCATCTTGTTCCTGATGCTGATCCTGCTGCTGCTGGCACTGGTGTGGTTTGGGACTTCCCTGTGCCAGGAAACAAGGGCCATGAGGTTCCAGAGACAGCACATGGACCTGGGCACTGGCCCCATGGGCAACCACACCTACTGCAACGTGATGATGGTGCACCGGAACATGACTCGGGGATTTTGCAAGGCAAAGAACACCTTTATACATGAGCCCCTGTCATCGGTCCAGGCTATCTGCGGAGACCAAAGTGTACCCTGCAAGAATAGGACTATGAACAACTGCTACAGTAGTAGATATCCCATGTCCACCACACTCTGTGTACTGAGAAGTCGCCCCAGACCTCCCAACTGTACATACATCACCCACCCAACCATTAAGCAACTCATCACTGTGGCATGTGACGGGACCCCACTTGGGCCTGTACATTTTGAGCCTTAGCTGACAGCTTCAGTCTAAGGTCATAGAGGGACATGTCCCACCACCTCATCACCCTCGCTGATCCTCTCCCCTTTTTTCTCCTTCTTCAGAGAGTAATTGCTCAAGTTAGTGCTCTGGTCATGCCACACATGCTTCCCTGTCCCAGTGCTTGTTCCATATGATTTGGGAGGTTGAGGAGTGGGTTGTGAGGTGGGCCCTGTGTTAACAATTTATCACTTCTTTCAATAAAAAACAATTGCATCCACACCTGCCTTCCCATAATTGTCTCCATCCAGAGGCTGTCTGTGTGATTAATTTATGAGAGGGGTGAGAATGACCAACTTGAGTAACTCTGATGAGCTACAGTTGGAATTGTTACATTTTTATTCTCTTTATCACTTTTAGTGATTCATTCTTGTAGATTTCTGTCTTTTATTTATTTTTTTTTGCTTTTGAGCTTTTCAAGTAGAGCCCAGGAATCCTGGGTCCATCCCCGAGATTCTTCAAGGGTCTGTGAATACTTGGGGCATCTGAGGCTGCACCAGGAAGTACACTGCGCAGGGAACTGAGTCAGGGCTGGCCGCATGGGAAGAACTTCCTTAGCCCTGGCCCTTATTCTTAGGCTCTCCTGTAGATTTCTTGATGTGAGGATAAAGCTTTGGAGTATGAACTCTCTTAGGGAACAAGACCTCCAGTTTGAGAGACTGTCATTTGACAATCATTGTACATTACTTCTGGGTAAACAAAGATAGAGGAGAAACTCAAATACAAACATTTCTGGCACAGAATGAAGGAGACTATGACCTCAGAAAAGGCTGTAGGAGCCTCTGCCATTGGCACCTCACATTTCTGGGTTTCTCCTTGGTCACAGTCTGGAGTTACACACATGACTGACATATCAGGGTGACACATTTTGTTGTGCTGCACCCCAGGGTAGTGGGGAGACTCACACTTCCTGCACTGCAACTCTTGCTCATTTCATGCCCATGCCTCCCCTACACTCAGTGAAGAGACTAGACTTGTCTCAGTAAGCACTTCATCACTTTATTCATGTTGCACCTGGCAATCCTCAAGGTCAGAGAACTAAAGAAAAAAATCCAATTTCTAGCCATTTGGCCAGTTTTGTCAATGTCTTTATATATAATGACATTTATGCATGTTGGTGCTTGCTCTCTTTTTCTTGTTTAGGAAAGTGAATGTTTAGGATTGCAGATGGACATCTGTAGGAGGAAGAAGGCCTCTGGTGAGAGCTGAAAGGGGCCAGCATTTCTTTGATAATGGGCTCTTACTCCTTACTAGGAGTTTGGATGGAGGCAAAAGAGAAAAGCAAACTCAAGTTTCTAGATATGACTCCTTCCATCAGAATTCTCACTGAGTTAATCTTTCTGTTGTTCTCAAACCCAAAGTTACTCATTCTCCTCCTGATTGTGCTTAGAAAAGACTTCAGATGATATTTTAAGAATGCTCATGTGGATTTCGAAGCATCTAGATTTCACAATCTAGATGAAGCCTTGCCCTGGTTTCTGGACTTCTTCCCACTTTTTCTTTTCTTTTCCTTTTAAATTTTTTTATTAGTGAAACACCATGTGGTACAGTTGTTGAGCTTACAAGTTTTTGTACTTCGGTTTCAGTCATACAATGGGTGAGTACCCATTCCCCCACCAGTGCCCATTCTCCACCACCAATGATCCCAGTAACCCTCCCACCCCTCTCATACCCCCATCCCATCCCGGCTCTGTGGCAGGGTATTGCCTTTTGTTCGCTCTCTCCTTTTGGGTGCTGAGGCTTGCAAAAGAGGCTTTGAATGGCAATCATGTTCGGTCTATAGTTTACTTTCAGCATGCATCTCCCATCCTGGGAGAATCCCAACACCCTTTACTTGGTATTCCCTTTTCTGTCTGAGCTGCCCTTTCCCGTAGCATGTGCAGCTGGCCTTCAAGCCATGGAGTAAACCTCTTGTAACTTATCTCAACTATTCTAGGATGTTAGTCTCCTATTTCTTTACTTTATATTCCCCAGATGAATGAGATATTTCTATGTCTGTCCCTCTCTTTCTGACTCATTTCACTTAGCATGATACTTTCCATGTAGTACTATTTGTATTTAAATTTCGTGATTTCATCTTTTCTAACAGCTGCATAGTACTCCATCGTATAGATGTACCAAAGTTTCTTTAACCAGTCATCTGTTCTCGGGCACTCAGGGTTTTTTTTTCCAGATTTTGGCTATTGTGAACAGAGCAGCAATGAACATAGAAGTGCAGATGTCACTTCAGCTGTACTTTTTTGCCTCTCCAGGATATATTCCCAGGAGTGGTATTGCTGGATCAAATGTCTCCCTGCTTTTTCTTAATTTGGGGATACTGAGGCTCCATTCAGGTTACGGTGTGACAGGGGAAGGTTGTGATGCAGGTACTGCCAAGCCCTGACAGGAAACTTGTGGGGAGAGACTTTAAGTTGAAGCCCCTTGAGAGGAAAAATCCCCTGGGTAGGGGCTGGTACAGTCCTCTGTGCCAGAAGAGAAATTTCAGTCATTTGGAGGGAGACACATGAGAGATATTCATTCAGAGAGAAGACCATTATAGTCCACTTTAAAGAACTAAGCCCTTCCAGGGGACCAATCCCTGCAGATAAATCTCACAGTTCACGTGTTCATATGTGAAGAGGGGGTTATACTGGAGGGCTGAGATGACCAGATCCAGGGAATTTAGTAGAAAGAATAATGACGTACTTCCCAAGAGTCTGAAAGTCAAGCCCCTTGGGGAATTCCACATTCTCTATAGAAAGTAAAAGCATATTTAGCTCCCAGTTACTACTTACTGCTGCTTTAAAAGTTCTGACAACAAAAAGAAACAGGGGCCAGAATACAAAGACAGTCTACAGAATGGGAGAGGATATTCACCCAATACCCCTCCAATAAGGGGTTAATATCAAGGATATACAAGGCACTGGTTGAACTCTGCAAAAAATAAAACTTCCAATCCCATCAGAAAATGGGCCAATGAAATGAACAGAAACTTTCTCAAAGAAGAAATTCAAATGGTCAAAAGACACATGAAAAAATGATCTTGGGACTGGAGCAATAGCACAGAGGGTAGAGTGTTTGCCTTGCACACGACCAACCCGGCTTTAAATCCCAGCATCCCATATGGTCCCCTGAGCACCACCAGGAGTAATTCCCGAGTGCAGGGCCAGGAATAATCTTTGATCATCTCTGGGTGTGACCCAAAAAGCAAAAAAAAAAAATTCTCTTCATTACTAATCATCAGGGAGATGTAGATTGAAACAACTGTGTAATATCATCTCACACCACAGAAACTGGCACACATCCAAAAGAACAAAAACAACCAGTGTTGACATGGATGCAGGGAGAAAGGGACTCTCCTTCACTGCTGGTGGGAATGCCCACTGACTGGTCCAGTCTTTTTGGAAATAATATGGACATGTCTCAAAAAGCTAGAAATCTAGCTCCCATTTGACCCAGCAATATCACTTCTGGAAATATATCTCGGAGATGTAAAAAAGTACAATAGAAATGACATCTGCACTTGGATGTTTATTGCAGCACTACTTAAATAGCTAGAACCTGGAAAAAACCTGAGTGCCCGAGAACAAACAACTGGTTAAAGAAGTTTTGGTTTATCTACACAAAGAAATACTATGCAGCTGTTAGGGAAAAAAATGAAATAATTAAATTTACATAAAAGTGTATCAACATGGAGAAATGAGTCAGAAAGAGAGGGACAGACATAAAAGGATTGCACTTCTCTGTGGAATATAAAGTAACATAATAGGAGACTAGCATTTAAGGACAGTTGAAATAAGGGTCAGGAGGACTGCCACAATGCTTGATAGCTAATATCATGCACTGGGGAGTAAAGGTAGCTGGGGTGGAGAAAGGAGCACTAACTAAGAAAATGATGGTTGGAGGGATCACTCAGGATAGTAGATGTGTGTTGAAAGTAGACTATGGACCAAACATGATGACTGCTTCTTACCTGTATTGCAAACCATAACACCCAAAAGGACAGAGAGAGTAAGAGAGATTGTGCCTGCCACAGAGGTAGGAGGTGGGAAGGAGTTGAGGTGAGAGGAGGGATGCTGAGAACATTGGTGGTGGGGAATGGGCACTGGTGGAGGGATGGATACTTGAACATTGTTTGACTGAAATGCAATCATGAAAGTCTGTAAATGTATCTCATGATGATTCATTAAAATAAAAAAAATTCGATATGCCAGACACAGTAACAACAAAAGTCTCCAATGGAGACGTTACTGGGCCCACTCGAGCAAATCGACGATCAACGGGAGGGCCTTTACCTTTACCAAAGAAGTTCTGACAACATCCTATTGTGCTCTGCCTCCCTCTTTTGCTTCATTTTTTTGGTAAACACTCCCTTCAACTCCAGTGGCCAAGGGTTCCCAGCCCAGCATCCTCCCACATCAAACCCAGGCAGTCCTCTGTAAGTAATCATTCCCTCTCACCACTCCAAAGCCTGGCAACCACAGATGTATCACTTTGTCTTTCAAAAAGTCATACAAATAGAGTTAGGCAGTAGGGAATTTCCCAGACTGATTTCTTTTACTCAGCATGATGCTGTTGATTTGCATTCAACTTGTTGTGTGGACCAATCATACACTTGCTTTGTGGTTTGTATTGTTTTTTGACCAGGTTAGGTCAAAAAACAATAAGCACAAGCTGGAGCCCATTGAGCGATTTTGTTGAATAGTAAGAAACTCATTTCACAAATGTTACACAGCTCTTTTTATCCCTTTATTTCACTGTCACTGTCACTGTCCTCCCATTGTTCATCAATTTGATCGAGCAGGCCCAGTAACGTCTCCATTGTGACGATTGTTACTGTGTTTGGCATATCGAATTTGTCACAGGTAGCTTGCCAGGCTCTGTTATGAGAGCGAGATACTCTCAGTAGCTTGCCGGGCTCTCTGAGAGGGGCGGAGGAATCGAACTTGGGTCGGCCATGTTGGCTGCGTGCAAGGCAAACGCCCTACCCACTGTGCTATTGCTCCAGCCCAGAAATATATATATTATATATATATATATATATATCTCACTGTATCACTGTCCTCCCATTGTTCATTGATTTGCTTGAGCAGGCCCAGTAATGTCTCCATCATGAGACTTGTTGCTACTGTGTTTGGCATATCGAATACGTCATGGGTAGCTTGCCAGGCTTTGCCGTGCAGGCAAGATATTCTTGGTAGCTTGCTGGGCTCTCTGAGAGGGGCGAAAGAATTGAACTCGGGTTGGCCATGTTGGCTGCGTGCAAGGCAAATGCTCTACCTGCTGTGCTATCACTCCAGCGATATATATATATATATATATATATATATATATATATATATATATATATCAAAAAAAAGAAACCACAAAACAACCTTTTGCAAACTTCCAGAACCTCAATCTTACCTCTCCTGTTCACTTTTCCACCAAGACAGTTCTATATTGGTGTATTGGTGTATCACAGAGAGAACTCAGGGTATGATTTTGAGTTCCATCAGCTGGATCTGTTTTCATTCAGTCTGTGTAAGTAAGATTCTTGAGCTGAAACAAAGCAAGCAATGAAGGAGGCAGAGGAGGTTAGAAGAAGATAAGTAGAAGGAATTGTGAAAACAGTGTCAAGGAAGTAAGTATGATGTAGGCAGGAAGGCAGATAGGGAAGGCCCGTTCCAAGGCATGACAGTAAATTTCCTGGGAAGTAATAGCCTGAAGTTACAAAAGCCAACCTTGCAGAAAACAGGAACTACACCCTGATAACACCCTCTCCTGGCGCCAGCAACAAACCCAGAGAAGCGCCAGCAGAAAAAAAAAAAAAAAGGCCAGGAAAGAAATTTCAAAGACCATCACCACTCCCAGTCCTATCCCTCTTGGCAACCTCCTTAGCAACGGACTTTTACCTAGATAGAAGCCCCATGTGGGGGCAGGTTGGAAAATCCCTATAAAAGCCACCTTGAAAACAGGAGGGGCTCACATATGCTCCATGTGCTGCTTGTGCCCATATGGCCGAGCATATGTGGTACCCATGTATATGTGTCACCCCCCATCTCCACTCTTGAGATGTGTACTTTCATATCTTCATGTCTAATGCTGGAATGTGTGTAGGGGCTCTCTCTGCCCTTGGAGAGGCCCCAGTTCTCTCTTGAGCAGATACTCTCCACTCTCTCCCACTGTCTCTTCCTCCTTCCCTTCAAAACCTCCAAATAAGATCTGTTTTACTTCACTGTTTCCCTAAGTTCTGAAATTCTTTTCTGCGAGGCAAGACAAGAACCCAGTAACCCTAGGTCCCAGGTGACAGAGACAGATGGGGAGAAAGTGACCATCTTTCTCTTCCCCGCTTCACATAAGTCACCAGTAGGGCCCACCGACATCAAATGAACATGAGATTTGGAAGCAAAGAGGAACAAGAAACAGAATCCCAAAGGACAGCAAGCGTGTTTGGTTCCATTGTTTTCCTCACTACCTGGTCTATAGGATTATCAGTGAACAAATCACCAAGTGGTTGGAGCAGAATCTAATTTTTCTTACAGGAAATGTAACTGCTTATGCAGAATTTTTGTGTTCTTAGTCCTTTTTTTTTTTTTTAGTCACACCCAGCGATGTACAGGGGCTTACTCCTGGCTCATGCACTCAGGAATTACTGGCGGTGCTCAGGGGACCATATGGGATGCTGGGAATCGAACCAGGGTCGGCATTCTTGGTCTTTCTATTCTTACCTTTTCCTTCCCTTTCTTTTGTTACTGTTAGAAATACAACAACAAGGGATTGTACATCTCAGAAACAACTAAAGTTTATACCATCAAGTAAGTAGATAAACAGTGTTTAAGTATAATGGGAAATAATTCAGCAATAAGAACTATTAAGTGACACTGATGGTCCCTGGCATTGCAGAGAACATCCTCAGATCCTAGTTTTGAACAATGTGAACAATGTGAATATTACTGGATGTGCCCCAACCCTCCCCACTTCCCAAATCAAGTAACATCTAGCTGTGTGCTTAATTTAATTTTATTAGAAATAAAATTTCTAATACCCCAACCAGCTCAGGACTTACTTTTCTGGCTCTACACTCAGGAATCATTCTTGGAGGGGCTTAGGGAACCACGTGGAGTGCTAAAGATCAAACCCAGGTTGGCTATGTACAAGGCAAATACCCTACTTGCTGTACTATCTCTCTGGCCTCCATGCTTTATATTTTGAGGTAGTGTAGTATATAGTAGTACTGACGTCATTATTTTATAGTTGACAAATACTGCAGAAATCCTTCCAACCTTTCCCCCCATGCTTGGTTCCTTCCCCTTTCCTGCAATTCCCAGTTCTATTGATTATGTTTCAGGATTGGTTCCCATTGGGGATTATCTAGTCCTATTTTTTATTTCTTTACACTCCATCTATGAGTGAGATCCTCTCCCATCTATCTTATACCTTCTGTTTCACAGCTTGGCACCCTCCAACTTCATCCAACTTGCAATTTATTAACTGTTTCTAGCCAACATAACGAAAAATATAACCGAAAGAGGGAAATTCTCAAATACATCTTAGAAGGAAAGTATAACAGCTGTTACCCTAGTTCTTATCAGAAATTAAGAAATTCTTCACCCCCCACTTCTCATGATCATGTTTATAGCTCCCTCCTAACAACAGTTTGCTAAGAGCAGATGTTGAATTCACAGACGCCAAACCACAGTGCACTCTCTTGTTTAGTTTGGAATTCTATCAATGCTGTATTATAGTTGTTTTTATTAAAAGAGTTCACGCTGAGGGAATTCAGAATGTTCACTATCACAGATAGAATATGGCAGGGGAGTACTTGTATTATGTAATTTTTTATCTCATCATCTAAAATGCATGTTTTTCTCATCTTTTTAATAATGCTCCTTTTTTGTTTCCAGGTTTCATCCAGAAAACTTCTTGACACTGAATGTTCATGTCTCCTTAGGCACCTCTTGCTATAGCAGTTTGAAAAGTCACCTTTAATTTTGATGACCATGACAATTTTATGAAGGGATAATCGTGAATTTTGTCAAATATAATTACATTTTAAAATCAATTCCATTTTCAAGTTTACATTAATTGTTTCACTCTACCATGGACAATGGGGTAGGAGTTGATGACTGTGTGGAGATGTTTAGTAGCAACAAACAGGGAAACCTTCACAGGGGTTAGGCCATATTTTTGTTGTTGTTGTTAAATTTATTTGTTGGGTCACCGTGAGAAAAGTCACAAAACTTTCAGGTTTAAGTCTCGATTATACAATGATCAAACACCCATCCCTTCACCAGTAATTATTTTTCACCACCAAGAACTCCAATATATCTCCTTCCCGCCCCCCCTGGTGCCTGTGAGGCAGATGATGTCTACTTACCTCTCTCTCTACTTTGATTACATTCATTATTTTGAAAAAAAGATGCACCATTATTATTTGGAATTTCCCCCCAACAATCAGAACTGCCGAAAAGGCATTGTGAAATAATTTGTTTTCTATTGCTGCTTATGAAGACCATATGATGTCACACGCTATTTTGGATTTCTGATATTTTACTAATTAAGTCTGAAGGGATTTCTGCCAAGAGCCGGATAATTACGAGATTGGTTTGTGTATCTCTGGTGCCATGGCCGTACTGGAGAGCCCCTCGTGGGGGCACCTCGTGGCCTCAGTAAGGAATGAAGGGGGTTACGCCATTTAAAAAAATGTTTTCTCAGCAGAAGTCAGAGTTTCTATAAGAGGGCAAAAATTAGAGTTGAGGAAAAAGTTTTAAATGTTCCAATGGTTTGTGGCCCTTCAACTTCAACCCCACTCAACAAAATCTTATGCCTTCAATTTTATTTCATGGGGCAGGGCGTGTGATTAGGAAATAATTATCTTTAAAAGCTCCTTGTAGAGGGCTCCGAACAAAAGTACAGCAGGTAGGGCATTTGCCGGGTTTGATCCCTGGCATCCCAGATGTTCCTTAGCCCTCCAGGAGTGGTACCTGAACACTGAGCACTGCCAAGTGTGGCCCATTAACACAGACACACACACACACACAGACACACACAATCTGAAAACTTCCTTGTGGGAGTGGGCAAAACAAAACAAAACAAAAAACTAATTTAACAGAAGCAAAAGACAACAACCAGGCTAGGGCTAATCTTCATTAATCCTTAGAAGATTTTCATGAGCATTTGACCCCCATGAGGCTTAGGTTTGATCCAAGTACTACATGATTTCTTTTTTATTTATTTATTTATTTTCTTTTCTTAAAAATTTTATTGAATCACCATGAGAAAGTTACAAGCTTTCATGTTTGGGTTACAATCACACAATGATCAAACACCCGTCCCTTCACCAGTGCACATTCCCCACTACCAATATCCCCAGTATAGCCCCCCCCTTTCTCACCCTTCCCCTGCCTCCATGGCAGGCATTATTCCCCAAAGTCTCTCTCTACTTTGGGGCATTATGGTTTCCAATACAGACCATGAGGGAAGACCCTGAGGACAGAGCAGGTAGAGTCCTGAAGAACTACCCATTATGGCCCCAAAATACTAAAGCAAAGAAGCCCAAAAGAGGAATTAGTGAGGGGACTGGATTGCTAGTACATGGGTAGTTCATTTTCCTTGCATGTAGCCAATCCAGTTTCAATCCCCGGCCACCCCATAAGAGACCCCTCCCCCTCACTCCAGCTTGACAGGAGTGATCCCACAGGGCAGAGACAGGAGTAAGCCCTGAGTACCACAAGGTATGGTCCCTTGTTTTGTCTCAAGAGTATGTGGGATCTGGGATAATGCAGTGCCCTTGGGAAAGGACAGATGACTACACATCCAACATGCAGTATCTTTATTCCAAATCATCAGTGGTTATATATTTTTCATGATCAATAAAACAATTTTCGGGGACTGGAGCAATAGTACAGTGGATAGAGCGTTTGCCTTGCACGTGACCAAGCCGGGTTCGATTCCCAGCATCCTATATGGTCTCCTAAGCACCGCCAGGAGTAATTCCTGAGTGCAAAGCCAGGAGTAACCCCTATGCATCGCTGGGCGTGACCCAAAAACAAACAAAACAAAACAAAAACAATTTCCTAGTAATAATAAAGGCAATTATCCTATTACAGTAAATCACCTAACATTTCCTCCTTTATCATCAGTCATGTACAATCACTTACTAGATAACTTGTTAACTACCATAATGCATCAAAATGCCAGCATAAAGACACAAGATCTGGGATCCGTTCCCAGGTCTGGGTGGCACAAGGTGTTCCTTGCACTCAATGACCATGCTTCCACAGTCAATTCCCAGACCTAAGTTCTGCCTTCAGTCACCATCTCAAGGGGCTCAGACTGTTTATTTGACAGCTCCAAAATAAAAGAAAACAAAAAAGGAGAGGACAATTAATGATTGGTCCAGGAAACTTTTTTTTTAATTTATTGAGTCACAGTGAGATAGACCATTACAAAGCTGTTTATGATTGGGTTTCAGTCATACAATGTTGCAACACGCATCCCTCCAGTGTACACCTCCCAGCACCAACGTCCCCACTTTCCTTCCCCCCAACTCCCTAATCCCTAGCCTGCCTCTATGGCAGCACTTTTCTTCTTTATCTCTTTCCTTTTGAGTATTATGGTTTGGAATACAGATACTGAGAGATCATTGTGCTTGTTTCTCTACCTACTTTCAGCATGCAGATCTTACACAGAATTATCATTTCTAACTATCATTGTCCTGATGACCCCTTCTCTATCCCAACTGTCTTCTCCCTGCACTTGAGGCAGAATTCTTTCTTTCTTTTCTTTTTCTTTTCTTTTTTTCTTTTTTTTATTAATGAATCACTGTGAGGTACAGTTACAGACTTACAAACTTTCGTGCTTACATTTCAGTCATACAATGATTGATCACCCAAACCTCCACCAGTGCCCATTCACCACCATAATATTCCCAGTATCTTTCACACCACCTCCTCCACATCCCTTGCCCCCACCCCTGCCTCTGTGGCAGGTGCATTCCCTTTTACTCTTTCTCCTTTTTAGTATTGCAGTTTTCAATACAGGTATTAAGTGGCCATCATCTTTGGTCTATAGTTTATTTTATGCACACATTTGCCATCCCAAGAGGGCCTCCAAGCATCCTTTACTTGGGGGTCCCTTCTCTATCTGAGGCAGATTTCTAACTGTGAACCAATTGTTGTATCTCATCATGGATACATTAAGTCCTTGTATGAGAGATTACTAAGATATTGTTACAAGTTAAGTCTTCCATTTTTATGCTTTTGTTAATAAAGATTGGTTGCCTTTTCTAATTTGGTTTGCTAATACTGCTTTATCAGTGCTGTAGCATTTGAAATGTTAGGAAGTTCAGTATTTTTATCTAGGAGGTACAGCTGGAGTATATTTTTTCACTGGAGAACAGCTTAGGGGCGTGACTGCCAGGGTTTCCAGAAGTACAGGGAAATGGAGGAGGGAGCCATATTGACTCTAAGAAAACCTGGAGATTTCAGTCACAAAACCTGCATATCTGAATTTTCAAAGATTAATATCTCGGTGAGGTCCTTCCCCAGACAGTGGGGTCTAATGGGGAGCCTGGTGGTGATTTTAGATTGTGGAAGCAAGCAGCTGCCAGAGGCTCTGATTGAGCAAGCATTGGGCTAACTTGCCCCCCTCCGATGTGCTCTGGATGATTCGGCCATGCATGGGTTCAAAAGATTTACTGTGGATTTTTTATCTCTTTTGAGGAGTGATAGCACAGCGGGTAGGGCATTTGCCTTGCAAGCAGCCAACCTGGCCGACCCGAGTTCGATTCCTCCACCCCTCTTGGAGAGCCTTGCAAGCTACTGAGAGTATCTTGCCCACACGGCAAAGCCTGGCAAGCTCCCCGCGATGTATTTGATATGCCAAACACAGTAACAATTGTCACAATGGAGACGTTACTGGGCCCACTTGAGCAAATTGATGAACAATGGGAGGACAGTGACAGTGACAGATTTATTTATGGGTCTCTGGAACAAGGCCGGTAGGAGAACTTCCATGGTCACGACAGAGTTGGTTCATGGGGGTAACTGCTGTGGCTTCCAGGAGTATAGGAAAGTAGGGGGAGGTAGCCCATCCTGACTTCAAGAAAGTCCAAGTAACATGATTTACATTTTAAAAGTATCATGTACAGTAAAAGAAACCAATCTTGCAAGTTTATTGATGTCCATACCTTCTTATATGACACTTTTTTAAAAGACAAAAGAATAGTGACAGAAATAGATTTCTAGTTGACAGATCTTCATAGTTGCTGGGGAAAGAGCAGCTCATTTCAGGGGACTGCCTTGGTTTGATATGAGAAATGCTGACTGGGAACCCATGGGATACTGGAGTTGAAAAGAGAGTTTGCTAGAAAGAGGCAGAAGAGGAGGAAAGGCAGAAGACATTAGAATGCTGTCAGGACATTTAAAGAAGCAATAAGAAGGAACTGGGAGTTAAAAGTATACTTACACCCCACCTCCCACAGCCATGGCCATGTTAACTCTTGGCTCAGATCATAGATCCTGAAGTCTCTGACTGCATGTCTGAATATGCTGCTGAGTGACACCTCCTAATTCCACAAAACTGAAATTCCAGTAGGAGCACTCCAAATTCGATGGGAAAGTAAGATAGAAGCTGACTAAATTTAACAAACAGAAACAACACATATGGCTCAACTAGCAACAAACAGCTTAATAAATTCTAGGCAAGAATTAAAGACTAATCAGCCCATACATAACAAGGTTTACAGAAAAATTGATTTTACACTTTTATACTTATTAATTTCAATGTTGGAGCTTTGTTATCTAATCAATATCAACTCTAGAATTGTATCAATAGTTTTGGTTTTTACATTTTTTTTTCTTTTTGGGTCACACCCGGCAATGCTCAGGGATCACTCCTGTCTCATGCACTCAGGAATTACTCCTGGTGGTACTCGGGGGACCATATGGGATGCTGGGACTCAAACCCGGGTTGGCTATGTGCAAGGCAAACGCCCTCCCTACTGTGCTGTCACTTCAGTCCCTAATTAAATACATTTTTTAAAAAGAGACGTATTTGCTTTCTATTGAGACTGTGAAATTGCCTAAGGGCCTTTGGTTTTAAGAAACTAAGGACATTTAACATTCTCCTTTGTACAAAATTCCCTGGTTTTGATCATCTCTGCTCTTCAGTAGATCCTCCTCCTAGCATATGAGCACCTGAACTTTAAGATTTATCAGCCTGTTTTATTCTCCTGGAAAGGGTTAGATCTCCTTTAATGGTGGGCTGTAACGGTTTTCTACAGAATGAACATTTCTCAGGTATCTCCCTCCAGATCACTGAAGTTTCTCTCCTTGACCATGCCAGTTCCTCTCCAGAAGGGTTTTTTCCTCTGCCAGGTGCTCCTATTCAATATGTCTCTCCCCACAGGCTTTCTGTCAGGGCTGAACCACACCTGCATCATCATCTTCACCTGTCACATCATCCCCTAAATGGAAGCCCCAATTGTCCGCAAGTCCAGAATTAGTGGGGAGCTTGCCAGAAGCCAGAGCAGGGGAAAGTGAAATCTAGATGCAGCCAAATCCAGGTGAGTCTTTGGAAACACCGTTTGAAGGCTCCTCTGAGCATAGCCTGAGAAGAATTGCCTAGCTTTGGATTTGAAGAAAAAGGTGAGATGAACTCAGTGAGAATTCTGGTAGTAGGACCCATTTCTAAAAACTGGAGGTTCTTTTTCTTTTCCTTCTCTACCCAAACTGTTAGTAAGGAGTTAAACCTGGGGGTATGGTGCAGGTAAACCTGTACCTGCAGGGTGAGTGAATTAGCAGCCTGAAGGTGACTTCAGACTTCCAGATACCCCCAAATTGCTGCTGTGTCTTTGGCCATATCCCAACAACTTGGGGCCAAGTTACCAAGAAATTAAACAGTCAAATTTTAGGCATGTGGAAGCCACACCCACAAACCACCTTTGGCTCAGCTATACAAGCTCATTTATTGGCATTATTTCAGAGACCCCAAATCTCAAGAGATCAAAAGCCGCAGTTAGGGCCAGCGGTGCGGCATACTGTAGAAGAGCAGGCATGCCCTGAAAGGCATATGCCAATAGCTTATTTCTCTGGCGAAGATGGAAACAAGGGTCATGATCCAAAGACACACAAAACAATCTCGGAACCCAGGAGCTCGCTACAGAGATACAACAGGATTTTAAGCCAGGGCAACTTCACTGGGATGCCTCAGACATCCCTCCACCTACCCCCTAAGAAACCTGGCATCCACCAACTTCCAGAACCCAACGAGAAGTGCAGGTACACGGGTTCAGTGACGGCAAAATCCAGGCCTCAAGGAATAGGAAATGGGCTGGTCCCTCTAATCCCCTGTCCGCATGGGACCCTGGAGATCATGCCTACAAACTGCATCCGGCTGCTACTTGAGCTCCTTAATGGCCATGATCCAGAGACATAGAAAGGAATCTCCGAACCGAGCAGCTCACTGCAGAGATTTCTCCAGACCTTAATTATCTAAAATTTTAGAATTCAGGATTGCATGGCCATGAGATCTTATGCTATTCATAACAAGCAATACAAAAGAGAGTATGGGGGAGATTGTCTGCAGAGAGACAGGGAGAGGGGTGGGATACTGGGATTCTTGGTGGTGGAAGATGTACACTGGTGGAGGGTTGGGTGATCGATCATTGTATGACTGAAACTCAAACAGGAAAGATTTGTAACTGTATATCACGGTAATTAAAAAATAATAAAATAAAATTAACATTCTGAGTAAAAAAAAGTAATGTGGAGTTCATGCCCAATTCAACCAGTTTAATCAATGACTGAATAAATAGCAGTACTCTTACACTAAAATTTAAAAAAATAAAAGGAGTTAAGCCCTTTATCAAAGAAATGCTGCCCCCTGCAGCTCTCACCTGCAAATCTTCTTGTGCACAGAGATGTCCCCAGGGCGCAAGAATCACTTTACTAAAGAAGAAAATCTCAGCAATTCCCAACCTTTATAAATGTTTTCATAGACTTGTTGACAGAACTGGTCAAACTGGTTAGAGGCTGGATTTTTCCTCTAATTCTCTGACCTTTTGGACTGCCAGGAACAACATGAACCAGGGACTGAACCCAGATGAAGGGCGGACATGATCCAAGTCTAACCCTTTCACTGACTGCAAGGAAGAAATGGGCAAGAAGTGAGTTCATTCCCAAAACAGTTACAATGGCAACTTAGGAAAGAGCACACAGGTGACCTCAGGAAAACACCATGCCTCTCTCACACTTAGAGAAAAGAGGCAAGGAAATTTTCTGATGAAAGTGTTTAGTGGCAGAGATAATAATGACTGGCAAGCCACCGGGAGTCTTGGGGTCTAGCCCAAGTTGTGCCACCAACTAGCAGTGTGGCATAAGCAAGTTTCTGAGCCTTCTTTCACTTTCTTTTTTTTCTTTTCTGTCTTTCTCTTTCTCTCTCTCTTTCTTTCTTTCTTTCTTTCTTTCTTTCTTTCTACTTTTTGGGTCACACCTGGCGATATTAAGGGGTTTCTCCTGGCCCTGTACTCAGGAATTAACACCTCACAGTGCTCAGGGGTTCATATGGGATGCCAGGAATTGAACCTGGGTTGGTGGTGTACAAGGCAAATGCCCTATCTGCTGTACTATTGCTCCAGCTCTCACTGAATCTTTCTGAGTCTCTAGTTCCTGTTCTTTTGTCAAAGGCAAAGATTTCAGGGGGCTGAAGCAATAGCACAGCAGGTAAGGCATTTGCCTTGCATGAGGCAGATCTGGGTTCAATTCCCAGCATCCCATATGGTCCCCTGAACACTGCCAGGGGTAATTCTGAGTGCAGAGTGCAGAGCCAGAAGTAACCCCTGTGAATCGCCAGGTGTGACCAAAAAAGCAAAAAAAAAAAAAAAAAAAAAAAAAAGGCAAAGGTTTCATCAGATTAGGATTGTCCAGTGAATGACACACCTTTACCTCCCTTGTTCCTTCCCATAGAGGCTACTATTCAACTATGCTGTTTTAAAAGTTTTGTGGGGATTTTTTGGGTGTTTTTTTGTTTGTTTGTTTGCTTTTGTTTCGTTTTGTTTGGGGGTGTGCTCAGGGCTTAACTCCGGGGTCTTTGCTCAATAATTACTCCTGGCAGTGTTCCAGGGACCATATAAAATGCACAGGTCTGCCTTGTGCAAGGCAAGCATCCTTCCTTCTGGTTCAGAATTTTTTCTACAACTTTCTGGGCTAGCACTTTCTATCAGAGTTGGCACACATATTGGCATCTTGTTCTCCCTCAATCTGATGATCTCTGAGGTCCCTTTTGACTCCAAGGTGTCAGGTGCAATTTTCTAAGTAGATGACGACCATTCTTCCTATTTAATAATAGCTCATTCAAAACAAAAACAAAATCAGCACCAAGGATTCAGGGACATAAGCATCTGTCCTTACAAGTATGAGACTGAATGTGAGCACAGTCCCCTGGTTGCAAAACTGTCTGTGATTCCTGATACTGCAAGTGGCTTCTGGCTGCAGCACAGGGGCATGAGGGACCACAATAAAGGGTGCAAGCTCCAGCGAGCAACATAACTCGAGAGATGCAGCCCGACAGGCCTGTGTGTGAACACCGCAGCGACCTCTGGTGAGAACCACAACCAGAATGCGCACAAGCACCACAGTCTGTGTACGTGACTCTCCCACCCTCGCCTGAGACATAGCACAACTAAATGTGAGAGCCTCGTGTGCCAGGTGTGTGACCCCCTGGTTATAACAATAATGACAAGGAAAGGAAAGGGGGGAATCTCAGAAAATTTGAGCCATAATTTCATAGATTCCTCTCCCTTCTTCCCCCAGAGGTCATCCTATCTTCCCTCTGTGCTGAGATTTTTGTGTTTGAAGTTCTCTATCAGTTCATCCCACATGACAGTTTCCCATGACAGTGTCACAAACCAGAGCTCCTTTTTATCTAACCCTTTTAAGTCATACTTAAAAACTTTTATCTTTGCATTAAGAAATATGCAGGAGGGTCTTGAGAGATAGTATTGGGGTTACGATACAAGACTTGCCATGCAGCCAAGATTTCTATCCCTGGCACTGTCTGGTCCCTTGTTCAGCTCTGGAGACCCAGGAGTATGCTCTGTCCCTAGGAGAATCTCAGGGAGGGTCCCTAGGTCTCCTGAGCACTGCTTGGGAGAACAAAACAGAACAAAAGAAAACAAGAATGGAAAGTATCATGCTAAGCGAAATGAGTCAGAAAGAGAGGGATAGACATAGAAAGATTTCATTCGTCTGGGGGATATAAAGTAACAAAATATGAGATTAATACCCAAAAATAGCTGAGATCAGCACCAGGAGGATTACTCCATAGCTTAGTGGCCAGCCGGGCATTCTAGAGGAAAGGGCAGCTCAGATAGAGAAGGGAGCACCAAATAAAGGGTGTTTGGAGGATCCTCCCAGGAGGGGAGATGCATGTCGAAAGTAGACTATGGACTGAACATGTTTGCCACTCAAAGCCTCTTTTGCAGACCACAACACCCAAAAGGAGAGAGAGAACACAGGGGATTGCCCTGCCACAGAGGTGGGGGGGATGGGGGGATGGGGGTGGGGGGAATATTATCCATGGTGGTGGAAAATGGGCACTGGTGGAGGGATGGGTATCTGATCATTGTATAATCGAAACCCAAGCACAAAAAATTGTAAATCTACAACTGTACCTCATGGTGTTTCACTAATAAAAAAAAATGGGAAAAAAAAAGAAAACAAGAATTAAGAAATCTACAGGAAAGAAATATCCGGTCATTAACTTGATGAGTTAGAAGTGAATAATAATAAAATTATTCCATCTGCAGCTCACTGAAACAAACCAGATTTACTGCTCTCATCCATTTCAGGGAAGTAATCACACATGCAGCCCCTGATAGGAACAGATGCAGGAAGGCAAGTGCTGTTGCAATTGTGCTTTATTGAAAGAAGCAATGAATGGTTAACATGGGGCCCACCTCACAACCCACTCCTCAGCCCCAAACTATATAGGACAGACATCAGTCCAGGGAAGCATTTATGGGTTGATCAGAGCACTAACTTGAGTTTTTCGCCTGCAAAGAAGATAGAGGGGAACAAGCAGAGGGGGAGAGGAGCGGCCAAGGTGATGTGGTGGAGGGACGTCTCTTGCTCTGACTTTAGACTTCAACCCTCACCGAACCATCAAAGTGGACAGGCAAGGATGGGCTCCCCTCACAGGCCACAATGATGTGTCCCTCTCTCCGGGTGGTTTGGTAAACACAGCTGCCATCTCTGTTAGTTTTCTTCCAGCGACAGTCTGTGAGATGCATGATGTCACTGCTCTTGTGGCAGTGGGGTTGCCCGTTCTTGCAGGGGATATCTTGCTCCTGGCAGACAGCCTGGATTGTTGGCAGGGGCTCATGCACAAAGGTGTTCACGGGCTTGCACCGTCCCTGTGTCATTTTCCTGCGCTTCATCATCACATCGCAGTAGTTGGAGTTGCTGTTAGGGGAACTGTCAGTGTCCACATGCTGCCTCTGGAACTTCTTGAACCGAGATTCCTTGCCCAGGGAAGGCTGAACCCAGCCCAGAAGCAGCAGCATCAGGACCAGCAGGGGGAAAAAGATGAGGGACTTCTTCAGAGCCATGGTGACTTCAGTCGCCTATAGGAACCTGCCTGTGAAAGAGAAAAGAGGAAAAGCAGCCCCCAAGGATGAGAACCCCTGCTTCCACCTGGGGTCTCCCTGGTCAAAATCTGTCTGCAACTCAGTCAGACAGATATCCTCTGCCAGCAAGAATTAACAAGCAATCAGACTCCCATATACACTCAGGAGCTTTGACTCCCACTTGCTAGAAATAGTCCAAACTTCCGCCTAGGTTTTGACTTCAGGAGCGCACAAAAATCCTGCCATTCATGTCTTTGAATAGCAGAGGGGTTTTATTATTTGGTTCTTCATACAAAATACATTAAAAAAATAAAATGTATTTCTACCCAGTACTCTGAAAATCCATAGAGAATCCTTTTAAATAAATCATAATCTTAATTATCACCCTAAGATACCTCCATGAATCCAGGATCAAGGCTGACAGAGCTTTATTGTCTCATAACACAATAGAAACCCAGCCAGTGCCTGGCACGAACAACATAAACCAATGCCATTGTATTCCAAAGAGGAGATACTACATGCCCGGGAAGCAACATGAGGGCTGCTCCCTCTCCAACTCTATGGGTTCTCTCTGCAGCCTAAATGCTACACTGAGACCCCATCCTACTTCCAGCTGATATTTGCAAGGTCCAAACTTTCTCCATGCTACCTCACTCTGGCTCCCTCTTCTCCAACCCTTGAGCAGAAGCATCTCAAGAAAACACCTCATAGGTTGCTTACCTGGTTCTTGAACTTGGTCCCAGGGAGAATCAGAGGTCAGTCTTGCAATGACTGGATCCTAGAGGTTTAGACCTTACACTAACAACCAGGGGCTTGCTTTTTAAGTAGAGAAGGATGGGAGGAGCTTCAGAGGTTTCTCTTCAGAGGGAAACAAAGCCTTTGAGAGGAAGGGGTGGGGAATGGCCCAGGCCACCCTTTTTCAGAGCTGCTGAGGAGAGTGAGTCTTTGCCAACAGAAGCTTTTCTTAGCACTTGAATCTCATCTCTCTGCTGCTCTCCTCTCTTCACCAGAAGCTGCAGAGAAAGTCATACAGTCCTTATGTCCCATCCCTAAACAAGTTCTAGTTAATCTTTGGAAACCATGTTTAGCAAATAGCACTTGGAGACTAACAAAAGGCAAAGAACACTGGATCTATGTGATGTCGGAAATAGCAAAGAACAAAAGGAAATAAGCAAGGTAAATTTATGAGAAAAGGAATTACTTTGAGAATGGGATGAATAGAATGTTTCAGTGCCAAATCTGACAAAGGGCCCAAATGACAGCCATCATGTATCATCCTGCTTGCCTAGGTTTTGACATCCTGCATTCCTCAGGCTAAACAACAAGGCAAAAATATATCTGAGCACAGTACAAATACAGAAAAAGAAGGGGAAACCTCTCCTCATTGGACTTGCCTCTCTTTTTTAGGATCCTCTTCTAAGCCACACGTGCTTTCATTTTCTAATAAAATCTGGTGGCATCGGACCATTTTCATTTCATCTCTTGCTTCTAATCTTTGATGGCTAGAGATGAGAGCCTGAGCATGGGGCAAGTGTCAGTCAGGAGACTTCACTGGGGAGGTTAGAAGTTCAGGCCCAGTCTCTGCCTCTTCCTCCCTGGTCTCGAGAGAGCCTTTCCTTTCGCCTCCCGCTCCCTTGAGAAGATGAAGCTATTCTTACTCCAGTCTCTGAGTAACTGATCTTCTGTTTCCCTCACTTGTCTTAATCTCTGTAATGACTCTGGTGCCTGTGTCTGCTCTGTTTATTCATGTGGTTTTCTAAATCTCCAGAAACAAGGGGCTGTCCCTTGGGTACTTGGAGGCATTCCGAGCATTTCTCAATATCTCTTGGGAATGTATCAACAGGATGGAGATTTTTATTTCTCTCTCTCTCTCTCTCTCTCTCTCTCTCTCTCTCTCTCTCTCTCTCTCCCTCCCTCCCTCGCTCCCTCCCTCCCTCTCTCTCTCTCCCTCTCCTCTACCGCCCCACCGCCCTAAGTTTTACTCTGATTTCCAGTCACAAGTTTTCATGCACCAGTCAGGCCATTCAAAGATACTAGGTTCAAAGCTGTAGAGTGCTGGATGCTACAAAAGATAACCTAGAATGTGTCACAATTAGCTCTAGCTTCACTTTCCAGAAGCAAGTGAAAACTCATCCACAAGGAACAAGGTCACTAACATTCACTTTGACCATTCTTTGTTGTACTCCTGCTCTTAAGTTTGACTCCTCACGGTGCATTCAGAGCCCTGATTCCCTCTGGTTGTCTGGCTCTTTTCTCCTACAATATTGTATCGTGCTCCCTTACTTAACCATGGAAATCCTTTCTCCACAAAAACAGACAGCCAGGTAAATGCCAGATAAGTGGTATTGTATTAAAGTATTGAATCAGGTAATAGGCTAGGCAGTGTCAATACTGGAAGAATTCCCTGCCTTTGACATGAAGGAGTGTCATTCAGAGATTTTGTTTTCCACTTTGGCTGTCGCCTTAGCTCTTCTTCTTCCCCATTTTTCATTCCTCTGTTGTCCAGAGACAGAAATGCTGCCCTGCCCTGGGGGAGGTCAGGACCAGGCAGGTGCAGGAAGCAGATGGGAGGAGGATAGGGGTGCTTTGGTCTCCAGGCTGTCACTGATACTCCTTTTGTGTGTCCTCTCTGGTGGTGGAGATTTGGAATAAAATTTGCGGAGATACTCTGAGACTAGCTCTTAACTCCTAGTTCTTCTCCCTCTTAACTTTAGTGGGAAAACTCTCAGATTCCCCACCGCAGTCATTCACCAACTGATTTCAGGCCTTTTTCATGACTCCTCTGACCTGCCTTTGCCATCCCATTTTGACCTAACGGAATCATTGTTTTATTTATTTTTTATTTTTTTTATTAGTGAAACACCATGAGATACAGTTGTAGACTTACAAATTTTTGTGCTTGGATTTCAATTATACAATGATCAAATACCCATCCCTCCATCACTGCCCATTTTCCACCACCATGGGTCCCAGGACCCCTCCCACCCCCCATCCCCCCTATCCCACCCTGCCTCTGTGGCAGGGCATTCCCATCATTACATCATTTTTTTTTTTTTATGCTTGCCTCCCTGGCCAGATACCTCTTCCCTCCCTGCTTAGGACAAGTTCCCTGCAGGCATGGGCTTGGGATAAGTGGAGTCCTTCAGGAGTTCCCTGCTTCCAGAGTTGGCCAGTTTTCATCTCCTTGGGCATTCCACAAAAAGGCGTCATTTGCTTTCTGTTATCTTGTTATCTTAACTGGATGGTTGCTCCACACCATGAGCCTTGCCCTTCCATGGGAGCCTGCTGCCTGATTCTAGGCAGGGGGAGAAGCAGAATGAGAGAGACAATCAGGGTAGTTACAGTTGGATTCCCCTGGCAAGTCAGTGCCTCACCCAACGGACCTTCCTCCACAGTCTCACCCATAAGGAGCTGGGCTGCTTTAACTCCAGTGATCCTGAAAATCCCTGAGTAGGAGGAGCCCTGAGTCGGAGAATGCTCTGCTCACACTCCCTAATCCCTGAAGAATAAAGATGGGACACACCTCATCTGAATTGTCCACAAATTTGTCCCCAGAGTAACTGGCTCAGGGGAAGCATTCTTTCACTGAAATACTGAGGTATTTCATAAGTCAGGCCTCTGACTTATCTATTATGATAAGAGTGGTGGGGAGAAATAAGAGGTGGACTGGGCCAGATATAACTTCTATTTCCATTTGTTTGGTTTTCGTTTTTTTCAGGCCAGACTTAGTGGTGCTTAGGGCATTCTCCTGGCTCTGAGCTCAGGAGTCACTCCTGGAGGGTTTCAGAATGATGGGTGCCAGAAATGCAATCCAGCTGGGTGGTCTGCAAGGCAAATGCCCTTAGGCTTTACTACTCCAGGTCTGAATTCCTAACTCTATTCTGCTTTAATCTGTAAACAAGATGTAGAGCACCTCGGGTAATCAGTTCCCAGAGGATTCCATTGTTCTTTTGACTCCCACTGTCCTAAGAAAGTGCTTTTATATTCTCTTTATTTGTAAAATCCCCCACTTTTTTTTCTTTTTATTAGTGAAACACCATGAAGTACAGTTGTAGATTTACAATTTTTTGTGCTTGGGTTTCGATTATACAATGATCAAATACCCATCCCTCCATCAGTGCCCACTTTCCACCACCATGGATAATATCCCTCCCACCCCCACCCCCCCCCATCCCACCCTGCCTCTGTGGCAGAGCATTCCCTTTTGTTCTCTCTCTCCTTTTGGGTGCTGTGGTCTGCAAAAGAGGCATTGAGTGGCAAACATGTTCAGTCCACAGTCTACTTTCAACATGCATCTCCCCTCCTGGGAGGATCCTCCAAACACCCTTTATTTGGTGCTCCCTTCTCTATCTGAGCTGCCCTTTCCCCTAGAATGCCCGGCTGGCCTCTAAGCTATGGAGTAATCCTCCTGGTGCTGATCTCAGCTATTCTTGGGTATTAATCTCATATTTTGTTACTTTATATCCCCCAGATGAATGCAATCTTTCTATGTCTATCCCTCTCTTTCTGACTCATTTCGCTTAGCATGATACTTCCATGTTGTACCACTTGTATGTAAATTTTATGACTTCATCTTTTCTAACAGCTACATAGTACTCCATTGTGTAGATGTACCAAAGTTTCTTTAACCAGTCATCTGTTCTTGGGCATTCAGGTTTCTTCCAGTTTCTGGCTATTGTAAAGAGTGCTGCAATGAACAAACAAGTGCAGATGTCACTTCGACTATACATTTTTGCCTCTCTGGGATATATTCCCAGGAGTGGTATTGCTGGGTCAAATGGGAGCTCAATTTCTAATTTTTTGAGAATCGTCCATACTGTTTTCCAGAAGGGCTGAACCAGTCGGCATTCCCACCAACAGTGAAGGAGTGTTCCTTTCTCGCCACATCCGTGCCAGCATTGGTTGCTTTTGTTCTTTTGAATGTGGGCCAGTCTCTGAGGTGTGAGATGGTATCTCATTGTGGTTTTGATCTGCATCTCCCTGATGATTAATGATGTAGAGCATTTTCTCATGTGCTTTTTTGCCATTCAGAGTAAAATCCCCTTCTTGAACAGTCATCTTCTAATTGCTGTCTCAGTACCATTAGAACTCTTTCCTGACCTCCCCGAAGCAAAACCAGCTGGCAGTTGAATCTGTTGTGGGTGACAAAGAAACAGATGAGCACCACTGGTCAACAGGCAACTGGGCCTCTTGGCCATAGGGGCCTTTCCCCTCTCTTTTTCTTCCTCTGCCAATGGCTGCCTTTTACCCTTTCCTGACAGGCCAAAAACCATGTGTGTGTGTGGTGTGTGTGTGTGTGTCTGTGTGTCTGTGTGTCTGTGTGTGTGTGTCTGTGTGTCTGTGTGACTTCTGTGTCTATGACTGGGAAAAGCTCCTTGGAGTTAAAGGAAGTTAAGGAACTAACTCCCTTTCATCTGATTTCCATTTCCCTATGAATTTGGGATGAATCTTTGAGCATTCTCTGGGTAGGAACGTTTAGGGACTTTTACCCAATTCATCAGTCTATCTTTGTGTACTTTGAGAGGCCCACTCAGTGCTTTATTCGTGGGCTATGTTTTGTTTATTGGTTTGTTGGCTCACAAATAGATTGATAGGTTTCTAAAACAATAATTGGGGCAATGGGAAAATTTGAATTTTTAATCTGAATTTCTTATTGGGAAGATATTAAATGGATTGAAAGTATAAGAAAAAGCTGGCACGAACTGATCAGAATCTAGATACTCTAGTAATAGAGGTCTCTACTGAAAAGCTATTTTGTTTTTTATTTTATAGACCATGATGCAGCTTCAATTAGAAATTAGGCTGTTTGTCTTACAAATTAATGTATGTTTTCAGCAATATTTTTTTGGGGGGGGAGGTGTAGAATAGAATCACTTTAAAGTAAAAGTTGCCCCAAATGGTTTTAACATATTTATTTATTTATTTACTTATTTATTTGGTTTCTGGATCACACCTGGAGATACTCAGGGCTTACTCCTGGCTCTGTGCTAAGGAATCAGTCCTGGAGGCAGGGGCACGGGGTATGAAATGGAGTCCAGGAAAGAAACTGAGTCAGTCATGTACAAAACTATACTATTGCTCCGGTCTCTAATGTTCTTAATTAAAAATTGGGAGTTAAAGAGTCTTAGAGATAGCTCAGGGGTTTAGGTGCTTGCCTTGCATCCCACCAACTCCTGTTCAAATCCTGACTGCCACATATGACTCCATGAACACTGCCAGAGATCACTCCTGAACACAGAGCCAGTACACAGAGCACTGCTGTATATGACCCAAACACCCCAGTAAAATGAGTTAAAAAGTAAAGGTAAATGATTGTAATTTTAAAAACTAAATTCTTAATTTTCCTGGTAAACTGAGATGTTATTATTAAAATAATTTAATTTCATATCTGTTTTTGTTACTAGGTCTTTAAGCAAACCTATGTTGAATTTGAAAAATTAAGTTTTATTTAATAGTTTTGAAATCTTTGCTACTGTGTTTAAATAAGTAAATAAGCACTGTTTGTGGCAATTTGTTAAATTTTTTTGAGACATTGTTTCTCAAAAATCAAAATTCTAAGAAAATCATCTTGATTGGTAGAAAGGAAATGTAAATATGGATGGTTTTAGAAGAGTTCCTAATATATTTCATAATAATTACTTTCTTGGAAGGGTCAAGCTATCACTATTTGCAGACAATATGATACTATATTTAGAAAACCCTAAAAGCTACAAAAAACTCTTAGAAATAATAGGTCGGTTTAGTAAAGTAGCAGGCTACAAAATCAACACCCAAAACTCCATGGGTTTCATATATACAAATAACGAAAGAAAAGAAAGAGACATTAAAAGTACAATCTCATTCACAATAGTACCCAGAAAATCAAGTACCTCGGAATTAGCTTAACCAAAGAGATAAAGGACTTACACAAGAAAAATTACAAAACACTACTTCAAGAAATAAAAGAGGACACTAGGAAATGGAGACACATCCCCTGCTCATGGATAGGGAGGATTAACATTATCAAAATGGCAATACTCCCCAAAGCACTATACAGATTTAATTCAGGGACTGCCTTACCCATGACATTTTTCATGGATCAGGATACTTATGACCTTTTTCAAAGAAATAGACAAAACATTCCTGAAATACATATGAAACAATAACCACGCCCCCACAGCCCTAAGTAGCTAAAGCAATCCTTGGGAAAAATAAGATGGGTGACATCACCTTCCATAACTTCAAACTATATTACAAAGCAGTAGTAATTAAAAAAGCATGGTATTGGGCTAGAAAGAGACCTGCAGACCAATGGAACAGTGTTGAATATTCTGTCACAGACACTCACATATATTACCACTTAAACAAAAGAGCAAGAAATGTAAAGTGGAACAAGGAAAACCTCTTCAATAAATGGTGCTGGGAAAACTGGATAGCTACCTGCAAAATAATGAACTCTGACCTCTGTCTAACACCACGCACAAAAATCAGATCAAAGTGGATTAAAGACCTCAATATCAGACATGAATCCATAAAACCACGACCATCCTGTTATTTGTCTATTGCCTTGAGCAGGCCCCAGTAACGTCTCCTTCATCCTAGCCCTGAGATTATATTCAAGGCTCTTTAGGAGAATGAGACCCATCATTGTTACTGGTATCTGGCATATTGGGTACACCACGGGGAGTTTGCCAGACTCTGCCATGTGGGCAGGCTACATTCAGTAGCCTGACAGTTTATCCAAAGTAAGAATGAGATAATAAGAGGTCATAATAAGATGTTACGCGGCCACGAATGCAGCCGCATGGTTCCGGGAGCTGGTTTTTATAGTCTCTGAGTCTTGGCCGTTGATGGGATTACACGGCTCCAGGGGGCCAGTTGGTGGGTGTGACCCCCGCCTACTGGAATTTGGAGGATCTGGGTGGAGGATGCTCAGCCCCGATCCAAGCAGGCTTGGAGATCTCAGCCCCCCCGAGACCCGCTTGCCTTGGTTCCTCTGCCGGTACCTTCAGGTGTGCGGAGAGTGGTCTCAGCATGGTGGTGGCTGGTCCTGGAGGTCTTTGGCTGCCAGAGCCCTGGTCGGGGCTGGGAGGAAAGCTCAACCCCTCCAAGGGGCCCCGGTGAGGACAGCCAGGCACGGGGCCAGGAGACTGCTAGAATCCATAAAGTACACGGAGGAAAATATAGGCAGAACCCTCCATGATATTGAAGCTAAAAGCATCTTTAAGGATGAAACACCACTGACCAAGTGGAAACAAACATAAACTGGGACTACATCAAACTAAGAAGCTTCTGCACTTCAAAAGAAACAGTGACTAAAATACGGAGAGAGTCCACAGAATGGGAAAGAATATTTACCCAATACCCATCTGAAAAGGGATTAATATTCAGGATATACAAGACACTAGTAGAATTGTACAAGAAAAAAATCCTCTAACCACATCAAAAAATGGGGAGAAGAAATGAACAGAAGTTTCCTCAAAAAAGAAATACAGATGGCCAAAAGGCACACGAAAAAATCTCCACATCACTAATCATCAGGGAGATGTAGATCAAAACAACAATGAGATATCATCTCACACCACAGAGACTGGCACACATTCAAAAGAACAAAAGCAACCAGTGGATACAGGGAAAAGGGGACACTCTTTCATTGTTGGTGGGAATGCCCACTGGTCCAGCCTTCCTGGAAAATAATTTGGACATTCCTTCAAAAACTAGAAGTTAAATTTCCATATGATCCTGCAATATCACTTTTGGAAATATATCCCGAGGATGCAAAAATGACAGTAGAAATGACATTTGTATCTTTATGTTCATTGCAGCACTGTTCACAATAGCCAGAATCTGGAAACAACCTGAATACCTGAGAACAAACGACTGGTTAAAGAAACTGGTACATCTACACAATGGAATACTATGCAGTTGTTAGGAGAAATGAAGTTAAGAAATTTGCTTATAAATGGATAGACCTGGAGAGTATTATGCTAAGTGAAATGAGTCAAAAAGAGAGGGACAGACATAGAAATACTGCACTCATATGTGCAGTATAAAATAACATGAGACTGACGCCCAAGGATGTTAGACACAAGGGCCAGGAAGCCCGCCTCATGAGCTGAGGAGAAGGCAGCTAGAATAGAGAAGGGATCACTAAGAAAATGATGGTTGGAAGGATCAGTTGGGATGGGAGATGTGTGCTGAAAGTAGATAAAGAACCAACAGTGATGGCCTTTAGGTATGTGTGTTGCAAACCATAATGCCCAAACGAAGAGAGAAGAGAGAGAGTATGTAGTAAATTGCCTGCTGGGGAGACAGGGGGAGGGTGGGAAATGGAGGGGTATACTGGGGAGATTGATGGTGGGGAATATGCACTGGTGGAGGGATGAGTGTTTGAACATTGTATGATTGTAACTCAAATATGAAAGCTTGTAACTATATCTCGCGGTGATTCAATACAATAAAATTAAAAAAAATTACTTTCTCTCCTATAAGCACATATAACAGGGATTATTTGGTGTGTTAAGATTTCATAGGAAGCACTGTAACATAGAAATATTTCAATATCTTAACATATATAATAATGTAGTTATTAAAATTTACTAGAAATTCGAGGACTCTTATATGTTCTGTTTAATTCTGGGTATTGCATCACATTTTATGCCATAAATTAATGGAAGTGGAAGTTGCACCACACTCAGCAGTACTCGGGAATTTCTTCTGGGCCTGTTCTCAGGGATCATCCTGGAGGTACTTGTTTGCAGTACCAGAGATCCAGCTGTGAACAAGGCAAGGGGCTTGATCTCCATGCTATTTCTCCAGCTTCTTTATGCCACAATTTAGGTTTTTTTTTTAATTTTGGAGCCACGCAGGGGTTTACTCAGGGATTATTCCTGGCTCTGCACTCAGGAGTCACTTCTGGTTTTTCTCAGAGATGCTGGGGATTGAACCCTGGCCAGCCGTGTGCAAGGAAAGTACCTTTCGTGCTGTACTATCGCTCCAGCCCCTTATATCACAATTTGATAAATGTACTTACTTGCCAATTTGGCTGTAAGATCTTTAGTTGAGAGCATTCTATAGCTTTCTTTTGCAACTTATAAAATTGATCTAGTGCCTCTATTTAGAGATATCTAAAGAAATAAGTCTTCAACAGATATTCCAGATTGCCATGGAACTGAGAATACAACCACAGTGCTTTAAATGAACACTTAAAAATTGTTGGGAACCCAAGGTTTTTATCATACAGCTGAATAGACTAAGCATCTAATTCTTGCTATCTAAGCTGTCTTTGTTTTCTTCTTCTTCTTCTTCTTCTTCTTCTTCTTCTTCTTCTTCTTCTTCTTCTTCTTCTTCTTCTTCTTCTTCTTCTGCTTCTGCTTCTGCTTCTGCTTCTGCTTCTGCTTCTGCTTCTGCTGCTTCTGCTGCTTCTGCTGCTTCTGCTTCTGCTTCTCTTCCTCCTCCTTCTCCTCCTCCTCCTCCTCTTTCTCCTTCTTTTCTTCTTCTTCTTCTTCTGCTTCTTCTTCTGCTTCTGCTTCTGCTTCTGCTTCTACTTCTTCTCTCTTTCTTCTTGTCCTCCTTTATGATGATGATGATCATCATCATCTTCATCATCATCATCATCTTCTTCTTTTTCTTCTTCTTCCTCTTCCTCTCCTCTTTCTCCTCCTTCTCCTTCTCCTTCTCCTCCTTTCTCCTCCTCCACCTCCTCCTCCTCTTCCTCCTCCACATCCTCCTCCTCCTCCTCCACACCCAGTGATACTCAGGGCCTACTTTTAGTTCTGCTCTCAGAAAGAACTGCTGATGGTGCTCGGGAGAGAATCATATGGGTTTCCAGGGATCAAACTCAGGCCTCTGCATGCAAGACAAGCACCTTACTTGCTGTGCTCCATCCCTCACCTGTTTTGTTTTGTTTTGTTTGGGAGGAGGTGTGGGCCACACTCAGCCATGCTCAGGGATTACTCCTAGCTCTGTGCTCAGGGATCACTCCTGGCAGGACTTGGGTAACCATATGGGGTGCCAGGGATCAAACCTGCATTGACCTCATACAAGGCAAGCATTCTACCCACAATACTATCGCTCTGGCCCTTAAAAAACCCTCTTTTAAAATGCAACCACAGGGACCAAAGTGATAGCACAGCAGGTTCGATCCCTGGTACCCCATATAGTCTCCTGAGCACCACCAGGAATGATCCCTGGGTGTAGAGAGAAGAGTAAGCCCTGAGCACAGCCAGGCATGCCCCAAGCCAAAAACCAAAACGCAATCACAATTTTCAATTTGTCTTTTCCTCATATCCTTCACTCTTCTAGGCCATTTGTAGAGATGTTATCATCCCCTGCCCTCATTCTAAGTCACATGATTCAAATAGACAACTTGACTAATTACTGGGTTTGTGTCCACTAACCAAAGAACCATACTTACTACAAGGACTATGTCAGGGATGAGGGCCTCAAATATGGCTTTGGGTCCTCCTATATCTTACTCCCATTATAATTCTATTTTTACTATTCAACAAGGACCTGAAGTTTTAGATCTTAGTAAAATTTGTCTCTTCTTATTTAGAATTCTTTAAGTTTTAGTTGGTCAAAATGCAGCCTGAAATAGACATTCCATCCAATTTCTACAGATGACCGCTGGCCATATCTCTATGTATTGTGGGTAGTATTGTGGGTAGAATGCTTGCCTTGTATGCAGTCAATGCAGGTTTGATCCCTGGCACCCCATATGGTTACCCAAGTCCTGCCAGGAGTGATCCCTGAGCACAGAGCTAGGATGAGCACAGAGCACAGAGCTAGAGCACAGATAGAGCATCACTTGTAATTCACTTGATGACAAATTCTCAGTAGGAAGTAGCCAGTAAATTCACCCTCCATTTCCCACTCCCAGTTTTCTGACATCTGTTGGAGATTTCCTAATGGTATAGGAAGTGGCAAGGAACAAAGGGACATACACAGGATATAGTTAGGGAAAACAGAAATTGTCCTGTGAATGGAATGTCACAGGACCAGACTTGACAAATGATCACAATGATAGCTATCATAAACATCTTGCTTGCCTCTGGTTAACAACAAAATTAAAAGGTTTTTTTTCTTCACCTCCTCTGGAAAACCCTCCTCTCTCTCTCGTGCGCGCGCTCTCTCTCTTTCTCTCTCACTCGCTCTCTCTCTCTTTTTCTACCAAATCTTGCACTACACAGGGCTTACTCCTGACTCTGTATTCAGGGATCACTTCTGGCAGTACTCAGGGGTCCATATGGGGTTCTAGGTCAAGGCAAGCACCTTACCTGTTGTACTATAGCTCTACTCCCACTCCCATATTCTCTTTTCAACATGCATCTCTCTGCATATGTCTTTCTCTCCCCTAACATTTCTCTAAGTAAATTTCTTATAATTTTAATAAAAAATGATCAAGAGCGTGCCCTCTCAACCTCCCTGTTTACAAAGATATAAAAGAGGTATAACAACTTCTCGTTGAACTTCCCCTCCTTGGAGCTCACTTCCATGTATTCCTTCCTCCTCTCTCGGTGTATGTGCTTTCTTCCGCTTTTCCTTCTTTCTTCTAATAAAATTGTCATTTGGGGGGAATAAAATCTATTTGGGTTTGACCATTTTCATTTTGTCTCTTGCCATGCTAATTATCAGTGGCCAGAGAGAAAAGCCTGGCCATGGTAATATTTGGAGAGGGAGGGAAAGAAAGTTCTTTTTTCCTCCCAGAAATCTAGCAGCAGTTTTGGCTGGAATTCCATGTTTCCCAATAGCACTTAACAGAAAGGTTGGAAGAAAAAGTGTCTAGCTGTCCCCAGCTAGGAGGTTTCTCCATTCTGGAGAATGAGAGGAACATGCCTAAATTTGGAAAAATGAAGCCTCTAGAGTGACTTTAAACAATTCTGACCTCTTCCTGTCTACACTTCACCCCCACACTGTGGCTGAAGATGAGCGTGTGACTTTCTTATCTACAGCGACCACTCATCCTGTGGTCGAAGCTAAGTAGATGAAGTGAAGATATACAAAACCCAAGATAAATTTTGGCGAAAAAAGAAACAAGTACCTATTGTATTCTCATTAATTTTTTGTTGTGACTATTGTTTTGTTGTAGTGCAAATTGATGTATAATATTAGTCATTAAATAACTGTTAGATTCAAAATTGCTTTGTTATATGTCAATAAAAAAATAAACACTAGAGGTTGTTGAGTGAAAAGAAAGAAGGAAAGAAAACGTCTCTGCAGCAAAATTTTATTCAAAAAGAGATCTGAGTAATTATTTTGATACTTCTAGAGTGATAATTATGTACACAGATCTCTCAATGCTCTTCATTTATTTCCTTGTTTTCCTCAGTCTCCTTCCTCATCTCTAAAAGAGGTAGTAATAATATATGCCTCATAAATTTGTTTTTAGGTAGAATACAAAACATACGGGTTAGAGAACTGTAGCACTGTAGCACTGTTCTCCTGTTGTTCATTGATTTGCTCAAGCGGGCACCAGTAACGCCTCCATTGTGAGACTTCTTGTTACTGATTTTGGCATATCAAATACACCACGGGGAGTTTGCCAGGCTCTGCTTTGTGAAAAGGATACTCTTGGTAGTTTGTCAGGTTCTCCAAGAGGGGCGAGGAATCGAACCCGGGTCAGCCGCATGCAAGGCAAACACCCTCAATAAATGCTAGCTCATTATTCACATGGGTAGAGTGGAAACACCTTCTTCCCCTTCCCAACCCTTTCCCTCAGTCTGTCTCGGTAACATTGACTTGAGCTCTCGGAGTTACCTTCCGCAGGGGCATAAAGATTAGGAACTGCCAAGATTTTATTTTGCTCAAAGCCTGAGCTGAAATAAATTTTTGGAGCCATTCTGCCACCAGTGAGTTACTGAGCAGAGAATACACCAATATTCACAAAGGCCTGCCTGAAGTAGGCTTTGAGAAACCTTCCCTGGGTACCTTCACAGGCCTAAACACTTTCTATAAAAAAGAGATGGGCACTTCGAAGAATAAACAACTGGTTAAAAAGAAACCTAAGACATATATAAACCACGAAATGCTACACAACTGTTAGGAAAAATAAAGTCATCAGAGTCGCTGCTATTTGGGCAGGAGAAGGGAGACTCACACTCATCATATGATTATGTGAGAACTTGAAGGTGTCTGACCATCAATCTCTCCACAGTCTGGGCCACAAGACCTTTCTCAGGGGCTACATGGTGACTGAGGTAAAGTCATGGAACATCTATGAGCCAAGTCCTGTATCACAAGAAATGAAAAGTGTAAAGAAAGATGATTTTTAAAATGGCTCACAATAAGAGCACTGGTTTTAAGTTATGTTTCATTCTAAAGATCTTCTGGTACCTCCCAGAAAGAACAAATTGATCTCAACATAAGCCCTTTTTTATCTTTTGATTTTCAGTTTTATTTTATTAAAAGACCATGACTTACAAAGTCATCAGTAGTTAAGTTTTAGACATAGAATGTTCCATCACCAATCAGTGTCAACTTCCCTCTACCAGTGTTCCCAGGTTCCCTCCTCTGCTCCCACCTTCACCCCCAGCCTGCCATCTTTTTTCCTCCCTTTTTTTGAGAGAGTCACTCCAGATCTGAATTCAAGAATCACTCCTGGTGGTGCTCTGAGGACCATATGGAGTGCCAGGGATTGAATCCAGGCATGCCGCATGTAAGGCAAAGAGCCCTACCTACTGTACCATTTCTTTGGCCTTCTCATCCTGTCATCTTGACAGGCACCTTTTTAAGTTTGGTTGTTAGAGTTTGGGTCTCAGGATTTCATTGTTGACTCTGTGGTTTCGAAACTTAGCTCTATCTTTCCTTAACTCCACAGGTGTATTTGAATCCCCTTGACCCTTGCTCTCCATTGCTTCTCACCTGTCTTTTTTCCCCCATTCCCTCACTTTATTTCTTTCCATCTCCTCCCTATACCCTAGGTCCTAGAGTGATCTAGGTGTCCCTCATGTTAAGCTGTTGCATTTCCTCATCCAGTCATTCTAAATAATGCCTAAAAGTGATATCATCCTGTGTTTATTCTTTTTCTTCTGGCTTACCTCATTTAGCATGATATCTTCCAGCCAACCATGTTGTAGCAAACTGCATGATTTCATCATTCCTCACAGTTGTGTAGTATTCCATTGTGTGTGTGTGTATATATATATATATATATATATATATATATATATATATATACCATACCTTCACGATCCGTTTATCTGTCTTAGGACATTTATTGTTTTTTTTTTCCCTCTGAATGACTTTTATTTTTTATTTTTTTGTAAGAAATGAATTTATTATTTTTTTCCTTAAATTTTTATTAGTGAAACACCATGAGGTACAATTGTAGACTTACAAATTTTTGTGCTTGGGTTTCAGTTATACCATGATCGAATACCTTTCCCTCCACCAGTGCAGTCTTAGGACATTCAGATTGATTCCAAATCTTACTGGTGTAGCAATGAATAATAATATGCATGCATCATTTTGAATGAATGTTTTTTCTGACCTGGGGACAGATACCCCAAAGTGAAAAAACTGGGTCATATGGAAGTTCAATTCTAAATTTACTGAAAATCCTCCATACTATTTTCCACAGGGGTTAAACCAGACAACATTACCACCAGCAGTGTATGAGAGTTCCCTTTTTTATCACATCCCTGCTGACACAGATTGTTCCCAGTATTTTTCATATGTGCCATTCTCACTGGTGTAAGATATTTCCTTGTCATGTAAGACTTTTATTTCTTTTTTTTTTTTCATTTTTTTCCTTTATTTTATTTTATTTTTTTTAAAGTTGTAGATTTACAATTTTTTGTGCTTTGGTTTCAATTATACAATGATCAGATACCCATCCCTCCACCAGTGCCCATTTTCCACCACCATAGATAATATCCCTCCCACCCCCATCCCCCCAAGGACTTTTATTTCTTATGCCTTTTATTTTTTCCGTAGTCAAAATAGCTTTTTATGGATGTGATCATAACTTTTGCCTAACTAAAAAGTAAGCCATTCACATGCTTTCAAAACACAGAACACACATAAAGAAAAATCTTCATTTCCCCTTCCATACCTGCCTGAATTCCCAATTGAAGACCAGCAATAAAAGTCACAATATTAATTTTATAGCATATTTTCCAGTTAAATAATCCTGTTTTGGATTTTTTTCCTTTTTGCCATACCCATCTGGGCTCAGAGCATACTCCTGGCTTTGTGATCAGGGATCACTCCTGGGAATATCCAGGGAGTCATATAGGGTTCCAGAAATCAAACCCAGGTCAGGCACATGTAAGGCAAGGGCCTTATCTGCTGTCCTATGTCTCTGGCAAAAGAAATATATTCAAACTCTTTTCTTCAGTTTTCTGTACGAAATCCAGAGGTACTTAGGGGTTATTCTTGGCTCTGTTCTAAGGAGTGACCTCTGGTGGACTAGGGTTGACAGGCACCTTAACCCTTCTATCTCCAACCCACAAACTCTTATATTTCTATGAAAAAAAATTAATTGTCTTGGTTGTCTTTACATGTTTTTCTTTTGGTTTGGAGATACACCTGGCTGTTCTCGGTTCTTACTCCTGATTCTGTGCTCAAGAATTGTTCCTGGTGGGGCTCAGGGGACCATATGTGGTGGCAGGGATAGAAGTCATCTGTGTTCAACACACTGTACTATCTCTCCAGCCCTACATTCAAATTTGAAGAAATATAACACTTTAATGATATAGCTGAGGTACATAAAGACTAACCATAGAAATTTCATGTATTAATCTATTGTATGCCCATTTATATAGTAGTAAGAAATATAGTTCTGTCTGTGGCTTATCATGAGTTCATAAGTAAAGAGAAAGTTTCAGGAATCTAATCTTATCAGAGACCCAGGAATTAGAGAAAACTCTAACAATAAGTTCATAATACAGAATTAAAGGATTATTATCCTTGGGAGTTGTTGTTATTTATTATTTTTATTATAATTATTATTATCTTTGATAATTATTATTATCTTTGTTAAGTTGTTGGGAACAACTCAACAGTCATAATTAAACAACTAAAGTTTTAGTATTTCTTTTTCTTTCTTTCTTTCTTTTTTATCCACATCAGTGATGCTCCGGGATTACTCCTGGCTCTGGCTTAGTGACAGGAATCACTCCTGGTAGTGCTAGGGGATCAAATACAGTGTTGGGATTAAACCAGGGCCAGTCACATATCAGACAAAAACCATAACCCCTATACTACCTTAGTATTGTTTTCTAAATTATTGGGTAATCTTGAAGTTAGGTATAAAAATACAAAATAATAAAATTCCTGACTAATAAGTAAAAATCTGTTATTTGTGTTTTCCTCAATTAGAAAAATTTTTTTGTTGTTGTTTTGCGTAATTCTCAGTATTTGGGTTTATGATATGTACATGATTTATATAAACTCTGGTATATAATTTACTGGTTTATAATATGCAAACTTTGGTATATAATATATATATATAATATATAACTGCTTCAGATTCTGCTCTATCTGGTAATATTCAATTTCTACAACTGGATGGTTAACAAGAATGTGCTTACTTTTTTTTTTAATTTTTATTAGTGAAATACCATGAGGTACAGTTGTAGACTTACAAATTTTTGTGCTTGAGTTTCAGTTATACAATGATCGAGTACCCACACCTCCACCAGTGCCCATTCTCTACCACCAAGGATCCCAGTATCCCTCCTAACCCCCCATCCTCCCCATCCCATCCTGCCTCTGTGGCAGGGCATTCCCTTTTGTTCTCTCTCTCCTTTTGGATGCTGTGGTTTGCAAAAGAGGCATCGAGTGGCAATCATGTTTGGTCTATAGTCTACTTTCAGCATGCATCTAAGGATGTGCTAACTTTAAACTAATTTATTAAACTATATACTATCTAACTCCTTTTTGCAGTACACAAAATTGTTCTAATGACTTATATTCAAAGATATCTGTAGAAAAATACTTTGACAAATACTCAAGAGTATAAAATTGTCATCCAATTGACTAAAACTATAGAATTAAGGGGAAAATTAGGCACTTAAAAATTATTGGAAAAATATATTGGAGTGCCAGAGAATTAAGTACAGGAATTAAGGTGCTTGCCTTGCACACTGCAGACCGTTATGTGTGTTCATTCCCAAGCACCACCAGAAGTGATCCATGAGTGAAGAGTTAGGAGTAAGCCCTGAATGGTTCCAGATGTGGTAGCCCCCAACCAAAAGAATATATATATATTATTTTATATGTTCACAAAAAACATTTATTTATATGTTCATCTATGTTGGAAATTAATGTTTTCTAAATGATACTGAGTGGAATATTGAGAATGAATACAATTATGATGTATAGAAGCCTGATAAATTATATTCTCTTTTTTTGTAATTTTGTCTTTATAAAGTTGTTCACACTAATTTATAACATTTAATATTTCAACACCAATCCTACCACCATTGCACCTTCCCACTACTATTATTTCCAGTGTTCCCACCACCACTGAAGCCTTCCCCAAGGCAGATACTAAATAATTTATTTTGTATTGCTTGTTCTGAATAATCCACTAAAAATGATCCGAAAAGATTTCCTTAGAGGAAAGTGTGTGAAAATTGGAGTATCTCACGTTGAAGACATTAAGCCTCTATGTAAAAGATCACTAATGTTGTTACAGGTTGAGTATTGTGTGCTAATATATATTATCAAGATCGGTTGCCTTCTACATTAGATCCCATCCAATGTGGTGTGCTACTCTTGGTATACCAGTAGCATAAAGTATGATATATTCTGCACACTCCAGGAATTTTAAAGTTTTAAATAGGGTGCTAGAGGTGGAGTTATATATTTTTTTAATAAAAAAATTTTAATAAATGGTTAAAAAATTAACAACAATTTGAAGAAATGAATATGAAGCACTGATAAAGCTATAATGACAGCCTTAAAAGAAAAAACTAAACTAAAACAATGCCTAGACCCTTATGATATTTAGGCTTTCAGGTAAGTGCTGTTTTTATTTTTTTTTTTATTTTTTTATCATTTTTTTTTTTATTAGTGAAACACCATGAAGTACACTTATAGACTTATAAATTTTTGTGCTTGGGTTTCAGTTATACAATGATCAAGTACCCATCCCTCCACCAGTGCCCATCCTCCCCCCCCCCCCCCCCGTCCCACCCTGCCGCTGTGGCAGGGCATTCCCCCTTGTTCTCTCTCTCTTCTTTTGGGTACTGTGTTTTGCCAGAGAGGCATTGAGTGGCAATCATGTTTGGTCTATAGACTACTTTTAGCATGACTCTCCCACCCTGGGAGGGTCTTCACAACACCCTTTATTTGGTGCTGTCTTCTCTATCTGAGCTTCCTTCTCACCTAGAACGTGTGGCTGGCCTTCAAGTCATGGAGCAAAATTCCTGGTACTAATCTGAGCCATTCCTGGGTGTTAGTCTCCCGTTTTGTTGCTTTATGTTCCCCAGATGAATGCAATCTTTCTGTGTCTATCCCGCTCTTTCTGACTCATTTCGCTTAACATGATACTTTCCATGTAGTAACACTTGTATGTAAATTTCATAACTTCATCTTTTCTAACAGCTACATAGTACTCCATTGTGTAAATGTACCAAAGTTTCTTTAACCAGTCATCTGTTCTTGGGCACTCAGGTTTTTTCCAGATTCTGGCTATTGTAAAGAGTGCTGCAATGAACAAACAAGTGCAGATGTCACTTCGACTATACATTTTGCCTCTCTGGGATATATTCCCAGGAGTGCTATAGCTGGGTCAAATGGGAGATTAAATTCTAATTTTTTGAGAATCGTCCATACTGTTTTCCAAAAGGGTTGGACCAGCCTGCATTCGGTGGAGTTATATTTTTAACCGGATGGTAAGTTTGGGGTCCTGAGGCATCTCTGCAGCATGTTGCTCTCATCTGAGATTTATTTGTGAGTCTCTGGATCATGGCTGCTAATGAGCTTATATGGCACCTAGCGGCAGTTCGAGGGAGTAAATGCTAGGAACCCAAAGCACAGAGAGATGGGAGAAGGCATTCATTCCTGACTCCATATGAGCCTGGAGGTTTCAGTCACAAGCCCACACCCAAGTGCCAGAGAACAGACGACTGGTTAAAGAAACTTTGGCACATCTACACAATGGAATACCATGCAGCTGTTAGGAGAGATGAAGTCATGAAATTTGTTTATGAATGGAAAGACATGTAGAGTATTCATGCTAAATGAAATGAGTCAGAAAGAGAAGAACAGATATAGAAAGACTGCACTCATTTATGGAGTACAAAATAACATAACACGAGACTGACACCCAAGGACAGTAGATACAAGGGCCAGGAAGATTTCTCCATAGTTGGAAGCCTGCCTCACAAGTGTGTATGTGTGTGTGTGTGTGTGTGTGTGTGTGTGTGTGTGTTGGAGGGCGGGTGGGGAGGAGAAGGCAGTTGGAATAGAGAAGGGATCACTAAGATAATGATGGTTGGAGGAATCAGTTGGGATGGGAAATATGGGCTGATTGTAGATAAAGGACTGAACATGATAGCCTCTCAGTATCTGTATTGCAAACTATAATGCCCAAAAGTAGAGAGATAGTATGTAGAATATTGTCTGCCAGGGAGGCAGTGGGAGGGTGGGACGGGGGGGTGGTGTAGACTGGGGATATTGGTGTTGGGAATGTGCACTGGTGGAGGGATGGATGTTTGATCATTGTGTGATTGTAGCTCAAACATGAAAGCTTGTAACTATATCTCACAGTGATTCAATAAAATAAACAAAAATAAAAAAAAATAAATAAAATTTATGGTCTGTATTGTGACATCTCCAATGTCCAGCAGTCATCAGGTTGCTACAGTCCCACAGATCAGGGTCATAGCTGGGGAACTTGTCCTGGGGTAGATTTCAGAGAGACTATAGGGCATAATCAGAAACCCAATGGCTCCTGAAAACCTTTCACAAACCCACTGGTAGATGCCATATTGAATTGCACACTCCATCATAAAAGGCTTCAGAGGAATATTTCTTCACTCCTAACAAATAGCTAATGAATTGGGGGTGAAGGTGCCTTCCCCTGGCATCAGTCATCTGATTACTAACAAGCACAGAGCCAGGAGTAGCCTTTGAGCGCCAATGGGCGTGACCTGGAACACAAACCAACCAAAAAGGACAAGCCTAGGGGGTGGAGAAATAGTACAGAGGGTAAAGAACTTGTCTTGCACAGGGCTGACAGGGGCTTAATACCTGTTACCCTATAGTGTACCCAGAGCCCACTAGGAATAGACTCCCTGAGTATAGCACCAGAAGGAAGCTATGAGCATAACCAGGTGTGATCTCAAAACATAAACAGAAACAAAAAAAGACAAGTCTAGACAGAACTCCTAAAAGTGTGGTTCTGAAACAATGTGGTTCTGAAAAGTGTGAAATCTGAAAAGTGCAGTCCTTAGTACAAAATTCCCTGGATCTGATCATCGGCATCTTTAAGTAAATCCCTATCCTAACATATGAGTTCCAGAATTATAAGGTTATCTGTCTGAATTAGTCCCCGAGAGGGGATTAACTATTTCTTAATGATGGGCTATAATAACTTTCCAATAGAACAAATATCTTTTATGTGTCTCTCTCCAGATGACTGAGGTTTCTCTCCTTGACTGTGCCAGACCCTCTCCAGGAGGGTTATTTTCCCTCAATTTAAAGTTTCGTATAAGGTTCTAGGTGGGGTTGGGTTGTACCTAAACCACCATCTTCTCCTGACACATCACAACCCAAAAAAGAGTCCCTAGAGTCCCTAGTCCAGAGTGGTTTGGGAGCAGGCCCGAAGCCAGAGAAGAGCTTCATCTAGAATGTGAGATCTAGATGCTTTGAAATCCACATGAGCATTCTTAAAATATCATCAGTTGTCTTTAAGGAGAATGAGTAACTTTGGGTTTGAGAACAACAGGAAGATGAACTCAGTGAGAATTCTGATGGAAGGAGCCATTTCTAGAAACTTGAGTTTGCTCTTCTCTTTCTTTCTCCTCCATCCAAACTCCTATTAAGGAGTGAGAGCCCATTATCAAAGAAATGCTGCCCCTGCAACTCTCAACAGAGGCCTTCTTCCTCATACAGATGTCCATCTGCTAGCCTAAACATTCATTTTCCTGAACAAGAAAAAGACAGCAAGCACCAACATGCATAAATGTCATTATATATATAAAGACATTGACCAAATGGTTAGAAGTTGGATTTTTCTCTAGTTCTCGGACCTTGATGACTGCCAGTGCAACATGAATAGAGTGATGAAGTGCTGACTGAGCCAAGTCTAATCTCTTCACTGAGTGTAGGGGAGGGATGGGCATGGAGTGAGCAGGAGCTGCAGGGAAGAAGTGTGGCTCTCCCCACCACCTGGGTTGCAGCACAACAAAAATGTGCCACCCTGATGTATCAGTCATGTGTGTGACTCCAGGTTATCAGCAAGGGAGGGAGGGAGGGAGAAACCCCAGAAATGTGAGGTCCCAATGTCAGAGGTTCCTACACCCCTTTCTGAGGTTATGTTCCCCTTCTTCCTGTACCCGAGATGTTGGTATTTGGGTTTCTCCTCTATCTGTTCACCCAGTAGTAGAGTGTCCAGTGACAGTCTTCCAGACTGGAGTACCTGTTCCCTAAAAGAGCTCATACTCCAGAGCTTTATCCTCACAATAAGAAATCCACAAAAGGGCTCTACTTGAAAAGCAGAAAAGCAAACAAAGCAAAAGGAATAATCTACAGGAAAGAAATCACTGAAGGGATGAGCCAGAAGAAAATAGAAATATAATTGTTTCATCTGTAGCTCACCAGAGCTACTCAGATTGACTGCTCTCACTCCTCTCAGTGAAGCAATCACACAGACAGTCCCTCCTGGGGACAATCACTGGAAGGCAGGTCTAGATATAAATGTGTTTTATTGAAAGAATCATGGGTTTCATTTGTGGAATATAAAGTAACATAATAGGAGAATAACACCTAAGGGTAGTAGAGATAAAGGCCAGGGGGATTGCCCCAAAGCTTGGAAGCCGATCTCATGTGCTGGGGTAAAAGGTAGGTGAGATGGAGAAATGACCACTAAGTAAATGATGGTTAGAGGGATCATTCAGGATGGTAGATGTGTGCTGAAAGTAGACTATGGACCAAACGTGATGGCTGCTTAGTGCCTATACGGCAAACCATAACATCCAAAAATATAGAGAAAATAAGAGGGAATGAGTCTGCCAGAAAGGCAGAGGGTGGGAAGCGGTAGGGGTGGTGGGAGGGATATTGGGAACATTGGTGGCAGAGAATGGGCACTGGTGGAGAGATGGATGGGTATTCGAACATTGTTTGATTGAAATGTAATCACGAAAATTTGTAAGTCTGTAACTGTATCTCACGGTGATTCATTAAAATTTGCTCGAGCGGGCCCAGTAACGTCTCCATTGGAGACTTTGTTGTTACTGTGTCTGGCATATCGAATACTCTCGGTAGCTTGCCGGGCTCTCTGAGAGGGGCGGAGGAATCGAACTCGGGTCGGCCATGTTGGCCGCTTGTAAGGCGAACGCCCTACCCGCTGTGCTATCGCTCCAGCCCTTTCATTAAAATAATTCATTAAAATAAATTTAAAAATTTTTTAAATAAAAGGAAGAACAAAAACTAATTAAAAAAAGAAAGAAGCATGGATTAACCAAAAGTTAACGTGAGACCCACTTCATAACTCACTCCCCAGCACCCCCTCCCCAACCATATGGGATAAGCACTGGGTCATGGAGGCACATGTGGATTGATCAGAACACTAGCTTGAGTTATTTCCTCCTGAACAAGGAAGAATGGGGAGAGGAGCAGCTACGGTGATGAGGTTTCTGATCTCAACTTGAAACCTACACCCAACTCTCAAAGTGGATAGGCATGTACTGGTTCTATTGACAGAGCACAAAGATGCATCCTACGTGTGGGTTGGAAAAGACGAAGGAAAAAAGAAGAAAGAGAAGGAGATGGAGAAGGAGAAGGAAAAGGAGAAGGAGAAAGAGAAGGAGATGGAGAAGGAGGAGGAGGAGGAGGAGAAGGAGGAAGAGGAAGAAGAGAAGGAGAAGGAGTAGGAGAAGGAGAAGGAGAAGCAGCAGCAGCAGAAGAAGAAGAAGAAGCAGAAGCAGAAGAAGCAGAAGCAGAAGCAGAAGCAGAAGCAGAAGCAGAAGCAGAAGCAGAAGCAGAAGCAGAAGAAGAAGAAGAAGAAGAAGAAGAAGAAGAAGAAGAAGAAGAAGAAGAAGAAGAAGAAGAGGAGGAGGAGGAGGAGGAGGAAGAGGAAGAAGAGGATGAGGAGGAGCAGGAGGAGGAGGAGGAAGACCATTTCTAATGACAGAGAGAGCAATTAGAGGGAAACCACTGTGAGACCAAGGTCTAATCTCAGTTGTGCCACCAATTAGCGTTAGGTCATGAGCAAGTCACCGAGTCCTTCTGAGACATCCAACTGTTCTTCTGTCAAATGAAGGAGCTTTGTCTGATCAGACATGGCCAATGAATGACACTCACTTTGCTCTCTCATATCTTCTAAAGAAGCTAGTCTTCATCTGCAATGGTTCATAAGATTTTCTACTAGAACTATATAAGCACTTCTTACTAGAGTTGGCACAAACGAACATGATCTTTCTCAATTTGATGATCTCATATGTCCCTTCTGGCTCCCAAGCATAAAGTTCAGCTTCCCAACTGGGAGATGATCATTTTTCTCATCTAGTAATAGATCATTCACAACAAAACAAAATCAATCTATGATATCTCAGGGACATAAGTGCTTGCCTTTGCCAACAAGAGACTGAGTGTTCAATCTGGTGCCACATGTCTGAGCATGGTCCCCTGGCTGTTCAGCTAGGTGGAATTCCTAATTCCAGACCCCTGCAAACGAATTCCAGCTGCAGCACAGGAAGGTGTGTGTTTGGGAACCATAGCAAGGGTGCATCCCCAGTGAGCACTGTTAATATGTGAACATGAGGCCAAGAAATGCAACCCCAGGAGGACTGTGTGTGAATACTGTGGTGACTCCTGGTGAGAATGTACAAAAAACTACAGTCTGTTTGTAACTCTCTCACGACCAGCACAGAGAGCAGCACAACTAACCTATCATTAGGTGATTCATGACAAAGAGATGGAGGAAGACAAAACCTCATCAATTAACCGTAACCATTTCATTGACTCCTGCTCTCCACCCAGAAGTCATTCTATCCTTTCTATGTCCAAATTTTTTTCTTTTTGGGTCATACCCGGCAATGGACAGGGGTTACTCCTGGCTCTACACTCAGGAATTACTCCTGCCGGTGCTCAGGGGAAGACATGGGATGCTAGGAACCGAACCTGGGTCGGCCACGTGCAAGGCAAATGCCCTACCTGCTGTGCTATCGCTCCAGCCCCATATGTCCAAATTTTGGTATTTCAGCTTCTCTTTAAGTTCATCCATCACGGTGTCCCAGATTGGAACATCCTGACCATGTCCCAGACTGGAACTCTGTGTGACCCCAAACAGCCATACATAATAGGTCTATCCCTTGGCTAGAGAGATAGTACCACAGGTAAAGTCTTGCACAGTTTACCTGGGTTCAATCCCTAGTTCCACCTTTGGTCCCCCAAACACTGCCAGGACGGAATACCTGAGTACAGGCAGGAGTAAATCTGCACTGCCCAATGTGGCACCAAAACAATAAACAAAACAAAACAAAACAAGGTTTTATCCTTGTATCAAGAAAACTACAGGAGCCTTGCCATACAGCTGACCTGTTCAATTCCTGAAAGTATATGGCCCTCATGCAGCCCTAGTACTACTGGAGCATGCTTGGCTGATAACAGAACCTTGGCATGTAGCTCCCAGACCTCTTGTACAGTACTTGGGAGAAAGAAAGAACAGAGAAACAGAGAAAGAAAGAAAGAAAGAAAGAAAGAAAGAAAGAAAGAAAGAGAGAAAGAAAGAGAGAAAGAGAGAAGGAAAGGAGGGAGGGAGGAAGAATGGAAGTAAGAAAAAAAGAAAAAAGGAAGTATGAAAGAGATAAATCTTTAAAAAGAAATATTAGTTGACTAAATTGATGAAATAGAGTGAATAATATGTATTTGTTCCAACTGTAACTCATCCAAACTAATGAGATTTACTACCCTCACCCATCATAAAGAAGTAATCACATATTCAATCCCTGAATAAAGACAACTGAAGGAAAGCAGGTTAGTTGTAACTGCTTTTATTGCAAGAAGCGAAGGATGGTTAACATGGGACCAACTCACAATGCACTTCTCAGTCCCAAACCACACAGAACAAGCATTAAATCAGGCACTACTTGAGTTATTTCTCTGGGATATAGGAAGTAAGAGGGGAGAAAAGCATGGGAATGAGGGTTTCTCTGGGGTGAAACCTACACCGAGCTGTCAAAATGGATAGGCTTGGAAGAATTTCCATCACAGACCACTAAAATGTGTGCTGTGCGTTGGGTGCTCCAGTATGCACAGTTGGGGTATTTGGACCCTCCCTTCAGGTTACATTGTGTGATACGCATGGAGGAACGGCTCTTATGGCAGTTGACAGTCCCATTACGGCATGCTGTGAGCTTCTCACGGCAAACAGCCCTGGCTGTTGCTCTGGATGTATGTACAAAGGTGTTCAACTTTTTGCACGAATACCAATTTATGTTCCGTCTCCACATCATCACATCACAGTAGCTGGTTTTGTTGCCGAAAGGATTATCTGGGTCTATGTGCTGTCTGTAGAATCTGTCAGCTTGCGATTCCTGGCTCAAGGAAGAATGGACCCATCCTGGTCCCAGCAGCACCACGACCAGCAGTGGGAACAAGACGAGGGACTTCTTCAGAGTCGGGGTGACCTCCATCGCCTGCAGAAACCTGGCAGCAAAGAGAGAGGGAGGAGGGAACACAGCCCTCCAAGATGAGAACCACCATTCCTGTCTGGGGCCTCCCTGGTCACAGTCTCTCTGCAACTCAGCAAGACCCCTCTGTGCCTGAAAGAATTTGCAAGCAACCAAACTCCCATATACACTCAGGAGTTTTTGATGCCCACTTGATTACAGCCTGCCCTCTAGATGCTGACTGCAGAAGTGACCTAAATACTGGCAGTCTTGTCTCAGCACGACAGGTTTCTGATCTTGTGATTTTGTCTGGTTTGAATTGAAAATACCTTGAAAAATCAAGTACACGTATACCTAGTTTCAGGGATTCTTAGAGAATATTTTAGATAAACCACAAGACAAATCATATTCCAAAGATAGCTTTGTAGCACTGTCCTCCCGTTGTTCATCGATTTGCTGGAGCGGGCACCAGTAACATCTCCATTGTGAGACTTGTTGTTACTGTTTTGGGCATCTTGAATATGCCACGGGAAGCTTGCCAGGCTCTGCCGTGCAGGTGGGATACTCTCAGTAGCTTGCTGGGCTCACCAAAGGGGACGGAGGATTCGAACCGGTTCAGCTGCGTGCAAGGCAAATGCCCTAGGCTGAAGCAATAGCACAGCGGGTAGGGAGTTTGCCTTGCATGATGCCAACCCGGGTTCGATTCCTCCATCCCTCTCGGAGAGCCCAGCAAGCAGTGAGAGTATTCTGCCCGCACAGCAGAGCCTGGCAAGCTCCTCGTGGCATATTTGAGATGCCAAAGACAGTAACAACAAGTCTCACAATGGAGATGTTACTGGTGCCCTCTCAAACAAATCGATGAACAACTGGAGGACAATGCTACAATAATTTTAAAGATATCACCATGAATCCAGGACCATGGCTCACAGAGTACTACTGTCTCACAAGCAGGAGAAACTCAGTCTGGTAGCAGACATGGGCATCATAAACAGATGTCACTGAATCCAAAGAGGAGACATTCCTTTTCCTTGGGAGTGGCACGGTGGCAGCCTCCCTCTCTCTGTAGTCAATGCAACTCACAGGGATCCTGTCCTATAATTAGCTGACGCTTGACATGCCCAAGCTTTTTCCATGCTAACTTTGGGCCCTCTGGTCCCTTCTCTCCAACCCCTAAGCCATCAGCACTCCTGAGTCCATCTCTTGGGTTGCTTACCTGAGTCTTTCACTTGGTCTCAGGGAGAATAACAGGTCAGCTGTACAATGACTGGATCTCAGGAGGATAGCCCTTAAGCTGATGACAAAGACCTTGGTTTGGTTCTTAAATAGAGAAGGGTGGGAGGGACTTCAGAGGTTTCCCTTCAAAGGAGAGCAAAAGTTTTGAGGAGAAGGGGGTGGGGAGTGGCCCATGACATCCTCTTTTCTGGGCTGCTGGGGAGAGTGAGCCTTTGCGAACAGCAGCATCTCGTATCACTCTTATCACTTATCTCATCTCTCTGGTGTTCATCTGTCTCCAGCAGGCTCAGAAAAGAAAATCTTAGAGTCCTTTTTCTCCAGTGCTAACCATGTCTTGGTTACATCTTTGGAAGTCATTTTCCTACATAGCTTTTGGACTTTAGCAAAAGACATAGAGCAAATGATCTTAGGAGGAGGAAAGCAATAGAAAAGCTCTCTCCCCTCTTTCCCTCTCCTTTTCTCTCTCTCTCTCTCTCTCTCTCTCTTTCTCTCTCTCTCTCCAGGTCCCCCCCCTCTCTCCTCAGGGGTCTAGGAGCAACTTTGTTGGAATTATATTTCTCCCTATAGGACCTTGTTTGGGGGGAGGGGGGCAATGGAGGGGAGTGAGAAGAGTTGTCCAGCAAGCCATCTGGGAGGCTTCCCACTTCTGGAGAACCAGAAGATTATACCTGAAAGAAAGGAGCCTCAAGAGTGATCTTAGCCAATTCTCACCTTTTCCTGCCCACACCTAATGGCCATTTTGTGGTATTGAAGATACGAGGGTGACAGTTCTTATCTATGGTGAGTTCTCATCCTGTGGTCCTATGGTCAAAGCTAAATAGATAAACTAAAGATTAGAAAACTGTCGTAACCCACGGAATCTGAATCATTTTTTAAAAAATTAGAGATAAGCAAAAAGTCAAAATACTTTTTGAAGAAAAGTAGATTGTGCTTAAGTCGTCTCCATCACTCGTCGTGATGGTGCTGGCTATTATTTTGTTGAGATGTAATTGTTGTATAACATTAGACAGAAAGTTACTAAAGAAGCTTTAATGCCTGAATTCCACCAACAGAGATGCTGATGACATGTTTTAAACAATTTTTATTGAATTACTTGTATTTATAATACTGTTAAATCAAAGTTTTTCATTGATAGTTGACTAAACACAGCACCAGAGAGCCCCTTCCCTCCTCCAGTGTCCAAAACACCAACTCCCCCGACCCACACACAGACCCAAGTAAGTTCAGTTCTACAGACAAAATCTCCAGTTCTATAGTCAAAATCTCCAGTTCCAATGACTTTGACGATTTGTTGTTCCCTTACTGTTTCAATGTTTAATCTTATACTTATACTTAACAAAGGTCTCTCTCTCTATCAATCTCTCTCTTTTCTCTCTATTTTGGGAGTGGTAATATGTACATATGTAGAGGAACAGCGCTAATCTCCTAATTTCACAAAATTGTAAATCAAAAATAGATAAATCAAAAATTTTTCCTTCAAAAACTATATCTCTTTATCCACAGGAATATAAATTTTATAAATTTTACAGCTCTATAAATTTTAAAGTCAATATTATGATAATTCTGTGATGATACATTTTAGAATTTACATCAAATATATAAATCCTACAAATGTAAAATTCAGTAAGAATGAAGAAAAAAATTTAATGGAAGAATCTGAACAGGAATATAGAAGCGTAAGAGTATATTTTATTCTAAGAAAGTGAATGTTGTCCTGTTGTGCTGAGGGCGAATCTTTGTAATTAGCTCCAGTAATCCTCTGAGGAATTAGGCAGGAAAATTGCTCTTTTCATTCCCTGCTCACTTCTTTTCCTGTCTTCCTTCCTTCCTTCCTTCCTTCCTTCCTTCCTTCCTTCCTTCCTTCCTTCCTTCCTATAATTGTGAGTGGTCTCAGCATGGTGGTGGCTGGTCCTGGAGGTCTTCGGCTGCCAAAGCCCTGGTCGGGGCGGGGAAGAAAGCTCAACCTGCTCCCCTCCAAGGGGCCCCGGCGAGGACAGCCAGGTGCGGGGGCAGGAGACTGCACTGTTCTCGGCCGGGAGCTGGTTTTTATAGTCTCTGAGTCTTGGCCGTTGATGGGATTACACAGCGCCAGGGGGCCAGTTGGTGGGTGTGACCCCCGCCTACTGGAATTTGGAGGATCTGGGTGGAGGATGCTCAGCCCCAATCCGAGTAGGCTTGGAGATCTCGGCCCCGGAACCCGCGTGGCTTTGTCCCTCTGCCAGTACTTTGGACAAACTGGCAGGCTACTGAATGTAGCCTGCCCACACGGCAGAGTCTGGCAAACTCCCCGTCGTACTCAATATGCCAAATACCAGTAACAATGATGAGTCTCATTCTCCTAAAGAGCCTTGGATATAATTTCAGGGCTAGGATGAAAGAGACGTTACTGGGGCCTGCTCAAGGCAATCGACAAATAACAGGATGATTTGTGACTTGTTGTGATAATTGTGGGAGTTGCGAGTTTTGATGCAGTGCTGTCTTGCAGCCCCCTAAGAAGAGGGGAGTATTTTCCCCAATTGCAAAACTGGTAAGAGTTGTCAACCTTGAGGTCTGTGTACTGGAATTTTGGTTCAGTGAACAGTTTCAGGAGACGTGAAGTCGAGCCCATTGAAATGGAAGAGTTGCTGATATAGTCTTAAATACTATTAAGTAGTCTAAAATTATACACTTTATTTTATTTGTTTTTAAATTTTATTTTGGAGGGATCACACCTGGCGGTGCTCAGTGTTTATTCCTGACTTTGCATTCTGGGATCACTCCTGGCAGACTTTGGGTCCAAATAAATAGATTATTTACATGTCAGTGAATTCTAAAAAAATTTGATTGAAAAAAATAGGGCAGATTTGGGATATTCATCCCTTATTAGGGGATATGACAAGAGGAAAGAGAGAAGAGATTTGATATAACAGAAGGGACAACTTCATCTTTATTCAACGGGTAAAAATATGAGTTTTCTGATAAATTTATGCTTTATAATATCTCCCCAATTACACTCTTCTGGACATAAAAGTAGGGACCAATGATTGCTTATTTAGTTTGGAAAAGGGCATAAGATCTAGACAAGGATAAGAGCTCCTGCTCAGTATCTAGAATCTTCACTGCTCTTAAACAATCCACATTCCTATGATGGTGACAGTTTCTCATAGTACCGAGAATTTGTCTAACCCTTAGTCCCCCATTACAAGATGACACTCATTGGAAAAGACCAGTTTGGGCATGATGAGAAAAACCTCTCTGACCCTGTGGGGAACACTGATCTCACAAGACCACAGAGATTATGCTTAATGATCTAGTTAATTTGTTTAGGATGGTGGAGGGATTAAAGAAAAAGTTTAAACTAAAAATATAGAAGCAATCAGTAGCCTCAAAAGGGATGGGGATGGAAAGATAATACAGTAGGAAAGGCACTTTTCTTGCACACAGCCAATCCAGGTTCAATCTCTGGTACTGCATATGGTTCCCTGAGCACCACTAGAAGAGACCCCTGAGCACAGAGCCAGGAGTAAACAATGAGCACCTCCACATATGCCCCAAAAGTCAAGAAAGAAAGAAAGAAAGAAAGAAAGAAAGAAAGAAAGAAAGAAAGAGAGAGAGAGAGAGAAAGAAAGAAAGAGACAGAGGAAGGAAGGAAGGAAGGAAGGAAGGAAGGAAGGAAGGAAGGAAGGAAGGAAGGAAGGAAGGAAATTCTAAACTTAAAAAGCTACTCCCAAAACTACAGATTCCATTGACCCTCCAAGTTTCAATTGAATTGTATACTACTTGAGTCCAAAAACCCAGAACCGTTAACACTTTCCTATCAGCACTCTAGGTTTCATCCCTGTCCCATTTATTAAAGTGGTACACTCCAGGGAGATAATCTAGATATCTAGAAAACACGTTCCATTGCAGGAGCTCCATTACTGCCTAGTCTCCTGAGCAAAGATAGGAGAGACAACCAGAGCACCAAGCCAAGTATAGTCTGGAAATCAATAAGTGATAGATAGATAGATAGATAGATAGATAGATAGATAGATAGTAGATAGATAGATAGACCTTTAACTGGTTTTCCAAGGACTTTGTCCTCACTGAGTACTTTCTTTTCTTTTTTTTTAAATTTTTATTAGTGAGACACCATGAGGTACAGTTGTAGACTTACAAATTTTTTGTGCTTGGGTTTCAATTATACAATGATCAAATACCCATCCCTCCACCAGTGTCCATTTCCCATCACCACGGATCCCAGTATCCCTCCCACCCCCATCCCTCCCATCCCACCCTGCCTCTGTGGCAGGGAATTCCCTTTTGTTTTCTCTCTCCTTTTGTGTGTTGTGGTTTGCAAAAGAGGCATTGAATGGCAATCATATTTGGTCTATAGTCTACTTACTGAGTACTTTCTACATGTGTTATTTTGTTTTGTTATGAGGTAGTTGAACCAGAAATCATTCCCAAGAAAAGTGAGTGAGAGTTCCTTTCTCGGGTATGCGCCATTCTCATAGGTATGAGATGATGTTTCATTGGTCTCTTGATATGTGTTTCCAAAATATTAAGTGATGATGAGAAATTTTTCATGTGTCTTCTCATCACCTGTGTATCTTCTTTGGAGAAGTGTCTTTTCTCCTCTCCTCATTTTTGAATGGGGTTATTGCAGTTTTAGTTGCTGAGCTTATGTGAGTGGCAATGATATTTTTTAAAAAATGAGTTTTTAAAAATGTAAATAAATATTTTAAAATATAAATATTACCTTAATAATAATACCAAAAGAGCCTCAAATATTTTAGTGGCCTCCAGGCATCAAAAACCACACTAATTTCAAAATTATAGACACAGCAAGAAAAAAGATGAAAAGGCTTCATTAGGGTTTAAACCACAGAGAGGTAAGAGAACTCTACTGTGTAACTATAGGGCTTTACATCACTACCAAGACCCAGGTTCAACTAAGAATTAGACTATCAGTCTTACAATTGCAGGCACCATTTCAAAAACTTTTGAGAAAACTTCAAGTGGAAGTACAAAACTAGAAATTGGAAAAAAAAACTCCAGTCTTTTTACAAACATTGGAAGCTCAAACTTTTTTAACAAATATGTGAATTCAAGCTCCCCACGATGTATTCAACATGCCAAACACAGTAATAAGAAGTCTTACAATTTGTTGTGAGACGTGACTGGTGCCTGCTCGAGCAAATTGATGAACAATGGAGGACAGAGCTACAGTGGTACAGTGAATTTTTTTTATGAAAACCAGAAGAGGTTTTTGTGTCTGAATATTTGTTGTCCCCTTTTTTATTTTTCTTCTGGGTGAAACTGCTAATCTACAGGGTTTAAGATGCATATGGTTTGAAATAATTTCGGTGAATAAAAACTGGTTTGAAATGTAGTAGTTTAGTTTAATATGTATAGATCGCTAGCTTCATAAAACTGACCAAAGCATTTTCATTTTTTGTTTGTTTAATGGCCACATCCAGAGATGCTCAGAAGTTACTCCTGGCTCTGCACTCAGGAATAACTCCTGGTAGTGAGAAGGAGACCATACGGGATCCTGGGTATTGAACCCAGCTTGCAAGAAAAGTGCCCTCACCAGCCCCAGTTGGATAAAAAATTTATCCTGTCTGATTTTATTATTTGTTAGTGTTATCTATTTGGAGGAGGTCTGGAGGGATGTGGGAGAGAAACAACAGTTTTTGGAAGTTATGCTCATCTCGGTGCCTAGGAGTCATTCCTGGCCTTGATCAGGGACCATGAGGTACCAGAATTGAACCCCAGGCAACAACACACACACAAAAAAAATGAACTCCAATCTTTTTGTAATTTCTTAACATATGTGTAACAGCATAATTTTCTAAAGCCATGTGCAACTCCTGATGACTATCATATATCCTGGTCAATTCTAGTTCTAGTTATTTTACAAAATTGTATGTTGCAAAATTCAGCAAATGCCCTTGCATACTGTGTTACAATCAGTCTATACCTGTGAGCTTTGTAAAGCATTTTGCCATTTACAAAATTGTTCTAATGTCTTGTGTTTAAAGATGCCTGAAGAAAAAGACTTTAACAATCACTCCAGACTACAGATTTATCATGAAACTAAGATAAAATTGAGAACTTATGGGGAAAATAGATACATAAATATTATTGAAGATCTATATTTCTTAACTGAGACTGGTAGACTGTTGATAAAAACAATTATTTTTTCAGTTTCAGAAAATAGTAATATTACCAGGATACAGAAAACCTGGAAAATTATTTCTTAGAATAAATGAACATGAAATTTCCCCTTTTCCTCTTGACACCATTAATATTTTTTCAATATTTCATGATAATTTTTCAGCAGTTCAGAAAGAAATATTTTTTATAATAGGAAATTTGAAAATAGATTAAATACAAAGCTTTTGTCCGGAATATTAGAGATAATACTATTTTAGAAATAGAGATAATTTTAACCAATAGGTCTACTTTAATGTTTTGTTTAAGGCTCCCAGTCCACTAGCAGTGTGAAATAGTAGCTCCTTGGAAGTGTCAAGAACCCAATGATACTTTGGAACCTCAAGGATCGAGTAATTACAAATACCATACAAAGGTGGACCCTGATCGTAAATAACATTTTCTTATGAAGATCTGAGCCCTTCCATCTCAATTTAAGCTCAGCATGGAAAAATAATTTATATTTGCAAATTTCCAACTCCATGTTGTCTGGTTACATTTAAAAATTGTGTATTATACATGCATATTATTTTATGCCCTGAATTTGGGCTATAACCATCTGTGCTCAGTGCTTACGGGTCACTCCCTGCAGTATTTTGAGCACCATGTGTTGCCACGGCCTGAACTGGGACTCCTAAATGCAAATTACATACTCTGTTCATTGAGCCATCTATCTGGCTACCTCCTGCTCCTTCTCCTTCTTCTTCTTCTTCTTCTCCTGTCTATTAGTATTAACAATGATTTCCAAATCCCATAATCTTCCTAGAATGCAACTGTCAGTGAGAGTTTAATTTTTCATCTAAACTTAATGTCACTATTTATTCATCTCTTGCTTATTTATGGAGGTCTTGTGTTATTCATCCTAATATGCCCAAATGCAAGCCATAGAATTGCATGGCAGCCACCAACCACAGTACTATACTGTGCCAAGTGTTAAACACAGCCATGCCAAATTCTAAAGGATTCAAAGCAATGAGACGGAAGCGGTCATTGAAGCCCTAGCCAATCAGGGCATTCAAGCCCAATACATCAAGATCCTCCGTGAGCTGTATTGCGGATTCACTACCAGGATCTCACCATTCTACAAAGAAGTGATCGTTGATGTCAAGAGAGGGGTGCGGCAGGGTGATACCATTTCACCGAAACTCTTCAGTGCCACCCTCGAGAACATCATGCGACGACTGGAATGGGAAGGAATGGGAGTGAAGATAGATGGTCGGCAACTACACCACCTCCGCTTTGCTGATGACATTGTTTTAAAAACACCAAACATCAGCCAAGCGGCACAAATGCTGGCCAACTTTGACCGTGAGTGTGGAAAGGTAGGACTACAGCTGAATCTTACGAAGACAATGTTTATGAGAAACAGCCTCGTTCCTGACGCCCCATTCGCTCTCAATGGAACGACCATCTCCGAATGCAACAGCTATGTGTACCTAGGTCAAGAAGTCAACATGACAAATGACCTGGCAACCGAGCTGCACAGGAGGAAGAGAGCAGCTTGGAACGCCTTCAAGAACGTCAAAGAAATAGCTAAGAGGACGAAGAACCTCTGGCTCCGGGCACATCTCTTTGATTCCACTGTTCTTCCTGCATTAACATATGCCTCAGAGACCTGGGCCCTACACAAACAGGATGAGAATGCTATTCGGGTCTTCCAAAGAGGAATTGAAAGAGCTATGCTTGGAATATCACGTTTCACTCAAATGAGAGAAAGAACCCGGAGTTCGACATCCGTCAACGATCAAGAATCAGGGACGCTGTCTCGTTTGCAAAGGTGTCAAAAATCAGATGGGCTGGTCACGTAATGAGATTTAAAGACGACCGCTGGATAGAGCTGTTACCGACTGGATCCCACGGTATGTCAAAAGACCATGTGGCCGCCCACCTACCAGATGGTCAGACTTCTTCATCAAGATCATGAAGGATCGGTTTGAGGCTCTTCATGTTCCTAGAGCGAACAGACGCCATTGGGCTACACTGGCACGTGACAGGGACAAATGGAGACGTTACTGGCGCCCACTCGAGCAACTCGACGACTAACTGGAAGTTAAGTGATTAAGTGATTAAGTGACATTGCTTTGTCCTTTCTCCCTTGCCACAGGAGCTTAGATTTATCAGGTTACACCCATCACAGTGCTCCCAAGTCACTTCCATTCCTTCGTTTATCTGTAACCACTTCTTTATGCTCTCTTCCCCAACCAGTTAATCAGCTTTTCCCCTAATCAGAATCTGTTAATTATTTGTAAGGTCAGATCCTTCTAGGACACTGAAATTGTATTGTAAGTTAATATTGCCTTTCTCTCCTCTCCTTATGTCTTTTGAATAAAAGGTAAAGGCCCTCCCGTTGATCGTCGATTTGCTCGAGCCGGCCCAGTAACGTCTCCATTGGAGACTTTGTTGTTACTGTGTTTGGCATATCGAATACTCTCGGTAGCTTGCCGGGCTCTCCGGGAGGGGCGGAGGAATCGAACTCGGGTCGGCCATGTTGGCCGCTTGTAAGGCGAACGCCCTACCACTGTGCTATTGCTCCAGCCCCTGTCTTTTGAATAGTTTATTTTTTTATTTTTATTATTTATTTATTTATTTATTTATTTTTTACTAGTGAAACACCATGAGGTACAGTTATAGACTTACAAATTTTTGTGCTTGGGTTTCAGTTATACAATGATCAAGTACCCATCCCTCCACCAGCACCCATCCTCCACCCCAGGAAGACCGTTAATGCTATGCTTTGTAACTTAGAATTTAATTGCCTCTGAAAATTATTCACTCCCGGGCATCTGCTTTCTCTACTTAAGCCTCTGTTGCCCTTGGTTCCTAACACCCCAAAAGCAGTTTCCCGACGAGGGACTGAATAGACCCAGAGCAAGCGGTGAGCTACCCTGGCATCGAAATGGGCCAGGCAAAAGTGTCACGATTCTTAACTATAAGCTAAGAGTTTGATCATAGACAAATGCTGTCATGATCCAAAAGTAACGACGAGACTAGGACCCTGCTAGGGATAGGAAAGACTATCTGGCCTGAGCACTGTAGTCTGAGATTGAGATGGCCCTAGGAGAGCAATTCTATAAGTTTAAGGTATTTCTTACTGTATCCATACAAAATTATTTATATTATATATGTTTATATGTTTGTTGGACAAGGAGAGGAGAAACACATCCAGGGGATTCCACTGTTGGGTGGGTTGATCTGATAATGAGAATCTGTCCTAGAAGCGGCTTTCCCCGAGGGAAAGAATTCTACCCCTATTGATTGTGACCAAACCTATGTGTAATTGTTACCCCAACCCCTCATGCTGGGGGATATAATGAGACTCTAAGAATAGGCAGGGAGAGGCAGAGGAGAGAGACAGGAGTGGATGGAGAAAGGATTGGAATAAACTGCAACTAAGACCAACCAGCGTGGCCCTCATTCCTTCCTTCACCTGCCTATCACCATTGACCTCCCCAGGGAGGGGGAAGCCGCGTGAGACTACCGAAAGTGGGCGGCGAGGAGAGATAGACTGCCGCCACCACAGATGTTTTTTTGAGTTTATACAAATTAACATTTTTTAAAAAATTAAATTAGTGAAACACCATGAAGTACAGTTGTAGACTTACAAATTTTTGTGCTTGGGTTTCAGTTATGCAATAATTGAGTACCCATCCCTCCACCAGTGCCCATTCTCCACCACCAATGATCCCAGTATCCCTCCCACTCCCCCTTCCCCACATCCCACCCCACCTCTGTGGCAGGGCATCCTCCCCCCCTTTTTTTTAATGTAGGAGTACTGCTATTTATTCAGCCACCGATTAGTTGATTGAACTGGGCATGAACTCCACCTTATTTTTTTTTTCATTTTTTATAATTTGATTTATTGAATCACCGTGAGAGCAGTTACAAAGCTTTCGGGTTTAAGTCTCAGTCATACAAGGAAACACCCGTACCTTCACCAGTGCGCATTCTCCACCTCCAACAATCCCTATATACCCCCATCCCACTCTCTCCCCCTATCTGTGGGGCAGATGATTTCCACATTACACTCTCTCTACTTTGATTATATTCAATATTTTGACACCAGACCCACCATTATTATTTGGGATTTTACCCCAACACTCAGATCTGCTGAAAAGGCAACAGTAGACAATTTGTTTTCTATTGCTGGTTATGAATAACATATGATGTCGCCATGGCCATGGCTGCAGCAGTGGCCACGCAATTTTGAAATTCTGAAATTTTAACAATTAAATCTGGAGGAATTTCTGTCAAATCTTGCTGGGTTCCAAAATTTGTTCCTGAGTCTCTTAGACCATGGCCATTTAAGCAGCTTGATCAGGAGCCAGAAAGGCTGTTCATGGGTGGTGACTCAGGGTCTCGTTGGGATGGGGAGGAAAGGGCCAGCTCCACTCCTATCCACATGTCTCATCACTGCGGGCCCAAACCTAACTGTCCAATGGCCTCTGGCGGATGGGGGGGCCATTGAGCAGCCAAGGGGGAGCAGGCAGAGGGACAGCACCCTTTCCCCCAGGGTGGCCTGGCAACAGTAACCTACTGTGTGGTCTGGACGCATTTCTGCCAAAAGATGCTGGGTTTCGAGATCTGTTTCTAAGTCTCTGGGATCATGGCGTTAAGCAGCTTGATCAGGAGCCAGAGAGGCCGTTTGTGGGCAGCCTCTCGGGGTCTCATTGGGATGGGAAGGAAACGGCCGGCTACACCCCCATCCTGTGAGGCCCCATGTGTCTCGTCACTGAAGGCCCAAACCTGACTGTCCAGTGGCCTCTGGAGGATGGCGGCCATTGGGCCGCCAGGGGGAACAGGGCAAGGCACAAAATCTATTCCCACCTGGGATTGCTTGGTGATGGTAACCTACTGCAGGGACCAGACGCATTTCTGCCAAAAGCCATTGGGTTTCGAGATTTGTTTCTGAGTCTCTAGGATCATGGCCATTAAGCGGCTTGATCAGGAGCTGGAGAGGTGGTTTGTGGGCAGCCACTTGGGGGTCTCATTGAGGTGGGGAGGAAAGGGCCGTCTCCACCCCCATCCCTTGAGGCCCTGCATGTCTCATCACTGTGGGCCCAAACCTAACTGTCAAATGGCCTCTGGAAGATGGCGGCCACAAAGATACCTAGGGGGATCAAGTGGAGGGACAGCACCCTTTCCCCCCTAGGGTGGTCTGGCGACAGTAACCTAACTGCGCGGTCTGGATGCATTTCTGCCAAAAGCCTCTGAATTTCAAGATTTGTTTCTGAGTCTCTGCGATCATGGCCATTAAATAGCTTGATCTGGAACCAGAGAGGCTGTTCTTGGGCGGCCACTTGGGGTCTCATTGGGACAGGGAAGAAAGGGCTGGCACCATCCCCATCCGCGTGTCTCGTCACTGCGGGCCCAAACCTGACTGTCCAATGGCCTCTGAAAGATGGCGGCCACTGAACTGCCTGGGTTGAGCAGGCAGAGGGATAGCACCCTTTCCCCGCTGGGGTGGCCCAGCGACAGTAACCTACGGCACGGTCCGGAAGCATTTCTGCCAAAAGCTGCTGGGTTTCGAGATTTGTTTCTGAGTCTCTGGGATCATGGCCATTAAGCAGCTTGATCAGGTGCAGAGAGGCCGTTCATGGGCGGCCACTCAGGGTCTCATTGGGACGGGGAGGAAAAGGCCGACTCCACCCCCATCCCGTGAGACCCCACGTGTCTCATCACTGTGGGCCCAAACCTGACAGTCCAGAAACCTCTGGAGGAATGTGGCCACCGGGCCACCTGAGGGAACAGGCCAAGGCATGAAACCTATTCCCACCTGGAGTGGCCCAGCACCTGTAATCTACTGCAGTAACTGGATGCATTTCTGCCAAAAGCAGTTGGGTTTCGAGATTTGTTTCTGGGTCTCTGGGATCATGGCCACTAAGCAGTTTGATCAAGAACCAGAGAGGTCATGCCTCCAATTATATAGCTGAGCCGAGGTGGTTTGTGGGTATGTCTCCCACATACCTAACTTTTGGCCGTTTACTTTCTTGATAAACTTCGCCCCAAGTTTTTGGGGTCTGGCCAAAGGCACAGCAGCAATTTTGGGGTATCTGGAAGTCTGAAGGCACCATCAGACTGCTGATGCACTCGCCTCACAGGTACAGATTGACCTGCTGGCAGCACCATATCCACCAGGGCATTCCCTTTTGTTCTCTCTCTACTTTTGGGTGCTGTGGTTTGCAATCAATTAGCATTTTTGAAGGACCAGAGAAATAGTCCAGCAGGTCAGATGCTTACTTTGCATATGACAAACTCAGGATAATTTCCCCAGCACTATGTACGGTCCCCTGAGTACCACTATGAGTGGTTCCCGAGCACAGAGCCAGGAATGTGCCCTGAGCACAGCCTCAAAATAAAAATAATAATACTTTTTAATTTCAAATCATGTCTTGTACATGGGCACTGGTGGAGGGATGGGTATTTGATCATTGTATAATCAAAACCCAAGCACAAAAATTTGTAAATCTACAACTGTACCTCATGGTGTTTCACTAATAAAAATTAATTTAAAAAATCATGTCTTGTGCTGGAGAGATAATACAGGAAAAAGGCACTTGCTTTGCACATGTCCAACCCAGTTCCATTCCCAGCCTCACATAAGGTCCCTAAAGTACCACCAGCAGTAATCTCTGAACACCACCAGGTGGCTTCCAACCTCCCTTTCTTCAAAAAATGATTTGTCTTAAAGGCCCATAAGGTGGCTCAGAGACAAAAATACGTTCCCTGAAAGTGTGAGGCCACGTTTGATCCCCAAATAAGCCACATGCCAGAATCCCAAGAGCTCTGCTGTGCGGGATCCCAGCTCTGCACCAGAGTATCATCTCCAACTGACTAAAGTCAGGTGTTGTGAGGCCACAACAAAAGTTGTTGAAGCATTGGCCAGGACAGCCATCCCTAGTGAGCACTACAGCCACAATGTGCAAGAGATAATGAGTGCAACACATGATGGGCATAGGGGCAAACTTAATCACTTAATCACTTAACTTCCCGTTAGTCGTCGATTTGCTCGAGCGGGCGCCAGTAACGTCTCCATTTGTCCCTGTCGCGTGCTAGTGTAGCCCAATAGCATCTCTTCACTCCGGGAACATGGAGGGCCTCAAACCAATCGTTCATGATCTTGACAAAGAAGTCTGACCATCTGGAAGGTGGGCGGCCACGCGGTCTCTTGACATCCCGTGGAATCCAATCAGTAACAGCTCTAGTCCAACGGTCGTCTTTAAATCTCATTATGTGACCAGCCCATCTGATTTTCGACACCTTGGCAAATGAGACAGCGTCCCTGATCCTTGATCGTCGACGGATGTCAGAACTCCGGATTCGTTCTCTCATTTGAGTGAAACGTGATATTCCAAGCATAGCTCTTTCTATTCTTCTTTGGGAGACCTGAATGGCGTTCTCATCTTGTTTGCGTGGGGCCCAGGTCTCTGAGGCATATGTTAATGCAGGAAGAACAGTGGAATCAAAGAGATGTGCCCAGAGCCGGAGGTTCTTCGTCCTCTTAGCTATTTCTTTGACGTTCCTGAAGGCGTTCCAAGCCGCTCTCTTCCTCCTGCGCAGCTCGGTTGCCAGGTCATTTGTCATGTTGACCTCTCGACCTAGGTACACATAGCTGTTGCATTCGGAGATGGTCGTTCCATTGAGAGCGAATGGGGCGTCAGGAACAAGGCTGTTTCTCATAAACATTGTCTTCGTAAGATTCAGCTGTAGTCCTACCTTTCCACACTCACGGTCAAAGTTGGCCAGCATTTGTGCCGCTTGGCTGATGTTTGGTGTTTTTAAAACAATGTCATCAGCAAAGCGGAGGTGGTGTAGTTGCCGACCATCTATCTTCACTCCCATTCCTTCCCATTCCAGTCGTCGCATGATGTTCTCGAGGGTGGCACTGAAGAGTTTCGGTGAAATGGTATCACCCTGCCGCACCCCTCTCTTGACATCAACGATCACTTCTTTGTAGAATGGTGAGATCCTGGTAGTGAATCCGCAATACAGCTCACGGAGGATCCTGATGTATTGGGCTTGAATGCCCTGATTGGCTAGGGCTTCAATGACCGCTTCCGTCTCAACAGAATCAAAGGCCTTCTTTAAATCAATGAACGTTAAGCAGAGCGGCATCTTGAACTCCCGAGAAACCTCAATGAGCTTGGTTATCGTGTGGATATGGTCGATGGTGCTGAATCCTTTGCGGAACCCTGCTTGCTCACATGGTTGTCCTTCATCTAGTGTTCTGCCAATCCTATTCAGGATGACTCGAGTGAACAACTTGTAGATGACAGACAATAGGCAGATCGGGTGATAGTTGCCAATGTCATGGATGTCTCCCTTCTTGAACAGTAGTACGGTCCTGCTGGTTTTCCATTGAGACGGAACCTTGCATTCAGACAGGTAGCGAGTGAAGAGCCGAGCCAGTGTATTGATGAGTACTGACGGCAGGTTCTTCAGGTGTTCAGGTCTGATCTTGTCTGGGCCGGGTGCTGTTTGCTTCTTTACCGACGAAATGGCGTGTCGGATTTCGGAAGGGAGAACGTTGGGAACGACATACCCATCCTGTGGAATTTGGTATGTCGGCAAGTGGACATGGCTATCGAAGAGATTTGAGTAGAAGTCATGGATAATCTTCTCCATTGCCGTTCTGGAGGATGTGATGGATCCATCAGGACGTCGGAGGGCAGTCATCTTGGTCTTATAGTTGGTGAAAGACAGGCGGGCGTTACGAATACTTCTGCCGCATCTACCAGTACTTCTGCTCTTCTCTCTTTGAGGTCTTCCTTGATCGCATCTCTGCACTGCTTTGCAAGCTCGGACGTTAGCTTGCGGTTGCCTGAGGCATGCGCCAAACCACGCTGGCGAATTAGCTCAAGAGTTTTCGAAGATAGGCGACTTTTTGTGGCTATCTCTCTCTTGGTGTTCCTCGCACATTCATGGAGGTGCTGAACCAGTCGATCGTATTCCTCGTCAATGTTGTCAACAATGGCATCTTCCCATGTTGCCGCAATAGTACCAAAGAGTTCCCAGTTGGTGGTCATTCTGGGAGTTCTCTTTTTGAACTTTGCAGCCCTTTCTCCCCGCTCTGTGAAGTAGAATTTTGCACGAAGGAGACGGTGGTCTGATCCCGTTCGAAATTTTGGGACAACAGCGACATCAGTCAGGCAAAACCGTCGATTGAATATGATGTGGTCTATTTCATTGTGGAATCGTCCACCGGGAGACTCCCATGTCCATCGTTTAGATTCTGCCTTCTGGAACTGTGAGTTACCATGAATGGTCTTGGTCGACATGATGAACTCAGACAGTCTCTCACCCTGTTCGTTCCATTCTAGGCCATGGGTCCCGATGTGAAGTTCTTCAGCTGATCTTCTCGGTCCTATCTTGGCATTAAAATCACCCACAATGATCTTGTAGAAGGTGTGGTCTTCTTTATAGAACTTCTCTAGCTCCATGTAGAACTTCTCGATTTCTCTTTCATCATAATGAGATGTTGGTGCGTAGACAACGAAGATAGAAACTGCAGGCAGTGAGCCACATCTATTCAAATGTAAACGTCCAATTCTCGGGTTGTTAGGCATTCAAATGAATCAATGCTCTTGGCCAAGTTTGTGTTGACAAGGACACCGACGCCTCCGACACCTCTTTTATCGCATGTTCCGAGGAACAATTCTTCTCCAGTGTCGAAAACGGCATGGTGAGATTCGTGCCTTCTTGTCTCGGTCAGACCAATGATGTCGTACTTGATCATTCGCGCTTGTACCATCAGGTCCTCGATGGATGCATCTGATGCTAGCGTACGTGCATTGAAAGTACAGACGATCATTTTTGTCTTCCTTCGTTGTGGCAGCCTAGGTCAGCCTTGAGATTTTGTCGGCCTCTCCTTTCTCATCCTTCTCAGTGCTGCCATGTCGGTGAAGCCTTCAGGGTCAGGTGAATGAGACCAGTTGTAGTTACTGGTTTTGGCATATCGAATACACAGCGGATAGCTTGCCAGGCTCTTCTGTGCGGGCGGAATACTCTCGGTAGCTTGCCAGTCTTTCCGAGAGGTATAGAGGCTTTTGGGGTGACCTCTAATCACCCTTGTAGGTGTTACCATATTTGAACCCTATCAAATATGGTACGACAATTCCAGAAGACGGGTATTTAGTGTCTTATGATGTGTCCGGAAAGCGTCCTGGAGTGTGGCGACGGCTGGGTAGTGGAAGTAGTGTCAAACACAGAAACTAAAATGCGCAAAGTAACCAAATGTGCAACCCTTGGGCAAGTACCATAACCAAGCATGTGGGTGACCCCGGTCATCATGACAACAGAGAAGAGAAAAACGGGGAAAAGTTTGCAAAGAGAAAGTCTCTTGTGCGTAATTATGTAAACATTGCTTTTTTAAAACATGTTTTTGAGAGAAACTTTGAAATGTTACAAAACATGTTTATCTGAAAAATGAGTAAAATGAACATGTTAATAGTCTTTGAGAGGAAATCTATGGCAGAACTGATGAGGCTCTAGACTCAGGTTATTGGATGCAGTGATTCTCAATCCCTAATAAGAGTGTTAGCAGAAAAACCTAAACAGTCACACACCATCACTAAACTTTAACCAATCTCCCTGCACTTGTAGTGGGGAAAACTGAGTCAGGTTCTCTGTAGCCCTTGACTTCCAGTCTTGGAGACACCCCACTATCTGTCCTGAAATGAGGAAGAAAATCTTGCAGATGGAAATCACTGATACAGATGCACTAGTTAAGCACCGGCACCAGGTTGGCACTGTGGCAATGATTGTTCCTGTTGCAGTGGCTTTTGTCTCTCCCTGTTGTCCTCTTCTGCACTTGTTCAGAAGAGAGCAGAACTTCTGAACAAGTTACTGAGAGCACCAGAAACTTGTTCTCCTAAATAAATGCAAATATTTCCTTATTTAATTGTGTGTGTCATAAATATTTTCTGTGTTTTGCCTACACTTTGCAATCCTGGACCAATGTTTGCATTTAACCTTGACTTATTTCTCAAAGTACATATCCCTTTTTCTTGGGGTTCTTAGCCAGAATAGCCTGATAAGTTCTGGAAATTCATATGAGATATATCGCAGCCTGTACTTGTTCAACATGGCCTGCCTAGCAGTGTCTATCAACTAACAGACGTTCCTGATCCACACTTCCTCTTTCCATCAACCATCATCTTGAGTCCAGAGAGCATTGTAGCAACACAGGAACCTAACAGGTAGAAATGTACAATCTCTTTATCCAATCTCTATGGATTAGATCCAGTATCTAATTTAATCCAAAAACTTATTTAACAGGGTAATCAACCTGAAAATCATTATTTGGGGGACCTGGGTACAGTGGGTAGGGCATTTGCCTTGCAGGTGGTTGTCTCAGATTGAATGCCCAGCAACCCATTGTCCCTTGAGCCCAATGGGAGTGATCTCTGAGTATAGAGCCAATAATAAGCCCTGAGCTCTTCTATGTGTGGTCAAAAAATATGACCCCCAAAATCATTATTTTGGAACTTATTATTTTCTTATAACTTTCCTTTTAATTATTGAAATTTTAGTTTACAAAAGTTAGTCAAATGTTAAGAACTAAACTATGTACATAACTGCTAATTCATTTGATAAGGATACTGTCCTTAATTAGAAGAGAGAAGTGAAAAAGGATAATATATTGCGCTTGATTACTAGGGAATCAACCTAAAATCTTTTAAGATCCTAAACAGACAGCAGTACAGAATAAGTATTAATCTGGCAAACAGGATCACTGCTCATCCCTCTAGAATCAAAAACTCTACACTTACAGCTTAGGAAGCAGGAGGAAAAATGGGAGAAAAAAGAAAGAAATTCAGCTGTTTCTACACTAGGAGACTGAAGTCCAGATAAATCCCCAATTTTTTCAAACACTCAACAGTGCCTGAGAATGACCTTAAAGCGACAGTTTTTTCAGTGATAAATGATATTTACAAAAAACATATTGGGGGAGAGAGACACACAACTTCAAGAACAATTGGTGGAAAAAATAATGAATTTGTTGAAACAGATATGAAGAATATAGTCACTGAACGAATGAATGACCTTGAAGATATCAGAAAAAAAGGGAAAATAGAAAGGAACTTTTTCTTTTAAAAAAATGGGTTAGCATGGGGCTGGAGAGATAGCACAGCGGGTAGGGCGTTTGCCTTGCGTGCTGCTGACCCGGGTTCGATTCTCAGCATCCCACATGGTCCCCTGAGCATCACCAGAAGTAACTCCTGAGTGCAGAGCCATGAGTAACCCCTGTGCATCACCTGGTGTGACCCAAAAAGCAAAAAAAAAAAAAAGAATTAGCAGAGTTTAGGATGATTAGGACAACTGGATTGGTGAGACAGAACAACAGTGGATTGGCACTTGCCTTACATAAGGCTGACTCTGGTTTGATCCCCAGCATTTCAGATGGATCCCTGAGCCTCCACAGGAGGGATCCCTGAGTGCAGAGCCAGGGGTAAGCTCTGAGCCCTGCTGGGTGTAGTTCAAAAACAAATAAAACAGAAACAGGATAGCGACTTTTTATTCCTGAAAAAATTGAGTTATAGTTTGATTTATATTAAAAGCCTGTGACAAACACCACCTGAGTTAGAAAGGATTTTTTTTTCTTTAGGATATGTTTAGCTTGAGGAAAGAAAGACCCAGGACTCCTTTCAAGTTCTGAATGTCAGCATTCATATGGACAGAACATCAACCATAAAATTATTTTCAAATTATTTAGCTTATTTTGTTAGGTTTTGAATGGAGTGAATAAATATGATATGGCAGTATCTACAACCCTATGCACCCAGAAGAAATTCCACAAAGGGTACAAAAGATCATCACCCAGGATACAGAGCCATTGTCAATAACAGTCAAAAGAAAATGTTTAATTACCTTGAAGGCTAGCAATTGATCCAAGCTACCTACGAAATTTAACGGACAAAATCCAATGATAAATGGGATACAATGCACAGTTCTCTCAGATTATATTGTAGATAAACAGAAAGTTCCAGGGTAAAAATATCAGAATAACTGATCTTAGGATGAAATTTGTCAATGAAGAGTGAAAGTGATTTGGAAAATAAAAGACTGGACTTGGAGGTCTTCTGATAATCAAAGTCCTTTGTAGTTTGCAAAATTGGTGCAGTCCTTGAAATATAAATTATTTGGATGAAGGTCTAGATCATACTCCCCAAAAGAGTACAGAGATCACAGCTGGGGAGTGCTCCAGGAGCTGCCTCATTGAGATGAGACCAGTCCCAGGGATTAACGCAGACTGCCCACAGCCCTTGGATTACTTATGGCACTGAAGAGGAGGAGAAGACAGAGCACCAGCTGTTTCCAGAAACAGGAGGACTTGAGACAGGGGAGGGGCCTCCAGGCAGGGATTGAGCCCCAGTCAGCTTTGCAAGGTTGCACAAGCAGGCACAGCCCAGAACACGGAGAAGATCCCAATGGGCTCCTGAAACTCAGGAAGGGACACAGCTCTCATCACCTCCACCCTACTCCAACTCCAGGATTGTCGCACTGTTTGCCATTCTGAAGCCCCTGCTTATCCTGCACCCCGATGGCAGCTGTTCCGGAGTGAAACTGGGTTGCATGTTTGCCCTGCTGCTGCTCACTGTAGTCTGGGGCCTCATGCCCATCTACTTCAAATGGTTCAAGATTGACGCGGCCACAGGTAGAGCCCTACCCCTTCTGGGTCCCCATGACTGGCTCTGATTCTCTGCTATCCCTGTCCTGGCTCTGAAACTCTCACCATCCTCCCTCTTAGGAAGCTGATGCTATCTGCTGCTCTTGACTCCAACTTTCTCCTCACTGCCTGTTGGACTGTGACTCCTTCTTGGGTTTAGGTCGCCACCGCCGGGTGCTCAGCCTCCTGGGCTGCACTTCTGCTGGTGTATTCCTGGGAGCAGGGTTCATGCACATGACCGCCAAAGCCCTGGAAAGAATCAAATCTGAGATTCAGAAGTTACTGATTCAGGTAAGTGGAGAAAATGTCAAGTCTCGGTGCAGTGAGACCAACAATTGACTGGGGCAAATGAACAAAGGGGGAGAAGTAATGGAGCCAAGAATTTGGGGGAGCAAGAACAGATAACACCTCTTGTATGCATGAAGTGATGAAAACAGGTCAACTCAAGATTTAGCAGTAAAGCTCGGACACGGGAAAAGGTCGCTGAAAAGTGCCATGCCCCATCTAATTTCTGCTTCTCCCCCAGAACAGTACAACAGGCGAGGGAAATTCAAAGGCTGCTGATTCTGAATTTGTAAGTGTCTCCCACCTGCCCTATCTGAAGGGTGAACCGAGCCACAGACCCCTCTTAAGGCCTCTGTGGGGAGGATGTGAGGAATTTTGGGATCCCTTTGTTTCTCAACTCAACACATGTTGAGGAAATAAAGAGTTAACCCAATGCTTTTATGAATTTATAAAACCCCAGAAAAAGCTCCCACTTTACCTTTTATTCTTTCCCAGATGCTTGACCTGCTTCTCATGGTTTCCCATTTTCTATCCTGATTAGTAGAGGCCCTTTAGTCCTTCTCCTTCTTGAGTTATTACATGTCCAGCCCCATTTCTATGTCCTGCCAGATGTTTTCTGATACTCTTCAGTCTCCCAATGGGAGGTCCATCCAAAACCCTCTTGTCCCTTCCTTTCACACTTTATAGTCCCCCTGCCCCCTTTATTTAAAATAATTTTTCACTGAATCACCATGAGATACAAAGTTACAAATGTTTGTGACTGAGTTTCAGTTTTATGATGTTCAAGCACCTATCTCTTCACCAGTGTCCAATTCCCTCCACCAATGTCCCCAGTTTCCCTCCCACCCACCCACAAATCTGCCACATGACAGTCACTTTTCTTTTCTCCCTTTAGGCACTGTGGTTGCAATACTGTTACTGAAAGGGTAGCATGCCTCTCACTTTACTTCCTTAAGGCACCCAGATCTCTCCCAGAGTGATCACTTCCTTCTATCATTGTCATAGCGGTCCCTTCTCTGACCTAACTGCATTCCCCTCACTGTGGCCAGCTTCCTCCTAAGGACCAGTCCTCCTGGCCTTCATTTCTATTGTGTTTGGGTGTCAGTCTCCTACTGTGTTTCATAAGGTCTCCAAAATGTCACAGTCCCTCTTTGTGTTCCCAGATGGAGTACCCCTATGGAGAGCTCATCATCTGCCTGGGCTTCTTTCTAGTCTTCCTTTTGGAGTCATTGGCATTGCAGTATTGCCCAGGGGCAGCTGGAGGAGCCACCCTGCAGGAGGAGGAGTGTGGGGGAGCTCATGTCTTGCAAATCCACAACCATGGACCTCCGCCCTCGCCCTCCCGGGGTCCCCTGAGGGCCCTGGTCCTCCTGCTCTCCCTCTCCTTTCACTCTGTGTTTGAAGGGCTGGCCGTGGGGCTCCAGCCAACGGTAGCAATGACGGTGCAGCTCTGCCTGGCGGTCCTGGCTCACAAGGGGCTGGTGGTGTTTGGTGTTGGCCTGCGCCTGGTGCAGATAGGGGCCAGGGCCCGGTGGGCCGTGGTCTCCATTGTGTCATTAGCGCTCATGTCGCCCCTGGGCCTAGCGATAGGGCTGGCTGTGTCTCAGGGGGACACGCAAGGGGGCCGAGGCCTAGCCCAGGCAGTCCTAGAGGGTGTGGCAGCTGGCACCTTCCTTTATGTCACCTTCCTCGAAATCCTGCCCCGGGAGCTGGCTGCTCCTGAGAGTCCTCTGGCCAAATGGGGCTGTGTGGTTGCCGGATTCACCTTCATGGCCTTCATCGCCCTGTGGGCCTGAGACCTACAGCCTCACTGTCTTCTCACGGGCATGCCTGGGACACCCCAGTGTCCCCGCAGGAGACACATCTCCAAAAGCCTTGTGTCTCTCACTGAGACTGAGTGACTTTCACTACACATCTTCCTCATGAACTGAACCCCGATTTCCTTGGTGAGACCTCATTTCTGGACCCCAGTTGAGTACCAAGGAGAGGATGTTTAGGCTGACTGCCAACAAATTTGAGACTAGATGAAGAACACACTGCAGGTCTGTCTATTCCCCAGTTGTGTCCTTTGTAATAAATGCCCAGTCACACTTCCCCTTTGCCATGCTGTCTTCCTTTCTGCTTGCCAGGAACCTGCTGGTCAGAGAGTGGACAGGGAAGGAGGGAAAGTGCTGTGTGCAGTAGCTGCTGGAACCAGAGTTCCAGATGTTTTGTCAGCTGCAGGTTATAACCCCCAGACATGAGAGACTTGCTGACATTCCAACCACTCATTAGCCCCTTCACCTCAGGTGTTGAGAGAGTAGACCAGACTCTGGCAAATGATTTCATATGGAAGTAGTCACTCTGACCCAGGACAAGGTGCTGTTAAGAAGTAAAATGATATGCAAGATGTTCTATGAGTAACAGTCTATTGTAAATCACAGGCCTAAAAGGAGGATGTGGTAGCGAAAAAGAAAAAAAGGAAAAAGTACCAATCATAGAGCCAGTCCAGGGACATATGGGAAACTGAAAACATTAGTAAAGGGAAGCAGATACCAGTGAGGGGACTGGAGTTGGAACATTGTAATTTGAATTCAATCGTGAATAACTTTATAACCTTGTAATTCACCATGGTTCAATCTAAAAAAAGAGAAGAAAAGAAAAAAGAAATGTGCAAAATTTTTCTTCATTTTATTCAAATCTAGATGAACTCGATACCATACAAAGAAGGAAAATCATAAAAATCCTATGAATTGATAGTATATTTTATTTGTTTACTGACTCACACTCACTGGTATTACCACTCACTTTTTTTTTGTTCTGTCTTGTTTTATATTTGGGGGCCACACCTGGCAATGATCAGGGTTTACTTCTGGCTCTGCACTCAGAAATCACTCCTGGAGGTGCTCAAGGGACCATATGGGATGCTGGGGATTAAAATCAGGTCCGCTACATGCAAGGCAAGTGTCTTACCTGATGAACCATCTCTCCGACCCCTGGTATTATCACTTCTAATGAAACAGGAATACCTGAGAATGTAGTGATAAATGTACTGTATATAAGGGAGAGAAGAGAAAATAGGACCAGAGGGGAGGGAGGGGATGGGAGAATAGAGGAGATGAGAGAGTAAGAGTAGGAAGGGAGGGAATGGAGAGACGGGAGAGGAGAGAAAAACCTCAGCACACTAACTCAGCATTTTCTCTACTCACCCTCTCCACAAACCTCTGACTCAATTCTCACCAAGCTTTCAACACCCTTTGCATGGAGACCTGCACCCAAAAAAAAACCCACCAACACCTCTGCATTCTCTGTTCTACCTTAACATACGCAGGGGCTCCCAAGTTTCATTCTTTTGTTTATTCTTATTATTTGTTAATATTTTCTGGGTTGGAGGGTGCACATTTAGCTGTGTTCAGAGCTTACTCCTGGCTCTGCACTCAGAGATCTCTTCTGGTGGGCTCTGGGGACCATATGTAGATTGGCTGTGTGCAAAGCTAGCACCTGCCTAGCTTTACTATTTATCTGGCTCAACTTATCAATATTTTTAATTTTCCCTGCTACTTCCACCTTCCATTGATTGTCATTGTGATGACTGGGTGTTGCACACACAGCTGGCTCTGATTCTCACACTTTTTTTTTAGCTGTGGTGCTCACCTTGTCACACACAGCTATGATTCTCATATGGGTGCTCCCTGGGGTCTGCATCTGTAGCTGTGGCACCTGAGCATGGGCTCCCTGGAGCCTGCACACTTTGTTGAGGCGCAGGAGTTATGGTTGTGGTACTCACAAGGGGTTGCTGTGGTGCTCAGGATTTAGGCAAGAAGACAGGGACCCTGAAAATGTCGATTAAAAGTCACTGTCTTAAACCCAAACCAGTTCAAAGGCATGAAAGCCTCTGAAATGTAGGACACCTTTTGATAATGTCTGAGATCCACTGAAATACTGACAGGGACCATTCCCGGGTGAACAGGTCTGAAGCAGAGGTGCCACGAGGATTAGGAAAAGAGACAGAAATAAGAGAGAAAAGGCAGGGCTGGAGCAATAGCAGAGGAGGGGAGGGCATTTGCCTTGCACATGGCCAATCCAGGTTCAATCCTCAGCATCCCATATGGTCCCCTGAGAACCACCAGGAGTAATTTCTGAGTGCAGAGCCAGGAAGTAACCTCTGAGCATTGCTGGGTCTGACCCCCATCAGAGAGAGAGAGAGAGAGAGAGAGAGAAGAGAGAGAAAACATGGGGTCAGGGGGCTCACAGCCTCTTGGACTTAGAACCTTGACTATCCCCCATGAATAGTATCTATTGTTTAGAATTAATCATCATTAAAAGGAGAGGAACATCACCAGGGCAGCTCAAAGGGGAAGCGGATTGAGTTTCCCTCCTCCCCGCCCCAGCAGAACCCCAGCAGCCAAAAACCTCCAGAACTCAACCACAGCCATGCTCAAAGTCACTCTCTACAGGCTCATAGGAGCCTCACCCATAAGAGAACCTGCAGAAAAACCCAGGTATGTGGACCCTTGACTTAAATCTACAAGCTCGCTCAGAGCAGGACTGGGCTTCCTTTCCCCATCTCCCAAGTTTTCTAGTAGCTTGGCAGTCACACCACAAACTGCCCCCAGCACCATATAATCTCATCAATGGCCAAGAAGAGTGACATAAGCCTTACCCATGAGTGAATATGCTCCATAATCATATTCTAAATTTCAGAATTCCTGGAGCACACGACTGCTTTTGTGGCTGCGCAACCTCTCATACGCAAGCCCACTGATGTACCAAAAGTAGCATATATATGTTTGGGTTTAACATACATGTTTATATTCTCTTATACAAGGGCTTAAATGGCTACAAGATGAAATACAACAATCGTCACACACTTTCCTCATGCGGTGGTGGGAAGGTACATGGTGGCAGAATTGGTGTTTGAAAATTAAGTAAAGTAAAGTAAAAGTAAAGGCCCTCCCGTTGGTCATCGATTTGCTCGAGCGGGCCCAGTAATGTCTCCATTGGAGACTTTGTTGTTACTGTGTCTGGCATATCAGATACTCTCGGTAGCTTGCCGGGCTCTCCGAGAGGGGCGGAGGAATCGAACTCGGGTCGGCCATGTTGGCTGCATGCAAGGCAGACGCCCTACCCGCTGTGCTATCGCTCCAGCCCTGTGTAATGAATTATTGTGAGCGACTTTATAAAAATAAAATCAAATAAAAATTTCAAAATAAATAAATAAAAGGAGAAAAACAACATTCTTTGGTTAGACGCCTAACAATCTTAATCTATCCGAGTTAGATTATTACATATCTGAGGGTGATCGTTTAACAGTATACACATATATGTAAAGGGCTTTCTTAAGAGGAAATTCTTCCAGGAGGAGAAACAGAGCTAGAGCAGACAGGACCCCCTCCGAGGTCATCATTCCAGGGCATCATTCCTTATCTGGATTCCAACATACTGAATTCAGAAGTGGCAGGTCCAGAGCATCAGCTGGACCTTCCCAGAAGAGCAACTCTGAGGCAGGAACAAAGGCTGTGATAAGAATATTAGAGAAGACCATCATTACTTCCAAGCTCTCTCCCTTGACAACACCTTATCAACAGAGGTGGTTTTTTTGAGAGGGGTACAAAAAATTAATAAAAACTAACTTTGCAAAGGCAAAGGCACATGCTTTCCCATCTCTGCCTGAACTGTATAATTCCTCATTTACTTTATGGTGCCCATTGTCCATTTTAGGGATTTGCCCACACATCTGTTCAATTTTGTGTAATATACTGGGCCCTCTGCATTCTGGAAAAGCCCACATTCTCTCTTGAGCATGTAACTCCCCTTCTCTCCCCTCATACTTCCTAAGCAATTTATCTTATTTCACTCTTTGTCTCCTCCTTAAGATTCTGGTTTTTTTTTTTTCATTTTGGGGCCACAACTAGCAGTGGTCAGGAGTTACTTCCGGCTCTGTACTCATGAATTATTCCTGAAAGTGCTCAGGGGACCATATGGGATGCCAGAGATCGAACCAATGTTGGCTGTATGCAAGGCAAATGCCCTACCTTCTATATTATCACTCTGGACCTTCCTTCTTAAGATTCTTTTCTGTGAGGGCAGGCAATGGACCTGAGAAAACCTGGGCTGAGGTCAAGACTGGCTTTTCCTATTCCTGCAAAGCTTCAACCTGAGTTCCAAGAACTCCAAAAGAGAAATCTGGTGGAGGGGATTAATTCCATGAAGATCAAGTGGAACTCAGAAGCAAACTGATGATTGCGTAGTGGAGTACGTGAGATGCATCTACTCCATGAAGGTTCAGACTTTCTCAGTCCTGACTCTCCCAGGCACTTCTGAGCTGAATGAGGTGGGTAAAGAAGAAGGCAGCAGACTCCCTTTGTAAGGCAACTGCCTCTCTTCTCCCCACTCCACTTAAGTCACTTGTAACATTCTGACATATGCTCACCAGAATTTGTAGTTCCTGGTGTGGTGTTTGCACATGTGTTTTAGTTGTTGGAGTCGCACTCCTTTTCCTGATGCTCACACATCCCTGTGGGGCTGCACATCATTTGCAGCTCCAGGATCACAGCCAGCTGAACATCTCATCTGACACGTGTGGAATACTGGGGGGTTGGGTTCATGTCAAAGTAGGCCCTCTAAGAAACTGAACTAGTCCTTGGCCCTTGGGTTTCATTCTTGCCTCTTATCTCTCTCCTTCCATCTCATTCCTCTCCCTAAAATTAAAATACACAAACCCAGATTACACACCCAGGTAAAAGTGAAAACAAAATTCAGGCAAAACAAAGGGGAATGTAGATAAAGAAATCAATGTCCGTGAACCACCATTCTAAAGTGTTTTTTTTTTTTTCCTTCATTAGTAAAACAAGCCCAGTTTACACCCAGGAATAAGTGAAGGCAAGATTCAGGAAAAACAAAGAGGAGTGTAGACAAAGAAATCAGTGTCCCTGAACCACCAATTCTAACCTGTTTTCCCTTCAGTAGCAAAGGTATTTACATAGCATGTATTACTACTGTGTTACTATTTTCACAGGCATTATCTCACCTTCCCAACCTTACACACACACACACACACACACACACACACACACACACACACACACACACATACACACACAAATACCTGGAGCACACTGATAAGTGCAATAAGAAAAGAAAAGGTTGTATAGCTATCTGGGCTTAAATCTACATTATTTGATTCTAAGGAAAGTTCAATAGGTAGATTCTCTCCTGTTTGATCACTGCCTCGCCACCTTGACCTTCCCTCTTTGTCCTCATCTTATATGTTCAGGTCTAGAAGGAACAGAGACTGCATATTTGAGGCAGGTTGAATAAAGGGAGTGGGATGGTATGGCAGGATCTGTACAACCAATAACAAAGCATTTCCTGGCAGGGCAATAGCAATGCTATTCTTGTAAGAAGAGCCTAGATGGGTCAGAACTAAAGCAATAGACCCTGATGCAAGTACCAGGTCCCTTTGACCCACATAGGGAAAAAAATTAAAGACTGAGTCAGAGAAATATAATAAAGAGAAAGGTTTATTAGGAAATAGAATATACTTTGCTGAGTTCAGACATATTTCATGAGTAATTTCATTTGTTAAGTAAAACAAAATGTCAACAAAACAAAAATGTCACAGCATCAGAGTGTGGAATACTTCAGAGAGATTAGCACCATTTCTACACAAATTTCTATGTAATATAGGTATAGGTGCAAGATAAATTAAGAAACAAGGTATTCCTATTATTCTAAAAAGGAAAGAGATTCTAGAGTGGTGATTCCTTAAGTCAAAGGTACCACTCATGGGGCGAGAGAAGATAAGGTGTTTGCTTTGCTTGGAGCCAACCCAGGTTTAATGCCTGGCATAGGTTCCTTGAGCCCCAACATGAGTGATCCCTGAAGGCAGAGCCAGGAATGATCCCTGAGCAGCACCAGGTGTGGCCCCAAAACAAACAAAAATAGTTTCCCCCAGCGCCTGGGGATACAGCTCAGCATCACAGTTACGCCTTGCATACTTCCGTCAGACATACCCATACCCGAGGCCAGGGTTCTATCCTTGAGGGTTCTATCCCACTGTGTGTGTGGGGAGGGGGGTAAGGTATGGAAAAGCCACCCTAATTCTAACTATATTAATTTGGTCATTTCCAAGTGTTACCACCATGCACCGTGGTTGTGTTTTTTACCAAGCAAATGTCTTATGATGAGTTATGTCTTATGATAAAGCAGGAAGTCACTTGATCCTCTATCATGGATTTTCTTGGCTCCAGCTGACCTTAAACTCGAACACATCTTGGACCTCGTTGTTCTTCAGATAGAACTGCTAGTGCAAATGTGACCTAGAGGGGGAAGGAATTTCAAAATGTTGACTCTCATGGAAAAATATTCCTTTGTGAAGGCATTGCAAAACTTAAAAGCTATATCTATCATTTACTGTAAGCAAATATCTTTGTGTTTTTACAAACACTGGTAATTGTTGTACCCTGTGCTTTGTAACTACTTTCCCAAAGGCTCCATTTAAGTGCTACTTAAGGGTCAGTAGAGAGACAAGAAAGGCCTAGACTGGAAACAATGAGCAGATTGGAAAATAACAGACTCATGTCCACCACCAAAAATCATTTTGCCGTCATGGTCACAAGAAGCAATTTTTTACAGGAAAAGAAAATATAGGAGGACACTTTTGGAAAGCCAGGCTACAGACTGGTGAGCACCAGGATAATCAATAAATCCCCTTTATGGACTGAACCCTTGAGACACACTTGCCACACACTTGCAAACAAAGACTTCTGATTAAGGTTTCTGCCACCTTACCTCTTAGAATAAAGTAAGGCAGACACTTTCAACATTTTAAACCATTTACTCAGACAAGGTTTAGACTTTATAATATTTATTTTAACTCCTATTTTTTTTGGGGGGGGATAGTTTCCCTTGAACATATTTCTGTCTTTGATCATGTTTCTCTAATGTAGCCATCTATGGAGCCAGGGGACTTTTTCAGTTCTACAAAAGGAATTAATGTGTTACAGATGCTGAACACTTCAAAGGTAAGACAATGAGGTCTGAGACTTGTCAGAATCTAAGCCCAGCTAAAACTGTGAAAATCAAAGATGGAGGACCAGGTGACCAATGGATGACTTCCAGTTTCATTATACATTCATTCTGGTATCTGCGTGGCCAAAGTCACACCCACCTTGAGCAGCAGTGGAACCAAACCTTCTTGGCTGTGGTTACAAAAGGACAAGGCACACTTACTGGTCTTTGTATGATTGCAAAGATATTTGCTTAGGTGAATAAAGAATGTTGTTGTTAAGCTCATCCAAGTCTTCCCCAGGACATGTTTTCCCTGAGAGTCAGTATTCTGATTCCAATACAACTAAGTCAGTTGTGTTGCTGAGGAAATTATTCACACTGGCTGCTCTCCTGCCTCACTGTGACCTGAGGAGGAGGCTCAGTCCCACACACAAGAGGAGTCATCTAAAAAAAAGAGATGTGGTCTTTGGGAGGGGGACACAGTCAGCCTGCAGAGACACAGCAAGGAGGAAGCCAGAGGAACTCCCCCTTCTCCTACACTTCAATCTACTGCCTTTGTCTCTTAGTGGCCAGAACCTAACAAAAGTTAAAAGACAAAAATGCTTGTAGGTGCAGATACATCAGGCTCCTGAGGCATGAGATATAAATAAATGGTGGGGAGGGGCAAACAGAGCCCCTTCTCCACTGCCTTTGAATAAAGAGATCTGCTGGGAATTTGTAAAGGATGAAACAGAGGGATACTATTGTATGAAAACTAGAGGGCTTTTGTGAGTACAGAGAATGTGTGTGACTAAAGAAAGAAGGTAAGAAGAAATGTACTAAACTCTGGAGTTGAGTACTCTGTATCTAGAAAGACTGAAGTTTGTAGAGTGACTTGTCAATAGTGTCTGCACTATAGAGAAATGTGTGAACATTGACATTGCTGTATGTTCTAATATATTCCTTCAAGCTTGTTTACCATAATAAAGAACTGGAAACAAACAGGACACCCTGAATATGATTTGGTTAAAAGTTAATTCTATATGCTTTTTTTTTTTTTGGTGTTTTGTTATGGTTGTTTGGGGGTCACACCTGGCAATACCCAGGGGTTATTCCTGGCTCCCATCCAGGAATTACTCCAGGCGCTGCTCGAGGGACCATATGGGATACCAGGGGTGGAATCTGGGTCAGCATGTGCAAAACAAATGGTCCCATCCATTATACTATTGCCCTCAATTCTTTTTTTTTTTATTTATTTTTATTAGTGAAGCACCATGAGGTACAGTTGTAGATTTACAAATCTTTGTGCCCGAGTTTCGGTCATACAATGATCAAATACCCGTCCCTCCACCAGTGCCCATTTCCCCCCACCCCCCCTCCCACCCTGCCTCTGTGGCAGGGCATTCCCCTTTGTTCTCTCTCTCCTTTTGGGTGTTGTGGTCTGCAAAAGAGGCATTGAGTGGCAATCATGTTCAGTCCATAGTCTACTTTCAACATGCATTTCCCCTCCTGGGAGGATCCTCCAAACACCTTTCATTTGGTGTTCCCTTCTCTATCTGAACTGCCCTTTCCCCTAGAATATCCGGCTGGCCTCTAAGTTATGGAGTAATCCTCCTGGTGTTGATCTCAGCTATTCTTAGGTATTGATCTCATATTTTGTTGCTTTATATCCCCCAGATGAATGCAATTTTTCTATGTCTATCCCTCTCTTTCTGACTCATTTCGCTTAGCATGATACTTTCCATATTGTACCACTTGTATGTAAATTTCATGACTTCATCTTTTCTAAGAGCTACGTAGTACTCTATTGTGTAGATGTACCAGAGTTTCTTTAACCAGTCATCTGTTCTTGGGCACTCAGGTTTCTTCCAGTTTCTGGCTATTGTAAATAGTGCTGCAATGAACAAACAAGTGCAGATGTCACTTCGACTACACATTTTTGCCTCTCTGGGGTATATTCCCAGGAGTGGTATCGCTGGGTCAAATGGGAGCTCAATTTCTAATTTTTTGAGAAACGTCCATACTGTTTTCCAAAAGGGCTGAACTAGTCGACATTCCCACCAACAGTGAAGGAGTGTCCCTTTCTCGCCACATCCACGCCAGCATCGGTTGCTTTTGTTCTTTTGAATGTGGGCCAGTCTCTGAGGTGTGAGATGGTATCTCATTGTGGTTTTGATCTGCATCTCCCTGATGATTAATGATGTAGAGCATTTTCTCATGTGCTTTTTTGCCATTCGGATTTCTTCTTTGAGAAAGTTTCTGTTCATTTCATTGCCCCATTTTTTGATGGGGTTGGATGTTTTCTTCTTGTGGAGTTCCACCAGTATTTTGTATATCCTTGTTATCAACCCCTTGTCAGATGTGTATTCGGTGAATATCCTTTCCCATTCTGTAGACTGTCTTTGTATTTTGGTCACTGTTTTTTTGGAGGTGCAGAAGCTTCTTAGTTTAAGATAGTCCCATTTATCTATCTCTGTTTTTACTTGCTCAGCCAGTGGCGTGGCATCTTTGAAAGTACCATTAGCCTCAATGTCATGGAGGGTTTTGCCAACTTTGTCTTCAATGTACCTTATGGTGTCTGGTCTGATGTTGAGGTCTTTAATCCATTTTGATCTTATTTTTGTACATGGTGTTAGGCAGAGTTCTGAGCCCATTTTTTTGCATGTAGCCGTCCAGTGATGCCAGCACAATTTGTTAAAGAGGCTTTCCTTACTCCACTTCACATTTCTTGCACCTTTATCAAAGATTAGATGATCATATGATTGAGGGGAGATGTCAGTGTTGCCCTCAATTCTTATTCCATATGGAATACAGTTTGAGAAGGGGAAGTAAGTTTGTAGAGGTCTTTTATTCAGTTATAAAAAAAAGAAAAAGAAAACAAAAATACCTTTTCCCTTTTAGCTGTGTAATCCCTATGTCCCTGTCTCTTTCTGACTGCTGAGATTTATTGAGGAGATCGGACTAAAAACTACATTGTAAAGTTAAGAGCCAAATGTCCATCTAATCAGATTTATGGTGGAGTGATTTTGGGTTTGGGTTTTTTTTTTCTGGTTTTTTTTTTGAGGGGAGGGAGACATATCCAGCTCTTAGGTTGGTGCTGAGGAGTTGCTCCTGGTGATGCTCTGGAGGACATATGGTGCCAGAGATAAACCCCAAACCATGAAAGTTTGCACCGCATCCCTTTCCTCTCTTTTCAGATCCCTAATCAAAATTCTTTCATTTGGGTGGATATGGGAGTTGGTTAAGAAGGTTGGGGACCACAGCTCGCTGTGTTCATAAGCTCCCCCTGGTTCTGTGCCAAGAGTGACCCTGGTGGTGCTTTGGAGACCATATGTGGTATCAGGGATTTGAACCAGAGTAAGCCACAGGCAATGCCAGCACCTTAATTCTCTATTATCTCTCTGGAGGAGCCTAATCAACATTCTTTTTTAGAATTTTTTTAATTTAATTTTTGGGCCACACCCTCACCCAGCCATGCTCAGGGATTACTCCTGCCAGTGTTCAGGGGACTATCTGAGATGCTCTTGTGCAAGGTAAACGCCCTGCCGACTGTACTATCTCTCAGTCCCCACCAACATTCTTATGATACATTTTTCTTTAATCTCTTTCTTAGTTTACATTCTTTTCCCACCTTGAGCAGTTACTACTCTGATAAGTCGCAGAGTTCAAAATAAACATTTTTCTTCTTCAGACATAATGTTAGAAATTATCTAAACTTATTTTAGAAATTATGTATGTTCATCAAGATGAAATTCTTTACTACTTTTAAATTGTTAATATTTTGCAAATATTCTGCTACTGAAAATAACCAGCCTATTACAGTGGTAAATGAACCAGAATTTGCATTGGATGGACGAGAAAGAGCTAATCAGGATTCCATGTTAACTTGTTCCTAAACTTTAAACTCTGAAATGTTTTCTTTTATCAATGCAGTGATGATATTTTAATGGAGCGATAACACAGCGGGTAGGGCGTTTGCCTTGCACGCAGCCAACATGGCCGACCCGAGTTCGATTCCTCCGCCCCTCTCGGAGAGCCCGGCAAGCTAAGGAGAGTATCTTGCCTGCACGGCAGAGCCTGGCAAGCTCCCCGTGACGTATTCGATATGCCAGACACAGTAACAACAAAGTCTCCAATGGAGACGTTACTGGGCCCGCTGGAGCAAATCGACGAACAACGGGAGGGCCTTTTAGTATGCGACCATTACACAGAATGAGGTGTGCCCTTGCTATTGGCATGGATTATGTACAAAATAAAATTTTAGTGAAAAAGAAGTAGAATGCAGAACGCTTCCGGGGGCGGGGGGGGGGTGAGCCTTCAGGGTGAAGAGAACCCAAGTATAACACTTGGAGCTCAGAATGAACACAATCTCTCCGGAGCCAGAGAAACTACTGAGAAAAGGAAGCTCGACCCGCTCAGCGCTTGCGCAGGGTTTTGCGGTCTATCCTGCCCTCTGCTGGTGAGAAGGCGGTTTGCACAGCATCTTGGAACATCTCTGGAAGAGTCTTGTGAATTCCAGGGAAAAAACCTAGAAAGGCAGGCTGGAGTTACCTACAGCTTAAGAAAGATTGAATGTCAGGATAGTAGATACACGGGACAGGTAGACTGCTCCATAGCTAGAAGCCTGCCTCATGAACAAAGGGGAGAAGGCAGCTAGAATAGAGAAGGGGATCATTAAGAAAATGAAGGCTTGAGGAACTGGTCGGGATGGGAGATGTGTGCAGAAAGTAGATAAAGGACCAAATGATAACCTCTCAGTGTCTGTATTGCAAACCATAATTCCCAAAAGTAGAGAGAGAATATGGGGAATATTGTCTTCCATGGAGGTAGGGGGAAGGTGGGAGATGTGGGCTATACTGTGGATATTGGTGAAGGGGAATGTGCACTGGTGGAGGGATGGGTGTTTGATCATTGTGTGATTGTAATCCAAACATGAAAGCTGTTAACTATCTCACAGTGATTCAATAACATTTTTTTAAAAAATTTTAAAAGAGAAGGTGAATAATTGGGGCGGGGGGAGAAAGGTTAGATGTAACTAATATCGAAAAGAACACGAGGCTACAGAATCTTCCCAAGTAGACTGTTCTGAGCTGACAATTCTGGGGCCTTCTTGGAATGGGGGCGAGGAGAATCCCCTTCTCCTTTCCCTCCCCCCACCCCCTCTGAGGAACAGCAGCTGGCAGCCACACCCAATATTCTCTTGACAAAGAAACGGTTCAGCTCCACAAGGGAACCTCATCCAGCTGCCAAGCAACCAAATCATTCCAGCTCCAGATCTCCTGAACCATGCAGCCACATATGACACCTCCAAATTTCACAGTACTCTCAGCCCAGGAGGATTACAGCAAATCTGATGGGAAAGTTGCATGGAAGAACACCAAGCTCAATGAGCCCATATAATAACACCAGAGGTGACTACTTGCTTCAGCAAAGTCCTGTGTGGAATACACAGTTGTAGTTTTTCCTTGTTCCCTGCATGCATTTACCTTTGCTAGGCCCTGGCTTGAGAACCACACAGAGCAGAGTTAGGAATAATATGACCAGAAGGGTGTCAAGTATCTGTTGGCAGGGGCTGGATACAGTAGGTGTGGGTGGGGGAGGAGACTGACTAGGCACTACCCCATTACCTACCAGCAATGACAGAAACAAGACTTTCTTTTTGTTTGTTTGTTTTTCTGTTTTGTTTTGTTTTACTTTTTATTAGTGAAACACCATGAGGTACAGTTGTAGACTTACAAATTTTTGTGCTTGGGTTTCAATTATACAATGATCAAATACCCATCCCTCCACCAGTGCCCATTCTTCACCACCATGGATCCCAGTATCCCTCCCACCCTCCTTCCCCCCATTCCATCCTGCCTCTGTGGCAGGGCATTCGCTTTTATTCTCTCTCTCCTTTTGGGTGTTGTGGTTTGCAAAAGAGGCATTGAGTGGCAATCATGTTCGGTCTATAGTCTACTTTCAGCATGCTTCTCCAATCCTGGGAGGATTCTCCCAACACCCTTTATTTAGTGCTCCCTTCTCTATCTGAGCTGCCTTTTCCCCTAGCATGTGTGGCTGGCCTCCAAGCTATGGAGTAAACCTCCTGGTATTAATCTCAGCTATTCTTGAGTGTTAGTCTCCTATTTTGTACTTTATGTTCCCCAGATGAATTCAATCTTTCTGTCTATCCCTCTCTTTCTGACTCATTTCGCTTAGCATGATACTTTCCATGTAGTACCACTTGTATGTATATTTCATGACTTCATCTTTTCTAACAGCTACATAGTACTCCATTGTATGGATGTACCAAAGTTTCTTTAACCAGTCATCTGTTCTCGGGCACTCAGGTTTTTTCCAGATTCTGGCTATTGTAAAGAGTGCTGCAATGAACAAACAAGTGCAGATGTCACTTCAACTATACTTTTTTGCCTCTCTGGGATATATTCCCAGGAGTGGTATTGCTGGGTCAAATGGGAGCTCAATTTCTAATTTTTGGAGAATTGTCCATACTGTTTTCCAAAAGGGCTGAACCAGTCGGCATTCCCACCAGCAGTGAAGGAGAGTCCCTTTCTTGCCACATCCCCGCCAGCACCGGCAACAAGACTTTCAATCCTATATTCAATGGAACCTGGGGTAATGTGTTAGACAGCCCAGCAGAAGCCCAGTAGGCGTTAGGCAAACCTGGCCCTTATCAACCCAAATAACTCTTTTTTCCCAGTTTATTTCTTTTTCCATGGGTCCTATAGAGAAGAGGTCCACTATTTTCCCTTTCCACCATATAGAAGAGCAATGGCTAAGAAGGAGCAGTCTAACAAGAAGTCTTGTTATAAAGATATTTCCTGAGTGGGTTGAGAATCGCCTGCTGCTCTGACTTTGGCCATGGGTGAGATTTGGTGCCAGAGCCAGTTGGATCTCACCACCCCACCCACTCTATAGCAGGCAGAGGTGAAACCCAGACCATGGCCTGCAGCCAGACTGGCCCTGAGCACTGTCTGTAACCTCTGACCTCAGCCCCCTCTCCTGCCAGCAGGATGCCTGGAGACCCCAGAGCCCAAGATTCAGACTCTGCTCCCCCCTGCCCTACTTTCAATAAACTTATAGATAAAATTTTTAAAGTGGGGGGTGCTGGAGAGATAGCTCAAAAAAATGAGGGCCTGGAGCGACAGTACAGCAGGTAGGACACTTGCTTTGCATGCTGCCAGTCCAGGTTTGATCCCTAGCACTCCATGTGGTCCCCCAAGCTCACCAGGAGTGATTCCACACAACAGAGCCAAGAGTAAGCTCTGAGCATCTGTGGATGAAACCCAAAAACAAAAACAAAAAAGAGATCAGAGTCCACGATTTCCATGAACCCCAGGCTCAATTCCCAGCACTTCACAGTTTCCAGCTCAGAAGTAGCTGTTAAGTATCCCCAGAAACTGTCCAAACCACAAAAAGAAAGTCTAAGAGAGTTAAACTTCTCCATGTTACAGACTCTGTTTTCTAGGAAGGAGCAATAGGTAAGTAATTTAAGCTGATAGTTCTCAGCAGATATAACATTTCTGGAACAGTAAAACTCAAAATGATCCTCTCACAGCCCTTCAGATTTGCCAAACCTGTTCTCCACAACTTCTTTCCTTAAGCTCTGACTGGAAAGTGTCCCACAAGAGGAGGGAAGTTGTACTGACCCAGCACAGCTCAAGGTCAGCATATAATGAAAACGTCCTCACTTGGCTTTGTTTTAAGAAACTGTTTCAACTCAGGGTCAGTTTTTTTCTCTAAAAGGTGTGGCCCGAGTTTCTATACTATCTCTCCCCTTTCCCAATAGGAGTTTTCCTCTCTTGCCTTCTCATCTACCACACACACCCATTTTTCTGAAGGACAGTTAAAGACTCTTAGATGCCTCCAGACCTCGCGCCAGGCTGTTTCATCCGAGGCAACCCAGAGGGGGAAGAGTGAGTTCCCCTCTCTGCCCCAAAGGAGCAGCTCTGGCAGCCAAAAACTTCCAGAACTCAACTGCTGCCATACTCATGGTTGGTCTCCACACACTTGGATGTGCCTCACCCCTGAGTGACACTATTCCTGGACAGCACCGCCGCATTTGTGGCTGCGCGGCATCTGATACTTTATACCACTGATATACCAAGAGTAGCATACCACATTTGATGGGGTTTAAAGTAGAAGGCAAACAATCTTGGGGGAAATATGTTTATACAGATATAGATATAAGCACACAAGAATCAACCTTTAACAACATGTTACTAATTTCTTTTTTTTTCTTTTTTTATTAGTGAAACACCATGAAGTACAGTTATAGGCTTACAAATTTTGTGCTTGGGTTTCAGTTATACAATGATCAAGTGCACATCCCTCCACCAGTGCCCGTCATCCATCACCACAGGTCCCAGCATCCCCCCCCACCCCCTATCCCCCCCGTCCCATCCTGCCTCTGTGGCAGGGTATTCCCCCTTGTTCTCTCTATCTTCTTTTGGGTACTGTGTTTTGCAAAAGAGGCTTTGAGTGACAATCATGTTTGGTCTATAGACTACTTTTAGCATGCTTCTCCCATCCTGGGAGGGTCCTCACAACACCCTTCATTTGGTGCTCTCTTCTCTATCTGAGCTTCTTTTCACCTAGAACGTGTGGCTGGCATTCCATTCATGGAGCAAAATTCCTGGTACTAATCTCAGCCATTCCTGGGTGTTAATCTGCCTTTTTGTTGCTCTATGTTCCCCAGATGAACGCAATCTTTCTGTGTATATCCCGCTCTTTCTGACTCATTTCGCTTAACATGATACTTTCCATGTAGTACCACTTGTATGTAAATTTCATAACTTCATCTTTTCTAACAACTACATAGTGCTCCATTGTGTAAATGTACCAACGTTTCTTTAACCAGTCATCTGTTCTTGGGCACTCAGGTTTTTTCCAGATTCTGGCTATTGTAAATAGTGCTGCAATGAACAAACAATTGCAGATGTCACTTCGACTATACTTTTTTGCCTCTCTGGGATATATTCCCAGGAGTGCTATAGCTGGGTCAAATGGCAGATCAAATTCTAATTTTTTGAGAGTCGTCCATACTGTTTTCCAAAAGGGTTGGACCAGCCGGCATTCCCACCAGCAGTGAAGGAGGGTCCCTTTCTCGCCACATCCGCGCCAGCACCGGTTGCTTTTGTTCTTGTAGATGTGGGCCAGTCTCTGTGGTGTGAAATGATATCTCATTGTGGTTTTGATCTGCATCTCTCTGATGATTAGTGATGTAGAGCATTTTCTCATGTGCCTTTTTGCCATTCGAATTTCTTCTTTGCGAAAGTTTCTGTTCATTTCCTCACCCCATTTTTTGATGGGGTTGGGTGATTTCTTCTTGTGGAGTTTAACTAGTACCTTGTATATCCTTGATATCAACCCCTTGTCGGATATGTACTTGGTGAATATCCTTTCCCATTCTGTAGGCTGTCTTTGTATTTTGGTCACTGTTTCTTTTGAGGTGCAGAAGCTTCTTAGTTTAAGATAGTCCCATTTGTCTAGCTCTGTTTTCACTTGCTCGGCCAGTGGCGTGACATCTTTGAAGATACCATTAGCTTCAATATCATGGAGAGTTTTGCCGACTTTGTCTTCAATAAACATTATGGATTCTGGTCTGACGTTGAGGTCATAAATCCATTTTGATCTTACTTTTGTGCATGGTGTTAGGCAGAGATCTGAGCCCACTTTTTTGCATGTAGCCGTCCAATTTTGCCAGCACAGTTTATTGAAGAGGCTTTCCCTGCTCCATTTCACTTTTCTTGCCCCCTTATCAAAGATTAGATGATTATATGTTTGGGAGGAAATGTCAGTATATTCAACTCTGTTCCATTGGTCTGCAGCTCTGCTTTTGTTCCAGTACCATGCTGTTTTAATTATTACTGCCTTGTAGTAGAGTTTGAAGTTAGGGAGGTTGATTCCTCCCATTTTCTTTTTTCCAAGAATTGCTTTAGCTATTCGTGGGGGCTTATTGTTCCATATAAATTTCAGGATTGTTTGCTCCATTTCTTTGAAGAATGTCATGGGTATCCTTATAGGGATTGCATTGAATTTGTACAGTGCTTTGGGAAGTATTGCCATTTTGATGATGTTGATTCTCCCCATCCGTGAACAGGGGATATTTTTCCATTTCCTCGTGTCCTCTTTTATTTCCTGAAGTATCGTTTTGTAGTTTTCTTTGTACAGGTCCTTTACTTCCTTAGTTAAGCTGATTCCTAGATACTTGATTTTCTGGGGCACAATTGTGAATGGGATTGTTTTCTTGATGTCACTTTCTTCTCTTTCACTATTTGCGTATAGGAATGCCATGGATTTTTGGGTATTGATTTTATAGCCTGCCACTTTACTATACAAGCCTATTGTTTCTAGGAGTTTCTTGGTAGAGGTTTTAGGGTTCTCTAAGTATAGTATCATGTCATCTGCGAATAGTGAGAGCTTAATTTCTTCTTTCCCTATCTGGATGCCCTTAATATCTTTTTCTTGCCTAATCGCTATTGCAAGTACTTCCAGTACTATATTGAACAGTAGTGGAGAGAGTGGGCATCCTTGTCTCGTCCCTGATCTTAGGGGGAAGGGTCTCAGTTTTTCCCCATTGAGGATGATGTTTGCTGTAGGTTTGTGGTAGATGGCTTTAACTATATTGAGGAAGGTCCCCTCTATCCCCATTTTGGCAAGGGTTTTCATCATGAATGGGTGCTGGATCTTGTCAAAAGCTTTCTCTGTCTATTGATATGATCATATGATTTTTATCTTTTCTTTTGTTGATATGATGGATTATGTTGATTGATTTCTGAATGTTGAACCATCCTTGCATCCCTGGGATGAATCCCACTTGGTCATGATGTATGATCTTTTTGATGAGTTGTTGTATTCTATTGGCTAGTATTTTGTTGAGAATCTTCGCATCCGTGTTCATCAGGGATATTGGCCTGTAGTTTTCTTTTCTTGCGGTGTCTTTGTTTCCTTTTGGTATTAGAGAGATATGGGCTTCATAGAAGCTGTTTGGGAGAGTTTCTGTTTTTTCAATTTCCTGGAAAAGCTTGAGAAGAATTGGCAATAGGTCCCTTTAAATGTTTGGAAAAAATCGCTAGTAAATCCGTCTGGGCCTGGGCTTTTGTTTTTGGGAAGACTTTTGATTACAGTTTCAATTTCCTTGATGTGAATAGGTCTATTCAGGTACTCTATATCTTCTTGATTCAGCTTTGGGAGATGGTAGGAATCCAGGAATTTATCCATTTCTTCTAGGTTCTCTTGTTTCGAGGCATACAGACTTTCAAAGTAGTCTCTGATGATTTCTTGAATTTCTTTAGTTTCTGTTGTGATATCCCCATTCTTATTTCTGATTCTATGTATTAGGGTTCTCTCTCTCTCTGTTTCTTTGTGAGTATTGCTAGTGGTTTATCTACCTTATTTATTTTCTCGAAGAACCAGCTCTTGGTTTCATTGATCTTTCGGATTGTTTCTTTGTTTTCCATGTCGTTGATTTCTGCTCTAAGTTTTATGATCTCTTGCCTTCTGCCTGATTTAAGCTCTTTCTGTTGATCCTTTTCTAAGGTCTTGAGCTGTGAGGTCAAATTGTTTATGTGCATCGTTTCTATCGACTTAAGATATGCTTGCAGAGCTATAAATTTTCCCCTTAATACAGCTTTCGCTGCATCCCATAAGTTCTGGTAGTTTGTGTCTTCATTCTCATTTGTTTCCAGGTATCTTTTGATTTCATCCTTGACTTCATTCCTGACCCACTCATTGTTCAGCATCGAGTTGTTTAATTTCCAGGTGTTTGATTTGATTATCCGTGTCTTTGTGTGATTCACTTCTATCCTCAGTGCATCATGGTCTGAAAAGATGGCTGATACTATTTCTATCTTCTTGATTCTGTTGAGGTATGTTTTGTGTCCTAGCACATGGTCTATTTTGGAAAATGTTCCGTGCGTGCTGGAGAAGAATGTGTATTCTTTCTTTTTGGGGTGTAAAGCCCTGTATAAGTCCATAAGCCCTTTCTCTTCTATTACTTCTTTCAAAGCCAATAATTCCTTGCTGGGTTTTGTTCTTGTTGATCTATCCAGAGGTGATAATGCGATGTTGAAGTCTCCAAGTACTATTGTGTTGGTAGTGATGTCCTCCTTAAAATCTGTTAGCAGTTGTTTTAAATATTTAGCTGTTCCCTCATTAGGTGCGTATACATTTAAGAGTGTGATTTCTTCCTGTTGTACGTATCCCTTGATGAAGAGAAAATAGCCTTCACTGTCCCTTCTAATCTTTTTCAAGGTGAAATTAATGTTGTCAGATACTGGTATGGCCACCCCAGCTTTTTTGAGGGAGTTGTGTGCTTGCAGGATTGTTTTCCATCCTTTGACTTTGAGTCTGTGTTTGCTCTGGCTGTTGAGGTGAGTTTCTTGTAGGCAGCAGAATGTTGGGTTCTGTCTCTGTATCCATTTTGCCACTCTGTGTCTCTTAACTGGTGAATTTAGACCGTTTACATTGAGAGAATGGTTATGGGGTTTTGTGTCATCTTTCTGTGCGGGTGTGTTGTGGTTGTAGGGTTTGTCTTTTCTTATAGTAGCCCCTTTAGGCCTTGCTTTAGGTTTGGTTTTGAGTCTATGAAGTTCCTGAGCTGCTGTTTATCTATAAAATAGTGTACCGTTCCTTCGATTTTGAGGGAGAGTTTAGCCGGATAGAGTATTCTTGGGGAAGCATTCATTTCCATTAGTTTTTTGACTATATCTCGCCACTGCCTTTGGGTTTGTAGGGTTTCCTCTGATAGGTCTGCTGTGAATCTAAGGGATGCTCCTTTGTATGTGATTTCCTTCTTTGCTCTTGCTGCTTGCAGTATTGTGTCTCTATCGGCAGTATCAATCATTCTAACTATGATATGTCTTGGAGTGTTTTTGTTGGGGTCTCTTTTAGCTGGCACCCTTCGGGCTCCTTGAACCTGAATGGCTGCATTGTGCAGCTCTGGGAAGTTTTCAGCAATGATTTGTTTGACGGTGTTTTTTTCGTTGGGATTGTTTCCCTGAGGTTCAGGTAGTCCCATGATTCTAATATTGTTCCTCTTGGAATCATCTGCTAGGACTCTGATTCTCTGTAGAGCCATTTTGAGGTCCCTTGCCACTGTTTGTTGTTGCGTGTTGGCTTGTTGCAGCTGATCTTCCAACTCACTGATTCTCTCTTCAGCTGTGGTCATTCTATTTTTAAGAGAAGAAACTGAGTTTCTCATTTCATCTATGAAATCTTTTAATCGTGACATTTCTGCTCTCATTTCTTCTTGTAATTTGTCTATTTTTTCTGTGGTATTACTGGCTGTCTGTCTGACTGTTTCATTGAGTTGATTGAACATCTTCATGACTTCGTATCTGAATTCTATGTCAGAGAGGTCCCTTAGGTGAGCTGTATTGTCGGAATGGTCTAGATTGTTTTCATTGTTCTCCCCTTGTGTTGGAGATTTTCTTTGTTTCTTCGTATTGCTGAGTAGGTTGGGAACTAGATTCCTTGGGGACTAGGTTCCTTAGTATGGGAAAACAACCTGCGGCCGCGTGAGCGTTGGCCCGCCGGAAATTAAGCCACGCCCACTTTGAGGCCACGCCCACTTTTGAGGAGGCCACGCCTCTACAGAACCCTGGGTTTGGGATGAGATGGGCGCTGCGGTCAGGAGTGAAGAGGGCAGGGCAGACGCTCAAAACTGCTTCTCTTCAGGCATCTCGGGGGACACCTGGGGTCCTGCAGGGAAAGATGGAGGTCCCAGGGTCGCGAGCCGACAGCTGTGCTGACCTGGATCTAAGATGAGATGGGCGCCTCCATCAGGAGTGAAGAGCCATGTTACTAATTTCTTAAAGAAGGGCTTTATGGTTCCTGGATGAAATACAATAATCTTCACACACTTTCCTCTAAGAAACCTTTTTTGGATCATTTTAGCAGATTATTAATAATAAGAAATACTAAATAAATTACTTTGGTTCTACTTTGGGGGCAGGGTTTGGGGTTTGGGTTGGAAACATTCCAAAAAATGGTGGTGGGAAGGTGTAATGGTGGTGGGCTTGGTGATCGAATATTAAGTGTAATCAAGTATCGAATACTAAATGTAATCAAGTATTGTGAACAACTTTATAAAATAAAATAAAATTTTTAAATACTCTTAGTATAATACTATTATTTCATCACAGTGAACCTGACTTTTCACAGCACATGCAGGATGGCATGAGGAGAAATGTATAGATACTATATAATTTCACATGACTACACTCAGCCTAGTTTCACGATTATTCAGCATTAAATGAAGCTGTTCCAGCTCCTTTTGTTATTCACATGGACTGCCAGTCTCCAGCTGAAGCAAAGTTAGATGTACTTTGATCTCTGAGGAAGCTACTTCTTCCATCTGGATGCTGGACCAGCATCATAATTAAAGTAGAAACTATCCTTCTTACATCCAATACAAAACCAATCCAACAGTTTATCCATACTTTGTTCCAAAACCGTACTACTGTTCAAGAAGGGAGACATCCATGACATTGGCAACTATCGCCAGATCTGCCTATTGTCTGTCATCTACAAGTTGTTCACTCGAGTCATCCTGAATAGGATTGGCAGAACACTAGATGAAGGATAACCATGCGAGCAAGCAGGGTTCCGCAAAGGATTCAGCACCATCGACCATATCCACACGATAACCAAGCTCATTGAGGTTTCTCGGGAGTTCAAGATGCCGCTCTGCTTAACGTTCATTGATTTAAAGAAGGCCTTTGATTCTGTTGAGACGGAAGCGGTCATTGAAGCCCTAGCCAATCAGGGCATTCAAGCCCAATACATCAGGATCCTCCGTGAGCTGTATTGCGGATTCACTACCAGGATCTCACCATTCTACAAAGAAGTGATCGGTTGATGTCAAGAGAGGGGTGCGGCAGGGTGATACCATTTCACCGAAACTCTTCAGTGCCACCCTCGAGAACGTCATGCGACGACTGGAATGGGAAGGAATGGGAGTGAAGATAGATGGTTGGCAACTAGACCACCTCCACTTTGCTGATGACATTGTTTTAATAACACCAAACATCAGCCAAGCGGCACAAATGCTGGCCGACTTTGACCGTGAGTGTGGAAAGGTAGGACTACAGCTGAATCTTACGAAGACAATGTTTATGAGAAACAGCCTTGTTCCTGATGCCCCATTCGCTCTCAATGGAACGACCATCTCCGAATGCAACAGCTATGTGTACCTAGGTCGAGAGGTCAACATGACAAATGACCTGGCACCCGAGCTGCGCAGGAGGAAGAGAGCGGCTTGGAATGCCTTCAAGAACGTCGAAGAAATAGCTAAGAGGACGAAGAACCTCCGACTCCAGGCACATCTCTTTGATTCCACTGTTCTTCCTGCATTAACATATGCCTCAGAGACCTGGGCCCCACGCAAACAAGATGAGAATGCCATTCAGGTCTCCCAAAGAAGAATAGAAAGAGCTATGCTTGGAATATCACGTTTCACTCAAAAGAGAGAACGAATCCGGAGTTCTGACATCCGTCGACGATCAAGGATCAGGGACGCTGTCTCATTTGCCAAGGTGTCGAAAATCAGATGGGCTGGTCACATAATGAGATTTAAAGACGACCGTTGGACTAGAGCTGTTACTGATTGGATTCCACGGGATGTCAAGAGACCGCGTGGCCGCCCACCTACCAGATGGTCAGACTTCTTCGTCAAGATCATGAACGATCGGTTTGAGGCCCTTCATGTTCCCGGAGCGAACAGATGCCATTGGGCTACACTAGCACACGACAGGGACAAATGGAGACAGGTTACTGGCACCCGCTCGAGCAAATCGACGACTAACGGGAAGTTAAGTGATTAAGTGATTGTTCCAAAACATTTCTAAACTAGATTTGCATGAAAACAAGTCTAAAATTTGATCCTGAAAAACTACCCTATATTTTCTCTGCATTAGTTTTCTTCTTTTCTTGGGCCCAAGAAATAACTCAAAGAGCTGGAGCCCATGTTTGGTCCCCCAAGCTCCAGCAGGAGTGATCGTCAAGCAATAAAGCTAGGAGTAGCACCTAAGCACTGCCACGTGTAACCCAAAAACCAAGAGAAAGATAAGAAACTCTTAATATCCATCAATCTTCAGCCATTCAGAGGATCAACTACACCTTTCCTCTAGTCACTCTTACCAATCAGTCAAAAATATTTCATCAGGTATTCATTACAAATCTACTATGCACCTAACTTTGCCTAAAATGCTAAAGATCAGAACTATTGTTAGATCCCAGAGAGAATAATTTCTTCTCAGAAGCTTTTTAAAAGTATAACTTTAAGAAAGAATACAGAAAGCACACAGCAGCAAAGAAAACCAGCTGGCGAATTCCACAACTCCCAGAGAATTCTCCGGGCCCCATACTGAGCCAATATCACTGGGAGGTACCAGATGGGGTAGGTGCTGTCTCCCCACCTTCTCCAGATGGAATCCCAGCGACCATGAGCTTCTACAAGTATGGTTCCGGTATGCGGGTACCAGGACTATTTTCTGAAACGCATGGGGACAGCCCTGGTTCCCAGGCAACCTCTGATCGGAAGACACGCCCACAACCTGCCCCCAGTGCCATCTTACAGCACAAAGCAGCAAAGAAAACCGGCTGGCAGGCTCCACAACTCCCAGAGAATTTTCTGGGTCTCATACTGAGCCAATATCACCAGGAAGTCCCAGATGGGGTAGGTGCTCTCTCCCCGCCTTCTCCAGATGGAATCCCAGTGACCATGAGCTTCTACAAATATGGTTCCAGTATGCGGGTACCAGGACTATTTTCCAAAACGCCTGGGGACATTTCCTGATATGCAAAGTGATCAATGGAAAGTAAATGACCTAGCGTTTGTCCCTGAGAAACAGGCTTGAATGGTAGTGGGAAAAATCTGAGCAAAATATAATGCCCAACCGAAATGCATCTGGACTGTGCATTTAACTATGGTGCTATGCCACCCTGGGAGGGGAAGGGTGTCTGCGGTGGCGGCATGGTGGTCTGCATCTTTTAGAGCCTAATTAACAGCCAGGTATGAGACTGCATTGACGAGGCACATGGGGCCTCGTGGAATGCGGGGGGGAATCGGCCCTGCTCCCTGCCATGACGATGTTCTGGGTTGCAACCCTGAAACACCTCCTCCAGCTTCTGAACAACCATGATCCCAGAGGCACACAAACAAATCTCGGAACCCAGGGACCTTTGGCAGTAATCCCTCTAGGTTTATTACTAAAATATCAGAAATCCAAATTTGTGTGGCTGCTATCGTGGCCACACGACATCATATGCTCTTCATAATCAGCAATAGAAAACAAATTATCTAATGATGTCTTTTTGGCAGACCTGAATGTTGGGGAAAATTCCAAATAATAATGTTGAGTCTTTTGTCGTAATATTGAATGTGCTCAACGTAGAGAGAGAGAGTAAAGTGGAAATCTGCCACACAGGTGGGGGTAGATGGGAGAGGGGTATACTGGAGTGCTTGGTGGTGGGAAATGTGCACTGGTGAAGGGACGGGTGTTTGATCATTGTATGGCCAACCGAGACTTGAACTGAAAGACTCTGTGACTATTCTCATGGTGATTCTATAAATTAAAGAGAAAAGAAAAGAAAAGAAAACAGAAAAAATACAGAGATATGATGAGTAGTAGATAAAAAAAAAAGAAGCTAAAGTGCACACTTTTTTTTGCAGGAACCCAGGTTAAACCTACCACATGGTCCCCCAAAGATAACAAACAAGTGTAAAACAAAAACGACTACAGCAGTGCCTCTGTGACTTAAGCTTGGTCCTAAATGCCACAACTCATGTTCCTAAACCTCTGCTCTTGTGGCCACATGGATGCTGTCCAAAGGAAACATGTCACACCTTTGCCCAAGATCTTTGAAAGGCTTTTAAGAGATAAGATATTCTATCGGTTATGGCTCTTCCAATAGGAGATAGACACTGACAAGTTATGAAGACTCACTAGCACCACATCACTGGGCCTGAGCACTGAACCCTAAAGTCTGGCCAAGTCTCTCAAGGATCCATTCCTTGAAGAATCTCCTTAAAGAAAAGATTCTTCCTCTCAGAGAGCACCTTTGGGTCATGATGGATCACAATATCAAGCATAAATTTGCTTCTTTTCTCTCACAAGCCAATACTCAGTCCTGAAGGGGATCACCACAATTAGCAAGATATCTGCCTGTCCTTCACTGACATCTGCAGTTGAAGTACATTTTGCAATATCCAATAATTTTTGTTCTTCATTTATATACATGTAGGTTTGTAAACAGTGTAAGAAAGTTGGCTGAGGAGCTGGCAAGGGACAGCGCCCCGGTCCCTGGCCTGTATTTGGCACTAGCCAGCAAGCACCTACTGCGTCACCAGTGCTAAATGTGAAAAATATGGTGTTATTTCTTTAAGATTTAGTTCATAGGATTTTTAATTTTTTAATTAAAAATTTTAGCTCCTTGGGCCAGGGCGATATTACAACAGGTATGGCATTTGCTTTGCACATCATTGACCCAGATTCAGTCCCCGGCAACCCATATGGTTCCCAAAGCACCGCCAGGAGTAATTCCTGAGTGATGAGCCAGGATTAACCCCTGAGCATTGTCAGGGTCCAAAAAGCAATTTTAAAAAACTCTTCTGGATAAATAGTCACCCATAATCTTTTTTTTCTTTGGTAGGGGTTCACAGCACAGGAAGGATGAGAGGGAGTTTGGATCCCACCCAAAACTTGATACTTGGGGCCTGCCGCATGCAAGTCAAGCACCTTACCCCCTATATCATTACTCTGGCCCACACTCACAATCTCTCATGGATGTATTATTATTTTAAAATCTTATTTTAGGGGCTGGAGTGATAGCACAGCAGGTAGGGCATTTGCCTTGCACGTGGCCAACCCAGGTTCGATTCCCAACATCCCATATGGTCCCCTGAGCACCACCAGTGGTAATTCCTGAATGCAGAACCAGGAGTAACCCCTGTGCATCGCTAGGTGTGAGCCACAAAGCAAAAAAAAAATCTTATTTTAGGGACCAGAGAGATAATACAGAGGGTACCATATGGTCCCACAAGTGCTGCCAGGTGTAATTCCTGAGCATCACAGGTATGACTAAAAATATATATTTAAAAAATAAAATAAGAGGGGCAAAAGCTATAGTTCAATGGGTAGAGTGCTTGCCTTTCATGCAGCTAACCTAGAATCAATCCCCAGCATTCCCTATGGTCCCCAAGCACTACAAGGAACACTTCCTAGCTGCAGAACCTAGAGTAATCCCTGAGTATTGCCAGGTGTGGCCCCCAAACCCAAAAGTTTAAAATTCTATTTTTAGGACCGATGCCACAGTACAGTTGGTATGGCAGCTTGCCTTAATTCAACCAACCCAACACTCCATATGGTCCCCTGACCCCCAACAGGAATGATCTTTGAATACAGATCCAGGAGTAAGTCCTGAATACCGCTGGGTATGGCCCCCTAAAAAAGAATTTTTAATTCTACCATTGAATCGATTCCTCCGCCCCTCTCGGAGAGCCCGGCAAGCTACCGAGAGTATCTCGCCCACACGGCGGAGCCTGGCAAGCCACCTGTGATGTATTCGATATGCCAAACACAGTAACAATAACATCTCCACTGGAGACGTTACTGGGCCCGCTCGAGCAAATCGATGAACAATGGGAGGGTCTTTACCTTTACCTTTTTAATTCTACTATTCAATATGCCAAACACAGTAACAACAAGTCTCAGAATGGAGACATTACTGTTGCCCACTCAAGCAAATTGATGAACAATGGGAGGACAGTACTACAGTACTACTTTTATAGTCCAGATTAGGAAACAATTCAAATTCCCAATTATAGACGAATGGATCAAGAAGCTATAGTATATAATAACACAGTGCAATGCCATGCAGCACTAGGAAAGAACAAAATCATGCAATTTGCCACAATACAAATAGAACATCATGCTAAGTGGGATCAGTCATAAGGAAAGGGATAGATACAGAATGATCTCTCTCATATGGGACTTAGAGATACCCAGCAGGGTAGCAACGAAGGACCAAAGGCAACACAACAGAATTGATCCACACAATTGAGTTGGTGGGAGGGGGTTGAGAGAAGGGATGGTGGGGTCCTTAGGGGAGAGAGATGGGTACACTAGTGATGGGTGTGGTGTTGAAAATATGTACATGGGAAACCGTTGTTAACAGTATTGTACATCACAGAGTCTCAGACAATTTTTAAAGGTTTTTTTAAAAATCCTATCTTTAGAGACTGGAGAGATAGTATAGCATATGTGGGCTTGCTTTGCATGTGGTCAACTCAGGTTCAATCCCTAGAACCAAATATGGTTCCCTGAATCCCACTAAGAGTGATCCCAGAGTGCAGTTAGGAGTAAGCCCTGAGCACATCCAGGTGTATTCCAAAGACAAAACAAATTTCTTGCAAAAAATTAATAAAAGTTAAAGTTCAGCATGCAGGAAGATAGCCCAAAGTGGTGGAATACAAGTCTGGCATGTGTTAAGACCCCAAGTTCAATCCCCAGCACGTGTGCCACCTTCCCTCCACCCCAGTACCACCAATTGTGTCCCCTAGCACTGTGAACCCTATTTCTGGGCCCAAGCACCAAACCACCAGGCCTGTATTGCTACAAGAAGCATCACCAGGAATGACTCCCAGCACCACTATGTATGGCACCTATAAAAAATTAATAACAGCAGATTACAACCTAAAATTAAAACAATCAGGCCCCAAGCAGTATCTTGGTGGCTCAGAACATCTGCCTAGCAAGCATAAGCTGTAATCCATTCATTCTCCAGTGTCACCATGTATGCTAAACACCATCCTGGCCCTCTGCTCTTTATGATAACCACAGTCACAAGCGATTTGCTTGCCACCCTGCAGTCAGATGTGTGTGAGCACCTATAGTGCAAGCCCTGGCAAGCACCTCAATTAAAAGGTGTGTGAGACCAAGCCAGGAACCACTACCTCAGGCACGCAACAGCGAGCACTATGACTCAAGGCAGCAATCCCCAGCAAGCATCACAGCTGAGTGTGTGGGCAAAACACCTGATGGATAAACTCCAATAAATGCCACCACGAACGTGAAAACACCACACCTAGGCTTGTTTGTGAGCCCTGACCATCAAACTAACAAACAAAAAGGGGTGGGGACATTTAAAAAAAGGACGCAATCCATAAAAACACTGTGATAATGTTAACTTACAGTGTTTACCATGATATCTAAAATGCACATTTCATTTCCAAATCTAAATGTTGCTTGAAACTGTATTGGCAATTCCAACTGCTGAAACCTTCACAAAGTCTTCTATTTGATTTTTCTTTTAAATGTCTGTGCTGACATTGAGTCTTGGGCCTCCTGGCTTCAAGGTCTCACACAATGTACTCTAAACTCTAAACCACATCCCTGACCTTATGTGTTATATAAGGTGTGATACCATTTCACTGAAACGATAGGGTGATACCATTTCACCGAGACTCTTCAGTGCCACCCTCGAGAACATCATGCAACAACTGGAATGGGAAGGAATGAGAGTGAAGATAGACAGTCGGCAAGTACACCACATCCGCTTCACTGATGACATCATTCTAATAACACCAAACATTAGCCAAGTGGCACAAATGCTGGCCAACTTCGACCGTGAATGTGGAAAGGTCAGACTGCAGCTGAATCTCATGGAGACAATGTTCATGAGAAACAGACTCGTTCCTGACGTTCCATTTGCTCTCAACAGAACGAACATCTTCAAATGCAGCAGTTATGTGTACCTAGGTTGAGAACTCAACATGATGAACAACCTGGCACCTGAGTTGCGCAGGAGAAAGAGACCATCGAAGAAATAGCTAAGAGGATGAGGAACCTATGGCTCTGGGCACATCTCTTCGAGTCCACCATTCTTTCTGCATTAACATATGCCCCAGAGACCTGGGCCCTACAAAAACAGGATGAGAACACTATTAGGGTCTCCCAAAGAAGAATTGAAAAAGCTATGCTTGGAGGGAGTATCACACTTCACTCAAGTGAGAGAAGGAATCCAGAGTTCCGACCTTCATCGATGATCGAGAATCAGGGATGCTGTCTCGGTTGCCAAGGCGTGGAAAATCAGATGGGCTAGACACGTCATGCGATTTGGAGACGACCACTGGACTAGAGCCGTTACCGACTGGATTCCCCAGGACATCAAAAGATCGCTTGACCACCCACCTACAAGATGGTCAGACTTCGTCAAGACCCTGAACGATCTGTTTGAGGCTCTTTGTGTTCCTAGATCAAGCAGACGCCATTGGGCTACACTAGCACGCAACAGGGATGAATGGAGAAGTTACTGGCACCCGCTCGAGCAAATCGATGAGTAATGGGATGCCAAGTGATTTTATAAAAGAGAAAAAGATCTAACAATTACAATAGTTTTTTAAAAACCTGGTGATCGATGGTGGATGGAGTACAGCAGGATGGGTTTGTCTTTCCCTGGTGTCTGTGAGGTCCTGGTTTTTATTGCCAGCACCAACAAGGAAAAGAAAACAAGAAAGACTGATTAATTGGATGTCTGAGGAGGAAAACAGAGGGCTCTGGGACACCTCACTAACTTCCTCTTCTCTCAGCCATCCATGCTTTCCTTCTTTCCTTTCCATTATCCTTTTCCAAGGGTCTTACCAATCAGGATCAGAACCATCTGCAGATTGGATCATAGTCTATCAAAGCTGGAATAAGTTAAAACAAAACAAAACAGGTGCACTGAGAAGACAGCAGGTGCGTAGAGAAGACAGCAGGATCAAATAAAGGATGGAACCCAGGGATCAAACATGCAAGGCAAGTGTTCCACCGCTGGGCTATGGCTCCAGGGGGAATGTTCTATGATGCACTAAGATTAGATCTAACATGATCATGAGTGAAAAAGACAAGATGATCACAGAATAAAGGAACAATCAGAGTTTAGGAACTATCCCAGAGCATATGAGCTACAGACTTGGGATCAGGCTCTAGTCGTTAGTGAGGCAGCTCCTGGCAGAACAGGAATGGAGAGTCAGGAAGGGAACTAGGAATTGTGCAGTCAGAGAGAACCGTGTCAACCACAGGAGGGCACTGTGGTCCCATGTGCTGGACTGAAATGTCCCAGCCTACACAGCAGAGGTCAATTAAGGACAGCCAATCCCTCTCCCAGGGAGACCTGCCTGCCACTGCCTAACTCAGATCTTACTTTTTAATTTCATTTTAATTTATTAAACCACTGTCAATCACAAAATTATCCATGCTTGAGTTTCAGGCGTACAATGATCGAGTATCCATCCCTTCACCAGTATCCCCTTCCCTCCAACCCCCAGCCTGCCTCACATGGCAGATGTTTTTCTCTTTTTCTTTTTTCCTTTGAGGCACTGAGGTTTACAATACAGTTACTGAAAATGTATCATGCCTATCACTTTACTTTCTTTCAGCACTAAATTCTCACCTACAGGCCTTTTTAAAAAGAGCAGGAGCCTGGACATCATACTTGCTCACCCTGATGCTCAGGATTATGCACGTCTGAAAATTGAGGGAAGAAGGGACTTCCAGTGCTACTTCCCCCATACACACCTCGTTATGCTCCAGATCAAAGGAGTACAGGCAACCAAACTCAGAGCCTTACACAAGTCAGGCATATGCTCAACCACTTGAGCTATCTCCCCAACTTTTTTATTGTTATATAATGCAGAGAAATCGAAAGGAGAAAGACCATCACCACCTACCACACATAACTTTCCCTGGAAAATACATAAACAGATGCTCACGCATGACATCAACACAATAATTGTCCCCCTCAGGCAGGCCAACTCCCACTGAAACAAAGACCCAGCAGCCACTCCCACACCCCAAAGACACCACCTCTGGCTGGACCCTACCACTTCTGGACTGAGCAACGCAGAGAACCTAATCTGCAAAAAAAAAAAAAAAAAAAAAAAAAAAACCTTCAGGTACACAGGTTGTGTGACTGAAAACTTCAAGCCTTCTCGGAATTCCACTGAATTACAAAACACTTGCTGCCAGGACCCTCTTCTTTTCTTAGATCTTGGAGCCAAAAGATAAGGGCTAGTTTGGGACTAAGTGATCAGATAGTAGGAGTCAGGATGCTGTTACCCACTGGAAATAAAGTTCATGTGGAATCCATGTGGTCATTTGGGCACTTCCTGGAAATCCTAGTTCCATTGTAACAGTGAAAACTCTATTGTGACTGCAGATTCCACTGTGACTGATGTTCTGCTGTGATTGTGGATGCTCCATTGTTACTGTAGATGCTCCACTGTGACTGTGAATGTTCTGCTGTGACTGGGTGCTCCACTGTGACTGTGGATGTTCCGCTGTGACTGTGGACGTTCCATTGTGACAGTAGATGCACTGTTGTGACCGTGGATGCAGTCAGTCAGAGACACATAGCCATAAAATGTTTACACCCCCAGGAAGGATGGTTCGTGACTCCAGATCAGTCGCTGAGAACTGATGGGTGGAGGTTGGGAATACGGGGAAGTTGGAAGAGGTTGTAAAAGAGAGAAAGGGTGGGTGCCAGATGCAGTCCTGATATCCAGGGCATTGGCAGTGGCAAGAGTTTGTAACATAACCTTTCACAAGATAGATCAGTCTCTCTGTCTGACCACTCTTTGTGTCTTTTCTGCTCTGTCTTCCTACTCCCCTCCCAAACCTTTCATTTTCCAGACAGCCAGGGTTGGGAGTGGGAAGGAATGGCCAGGCATGCCATACCTGCAAGTGCTTAGGGAAGTATGCCTTATTCCCAGATCTCCTCCAAGGTACTTCTTCTCCCAAATCTCTTATAAATCTATCCTATCCCATCCTAACCAATCGTCTCAATCCCTGAACTAATATAAACATGTCCACATAAGAGACTAACAGTGTAACCTATGGTTTCAAAACAAGCTAAAGAAATAAATGACGATGTTAAAGAACAACATACATCACAATTATAAACTGTTGAGGAATAAAACAGAGATGTTGGGGTTGGGGGAGGGCTGGAGTGATACTGCAGCAGAGAGGGCGTTTGCCTTGCAGGCGGCCAACCCAGGTTCCATCTCCAGCATCCCATATGGTCCGCTGAGCCAGGAGTAACCTTTGAGCAATGCCAGGTGTTACCCAAAAAGCAAAAAGTATAAAAATAGATAAATAAATAAATAATGAATAAGGGAGATGTTGGGTCAAGGAGATGACTCAAAGTGCAAGGGTACGTACTATGCATGCAGAATGCACAGATTTGATCCTTGATTCACATGTTCCCCCAAGCATCAAACTGGAAGTAATCCTGAGCACTGCCTGCTGTTCCCCCAAAAGAAAAGAGAAATATTTTAACAAAAGTTATGATCACGACCACGATCATCCTGTTGTTCATTGATTGCCTCAAGCAGGCACCAGTAACGTCTCCTTCTTTCTAGTCCTGAGATTTTAAAAGAGCCATATTCAATGTTCTTTCAGGGCTAGGAGAATGAGACCTATCATTGTTACTGGTATTTGGCATATTGAGTACAACACGGGAAGTTTGCCAGATTCTGCCATGCGGGCAGCATACTTTTGGTAGCCTTCCAGGTTCTCCAAAGTAAAAACAAGATAATAAGATGTTGCACGGCCACAAATGTGGCCACGCGCTTCCAGGAGCTGCGTTTTATAGCCTCTGGGTCTTGGCCATTGATGGGACCATCTGGCGCCGGTGGCAGCTGGTGGGTGTAACGCCTACCTACTGGAAGATGGGGCATCTGGGTGGAGAAGGTGGGTAACAAAAGTTACATAAAAGAAAAAAAATTATTTTAAAAAGAAAAAGCAATCACTAAGACAAACACAAATAAGGTAAAGGTAAAGGTAAAGGCCCTCCCGTTGATCATCGATTTGCTCGAGCAGGCCTAGTAACGTCTCCATTGGAGACTTTGTTGTTACTGTGTTTGGCATATTGAATACGTCACAGGGAGCTTGCCAGGCTCTGCCGTGTGGCTGAGATACTCTCGGTAGCTTGCCGGGCTCTCCGAGAGGGGCGGAAGAATCGAACTCGGGTCGGCCATGTTGGCTGCGTACAAGGCAAACGCACTATAGTGCCTTTGAGTACAGGAGATTATAAAAAATACATTTTTAAAAGAATATTATCTGTAATCTCTGATAGAATTTCTCTAAATTCCCAGGGCATATATTCTACTTGCTTCTCAAATCTTCTTTGTTAAATTTCTCTAAATTTAATTATCAGCTATTTTCCTCTTTCATAAATTCAGTGAACAATATTAGTTAACTATTAATCATCTCCAACAAAATCACATAAATTTTCCTTAAAGCATTTTAAAAAAATATTTTTTTGCTTAATATGGGGGTGGGAGTATATCTCTCTAATATCATCTAGTTTCTTTGTATTTATACCTATTTTTTATATAGTAGAACCAGAGTGAATACCATCAGATCCAGATATGAACAATGAGGCCTGGAGTTCGTACAGCAGTTAGGGTGCATTCCTAGTTAACCAAGTTCCATCCCCAACACAACATCTTTTCTCCTGTGTATCACAAGGTGCAGCACTGAATGAACCTGAGAGCCTCCAGGTGTGAACCTGAAGGACCCTGAGCTCTACTCAATGGTCCAGGTAATTTTCACCAAGCACCACAAAGCCTGGGCATACATCCTTGGACCCTTGCATCAAATCACAGACCCTGTTAGTTAAAAATTACTGGTAGCGGGGCTGGAGCAATAGCACAGCGGGTAGGGCATTTGCCTTGCACGCAGCCAACCTGGGTTCGATTCCCAGCATTCCATATGGTCCCCCGAGCACTGCCAGAAGTAATTCCTGAGTGCATGAGCCAGGAGTAACTCCTGTGCATCGCTGGGTGTGACCCAAAAATCAAAAAAAAAATTACTGGTAGCATCTCTGGCACCTCCTGAGTAATACTTGGGAAGTCCCCTACCAAAAAATAATAAAACAAAATAAATATAACCAATGTTAAAATGGCAGGATTCATGAATTAGACATGAAAACAATTCAACTAAACATTTAGGGCCCTGTGACCTGGCCAAATTATTTGGCTCAGATTCTCAACCTAGTTTATCATGCTGAGCTTTCACAAGCATGGAAGCAATGAATAGTCACTTTATCAGCATCATCAATAAATATTAAGCACTTTCAATGAACAAAGAGTTGTGTTCACATTTTTTTAAAATATCTTAAACACACTGTTGATACAAGAAGTGGGTAGTTTGGAAGTTTCTGTTTTGCTTTTATGAGTAATACTTTGGATTAAGAACAAAGACACATAAATTAGGGATATGTTAGTTTATTAAATGTGGAACAAAGGGAACAGACACAAGTAGGTAAGTTTCAGAATAAAGAAAGTAACTTCTACGCTGGCAGTTCAATAAGGAAAACAGGAGAAACATTCAGAAACAGTCAAATCCCCCTCCTCCTCAGACTCCCCCTCAGTCCTGCTTTAGTTCAAGTATCCCCCACTTTTCAAAACTATTATGAACCTAAGACATGAAATCATAATACAAATTCAATATGATTATACATCACGTTCCCAAAATACATATGTTAACACATAAGAAAATAATAGCATGAGTAAGATAAGCATTTACTTGGACCCAGACAGTGTCTCATTACATACTCCAGCGACCCTGTGAGATAGCAAGTTATTCTCACTGCCCAAAGTTCAAGCTCGTTGCCAGATTCCAGATATCAAGTACCCTACACCTGACAAGAAATAATATAGCTAATCTCATGCTACAGCTAACCTACAGTGGTAGAGTTATTTTTTAATATGTAATACCAGAAATTTAAGTAAAAGCAAATTGCCACAATTTTTTTCATTTTTTATAATTTTATTTATTGAATCACTGTGAGAGCAGTTACAAAGCTTTTGGGTCTAAGTCTCGGTCATACAATGAAACACCCGTACCTTTACCAGTGCCCATTCTCCACCACCAAAAACCCTAGTATACCCCCATCCCACACCCTCCCCCCACCTGTGGGGCAGATGATTTCCACATTACTCTCTCTCTCTACTTTGATCACATTCAATATTTTGACACCAGACCCACCATTATTATTTGAGATTTTACCCCAACACTCAGATCTGCTGAAAAGGCAACAATAGACAATTTGTGTTCTATTGCTGGTTATGAATAACATATGATGTTGCGTGGCTGCAGTAGGGCCATGTGATTTTGAAATTCCAAAATTTTAACACTTAAATCTGGAGGGATTTCTGCCAAAAGTCACTGGGTTTTGAGATTTGCTTCCGAGTCTCTGGGATCATGGCTGTTGAACTGCTTGATCAGGAGCCAGAGAGGCCGTTTGTGGGTGATGACTTGTGGTCTCATTGGGATGGGGAGGACAGGCCCGGCTCCACCCCATCCCGTGAAGCCCAACAAGTTTCGTCACTGCGGGCCCAAGCTTGACTGTCCAATGGCCTCTGGAGGATGGCGGCCACCAAGCCGCCAGGGGGAAACAGGCGGAGGGATAGCACCATTTCCCCCCTGGGGTGGGCCGGCGACAGTAACCTTCTGCAGGGTCTGGACACATTTCTGCCAAAAGCCGCTAGGTTTCAAGATTTGTTTCTGTGTCTCTGGGATCAAGGCCATTAAGCAGCTTGATCAGGAGCCAGAGAGGCCATTCGTGGGCGATGACTTGGGGTCTCGTTGGGGAGGGGAGGACAGGCCCGCCCCCCCCCCCCCCCGATCCCATGAGGCCCAACAAGTTTCATCACTGCGGGCCCAAGCCTGACTGTCCAAAGACCTCTGGAGTATGACAGCCACCGAGCCACCAAGAGGGAACAGGTGGAGTGACAACACCCTTTCCCCCCTGGGGTGGCCCGGCGACAGTAACGTACTGTGGGGTCTGGACGCCACCAGGGAGAACAGGCCAAGGCACGAAACCTATTCCCACCTGGGTTGGCCCAGCACCGGTAACCTACTGCAGGGACCGGACGCATTTCTACCTAAAGTCGCTGGTTTCCAAGATTCCTTTCTGAGTCTCTGGGATCACGGCCATTAAACAATTAGATCAGGAACCAGAGAGGCCTTGCCTCCAATTATATAGCTGAGCCAGAGGTGGTTTGTGGGTGTGTTTCCCACATACCTAACTTTTGGCTGTTTACTTTCTTGGTAAACTTTGCCCCAAGTTTTTGGGGTCTGGCCAAAGGCACAGCAGCAAATTTGGGGTATCTGGAAGTCTGAAGGTGCCATCAGGCTGCTGATGCACTCGTCTCACAGGTACAGATTGACCTGCTGGCGGCACCATACCCCCAAATTGTCACAATTTGATTGAGTGGCAGTGTGAATCAAACTGAAGGTGGTGGTGGGACCTCATGAAAATGGGAAGAGGATGTTTACTACACTCACTTAGTAACATACTACAACATGGGACATTTACTAGAGTTTGTTTTTTTTTACTAAGCACAGAGTAAGATTCTTTGCAGTAAATACAGATTAGAAGGAAAAGTTTTTATTTTTGTTTGTTGCTATCAAACCACTAATAACCCCAAATCAAGTCATTTTAAGTTTAAATTCTTTAAAAACATCATTGACCTGTGAAGAGGATGGTTTGGCATTCCCTCTATTTTATCCCAAAATTGTACTTGAACCTTAGCAATTAGAGCAAAGGTGGTGCTCTACCCACCCAGACATCAAATGTATATTCCAAAAGGTTAAGACATACCATAGTTAATTAATGTTTACTATAGGAGTTGAGGTGAGTTCAGTGAGGGTGAGGCAGCTTTTTTGTTTTGTTTTCTCCTGTTGTTTTGGAGTTGAGGCTACACCCTATGGTGCTGGGAAGGTTTGAGGGTGTTACTCCTAATTCAGTACTAGCTCTCCAAGCTGACCAAGTGGTGCTGGGGAAAGAACTCAGTGCTCTTTCACGCAGAGCACGTGCTCCGGCGCTGCATTTGGGCTATCTCCTAAAGCTGCATGTTCATCGAACATTCCAGAATATTTAGCTTACCACTCTTAGCTTACTGTCTTGGAATTTGTATCCTAAGTAACAGTACCCACTGCATGTTATGTTTAAAGGTGAAGTTCATTTGGACTGCCTGCGTCTAATTCCAGTTGTCACCTCACAAGCTTCCTGATTTGGGGCATGATTGATTTAAGCACTGAGGAAAGTACCTAAATGTACTTTCCTTGGCCGCATATCGAGTTTACAACACTCTACCTTGTAGGCTTTAAGAACTAAATGAGATAATGATTTCTAAATGAGTTTACAACTGTACCTGGCACATGTTGTGTTAGCTCTTTACCTAAAAAGACCGGTTAACGGTGGAGAGAAATTAGGATGTAAAATAAAATTTTTCTTTTGCTTCCATCTATTCATTTCTATCATCATCACTCGCCTAAATTCAGTTTTCCTCATTATCACCTTTCCTTTGCAGAATTTTCACACTGTTTTTTTTTTCTTTTTGGGCCACACCTGACGATGTTATACTAATAACTGTGGTTATTACTCCTGGCTCTGCACTCAGGAATTACCCCTGGCTGTGCTCAGGGGACCATATGAGATGCTGGGAATCAAACCCGGGTTGGCCACGTGCAAGGCAAACGCCCGACCCGCTGTGCTATCGCTCCGGCCCCTTCACACGGGTTTTAAAATCAATAAATAAAAAGTCTTCAGAGCTCTGGAGAGACAACAGCAAAGAACACAGGCAGTGAAGATATCCAGAAATTGTCTTCCCTGGTTTGTACAGACTTGAGGACTAAGTGCCTCCCACTCATAGCCGCCCCCTACATTCCTACGCACAGAGACAAGCCCCAACGCAGCCTAGGCCACCTCACACCCGACCGGTTACGTCGGAACATCCGTCCCGGTCCCGCCCACGTCCAGTTTCCCAGTTTATTTACTTAAGGGTTTTTATTGGCCACTGGTAACCACTCGCTCTTCGAGGCCGCCCACGGCGACCTTTCCGCGAAAATGATTGGTCGCCCCGCGACAGTTCTCGACGTCCTCTGAATTTCCGCTTCCGGTTCGCCTCCGGAGTCATGGAGACCGCCAAGGCGCTGAGGCATCTGCTGTCAGCGGAGAGATGGCGCCGCGCCTCCGGAGGAGCCCTCCAGGCCCGAGTGAGTGGCCTCTCCCCAACCTGGCCGGAGAGACTCCGGAGCGGGGAAGCTATTCCCTTCGTCCCGAGTCCTTTCTGTCGCTTGATCGGCCCTTCTTTCCCGCTCACAGGCGCGCTCTGCCCTCGTGCCCGGGGTCTCGCAGGTGGATAACAAATCTGACTTTCTGGGGAACAAGCCCCATCGCCGACACCCTGGCATCCTGCAGCTGCCGCGCGTGCAGCTGCCGCAGTCACTGATGCATGCCGCGCAGATACTGCTGCTCAGTGAGTAACGGGGGGAAAGGCCGACCCTGGAAGAAGCGGGGGACTGGGTCTGCACCCCAGTCGTGCAATGCACGTCTTCCTCTTTGGTCCCCAGAGGACCCGATACCGAACGTGGAGAAGCAGGTACAAGCCCTGACCAATTATCTCTGGAGCCGGCATTTACCTGTCGAGTCAGAGGAGTTGCAACAACGGGCGGTAGATCTTGAAAAGAAAATCCTGGAAAATGCAGGTAGAGTTTCAGAAAAGAAAAGACAAAAATCGAGATATCCCTGGGAAATGGAGTACAAGAATTCCTTTGTATGGTCTAAAAGACGCGTTTCAGCTTCTTTGCTTTGTGGCTTGAGCAACAATGACTGTGGCTATATTAAGAAAAGATGGATTTTTTTTTCCCAGAGATTATCTTTGAGGGAGATCAGGGGTGCTGCAGAGTCTTGTCGAGGCACAGAATCAAGAGTAAGCCCTGAGCATATCTCCCAAACAAACAAAAATCTAGATCTTTGGTTTGGGTTCTTTTTTGTTTTTTTCTTTTCAAGCCTTTTGGGTTAGAACCAACCAGGTTTTTAATTGAAGTAAAAGTTTTTGTATGACTCCCTATACAGTAGGGAAATACTGTTAGGGGACAGGAGAATTAAGTATAATTCACCAACTTATTTTCAAAAACGTGAAGCACTTCATTATGCAAACCTAGCTTTTATGCACCTTGTCCTCCCTGCTCTTTCCCACCGTACTTGGTTTATAGTAGATATTCAATAATAAAGTTGTACTGCACTGAACACAGTCATGAGAGTTTAGAAACTGCTCTGTAGGAGCATTGGGAATGTCGCAGTAGTAAATGGCAAGAGTAGGATCCTGATTCTCTTTTTGTCATTGCTACATTTCCCTTTTATTTATTTAATGAAGCAAGGTATTTTTTTAAATTTTTATTAGTGAAAATTTTTTAAATTTTTATTAGGTACAGTTGTAGACTTACAAATTTTTGTGCTTGGGTTTCAGTTATACAATGATTGAGTACCCATCCCTCCACCAGTGCCCATTCTTCACCACCACTAATCCCAGTATCGCTCCCACCCCCTATCCCCCCATCCCACCCTGCCTCTGTGGCAGGGCATTCCCTTTTGTTCTCTCTCTCCTTTTGGGTGCTGTGGTTTGCAAAAGAGAAATTGAGTGGCAGTTAGGTTCGGTCTATAGTCTACTTTCAGCATGCATCTCCCATCCTGGGCGGATCTTCCCAACGCCCTTTATTTGGTGCTCCCTTCTCTATCTGAGCTGCCTTTAAGGTATTTTTTTTAAAATGAAACTTATTTAGAAGGATATGAGGGAAGAGAGAGGGAGAGTTTCATGTTCGAGAGAGAACACAGGCTTCTCCCAAGTGGAAAAAGAAAAGCAAAGAAATGGAAGCGTGACACATGCTCAGGGAAGAACATGGGCTTGAAGAGCAAGTCCTTATTTCCTTTTAACAGAGAATCTTTACTATGCTTTTGAATATGGAACCCTATTCCTGAGGGATAGATCAGTTAAGTTGAATAAATTCCTGTTAGAAGCAAAACACCACTGACAGACGTTGGTGCTGCTGCTGGTGATGATTGTCATTTTTTGTTAGTCTGATCTGAGTTTTTCTCATGGTTTAGCTTCTCTCTTTAGCTTTGAGAATTTTTTCACCTGGCAGCTGGAGAGGAAAAAGTAGACAGTGTATTCAGATATTGGATCTGGGCCCTGTTCTTCCTAGGTCCTCACTTCCAGTCCTTGTTCTCACCCAGACTCATCTCTGACCGAGGAGAAACTCCGTGGAGCAGTGCTAAGTGCTCTGCGTAAAACTACCTATCACTGGCAAGAACTGAGGTAAGAGGGCCTCAAAGGATAGTCTAGTAGGAAAAATACAACTGCCCAGTTTCGTATCTGAGTCCAAGACAAAAGCACTGAGCCCATTCCAAAGGTTGCATTTCCTAGCAATTTTAGAATGAAGCTATGAGAGGAAGATTACTTCCTTTTGATTGTGACTGTGCTCTTGCAGCTACAATGAAGGACTGAGCCTGGTGTATATGGCAGCAAGAATGGATGGTGGCTTTGCCGCAATCATGAGGGCATTCCATGAGGTGAGAGCCCCTCTGCTTATAACCAGATCCCTTTTACCATCAGTTCTCTTATTCATCAAGTAGTTTTCTGGGGTAGGATTCTGAAGACATTGTGTGTACTTGTTTCATGTTTTGGACCTTCCCAGAGAACCACCTGGTGGTGCTTGACAGGCCAGGGATTGCAGAGATTCAACCCAGGATTTTAATATAGCTCACCCCCTTGCGCTATATTCCCAACCCCTGCATCTGGTTGTTTTTGTTAGGGCCACAGCCAGCAATGCTAATAGGCTACTACTGGCTCTGTGCTTGAGGTGTGCTTCCCAACAGTGTTCCAGGAATCATGCAGGGCCAGGGATGAAGTCCAGAGGTCCAGCAAGCAAAGTGTGTCCTCAAGCTCTTTGAGCCATCTCCCCAACCTACATTTTTTCAAAGAGTCTCTTTAGACCAGAGAGATAGATAATACAGCAGGTAGGGCACTTGCCTGGTGATGGAGCCAACCCAGGTTTTATTCCTGGTATCATATACAGTCTCCTGAGCCCTGCCAGGAGTGATCACTGAGCACAGAGGCAGGAGTGAGCCCTGAGCACTGCCAACTATGGTCCCCAAACAATAGAAAAAGAAAATAGTGTCTCTATCTTCTAAAAGGATTTTATAGTTCAAGAAAGGTTAAGAATCAATATTTAAGGAGCATCTTATTCTATAAAATACTGATGTTGACTCTTAAAAGATGTTCACATTTCTGTAGTGGTTTCCAAATTCATATTTACCAAGATCCTAAGTAAGTGTCTACTTAACCGACTGTGAGGTATTGCATGTTTCTTCAGATCCAGACTCGGATTCCAGAGTTCCAACCACAAACCTTAATGGACTTTGGTTCAGGCACCGGTTCTGTCACCTGGTGAGTATCCTCTATCCTGTTTCTCTCACTTCTAGCTGTACACAGTCATGCTTCTATTGCACTAATTTGGGAGCAATAAGAGGGATGAGGAAACTTAGGAACTGGAATGTTTCTTCTCTCCAAGGATGCAGGGCATAAGAAAGTATATGAAGACCTTAAGTGTTACATGAAAAAGATGCATTTTTCAAAAGATAAACTATAAAAATCATTAGTCTAGGATATATGTTTCACATCTCAGGGAGTTTTTCTGACTGCAAATTGTTTTGCTGGTTTTGATTTTGGCCTTTTTGGGAGGAGCCATACCTGGCGGTGTGCAGGGCTTTCTCCTGGCTCTGTGCTCATGGATCACTTAACAGTGCTCAGGGGACTATATGTGGTGCCAAGGATTGTACTCTCCTTGGCCACAAGGAAGGCAAACACGTTACCTGCTCTACTATCTCTATCCCAACTGTCTTTTTTTTTAAGGAGCTTTAAATGAAATGAAATAACATCGTTAGTTTGTTCACCTATTTTAACATAAACTCTTCAGGGGTGAGGTTGCGGGGGTCTAAGATTCCTTGTAGGAGTGACTCTTTGGTATAAGAACTGCTGGTTTCTCTTTTGCCAGGGCGGCTCATAGCACTTGGGGTCAGAGTCTTCGAGAATATGTGTGTGTGGACAGCTCAGCTGCCATGTTGGATCTGGCAGAAAAGCTACTCAAAGGTGAGAACAAGGTATAACAAAGGCCTTTACCAAAATCAGCAGGGTTAAAAAAGCAAAGGAGTACTGGAAATGATGTTTTATTGGGATTAGAAGATAGTACTAAAAGTTAAAGGTGAATCGTCGATCAGTGGCATAGCCATGCAGAACCTTTGTTGGACTGTGGATAAGTTGGGTAAGAATAACAGGTCATGGGGCTGGAGAGCTTAGGTATCCCATATGGTCCCTTGAGCAACCCCCCACCAGGAGTAATTTCCTCAGCACAGAGCCAGGAATAAGCTCTGAGCACTGCCAGGTATGGCACCAAAACAAACAAAACATAGATTACCAGGTCAAGAACCCCAACATTTTCTTGCTCTCTCTTTTTGTCATTGTTTTGTTTGTTTTTGGGCCAAACCCTCTGGTGCTCAGGGCTTACTCCTGACTCTGTGCTCAAGGATCTCTCCTGGCAGTGCTTAGGGGACCATATGGGATACTGGGGGTCAAACCAGGCCAGCTACATGCAAGGCAAACATCTTAGCCACTGTACTATCTGCAGCCCCATCTCCTTGCTGTTTTTAGTATTTGCTTATCTATTGCAACTTACTTTGGCCACTGTATGTTTTTCCTTACTCTCAGGGCTGTGTCATCAGGCTGTCACTTCAGTTTATACCTGTATGCTTATTCTGGTTGTGTCTCTACTTTCCTCCACAGGTGGTTCAGAATCTGGGGAACCCTGTGTTCCAGGCGTCTTTTTCAGACAGTTTCTGCCTGTATCACCCAAGGCAAGTGTATGCAGATTGAGATTGTGGCAGATGGAAAGTAGAGCCGCCAGGTAGAACGTAAAGAAAGCAGAAGAAATCTAGCGGATGGAACCTGTTCCCTGGAAGTGTCCGCTATGTTGTGTTTCTTGTTATGGTCCTCAGGTACAATTCGATGTGGTGGTATCAGCCTTCTCCCTAAGTGAACTGCCCAGCAGGGCTCACCGCACTGAGATTGTCCAAACCTTGTGGCGCAAGACAAATCGTTTTCTGGTGAGTTGCAGCTTCTCTCTGTAGAAATATTAAAGGAGCTTCAGGGGTTTCGTGCACTTCCTTCTGTCCGATGGAGCTTGCCTTCATTCTTGACCACTTTTCTCCTGTATAGATTTCCTGGCTCTCTTTCATTAAAGCCTCATCCTCATCTTGTGAAAAATGCTCATTTTCTTTGAATGCCCACTCTGTCTGGGAGTGCTCTCATAGAGTGCTCTTCTGGGAGTACACTCACAGAGTTCTCTCTATGAGTTCTCTCAAAAGTTCTCTGCCCAGGGTGCTCTCACAGAGTGCTCTATTCAGGAGTGCTCTCATGGAGGGCTATATCCAGGAGTGCTGACACAGTGCTCTGTTGGGAGTACCCTCAGAAGTACTCTATCTGGGAGTACCCTCACAGTGCTCTCTCAGGGAGTGCTCTCACAGAGCTGCTGAGTGTGACCTCTGTCAGTCAAGTCTTCTACTTCATTTCCTTTCTCCAAATAGATCTTGCTGGAGAATGGAACAAAAGCTGGGCACCGCCTGCTCATGGATGCCAGGGACCTGGTGCTTAAGGTAAGTTTCTTTTCTAACCTCCACCCCTCCATATCCCACCAATTACTGTCCTCTGATGAAAACTGAAGAGACTGGTGTACAGCGATGAGGCTGACTCTCAAATACTGGCACGTAAAGTCATTAGGCTCTAGGGCAATGGTCAGCAAAATGGGGCCTATGGATCCAGCTCATTCTGTGACGTGTTTCTGTTTACACCATGGATATTGTGTGTCTTTGGCAGCTTTCACAGACACACAATTAACACAAGTTCACAGTTCTGGTCAGCAGCAGAATTTTTGCCTTTTCTTTTTGGGGGAAAAAAAATAATAAAGAGTTGTCAACACCTGAACAAAAGCATTGCTGAACCAAGAACTTGATCTCTTTGGGATAGTAAGAGTAGCATGAAATCATGAATTTAATTCTCCCGGAGTGAGATTTGACTGAGAGTTGAGGTTGCTGGCAAAGAGAGCACCATACTATGTGCCAAGTTCCAGCTTTTCTCCTGCTGCAAAGAGAAAGTTCTTTGTTTGGAGCATTAGAGATGCAGCCAGCTTAACTCAAAGGACATAGTTAATGATTGTCAGAATTGAATGTTAAAGAAGATCTCAATTTACAGAGTGCAGAGATTAAGTTATGAGAATAGACCCTCTCAGACCCAGCTTTTATTTTATTTTTATTTTTAATTTCAGGGAAAAGAAAAGTGTCTTTTAGACCCACGTCCTGGATTTGTCTTTGCCCCAGTGAGTAGTACTTCTACCTATCCCAACACACAGAGATAAGAACAAGAGGGCGAGAGGGTAAATCTAAGCCCCTCCATTCCCAGGAGCTCTTCACAACGTCGATGGTGCCCTGCCCCTTACACTGTCTTGTTCCCTCAGCCACTGAACTCTCACTCTACTTTTTCAGTTTTACAAGGTATTGTGGCTTGTCTTACCTCCTGTCTTTTCTTTGTTCACAGTGTCCTCATGAACTTCCTTGTCCCCAATTGACAGCCTCTAAGCCCCTGGCCTGTAGCTTTGCCCAGGCTTATCATCCCATCCCCTTCAGCTGGGTATGTACCCTGGAAATACTGCAGCAGAGAGAAAACAAACTGGGAAAGCAGGAGGAACAAAGTCAGACCTGGGAGGCGATGGGGACTTCAGAGTGGCTTTAGAGCCTAAGGGAACATGGCTTTGAATTTGAACAGGACTTCTGGAGCAGGAGTCCCATATCTTTTTCCTGACTGTTTCCTGACTGACTCTCCCCCTCCCCCTCCCCCTCTTCCTCCCCCTTCACTCCCTCCCTCTCCCTCTCCCCCTCCCTCTCCTTCTTCTTCTCCCTCTCCCTCTCCTTTGTTTTTGACCCATACCCAGCAGCACTCAGGTTTCTTCCGGCTCTGCACTCAAGAATTATTCCTGACAGTTGCAGGGGGCCATATGGGGGTGCCAAGGATCAGACTTGGGTTGGCAGCATGCAAGGCAAGCTCCTTACCTGCTCTACATTCCCTTCACCCCCAATGTCTCATATCTTAATCTTAGAACAAGAAGCCAAAGGAAGAAAAGTTCTCAATGGTCATCCTGGCCCGAGGATCACCAGAGAAGGCTCATCGCTGGCCCCGGATCACTCAGCCTGTCCTGAAACGGCCACGTCATGTGCACTGTCACCTGTGCTGTCCAGACGGGCAGGGGCAGCATGCTGTGATCACTGCCCGCAAGCATGGCAGGTACAGAGGGAGTGGCTGTAATCAGTGTGAGGTGGCAAGAACAGACAGCTTTTTTTTTTTTTTGGTTGTTTTAAGTCACTGACCTCTCCTTTCCCCAGGGATTTGTACCGCTGCGCTCGCGTCAGCTCCTGGGGTGACTTGTTACCTGTGATCACACCTTCCTCCACTCAAGATACCTCTGGAAGCTGACAAGAATGGAGAACAAGTATTTCCCTGTGTCAAGCCTGCCAAGACTGAAGCTACCTGGTATCCAGGATGGAGAGCGCTGATGTCTCTGTATACCTTATTTGTTGGAGGTTTTAATCATAATAAATAATTTTTCAAATATTGGAAATGAGTCTTGTGATTCTTTTTGTTTGATGATGGGTTTTGTCAAAACAGAAGTACTCCGGGTTGTCAGGAGTTTTCCCAGCATATGGGAGGCCCTGCAGTGCCAGTGATCAAACCTAAGGGTCCCACATGCAAAGCATTCACTCTGGCCCTTTGAGCCATCTCCTCAGCCCCTTGGATCTTGTGATTCTTAAAAGATGTAGAGGTGAGTGTTGCCAAGGTATATCCTTTTTCTTTTTTCTTTCCTTTTTTTTTTTTTGTTGTTGTTGTTTAAGTCACACCTGGCAATGCTCAAGGGTTTCTCCTGGCTCTGCACTCAGGAATTACTCCTGGCAGTGCTTGGGGGGGACTATATTGAAAGGCTGCAAAAACTAACATTAGGTACTCCATATTAGCCATAGTTCCATATGGTAATGATTTAATGCTAAGCAGGCATATTGGACAGGATATCCAAGTTTATCTTTAACCCAGCTAACATAATCACTAGCATAAGTTCTGGGAAAGCAGAAGAATAAGTAAAGGTGCAGGACCATAAAAGGAAAAGTAGCAGACTATAGCCTAAAAAGGGGAAAGGAAGTCAGATTGGGTAAGCCACGCTAGCAGGTGAGGGCAGCAAGGGAGGGATAAGCCAATCAAGGGTCCTGGGAGGGAGCCAATACAAAGCAGAAAGGTCCAAACCCAAGTAAAGGGATAAAAGGGGATGCTTGCAGGGAGACGAGGTTGCCCTCTGTGCAGGGGACCATGGTTGAACAGTACATGTGCTTGGCGCAAACAAAGAACTTCTTTGCTCGCATTTTTGACTGTCTTGTTCCTTGGATCAAGGACGCTAACAATATGGAATGTTGGGGACCAAACCCAGGTGAGCCACGTGCAAGGCAAATGCCCTGCCTGCTGTACTGTTACTTTGACCCCATGGTATATCCTTTAATAAAGAGAATCCTTGGATTTTCAGTGTGATCTTCCCATACAAATCATTCATATATATTCATAGATACATAGATAGGCATATATATGTGTGTGTATATATATATATATATATATATATATATATATATATATATATGGGCTGGAGCGATAGCACAGCGGGTAGGGCATTCGCCTTACAAGCGGCCAACATGGCCGACCCGAGTTCGATTCCTCCACCCCTCTCAGAGAGCCCGGCAAGCTACCGAGAGTATTCGATATGCCAGACACAGTAACAACAAAGTCTTCAATGGAGACGTTACTGGGCCCGCTCGAGCAAATCGACGATCAACGGGAGGGCCTTTACCTTATATATATATACTCTATTTGTATGGCAAAGCCTGGCAAGCACCCTGTGATGTATTCGATATGCCAAATACAGTAACAAGTCTCACAATGTTACTGGGCCTGCTCGAGCAAATCGATGAACAATGGGAGGACAGCGACAGTGACTCTATTTGTATATTCCCTCCTCCTTCTTGGTTATTGCAGTGACCAAGCGTTTCATATACTTGTGGTTATGATGCTCACACATTCGTAGCTTTAGTGTTTACCAGGAATTATAAATCAGGTTTTGGTGTTTACACATACAGCCCTGTGTGCTCACTAGGTGTGCATTCCTTCAGTTGTCAGTTGTGTACACAATCTCACCAGAGTCACACTTCATGGCCATGGTGCTCCCATGTCTAGTTGTGACAAGAAGCGAAGACTGTGTCTGATGCAGGAGGGGCACTGCAGAGTTTTTTTTTTTTCTTTTTGGGTCACACCCGGCATTGCACAGAGGTTATTCCTGGCTCATGCACTCAGGAATTACTCCTGGCGGTGCTCAGGGGACCATATGGGATGCTGGGAATCGAACCCGGGTTGACCGCATGCAAGGCAAACGCCCTATCCGCTTTGCTATCACTACAGCCCAGAGTTGAGTTCTTGAACCACACACTTGTTGAGGCACAAAGCCACTCAACTATTTCTCTATGTTCTTCTGCATCTCCCAGAAGTCTTAAGCAATACTGTGAGAATACTACTACCAAAGACCAGGACATCCAGGAAGTGTAGAAAGGGGAAAACTTCCTCTATCTTTCAAGGTTGTTTCAAATGGCCTAACTAAAGCAACATAAGCTAGCAGAAGAAAAACTAAATTTACAAGGAACTCCCATACACCAGCAGTTCAACGGTAACCCAGGAATGAGCAGGACTTGGAGCTTCAAAGGGATAACAGGAAATTCACAGAACAATGAGAAGGACTCTAGTAATTGGATGACCGCCCTGTCATACAGATAGGGCATAGACATTTATCTCTAGAAATGAGTTTTATAGACAAGGTCTCCCATCTCAATTCTGTAGTAATTAACTAGACACAAAAGTTTCTCCTGAGCCTGCAGCAGCTACTTCACTCAGGTAATCTACACATCAACGTGGTAGCCATTCTGAACCCCTTCCCCCATCCTTCCTTGGTAATCTGGGACAGTGGGAAAGTGCCCCCAGCTCACTGAGAACTGGCTCAACAAGTTCAGAGTTGTTTGTAGGTCCCCTGTACAAGGTAAGTGCTTCCAAGCCACTTAACTACTAGTAGGTAAACCACTACCTAGTAGGTAAGTGCTTTCAAGCCACTTTACCTACTCCCCACCCCCACCGGCCGGTCCCCCATTCTTTCTCAAGATTCATCAATTCCCCCAAATTCACTTAATTCATGTAACTCAAAAGTAGATCCCGCAGAGGAACTAAAATCTCCATCCCCACCCAGATACCAGAACTGGATTGTTCTGTTACTGGTATACTTCTGTTTTCCCCTAGGCCAGGCAGTTTTGAGCTGGAGCACATTTTTGTCTTTAACACGCATTTCCTTTTCACAACAAGTATCAGAATTGGTACCTTCAGAAGTTGTGATAGCTAAGAGATGTCGTAATACTTGAAATTCCTGACTGTGTGTTTCCATGCCCAAAGCTATTTTTCTGAGATTTCAGTTAAGGGGAGTCCCCCAATATACCAGTTTTTACACAGTGGTGGCAGTAACACTTTCAGCCCCACCTCCTTTCTCCCAGGTGGCCCCAAATCCCCTCTGAAAGGGTGCTGGTTCAGGTATCAGCAGAGCAACCTATAAGAATTGGGGTGAGAGTGGGGAGGGTATGGAAGGCTTAGATCAAATATCCTAGCTGAGGCTGGCCCAGAGGGTCCCCAACACAGACCGGCTGGTGAGTGCTCCAAGAGCTGCCCTATTGGGATGAGACCAGTCCCAGGGATGAACTAAGACTGCCCACAGCCCTTGGATTACTCATGGCACTGAAGAGGAGGAGTAGACAGAGCACCAGCTGTGCCTGGCAGAGAGGCTGGAGTTTCTGGTTTCCAGGATCAGGAGGACTTGAGCCAGGGGAGGGGCCTCCAGGCAGGGGCCGGGCCCCAGTCAGCTATGCAAGGCTGCGCAAGCAGAGGCAGCCCAGAACACGGAGAAGATCCCAATGGGCTCCTGAAAATCAGGAAGGGACACGGCTCTCATCACCTCCACCCTACTCCAACTCCAGGATTGTCGCACTGTTTGCCATTCTGAAGCCCCTGCTTATCCTGCACCCCAGATGGAAGCTCTTCTTGGAGTGAAGCTGGGCTGCATGTTTGCCCTGCTGCTGCTCACTGTGGTCTGTGGCCTCGTGCCCATCTACTTCAAATGGTTCAAGATTGATGCGGCCACAGGTAGAGCCCTACCACCTCTGGGTCCCCATGGCTGGCTCTGATTCTCTGCTGTCCCTGTCCTGGTACGTGGCTCTGAAACTCTCACCGTCCTCCCTCTTAGGAGGCTGATGCTATCTGGTGCTCTTGACTCCAACTTTCTCCTCACTGCCTGTTGGACTGTGACTCCTTCTTGAGTTTAGGTCGCCACCGCCGGGTGCTCAGCCTCCTGGGCTGCACTTCTGCTGGTGTGTTCCTGGGAGCAGGGTTCATGCACATGACCGCCGAAGCCCTGGAGAGAATCGAATCTGAGATCCAGAAGTTCCTGATTCAGGTAAGTGGAGAAAATGCCAAACTTTGGTGCAGTGAAGCAAAGAGAGACTGAAGCAAGAGAAGAAAGGGGAGAAATGATGGAGCCAAGAATATGGGTGGAGCAAGAGAGAAGTTAACAGCTCTTGTATGTGTGGGGTGATGAAATCAGGTCAACACGAGCTTTAGGGAAAGCAGTGGAGCTAGAATGCAGTAAAAGGTCGCTGAGAAGTACCAAGTCCTATCTGATTTCTGCTTTTCCCCCAGAACAGTACAGCAAGCGAGGGAAATTCAGAGGCTGCTGATTCTGCAGAGGTGAGTGTCTCCCACCTGCCCTATCTGGAGGGTGAACCGAGCCACAGACCCTTCTCAACACCTTTGAGGGGAGGATGTGAGGAATTCAAGGAACCCTTTGCTCCTCAGCACTAGAGAAAAGGAAAAGTCAACCCAATGATTTTATGGGTTTATAAGATCCCAGAAAAAAGCTCTTATTTTACCTTTTATTCTTTCCCAAATGCTTGACCTGCTTTCCATGGTTTCCCATTTTCTACCCCGATTAGTAGGGTCCCTGTTAGTCCTTCTCCTTCTTGGGTTGTTGCATGTCCAGCTCCATTTTTATGTCCTGACAGATGTTTTCTGATACTCTTTGGTCTCCCAACGGGAGGTCCATCCAAAGACCTCTAGTCCCTTTCTTTCACACTTCATAGCGCTCTTCCCCCCGACTTATTTAACATAATTTTTCACTGAATCACCATGAGATACAAAGTTACAAATGTTTGTGACTGAGTTTCAGTTTTATGATGTTCAAGCACCTATCTCTTCACCAGTGTCCAATTCCCTTCACCAATGTCCCCAGTTTCCCTCCCACCCACCCACAAATCTGCCACATGACAGTCACTTTTCTTTTCTCCCTTTAGGCACTGTGGTTGCAATACTGTTACTGAAAGGGTAGCATGCCTCTCACTTTACTTCCTTAAGGCACCCAGATCTCTCCCAGAGTGATCACTTCCTTCTATCATTGTCATAGCGGTCCCTTCTCTGACCTAACTGCATTCCCCTCACTGTGGCCAGCTTCCTCCTAAGGACCAGTCCTCCTGGCCTTCATTTCTATTGTGTTTGGGTGTCAGTCTCCTACTGTGTTTCATAAGATCTCCAAAATGTCACAGTCCCTCTTTGTGTTCCCAGATGGAGTACCCCTATGGAGAGCTCATCATCTGCCTGGGCTTCTTTCTAGTCTTCCTTTTGGAGTCATTGGCATTGCAGTATTGCCCAGGGGCAGCTGGAGGAGCCACCCTGCAGGAGGAGGAGTGTGGGGGAGCTCATGTCTTGCAAATCCACAACCATGGACCTCCGCCCTCGCCCTCCCGGGGTCCCCTGAGGGCCCTGGTCCTCCTGCTCTCCCTCTCCTTTCACTCTGTGTTTGAAGGACTGGCCGTGGGGCTCCAGCCAACGGTAGCAATGACGGTGCAGCTCTGCCTGGCAGTCCTGGCTCACAAGGGGCTGGTGGTGTTCGGTGTTGGCCTGCGCCTGGTGCAGATAGGGGCCAGGGCCCGGTGGGCTGTGGTCTCCATTGTGTCATTAGCGCTCATGTCGCCCCTGGGCCTAGCGATAGGGCTGGCTGTGGCTCAGGGGGACACGCAAGGGGGCCGAGGCCTAGCCCAGGCAGTCCTAGAGGGTGTGGCAGCTGGCACCTTCCTTTATGTCACCTTCCTCGAAATTCTGCCCCGGGAGCTGGCTTCTCCTGAGAGTCCTCTGGCCAAATGGGGCTGTGTGGTTGCCGGATTCACCTTCATGGCCTTCATCGCCCTGTGGGCCTGAGACCTACAGCCTCACTGTCTTCTCACCGGCATGCCTGGGACACCCCAGTGTCCCCGCAGGAGACACATCTCCAAAAGCCTTGTGTCTCTCACTGAGACTGAGTGACTTTCACTACACATCTTCCTCATGAACTGAACCCCGATTTCCTTGGTGAGACCTCATTTCTGGACCCCAGCTGAGGGCCAAGGATAGGATGTTCAGGTTGACTGCTGACAAATTGGGGTCTAGATGAAGAACACACTGCAGGTCTGTCTATTCCCCAGTTGTACCGTTTGTAATAAATACCCATTTACACTTCCCCTTTGCCATGCTGTCTTCCTTTCTGCTTGACAGGAACCTGCTGGTCAGGGAGTGGGCAGGGAGGGAGGGAAAGTGCTGTGTGCAGTAGCTGCTGGAACCAGAGTTCCAGACATTCTGTCAGATTCAGATTATGGCCCCCAGACCTGAGAGACTTACTGACATTCCAACCATCCATTATCCCCTTCACCTCAGGTATTGAGAAATTGAACCAGACTCAGGTTTGAGGGAAATGGCCTCACAGCACACTAACTCAGCATTTCATCTGCTCACCCTCTCCACTAACCTCTGACTCAATTCTCACCAGTCTTGCAACATCCTTTGCATAGACCCTGCACACACACACACACTCACATACACACACACACACACACACACTCACACACACACACAAACAGCAGCATAGTGACCATTGATAGTAACAGGAATCTCAGAAATCTAGAAACTTTCTGATACAAATGGACCCATCCTACAGCCAAACCTTGAATCAACCACACACATATGCAACCAACTCTTGAGGTCAGGCTAAAGGGAGCTGAATTCAACCTGGTCCCATGTTATCATATGGCCTCAGAGACACTACGACTTTCTCTGAGCCTCTGTCTCCTCCAGCACCTGGCCCTGAGCAATTAAGCAGCAGTGTGTTTGGAGAGGAAAACAGCACATCTGTTAGGCAGCACCAGCCCTCCTGACCCTGGGCCTTGGGCCCCTCCCCACTAAACTATTTGGCTTCAGCTGGAACGACTCCTACGATATGTCACTTTTGCTAAGCTCAAATACAAACACTGGTCTGTGAGGAATTGAGGAGGAGCAGTGTGACTCCTTCCCAGCCCCTAACCCAGGAGAGGAGGAACATGTCAGACTCAGTGAGAAGTGGGCAGAAGGTGCCTGTGAGCTCAGCACTCCCCATCACCACTCTGCGCTCTCTATTCCACTTTACCACGCACAAAGTCTCCTGAGTTTTTCATTTGGTAATTCTTGTTTTTTATTAATTTTTCAAATCTCCCTGCTCCCCCTTCCTGTTTGGTTTTGTTGTGGTGACTGGGTGTTGCACACACACAGAGACTGGGTGTGATGCTCACAATTTTTTATTTTTAGCTGCGGAGCTTTTACTGAGACTCACATGTCCCCATGGGGCTGGAAGTCATTTGCAGCTCCAGGATCACAGACAGCTGAGCAGCCAGCATCACATCTGACACATGTGGATCACGGGGGAGTTGGGCTCATGTCCATATACTTACAAGGCAGGAACTCTAAGACACTGAAATAGTTCTCGGGCTCTTGGGTTTCATTCTTGTTTCTGTCTCTCTCCTTCCGTCCCTTTCCTCTCCCTACAATTAAGATACACACGCCCAGTTTACACACCCCAGCATAAGTAAAAGCAAGGTTCCAGAAAAACAAAGAGTAATGTTGCCATTCTGGGAATCAATGTTCCTGAAGCACCAATTCTAACATGTTTTCCCTTCACTAGTAAATATTCTCACATATCATATATTCAGAACAATTCCTAGAGCTACTATGTAGTAATAATAATAATTGAAAAAATACTATTTGCCTGGCACTGTTACCACTTCCACATCTCACCTTCCCAACCTACAAGTAGATATTACACACACACACACACACACACACACACACACACACACACACACATATCCAGGGAAGCACATTGAGAAAACTGAAATAATGTGGTTACATATATTTATCTGGGCTCAAATTTATTTTCCTTGATTCTATGAAAAGTTGATATGTAGACTCTAGGACTACATAGTAGTGATAGTACAGAAGGTAGGGCACTTGTCTTGCATGCAGATGATTCAGGTTCAATCCCCAACACTTTATATGGTCCCCTGAGCTCTGCCAGGAGTGATCCCTGAGTGGAGAGTCAGGAGTAATTCCTGGGCACTGCTGAGTGTGATGCAAAAATTAGTCTCTCCTTCTTGACCAACCCTCACCACCTTGACTTTTCCTTTCCTCCCCCATCTTATATATTTGGGTCTAGAAAGTGCAGAGATTGCACTAGATCTTTGAGGCAGGTTGAATAAAGGAACAGAGAGATTTGGCAAGGTCTGAACAGCCAATAATGATAGTGCATTTCACCTCTGATGGAGCAGGTGTGCCCTCTCTGCCTGCTCCAGATGAAACCCCAGCGGCCAAGAGCTTCCAGAAGCAAAACCCAGGTATATGGGTTCCAGGACTAAGACTCCAGGACACATGGTGGCAGAAGAGATGGGACTGTCTCTCCCTGTCTCCCTGCCACTTGGGGTTCTGGTTGTCATGCTCCTGATCTGCCTCTGGGTGCCATCTCAACACATCAATGGCCTTGATCCAGAGATTCCCAAATGAATCTCAAAATGGATTAGCTCCCTACAGAGATGTCTCTGGACCCAAACCATTTACAATGTTAGAATTCCAGAAGTGTGCAGCCCTGCAACCTCTCATGATATTCATAATAAGCAGTAGAAAATAAATGATCTAGCATCTGTTCGTGGCAGACAGGCTTAAGTGGTGGTGGGAAAATTCAAGCAAACCATAATATTCAAAAGTAGAGTTTGGAGGAAATTGTCTGCCATAGAAGCAGGGGGAGGGGGGATACTGAGGACATTGGTAGTATAAAATGTGCACTGATGAAGGGATGGGTGTTTGATCATTGTATGACTGAAACTCACACATGAAAGCTTTGTAACTTTATCTCACGGTGATTCAATTTTACTTTTTTTCTTCTTATGTTTATTTATTGAATCACTCTGGGAAAAGTTATAAAGCTTTCAGGTTTAAGTCTTGGTCATACAATGATCAAACACCTCTCCCTTCACCAGTACTCATTTTTCACCACCAAGAACCCCAATATACCCCCTCCCACCCCTCCCAATGCCTGTGAAGCAGATGATTTCTACTTAACTCTTCTCTACATTGATTACATTCATTATTTCGACAAAAGATGCACCAATTATTGTTTAGAATTTCCCCTGCAACAATCAGAATTGCTGAAAAGGCATTGTGAAATATTTTGTTTTCTACAGTTGGTTATGAGAATTATATAATGTCATGCGGCCACGATTTTGGATTTCTGCAAAGAGCCAGATAATTATGAGATTGGTTTCTGTGTCTGATGTTATGGCTGTGCCGAAGAGCCGCTCATGGGGGGCAACTCATGACCTCATGACCTCATGACCTCGGTAGGGCGTGAAGGATGAGCCAGTACTACCCCCCTTCCCATAAGACTGCAGTTGCCCCATCACTGCGGGCTCATACCTGGCTTTCCTATAAGCTCTGAGGTGGTGGCCACCTTGCTGCCAGGGGGGAAAAAAGTGGAAGGGAGCAACACCCTTTCCCTCCTGGGGAGGCATGGTACCATAATTTAACACATGGTCCATTCACTTTTCTGCTTCAAGCTGCCAGGCTCTGGATTAAGTACTTTTGCCTCTGGAGTCATAGCCATGCCAGAGAGCCGCTTGTGGGGGACAACTCATGACCTCATGACCATTAATCAGCTTGTTAGGAGCCAGAGAGGCCGTTTGTAGGTGGCGACTCAGGGTCTCGTTGGGATGGGGAGAAGAGTCGGCTCCACCCCCATCTGGTGAGGCCCTGTGTGTCTCATCACTGCAGGCCCAAACCTGACTGTCCAGTGGCCTCTGGAAGATGGTGGTCACCAGGCTGCCAGGGGGAAAAGGCCAAGACACAAAACCTATTCCCACCTGGAGTGGCCCAGAGCCAGTAAACTACTGCAGGAACAGGATGCATTTCTGCCAAAAGCCTTTGGGTTCCGAGATTTGTTTCTGAGTCTCTGGGATCATGGCCATTCAGCAGTTCGATCAGGAACCAAAGAGGCCATGCCTCCAATTATATAGCTGAGCCAGAAGTGGTTTGTGGGTATGTCTCCCACATACCTAACTTTTGGCCCTTTACTTTCTTGGTAAATTTTCCCCAAGTTTTTGGGGTCTGGCCAAAGGCACAGCAGCAATTTTGGGGTATCTGAAAGTCTGACATTGCCATCAGGCTGCTGATGCACTCGCCTCACAGGTACAGATTGACCTGCTGGCAGCACCATACCCCCTACGGTGATTCAATTTAAAAAAAAATAATCGTGCATTTCAGGGGCTGGAGCCATAGTACAGCAGGCATGGTATTTTCCTTGCACATGGCACCCCTGGGTTTGACTTTCTGCACCCTATTTGGTCCCTAGAGCCCACCAGGAATGGTTCCTGAGTGCAGAGCCAGCAGTAAGTCCTGATCACCACAACCCAAAACCAAAACAAAAAGTGAACACCCTCCCCCCAAAAAAAATATGTATTTCCTTGTTCAGGCAATAACAATTGCCCATCCAAAAGAGCTGTGATCTTTGGGAGAGAAACACAGTCAACCTGCAGAGACTCAGCAAGGAGGAATCCAGAGGAACTCCTCTCCTTCATGTCAATCCATTGCCTTTGTCTCTTAGTGGCCATGACCAAAATGAAGTTAAAGGACAAAAATACCTTCTGGTGCCCATACATCAGCTTCCTGAAGCACAGGGTGAAAATAAATGGGGGCACGGTAGGGGAGCAAAGAGAACAAGTTGTGGGCCATCGATTCTCTGATGCCTTTGAGTAAAATTATCTGTCAGGATTTTAAAGGGTTGAAAAGGGAGACACAAGACCCTATGGACACCAGACAACTTTATATACTGAGAGTTTGTCCAACTCTACAAAAGAATTAGACATGGTCAGTCATCAGAACTGAATAATTCTATCTACAGACTGAAGTTTAATGGGGGCAGGGACCGGAGGGGTTATTGGGACAACTGTCTCTGGTCAAGGTGTGGTGCTGGAATGATGGACCTATGAAAAGCATCACTGTATCACTATCATCCTGTTGTTCGTCGACTGTTTGTAGATTTACTCAAGCGGGCGCCAGTAATATCTCTATTCGTCCCAGCCCTGATATTTTAGCAGCCTCTCCTTACTCATCTTTCCCAATGATTGGAAGCTCTTTCAGGGTCAGGGGAATGAGACCTGTTATAGCTACTGGTTTGGGCATATCAAATACGCCAAGGGAAGCTTGCCAGACTCTGCCCATGCGGGATTATATATATATTTCTCTCTATGATTTGTTGCCTACTGCCTGAACTCCACCAAACATGGTGTGGTAATTATGAAAAATGGGTAGAAAGTGTCTTACTACGTGCGGCCGTGTAGTCCAGAAAGCGGCCTGGAGCATGGCGGTGGTTGGGTAGTGGAGGTCGGTTGCCAGGGCTGGGTCCCTTTAGATGGGGAGGGCTCTCGTCTGCACCCATTGGGCGCCCCAAGTGAAAACAACCTGGCGCGGAGTCTTGTTAATTATGAAAAGCATAACTAACTAAAAGCATTGCTCATCCTGGTACCTCAATAAAAAGGCCTTTAATATTTAAAAAATAGGGCCAGAGTGATAATACAGCAGGAAGGGCACTTGCCCAGCACACTGCCAACCTGGATTCGATCCTCAATACCCCATCAAGTCCCCAAATACCAAGAGTCAGTCCTGAACACAGAGCCTCAAATAAATAGTAAAATTTTAAATTAAAAAATTAAAAAGCAGAAGAGGTTTGAGAAGAAATTAATCAGATTATTAGACTCTATGATGCTGTCCATACTGGAGGTATGTGAACAGAGACCAGTAGATTTGGGGAATCATGAGTCATGTGTATTATCTCCTCCCATCGCAAGATGTCTTTGTTCTCTTGTAGCCTCCTCTGTTTTCAGCCCTGGTGCTCTCCTTTCTTCCCACTGCCATTTTCTTTTCCTTTCCCAAGATTCTACCAACCAGATTCAGTCCCATCAGCAATTGCTTATGGAAACTGAACAGGATTCACTGTGAGATTGAAACAAGACTAGATTAAGAAGCATATGATGGGACTGGAGCAATAGCACAGTGGGTAGGGCATCTGCCTTGCATGCACCAACCCGAGTTAAATTCCCAGCATTCCATATGGTCCCCCAAGCACAGCTAGGGGTAATTCCTGAGTGCAGAACCAGGAGTGACCCTTGTGCATTGCCAGGTGAAGAGAATGAGGAGGAGGAAAAGGAGGATGAGGAGGAGGAGGAAGAGAAGAAAGAGAAGGAGAAGGAGGAGGAGGAGGAGGAGGAGGAGAAGGAGGAGGAGGAGGAGGAAGAGGAGAAGGAGAAGGAGGAGGAGGAGGAGAAGGAGAAGGAGGAGGAGGAAGAGGAGAAGGAGAAGGAGAAGGAGAAGGAGAAGGAGAAGGAGAAGGAGAAGGAGAAGGAGAAGGAGAAGGAGGAGGAGGAGGAGGAGGAGGAGAAGGAGAAGGAGGAGGAGGAAGAGGAGAAGGAGAAGGAGAAGGAGGAGGAGGAGGAGGAGGAGGAGGAGGAGGAGGAGGAGGAGAAGGAGAAGAAGAAGAAGAAGAAGAAGAAGAAGAAGAAGAAGAAGAAGAAGAAGAAGAAGAAGAAGAAGAAGAAGAAGAAGAAGAAGAAGAAGAAGAGAGGAAGAGCTGAGAGCAGAGGGGATGAGAACTAGAAGTCAGATTAAGAAGTTACCCTTGAGTCACCTAGCCTTGAGATATGTCATTGAAGTGTCACTATAGTATCATGAGTGTTGAAAATTCAAATAGAAGAGAAAGCATGAAGTTGTGAGAAAGAAGAAAAAGGAAGCTAGTTGAACACTAAAGAATACATGGGGCAGATTTTCAGTCTTCTCAATCCCAGCATTCTTTCCAACTCCCCAATACAATTTATGTGGGTTTATGTTTAAAGACATCAGCAGTAGATTATTTTTCTTCTATGTCAGTTGTTTTAAATTGCTATCTCAGATTTGTTGCATGTGAAATATAGAAACATCTTGCTTTCCTCTTTTTATCCAGACAGGGAAAGTCTGACTTTGCAGAGAAGACAGAAGGCAAACACCTGGCACAGCCTGACCACACCCTGGTTTGTCTTCAGAGCCAACTGTCCCTCTCCAGTTCCTGCTAATGCCTGAGAAGTGGGTCTCCCATGGGGTTTCACTCTGACTCTGAGCCTGAGCGTCTCTCCCTTCTCTGCTATCTCACTTCTTCCTGACGCCTACGGAGAATCCTCCCCTCAAACTCTTCACAACAGCCAGAATTTTTAAGCTGAAACCACCAGCTTCTCTTTTCTGTGTTCTCCTAGTTTTAGTCTGCTCCCCACTGAATATTCCCTTCACTCTCTTGAACTCCTTTCTCCCAAGTCAGGGAAACACTTACACTTCCTAGAGAAAGAGGGAGGCAAATACAGAAGTCGTAGGCGTGGAGCTGAGACACAACATAGAGAGCATGTGGCTGCAGGCTCTAAGATGTCACCCACCGCCCCTCTGAGCCTTGGCCTGGGCAGGAGCCCCAGATCTTGGCTTCAGGCTCCAGTATGTTGGTGAGGCAGCTTCTGAGAGCGCAAGGGGCAGTCAGGAGGGGACCTGGACACTGGGCAGTTGGAGAGCCATGTAACCACAGGGGGGCACTGTGACCCCATGAGCTGGACAGGAGTATCAGGACCAGTCAGTCAGGACTGCAGCCACCTCTCACAGCAGGGAAACTGTCTGCTCTACCAAACTCTTCTTGGGTTTCTTGTACAGAGATATCATAGGACAGATACCGTCACCTCCCACCACACACCCCATCCTCTGACACACGTATACATATAAGGTCACACGTGGACACACAGAGCAGTTCTCTCCCTCTACTGACCTAGTAACAGGGTTAGCTGTGTGGGAACCTTCTGGGAAGCTCTGCCTTCACCCCACCCTCCACCCCCTCACCCCTCCATGATTCATACTGCCTGCATCTGCTGCAGCCAGTTCTTTGCTTTTTCCTGCATATTGCTACACAGGGGCAAACTGAAAATTTTTTTTCAAATTTGTCTTTTCTTCTTTGTACTGTAGTATTGAAGTACTTACTGTTCCCAACCTTGGATCTGGTCACCCAACATCTTTCCCGTTGATCACTGTCAGTTACCCTGTAAATAACCTACCCCCTTCTGATACTGCTCTGATACAGCTCCTCTGCATTTAAGATAGACTCCATTCTATCAGAGAGCGTGAAAATGTTCAAGAGTCCAGAACATTCTCACTTCCATGTCAGTGAGTCCACACTAGGCATCAGGCTACCTCCGTACTCAGTTCATAGTCATGGAGGGCAGTGTTTACATCATCTGGTCACATAATATTCATCCACAGAATCCCAGTGTCTTTAATGTTACACAGTGCTTTTTCTTTTGGGGGTGGGCTGGAGATTGGGGAGTTAGGGGTTAGAGCGTTTAACCACACCTGGCAGTGTACAGGGCGTACTCCTGGCTCTATGCTCAGGATTTACTACTGGCAGTGCTCAGAGGCCCACATGCAGTTCCAGGGATCAAACACACCATATGCTTCTTAATTAAGGTAAGCTTCTTAATTCTTGTGCTGTCTTCCATTTCCAGCTTTCTCATATTTTACTTTTTGGCATCCCGTGAGCCCAGACATGCACTCCAGTCCTCTGTAGTATCTCCCTGGCCCTTTTGTGACCCTTATGAAGGAATCTTTAGATTGGGTTCAACTATGAGAAACCCAAGTTAGACTACTGATTATACTGAACCATCTAAAATGAATCTTGGGGCCAGAGAGATAGTACAATGAGTAAGGCACTTGCCTTGCATTTAGTTGACCTAGATTCAAGCCTCAGCACCCCATAATGTTCTGAGTCTCACCAGGAATGATCCCTGAGCACAGAGTCAAGAATAAGCCCTGAGTATCGCTAGGTGTGGCCAAAAACAAACAAACAAAAAACATAAAATGTAGTGGAATCTAGGTAACCATTGGGGAGATCTTATAAGGAAGGGTTTGGAAGGTGTCCTTGGACACTCCACTCAACTTTCCGCACAACCTTGTCTAAGATCATCCTGCTGGTGACCTCTCTGAAATTCTGTGATATTTCTCACCCATCACCCATAACTGATCACAGAATTTTCGCACGGTTAAGTAGGTCCCCTCTCCCAAACTTTAAAAGAGTACCATGATGAAGAACAGTTGTGTTCCAGAACGTCCTGACCCCACACCAAGCTGTCTTCACCAGTGCAACTTGAGGCAGCGGGGGGAGCGGGTTGAGTTTCCCTCCCTGCCCCTGGCAGCAGAGAACCTCCAACAGCACAGTCATGCTCAAGGCCACTCTCCACAGGCTCCAAAGAGCCTCACCTACAGGGGAACCTGCAGAAAAACCCAGGTATGCATGACCCGTGACTGAGATCTCCAAGCTCGCTTAGAACAGGAATGGGCCTCTTCCCCCTCCCCGTCCCCAGCTCTCCAGTTTTCCAGTAGCTTGGCAGTCACACCAACAAAATGCCTCCAGTGCCATATAATCTCATCAACAGCCAAGATCCAGAGACCATGAAATAAAGGTCCTGGAAGAGAACAATACAGAATATCCTGAGTGCTCAGCCGCACTTGTGGCTGTGTGACCTCTTACACTCTAGTCCACTGATGTACCAAAAGTAGCACACATTTTTGGGGGTTTAACATATATGTTTGGGGGGGGAAGGCTGGAGCAATAGCACAGCAGGTAGGGCATTTGCCTTGCACATGGCCAACCCAGGTTCAATTTCCAGCATCCCATATGGTCCCCTGAGCACTGCCAGGGGTAATTCCTGAGTGCAGAGCCAGGAGTAACCCCTGTGCATCGCCAGGTGTGATCCCCCCCAAAAAAACATATATGTTTGTAATCTCTTATACAAGGGCTTAAATAGCTCCAGGATGAAATACATCAATCTTCACACACTATCCTCTTATGGTGGTGGGAAGGTGCATGGTGATGGATTGGTGTTTGAATGAGCTATTGTGAACAACTTTATAAAAATAAAATTAAATTTAAAAAAAGAACAGTTGTGTTCTATTGGAATAGGGGCCGGTGACTAGGGAGTCACATTCTGCCAAGTGTCTACATGGTATGGGCCCCCTCCCACTGTTTCCATCACTTTGATAAGACAACGTTGGGCAGGGAAAGGGTCTGAAGAAAGGAGTGCGATGCAGGCATCTTTAGACCAAAAACAAAGAAGAATAGTGTTGATATTCCTCTAAGTTTATTGTTAAGGCAGAAGTGTGGGAGACAGGAGGGCACCCTCCACACACAGCACACTGTGGTCAGAGCCCCCAAGGTAGCCCTTCTCACCCCCATGCCAAGCCCCAAGCAGCCCTGCCCCAACTTGGCTCCCTCCCCCCCCCCCCACTCTGGACACACACTGTCTAGACAGCTACCAAGGTTAGTGCAGCCATTGGCCCCAGGCCCCTTCCTACTGTCCCAGTTCCAATCCTTTCTTTTTGTGTGTTCATAGCCCATCTCCTCCCATTCTGACTTCATTTCACACACGGGAGGATTCCGTCCCATCATGAGGACCACTGACCTACCAGCAAGTCTCCCCTCACACACATTCATTTGACCCACACCTTTCCAAAAGCTCTGATGGGTGTAGGAGATACCATCTCAGATTGGGTGAATGCAGCTCCCACCCCAAATCTCCCTACCTCTGGAATCTGAAATAAAGAGGGAAGAATCTGGTAGAGATGCCATAGACAACTCTCTCTCCTCCTCTATGGACACCGAGATCAGGGAGAAGGTCTATATGCCCTCTCCACCTTAACACCAAAATGAGGGCTAGGGAAATGTAGGGGTCTGGGTCCCTAAGAGATGTTAGGCCATCTCTCCCAGGAGCTGAGGGGAATCACAGGTTAAAGGTCAAGGTTAGGGTAGCAATCAAAGATCAAGATCATCTCCCACATGATCTGCCTGTCTTCCCTTGCTCACTCTGGCCCGATGCCCTATGCACCTCCCAGGTTAGCGCTGGGGGAGGCGAGGGCCAGGTCCCACACTAGGGCAACAAGGGCCTTTCAACAGGAGACCTCCATGGTGTGCCCTGGGGGCCCTGAAGGCATCGTCCCAGACTCGCTACTCTGGGACAGAGTGCGAGAGCGGGACCGGTTGCCATCAAATGATGCCGCACTGGTCAGAGAGGCTGTGCGTGATCTGGACAGGCGAGTCATGCAGGATGATGCCACTGTGGAGACAGGTGGTGAAGCGAACAGTCAGAAGGGAAGGGGCAGAGAGGCTGGCAAGTTTGCGGGGAGGGGTAGTGCTTAGGGCGGAGAGGGAGCTATACATGGGGCCAGAGGTCCCTATGAGCTTGATTTGGTGGCTGGTGGTAGTCCAGGAATCAGTCAAAAATGATTCCTACCCCCTAGAAGCCCTATCCCTCCTCCTGGGCTGTGACCCCTGTGTTCTCAAGAAAGCCTCCACCCCATACTCACTGTAGCCCATGCCCTGCAGGAAATACTTGAAGGCTTCAGTCAGCTTGCCTGGCTGTGGATATAGATGAGGGACAGAGATGAGAGAGGTAAGAAGCTGAACAGCTGTAGGGGTGAGGTGCGCGGCAAAGGGCATGATGCTACTAACCCCAGATAAAAGCCATCCTCACCTGAGTCAGCTGGGGTTGACCTCCAGAGTCGGCCATCTGTTCAAGGAAGAGCCACTCAGAAAAAGTGACACATACATAAATAAAATGAGCCCTCCAGGAAAGTAGAAGAGTGCCACTTCTCCTCAGCTTCATCACCCTAGCAGGCTCTTAGATTTGGTTTGGTTCTTTTAATTTGCTTGTTTGTTTTAACATCATTCACTTCCCCAATCCCATGCAGAGCCCCAGAGGCCTGGTAGTTGAATCCAAAGAGGGAAGAAAGCTCCGGACAGAGGCCGGGTGTCAGGCTGGTCAAGGATTGGGGTCACTGACCTTAAGGAAAGAAGTCTGCGTAGGGTCCAGTTTTGAGTTACATTCCACCTGAAGTAAGGAGGAGGCTGAATGAATGAGGTCACACTTTCTGTGGCCCCTCCCATTCAAGGAACCCCAGAACCCAAACCCCAATTCCTTTTCTTCTCGCCCCCTACCCTTTCTTTCTTACCAATAATCAAACTCTTACTCCTGTAATCACTCTTCCTGTCCAAACCAGAGCTTGCTTCTTGGAACAAGAGCCCTCTAACCACCTCCCTAGGAGTCCAACCCACCCTCACCCTCAGGAAAATTTCCTACTGACCACTGCATCTTCGTGGGGTGCTTGGTCTCCTACCACCAGCATCACAGGGCACCTAGAGGCAGTGTCAAGGAGGAGGCGGTAAGCCCCTGGCACTCCCTCATCGCCTCTTCCCAGAAGAGCACTTGGGAATGACTGGCTCAGAGAAGAAACAACCTTCCAGGCCCCACTGAACACCAAGAAGATTCAAAGGGAAAAGGTGGGGGATTTGCTAACCATGGTGGGGTGGGAGGTGGCAAAAAAATTCCCTAGCAAAAGATTCTCCTTCTAAGGGATGCAGACAGCAGGAAGAGGCACAATGCATTGTCCCTGAAAAGTCTTACTTGAAAGTGGTATCACCTCCGCGCTCTAAATTCAGGTCTCGGCGGCTAAAGAGGGGTTGAAAGAAGGGTAGGAATTTTAGGCAAGGCAATGCTATCCATCCAGATATAAGCTATCTCCCCCATGATGAAGCGATCTTCCTCCCCAGAATCATTGTCAAATACTGGTGATTTAAAGTAGGAAGAAAGGTGGCAGGCAGACAGGAAGCACAATCTCTATGGTCACTTGTGCCCCAGGGACCCTGACAAAGGGCAATGAAGGAAAAGCTAATGCATAAGGATAGGACGTCATTATACATCAAGGAATCCCCAATAGGAGAAAAAGAAACAGTTCCTCACAACTGACCCCATTGGGTCTCTTCTGAAGCTGCTACTTTTACAACCCGGCCCTGCCCTCCTTAAACAGTGAATTTCCCAGATTTCTCCTTCTTTTTCCATATTTCCCATGACCCCCTATAGTCCTTGCTTCTACAGGTCTTAGAAGCATGAGCATACACACACACGCGCGCGCATACACACACACACATAAACATGCGTGCACACAAAGTTCACTCACTTGTTATAGCTGTTCCAATACAGTTCAATGTTCTCCAGGTTGGGAGCCTGTGTGATGGTATTTCTATATTTTTGTATCAATTCAGAGTTTCCAGACAGCTCTTCCTGAAGGAAAGAAGAGGGAGAGAAATTAGGTTGGAACAAGAAGTCTACAGTTAGTAGAAAAGAAGCAACCCTTCATCCCTCCCCAAATCCTGTGGCATCTAAGAGACACTCAAGAATCCACTGCCATTCTACTCTACATCCATTTACCTGACTGAAAAGATGTCCAAGGATCATCTCCGGGATGGAGGAGGTGAGACCTGTTAGCTATGAAGACAGAGCAGGTGAGAAAGCTCGTGACATAATGGGGAGGTGAGTCCAAAGCAAAGGGACATAGTTCTTTCCTGCTCCTCCCTCCCTCTTTGAAGCTCAGTGACCAATCATTTATGCCAGGAGAGCCTAATTGGATACAAACAAGGGACACCCCCCACCCTAGAACTCAGCACACAGGCCCCTCCAAACCTTGTGGGCTGCCCAATCCATCCAACCCTTGGCATTGGGGTCAATGTTGATGAGGACGAGGCCCTCAACAGTATCTGGGTGGTTAAGCTGAGGAACCAGAGAGATGAGGAAAATCAGAGGCAGGTCATGACTGTATCTCCTGATACAGCATACCCAAGCCTTAGAGTTTTCAGAGGCTTGATCCCACCTCTCTCCCCTTCCCCAGAAAAACTCCAGGACATAATTCTCTCCTAATCAGTATGCCAAGGGCCTCCAGCCACCTTTCGTTCTTATGAGATTTTTCATTTCTTACAGCGTATCGTGACAGGATGTAAGCACCAGCTCCAACACCAACTCCAATGATTGTGGAGAAACTGAAAGGAAAATGTGCATTTAGTGGATCCTAGAGTCCAAAACTTCCTAATTTCGGGAGCCTCCTTCCCAAGGCCATGGATACAAGGAAAGACAGAAAGGGTGCTTCCTTTGGGGATGGGGAGTGGTGAAAGGGAAGGTGCCAGGGAGCTAAAATTCACTGGAGCAGGCTTGAAGGTCCCTGTAGTCTATCTGCTCCCAGCCAGCTCGCTTAAGGAGAACCAGCATCTTCCAAAAAAATACCCATCCAGCAACCAACTAGATGTGGTTTTCCTCTACAGGACCTTCTCCATTCTCTTTCAGGAGCTAGTTCAACTTGTTTTGATTCCTGGTTCCTCTAGAGGAACTGGGAAGAAGGAACTTGAACAAAATATTTCAATTAAAAAAAAAAGACAACTTCAGTGACTCACAAGAATTGGGGAGGTGGAAGGGGAGGGGAAGAGGAGAATAAAGCCAAAGAGGTGAACCAGAGCTTCCCAGTGCCCTGGTGCCCAGGAATAACCAAGCCAAAAGCAGAGTCCCAAAGTGGCCAGCATATCCTGTGCATACCAAAGAGGCCTCACCAGGCTTCCTCCTCCGCCCCCTCACACTCTTCCTTACCCAGGGCTCCTCTAGGTGTGCTGAGAGAGGAGAGTGGGAGGTAAGGACAGGTCTATCTGGTTTCTCAGGGATTAAGTCACCCCCTCCTCTTCCTCTCTAACTTCCCAGATCAGAGCAGCTCTTCCTCAGCCTCATTTGGAGCCAGGCACAGACCCCTCCTGACCTTTGCCTCCATCCATCAGGGCTAAATAGTACCGTACTGTCATTTTCCTACACCCAGCCCCTTCCTCTCAACAACCAGAGGAGGGGACAGAAAAGTTCTGACTGGGAAAGAGACCCTGCCCAGGAACCAAGGCAGATACAAGAGGTCTGTGAGGCACCACGTGCAGAAAAAGAGAACCCCTGGTTTGAAGGGGCCCCAGGACTCTCACTTTAAGTATTGAAGGATGCAAGGGATCATGTCAGCAAGCTGGTCCAGAGATGGGTACTGGTACCTGAGAGAGAGAGGAAAGCTCAGGAAAATCCCAACCCAGCCACCCTGCCCCCACACCAGGCTGTTGTACTCATCCTCTCCCAATCTCCCCTGGCACCATGCCACACCTGTCCCATGCCTCACACTCCAGTGAGGAGGGAAGGAGCTAATTCTCACCCCAAAGGGAACACAGGAGCCCCATCTTCCATTCCAGGAGCATCCACATGAACCCGCACGAAGTTCTGAATGATTTCCTGCATATCCCCAAATCGAAACAGCGGCTGGAAGCAAGATTTATCTAAAGAGAATCCCCATCACCCCAAAAGTGGAATCAGTCAGGGAAGCACATCCCCAAGTCAGAATCCAACCCTCTCTCTTTCACAGTCAGAGGAGGAGAAACTTCTTGGCATTACACACAGCCCTTTCCAGCCCAGACTGTCCCCATCCAGGCCCTAGGGGGCCTGACCCTTCACCCCAGCCTCTTCCCAGAAAGGGATGTGAGAGAAAAGGGATGTGAGAGGAAGTGAAGGTTCTTACAGTTGAGTCCTACATCATGGTAGGTGACTATTGCTGGGCGTTTCGGTTTGGGGGTTCCAAAAACAGTAAATGTGACAGAGCCATAAGGTGTCTCCACAGAATGTGTCTACAGAAAAAAAAAAGTGGAGGAGTCTACATCAGGTAAGTGTGCAAGAGAAGGAGGTGCCACTAAGGGTTGGGGGAGGGAGGACAAAGGCTCAAAGGGCTGTAGCGCATGCTTTGCATGAGGGGGCCCTAGGCTCAATCCCCAGCACCACATGGGCTTTCTGAGCACTGCTCAGCTCAGAGTGGCCCTGAACATACCGGATAAGATCCCCATCATCCCCGTGCAACCCTCCCAAAAAAGGTTGAGCATTGTGAGGCAGAGAATAAAAAAAAAGGAGAAGGGAACGAAGAATTAGAAATAGGACCTTTTAAGTTGACACAAAAATGCCATAGTAAAAGATTATTTTGACTTTTACTATATTTTTTATTTTGACTAATATTTTGATTATTAGTAGAAAAGAATAGTGACAGACTGGAGTACACGGAGGTATTGAGAAGGGAGGAAAAGGAAGAGGAGGGCAGTGAGGAGGGAAAGGACTGGAAGAGAAGGCAGGGGAGCAAGGCTGAAGAGAAGCTCCAAGAACCCTCTCCTTAGGAGGAAGGGAGGGGAGGCTGTCCTTCAGCCCGGGACCACCCCGCCCTATTACCTGTCCCTGGTCCAAGAGGATTCGGGCAGCTAACTCAGCCTCCTGGAGACACACACACATACACACACACGAGAGAGAGAGAGAGAGACACAAACACACACAAAGATACACAATCACAGGGAGTCACAGATAGACATGGATGGACAGATGGACACACTCAAAGAGAGAGGTAAGGAGAGACCAACAAAACAAAGACAGAAAGAGAGGACAAGAGACATGGAGAGGATGAAGGTTAGTGCAGGGACAAGACAAGGGTGTGGGCTGTGGAGGGCAGTGAGGGGGAGAGATGCTTGCAGAGGTGGAGAGAATTGGGCTGTGGGTTAAGAGGAGTTGGTGGACTTGGGAAGGCAGGATTACAGTAAAGAGAGGGTCTCTAACAACCTTGGCCACCTCGACTGTCTGCCCTGGCAACAGCGGCTTCTCCTCGGTGATCTGCACCTCCTGTAGCTCCGCCATGGTGGCCTGGAGGAAATATTGGGACCTGGGAGGGTGCCTCCACACCCACACATCTCTTCTCCTGCCTGGCTGTTGCTCCAAGCTGGTGCCAGAGAGCAAAGAGCCTGGGAGGGAGCTAAAGACCACAGCAGCACACAGCCAGGACCCGCCCCATGAAGGAAGGACAGTGTTCAGACTGCCCATCCCCACTGCTGCCCCTCAACACCTCCAACTGGCTCCCCTGCCCTGATGAAAATGCCAGGGTGGGGCTGCAGCTCAGATTTCCTGGGCTATATTTAGGGGCCACCCCACACTCTCAATCAGGCGCGAGACTCATAACTCAGAAAGTGGGTACTCCAAAGATACTAAAAGGGAAGCCACAGTGGGCTGTGACCTTCAACGACAACCCCAAGGTCAGTCGCTCAAAGGAAAAGGGGCTAAAAACTACCCAACTTCATGTCGAAGACGGGTAAAGGAGGAGATGAGAAAAGAGGAACAAGGGCCATTAATGCCCAAATGACCCAAGTCCTCCCTTCCTTAAGACTCCCTCCTAGTCCTGGTAAAGGGGACACAGAACTTATGACAGTGGGAGGTACCGGCCACCTGCACAGTCAAGAGCCTCAACAGGGGGTGGCTTACCTACTGGGCTCCTATTGGCTCAATGCAGCAGGTTAGGGGTCAGGGTTCTCACTTCTCCTGCCTCTGGAGTCTGAGAAAACAAGAGAAAGAGGTGAATGACACGGAAGACAGATTCTGGGTCTCTTAGGATCCAAACAACGGGACCCAGACCTAGATTCCCTGGGTCAGCACCCCTCCCCAGGTCACTAACCCTTGGCAACCTGGATCCCTGAGTCCAGTGAATAGTTTTTTCTCAGAACTTCAGCTACAATCAATATGGGCTGGATGTGCGCGCTGCCGCCTGTGGGTGGGTATGGGGCCGGGCCTGGCCTGGGGAAGAGAGAAGAAACTGCTGATGTGGAGGAAAGAGGCGGCTCGTGTGGGAAAACTCTGGATTTTCGTGTCCCCCTCGGCTGCCACCACAGTGACCTTGCTCCAATCAGTTACAAACTCTTGGCCTTACTCACCTAGCTGCAAACTGCCAGTGGGGCTAGGAATCCCGAAGGTTTTGGACAGCTCTCAAGAGGAGGGTAGCAGGGCACTGAATGTCTCCCTCAACCGTTCGAAGGGGAAATAAATTAAGCCTCAGGCGTTGGCTTCTCTCCCACCGCCCCCCGCCCCGCGAACGGGAAGAGGTAGGGGAGAGAAGGAGGGCAGACCCACAATCTCCTCTCAGCCTCCCCCAAGACTGAGGCCGGCTGGAAAGAGTTGAGGTCGGGAGGGAGTCTGGTCAGGCCGGGCCCCCGAGAACTGACCCTGCGGGAGGGCCCCGCACGGGGACCGAGCCTGGACCCCCACAACCACCTCGCGAGCACCCCGAACAAGCCCTGCACCTAGCTCAGCCTCCGCCCTGGTGCGCGGCAGCCGGGTGTCCCTGTTGGCCGGCCCCTGTCCTCAAAGGATCGGCTCCCAAGGGACGGGGGGTCCCCCCGCGCGCTCCAGCCGGCCGCCCCTCCCCCTACCTGCTGCCGCCGCCGCCGCTGCCACCTTCACTTGCCTTTGACGCTCGGCCCTCCCGGGCCTGGGCTCCCCGCAGACCCGCCCCCGGCCCGCCCCCAGCTGCCCACGGGCCGCCGGCGCCCCGCAGACCCGCCCCGGACCCCCGGGAAACACGCCCCCCGACCCCGCCCCGAGCAGCGGGCGGCTGTGAGCTGCAGCGCCCGGGCCAGGGGCGCTGGGGAGGGACCCCCGCCAAGTGCCGGTCGCCCGCTGGCGTCTCTCCCGGTCCCACATCGCCCCGCACCCCAGACGTCGTTCGTGGGGTGTGCGGGGACCCCGCTGACCTGCGGGGATGGTGGTGAGAGGGTGGGGGCTCCCTGCACGGCGCCCCGACCCGTGACCTCGATCTGCCCGACGCCCCCTCCCAGACTCAGTCTTGGGGACCAGAACCGGGGCGATGAATCCGGAGTCCCGACCCTCCCCCCAGCACCACCACCAACGCGGTGTCCACTCCGGAGTCGGGGACTGGGTTAGGGGCAGGGGCGAGGGGCGGGGGTCTCGCCCGCCGGGAGGGGGATGAAGAGATGGTCCTGTGCCAGAACCTAGGAGCGGGCCGGGCCGGGGAGTCCGTCTCGGGGGTGGGGGGAGGGGGTTCGGCGGGTCTCGGTACCTCCGCGCTCCGCTGCGTCCCGAGGCGCGTTCTCTGGCTGCTCCAGACAAGTTGGAAAACAAGCCCTGGAGGGGCGCACGGGGAGGGGGGAGCGCTATAAATAGAGAAAGAGTACAGACAAAGGGGGGGACCAGGGCCGACGGGGACTCCTGGGTCAAGGCCCCGGAGGAGGGGGTGGGGCAGGGACCCCCAGGGGCTCCGAGTTCAGGGTAAACAGGCCCGGGGGTGGAGCTGAGTGTGCGCGGCGCGGAGTGGGGGCTCAGGGAGGACGTGGTGTCCCGGGCTGAGACCCAGAGACCCTGGGCGACGCCGCTAACCGCTGCGGGTCCGCCCGAGCGGGGGGAGGAGGAGGCTGGGACCTCTGAGTCCCCGCGTCGCGTTTAGGGCCCGCCTAGCGCCCCCCGCCCCCTTCACTTAAAAGCACCGTCCTCGTCCCCGTTAAGAGAAAGGCCACCGCCCGGAACGGAATGGTGATGTGGCTAAGTGGGTTGGGAACTTTCTTTGGCAAAAGGAAACCAGACCGTCTCTTGCTACCTATACCCCTTCAAGCTCCTCTCCCCCGCTGCTCCCCACCCTGGCCTCCTTCATCCCGATTCCGGAGCAGCCACTTGGGGGGAGTTGAGTCGGGGGCTGGGCTACAGGCCAGTTGGAGAACAATGGCCAATGGAATAGGAGCTGCCAACTGCAACCCCCGTGCAGAATGGCCCCTCCCCTAGGACCCTCAAATTTCCCGCCTCCTTCTGCCTAGGAACCACCACCCTCACACCCCCGCCCCCCCCCCCCCACACACACACAGCTCCCCTCCCGACCTAGGAACATCAATGCCCCTTTCATCCCTGCTTGGCAGGGTCTGTTGGAAAGAAGGAGGGGCCCAGAAAGGAGGGGGTCCTGGGTGGGAGCACCCATGAGGATCAAGCCAGTTCTCAACAACCCAGTTTAAAGGACCTTCCCCCTAAGTACCCCAATTTGGAATATCCACATTTTCCTCTGTTCCCCACTGCCGTGCCCGTAGAAACTGGCACAGAAGCTGGGCGTCCTGGCTCCCCGCCTATTCCCCACTACCCTTAGCAGCCGGGTTAACACTGTCCTGGACCAGGGGAAGCCTGCTGGGATCTAGATCCTACTGAAGAAGCTGGATCGGAAAAGAAAGGTTCCTGAGAAGCGCTGCCTTCAACCCTTCCCCAGACTGTCTTCCTTGGAGTGGGGGAGGGAAGAACCTGGAGGTTCCAGCAGCTAAATTTGTCTCTGGGTCAGAATGACTCAGGGGGAACCTGATAAGGGGCCTGGGGGGCGGGGAGGGGGGGGGAGGATGGGAAGGACAGACAGGAGGTGGGAAATTTGCACTAGGATCTGCTTGCTTCTTCAACTTCGGGGTCTCCCTCCGTGGTAAACAGAAATGACAACCTGCTCCCCTCAGATAAGGTTCCTCTGGGCAGCTCAGCAGACTCAGTGGCCCAGCAGAACTCACCTCTCCCTTCAGCTTCCTTCTCTGGGAGGACAAGCAGTTTCACACTACCTTTAAGAGTTTTAAGTAGCTGCTATGTACCAGCCACTCCACAGATGGAATTCAAAGGGGTGTCAAATCCAGTCAGTCATAGCCTATCTAGAAGTTCATGATCCTGCGGTTGCTGGAAGGCATGAAAGTAGGGAAAATGATGGGGAAGGGCAGGGGAAATGATGTGTACATGATTGTGTTTCGAGGACAAGTCCTGTTCCAATTGTCTCCCGTCCTCTCTAGTAGGAAATCAGAGCTTTCTAGCCATGCAGTTTGTCTCCACGAACAGACAACACACAAACTCGCAATATGTCAAGTTCACACAGTATTCTAGCAATTGTTTGGGACATTGCTATACAATAGCACCTACACGTGCAATCCAACTACACGTGCAATCCACTTTATGGACTAAGTTCTGTGTGTAAATAGAGTCGCGGGGACGGGGGGTGGGGGTGAGGTTCGGACTTTGCAGTAATTCAGAAATTCTCTGCAGCTGACTGCCTAGACCCCCGTGATCGTGATCTTAGTGTAATTCAGAGCAGGGAACAGGTTGTGTTTCTTGTCTCACCCACTCCTTGGTCTTCAAGAAGTACTTGAGAGGAAAAGAGAGGCCTATCCAGGCAGAAAGCAAGAGAGAGCAGGAGGGAAAAGGGAGGTCAGAAATACAGGCATGATATTTGAAGAATTGAGTAGTAGTTACTATGGACCAGGTACTTGGCACTGCAAGAGGAAACATGAATTTCAGTTGAACTTCAGGAAGTCAAAACCAGTTCAAATCCATCAAGGGACATTTCGCAGCCCTCCTTTTCAGCTGCCATCTTGCTGGACCTCAATGCAGGGCTGCTTGGAACACCCTGTAAAATCAGCTTTGATGAAGACGGTGGGGGTACACATTCTTCATCTTGTCTTTCTGCACTCCCCTCCCCCAACACATACATACACTCACACACCAATCTACTCTGGGTATGCAACTATTTCCTTTTACTTTATAGGTGCTTGTCATCCCTGGGAGTCACCTGCATCCGAACTTGAGGTGTGTAATTTATTTTAGGGGTGCTCCTCTCCTTTTTCTCTCGAAAAGCCCGTGTTCTCTCTGGAGCATGTTCTCTCTCTGTCTCTCTGTCTCTCTGTCTCTCTGTCTCTCTCTCTCTCTCTCTCATTCCCTCTCTCATTCCATAAATAAAATTCCTTTGCTTCACTTTTTGTCTTCAGAAATTCTTTGGTGAGAATATGGGAGGCCTGAGTAGAGGGCAGGACTTGTACGTTCACTCTTTGTGTGTCTTCACCTTCTCTGCCCTCACCCAGGAGATTGTGGTGGATCCAGCAGAAGGGTAGGTAATGGTATCACAGTCTGGGGACTACACCCCACTCTGCAGCTCCCCACATACCTACAGCAACATCACATATTATCCCCCGATATTCGAAGATATATACTATTTGGAGCAGGATAGGGCACACCCAGCAAGGTTCAGTAGTACTTATGAGACCATGTGTTGTTTGGGATTAAATTTCAGACTCCACAGCAGAACGTGCTCCAGCCCTTTGAGTTAGTGCCCCAACAGCCCCTACCAGCCACAATTTTATTATTTATTTATTTATTTTGCTTTTTGGGTCACACCCGGCAATGCACAGGGGTTACTCCTGGCTCTGCGCTCAGGAATCACCCCTGGCAGTGCTCAGGGCACCATATAGGAGGCTGGGAATCGAATCCGGGTTGGCCGCGTGCAAGGCAAGCGACCTGCCCACTGTGCTATTGCTCTGGCCCCCCAGCCCCAATTTTAAAAATAAAGTTTCTATTGAAGATGATCTGTCAAAGGCAGTGGGATTCTCCATGTTGATCACTGTCTGGGATGGCAGATAGGAAAAAAGAACAGTGGTCAACCGTCAACCCTCCTCTTTGTGCTCTCCTCAGCTTTTGGTATGAAGCAGAACAAAGGCAATTTGACCAGGAATGCTAGATGATGTCACTGCTAAGGTCATAAAAGCTTCCTGTCTTTCTCTGCGTCTCTTTTGCCTTAGAGTCTCCTAACCAGCTGACTTCCACATAGCTGCACACACCTACATATAGAGGCTAGGAAGGGTGAGATATCATCTGGGCACTTGGAGGAACTCAAAAGTGCTGGGAGAGTGGCTGATAGTGGTGATTATCGGGATGTAGGAACCACTCTAGTATCTCCAATGCTGGGAATGTAGAGAGGATATGGTGGATGGAATGGTATGGCAAGGGGGGGAGGGAGAAAATAGGAACGAAGGGATTTATTTATTCCTGTTGTGATTCTGGCTTTTTCTTGACCCCATCCTTATTTTTAGTCTTCCCTCCCCCTCTTACCTTCTCCCCAAGTCTCCCCAACCACCACCCTCCCCTCTCCTTCAGTTGAGCATGGCATCGGAGGCAGAGAAAACATTCCAAAAGTTTGCTGTGTTTGGAGATACATCAAACAAAGGCAATGAAATGAACAACAAGAACTTTGCCAAGCTGTGTAAAGACTGTGACATCATGGATGGCAAGGCAGTCACCTCCACTGATGTGGACATTGTGTTCAGCAAAGTCAAGTAAGAGACCAAAGATGGAAATGGAGTGGTGGGTAGAACAAACCAGGACAAGGGACAGAGGAGGGTTTATGTGGCAGAACATTTGTAATGGATCTCCTGGGTACCCAGCACTGCGTGCTTGCCTGTTCTCTTGGTCAAGAGGCCAAGTCTGAGTAAGGGGACGCTTGAACCTTGGAAGGTGATGAGTTCCCACTCAAGTTCCTGAATGTGTCTCACTGACCAGGGCCAAGAATGCCCGAACCATCACATTTCAGCAGTTCCAAGAGGCAATGAAGGAACTGGGCCAGAAGCGTTTCAAGGCGAAGAGCCCAGATGACGGCCTAGAGCAGGTTTACAAGCTTCTGGAGGGCAAGGATCCAGTTACCAGTGGTGTTACTGTGAGTGGCATTCTTCACCCCTAACTGTGTCCCAGCTTTTCTAAATCCCTGATGCTCCTAGTTCCCTCACCTACTTTCTGATACACCTGATTCCTGCCAACATGGATACTATAGAGTGATGGGGCAGGAAATCTTCCATTCCCCGTTGGTTTGGGGATCATCTAGAAGTGGGAAAAGTGGCCCAAAGATAGCAATGAGGTGCCAAATTCTACAGCTAGTTTAATGGTAGAAATGGGCTTATTCCCTAGTCTCCAGTGTCTGAGCCCATCAACCAGGGTTGGGTGGTGTGTAGAGGACATTGAACCTTCCCCCTGCTCTTATATAAGGTCTGATCTCTAACTTTCTGCTTTTCATCAACCCTGTGGTCCCTATTTTTTCCTCTTCACGGATAGCTCTTTGTACCTTAGCTTTCAAATAGGACCTTCCCAGTAGGAGGGACCCTGCAGTTCGGGTCTGGCTTTGAAATCCTCTGGCTGTAGCTTAGTCAGAATGACTCCTCTGGAAGCAGAAAATTCCACATAGCACCTCCCTCACTCCCAAACACCAGACTTCTCCCTCACAAGTGGTAACTTTTGCCACAGATCCTCCCCACATCTGTCAGTGAACCTTAAGAAAACAGCACCACGAGAAAAGTAGACCTCTGAGCTCTCGCAGAGTGTAAAGCCATTTTTAGGAATGGAGAGCAAGAAGAGGGATCAGACTTCTCATTCTCTGCCTTGTAGAAAGCCACCACCGTGGGCGGAGTGGAGCGACTGACAGACACCAGCAAATATACAGGCTCCCACAAGGAGCGCTTTGACGAGAGTGGCAAAGGCAAAGGCCTGGCAGGTCGGACAGATACGACTGACAACTCGGGCTATGTGAGTGGCTATAAGGGTGCTGGCACCTATGACCAGAAGACTTCAAAGTAGAAAGTAGCCTCATCTTACACAGCATTTCTAACACCAGATTGGGGGGACTCAATAAACAGCGGTGTGTGCAGCAACTAATTATGAGCTCTGACACATGGTTCATGAAGGGAGAGAGAAAATGAGATGGAGAGGAGAGAGAGAGAGAGAGAACTCGCAAGGATTCTGGTTTCCAGCTCTGCACAGTTTATTCTATTTAGCCTCATAGACAAGACTTAGTTTCCTCCCAACAAGAGTCTCTAAGAACAGGACCGAGGAAAAAGTTTGTAGAGGAGGTGATGAAGCAGATGTTGATGCAAACATCTTTGTCACTTGCATTGACATATTACTAGCATCCACACTCTACATCCCTCACCTCCCTGAGAGGAGCAACGATTCCTGATTTGACAGAAGCAACCCAGATAGCATCAGCTTAGACCAGAGGTTCTCAAATTTACTTGACCCATGACCCTTTTGGGTGGAGTTGCTTTTAAGGCCACACCTATCTGTGCTCAGGGCTTACTCCTGGCTTTGTGCTCAGGGATCACTCCTGGGCAGGGCTCAGGGGACTCTATGTGGTGCCAGGACTGGAACACCGGTCAGCAGTACAAGGCAAATGTCTTGGGGCTGGAGTGATAGCACAGTGGGTAGGGCATTTGTCTTGCATGTAGCCGACCCGAGTTCGATTCCCAGCATCCCACATGGTCTCTCGAGCACTGCCAGGAGTAATTCCTGAATGTACAAGCCAGGAGTAACCCCTGTGTATCGCTGGGTGTGACCCCCCCCCAAAAAATTAACACAAGGCAAATGTCTTATGTATTGTACTATCTCTCTGACCCTACCACTCCTATTTTAGAAAAAATAAAGCTCACAACCCCATAGGAAATCTACCTACTTTAAACCAACAGAAAGTTTCATCCAATTGCACCTGAAGCTCTACTGCCCTCCTGCATCAGTCCATGGGCCTTGGGGGTAGAAACACAGGACTAGGCCCTACCCTGGCTCTCTAGGGTTTTGATGGGAGAGAAATAAAAGGCAGTAAAAATTGTCCAAGGATCTGCAACCTGACTTCTATGATGAGTTTGTTTTAGAGTTAGGGGGAAGAAGAATGTACTTTAACAACCAGACTCCTTTAAGCTTTTCCCAGCCCACACCTCATGGCAGTATGCATGAGATGAAGGATCTACCAACAGCTGGGGGGAGGAAGATGGTAAGAGTGGTAGCCTTCAAGACTTAGAAAGAGGTTTTAATGTACGGAGGGGGGAAAAAAGGAACAAGACAAATCGATTGATATATGCTTTTCCTCTAATTTAAAAGTAATTCTAGATTCACACGAAAGTTCAAACATAGTACAGAATAAAATTTGTATACCCTTCACCCAGTTTCATCCAGGGGTCCGAGAGATAGTAAGGTGGGTAGGGAATTTGTCTTGCAGGCAGCAGAACCTAGTCAGGCCCCCGGCACGGCCAGGAGTAAGTCCTGAACACTGACAGGTATGGCACCCAAACCAGAACCAAAACATTCAATTTCTTTCAATGATTATATTTTACATATCTCAGATATGGTTTTAGGTTTTTGTGACTATAGCTCATATCCCCTTGTCAGTAGTAGATCCTGGGGTTTGAAGAATGTTTGTAAGAGTCTTGAGAAAAGAAAACATTGTAGGAACCTTCACAGGCATAAGTCAGAGAAAATAACTTGACATTCCAGAGGGTCAAGGTGGGAAATATGGAAGGATGAGGCAGCAGACAGGAGGACAGGGTAAGTAAAGGGGTGTGGGATGTGGGGGAGAAGCTACCCTGGACTTTGTGATAGGAAAAGGGAGAACAGTAGGTTTAATGAAGTGGAAAACTATGAATTCATATGGAGGAGTAAATTTGGGACTGAGAAGGTGGTTTACAGAGAAGTGAAGCTAAGATGACGGTAAGGTAATGCAGAGGTTCCTCTTACAGTGATTACTTACTAGAGATAATCACTGTTTGGGTGAGCAAACAAGGAGTTATAAGGGAAATGGGGCGAAGAGACAGAGAAAACTGGCTGGTGGGGAGCTGAGACAGAGCTGGGTGCCTGTTGCCATGGACTGAGCAGAGGCTCTGGGCCTTCCTCCAGGATTCAGGATCTGGCCCAGTGCTGGTGTGGACTGACAGTAACTGCCAACTGGACACAGTCAGCTACTTGGGTGGGTAAGACTGTCTGCAGGAGGGGGGGAAGGAGAGGGGGAGAGAAGAGGTAAACTAAGTTAGAAGAAGCTTAGGCAACAGAATGACTGCCTGATGGCCAGGGCTCTAAACATTCCACCCCCCCCCCCGCCCCCACATCTCTGAAGTCAGGGAGGACACTTTGATCAAGGGTCAGAGTTTGGGGGGTAAGAACAGACTGGTGTGTGGTGGTGGTGAGGGTGGTAGGGAAGGAAGTCTTCCTTCCCTAAAAGATGCCAATGATACCCATTGGTTCTGCATCTTCCTTTTTGGAGCAGAGCAGGTAGACCCTTTGGTTGGTTATGGTAGAATTGTACCGGCAGCTGGTGGGTGGCTGTTTCTTACTCAGGGAGCATATCGTGAGGGGCACGGTGTCTGGGGTGAGTGTACAGTATTGGCTGTAATTCTCACAGAAGCTGTCACTTTTGTTGCAGAAGGTCCGCACCATGTTCCAGGGGACATGGATCACGTAATGGATCTTTGGGCAACTTGGGGATTTCTTTGTACCCCTCACATGGGTCATTATACCATTACAGTAGTCTTGAAAATCCCTGTGGAATTTAACCCTGGGATAATCCACATTTAAGTTACGGAAGTTCTTTATGGCTTCCTTCATCCCGATGCTCATGAGAGGAGTTGGCCCCAGAACAAGCTGGAAGAATAGGAACCAGGCCACAATGGGTTTCATTCCTCCTGCTGAGAGAGTTCAGGTGGTAAGTTGGAGTCAGAGATGGGCCCAGAGTGGCTTTTCACCCCTTGCTTTAAGAACTGAACTGTATATAGCTCAGAGATTATCCACCCAGTTCTCATACCCCACATCCTCTAGCTGGTTAAACATTTTCAACCATTCCTCCATCTTGCCCTGGCCATCCCCTAGGGTCATGGCTCAATGCAGTGCATGAGCTGTAACACAGGCAAGTGGTCTTTGGGTCAGAAATTTTCCCAATTACCCCTGGCACTGGTTCAACCTTCTGGCAAAAATACAAAGAGGTTAGAGGAACCTTCTGAACTAGGATTCTCTGACCCGTTTTGAAGGAAAGACCAGGACTCTTACCTGAGGTCATGGACAGCCCAAAGGCAGAAGAGTTTAGAAGGATTCTGAACAAAAGCTAGTTTGGGAGCAAGCAGCGTTCCTGGGCTGAGGGGGCCGGCCGTGTGGGTAGGCAGACAGGGCTCTCCTCCTTTCTGATGTCGCCAGAACATTTTGTTCCAACTTCACCAAAAGTCCCTCTGTTCCCAGACTTTCTTTGATGTTGTCTCTGCTCTGTAGGCCCTGGTACCTTGGAAAGGTGGGAAGGAAAGCGCTGTCATGTTTCTGAGGAACAAAGTGCTGCTGCTTTCTGACCCTCAGAGAACAGAGAGATTCTGTGCTCATCCCACTCGCAGAAGTCCCAGAGGCCACATCAACAAGGGCCTCCCACCCGAGTGACGGCCATCAGAGGCCTCCCTATGGATCCCTACAGCCCCATCTTCAGTCCCAGTGAGACCTCAAGCCTTCTCAGCAGCAGAGTGTGCCTGGAAAACTCTGTGGGCCAATTTCAGGGCCCCACACAGGCTCGCTGGGTCCATAGTCTAGCCTGGCTATAATGGGATGAATTAGCCAGAGTCCAGCCTGGACCACTCTGGCTGTAGTTTGTCATGTTGGGAGAAGGGCCACACTCCTGTGCCTTTACCAGACTCCAAGAACCAGCTCCCTTGAGCCTGCCAGGCAGTCTCCTCAGCCTGGCCTGCCTGCAGCATGCTGTCGTGGATGTGGGCTTCTCTCTGAAAGCTGGCCACCCTGGAGAGGGGGTCACAACCAGAACTCCGGTGTGCTCCAAAGCCTTTGTGTCATTCCAGAGAAGGAGGAGTAGAGAGCTTTATTGGGTTTCTAAGTCATGGCTGTCTACATTTGCTCTTTCTATCTATCTATCTATCTATCTATCTATCTTTCTTTCTTTCTTTCTCTTTCTCTTTCTTTCTTTCTTTCCTTATTTCTTTCTTTTGTTTACTCTACAATGGTCAGGACTTACTCCTGGCTCTGTGCTCAAGGATCATTCCTGGCAGTACTGGGGGGACCATATGGGGCACTGGGTATCAAAAATGGGTCAACTGCATGCAAGGCAAGCACCCTAACCCACTGTACTATGCAAGCCCTGATTTGCTCCTCTGACTGAGCTAATCAGAGTCCAAAAATGAATCCATCAGTCCCTCAACTCGCTTCTCTTGTGGTATGATCTGTCTAACTACCTCTATGCTGGGAAGAGGAGTGCGATCCCAGGCATCCACCCCTCTCCCACCCCATCTATTAGGAGGGATGGGAGTACACTTGAAGAGGAACCTTGTCCCTGCTCCTTCCAAGCTCCAACCATCACTCTAAGCTTCCATCTCTTCCTCTGTTCACAACAGTGACATTGCACACCTCATGGCAATGCTGGGATTTCTGAAAATGGAGAGAGCGAGCTTTTCACCCGACACCTGGCACACTGGATACTCAGGAGGAGCCAGAGTGCTCTGGTCATGCAGCCCTGACAGTCCCACCAAAGCTCATGTCAAACCCATCCCTTTTGTGCTTGCTTCCCCACTCTGAGCAGCACACCCTTTCCATCATTAGTCAGGCTGTGTCCTTCACAGGACAGAAGATCTGGCCCTGCCATGTCTCCAGCTGCATCTCCATCCCTGCTTGCTTCCCTTTCTTGCCCCCATCCGCCCTCGGGCCTTGCTCATGCTGTATTGTCTTTCTAGAATGCCACCCTGCTCGTTTGCCAGCTCGCCCACTCTGTGCCAGTTCACACAGACCCGGCCAGAAGCCCTGCTTCAGAAGGCTGGAAGTATGGCCTTGCCAGACCAGGAAACCCACACAGGCAGGTAGCTCATCTGCATCTTTCAGGACCATCTTCAGTCCAGCCCAATGTAGCAGCCCCTGCAGATGGTGGCTGAGACAGGCTGACTCACCTTTGTTTTGAGAAAGCCTGTCACTCGGATTCCCAGTTCAAAGCCTGCCACTCTTTCTCTATTTGCTCAAGACTAGAGCTTCCCTGAGCAGAGGAAGGACTTAATATGCCTCTTGATCTTTCTCTTCATTTGCTACCACCACCACTCACCTCTGCATACACAGTTACCAAAAAGAAACTTACTCTGGGAGGAGCTCGGGGACTGATAATGTATAAAATTCTGAACTTCTGTTTCCTCCTTTTAGTTTTGTTTTGGTATCAGCAATGCTCAGGGCTCAGTGCTCATGGTTCTATGCTCAGGGATCAGTCCTGGCAGGCTCGGGGGACCATGTGAGGTGCTGAGGATCAAACCTGGGTTGGCCCCATGCAGGAAAAGTTTCCTACCTGCTGTACTATCACTCTGACCCCATGTTTCCTCCACTTCAAAATAGAATTAATACCTTCTTTACCTCATGAGATGCAGGGGTCGAGTGTGCTTAATGTGTGCAGGGCTATGGGTCCAATCCCTGGAACCTTTCAAAAAAAGAAGAGCCAAATTGAGAGCAAACATGAAAGTTCCTTTAACCATTAAACACTAAAAATGGGTTTGATCTCTTAAGTTCTGCACCGATTTAACATTTTCTGTTGGTTGGTTGTTGCTTGGTTGTTTTTAGGTCACACCCAGTGGTTCTAATCCCAGTTCCTGAAAGGAGGTGCTGTGGATTGAACCTGGGCCTTTCACATGCAAAGTACATGCTCTATGCACTCCAGCCCATTTAGCTACATCACTCCAGCCTTCACTCAATATTTTGGCTCATATTTTAATTCCCAAAATAGGCTAGGTGACCCCTCCTCCATCCTGCTCAGCCAGCTGGAAGTCCCTCTACCAGGTGACTTAAAGTCATCTTCTTAGAACCAGGGGTATCTGAGTAGCAGACAGCCTGCTTTACGAAAATGAGACTCAGAGTTCAAGAGTTGGATTCCCACTCTACCCCACATACTTAGTGTGGTCCTGGCTTCACTGAAATCTGGGATCCTCAGTGTTACAACAAAGACCAGTTTCTGGAGCACCACTATGAACATGCATGCAGCAGAACCGATGTGTAGCTGCCAGGCATCACAACAGCCAAGGAAAAGGAAGGAGGTAAAAAGTCGTCACCTTCCTGTTATTTTTATTAGCAAGAATCCTTTCTTTGCTTGCTTTTTTTTTTTTTTTTGAGAGGGGGAGACCTCACCCAGCAATGTTCAGGGATAACTCTCAGTAGTGCATGGGGGACCAAATGGGATGCTGGGGATCAAACCCAGCATGCAAGACAAGCACCTTACCTACTGTACTAATGGTCCATCCTCGCCCCCATTTGCTTGCTTTTAAAAAGTTTTTAATTTAGTTTTTGAGCCACATCTGGCTATGCTCAGTGATTACTCCTAGCTCTGTACTCAGGGATCATTTCTGGCAGAGCTTAGGGAAACATTTGCCGTGCTGGGGATTAAATCAGGGTCAGGCAAGTGATTTACTCTCTATACTACTTACCCAGCTCCCACTCCCCGCCCCCCCCTTTTTAAAATCACTTGATCACTTGACTTCCCGTTAATCATCGATTTGCTCGAGCGGGCACCAGTAACATCTCCATTTGTCCCTGTCGCGTGCTAGTGTAGCCCAACGGCGTCTGTTTGTTCTAGGAACACAAAAAGCCTCAAACTGATTGTTCATGATCTTGATGGAGAAGTCTGCCCATCTGGTAGGTGGGCAGCCACACCGTCTTTTGACATCTCGTGGAATCCAGTTGGTAACGGCTCTAGTCCAGCGGTCGTCTCTAAATCTCATTACGTGACCAGCCCATCTGATTTTTGATGCCTTGGCAAACGAGACAGCGTTCCTGATTCTTGATCTTCAAGGGAGGTCGAAACTCCGGATTCTTTCTCTCATTTGAGTATGCTCTTCACACGCTACCTGTCTGAATGCAAGGTTCCGTCCCAATAGAAGACCAGCAGGACTGTACTACTGTACAAGAAGGGATACATCCACGACATTGGAACTATCGCCTGATCTGCCTGTTGTCTGTCATCTACGAGCTGTTCACTCGAGTCATCCTGAATAGGATTGGAAGAACACTAGATGAAGGAGAACCATGCGAGCAAGCCAGTTTCCGAAAAGGATTCAGCACAATCGACCATATCCACACAATAACCAAGCTCATTGAGGTTTCTCGGGGGTTCAAGATGCCGCTCTGTCTAACATTCATTGATTTAAAGAAGGCCTTTGATTCTGTTGAGACAGAAGCAGTCATCGAAGCCCTAGCCAAACAGGATGTTCAAACTAAATACATCAGGATCCTTCGTGAGCTGTATTACAAATTCACTACCAGGATCTCACCATTCTACAAGGAAGTGATCATCCATGTCAAGATTGGGGTTCGGGAGGGTGATACCATTTCACCAAAACTCTTCAGTGCCACCCTCAAGGACGTCATGTGACTACTGGAATGGGAAGGAATGGGAGTGAAGATAGACGGTTGACAACTACACCACCTCTGTTTCAATGATGATATTGTTCTAATAACACCAAACATTAGCCAAGCGGCACAAATGCTGGCTGAATTCAACCATGAGTGTGGAAAGGTCGGACTACAGTTGAATCTCACGAAGACGATGTTTATGAGAAACAGTCTCATTCCTGATGTTCCATTCACTCTCAACGGAACGAACATCTCCAAATGCAGCAGTTATATGTACCTAGGTCGAGAAGTCAACATGATGAATTACCTGGCACCTGAGTTGCGCAGGAGGAAGAGAGTGGCTTGGAATACCATCAAGAACATCTAAGAAATAGCTAAGAGGACAAAGAACCTCCGACTCCAAGCACATCTCTTCGATTCCACTGTTCTTCCTGCATTAACATACGCCTCAGAGACCTGGGCCCTACAAAAACAGGATGAGAATGCTATTTGGGTCTCCCAAAGAGGAATTGAAAGAGCTATGCTTGGAGTATCACACTTCATTCAAAAGCGAGAAAGAATCCGGAGTTCTGACCTCTGTCAATGGTTGAGAATCAGGGACGCTGTCTGGTTTGCCAAGGCGTCGAAGATCAGATGGGCTGGACAAGTAATGCGATTTGGAGACAACCGCTGGACTAGAGCCACTGGATTCCCCCGGACGTCAAAAGATCGTGTGGCCGCCCACCTAAGAGATGGTCAGATGTCTTCATCAAGACCCTGAACGATCAGTGTGAGGCTCATCGTGTTCCTAGATCGAGCAGACACCATTGGGCTACACTAGCATGCTACAGGCATGAATGAGGACATTACTGGTGCCCACTCGAGCAAATCGATGAGTAACGGGATGTCAAGTGATCAAGTGATAGCTTTCTCCCAAGGCTCTATGTCTAATTCTGTGGTTATTCACTGAAGGCAGTTTGGTCGTATCTAACAACTTTTGGTTGTTACATTTGGCAGGTGCTACTGGTGCCTAGAGAGTAAAGGCCAGGAATGACACCAAACATCAGATATTGCACAAGATAGCTCCCAAACAACTCTCCAAATCAAATTGTAAACAGCAAAATTGAGAAACTTGGGTCTAATGATTTCTGAACAAGAGAGACTTACTTATCACAGATCAAAAATGGTTAGCAGGGACAGAGAGCTAGCTCAATGTGCTAAGTGTATATTTTGTATGTAGGTGGTCCAGGTTCAATTCCTGGAACTTCATAGCTCACTGAGCACTGCCAAGAAGGATCCTGAGCACTGCCAAGTACAGCTCCCAAACCAAAAAGTGAAAAGCTTGGTAAATAGCAGGGACTTTGAGATATTTTTGTTAGAATTTGCTATAACAGTGCTAGTTCTTCTGACAACAAAAGAAATGCTCATGGTAGGTCATGGAGAGAGAGCTCAACACGAAGAGAATATGCCTTGCATGCCGAAGACTTGGTTTGGTTCCCCAGCACCACATGGTCCCCTGATCACTGCCAGGAGTGACCCCCAAGCACAGAGCTGATAAGACCTCCCATGAAGCACCACTGGGTAAACCTAGCTTCCAAAAAGAGGAATGCTGCCGATTCACTGCCAAAGCAACTCTGAGTTGCTTTTTTTCTCTAAGAGTGGCCCATGCATGAAGACATACACACATTCTCTGCTCCTCACTCCCAACAATAAGCATAAACGATTGGCAAGGGATGCAGCTCCCTAGAGGACTCCTGTGATAGAGGGGAGCCCCAAGGTATTTCCTTGACTGGTCTCACACAATTTCTGTGGCAACCCTTTTGTGCTATCCAACTCGAATTACTCAAACAACCTACAGTTCTAAGGTTGTCCTTGAGCCGAAAAGGATTGCTTCAGTCAATCTCGACCTTCTTGTCATCGCTTCCTCCTACCCCAGGGCTGAAGTCCATAAGCAGCACTGTCATTTCCAATGATTGCTCACCAGCGCTGTGGAGGAGACTGAGATCATTTAGGGACAGAGGGATCCCTTTTCAGGCAGAGGCTGAGTCAGCTAGAGTCACATAGGCAAGAGTGTATATTATATCTTGCGAGAGGAGAAAAGATGGAAGAGAGAGTCCTTGTCTTCTGAACACTGGAAGTCTAAATTGGAGAAAAACTAAATCTATATGAAGGAATTAAATAATGATCCAAGGAAAAGAAGCATAGGTCTTGAAAACAGTAAGTGCTGTTGGATTTAGAGGTAAGATTGATTCTTCTGAATTAGGAGGCTCAGAAATTTTCCTTGGAGAGTGAGGAAAGGGTCATTCTGGGCTTGGGTTGGGTCTCAATGAGCAAGAATTATGTGAGGAGGGCCAGGGAGGTGCTTCAAAGGGTCAGAGTACATGCTTCACACGTGGGAGGCCCAGTTATATCCTTGACACTCCTGGTTTGCTGAGAATCTCGGGGTGGGGGGTGACCCCCAAGCTGCACACCAGGAGTTGCCCCTGAGCACCCAAGCAAAGCAATAGAGGAAAAATAAATGTGAAAGAGACAGGATTCTGAAAGATAGGTCGAGAAAGAAAAGAACAGCCCAGCCTGGCAGGGGATAAGGTATTCAGTAAGAGAAAAGTCAAAAATAAAGTTGGACAGACAGGTTTGCCAGATGGCAGCAGACCGTGACGCTCATGCAGAGGAATTTGCCTTTTATTCTGTAGATAGCTGGGGAACTGAATGCAGATAAAAGGCAGTGGTTTAGGAGACAGACCTGCTGAGAACTCTCAACCTGGACAGGTCTCCCTTGGTCTCCCCCTGGCTTGTCCAGCAGTGCGGGCCTGGGAGCCGAGGACCGAGGCCTTTTGTGGCACTGTCTCTTCCAGGCCACAGCTGCTCCCGGAAAGAGCGTGAGAATTCAAAGACCCTCCATGAGTCCCAGGTTTGATTCCAAATTGCGGTGTGTTTCCCTTTCTGCATGTTCGAAACTCTAGCCCTTTACTTTTACTCATCCTGTGAGCCACAAAGGTAGAAAAAGAAAACTTGGACCTGCAGATTCTCATGGGTTTTCCATCTGTATCCACAGGCTTTGTGGAGGGGGGAGGGGGAAAGGAAGGGAGAGAGGCTGGGCTCTGAAGAGTGGGCACCTGTCCACGCCCTGCCCAATACTCTCCCAGGCACCTCCCTGTACAGACAGAGGAAGCAGCAGCTGTTGTCCTGCAGGAGAGACAGGCAGAGGTCCACCTGGCACCACTGGGACTTTCACAATACTGCCCCAATGACTTCACACACACACACACACACACACACACACCCCAGCAGTGCCAGCGGTGGCAGCCCGGGAAAGCTGGGCCACCTGCCAAAAGAACTCTGGAAACAGAAGAGAAAGAAGCCAGGCAGAAACTCCCAGCCTGGCTGGACGCTGCTCGCAAGAGGCTTTCTCTTTCCTTCCCTCAACTTGTCCTCTGCTTGCCTCTCAATTTTTCTCTTCTCCCTTCTGCCAGACGCTGATCCATCTGTGGCCCTTCCTAACCTTCCCCTCCTCCCTCCATCTTTCATCTCTCCCCGTGACATAGTGAAGGGGGTGGAAATGGCAGCTTCTTCAGCAAAGTGAAGCAGATCTGAGACACTGGGTTGTTTGGGCCAATAAAGTCATCTGTCTCATCCAAGTGCTTAAGGCCAAGTGAGGACTGCAGCTTTTATCGTGCGGATTTCAACCCTGCCACTTCAGTCTCTGGGAGTAAAGCTAAAGCTCTACCTTCTGGGGGCTGGAGGGAGCAACACCTAGCAGTGCTTGGAAGTCACTCCCAGCTCTGTATGATGCTTAAGAGACCACATTTAATGGCAGGGATTGAATCAGGGCCGACTGTATGTCAGGCAAGTTTCTTAACCCCTGTCCTATCTCTCTGGCCTTTCAAGTTTTACTCTTTCTTTCCCTTCCCCCTGCAACAGTGGGGCTGGAGTGACAGCACAGCAGTAGGGCGTCCACCTTGTGCGCAGCCAACCCGGCCAAGCCGGGTTCGATTCTTCTGCCCCGCTCGGAGAACCGGGCAAGCTACCAAGAGTATCTCGCCTGCACGGCAAAGCCTGGCAAGCTACGTATTCGATATGCCAAACACAGTAACAACAAGTCTCAAAATGGAGACATTGCTGGGCCCACTCGAGCAAATCGATGAACAACGGGAGGACAGTGACAGTGACAGTGACCTGCAACAGTGGGGCCATGCTGCAACACACAGCACTCAGGCAGTCTTTCTGGAGAGCCCGGTGTAATGGAGTTAAAGAGCGAAACCAGAATAATTATAATGACAGGAAAACACAGGAGCAGAGGGCAGGACAAGCTGTGGTTTGGAAACATCTCACTCTAGAATAATCAGTGAGGAGTCCCAGCTAGAATGCAAATGAGCTCTGGACCTCCCACCCACTCCAGCCACCCCAAACCTCCATTCACATTCTGTCCACAGTCTGCTTGAGACCATGGACTTCATGTCCGAGCATTTGCATTTCTACAGCAGCAGAGGCATAATTCTCCGCCCAGAAGTTCAAACTGCAGAGGTTCAGGCACCCTGAACAAAACAGCAGAGGCTGTTCCCACAGCCCGGGGCCCAGAGGGTGCTGGAGCCAGGCCTGCGGGGAAACCAGCTCTTCAGTCTCTGATGCCATCTAGTGGTGCATTCCACTTCCAACACCGCTTCTTCCAAAAATCTGAGCTGGAAACAGAGGGTAGGGAGCTTAGCTTATAGCTCTGGACCGGAGTTCCATGCCAGGCACCCATATGGTTCCTCGAGCACTGCCAGGAGTGATCCCTGAGCTCAGAGTCAGGAGTAAGCCCTGAGTACATCTGGATGTGACCCCAAAACCAGGGGTAGAAAAAAAGGTCTTTCTTTCTAACCCATAGCTCTGTTCCACATGCACTAAAATGAGACATCCCTGGTCTCCAAACACTCATCTTCCTGGCTCAAAATCCTACCGTGACCTTTACACAGTATGGCCTTTCTTACTTCTTGGAACTCTCCCGAGGCTGCCATTACATTCAGAGTTCTTCTCTGGGTCTCTAAGGCATTCCTGGACCTGACATCTGGTCTCTAACCCTGTGTATCGGTCTTCTTGTTCCTCCAACACCCAGGCCTCTGCAGAGTTATCCAATCTCCTTGGAGCATCCTTTCAGGCAAGAAAAATCAACTTTCGTTTCAATTTTCTGACCAAGAGTCACTCACTTCAATGACCTGGGACTTGGGGATTTATTTTATTTTGGGACTTGGTTGGTTTTGCCACCCCCACTGTGTTCAGGGCTTACTCCAAGCTCTGTGCTCAGGGATCTTTCCTGGTGAGGCTCGGGGGAACTGATGTGGTGCCAGGAACTAACCCCAGGTCAGCCATATGCAAGGCATGCGTCTTATCAGCTGTACTACCTTTCTGGCCCCAGTGGCTCTCCTTTAAAACTACTGCCTACTACATTCATTTGGGTAACATAAAGTAACAAAACAAGAGACTAACACCCGAGAACAGCTGTGATAAATACCAGGTTGTTCACTCCATGGCTTAGAGGCCAGCTGCACACTTCAGGGGTAAAGTCAGCTCAGATAGAAAAGGGAGCACCAAATAAAGGGTGCTGGGAAGATCTGCCCAGGATGGGAGATGCCTGCTGAAAGTAATCTATGGACCGAACATGATTGCCACCCAATGTCTCTTCTGCAGATCACAGCACCCAAAAGGAGAGACAGAACAAAAGGGAGTGCCCTGACACAGAGGCAGGGTGGAATGGGGATGGGGGGTGGGTGGGAGGGATACTGGGATTGGTGGGGGTGGAGAATGGGCACCGGTGGTGGGATGGGTACTCGATCATTGCATAACTGAAACCCAAGCACAACAAGTCTACAACTGTACCTCATGGTGTTTCAGCCCGGCAAGCTACCGAGAGTATTCGATATGCCAAACACAGTAACAACAAAGTCTCCAATGGAGACGTTACTGGGCCCGCTCGAGCAAATCGACGATCAATGGGAGGGCAAAAAAATAATTAAAAAAAATAAAAAATAAAAAAATTTTTAAAAAACTACTGCCTACTAGGCTGACACCTAAGGATAGCAGATACATGGTACAGATAGATTGCTCCATAGCTGGAAGCCTGCCTCATGAGCAAAGGGGAGAAGGCAGCTGGAATAGAGAAGGGATCATAAAGAAAAAGATGGCTGGAGGAATCGGTTGGGATGGAAGATGTGTGCAGAAAGTAGATAAAAGACCAATGATAACCTCTCAGGGTCTGTATTGCAAACCATAAAGGTGCTGGGAAGATCTGCCCAGGATGGGAGATGCCTGCTGAAAGTAATCTATGGACCGAACATGATTGCCACCCAATGTCTCTTCTGCAGACCACAGCACCCAAAAGGAGAGACAGAAGAAAAGGGAGTGCCCTGACACAGAGGCAGGGTGGAATGGGGATGGCCAAAAGTAGAGAGAGATTATAGGGAATCATGTCTGCCATGGAGGCAGAGGGAGGGTGAAAAGGGGGAGGGGTATACGGGGGATATTGGTGGTGGGGAATGTGCACTGGTGGAGGGATGGGTGTTTGATCATTGTGTGATTGTAACCCAAACATGAAGCTTATAACTATCTCATGGTGATTCAATAAAATTTAAAAAAAAATACTGCCTACTGAGCCCCATCCTGTTTCCTTTTTTTTTTTTTATCTGCTTGTTCTGGGGCCATCCAGCAGTGCTCAGAGGCCACTCCCAGTGGAGCCCCAAGGATCTTGTGGTGCTGGGGAAAGAACCTGAGCCTCTTGCACGCAAGCATGTGCTCTTGCCCGCTGAGCCATCTCTCCAGTCCCCCTCCTCAACGTTTTCCTTAGCAATTGTAACTTCTATTTTTCTTCTCCTTCCCTTCTCCCCACCCTTGTTGTTTTTCGGCAGTTGTTGCAATAATAGAGACAAGATGCACTTGATTTTTGTGCTCATCCCTAGTTGTGCACATCAGAAATCACATATTACTGTGTCCCCAGCATCCCAGGTAGCATCCCAGGCAGGTGTGGGGTGATGCCAGCGATTAAACTCAGAGCCTCATGCTTGCAAAGCAAGCCTTTTTTTTTTTTTTTTTTTTTTTGCCAATGAACCACCCCTACTATGATCACTTTGAGCACAATAGATTTTTTTTTCTGCTTTACTACAGTTTGTTTACTACATTTTTATTTTCTCCTCTTCCCTTTGTTGTTGTGGGTGTTGCAGTGACCAAAGTTGGCACACACAAAAGTGGTTGTGACACTCACATATTTCAGATGTGGTGCTCAGCAGGAATCACACATCAGGCTAGGGTGCTATATTCTCACCAAGATTGGCACTCCTTTCGGTTATGGATTTGCATATGCATATGCCAGGGGTAGCTGCCTTTATCTGAGGCAGATATTATGGCAGTGGTTCTCACCTGGGGTCCCTGTGCTCACACACATGCATGCCAAGGATCACACTTCCAGGCCATGGTGCTCACACCTCTTTTTCATCGTGGTGCTCAGCGGTGCTTGCACACACCTAACTGTGTTGTAACCAGAAATCACTTGCAGTGTGTTCACAGACAGGAGAACTACCAGGATCACATCTGGCCAGGCAGACAAGAGGAATTTAGGCTCTGGCAGGGCAGGCACTCTAAGCCACTGCAATATCAAGCCACTCAATATTCTTCTGAGCTCCCTGCATTTTTTTCTTTAAAATTTTTCCCCTTTCCTTTCCCTCTTGTTGTGGCTTTGGGGACCAGGGGATCACTGCACACTTGATGGGGGTGGTCCCAGAGATGCACCTCTTGGCTGAGGTCTGGAATCCCAAACAGCGGTGGGGTGGGATGGTGCCATATCTTACTCATATCTTCATGCCTACAAATCAGGTGCTCTACCATGAGTCATTCCCCAAACCTAGACTCATTCATTTACTTGTAGGTCACACTGACGGCCAGGGGCTACTGTCCTGCAGTGTTTGGGGAGGGGGCAAGCAGGTGTTGAGATCAAACCTGAGGCTTCTTCGGGCATGACATGCATTCCTTCCCACTGAACCACTTCCTAGATTTTTGTTTGTTTTCATTTGTGCTCCACAGCCTGCGGTGCTCAAGAGCTTCTCCCAGCTTTTTGTTTACAGGCCCCCGCCACCCCCCGCAGTGGTGCTCAGGGGCATTCGTGGATCAAGCCCAGGGCCTCACACATGTGAGGGGAATGCTACCACAGAGCCGCACACCCAGCCCTAGATTTTTTTTTCTAGATTTTGTTTTTCTAACTGAATGCTAATTCTATAATGCAAGGGATTTTCTTTCTCTTTTGTTCCTGCTATATTTATCTATCCCAAGCACCTTGGCATGTAAATATCTGTTGGCTAGTTGAACAGAGCTGAACCTGAGATTCCTTAAAAGCACAAATATTACTTATGTCCAGCCTTCCCACCCATAGACAGGGATGCCACTCTGTCTCTGTGGCTCAGTGCTTCCAACTGCAGGGACAGCAATGCCCCACTCTCCACACAGCTGTAACTGCCTACGAGGGTGAAGGGAGGGAGAAGGGCGCACATGGCAAGGAGGCTTTAGGCCGGTCAGAATGCACCGCAGTCAGACAACAGCATTCTCAAATTCGAATAGCCTTTCGTGCAAGGAGGGAGGGGAAGAGTGAAGGATGGGAGGTGTTGGGGCCTTCTCCAGGTAGAGTCCGATGATCTTGGTACACACCTGGGACTGAAGGGGCCCAGAGGAGTGAGTTATTGTAGACGAGCTGAGCTGGGGTGGTACTGGGCATCCGGACAGCAGTGATTCACCCACTTCCCTGTCTCGTCCGTTTCCTCCTAAAGATAAGCCAGAAGTCCCAGTGGTAAGAAACTATACAAATGGGGTGGGCTCAGGTCCCAGGCCTGAAGTCATGGCTCCTCTGTTTACAACACACGCAGCTGGAATCTGAGCTCAGTGACAAGGAGCACAAAACGTGTTATGTCCTATGAACACATGCCCACACACAAGGTGAAGTACTCCAACGAATGCATCACTACTGGACATTTCAGAGGAAGTAAGAAAGGAAGGAAAGAGGAAGGGAGAAAGGAAAGAAGCAAAGAGAGAAGGAAAGAAGGGAGGGAGGGAGGGAGGGAGGGAGGGAGGGAGGGAGGAAGGAGGGAAAGAGGGAAGGAGGGAAGGAGGGAAGAGAGGGAAGGAAGGAAGGAAGGAAGGAAGGAAGGAAGGAAGGAAGGAAGGAAGGAAGGGAGGGAGGGAGGGAAGGAGGGAGGGAGGGAGGGAGGGAAGAAGGAAGGAAGGGAAGGAAGGGAAGGAAGGGAAGGAAGGGAAGGAGGGAAGGAGGGAAGGAAGGGCGGAAGGGAGGGAGGGAGGAAGGAAGGAAGGAAGGAAGGAAGGAAGGAAGGAAGGAAGGAGGGAAGGGAGGGAGGAAGGAGGGAAGGGAAGGAAGGGAAGGAAGGGAAGGAAGGGAAGGAGGGAAGGAAGGGCGGAAGGGAGGGAGGGAGGAAGGAAGGAAGAAGGGAAGGGAGGGAGGAAGGAAGGGAGGGAGGGAGGAAGGAAGGAAGGAAGGAAGGAAGGAAGGAAGGAAGGAAGGAAGGAAGCTATTCAAAGCTCCTATTCTCTCTGTCTCAGGTGGGAGAAAAAAGCAGTTCTTTACCAGCACAGTTGTTGCTCTTTTCTGGATCACAAATACAGAGAGAATTAATGACAACTCTTCCTGAAATTCTTTTGGGTTGACTCTTGGGTCAGGTGTTTCATTACTCATCAAAACCATGTGACCAGGGGGACGAGAAATAGAATAGCAGGTAGCATACTTGCCTTGCATCCGGCTGAACTGGATTCAATCCCCAGTCTCCCATGTCATCCCCCCACCCACCAAGCCTAATAGGAGAGATTCCTGAGCATAGAAGCAAGAGGAAGTCCTAAACATTGCCAGATGTGACCCCCCAAAAAACAAACAAAATAAAAAACATGTAACCATACCAGAAGAGATAGCTCAATGGGCTGAGCTGAGCACATGCTTTGCCTGCAGGAGGCCAGGTTTGACCCTCAGGACCACCTGGAGTGACCCCTGAGCACAGAGCAAGGAGTAGCCTTGAGCACTGCCAGAAGGGGCCCCAAACCAAAGCAAAACAAAGCCCCTGTGACCAGGACACAGATCTTGCAGGTGAGGATTTCAGCTTCCTCATTGCTGGACTTGTTTAGACAGGTACACTAGCTCCACAGGCATCCCTCCAGCCTTGTCGTGGCGATGCCTGAACCTGATTCATTTCCTGACGCGGGATATTGCCAGCCACGCGCAGACAGAAGCCGCGTACTCCGGCCTGTGTGGAGGAGAGGGGTGTGGAGCCGGAGGCCTTCAGAAAGCTGAATCCCAGTGGTCAAAGACACCGCGCCAGGATTCCGTGAGCAGGTGAGGCCTAGGTGGGACACCAGGGAAACGAGGGGCCTGAGAAGGGATTGTTTGAAACCACCCTCGGGAGAGTGACCAGATGGAAAAGGAACTCTGGGCCGGGGAACACACCTAGGGTCCTTAGGGAAGAGGAGAGTGATTGGGGGGTGGAGACTAAATGGGGAGAAGGAGGAGATGGGAACAGGGCCATGGAGGGGAGGGGACAGAGAAAGAGTTGGGGACATGAGAACACATGAGAGGGTACAGGAGGGAGAGAAGCTAGAACGGGAGGGGCAGAGGACAAAATGAAAAAGATGGCTGGAATTTGAGATGAATGGACGATCCTTTCATCAGGCCTAGGAGCTGGGATCACAGGGTCTGTGGGCAAACAAAGGAGGGGAATGGGGTGCCATCAGGGTGATGATCAGAGCAGCTGTGTTAGAGAAAGCTGATTCCTCACCACCTCCTTCTCTGGACCCAGCCTCCATTCTGACTGCCCACACCCCCAGGAGAGATGGTACCTGCCAGAACACAATCCTGCCCCCTGCTGCTGCTCCTGCTGCTGGCACTGTCGGTGGTCCAGCACCCCATCAGCGCCAAACCCCAAAACATGACCTCAGCTCAATGGTTTGAAACTCAACACGTGCAGCTGAGCCCAAAGAGATGCAACATGGCCATGAGACCCATCAACGAGGACAAGGAACGCTGCAAGAACCTCAACACCTTCCTGCATGAACCCTTCTCCAGCGTGGCCAATACCTGTCAGACCCCCAACATAGCCTGCAAAAACGGGAGAGATAATTGCCACCAGAGCCCAGAGCCAGTGTACTTAACCAACTGTCATCTTGTCTCAGGAAGGTACCCCGACTGCAACTACAAAGATAAGCAAATGAATGCGTCCTTCATCATTGCCTGTGACCCTCCTGAAGAAAGGGACCCTTGGAAGTTGCCGCTACTTCCTGTACACTTGGACAAAGTCATTTAGGTCTGCAGCCCTCCTCCTGATTGAGCTGTGCCTGAAATCTTTACCAGGGCTCAGCACCATTCCTAAGCCCAGAACGTTCTCTTCCCCTCATCTTCCAAACTTCCCCCCAAACTTACGCCCCTCCTAGCTTAAGTTTCTCTGAGAGGAGGTGAGAGGAGATTGACACCTCGGGAGACTGAGGTCCAAAAGAGCTCCAGTTCTTTTTTGTTGCTTCTCTCCAAGAGTGGGTCTGAGCAAGTGACAGGGTGTGTGGGTTCCCTAGTCTGTGTCTTCGTACTTCTCTTCCCTGCCCCGCCTTATCATGGCCACTGAACATGAGGAAGAAACAGTAAGAAAGACAGGATGGAATTTAGGGACAGGGCACCTCCTGTCCTTCAACTCTTTGTCTTCCTCAGCTCAGACGTGGCGGTGGGGTGACCCGTGCACAGAGGAGGTAGGAAGAGAACCCGGAGACATAGCAGCACCTCCTTGTGTTTGTCTAGCATTTCATGGTGTTGCCACAGGAAGCCCCATGAGATAGGCTGACAGGGATGACTTGCTGTCTCCAGGGATCAGGAAATTGAGATTTCATAAAGTTTATTGGTTTATTTATTTTATTTTTCGTCACACCCAGCGATGCACAGGGGTTCTCCTGGCTCATACACTCAGGAATTACTTCTGTCGGTGCTCAGGGGACCATATGGGATGCTGGGAATCAAACCCAGGTTGGCCACGTGCAAGGCAAATGCCCTACCCACTGTGCTATCGCTCCAGCCCCGAGATTCCATAAAATATAATTAAAGAGCTTGCCAGCTTGGTGAGTAGATGAACCTGAGTTGAATCTAGGTCTCCTTACTCTAAATAGAGTGCCCTGTCTACTTTACCATTGGCTAAAAAGAAGCAATGCTGTGGGGAGAAGAGAATTAGGTAAGAGTTCACGTGAAGAAATATACCCTGAGAGCTCGGAGGAGTCAGCTACCCTGTGTTGGCCACAGTAAAGGTCACTCATTACCTCTCTAGCCAAGGGACTGTGTATGAGATGCTTCCAGGGATCTGAATTCTCTCTCTCTCTCTCTCTCTCTCTCTGTCTCTCTCTCTTTCCCCCCTTCCTTCCCTGTACCTCTCCCTCCCTCTAAACTCCCTTCTCCTTCTCCAGCCTGCTCCTCTTTGACCTGGACTCTGGGCCTGATTCTGACTATCCCGTTGGCTTGAAGACCTAGACATAGGGGAGTGTCCCAACTTCATCCCCTTGCTCCAGGATCACATTTCCCTTGACCTCAGTGGACTTCCGTGCCCCAAAGCCTGCTCGTCACAAACAGGCTGGTGGGAGCTGCCAGAGCAAGCTTCCTTCCTCCTGATAATGATCTCTCCTGCCTCGGTGCTTCCCTGGCTCTCCACCCTGGCAATCTGCCCAGGCCTGAGGGTTGAAATGGGGAAATGCCATCTCCCTGTCCCCCCTGGACTACCGATACTGTTCCTCCCTCCCTCCTGAGTTGAGCTGGAGACAATCTGGCTTCCTGTTGGTTCATCCAGGCAGCCCCTCACTCTGAGCCTATAGTCCTTACCATCCCTGCCCCTTCTCTCCTTTCTCAGTCCCAGGTAAAGTGCGTCTCACTGTCAGCCCACCCGGCCTCAGCACTCGACTACCTCATTAGACCTTTTTGGCCCAGTTACAAGTGTCCTTTCTATCTATCCTGCCCCCAGAACTCCTGTGCTCCCTTACTGATTACCAGAGTCAGAGAGCATTTTGGAACAAAACAGAACTGATTATAATTCTTTGTCTCCACTTCTGGCTACTTCTGAACACACTTCTGAGCCTCTCCGCAACTGTCTTTCCATATAGCAAAGTGGGAACAATACCACTTACCCGATAGGATCACAGAAGATTTGGAAATGGCACTTCTAAAGCCTTAGTCAGGGGGGCCTGAGCGATAGCACAGTGGGTAGAGCATTTGCCTTGCATATGGCTGACCTGGGTTTGATTTCCAGCATCCCATATGGTCCCCCGAGCACCGCCAGGAGTAATTCTGAGTGCAGAGCATGAGTAACCCTTGTGTATCGCCAGGTGAGACCCAAAAAGCAAACCAGTAGTAGCGATATTCCTGTCTAGTCAGATCCACCTTTTGGAAATACTCAGACCAAGGCAAATGAACAGCTCACTCAACTATCAATTATCAATTATCCTTGAGGGCTCTCTTTGCTGGAGTCATTCCCATGTTCTGTATGTAGAGTACAAGCCTACAGGCTGAGTCTGGCTAAGTGGAATGGTTGGTTTGACATCATGAGGAAAAAAGGGATGGCAGAAAGAAAAAAGGGTAGAACATTGAATAGTTGAAGATGAGTGTGAGGCCAATGAATTGAAAATAGAAGTGTACTAAATTTAATACATCATGGCCAAATGCCAAATGACTGAGTGTAAAATCTATATATACTCTGGTCACCATACTATTATTACTATGATGATTTTTAACCAAGGCGCATAGAAAAACAATGTCCTTGATGATAGTTGATGTTTATCTTCACTTTATTCCTTGTTTCACAATTCTTTAATACTCTTTATTGGTTATTTTTCTGACAATTTTGAAGACATCCTAGCAAAATTTTGAAGTTGCTAAATTTTTGCATTTAATGCAGCCTCTCAAAATGAGGATTTCCAAACAGGGCATTTTGTGAGAGACTCATGACATAAATTGTATTAACTATAAATAAGCATAATTCAAAAGTAGTCTGTGATGATAGCTGCAGAATAGTGGTCGCCTGAGGGAATATTATCTGGGAAAGGTTAAGAGGTAAATTGAAAATGTTCTATTCATGGTCTGGAGATTTTTACTTTTTGAAATCTCTTTGATCTATATGTTAACATTTGAATACTTAACTGAATGCAGTTTGTACACAATTAAAACATTCTCCTAAAAGCATCATTCTTCCTGTTTTTTCCTTTTAAAATTGTTTTACCTTTAATTTTCAATCTTACAGAATCTCATAGCCTAAAGCCTGTCTCTGTATGTGTGCAGGATTCATCAGACCCTCCACCAAAGTCCCAGTCCAACCCACCACCAAAAACAAAGCATAGATTATTGTATCTAACATGATAAATGCTAATACATTCATTTTTGCTATTAATATCATGATAAAATTATAATATCTCATTTCTATTATTCTACCTCATACTATTAAATAGTACTTATACTAATTATAATGTCATACTTGTTCAAAGGATACATAGTTCTTCCTAAAATTCTTCTAACATAGTATCTCCAATTATTGTTTATATTCATTGTCAATTAATTTTTCTATTTTTAACTGTGAAAAGCCTTCATTGTTTTAAATATACTACAAACTTTCATAAAGATTATTAAACATTTTAATTTGAATAATCTATTTTATTTTATACTTATTTCCATTAAACAATAGAAATCTGACACTTTTAAAACATTCAGAAGGAAAATACTCTAAGTTGGCTCTAGAATGTTCACCAATGTTTCAAAGGACTTCAGATATTAGCAATCAATTCAAATGACCTAGCTTGTTCTCATGACTGATGATTTAACTGATTAATTTTGACAGTCACCCATTCCTTCACATGATCCTGATCACAGCCAAGTTTAGGGATGCCAGGAAAAATGTTGAAATAGGCATTTGGTTATTCAGACTTCTAAAGGCCAAAGCTAAGGTCCAAAATGAATAACAGGTTCGGGCCAAATACCAAAGCTGGCTGAATTCTTCATGCATTCTCACTCAAAAGTTGAAGAGTGGGTAAAGGAGACGGATTAGAAAAGATTATAAACAAAAGATCTTTGTTGCTGGGGTATAAAATTAGAGAGGGTTAGGATGTGTAGATGGCTTTAAAGAGAATTATTTGAGCCTCAAACTAAAGATCAGAAAAGGAGTCCAGTGACCAGAGAGATAGTCCAAAGGGTTGGCATGTGTGATTTTCATTGTAATCCCTGCGACTATATGGTCCCACAAGCACTGCCAGAAGTGACCAGCAAGAATTGAGCCAGGAGGGGCTGGAGCAATAATACAGTGGGTAGTTGCCTTGTATGCAGCCGACCCAGGTTCAATTCCCAGCATCCCATATGGTCCCCTGAGCACAGCCAGGAGTAATTTCTGAGTACAAAGCCAGGAATAACCCCTGTGCATTGCTGGGTGTGACCCAAAAAGAACAACAACAACAACAAAAAGAATTGAGTCAGGAGTAGCTCCGGGCACAGCCAAGTATGGCTCCAATATCCTTATAACACGCCCCCTCCACCCACCACCCACCCCCGCCAACAGAAATGGAATTCAGTAAAGAAAGTAGCACAAAAAATAGAGTTAGTATGAGTTGAATTTTCCTTGGCATGAGACTATCTGGAAGGAGGTTTTTCTACAGGTCCCTGGTTCCCTGGAAGCTCTACCCTCTCAAGAAAAAGGTCCATAGACACTATGGAAAGGACTATGAACTCAAGGGCGGGGGAGGGTTGATGAGAGGGGTCCTGTCTCAAGGGCACAATCACAATGTAGGAAATGCCTTTGGAAAGAGAACACCCTGATCTGCCTTCGATTCGGCAAGCCTTCTTCAATGTGTCTAAGACACCTTGGGATAAGCCCAAAGCCCTGGTAGTGGAAAACAACATCCAGGTAGCAAGATTCAAGGAGCCTTCTCTCTGCAAGAGATTTGGGCCACTTCAGCCCATTTCTCCCCTACTCCTGCATAACTGAGCTTCCAAAAATGCCCTGAAAATTCCATAGCCTCACTCTGTGAAAGTGCTCCTCCTACTCATCACACATAGAAGGGCAGAAATCACACACTACAGTTCTTACCAGAATGCTTCCACTACCCTCTGCAGTGCCCCAAGCCTTCCCAATGCTAAGGATTATCCTTGGAATGAAAAGACCATGAAAGGGTAGAGCGTTTGCACACGGTCAACCTGGGTTCAATCCCCAGCATCCCATATGGTCCCCTGAGCACCACCAGGAGTAATTCCTGAGAGCAGAGCCAGAAGTAATCCCTGAGTATCACAGGTGTGGCTCAAAAACAAACAATAAAAGTGCATGGAAAGCTCAACTGCTGATGAGACATTATAGATAGTCCATTGCTCCTACTGGGGAGGTAAGGACACATGTTTACCCACAATTACCCACAATGGAAATACACCCTACATAGAGTCCCTCTGACTTCCACAAATGGAAATTTCCACATCCATAGAAAGCCAATCTACTTCATAGAGAGAGCAGCCAGATTTAATGTGACAATATGCATAAAGCACTTAGTACTGAGGCTGGCATGTAGGAAACATCTGAGAGGTGTTATCACTTATATTTATTACTGCGGTGTCAAATGTTGAGTGGCCAAACCTGGGATGGATGCAGCAGGCCTGACTTCCTTGACAGAAGAACAAAGGACTTAAACAAAAGAAGCCAAACCCCTCCTAGGCCTCTCTTGGCCAAAAAAAGTTCTGAGCCAAGGATAGATAAGGTTAGGTCCAAGGTCAGACAAAAGGACAGCAAGCATTCGCTTCTCTAAGTGAGGCAATTTGGAGTGGGATGAAGCAGGGAATATTTTTATGAGAACAAAACAAAACTAAAAGGATACTTACCATGATATTTAAGGGAGGTTTTCTCATCTATACCATTCATAAATCCAAAATAGAAAAAAAAAAAGGCAGAAGAATTAGGGCCACTAACTTTTTTTTTTAATTTTTAAAAATTTTATTTATTTATTTTTGCTTTTTATTTATTTATTTATTTATTGAATCACTGTGGGAAAGGTTACAAAGCTTTCAGGTTTAGGTCTCAGTCATGCAAATATCAAACACATTTCCCTTTACCAATACTTATTTTTTACCATGAAGAACCCCATAAGACCCCACCCCCCACCCCTCCCAGTCCCTGTGAGGCAGATGAATTCTAGTTAACACTCTATCTGCTTTGATTAGATTCATTGTTTCATTAAAAGATTCATCACTATTATTTAGAGTTTACCCCCCCCAAATCAGACATGCTGAAAAAGCATTGTGAAGTGATTTGCTTTCTACAGCTGGGTTCAAGAATTAAATGTTGGTTTTGGATTTCTGCTATTTTACTTATTGACCCTGGAAGTATTTCTACTGAAAGTCAGATAGTTAAGAAATTGGTTTCTGTGCTCTGGAGTCGTGGCCGTGCTGGAGAGCCGCTTGTGGGGGGCAACTGGTGGCCTCGGTAGGGCGTGAAGGACGGACCGGAACACCCCCCTTCCCATGAGGTTTTAGTCGCCCCCACACCCCCGGCTCATACCTGCTGTCCACAAGGCTCCCATGCAGCCGCCATCTTTCTTTCCAGGGAGGAAAGGGCGAATGGGGCAACACCCTTTCCCCTCTGGACAGACATGATGGCCTGGATTAACGAACGCATAGTCCGTTCACTTTTCTGCTCCAAGCTGCCGGGTTCTGCATTAAGTCCTTGTGCTTCTGGGGCCATGGCTGTGCTGGAGAGCCGCTTGCGGGGGGCAAATGGTGACCTCGGTAGGGCGTGAAGGACGGACCGGAACACTCCCCTTCCCATGAGGTTTTAGTCGCCCCCACACCCCCGGCTCATACCTGCTGTCCACAAGGCTCCCATGAGGGCCACTAACTTTTGAAGGTGTCCTCCATACCCATTCTTTTCCAGATGTTCAGTTTTTACAGCAATGGATGGAAAAAGGTCTCTACTCAGAGACACAATTTCTGAGACATTTAATCAAGTCAATAGTTAAAGCTACTATCCCTTCACTCCTTCATGAAGACCACTTACATTTCTCACACTCTGACTCATCTCTTCTCCTTAGTTTGACTTCCACCTCAATGTATTTCCCATGAAGCATTGATCTTCCACAAATACCCGTGGCTCATGGCCCTCCTCCACTGGTTTCCATTGGATTACTTACAGTGAGAAAACATCATAAGTTACTCTTTTCTATGGCCATTACACAAAAACTTAATTGAACTTACATTAAAAACATAAACTGACCTTCGTGTAAATTAGGACAAATTCCTACTTAAACTGTGGCATTTAGCACAAGATGGAACTTGACAGCTGCGTAGCTTTAGCTTTGCTAAAACTTGGCTCTCTTTCAGTAGGAATCCATAAAATCATAATGTTGCAAGAAATTGTACCTAATGACTTCAGAGTAATCTTTAGTTCTGTCTTTTCATTGTGCCAGTGGGAAAGAAAAATAAGAGGAAGACCCAGAGGATTTAAAGACCTTGCCCAAAATTGCACAGTTAATTTAGTAAGATCTGTTTCTTGGCGGCAGGGGGCTGCCTCATTGCCCTAGAGCACATGTTTAGCATACAGAAGTCCCATATTTAGGTCCAGCATTGATTGTTACCCTAAGTAATGGCAGGAGCAACCTCTAAGGACTAAGTTACCAGTACCCCTGAGCACTGGGTATGGCTCAAAATCACAGAGAGATTGTACCTGAGATAAAGTGCTGGCCTTGTATGCAGTCAATCCCACTTTAATACCCAACACCACATATGGTCCCCTAAGCATTTCCAGAGGTGATCCCAGAGTACAGATCCAGGAGTAAACTCCAAGCACCACCAAGTGTGGCCCAAAAACCAAAAGAGAAGGTGGGGAGGTGGGGGGCGCTCAATTTAATATTGAGCTTCTTATTAATAGCTCCAAGTGGAGGTCAGACATTTTCCAAGGTCAAACTCAATTCAGGTCAACCTGAAAATCAATATATCCCTGAATATGAGAAAAGTCATGTTCAAACAAAACAATATTTAATACACATGATCTCGACATGTTTACATTGCTGCTTCTTACCTGTGGACCACATCTCTGTTACCTGAATGCTCACATTGTGTCAACGAAATGGAAAAAAATAACACCGAAGATGTTGATGGTAAATTGGTCAAGCATGTCCCTAGGTCATGTCATTGGCTGCTGGAGACATAAATAGGGGTACGTGCAAGGACAAAGGTCTCCACTTCCCATCTGACCACCAGACCTGAGTGAAACGATACAAAGGAGTTCCAGGTAAGCGAAGTTCCCGTTCTTCTCCTTAATGAGGAATCACCCTTATTTATCCTCAGAGTGGGAGCTTCCAGCCAGGATGGGTTCTTAAGGCCAACTATAGTTCACTGAGCAATGTTTTTAGGCTTTCCCCCAAAGTGCTAGTGATAGCAGAAGAGAACTAGTAAAAACAATCAAAGTCATGGCCAGCAAACATGAGATTTCTATCATGCCTCTTTCTTTTTTCTTATCTGGTGCATATTTTTAATTTTTGCTTTGTTTTGGGGTCACAGTCACCCAGTGCTCAATGGCTATACCTAGCTTAGTGCTTGGAGGTTGCTCCCAGTGGTGCTGGGGGACTACATGGTAGCAGGACCTCCTCCATGCAAAGCCTCTGTTCTATCCATTGAGATATCTCCTAGCACAGTGGGTAGGGCGTCTGCCTTGCACGCAGCCAACATGGCCGACCCGAGTTCGATTCCTCCGCCCCTCTCGGGAGCCCGGCAAGCTACCGAGAGTATTCGATATGCCAGACACAGTAACAACAAAGTCTCCAATGGAGACGTTACTGGGCCCGCTCGAGCAAATCGATGATCAACGGGAGGGCCTTTACTTTACTTTACTCGAGCAAAATTAAAAAATGTTGAGGCAGGAGGTTCTGGGGATTAAGCCCACATCTTCAAACATGCAAAGCATGCATTGTACCACAGAGCTACTAATATTTGTAGAATAAACATGCGCATAAATATTAAAGATTATCTTAGAATAAATATTTTAGGTTATCTTAGCATTTCCTGTGTGATAATAATTGATGGTTGTAGTGTGGCTATGTAGACAAGAGTACTTATAATGAAAAAAACAAACAATAATTTTAGTATTAAGGGACAGAGGGCATAATTATTCTCAAATAGTTCAGAAATGTTCAAAATTGAGGGATCTAGATGAAGTATCTAGGAAATTGTTATGTACTGTTTCTAAAACATATGATAAAACACATACTCTACGTGTTTTATAGCAACGTGTTTTATAGCACTGTAGCACTATCCTCCTGTTATTCATCAAGTTGCCCGGGCAGAGCCAGTAACGTCTCCATTGTGAGACTTGTTGTTACTGTGTTTGGCATATCAAATACGTCATGGGTAGTTTGCCAGGCTTTACCGTGCAGGCAAGATACTCTCGGTAGCTTGCTGGGCTTTCTGAGAGGGGCAGAGGAATCGAACCCAGCTGGGCCAGGCCGGCCGCACTCAAGGCAAATGCCCTACCGCTAGAAAGTTTTTCAAAAAAAAGTAGAAATTTTTATTTTATTAGTCTTAAGTAGAATTTTATTTTTAGCAATTTCTTAAATTAGCCCTTCTCCCTCAAAAAATTAAATTAGTAAAATTGTAAGAAAACACATTTATTGGGGCTGGAGCGATAGTACAGCGGGTAGGGTGTTTGCCTTGCATGCATGGCCAGCCCAGGTTCGATTCCCATCATCCCATATGGTCCCCCAAGGACCGCCAGGAGTAATTCTTGAGTGCATGAGCCAGGACACACCTGTACATTGCCAGGTGTGACCCAAAAAAGCCAAAAAAGAAAGAAAGAAAGAAAGAAAGAAAGAAAGAGAGAGAGAGAGAGAGAGAGAGAGAGAGAAAGAAAGAAAGAAAGAAAGAAAGAAAGAAAGAAAGAAAGAAAGAAAGAAAACACATTTATCTTGAGGCCTTTTGTAGCCTCTGAGCCCATAAATGTTTGTCTTAGCATAAGAGCCCTTTGGCCTCAATGGACCTTCCAGGGAAGATAATGAAAATCTGTAACTGGAGGTTCAAGCCCCAAAAACATGCTGGGAAAGTAAAAAAATAATTTGGGGCATGTGGGAGGGAACACTGTGGGAGATGGATAAACTCTAAAATACTTCCCAGTTCTGGCATTTTATGCAACTGGGTCCAGGTAAGGTTAATGAAATATCTTGAGGTGGTTAGAGAGATAGTAGGGTGGGTAAGGCAATTGCCTTGCATGGAGCTGACCCAGGTTCAATCCCTGGCATCCCATATAGTCCCTGAACATCACCAGGAATTATTTCTTAGGGCAGATCCAGGAATAAGGAATAAGCCGTGAGCATTGCCAGGTGTGACCCCAAAGAATAAAAACAAACAAATAATAATAATAATAGAAATAACCTTAACCTGGGTCGAGTTAGTGGCAGAAGAGGAAAGAGAATTTATGGCTATTTTATGTGCTATTGTGTGCTTGCCACTACACAATTTTAGCTCTGCAGTTTGATTCATCTTCAGGTAGAAAATGAAGTTTTACTGTGAGGGATGCATGGGTAAAAAAAAACCTAGGAAAAGGGCTCAGGGGGTTGACTGCAGATCCTGGATTCAATCCCCAGTACCACATGCCTAGTATGGTGGGGCAGGATGTAGGGGTGAAGCAGTGCCATGTTACTGAGCACCAAAATAATAACAGTGGTCCTGGGACCAGAGAATTAGACAGCAGGTAAGGTACCTGCCTTGCGAGTGGCCATCCTGGGTTTGATACTTGGCACTGCATACAGTCCCCTGAGCACTATCAGGAGCAATCCCTGAGCACAGAGCCGGGCATAAGCCTCTGAACAGCCAGCTATGGTCCCAAATACCCCACCACCACAGTACCCCCAGAGGAAAAAAACAGTGGCCCCGGAGTACTGGTGGGGATAATCAACAAGGATTAGTTTTGGAATGAAACAAACTTGTATTTGGATTTGATTCATAGTGAATAGAAGGTGTCAGATTGGAGTCAGATTGACCTGGCTTTGGGCAAATTTTTCCACTCCCCCCCACATGGACAATGTCATCTCATAAAAAGGTTAACTTTCTATTTTGTGAGGATGCTGCAAAGTAAGTGAGGGCATGATTTTAGTTATAAAATATCTCTCTTTGTCTCACATACACACACACACACATATTGTTTAGCCTGATTTCAGCCACAGAGGAGAACTTCTGTGAGGATGCTGCAAAGTAAGTGAGGGCATGATTTTAGTTACAAAATCTCTCTCTCTCTCTCTCTCTCTCTCTCTCTCTCTCTCTCTCTCTCTCTCTCTCACACACACACACACACACACACACACACACACACACACACATTGTTTAGCCTGATTTCAGCCACAGAGGAGAAAATAGTGGTAATGATCTGGTGAGCACAAGCACCAAACAATCAGAGCCGACACTGGCTCATGTATCAAAATGTCAGGCCAGTGCTCACAAGGTGAGTATGGCCCCCAACCCCAAAAAATGACTTAATAAATTAGCAGTATAGCAAAGAAACTACAGAACTCTGAAGCCAGACCTATGCCTTTTCTATCCCAGTCTGTCTCTTACTAAATCTATGACCTCAGAGTTTCTTTCCTTTCCTTTACGACTGGGATAAGAAACTGGAATGTAACTGAAATATAGATCAGAGAGATAGTAGGGTGCTTGTCTTGCATGTTAGTGGCAGACAAGAAATTAGGGGCAGTATTTCATCCTAGAACCCCATATGGTCCCATAGCTGGTCAGGAAAGATCCCTGAGTACAGAGCCAGAATAAGCCCTGTGCATGGTAGGTGTGGCCCAAAAATAAAAACAGAAAGAAAAAGATTCCCTCTCTTTCTTTTCTTTGGGGCATTATGATTTGCAATATGGGTACTGAGGGCCAGAGTGATAGCACAGTGGGTAGGGTTTGCATGCGGCCAACCCGGGTTCGATCCCGGGCATCCCATATGGTCCCCCAAGCAATACCAGGAGAAATTCCTGAGTGCAGAGACAGAAGTAACCCCTGCGCATCACTGAATGTGACTCAAAAACAAACAAACAAAGCAGGTACTGAAAGGTTACCATGTATATGCCTTTACCTCCTTTCAGCACTCAGTTCTTGTCCAAAGTGACCATTTCCAACTATTATTGTCACTGTGGTTCCATCTTTATCCTAACTGGCCTCCACTACCGACACACTTATGGCAAGCTTCCACAGGAGACAGAGACAGGGGCTGGAGCAATAGCACAGTGGGTAGGGTGTTTGCCTTACACACGGCCAACCTGGGTTCGATTCCCAGCATCACATATGGTCCCCCGAGCACTGCCAGGAGTAATTCCTGATTGAAGAGCCAGGAGTAACCCCTGTGCATCGCTGGGTGTGAAGGAAAAAAAAGAGACAGAGACAAAGAAAAGTGCCTGCCATACAGAAAGGAGAGGGGTGAGAGGGAAAACTGGGAACATTGGTGGTGGGAAATGTACACTGGTAAAGGGACTGGTATTGGAACATTGTATGACTGAAACCCAATCATGAACAACTTTGTAACTGTAAAAATTATAATAGTTTAAAGATAATTGAAATTTTTAAAAGCCCAGAATAAAATAAAAATTAAGGTAAAATGAATTTTAAAACATAAATAAATAAAATAGCTTCTAAGAACAAAAAAGGAAAATATATGGAATGTATGGAATGATAACTATTTTGTCTATAAAATTTCACATAAAGCCCAATGCCTTGGCATGCCATGAGCACATTTTTTTAAAGATTGTCTTTATTTATTTATTTCCTTCCATACTCAGCAGTGTGTGGTGTGACAGCCATGAAACTCATGACCTATGGGGTCAGAGCAATAGCACAGCAGACAAGGCACTTGTTCCGCATGCAGCCAACCCATGTGGTCCTGTGAGCATGGGAGTGATCCCTGGGTGCAGAGCCAGGAGTAAGTTCTGAGTGTGAAAATGAAAGAAAGAAAGAAACTCAAGGCCTCACACATGCAAGGCAGGTCTCTACCACTGAGCCAAATTCCTGGGTCCAGTAAGCACTTTTTTCAAATGATGTTATAATTCTTAATTGAGTTCCTAGCAGTGTACAGAACAGATATCAGATGCTCCCCTAACAGTGGTAAGTGGTACCCTCTCCTGCTAATGTACGGTCAGGTGCTGTACATTATTCAGACTGCCTAAAGGAAAGTAGTTATTATTACTCTCAAGACAACTGGCCCTAGAATGTCTGTGACCATGTTTATTTGTTTTACATCAATTTGGATTTCTTTTAAATGTCTATTCCTTCGCTCCCTCTCACCTCAGTGTTGATGTGTTGTTGCTGTGTGATGACCAGGGGTTGCACACCCACCTGGCTGCAGTGCCTGGACACTGTTAGCTGTGGTGCACACTGCAGGTTCCACATCAGGTGGCAGAGCTCCCACACTCCCACACATGGCTGCAGTGCTCACAGTAGTTGCGGCACATGCTTGCCAGGACTCTTAGTTGAGGCACACAAATTACAGTTGTGGTGCCCACTGCGGGGGGGAGGGGTTCACTGTGGTACCCTCACACCTACTTACACAGCGGGTGCTTTCTGGCTGTGGTCCTCACATATGTTTTCACTGTGGTGCATGCTGAGAGTTGCATCCTATTTTGTGCTATTCCTCATACCTGGCTGTGGTACGGCTGGAAATCGTGGTGGTTCTGGGGACCAAAGACAACAGAACTTCCAGGATCATGTTTGGCATGTGTGAGACACCAGAACTCAGGACCACAAACTTGCATGGCGGGGCTTTAAAGCCCAGCACTATTCCTCTGATAAGACCTTGTTTAATGCCATCATACCATACTGGGCACTTGACCACTTCTCACATCAAATTGAATACATAGTATATGTGTTCCACACACAATTCCATTCATGAAATGATTAACAAAATAACTTTAAAATATTTTATTGGGGGTGTAGTACAAGATAGTACAGCAGGTAGAATGCACGCTTTGCACACTGCTGAACCCAGGTTCAATTCCTGACACTCCATATCGTCCCCTAAGCCCACCAGGAGAAATCTGTGAGCACAGTCAGAAGGAAGCCAGGTGTGGCCTCCCAAAAATAAAACAAATAAAATTAAATATTTTATTCTAAAATTGTTTGAGTAGAACAATTTGTGGTTGGCACTGTTGTCTCTGCTTTCATGGTACTTGAGAACTCCTATAAAATCAAGAAAGTCTAATCTAAGAGATTATTTTCCTATGGTATAAACATTTAATGTATGACAAATTTCAAACTAAATAAAATCAATTTTATGTGGCAATAGTAACAGTAAGCAACTACTTTAAATTTGATTCGAAGTTGACATTTCCTATATTAGGTCATATTTCTCCCCTGTTTCAAATATTGTAGGACTTTGAGAACCTCCCAGACACTAGACACTGAGACTCTGGTGTTTAATGATTAAAACAGCCAAGACAAGGGCAACTGAGAAGATATAATAAATGACTAGGATCAAATATACAATCAAAGGAACTCCTCTCTCAGGCTTCTCTGGATGGAGCTTGCCAGTGGCAAAATCAACCGTGGTCTGAGGGAAGGCATGTTTGCAACTTAATTGAATTCAGAGCTTGCAAAGTCTGTGGCCAATCATCCTGGTCAGCATGAAATATCTGTGCCAGCCCTTAGCTCCTGCCACTGACCCCACCCTTTCACTCCAAAGTCCAGAGTCGTGGGTCTGCAACTATTAATGAGTCACTGGGTAATCGTTCCATCTCACCAGGAGAGGGGCAGAGGGGGCCTGTAAGGGAGAACTACAGAGATTGGCTCCATGAGGCCCAAGTCAACGGCTTGCTGGAAAACAGTTCTGGGTTTAAGACATCAGTGTTGGGGCCAGAGTGATAGTATAGCGGATAGGGCATTGCACGTGTCTTGCATGCAGCCAGCCTGGGTTCAATCCCTGGCATTCCATATGGTCCCCCACACAATGCCAGGAGTAATGGTAATTCCCAAGTGCAGAGCCAGGAGTTACCCCTGAGCATCACTGGGTGTGACTCAAACAAACAAACAAGCAAACAAAATCAACGTTTTGGTAGCTTTGGGGAGAGGAATGCCAAAGGGATCCCTACTATGGAAGGAAACTGGAGGCAGAAAGAAACATTGAAGAAGTTTCCCATCTGGCAATGCAGATTCTAGGAGTCCAAGGAAATTTTGCCTTTTTGCAGAGCTGCCCACCTCAGGTACCAAAGTCACAGACATCCCGGAGGTCTAGATTCTAAGTAGAGTCCAACACACTAACAGGGGCCTGAGAATCAGGAACACAGGTATGTTGCCCAAATTCAGTACCTTTGCTTCCTTCTCTGATAATTGTTGCACTGTCATTTACAGCCAATGTTATAACTCACTAAATAAAGGGGTACTCATTTAGTTCAAATAATTACTTTGAAAAGTTGCTTTCTTTCTCATCGCTATATTTTATTATTTTTATTTATTTATTTTTGAGATGCTGAGAATTGAGTCCAGAATCTGGTGTACACAAAGAGATCTACCACTGAGTCTCATCCTGGCCCATACCACCATATTTTAAGAATATTCATGTCACATTAAAGAGGGCCAGAGAGATAGTACAAGGTGTAAGTTATTTGCATTGTGTGCAGCTAATGAAGATTAGATCCCTAGCACCTCATATAGTCAGTCCTTCAAGCCCCAACTAGAATGATCCCTGAGCACAGAGCCAGGAGTAAGCCCTGAGCTCTACCAGATGTGACCCAAAAAAGTGTCATCCAACCTTTAAAAACTCTTTCCAGATACTGTTTTCAGAGATAGATTCACTCTGTTGTCTTTAACAAAAACGGGACAGAAATAGAGAACAGACCTTCTTCCTAAAACAGGAGGTTTTTCTCCTAAGTGTTATCAAAAGTACTAGAAGATAATTATTAAAGACAATATGCATGTACCACCCACAGCCACAGACCACACTCACCTAGCTCTGCCTCTTATGGAAAACACTTTCTCCTCCCTCTTCGGCCAGGCCCCAGACCAAAGGGGCAGGTTGGAAGCTCCAGGCCTAGCCCTGCAGCTCACTTGCTGAATTTGGGATGGGCACTTGCTCTTCTAGAAAATCACACTCATTCTTTCATCTGTAAAATATTGATTGAGATGATCGCTAAGGTCTCTTCTGGTTCTCACCCGCTACCATGACAAGACTTTCTCCCACAGGGCAAAATGGCACCATGGAAAGAACCCAGTTCCCCATGTTCCAGCTGGAGTGGCGATTCCCTTCTGGGAGTGTCTGTTTTTCCAGCTTCAGTCAGAAAACAGGCCACAGAACAGAGAGGAATGAGCTTGACTCCACAACCTTAATAATGACTCTTTCAGGAGTGCCTGAGCTGGCCAAGGAGAATGAAGTATAAACTCTTGGCATATTCTTCCAACAATAGTTAGTCTTTTTCTCAGTTTCAAAAAAAAAAAAAGAAACATGGGAATGTGGAAAGAATAGAGACTTGGGAAGCCAAGAGGCCTTGATTAAAATTCTGCATTCGACCCTGTGCAACGACAGGCAATTTTCTTGATGTTTCTCAACCCTGCCCATATGTATGTGTATACATAAATAAATAGATATATATTTGTGTGTATGTATATGCATATATATTTAATGTACTTTACTTACATCATAAAACCATTCTGTGATAAACATTGTAAGTACTCATCAAGGGCATAAAATAGAACACTATCTGTTGGGACTGAAGATTTAAAATGCCAGTGATTGGTAGCCAGAGAGATAGTACAGTGAGTAGGGCATTTACCTTGCATGCAGTGACCCAGATTTGATCCCCAGCATCCCATATGGTCCCCTGAGTCTGCCAGGAGTGATATCTGAGTAGCAGCAAGAAATAAGCCCTGAGCACTGCCAGGTGTGGCCCAAAAAATGAAAATGAAAATAAAATCCAGTGCTGTTCATAAAACCCAAGAATGCAGGAATCAAACTCCCTTAGGGTCACATTAGTGAAGGGCTAGCAAGGCTGTTATTGGAGGCCAACTCACCCACCCCTTCCTCCCTCTATTCCTCTGTCCCTACCCAGGAGAGATGGCACCAGCCAGAACACTATTCTGTCCCCTGCTGCTGCTTCTGCTGGCACTGTGGGTGTCCGAGCACCCCATCAGCGCCAAGCCCAAGGACATGACCTCAGCTCAGTGGTTTGAAACTCAGCACGTGCAGCTGAGCTCAAAGAGATGCGATGTAGCCATGAAATCCATCAACCAGGACAAGAAACGCTGCAAGAACCTCAACACCTTCCTACATGAACCCTTCTCCAGCGTGGCCAAAACCTGTCAGACCCCCAACCTAACCTGCAAGAATGGACGGGATAACTGTCACCAGAGCCCCGAGCCAGTGTCCATGACCAGTTGTAAGCACATCTCTGGAAAGTACCCTGATTGCAAATACAAAGAGGAGAAAACGAAAGCATCCTTCATCATCGCCTGCGATCCTCCCCAAGCAAAGGATGATCAGAATTATCAGCTGGTTCCTGTGCACTTGGATAAAGTCATCTAAGGCCGAGTGGTTTTCACACACAGCCCCACCCCCGCAAACTCCTGTTGCTGCTGCTGGTACTGCATTTCCTCTCTTAACGAATCCTTCCCTTCTCTACAAATACCACTTCCCACCCACACAGCCTTAATTCCACATACTCTTAATTCCAGAGGGGATTTTATGAATGCTCCAAGAATGATAAGAAATAGGAGGAGGGTTTCTGTTGCCTTGTGGTCTCTCAGACACAAAGGATCTTGGCAAGTGGGGCTGCAGGTTTGGTGGGCTTGATGGCAGGTATAATTTCAGAGCTGTCCTAAAGAAAGAGGGTGTATAAGTATAATGCAATAAAGGGATCTTAGGCAGGAAGACTCTCGAAGGAAGGGGTGCTGGGTTTCCTGTATTAGAAAAAGGAATATATCTGATTTTGCTGCAATAAAATGCTTTGTTCTCCCTGATTGAGTGTGTTTCTGATCTGAAGGGAAATCTGGAGGCTTGGAAAACCCTCTTATCTCTATGAGGCATCAGTGTCACCTGCCCTGCTGGAGGTGCAGCCTGGACACTGGTATCCACTGTCCTGAGAGCTCACTGGGCTGAAGCAACAGTACATTGGGTAAGGCACTTGCCTTACATGCAGCCTACCCACCTTGATTCCTGGTGTCCCATATGGTCCCCCAAACACTGTCAGGAGTGATCCTAAGTACAGAACCAGAAGTACCCTGAGCATTATCAATTTTTTATTTTATTTATTTATTTTGCTTTTTGGGTCACATACAGCAATGCACAGGGGTTACTCCTGACTCTGCACTCAGGAATTACTCCTGGCAGTGCTCAGGGGACCATATGGGATGCTGAAAATCAAACCCAGATCAGACGTGTGCAAGGCAAATGCTCTACCCGCTGTACTATGGCTCCAGCCCCACATCATCAATTCCGACCCAAAAAACAAACAAACCAAGTTTTGCATGCAGCTGATCCCAGTTCAGTCCTCAGCACCACATGGTTCCCCCAAGCACCACCAGGAGTGATCCTTGAACACCAACACTCCACATCAGGTGTAGTCCCTGAGTACTGCCAGGTATGGCCCCAAAACAAATTAAAAAAATTAGAGATGCCTGGGGAGAGGGGCATCACTTCTCAGATGAAGGGGGAGGAAAAGCAAGTTGCACTGGAGTATGTTAGTCAGTTGTGAGACCTGACTCCTCAAGTTATTCTTCAAACTAATACCTCTGATTTCATCTGCAATCATTAATGTAACCAAGTGGTGAGTAAACCATGGGGTCTAACGTGGACTTGTCTGAGACTCAGGGATGTGCTTCAGTGGACGTTAGTTCAGGAGGGTGTTGCAGTTCATGTAAGGCCCTCACTTAAGGGTTTTCTGCTCAGGTTTCACCTCATGCCTCATTAATATGACCTGGAACAGGAACCTCAGGCTCTAAACTGAGTTCTCCTCCCTTGGGAATTTCACAGTCGGGAGCTTCCAAGAATCTTGATCTGCTCCTAATTAGTGTTCCTCCATTGACTGGGGTGAGGAACAGTAGGGATGCAATCTGCCCCATGACCAGTACTTGCATAAAATAAAAGACATTACTAGAAATATGAAACAGCAATCAGATTTAAAAAAAAAAGCACAAGTCAGAAAATACTATGATTAGATTCAATTAGCATGAAATCACTCTATTAAATTACCATAAAAGTTTCTTGAAGACCTGGAAATGTGGCTCATCTATAGAGCATCTGCTTTGCAGTTATGAAACCCTGAACTCTCTCCTAGCACAAACCCTTGTGCAGAGTATTATCCTGAGATATCCATGGCCACAAGTGTGTCATCTGCAACCCTCTGCCACCAAGTGGCAACCCCCAGACATGACAACAAAAATCAAAAAAAGAAAACTGGAGAGGGAAAGATTTCTCTAAGCTCTCTTTCATTTTCTATACTTATCTGATACACGGGGTGGTAGGGGGGAATACACAATACAAGCATTCTACACAAATAAACACAATAAAGTCAAAAAAGACATTCAGCCACACTCCTACGTGCTCATGGACACATCCATACTCACAGGGAAGCACTCAACAATAAGGTAGCTTTCTCTTTTCCTCTACAGTGTGGGGTGGGGGAGGGGAGGGGGGAGTGGGCTGGGGATCAAACTTAGGGACAGACACATGCAAGGCAAATGCTCCACCACTGAGATACAGCCTCCCCCCTCCTTCCTGCACCGAATCTGCTTTCTCCTCACACCTCCCTTTCTACATCTAGAAAGAGAATTTACCCGGAAATCACTTATGTGAGCAGCACAAAGACCCCCAGTGAGCCCTGCAACTAGAACCGTGGGTGAGTATCACATTTAAAAGAGTGCAGGGGCTGGAGCGATAGCACAATGGGTAGGGCGTTTGCCTTGGATTCAATTCCCAGCATCCCATATGGCCCCCTGAGAACCGCCAGGAGTAATTCCCGAGTGCAAAGCCACGAGATAACCCCTGTGCATTGCCGGGTGTGACCCAAAAAGAAAAAGAAAAAGAAAAGAGTGCAACCCCCAGCAAGCAGGTGTGCAAGCAAAGCTAAGAAAGAGGCATGGGCCTTAGGGAGCACCAAGGGCAAGTGTGCGGGCACTACTACCTCATGTGCCACCCGACAAGCACCACAACCATGCTCAAGTGTAACATGCCACCCCATACCCCCACCCCGTCATTGCAACAATATCAAAAGAAGGAAGAAAGGGAGATAGAAAATAAATAAATGAATGACAACATGAATTCATTGAGATTTTCCTACATAAACTAGAGCTTAGAATAAGGAAAAGACGTTTGGTGATATGTAAAGTGATACAGAAAGCAGAACATCCAGAAATTCCAACTCCCAGAGTTGGAAAAGAAGAACTGAGGTAGAGAGTTCGCTGCTGCCCACCACAGTCATCATCCCACTCCAAATAAAAGCTTCACAGCATCCAGGCAGCACCCACCCCCCAACTCTGCCCCTCACTGTCACTATTTTGTCTTCTCTTGTGCTTATAACCAAGACGGGCAAACTGGATGATTCTAAGAGAAAACATTCTTCAACTCATTGCCTGGGTAGCTTCACTTCCTGTCTCTGTACCTGAAATGATGGTGTAGGTCAGGATCCTTATTCTTAGCTCCTTTTCCTTCTTACACTACATTCTCCTGAGTGACTTGATACATTTCCTCCAACTGCCACTTAGAAGCTCACAAATGCCATTCTCCAGTCTCATTTTCTAAGCTGCTGGCACACAGGTTCATCTATCTGGTGATTGTCCCCTGGTGTCTATAGCCATCGTAATCCCAAATCTCAGTAGTGGGCTCAACATCTTCCTGATTTATGCAAGTGTTCATTAGCAGAAAAAGCATACCCAAAACATTCAAGGTCCCAATCTAAGAAACATCTATGATTACTCATTCTTTTCTCTTTGTTTACTTTCCCAGCACCCCAGCCCCACCCCACTACCCCACCCCCTCACTCCAGCCAGATCTATGTCAGGGGTTTCTTTTCTCCAAATCTCCTTGGGTTCCTAACATGCACTCAATGCACATTATGACTTTGGAGGGGCTGTGATTTGTGGTTTGTTGTAGTGTAGTGGTGGTGGTGGTTTGGTTTCGGTTTTGGCTTTGGGCTTCCCCAGTGGGGTTGAGGGCTACCCGACACCTTCTAGGGAGGTCATGTGGAGCCCAGGGTGGAACCCAGAGCCCTGTGTGAGCCAGGCATGAGCTCCAATTCTTTGAGCTCTCTTCACATTCAGCCAAACACAATTAAGTAAGCGAAGTTTGGATTTACTATCCAGCTTAGAGGGCAAGAGAACATACTGACTTTGAAACATTATATGAAGGGTATATTGAAGCCAACAGGATTCCATACTATTTTGCTTCCTCTTCCCCTAGGGATTTATTCATCCTAACCTAAAGCATGCTCCCAGTTAAGTGTTAAACTTCCTGTTATATGGAGCAATAGCACAGTGGGTAGGGCGTTTGCCTTGCACGGGGCTGACCCAGGCGACCCGGGTTCGATTCCTCTGTCCTTCTTGGAGAGCCCGGCAAGCTACTGAGTGTATCTCACCCGCACAGCAAAGCCTGGCAAGCTACCTGTGACTGGCAAGCTACCTGTCAAGTATTTGATATGCCAAACACAGTAACAACAAGTCTCACAATGTTACTGGGCCTACTCAAGCAAATTGATGAACACTGGGAGGATAGTGACAGTGACAGTGACATGTTTCTTTTAGCTAACACCAGAGTCAGACAACATCAGGAGAAATTCCAACAGGCAAAGATCTGTAAGAGTTGTGGTCTTACAGTTGTGGTCTTACTCCACATGCTGGAGTGTTTGCAAGAATTCAGAAGAGAGTGGGTCTTTAAATAGATTCACGATATCTAAACAAGTGGTGTGGCAACCTGGGTAGGAGTTTTTGACTTCCGTGAGTAGGATGAAGAATTAGATGGAGTGTAACTTGAAACTAGGGTATATGGGCTGTGAAACTGGTTTATTCCTAGAGTAATGACACAGTGGCCATTTAGAGGATTCATCAGGGAAGCTGGGGTCTAAGAAGAGTGGCCTCAAACTGGGGGTTCAAAATATCTGCTGGTTATGCTTATGGCTCATTGAATATGTGTTTCTAAAAAACACAACCCCACATAGAAACAGACTCTCCAGCCAAATACGACAGCATAATTATTTCCAAGTGGGTAAGTTTGTTTTAATTCCAGAATTTTGTAAAAGTAATGAGAGAAATCTTTTTAAAAAATCAGACACATGGTATTAATGTCTATGGTAAGAAATTTATGTGTTTGGTATTTTATATATTCGCTTGTTTAAGAGAGTTTAGTTTGATATCTGAACTGTTTTTCAATTGACCTTACTTTTTGTTTTTATTTGGGGGTTACACCCAATTGTGCACAGGGATAATTCCTTATCTTGTGTTCAGGATCCTTCCTGGCAGTGCTTGAGAAATTATATGTGTACTGGGATTTGAACCTGGGTCATCAGCATATAAGACCAGCGTCCTATTCTTTGTATTATCTCTCCAGCCCCATGGTCTTTTAGTTATAATTCAAAATGTGTGATCAGTATAGATATGTGACTTAAAATGGAACTTTCCTTTAAATTAGCTTTGTGGGGCTGGAGAGATAGTAGAGCAGGTAAGGCACTTGCCTTGCACACAGCCAACTCAGACTCATTCCCCAGCACTCCATATAGTCCCCAAGTGGAACCAGGAGTGATCCCTGAGTCAGAGGCAGGAGTAAGCCCTTAGCACAGCCAGGTGTGGCCAAAACTTAAATGAAATAAATTACTCCAAAGCAAAGGAAAATTTAGAGACTAACTCAGAGACTATGTTTGAGTTTCCGTCTTTAATAGGGACCTTTCCTCCCTGACCAAACTTGGAGTTTTGAAACTACATTTTACGAAGCAAGTTGACTAGGGGAAGGAAGAAAGAAAAAAAATAATAACAGATTGTTAAGCAACTGGTTCTTTCAATAAATCAGGCTGCTTGCCTGGAAGTGTGTGTAAACACACTTGCTCATGGTAGAGAGGTAAAGTTATGTTAGTGGAATTAGAAGTGTTATATTCTACCAGTTACAGATTCTTCAGTGACCAAAATTCCTCATTTGGAATAAGAATATCTTTAGGTAAAAATCGAAGGGAAAAGAAAAAAAGACAGTGTAACAAATCACTTAGGAACTAGGTTTGGCTCCTGAGTATTTGGAGGCATGACACAACATAGGAAGAGAAAAATTCATAATAAGAGATCTCAAGAATAGGTGGGCTTTTCACAGAGACCCGGAAGTAGATGGTAAGCACAGGAGAAAAGGATGTCAAGGAATTGAAGACAAATTTATCCCCTACTCCGTGGCAGCTCAGAAGTTTGGGGGGCCAGAGTGGGGTGGAGATATGACTTCATGCTGCTGTAATTCCCAGATTGCCTGTCCCAGAAGACACTCCTGGGTGTCTGCCAATGAGGGCTCAGGCTGCCACTGATATACCTGGCATGTGCTGGGTCCTAGGAAATGTTTGTTTAACAAAAGCTGTTTTCAGAGAAAAGGAATTAGGCTAGGAAAATGTAATGATAGTCAAATCTGGAAAGCTTTTAAAACAATTTCTTTTAAAACTCAGTATGCTTAAAGTTTTCCAGAAGCAGGAGGGATTTGGTACCTATGAATACAGTCTGCGCTATTTCCAGGCAGCTTGAAGTATGAAATCTCCCCTACATGGAACCTATTCTACTTCTCTGTAACGGCAGCAATTCACAGCCCCTTCCCACTTTAAACTCCTCACTAAACGCAATCTCTCATCACACCAAACTTTTAAAATAGTTTCAGTGGCTGGAGTGATAGCACAGTGGGTAGGGCATTTGCCTTGCACAAGGCCGATCCGGGTTTGATTCCCAGAATCCCATATGGTCCCCCAAGCACCACCAGTAATAATTCCTGAGTGCATGAGCCAGGAGTAACCCCTGTGCATGGCCGGGTGTGACCCAAAAAAAGAAAAAATAGTTTCAGAGGGTTCCATGGCCCTTGCCCTCCAAATATTGCTTCATCGGGCAGCAAATAAGAGCTACAAAATGGATACCACTATTTGATCAGTAATTCCACTTGGTAAAAAATATACGCTTAATGAAAAGAACTCAAAATGGAAAGGAGTAAATGTGCAAATCTGTTAATACTATGCTTTGTGTATAATAGATGAATGCTAGAAATAGTGTAAATTCCCCCAAATTGAGGATGACTAAAAAAATGATGGGGTATTTGGTGCTTCAAGTGAAAATATAATTTTATTGATGTGTGGAAATGCCTATGGGCAATGCTTCATAAAGAAAACAGAACTTAAATTGTTTTCTGAGCAGGAGAGAGTTCAGTGGACTGAAGTGCATGCAGGAGGCCTGGACTCAATTTCTGGCACCACATGTGGTTCCCTGAGCACCTCCAGGAGTGACCTTGAGCACTGCTGGTTGTGGTTCAAAAACCAACCAAACCAAATAAATAAACAAAAACCTGTGTTTTCCAACAGAATACTGAAAAGCTAGAGGAAATGATGAACTCTTAAAATTCACTGAAATGTGGGTAGAAATGCAGGGCACCATGCGAAGCAAAAGTCAGAGGGGATGATCTAACTTATCAGTATTCTGTAGAGAGACAAAACAAGGGAATAAACAGTATGCAATGATGACAAATCCTTGGTCTTATATTATGAAACTGTGGTTATCGAGCAATGCAGAGAGGGGCTCTAGGGGGCAAGGAAAAGGCAAACTAGAAATGACACAAGCACAACAGCGGAGAACTTGGTGATGTGTGTGCAGTAGTTCAGCACACCAAAACCATAAGCCATTACAACCACGTTACTTAAACTAGAATAAAAATAAATTTAAATTTTTTTAAATAGGGCTAGAGGAGGGCAAGAATGACAATACAGCATACACAGTGCTTGCCTTGTACACAGACGACTCGGGTTCAATCCCCAGAGCCACATATGCTTCCCTGAGCACGGAACCAAGAGTATGCTCCGAGCCAAGTATAGCCCAACACTAACAACCTCAAAAAAAAAAAATGGGTCTACAAAAGATAGTACAGGTTTAAGGCACTTAACCATGTGTGTGGCTAACCCAGCCCAGTTTGATTCCCAACACCATGTGATTCCGGAGCAACTCTTGAGCACAGAGCTAGGAGTATCCCCCAAGCACTGCCAGGTGTGGCCCAAAATCATGAGAGAGGAGAGAGAGAGAGAGAGAGAGAGAGAGAGACTTGCCAAAGAGTCACAACTATGTAAGAGTCTCTGGGCTTGCATATCACTGAAGTGCATAAATGGATTTGGAGATTCAGATCCTCCAGAAGCCCCTCTCCAAACCTGCTTTCTCTACTCTCCCAGCCCAGAGAGTCGACAGTTGAGTCAGATGTTACATGTTTGTTTTCTAGCTCTGTCCTGTGTATCTCCCACTTTCAAGTTATCAACCAACAAAGAACTTGTGAGGCTTAAATCAGGAAGAAAAGAAGGATGAAGAGCTGAAGAGCAGATCTCAAACTCCTTCCTGATTTCCCCACCATTCCTGTTCTGTGGGTTATTCTTAATATTTTGTAAGGACAGGGGTTGGGGGGTTGGGGTTGCTCACCAGTGATGGCATTTGCTTGGGCTTGGCCAGCAGTGTTAGGGGAGCCTTGGGAGAGGAGGGTTACCATAAGGTATGGAGGATCAAACTCAGCCTCTGCGTGCAGGGCATGTGCTCCCACTTTTGTGCTACCTCGCTGGCCCCTCTGTGGAGCTCCTGCTCCCTGTCTTTACCTAGAGGGCTGGCAGTTTTCAGGCACTATTAGATACTATCGAGAACACAGTACTGACAGAATAGACAGTCTTTGAACCATGGAGCTTAGTTTTGAGTAATACATGAAGGCAGGGAGTTGTCCTTTAGAGAAAGGAAATTAACTCATGTTCTGGGACCTGGGAGGTAGTTTGTCAGCCACTGAGCCCGCCTTGATCCTGGTAAGTTTCCCCGCTGCTGCTGCTATTGCTTGCATTAATCTTGGTTCCAACAGCCCTGCTGCTGTGCCTGGCAGCTCTGCGGTCTGTAGTCCAACAGTAAAGGCCACTTCTGGCTGTACCACAGACAAGTGTGGAGAGAATGCAACACAGGGGCTCAATCCTGACAACCAAAAGGTGTTCAAGCATTACAACTAGAGTTCAACGCCTAGTGAACATGTGTGTGAACACACACACACCATATACATACCACAGGCAGAAACAACTAGAATGTGTTCGAGCACCACAACCAAGTGTGACCCCTCCCTGCCGGCTGAGTGTGTGAGCACTGCAACCAAATGTATTATGACCCAAAGAGCTAAGAGTAACCCCTGAGCATCGCTGGATATGGTCCCTAAGCAAGTAAGGAATGCAACCCTCTCGTTCAACCTGGGAGATGAGAGTCAGTTGCTAGAACTGTGAAGAGAGGCATCCTGGCAGCAGGGGAAAGGAACAGAAGAATCCAAACTAGGAATAAGCAAAGCACGTATGGAGACTTAAAAGGGCCAGGAGTGGCTTCCACATGAAGTTGAGCAGGGAGAGAAGAAGGCTGGGAGAGCGGCAGGATGCAACTGCCAGGGAAACACAGGTGGGGAGATGACTTAAATACAGGGGCTTTGGGTTGCAACCTAGGACAGTCTCCGAGTACTGTGGGAGTGTCCCCAAGCAACACAAGATGTTGCCCATAAACAAACAAAATGGGGTTTGAAGATGTCAAACATTAGCGCGGTTTGTGGTAGTCTGACTCCATTTGTTTTTTTTTTGTTGTTGTTGTTTGTTTGTTTGTTTTGCTTTTTAGGTCACACCCGGCAATGCACAGGGGTTACTCCTGGCTCTGCGCTCAGGAATTACCCCTGGCTGTGCTCAGGGGACCATATGGGATGCTGGGAATTGAACCCGGGTCGGCCGCGTGCAAGGCAAACGCCCTACCCGCTGTGCTATTGCTCCAGCCCCTCCATTTGTTTTTTAATCATTTTTCTTTTGTTTTTGCTTTTTTTATGGGCGTCCTCACCCTGCCGGTATTCAAAGGCTACTCCCAGCATGTTGCTTGGGAGTAACTCCCAGGCATCTTCAGGGAACTGTGTGGTGTCTGCCTAGAACGAGGCCTCCTACATGCTCAGCCCTTTGAGCCATCTCCCCAACTGGCTGGCAATTTAGACTATCACTCTGGCTAAGGTGCAAAAGGATAATTTATCAGAAGGTAATGGCAAGGCTTATAGATCAAATGGAAAACTAGGCAGGAGGCCGATGGTATGTGTAGACTGGTCTACCGTTTCAGAGAAGACGATTTTTATAGATTTTTAATTGGATTTTATTTTTTCTAATGACTGAGAAATAACTATATAGCCAATCATACATTACTACTAAATTAAAGTTTACATTTTGATCACCAATTAGAGAAATTACTTTCATGAGCAGATGCATCTGCACCAAGATGCCTCAGCAGCTCTGCCCTTATTATAGGCTCATTGAATGGGTAGCATAAACTCAAGGAAAGGATGACTACAAGCAGCAAAATGTTTTGGGGTTTGTTTTTTGGTGGGGGGGCAGGGGCTGGAGGGCAGGCACACCAGACACTGCTCAGGGCTTACTCCTGACTCTGTGCTCAGGAGACCAGGGGTCACGCCTGTATCAAACCCTGGTGTGCCACATGCAAGGCCAGCCCCCACCTGCTATCCTACCTCTCCTGCACCCCACAAGCAGCAAAAGTTTTAGGGAATAATAGAAACAAGACCAAAGTCAGGGGAGAAACTAAACATAATATAGAAGTAGAATAAACAGATAAATATGGATACATATACTACAGCAGACTTCTTTCACTAAAATAGCTGAGGACTGATCTCAGGTTTCCTTGGAAGGCACAAGCACCACTAGAACATGCTCCTCAAGTGTGTGCCTCTAGCTCTAAAATTGTCCCACGTGGACAAACATTAATCCCCCTCTTATTTTTTTTTCACTTTATTGGGTCACACCCAGAGATACTCAGGGGTCACTTCTGGCTCTGCACTCAGGAATTACTCCTGGTGGTGCTCGGGGGACCATATGGGATACTGGGGATTGAACCCAGGTTGGCCACATGCAAGGCAAATGCCCTACCCGCCCAACTATTGTTCTGTCCTTCTCAACCGCACTGTAAAGCAAGGGACACAGCATTAGGCACTCCTCCACAAATAGACAAGTAGTGAACAACCAAAAATCCCAACCTCATGTAGATCAATAGTTACAGTTCTTGGTTTACACAAACCAGGAAATCCATGTAAGACACAGATGTTTCTTCTGCCCTCACACATTAGGATACCACTACATCCCCATTAGAGCCCTCAGAGATCCTGAGCACTGAGAGTATGGCCCAACACCCCCACTCCCTGCCCCCCAAAAATATAGAACAAGGGCTGAAGAGATAATATAACAGATAAGACACTTGCCTTGCATGCAGCTGGCCTGGAGTAGTAATCCTTGACATATGGTCCCAGGGCCCCACTAGGAGTGATTCCGAGTACTGAGAAAGCTCTGAGACAGCCAAGTATGGTCCAAAATGAAGGATAATGAAGGCCAAAAATGTGGCTCAGTGATCTCAGCTCAGCTGCCTTGCTGGGACTTGAGGTCAATTCCCATCACAGGGGCTGGAGCCATAGCACAGAGGGCAGGGTGTTTGACTTGTACGTGGCTGAGCCGGGTTCGATTCCCAGCATCCCATATGGTCCCCTGAGCACCACCAGGAGTAATTCCTGAGCGCAGAGCCAGGAGTAACCCCTGTGCACCACCAGGTGTGACCCCAAAAAAGCAAAAAAAAAAATTTCCATCATAGTTCCCTGAGCACTGATGAGCATAGCCTCTAAAAAAGAAACAAAAACCAAACTGAGAATTTTGTTAAGGATTATTATTTGTGGGAATGAGGGTTTGGGGCCACAGCCAGCAGTGCTCAGGGTTCACTCCTGGCAGTGCTCAGGAGACCACTCCTGAGCACCACCAGGGTTGTGGCCCCTATAAAACAGGGGATCCAGGAGATGGTGCAGAGGCTAGATAGGTGTGAGAACGGCCAGGATGCTTGGGGATCAAACTAGGGTCAGCCATGTGCAAGACAATCACCTTAATCACTGTATGACTCTCCAGCCCCAGGGTGTGTTTTATTACTTACTCAAAAACAGGAATTCTTAAACTTTTTCCACCAGGAACCCCTTTTTACCTGAAAAACTTTTATGTAACCCCCAGGTATATCAAATAGAAATACAAATTAAAATGTTACTGATAACAAGTCATAAGTTTTTTTAAAGCAAATTTTTGTGACCTCCACATTAAATTAAAAAAAAACCATATGGAGTTGTGAACCACACCTAGGAAGGAAATGGATTTATTTTTTTACCCATAAAGATACAAAAATCACCTTTAAAAACTCTTTAGGTCTGGCAACCACAAAAATCAAGTTAATAAACTTTAAGTTAATCAAAAATTAATCAACTTTATAACTTGATAGTTAAGTGGTAAAATGGTGATGCTGTGTTCAGGTGCTTCTTACATAGCCTTAGCAGTGTATATTAAATCCTTCAGTTAATGGTTAAGAGGGGCCCAGGAGATAGGGGTTGAAGCAATATTATAGCAGTCAGGGAGCTTGCGTTGTATGTAGCAAGCTTTCATCCAAAACACCACGTATAGTCTGTGCCCTGAGTCCCACTAGGAGTGACCCTTGAGGATGAAGTGAGAACTAAGCCCTGAGCACCACCAGGGTGGTGGCCCCTATAAAACAGGGGATCCAGGAGATGGTGCAGAGGCTATATAGGCGTGAAGCCTAGACATCAATCTGTGGTATCACCACATACACCGATTTTGGAAGTTCTGCTATTTGTGTCTGAGATTCCCGATGCTGCCAGTGATTTCCTGTGGAGCTACAGTCAGGTGTGTGCAAGCACCAAACTAAAGAGTATGAGCACTGTTTAAGTATCACTGGTGAGCACTGCAACCAGAATGTGAGCACCACAGCTAAACAAATGTGACCCTCGCAGGGGTATGGTGCCGCCAGCAGGTCAATCTGTTTCATTGAGGCAAGTGCATCAGCAGCCTGATGGTGCCTTCAGACTTCCAGATACCCCAAAATTGCTGCTGTGCCTTTGGCCAGACCCCAAAAACTTGGGGCAAAGTTTACCAAGAAAGTAAACAGCCAAAAGTTAGGTATGTGGGATACACACCCACAAACCACCTCCAGCTCAGCTATATAATTGGAGGCATGGAGTCTCTCATTCCTGATCTAACTGCTTAATGGCCATGATCCCCAAGACTCAGAAACAAATCTCGAAACCCAACGGCTTTTGGCAGAAATGCGTCCAGTCCCTGCAGTAGGTTACAGGCGCTGGGCCACCCCAGAGGGGAAAGGGTGCTATCCCTCTGCCTCCTCCCCCTTGGCAGCCCAGTGGCCGCCATCCTCCAGAGGCCACTGGACAGTCAGATTTGGGCCTGCAGTGATGAGACATGTGGGGCCTCATGGGATAGGGGTGGAGCCAGCCCTTTCCTCCCTGACCCAACGAGACCCCAAGTCGCTGCCCGCGAACAGCCTCTATGGCTCCTGATCAAGCTGTTTAGTGGCCATGATCCCAGAGACTCAGAAACAAATCTCAGAACCCAGCGACTTTTGGCAGAAATGTGTCTGGACCACACAGTAAGTTACTGTTGCCAGGCCACCCCAGGGGGGAAAGGGTGCTGTCCCTCCACCTGCTCCCCCTTGGCAGTTCAGTAGACACCATCCTCCAGAGGCCATCAGACAGTCAGGTTTGGGCCCTCGGTGATGAGACACGCGGGGTCTCATGGGATGGGGGTGGAGCCGACCCTTTCCTCCCCATCCCAATGAGACCCCAAGTTGCCGCCCACAAATGGCCTTTCTGGCTCCTGATCAAGCTGCTTAACGACCATGATCCAAGAGACTCAGGAACAAATCTTGGAACCTAGCAGTTTTGGGCAGAAATCCCTCCAGACTTAATTGCTAAAATTTCGGAATTTCAAACTTGCGCAGCCACTACTGCAGCCATGCGACATCTTGTGTTATTCTTAACCAGCAATAGAAAACAAATTGTCTACTGTTGCCTTTTCAGCAGATCTGAGTGTTGGGGTAAAATTCCAAATAATAATGGTGGGTCTGGTGTCAAAATATTGAATGTAATCAAAGTAGAGAGAGCAATGTGGAAATCATCTGCCCCACAGGTAGGTGGAGGGTGTGGGATGGGGGTATACTGTGGTTTTTGAGGGTGGAGAATTGGTACTGGTGAAGGTATGGGTGTTTCATTGTATGATCAAGACTTAAACCCGAAAGCTTTGTAACTGCTTTCATGGTGATTCAATAAATAAAATTATAAAAAATTAAAGGAAAAAAAAGTAAGGTGGAGTTCATGACCAGTTCAATCAGCTAATCAGTGGCTGAATAAATAGCCTACATAAAAAAAAAAAAATGTGACCCTCTGTGAGCATGTGTGCAAGCACCTAAGCTTGATGTTCAAATGTTTAAAGCACCACAACCAAGTGTGCACGTGTCCACCTCTACTCCAGTCATGGAAACATCAAAGCGGGGTTCAAAAGAATGAGAAATTTGGTGAGAACTGTTTGTGGATGCAGGGGTAGGCTTTTATTATTGAATCACTGTGAGATAGAGTTACAAAGTTATCATGGTCGGGTTTCAGTCATGCAGTGTTCCAATATCCATGGCTTCACCAGTGTATATTTCCCACCACCAGTGCCCAGTTTTTCTCTTCCCACCCTCCCCCAGCCTGTCTTTGTGGCAGGTTCTCTCTCTCTCTCTCTCTCTCTCTCTCTCTCTCTCTCTCTCTCTCTCTCTCTCTCTTTCTCTCTCTCTCCCCCTTTTGGGGCATTGTGGTTTGCCATACAGGTAGTAAGAGGTTATCACATTTGTTCCTTTACCTGTTTCAGCACGCAGCTCTTCTCCAGAGTGATTATGTTCAGCTATCTTTTCATGATGGACCCTTCTCTATCCCAGGGAAAGGCTTTTAAACTTGATCTATTTCAGCCTTTAATCCTTATGATTAACACTTTTAGGCACATTCATTCTCTCTGTCTCCCCCCCCACCCCACCCCCTCTATCTATCTCTTTCTTTCTGTCTCTCCCCCTCCACCCCCCACACCCAACTCTGTCTCTGTCTGCCTGTGTCTGTCTGTCTCTGTCCCTCTCTCAGAGCTGGTATTTTGGGAGAAAGTGGTATTTAATCACTACAATTATACACGTCATCTTAATAAAATAAACATTTTTAATTTACAGCAGATTAAAAAAAAATTCCTGGAAAGGAGTAACAGGATCAGAGACCCTGCATCTGAACACCCTCACCTACAAGCTTTTCCACGAGGAGGAAAATGACCCTTTTCCTTTTTCCGACAGCTCGTGGATTCCCAGAACTTTATACACATCACCTTTCCTAAATGTGAGAACCTCGCGACCTCCCCCATGTTCCCCCGATTTGCCTGCGTCTCAGGAATGGAAGGATTGTGCCAGCACCGGGAATGAGTGAGCAGGGGGGGTTTAAAAGCAGCAAGGGTTTAAAAGCACCCGGGTCCCGGAGTGCTGTGGGCGGCAGCGGGGGCAGCTGACACCAGGGGGTAGCATCCTCGCACTCTCCCAGCCCCCGGGACTAATCTCAAGCAATTCCAGGCTCCACAAAGCACTCAGGGAAAAGGACTCCAGATCCGTACTTTTGGCTTTGTTGGTTTGAAGACGATCCTTGACGATCCTTGACGTGGTCGGTTGTGTTTTGACTCTATGGAGCAGAGGAATCCCCACTCCGACTGCCCAAGGATGAACATTCTCTCCCCCCTTTTCCAGATCCAGACGCTCCCCTCCTCCGCAACAACCCTCTGTAATAGCTGCCCGGGGCGGCGGCTGCACCCCACGACTCCCGACATTCTCCAAAAGTCGCCCCCTCGCTTCACGTCCCATTCGCGGTCCCCTTTGGAGATTGCCGGTCCGTTCTCCCCTCCGTTGCCCACCCTTTGGGAGGGTCCCCGCACCCGGGCAAACCCTGCCGGCGGCAGCGCTTGCTTGGAGGGTCCAGGCATATGTCCGCTGAGGCTGAGCTTCTCCTGGACCTCCTGGGACACCCGCGCCCGGCCCTCCTTTCCCATTCAGGAACGGTGGAGGATAGCCCAGAACTTTCCGAACTTGGCGAACCCCGCTTTGTCTGCAGCTCCCCGAGCCCTCCTCCCAGCACGGAGGAAGGGTCGGCCTCCACCCCCGCCCCCCGCATCCAGTGGGGTCCTCCCTCGGCCGGCCGAGAAGGGAGCCTTAGGGGCAGGGGAGGGGAAGGGGAGCCCCGCAAGAAAACGGCAGACGCCCTCCCCGGGAGCCCCGACTTGAGCCACCGAGCCACCGTGCCCACCCCCTACCCAAGCCCTCGCTGCTCCCGAATTCCCCCGTCCCGCCCCCGCCCTCCCGGGGCACACAGAGGAGCCCATTGTGGGATCCCGAAGGCTCGAGGCCCGAGGAAGACACGAGGGGTGGGAGGGTCGAGCAGCCCTAATTTTCCAGCCCTCCACTACACCCCGGGCGGGGCAGGGGCGGGATGAGGTGGGGCTGGGGGCTTCTTCTCCCGAGCCCCAGGTCCTGCCTAAGTCGCCCAACTGCAGTGAGGAGAGGTTCCCAGCTGAGTGGAAGACGGGACCCTCGTCCTGGGCTGGAGACCCCAGCCTCGGGGGTGGGGGGAGGAGGAGGGTCTCCCTGGCAGGGCCGGACCTGAGTCCGCCGGGAGCGCGCCGGAGAGGGGCACCCTCCGGGGCGGGGCGGCGGCTCCGAGTCCCGGGGCGCCGTCGAGGGGCCGCGCCGAGGCTGCGTGCGGGCGCGGGCGTCCCGGCGGGGGGTCGGGCGGCGCGGCGGAGGCGGGCGGCGGAGGGCGGGGCGGGGCGGGGAGGGGCGGCCGTCTCGGCCCTCCCTGGCGGGGCCCCGCGGCCTGGGCGCCCGAGCGGGCCGAGCCGCCACCGCGGCTGGAGCTGTCCCCTCGCCAGAGCCGGCGCGGCGCGAGCGGCGGGAGGGAGGCGCGCCCCGCCCCGCCAGCCCGTCCGAGCGGCGGACGCGGCCCCCGCCGAGCCATGGTGAGTCCCGCTCGGCCCCGCGGCCCCTCTGCCTCCGCGCTGCCCACTCCCGGCTGCGCCTGCCGCGGGCTGTTGGGGCGCTCCCGGGACTCGCTGCCTCCCCTCCCCCTCTTCTTTTCTTCGCTCGTCCGCCTGTCCGCCCCGCGCTCTGCCTCTGTCCACCCGGGTCCGGCCCTCTCCCTTTCTTCCTCCTCCCCGCGCCCCCTCCCCCAGTCCCCTACGGTCTCCCGAATGCACACGCACCACCCCCCTGCGCTCCGCCGTCCCGACCTGTGCCTTCCTTTGCAGGGTCTCCCCCCCACCCCACCTCCCCGCCCCGCGGCCCCAGATCCTTGCCCGAGGGGGACCCCTGCGGGTGGGTCCGGCGGCGGCGTTGGCGGCGGCCTCGGGGTCATGAGAACTGACCTGCCTGGAACCACCATTTTCCAACCCCAGTCCCCAGCCCGGTGCGCCGGGTCCACCCATCCGGCCCTGGGGGACCGGCCACAGCTGTGGCTGGGTTGCAGCCAGGGACATGGCCACAGAGGGAAATTCCCGCGGAGAAAAGAGAGGCTGCTTCAGGAGCGGGGACAGCGAGAGGCCAGGAGGGGTCACAGTGCCAGGGGGCGTGACGCCGCCAGAGCAGACGAGAGATTTGGGGTGTGGGAGGTGGAATCCCTCGATGCAATCCCCCCCCCCCCCCATCTTACGGTGTGGGGAGCAGAAGCTCGGCCTCAGAGCACCCTCGCTGCACCGGAGCGGGAGCAGGGGCGGGAGCTGTGTGCAGGGGACCCGGGGGACCCGGGGCGCAGGAAAGCAGGAGGGCACTGCAGAGGGGGAAGCCCCTGCCGGCCCGCGGGGACCCGGGGCTGGGAACTTGCATCCCAGAACTACTCTCCGAAGAACCGCGGCGGGACCGGCCCGCGACTTACTGCAGAGAGTGGAGGAGGGGGAGAGGCCCTGCCAGGGGGCGCTGGTGCAGGGACGGGGGAGGAGGAGCCCCGCCGGGCTGCCCCCTCTGCAGAGGGAAGGCCACCCCCCGCCCTGGCAGAGAGGCTGGAACGAGAAGAAAGAGGAACCCGGCCAGGGAGAGCTGACTCAGTCGCTCTTGGGCCGCTCTTGGGTCGGGTCTCCCAGCCCGCGCCTGTCGCCTCCCACCCCAGACCCCTCCTCCCCGCCTGCCGCGGCCGTTTCCTGTGGCTGCGCCTCGGCTCTGCCATGAGCTCACCACCCCTAATGGGTTGCAGCTGCCTCGCCGCTCCAGCTCGGGCTCCCCCTTCCAGGCCTCCGAGCGGACGGCCCCCTCGGCCTGCCCCCGCCCCCCGCGCCCCTCTCCGCGAGCCCCCCCACCCACGCTCGCCTCGTCCCCGGAACACTGGGGGGTCTGTCTCCTCGCCCACACACCTTGGGGCCGGGGCTCCAAGCTGACGCACTGAAGGGCGGTCTCTGGAGTGGCTGCCCTCGCCACTCCGGCCTCGGGGATAGGCCCGCGCTGCGGGCTGGAGGGGCTCAAAGTTAAACATGCAAGTTTTGTCTTCAGGGCAAAGAAGGGAGCTCTGGGGGAGGAGGGTGCGCGGAGGGGGTGGGGGGAAGCTGGGGATAATGGATAAACAGGGCAGTCCGCAGCCCCTTGCCCATGCGGGGCCAAGATGTCTGATAAAAGGAACTTCAAAGCGGTCTTGAAAGGGAAATCAGTTGGTTAAGCAGTAGCCCGAGGGGTGGTTTCCAGGGGCGGGGATGGAGAAAGCATCCCATTGATTCTGGTTTGGAGGCTGCCGGAAGCCCTACTGGGTTTGCTCTGACTGTGGCTTCCAGGTGGAGGCCCACAAGTTCTGAATCTGCAAACACTTACGTGCAGGCCTCACTTTTCCCCTTTTCTGCACGTTCCTTCGGTGACTTTATTTTTTCATCTGCCCCCACCCAGTGCTTTGTAACTCAATCCCACATGTTCTGGGAAAGGGTTGGCCGTGATTCTGGAAGAGAGGGGGATGGGAAGTGTCATCAGGTCCGTCCTTTACTCTTTCCCACTTAAAGTCATCTCCAGCACAGGCTTGTTTCCGGTCCAGGGGGCCGATGCTGAAGGCCTTCGGCCGTTAGGTGGAATTTGCAGCATGGCTTTCTGCAAACCTGCATGCCCTTCCTCAGCCTGCCTCTTCTGCAGGTCTCCTGCTGCGTGACCCAGCAGTGTGTCCCAAGCAGGGCCTGTGCAATAGTCCTAATTCAACCTTGATCAGAGACTGGCACCCTCAAGTTCCCCCCTGGGTCTCAGAGCTCAAGGAGGACATGCAGGGCCACTGCGCTGACCCAGCCCAGCCTTACTGAGCCCATTCAGTTGCTTCCCCAAGTGCCCTCCCTTGTGCCACCACACTGGCCTTGGAGGAACACAGGCGGCCCCTTAGCAGTCTGCTCCCCAGGAGCCTCCCTGGCATGATGTCCAGGGACCCTGAAGTCTGTTCTCATCCCTGCAGGAGCCGGAGCCAGTGGAGGACTGTGTGCAGAGCACGCTTGCTGCGCTCTACCCGCCCTTTGAGGCCACAGCGCCCACTCTGCTGGGCCAGGTGTTCCAGGTGGTAGAGAGGACCTATCGGGAGGATGCATTGAGGTACACGCTGGATTTTTTGGTGCCTGCCAAGCACCTGCTTGCCAAGGTCCAGCAGGAAGCCTGTGTGAGTAGCCTGTTTTTCCTCCCCTAAGATCCTTTACCTCCCATCCTTCTCCGTCCCCTTCCCTGGAGCACCTGCCTCTCCTGTCATGGATCCCCCCAGCCCCCTTAAGAGGCACTTACCACTCATACACACTCAGCTCCCGCCTCTACCACCAACACCACCAATTCACCTCTGATATCAACTCCCAAACACCCCAACCCTCCAAATCTAATTCCCCATATACCCATTTCTCCAGTGCCTAACTCCCCCAGAACCTAACTCAACAAAGACCCTGGCACCCACAGAAATAAAGGCCTCCTAAGAGGCTGAACAGATTCCTCCAAGACAATGGCATCTGCTGACCATGTCTTTGTAATGACTCACTTCTTCCCTGCCCACACTTGGGACGAGCTTTCTAGAGAAGCTTCTTAACCACCAGAAAACAAAACGAGTTATCCCAACCCTTTCCTCTGTAACCTCCCTCTTCTGAGATGTCCCCCTCCTGCTATTCGGAACCTCATCATGCCTTGGGCTGTCCCCTTCGAACCGTCAGCCTAAGCGCCGCTCCTCTTCTCTCCCCAGGCCCAGTATAGCGGTTTCCTCTTCTTCCACGAGGGCTGGCCGCTCTGCCTGCACGAGCAGGTGGTGGTGCAGCTCGCAGCCCTGCCCTGGCAGCTGCTCCGCCCAGGAGACTTCTACCTGCAAGTGGTGCCCTCGGCTGCCCAGGCACCCCGCCTGGCACTCAAGTGCCTGGCCCCAGGGGGTGGCCGTGTGCAGGAGCTGCCGGTGCCCCATGAAGCCTGTTCTTATCTGTTCACACCTGAGTGGCTGCAAGGCATCAATAAGGACCGGCCCACAGGTCGCCTCAGTACCTGCCTCCTGTCTGCACCTTCGGGCATTCAGCGGCTGCCCTGGGCTGAGCTCATCTGCCCCCGATTCGTGCACAAAGGGGGCCTCATGGTGGGACATCGGCCAAGCACCTTGCCCCCGGAACTGCCCTCTGGACCCCCAGGGCTCCCCAGCCCTCCCCTGGCTGAGGAGGCCCTGGGCACACGGAGCCCTGGCGATGGGCACAATGCCCCTGCCGAAGGACCTGAGGGCGAGTATGTGGAACTACTGGAGGTGACCCTGCCTGTGAGGGGGAGTCCCCCAGATGCAGAGGGCTCCTCAGGCCTCTCCAGGACCCGAACGGTGCCCACCCGCAAGGGTGCTGGAGGGAAGGGCCGCCACCGGAGACACCGCGCCTTGGTGAACCAGAAGGGGCAGGGGCCTCGCGACCAGGATGGGGCCCGCCCACCAGGCGAGGGCAGCAGCACTGGTGCCTCCCCAGGGTCTCCCCCAGGAGCTGAGGCGCTCCCCGAGGCTGCGGCCCCCGAGGTGGCCGAGCTCCCTGCAGAGGCACTAGGGGACACCTCGGAATCCTGCCTTCTGAGGCCGGGCGAGATTGGGGGAACAGCCCAGGGGGCTGAAGGACCTCCCGGCACTCCTCGACGGACAGGCAAAGGAAACAGGAGGAAGAAGCGAGCCCCAGGGAGAGGAGCTGCAGGGAGAGGAGGTGACAGTGCCCCCCTGAGCCCTGGGGACAAGGAAGAAACGGGTCCTCCCGAAGCCCCCGGCAGCCTGCTGAAGGAGGAGCCCGAGGACTCTGGGAAGCCAGAGACTGAGCCCAAGGAGGAGCTCGGACCCGCAGATGACAAAGAACTTCAGGCCCCAGAACCCTGCGGGCCTGGTAGAGAGGGGACTCCGGAGAGCGAGCAAGAGGCCCCGAGCCCAGAGCATGTGGCTGGTGAGAACTGAGGCCAGTGGGTGAGGGCAGGGGCTAGGAGAGGGGCCAGGAGGGTTGCTGGGATCAGAACAGCTGAACCCGCCCTCACTTGAGCCCACAGTTCTGCCTGTGTCTGTGCAGGAGCCACAGGGCCCGGAGAGCCCCTGTCCGACTCCCCAGCACCTCCCCTGGAGGCTGGGCAGGAAGTAAACGGGGACAGTGTCCCAGAAGAGGCCCCGCCAGCCTCCGTCTCCGATGACCCTGAAGTCGCTTGGGACTTGATGGCTTCCGGATTCCTGCTGCTGACCGGTCAGTGGGCCTCAGTGGCAGGAGGGAGAGTGGGCTGAGGAGAGAAAAGCCATGGCCTCCCCCAGCCAGGACAGCCTGGCCATTTTGTGTCCTCAGGTGGGGTGGACCAGAGTGGGCGAGCCCTGCTGACCATCACCCCACCGAGCCCCCCTGAGGAGCCCCCGCCCTCCCCAGACATGCTGAGTGCTGCGCTGCGTTACCTCCACTCACTGCTCAGGTAATGCAGCCCCCTGACCTCTGGGACACCTGCTTCCTCAGCCCTCAGATCTTCACATCCTGCTCTTGGTCTTCTTTGACCTCCTTGCTTATAATGTAAGTCACTGCTAGGATTTTACGACATCAAGTCTCTCCCCATCACGTCTCTCCTCATCTCGTGCTGTGAGCCGACTCTGAATTCCCACCCTTCCAGAGTACAGAATTTCTCCCTTTCTCTCTCTCTCTTTCTCTCTTGTTTTTGGGTCACACCTGGCAATGCTCAGGAGTTACTCCTGGCTCTGCACACAGGAATTAATTGTGGTGGAGCTTGGGGAACCACATGGGGTACTAGGGATTGAACCCAGGTCTGGTGCATGCAAGGCAAGTGCCTTACCCACTGTTCTATTTCTCAGTCACTCTCTCTCTTCCTTTCTTTTTGTTTTGTTTTGTTTTTTTGGACCACAACCACTGGCGCTTAGGCCTTATTCCTGGCTCTACACTCAGACTCTGCACCCTGTCTCTGATGGTGCTCAGGGAATAGTATGGGGGGATCAAACCTGGGATGGTCACATGCAAAGCAAGTGCCCTACCTGCTGTACCTTCACTCTGGCCCCCAGAGTATAGAATTTCTAACATTCCAGACCTTGATTCCATGATTTGCTTGTCCTGGGAATAGGCTCCTTAATGCTGGGTCATAAGCTTTGGATACACATCCCAGACTTTGGCCTCTTTGCCTAGTGTTTGGCCTCTCCCAAATGTTCCAGGAACTAACTGCTTCTAAGCACTCTTGACGTAAGAACCAGATCTTACGCCATCTTCTCCCTCCACTCTGTGCCCCTTTTGCACGCACACACACATCCACTACCCTCTTGGCTCTTCTTACCTCCGCAGGCCTGATCTACAGAGACTGGGGCTGTCTGTCCTGCTGGACCTTCGCCAAGCCCCGCCACTGCCTCCAGCTCTCATCCCTGTACTGAGTCAGCTCCAGGTAACCAACCCCCTGAGACGATACTTCCTCTGATCCTGATGCTCCCGCAGTGGCCACCCCCGGCCAAGCAGTCATCCACAGCTGAGTTATTCTCTACCTTAGGATGTGGGGGACCCTCCCCTGATTCAGCGACTGCTGCTTCTTTCTGTGGATGATCCCCCCAAGGAACTCCACGGACTTCAGGTTGGAGCCCCTCATTGCTGCTCAGTCCCCATCCAGAGTGAAGAGGAAAGAAGGGACTAGCTGGGGCCCCTGGTTTGCCCCCAGATTCTTAGTGGCCATCCCAGAAACCCCCTTGCATGTCTCCAGGGTGCTGAGTTGCTGTCAGAGAATGACCTGGAAAGAGTGATCAAGCCAGAGGAGCTACCCTGGAACATGGGAGGTCACCTGGATCCATCTCCCAGCCACTGGGTAGAGACACACCAGGTAAGTGACTCCTCCCAACCCAGCCCAGGAATGGCCTCATGAAGACATTTTGGGAGTCTGAGACATGACCACGGATTGGCAAAAGTGATTTCCTATTCCTCCAGTTCAAGAAGTACTTAATGGCTCCCACAACCTGAGCAAACATCACACGTTCCACAGGTTGTTGGGGAGATCAGGAGTATAGTAAATAAATTCTCAGGGGCTGGAGAGATAGTACAGTGGGTAGGGTGTTTCCCTTTCAAGTAGCCTGCCTAGGTTTGATCCCTGGCACCTCATATGGTCCCTCAAGCCCTCTAGGAGTTATGCCTGAATACTGTTGGGTGTGGCCTCCCCAGAAAACTCTCAGACCAGGAATATGTCTCAGATGACAGAGCACCTGCCTTGATTGGGTTCCAGCCCTCCAAAACCCAACACCACCACCAGGTATGACCCCTAGAATTATAGCAACAACAACAAATAAATTCTTTTTTTTTTAAAGGAACGATTTTTTTTTTGGCTTTTTGGGTCACATCCAGCAATGCTCAGGGGTTACTCGGAATTACTCCTGGGGGTATGCAGGGAACTGTGGGAAGCTGGGGGCTGAACTCTAGTCAACCACATGCAAGACAAACACCCTACCTGCTGTACTATCACTCTGGCCCCAACAAATAAATTCTTATTATATGAAAGAACACATGCTTTGGTGGGGATTGGGAGGAGATAAGTCAGAACCAATTGGTGAGGACTGTGAGATAATAGCACAAGGGCTCTGGACAGAGCTGAAAGGCGGACAGACTGGCTCAGGCTCCAGTGACCTTGGCCAAGTGACTGTAGCCCTCTTTCGGAGATAATGGATTTCTCTTACCTGTTCCTGCATCTGCACACCAGCCTCAGGCTCCCTGCCTGTGGAGTACAGCAGTTATGCCATGATCTCCAGTTCTGTTCCTCAAAGGACACTGAGTGCTCCAGGAAAGAGATGCAGAGCTGATCTGAGCTGAACCCTCTAAGGGAAGGGTCATAGGATGTGATCCTGAGAGGGCAGAGAGGTGAAGTCCCAGTGCAGGTGTGACGACAGAGACACATTTGCTCCACTGCCCATTGTGCTGGGCCCCTGCTTGGGGCTTCCCTGGCATCATCTCTTCACCCCTCACGGAATTCTGTGTCTTACCCTGAAGAAAGTGAGATTCAGGGGGACTGGAGCAATAGCACAGCGGGTAGGGCGTTTGCCTTGCAGCATCCCACAAGGTTCCCCAAGCACAGCCAGGGTGTGATTCCCAGCATCCCACATGGTTTGATTCCCAGCATCCCACATGGTTCCCCAAGCACAGCCAGGGTGATTCCTGAGTGCAGAGCCAGGAGTAACCCCTGCGCATAGGCTGGGTGTGACCCAAAAGCAGAAAAAAAAAGTTAGATTCAGGGAGATTTCTGGACCTACACAAGGTCATACAATTAGTCAGCAACAAAGTCAGAATCCGACCTATCACTGATTCCATAGACGTCTCCGGGGGCTAGAGCAATCATACAGTGGGTAGAACACTTACCTTGCATGCAGCCAACCCAGATTCAATCCCCTGCATCCCATATGGTCCTCTGAGCAACACTAGGAATAATTCCTGAGTGCAGAGCCAGGAGTAACCCCTGAGCATTGCTGGGTATGACTCAAAACAAAAAAGATATAAAGTCTCTGAGGTTAGAGGCCAGAGAGATAGCTTAGGAGTTAAGATAATTGTTTGCAGCTGTGTATGGTTCCCCAGGCCTTACTAAGAGTGGGGCTGGAACAGCAGATAGAGCATTTGCCTTGCATGTGGGCAATCCGCATTCAAAACCCAGCATCCCATATGGTCCCACAAGTACCACCAGAAGTGATGCCTGAATGCAGAACCAGGACTAACCCCTGAGCATCGTCGGGTGTGACCCAAAATCAAACAAAAGAAAAGCCCTACCAGGAGTGATTACTGAGCGCCACTGGGTGTGACCCCCAAACTTTCCCCCGCCCCCCCCAAAAAAATCTCAGGTGCTGCCCTGTTCCACCCCAGGGCTCTGGTTTCCCTTCAAAAGCCTGTCCCCCCTGGACTCTGTCCCCTGTGTGTCCTCAGGAAGTGGCACGGTTGTGCCACCTGTGCCATGGTGTGTTGAGTTCTGTACGGACAGCCATTGAGGAGCTGGAGGGAGCTGCAGAGCCGAAGGGAGAGGTAGGAGGCGAGAGGGGACCAAAGGCATGGGATGGGGTGGGACGAGGCGGGGACACGCCTGGCACCCCCAACTGTCAACTACTCCCTCTCTCTAGGACACGGCTGGAATGCCTGAGCCACTGCAGAAGGTGCTGGAGGATCCCCGGCTGACAGAGCTGCAGAGGGACGGTGGTGCCATCCTGATGAGGCTGCGCTCCACCCACAGCAGCAGGTAGGAAGGCGCTAGATGGGCGGATGTGAGGACTAGACACAGCCGAAGGCTAGCTCAAAGCAGGAACTTCCTAGCTGGGCAAGACATGCTTCTCCCTTTAATCTCTCATCACCCTGCAGAATGCCTAAGTGTTTAAATGGCAAATGATCTGTCGGGTCAGATTTGAAGGATCAGAAGTGTCAAACATCGGGCTGGAGCAATAGTACAGCAGGTAGGGCATTTGCCTTGCAAGCGGCCAACCTGGGTTCAATCCCTGGCATCCCATATGGTCCCCCAAGCACCGCCAGGAGTAACTCTTGAGTGTAGAGCCAAGAGTAACCCCTGAGCATCGCTGGGTGTGACACCCCCCCAAAAAAAAGAAGTCTCAAACATCTTCTCCCAGATTAGTCCACCCAAGGAAGAATCAGGATTTAAATCCAGAGGCATATACTGGGGGCTGGAGACATAGCGGGGGTCAGGCTCTTGTCTTGCATGCAGCCAACCCAGGTTCCATCCCTGGCATCCCATATGGTCCCTTGAGCAAGCCAGGACTGATTCCTCTGTGCACAGCCAGGAGTAAAGCCCTGAGCATCACCAGGTGTGGCCCCCCATAATAAACAAGACAGAAGCATATGCTGAGCCAGGGTGCTGCGTCACCTCTGGAAGGTAGAGTGCACAAAGCAAAATGGAAAGGGCGAGGTAGGGGGCCTGCTCAGGACCGTGGTTCATCCTGTCTGACTCCTTCCCCAGGCTGGAGGGGCCAGGTCCAGCTACACTGTATCAGGAGGTGGATGAAGCCATTCACCAGCTCGTGCGTCTCTCCAACCTGCATGTGCAGCAGCAGGAACGGCAGCAGCGGGTGCGTCGACTCCAGCAGGTGAGTGGGGAGCCCCATGGACCCCTCACTTACCTGACACTCCTGGTGTTCTCCCCTGGGAGCTTTCCCTCTCTCTTCCTCTTCCCCGAGAGAGTCAGTCATGGTCAGGTTGAGGCTCAGCAAGAGGGAGCTAGTGTCTCAGCACCAGGCAAGAGGGAAGCCTCTTTTCCCCCATCTCCCCACTTTTTTGTTGGTTGGTTTTTTTGTTTGTTATTGGTTGGGTACACAGCCAGCCATTCTCGGGGATCCAACGCAGGTTGACCACATGGAAGGCAAGCCCCTGTGCTCTGTTTATCTCTCCAGCGTGTACACCCACATACACGCACACACAATGTATGTTTGATTAGGAATCCGTAGTTGGAACCAGAAAGATAATACAGGGGTTAAGGTACTTGCCTTGCACATAGCCAGCTCCAGTTTGATCTCTGACACCACATATGGTCCCTGAGCACCTCTTGGAGTGATCGCTAAGTACAGAGCCAGAAGCTGTGTGTAGCCCAAACTATCCCTTTCTTGGGGAAAAAATACATAAAAAATAAATAGAGGGGCTAGAGCAATAGCACAGTGGATAGGGTGCTTGCCTTGCACGCGGCTGACCTGGGTATAATATCCAGAACCCCATATGGTCTCCTGAGCCAGCTAAGAGTGATCCCTGAGCACAGAGCCAGGAGTAAACCCTGAGCACAACCAGGTGTGATCCCAAAACTAAAAGAAATAAATGAATAAATAGAGGACCAGAAAGATCGTCTAGCAGGTAAGCATTTGCCTTGCATGCAACTGACCCCACCCAGTTCGATCCCCAGTACTGTATATGATCCCCAGAGCACTGCCTAGTGAGACCCCTGAGCACACCAGGAAGAGCCCTGAGCACTGCAGGTTGAGCCCCGAGCACTGCAGGTTGTGGCCCAAACACCAAAACCAAATAAGCTATCACCCCCAAAAATGAAAGTGAAAGTGGATCTTCTTGAGCTGGTGGGTTCTTGAGAATTGTATGAAAGATTTGCAAGCAAAACTAAAAAGGTTAAGAAGTTAGAGTTCAGGGGTTAAAGAGATAGGTGTGGTCCAAAAACAAAAATAAACAAGGAACTGGAGCAATAGTATAGTGGATAGGGTATTTACCCTGCATGAGATGACCTGGGTTCAGTCCCCGGCATCCCATATGGTCCCTTGAGCCCAACCAAGCAGTCATCCCTGACTAGAGAGCCAAGGAGTAACCCCTGAGTACTGCGGGGTGTGCCCTCACTGCCAAAAAAAGGCCATAAGAAAACAAACAAAAAGTTAGAATTTATTGTATAGTTTAAGTAGATAGGTCTGGGTACCTCCCCAAATGTCCTTTACCCATGTCCGAAATGACCCGGCTGGTTCCACACTGCCCCTATCCCATGAACGACTTCCTTGTCCCGTTCAAAGTCACCGTCTGTCCACATCCAGTGCACAGCGACTTGGACTTGGCCTTGTCCCTGTACTGCTCTCTCTCCATGTTTGCTTTCCTGGTCTGCAACCATGTCCCTGGGCCTTTCCCAGACTGTACCCCAATGGTTCCACGACGTCCTATCCTGGCTTCCCTTAAGTCTCCAGCCTGGGGACTGGAGCGATAGCACAGTGGGTAGGTCTTTGGTCTTACATGCAGCTGACCCGGGTTTGATTCCCAGCGTCGCATATGGTCCCCCGAGCACCGCCAGGAGTAATTCCTGAGTGCATGAGCCAGGAGTAACCCCTGTGCATTGCCAGGTGTGACCGCCCCCCCCCAAAAAAAGTGCTTTCTCACCCCTGCCTGATTCTGCCACTTGTCTAGGTCAGTGAGCTTCATCTCTCCCTGCCTTCTGTCTGGGGAAGCGACCCAACCAGCTTTTGCAGTCTGCCTGAGCGTACAAGAATGAGAGAAGGGCTGAAGGGGCAAGAGAAAAAGGGGTGAGAGGAGAAGGACAAGAAGAAAGAGGGCCAAGAGAAATGGTGTGAGAGAAAAAATTGCAAGAGAAGGGCCAGGCATGGCTGGGGCTTCCTTTTATCTGCTGCCATCTCTCACCCCCATTATCTATTTTGACTGGCTACCTGTTCGATGGTGCGATTTAAAGTGAGCAACTAAATTCACCTGACACACCACCCTTCCCCTCCCACTGTCACAAGGTCCTGGGTTTGCTCCTCAGCGCCAGGCGAAAAACAACAAAGCTCTTCGCTGCATTCCACCCATGCTCCTTAGCCCCTTACACCATTGTTTCCAGAAGGAGGGCAGCAAACACTGCAAAATGCTGTGGGAACCAAGGTCGCTTTGCAGAGAAGGGGCAGGGGACCAGGTTCTCTGAGCCTCGAGTCTTCTAGGCCAGGCTTGAGGACTATTCAGGAGTTTGCACTCCACTTACCAAGCGGGGGAGCAGGAGACTCTGAAACCCGATTGTCCGTCCCTAAGCCCCACGCGTGGGGAGTGAACACTATCAGGGAAGGGTCATCTCGGGGTCAGTGTCAAAGGCGGGACAGGACGCTGTTTCCCGGCATTTCTGTGTGTTTGTTTCCTCCACCTCCTTGTCTCAGGGCCTCTCCTGCTGAGGGCTCTTTTCTCACCCATTGTCCCCCTCACCTCCCCACCCACTCACTCCCAGTTTCAAAAGTATTAGCTGTGCACCACGTTTGGGTTCTCACATGCTCAGCATGCACCCCAGCTCTCTGGGCGTGAGATGTGGACAAGTCTGGAAGCATCTCCAAGTTCCCGAGTCCTCCCCTCTAGAGTAATGAGACGAGTCGGTGACTCGAGCGAAGGTCCTAAGAGGCCCTTTCGGTTGGCTCTGCCTCTGCAGAACAGTCTTCGACTTGGCTTTCTCAGGCTCACCCCCACTGGGAAGGAAAAAATTCTCATCCCTTCTTTGGATATTCCAGAATCAACATGAGCATCCCAAGAGATCCATAACGGGCAGCTGGCACTGAAACATGCACACACATGTGTTCATGCTACACCTGGGCTTCATGAACATGAGATTTCCTGGTGGCCTCAGGGCTCTCCTCTGGCCGCGGGTTTACATCACTTTCCTCCAGTTCTGCACCCTCGACCCTAACCCATGTCCTTCAGGGATTCCCCGCAAACTCGGCTTCCCCTGCCTGGGGATCTTCACCAAACATCCTTTACTGTTTCTCTCCACCTGCACCAGCAACTGTTGTTCACTACAATCGATCGTGATCACTTGACCAATGAGATGAGAACTTGCCCCCATGGTTGTCTGTCTGGGGCAGAGGGCTGAGGGAAAGCCACTCTCAGCTGAGGCCTTTCAAATCTCACTACGGGTGCCTCCTCCACTGTGGCCCTGCCCTCACCCTGCGTCCTTGCCCTCTTGGTCTAGGTGCTGCACTGGCTTTCGGGCCCCGGGGAAGAGCAGCTGGCAAGCTTTGCCGCTCCAGGGGACTCCTTGTCTGCCCTGCAGGAGACGGAACTGCGCTTCCGGGCTTTCAGTGCTGAGGTGCAGGTGAGAAGGGGGAATAGAGCGGGGAGAGACTGGCGGGGACTGAGGAGCAGGTGTGACCTCAGCCTGTCTCCCCCAGGAGCGCCTGGCCCAGGCCCAGGAGGCCCTGGCGTTGGAGGAGAACGCCGCCGCCCAGAAGGTTCTGGATGTCTTTGAACAGCGCCTGGAACAGGCCGAAAGCGGCCTTCATCGGGCACTGAGGCTGCAGCGCTTCTTCCAGCAGGTGTGTGCACAGCCCCTTGGTCCTCTGCCCCCTGCCCACCCCCCACCCCACCCCCAGACTGGCTTTGACCTGCAGGGGCCCACCGGGAAGTTGCTAAAAGCAGGGCCCTCAGGAGCCTTCTCTTTTATGCTACTTAAACCTGTGGAATAACCTAGCCCAGGCAAGGTACAAGACCTGAGCCTCTCTTTAGGGCTGCAGTGAGAATTATAAAGGAAATAATAAGGCGCCACGAGTCTCGAATCTGCCACTGGCCTGTTCTTTCTACTGTCTCGGCCCACTCAGCATGGCATGGTCTGGCAGTGATTCTGATGGGGGGAGGGAGGTTGGTTAGAGGAAGGGGCAATGGGGGAGTTTAGGCCACACCTAGCAGTGCTCAGGGCTTACTCCTGGCCTTTCATTCTGGGATCACTCCAGGCAGGCTCAGGACCATACAAGGTGCCAGGGGTCAAACCTGGGTAGGCTGCATGCAAGGCAAGCACCCTACCTGTTGTCCTATCACCCCAGGACACCCCACCCTGTGTTAGGGTTTTTGCTGCTCTTGTTTTCAGGCAGTGATTCTGGGCATGTGTGCAAAGGTGTTTGGAGGGAACAAGGAGGGTGGTGAGCACTGAGGGAGTCATTGAGCAAGAGAACAGAAGCTGCGGGTGTACCCCAGGCCCTCACTCCTTCTTCTCCCTGTCCCCTACCCTCCTGGCCCTGCAGGCACATGAGTGGGTCGATGAAGGTTCTGCGCGACTTGCCGGAGCGGGCCCAGGCCGGGAGGCCGTGCTGGCAGCCCTGGCCTTGCGCCGGGCCCCGGAGCCCAGCGCTGGCACCTTCCAAGAGATGCGGGCCCTGGCCCTGGACCTGGGCAGCCCCGCGGCCCTGCGCGAGTGGGGGCGCTGCCGGGCCCGCTGCCAGGAGCTGGAGAGGAAGATCCAGCAACAGCTGGGCGAGGAGGCAAGTCCCAGAGGCCACCGACGACGGCGAACGGACAGTGCCAGCAGCGGGGCCTCGCGGGGCCCTCACAGCCCCTCACCCAGCCTCAGCTCCCTGCTGCTCCCCGGCAGCCCCGGGCCGCGGGCAGCCCCCTCCCACTGCTCCCTGGCCCCCTGCGGGGAGGACTATGAGGAGGACGTCACCGAGCTGGCCCCTGAGGTCGAGGGCCGGCCCCCGAGGACCGTGCTGATCCGAGGCCTGGAGGTCACCAGCACAGAGGTGGTGGACAGGACCTGCTCACCCCGAGAGCACGTACTTCTGGGCCGGGCCGACGGGCCCTGGGGAGTGGGCACCCCCCGGATGGAGCGCAAGCGAAGCATCAGGTGAGAGCCGAACCACACCAGTGGCCGAGAGGCAGCCCTGGCTGCCCACTGGGAAAAGGACGCAGCGCTGCCGGGGGCCGGGGATGGGGGTGTCTGGCCAGGCACGAACCTCTTTTCCCCTCCTCCCTGACCCTCCTCCCCGCCACGGTACCCGCAGCGCCCAGCAGCGACTGGTATCCGAGCTCATTGCGTGTGAGCAGGAGTACGTGGCCACCTTGAGCGAGCCCGTGCCCGTCCCTGGGCCTGAGCTGACCCCAGAGCTGCGGGGCTCGTGGGCCGCCGCCCTAAGTGCCCGGGAGAAACTTCGCAGCTTCCATCGGACACACTTCCTGAGGGAACTGCAGGGCTGCGCCAACCACCCGCTGCGCATCGGCGCCTGCTTCCTGCGCCACGTGAGTGAGCCACATGGGGCCCTGCACCCCCCCAGAGCCCCTCCCCACCCTCCACTGCCTTCCCACCACGCTTCACCAGTGCCTGAATGTGTGGTCCATGGGGTGCCAGCACCAGCCAGGGGATAGGAGTGTCCTGGGGTGCAGTGAGGGGTGAGCAGTTTGCTAAAAGGAGGCAGAGTTCCAAGGAGGTGTGAGTGATTTCTGTCTGAAAAGGAGGCGGCTGGCCACTAAGTTGGGAGCCTGTGGCCTGGAGCCAAGCCCTGGGCGGTCCCCACCAGGCGCCTCCGGCTGGCTGTCCTCAGCTGTGCCTTTCTCCTCCTGTCCTGTCCTGTCCCGCCTCCGCCATCTCCAAGGAAGATGTTAGTCCCCAGGCAGACTCGGGTGGATCCCTGGATTGGGCAAACAGGAGCAGGGGGATGGGACACTGGTCTGCGGGCCTGTGGGCCTCACCACAGCACTCTACCTCTTCCCACGGGTGCAGGGGGACCAGTTCAGCCTTTACGCCCAGTACGTAAAGCACCGACACAAACTGGAAAATGGCCTGGCTGCACTTGGACCCCCAACGAAGGTAACCTGCCCCCCAACCCTTAGGAGCAGGCTTGAAGGCCGGGATTCAAATTCAAAGTCCTGACCTCAAATTCCTGGGGAAAAGCTTCCTGGGTGTACCCAGAACATCACTTACCAAGATCCCATCCCAATTGCTGAGGGCCTGCCAGGGAACCTTATTTAGCGCTTGTGAAAGTGACTTCAAAAGCAAAAAAAAAAAAAAAAAAAGCCAGAAAACAATGAGGGATTCATGCTCTTCTGGTCCATTTCTAAGGCAGACCATGATGGCCACTCCCGCAGGCTGCTGCCCAGTTTCAGAGGCCAGGGAGCTTCTGCCTCACCTTTGGGAATTCCCACCTCCCTGGCCTTAAGGAGTTCCTGTCTTCCCATCTTACCCGCAGAATGGTGGAGCCCCACTGGCTCTTGAGCCCTCAGCTTAACTCCATATCTCTCCTGCCCATCACAGGGTAACCCGGAGGGCGGCCCTCACCTGCCCCGCGCCCTCCAGCAACCTCTGGAGCAGCTGGCTCGATATGGAAGGCTCCTGGAGGAGCTCCTTCGGGAAGTCGGACCAGAGCTGAGTTCTGAGCGCCAGGCCCTGGGAGCCGCCATGCAGCTGCTCCGGGAACAGGAGACACGGGGCAGAGACCTGCTGGCCGTGGAGGCCGTGCGTGGGTGCGAGGTGAGGCACCCACCACAGTTCACAAGGACTTGGGCTCTGATTTTTAGTCAGCTGGGACAGCCTTGTGAAGTCATTACGTTTCACTCGGGTATCTTTTCCCATCTGTCAATAAAGTGGTTCTGCCCTGCCCCTCCATCCCTGGTCCCGTGGAGGCACGTGCTTCCCTGCCCAGTGCTTATCTTTCCTCCTGCTTCGCACATTGCTTCCAGCACATTCCTTACTCTCCTCTACGCGATCCCTTTCCAGAGCAGGGAAGAAGTCCCCCTCACCTGGATGCGATTTCTCCCTACTTTTGGGAGATGTGTTCCCCCCCAGCCCCCTCCCCCGCCCCAGGGGGAAGCTGAGAACCCCCCACTGTGCTGGGTGCCTTCCTGGCCACGCTGCTAAGCCAGATGGGTGGTGGGTGGATTCTAGGTGGAGCTTCCCCTTGGCTTCCTAGCTCTGAAAACCAGTGCATGAGCCCCCTCGCCCTCTAAATCCCAGGTTTACTTGTCCTGTCACCCCCCCAGCCACCCCCCAATAAAAGGCCCAGTGCTCCAAAGCCAACTTTCCTTTCCCCTTCCCCAGACAGATCTGAAGGAGCAGGGCCAGCTTCTGCATCGAGACCCCTTCACCGTCATCTGTGGCAGAAAGAAGTGCCTGCGCCACGTCTTTCTCTTCGAGCACCTCCTGCTCTTCAGCAAGCTCAAGGGCCCTGAGGGGGGGTCGGAGACCTACGTTTACAAGCAGGCCTTCAAGGTAGCCTGGCCTGGGTGCAGGGAAGGGGACAGCAGAGACAGGCTCTGCTGGAGGACTGGGGCTGCTGTTGGGGACCGGGGGTTCAGCATCTGCTTCCTCTAGAACAGGCTTTGGCTTGTAAAGGGACCCTCAGCAGAGGGTGTGAGGCTGACTGAAGGAACTTCCTGACATTTGTCTCTCGGTGACATTTTCTTAGTTGTTCCTGTGGGAGTCTCACGGGACAGAGCAGAGAAGGATCTGTCCCGTGACTAGGAAATGACTTTCGAGTTTGGGGTGGTCCTCGAGAGGATGACAAAGAACAACCCCTAGGGAGAGGTCTTGCGTGAGAGAGAAACCGCCATCTGCACGATGGGTCCCTTGTGAGGGCAGGCACGGTGGCCTGATTCTAGGACGGGTCGCGAGACTGTCCACTCCCAGTCCACAAATCCAGTCCAGGAAACAAAGCTTGGATTTGGGATAGCATAGAGGTGGGTTTGAACCCTTCTTTCATAAGCTTATGCTAAGCCCTGGGCAAGTTACTGCACGTCTCTGGGCTCCCCTGTTCTGTAAATTATGGTTGTTATGAAGACTAAATGTAGAGCACTTGGCACAGGGTAGGTGTTGAGCAAACATTTACTGAACATCTACCAGATGCCAGGCTCAGCGTAGCGCGTCTCCATGTGGCACCGTCTAGCCAGGACCCACTCTCCTCCGCTCTTTCTCAGACTGCTGACATGGGGCTCACAGAAAACATCGGGGACAGCGGGCTGTGCTTTGAACTGTGGTTTCGGCGCCGGCGTGCAAGAGAGGCGTACACTCTGCAGGCAGCCTCACCAGACATCAAACTCAAGTGGACCAGCTCGATCGCACAGCTGCTGTGGAGACAGGCAGCCCACAATAAGGGTACTGGAATGAGTTGGGCAGGGCAGGGCAGGGCAGGAGGCAGGGGAGGACTGCTCAGGGTCAAGATGATGGCAAGCGGTTTGCTGGGAGGGGCTGGGGATGGAGGGCAGTAGTGGGTCTCAACTTGCATGTGTGAGGCCGTGGGTTAAATCCCCAGCATTGCCAAATGGAAAAAAAAAAAGTAAAGAGGTTAGCTAGAGGGTAAGGACAGTGCTTGAGCAAACAGGCAGGGGGCAAGGAACAGGAAGGGAAAAAAAGGGCCAGAGGAGTTAAGGCACTTGTCTTGCTTGCAGCAACTCCCAGCACATATGAGCCCCGCCAGGAGTGACCCCGGAGCACAGAGCCAGTAGTCCCTGACAACCACTGGATGTGGCCCAAGAGTCAATAATTATTTTAAATTAAAAACAATAAAGAGGTCAGGCACCGGAGTAATAGTAAGCAGTTAGGGCTCTTGCCACGTACGGGACCAACTTGGGTTCAATCCCCAGCACCCCTTCTGAGTCCCCAAGCACCGCCAGGAGTGACCCAAGTGCAGTGCCAGGAGTAATCTAAGTCCTGAGCACAGCTGGGTGTGGCCCCCAAACAAAGATGTTGGAGGGCTCTGACTTGATGTTGATGTTGCTCAAATAGAAATTAGTCGAAGGTTACCCAAAGGAGTGAAGAACTGACAAATAGCAGGGAGGCAAGCAAAGGAAAGCCGAGTGCTCACGCACTGAGGTTCAGGAACTTTCTGCTCTGTGGCCAAACATGACATCATTTTGCTTTTGTGTGTGTGTGTGTGGGGGGGGGGGGGGTTGTTTCCCTTTTATTGCTGTTTTTCATTATTTTAAATTATTTGAACCTCATTGCACTTACCTGAAAAGAGGAAAGTGAAGAGGGATTAAATAAGGTGATATAGATGGAAACAATAAAATGTAAAGGTGTGTCAAAATTTGAATTTGGGGAGCTGCAGAGATGGCGCAAGGGCTAGTGAGCATGCTGTGTGCAGGAACCCCCGGGGTTTAATTCCCTCCCCCACCCCATGCTCATGGTCCCCAAGCACCACCAGTGCCCCTAGGAGACACACACATACACACACACACACACACACACACACAGGTGAATTTTGCCTGTAGTAAAGGTAAAGGTAAAGGTAAAGGCCCTCCCGTTGATCGTCGATTTGCTCGAGCGGGCCCAGTAACGTCTCCATTGGAGACTTTGTTGTTACTGTGTCTGGCATATCAAATACTCTCGGTAGCTTGCCGGGCTCTCCGAGAGGGGCGGAGGAATCGAACTCGGGTCGGCCATGTTGGCCGCGTGCAAGGCAAACGCCCTACCCGCTGTGCTATCGCTCCAACTGTAGTATGCAAGATAAAGGGAAGGTGAGTTTAAGCAGAGAAGCTGGGCAATTAAGAGTGCCAGATGGTCATGATACAGTAGAGAACAGACTTCTTGTTCGTTTTGGTTTGTTTGGTTTTGGGGCCACACCTGGCTGTGCTCGGGGAGCACCTTTGGCAGGGCCCAGAGGACTATCTGCCATGCCAGAAATTGAACCCAGGTGAGCTGCATGCAAGCCAAGCACCCTACCCACTATACTACTGCTCTGGCCCTAGAGGCGAGACATTCCTAAGGGGGAAGTCAAGGACCACCATATTCATCTGTGCCATGACATTCAACAGGAAAAGCAATGAGAGCAGAGGAGCCAGGGAGAAATGAGAGGAAGGAAGGAGCAGGAGAGCCATGACGTGACGTGTCAGGTCCAGAGCGAAGGAGGGGCAAAGGGGTGCTAACTGGGTTTCTGTTCCCCAGAGCTTCGAGTCCAGCAGATGGTCTCCATGGGCATTGGGAATAAGCCCTTCCTGGACATCAAAGCTCTTGGAGAACGGACACTGAGTGCCCTGCTCACTGGAAGAGGTGAGGGCCAGAGAGCTGAGGGGTGGCTCCCACCCCCAGAAGACCTTAAGCATGAGGGCACAGGGGACACCTGGTGAAAAGTGAGATGTCTATGTCTTCCCAGGAACTGGGGGACTGGGATGCCCTTTGAGAATGAACTGAGGGTCATTTCTGGAACCCAGGAGGGCTTTTCCACACCAGCACCCTACCCCCACCCCCCCCCTTTCTGCAGCCGCCCGCACCCGGGCCTCGGTGGCCGTGTCATCCTTTGAGCATACCGGCCCCTCCCTTCCCGGCCTCTCGCCGGGAGCCTGCTCCCTGCCTGCCCGCGTCGAGGAGGAGGCCTGGGATCTGGACGTCAAGCAAATTTCCCTGGGTGAGGCACCTCTCAAGGGGTGGCTCCCCACGGCTGGGTCTTCGTGGTGATATTGAAGCTGCCTGCTGCTGAGCAATTCCTTTTTCTAGACAAGTAACCCGGTTGCCATGACAACTGTACAGCTTCCCATCGCTAAAAGAGCTTTCCATCTGGTTGCTAGGGCAATGCTTACAGCAGCCTGTTGCTAAGAAGCACTTCCTCTGTACCTCTCTCTAGCTCTCCTTGGGTTTCTATGGAAACTGCCTCAGCTTCCTGTTGTACCCTCCTGGTTCACCACGGCAACCCTTATGGTTTCCTGTCTGCTCCTTCCCTGGTTGCTCTAATGATGCCGCTGACAATTACCTGCCTCTTGGTAGGGGGTTTCTCTTGCAAGTAGATTGCTATGATGACTCACAGCTTCCTGTTGCTATGGAACTTGTTCTTCCCTGATGGAGCAGCTTGGGTGCTTAAGGTAATCTTGAGAGAGCCTATACCGTCTCTCACCCTGGCTTCCCCTTCAGCACCAGAAACACTTGACTCTTCTGGAGATGGGTCCCCAGGACCAAGACACAGCCCCAGCCTGCAAAATCCCCACCCCGGGAGCAGCACTCCCACCCTGACCAGTGGAGGGATCTTAGGGCTGTCTCGCCAGGTAAGTCCCTGCAGCAAGGCTGGGAATGGGGTGATCTCTTGGACCACTTTCTGGGGAGGCTCATCTGATTGATGCATGCGGGAGTGGGAGAATGTGCTCCCAGAGAGGCTATAGGCATCCACCGAAAAGGAATCTTGAATGAGGAGCCCAATGCAGGGATGAACTGGGGGTGGAATGGGGTTGGGGGGTGGGGGGGCAGAGAGAAGAAGAGATGCCAGTAGCCTGGTCTGAACTTGGATCAAATCAGCAAGATTCGGGAACTTTGGGAAAGCAAGAGAGCTGAACTGACAAGCTTGGAAGAAAGAAAGAGATGAGGAATCTAGGGGAGTTTGTTTCTTACCCTTTAAGTTCACTCCTTTCTCTTCCCTCAGTGCCATGCCCGAGCCCTGAGTGACCCCACCACACCTCTGTGAGCGGGGTGAGTGAAAACCCCCTTTCTACCACATTCAGCACACCCCTCCCTGCACCCCCCACGTGGCTGCCTTCCTCCTCCCAGCTGCTGGGAGGGAAGTCATCGGCTCCCTTCTCCCATCCCCCTCTTCTCTCCTGGCTTCTACTGAAGATCCTGGACTTGGCTACAGCCCCATCTCTCAGCACACTTGGGACGGAGACAGCAAAGGGACCCAGAGGATTACAAGAGCAGCGGTTTCTGTCCCGAGGCCTCCTGGAGAGAGGGCTTTCGCATTCCCTGGTGACCATCTCTCGCTCTCCCCAGCCAGAGGCTTCTCCTGCAGGAACCAGTGGCCATTCTCGCTTGCCTTCGGACCTGCCTTCAGTCCTTCCCCATCCTGGCCCTGACCTGCTCCCAGAACAGGACTCCGTGTCAGCCCTGTCCTCCCACAGCTTGTGTTCTCCCCTTCTTCCCACCCCCAACTTTCCCTAAGATTACTCATCTCTGCCAGGCCAATTGTAATTCCTGGTGTCTCCATTCTGCAATGCCAACAGGAAATAGAGCTATGCAAAATATTCTAGGCGGGGTGGGGCAGAGAACTTCAGACTTTATACATGTAATTACTGCTATTGTTGTACTATTGTTATATTAAATGTATTTACTCACACTTTGTCTCTGAAAAGCTAAAACAGTTCACCTAGTTTGAGCTGGAGCTACAAACTAGAGCATTTCCACTCTCCCAACCATTAATTAGAACAAAGCCCATGCTGCAAGGTAACCCTGACTGACCCAAAGCTAGGGCTGAGCTTGGTTGAGTAAGTAGGACTCCTCTTTCTCTGAGCTGTTTAAGACAAACCGAGATCTCAAAGAGTTCAGCAGCTGTTAAAATTGAGAGGGAGGGCCAGTGCTCACTTCGGCAGCACATATACTAAAATTGGAACGATACAGAGAAGATTAGCATGGCCCCTGCACAAGGATGACACGCAAATTCGTGAAGCGTTCCATATTTTTCCATGGCTTGGAGGCCAGCTGTATATGCTAGGGAAAAGGCAGCTCAGATAGAGTAGAGCACCAAATAAAGGGTGCTGGGAGGATCCTCCCAGAATGGGAGATGCATGCTGAAAGTAGACTATAGACTGAACATGATTGCCACTCAATGCCTCTTTTGCAAACCACAACACCCAAAAGGAGAGAGAGAACAGAGGGGAATGCCCTGCCACAGAGGCAGGGTGGGTGGGGGGATACGGGTGGGAGAGATACTGGAATCCGTGGTGGTGGAAAATGGGCACTGGTGGAGGGATGGGTACTCGCTCATTGTATAATTGAAACCCAAGCACAAAAATTTGTAAGTCTACAACTGTACCTCATGGTGTTTCACTAATAAAATTTTTTTAAAAAATGACATCACTTAAAAAAATAAAAAATAATAAAATAAAATTGAGAGGGCCAGGGGCTGGAGCCACAGTACAGCAAGTAAGGCATTTCCTTGCATGTGACCTAACTAGGTCCAATCCCCAGCATCCCATATAGTCCTCAGCACCGCCAGAAGTAACTCCAGTGCAGAGTCAGGAGTTACCCCTGAACATCACCAGGTGTGACCCAAAAAGCATAAAAAAAAATTGAGAGGGCTAGAGAGGCATTACAGGGGATGAGGTGCTTGCCTCACGGGTGGCCAAACACGGTTAGCTTTAAAAAAAAAAAAACCCTGTCACACATGGTTCCCCAAAACACTAACCGCTGAGTGGCCCCTAAGCACAGAATTGGCAGTTCCCCCAAGCACCAAGAGGTGTGGTCCAAAAACCCAACAATAAAATAAAAGGAGGTCCTCAGACCACCTTGCATAATGATCCCCAGGGCTACTTGTTAAATGCTAATTCCAGGGTCAATCCTGGGGCTGCTGAATGGGAAATCTAGACGGGTGAAGACAGGAGCCGCCTTTCTCATCAAGCCCTGCAGATGACTGTTTTCTGGACATTACGGTCCCAGGGGGACAGGACAGAGGCAGACAGACACAGTGCCCTGTGCCTCAAGACACCTGTTTATTGGGGACACAACTCTGCGACAGGGAATGACAGGAATTGTACCAAAAATAGCGAGGTCTACAGGGCCCCTGAAGGGGCTAGAAGGGTACAGTGCCCCCACCCCCACCCATTGTACAAAAATAAACTCTCACGCCTATGGACCAGCAAAGACTGGCAGAAAGGCTCCTCCACGGAGGCACCACCCTCTCTGCCAGCCCTGGGACCCCGTTCTTTGATCCTCACCCCTGCCACTTCTAAGGCACTGTGACTCTCCCCTGGGCCGGGTGGGGTACTGCCCGCCCACCCTTCTATGCCCGCCGCCCCCAACACCTCCGGTCCGCCTGGGGCTGGGATACGGGTCCCACGCTGCCCCCTGCTGGCTGCTCTACCCAACTACCTCTAGCGCTCCCCCGCTCCGGCGGGGTGAGCTCACTAAGCTAAGTGGCCCTAAGCGGGCTCCCTACCGTTCTTGGCCCCCCAGCCCGGCCTCTCCCGACCTCGACAGCCCCGGGCCCTCCTCCCCTTCCTGCGGAGGGCTGGGAGGCGATTCCCCCGAGGGCGCTCGGGCGAAGGGCGAGGCATCGGCCGGGGGCAGACGGCGGCCCCGGGCCCTGCGGCTGTGGTGCACTTGCAGGTGCAGGGCCATGAGCTCGGGGGCGCCAGTGGCGAAGGGGCAGAAGAGGCATCGGTGGAGGGCACCCCCGGGCCCGGCCTCACCTCCCGGGCCCGCCCGCAGGGACAGGTCCAGGGGCTCGGCCTCACCGCCTCGCCCGTTGCGCAGGGTCCTCCCGGGGCTGGCGGGCTTGCGACGGGGCCCCGGCGCGGCGGCGCCGCTCGACGGCGGCCGCGGGCTGGCAGCGCCCTCCACCCAGGTCGCGGGCTGCGGAGGGGCCGACTTGGCGGAGCCCCGCTGGGGTGCGGGGGGCGGCTCCGGGGGTGGCCCGGGCCCTGCCCCGCTCCTCTGCTCCCGGTGGTGGCGCTGCAGGTGATACTTGAGCGAGCCAGACTGGGTGCCAGCGTAGTCGCAGTGTGGACACTTGTAGGGGCGTTCACCTGGGGGGAGAGGGGTGCAACATCGCGATCAAGGCATGGCCCCTCACCTTCGTTCCGCTCGACGGACACCCTGAGGACCAGGGAAGAAATACGGCCTCTGCCGCCCCCTGCGCTTTCATGTAGAAGCACGTGCCTCACCGCCCCCCACTGCCACCCCCTGGAGACAACCACCCCACCCATCCGCCCGGGCTTCCTCTCCTGCCCCCCTCACCTGTGTGCACTCGAAGATGCACTTTGAGGTGATGCGCCGAGCGGAAAGACTTCCCGCAGAAGGGACAATCCTTGCCAGTGGCACCCCGGCCCCCTTCAGACTGCCGCGCCCCTCCAACGAGCAGCCCATTCTCTTCTGCAAGGCACACATTAAGGGCGTCAGAGAGGACCCCTGCGCCCCCCGACACCCTGCTAGGTTCCCCTGTCCCAGAAAGCTTTGTGGGGCTGGAGATGCTGCGAGTGGAGCTGGGGGCGTGTGAGGCGGCAGAGGAGCCCCCGACCTACCCTGCGAGGCGGCGGGTCGCGCCGCGGCCCCCGCGGCAGGCGCCGTGGGCCCGGCCCCCTCTCCTGGCCGTGGATGCATGGACGCCAGAGGGCCCAGCGTGCGACCACCCCGGGCCCAGCTCTCCTCCTCGGCCTCCACCACCTCCTCTTCCTCCTCCGGCTCCTCGGTGCGGTGTCTGCGCGCGCGGGCCGGGAGCGCGGAGGGCAGCGGGCAGTAGCTCCCGAAGCTGCGGCCGGCGCCCGGCTCGGCGCCCTCGCCGTTGGGCCGCGCCTCCCCGGCTCCTCGCAGGCTCAGGTAGCCCAGGAGGCTCGGGGGCTCCCGGCGCTCGGCCGGGCTGGGCGCCGGGGCCAGCAGGAGCGCGGGGCCCAGTGGCTCGTAGGCCAGCAGGCCCAAGTCGGGCGGCGGCGGGGGGGCGCGCGCGGGCCCCGTGGCGGGCGCGGGGGCCCGCAGCGGGCCCAGCTTGCTGGCGTGCACCTTCATGTGGTTCTTCAGGAACCAGGGCTCCTTGAAGCAGCGGCCGCACACGGGGCACGCGTGGTCGAAGGAGGCCTTGTGCTTGCGCATGTGGCCCTTGAGAAACCAGGACTGCGTGAAGCTCTGGCCGCACACTTGACAGCGGAACTCGGGAGGCGCCGGCGGCTCTTCGGGTGCGGCGGGCGCCGGGGCGGGGGTGGCCTCGCGTTCGCGTTCGCGTTCGGGCTCGGGCTCCGGCTCGGGCTCAGGCTCCGGAGCGGATCTGGGTTCCGGCGCGGGTGGCTGTGGCTGTGGCTGTGGCTGTGGCTGTGGCTGCGGCTGCGGCGGCGGCGGCGGCGGCGGCGGCTGGGGTGGCGCCGACGCGGCCGCCAGGGGGCGCTCGGGAGCCCCGTGGGCCGTCAGGCTGTGGTGCAGCAGCTCCTCCTCCTGGCTGGCGCCGAAACTGCACAGGCCGCATTTCCAGGGCCGGTGCAAGATGTGCAGGTGGCGTTCGCGCTCGGCCGCCGTGCGGAACTTGCCCTTGCAGAAGGGGCAGCGGAAGGCGGACGACGACGACGACGACGAGTGGGCCTGGGATCTGGCCAGGCCTTCGGGGACGGAGGGGGACTGCACGCCCCCCGAGCCTCGGGCCCGCCCCATTCGGGCCTCGCGCAGGAGCGCGCGCTCCTCCAGCTCCAGCAACAGGCGCGCGGCGGGGCTGCGGGGCCGCTCGGGCTGGTGCGTGCGCAGGTGCGAGCGCAGCAGGGCGCGCTGCGCTGCCCGGTGGCCGCAGTGCGGGCACTGGAAGGCCTGGGCGCCCGGGTGCGCCCGCAGGTGCAGAGCCAGGATGGAGTTGAAGCGGAAGCGCTTCCCGCACACCGGGCAGGGGAAGCGCCGCTCGCCCGTGCGACTCTCAGACCAGGACACTGCTCCCATTCCCGGAGAGCCGGCGCTCACGCCCGGCCCGTTGGAGTAGCGCTGCAGATCCAGCTCGCCTTCGAAGGCCGGTGGTGATGGCGCTAGGTGGCCGCCCGTGGCGCGGGGACGTGAGCCCTGCGGAGAAAGATGTGAGTAGACCCAAAGGAGGAAAAAAGGGGGAGGGGGCGAGCTGTGGGGAACGCAGGGGCACGCACAGAAGCCACCGAGGGAGGGTGGGTTGGATGGAGCTTGAACGAGAAAATTTAGGAGTGCATCCCCACTCACCTAGGGAAAGTGGAGGGTAAATGGGAATTGGGAGGTCGGGGCCAAGGAATAGGCGACCAGTTCTAATTACGGGGAGAGAGAGACAGAGACAGAGAGAGGAGGAGGAGGAGGAGGAAGAGGGCGGGGAGAGGGGGGAGGGAGAGAGTCTAGGTACAGCCCGAGCTTCACTCACCTCCATGGACCCCCTTCACATTCTTTGGTTCTGGGGAGTGCAGGGAAGAAGAGGAGGAAAAGCTGCTAGTGAAGGCAACAGGTGCTGAAGAGCTAAAGCAAGAGAGACAGATGTGAAGGAAAAGTTGAGCCCTTATTTTCATCAGTGAACACGGTCACCCCTAACCCCAGCCTCGGTTGGCATCCTGTTATCTCAGAAACGGAGCCCTGATCTCGTGCTGCCTCTGGAGAAAAGAGGGGGCTGCTGGTTTCAAGACTGCCGGTCCTTGCTTTGCCAAATTCACAAAGTTCCCAAACAGACCAGCTCTTCCCCCTCCACCCCCAATTGTTGTTTTCAAGGCCTGTTGAGGAACCGGCACCACCACCTCCGCGGCCACCGTCCCCCTGGGGTTAAGGGAGACCTCTGAGTACACCCCTTCTCTACCCCTCTCGCATTTAGCTGGGGCTGTGCCGAGCCGCGAGCAAATGGAAAGAAAGGGCTTGGGGTGTGCTCCCCAGTTCCCCAAGTGGGACCAGTTGCTCCCCGTCCCCCTGGCCAGCTAGCGAAACATCCTTCCAGGCTTAACAGACCTTCGTTCTGCCCTTACCCTCTCTCTTTCTATCTTTCCCCCTCGTTCTCCCTCCCTCCGCCTGGATTCCTGATCCATTCATTTCCATTCATTACAGAGACTCATTCATGCATGGGAGAGAAACACCTCCCAGCAGCCGAGTCTGGAGACAGACATAGGGGGAGGGGCACGAAGGGGGAGAAAATCAGAGGCAGAGGCAATGAACAGAGAGTTAGGGGAGGAGTGCAAGTTAAGGGACGCTGCTGGCCTGGGACCGGGTTAAAAAAAAAAAAAAAGACCTGCCAAATACCAGCTAGCATTGATTCCCGTGTTTCAAACCTTGGAGCCTGCAGTTTGATGGGGCATCTCAGCCCCTTTGTCCAAGGCTGCTCCGAAGCAGGCTTTCCTCCTCTCGGCAGGGGAGAGGCTCCCGCACACAAGAGGAGGATTACACTGGCTCGGAGCTCGAGAGGCTGGAGTGAGGGACGGGGGGCGGGGCCGGGCCATCTGCGCAGATAGGGGTTGGGCTGGAGCGCTGGGCAGGAGAGGGTTAAAATTCTCCCGGCTAAAATTCCCTGGGCCAGGGATGTGCAGAGAGCTCCAGTTCAGAGGGAGAGAGAAGAGCACGGGAGAGGACAAGGCTTGGGCTGGGAGGGGGCGGAGGGGCACTTGACTGACTCTTAAACCGTGGAGGTGAATGTGCCGATTTAGAAGCAGAATTCAGATCCGCTGGGGGGGGGGGGGGGGGGGGAAGGCCTGAGATGGAAGACCAGAAATCAGCCAGTCCACCTTCCTGCTTACATAGAGAATTTATTGTATGGAGGCGGGAGATACGGGGGCCCTAAGGTGGTTTGGTTCAGGTTTTGCCTGAGATGGAAAGAATCTCTGAGATATAAAGAACTTCTTTACAATAGGTATTGTGAAGCTGAAAGATGGGCTGCTGAGAAAGAAAAGGAAGCCAGCGTTAGTTTCCTTCAGGATTTTTAATAGAAGGTAACTGGGTCTGAGTCAGCCCTGCTTATCATCAGCAAAGAGAAAAGGCCCTGCAAGTCCAAGGGGCCTATACTTTTGACATTTAATGGATGTGATAGGACTCCCTGAAGGGGCAGAAACCTGTTACATGTGGAATCCGGGTTATGAGGATTTTATTAACAGGAGGTTAATTAACTGAGTGTCCTTGCCCGAAGGTCGCTAAACAACTAGCATTACCACTTTTGATATTTGGATTTCTCTGGCTCCAAATTCAGAGCATCCACCCCTATCTGCGGGTCCTCCACGAGTGCCCTTTCCCAGAACCAAGGTCCTTGCCAGGTTCCTCAAGTCATGTCACAAGAGGTGTCAGAGCAAGGATGTGAGGCCCCAGACCATTGGGCCCAATCTGACCATGTGTAGCTCTGCAACCTTCAGTAAGGTTTACTTACCCTCTCAGTTTCAACTATAAAATAGGAGGGTTTGACTAATTTATACTGATGGGGACTTCCAGCTCACAAGTGTTGCGGTTCTGAGACTGGCTACTCTTCTGGACCCCGGAGATATATTAAAAAACAAATGGTCATTCCTTCAGTACCATGGAGAGTGCAGTGGGCTACCAGAAGAGCCACTTTGGCCACCACAGTACCATAGATAGAGCTCTGAGGTGATAGAAGGGCCATATTTGCCATTTTAGCACCATAGAGAAGGCCGTGAGAAAAGCTAGAGAATTCTTAAAAATTCCTTTCTGGCAACCATAGTGAGGAGGGAAAAAAAATAAAAATAAAACAATCGTGGTACCACTGAGATTATTTGGCCTCTTGGATGTCACTGAAAATAGATACATGTAATAGAAAATAGATGTCACTAGAAGAATTTTAATTAGCTAAAGGAGTGTCCTGACAGTTACAGTTTGTACATCCTGGAATGAGTTACTGAGGCATCATATTTGGGTCCATCACATTCTGTTGCTCTCCTGGGGATTCCCGGAACATCCTGGTGTACAGCCAATCTGGTGTAGTCAGAGGAAGCAGATGGTGGGGGAGGAGGAGGGAGGCTGGGAATACTGCATGGTCATAGCTGACTAAACCTATGGGCACATACTCTGATTCTGAGAAGATTCTAGGACCCTTAAGCCTGCCTGTGGGTTTGGCAAGCAGAATATCTCATGGGAGGCTGGCCTCATGACAAACAGAATGGGGTAAAACTTGCCCCACCCACCCCAACAAAAACAAAAACCGTATGTTGGGGCAAAAAGATAGTATAGTCGGTAGGGCGCTTGCATTGTACTCGTTTGCCCCAAGTTCAATCCCCAGCACCCCATAAGGTCCCCCGAGTCTGCCAAGAGTGAATGACCCTTGAGCACAGAGCCAGAGGTAAACCCTGAGCACCACTGGGTGTGGCCCCCAAATGAAAACAAACGAAAAAACACCCCATGTTGCACAGAGCAGTTTCCAGGCTGGAAAATACAGTGATACGCAAAGGCGGCCCAAACTGATGCTGAATTCCCCAGCAGAAGTTTCCCTAGCGTGTGACCTCAAATCAGCAAAACCCATGGGCTGACTCTCCTGGGTCACGTCATGGCCCCTTAATCAGCTCTCCACCAAACCAGGTCCCCACCATCTGATCCCATGAATTTATCTTCACAGAAGGGCCTGAGCTTCTTGGGCTGGCTTACAACCCAGGCCATGCATATACTGCTTGTGGGCAATAAATCACAGAGTTTTCAAGGCCCTAAACACCATTCCACGAGACTGGGTCTGATAGTAGCACTGACCTACTTTCCATCTCCACTGGGAAAAGGGGGTTATCTTGCCCTTATTTGGGTTCTACAGGGAGGCAGGGCCAGGGATGGGGATTAAAAAAAAAATCTTTCCAAAGCAACAGGCAAATTAATTTGATGTGCCCAGAAAGCTGGTAGGGAAAGAGCGTGATCCACCAGACCTTCCCGAAGAGGAAAAGGCGGAGGGGCTGGTGAAAAGACTCAGACAGGGACAGTTTACACACACTAGAGCTGACTGGAAGACCACGAAGATCAGGCCGCAGCCGTTGTGGGTCACAGGTTTTAGGGGCAAAGTGTAAGGGGCAAGAGTTCAGGGCTCCGGCGTTGACTAGGCCTCTGTCAATGAACATCTCTAATATTCCATTTTTCTGTTAAGGATCCTCCACCTTCAAGGCGGCGAACAATAATAATGAACATGGTGGCACAAGGTGGGGTCAAAAGGAAAAGGAGCTGCTTAGGAGGCCACCTTTAGGGGGACCCCACAAATGACATGCAGGGCCACCACCCCACCCTGCTTGGTAGCCCTCTGCTCCACACAGCTTAGGTGGCTTAATCCCACCCCACAGACTGCCCACCTTTTAGACTGAAACTCGGTGCTGCCTCCCTCCCTCCCTCCCTCCACACTCACTGCCCTGTACTGGGGGCATGGAACCTTAGTCATGGACACACACCAGCAGGAGAGGAAGCTGAGGCGGCTCACCCACTGCCGCCCTACTGTGACGAATAGCATCCCAGAGGCATGTCCCAACTTGACCCCTCTCCTCAAAGTTGTGCAGGGCTGGTATTGGGGGGGAGGGGGCAGGCAGTGCGCCCAAAGTCCCCATACCTGGAGCTGATGACCCCAGAGAAGCCCGAGTCTGAGCACCCTTCCAGATTGGGGGGGGGGGGTTTAAAGGGGGGGGGCAGGAAGGCCTCTGGGAAAATCGCTCTCCCAGAAGTCGGTTGGCAAGTGGGGCAGGCCCAGTGATTCTGCACGAGCGCTTCCTCCAGCAGCACCCGGACCCCCTCCCGGGAAGACGAGCCAGAAGGATGAGGTGGGGGGGCGGGGGGGGCAGGCTAGAGAGACTGGGAGGCCAGGGCTCAGCTCCCCGGGCCGGGAGAACAAAAGCGGAGTTGCAGCCGCCTCCGCTGCAGCCGCCGGCCGAGCTCTTTGTGACACTTTGTTTGGGACGCAGAGAGGGAAGCACCCCCCCATCCTCTCCCCTCCCCCATCCCCGCTCCCGGAGAGTTTGGGTCCCTTCCCCCTCCTCCGGCAGCCCTACCTGGGCCGGGCGGTGGGGGGGCGGGGGGGGGCCGGAGGGGGGCTCATCCACTCGGGCTCCCGGCTCGGCCGCCCGCGCGGCACCCCCAGGCCCCTCGCTCCCCGCCTTCGGGCCCCTACAAAGACGCCCGGCAGCGCCCCCCCTCCTTCCCCGCCCGCCCCGGAGCTGGCCTTTCCCCTCCCGCTGTCCGCGCTCCCGGTTCCCCCACCTGGGCCCCCCCCCTCCCCGGAGGCCCCCCGAGCTCCCGGGGCTTCCGAGGCCGCCGCCCCCAGCCCGCCCCCCCAGGCGCTCTGGGCGAAGTTTGCTCGGGGCCGCGCCGGCGCCCCTCCCCCGCCCCCGCCCCCTGCACCTGCTCCGAGCCGGGCGCGCCGAGGGGGCCCCCCCTCCGGGCGGGGGGAGGGTTCGGGGCGGGGGCGGGTGGCGGAGGGGGGGGGGCCGGCGGCGGGGGCAGCGGCTACTCACGGGCCCCGGGCGGGCGGCGGCGGAGCGGGCGGCGGCGGCGGCGGGCGGCGGGCCGGCGGCGCGGGCGTCAGCGTTACGTGGGGCCGGGGGAGATGCGCCGGGCCCCGGCCCCCCCCGCCCCCGGCCCGGCCCCCGCCCCCTCCCCGGTCCCCCGCCCCCGGCCCTGGCCCGCATTGTGTGCGGCGGGAGGCGGCCCGGCCATTAGCATGCGGGGGGCGGCGCGGCGGGGCTGCGAGCCGCGCGGGAGCGGGCGCGGGCGCGGGGCGCGGGCTCCGGGGACACGGAGCGGGGGACCCCGGGAGCCGCGCGAGGCGGCCGCCAGGGGCGGGGTGCGGGCCGCGCGGGGACGGGGGGCGCTGCGCGAGGGCGGGCGGGCGGGAGGGAGCGGGGGTGGGGCGCGCGGACGAGTCCAACAGGAGACTGGAAGAGATTTTGAAAGGTCATCTCGTCCTTCCCCCAGCCTCCAAGCGGGGTGCCCCTCCCACCCGAACCCGGACATACCAGGGAAGGAGTTGGCGCTGCCGCTCTTTCTGCCCCAACATGCACAGACTCGGGAAGTTCTTCCTGGGGTTTTATCTCAAAGCCTCTCCCTTGCAATCAATCTCTCTCTCTCTCTCTCTCTCTCTCTCTCTCTCTCTCTCTCTCTCTCTCTCTCTCTCTCTCTCTCTCTCTCTCTTTTGGGGGGAGGAGGAGGGGCGATTGGGAGAGATAGTTCATGTCTGCCATATAAGAAACATGATTAAAGTTACTCTTGGGTCCCTTCTGTTCTTGATAAACAACAAGCCCTGCTCCTTCCTCTCAGATTCTGTTTTCCCATTCCTTAAGTCGCTCCGATGGCTCTTCAATATAATAAATATTTACTGAGCGCTTACCAAGTACCCCGGCACTGTGCTCAGCGCTGGGGAGGCGCGGGGGGAGGTGGCGGATGATGGACCGCGCCTCGCGGGAGTTCTAGACCCGGTCTTCCTCCTAAACGGTCCACTCCTGTTTCAGCAGCATGCTCTGAATGCCGCCGGTCCAGGGGCAGCATTATTGGGTAGTCTGGAATGCTTGCGGCAGCACTGAACTAGAATCGGTACCCCTAGCTTAACAGGCTCATCCTGGAGAATCAGGCACTAGGAGTCTCGGGCCATTGGCCTGCCACCCCAGATATCCTCATCCCACATTCTGCCAGGCTACGGCCACCATAAAAATCAGTGCACAGAGGGGAGCAAGGAGGGAAAAGACACGGCGGTTCTCGTGGTCCCTTTCCCTGGGACTTTTTTCTTCCAGGAAATAAAGAACAGACACAAGTTTCCAAGGAATGTTGACCCTAGGCTCGACAGGGTGAAGACCTCTTGCCTCCCAAGGGCCTCCCTCCTGGTACTGACTCAGGTCTTCTGTCACTGGTAGTAATGGTGACAATAGCCCCTAACAGTTAGTGAGCACTTATCTGCCAGGTGCTGGGCTGAGCTGGTTCATAGGCATTTCCTCTTTTAAATACTTAAGGCAACCCCTTAAGATTGGTATTATTAACTTTCCTGTATAGATAAGGAAACAGATCAGGTAACTTGCCCCAAGGTCACCCAGAGAGATCTGGGATTTAGACAAAAGTCCGATTGCCTCTGTGCCTCAAACTCTGCACCTAGAGGGGCCCTTCCTCTTTTTGGTCTAAGGAGAATATATTTTCGGGCCAGCTGATTCTGCTTCTGACCCTAGAAGTAACTGTCTCTGGCTTCATTACTGAATAAGCCCTTTAGTTTATGGGCATCAGCCACATCAGCATGACCTCATTATAATAACCACTAATACTTATTAAGCAGCCACATGAGTCAACAATTCTTCTCAGCCATGTTATTAGTTCCCTTTTATCACTCAGTGTGACCAAACCGAAGTTCAAATAGGTAGAATAAATGTATCCAAGGCCATACAGCTCAGAATGTGGCTCTACCCAACTGCAAAGCAACATCTATCTCTCAAAAAAAAATAAATAAATAATGTTTCAATAGTGCCCTTCCCAAGACTAACTGTTTGGAACCATATTCCACACATATCTAGTTGCAGGTGATAAGCTGAGTCAGAAACATTCCCTACTATAAACAGGGTTTCCCATCCACTTAGTGTCTCATCCAGAGTAAATACTTCAAGAAAGGAAGGAGGGCAAGAGAGAGGGTACAGTGGGCTAAGTGCACATTTTGTATGTGGGAGGCCTGGGTCCCATCCTTGGCACCACACAGTCCACAGCCAGGAGTAGCTCTGAGTACCCTTGGGTGTGCTACCCCTCCCCCCCCACACACACACCTAGAAGAAAAGAGAAACTGTCTAGAAAGTAAGAGACAGGAAGCCAGACTTTACCTGGTCTTGGGACAAAGTTACAATTGGTCAAGAGAAGAATCAGTTCAGACAGTAATGGGGAGCTCCCTAGGGAACAGGAAAAACTCAAAGGATGAAATCAAAAACAGGAGAAAGAATGGATGGAAATGGGGGTGGGGAGTGGGCTTAAACTGGGATTATGGATGGAAGGGTCCATAGATGAGGTGTTTGGAAGAGTAATCCAGGAATTCCAAGATTCGGGCAGAAACAGTGAGACAGGACTGAGTGTCTTAAGGAGTGACCTGAGGGTGGTGTCTACCCACAGCCACTCCCTGGAGCCAATGGCCCTCACAGGGACCTTTGCTCCATCACACCCCAGCCCTGACAGTCTGTCTCTGCCAGGACAAATCTGTCAACTGCTCTGAGCTACCAGGGCCCACCAGGAGCTCCAGGAGCGACAGGGTCCCACCCATCAGAAGTTGCTGCCTCAGACTAGGTAGGTGTGAGACTGAGCTTAGACTCAGTGAATTTTAGAAATGAGGGGGGTGGGGGATGGGGGGGCAGGGGTGCAGCTGCAAGAAATGTTGCTACATGCTATTATGTATTTTTCCCCATCTAGGAAGCACCAACATCCAAGGGTTAAGGGAACCATGGAGGAGAGAACTGGTCTCCCAGAGCAGAAGGGACCCCGTTCTCGTTTGGAACAGCTACAGTCCTGGGCAAGGCACAAGGAGAGTGGGCGTCTCTTGGTGCTGGCGGTGAGGCCAGGCTGCCCCACCCTAAACTCCAGCAGGTCCACTTAATTCCCAATTCAGTTCCATGGGAGTTTCCTGCTCATCTTCTATGTACCTGAAATTGCTAGCCTCTGAGTGGGAGGAGGGTAGCGGGAATGGAAGGAACAAAGCAAGACCTTTAATCCTCAAGTAGTAGTTGCCTTCATGTGGGGCCAGCTAAATAACAAAACACTGATAGGAGGCAGAAGAAAACAAAATAACTCTTCCTTTCCTTGATTACTTTTGGTTGACTACTTCCGGTCCCACGTGTTCTTGTCAATTGCTGATCTCCAGGTTGGGAGGAGGAAGGCAGGTCCTTGACAACTTTCCTTTGACTCCCAGGTGAGCCAAATATGGCTGGCAGTGGCTCTAGTGCCATTCGCTGTCTCAGTTGCCTGCCTGAACTCTGCTTGCCACATGACCACAGCTCTACCACTTGGGCCTGCAGCCCTGGTAAGATCTGCACAAAGGAGGGTGGGAGGAAGGTGGTAAGAGGCTCCCTTGCCTGAGGGTACCAGAGACCAACACTTCCTCACCACCAGGGTTTCCTCGCTGGGATTGTTACCCTGGAAGTTCGCAGAGTACCCAGAATCTGGAAGGTGAGAGGAAACTGGAGAGAATGCTATAGTATCCTTACCCCATTACACACTCTCTCTCTCTCTCTCTCTCTCTCTCTCTCTCTCTCTCTCTCTCTCTCTCTCTCTCTCTCTCATACACACTCATACGCACGCGCCTAAGGAGTAAGTGGCTCTTTAAGTCTGACAAATTCTGTCAGGTCTCTGTCCCTGACTGACCTAAAAGACCTGAGAAGCAAGTTAAAGGACTGGTGCTCCTATTTGGATGTAGACTGGATGGAATGGGAAGTGAAGTTATGTTTCTCCAGGTCGCAGATGGGGTCTGGGGTGCAGTGTGTCCTTAAGGCTGGGCAGGGCTAAGCTGGCTCACTGGCAGGTGCAGGCCATGATGGTACTCAACACCTTCAGTCTACTCTTGGGCTTCATTGCGGTGGCGATCGAGCTGATAAAGACCTTCTTGGGACCTGCCCCAAAGACCCCTTCCCAGGTAGGAGAAATAGTACAGTAGGTAAAGTATTTGCCTTGCATGTAGTCAACCTGGGTTCGATCCCCGGCATCCCTATCTGGTCCCCTGAGCACTGAGCCAGAAGTAAGCCAATGAGCACTTCTGGAGGGTGACTCAAAAAAAATAAAATGAAGACCGGAGTGATAGTACAGCAGTTTGGGTGTTTGCCCTGCACACAGCCGACCAGGGCTCAATCCCTGCATCCCATATAATCCCCCCGAGCACCTCCTGAGTATAGAGTTAGCAGTAACCCCTGAGCCTCACTGGGTGTGACCAAAAAAGGAAAAGGTGGGTGGATGGGAGACAAGAAAAGACGAGTAGAAAGTTAGCAAGAACAAGTGCTGGGTAACTTCTGTTAACAGTAATTTCAGTTTTGTCTCCCTGCAACAGGCGGGCATGCTGGTCCTGGAGCTCAGCACCGAGGCCTTCACCCTAGGAGGAGGTCTGGTCTCTGCATTCTCTCTCTTCCTGCTGAGCCAGAGGAAGCCAGGATGCTGCAGGAGCCCTACTCTGCACTATCAGGAGCTGCAGGAGGTATGAGGGCGGGGAGAAAGCACCCAGCAGCTCCTGGCTACTTATTTTTTCCCTGGCTATCCTGGTCATTGGCACTTAAGTGGAGAAAGGGGAGGCTAGGAAGGGTGGAGCCCTGGGCTGAAACTGGTTGGTTTCCTAGTGGGGGGTAAAGGGGATCTGGGGATCCAAGTGGTTGCAACTAGAAGTGTGGTGGAAGCTGTCTACATATGAGGGAAAGAATGGGAGAGGAGGAGGAAGCTGCTTTCATCTGGGATTTCTCCTTTCTCAGCCCCTCAAGTGAGTGTTCCCCCCACCTCTGTCTGGTTTTCAGGGTGACTCGGAGTTGGTGGAAGTTCCTGATTTGGAAAACTGCCCCGTGGTGGCCAGCTGAAGAAATCAGTGAGCTGACCCCAGGGAGCTCTCCTTCCACTTAGGAACGTGCTCCAGACTGTCCAGCACCCTAGCTCAGCTCCAAAGCTAGGTGGGGTCCCCAGGGACCAACAAGAAGCCCAGCCGAGTGCCTTCAATTTTCACTTGCACTGGACGCCGTTGTCTTGCCCATCAGAGGGGAAACGACACCTAGGCCAGAGACCTCCCTCACCGGATGGGACCCCCCACCGAAGCAGCCCACCTGCTGACCATCCTTAAACCCACTTCCTCCCTTCTGTACTTTCCCTCCTTTCCTCCAGGCTCCTCTACTAATTCTCGTTAACACCTTTCACAGCCCCATTCACTCCAAGCCCGGGCGTCCTTAGGGGGACCTCCTCTGCGCCACCTCCCACCGCCCGGCTCGCTGCTCCTCCTCGGACATCAGTTCCTGGGCGCTGTCGTTTCTCCCTGGGACCCGGTTTCCTGTCGACTCGGGCAGAGACTCCAAGTCCCAGGCTGCCCCGCCAGCCCCGGGCCTGCCGGGAAATAAAGAGCCTCTTCCCAGCGCGCTGGGGGCGCTGTGTGTGTGCCGAGTGACGCGAGGCCCTGGAAGTCGGGGCCCAGCCCAGAGTTTCCTCGGACGCGACCACTGAGCCCGCGCGCAGGGAGGCGCCGGGCGGGCCAGGCTGCGCCCCGCGCCGCCACCCGGGGCGGCGGCCTCCGCCAGCCGCCCGCAGGGGCGGCATCCCCGCGCCCCTCGAGGCTTCGGAGTCGGGCGGCGACCGGGAACCGCCCCCGGCCGCGCCGGGCGTCCGCCGAGGCCGTCGCTGCGCCCCCGGCCTCCCCCCAGCCTCAGTGCCCGGGTCCAAAGTGCTGAGACTTGGAGCGCGCGCGAGAAAGGGGTTGGAGATGATGAGTCAGAAGCCCGGGGCCCTCCTCGCCCCCTCCCCCCGGGGCCTGGGGGCGGTGGACAGGACTGGCTCGCGGGGCTGCCCGGTGCTCGGGGCAGGAAGAGGGAGGGACGCGGCGCCCCGAGCCGAGACTTTCCCGCCTTAGGCCTGCAGCACGCTGCAGGGACCAGCCCGCGCGGCGCCGCCCGCGCGTCCCGCGGAGCCACTGCGCAGGCTCGGCCCCCGGGCGCTCCTGCCCGACCTTTGATCCCGGCTGCTGGCCAGTGGCTGCCGAGGCGCGGACGGGGCGCTGCCCCCACCATCCCTGACCTCGGGGGGTGGGGGGGTTGTGCAAAGATGACACGTTCGGCTGGGCTCGAGAGAAGCGCGGGGGAAACTGGCAAGAGCCCGCCAGCACCAGCCGCTCGAGAAAACTAGAAACGGAGCAGAGCTGGCGGTACTAAGAGAACTCACCCCAAATTCACACAGTGCCCGGGATGGCTGTGCGCCTCACACTCATTTTTGTTCCCACTTGAGGAGACTTCCTTCTTTCCCTAGAGAAAGCTGCTTCGCCCGGGCTCTGCCAAGCCCGGGGCACCCGTGAGGAAAGAGCACAGCCTGGCTGCCTGGTCCGGGCACTGCAAGCCGCTCCTTTCTGTTTGTGACACCTTGGGAGTGGTAATAGTCGCCCTGCCCTATGACAAGGTTGTGTGAGTACTAGTGGGTGGGGACAGCGCCGGGATTAGGCAGAGGAATGGAGAAAACAAGAGCCGTGCCTCCCCCCTTCTCCCACGCTGCGTGGAACAGCCAGGATAACAAAAAGCTCATTTGCGAAGTACTCCACGGTGTGTGTGTGTGTGTGTGTGTGTGTGTGTGTGTGTGTGCGCGCGCGCGTACAAAGCTCATTTGCGAAGTACTCCGTGTGTCTGTGTCTGTGTCTGTGTCTGTGTCTGTGTCTGTGTCTGTGTGTTCCAAATCAGAAGATGGTGGTGGATGAGATGAGGAAGCAACAATTCGGGGCGGGACAGAGAGCTCAAGGGTTTCTCGAGCTCAGGCTTTGCAGGCAGGAGACCCAGTTGGGAGCAACCCTGAGCACGACCTACCTTCGCCCCTCCGACACAGATCCCAGAGGAGCCCCTGAGCACCACCACTGGGCGTGGCAACCACAAAACAAAAATCAACAATTCGCTGTCAGCTACTTCCAGATAAACTGCAACAGCTTTTCGTGACAAAAATCAGAAGCCTGGGAGTTGTGTTCTAGCCTTTGGAGAAAGTCAATGACCATGCAAATGAAGCTCGTGGCAGGTTAGAGTAGGTAATTTGATGAACAAATGCCAAAATCTCAGCGGTGCAAACCACAGAGGTTTATCTCAGCGCTCCTGTCAGTCTCGCTAGAGTCTGGCAAGATTCTCTGTCTTTGAGTTACTCTGATTCTCAAGCCACTGGAACGCCACCATTTTGAGATCCTACCATGTCATCATGAGATTTAGAGTCCCTTCCCCCAAACAATGTGAAATAATCCTGAACAATTGTTCCCTTGTTCATGGGCTCTTAAATGGTTTTATCTCAAAGGAGCACATATCACTCCCACTCATACTTCAGTGGCCAAACTAAGTCCTGAAGCATACTGAATTCAAACTAGAAGGCAGTCTTTCTGTATCTGGAGGAAGGAAAGCTGAAAGACTTCATTAAAAGAATAAATCATTCGGAATTCTTGAACAGTTTGGCAGTTGGAACTCTTTTGTTCGAGTAAACCTGCGTGCCCTCATAAAATGAATTTGGCTTTTTTTTTTTTTGGCAGAGGCCCTTTGGGGCCACACCCAGTAGTGCTCAGGGTTGCTGCTGGCCCTGTTTTTGGGAATCATTCCCAAGTGCTCTGTAAAGCATGCCCTCAGCCTGTTGAGCTAACTCCCTGACCGCTTAAATGAAATTTTAATAGAAACTTTAAAAGTAATAGAACTGCTAGGAGTAAGGAAATCTAGAATCTGGTTTTGTTGCATTAGTGTGGGCAAGTCAGACCTCTCTAAACTACATTTTGTTTTCATGGCAATTATTAGCGTGATATTTATCCTCTACCTTATTGGAATACCTATTTTAATTTTTTTAAAAACCCACAGAAAAATAGTTTAAAATTAAAAACTACTTTAGAAGTTGAAAATCAATTGCCTACGGGGCCAGAGAGACAGAACAGGGATTAAGGCACTTGCCTTGTGTGTAACTGACCCAAATTCTATCCCTGGAACAGCACATGGTCCCCCGAGCAATGCCAGGAATGATCCTTGAGCAAGAACCATCCAGGAGTAAGCTCCTAGCAGCTGGGTGTGACCCCCCCAAAAAAGAAAAGAAGTTGTCAATACGGACACGGAATGGTATGAATTGCATGAAGCAGATTATGAGTGATTTGTAATGGTGTCAACTGTGGTTGACTAGGAGCGTATATTCCTTTTAAGGACTTCAGCCAGAGCTGATTGTACAGTGGGTAGTGAATTTGCCTTGCACTCAGCAGACCAGGTTCAATTCCCAGAATCTTACATGGACCCCCATGTGCCACCAGGAATAATTCCTGAGTACAGAGCCAGGACTAGCCCCTGAACACCACTATGTGGCCCAAAACCAAACCAAAACAATACTCTCTGGGCCAGGAATGTAGCTCAGTGGTAGAGCATGCACCAAAAATTGTTTCAGTTCCCAACACCATTAAAAAAAAAAAAAGACTTTACTCCTACTCAGCTCCATCAAATTATTGCCATGTGCAACTGTGGACCTGGATTAAGTTCAAATTTTTTTATGTACATCGGAAATTATGTTTTGTTTTTGGGCCACACACAGTGATGCTCAGCAGTTGCTCCTGGCTCTGCACTCAGGAATCACTCTTGATGGGCTGTGAGAACTATGCAGGGTTTTGGGATCCAGCCCAAGTCAGCCGCATGCAAGGCAAGCACTATAACTCTAGCCCCCAGAAAATTAATTTTTCAGTGTGAAATATTCTGATATTAAAATGTTAAAACTGGGCCAAAGAGATAGTACAGTGAATAGGGCTCTTGCCTTACACGTGGCTGACCTGGGTTCAATCCCTGGCATCTCAGATGACCCCCTTAGCACTGCCATGAGTAATTCCTGAGTGCAGAACCAGGTGCAACCCTGAGCATTGCCAGGTATGGCTCAAAAACAAAACAAAACCAAAAAGTTGGAAGTGAATTTTTTTCTAAAATCAAAGACCAGGGGGTTGGAGAGACAGTACAGTAAGTAGGGCACTAGCCTTCATTGCAGCCAACCCACGTTCAATCCCAGACATCTCCTCTGGTCCCCTGACCCCTGCCAGGAGTCCTTCCTGAGCTCAGAGTAAGCCCTCAGCATCACCAAATGTGGCCCAACAGCCTAAACAAAAAATAAAATAAAATAAAAGACCAGATTCAGCCTAAAATCCTTCAATAATAGTCTGGTTTGGGAATTTGGTTTGGATTGGGTTTGGATGCCACACCCAGCTTACGCCTGATTGATTCTGTGCTCAGGAGCCATTCCTGGTGGGGCTCAGTGACGATCTGGGGTACCAGGAATCCAACGCAGGTCATCCACGTGCAAGGTAAGCGTTCTTCCCACTCTCCTATCTCTCTAGCCCTCAATCATCATCTCTGGATTAGAAAAAACTATGGCGGGAGTTTAGTCTTAGAATGTGTGTAATACAGTTCTTGTACTCGTCCGAGGTCTCTTCTGAAATCTAAGTCTTGGAGAAACTGAACATTGTATTAATAACAGCTTTTTAAAATCGGGTCAGAGAAACAGTACATCGGGCAGTGCCTTGTATGCGGCCAACCCAGATCCAATCCTCAGCACCACATATGGTCCCCTGAGCCCTGTCAAGAATGATCCCTGAGCTATACACAACAAACTTTCAATATCTGTATTGCAAACTACAGTGCCCAAAAGGAGAGTCAGAGAGAGAGAGAGCACCTGCCATAGAGGCAGTCTGTGGGTGAAGTGGGGAGTGATGGGAGGGAAACTGGGGATACTGGTGCTGGGAAATGTACACTGGTGGAAGGATGGGTGGTGGAACACTGTGTGATTGAAACCTAATCATGAACAGCTTCGTAAGGGTCTATCTCACAAGTGATTAAAAAAAACCCCTGAAAAATAAAAAGACTGATTCCCTGAGCACTAAGACAGGAGTAGCCTCTGAGCACTGTCAGATGCTCACCCCACACAAAAAAAGAGATGGGTGGTTTACCCCATTGCTATTAATGCCCCTTTCCTGTGCGTTATCTACCAGTTGCTAGTGAAGACAGACAGGTTTGTGCTGTGACCTTTATCATTCCTTCCATGCTGCCCTTTGCCACAGTCCCAGGCTGCTCCGTGGAAGCATTCAGCTTTGCTACTGTGCTTCTCAGCAAGTACTGTATTTGTCCCTCTTTCTACACCAGTTTGGCAACCTCACTGGAAGTCACTCACATTGTACTTGAATCGCTGCCCATTGGAACTTCTCAAAAAGAAGTGACTGTGACAAGGTTCCTGCTGGCATTAGCTTTTAGAGGCCACGACCCCAATCCCCTTTCAGCACATGGGAAATATCCAATTCATAGGTGACTTCTCGACAACTGAGTTCTGTGCTGGTTGAGAAATTTTCCATGCTTATAAATTCTACCTTCATGTCTCAGAAACTCAGTCATTTATCCTACCCTGGAATACAGGATCATAAACAACTGACTATGATATTTCCCAAATAGTTCGTTGGCGGATAGATTCAGGTTTGGGTCCCAGGTTGTGTCCTTTGCTGCCATCTTGTGGCCTCTCGCCTACACAAAGTGTCCCAAAGAAACTGGCCCAGGAGATAATGGTCTCTGGCTATGGCTTCATTGAAATGATCTCTGCTCTCTGACTCGGGGGTGTCCCCCAAATTGGCCCCCTTCAATCAGTTCACCACAGAAGCCTCACAACCCGGTTAAATACCTGGACAAGTTGAGGAGTGGGAAGCCACAGGACCTACCCGTGTGTCTGCCCGTGTGTCTCACCTTCTCAGGCCTCTACATTACACAATCCTGGCCTCGAGCCATTGAAATCAGCCAAGCCAAGAGTAATCAGAGTTGATCTCACCTGCTGGGCCTGACGAATGTTCCACAGCCTCTCCCCACACCCTTCTTGAGGCTAGGATGTTCTTTACCTCAGGGAAAAGAGTTTGCTAGATTTCTTGTCTAGGCCCACGGTGCATTGCTCTCTGAGTTACCCACACCCTTTGCTTTAGCTTGCCAAGATGGTACTGGCAAAGATTGATATTTGGTAAGTTGAGCAGAACAGTGGCACTGCCTGTCACTGTGAGACAGTGTTTCTTGTGCTGTGTAAGGATCAGAAGTTTATCCCTTACGTCCAGCTCCAGCAGAAATTAATAGGTGCTCATTTTTTCTACTTTAATATGGAATAGATATACGTAGTTCAAAACCCTCCTGTTGCTGGAGCAAATCTATAGGACTGTCTCCCAGCTATTAGCCCCTCTTGTTTATTTTTCCATGTATGGTTATATTTATGGAGTGTTCTGATGCTACTGCAGCATTATTACCTCCAATACCAAAAGAGGAGTTGGGGGGGTGGGGGGAGAAGGCGGGAAATGACCTGATGGTGACACTTTATGTGTTTAGTGGTGCTTTTTTTTTTTTTAAATTAAAAACTTTGTTTTTTTGTTTTGGATTTGATTTTGTATTTGTTTTTTCGGTGCCACACCCATTAGTATGGGCCCGACAGGCTTGGACCCTGAGATTTGCCATACCTCATAATGGTTAGAAGCCATATGGTGCAGGGTATCCAGCTCAGAGCCTCACACATGCTAGGCATGTCCTCTACCACTGGAGCTATCATCTTTTTTTTTTTCTCCCCTGCGTCACACTCCTCGATGCGTGCAAGGCAAAAGCTCTACCTGCTGTGCTATCGCTCCAGTCCCCAAAGCTATTGTCTTATCCCCAGGTCCAGGCTTTTGAAAGTGCCACAATAATCACAGAAATGTGGCCCCTGCCTGGCTCTGCAGTTTCACCTCCCACTGGTCCCCTGAGCATCCCTCTTCAGTGGCAGCAATCTGAGGACGGTGGTGTTGATACACAGCCTTTAAAAAAATTGGGGGATGGGGGCTGTGCTAGAGTAGTAGTACAGCAGGTATTGTTGTTTGCTTTGTACACGGCCAACTTGGGTTTGATCCTCCGCACACCACCAGGAATGATTCCTGATTGCAGAGCCAGGAGGAACCCCTGAGCGTCACCAGGTGTGATCCAAAAAGCCAAAAAAAGAATAGTAATAAAAAAATAAAAATGCTTTTTGCGGGAAGTGTTGCCACACCCAGTAGTGCTCAGGGATCATTCCTGGCAGTGCTCAGGGAACTATATGGGGGTGCCAGGGTGGTACCTGGAGTTGACAAATGCCTTACCCACTGTACTATCTCTCTGATCCTTTAAAAATGTTTTTAGTAGCATTAGTATGTATGACAAACACCTCTGCCCATGTATGTGCCCCAGCCTCTCCCCTCCTCTTTTTTAAATCCTTTTTGATTAGGCCAAGGATGGTGATGATGACAGCACTGACTCAGTGACCTGATGAAAGAGGGTCAGGGCTGTTCATTGAGCATATTTGTGAGAAGTGAAAACCATTAAAGCTCTTCCGGGAAGTCAAAACCTTGTCATGTCAAGATCCTATGTGAAAAAGTGACAATTTCTTCTTCTTTTTTTTTTTTTTTGCTTGTTCTTGGGTCATACCCAGCAGTGCTCAGGACTTACTCCCGTCTCTGTACTCAGAAATCACTTCTGGTGGTGCTCAGGGAATTATATGGAGTGTTGGGATCGAATTCAGATCAGCTGCATGAAAAGTAAGTGCCCTACCTGCGGTATATTATCACCTCGGGCCCTTCACTTTAATTTCTTATTTCCGTGTCTCATATTGTCCAAACCATTCCAGCCCTTCCTATTACAAGTGGCTACAATTCCTTTGGGTTGGTTAGAGCGATAGCACAGCAGGTAGGGCATTTGCCTGGCATGTGGCCGACCCGGGTTCGATTTGGAGAGCCCGGCAAGCTACAAGAGTATCCCGCCTGCATGGCAGAGCCTGGCAAACTCCCCATGACATATTCAATATACCAAAAACAATAACAAGAAGAGACATTACTGGTGCCCGCTCGAGCAAATCAATGAACAATAGGAGGACAGTGCTACAGTGCTACTGGCCCTTTGAGATTTAGCAGAGTCTTCACCTACCACATGGTCGCCCAAGCACTTTGCTGGATGGAAGTAAACTTTTTTATCCTTCCCCAAACCAACTTTGGGAGGCTTCCTCCACCTCTCCTACCACCACCAAGTCTGCTTTTTCTATGCTCTAGAGTGTTCTATGCACAGTTCTATACTTAACAGCATTTTTGCAGGAAGGGGGGTCAGCATATGGTACTTTTCTGCCCTCCATTGTGTTCTATACACAGTTCAATATTTAACAGCATTTTACTAGAAAAGGAGTATGGAATATGCTCCCCAAGCAGTCTTTGGCACAGAGACTATTTACAGATGAAGATAATAAGTAACAAACTGAGAAATTACTCTTTGCCTTCCTCTTATTTGCCTCAAAGTATGATATTTCCCTCTGTAAAGGTCTTCCCTCTCCGGTCTCCTAAAGCAGGTGGCAAAAAAACACTACCACTGCAAAGAATCAGCAACAACGTAAGAAAAACAGCCTTTATATGCCGCCGTTTCCCTCTCCACACCCGCACCCATATCTTTACCTTCCCACGATTACCACTCTGAAAGTTGAAGCCCCTTTTCTTTATTTTTTCTTTTTCCTTTCTTTTTTCTCCTCCTCCTCCTCCTCCTCCTCTTCTTCTTCTTCTTCTTCTTCTTCTTCTTCTTCTTCTTCTTCTTCTTCTTCTTCTTCTTCTTCTTCTTCTTCTTCTGCCTCTTCCTCTTCTTCCTCTTCTTTCTCCTCCTCCTCCTCTTCTTCCTCTTTCTCCTCCTCCACCTCCTCCTTCTTCTTCTTCCTCTTCTTTTTGAGTCACACCTGATGATGCTAGGAGTTTACTCCTAGCTCTGGCTCTGCACTCAGGAATTACTACTCCTAGTGGTGTTCAGGAGATCATAAGGGATGCTGGGGATACAACCTGGGTCGACCACAAGCAAGGCAAATACCCTATGTGCTATACTATTGCTCTGGCCCCACGAAGCCCCTTTTCACTTGTCATTTATCATCATACATTCTCACCCTGTGCAGAAATGGTCTGTCTAATGACCTCTCTGATTTTTTAAAAAGACTCTATGAATATGGATGCCTTTGTTCCTCTGCCGGTACCTTCATGCTTGTGACATCTTATCTCTTTCCTACTTTGGACAACCTGGCAGGCTACCGAATGTAACCTCCCCATACGGCAGAGTCTGGCAAACTCCCCGTGGCGTACCCAATATGCCAAATACCAGTAACAATGAAGAGTCTCATTCTCCTAACTCTGAAAGAGCCTTGAATATGGCACATTTTAAAAAATCTCAGGGCTAGGACGAAGGAGACATTACTGGTGCCTGCTCAAGGCAATCGACGAATACAGGATGATCATGATCGTAAAAATGTTAATATCAAATAAAATTTGTAGAATTTCTGTTAAGTTGGCTTTTGTCAACTGATTTGTTGACTCTAGCTAGTAAAACAGAGAAGACAGTGGGAGGCCTGGAGTAAGCTCTGAGCACCTGTAGTGTAGCCTTCAAACAAACAACCCTGAGTGAGGTGCTGGAGAGATATCACAGCGGGTAGGGTGTTTGCCTTGCACGCAGCTGACCCAAGTTCGATTCCCAGCATCCCATATGGTCCCCTGAGCACCGCCAGGAGTGATTCCTGAGTGCAGAGCCAGGAGTAACCCCTGAGCATCGCTGGGTGTGACCCAGAAAGCAAAAAAAAAAAAAAAACCTTGAGTGAATGGGCTGGGGAAGTGGCTTATAGGGTTGGAGCACATGCTTAAGAGTTCTGTCCCCTGTACAACATGGTCTCCTGAGCACTGTGCTGGATGGAAGTAACCCCAGAGCACCACAAAACATAAAAACTAAGTGGTTGGGAAAAGGCTTTTTTCTTCTCCCCCCAAATCAACATTATCACTTATTGTCAATCTCTGAAGCAAGATATGTTTTCTTCATCTTTATAAGCTCAGAACATAACCATAACATAATGAGTGGCCTATAGGAGAAACTGAACACATTCCTTAATTAAATCAGATGACATTCTATTCAACATAGAAAGCCCTGTGCAACATTCTGATAGCCATTCAGTTTCTACTAAAACATGAACCATGAATAATGGTACCACTACAGAAATCCACTGAAGCATGGCAGTTAGTCATGAGTTCAAAGTACAAACCCTAAAGGCTGCTCCATAATGCAACTAGTGGAAACTCTCAATTTCTACAAATATGTTTTGATTTTTAGCCTTGTTCTACAGTGCATCTGGAGAAACAAATTATGAAACTAAATTAAATAGAGGGAAAGGAAAACAAGGAAAAAAGTGACAAAAAGAACCTACCTATAACAAGAAGAGCAGTAAAGTAAGTCTTGGTATATTAGCTATTATATATTATAAAGTTAAAATTAATTGGGTGATATTGATGCCAGAATAGGAATATGGATAAATGGCATAAAGAGTAAAAGGAAAGAAAAATTCAACTACATGCCAAGATTTAATATAATGGCACTATTTTTTATCAACCAGTTAAATGCAAACTGATTTTTTAAAACAAATGATATTTTAACAAGTTATATTCAATCATATGTATATACCAAACTAATTCAGGATGATTTAAAATGTAAATGAAAAAAATTAAAAGCATAAATAATAGAATAAATATAGATAAAATATTTTATAATCCAGGAACAGATGAGATCTCCTTAAGTATTCCTCCAGTGGCAAAAACTGGAGAAAAAATTGAGAAATTAAGTTTTTTAATTTGGGGGCCATAACGGTTGATGCTCGAGGGTTACTTCTAGTTCTGCACTTGGAAATTGCTTCTGGCCATGCTTAGGGGACCATATGAGATATGGGAGATCGAACCTGGGCTGGTTGTGTGCAAGGCAAATGCTCTAACCCCTCTACTTTTTCTTTGATGCCAGAGAGATAAAAGGTAAAGGCCCTCCCGTTGATCGTCGATTTTGCTCGAGCGGGCCCAGTAACGTCTCCATTGTAGATATATTTAGATTAAATTTCTTAATTTTCTGTGAAAAACAACTACAGCAAAAGTAAATGAATTTTGAAATGAAGAAAGGAGATGAGAAAGCTCGCTCAACAGGCGTGGTGCTTGTTTTACGTTTGATCCCCAGCATTGCGTGGCTCCCTGCACACCACTGAGCATGGCCAAATACCAAAAAAAAAAAAAAAGCAGTTAAGAAAGGATGACAGATTCACAGAGATTTTAAAAAACTGTTAACATTAATATGGGGCTGGAGTGATAGTACAGCGGGTGGGGCGTTTGTCTTGCACAAGGCCGACCCAGGTTTGATTCCCAGAATCCCATATGGTCCCCCGAGCACTGCCAGGAGTAATTACTGATTGCAGAGCCAGGAGTAAACCCTGTGCATCGCCAGGTGTGACACAAAAAGCAAAAAAAAAATTGTTAGCATTAATATTAGTAGAGACAAAAACAGACAATTTACCAAAAAGGAATACATAAATTTAAATGACCCATATAGCTATAAAAGGTCCCTCTTAGGGTTGGAGAAACAGTAGAGTGGTTCAGGCGCTTACCTTGTACACAGCTGACTCCAGTTCAGTCCCTGAAACTACATATTTTCTCTAAATACAAGTGTACAGAGCCAGGAATCAGCCAGGAGTAACCCAGCTGTGGCCTAGTCCCCCTTTCCCTAAAATGAGTGACTTTATAGTTATAGAATATATGACTTACTTGTAGAAGTCAAACTGAAAGCAATATGAAACAGTAACATGCATTCTGTGCTAGTCACATCAACATTTCTGTTGTTCGTTGTTAGTTATAATGGAGCCATACTTGATGGTCTTCAAAGTCCATCTATGTAGTGCTAGATCAAACCCAAGGCCTCACACATGCAAAACATGCGCTCTACCACTTGAGATCTCTCCCGATCAACACTATTTTATACTAATGTATAAAGTCCATTAGTAATGTGTATGCAAAGAAACCAGCACTCTTACATATCTGATGATTGTGCATTGATAACAGTGGTAATGAAAAGAAATTAAGCAAATTGTTTCTATAGGTTAAGAATTGCCTGTTCTGGAGCCAGATTGAAAACAGAGGTTAAGGCATTTGCCTTGCATGGGCACAACTCTAGTTCTGTCCCCAGAACCATATATATTCCCCTTGAGTACCACCAGCAGTGATCCTTGAGCACAGAGCGAGGAGTAAGCCCTAAACACCACCTGGTATGGCCCCAATTCCACCTAAACAAATCAATTTAAATAAAAGCAGATTTTCAGGCCAGAGAGATAATAAAAAGGTCAAAAACCTTGCTTGCATCCCACCGATTCTGGTTGGATCCCTGGCACTGCAAATGGTCATTTGAACACCACTATGGATCATTCTCAGTACAGATCCAGGAATAAATCCTCAGCATCACTAGATATGCCCCCAACTTACTTAATTAGTTAATTATTTTAAAAACCAGACTCTCCTGGGCCATAAAGATAGCTCAAGGGACTGAATGACATGTATGCATGCAGGAGGCCTTGGGTGTGATTCCCCAGTACCACATGGTTCCCTAAGCCCTATTAGAGGAATAACCCCCAACCATGGACCCTGGAACAGTAGTCCCCAATCACCATTGAGTGTGACCAAAAAGAATCAGAATTAGAGGAGGCTGGAGCAATAGCACTGCGGGTAGGGTGTTTGCCTTGCACGCGGCCAACCAGGGTTCGATTCCCAGCATCCCATATGGTCCCCCGAGTATTGCCAGGAGTAATTTCTGAGTGCATGAGCCAAGAGTAACCCCTGTGCATTTCTGGGTGTGACCCAAAAAGCAAAATAATAATAATAATTAAAATTAGGGGCTAGAGGATGCAGTGGGTAGTGTTTGCCTTGCACGTGGCCAACACAGGTTCTATTCCCAGACTCCATTATGGTCTCCAAAGCACTGCCAGGAGTAATTCTTGAGTGCAGAGCCAGGAGTAACCCCTGAGCATCATCGTCCCTCAAACCAAAATGTTTTTTTTCTTTTTGGGTCACACCTGGTGATGCACAGGGGTTACCCCTGGCTCTGCACTCAGGAATTACTTCGGGGGATGCTCAGGGGACCATATGGGATGCTGGGAAATGAACCCGGGTCGACTGTGTGCAAGTCAAATGCCCTACTCGCTGTGCTATCGCTCCAGCCCCGCCAAACCAAAATATTTTAAAAAATAAAATCACTCTCCATATGCTATCACTTCTTAGGTCTCTTGTCACAAGCCCTGTGATAAAGGTAGATGTTTGGGCTAGGGGGAGAACCTAGCTCTTCAGTGCACACCCCAAGGCTGTAGTCTCTAATATGAGACAGAAATCAGATTGCTCAGGGAGAAGTACATATATAGGATCTTTCCCAGCTGTGATTTGCTACATAGTGGGAGCTGGGGGGACTGACAAGAGCAAATCTGCCTCTCCTGCCCGTTTTGGTGTGGTAATCCTTTGCTTCCTGTTGCTTTGGAGTAGTTCAGATCCTTTTCATATTTTTTCAGAAAATATAGTTTTTTCTTTGGTGTGTCCAAAGCAGAGATAAGCCCAGAATCTTCCTATGTCATCATCTTGAACCACCTTTCAATGGAATATTTATTTCATTATGCTGTGACAATGATCTTGTAGAAGGTGTGGTCTTTATAGAACTTCTCCAGCTCCATGTAGAACTTCTCAGTTTCTCCTCATCATAACTGGATGTTGGTGCGTAGACAACAAAGATAGAAACTGCCGGCAGTGAGCCACATCTATTCAAGTGTAATCGATTCAGTTTGTTAGGCCTTCGAATGACTCAACGTTTATGGCCAAGTTCATGTTGACAAGGACATCGACACCACCGACGCTGTGACATTGTGTTTTCTGTGAACCCAGAAAACATGAAGTGGCAGAAACCATGTCCCATATTACATTATTCCATTTATTTATTTATTTATTATTTATTTATTTATTTATTTACTTATTCCATTTATCAAGAGTACAAAAATAGGTAAATACATAAAAATAAGTTTATTTTGGTCACACCTGGAAATGCTCAGGAGTTACTCCTGGCTCTGAAGACAAGAATTACACCTGGCAATGCTTGGGGGACCATATGGGATGCCAGGGAGCAAACCCAGGTTGGCCATGTGCAAGGCCAGTGCTCTATCAGCCTATCTTTTAGGCCCAGAATCTGGAAACCATTAAATGAAAAAGGACTAGGAAGGAGGAAAAGACTATTTGGAAAGACCAATTTGCATATGCTTAGGAAGAAAATTTCTTGGACCAGAGACATAGTAAAGTATGTAGGGCATTAGTTTTGCACATGTCCAACACGGGTTTGGTCCCTGGCATCATATATAGTCCCAAGAGCCCTCCAGGAGTGATCACTGAGCACAGAATCAGGAGTAAGCCCTGAGTACCACCAGGTGTGGTCCTTTGTTTACCTATAAAAATCATTTTTTTAAAGAAAGATAAATTCTCGGGGCTGGAGAGATAGCACAGCGGGTAGGGCGTTTGCCTTGCACACGGCCAACCTGTGTTCGATTCCCAGCATCCCATATTGTCCCTTGAGCACCGCCAGGAGTAATTCCTGAGTGCAGAGCCAGAAGTAACCCCTGTGCATTTCCAGGTGTCACCCAAAAAGCAAAAAAAAAGATAAATTTTCTTTTATAGCTAGCAGAATTAAATAGGAAAGCCATCTTTTATTTTAATCAAATTTGATTAAAATAAAATTTTTATGAGGAAACTGCCCTTTTGAATGGAGAAAAGCAAGCAAAGAAGTGAATAAAAATTGAACATTATTATATTAAAAGGCGCTAACTAGAATGTCTGGGGGTTTGTGGCGATAGCTCAGTGACTAAAGCACTGGCCTTGCAAATGTCAAGCTATATGTTCCATTTTCTAAGAGCAGCACAGGCAGTTCTGCTGTTTGTGCCTGGTAGTTCTGCTATCTGCGACCCTTGGTCCCACGGGTTATTTCCCATGGCACTGAAGCAGGGATATAGCAGGTATATGCAAGCACATCTACTGAAGGTTGCAACCCCAAAGAAGACCAGAACTACAGAGATGTGTGAGCACCGTGGCTATGTGTGTGACTGTTGGAGAGGACGCTGGCAAATCCTGCAACTATAGCAGAATGATCCCCAACTACAGCAGAATGACCCTCAACTTCAGCAGAGTGACCCCAACTATAGCAGTGACCCCCAGATGTTGCAGGATGACTCCCAACTACAGCAGAGTGACCCCTAACTACAGCAGAGTGAGCCCCAACTATAGCAGAATGACTCCCAACTATAGAGTGACCCCCAACTATAGCAGAGTGACCCCAACTACAGCAGAGAGACCCCTAACTACAGCAGAGTGACCCCAACTACAGCAGAATGATCCCCCAACAAACTCTGAAGCCGAGTGCATGAGCTCCACAACCCCTATGAGCACTACAACCAAGTATATGTGCAATCCCCAGTCAGGGCATCAACACCACCACCAGGATAAGGGAAGGGGGAAGATATATTTTTGACTCACATCTTTGTGTGTTTGTTGAGTGTAACAATCTGTGTCAGGAAGCTTAAAAACAACACAGCAAAAGAGCTAGAAAACATGTCCTAGTCAGTGACCTTTAGTTGCAACTGGTCCCTGGGTTACAGAATAGATGGGTGGTAGCAACCATCAAAATAAAAGTAACTTCATTTCTAATAATATTTACACCTATTTTTTTTCAGCTTTACTGTAAGCTTGGCACTATCTTAAGTCACTTTAAAGTGTTTCAAATTGCATACTCCTGACAATACATCAAAAAGTAGGCACTGTTATCTTGTTTTTACAGATGAGAAAGAAATGAAGCACAGGAAGGTGAAGTAATGTCACATTAGAGGCACATGGCGAGCAAGTGAAAGAGCCAATTCATACCCAAGATCCTTTCTCGAGTGTTCAAGTTCTTAACTACCGTGCTATAAGTTTCCCTCTCCAGCCAAACCCTCAACTTCCCACAGGGTTTACCAAGGGCACGTCTTTCAGGAAGTCTAGAAGGTCAAAACTACTTTCATAATAACACTGTTTGTTTTGTTTTGTTTCTCACTCTTTTCATTCCCATTCTTTTATAAATATACAGAGGAGTTTTTCAATGGCTACAGGAGTTCCATGACCTCATTAGTGACTGTAACAGAGTGTGTGCTTGTCCAGACATGTGTTTCCAGGATTTCCTAAGGCAAGTTCTTTGAGATCCTGAAACCAAAACTTTTGAGAACCTAGAGGCCAGAGTGAGCCAGGAGTAAGCCCTGAGCATCACTGCATATGGTCAAAAAACAAAAACAAACAAACAAAAAAATCTCCCCCCCCCCTTTTTTTTAATAGAATCATTGCCCTAAGGTAATGGGAACATAGTTTCTGAAGGCATAATCAAAACCAATTGCCAAATTGTATTCATACATTCTTTTTTGTTTGTTTGTTTGGTCACACTCTGCAATGTTCAGGGGTTACTCCTGGTTCTGCACTCAGGAATTACTCCTAGAGGTACTTTAGGATGCCAGGGACCAAACCCGGTTGGCCGCATGGATGGCAAATGCCCTACCAGCTGTACTATTGCACTGGCCACCTCCCCCACCCCCGGCTTTTTTTTTTTTACACCACCCCTGACTGTGCTCGGGGTTTAGTCCTGGTTCTGTGCTCAGGGATAAGTCCTGATGGGTTCAGGGGACCATATATAGGGTGTCAGAGATCTCACCTTGGTCGCACACACGCAGGGCAAACGTCCCTTCTGCTGTCCTTTTTTTTTTTTTTATTTATTTGGCCCTCCCGTTGATCGTCGATTTGCTCGAGCGGGCCCAGTAACGTCTCCATTGGAGACTTTGTTGTTACTGTGTCTGGCATATCGAATACTCTCGGTAGCTTGCCGGGCTCCACTGTGGGAAAGGTTACAAAGCTTTCAGGTTTAGGTCTCAGTCATGCAAATATCAAACACATTTCCCTTTAACCAATACTTATTTTTTACCATGAAGAACCCCAATAATGTACTTTTTTTTTTCTTTTTAGATCACACCCAGCTGCACAGGGGTTACTCCTGGCTCTGCTCAGGGAACCATATGGGATGCTGAGAATCGAACCCGGTTTAGCTACGTGCAAGGCAAACGTCCTACCCGCTGTGCTATCGCTCCAGACCCCCCCCTCCCCATACTATACTTTCATTCCGGTCCCATCATGCATTCTTTTGTGAAATAGCTGCTGTGCACTGTAGCCCAGGTGTCATGCTGGAAGTGGGGATTATATGGGAAGTAGATGGAGTCTAACTCATTGATTCAGTAGGAGTCATGGACCTCTGACTCACGAAATTTAATGCACTGATGCTAAAGCATTAGGGTATATGGCATTGCCCTGGTAAATTCATTTTAAAAATGTAAATCTGGGGGCTGAAAAGTTATTACAGCAGGTAGGGACGTGTCTTTAATGAGGCCATCCCAGGTTTTCTGTTCAGCATCTCATATGGTCCCCAGAGCTTGCCAAAAGTAATTCCTGAGCATCTCCAGGTGTGGCCCAAAAACCTAAAAATAAATAAATAAATAAAATTTTTTGGTGTTGAAATATTGAATGCAATAAATTATTGTGAGAACAACTTTATAAAAATAATATTAAGAAAAGAAAAAGAAACTTGAAAAACACATCTGTGTCCTACACACAGTTTTCAAGATGAGTACTTGGTGTCTAGTCAAATTGTCCATCCTTGTTTTTTAGAACAGAGAGGTAGAAAATATCCATAAAAGAATAAAAATAAAGCTAAATTTTAGGGGAGGATGGGAGGGATACTGGGAACATTGGTGGTGAAGAACGGGCACTGGTGGAGGGATGGGTACTTCATGAAAATTCATTGGTCACTGTCACTGTCCTCCCGTTGTTCATCGATTTGCTCGAGCAGGCCCAGTAACGTCTCCATCGTGAGACTTGTTGTTACTGTGTTTGGCATATCGAATACGTCATGGGTAGCTTGCCAGGCTCTGCCGTGCGGGCGAGATACTCTTGGTAGCTTGCCGGGCTCTCCGAGAGGGGCGGAGGAATCGAACTTGGGTCGGCCATGTTGGCTGCGTGCAAGGCAAATGCCCTACCGCTGTGCTATCGCTCTAGTCCTATGAAAATTCACTAACAAATAAAAAATTAATTAAAAAAATAAAGCAAAATTCTAGATGTGAATAAAAATTGGAAAAGAAGGAAAGTTGTTCAAAATCTTTACCAAAACATTCATGCAGCCAACACCACAAAAGATTGATATAAATATGTGATAAAAAATGCAAAAAAAAAAAAAAGTAAATCTGGAGCCAGAGTGACAGTATAGCAGGTAGGGCACTTGCTTTGCATGTGGCTGACTGTAGAATTAATATGGATTTCCCAAGTACCACCAGGTGTGATCTAGGAGCACAGACTCGGGAGTAAATCCTGAGCACTGCTGGGTCTGACTCCAAAACGAAACATTAATTCAAAAAGATATTTATACTCTATGTTCATTGCAGTATTATTCACAATTGCATAGTCAGGAAACAACTCACGAGCCTTCAAGAACAGATGAGCTGATAACCTGGTATCTGCAAATCATAATGCCTAAAATGAGAGAGAGAAAGAGGAGAGGGCCTGCCATAGAGGCAGGCTGAGGTGGAGAGTAGCTTGAAGGGGCGGGAGAGAAAATGGGGACACTAGTGCTGGGAAATTACAATGGGGGGATGAGTGTTGGAGCATTGTATGGTTGAAATGCAATCAGGAGCAATTTTGTAATGCTCTATCTCAGGGTGATTCATTAAAAAGAAGAAGGAAAAGGAGAAGAAGAAGGAGAAGAAGAAGAAGAAGAAGAAGAAGAAGAAGAAGAAGAAGAAGAAGAAGAAGAAGAAGAAGAAGAGGAAGAGGAAGAGGAAGAAGAAGAAGAAGAAGAAGAAAGAATAAGCATGGCATTATAGTAAAAAAGAAAGGATAAATGAGTAAAACAAAGAAAAAACTGATATCTATACACAGTGGAATACTACTCAGCTATAAGAAAAAAGGAAAGCTGGCAGTTTCCTGTTCTGTGAATGGAATTGGAGGGTACAGCAATGAGCAAAGTGAATCAAGGAGAAATCTGCTCCCAGTGTGGAATATAAAGAAACATGGTGAGGGAATGAAAAACAACCAATGATAACAGTCCTTAAGAGTCTGTCTATAGAATTAAGTTTGCTAAGTTGGGGTTTGAGAGGGGACCTAGAGACAGTTGGTGGAGGGTCACTGATATTCTGGTGGTGGAAATGATGGTGAGGGAAACATGGTGAGGGAATGAAAAACAACCAATGATAACAGTCCTTAAGAGTCTGACTATAGAATTAAGTTTGCTAAGTTGCGGTTTGAGAGGGGACTTAGAGACAGTGGTGGAGGGTCACTGATATTCTGGTGGTGGAAATGCTGTAGCAACATTGTATTCATAAAACATTAATATTAACAATATTGTAAACCGTGGTACCTAAGTAAAAAAAGGAATATAATATATAATTAAATTCTATTCAAGTGTAATCGTCTTGATTCGGGTTGTTAGGCATTCGAATGAATCAATGCTCATGGCCAAGTTTGTACTGACAAGAACACTGACACCACCTATGCCTCTTTTGTTGCATGTTCCAAGGAACAGTTCTTCTCCAGTGTTGAAAATGGTGTGATGTGATTGATGCCTTCTCGTCTTAGTCAGACAAATGATGTCGTACTTGATCTTTCACGCTTGTACCATCAGGTTCTCGATGGATGCATGCGATGCCAGCATATGCGCATTGAAAGTACAGACAGTCATTTTTGTCTTCGGCCTTGAGATTTTATCAGCCTCTCCTTCCTCATCCTTCTTAACGCAGCTGCTGCCACATTGGTAGCTCTTTCAGGGTCAGGGGAATGAGACCCATTGTATTTACTGGTTTTGGTATATCGGATACGCCACGGATAGCTTGCCAGGATCTTCTGTGCAGGTGGGATTCTCGGTAGCTTGCCAGGCTCTCCGAGAGGGATAGATGCTTTTAGGGATGCCTCTAATCACCCTTGCAGATGTTCCCATGGTTCAAACCATATTTTTTTTTTGCTTTTTGGGTCACACCCGGCGATGCTCAGGGGTTACTCCTGGCTCATGCACTCAGGAATTGCTCCTGGCGGTGCTCAGGGGACCATATGGGGTGCTGGGAATCGAACCTGTGTCAGCCATGTTGGCTGCGTGCAAGGCAAATGCCCTACCCGCTGTGCTATCACTCCAGCCCCTCAAACCATATTTGAACCCAATCAAATATGGTGTGGTAATCATGGAAGATGGGTATTAAGTGTCTTATGATGGTCAGGAAATTGTCCTGGAGCGTGGTGGCAGCTGGTTAGTGGAGGTAGCGGAGGTAGTGGAGGTCTGCCTGTGAGATATTTAACTGGTTCCAGTAGGGTGGGTCTTCTGTGTGTAAACCCTGGGTTGCTGGAGGTGGGTGGAAGCAGACAGGGCAGGGTAGGGTGGGGATTTTTGTTTTAATCCCTTGGTCTCCAGAGATTGGTGGGAGCAGGCAGAGGATCTCTGTTCCCCGGTCCTGTTGAGCCTGGAGTCCAAGGTCACAGAATTCCACTTACCTGGTTCTGTGGGGTTCACTCGTGTGTGAGTCTCAGCCCAAGCGTCCGGAAAGAGTCCTGGAGTGTGGCAGCGGCTGGGTAGTGGAGGTAGTGGCTCACTGTCAGCAGTTTCTATCTTCATTGTCTACACACCAACATCCAATTATGATGAAGGAGAAATTGAGAAGTTCTACATGGAGCTGGAGAAGTTTTACAAAGAAGACCACATCTTCTACAAGATCATTGTTGGTGATTTTAATGCCAAGATAGGACTGAGAACATCAGCCGAAGAACTACACATCGGGACCCAAGGCCTAGAATGGAACAAACAGGGTGAGAGACTGTCAGAGTTCATCATGTCAACCAAGACCGTCCATGGTAATTCACAGTTCCAGAAAGCCGAATCTAAACACTGGACATGGGAGTCTCCTGGTGGACGGTTCCACAACGAAATTGACCACATCATATTCAATCAAAGGTCTTGCCTGACTGATGTCGCTGTTGTCCCAAAATTCCAAATGGGATCGGACCACTGTCTCCTTCATGCAAAATTCTACTTCACAGAGTGGGGAGAAAGGGCCGCAAAGTTTAAGAAGAGAACTCCCAGAATGACCACCAACTGGGAGCTCTTTGGCACTATTGCGACAACATGGGAAGATGCCGTCATTGACAACATTGATGAGGAATACGATCAACTGGTTTAGCACCTCCATGATTGTGTGAGGAATGCCGAAAGAGAGATAGCCACAAAAAGACACCTGTCTTCGAAAACTCTTGAGCTCCTTCGTCAACATGGCTTGGCACAAGCCTCAGGCAACCGCAAGTGAATGTCCAAGTTCGCAAAACAGTGCAGAGAAGTGATAAAGGAAGACCTCAAAAAGAAGAGCAGCAGTACTGGCAGGTACAGCAGAAGCCAGGAAAAGCATTTACAATTCCCGCCTGTCCTTCAGCAAGTACAAGACCAAGATGACTGCCCTCCGAAGTCCTGATGGATCTATCACATCTTCCAGAAGGGCCATGGAGAAGATTATCCATGACTTCTACTCAGATCTCTTTGATAGCCACGTCCACCTGCCACATACCAAATTCCGCAGGATAGATATGTCATTCCCAATGTTCTCCCTTCTGAAATCCGTCATGCCATTTTGGTAAAGAAGCGAACAGCACCCATCCCAGACAAGGTCAGACCCAAACACCTGAAGAACCTGCCGTCAGTACTTATCAATACACTTGCTATCAATACCTGTCTTCGAAAACTCTTGAGCTCATTCGCCAATATGGCTTAGCACAAGCTTCAGACAACCGCAAGTGAATGTCCAAGCTCGACTCTTCACACGCTGCCTGTATGAATGCAATGTTCTGTCCCACTGGAAAACCAGCAGGATTGTTCTACTGTACAAGAAGGGAGACATCCACGACATCGGCAACTATCGCCCGATCTGCCTGTTGTCTGTCATCTACAAGCTGTTCACTCAAGTCATCCATAATAGGATTGGCAGAACACTAGATGAAGGACAACCATGCGAGCAAGCCAGGTTCCGAAAAGGATTTAGCACGATCGACCGTATCCACACGATAACCAAGCTCATTGAGTTTTCTCGGGAGTTCAAGATGCTGCTCTGTCTAATGTTCATTGATTTAAAGAAGGCCTTTGATTCTGTTGAGACTGAAGCAGTTATCGAAGCCCTAGCCAAACAGGGCATTCAAATTCAATACATCAGGATTCTCAGTGAGCAGTATTGCGGGTTCACTACCAGGATCTCACCATTCTACAACTAAGTGATCATCCATGTCAAGAGAGGGGTTCAGCAGGGTGATACAATTTCACCAAAACTCTTCAGTGCCACCCTAGAGAACATCATGCGACGATTGGAATGGGAAGAAATGGGAGTAATTATAGACGGTCAGCAACTACATCACCTCCGCTTTGCTGATGACATTGTTCTAATAACACCAAACATTAGCCAAGCGGCAGAAATGCTGGCCGACTTCAACCATGAATGTGGAAAGGTTGGACTACAGCTGAATCTCACAAAGACAATGTTTATGAGAAACAGTCTCGTTCCTGATGTTCCATTCACTCTCAATGGGACAACCATCTCAGAATGCAACAGTTATGTGTACCTAGGTCGAGAAGTCAACATGACGAATGACCTGGCACCTGAGTTGTGCAGGAGGAAGGTAGCGGCTTGGAACTCCTTCAAGAGCGTCAAAGAAATAGATAAGAGGACGAAGAACCTCTGGCTCCAGGCACATCTCTTTGATTCCACTGTTCTTCCTGTATTAACATTCGCCTCAGAGACCTGGGCCCTATGAAAACAGGATGAGAACACTATTTTGATCTCCTAAAGAGGAGTCGAAAGAGCTATGCCTGGAGTATCATGCGTCACTCAAGTGAGAGAAGAAACCCAGAGTTCTGACCTCCGTCGACGATCGAGAATCAGGGACTCTGTCTCATTTGCCAAGGCGTCGAAAATCAGATGGGCTGGACACGTAATGAGATTTGGAGAAGACCGCTGGACTAGAGCTGTTACTGACTGGATTCCACGGGACATCAAAAGATCGCATGACCGCCCACCTATGAAATGGTCAGACTTCTTCGTCAAGACTCTGAACAATCGGTTTGAGGCTGTTAGTGTTCCTAGAACGAGCAGACACCATTGGACTACACTAGCATGTGACAGGGATGAATGGAGACGTTACTGGTGCCTACTTGAGCAAATCGATGAGTAATGGGATGTCAAGTGATCAAGTGATCAAGTTAAATTCTATTCAAGCATTCCCACTTAATAGGAAACCCACATTGGAGTAGTTTATACAAGACAGGGCTTGTTTTCTTTTATTTTGGCTGTTTGGGTCACACCCGGTGATGCACAGGGGTTACTCCTGACTTTGCACTCAGGAATTACTCCTGGTGGTGCTCAGGGGACCATATGGGATGCTGGGAATCAAACCCGGGTCGGCTGGGTGCAAGGCAAATGCCCTGAAAGGCAAACACCCTACCCCCTATACTATCGCTCCAGCCCCTTGGGCTTATTTTCTTCAGTGTAAAAGAAATTTAGAGGTAGATACTCTTCTGTATTGTTAGTAGATATCCAGGCTTTTTTTTTTTTTACATTTTTGCTCTGTCATTCTTAGCATAATATTTTTATCTTTGGGGGCTGGAGTGATAGCACAGCGGGTAGGGCGTTTGCCTTGCATGCAGCCAACCTGAGTTCGATTCCCAGCATCCCATATGGTCCCCTGAGTGCAGAGCCAGGAGTAACCCTTGTGCATCGCCGGGTGTGATCCAGAAGCAAAAAAAAAAAAAAAAAATTTTTTTTTTTATCTTTAAGATTAGGCTACAGTAGGGGCCAGAGCAGTAGTGCAGTGAGTAAGGCATTTGCCTTGCACGTGGCCAACCCAAATTTGATCCCTGGCATCCTATATGGTCCCCCAAGGACCACTGTGTGTAATTCCTGAGTGCAGAGCCAGGAGTCATTCCTGAGCATCACTAGGTGTGCCCACCCCCACCTTAACCCCCCAAAAGATTTGGCTGTTGTAGTTTCAACCATTTTGTCTATGTTCCAGGCAAAAATAAAAGGGGTGGGGGAGAAAGTTGGAGGAAGGGCAAAGGAAGTTTATTTCAGGCTTTCCTGTACACACTGTGTTGAAAATATCCTTTTTTTGGTGGTGATGAGGTTGATACAGCACTGCTCAGGGCTTACTCCTGGCTCTGCCCTCAGGGATCAGACCTGCTGAGTTGAGGGGACCCTGTGCAGGGATTGAATCCAGAATGTGTGCAAGACAAGCACCTTACCTGCTGTACTATCTCTCCAGCCCCACTTTAATATTTTTAAATCTATCCTTTTCTGTTCTCTCTTATCAAGCCAAGTATGTATAACCCAAGACATATTTGATTTCCTTTTTGAAACAGTACTTTTATCTGGCCTCAGAGATTTTTTTGTTTATTTGTTTTGTCTTGTTTTTTGCTTTTTGGGTCACATCCGGCAATGCACAGGGGTTACTCATGGCTCTGCATTCAGGAATTACTCCTGGCGGTGCTCAGGGAACCATATGGGATGCTGGGAATTGAACCCAAGTTGGCCACGTGCAAGGCAAATGCCCTACCCGCTGTGCTATTGCTCCAGCCCCTGGACTCAGAGATTATATCCTCCTGCTTTCTCCATGATTCATTGTTTGCTGCCGCAGTTTCTTTTGTCAGATCTTCCTTCTCTCCTCAGTCTGCAAAAACAGTTGTCTTCGAATTTCTTTCTTTTTTTTTTATATAATTTATTTATTTATTGAATCACTGTGGGAAAAGTTACAGAGCTTTCAGGTTTAGGTCTCAGTCATGTAAATATCAAACACATTTCCCTTTACCAATACTTATTTTTAACCGCCAACCCCAATAGAACCCCACCTCCCACCCCTCCCAATTCCTGTGAGGCAGATGAGTTCTAGTTAACACTCTATCTACTTTGACTAGATTCATTGTTTTGATAAAAGATGCACCACTATTATTTAGAGTTTACGACCACCCCCCCCCAAATCAGACATGCTGAAAAAGCGTTGTGAAGTGATTTGCTTTCTACAGCTGGGTTTAAGAATTAAATGATGTCGCGCGGCCGCAGTAGCAGCCGCACGGTTTTGGATTTCTGCTATTTTACTTATTAACCCTGGAAGTATTTCTATTAAAAGTTAGATAGTTAAGAGATTGGTTTCTGTGCTCTAGAGTCGTGGCCGTGCCGGAGAGCCACTCGTGGGGGGCGACGGGTGACCTCGGTAGGGCGTGAAGGACAGACCGGAATGCCCCCCTTCCCATGAGGTCCCTGCCGCCCCCGACCCCCGGCTCAAACCTGCTGTCCACAAGGCTCCCGTGCAGCTGCCATCTTTCTTTCCTTCTTTATTATTTTTTTTTTTTGCCTTTTGGGTCACACCCAGTAATGCGCAAGGGTTACTCCTGGCTCATGCACTCAGGAATTACTCCTGGCGATGCTCGAGGGACCATATAGGATGCTGGGAATCGAACCTGGGACAGCCGCGTGCAAGGCAAACGCTCTACCCACTGTGCTATCACTCCAGCCTGAATTTATTTCTTTGAAATCTTTATATACACCATTTCCCTCATCTCATCCAGTCACGTGGCTTTGAATACCCTATGTTGCTAAACCTACAAATGTGTAGATCTTCAGACATGGCCCTTATCACAGATTCCCATGTCATCTCTACTTGGAGGTCTAATCGGAGTTCAAAAGCTGCATGGCTAAAGCAGAACTTTGAATAATCACCCTTCCGGAAAACCTTCTCTTTCATGGGTTGAAGAGATAACAGAAGAGGTTATCTATTTAGCCTGGGTTGCATGCAGGAGGCCCAGATTTGCTCCCTGGAACCACGTGATCTCCCAAACACTGAGCCAGGAGTGACATGTGCCTCCCCACAAGGAAAGGAAAAGAAAGAAAAATTCCTCCTTTAGTCTTTCCCATCTCAGTCAATAACTACATCATTTACACAGTTGTACTGGCCAAAAACTTTGCAATTATTCTTGATTATTTTCTTTATTTTCCCCTTCTAATCATTTAGAAAATCTTTACTCCTTCAGGCCCCAAATACGTCTGTCCCATCCCCACTGCCACTTGGGGGCTGGAGTGATAATAGCACGGTGGAGGGAGATTTCTTTTAGATGTGGCCTATCACAGTTCAGTTCTCCTGTACTCTATATAATGCCTCCAGCCCACCAAGAGTAATCCCTGAGCACAGAGCCAGGAGTAAATCCTGAACACCACTGGGTGTGAGCCCAAAGCAGAAACAAACCAAACAAAATGTACCCAATACAAAAAGCCCTAACTCCTCCAATATTCTTGCCATGTGTCCCCTCTGGTTTGTTTTCAATACCTCCTATCCCTCTCTCTTTCACAAAGGTCAAACAGAAACAAGCAGGCCTACTTAAGAGAGAACAGAAATATTGCAGGGGAGTTTTGAAGGCAAACTGGTCTTCAGTACTTTTAGTGGATGACAGAATGTAGTGGAGAAAGTCATGGAGTATAGTTCAGTTGTTAGAAATAATGTATTAAGGGGCTGGAGCGATAGCACAGCGGGTAGGGTGTTTGCCTTGCATGCAAGGGACCAGGGTTTGATTCCCAGCATCTCATGTGGTCCCCCTGGAGCATTGCCAGGAGTAATTCCTGAGTGCATGAGTCAGGAGTAACCCCTGTGCATCATCGGGTGTGACCCAAAAAGAAAAATAATGTTTTAAATCTGCTTAAAATGCTCTCTCACTCCATCCTCTATGCAGAACTAGCTTGCCCCACTGTCTCTTACTCTCTTCTCTACACATTTCCTTCTCACTTGTTCCCACACATTCTAGTTCAAGCCAGAGCTGAGTTTGTCCAGGAATTTCTCACGACAGTAGAAAATGGAATGTTAATTCTGGAAGCCCATGCTTCCTTCTTCTTTAATATTTTATCCAGAACTGATTTTAGAGGCTAGAGCCGTAATCCTGGGCTGCCTTCTTACTAGTCACTGATGTATTCTATTTTTTTCATAATCAGTTATTGCAGGACATTATTGCATTATTATTGAAAGAAGATTTTGGTCAAGAAATACTTTTATATTGCACAACTTTTTAGAAGGCTTATTTACAGCCATAAATTCAATAATTACAATCCTTGGAAGTGATCTAGAATGAATTGTGGATCAAGATTCATCTTAATTAAATAAACTAGGAAAAGGGATGTGGATTAGAAATAAACATAAAAAATTTTTTAAAAATTAAAAAAAAGAAAAAGATTAGAGGCTGGAGCGATAGCACAGTGGACCTTGCACGCAGTCGACCCAGGTTCAATTCCCAGCATCCCATATGGTCCCCTGAGTATTGCCAGTAGTAATTCCTGAGTGCAGAACCAGGAGTAACCCCTGTGCATCGCTGGGTGTGACCCAAAAAGCAAAAAAAAAAAAAAAAAAAAAAAGAAATAAAAATAAGAAAATCTGTCACTGCCCTCTAGTGGAGAAAGAAATTGTCATAATTATATACTAGAAGTTATATTATTGTATAACTAATAGATGCTCAAGATTTTTAGCACTATAACACTTCATGAAAGGATGGCTTTACAAAAGGGTAATATTTGAACAGGAAGCTTGATTAGTATTGAGAAAGCATGGGTATTATAAAAAATACAAATACGTTAATATTTATGCAGCATAGTAGTGAGAAATGTATAAGAAGTATGAGATTGAGAGTACTACAGGACTTAAGATTTATACTGTAAATCAATGTTACCAACTTCAGATAAAAATTTAAGAAAAGGGGCAGAAGCAGGAAAGGCACTTGCCTTGCACATGTCTGACCCAAGTTCGATCTCCAGCAACTCATAAGGTGCCCCGAGTCTCACCAGAAGTGATTACTTAGTCCAGAGCCAGAAGTAAGTCCTCAGCATCATTGGATGTGGCCCTAGAGCCCTCCAAAAATTTAAGAAAAGATTCAGTTTGTAAACTAAAGCAGTTATTTTCTATTTGTAGAAAGGCTGATTATTTGTTGCCTATTATCGGTTGTCTGTGTTCAGTTCATCGATCACAAATAGAGTGATATACATTTATTTCTCTAGGAAACAGGTGTACCTTGACTTTCTCCAAGTTCTGGATAGTAGGAACAAATAGGAACAAAGAGAATTTATAGACAGTTTTTCACTTGAACAACAATACATGAGTCAAGTTAACAAGAAATATTAATTTTAGGGGCCAGAGTGATAGGACAGCAAATAGGGCATTTGCCTAGCATGCCACTTACCTAGGTTCGATCTCCAGCATCCCATATGGTCCCCTGAGCACTGCCGGAAGTAAACCCTGACTGCAGAGCCAGGAGTAAGCCATGAGCACCGCTGGTGTGCCCCCAGAAAGAAAACAAATGTTAATTTTAAAATCTTTTTACATTGTAAAATAAAGCATCCACCAGAAAAAGAATGTATAAAACATCATTGTCTACCTTAGTGAGCATATTTTATATTTGATCACAGCAACAACCACCCAAATCATGAGAGAACATTTCCTGCATCCCAGCAGCATTCTTTTGTGCCGTTTACCTATTAGAGGGTCCTGCCATCTGCCAGAAGAATCATTTATATGGTAATCACATCCGTGCTTTTCTCATTCTTTTGCCACCTAAGTCTGTGACATTTATAAAAACGGAATTGCATGAATTCTTCAGTGTCTGACTTTTTTCACACAACATTTGTCATATTCTTGATCATGTTTAGCTAGCTTTTGTTAGCTGACATTCATTACTCCGTGTATTGCATTGTGTGAACATATTGATCTGATAATTGTGCAGTATATGTTCATCGACACCGAATCTGTTTGCGTTGTTAAGCTAAAGAAGACTTGTCTAAACATTCTTCTACGTATTCCCTCATCTATATGCTCACGCAGAATTCCTGAGTGTACACTATGAGAATTGTGTAGGTCATGTGGTGTAAGTCATACCTGCTATTTATAACTATTTCCCCCTTTTCTCCTTGGAGGCTCTTGTTGCAGTGACCTGGGGTCACATGCCTCGCTATAGTGCTCATACGTGTCAGTGGTGGTGCACACACACACTGTTGCTTGCTTGCCAGGGTTTGCACACTTGGTGTGGAGCACCAGAGATGGCATGCTTTGTGGTGATGTTGGGGGGCCCAAACGGCAGTAATGCTGAGCTTCCACTCAGTGTTTGGGCCATGTTGGGGAATAAACTCAAGACCTCAGACTTGCAAGACGGGGGCACCCCAGGATATGTCTATTTTGAGCCTCAGATTAAGTAAACTGCAAGCCAAACTGCAGGTGCCCTACCCTCTGTTCTATCATTCCAGCCCCTTAAAATAAAAATTAAAAATAAAGAAAATTCAGAGGCTCAAGAGGCTCTACACACAAAAAAATAGGTATAGTAATTTTGACTGGGATTACACCAAATCTAATGATCACTTTGGGAGGAAATATAATTTACGCTTTTTAGTGTTTCATGAACATTACATAATTTTGCTATTTATATTTTGAGAGCAAGCAATCAGTACATATAAGCTTATAATTATATAAATAAATGTTCCTTAGTAAGTTCAATTTTTCATTTTGTGAACTATCTTATATGTTTTTGCTTTAAATATTATATATTAATATGAATATAGCTATACCAATTTTATTTTCATATGTTTGTACAAAACATTAAAAAAATATTTCTTTTATGGGGATGTTGAGGGGGTTGAGGGGGTGCCTCCCCTGCGAGTGTTCAGGAAGACTGTGGACCTCTACCCAGGCAAGACTCAGCCTTTGGCTGAAGGTTCAATGTGGGGCCCCCGAAGGTACAGTTCCCAGACCCCTTGGCAAGTACTCGAGGCCTTCAGCCAGCCCCCAGAGATGCTGAGGACATGACTGGATGGTAAGGAGGGCAGAGACCATAAGGGGTCAGGGTCAAAACAGGGCCAACCTCCTGCAAAGTACTAAGACTTAATCCCTGTAGTATTTGTCCTTTTTCTTGTCTTTAATCTTTTGATATTCTTACACTTTATGTACAACTTATTAAGAACATCAAGACAGCTATACTGGGTTTATTTTGGTGATTATTTGCAGGGCATATCTTTTTCTGTTTTGTTAAGTGTTTTGCTTTTGGGGTCACACTCAGAGGTGCTCAGGGGTCATTTCTGGCACGGCTCAGAGGACCATATGTGGTGCTGGAATTGTACTGGGGCTGGATACATATAAGATCAATGCCCAAATTTCCATACTGTCTGGCCTCTCCCCTGTGAGTTCTTATAAAAGTGTGCAGGTTGAGATATTCCAGTTAGAACTGTGATTTTTGTTTGTTTAAATTTTTATTTGTTTGGGGGCCCTACTGCCCTACTGGCTCTGTGCTCAGAGATGTGCTGGGGCAGCTGCATGCGAGATAAGGCTGACCTATCTCTCCAGCGCTCTTTTCATTATTATTGTTTTGGCTGTGGGGGTCACACTTGGCACTTACTGGGAGATACTCCCAGCTAGGTGCTAGTCCTGGCCCTATTATCATTTTTTTCATATGATGTGATATATGAATCAAAGTTTCTGTTTTATGCATTTGGATGTTCAAATATGCCTCTACCTTTTGCTGAATAGACTTTTTCCTTTCACACAGAGTTTTTTTGTTATGTTTGTAAAAAAACCCTCTGGTAGTTGGCTGGAGAGATTATTCAAAGGACTAGAGTGCATGCTTTACATGCAGGAGACTCAGATTTAATTGCCAGCACTACACAGTGCTCCAAGCACTGCCGGAGAGACTTCAGAGCAGAGAGCAAGGAGTGACTCCTGAAAACCACTGTGTATGGCCCCCAAATTAAAAAATTTAAATCAGCTATTCATACTTTCCTGAGTCTATTTCTGAAGTCCCTACTCTGTTTTGATTTTGTTTTGTTTTGTTTTATAGTGCCAACTATCAAACTCAGACAAAGCACTCAGCCACACTCTTAATCCCCAACTACAGGTAAGGTTTATAATAAGTCTTGAAATCAGGTAGTGTTATTTGATTATGGTTTTGTTGTTGGTTTGACAAAGTTGTTTTAGCCATTCTATATCCTTTGCTTTTCTAGACGCATTTTAAAATCGGTTTGTCAATATTTAAAGAATCCTGCTGGGATGCTAGAGATAGTATAAGAGTTAAGGCACTTGCTCTCCATGCGGCCATCCCTGGTTCAATCCAAGGAAATGCATAAGATTCCCCCAAGCACCATCAGGAATGATTCCTGACCCCAGAGCCAGAAGTAAGCCCTGAGCACTGTCAAGTGAGGCCCCTCTTCACCCCTCAAAAAATGTCTTGTGGGATTGGAGTTTGGATTGTATTCTTGATCACTTGACTTCCCATTAATCATCGATTTGCTTGAGTGGGCGCCAGTAACGTCTCCATTCGTCCCTGTCGCATGCTAGTGTAGCCCAATGGTGTCTGTTCATTCTAGGACCACGAAAAGCCTCAAACCAATCGTTCAGGGTCTTGACGAAGAAGTCTGACCATCTTGTAGGTGGGTGGTCACGTGGTCTTTTAACGTCCGTGAAATCCAGTCAGTAATGGCGCTAGTCCAGCGGTTGTCTTCAAATCTCATTACATGTCCAGCCCATCTGATTTTCGATGTCGTGGCAAATGAAACAGCGTCCCTGTTTCTCGACCGTCGATGGAGGTCAGAACTCTGGATTCTTTCTCTCATTTGAGTGAAATGTGATACTCCAAGCATAGCTCTTTCAATTCCTCTTTGGGAGACATGAATAGCGTTCTCATCCTGTTTTTGTAGGGCCCAGGTCTCTGAGGCATATGTTAATGCAGGAAGAACAGTGGAATCAAAGAGATGTGCCCGGAGCCAGAGGTTCTTCATCCTCTTAGCTATTTTTTCGATGCTCTTGAAGGAGTTCCAAGCCGCTCTCTTCCTCCTGCACAACTCAGGTGCCAGGTCATTCGTCATGTTGACTTCTCAACCTAGGTACACATAACTGTTGCATTCGGAGATGGTCGTCCCATTGAGAGTGAATGGAACATCAGGAACAAGACTGTTCCTCATAAACATTGTCTTCGTGAGATTCAGCTGTAGTCCAACCTTTCCACACTCACGGTCGAAGTCGGTCAGAATTTGTGCCGCTTGGCTAATGTTTGGTGTTATTAGAATGATGTCATCAGCAAAGCAGAGGTGATGTAGTTGCCGACCGTCTATCTTCGCTCCCATTCCTTCCCATTCCAGTTGTTGCATGATGTTCTCGAGGGTGGCACTGAAGAATTTCGGTGAAATGGTATCACCCTGCCGAACCACTCTCTTGACATCGATGATCACTTCCTTGTAGAATGGTGAGAAACTGGTAGTGAATCCATAATACAGCTCACGGAGGATCCTGATGTATTGAGTATGAATGCCCTGATTGGCTAGTGCTTCAGTGACCGCTCCCGTCTCAACAGAATCAAAGGCCTTCTTTAAATCAATGAACGTTAGACAGAGCGGCATCTTGAACTTCCAACAAACCTCAATGAATTTGGTTATTGTGTGATTATAGTCGATCGATGGATCTATCCTCATTGGATTGTATTGAAAGATTCCATTTGGAGGGACTGGAGCGATAGCACTGTGGGTAGGGCGTTTGCCTTGCACTCAGCCAAACTGGGTTTGATTCCCAGTATCCCATATGGTCCCCCAAGCACCGTCTGGAGTAATTTCTAAATGCTTAAGCCAGTAGTAACACCTGTGCATCGCCGAATGTGACCCAAAAAGAAAAAAAAAAAGAAAGATTCAATTTGGAGAGATCAACAGGAAAAGTATTACATCTTAACAATATTAAGTTTCACAATTAACATGAACAGCATATACTGCCAGTTATTTATGATTCAATAGTATTTTGGAACCAGGGATGCACTCCTGGTATTGCAGAGATGGCACAAGAGTTGAGGCCCATGCCACTGCCTCCAGAGAAGTGCAGTGTCCTACTTGCTGAGTATCAATGGGAGTAGCCCCTGGGCCCAGAGCACTGAATTGCAAACCTTCCTTGCTACCTTCCTGTCCCCAAATGAAGTAAAGTTCTTGAATCACAGTTTCACATTTTTCTTCAGTAGACTGTTTTCAGTAAGGGTCTGCTAACATCTCTGATTAATGCAGGGTACAGAAACCAGAGAGGTAGCACAGTTTAATGCACATGTCTTGCATGCAGCCAACCCTGGGCGGTGGGGGGCATTGCTTGTTTATTTGTCCCACCTTGGAGGTACTCAAGGCTTACTCCAGGTTCTGTGCTTAAGGATCACTCTGAGTGGGGCTCAGGGGCTTACTCTATGTGGTGCCAGGGATTGAATCTAGAGAGGCCACATGCAAGGCAAGTGCCTTACCCGCTATTTATCTCTCTGACTCCCAAATGTATTTAAACATGACGACAAGGGTTGGTTAAAAAATTAGATTTAATCTCTAAATTAGTTAGAAAATTCTGACTATAATCTTTTGCTAGAATCCTTTGTGTCCTGGAAAATAAACTTATGGGTGGGCTGGTCATTCAGGACACTCTCGTCCTTCCAGAATATATTAATAGCTAACATTTTAAACTACTATGATAAGCAAACAGCAGAGAATATCCTCCTTCAAAGGTACACGAAATGTTCTTAGCAAACCATTGAATTCCCGCAATGCACAGGACTTGTTGGGAGAGCAGTTGTTCTAGTGTCAAGCAAGACGTCTTCTGTTGAGGAACAGTGATGGCAAAGTCAAATTCGTTGGCTTCATGGACTGAGTCTGGGGATCAGGGGCTGCTTGTGACTGTCTTCGCACGGGGTGAGGGGAGTGGGACAGTCAGAGGGATTCACCCCGGAGTCACCTTCTCCCCTGAGCACCCTTATTACCAGTTATATAGGAGGCAGGGAAAGAAATGAGATAATTAGCCCCATGTGGACCCATTAACATGTTTGCAGATCCAAGTTTCTACAAGCATCTCTATCGCTGAAGAATCAGATGACTGGGAAAGTGAGTGAGGGCAATAGAACCACATCTGATCCTGCATATCTACCTCGACCTCAGAGAGAACCCTTCTGTAACTATCACCATTATGTCATCTATACGGGAAAATCAGGGATTGTTTTATTTTGTTTAGTTTTTCTTTCCTTTGTTCCAAGTACTCAATGTACAGTATGACCTCGAGTACAACTGAGATTTTTTTTTTCTTTTTGGGTCACACCCAGCGATGCTCAGGAGTTCCTCCTGGCTCTGCACTCACGAATTACTCCTGGAGGTGCTTGGGGGACCATATGGGATGCTGGGAATCGAAGCCGGGTTAGCCTTGTGCAAGGCAAATGCCCTACCTGCTGTGCCTAGCCCCTGAGAAATTTCTTGCCCATAAAGAGCATAGTGAAATTAACAGTACATGGTTTGCTTTTCGTGATTTGAGAGCTGTTTCTTTTCTTTTCTTTCTTTCTTCTTTTATAAAATTTTTTAAAAGCTTTTTCTTTTCTTCTTCTTTTTTTTTGACTGAGTCACCGTGAGATAAAGCTGTTCATGATCGGGTTTCAGTCATACAATGATCCAACACCCAGTCCTCCACCAGTGTCCATTTCCCACCACCAATGACCCCAGTTTCCCTTCCACTACCCCGGTGGGGGGTCAGGGGTGTTTCTAGAGATCATTCTGCTATTGATTTGTATTTTAGTAGTATGTGGTCAGAGAACATTCTTAGGTTGACTTTTAAATGTACTAAGGTTTATTTTAAAGCCCATAATGTGGTCAATCTTGGTGAATGTCCAAATCCATATGGAAAGAATGTACTGTTGGTGGGTCACTGTCACTGTCACTGTCCTCCCGTTGTTCACTGATTTTCTCGAGCAGGCCCACTAATGTCTCCATTGTGAGACTTTGGTGTTACTGTGTTTGGCATATCGAATATGTCAGGGGTAGCTTGCCAGGCTTTGCCAAGTGGGCAAGATACTCTAGGTAGCTTGCTGGGCTCTCTGAGAGGGGCAGAGGAATCAAACTCAGATTGGCCATGTTGGCTGCGTGCAAGACAAATGCCCCACCCACTGTGCTATCACTCCAGCCCACTGTTGGTGGGTAGAGTATTCTATGATTTACAGTGAGGTAAAGTTGCTTGATCATGTTGGTCTAGTCTAGGGGGCAGAGCAATAGTACAGTAGATAGGGCACTGGACTTCCATGCTGCCAATCTTGGTTAAACCCCCAGCACCACATATGGTTCCCTGAGCCCCTCCAGGAGTAAATAAAAGAAATAAGCAGCACTGTACCACTGCCCTCCCCTTGATCATTGATTTGCTCCAGCAAGCACTGATAACGTCTCCATTGTGAGACTTGTCACTGTTTTTGGCATATCGAAGATGCCACGGGGAGCTTGCCAGGCTCTGCTGTGCAGACGGGATACTCTCGCTAGCTTGCCGGGCTCTCCAAGAGGAAGGGAGGAATCGAACCCGGGTTGGCCACGTGCAAGGCAAACACCCTACCAGCTGTGCTATCACTGCAACCCAGGAGAAACAAACAAACAAAAAATCCAGATGCCCAGATGTTGGAACAAGTCTACCATATCCTTTCTGATTTTCTGCTAGCTTATTCTTTCTTGAAAGAATAGAATGCCCATTTCAGATGCACAAACGCTGAAACTGGAAAATGCAAAGATTAGCATGGCAATTTATGAACTGTCCCACATTTCTTTCAAAAAAGAAATAAAGGAGAGTATATTGAAATTTTTGACTACAATAGTGAATTTGTACCCATCTTTGGTATTCTTTAGTGATTTTATGTATTTTGAAGTTCTTTATTAGACACAAATATTTAAGATTTCTCAGACTTTTTGATAAAATTTTTTGGTTATTATTAAATGCCCTACTTTATTCCTTCTTAAGCATTTTCCCTATCTTTAGCAATGACTATTTTTATATTCTTGATATAATTACATTTTAACAGGCATGTTTTTCCAACCCTTTAAAATTAACCTATTTTTTGTAATTATATTTCTTGTGGGAGGAATGTGATTATTTCTGGGTATTTTAATCCAGTTTATTATTACAATTTTTTGTTTTAGGGTCAGACCTGGTGAGGATCAGGAGTTACTTCTGGTTTTATAGTCAAGAATGACTTCTGGCAGTGCTCGGGGAACCATGAGATGCTGGGGATCAAACGCAGGTCAGCTATGTGCAAGTCAATTGCCCTATCCACTGTACTATCACTTGGGTCCCTAAATTCAGTTCAGTTACCTCTGGCTTTTAATTCATATGCCCCCAAAATTTATACTTAATATATTGATATGTTTATATTTGAATTTAACAAGTTGCTGTTTTTCTTAAATTTGTCCCATTTGTCTTTTGTCCACATTTTTCGTTTTTTACCTTTCTTTCCTTTTTTGTTTTGTTTTGGGCCAAAGGTGTTCAGGGAATGCCCCAGCTCAGCATTCAGGGACCATATGATGTTGTTTCACTACCAGGATCTCACCATTCTACAAGGAAGTGATCATCGATGTCGAGAGGGGTTCGACAGGGCGATACCATTTCACCGAAACTCTTCAGTGCCACCCTCAAGAACATCATGCAACGCCTGGAATGGGAAGGAATCGGAGTGAAGATAGATGGTCTGCAACTACATCTCCGCTTCACTGATGATATCATTCTAATAACACTAAACATCAGCCAAGTGGCACAAACGCTGGCCAACTTTGACTGTGAGTGTGGAAAGGTTGGACTACAGCTGAATCTCATGAAGACCATGTTCATGAGAAATGGACTTGTTCCTGACGTCCATTCGCTCTCAAAGGAACGAACATCTCCGAATGCAACAGTTATGTGTACCTACGTTGAGAAGTCAACATGACAAACGACCTGGCACCTGAGCTGCACAGGAGAAAGAGAGAAGCTTGGAATGCCTTCAAAAGCATCAAAGAAGTTAAGAGGATGAAGAAACTCTGGCTCCAGGCACATCTTTGCGACTCCACTGTCTTTCCTGCACTAACATATGCCTCAGAAACCTGGGCCCTATGAAAACAGGATAAGAACGCTATTCGGGTCTCCCCAAAGAGGAACTGAAAGAGCTAAGCTTGGAGTATCATGCTTCACTCAAGTGAGAGAAGGAATCCGGAGTTCCAGCCTCTGTAGATGATCAAGAATCAGGGACACCATCTTTTTTGCCAAGGCGTCAAAAATCAGATGGGATTTGGAGACGACTGACCGCTGGACTAGAGTCATTACCAACTGGATTCCATGGGACATCAAAAGAATGCGTGGTCACCCACCTACAAGATGGTCAGGCTTCTTTTTCAAAACCCTGAATGAATGGTTTGAGGCTCTTGCAGTGAGCAGATGCCATTGGGCTACACAGGCACGCGATGGATTAATGGAGATGTTACTGGTGCCCACTTGAGCAAATCGATGAGCAATGGGATGACAAGTTATACAAGTGATGGTATCGTTGGTCAAACTTAAGTCTCTTGTATGCTCAGCTCCTTGAGTTATCTTTCTAGTTTTCAAAGAATTTCCTAATTAAAAAAATGCATTCAAGTATTTTTATGGCTCCAAGTTATATTTTTGTTGATTTACAGCTTTTAATTGTGTGAAAGTTATAGCTCTTTCATTAAATCTGGAGTTTGTTATTTTTTTTTCTGTTGCTCTTTTCCTGGTCTTCTAGGACTCCAGTTACATGAATAATTAGTTGTTTGAGGTTGTTGCAAACTCCACTGATGTTATTTCAAGTCTTCTAACTTCTTTTTTTCCACATCCAGCAGTGCTCAGAGCTTCTTTCAGCCTGGTACTTGCTTCTGGAAGTGCCTGGGGAACAAAATTGTGGCAGGGATTGAACCCTGGGCTCCCACATGCAAAAGCCATGTGCTTCAACTCCTTGTAGTCATCTTTCTGCCCCCAACTTTATTCTTTCTCCGTTTAATTACCAGTTACTTTCTCTTTATCAGTTTGTGTGTGTGTGTGTGTATATGTATGTGTGTGTGAATGTGTGTATATTCATTTTCTCATTTTCATTTCATCATCCTGTTATTCGTCGATTGCCTCGAGCAGGCCCCAGTAACGTCTCTTTCATCCTAGCCCTGAGATTATATTCACGGCTCTTTAGGAGAATGAGACCCATCGTTGTTACTGGTATTTGGCATATTTGGTACGCCACTGGGAGTTTGCCAGACTCTGCCCTGTGGGCAGGCTACATTCGATAGCCTGCAAGTTTGTCCAAAGTAGGGATAAGACAATAAGATGTCATAAAAAAAAAAAGTCCTGTTAAGATGTCGCGCGGCCGCGAATGCGGCCGCGCCGTTCCGGGATCTGGATTTTATAGTCTCTGAGTCTTGGCTGCTGATGGGATTACACGGCGCCAGGGGGCCAGGTGGTGGGTGTGACCCCCCGCCTACTGGAATTTGGAGGATCTGGGTGGAAGATGCTCGACTCCAATTCGAGTAGGCTTGGAGGTCTTGGCCCCGGAACCCGCGTGGCTTTGTCCCTCTGCCAGTACCTTCATGTGTGCGGAGAGTGGTCTCAGCATGGTGGTGGCTGGTCCTGGAGGTCTTCGGCTGCCGTAGCCCTGGTCGGGGCGGGGAGGAAAGCTCAACCCGCTCCCCTCCAAGGGACTCCGGGAAGGAACACCCAGGCGCGGGGGCAGAGACTGCACTCTTCTCGTCCGGGATCTGGATTTTATAGTCTCTGAGTCTTGGCCGCTGATGGGATTACACGGCGCCAGGGGGCCAGGTGGTGGGTGTGACCCCCCCCGCCTACTGGAATTTGGAGGATCTGGGTGGAAGATGCTCGACTCCAATTCGAGTAGGCTTGGAGGTCTTGGCCCCGGAACCCGCGTGGCTTTGTCCCTCTGCCAGTACCTTCATGTGTGCGGAGAGTGGTCTCAGCATGGTGGTGGCTGGTCCTGGAGGTCTTCGGCTGCCGTAGCCCTGGTCGGGGCGGGGAGGAAAGCTCAACCCGCTCCCCTCCAAGGGACTCCGGGAAGGAACACCCAGGCGCGGGGGCAGAGACTGCACTCTTCTCGTCCGGGATCTGGATTTTATAGTCTCTGAGTCTTGGCCGCTGATGGGATTACACGGCGCCAGGGGGCCAGGTGGTGGGTGTGACCCCCCCCCCCCGCCTACTGGAATTTGGAGGATCTGGGTGGAAGATGCTCGACTCCAATTCGAGTAGGCTTGGAGGTCTCGGCCCTGGAACCCGGGCTGGAGCGATAGCACAGCTGGTAGGGCGTTCGCCTTACAAGCGGCCAACATGGCCGACCCGAGTTCGATTCCTCCGCCCCTCTCGGAGAGCCCGGCAAGCTACCAAGAGTATTCGATATGCCAGACACAGTAACAACAAAGTCTCCAATGGAGACGTTACTGGGCCCGCTCGAGCAAATTGACGTGTGTATATATATAAATAAATATAACAAATATATAAAAAGAAATGGTTTTTTTGTGTGTCCACCTGGCAATGCTCAGGGGTTACTCCTTCCTCTGCACTCAGGAATTACTCCTGGAATTGCTCGGGGGTCCATATGGGATTCAGGAGATTGAACCCAGATTGGCTCATACAAGGCAAATGCCCTACCCACTGCACTATCGCTCTGGTCCCTAATTGTCAATTTATAGTTACTGAGAACTTTAAGTCAACAAGACCTGAAGGTTCTATTGGGAAATATACTGACCTTGAGTGTACAGATAATCAGAGAAGAAACGGGAAAAAGAGACATCTCCAGAGATTACACAAGTTGTGTCTCACCCTTGCAACAAAATCTTTTCTTTTCAAATAACAGCTTAGGTCACATGCTTACAATAGTATTAATACTGACGGCAAGGGGGAGGGGCGTGTTTGGTAATTTTTTCAAATAGCATCTCCAAAAACAGCTGCTGCTACGAAGTTTCCAGAGAAAATGATGTGCACTGCAAGGAAGAAGGAAGAAGCCTCCTGCCCAGGGGGTGGGTGTGTGTGTGTGTGTGTGGGGGGGGAGAGAGAGAGAGAGAGAGAGAGAGAGAGAGAGAGAGAGAGAGAGAGAGAGAGAGAGAGAGAGAATGATAGTATAGCAGGTAAGGTGGCTTGGACACAGCTGGCCCAGGTTCGATCCCCAGCATCACATATGGTACCTCTGTGCCTGCCAGGAGTGACCCTGGAGAGCCAGGAGTAAGTCCTGACCACCGCCCTGTCCTGAAAAAAAGTGCCAAAAGATGTTTCCAGGAGATAATCCAGCAAGCAAGTCCCACCTGGGTTCAGTTCTCTATTTCACACGATCCCTGGAACTCTGTTGGGGTGGCTTAGGTACATCTTAGGTACACCACAGGGCCCGAGCAACGCAGTACCCTGGGGTTCTTCATTGAGTCCCACATAAACCCTCACCCCCATTCTGTTGCCCAGATTTTCTGATCTCTGGCCCTCTTCTCCACTGGAGTCACTTTTAAAAATTTTTTATTTTTATTATAAAGTAGTTCACAATATTTGATTGCACCAATCCCACCACCATTACACCTTCCCTCCCACCACCATATTTTGGATGTTTCCATTCATCCCAAACCCAACCCCTGCTTCAAAGCAGAACCAAAATAATTTATTTTGTATTGTTAGTTATGAATAAACAGCTGAAAATGCTCCAAAAACCTTTCTTTAGGGGAGTGTGAAGATTGTTGTACTCCATCCAGGGACCATTAAGCCCTTTTATAAGAGATTACTAATATGTTGTTAAAGGTTGAGCCTTGTATCCGCATATATATATATATATATATATCTCCATATATATATTCAAAAACATATATGGGCTGGAGCGATAGCACAGCAGTAGGGCGTTTGCCTTACAAGAGGCCAACATGGCCGACCCGAGTTCGATTCCTCCGCCCCCCTCAGAGAGCCCGGCAAGCTACTGAGAGTATCTCACCCGCACGGCAGAGCCTGGCAAGCTACTCTTGACGTACTCGATATGCCAAACACAGTAACAGCAAGTCTCATGATGGAGACGTTACTGGGCCCGCTTGAGCAAATCGATGAACAACGGGAGGACCGTGCTCACCATGCTCAAAAATATATGTCCCGCAAAGATTGGTTGTCTTCTACTTTAAACCCCATCAAATGTCGTGTGCTATTCTTGGAATATGAGGAGTTTTAGGTATGAGATGTCCAGGAATACATTCACTCATGGGTGGGGCTCAGCCTGAGTGTGTGGAAAGCGGCCGTGAAGATGGTGGCAGTTGAGTTCTGGGTTTTCTGCTGCCAGGGCTGTCTCCACTGGAGTGGGAGACACACCACCCGTCCCCCTCCGGGGTGCTCCAGTAAAACAACCTGGTGCGGGTTGGTTCTGGTGTCGTTTTATGCTCTTCTGAGAGATTTATAATGAGTCTCTGGATCTTGGCCCTTGCTGGGATTATATGGTGGCTTATAGAGGTGACTTTTGTGGGTGTGACTGCCCAGTTCCAGGAAACAGAGATGTGGGAAGGTCACCCAGTTCTGGTTCTGTTAAACCTGGAGTTTTCAGTCCCAAGTCCCACTTACCTGGGTTTTCTGCGGATTCACTTGTGGGTGTGGGGAGAGAGGCTGTGAGTATGGCGGTGGCTGAGTTCTGAGTCAACTTATTTCACCTGTCTGTGCAACTTACTTCACCTGTCTGTGCTCTTTTATTATTTGCCCACTTTACCTCTTACCTGATCTGGACATTTTTTTTGGTGGGGTGGTGGTGGTGGTGGGGGGGGGTGAGCAGGTGTCCACACCTGGCTGTGCTCAGTGATCAGGGGCCGTATGTGGTTCCAGGGATCGAACTCAAGTCTGCTATACATACTATAGCACCGGCCCTGACCAGAGGGTTTTTTTTTTTATCCTCCCCCTGCCAAAATCCTTGGCAGTAAAATTCACTTGAGGTTCTAGCTTTCCCACTTAATGATCTTGGCATTTGAGATGCCTGACTCCTTGAGATGTCTGAATTGGGCTCACATTTGTAATTGTGGTTTTTCCTCTTAAACAAATTTGGTTTCCTGCACTTTGTTAATAGGAATATTAAATAATATAACAACTCTGGTAGTTTGGCAATTTCTTACAGAAACAAATATGTACTTGACTACTCACGACATTCCTGAGCTTTTATCTTGGAAAAATGAAGATATGACCTCAAAAGCTGATACACATATATTCATTGCAGCTTTATTTCTAGTAGCCAAAACCTGGAAATATCCCAAAAGCTCTTGAACAGATGGGTGTTAAACAAATGAATACATAGCTATAAAAAAAGGACAATCTACTGATGACAATTCAGATGCAGTCAAAGGGAACGTTCTGAGGGAAAGCAAAACTCTCAAATGGTTAAAGCATATGTTGCAGAATGTTATAGAACTTGGTGGAGCAGAGAGCTCCACAAGCTGGAGCAGTTTTGGAAGCAAGCCTGGGTTTAATCCCTGACACACCCACATGTTCTTTCACTCCCAGGTCTACTGGGAGCAACTTCCCAGCACTGAGCCTAGCAACTCCTGGATATGGCCCCAAAAAGAATCAAAAAAGTTACATTGATGTCTCTTTTGCAAACCACAGCACTCAAAAGGAGAGAGATAACAAAAGGGAATGCCCTGCCACAGAGTCAGAGTGGGATGGGGATACCGGGGGTGGGAGGGATACTGGGATCAGTGGTGGTGGAGAATGGGCACTGGTGGAGGGATGGGTACTCGATCATTGTATAACTGAAACCCAAGCACAAAAAATTGTAAGTCTACAACTGTACCACATGATGTTTCACTAATAAAAATTTTTTAAAAAGTTACATTGAAATGACAAAATGATAGTAACAGATTAATGGATTCCAGAGGTTAGTGACATTAGTTGGAAGTTTCCGTTGTGGTGACAGAACAGTTCTGTATACTGAAGATGACAGTTACATAAATTTTTATTTGGAGATCCCTGAGTACAGTAGTCGATCCTGACAATGCCAGGTGTGATGTGTGTGTGTGTGTGCGCGCACGCGCGCACACACACACACACACACACACCACCAAAACCCCAAATTGGAATGACACACGACGACACAGGGAAAACGGTGTGAAATTAGAGTAAGATCTGAACTTCAGTAGAAATGTTCTTGTCCTACTGCATAGCAAATGTACCATGGTAATGTTAAGATGCTAACATTAGGACCAGGTTAAGTTATGCAATCCCCATGAGCAGTAGGTCCCGGTATGGCAGAAAAACAAGATTAAAAAAACAAAACAAAACTGGAGACAGTAGGGGGAACCGAGTAAGGGATAAATGGAAAGATGTCTGCACCATCTTCACAAGTTCTCTATAATCCTAAAATTCAAACATTACCAGCTATTTTTAAACTACTGGGTCCACTCGAGCAAAAATCAATGAACAACGGGAGGACAGTGCTACGGTGCTTCAAACTAAGCAGAGGGGGTTGGAGCAGTAGTACAGCGGGTAAGGTGCTTGCCTCACAAGCAGCTGACCTGGGCTCAATTCTTGGCACCCCATATGGTTCCCCAAGCCCCACTATGAGTGATCCCTAAGTGTAAAGCCAGGAGTAAGCCCTGAACCTCTGAGCACCGCTAGGTATGGTGCAGCAAACAAAATAAAAAAGCAAAGAATTTTTTCCTGTGATTATAATCTACCTAAATATAGTAGCAGGTAAAAGAGGAAGTGGGGTTAATACTCCATTTAAGTGATTTCATCATGCTATTACTGCAGAAAGACATTTTAAAAAACTCTAGGGGGTAGAGAATATAGCAGGTAGGGTATCTGCATATCGTAGACTCAGGTTTGACTCCTCAGCACCCCATTTAGTCCTGAGTCCCACCAAGAGTGATCCCTGAGCACTGCTGGGTGTGGTTCCACAACCCACGGTCACCCCCAAACAAAAACAACTCTACAACTAGACAGTCAGTACAGGGATTAAGTTCCTTGTCTTGTACCTGACTGATCCCAATTTAATCTCCAGCACCTCCAAGAGTCTCTTGGGTCTACTCCTATGCAGACATACTACTCCTATACTAGTCCTAAGTATAGCCCCTTGGCATGCCTGGGCGTACCCAAAAACAAAGACACTCTAGAGTGATGCATAGCAGCTTTATTCATGTCAAAACTGAAAACATTTCAAATGGCTACTCACAGAATGAATTAACTGCAACTTATTTATATACAACATTATGCATGAGCAATCTACAAGCAGTAACAGATGCGTTGTACACATTGCTAAATCAAAGACCTCACAGACTTAATGTACTTCCATTTATTTGAAATTTAGGAGCCAAAGAAAAGAGTTAATGGATGCCCTTGGAAAGATGATATACTGACTGATGGTACGAGGGTATGTATGGATATATGGCGCTTCAGTATTGCTGGTGAATTCTCAATTCTTAATTTCTCGCTGTTTATGTTAATAGTAGGAAAAGTGGTATGCATAATTTACACACATTTCTATATCAAAGTTTTAAAAGTTGTTTACCAAGAAGCAAACACAGTGATTTAATAGGTGCTACTACACACCCGTTAAAACATCTAAAATTAAAAAGAACTTACCAAGTGCTGGCAAGAATGAGCAAATGGAACTTTCATTTACAGCTAGTGAGAATACAAAAGTATACCCACATTAGAAAAGCATCTGTACATGCATTCTCAAAACACAAGAATGTTCACACCAGTATTATCCCAAACTGCAACCATACTTGAATACCTCTGGAACCTAGTAATCACTCCCAAATAACTATTTTCAAACTATTTTTAAAAATATTTTCCTTAGGGGAAAGTCAAACCTCTAAATTACTTTATTATCTGCACATAGTTTAAATTTAGCAGCACTTGTTTATTATGAAAAAAGTCTGAGTAATGGTTACCTTCGTAGTATGCAGTCAATTAGGGTGTTGTTTAGATTTTGTTTGCTTAGAAAATACACAGTTCATAGGTGTAAAATTTTAACTTTAAAGGAATAAGATGAGCCAGGAAAGTGGTTGAGTACTTGCCCTGCATAGGTGATGTCCTGGGTTCAATTCCTGATATGCATTCCTTCCCAGAGTACATCCCCAACATCCAGCCAGTAGTTTTCAAGCACAGCATATTCAGGCCCCAAACCGAAATTATTAGTGCAGATTGGGGCTATAGAGTATGGGTAGGGCACTTGCCTTGCATACGGCTGACTCAGATCTGATTCACAGTACCCAATATGGTCCCCCAAGCCATGCCAGGTCTAATATCTGAGCGCAGAGCCAGGGGTAATCCTTGAGCACATCTGGTCATGCCCCCCTCCCCCCTCAAAAAAAATTGCAGGTGAGGAACAGGAAAGCTGGTCACAAAAGAGTGGCCGTATAAAGGACAAGCTTCACTGAAAAAAGTACCCTTTAACAGATGCCCTTTCAAGAGATTTAAGCAATCTGTTCGAAGTTAGGAGATTTTGAAATAGATAATGAAAAGCTGGTAGGGTCACTGAAAGTCAGCTATATGGAAGAATTTCCTTCATCTATAGGTTTTATGGCATACCTCCAGATAAAAACAGTCCATTCTTCAGCTTCTCTAATCATTCCAGCTTTACCTCAAACTGATAGGGTTAGGCCCCTCCACACCACCCATTTCTTTTCCTTTCTTCATGCAAAGTTCCAGACATTATGTTATGACATCTTATTGTTCCCAGGCCATAAGATCTCTTATTTCCACCCTCGTATGGAAAAACCAAGCAGGTAACTATACAAATTGCTGAAGGATAGTCATTCCTAGTTCTGTAAGAGGCTATTTGCCTTAGGAAAGGCAAGGGAGGTATAATGGAGTAGGAGAAACGTGCTGAACGTTGATCAGGGAGAGGAGAAATGAAACGGACAAAGAAATGTACAAACATGGTTGGAATGAAGTGGGAGACTCTGTACAGATGGGTAAGAGAATAACTATCTGAGTTTCAGGTTGTCAGCATGTTGGGAAGAAAGCACAAATTGTGGAGTATATACCTAGCATGAGAAGGCAGAGAGTTCAATACCCAACACTGGTTCTTTACACATACAAAAAATCCTGTTATTCTAAGGGCAAGTAAATCAAGAATTTAAGCAGCGCTTTTGATTGCCATAGAATAGATTTCTATGACTGGGGACTGAACTGTTGAGGCACAAGAGCTTCAAATCTCTGACCACAACACTACAACAGTGTTTTCATCAGCTAAACACATTCTTAGGGAAAAAGGTACGTGGCCAAATTATGCCTAGGAGCGTTGAAAGCTGCTAAATACAAACATTAGCGGGAACTTGGAGCTGGAGTGATAGCACAGCGGGCAGGGCGTTTGCCTTGCACACAGCCAACCCGGGTTCGATTCCCAGCATTCCATATGGTCCCCTAAACACCGCCAGGAGTAATTCCTGAGTGCATGAGCCAGTAAACCCTGTGCACTTCCGGGTGTGACCCAAAAAGCAAAAAAACCAAAAATAAAAAAAAAAACATTAGAAGGAACTGGCATTACCAAAATGTTGCATACCAACCAATTTGGGAATATGAATGAGAATAAGCAAAAGACAGCAAAAAGAAAAAAGAAAAACAAAAAAGAGGGCTGAATGGGTGGACTAAGTTGCCATCTAGTGGAAAGAAATGGTAACAAGTCTCACATTGGACAAAAAAGGTCTGTACAGTGGCAAATGATTTTTCGGGCCACACCACCAATGCTCTGGAGTTACTGGTGGATGTGCACTTGGGAATTATTGGTGGTGCTGGGGAACCATATGGAATGCTGGGGATTGAACCTGGTTGGGCTGTGCAAGGTCTAACCGGCTGTACTATAGCTTGCTCTAGCCCCTGAAAATTTCAGTTAACATCAAAACTGCAGACTTCTTGGGGAAAAAAGTTCTGCTGTACTTTTACGAAAAAAAGGTGCAAGACTGGTTAATTCTGGTTCTGCACTCAGGGTTCAGAAAACAACCCCAAAACAAATGTGAGAAAAGGATCCTATCTGCTGTATTATCCCTCCAATCCCAAAATAGCTCTTAATTAGTAAAAGTAGAGCAGACCACTGCAGAAACTGCCAACTCCAGCAGCTTCTGGTTGACCCGAATTCAATCCCAGGAATCCTCTATGGTTCCCCCAAGATTACCAGGAGCAATTCATGAGTACAGAGTCAAGACTAAGCCCTGAACACTGTAGGGTGTGGTCCCAAATCAAAACAAAGCAGCAATTCAAAATTCCAAGTTGGAACATTGGGGATAACCTAGTGCTGGTTCCAGCTATCGAAGAGACTGAAGGATCCCTTCTGTAAGCTTCTGGTTTGGTTTTCTTACACAGAAGGTCTTCTCTTTTTTTTAAGAGTCAATGAACTCAAAGACAGAAATAGGCAGTGTGAGAACAAGAATTAACGACCCGCAACAATTTCTAATTGTTAGAAATGGGAAGTTTTTTGTTTTTTTTTAACCAAAGACCAGGCTGGAAATGGATGCCTAAATGTTTTGTCTTCTTGGTCCAATCACTAAGCCATCTTCTGCAATTCATGTAATTAACTCACACCAGAAAATACTTTCATAGCTTATGTAGATGTGCAAAGGTGATTTGATGTCACTGAAACCCTTTCACATTAAATCCTTTAACAAACCTGTTTGGTGACACTAACAGATGCCATTTGTCACGCAGAAAGATTCAAGGCAGCTGTGTAATTGGATGGTTATGATGATGATTATGGAACACTTGTTTTCTGAATCAGATGGGTTTTAATATAGTGAACCCCAAACATGTTGCATAAAACAGCATTTCAACATTTGGGGCAGGGACATGCCTATTAGTGCTCAGGGCTTATCCCTGCCAGGAATCAGGTAATCGTGTGGTGCCAGAGTTCAAATCTGGGTCAGCTACATGTAAGACCAATACCCTCTGCTATTTTCTCCAGTGCCAAGGCAACATTTTTTTTAAACAAATGGGCTAGTCCAATAGTTTATGAACCGTTGAAGTTTTCAGTGCATACAATAGAGGAAATTGTTAAAGGTATGGTCTATTTGAGAGGTGCTGGTATGAGTCTGTTATTGTAATTTGAAAGACCATAGGTCCACTAGGGCTCAAGAAATGAAAAATCCAGGACATTTGATTAAGTTTGTACTAGTATGCAGTATCTATACACATTTTGAAAGAGTACACTAAACTATTATTAGACATATGTTGCATACAGCCATTTAATTCTTCATTTACACTAGACTCAAAGTTTAACCAGCCACAAGACTGACATTACTGGTCAATGAAGTATGAAAAAATTTCAGCAATATAAAATTTTAGTAAACAGTGCCAGAGTGTAGACCAACTCATACCAAGCTTATAACACATTCCCCTGAAAATTCAAGGTAGGATTATGTCTCTCTCAACCATGTTTTATGGTTGTGTTGTATAGAAGCTATTATTAATTCTGTGTGCTCCTCCCCACTAGGGCTGCGGGAGGTATGACATGTGGTAATGGGGGTTGAATGGGGATCATAGCAGCATGTAAGGTATACACATCTTAGCCTCCTCGTGTTCTCTTTAGTCTAAAGATACTGATTTTTTAAACGACAAAGATACAACAAACTTGCCTCTTAAAACTACCAGCTGCAGACTTTTTATAAGAGCTCTTTTGTAATATTAATAATAAAGTCTGCAAAGTACTGACACATCTGGAGTGCCTGGGACTGAAGCTTTGGTCAGCCATATGCAAGGCAAATCACTCAAGCCAGCCGAAACAAGTGAATTCTTGTCATACATTCAGGATTATATTTTCCACAAAATTTTGACACATAAAACTGTTCTTTGGAATTCACCTCATTACAACACTATTCTCCAGAACTTTATATTTTTCATTTAAACAGTGAAGCAAGAGCCTGTGCTTTAAAATAGGGCTGTACCAACAGGTCCCACTTTTACTAATTGGGTAATTACTAACTTGATAGTCACAACTACAAACATGGTTTTGGCCCCCACCCCTTGTATCCAAAAATCAATCCTTCTATACTATTTCTTAGAAATCATTCCAATAAGGTATGCTTCCAGTTTTTCCTCAACATGCATGGTTCAACTGGCAAAATTTTCACCTTCTCTAAAGCTCTTTCCAAACAATATTCCCCAACATCCTGCTCCTGTAAATATAAAACCATGTTTGGCATATGTGAATCTCAATTATCACTTGTTTTAATTTTTTAAAAAATTAAGTCTGAATTTCAGGACATTGCTTCTTTCATCCCTCTAAACCAGAAATGCACTGAACTTAGTTAATTAGTTGCTCACTACATGGTTTTTATTTATTTTCCAGGAAGTTTTTCTAGGCCAGAGTAATGTAATTAAGGTCAAGAAATTCAATCTTCACTTGATATTGGTGTTGAATTTCTCTCACCAGTTAAAAAGGTAAACTGTCAATAGCAAATCTTTATCTATGTATTATACTCTCACATTATGATGGCTCTTGATTCTCTGCAGAAAATAAGCACATCAGTGATCAGGTGATTGCACCAATTATCTCAGGCAAAATTACATCTTCCAATTATCTCTTTCAATCTATAGCTTTCCCCCTTTATCTGTCCACAAAGTGATCATTTCATCTAGATAACCTTGAAATATGAGAAAACCAAAACCAAAACAAAACTGCATTGTACATTTCAGTGAACACTGCAAGAAATTTTCAATGATGCATCAAATATAAAGCTCAGGGTTGTTCTAATATACTGAGGTTGCGTAAGAAAACTGACTTCATAAAAAGAAGGCTTCTAGTGACAAAATTTTGGTTAAGAAATGCATGACTACTTAAATGTGTAAAATTGCTATTCTTCCCACAATCACACCTCTGGCCTTTGCCAAATACCTTTAGAACATAGTAATGTAGAATAGATTCATTTTGTTTTATTGGATCACATCTGGCTCTGTGCTGAGGACATGTAGAGCCAGGAAAAGAATGAGGATTGAATGTGTGCAAGGCAAACTATCTCTTTCATCCCAATACATTTATTTGACATATTTGTTGACTTTTTTGGTTTTAGAGCCACACCTGGTCATGCTGAGGAATAACTCCTTGCCCAGGGATGCAAGGCAAATGCCCTCCGTGCTGTACTATTAAGCTCTGCCCCTTAATTAACTTTTTCAAGTTACTGTATAGCACAGGTTTCAGATGCTAGAGTAACTGATTAATTGAAATCTAGTAGGTACCCCTCCTAAAACATTCTATTTTATTCCTTAACAAAAACAATGTTTTGTCGGTAACTCCTTTCACAGGTAAGATAACAGCAAATTACTAATATACTACAGCTAAAGAGCAATCTTTCAAAATTTTCAGTATTTTGAATTTTGTGGCATATGTCCTTTTTAAAAAAGTTAATCACCATGAGATATGCAGTTACAAAGTTGTTCAGTATCACAAATGTTTTCTTCCTTTTAAATCTTAGTAGCATAAAAAGCTCCTGCTTCTTTTAGATTACCAAATTACCCCCAGAATTCCTTAACAATGATCTGGCTCAAATTGTCCTTTAATTTCTTTGCCAGCTATTGCTCTGCTTTGGAAATATCGACTGAACCTACTCCCTATCATTTCTATAAAATCCAAAAACAATTTAATTTTACAGTTAATCTCTAAGCACAAAATTTAAGTCTGAGAATAAGAATACTATTTTGGTTTGTTTTGGGGTCAATGATACAAAACTTTCTTTGTATAAACTGTCAGTTTTCTTATGCAAACTCAGTATATTAGAACAACCCTGAGCACTGTATTTTGGCAGACACCGAGGGAACCAAGTGGTGGCGGGAAATAAACATAGCCCTTCAGCATGTAATGCATGCTTCTCAAACTATTGTGCTAGCTCTCAAACCCCAAGACTTTTAGTTTTTAAAGCAGCTAGCATTTAAAGCATTTAAACTTCTAAAACGTCTACAATAACTCCTTTTACTATTAAAAGGAGTCTGAAAGGAAAACTATGAAAAATATGTGATTGCATTTGTGTACCGCTAGTTTCAGTTACATAAGGAAACATAGCTCAAGCAAACAGAAGACAACCTAAAAATGTAAAATCTCTTCTCCATGAAAATTACATAATCCCATAATTATAAAAAGACTAAACATAGCTTTTAATTTTGAGGGGAAATTCTTAGTTTCACCCAAGGAATTAAAAGTAAACATTTTCACTAACTACTATTCGGTAACTTAATTACTAAGACCTTATTTTTATTAGCACGAGATCTTCTAAGGAGTTTGTGCCAGAAGTTAAAATTCCTGGTTTAATAAGTTAAAGTTCTGTAAAACGTATGAGATCACAAAACAAGGTGGACAGAATACCAGATATCAAGACAAAGCTATGTCTTATCAATCTGGAAATGAAGAATACTCAAGTAAAACTCTGGCAGGGGAGTCTGAGACATATTCAGTTGATAAGGTGTTTGTCTTGCATGCATCAGACCTGGGGCCCCTTTTCAATCCCTGGTCCCCTAAGCAACACCAGCTGTGCTCTCCCTAAATCAAGTCAATCATTTCCTTTGCCTATATAGGCAATAACTGCCATATTCTACAATGTTATTAAACAGAAACTTTACATAGAAGTCAAGGTTTATCAAAAGATGTCTGTACCAAACACCGTTTTATCCTGTTTCCCCACCCCAAAAAAAGTTTAAAGTGAAGAGGGGAGTGTCTTTCCAAACTAGCATTCCAAAATCTTTAATTTTTTAAAAGTGGCAACAACTGTATGGACTGGAACCAAGCACTGAGTAGGGACTGAACTCAAGAGAAATGGAATTCATAAGCCTCACTGTTCTACACTGCTCAGGGGTTACTCCTGACTCTGCACTCAGGAATTTCTCCTGGTGGTACTAAAGGGACCATATGGGATGCCAAAAATTGAACTTGGGTAGGCTGCAAGGCAGGGCCCTTCCCTGCTGTACTACTGGTCTGGCAGGACCAAATGTATTATTTAAAAGAATGTTGATCTTCCAAATATCACTGACTTAACAGTTATGACTTATGACTTTTATAAATTTTATAAAAGAATTCTGGATCATACTAAGTTCCTCGTTTCCAGGTAACACCAACACCATTAAAATACAACTTGAGAAATGTATGTTGGTAACTGTAATCAAAGAAAAACCTACCACACTGTAGGAATTTTGTGGAGGGCGCAGTGAAACAAACCAAAAGTAAACAAAAGTAAAATTTGAAAAGAGGAAAAACAAACAAACAAACAAAAAACCCCAGGGTTTTTTATTCCTCCAAATTCCTGGTTTAATAAGGACTTGTTTATTGAGAAAAAAAAGTTCCCGAACATCAGGCTGTTCACAAAAATAACCCACAGTATCAACTTTAGAAAACAAATCTTAAGACTATTACACTATTTTTTAAAGAGGATGCATTTGACATGCCAACTCTCATTCACAAAAATACATTGTTACATTTGTGTTGAACAGCCCCACATTGCCCTCTCTTGTGAGGTAAAACACACATGCCGCTAACTCAAAGCTGCTCTCCAGTACTACTTAACTAATGAGATTGCCTTTTCAGTTAGGGAAGCAACTACTGAACTCATGTATGAATGGAAGGAACTGTACTCCCTGTGTAACAAGAGATTGTTTTGGAGACAGTTGATAAAAACCATACATCCTTTTTATTGTTAAGTCATAAAGAGGTATCAAAATTAAAAGCAAAAATTACAGGGCAAGACTTAACATAACTACTAGGAGCGTCAAAGGAAGTGAAAATGGGACTAGGCGCAGGGCAATATGAATTAATGAACATGGGAAGGACAAGGATGGGAAGAACAGTGAGCATGTGCTGAAGATACTAGGGGAGAGGATCTGGTGTTGATCTTAGACAAGCGCCTAGATAAAGAAATAATGGGACAAGATTTCTAAACCCCACTATGTGCTTAAGAGTCATCCTCGCCATTGGCGCTGTCTCTGTCATCCTCTCCTTCCTCAGCCTCTTTTTCATCATCCTTGATCAACTCCAGCTGTGAGAAACAGACACAAACAGTATGGAGTTAGAGGCACTCCATGTGGCCCTGATCCCCCCTCCACCACCTCTTTCTTTCCTTTCCCATGGTTTTCACCTGGTCTTCCCCCCGATCTTCATTATCATCATCATCGAGCAGGTCCCCCTCCTCGGCAGAGTCATCTGCACCCCCCTCAGACTCCATCTTCACATTAGTCTCATCTTTCTTCAGGGAGCTGCTGCTCTGCTCCTCTTCTGATTTATCATTCTTCATCTCTACTGTGGACGAGAAGAGTACGTCTGTCTAGGGGCAAACAATGTCCACAGGGATTGCAGACAACCCCTCTTCCTCTAATCACCACAGAACAGGAACAGTAACAAAGCCTAAACCCTCTCCCATAAAATGCCCAGCCCAATTCAAACTGAAGGTTCCTAAGTTGTCTTAAATATAGGACTATTATAACATATACTTTCAACCAGGATTTGAGTATTAGTCCAACAAATATTTACCTGCTTGTTTGCTTTGTTCCTTTTCAATTTTTTCCAGGTTTTCCAGTAGAGAATCCACTTTTTGTTTTATCTGGGTCAACTCCTTCTTAATAGCCTGAATATCATCTCCTTTCACTATAATACATAAAAAAACCCTACATTAGAATTATTCATTCATGAGATTACCAGTTACCAAATACATTCCTACTGAACTTAACATACCAAGAGACAGTAGGAAATTGGTGAGGAAATAAGCAGTCAGTACCAAACAGTCTCAATTATGTGAATCTTTTGCTCTTTAAAGCTGTTAACTAAGAAATGGATCTAAAATGAAGACTCCTTAGAAGCATTCAGACCTCTACTCTCCCACAACCTGAATAATTTTAAAGCATTTTATTTTAATTATTATTTTATTTTAAATTTAAAGTATTGCAGTACAAACAATTTGAAAACTGCCTCACCTCTCTAAACTAAGTCTAGTAACTTAAAATTAACAAAATGTATAAAAGGGATAAAGGTCTAGAACTGGTTCAGTAATCACTTCTCTTCTACCATTAATAACTGCATCATCATTTGTACAAACTAAATGTGACGTTATCTGAAAATGCATTAATTCCTTGATTTTAAACCAGTAAACCAGATTTCCAAAGCTGCATTTATACATACACTTTCCAGACTTGGAAGATCCTCTCTGTCCACTCTTAGAATTGAAGCCACTTTTGCCCCTTCGTGAGGTGTTTCCTGATACACGCTGGCGTTTTGAGGGCACTACAGCCCGAGCAATAGGGGGAGGAGGAGGAACACGTGCTGGATAACTGTACATCCTATTGAAGATAAAACCCCTTGGATAATTAAAATAGCAAGATATTATAACAAATTTACAAAAAGAAAAAACAAAAACAAAAAACAAACTCTAAATTTGCAAACTTAATTTTGTTCAAAAGAACAAAATAAAACCAATTACAGGAGAAAATAGAAAGCACATATCCAAGTTTTTTTTTTTTGAAGAGAACAGGACATAGCTGGTCTTAAGCAATGCACAAAGAACAATCTTCTGTGCTACTGCAACCCACTGCTTTTTTTGGTTTGTTTTTGTGGTCACAACTGGTGGATAATCAGGGCTTACTCCTGTACTATAATCAAGAATGACTCCTGACAATGCTCAGGGGACCCATATGGAACACCAGCACAGCACCCTTACTATTGTTCCACTTCCTACTTTTTACAACCAATGGATTATCATTTTTACATATTACAATTAACAGTTCATATTAAGCTAAGTGAAATGGTCATGACAGTATTTGTAATGAACTGGGTCTATAAATAGAAATATTTCGTGTTTGATAAATCCTTGATTTTAACAATTAAGACATAAGCTATAGCCAATAAAAAAAAAGTGTTATGGTTACTATCACTCAGGGGCTGGAGAGTGGGTAGGCGCTTGCCTTGCATGCACTCAAGTAGGTTCTATCCCCTGGAATTCCATGATTCCCTGAGCACTGGAGCCAGGAGTAATTCTGGGATGCAGAGCCAGTGGAGATTTGGGTGTGATGTAACATACCCCTCTAACCCCTGCCCCAAAGACAGCTCAACATTTGCTAATTACTGCAACAATTTTTTTAAACAAAAAATAAAAAGTGGTAAGGACTCTTACTTTGTAACAAAGAGATAAAATGTAACAAAAAGATTTTGCTGACACAGTTCTACCAAATCTCTACACTCCCTATTGTTGTTTTGTGTCACACCATGTGGTCTTCAGGGACCATTCCTGGCTCTATGCTTGGGGTTTGCTTCTGGCAGTGTTCAGAGAACAAAACAGCACTGGGGTAGAACCAGGCCTCCAGCACAGAAAGGATGCACTCATCACTTTGCAGTTATCTCTCCCTAGCCCTAAATCAGACATAGAAATATTTTCAAATTGCAGTTCTGTACCTTTTAAGCAACTTTTAGCAATTCCATCCAGCTCAGTAACAAAACTCAAATAAGCCTGCCAACTGCTCTCAAAGGAACTAAACTTTTGAGGGAATTAAAGTGATACCAAATAGCTTTGTGGTTTTATAAATAAAATGTATTACTCCTATAAACCCCAACGAAAATTTAAGAATCCATCCTATTTTAATAAAAGTAGCATTATTCTCCTTAAGAGACCAGACCCTCTAGGGGGCTCGGAGCAAGAGCACAGCGGGTAAGGCATTTGCCTTGCACGCAGCCCAACTGGGTTTGATTCCCAGCATCCCATATGGTCCCCCGAGCATCGCCAGGATAATTCCTGAATGCACGAGCCAAGAGTAACCCCTGTGCATTGCCGAGTGTGACCAAAAAAAGAAAAAAAAAGGGGGGTGCCTCCTATAATTTAAAGCCCCCCAAAATATTTGATTTAGAAAGATGGAGGGCCTAGTGCTGCTACAGATTTCTTCTCAATACTCAAAGGATTACTTGTCAGTTTCAACCTATTTGTGGTGATTAATAGGAACAAAAAAATTCTCCTTCCTTCCCCACTTTAATGTTGGTTTTAGTGCACCTGGAACTGCACCTTGTTATACTGGGAATCCCAAACGCAGTGCTGCAGTCCCGAGTAAGCAATCTATATATATATATATATGTATATATATATATATATATATGCATTGTATTTGAAAATTAAATACAATAATTATGTATTTGAAAATTAAACAGACCAGTCAGATTCAAGGATCTAACTCCCAACTCATTCACTCTCAGTGACACTGCGGGTAAGAATTCAACTAAACATTGGATGAGAACATCCATAGGAGTTTGCACACTCTTGGCTCTTTTATCTCCATCCTTCCAGGCCTCTCAATGAAGCAATCACCTACTGGCCATCTTCTCTTCTACTAACTTCTATACAGAGAAGAAACAATCTCATCCAAAGCTACTTTTGGGAGATTTGATGTTTCTATCTCAAAACCCTGTCTGGAGTGCTCAGTCATTGGCCAGGTCACTTCCTTTGCTCTGATTTTCCTCACTGTTCCTCCAAGCTCATCCTAGTCTCTCTAAAGTATGTTCTGTGTCTCCAGGAGTAAAATGCAGAATCCCTGGACATGTGACTTGTGCTCCAAGAATGTATTCCTTCAGGCATTTCTTGAGAAACCTAGAGCCCAGTATGTGTGGAGAGAGAGGAGGAGGTAGGTAGGGAAGGGAGAGAGAGTGAGGACAAAAGTGAGACAGAACAGATCAAGTACAAGCCCAGGTTCAATCCCAGCAAATCAGGAGCAAAGCTGGACTGTAATGCCTGGGCATACCATCTAGAGAAAGGAGGACAATTAGGAAAAGGGGACACAGAAAAATCAACAGAGGCCTGAATGAGATTCCTGGCACACATACATCTCCCTAACGACCACCCCAAAATAACCTTCCCCATATAAAATCGGTACACTTAATGAGCAAGAGACAGCTCTATAGCTGGAAAACTTATTTGTATGGAGGAGCCCCAGGCTCAATCCTGGCCACCATCTGGTTTCTTGCATGACCAGTATGAGTGAACCCTAAGTTCTACACCTGCCAATTGTGGCCCAAAATCAAATATATTCCACGTTATAAATTCTTAAACAGGAGACTGCTGAGATAGAACAGGGCTCATGTACTTGCCTGACATGTGGCTGACCGCTGTTCCAACTGCTTATAATACACATTCATATAACTAGGAGCAGACCCTGAGTTTCGTTTTAAAGAAAGTGCCTTAATCTATCAGTGTAGTCTGATCTTGAGTTTATTGTAGACAACTTCAATAGGTCTATTAATGCCTATATTCAAACTTTATCATGCAAGCAATACACAATTCTTTCCCATTAACTTCTCGTAGAGTCCTGGGCAATACTACACAGGGTAGAGCATTTGCCTTGCACACAGCTGAATTCCTAGAATCCCCTATGTTTGCAGAGCAGGGATAACCCCTGAGCACCACTGGGTGTGACCCAAAAAGAAAAAAAAAAGGTCTTTTGAACAAACTAGTTTGCTAAAGAATAAGAAGGAAAGAGAGCTACTATGAAATTTCAGTGAATTGTTGTTAGAGAATATATATTTGTGCTAGTAGGTATTTAAACATGTTTTTTTTAGATTTTCTAATCTGTATCATTTTGCCCTTTTACAATTTCCTTGAAAGTTTATATCCAAGGTGGAAGGAGGCACAAGTGATATGTGTGGTCTGGAAACACTGTATATCTAAAACTTTATTTAAACAGAACACTACCTCACCAAAAACAAATTACTAAGTGAAATAGACCTTTCTAAATGTTCTCATTATCTGGCCTAACAATTTGATGGCTTGTCCTACTACTGCATTGACTCATTCACAGCTAAAAGAAACTATTATGATTTTCCCCTTTTCAAAGTCTCAACCATCTTTGCCAATCTATCATCTCCATCTGGGGGGGAGGGAGATATGAACAACAAAGCCAAATCAGTTATCCTCAGGAGACCAAACCCAGACCTGGTATGTGCAAGTTCTTACCCACTGTGTTCTCTCACTGCAGCCACCACATTCATATTCTATAAGAGATCGATCTCTTTCTCTTCTCTTCCTCTCTTGTTTTGGAGTCACACCAGGAATTACTCAGGACTTACGATTGGCTCTGGGCTCAGACCCTTTATATGGTGCTGGAAAATGAATCCAGGGTGGCTGTGTGCAAGGTAAGAACCCTATCTTCTTGTACTTGCTAGCTCCAGAGTACTTCCTGCCTCTTTATGTAAGCACTATCTGCTACTTCTTGAAACCTAAATATATGCAGATTATAGTAGCACTTAATCATTTAAGATGGCTAAAAAGAAGCTTGTAAACAACTCATGTTTAGTCTTGACTGTAATTCTGCTCTTATATATATTCCAAGTGCTTAAGGTCAAAACATTAGTGACAAACTCATTTTATCACCGACGAGAAGCATATAAACTTCAAAATTCAATTACTTTTCATGGCTTCCAAGCCATCTTCCTGACCCTACCCAAATAGACTAGATACTTTAATCTGCAATTTATTCTGAGAATCTTATTAAAATATAAATTAGATTCTTGCATTCTTCTGCTCAAAATTAACCTATGGAATGGATGAGAAGCTCACTAGTAAGTTAGTATTGGTGATCTCAACAATAGATAAGCCTGTAACTGTGGAAAATAGTAGCACTAGTTTACTTTCTTCTAACTTTAAGGACTACAGTAAGTCTTTTCCTAAAAAATGTGATGAAAGTTGATGGTAACATTCTACCCCCAAACAGAATTCTTTTCCAAACTATTAACAAAATAAAATCAGGGTCAGGTCTAAGAGTACAAGCATTCCATGCTGAAGACCCTAGTTCTGTATCTGGCACCAAATGATCCTGGAACTTCTGGAGCTGTCAGGGCTTAGTATTACCTCTGCACTCAGGAATCACCTCTGGTGGGCTTCAGGGACCATATGGGATGCCTGTAATCGAACCCAGGTTGCTTGTCTGCAAGGCAAGCAATCTATCCACTATACTTCCCTCTCTGGACCTTATGGTCTAGTTTGTGTTATTCATCTGTGACCTAAATTGTGACTGAGGCACCTAAATCAGTTAGTTAGCTACACAAATAATAAAACTAGCAGCAGGTTTCTTCTCAACAAATCCAAACTTTAACCTAATGAAGTAGCATTTCTTAGCTTTTCAAGCAGCCAAGAACCCTCTTGCTTTCTGAAGCATAACAAATCAAGTGTTTCATCCTATGTAGCAGCAGAACTCCAAATTCTCCTTCCTGAACACAATACAGTATTTCCCAAATCCACTGATATTCCAGAAGTAATTTAAAATGAGAATAGAAGCTACGGAGATTAGAACGGAGAATAGAAGTACAGAGATTAAGACATATGCCCTGCATGCACAATACCCAGTAAATTCTCAGAACCCAGTAATTAGAGTGGTTCTGTTGTCCGCCGCAACACAATCTCCACACTAATCTAGCCAAGCATGCTCACTTTCTCATTGGTATCACTTATAAGTTCTCTCTCTCTCTCTGAGCCAGGGGGAACCCCTGAGCGTCGCCGGGTGTGACCCAAAGAGCCAAAACATAAATAAATAATAAAATAAAGTTTTTATTAAATGAGGGAAAAGAAGAAGGGCAATATATCTGTTCCTCTAACCATGGTAAGATGGAGAGGGTCTACACATAAATTCCTTTTCTAATTTTTTAATTAAAAAGTTGAAAACCCCTGTATGCCAAGGACAAGGAACATTAATGAATCACTGGTTGGGTCCTGGCTTGAATTTCAACAGAACCAAGATGCTAACACTGTACTTTAACTGATTTTCTTTACTATCTGCAAAGATACTTTTCTGAGATAAATCTATTAAATAAGCATTAATGAAACTGCTTAACCCTGAAACCCAAATGACCTAAGACTATCCAACTACCATGTTCTATTGGCAAAGTACTCACCGGGGGGAAAAAAAAAGCTATATACTGTGAGTTCTTTCCCTCCAAAGTACCCAACACAATCTCATGATAAGTAGTCTACATCAGTCATCTTCCACTTGAATTCAAACATTCACAATGATCGCTACTTTCTCTATTCCAGTTCTGGGGCTATTTTCTAAAATCTGACCTTAATGTGTAATGTGTAAAAAACTTCACACAAATTTAAAAAAATAATAACAATATAATAAAAAAACTTCACAGGACATACAAAGATCTTTATAAGCAACATTCATTCCAGTTATAGATGGCTAATATTTACACCCCAAAGTTATTCATAGTATTAATTATGGCATTGCTTGATCTTAATCCTACCTAGGCAGTCATAGTTCTACCCAGCACCACCAAGAACAGCTCCAATTAACAAAACAAATGAAGACCAAACACTCCCCCCCCCCCAAAAAAAATCACACAAACACCCAAATAAACAACTAGACTAACAGCAGGAGTGACAGGAATTAAGGGATATTTGCAGTGGTAGATAACTAACTTATTAAAAGATTAAGTTATTAAGTACTTAAAACAGTATTAAGACAAAGGTTACAATTCAGTATATTCATTAATTCAGTATATTCATTAAAATAACTGCAGAACACAATATAGAGATTTATTTTTCCACAGCTCAATTTTTCCTTAATTATTCATTTCAGGTACCTTTAAAATGCCTTACAGATTCAGTTTTCCAATGAAACTATTCCAGCCTACCTGAATTTTTGGTCTATTTCTGAGCACAGCACATGCAATTCCAAGTCATTTGAGTCACACCCCTAACACCTCTTACCTGTTATATCACCTCCAACCCCAACATACAATACAAATATTAAAACTTTTAATTCAGAACAATTTAAATTATTTTTACTGTATCATATCACGAGATGATTTACCCGTTTTAATATTAGTGGTGGCTTTATACATTTTGCAATAATTGCCCACAACAAAAGGGCAAGAAAACATGCAATAGTAAAATAATTAAAATATGGCACTGTGCTAAGTTCCATTTCATCCTTAGTCAAGTCACAAAGTTCTTACATTACTACATATATCCTAATGTCTATATTTAAAAAAATGTCACTGACCCTAGTTAACTAATGAATTGTAGGAAGGTATTTTTGATTTTATAAAAAAAAGTGTCTATTAAAAAATAGGTCATTGAAAAAAATCACTTTCACCAATGTTTGCCAGATTGAAAAAATATAAGCCTCCTTTAAAACATACCTGTCATAATAATCCCGTTGAAAGTCATAGTCCAAATCAAAAGAGGAGCTGAAAAATAAATACCAACGAAGGTTAATTTGGAGCTGCTGATGTTGTTTAGTTCACAACAGCAGATGGGGGGGAAAAAAAACCCCATGCTAAACAAAACACAATAGGTCAACAGATCACATGGACTAATCCCTAATTAAAAAAAAATTATCACCGAATAGAAATAAATTTACGCCACTGGACATACAGTGGTGAAAAATTTCAATTTAGATGAAAGTCAAAATTTCAATGCAACGTAATAGAGCTAGAGTAACAGTGGAAAAAAAAACCAGCAAACTAAACATTTTTACATCATACTCCTTCCCTTTCCTACTCCCCAGCTTCTTCAGAAGCTAAACAACTCCTCTTGATTTCAACTTATACTATAAATAGAAAATACTCTCTAGTGGTAAAAGAAGTATCTCAGGGAATTCTAGAAATTCTCTGGGAAAAAAAAGATTAAAAAAGAGGCACATTAATGTAAAATGTATAAAGCACTACACTTTTACACAGATAAAGCATATTACAATTAATCCTCCCCACACCAAAAAATAAATAAAAACAGAAGATGCCCACTGATGGACACAATGCAGTTATAAATAATAAAGTTCCGGACCTGAGTAGAGGGGACGGAGAAGGGTGTTCTGGTACTGACCCGTACATCTCCGCTGCAGATCGTTTCACACCTGCTTTTCCTCGGTTCACTTTTGGCTCTGCAGCCAGATTAATGTCTGGGGGAAAAAACAAACCACACTTTTAAGGGTGGGGACTGGCAAAGAGGTTGTGGAAACCATAGCTTTTTCAAGTGAATAAAAAAAGACGGTGAGATTTCCATTTTTCTATGAAATTTATCAGATTTTACTTTAGCCCAGCAAGCTGTCACTTTCACTGTCCTCCTGTTTTTCATCGATTTGCTTGAGCAGGCACCAGTAACGTCTCACAACAAATTGTGAGACTTGATGTTACTGTTTTTGGCATATCAAATACATCACTGGGAGCTTGTCAGGCTTTGCCATGCGGGCGGAATACTCTTGGTAGATTGCCGAGCTCTCCGAGAGGGGCGCAGAAATCGGACCGGGTCAGCCGGGCGCAAGGCAAACGCCCTACCCACTGTGCTATCACTCCATCCTGACAAGCTACCCCTGACATACTCCGTATGCCAAACATAGTAACAAGTGTCACAATGGAGACGTTACTGGGCCTGCTCAAGCAAATCAATGAACAACAGGACAGTGAGTGACAGAATTTTTTAAAGAGAAGAGGACACATGACAGATTTAATCACTAGTTTTCTATGGTTAGAAAGAACAGCCAGGCATGATCACTTGTATGCACGAATGCGGTAGGGGATGATGGATTGGGGGGCGGGGGAGTGTTGTTGGTCCACACCCAGAAGTGTTCAGGAGTTACTCTAGGATTATCCAGGAATTTCTGCTGGTGGGCTCAGGTAAACATACGGGATACAGGGAATTCAAATCAGACCTTCCTAATGCAAGGCTGGCGCCCTACAGGTCATACTATCTCTCCAACCAGTTGAAGATTCTCTGAGCATTGCTGCTGTGGCACATAAACAAAAATGAAAAATGTTCATTTGTTTTACTAGCACATTTACTACAATGTGAATCAAGTATAAAGGATTAATGGTCACATTTCCAGGAACTGCGTACAAGGATCATTACACACAAGTTAATAATTAATTTGGTAGCTTCAATCCCAAACACATTTTTTTAAAATTAAAAAATAAGATCTGCGGGGCCAGAACACGTGGCTGACCCGGGTTCGATCTACAGCATCCCATATGGTCTGCTGAGCACCGCCATGAGTGTTTCCTGAGTTTGCAGAGGAGTAACTCCCGAGCATTGCCAGGTGCGAACAAAAGAAAAAAAATTCTCTATAAAATCCTACCAAAAAGTGCTCACTAGGAATTCAAAGGGACATCTCAATAAACTGGAGTACGTTTTGGATGCAGAAAACCTTGCATCACACTACTGGTTGGTACAGAGAATACCTCAGAGTGTACCCCAAATACAAAACGAAACATTATCAGGCTGTCCCAAAGGTGCAAAAGCTGTGACTCAATGCCGATTTATATAAGGCCCTAATTTAATAACCATTCTGGCCTCAAAATAAATTATACAGGGGCTGGATAGTACAGCAGGTAAGGCACTCACCTTGCACAAAGCTGACTTGGGTTCAAATCCTGACAGCCCATTTGGCTCCCCGAGATCTACCAGGAATAATTCCTGAATGTAGATCCAGGAACAACTCCTAAGCATTATCATGTATGGCCCTCCAAAATAAATAAAATGCTACTTCCTTAGAGGTATGGACAATTTAAGCTTTTGAAAATCAACAGTGGTCAATATCTAAATCATCAAATATAAACACATTTAAAATTTTGAATTTTTTAGCTCTAAATTTGCTAACTTTGGTGGTTACTTTGATGATACACTATGAAGGCACAAAATTCCTTTGTGAGCACTTAAACAATTACATAACACCTTTGTATGCAGACCAATCACTGAATACCCATTAAAAGATCTTAAAAGTCCCAAGATTACAACAATAATATACTGGGGGTCAGAGCTATAGTACACAGTGGAAGGCAGCTTGCCTTGCACATGCCTGATCCTGGTTCAATTCCCAGAGTCTCGTATGGTTCCCAGCCGTATCAGGAGTGATCCCTGAGCTCATAGCCAAGAAAGAGTATTCCCTGAGCACCTCTGGATGTGTTCCAAATCCACAAACAAAAAAAATACCAAGCCATTCATTACAGGAAAACCAGTCAAATTTGTAATTAAAAAATCCCAATACTTTTGAACATTTAACAAAACAATTCAACAGTGACAAGATAAAGTATAAAAGATGAAAGAGAAACTTTACCAAGATGAGGAACATACATGAAGTCATAAAAACAGCCGTGTTAGATAATGTGAAACAAAATCAGTTTTAGGTTGTTTGTTGGTCACATAGTTATGTATTCTTGAATACAAATATTGCACGGGATCTTAAATTTGCCAATGTTTATTATCCTTTATTCACTGGACAAGACTTCTATAACTGTGTAAAGTGCTGACGAGTCAAAAGTCTATTCCAGAAACAAGCAGTGGGACTAGCCCAGTTGATAGCCCCCAGTTGAAAAACACTATTCTAGGGGCTGTAGCGATAGCACAGCGGGTAGGGCGTTTGCCTTGCACGCAGCCGACCTGGGTTGGATTCCCAGCATCCCATATGGTCCCCTGAGCTCCGAGCAAGGAGTAATCCCTAAGCATTGCCGAGTGTGACCCAAAGCAAGCAAACAAAAAAAATGTCATACAACTCGTATTCTATAAATCAAATAAGTGCGACTAAGAACCAATAATAACAACAATAAGCAAAAGACAACAACAACAAAAAACAGGGGACTACCCAAGCACACCCAGTGGTGCAGAGGGCTCTGTACCCAGGGATCACTCCCGGAGGACACAGGGGACCATATGGTGTGCCAAGAATTGCACTTGGTCAGCTACATGCAAGGGATGTACTCCTGTGCATCTTCAGGTATGGCCCAATTAAAAAAAAAAAACTACTGTAGTTAATGCACTATTTTCAATGAATACAAAAAAGCAATAAATACAAACATCAAATATCAATGTCTTGAAAATAGCGAACAAATCATAGGAATCTTCGTAACCATATATTTTAAACTTATAAATTTCCCGTGATCCAATAAACCTTAACCTAATAGACTGCCAATGAGAACTACTACTATTCAATGACATAGGATGTTTGTGTGTGTTTTACTGGATATACTATAGCAGGTAAGATGCCTTTCAATTGATCTGGGTTCCATTCCTGGCATTGGGTCCCTGAGCCTTCCAAAAGTAATCCCTGAGAACTAAAGCCCGAGTTCAACTGGGTGTTGCCTTCCCATATGGTCCCCTGAGCACTGTCAGGACAAATTCCTGAGTGGAGACAGAAGTAACTTGCGGGGGGGTATAGCCCAAAAAGCAAAAAACAAACAAACAAAAAACCCCCAAAAAACCACTACCAGTTTGTACTTGACACAAGACCACATTTAATCAAGAAAAAAATGAATTCTTTACAATTAGTAATGCTAACAAGATTTTTGAATTGTTATGGTCTGAGGATCTCTAACCCCGTGGATTACACTTGTCAATGTGGTGATAAACCTAACAAGTTTTCATCAGGTTAAATGAAAATCAAGATGCCATCAATATTTTAGATCGTTAATTTTAAAAAAGGTTTTTTTTTGGTTTTGGGGCTACACCCTGTGATGCTCTGGGAACCATGTGGGCTTCCAGAGAGGGCATTGCCCTATCTGCTGTACTATTGGTAGTCCCGAGTTTTAAATTATTTCTCAGCCACGCCTCGTTATGCATAAGGGCTCCAAGGACTTGGTATTGAAAGGACAATATCCAAGCTAAATTTTTAGCAAGCAAAGCAAGTCCAAGTCCACTGCTCCAGACTATTAGTTTTATTATAAAGGAGAAAGAAAATATGAACATGAACCAGAATTAAAAAAAAAATTTTAAAAAAAAATTCACTTAGCTCTTACCTAAAACCTGGCCAGCAATCATTCTGCCATCCTCTCCTGCCACAGCAGCGCGGGCATTTCTCTCATTAACATACTGAACAAAGGCAAAGCCCTTATGAACAGAGCAGCCAACAATTTTGCCATATTTTGAGAAGATTGCCTCCACATCAGATTTCTTGACCACCAGAGTATTCAGATTCCCAATGAATACACGGGAATTCATGGAGCGAGGATCTGTCTTGTTGGTAACATTGCTGGCCATTATCTTTGATGATTAAGTTCCTCACGTAGTCAGAAAGAACTGTAAGCGAAAAAAAAAAAAAACATTAATTCAGGTGAAAAGATGCATAAGATTCCATAATTTTTTTTATTATTTTCAAACACTGTGACCAATCAACTTAAAAGCAGCACACAACAGCAAGCATATTCTTCTTCAGAAATTAGAGTACTTAAATTTATCCTTATAGAAAACTACGCTTCTCTATTCCAAAAGAACTAGACTACCTCTGGGAAGGGGCTGGGGAATAATGTGTCTAGTGGAAACACAATTTTCTTAAATACTAATTTCATGTGACCCTGTTCTGAAATGAAGCACTAAAGCATATCAGGAATTGATAGCTATGGCTATTTTTTTTGCTTTTTTGTTTCTCAAATGCGGAGTATTTACCAGTAACTTACTAACCAAAGTTGTCACTCATCTTACCTCCAATATAAACACCCCCAATTCTATACCAAATTGTTTTTTAAAAATATTAGGTATAATTGACATTAACACATACAAACGACTATATTATACAAAGGGTAGTGAAACCAATTTATTTACTTTGGAAATGGTTCCAGGTTCTTTTAACACACAATATACATACAAAATAAAACTGGAGGGGACAGAGACATGGTATAGCAGGTAGGAATTTGCCTTATACTTGGTGGACAGAGTTCAATACCTTGCGCACCATATGGACCCGATTATTACCAGTTTTCCCTAAGGACAGAACCAGGATTGAGACCTGAGGACTGCCCGGTGTGACCCAAACAAAAAGATATAATGTACAGAACCGGAAAGCTTAATATTAAATGATGATGATGATAAAGTAAAATGCAGTTTCAAGATAACTTATAAGGTAGCTTTCCTAAAACCTTTTCAAAACATAAATGTCATAAAGATTAAATATTACAGAACTCATAGTATATTACATCTTTTTAAAAGTAAAAACATTAGCTTTCTTTTTCTGCTATAACAACTCCAAGCAACAAACTCATACATGAGTCCCAAAAATCAAAACAATACCCAGTGTCTATTACGTGCAGTAGCTTTAGTGACTGCAAATTAGTTTGAAAAGTGGTAAAATTCATAAATGATAGCTTTCAACTATGCTTAATAGTAGTAAAAACGCTTTGCCTATCAGTAGCTGTATGGTACTACCCTTAAAACCCTAAAGCTAAAGCAGTTCTTGGGAAAAGGATGGGAGGCCATCACTTTCCCCAAAATCAGACTGCACTCATTACAGAGCAATAGTAATTAAAATAGGATCATAGTGAATTAAAGACAGACCCTTAGATCAATGGAACTGACTAGAATATCTTGAGACAGACTCAGGTACATGATCAGTAGTCTCCAATAACAGAAGTGAAAAAATATGAAGTGAAGCAAGGAAAGACTCTTCAAAGTGGTGTTGAGGAAACTAGTGAGCTACATGCAAAAAAGTAAATTCAGACTACTAATGCCAGGTTAAAAAACCCAATCAAAATATATTTAAGACTTTGATATCAAACTAGGGCTGGAGTGACAGCACAGCGGTAGGGTGTTTGCCTTGCATGCAGCCAAAGATTCTTCCGCTCCTCTCGGAGAGTATCTCGCCCGCACGGCAGAGCCTGGCAAGCTACCCGTGATGTATTCGATATGCCAAACACAGTAACAACTAAGTCTCCAATGGAGATGTTACTGGACCCGCTCGAGCAAATCGATGATCAACGGGAGGACAATGATATCAAACTGAAATTTACAAGGTACAAAGATTAAAACATAGGCAGAACTTTTCATGGCACTGTTTCATCTTCAACGATGAAACAGCACTGACTCAACATGTAAAACAAAGATAAACAGCATTAAATTAAATTACTACATTAAATTAAAAGTATCTGAAATTCAAAGGAAACAATGCCCAGAGTATAAAAAAAAAGCCAAGTCAATGGGAAAAATTAAACACTCATTTGATAAGGGTTTTATAACCAAGATATATAAGGCACTGGTAGAACTTTACAAGAAAAAAAAATACAGGGCCATCAAAATCAAGGGCTGGAGCGATAGCACAGCGGGTAGAGCGTTCGCCTTACAAGTGGCCAACATGGCCGACCCGAGTTCGATTCCTCCGCCCCTCTCGGAGAGCCCGGCAAGCTACCGAGAGTATTTGATATGCCAGACACAGTAACAACAAAGTCTCCAATGGAGATGTTACTGGGCCCGCTCGAGCAAATCGACGATCAATGGGAGGGCCTTTACCATCAAAATCAAATGGGAGATGAGATGAACAGAAGCTTCCTCAAAGAAGAAATACAAATGGTGAAAGACACATAAAGTGTTCTACATCACTAATTACCAGGGAGATGCAAATCAAAATAATGAGATATCATTTCAGGCCACAGAGACTGGCACAATCAAAAAGAGCAGTCAGTACTGGCACGGAGTAGAAATGGACTCTCATTTATTGCTGATGAGAATGCAGATTGATCCTGCCTTTCTGAAAAACAAAAGGCCCATCACTCAAAAAAAAAAAAAAAACTAAACCCGCATAACACAAAAACTAGAAGCTGAGCTTCCATATGACCTAGCAATACCACTCCTAGTACCTCAGTGACCCAAACCCAAAAAACACAATGCAGAAATCATTTGCACTCCTATGTTCATTCACAATAGCCATAATAATCTGCAAACAACTCTTGAGAACAGATAAATGGATGAAAAACTATGATACATCTACACAATAGGACACTACACTAATGTTAGGAAAAAAGTCACGAAATTTGCTTATATGTGGATGAACATGTACTATGCTGACTGAAGGACACAGAATGATTGAACTCATTTATGGGATTAAAAACAGTAACACATAATATAAAACTAATACCCAAAGAGTAGAAACAAGGGGCAGGCAGTCTGGTTCATGGTAGGAAGCTTGACACAAAGGAGGAAGGGAATGCAGTCAGGATAGAGTAGGAACAACTATGATAATGGTAGTTATAAATGATCACTCTGGACAAGAACTGAGTGCTGCAATGAGGTCAAGTGATATGCCTGATACTCCTTTAGTAACAGTTTGGTAGAACAGTGGCTGAAAGTAAAATAAGAGAGCGCATTGTGCCATAGAGGCAGGTTGCCTGGAAAGGTGGGAAAGAGGGAAAAACAGAGACACTGGTGGTAGGAAATGTGCACTGAAGGGTTGCGTGTTGCAACACTATATGACTTAAACTCAACTATGAACAACTTTTTGACTGTATTGTACGGTAATTCAACTGCAGAAAAAAATGGGAAAAAACACCCAAAATACCAATTTAAGAGGCAATAGACTTAAAAGCTTCAACAACCACTTTCCCATCTAGCCCTTCCTGAATTTAAATTTAAGAGTGTCTTGGTTTCTATATTCTCTTTACAATAGTCACTTACTAGCCTTGCAACCACAATGTTTTGAGTACCAAATGGTCAGGGAGATTAAGGTACAAGTTCACATACTTTGCATGTGGCAGAGTCCAATTAGAAGTCCCGTATTTCACTTCCATTGTTTGATTTGAGGAATTGCATGCCTTCTGCTAGCACCACACTCAGTTTAGATGCCCCCAACCCAAAACTCACTTTTGTGTCATTAAATCGCTTATAAAGTCAGCTTTCCAACAGTTACAAGATGATCCCACAGTTAAGACAAATTAGTTTCTCTCAATGTTGGTAGGAGTGTCTAGGGATTTCGCCTCAAATCCTTTAACCTTTCCTTTTCCCCTCCCTCAAGCTTTTTCTTAAAAAATAAGACCAAAAAAACCCACAAAAAAACAAAAAACACCAAAAACAAGACTATCACTCCTGTCAGACTCAAACGGGATGTCAGGACTTAAACCCTTCTCCTGTTTTACATTCTATCTTAGAGCTATAGTACAAATGTCATAGTGCAAGTTTTATTTCACAATCAATTTACCTAAGTATTCCAACGACTGAAAATTTCAGTCTTAAGAATTAGCTTAAAAAAAAATGTTTTTAAAGCAGGAGCCAACCTGGGTTGAATCCTTGGTGCTCTACATGAGCACTGCCAGGAGTGCTGAGCCAGGAATAACAGGAGCATCACCAGGTGTAGCCCCAAAACAAAAATAAATAAGAGGAACAATAATACAGAAATCATACATTAAAATTATATTCTTACATATTCGATGTAGCAAAAGACTGAGCATGTGCTCTCCATAGTGTAGGCCAACACTACATAGCACCACCTAAACACTGCCAGCAGTAGCCTCAAAACAAACATCGTTCAAGCCAGAGTGATAGAAAATAAAGCTGGTAGTAAACCATTGCACGTGGCTAATCTGATATGGTTCCAAGTCCCAGCAGGAGTGATTCCTGAGCACAGAGCAAGGAATAAGCCATGAGCACTGCCAGGTATGCCACCCTCCACCCCTCACGCCCCCGCAAGCAAAACAAAATCCAAACCAAACCAAAACCAGAAAAAAAAAAAAGGATAAGGAAGATACATCATAAAAGCCTACCTGGGCTGTCAGTAGGGCAGATTGCTTGTTCTGGTTCTATACAAGACACCATAAATACATTTTAAAATTACAGAGGCCAGACTCATATGACCGTAGACGAGGTTCTAGCTTTGAAAGCTGAGGATCTGCATTTGATCCCTGGCATCCCATATGGTACCGAGAATGGTCTGGAGTGATCTCTGAGCAGAGATAGGAATAACTCCTGAGCACTGCTGGATGTGGTCCAAAACCAAAACAAAATACCAAAACAACAAACAAGAGCCCAGTGATACTGCCCAGTGGCAGATCCCTCACACCATATGTGTGACACACTGGCACAAGGCTCAAGACAAAAGGGAAAAAAAGCTTCCCTTCCTAAATATAAAAATCTTCTCCCCCTTGTCACTGCATGGTCTGCTGAGCTAGCCCAGCAATGACCCGACTCTGGACATCAAGGTCATCAGGTTTTTAACCAGAAGAAATATCAATTAGAGGGGCTGGAGGACAGTACAGGGAGTAGGGTATTTGCCTTGCATGCGGCCAACCTGGATTCAACACCCAGCATCCTATATGGTCCCCTTGAGCACCACCAGGACTAATTTCTGAGTGCAGAGCCAGGAGTAAGCCCCGAGCATAGCAGATTGACTCAAAAAGGGGGGGAAGGCGGAAGAAGACAAATTAGAGAGACTGAAATCTACTGAGACTTTTTTGAAGGGGTGTGGGACATGACATATTCAACAATGCTCAGGGGTTATTCCAGACTCTGCACTTGGGAATAACTTGTGGAGGTGGCTCAGGTGCCATATGGGATGTGAGGGATAGTACCAGAGTCAGCTATGTACAAAGGCAAGAGTTGTACTATTTCTTAGACTACTAACAGACTTTTAAATAACACTGTTAATACTGTTGTGATATTTACACATTCCACACCCCCCATCAATGCTCATAATTTACTACTCACCAACTACCAACAACTCCCATGCTCTGAGGATCTTTACACGATGGGGATTTAAGTCAGGCCTCCTGTAAGCCCTATTTATTTTCTAAAAAGATCCAGTTTAAACATTTTATGTACTTCTCTTAATTTTCTAAATACTGCATAATTTCTAAAGATAAAATTAACCTGTACTTATTTTTCTGATCAAAATCAGTACTGAAACAGCATAAAAGGGGTAAAAACACTTGATAATGCAGAACTCCAATTCAACTCCCTTTTAAAAGAATACAAGGAGAGCCCAAGCACCTCCAGTTGTAGCCCAAAACTCCCAAAAACAAACCCAAGAAAATTTAAAAGAATTTAAAAAAAGTTAATGCTTTGCTATTACAAGAATTTAACCAATAGTGGAGATGTGTGAAAACCATTATGTTCCATGATTATTCTACATGTTATTGAATAAATCACTGGATAAGACATGTAATAAACACGTGGATCTTGTCTTTAGAACAGAATTTCACAAATGTACGGTTAAATGAAACAGAATGTCTATTTTCTATAATTTACTGGATAGCATAATTTAAATCTCTAGTCCCGGGGTTTAGTACATGCCTCTGTGCAAGTACTTATCCAATATTAAGGCCCTGGGTTGATTCTCTACATTACATGGCCACACCATTAATAGTCCCCGAGTTCCTGCACTTATTACCCAGTCACTGTCATTGTCCTCCCGTTGTTCCATCAATTTGCTCCAGTGGGCCCAGTAATGTCTCCATTGGAGACTTTGTTGTTACTGAGTTTGGCATATCAAATACATCACAGGTAGCTTACCAGGCTCTCCGAGAGGGAAGGAGGAATCGAACTCAGGTCGGCCATGTTGGCTGTGTGCAAGGCAAACGCCCTACACGCTGTGCTATGGCTCCGGCCCTATTACCCAATACTAGTAATGAAATATTTCTATTCCAAGCTCTACCATACCAGATACACAAAACATCACACTTTCAACTATACCAGCATAGTTAACTATGGTGCTGAGATATGACTAAAATAAGTAAAGAAACAAAAAAGTAGTCTAGGGGCTGGAGTGATAGTACAGCGGCTAGGGCATTTGCCTAGCATGCGGCTGACCCAGGTTCGATTCCCAGCATCCCATATGGTCCCCCGAGCACTGCCAGGAGTAATTCCTGAGTGCAAAAGCCAGGAGTTACCCCTGTGCATCGCTGGGTGTGACCCAAAAACAAAAAAAAAGGTAGTCTACCACGTATTCCAGGAACCGTCCATCTGAGTACAGTCACATAAGCTTTGATTAATGTAACTCCCTTAAGGTAGCTCACCTCTGAATTAGGGAAATCAAAATGGCTTTGAGTATTATAAACATCAAGTCATAAATAATTACAAAAATAAATGTGATAACAATTCAAATCAGAAAATACTGACTTCAGATTTCCTCATCACTATTCCTAAAACCTAGCCTTTAGATTTCAAATTATATCTAAGTCATCACATACCTGTTTGCTATTCCCCCAATCTTAAAATAGAGGGAATTAAAAGAAAGAATGTGATAGGGGTTCAAGACATTGTGTAGAGGATAAGGCACTTGCCCTGCAAGAAACTGACCCACATTCAATCCCTGAGCACAGTCAGTGTGGCCCAAAGGGCCAATACTAAAACGTATAATTCCAACTATCAGAACAAATACACATTAGTCACATTATTCTGTATTGTTTTGAAAAAGAGAAAAGTAGCAGGGGCCACAGAAGACAGATAAAAGACCCAGAACACATACTTTATATGCAGGAGCACCAAATGTGACTCCTGGCAACTATGTGGTCTAAAAGCCATACTCACCAGGGGCAAAACAGGCTATGAAAGTGCATTTTATTTGCATCTTCATGTTTCTTGCTATCTTTTGGATACTATCAATTTCTATGCCAACTTAGTGTGTGCATCATTTGGTTCAAGTTCATTATTTCTTTAATACTATACTTCAGTTTATTTTACCCTGTGAAGTAATTCACTGATTCTGATATTCTTTCCCAAATTCAATCCATACTCCTGTCTATCTTCTTTGGCTATGGGTCCCACTCTTTCACTGCATTCAATTGCTTTTTTACTGCCAATTCATAGGTATGAAGAACTTGATTTCGGCAAGACATTTATTATTTTGTTCTATTCCTATACTACTTATCAAAAAAATATATAGAAACCACAACACCCAAAAAGAGAGCGCGAAAGGGAATGTCCTGCCAGAGGCGGGGTGGGGGTGGTGGGAGGGATGCTGGGACCACTGGTGGTGAAATGAGCTCTGGTGGAGGGATAGGTACTCAATCATTGTATGACTGAAACATAAGCATGAAAGTCTGTAAGCCTGTAACTGTACCTCACAGTGATTCACTAATAAAAAATTTTTTAAAAAATCAATTAACTACAATATCAGCAACAGAAAAGTTTAGTAGAGGTACTTGAAGAAAAATAAAATGAGATAAGGGAAAAAAATACATAGCAAAGACCAAGAAAGATAAAAACTATTACAGTTTACTGGGCCAGCGCAGTAGCACAGTCGGTAGGATGCTTGCTTTGCATGCCAACACAGGTCTTATCCCAAGCACTCCTGCAAAGAGTAATCCCTAAGCAGTATGGTGTTACCTCACCCCAAAACGGTGACAACTGTACATATGGAAATGAACTAAACCATTTTAATAGTGATTATTATACTCAAAATTCAAAGAAAGAAGTGACAGTGCAAGCTAAAAACACTCCATTAACTCAGAGGATCTCAAAAGATGGAAGGTCATGATTGCATGCAAGAAGCTAGGTTTCCAATCCCAACCACCCTGTGACAGCCACCAGAGTCTTCTACAGACCAAACTCCAAGTCAAGCACAAGAAAGTACAAAAATCAAATTTCTGCAAACTTTTAAAAAGTGACGAACTGGAGAGAAGATAAAAGATTTAAAAAAAAAAAAAGAGCGGCTGGAGTGATAGCGCAGCAGGTAGGGTGTTTGCCTTGTATGCAGTAGACTCGGGTTCAATTCCCAGCATCCCGTATGGTCCCCCGAGCACCGGCAGCGATAATTCCTGAGTGCAGAGCCAGGAGGAACCCCTGTGCATCGCTGGGTATGACCCCCAAAAGGAAAATCAATAAATGATTAAAAAAAAGAGCATTGGGCTGGAGCAATAGCACAGCGGCTAAGGCATTTGCCTTGCACGTAGCCAACATGGCCAACACAGGTTCGATTCCCGGCATCCCATATGCTCCCATCCCATATGGTCCCCCGAGCACCGCCAGGAGCAATTCCTGAGTGCATGAGCCAGGAGAAACCCCAGAGCATCGCAGGGTGTGCCCCAAAAAGCAAAAGAAAAAGCATTAAAATACAAATTATCTTGTATGCAGTTATGCCCAGTTTAAATCCCTGGTACTACATACAGATGACCAACGCCAGGGATAGCCACATAGCACCAGCTATGGCCCAAACATCCTCCCCCCAAACCAAGACAATGAAAAATAAAAGTACTGGTTCAGAACTTTTTTAGGAATACAAACAGGTACCAATCCACACAACAGATTCTTCAAAACCATAATGGAGAAAAGGTTTGAAGGCTCTATGGAAATACCAGTGTCATACCATATATATGGTAGTATATTCAATTCCAATTAACAAATGAGGGAAGGGTGGGGAGGGGAATTGAACCTTTTTCAACTGAGTAGAAAATCAAGCATTTTCTACTGCTGTTACAAAATGAGAAACCATTCACAATCCTTGCAAAAATGTGTAATATGATCAAACAGATCTCCTTAAAAAGAAATAAAAAAGTGGGGAGGAACTTAGGGATAACTCAGTGCTATGACACCTGTCTTGCTAGCATTTTGATTCTCAGCAACAATCCAAGCAAAAATCCACTGGCTGTCCAGTATCCATGTGCCATAAAATGTGTGCATTTATGTACAAATACACAGCACACAACCCCCCAAATGAATTTTTTTCAAGCATCAAACCAAGTGCTTGATCCCCAATTACTCCAAAACACAAAGTGAACTACTTTTATGTAAGACACATAAAATATTCCCAGTAGAATCTAAATGGTTATCAGGAAGAGACTGAGGGAAGAGATTTTTATAAAAGGGATCCTTATCTGAGCACTGTATATAGGAGCTGGAGAGATAATACAGATAGGGCATCTGCCTTGCACACAGACTGGATTTGACTCTGAGTCCGCATCCAAGAGGACTCTGATCCCCAGATCCACAAGGAGTAATCCCTGCAGGTAGAGCCAGGATTCTTAAGTCCTGAACACAAGCTGGGTGTGGTTCAAAAAAGGAAAATAAAACATGGTATCAATCTTCATGAATACCAGCTTGAAGACTTTTCTGTGACTGCAGAACATAGAGCCCATGTGAGAATACTGAAGTTTGTATTGTTTCAATCATTATTTTGATGTTAGAAACTACTTTTATTCTTTGTTAGGAGAGATATTACCACAGGTACTGTCTTGCACACAGTCAACCCAGGTTCAATCCCCAGCACCATATATGGTCCCCCTTAAGGACCGCCACAGTTGACAGAGCTGGAAGTTAACACAGCACAGGTTATCTAGGGGTAGCAGGGGGCTGGGACACATCTTGAAATGCTCAGGGGGTATTCCTGGCTCTGTAATCAGGAATTACTCCAGACGGTACTCAGGAAACCATATGAGATACCAGGGATTGAAGAGGTACCAGGGATTGAACCTGTGTTGGTCCTATGCAAGGCCCTACCTGCTCTGTCCCCTACATTTTTTCTTAACATACTTTAGTAAGTTTCTTAACCTGCAAAGTGTTAGTTTATGGCCATCCTACAACTATGTTATCAATAACTTACGTCAAGAATGCACAAATCTTCCTATAACCCCCGAATGGAAAAATGGAAAAGTCGAGCATTACCCTACTCAAGAGGAACTCCCAAAGAGGGATATCTAGTTCAGAGATAGGGTGCCAAGCACTGAATTTGATAACATGGTACTGAAAATAAAAAAAAAAACCCAATTGTAAGCGTGAATGGCAAAAATTATGGAAATAACCATCTCTGAACAACCAAAATCTGTCAAAGTATCTTGGTGTCACTAATTGTAGGCATTTCAATAAATTTTACATCAAATGAAAAGGAGGATAATTTCAGTTATTTTAGATCCCATCTTTGTGTGTGGTGTGGTGACATGGAATAAACTGATGGCCTCTCACAGACAAGGCAGGCACACAAGGGCTGGATCCGTGGTTCATGTAGCAAAACTTGTTCATTTTGGCTATACTGCCAGCACTGCCAGTAATCCCTGAGCACATAGCCCATCCCAACAAATAAAAGTTAAACGCAGGCACTTTACCACTGAGCCACAACCTCAACCTCAGAATTATCATTTTTAAAATGGTTCCTTCACCAAACTCTTCAAAGGCTAGCTCAAAAGCAGCTCAATAAACGAATGTCTGTGCTTTGCTTGTACAAAGGTCTGCACCCATACTATACTATGAGCACCACTAGGTCCCGGTTGTTCATCGATTTGCTCGAGCGGGCCCAGTAACATCTCCATCATGAGACTTGTTACTGTGTTTGGCATATCGAATACAACACGGGTAGCATGCCAGGCTTTGCCATGTGGGCGAGATACACTCGGTAGCTTGCCGTGCTCTCTGAGAGGGGCAGAGGAATTGGAACCGGCCTGTCCGGGCTGTCTGTGTGCAAGGCAAACGCCCTACCTGCTGTGCTATCACTCCAGCCCACCACTAGGTATGATAAAAAAAAAAAAAGTGCGTGGGGGGGGGAGGTGGAATTCAACAAACGGCTATTAATATCTACTTTCTCTGAAAACGTTTTTTTCCCCCCCAGAGGCCCTGCACCGACCCGACTGACCCCGTTTCAAACCCACCCCCACCATGCCAAGCAGTATCATCACTCATGAGCATGATAATCTACCAGGTGCAGCCAAAATGAAAAGAACAATAACTAAACTTCTTCAGGGAACATGCACTAAAGTGCTCAGAGCTTACATCTGAATTTGTGCTCAGGAGTAACTCCTGAGGTTGCTTGGATGGACCACAGGAATCGAAGGTGTCAGGAATCAAAGCAGAGCTTGCAACAAGATAAACCTTGTATTTCCTCTCTGGCTTCCAAATCAAAACATGAGGAAACTCGGGGCTGGAGCAATAGCACTGTGGGTAGGGCGTTTGCCTAGCCAAGAGGCTGACCCAGGTTCAATTCCCAGCATCCCATATGGTCCCCTGTGCACCGCCAGGGGTGATTCCTGAGTGCAGAAGTGCAGAACCAGGAGTAACCCCTGTGCATCACCAGGTGTGACCCAAAAGGCAAAAAAACACCTCAAATCAATAAATCTTGATGGGGAGCCTACATATTGAGGCACATGCAGATACGCAAAAAAAAAAAAAAAAAAAAAAAAAAAAAAAAAAAACCCCAAACAAAAAAACCCCACCAAAAATCTCAAATCCAAAACTATGTAATACAGGTCACTATTTATAATCCAACAGGAAAAAAGCATGAACACTCAATGAATTCAACATGCAGGAAATTTATCCTTAAAAAAAAAAAAATTAGGGCAGGAGCAATAGTACAGCAGGTAGGGTGTTTGCCTTCCATGCAGGCATCCCATATGGTCCTTCAAGCACAGCCAGGAGTAACCTTAGTGCAGAGCCAGAAGCAACCCTAAAGCAACACTGGGTGTAACCCAAAAAGCAAAAAAAATATATAAAATTAAAAAAAAAATAGTGGTCTGTCTTAAGTGAGGCAGTTTCTAATGTATTAAGAAACAGAAAGGCAGGGAAATAGCATTTGACATAGAAAGGACATAGCCATTCCTTTCACTATTTCATACTTTGCAGTTTGGGTTTCTGCCACCAATAAGCAATCTGCCCCATCACAATTACACTTGTTTCTAAACACTTAAGGGGAAAATAGTCATTAATTGTATGACAGATCTCTTTAAGTGAAAAATTTTAAATGTGCATCAACAGGACATGAGATATTTAAGGAGCTTGCCTCACATGTAGCCACTACAGGTTTAATCCAAGGCAACACATAAAGGTCTCCCTGGGCCATGCCAGTACTCCCTGAACCCAGAGCCAGACATAAGCCCTAAGTGGGGAGGAAGAAATCAACCTGGAGTGCGACTATTTGCTCAGAAAAGCAAGCAAAAATAAATGTGCACTTTTTGGATATCATTTAAAACCAATATCGATTGGTCATTTTATTGTAATTTATATGACAACCTGCCTAAAAGCAATAATTCCAAACAAAATTTTTTAATTTTGGTTTTCAGAGTCATACCCAGTGTTAGATCAGGATTTGCTCAGTGACCACTACCCTCAGAAATCACTCCTGACTGAGCTCCAGGGACAATATAAGACAAGGATCTGACCCAGGTGGCTGCATGCATAATAAGCCCCTTACTGAGAACAGTACCACTGTCTTCCTATTGTTCATTGATTCACTGGAGCGGACACCAGTAAAGTAACATCTCACAACAAATCATGAAACTTGTTTCTGTTTTTGGCATATTGAATTCATCATGGGGAGCTTGCCAGGCTCTCTGAGAGAGGCGGAAAAATCGAATCCAGGTCGGCCATGTCGGCAGCTTGCAAGGCAAATTCCTTACCCGCTGTGCTATCACTCCAGCCCACTGAGAAAAGTATGTATTTCTAATTTAGAAATATAAAGAGCACCAACATTCGTTTCATTCTGTTTTTAAAATCATGATTTCAAGGGATCGGAGCGATTAAACAGTGTGGTAGGTTTCTTGTCTTTTAAGCAGACCCAGATTCAATCCCCAGAACTCCCTCCAGCCTATTGAGTGCTTCCTGAGCAGAGCCAGGAGTGGCCTAAAAATGAAAATAAATAAAATAATAAAAATTAAAAAATTTCATTTCATAATTGCATTTGTAATTTGTAGATTAGTGAATACAAATTTTACAAAATCAGGTGAATAAAACTGTTTTAATTTCAAATAATTTTAAATATCGTGTGACTGAATGACCAATAAGATACACATGTAAACATGAAAAGAATCCAGTGAACCATACCAACTGAGAATTGCCAAAAACTGCCAAAAATGGGAAGAAGCACCTGGAAGCTAAGAAAATTTCCAGGAATAATCAAATCACAATTCACACCAATGAAGGCTATGAAGATAAGATAGCTTCAATGTCTGGAAAGCTTGTATGCTGAGAACCCAGGGTTTAAACCCTGGAACCACATGGTCCACTTATGCCACCAATGAAAGATTCCCAGCACTGACAGGGAGTTCTATTACACCAAAGGTGGGGCTGAAGTGATAGTGATAGTACAGTGGGTACGACATCTGTCTTACAAGAGGCCCACCCGGATTCAATCCCTAGCAGCTCATTCCCCCCCCACACACACACATCAGGAAGTAACCCCTGAGCATTGCTGGGTGTGACCCCAAAAATAATAAAAACCACTGAGAGTGGGCAAAAGAAAACATTAAGCAACAACAGAATAACATGTAGGCTGCCTGGATTGAATTCATGCAACTTATATAAGAAATTTTCCAAGTGTAAATAGTATTTATGCAAGTTTATAAAGTTAAATCAAATAAGTGAATACAAATTAAGGTTTTATTCCCAGAGATCATAGGGGTTGAGACTATGGGGTGTCTCCCACAGGTAAAGTATCAATGCCAGCCCTTTTTGCACCATGTCCCCAGTCCCCAAATTTAGAAATTGTAACAGTAGCAGGGCTGGAGAGATGCTAAAGGTTTGCCTTGTATGCAGCCGACCCAGGTTCCAGTTGTAGCACCAGAGCATGGCACCCAAACATGCCCAGAATTAAATCCTGAGTGCAGAGCCAGGAGTAACCCAGGATAATCTGCCAGGTATGGCCACGAAACAAAGTAGTATTTTCAGAAAACTGATATGCCATCTTCTACAAATTACTTTGCTCATGACATAGGAAAGACAAGTCAGACTAAGTGCCCTCAGGCCTAGAACCACTCCTGTTTTACAACTTCACCAACTGGTGCTGTGAGGGGCAGGAAGACCAAAGTATCTTGCTAAAAAAGCTTTAGAGGGGCTGAACAGCACAGCAGGTAGGGCACTTGCCTTGCATATGGTCAACCTGGGTTCAATTCCCAACATCCCATATGGTCCCCGAAGTATTCCTGAGTGTAAATGCAGGAGTAAGTCCTGAGCATTGCAAGTAAGGCCCCCAAACAAAAAAAAAGGGGGGGGGGGGAGGGAGAGCTTTTAATGCAAGAGAACTAGCATAGTAGGCAGGGCTTTTGAAACTGTCAGCAAGACAATTTCAACCCCTCCCAGCACTACATGTGGTTCTAAGTACCACTGGTGAGGGGCTGGACAAATGCATTAAATAGCTTGCTTTTAATGCTTTGAAATTAAGCCCTTCTCTCTAATCCCAATACCAGTTTTGACCAGACTAGGTTATTATTATTCTTTGTATTACGTCCTGCATTTTTTTTGTTTTGCTTTTTGGGTCACACCTGGTGATGCACAGGGGTTACTCCTGGCTCTGCACTCAGGAGTTACTCCTGGTGGTGCTCAGGGGACCATATGGGATGCTGGGAATCGAATCCGGGTCGGCTGCGTGCAAGGCCTACCCGCTGTGCTATCTCTCCAGCCCCTACCTCCTGTATTTTTCACGACCATCTAATCTCATCCTCTAAAATTGAGAATCTGATCTCTCCCCCCAATTTGGAATTTGTCTTTGAAGAAATTATAAAACTTTCTGGTATGCATTCAAAATTGCTGAATCAGGTTGAAGATTCCCCTTCTCACCAAGGCATTTCCTGAATTCCGAGTGTGAGAATAAAGTTCAGCATTATAAAATACATTCCATGTGTATAAGCCTTGGTTCACTGGCATTGGAAAATGTCATTTAGGACATTTCTTTTCACACTTCTAACAGGGTCTATGCTTACCTCTAACCACATGGTGTTATTACCTCACTCATCTGTCTCCCTTGGCAGTCTGTGAGGCCCTGAAGAACTATTAAACCTTTTTTATCTCTAAAACCACAAGAACATCATCCACAATATAATGCACTTAATTCAATTAACAAAGAATGAAAATGAAGTTACCATGAAAAACAACCACACAATGAGTTATCAGAATCGGAGAATAAGAAATGGCTTTTATATAGTATGTGGCATCAACAAACTTGGACCCTAAACGGAAAATTTTCCATCGTCTAGAGCATTATTTCTCCATCTTTTTCTCACCATAGCTGCCTTCCAGCCTTATTTGTTCCTGTAGTGCCTATACTAGTGGCTGGCTTCCTAGTCTTTTGTGTTGGTTCCCCCCACCTCCATTTTATGATTTTCACCCATGGCCCTCTTAGAAAACCCTGGAAGTTCATGGCATCCAGATGAAACTGCTCTAGAGACAGGTACAAGAATGCTTGTACTATTGGTGAAGTAGCGTATCATTACATTAATCCCAAACGTTAATATTAGGACTATTGTACAAGATGGGCACTAAATTAAAAACAAAGGGCCTGAAGATAGCTCATCTAGCTGCAGGACTGAATCCAATCCCTAGTTCTACATGGAACACAGATGAGAGCAGCTACTGAGTACTGAGCTGGAACTGCTCAGCTATGCTGGAATGTGGCCAAAAACTAGAAAATAACTAATTAGCAGGGAGGAAAAAAAGCCCATTCTTTAAAAGTTCCCAAGTACCACTGGGAGAACCCAAAACAAAAATATTTTAATTTCCACTCTTAGAATCAGGGTGATACCTCAACATATGCCTTAGAAATGAATTCTTGAGTTTAAAGTTCAGCATTGTCATGACCTCCCAGTAACACCATGTAGATGGGATCTTTTTGTTTTTAATGAATATGGGGACCAGAAGGGGGGGAAATGAGCCAAGAGCTTTTTTTTTTTAAAAGCTAAAACAGAGCTTCATTCTTTGGTGTCAGAGCACCTGCATGCAGGTGGCCCCAAAACAAACACCAGTTCCCCACCATTTCAGCATCTATTAAAGCATCTACCACAAATTATCAAAATATTCCACTATTATTGTCAGTACATAGGCACAGGCTACTCTCTGAAATCTACATTTTATTAACCTTTTATAAATGGGCCAGATATTTGTTTGGGGGTCCACATTCAACAGTGCTTAGGAACTACTCCTGTCTCAGGACTGGGTTTGGGGAGGTGAAGAATGACACTGGATGCCAAGGGTGGCAAATGCTTTCCTACATGCAAAGCCCTAGATTCGTTCCTTATTCATGCTTGAGTCAAAGAATTATCTAAAATATGGTCAAAGCTAGAAGTCAATGAAAAAGCTAAATCAGCTCAATCTTAATCTCTGCTAACTGGATACATAGGTTATACATAGGATTTCTTCCTGAAATTAAAAAAAAAAAAAGCAGCTTACCCTAAGGAGAAAGCTCAAAGGACAAGAATGCATTTTCTGTACTCTGGAAACAAAGTTTTTACCCCTGGCACATGATTCCAAGAGCATCGAACCAGGAATCACTGAGCACAGCTAGGGTGTGATCCACACCCCAAAATTTGAAGGAAAAAAAAAAAAGATAGATATCCCTTGAAGGGATGAGAACTAGTACAACTGGCAGGGCACTTGCCTTGTACAGAACCTACCACAATTCCACCCCCCTGCACACCATATGGGTACCAAGTCTTGCCAGGGGTGGTCAGAGCTCAGAGACAGGAGTAAACTCTGAGCACTACTTGTGGCCCCCAAACAAACAATAAAATATATTTTCTCAGGGATAGCCTTTATGGCACTTGCCTTGCATGCAGGTGACTCTGGTGAGAGACCAGGTACCCAAGGTGGTCTCTGAGCCCAAGAATGATCCTGGAGTACAGAGCCAGGAGCTCTGTGTGGCCCCAGAGGAACAGAGTGTGGCCCCAAAATAAACAAAAACATCCTTTCTGTGGGTAAAATCCATCTGCCAAAATGGAGATGCCAATAATTAAAACAAGGCAATCCCCACAATATAAATCAAGATATGGCCTTCCATTATTGTATTGTAGCACAGTCTTAGTCTAACATTAAAAAGAAATTTGGGGTGGGGAAAGCTTTGTGTTTGGGTCACATCCAGTAGTGCTCAGGAATTGACAGAACTCAGGGATCTATGTACTGCTTCTAGGCACCTACTGTATTATTCATTTTACACCCATTCTATTAATTTTAGTAATAAAAATATCTAAGAGGCCAGAGTTTTGGGGTTAAGCACTTGCCCTGTGGCTCAGTTCAATCCCCAGTCCCCTAGCACTCCCAGTAATCTGCAGTACCAAGCAGCGCTGCATCTTGGATCCTCACAATCAAGGATTGGTTGGCGGAAAAATTGCTGGGAGAGTCCCATTATCTATTCCCATGCCCGTACTGCTTAGGAGGCCAGGGGTTGGGGGGGGGGGAGGGGAGGGGATGGGGGACACAAAAGACCCAGTAATCATTAATCATAAAGCGTAAAGATAGTACAGTGCATCTGCCTTGCTCACAATCCATAGGGTTTAATCCCAGAAGTGATCTGAGAGCACTCCCAGATATGGTCAAAAAACAAACAAGACTATACAGGGCTAATGCACTTGCCTCGCTCTGACCTGTGTATAGTCTCAAAACAGTACTACCAGGAGTGATCCTGAGAACTGTGGTAAGACTTGTCAAAGCCCCTAAAAGCAGTGTTCCCCCTCAAATTCCAATAAATAAAAAATAAAATCCTGTAGTTAAAAAAAAAATCTTTAAGTACTGTAAGATGACAAAATTAAACCACTTTCAAGTTTGCAAGCTAAAAACTCGATTATCCTACTTATTCATAAAATGCCATTACTGTGCAAAATAGAGGGCGCCTCATTTGGGAAATCTTTTGTAAACACAGACAAAAAAGCTCATTTTTAAAATGTTTTTACATTTCTGAATGTTATTACCTACACCACACAACTAAACTTAAATTGATGCACATTCCCTAGTCTTTGCAATGAAACCAAGTGGACCTAACACCTCTTACCATCACCCAGGAAGGGTGTGCATCTGTTCCGAAGGCCCCCCTGGCTCCAGGTCATCCTGGCTGCTGCTGCTCCAGGCTGGGCATCCATGTTGCTGCAGCTTGTGGTTTGTGAGGGGTAGTAGTGTACAGGAAGGAGAATGGAATTTTAAGGGAAACAGGAGGAAGATGGCTTTCTGGGAAAACGCCATCACCATCATAGGTGTTAAATAGTACCACACACATTTTATTGCAGCACAGCTTAAAAATTTAACAAATGAAAGATTAAAAATAAAAAAAATAAAAATAAAAAAATTAAAAATACAGACGTCCAGAGATGTTCTAAACAGTTAAGTTAAAGATCAGGAAAAATAAGGTCACAGACTTAACAGCCAGTAAAATTCTTTCGAGCGTGGGGAAGGGGATGAGGATAAGGGTGGGGTTGGGAGAGAAAAGGTTCATGTGATCAATCCACTTAAAAATACTAAAGCCTTCACTTTCTCTCCCAAGATGCAAAACTCCAAAGTCAGTCAGGAGGCCGGAGAAATTCTTATGAACATTCAGAAAAACTCGATTTTAATCCGGTTAAAAATCATCAGTGTTATCATCATCATCATCATCACCATCATAAATATAATAAATAATAATAGTAACTAGTAACAACAATAAAAAGGAAATCAGCGGAAAGTCAGGAAAAATGTAAAAAAAAAATTGAAATATAACTTACTGTAGCTGAAGATCAAAAAAATCTCACTGTAAAAAAAAAAAATAAAAATAGCCCAGATTAGAAAAACGGGAGGTGCAAAAATGTTAAGTCAGTAAAGTTCATTTCTTTTCTTTCCAAAAGCAGTTTCCACAAAAACCGCAAGGGTAAAGTTCTTAGTAGCAGACAAGCAAAGCCCTTTCCACATCATCAATCAATCTTAAAAATACACGAGGAAGTAGAGAGGTCAGTTATAAGAGGCTAAAAGGCTCCTCCTCCTCTAACCCAACTGCTGCAGAAAAAAATAGAAATTTTAAAAATTACATCTTAAATCCAAATCCCGTTTTTGGAAACAATTAAAAAAAAACACCTGTAAATTTGCCGTAGTGCACACCAAGTTGCATTATGTATAAAATATCTTTATAAAATCAGTTTTGGTATGGGAATGTGTGTGTTCTGGAAGGGTGGGGAAAGGAGGTTAAAAATCAAAGCTGAGCTCCAGTGAGTAGGGATGGGGTTCGCCTTGCTGCCCTGTGAAAGGAGAAGGGACAGATTGAGTCAGAGTTCCTCAGAAATGTTGTGCCCTAAACCCCCAAGACAGAAGTATCTGTCCATTGCATCTAACACATGTTGAAAGCATATCATTTGCACTGGGATGGGGAGAGCTGCTAAAGAATCATCACCTCTACCAGTGACTATCTTCAGTTCATTAATAAGTGAATGATATTCCATTGCCCTAAGGGTCTCAAAAAAGGGCTACATTCAAACATCCATCTTTTAATAGCAATTTGGGCAAAGAAAATACAGAAAACCCAGCTCAATGGAGATGAAGTGAATAAATGTGAATTATGGAGGAAAGCAGAATCTTAGATTTTAAATTTTTAACTCCACGGTATTACCCTGATACAGACAGAAGGGGGATCGTCTATCATGAAGATACGTGCTAGAGTTGACGTCTATTTTCAATACCAATAATGCCAGCTACGAGATTTGACAGGCTCTAAAATAAAGGGGATGGGGCAAGATGTTTTTTATAAGAGGCAAGCAGGAGCACATTTATTGCACTCACTGACAGAACAAAAAACCACAGATGGATTACAATGGCTACTGAATATTTAATGTCATTAAACAGGCATAAATTTATGTTCCTTAGTGAATTTGTTTTGTGCTTAGAAACTTGTGTAACTATTCCAAACACAAAAGATTTCTTTTTTAGCTAAAAGGTTTGCAATTAATCTATTAATAAGAATGATGAGCCTGGGGCCAGTGACATAACTCAAAGGACTAGTGTTCATGTTTTGCATGCTAAAGGCCCAGTACCCCCAAGCACTGCAGAATGTGGCAAAACTAATTAAAAAACTTCTCCCATTTTAATATTCAGCCTTCAAATTAAGTTACATTATCTTGGAAACTAAAAAACAAAAAACAAACTTCAAGTTGTAGGTAAGTGTTCGAGTATCTCCATATAACTGTAGGAACAGATGTACAAAGGCTAAAATTTTGACGGTTAAAAAATCAAAAAAAGACAAATTTGGGGCTAGAGTACATAGGTGCTAAGGTGCTTGCCTAGCATACAGCAGACCCTGTATCTCATAGGCTCTCTCAGCACACTAAACTGTAACCCCTGACCCCACCACTGAATGTAGCCCAAAAATGAAAAATTGGGGCCCCACCATGGGTAAGAGCAATAATACAGTAGGTAGGGCACTGCCTTGCACATGGTCAACAAAGGTTCTCTGGCATCCATATGGCTCCCCTGAAGAAGACCCTCAGACATAAACCCTGAGCATCGCTGGGTGTGGCCCCCCAAAGTGTACAAATATATAAACCACAAAGTTGAAGAAAATTTGTATTTTAATGTAACCTCCCTTGAATTGGTGCTCGGGAATACCTTCAATTACGTTAATCCTAAGTATGTCACAAGACATAAGCTTAAAAGCAGCAATTAATATGGGAAAAAGGATTTATGTATCTCAGTCAGGATTATCTCCCAAGACATAAGACTTTACAATTAATAGTTTACCAGGATTACAATTAGTCTAAGTGCACATTTTGTATCTATACCCCACCCCAGAACACAATTAAAATTTTGGAGGTGGAGACCCACCAATTTTTAACCAGACCTCTTGTTGATAATAAGCTGAGTTTATCAGAAACCTCTGTATCCTAGTTAGGACCAATTAATTTGGGGGGACAGGGAGGCAGGCACCCCATCGCACAGGTGATGGTGCTCAGAGCTTACTCCTAACAGACTTGATGGACCATATGGGTGCCAGGGCCCCAAAGGGGTTTGCTGAGTGCAAGGCAAGTGTCTTATTGGTTGTACTATCTTTCCAGACCCAAGACCAATAAACAAAATGCCAAATTCACCAACTGCTTACTGAGACCAATATTTTAACTGTATAAACTACTATAGAATGCACCAATTTAAAAACTTGACCCTAACCACTTTCTCCCTTCTTCAGTATTTTAAGAACATAAGCAGTTGCGTTGTATCGAATAGTTTTGGACCTTACCAGTTGATTCTTTAGTAAATTTAATACATACAAAACATTTCCTTTCTTATCCCCGGAACCACATTAAGGGTGACCCAGCACCACCAGGAGTGATCCCTGAGCTCTACCGTGGCCCAGCCCTCACCACCCCCCCCCCCAAAAGCTTTCTCAAAACTGCGAGTTACCCTGATCACAATAATGTACAGTTACATAAAAGAATAAATGTTACCCAAAGATTGCTTGGTTGGAGATTGAAAAGGTCTTAAAACTTAATAGTAATCACTAAAACACACACACACACACACACACACACACACCCCTGTGGTGCCAGAACTGAACTCCAGCACCACACGGGCTCACACACAAGACAAATGATCTACCACTGAGCTCCATCACCAGCCCCTATAATTACTTCAAATAAAACTTTTTTTAGGGCTGGAGACAGTAAGGCGCTTGCCTTGCACATGCCCAACCTGGTTTGATCCTTGGCATCCTACATGGACCATCAGGATTAATTTTTAAGTGCAGAGCCAGGAGTAACTCAAAAATTATATATATATATACACATCATTTCCAGCCTTCTAGCCACCAATGTCTTGACTTTATAAATAAGAAATTAACCAGGCCAAATTATATTAGTTATTGGACTTGCCTTGCATGAACTCCACCTGGGTTTGATCCCCTGCACCACACATATGGTCTCTTGACCACAGCCAGGAGTAATTCCTGAACTAGTGGTAAGCCTGAAGTGCCACAGGATGTGACCCCCAAACAAACAAAAAACCCAAAAAACCCCAGGAAAAGAAAGCAATCTAAGCATTTATTAAATTGAAGTCCAGAAAATTAATTTCTGACACAATTATCAGGGTAAAGGAAAAATAAAATCCTCCTAACCTTTAAACCAACATTCTCAACTATTACACTCCCTAGTTAACATACTTTTGTCAGCTGGTGTAGATCAAAGTAGTCATTTTGTAATTTGAAAGGCTTATTGCTGAAATTTAATTCACAACAAGGTAAAAGTGAAACCCTCTAGAGTCCTAATTAATAACTATGTTTAAGTTCTCACTGCAGCATCTACCACCACTCCCATGGCATGGAGAAACAAAAAGATCCTTAACACCTGTAACTTAATGATCCTTCTTAAACCATTCCTTTTTGACCCACTTAGAACATTCTACCAATTCCTACTTATTTAAAAAGCTGAGATTGCAAATATTCCTTATATTGCCAAAACTTCTCAAACTTCAGTGCTAAGCTGCAGATTTTATGTAAGATTGTCCTGCTAAAGTGAATCTGTGGCCATTATGCAAAGCTTATTAATGGAAAAATTGTGGGGCTTGGAGGCATGGTACAGCTGGTAAAGCACTGGCCTTACAGGCAGCCAAGTGTGGTCCCCTGAGCGCCCATCACCACCAGGAGTGATGCCTGAGCAGAGCCAGGTTTGCCCCAAAACCAAAATGGGGGGAGGGGCAGAGAAGAGTCAAAACTACTCAAAACAGAGTCCTGGAATTGTGTGCAAGCAATGATAGGTGAGTAAACTGTATTAAATCAAAGTGTCACCTCTATACAATACTAACCGAGAGAACCTAATAGTAACTCTAAATCAAGTGAACCACCCTTCAATTAATTTCAGTTCCTGCCAACTGTTTTTAATTGAAACATTTGTCAACAATATTAAATAGATATCTAAAATGAGTTGAGAGGCTGGAGTGATAGCACAGTGGGTAGGACGTTTGCCTTGCACGCGGCTGACCCGGGTTCGATTCCCAGCATCCCATATGGTCCCCTGAGCACCGCCAGCAGTAATTCCTGCGTGCAGAGCCAGGAGTTAACCCCTGTGGATGGCCGGATGTGACCCAAAAAGCAAAAAGAGTTGATAGGTTTCCTTATCTAATTTATAGCTGTTCTGCGTAATAATCTTTAGATTTTGGGGCCACACCCAACGGTGCCGAGGGAAATCATGTGGTGCAGAGGATCCAATCCAGACCCCTCAGGGGCAAGGAGAGCCTATCGCTTTGTATGTGACCCACCTGTTTCCATCCCCAACACCCCTTTTGTTCCCCCAACAAGGCCAAAAAGAAAGGGGGGGGGGCACTGTCGGGTGTGGCTCCAAAAAAGAAAAAAGAAATAAACATGCAATTCGGCCCATAGTTTTCTCTCTCCCTCCCTAAACCTTTTCTGGGTTTAACACAATTAGTCAACCGCATTTGAACACGAGTTAATAAAAAACTATTAAGGGCTAAAGCGCTAGCTCAAAGGTCTTGGGGCTTGAGCACATGCGGAAGGTTCAGGTTTAATCTTGCCGCATGGTTCCACCCCACACCAGCACTGCAGGGAGCGACCCCCCATTCACTAGGCGTGGCCCCAAACAAAAACTATTCCTTAGATAAAGTGGTTAACGTTAGCAAAAATTTCCTACTGTAATACTTGGGTAATAGGAAACACGTCGCCATTCATGGCCCCTACCCAACACCCAAGCCAAGTTCCGATGGCTTGTAAAATCAGCCACAGAATCCTCAAAGTAAATCACATTTCCAATCTAACATCCGTCGCAGGACGTTAAAATTAACAAATCTAATTCTCGCAACGAAGTCTCCCGCCCCAGGTGCAGTCTGGGAATTTCCGCCAGGCTTCTCTAATCAGGTTATTCTAAGACAGAAATAAACCGCTTTCGGTACCTAAGGATTCCAGAAACGGGGATTCCGAAAAACCACCACTTGATCCCAGGGAGGAAAATTGCTTACTAGATGCGCCACTAATTCAAAACGCCCCTGGCAGCCAACGCTTCGACGTTGGCTGGAGAGAAAGACAGGAATACCTACCTCAAGCAAAGTTCCACTAACTTAAAATATTTCAAGTGATTTTGTAACCTGCAGATAAAAAGTCAGCTTTAATTACTCCGGTGAATTGCAGTATTCGTCACAGAACTGAAAATGACCGCGGCCCATCATTCGCTCGAATAGGGAAAGGGGGGGGGGGGAGAAGTCAGCAAATATGAAACCATTGTCGATGATACTTATTCCTGTGCCCTGCGGCACACGCTCCAGAACTGCGAGGCTGGCGGTAAAATTTACTTGGTAACCCCTTCCCCATCTCCCGTCCAACTGCAAAACCTAACAGAGGCACGGGCTCTACATTAACCCATCTATGAGCGAGCTTCTTGGATCTTCCCTTTCAAGATCTCTCGGAATCTTCGCGGTCGGAGAAAATGAAAGAAAAGCCGTTAACACAGGGAAAGCGAAAAGAGGCAAAAGGACGTTTTACCCCGGCTGATCGCGTCCTAGAGGACACCGGGTTAAATCCACGCGAGGGTTGAGGCCTACAAAACACATTCGCGCTGAAGACCTACCCCGACCGCCACCCCCAGCCCCGCCGCCAACGCCAGCAAACAGAATAAATGCGGGCATGCAGACTCCGCCGAGGGGAGGGTTCCCTCGTCTTCTCTCCCGCATCCCCTCGCGCTCCCCGAGGAACCCAGCAACTCCTCTCCTTCCGCCCCCTCCACTTACCAAAGGGGGAGGGAGAAGAGATTCGATTCTGAATCTCCCACTCCCGGGTTCTACGTGGAGAAGTCGACTGCTGCTCGAGGTGGGCAACGTTGTGTCAACCGCTCAGCCTTCGCCTCTTCACAAAATGGCCCCCGAGTCTCCTCTGCCGCCGAGACGAAGGCCTAGGCCCCGCCCTACTCCTGGGGCTACTGCTATTGGCTGCGTTATTTCTCGCTCGCGCTTCTCATTAGACAGTGGAACTGCTCTTCACAATTCTGTCCAATCACAATTAGCAGGGGGCTCGCCTAAGGGACAGAATTTCCACATGCGTGAGAGACATTCGTTTATAATTGGCTCGTCGTCCTGTCGTTTATCAGATGGACAATGTTGATTGGTCACTGTACCCGACGAAGAGCTGGGGGGGAAACTTGCCTTTGTATCGCGCACCAGTTCACATCCGGGACTCTGGCGGGCTGATGGGCGGCGCTGCTGTCCTATCCCCGTTCTCGGAGAGCCCGCTAAAAGGCCCGCCCAGATCTCGGAATTCCCGCGGCGCGGGGGCGGGGAAGAAACGAGCGATTTTCTTCGGGCCCGCAGGCTCCAAGGGCAGGGCCTAGGAAAAAGAAAACGCCCTTTTGATTCCTCCGCCTTGGGTTGTGCATCCAAGAAGCACTTTCAGGAGCTGTGAGGACTAGGCCTGACTGACTGGGGAGCATAGCTCCGGGGTCGGGCATAGAAAAGACCCGAGTTCCTCCGGACGTTTTATGCCGCCCCCGCCCTCCCCTTGCTTGGTGTGGCCTGGTTGGCCCCAGCAACGCTGGGCCGGGCCTGATCTACGCCTCGTGGCTTCAAGCCCGCGCTCGAGCATTGAGGCTTAATTGCCTGGACTGGCCGGCGCCCTGCTCGGAGAACTGCTTCAGAGGGCTCTCCCGTTTAAAAATAAAACAAAAATTAAAAAACAAACATGTATATATATACACACACATAGTGGTGTGTGTGTGTGTGTGTGTGTGTGTGTGTGTGTGTGTGAACTGCTTCAGAGGGCTCTCCCGTTTAAAAATAAAACAAAAATTAAAAAACAAACAAACATGTATATATACACACATAGTGTGGGGTGTGTGTGTGTGTGTGTGTGTGTGTGTGTGTGTGTGTGTGTGTGTGTGTGTTCCTGGCGGCACTCAGGATTACGCCTGGCTCTGCTCTCAGGACCCGCTCCTGGCATATATACTATATAGGGACATAGTGTGGTGTGCGTGTGTGTGTGTGTTCCTGGCGGCGCTGAGGGTTACGCCTGGCTCTGCTCTCAGGACCCACTCCTGGCATATATCCTATATAGGGATAGGATGCCTGGGATCTCACCTGGGTTGGCCTCGTACAAAGATAGTGTCCTTCCCCCCGGACTATTGCTCTGGCCCCAAAGTCAGCGGGAACAGCACCCCAACCAGCTGACTTTTCTAAGCCTCCCCACTGCAAAAAAGTAAAGAAATAGACTTCTATTTTTATATTTTAAATAATTTTAAATAAAGCTTTGCTGGCTCTCTGGGCGGAAATCATAGCTAGCCCATAGCTAGCCCTGCCAATTTCAGAGAAATTGTGGAGGGAATTAGCTGTTAGCCACCACAAGACAGGCCTAAGAAGGTTTTCTGTTACTCAGAGAAAAGCAATGCATGGGTAGGAGCATAGTGCCTCACGGATAGGGACGTGCTCCCTAGAACTTCTTAAATTGGGGGTTACAACCCCATATGGGGTCTTGTAGCTTTTTAAGAATTTGTTTTCAAATAAATCTTTTTATTATTTATTGTGTTATAACAGCAAGTGCTATGTATACCCATGTTCTATACCTATACACCTGGAGTGCATAAAGATTTCTCAGGAGATAGGGCATTTGCCTTGCCCGTGGCTGACCTGGATTCAGTCTTCAGCATCCCATATGGTCCCCTGAACCCTGCCAAGAGCATGGGTGGTTATGGCCCCAAAACTGAAAAAGTGCATAGAAGTATATTTTGATGGGGAGGAGAGATTTCCCCAGCAGTGCTGGAGCCACTCCCAGCTGGATTCAGCCTGAAAATTGGGTCTGATGGTTCACTATTCAGTGCTGCTGGCCTTCCTCGGTGCTAGTGGCCACCTTGGCCACATCCCCTTTTGTTAAATTTTTACTTATTTTTTAATTTGAGGGCCAAATCCTACAATTCTCAGAGGTTACTCCTGGCTATGAGCTCAGGAATTTATTAAAACCTACCTCATAACTTTAAATAAACTATTGACCTCAAGGGGTCAATACAGGATGCTGGAAGCAAACCTGGTTTGGCAAGTCCATCTGAGGTACTATTGCCCTAGTCTCTCCCACTTTTTTAAAAAAGCATTTTTTTAAAATCTTTTCCTTTGTCTTCTTTTTTACTCTTCTCAGATTCATCCCAACAGTGACCTAAATATGGTTTCTTAAAGGATAAGCCTCGCTTAACACTCTTGCCATCTGTTCTCCTCCTGATTCTGAAGCATAAGATTATCGTCTGATCATTTTTTTCATTGGACTAATCACTATACAGATTACAAAATGATTTTCAATTACTAATGCTTAAATTTTACAATTAGTGTTTATTTTACATCACAATAGAAATTGACCTATTGAGGTAACATCTAAATACTATAATAAACTATGTTACAAAAATACTAGGTGAATCCCCAGCTCAGATCCTTTTAAAAATGAAATTAGATTTCACATAGTAATTCTCTTTCATAGAACTGACCCTTAGAAAAACTATCTGAAGATTCTGTTTGTTTTTTGTTTGGGGCCACATCCAGCAATTAGGACATGGCCTAATCAGGGGTTACTCTTGACTCTGTGCTCAAGGATTATTCCTGGTGGGCTTGGGGTGCCAGGGACCAAATCCACATTGGTCCCATACAAAGCAAGTGTCCTCCCCACTTCACTTTCTCTCTGGCTCCTGTACATTCTTTACTTTTTTTTTTTTTTTTAGTGAATGATATTTTATTTAGTCATTTTTGTTTACAACTGAAACTTTGGGAATTCAAAAATTAACATCCTTGCCCATGAGCTTCTTATAGACACCAGAAAAGTTTTTAATCTTATATTCCACATTGTTCTGCGGTGTTTTAACCAAATGAAACTTTATGAACCAGCTGCCATCCAGTTTTAGGAGGATTCTCTTCCCTCAACTTCACTGGGGAAGACTAAGATCTCCAGAATTGCATCATGTACACCTGTCAGGGTACGACTTCTAGGACCTTTGGATTATTTTTTTTTTTTTTGGTACGACTTTTTCGAGTTGACTTAGGCAAAATTCTCCTCTGAACAATAAAGACAATGTGTTTCCCACTGAACTTTTTCTCCAGTTCCCACACTATCTGGAAAGACTGTAGCTGAAAAAAAGGATCAAAGAATATAATAGCTTTTCCTCCGTCACCAATTTCAATTCCCTTGGCTGCTGTCATGTTTAGCCCCCTCAGCTAAACCTTCAGGTCTGAGTTCATCTCCAGCTCGAGGAGATCCTGGAAAAATGCTGGACTCGAATTCCTCTGACTTCTGGCCATTGGGCTTCTCAATCTTCACGCTTGAACTGAACATGTCTTTCTGTGGCCACAGCCACGGGGTGAGGTGGTTGGGAACGCTCACCAGGTAATTGTACTATCTCTCCACCAGGGGCATGCTCCACAGCTCAAGTTGGTACCAACTCATATTCTCCTGGGCTGAAAACTGAGCTGAGAGGAGGCCCTAGATCTACCTTCTGTGCATTCTTGACTTAACAAGCACATGTGGGTTGGGCAGGTCAATTAATTGCACCAACGGAGCAACATCCATTCTCTTCAAAAATATTTCAGGGCCCCAGATATCTCCCACTGATGTTGTCCAACACTTCAGGAAGAGATGGAAAGAGCTTTCTCCCAGTACCAACACATTTTTGTTACTGTTTTGAGGTTACACTTGGCAGGGCTCAGGGCTTATTCCTGGGCTCTGTTCTCAGGGATCACTCCTGGCAAGCTTGGCGGACTATCTGGGGTGCTGGGGATTGAATCAGGGCCAGTCATGTGCAAGGCAATCACACTACCTTGCCTTGAACCTTCCCTTGCACTATCACTATCACTCCAAAACCACCAGCACATTTCTACTAATCTCATAACAAATGTTTTTAGGGTTTTTTTTTTGAGAAATTGGTAAGTTAAGGAATCTTTTTAACTACTTTTCCTGAGTACAAGAGGAAAATGCAGACCTCAAGCTCTTATCCCCAAAGAGTTAACATCTTAAGAGCTAAACAGAATTACAATAATTCCTCTCATATCCAGCCATATGGACAAGAGGATAGGAGGATTCTAGCATAGTAAAGCATTCCAGGAAAGTCAGATGAACTAGAAAGAGCCCTCTGGATGCAAGCAAAAACAGTAAGTTAGTGTCTAATATATATTCATAGTTTCATTTTTATTTACTGGTTTGTTTTTGTTTGTTTGTTTGGTTGTTTTGCTTGGTTTTACTTTTTTGAGGAGAGCAAAATTGTTCATTAATTTGTTCATTTTGTGTTTTACTATTAGTGTTCTATAGGACTGGAGCCTATAGGACTAGAGCGACGGCACAGTGGGTAGGGCTTTTGCCTTGCAAGTGGCCGACCCGGGTTCGATTCCTCCGTCCCTCTCAGAGAGCCCAGCAAACTACCGAGAGTATGCTGCCCACACGGCAGAGCCTGGCAAGCTACCCGTGGCATATTCAATTACCAAAAACAGTAACACCAAGTCTCACAATGGAGACATTACTGGTGCCCGCTCTAGCAAATCGATGAACAACAGGAGGACAGTGCTACAGAGCTACTATTAGTCTTCAGAAAAAGTATGATTATGTCATCTTTAATTCTGTCACCTTTTCTTTTCGGTCCATCCCCAAATGGACTCAGGACTTAGTTCTGGCCCGGTGCTGAGGGACCACTCAGGGACCACAATGGACCATATGTGGTGCCTGGTATCTAGCCTGGGTTGACGATATGCAAGGCAAGCACCTTATCCACTATACTGTATCTGGTCCCTCTCTCATTCTCTTAATGTCACTCTTTCTCTTAACTCCATCCTGCGCCCAGCTGGTTGACATGTCTTTTTATTCTTCCTTAATGCCGTTGTGATTCCTTCCTCTGCCACCTTTAGTGCTAATTCAAACCTTTAGCCTTTATCACAGTAATATCCTTTAATGGTTCTGTCCCACTAGTCTCTCTAAGTCAGTAATAGCAGACAAATATTACTAAAGCTCTCCAATAGCTCTCCTATTATTGCTCTCATGCTCAAATTGTATAATTGCAGTTTATTGTTAGCAGAATCAGTAAAAATCCTAAATCCTATCTCATAAAGATAAGATCTTCCAAAATACACTTCCTTTCCCTTACCTTCATACAACTCTCTTTTTTCTTTCTTTTTTCTCTTTCTTTTATTTTGGTGGGGGATAGGGGGAGTAGCACATCAGGCAGGGCTCAGGGCTTAAACCTGGATTTGCACTTGGAGATCACTCCTGGTGGGCCCTGGGAACCATTTGAGGTGCTGATGATTGAGCCTGATTCAGTCGTGCGCAAGAGCTCTACCTGCTAAACTCTCACCAGTCATGAACTCTCTTTTATAAACTCATCATGCTTACTTTATAATGTCCAATAACACGCTGCTCTTTGCCCATCCCTACCTCTAGTCAGCCTGTCTTCTCTGAATGCTCTAGATATGGCAAAATCCCTCCCGGACCGCAACATCCTTCCTGACATCTATTATTATCTGATCCTTCAAGTGAATGTGAGTCTTGCTTCTCTTGCTATTCCCAAAGCAAAAGACCTATTTTTTCTTCTCCCTGTAGCATTTGGGCAGAAGAGGTATACAGTAATATTTATCAAACTGTTCAATCAAAATTATAAGAATCACAATCATCTTTTTATGAGCATTCATACAAGCAGTTACAGAGTCTATACTTTCAAATCAGAATATATGGCCACGTGCAAGGTAAACGCATCCTGTACTGTTTCCCACAGCCTCAAGGTGAAGATTTTAATAATTAAATTATTTTTAAATAATTTATATTTTTCAGCCCAGTGTCTTTTAAACTCAACCTTCACTTTGTCTTTTGTTTCTCTGGGTCTCAAAAGTCGTAGATTGCCTTTATTCATATCCTCTAATATAGATCAGCTCCTACTAAGTTTCCTCACTCACTAGAAAACTATATTTTTTCATGATTTTCTTCATAATTTGTCTCTTCTCTGAGACTCCTGTTCAGAGGAGGCCAAGTATAGGCCCCTTTTAGGACCTGAATTTTTTGTTTTTATTTTTATTTTGCTTTTTGGCTTACACCCAGCATGCTCAGGGGTTAGTCCTGGCTCTGCACTCAAGAATTACTCCTGGTGGTGCTGGGGATTGAATCCAGGTAGGCTGCATGCAAGGCAAACGCCCTACCCACTTGCACTATCGCTCCAGCCCAAGGACCCGAATACTTACTGGGCCAATTAAAGTTAATTCCTAATACAATGAGAAGACTTGAATTCTAATTGCTAGTAGATATATTTGAAATAGTTAAACTTAATTTATGTCTTGACACGGGCCCACTTAATCAATAATTTGGGGGCTGGGGCATACCCAGCAGTGGTTGAATGTGGGCCTCTTGCATGCAAAGCTTGTGCTTAGCTCACTGAGCTCCTTTTGGCTCCTTCATTAATTTTTAAATAATAGAAATATATTTGCAGCATAATTTCCTGTTCTCTGCTGAAGTGAAAATGGCACTCTTTGAGCACTCCCAGAGATTGGTCCTGAGCACAGAGCCAGAAGAACCCCCGAATACTACCATGTATAGCCCCCAAACAAAAAGTCCTAGAAAATGGAAAATAATTTATGGTAACAAAAAGCAGGTTAATAATTGTTTGGGGTCAAAGGTGAAGGTTGAGGATAGAATAAGGTGGTGGGGAATGAATTACAGGGTTACACAGTGATGGATATGTTCATTATCGTAATTGTGGTGATGTGTATCAAAGGAATGGGTGTGTATGTTTTTAATATAAACAGACATGTGTTTATTCTAAAGTTAGCACTGTAGCACTGTCCTCCCGTTGTTCATCGATTTGCTCAAGTGGGCCCAGTAATGTCTCCATTGTGAGACTTGTTACTGTTTTTGGCATATTGAATACGTCACAGTTAGCATTCCAGGCTTTGCCATGTGGGTGCGATACTCTCCGTAGCTTGCCGGGCTCTCCAAGAGGGGCGGAGGAATCGAGCCGGGGTCGGCCTGGGTCGGCTGTGTGCAAAGCAAGCACCCTACCCGCTGTGATATTGTTCCAGCCCATACTAAAGTTAATGAAATATAACTCTTTAAATATGTTTAGCTGGGGGTATGGTGCTGCCAGCAGGTCAATCTGTACCTGTGAGGCGAGTGCATCAGCAGCCTGATGGTGCCTTCAGACTTCCAGATAACCCAAAATTACTGCTCTGCCTTTGGCCAGACCCCAAAAACTTGGGGCAAAGTTTACCAAGAAAGTTAACAGCCAAAAGTTAGGTATGTGGGAGACACACCCACAAACCACCTTGACTCATCTATATAACTGGAGGCATAGCCTCTCTGGTTCCTGATCGAACTGCTTAACGGCCATGATCCGAGAGACTCAGAAACAAATCTCAAAACCCAACAGCTTTTGGCAAAAATGCGTCCAGTCCCTGCAGTAGGTTACCGGTGCCGGACCACCCCAGGTGGGAATAGATTTCATGCCTTGGCCTGTTCCCCCTAGCGGCCTGGTGACTGCCATCCTCCAGAGGCCCCTGGACAGTCAGGTTTGGGCCCGCAGTGATGAGACACATGGGGCCTCACGGGATGGGTGTGCAGCTGGCCCTTTCCTCCCTGTCCCAACAAGACCCCAAGCTGCCGCCCACGAACGGCCTCTCTGGCTCCTGATCAAGCTGCTTAATGGCCATGATCACAGAGACTCAGAAACAAATCTTGAAACCCAGCGCTTTTGGCAGAAATGCGTCCAGTCCCTGCAGTAGATTACTGGCGCTGGGCCACCCCAGGTGGGAATAGGTTTCGTGCCTTGGCCTGTTACCCCTGGCGGCCCGGTGGCTGCCATCCTCCAGAGGCCACTGAACAGTCAGGTTTGGGCTCGCAGTGATGAGACATGTGGGGCCTCACGGGATGGGGGTGGAGCTGGCCTTTTCCTCCCCGTCCCAATGAGACCCTGAGTCGCCGTCCACAAAAGGCCTCTGTGGATCCTGATCAAGCTGCTTAACGGCCATGATCCCAGAGACTCAGAAAAAAATCTTGAAATCCAGCGGCTTTTGGCAGAAATGCTTCTAGACCCCGCAGTATGTTACTGTCACCAGGCCACCCCAGGGGGGAAAGGGTGCTGTCCCTGCACCTGCTCCCCCGTGGCGGCTCAGTGGCCGCCATCCGCCAGAGGCCATTGGACAGTCAGGTTTGGGCCCGCAGTGACAAGACACATAGGGCCTCATGGGATGGGAGTGGAGCCTGCCCTTTCCTCCCTGTCCCAACAAGACCCTGAGTTGTCACCCACGAACGGTCTCTCTGACTCCTGATCAAGCTGCTTAATGGCCATGATCCCAGAGACTCAGAAACAAATCTCGGAACCCAGCAGGTTTTGGCAAGAAACCCCTCCAGATTTAATTGTTAAAATTTTGGAATTTCAAAGTCACACAGCCACTACTGCAGCTGTGCCGGGACATCATATGTTATTCATAACTGGCAATAGGAAACAAATTGTCTACTGTTGCCTTTTCGGCAGATCTGAGTGCTGGGGTAAAGGTAAAGGTAAAGGCCCTCCCGTTGATCGTCGATTTGCTCGAGCGGGCCCAGTAACGTCTCCATTGGAGACTTTGTTGTTACTGTGTCTGGCATATCGAATACTCTCGGTAGCTTGCCAGGCTCTCCGGGAGGGGCAGAGGAATCGAACTCGGGTCGGCCATGCTGGCCGCGTGTAAGGCGAACGCCCTACCTCTGTGCTATCGCTCCAGCCCAGTGCTGGGGTAAAATGCCAAATAATAATGTGGGTCTGGTGTCAAAATATTGAATGTAATCAAAGTAAAGAGAGAGAGTAATGTGGAAATCATCTGCCCTACAGGTAGCAGGGAGGGTGTGGGAAGGGGGTATACTGGGGTTTTTGGTGGTGGAGAAAGGGCACTGGTGAAGGTATGGATGTTTCACTGTATGACCGAGACTTAAACCCGAAAGCTTTGTTTATTTATTTATTTTTTGCTTTTTGGGTTACACTTGGCGATGCACAGGGGTTACCCCTGGCTCATGTACTCAGGAATTATTCCTGGCGTAAACCCGAAAGCTTTGTAACTGCTCTCACGGTGATTCAATAAATAAAATTACAAAAAATGAAAAAAAATTTTAGCATATTTATATCAATCATTCTCTTATAAAAGTGATTTTGTTTTTGTTTGGCAGTGTTGGGAATTGGATCCAGGGCCTCAAATATGCAAGGCAAGTGTTCAAGTACTGGTAAGCCCATCTTTTGCCCTTAAAATAAACTGGGGTTTTTATATTGTTTTGTGGCCACCGATGTGAGTGCTCAGGGGCTATTCCTGGCTCTTTACTTAGAAGTGACCCCTGGTGGTACTTGGGGCATGATATCTGGTATTATGGATCAAACTGGAGTCAGTGGCCATGAGCAAGGAAAACGCATCCTGTACTGTTTCCCCCAACCTCGAGGTGATGATTTTAATAATTAAACATTCCGTTTTTTATTTCTTTTCTTTTTTGGGGGGAGAGAGGGGTTGGCCACACTCAGCAGTTTTCAGGGTTTACTCCTGACCTGTGTCAGAAATTATTCCTGGAATGCTGGAGGACCATATGGAATGCCAGGATCAAATGTGGGTCGTCCAAGTGCAAAAGCAAGCACCCTACCTGCTTCTGTAGTATCACTCCGGCCCTTTGTTTGTTTCTTACTGGGGATTTGAAATCAGTTGAATGTACAATTCTTGACTAGGTTCTAATTATCTAATGAATCAAAAAAGTAAAAAAAGTGGAGTAAAATTGTTTAAATGAAGATTAAAAGCCCTATTTGATTTTATTAATTTTTTAAATGTATTTAAAAGTTTACTCTTTAATTTGTAACCTTTGGGGGAAAGGTAGAGCAGGACACAAGTGGCAAAGGCAGAGATGCTGGAACAGGTGGCTTTGTCCAGGCCACAGTAGTATTCAAATCAGGCCAGATGCCCCTCCGGCTCTGGCCCACAGTTTCCTTAGTACATGCTGCTCCCAGGTCCGCTGCTTTCAAACTAGCTTCACTTCATCCCAGGACCTAATTCAGAGTATGCATGGCTTCTTCCAGTCTGAGAATCCCTCTCTCCTGTCGCCACTCGGTCAGACAGTGTAGCATCCACCTGGCCCAAAGCTTGTATAAATAGGTGCCGTAAACCACCTCCTCGGAGAGCTCTGAAAATTCCAGAACCTTCAGCTCTGGACTTTGCTCACTTGCTCGAAGCAAAGATCCCGTGGTCACGGGGCCCCAGTGTGGTTTCCAGCAGGCGCACCTCAACCCTCAGGATCTCTCGAGTCTTCTGGAACCTTTTCGGGGGAGGCAGGGGTGGATATCCTTCCCGTTGTGGTAGCATTTGCGGCCAGCTTGCCTCAAAAGCAACTGCGTTCCGGAGCCAGAGTGATATGGCACAGCGTGTAGGGTGTTTGTCTGGTGCGAGACTGACCTTGCATCCCAGTGTAGAGCCAGGAGTAACCTTGGAGCATGGCTGGGTGTGGCCCAAAAAGCCAAAAAGAAAAAAAAACCCATGTTCAGCCAGAGTTTAGCTTGAACAGGGCTTCTTGGCTCAGCGCCAGCATGCCTACCTAGCACCTGGCTGGTCATGCCCTCTGCTGGGCCTGATTTTATTTAGATTTATTTGAGGTCATACTCAGTGGTACTCAGGTACTACTCCCAGCTCAATGCTCAAGAGACACACTTCTGGCTGTCCTTGGAGCACAATTCAGTGTTGAGATAGATACCAAAATTAACTAGAGGAATTCTTCTTTGGGTCTTTGGTGTGCATCTGGAGCTGTGGTCATCAAGACAGGAATCCGTAGGAAGTAGGCTAGATTGCCACTCAGGTTTCTCAAGATTTTTCCCTCTTCCTTTTATTTCCACCTGAATTTTATTTTATATTTTTGTTTTGGGGTCACATACAGCAGTGCTCGGCTTACTCCTGGCTCTGCTCAGGGATCACTCTTGGCAGGCTCGGTAACCATATAGGCTTGCGAGGATTGATCCTGGGTTTGTTGAGTGCAAGGTATGCCCCCTGCCTGCAGTACTTTCACGCTGGCCCCCCTCTTCCTTCTTTTTCAATTATTTTTGGTGAGAGCTAACCTTGGCAATTTTCAGATCTTACTCCTTGCTCGGTGCTCAGATTATTTCTGGTGGTATGCAGGGGAACATATGCAGTGCTGAGCACCGAACCAGAGTCTACCACATGCAAGATAAGCTCCTTACCCACTTTATTATCTCTCTAATCCTGCCTTCTTTTTTTCTTTCTTTTTTTTTTCCCGCTCTTAGGGTCACACACGGCTGTTCCCAGGGCTTACTCTTGGCTCTGTGCTCAGGGGCCAAATAGGATGTCAGGGATCAAACCCAGGTTGACTGCATGCAAGTCAAACATCCTACCTGCAGCACTGCAGCACTGCACTTGGGATCACTCCTGGTGGTACTTAAGAGACCATATAAAGTTATATCATATCTCAAGTTCTCTGTCTTCTTTTACTAAGCAATGTTTATCTGTCAAGCAAAGCTTATGTTTTTGTTGCACTTTTAATTTTATTTATTTATTTTGGGTTTGGAGCCTGGCCTGCTCTACACTTGGGATCACTCCTAGTGGTACTTAAGAGGCCATATAAAGTGCCAAGGATTGGACTTGAGTCACCTATTCTGCAAGGCAGGCACTTTACTCCCTGTACTATCTCACTGACCCCATATTTATTGTTAACAATTGTTTATTTTGGGATCTCACCTGGTGGTGCTCAAGTGTTATTACCAGCAGTGCTTGGAGGACCACGTGGTGGTCCCAGGGATGCAAGGAACATCTGCTTGCAAAACATGTGCTCAGCCCTTAGACACCTATCTCTGGCCGTATTTATTTTGAGTGTTTTGCTTTAGGCCCACATCTGGCAATGCTTAGGGGCTACCCCTGGCTCTGTACTCAAGGATTACACCTGTTGGTGCTCAGGAAACCATAGGTGGTTCTGCGTATCAAACCAGGGTCAGCCAAATGCAAGGCGAGTGTCTTAACCCCTGTATTTTCTTTTTGCTCCTGAATTTTTAATTTTTTGGTGCTAAGAATGGAACCCATACATGCAAAGCATACACTGAGCTACATTCCTAGTAGAAATGTGCTTTCTACATAGAAAGTGGTTGAGTTACATCATATGCTAGAATGACACAGAATAATATTCCATAGATAAAAATTATAAGGGATAACATAATCTACTAGTACACTTTACAAACACTGCCTGAATTCCCTTTAGTTGACTCAAAATAGATTCCCTTGGAAAAGATGTGATCAGAGGGGCTGGAGTGATAGTACAGTGGGTGTGGGTAGGGCATTGCCTTACACATGGCCAGTTCAATCCTCAGCATCCTACACAGTCTCCCAAGCCCACCAGGGGTGATTCCTGAGTGCAGAGCCAGGAGTAACACTTGAGTACTGCCAGACGTGCCTCTCTCCCAAGAAAAATATACGTATGTGATTAGAAACATAAAGTACTGAGGAGATAGCTTAAAGCATGCAGTAGGCTTAAATCCCTTGTACACATGAGCTCCTGAGCACCACCAGGAGTAGCCTCTGAGCATCCCTAGGTGTGACCCAAACTCCTCTCCCCCAGAAAACTACATATAAGTCATGGAGATGACTCAAAAGGCTGGCTCTCAGGGACCAGAAAAGTAGAAGTAGGAATTTGCCTTGCACATGACTGACCAAGGTTCAATTCCCAGCACACCATAAGGTCCCCACAGCCTGCCAGAACTAATCCTTGAGCACAAAGCCAAGAGTAAGCCTTGGGTACAGCTGAATGCAGTTCAAAAATAAAGGCTGGATCCCATGTTCTGCATGTAGAAGGACCAGGTTTAATCCCTGGTACCTCATTGTCCTCTGAGCACCAATCCAGGAGTAGCCCCCACCAACTGGTGTCTGGCCAGTAAACAAAAGAAAACAAAAGATTTCACATGAAAATAATCTCAGTTTATTTGTCCTGAAACTTTAGGTAAGAATAGAAAAACACAACGACCCTTTAGCAGAATGAGCCGGGATGAACTGGAGGACAAATTGTTTCGCCTTCATGAAGAGCATTTATTAGTGAAAGAGCTTTCTTGGAAGCAACAGGATGAGATCAAAAGGTACCCAGACTTCTCCTTGTCTTTTTTTTTTTCTGATTTTTTTTTCAGGAGCCTTGGATGTAGTTCAGCAGTGTCTTTAGTATAGTTCAGTCCTGTAATTCAGTCTCTTCCCTTTCCCCACCCCCAACCGTGGTACTAATCTTTAAGTCTTTAAAAGCTATATTGACACCAGGTCTACACCAAAAAGAAGATAGTTTACTGTTCATATCAGAAAGCATTGAAATGTGAGGATGGCTACCTTCAAAATTAAATTTTGATGCAATACTTCTTTATTCTGTTTTCTTGCCAATCACATCAATATTCTGAAACCATAGGTCATAAAGGATGACCAAAGCTATTACAACCCATAAAACAGGACCATAGACTCCTTCCGTGACCATAAGAGAGGATGGGGTACATGTACAATGATCAAAATCTTGAGGAAACAAAAAAAATCTCTTGTAGGTGTGGATCTGGAAGGGAATATGAGATGAGGTGTGTGGATAGATAAAACATATAGAGAATGGGAGTTCTGAAAATAGGATTTTATCTCTAAGAAGCATTTAGTAGGGATTGGGAGTGGGGTGCACACATAGAGCTTGAGGACTTTATTCTCAGGGGTTACTGCTATTAGTGTTCAGTGGACCAGTGATCTGATAGAACAGGGGCTTCCACATATTAAACGTGCTCAGTCCTTTGAGCTATCTTCAGCCATAGGCTGCATTTTAAGATACTGGTGTCAATGCCTTTCAGACAAAACCACCAGTAACATATCTGTAATTGAAAAAGTTGGGTTTATAGCTCATTGTAAGCTGCAGAAAATATACACCATAAGGGATCTAAAGGGATTTTATTAATAATATATTAGAGCCGGGACTGAAGCAATAGTACAGTGGGTAGGGCCATTGGCTTGCATGCAGCCAACCCGAGTTCAATCCCTGGTATCCCATACGGTCCCCCATGCAGCTCCAGGAGTAATTCCTGAGAATTCCTGAGTGTAGAGCCAGGAATAACTCCTGATCATCGCTGGGTGTGAGCCAAAAAGAAAAAAAAAAGAATGTATTAGAGCCAATAGGGGCCAGAGAGATAGTACAATAGGTTGTTAGGTGCTTGAGTTGCACACAACTGACCCAGGTTTGATCCAGGGCATCCCAGGTGGTCCTCCAAAGCCACCAGGAGTAATCTCTGAGGCCGCAGCCAGGAAGTAAGCCCTGATCACCGCTGGGGTGTGGTGCCCCTCCCTTCCCCCAAGAAAGAAAAAATAAGAAAGAAAGAAAGAAAGAAAGAAAGAAAGAAAGAAAGAAAGAAAGAAGGAAAGAAGGAAGGAAGGAAGGAAGGAAGGAAGGAAGGAAGGAAGGAAGGAAAGAAAGAAAGAAAGAAAGAAAGAAAGAAAGAAAGAAAGAAAGAAAGAAAGAAAGAGCAAGCCAATACAAGGATTTGGGCTTCTGATGGATAATTTTGGGGAGAGCCAAGTTAAGAGGAGTTTGCTCCAAATTTGATAGTGCCATGAGCATGAACACATCTGTTTGGATATCTCAATAATTCCTATCTACTCGGAGGTAGAGCAGAGTGGAGGCTGAAACTAAAACTGGGAGGGGAAGGTGTACTGGAGCAATAGTACAGCAGATAGGAGTTTGGTGTGCATGGGCTCAGGTTTGATCTGTGGCACTCTATATGGTCTTTTAAGCCCCACCAGGAGTAAGCTTTGATTACCACTGAGTGTGCACCCCCAAAAGTATAAATAACACTATAGATTGTAGTATAGTCACAGAGGACAGAGTGATAACATAGTGGTTAAGGCACTTGCCTGACATGCGGCCAACCTGGGTTCAATTCCCAGCACCACATATGGTTTCCCTGAGCATCTAGAGAAGTAAGCTGTGAGCAACAGAACCAAGGAATAAGTACTGAATACTGTCCGGTGAAGCCCCAAACCCCCACCTCTCAAAATAAAAATAGTCACAATCAAAGAAAGAAAAAGAAAAGGTTGAGAATATAGCTCATCAGTAGAGTTTACATGAGGCCTTGGCACCATCAAAAATAATTTTTTTTCAACAATCACTTTGTTATGCCATAATGGTCTCAGAGTGGCCTCATCTGATGTTGGTGCTGTGTGAGATCATATTCAACAGGACATTAACATGGTCTAGCTGTAAACACCAGACTGTCTTCAAATGATACCAGGGTAAAGCTACATCAGAATGATTCACCACTCTTAAGAGCTGCTTTTATCTTTTTCATCGGGAGTTTGTTCAGATTTTTATTTATAATCTACAGGATTGCGACTACTGTATGTCAGCATAACTCAGAGTTTGAGATTCTGTTTTGGGGGTGTTGGGGCATATACTCGGGTCTCCATGGCTGGGGGAAGGGTCATGTGGCTCCAGGCATTGAATCCTATGCTTTACACAAGCAAGACATGTACCCCAGAGCCCTAAGCTCTCTCCTTAGACCATGGGGTCAGAGATCAGAGATTCTTTTTTTTTGGCAAGGGAGGGGGATCATGATGGGGATTGGGCCACCCCTGGTGGTACTCAGAACTTGTGGTCATCATAATATGAATCCGCAGATTGCCACTCAGATTTTTCAGGATTCTGCCCTCTTCCTCTTTTAAATTTTTTTTTATTTTTTATTTTTGTTTTGGGGCCACACACAGCAATGCTCAGTGCTTACTCCTGGCTCTACTCAGGGATCATTCCTGACAGGCTCCGAAACTTTATAGGCTGCTGAGGATCGATCCTGTGTCTGCTGAGTGCAAGGTAGGTACCCTGCCTGCAGTACTATCATGCTGGCCCCCTCTTCCTTCTTTGAAACTTTTGTGGGGGCCAGCTTTGGCAATGTTCAGATTGTATTCCTTGCTTTGTGCTTAGAGATTATCCTGGTGGTACTCAGGGGACCATATGCAGTGTTGAGCATTGAACCAGGATCTACCACATGCAAGATAAGCACCTTACTCACTTTACTATCTCTCTAATCCTGCTTTCTTTTTCCCTTTTTTCCCCTTTTTCCTTTTTTTTTTGTTCATTTGTTTTTAGGGTCACACAGTAGTGCCCAGGAAGCAAACACAAGAATCCTAGTTTGATCCCAGGCACCACTTATCCTGAACACTGCCAGGAGTGATCCCTGAGCACAAAGTAGGGAGAAAGCCTTGAGCACAGCTTCCTGTGTCCCCCAAATCCAAAAAAATCAAAAACAAAATGATTAAAATGAGGACCAGAGCAATAGTACATCAGATAGGGTATTTGCCTTGCACATGGCTAACCTCTTTCTATCCCCAGCATCCCATATCATGTCCTGAGCACTGTTAGGAGTAATTCCTGAGTGGAAAGCCAGATGTAATTCTTGAGCACCACCATGTGTGGCCCGAAAAGAAAACAAAACAAACAAAAATTAAAATGAGCATTTTTGTTTATATTTTATATTAACTATTATTTATTAGTACATAAATAAATGTATATAATTTAAAAATAAATCTAGACAAGGATTTAAAGGAGTACTCCTTAACAAAATCAAAATATTTTGCTAAGATGATCATGTAGTAATCACTGCAGTAGAATAAAGACTGAAACCACGATGTTTCCGTTCTTATAAAGTAACAGTTTATTGGGGCAGAATATAAGTATTTTTTTTTACTTTGATTAGATTCATTGTTTCGACAAAAGATGCACCATTATTATTTAGAGTTTACACCCCAAAATCAGACCTGCTGAAAAAGCATTGTGAAATAATTTGTTTTCTACAGCTGGTTACAAGAACCAAATGATGTCGCGCGGCTGCTATTGCGGCCGCGTGATTTTGGATTTCTGGTATTTCACTTATTAAGCCTGGAAGTATTTCTGCCGAGAGTCAGATAATTATGAGATCAGTTTTTGTGGCTCTGGAGCCATGGTCGTGGGGGCCAACTTGTGACCTCGGTAGGACGTGAAGGACAAGCCAGGAATGCCCCCCTTTCAGGAGGTTTCAGTTGCCCTGTCACGACTGGCTCTTACCTGGCTTTCCAAAAAGCTCCGAGGTGGCTGCCATCTTGCTTTCCAGAGGGAAAAAGGCGGAAGGGAGCAACACCCTTTCCCTTCCGGGCAGGCATGGTAGCATGGATTAAGACATAGTCCTTTCACTTTTGGGGGGCAGAATATAAGTATTAAGTGTTAAAAAATAGAGTAAAAACTTTTTTGAAATTTTTTGGTTTGTTTTGTGTATGTACCACACCTGGAGGTGCTCAGGGATTACTCCTGGCTCTGTGCTCATGGATCACTGCAAGGGGACCACATGGGGTACCTGGGATCAAACTCAGGTTGGCTGAATGCCACGCATGGCAAGTGACATATTCGGTGTGGTATGGTGTCAATGCCCTCAACCCCCAACTTTAGTTTGTTTTTGATCCATACCTGGCATGTTCAGGATCTACTCCCAGCTTGGTGCTCACAGTCCAGTGTTGCTCAGGGAAACACACAGTGCTGGAGCTCAAGCACTGCCTCCTGCAAGCAGAGCCTGAACTCCAGTCCATTAGGCTATCTCTCTGGCCCAGTGACATTAATACATTTTATCAAAGATCAACGCATGATCATTTTATCAAAGATCAACCCAGTGAACTGTAGAAGTGATAACTTAGAGAAACAGAAACAAAGAGAAGAAAGAAAGGAAAAAAAAAAGAAAGAAAGAAGCAGAAGCTACCGGCTGTCAACATTTTTTACCCACAGGATGAGGACAGCCTTGCTCCGGTTGAACTCTGCAGGTCAGGACCTGAGGTCAGAAGCAGAGGCAGCAACAGCGAAACAGCTCTCAGCACATGCAAGGCAGCAGCGGAACTTCAGATGTAGGAAGCAGTGGAACCCTAAGCTCCAGCAGTCCCTGATTCAAGGAGTACAAGAACATTTCCCACGGGTTGGCGCCCCTGTTCCCCGCCGCTCCCAGTCTCGAGTTCGCAACAGTGTGGGACATAGACAGCTTCACTCCGCTGGTGCTCCAGTACCTGAAAAACCTCAGAGTGGTGAGATCAGGATCAAATCCCAGACTTGGCTCAAATAGTGGAAATGATGATTTTTCCAGCTGTGTTTGTTCCTCGCTGCTCTATTCCCATCCTTTCCATTTCTTCCTACTTCCTTTAAGCTGTTTCTTTTTTTTCTCCTAAGGACGTTGACAGTTTCAAAATTCTTGGTTCAGACCTGGGTAGATACTACTGGGGTTTTAGGCACTTGTCTTGCAACAAAACACAGCCAACCTGATTTCAACCCCCAGCACTACCTATGGTTCCCTGAGTCCTGCCAGGAGTGATCCCTCAGTACTGCCAGATATAGTCCCAAAACAAAACAAAACAAAACAAAAATTTTTTTGGTTTAGTTATAGTTTGTACTTTAAAATTCCCTATTTCAGAGGCTGGAGAGAGGGCACAGTGGTTAAGGCACTTGTGTTGCAAACGAATGACCCAGGTTCAATTCCCGGCATCCCATATGGTCTCCCAAGCACCACCAGGAGTGATTCTGCCAGGAGTGAATGCAGAGCCAGGAGTAACCCTTGAGAGTTACCACCGTGGCTCAAAACACAAAATAAATAAATAAAAATAAAGTCAAGCAACTCTTAAAAATCCCCCACTCCAGTCAACCAAATATTTGTAAAAATAACAAAGTAGAAAGACTAAGTCTAAATTTCAGTTCAGAGGCCAGAGAGATGGTATAGTGCCTTGTATGTAGCTGACCCAGTTTTAGTCCCTAGCACCTTCCATGAGTGAATCCTGAGCACAGAGCCAGGAGTAATTCCTGAGCGCTGCTGGATATGGTCTCTCCCTTTCCAAAAGTTTAGTTTAGCATTATTGTATATCCACTAGAGAAATATATAGTCTAGTCAGATACACTGTTGTCCTGGATAAATTTACACCTTTCTTCTCGTTTATACCCAAAAATCCATAGTCCTTGGGGCTGGAGCAATAGCACAGCAGGTAAGGCGTTTGCCTTGCACACAGCTGACCCAAGTTTGATTCCCAGCATCCCATATGGTCCCCTGAGCACTGCCAGGGGTGATTCCTGAGTGCAGAGCCAGGAATAATCCCTGTGCATCTCTGGGTGTGACCCAAAAAGCAAAAAAAAAAAAAATCCATAGTCCAGCTGACTAATTAAATCTATAAGGAGTAAAGGCTGAGAACCTGAGAACCTGTCCTTTGGGATGGTCATATAAGGATTTCCTCAAGGCCTCAATGTCCTCGCTACCTCTAGCACTTGGTCCTTTGGTGCTTCATCTAATGTTTTCCAGAGAAACAGCATGCATCTTTTGTCTAAACTTTCAGGATCAAGGGACAGACTGAGCTATACAGCTCCTCTCCCGTTGAAGGAATGCATGACCAATGAAGAAACCAGTGTAATATCCTGTGAACCCAGCAAACTGTGAGTTCTTTTTATTTGTCCCGAGTTTGTCTTTCAGCATCCATAGAAATATTTCATTTAGGAGAAAAGTGAATATTGGCACCTTCAAGTCTTTCTAGTATTGCCACAGAAGATGAAAGTCAACCTTAAGTAAATTCCAAGGTTATTTCTTAAAAGTGGAAAATATGTATCTATCTGTCTTCTAAGGAAAAGAAAAGGGACCCTTTTCTTAATTGAAGTTATCTCTTCTCTTTTTCTTTGTACTTCTTTCTTTTAGTCATAATGCATTTGCGTTTGTTTGATAGTTGAAAGTTGTATTTTGTAAGATTAGACCAGGTCCAGAGAGAGTACAAAGGTGTAGGGCCTTGCATCCAGCCAATCTGGGTTCAACCCCCGGCACCATATATGGTTCCCTGGGCACTGCCTGCAGTGAACCCAGAGCACAACTAGTTGTGACAAAAATAAAAAGGCTTCAGAGATAGTACTGTGAGTAGGGAGCTTGTCTCAGCCATGGCTGACCCACATTTAATCTCTGGCATCTCAGATGGTCTCCTGAGCCCTCCAGGAATAATCCCTGTGTGAAGAATCAGGAGTCAGTCCTGAGAATATTGGCTGTGGCCACAAAACAAAAAAATCCCCCCAAACAAAAAAAAATTACCTTCCATTCACACAACACACATTGATTCCTCTAACTTCTTTTTATATATGTGAGATCCCATTTCTAAACCTATAGCAGCAGTTTCTATTTCTTTTTGAGGTTTGATATTCCTAATTCTAATTTTAAAATTTTAGCAAAATCAAAATTATGACTAAACTCATTGTTCCATTCATGCCTAACAGTGCCCCTATTATGTCCAGTGACATTATGCAAGTGGAAGAACCAGCTAAATCTTCAGAGAAAATGTGGCCCAAAGATGAAGATTTTGAACAAAGAAGTTCATTAGAGTGTGTTCAGAAAGCCACAGAGCTTCGGTAAGAGTGTAGCATTCTGGGGTTCAGCCATAATAGACTAAAAATGTAAGAGATCTCACTTGTACCTTTCCTTCCTCTCAGAGGAAAAAGAGAATGTTTGGGGTTAAACTCAGCCTGAGTGGGCCCAGAGAATGACAGCACAGCAGGTGAGGCACTTGCCTTACATGTGGCTTACCCGGATTTGATCCCTGATATCCCGATATGGTCCTCAAGCACCACTAGGAGTGATTCCTGAGTGCAGCGCCAGGAGTAACCCCTGACTCTGCACTCAGGAATCAAGTGTGGCCCAAAAACCAAAACCAAAACCAAAAAACCCTTAGCCTGAGAGGCAGATCTAGAGCCCCAAGTAAATCAAGAGATGGATTAATCTACAGAAGATGTTTATGATTAATAGATTTATTGTTTCACTTAATAAAAGGGAATTGGGAGGGGAGAGATAGTAGAAAGTTTAAGGCACTTGACTTGCATGTGGCCAACTCTTTGGTTCGATCCCTGGCACTACAGATGCTTCCCCTAGCACAGCCAAAAGTGATTCCTGAACACAGAACCAGTAATAAGTCCTGAGCATCATTAGTCGTGACCAAAGAAAATAGAAAGAAAAAAAAAACAGTTTATTTTATCCTCCTCCAGTTGGGGTTCTCAGCCTGGACTAAGGCTGAAACTATTTTTTAATTGACGCCATTTTTATATTTATTTATTTATTTCTGATTTTGGGCGGGTCATACTTGGGTTACTCCTGTCTCTGCACTCAGGAATTATTCCTGGTGGTGCTTGGGGGACCATATGGGATGCCAGGGATCTAACCCAAGTTAGCCACATGCAAGGCAAACACTCTACTCACTTTTTGCTACTCTACTCACTTATTGCTCTAGCCCCAAATTGACTTAATTTTTAAAGAGCAATAAATTTGCATATGTGTATATCTATGATATATACACATATGATATATATATATATATATATTATTCCAAGCAGTCCTGATGTGGTTGTCTCCAGGGCCAGTCCTGTGGTGATAAGAGGTGGATAGCATGTGATACCAAACAGAGGAACTCATGCATGTTAGGCATGAGTTCTACTGCTTGAGCTATTTTTTCCACCCTGCTTTACTTTTTTGTTTTTGGTTCATACCCAGGTCAGGGGCTACTTCCAGTTGTGTATACTGGAATTGGTCCCAGTGATGCTTGGGGGAGTATGCGGTGCTGGGAAATGAACAGTGACTTCCCACACTCACAGTCCTCACTCACCCACAGCCTTTCCCACTTTGGTCTCACATCAGAGTGTACATTTGTTATAGTAGATGCAACTGCATCATAAATCATTCTCATCCAAAATCTTAAAAAAAAAAAAAGAAACCTCTTTTTATAGGCTAAAGCATTAGTACAGTGGATAAGGCATTTGACTTGCACACAGCTGACCTGGGTTCAATCCTTGTCATTCCATTATGGTCCCCCAAGCAATGCCAGAGGTAATTCCTGAGTGCAAAGCCGGGGGTAACTCCTGAGCATTGCCAGGTGGACCCAAAAAGCAGAACATAATACAAAACAAAACAAAAACTCCTGTTAAAAAGTTCACCTTGGGGCCGGAGTGATAGCACAGTGGGTAGTGTGTTTGCCTTGCACGCGGCCAACCCGGGTTTGATCCCTGGCATCCCATATCATCCTCTGAGCACTACCAGGAGTAATTCCTGAGTGCAAAGCCAGGAGTAACCCCTGAGCATTGCTGGGTGTGACCCAAAAAGGAAAAAAAAAGTTCACCTTAAAAAAAAAAAAAGCGGGTAGGGCATTTGCCTTGCACGCGGCCAACCCGGGTTGGATTCCCAGCATCCCATATAGTCCCCTGAGCACCGCCAGGAGTAATTCCTGAGTGCAGAGCCAGGAATAACCCCTGTGCATTGCCGGGTGTGACCCAAAAAGAAAGAAAGAAAAAAAAAACCCTGTAAGAGCTGGAGCAATAGCACAGCAGGTTGAGCGTTTGCCTTGTAGGAGACCAACCTGGGTTTGATTCCCAGCATCTCATATGGTCCCCCGAGCAACACCAGGAGTAATTCCTGAGTGTATGAGCCAGAAGTAATCCCTGAGCATAACCCGGTGTGACCCCAAAAAGCAAAAAAAAAAATCATTAAAACAAAAAACAAACAAGCAAAAACTCCTGTAAAAAAGTTTTGTAGGGCTTTTGGGATATACCTGGCCGTACTCGTGGACTAAGTACTCATGCCTTGCAGTGCCCCCTTCCTTTTTTCCCCCCCCACACCTGGCAACACTCAGGACTTACTCCTGGCTCTGCACTCAGGAATTACTCCTGCTCAGGGGACCATATGGGATGTCAGGGATTGAATCTGGGTTGGCTGCCTACAAGGCAAGTGCCTTACCCTGTACTATCTCTCCAGGCTCTCCTCCCTTTTAAAAGTGTGTGTATGTGTGTGTGTGTGTGTGTTTTGCTGTAGCAGTGCTGGGAATTACATCCTGAATCTTCTATAGGTAAGGACAAGTCATATTTCCCAGTCTTTTCTCTTAAAAAATAAAATTTTAAAAAATTCTATTTATTTTTAGAATTTTATTTATTTGTTTCAGATTATACCCAGTGGTGTTCAAGGCTTACTACTGGCTCTGCACTCAGAAATTACTCCTGTTGGGCTCAGGGGACCACATGGGATGCTGGGGATTAAACCCGGTCTACCATATGCAAGGCAAATGTCTACCCACTATTCATCAGTATACAAAGCAAATACCTACCCACAATTAATTCAGCTTTCTTTTGGGGAGGGTTTTGGGAATATTTGACCCACTGCTCAGGTCCCATTTTTTAAACTCAAATTTATACTTTTATTTTCACTATTTTTTAAGTGTCTTATTTATTTTTGTTTGTATTGGGGGGGGGAGGTGGGTCACACTGATCAGTTCTCAGGGCTTACCACTGGTTTTGTGCTCAGAGATCATTCCTTGTGGTACTAGGGGAGCCTGAGATTGAATCTGGTTCAACCATGTGCAAAGGAATCCCCTTCACTGCTACCCTGTTCTCCTGACTTATTGATCAGTGTGTCAGTGTTCAACTTTTTTTGAGGGACCGTCTGGGTACACCTGACACTCTACCTAGAGACTTTTTAAACCACATATGTAAATAAATAACTGCAAGGACAAATCCCTGGGCCCCCCTCCAGAGATTCCTTCTCAGTTATTACAGATTAGAGTCCAGGCAGTATTATTTTATTTTACCTATTTATTTATTTATTTTTGAAGTAAACAGATTTTATTTGGAGGGTTTCTGGAGGGAAAGAGGAAGGGATAAGCGGGAGAGTGGAGAGTAAGAGAGACAGAGTAACGTGCTCAAGAGAACGCGGGCTTCTCCAAGGATGGAGAGTATGCAGTATTATTTTAAATGTCTTATCAGATGAGTCTAATAAATAGGACTAAATTACTGAAAGAAGTCTAATGAACTAAAATCTTTTCCTTAAAGAAAAAAAACCTAAAAAATAGAAAAAACTCCTCTCTTGATGCATTTAAATGATTTTAAAAAAGAGATCTCCTCAGTTGGTAAACAGTAATTATTTTGTTTGTTTTTTGGGCCACATCAGGGGATACTCCTTACTCTACACCCAGGAATCACTCCTGGCAATATTCAGGGGACCGGGGCTAGAGTGATAATACAATGGTTAGGGTGTTTGTCCTGCACGCAGTTGACCTGGGTTCAATTCCCAGCATCCCATATGGTCCCCCAAGCACCACCAGGAGTAATTCCTGAGTACAGTGACAGGAGTAACCCCTGATTTCTGGGTGTGACCCAAAAAAGGAAAAAAATGTTCAGGGGACTGTATGGGATGCCAGGGATTGAATGCAGGTCAGCCACATGCAAGGCAAGTGCCTTACCCACTGTACTATCTCTCCAATCACAATAAGCTGTAATATTTCTTTGAATTTCCATCATACCCCCTTGGTTTCATAAGAAAATGGAACTCAGCCCTAGTAGGATATGGTTTGGATTTTGGGGGGTTGGGGGGATTGGCGCCTACCCAGCAGTTGATCAAGAGCTACTTCTGGTACAGTGTTCAGAGGTTGTTTCCGGAAGTTCTAGAGAATCATGTGGGAGGGATCAAACCCCTACCTCCCACATTCTAACCATGAGCATCAGCCCTTTGAACACCGAGCAAGATCTGAAACTAAGCATCATTTTTTTTTTAGTTTTTGGGCCACACTTGGTGGTGCTCAGGGCTTCAGCCTTCCTTACACAAACTCAGAAACCTCTTCTGGTGGGACTTGAGGGACCAGTGATTGAACCTGGGTTGACTGCGTAGAAGGCAAGCAAGATTGTACCTGCTGTATAATCTCTCAGGCCTAAACCATCATTTAGAAAATAGCTATTATGTTTTCTCAAAATACAAACTTGAGGGGTGCTGGAATTTTTGTCAAATCTCAGCTCCTAAGAGGGGAACTGGGAGAAAGGTGGTTATTTACTTACACCTCCTACTTCTGGTGTCTGTGGGGAATCTAGAAAGGCAGGAGGTAAGAGGAATATGATCTGGGATTTTTTTGGGGGGGTTGGCGAGGCCCACACTCAGTGTTGCTCAGGGTTTACTATGGGCTCTGTGCTCAGGGATAAATCCTTGCAGAACTGAAGTACTACATGTGATGGTGGGGGTCAAATCTAGGTCAGCTCTGTGGAAAGCCTATCCACTGTACTATCTCTCTGGCCTGCAGGAAAATGTTCTCGTTGTGTAGCGTCAGCAGGGTAAAAGTTCTTAACTCTCATTCTCTTGGTTTAGTACTTCTTTCTTTCCCCAGAACTTCTATTAGGGAGAACATAGAGCTGATTCAACTTAAGAAGCTTTTACATGAAAGAAACACCTCATTGGTAGTGATAAAAGCACAATTAACAGAAGTTCAAGAGGTGAGTTCCATCATCAAATCTCAGTAGAATTTAATTTTCTTCTTCTTCTTCTTTTGCCAAATCCAGTAGTGCTTAGGGCGCTTATGCCTGACTCTGCATTCAAGAATCACTCCTGGGAGGGATCTGGGTGCCTGACCCACTATACTATCTCTGTAGCACAGCACCTACCCCACACCATCCTACAGAAACCATGTTTTTTTGAGAAATGTGTGTTTACTTGGTTTTTTGTTTGTTTGTTTTTTGCTTTTTGGGTCACACCCAGAGATGCTCAGAGCGTCCTCCTGGCTCTGCACTCAGGAATTAAGCCTGGCGGTGCTCGGGGACCATAAAGGATGCTGGGAATTGAACCCGGGTTGGTCACATGCAAGGCAAACACCTTACCCACTGTGCTATCGCTCTAGCCCCACTTATGTTTTTATAATTTGGTGACCTTAACATTAAAGAGTGTGAGAAGGAAGATATTTTCAAATTATATAACTTTATTATGGGATTAGATTTTTTTAATTTTTAATTCTTTTAATTGAATCACTTAGACCCTTACAAAGCTGTTTATTGATTAGGCTTCAGTTCCAACACACATTCTCCACCAGTACACATTTCCTAGCACCAGTGTCCCCAGTTTCCCTCCCATCACGCCCTACCCTCCTTCAGCTAGATTTTTATATGACCACTTTGCCTTCCCTTGAATTAAGGGGAAAAAAGGAAAATTATTCTCAATTCTATGTCCTCTCCCATATAAATGGTGAGGTAGAGTTTACCTAAAATTGTGACTTATCACCTACACTTTGTTTTTTGTTTTTGTTTTGGTGCCACACCTAGCTGTGCTAGAGGCTACTTCCATCTCTGTACTCAGGGATCACAGCCCTGCTCAACCATATGCAATGCATGGATCCATGCAGATAGTATAGTTTGCATACATGACAAATAACTTAAACCCTGTGCTATCTCCCTGGCCCTCACCCATGTTAAAAAATATGTCTTATAATTTTTAATTTCTTTTGTGGGAACACTGCCAACATGATGCTAGGGCTGTGTAGTACCAGGCACTGAACCTAGGACTCCCACATGCATATTCTCCAACACCTTTAGATATCTTCTCAGCTCAGAGTTTGCTTTCCTTTTTGTTTGTTTGTTTGTTTTTGGTTTTTGGGTCACACCCAGTGATTCTCAGGGGTTACTCCTGGCTCTGTACTCAGGAATTAACTACTGGCTGTTGCTTGAGGGACCGTATGGGATGCCAGGAATCAAACCCAGGTCAGCCATGCGCAAGGCAAATGCCCTACTAGCTGGACTATCAGTTCGCCCCTTAGTTTTTTTTTTCTTTAGCAATTTATCTTTACGGTTATGCTTTTTTCCCCTTCTTTTGGGGTTGGGGGTAGGGTGACATCTGGTAGTGCTCAGGCGGCTATTCCAAGTGCACTGCTCAGAGGACCATGTGATTTTTTTTTCTTTTTGGGTCACACCCAGCAATGCACAGGGGTTACTCCTGGCTCATGCACTCAGGAATTACTCCTGAAAGTGTTTGGGGGACCACATGGGATGCTGGAAATCGAATCTGTGTTGGCCGTGAGCAAGGCAAACGCCCTACCTGCTGTGCTATTCCTCCAGAACCCCAGACCATGTGATTTTTGAGTCTTGCCCATTGCCCTCTCTCTCCAGCCTTGTGTCTTCCCTCCCTCCCTCCCTCCCTCCCTCCCTCCCTCCCTCCCTCCCTCCCTCCCTCCCAGGACTCATGCATGCAGGGGATACATTTTACAACCAAGCCACACTACTGACCCTGGTTTTCTCTTTTGGAAGGAGGAGGGGGTCATAGAATGCACACCTAATAGTGCTTAGGGCTACCCCCATCTCCTTATTGGGCATTACTCCTAGGGAAGTGTAGGAGACCATGTGATGCTGGGGATTAAATCTGGGCCTTCTTCATTTCTTGGAAGGAAATAGTGTGATCTATTACATTCAGAGGCCAAGTTTACTAGTCGCTGGTAAACTTGGGTAGGGGAAAAGCAACCATTAAACATTTATAGTACTGTTAAACCAGGTCAAGATCTCCCCAGAGGAATCACACAAAGACAAGTTGTGATGCAATAAGCAAAGGGTCTTTATTGGCTAGCTCGACTAGCTCTGAGTTGGGGCCCTCATCCAGCTTACCAACACAGTGGCCGCCTTCTTGGAATGAGTAGCTCTGAGCTTCAAAAGTGAGAAGCTTTGATACTATAGCATTACATAACAGGGACTTTCCACAGACCACCCTTTTGGCTGCAGACTGAGGGACTTCCCGCTACTTGTACTTAGCTGATTGATTATACGTTGGAATTACATAAGAGTTACATAAGGGTTATATGAGGGGGCTTCCCTACCTGAATCTAATCGGTAACCCTTAGTTAATCTAACCCTGGCTATCTCACTTCGGAGAAATCATGACTCAATTACAGGTATCTGCACTCAATTCCAGGAATTCTGGTACCAAAACCTAGGCCTACCTTCTTCTGGCTTCTTTATGAGCGTGTCATGGCTCTGCCTTTGCTTCTCTATCTCTCAGTACCTATTTTGCATATATTGCATATATATATGTACAAAAAGTTACATATGTTGACTAAATTTTTGTTTTTAAATGTATGTATTTTAACATAACAAAACATTTGTATCATAAAAACAAGGTCAATATAAATATTGAGTTTATATAATAATGGAATAATACTATTTATTTCTTTCAGGCATATGAAACTCTGCTCCAGAAGGTAATCAATATTTTTTATTGTTCATTAATATATTAGTAGAATATTATTGTTTTACACTTGCCATACTGTTACCCCAGGCCTATCACCAGAGTGCCAGGATCCCAAGGATACTACCATTATCCTAAGGTCCCTGCACCCTCAAATCACAGTTATATTTATCATGCTTCAGCACTGGTTCCATTGGGGACTATCTAATCCTTTGCTTTGTTCATTTATACTCCACAAATGAGTGAGATAATTTAGTGTTTGTAACTCCAGAAGGTGCTAAAAAAACACTCCTTTATCTTTGTTTCTTTATAATTGGAGTAAGGAAATAGAAAGAAATCCATATTTATCTTCACAGAACACAGAACTTAATCAAGTCAAAAATATATAGAGAGAAGAGCTGGAGTGATAGCACAGCGAGTAGGGGGGTTGCCTCGCAGAAGGCCGACTCGGGTTCGATTCCCAGCATCCCATATGGTCCCCTGAGCACCGCCAGGAATTATTCCTGAGTGCAGAGTCAGGAGTAACCCCTGTGCGTTGCTGGGTATGACCCAAAAAGAATATCTATAGAATATAGAATATCTATATATAGATATAGATATGGATACAGATATGGATACAGATATAGATATAGATATAGATATAGAGAGAGTGTGTTTCTATTAAGAGTTAAGATGTATTAAGATATTGGTATTTTCAGGAAAAACTATCGCAGTGGTGCTCAGGGCCCTAAACTCAGGTATCCTTCCTGACAGGGCTTGGGACACCATATGGATACTGGGGATCAAAACCAGACTGACAGTGTGGCTCAGCAGTGTGTGAGGCAAACGCCTTACCTACTGTACTATCACTCCACTCCCAGAAACAATTGCAGTTTTCATAAAAGTTGAAATATAGAAATCTGAATTGAGAAATATTTAGATACTCTTTTCAAGCTGTGCTTAGTTATTGTAACAGCACTGACAACAAAAAGGGGAAGGAAAGAGGGGGGAGAGGAAAGTATTCCTTTAGCATGACTGAGTTGTTGAGATACAAGAAAACTGTGCCAGATCTTGTTTGGTGTGATTAAATACTTGGCCTTATTTATCTGCCTCAGTGGGGTTCCAAGTGAAAATAAGTGACACTCATGATTAATAATTACAATAAAGGAGCCAGAGAGATAGTACAGTGGCTAAGGTGATTGCCTCACACGCAGTCAACTCAAGTTTGATCTCTCCACCCCATGTGATCCCTCAAGCACTGCCAGGAGTGATCTTTGAGCACAGAACCAGGAGTAAGTCCTAAGCACAGTTGGCCAACAGACATGTCCAATCCCCTGCACCTCCTGTCCCAGTGAACTTTTCTAGAGTTAACATTTTTGTTTGGTTTTGGACAACACCTAGAAGGACTCAGGACTAACCTTGCGCTTTGCTCTGGAATCACTCCGGGTGGGCATGCAGGTGGGGTGGGGTGGGGTGGGGGATCACATGCAGTGCCAGGGATTAAACCAGGTGAACCAAGTGTAAGACAAACACCTTAATCCTTGTATATTTCTCCAGTCCTAGAGTTAACATTTCACTTTGCTGAGTGCAACAAAAAGAACATATGGCCCTGAAAACATTCAAATTGCTTGGAAAGCAAAGGCAGCTTCAAACAATGGCACTTTAGGACTTAATAGAGCCAAGGTTTCATCTGAACCTTTGGAAAATAGATTCTAATCACAAATTGTAGTTTTTTTGGAGTGAAAATTCTCATTATTAGGGAAATAATACCTCCTGGAATATGTTAAATAAAAAACAAAATCAACTTGGGACCAGAGAGATAGAACAGCAGGTAGGATTTTTGCTTTGCATGTGACCAAACTGGGTTCTATCCCTGGCTCTCCATTTGGTCCCTCAAATATCACTAGGTGGGGCTGGAGCAATAGCACAGCAGGTAGGGCGTTGCCTTGCATGCAGCCGACCTAGGTTCAATTCCCAGCATCCTATGTGGTCCCCCAAGCACCACCAGGAGTAATTCCTGAGTACATGAACCAGGAGTAACTCCTGTGCATTGCTGGGTGTGACCCAAAAAGAAAAAAAAAATACCACTAGGTACCATCCCTGAGTGCAGAGCCAGGACTAAGTCCTGAGCACTTGCCAGGTATGCCCTAAAATCCAAACAAAACAAAACAACAAAATAAAAATAAAAACAAAGAAAATACCAGAAGAAAAAAAAACTGATCAATGGAAGCTCAATAGTACAGCTGGTAAGTCACTTGCTTTGCAAGTGGCTGACCCAGGTTCAACCCTCCCCCAGCAACCAATAATGATCCCCTGAACCCCGGCAGTAGTAACCCCTGAGCACAGAACCAGGAGCAATTCCTAAGCACAACTGGGTGTGACCCAAAAAACAAAACATCCCCCCAAATAAAAATAAGTTCAATACCAATCTCGGAACCCAGGGGCTTTTGGCAGTAATCCCTCTAGGTTTATTACTAAAATGTCAGAAATCCAAATTTGCGTGGCCGTGGTTGTGGCCACATGACATCATATGCTCTTCATAATTAGCAATAGAAAACAAATTTTCTAATTACGTCTTTGTGGCAGGACTGAATGTTGGGGAAAAATCCAAATAACAATGTTGGGTCTTTTGTTGTAATATTGAATGTGATCAACGTAGAGAGAGAGAGAGAGTAAAGTGAAAATCTGCCTCACAGGAAGGGGTTGGGTGGGAGGGAGGGTATACTGGTATTCTTGGTGGTGGAAAATGTGCACTGGTGAAGGGACGGGTGTTTGATTATTGTATGACCGACCGAGACTTGAGCTGAAAGGCTTTGTGACTGTTCTCACGGTGATTCAATAAAAAAAAAAAAAAATTCAACTGAAAATGGGCTGGAGCGATAGCACAGCGGGTAGGGCATTCGCCTTACAAGCGGCCAACATGGCCGACCCGAGTTCGATTCCTCCGCCCCTCTCGGAGAGCCCGGCAAGCTACCGAGAGTATTCGATATGCCAGACACAGTAACAACAAAGTCTCCAATGGAGACATTACTGGGCCCGCTCGAGCAAATCGACGATCAACGGGAGGGCCTTTACCTTACCTTTACCTTACTGAAAATGTAAAGAAAACATACCATCTTTATAAGCACCTACTAGGGAATGCTATGGATTGCTGTTAATTTGAAATTACTCTTGTTGAGCTATATGTTCATTGTCAGACCAACTTTCCTTTCTCTTCAGAATCAGGGAATCCTGAATACAGCCCATGATGCCATCTACAACCAAGTAAACGAGCTTAGGGCAGAACTGAGGGAGGAGAGCAAGAAGGCCGTGAGCTTGAAGAGCCAACTAGAAGATGTGTCCATCTTGCAGATTACACTGAAGGATGCAAGTAGTAATAACTGAAAAAGTCATCAACTTAAGTTATTGTTATTTACTAGCTTCAGAAGTGTTAATACGGTCCTCTTACCCCTATTAAGGAGTGTTTCCTAAGCACAGAGCCAGGATAAACCCTGAGCACTGCTGGATGTGGTCCCAATACAACAAAGTCTTACAATGTGTGTTTTAGCAAGAATATGACTATTTCCTATTTTCTTTTTTTTTTCTTCTATTTTTGGGCCACACCTGGTGATACTCCTGGCTAAACTATTGCTCCTGCCCCAAGAAGTCTTAACATTTCTTTCTTTTCTTTTCTTTTCTTTTCTTTTTTTTGCTTTTTGGGTCACACCTGGCGGTGCACAGGGGTTACTCCTGGCTCTGCACTCAGGAATTACTCCTGGCGTTGCTCAGGGGACCATATGGGATGCTGGGAATTGAACCCGGGTTGGCCGCGTGCAAGGCAAATGCCCTACCCGCTGTGCTATCTCTCCAGCCCAGAAGTCTTAACATTTCTAATAAAAGTTTCTAAATAAAAATCACAGGGCTGGGGTTGGAGAGATGGTATAGAAGGTAAAGCATTTGCTTTGCATATGGCTGACCCGAGTTTGATTCTCACCATACCATATGGTCCCCTGACACCGCCTGAGTAATTCCTGAGTGCAGAGCCAGAAGTAATCCCTGATCATTGCTGGGTGTGACCCAGAGACTAAATAAATAAATAAATAAATAATCATGAGACTGGAGCAATAGTACAGCAATGGCACTTGCCTTGCACATGGTCGACCCAAGTTGATTCTTGATTCTATATGGCACCCCAAACACCACCAGGAGTAATCCCTGAGTGAAGAACCAGAAGTAACCCCTGAACATTGCTGGGTGTCCCCAAAACTTGAAATAAATAAATAAATAAATGCCTTCAGACCTTTCTAGTTGAATGGGTCCTCATAGATATGGGAAATAAGCATAGAAATCTTTTCAACCAGAGGCTAGAGAAATAGTACAGAGTGTAGAACGCAGGCTTTGCACATGGTTGGCCTGGGTTTGATCCTCATCACCGCGTATGGGACTCTGAGCAACGCCAGGAGTAATTCCTGAGTGTAGGCCAAGGAATTACCCCTGAGCATCTCCAGGTGTTGCCCCAACATGGCCCAAAGTGCCCTACCCCACCAAAGTATCCTTTCAACCAAATCCTGACCTTGCATGAAGAAAGGGAAGACCTTTATAAAACAGTCTATTTAAAAAAATTGTTTCAGGTATTCTACTACTATTTTTAGTTTCAGGAGAGAGTTGAAGATTTGGAAAAAGAACGACAATTGCTGAGTGACAATTATGACAAACTTCTAGAAAGGTGAGTACCAAGTTGGAGTCTAGAGCACTGTTTGCTGTAAAAGACAATTGTAGAAATTTTTTTTTCTTTTTGGGTCACACCTGGCATTGCACAGGGCTCATGCACTCAGGAATTACTCCTGGTGGTGCTCGGGAGACCATATGGGAAGCTAAGAATCAAAACTGGGTCAGCCCGAGTGCAAGGCAAGCACCCTACCCACTGTGCTATCTCTCCAGCCCTAACAATTGTTGAAATTTTCAAAATATTACCTAGCATTTATAAAATTATGGGGAAGCTAGCACTCAGTTCTTTTATTATAAGAGTATAAATTGGCAGCTTGGAGAGATTGTACGTAGCTTAAGCATGTATCTTGCATCCTCCTGACCACAGTTCCTATCCCCGCTGCCAGCACTGCCAGGGGACACTCCTGAGCACAGAGCCAGAAATAGCCCATGAGCATCGCCAGTGTGGCCCACCCCCCCAAAAAAAGAATGTAAATTGGCACAGTCATTTGAAAGAAAATTTGACACTATCCAAATATATTTAACATTTAATGCCTGTATTTTGTTCCAGTAATTTCGTTTTTGAATCTAAAGAAATTTCTCAGGGTCAGAGTGATGGTACAGGAGGTAGGGCACTTGCTTTGCATGAGGCCAATCTGGATTTGGTCCCTGGCATCGTATATGGTTCCCTTTGCACTGGCCAGGAATGATCCCTGAGTGCAGAGCCAGGAGTGAACCCTGAGCCCTGCTAGGTTTGACCCCAAAACTAATTTTTTTTAATTTGGGGAGGAGGCAGATAAATAGTACAGAGATTAGGGCATTTGTCTTGTACATGAAAATACCTTCATGCACACTCCCATACTTTCAACTCATTTGGGACCAGAGTGATATTATGACAGGTGACTCTCCTTTTTCATTTTTAAATTTTATAAAGTAGTTCACAATATTTGATTACATTTAATATTCAAACACCAATCCCACCACCATTACACCTTCCCACCACCGTATTTTGGATGTTTCCATCCCGAACCCCAATCCCTGTCCCAAAGCAGAACCAAAATAATATATTATTTCCCTCTAAGGTTGGTTGCCTCCTACTTTGAATCCCATTAAATGTGTTGTGGTACTCTTGGAGTATGGGTAGGGTGTGTCCTATGAAGTGTCTCTTGGCCATGCAGTCCAGAAAAGATTCACTCGTGGGTGAGGTTCGACCTGAGTGTGTGAAGAGCAATTGTGATCATGGTGGCGGCTGAGTTCTAGAGGCTTTTGGCTGTTGGGTCTGGGTCCCTTGCGGGGGGGGAGAAGGGGTCTCACCTGCCCCCCAGGTGACTCACCTTGTATGGGGCCAACCTGGATTCAGTCCCTGGCACACATAAGGTCCCCTGAGCTTTGCCAAGAGTGATCCTTGAGCACAGAGCTCAGAGTAAGTGCTGAGCATTGCCAGGTGTACTCTCTCTGGAAAAAAAAAAAAAAGAAAAGCAATATCTTAAGTATATGCAAAGATCAGGTTAATACGAATGTCAATTAATGCAGTCAGTCATATTAAAAAATAGAAATGATGCAAATTTCCTTTGATAGAAGATTGAGTAATTTCTTGTATCACTGGCTGCTAGAGAAATGGTACAGCAGGTAAGGTGCTTGCCTTGCATTTGGCTGACCTGAGTGAGTTTGATACCTGTACCCCACATGGTCCCCCAAGCCCCACCAGGTGTGAATCTTGAGAACAGAGCCAGGAGTGAACCCTAAACTCCACCAGGTGTTACCCAAAACAAAACAATGAAATGCCTGTATCCCCACAATGACATACTATGAACCTGTTAAAAATTAAGTCGACTTATATGCCTAAAATAGTGCTTTAAAAATATCAGGTTGCAAAAGAATGTTAAGTTGACCTAATTTGGATTTTTTGCTGGTTTCTGTTTTGTCTGTTTATTTGTTTTGGGGCTGCACCCAGCGCTGCTCAGGGCTAACTTCTGTCAGCTCAGGGATCACTCCTCAAGGGTCTCGGAATCATATGGGATGCCGGGGATCAACCCAGATCAACTGAATGCAAGGCAACCTTCTTACCCACTGTTCTATCTCTCCAGCTCCCTAATTTAAATTTTTTTATGTGTGTATGAATCTAAAAACTTCAATGAGATTATTATTATTATTATTGTTTAGGTTTTGGCCACAACCAACTATGCTCAGGAGTGATTTAATAGTGTCAAATTCCCCTTCAAAAGGACTGTGCCAATTTACAGCTGTGGCTATGAGTTCAGAGATCGCTCCTGGCAGGGCTGGGGATCTAACCCAGGTGGTCCACATCAAGGAAAGCCACCCTACTTGCTGTACGATCACTCTGGTCCCAAATGAGATGAAAGATTGAGAGAAGGCATAAATACATCTTCACTTTTCTTCTCTATACATCTGTATCATTAAAAAAATTCACAATAGCGAAATGATGGCAAAAAATTCACATATTAACAAGAAGTTTATATTCACATATTGATCACTTGATCACTTGACTTCCCGTTAATCGTCGATTTGCTTGAGCGGGCACTAGTAACGTCTCCATTTGTCACATATTAATACTGAAATTTATAAAATACTTGAAAGGTCTTTTTTAATACCTGAAGATTTTAAAAAATTAAATATGCCTTCTTGACTAACTCAGCCAAGTCAAGGGGGGAGATTGTGGAGATTGTATGAGCATCCTGGGAAGAATATACAGTATGAAGTATGGTATAGTCTCCATACTATAATCTCTGTAGTATGGAGATTATACACTTATAAGATGATCTGTAACAAACATTACCATTTCCTCCCTCACTTAAAACATCATCAATTTCCACAATGAAGTACAGTGAGGTGAAAAGAAAAGATGAAATCGTGCAGTTCACTGCATTGTGGATTGAGTTTAGAGGGCATGCTAGGTGAGATAAATCAGAGGGAGGAAAAATACTGAATGCTCATGCTCCTCTGTGGTATGTAAAGAGACAAAAAAGGGAAAGAGCCAGTTATCAGATAACAACAAATCCCTGACCTGGGATTACAAAACTAAGATTACCAAACAGTGATGGGAAAGGTGACTGTGACAGAAGGAGGTGGAGTAGACACTACCTAAGGAGAGTCAGAGGGTCTTGGACACTGGGTGGTTTTAATTTAATTTAAATTAATTGTAAAAAAAAATTAACAGAATTTTTAAAAATATTGTAAAGACCAGAAAGGTAGTACAGGGGTTAAGGTGCTTGCCTTGTATGCCTCTGACCCCAATTTGATCCCTAATGCCAGTATACTGAGGACCCTGAGTACCACCTAGGAGACTTAAACCCTGAGCATAGAGCCAGAAGTAACTGCAGAGCACTGCTGGATGTGATAAGCAAAACAAAAGAACATTATCAGCATAGATCTTCTTGTATGTACTAAGAAAGTGCCAAGAGGGACCTGGAGATAGCTCAAAGGGCTGGGGTACATTTTTTGTGTGCAGGAACCTCAGGTTTGATCCCTAAGCACCACAGGAAATGACCCCCTCCAGGCAAGTCTGGAATAGTCCTCTGAGCACCACTGACCCAAAGACAAAAACAAAAAGAAGTATCAAGAACTTTTATTTAGGAACCAGAAGATACTACAGTGGGTAGGGCTCTTGCCTTGCACGGGACCCCTGCCAGGAGTAATTCCTAAGTGTGAGACAGGAGAAACCCCTGAACCTCATTGAGTGTGGCCCCCAAACAAAACAAAAACTTTTAATGCCAACCTAAGTATGTTTTTAGGTTAATTTGTTTGTTTGGATGCTACTCCTGATTCATTGCTTTCGGATCCTCCCAGCAGTGCTCAAGAGACCATATAGTGCTGGGGATCTAGCCCAGGTCTCAAGGCTGCAGTGAAGATAATACACGGGGTATCATATTGTTTTCCTTGCATGTGGCTGACCCAGATTCAATCTGAAATATGCCATAGGGTACACCTGAGCATCTTCAGGAATGATCCCTGAGTTCAGAGGAAGGAGTAAGCCCTGAACACTGCTGGGATATGACCCAAACTACGTTCCCCACCCCAACCCCCGAAGTCTCCAGCATACAAAGCATGCTCTCCCGCCCATTGGGCTGGTGCCTGAATAATTAAGCAAGTGATTTATTTATGTAGGTTTTAACTTGGCTCTGCTCAGGGCTACTCCTGGCTCTGCATTCTGGGCAGGTTCTGCAGACCATATGTTGTGCCAGGGATGGAAACTAGGTCAGCTACATGTAAGGCAAGTGCCCTATCCATTGTTCTATCTCTCTGCCCAATCCCATAAGCAAGTGTTTAGATCGCATTTATAGAGTGATAAAAGTGGGGTCAGAGAAATAGTACAGGAGATAAGACATTTGCCTCACACAAGGCTGACCCTGGTTCAAATCTCAGAACCATACATATATGATCCCCTGAGCACCACTGGGGGTCACTTCTGACCACAGAACTGGAAATGGCTCCTGAGCACTGCTGGGTGTGGCCCAACAATCCTCCCCAATAAATTAATGAAAAAGATCAAATGGTAAATATAAAAAGACACAAGCAGAAATAATTATCAATGTCTTCACCTGTATAAAGAACAGGTCATGTTTGCTTTACACACAGAATGGGTTTACTCTTCCAGCTAGCTAGAGTGGTATGGAAGATAAAACTACTGAATAATTTAACTACTGCTCTTCAGTATAGTCATTTATTTATATTCACTTAGGTAGTTTTAGGACTACACTCGGCAGTGTTCAGGAGTTATTATTGGATCTATGTTCAGGGATCACTCCTGGTGGTTGTCAGCATGGTCACTGGGATCGAACTTGGGTCTCCTGCATGCAAAGCATTGCTTAGTCTGCTGAGTTCTCTCTCTGGCTCCAAGTATAGTAATTTATAGCCTGGATCAAAGACAAGTATTCTCTAAAGTAGCCATGGGAGAAGGTAAATAGAAGAATGGAACAAGGAAAAAATGAATACTGTGTTTGTCATTTCTAATCCAGAAGAATGTCTTGGTACATAGTTCCCTACTTAAAGAAAGCCATTGCTGGTGGAGAAGTTCTTTAGGAAACAGATAAAACTTGGTTGTTTACTCAATGGAATAGTTGATACTTAAAAGTGATACTAAGTAATTTCTCAATAGACTCCAAAAGTTCCAAGGCAGTTGATAAATGACAGTTGCAGATAAAGCAGAGGCAGAAAAAAAAAAAAACATGCAGGGAAATGAATGATGAACTGGGCCCAGGAGATACTGAAACTGTGTGATAAACAAATTATAGCATTCACCTTTGACTATCCATTGTACATTCTAACCCCCTTATTACTGCTTCCCATTTTCAGCATGCTGGAGAGCAGTAATCAACCTCACTGGAGCAATGAGCTTGTAGAAGAACAACTACAGAATGTCTCTAAGTTGCAGGATCAGCTGAATGATGAGCTAGAGGAGAAGAGAAAAGTATTACTTCAGCTTTCCAGAGAGAAAGGTAGGTTGGACCTTAAAGAGGTTTGTGAGGTGGGAATTTGGGCCAGAGTTTTGCAATTTTGTGTCACGGATAACAAGAATAAGAATAATGACAACTGAATCTGACTTATCATCTATAAAAGAAATGGAGAGGGGCTGGAGCAATAGTACAGTGGGTAGGCCATTTGCCTTGCATGTGGCTGACCCGGGTTTGATTCCCGGCAGTCCATATAGTCCCCTGAGCACTGTCAGGAGTAATTCCTGAGTGCAGAACCAGAAATAAACCCTGAGCAATGCTGGGTGTGACACAAAAAGTCAAAAGATCCAAACAAACAAATAAAAAGAAATGGAGAAAGAAGGAAAGAAAGCGGAAGAAAGGAAGGTAGGGAGGGAGGGAGGGAGGGAAGAAAGGAGAAAAGTAGGAAGAAAACTGAAGAAAAGAGAAAGAAAGAAAAGTAAAAGGAAGGAAGGAAGAAAAGAGGAAGGAAGGGAGTCAAATTGGGCACCGCGGAGAAACGAGTAATAGCTTAGTATAATGGAGTGAACACTTGGAAAGATGTTGAATTGGATAGTGCATTCAAAGAGCTTGGACCTGGGCCGAAGCAGGTTGAGTGCTTGCCTTGTGACTGTTGACCTGGGTTCAATCCCTAGCAGGGACAGCGTCATCCACGGAACCCCCCAGGAGTGTTTCCTGAATGCAGAGCCAGGAGTAAGCCCTGAATACTTCTGGGTGTAGCTCCAAAACAAACAAAAGCTTGGACTGTTCTATTTAATCCAGTGACTTTTTTGTTTCTATCTTTGCTTTTATTCTTTTCACTGGACCCTTCGGCTGGTATTTTTGTTATATTTTTGTAGCTTACCTGTCAACTCAGTTTATAGAGGATATATAGGGGATCAATTAGCTAGAACTAGTTTTAAAAGAAAAGAGAATTGTGGCTCATTTGCTGCCGGAGCCTATGTGTTGCTTGTGCCCAGGTGGCTGAGCACATGTGTTGTTTGAGGACATGTGTTGCTCCCATCTCTCCTCTTGAGATGGTACTTTCATGCTTCCATATCTAATGCTGGGGCGTGAGTAGGGGCTCTCTCCACCTTTGGAGAAATTCGTGTGCTCTCTTGAATGTGTTACACTCTTGCTTTCTCTCCCTCCTTCTCCTTCCTAAAAAATCTCCAAATAAAATCTGCTTTACTTTAAAAAAGAAAAAGAGAGAGAATTGCTTCTTTAAGGAAAAATTGATAAAATAAGCTTTAGTGGGAAAATTTAATTCATGCTTGGCCATGGTTTCTGACAACTACTGAGTTTATCTTTCTGTATTACTATTTCCTCAGCTCAAAACGTGGACTTGGAGCTTGAAGTTGCCACTCTGCTTGAGATTAATACACAGGAAGTCCAGATTCTGCACAATAAAGATATCATTTCCCAATCTCTTGGCGGACAATCTCTTGAACAGTCTCCTGATAAGCCATCTCTTGACGAGCAATCTGAACCAGATACTCACCCAGCTCTATTTCAAGAGACTGATCAAATAGAGCAAATAGAAGTAAGAGGCTTTTGTTTTGTTTTGTTTTGAAGACAATGCTAGAGATTGAACCCAGGTCCCAAATTTACAAGACCTGTGCTTTGTTGCTACTCAAGCCCTAAGGCAAGAGATCTTTAAGCAAGACCCTTGTACAGAGTACATGAAGGGAAGGCAGAGCATAGGACTGCGGGTAGGGCATTTGCCTTGCATGTAACCAACCAGGGTTCATATCCCCGGCATCTTATGTGGTCCCCTGAGCTTGCCAGGATTAATTCCTGAGTGCAGACAAGAGCAACATCTGAGCACCGCCGGTGTCCCCCCACCCTGCCAAAATAAAAAAATGAATGGATTAGAGAACTATCAGAATGTTGTCTATATCTAGAATATGGAAAAAGGCTTAGAGATTACTTCAATGAGTGAAACACATTTATTCCACTATTTGCAGCTTATATAAGCTCCTTTTTAAGATCAGTTCATTAGAGGCAAATAACTTCCTCACTGCTATTACCAAACATGAAGCACTAGGAAGTAACAAGTTCTTTTTTACACTTTGGAATAAATTCTGCTGAACTCTCCCTCCCTCCCACCCATTCCTCCTTCCCTCTCCTTCCCTCCCTCCCTCCCCCCTCCTTTCTTCCCTCCCTCCCTCCCTCCCTCCCTCCTTCCTCCCTCCATCCCTCTCTCTCTCTTATTTTTGGTTTCTGGTGGTGCTTGAGTGAATCTGGGTGTTCCTCCTGGGACCATGTACTTGGGATTGAACCAGCCCTTCCACATTTAAAGCATGCAGGCAGTCCATTGAGTTGTGTCTTTTGTCATGATTCTGTTTATTTGGGGGGGAGGTGGAATTGGGCAACACCCAGTGTTGCTCAGGGGCTTATTCTTGACTCTGTACTCAGGAATCACCCTTTGCAGTGCTCAGGGGATCATGTGTAGTGCTGGGGATGGAATTGGCAAATGCCTTACCTCCTGTACTAGCTCTCTTGCCCCTGCTGCTGGTATTTTACTATGAAACAGCAACTGTATTATGAAGAATAGATGTGACTACACTTATCATATTTATACTCCCTTTCATTCATGATTTTTTCCCTCTATAGTCCTGTGAAACAAAAAAACAACAAGAAGAAAATTTGTCCCAGATGTTAAGTGAGTTGCAAATATCACATGCAGAGACCACGCTGGAACTAGAAAAAACCAAAGATATGCTTATTCTGCAGCGCAAAATCAATGTTTGTTATCAGGTGCATGAAAAGGGGGTGTGTCAAAGGGGGGTAGGTCAATAGATACACAGGAGGGGCCGGGCATGTATCTAAGCAGTAGAACACTTCGCTTGCATCATGTGTAAGGCTCTGGGTTCGATCCCCAGAACAACAATACACACACACATAAACACACACACACACACACAGACACACACACACACACACAGAACCAATTCAAATGTTGGAATGAAGGAATAAAGACCCAAGTTTCTGGGACTGATAAGGGACACACTGTCCTGTGATGTCCCGAGGTCAGGCTGTGGTACTCATACGTTCATCCCGAGGCCTCTCCAAGGCCTGCACTCCTTTCTTGTACACCTACTTGCCAGGGTTCACACTCATTTATTATGGTGTTCACACACTTCCTGATTGTAGTGCTTTCCAGGAACTGTCTCAGTAATTCCTGCCCTCAGGAATTACTCCTGGTGGTGCTTGGGGGACCATATGTGATGTCAGGGATTGAACCCAGGTCTGTTGTGTGCAAGCAAACACCCAACTGCTATACTAGTGCTCCAACCTCAGGTCTCACTTTTTGACTGTGGTGCATGGACATCTTCCAGTTGTGATATTTGCTGGGGGAATCTACACACTTGGCTGCTTTGTGGCAGGAAATCACTTAGAGCTGCAGGGGTCAGACAGCAGAGCTGCCAGGATTGCAGTCAGCACCAGGGACTGAACACTCGACCTTACACTTCCAAGGCAGATGCTCTAAGGCACAAAGCTAGACCCTACCCTCTCGAGTTTTTTGGGGGAAGGGGTATGGGGAAGGGTCCGTACCTCTCAGTGCCCATGTGCTACTCCAGGCTCAGTGCTCAGAGGTCACTCTTCATACAGCTTGAGACACCATGTAATGCTGGGGATCAAACCTGGGTTTCTTACATGCAAAGCATGAGCACCAGCCTGTTGAGCAATCATCTCTCCACTTTCCCCTGATTTTGTGTCTGTGTACTCTGGAATTGAATTTACTGTTTGACACATGTGAGGCATGTGATCAACCATGGAGCTACGTCCCTGGGATAAAAATGCCACATTTTAATTGGTATTTTTTAAAATTTATTTTTATTTTTATAAAGTAGTTCACTATAGTTGATTACATTTAATATTCAAACACCAATCCCACCACCATTATGCCTTCCCACCACCATATTTAGGATGAATTCTGAACCCCAATCCCTGTCCTAAAGCAGAACTGAAATAATTCATTTTGTATTGTTATGAATAAACTGCTGGAAATATTCCAAAAAAGTTTTTTTTAGACGAAAGTGTGTTAATATTGTATTTCACCCAGGGGCTATTAAACCCTTCTGTAAGAGAGATCACTAACATGTTGTTAAAGATTGAGCCTTGAGGGGCTGGAGCAATAGCAGAGCGGGTAGGGCATTTAACTTGCACGAGGCTGACCCAGGTTTGGTTCCCAGCATCCCATACGGTCCCCCGAGCACCGCCAGGAGTAATTCCTGAGTGCATGAGCCAGAAGTGACCCCTGAGCATCGCCAAATGTGACCCAAAAAAGCAAAAAAAAAAAAAGTTGAGCCTTGATATAAATGTATGTATATATATATATCCCTCTGAGATTAGTTGCCTTCTACTTTATCTCTGAACTATTGAAATAGAAAATTTCAGATATGATTTTGTTTCAGGAGGAACTGGAGTCAATGATGACCAGAGCCGAAAATGAAAATGAAGAGCATAAAGAAAAACTGAAGAGGCTGAATCAACTTCTAGAGCTCAAGAACAATCGTATCAATCAGCTGGAAGGTTTTTTACGAAGTCATGGCCTTCCAATATCTGGCAAGTCTTGATACTTTGTTCTCCTGATCTTGGGATCCATCACATAGCTAATACCTATGTCCAATATATGCTGATACAGAGGTTCTGCCTCTACAACTTCGGCATTGACAATCCCTCCTGTTTCTCCTATCATCCTTGCTGATAGAATAATCATTGCAAGCTCCTTGTCTTCTATTATATTAGAATCTTTTTCTGATTTCTCAGAGGTTTAACAGGGCTCAGATATACAAAAATTTATTTTGAGAGGCGGCTGGAGCAATAGTACAGTGGATAGGGCATTTACCTTGCATGCAGCTAACCTGGGTTAGATCCTCGATATCCCATCTAGTCTCCTGAGTACCACCAGGAGTGATTCCTGAGTACAGAGCCAGGAGTAACCCCTGAGCATTACCGGGTGTGCCTCCAACCTCCCACAAAAAAAAAATCTATTTTGAGAATGACAAAGTTTACTTTGCTGTCAGGGTTGTATAAAACTATTCCTCTGTCAAAGTTGTTTTCTTTTTTCTTTTTTTTTGCTTTTTGGATCACACCCACCGATGGTCAGGGATTACTCCTGGCTCTGCACTCAGGAATTACTCAGGTGGTGCTTAGAGGATCATATGGGATGCTGGGGATTGAATTCAGGTTGGTCTCGTGCAAGGCAAACGTCCTACCCGCTGTACTATCACTCCAGCCCCCAAAGTTATTTTCTTGACCCAGGTCTAAATAACAATGTGTGTGTGTGTGTGTGTGTGTGTGTGTGTGTGTGTGTGTGTGTGTGAGAGAGAGAGAGAGAGAGAGTGGAACATTTTCAGTCATCCCTCATCATTCTTTTCAGTTATTTCTCTCTAAAACACTATCACTGTCACTGTCCTCCCGTTGTTCATCGATTTGCTTGAGTGGGCCCAGTAACATTGTGAGACTTGTTGTTACTGTGTTTGGCATATCGAATACGTCACGGGTAGCTTGCCAGGCTTTGCCGTGCAGGCGAGATATTCTCGGTAGCTTGTTGGGCTCTCCGAGAGGGACGGAGGAATCGAAGGTGGAGGAATCAAACTCGGTTCGGCCCAGTCGGCCGTGTGCAAGGCAAATGCCCTACCAGCTGTGCTATCGCTCCAGCTCTAAAACACTATTAAAATAAATTAAAATAAAAGTTTAAAAATCCTCTATTGCCATTTGAAAAAGACATCAACAGTGACAAGCAGTTGTCTAGACAGCTGTATAAATTTCATACTGTGGTACTCCTATCCTTAGCATAGGCACTGCCAGGCAGAGTCATTACACACAGTCGTGAGATTTGTTAGCATGGGTCAGCTTATATTAGCAAAACTCACCCTGGACTGATATTTAAACAAGAATATTTATTTGTTATTTTATAATGGGTGTTCCATTTCTGTCACCAGAATGTGTGGTACCTAACCGTCTCTCTGGAAAGTTGAATCTGTAAACAGGTTTCCTAACATAGAACTAGGATAAAAGGAGTAAGACGTTCTTAGTCCTGATTGGGTTCATGTCACGGTGAGTCTCTGAGGTCATCGTCAGACCAGCGAGATAGCTCAAAAGACTGAGCTACTGCTTTGCATGTAAGAGACCCAGGTTTGATCCCTGGCACCACACAGTTTCCCAAGGCTCTGCTAGCAGCGATCCCTGAACACCACATCAGGAGTAGGTGCTGAGCATTGCTGGGCTGGGAGTGGGGACAGCCCTTTTATTTAAAAAAAAAAAAAAGGCAACCAACAACAACAAAAAAAAAACCCAAAAAAAAACGGGGGGGGGGGGGGCAGAGTGAGCACAGTAGGGAGGGCATTTGCCTTGTACTCAGCTTATCTGGGTTCAATCCCCAGCATCCCATATGGTCCCCCGAGTACCACCAGGAGTGGTTCCTGAGCACAGAGCTAGAAATGACTCCTGGGCATTGCTGGGTGTGGCCCCAAAACTAAAATAAAAATAAAAATAAGTCATTGCCATATAAGTAAATCCTGCCCACCCCACTTTTGGATTAATTGAAATTATACTGTCATTCAGATAGGGTTATTCTTTGTTAGAATACTGGCTAAATATTCTTACTCCTAAACATTAATTTGCTTTCACTTACATCTCTTTCTTTGAGTGGGAACCTACACCCAGGGAGGCTTCGGGCCTATTCCTGGTTCTGCTCAGGAGTGTCCCCTGGTGGTGCTGGGGGGATCTATCCATAATGCCCTTGATTTGCACTGAGGTTGGCCATGTATAAATATAAAGCAAGCACCTTGCCTCTGGTATGGTCTCTCTAGCCCTTATATTTCCTTTATTATGAAAAGGTTAGACTTTTTAAATGTTTGCCAGTTCTTTTATCCTTTTGCTTTTTGTTCAGGGACTCTGAGGTGCTCAGGGGCTACATCTCACTACATCCTCAGGGGACCTATGCGGTATCACGGTTCCTGCAAACAAAATTTGAGCTTCTCAGTCCTTTGAGCTACCTCTCTTATGTCATTATTTCTTCTGAAAGTTGCCTTATTTTGTCCTTTTTGACATAGTTCTTTTGTGTGATGCTGGAAGTTGAACTCAGCCTCACATATACCTTTACCTCTGAGCTATATCCTTAGCCCTCCTCTACCCATTTCTTTTTTTAATTTAATTTTATAGTTATCCACAATAACTTATTACATTCATCACACCAACCCCACCACCATTACCTCTTCTCACTACCATTATTTCAAATATTTCCACCACCCCGAAAGCCTACCCCAAAAGCAGTACCTACATAATTTATTTCGTATTGCTTATTATGAATAATTCACTAAAAATGATTCAAAAAAGTTTCCTTAGAGGAAAGTGTTGTTACAGGTTGAGTCTGTGTGCAAATATAGACATATCTTGGTCATGATTCGTTGCCTTCTACTTTACACGCCATTAAATGTGGTGTGCTACTCTTGGTATATCAGTGGCGTAGAGTATCGTTGGCCATATGCTCCAGGAATTCAAAAATTTTATTTATTTATTTATTTATTTTGCTTTTTTGGGTCACACCCGGCGATGCACAGGGGTTACTCCTGGCTCTGCACTCAGGAGTTACTCCTGGCGGTGCTCAGGGGACCATATGGGATGCTGGGAATCAAACCCAGGTCGGCTGTGTGCAAGGCAAATGCCCTACCCGCTGTGCTATCTCTCCAGCCCCAGGAATTCAAAAATTTTAAATAGACCTCTAACGATTTCTTTTTTGGGGGGGGGGGGGTTACACTTGGTGATACTCAGGGGTTACTCTTGGTTCTGCACTCAGAAATCACTCCTGGCAGTGCTCGAGAGACCATATAGGATGCTGGCTCGACCAAGTGCAAGGCAAATGTCCTTCCCTGTATTATCACTCTGGCCCTCTACTCATTTCTTAACAGTATTTTATTAATCTGTAAAAGTTCTTTATATTCTATTTCTTTTTGTTTATTTGAAGGCCACACCTGGCAATGTTCAGGGGTTACTCCTGGCTCTGCACTCAGGAATTACTCCTGGTGGTGCTCAGGGAACCATATGGGATGCTGGGGATTGAACCTGGGTAAGCCACTTGCAAGGCAAATGACCTACCTGCTGTACTATAGCTCCAGCTATATATCAAATTATTAACTCTATGTCATGTAATGCATATTATTTGGGGTGGGGGGAAAGGAGCACACCCAGCAGTTTTCAGGGGTGCTTGGTAAATGTAAACAGTGTCAGGGTTTGAACTGGGGATAGGTGTGTGCAAAGCAAACACCTTAAACCCCTGTACTATCTCTCTGGCCACAAAGCAATATAGTTAATTTATTTTATTCAATAGTACATTCTTGGGCTGGAGCGATAGCACAACGGGTAGGGCGTTTGCCTTGCATGCAGCCAACATGGCGTACCCGAGTTCGATTCCTCCGCCCCTCTTGGGGAGCCTGGAAAGCTACCCAGAGTATCTCGCCTGCATGGCAAAGCCTGGCAAGCTCCCCGTGGCGTATTCGATATGCCAAACATAGTAACAACAAAGTCTCACAATGGAGACGTTACTGGGCTTGAGAAAATCGATGAACAACGGGAGGACAGTGACAGTGACAGTATATTCTTGTTCATTAATAAACCATTAATCAGGGGCCAGAGAGATAGTACAGTGGGTAGGACACTGGCCTTGCATGAAGCCAACCTGGGTTTGATCCCTGGCACTTCATATGGGCCCTTGAGCACTATCAGATGTGATCCCTGAGAGCAGAGCCAGAAGTAAGCCTTGAACACCCCTGACTTCAAGGGGTTTCTGTTTTGAAACAGAAAAAAAAGAAAAAAATAACAGAAAAAAAAGAAAATCATTAGTCATTCTGTGTATTCCATTTATTTTGGACAGGAAGACATTCTGATGTATCCAAAATATTTTTGTTTTATTATTTTAACTTTTAAACTAGGACCATCACCTTAATACACACTTGATGACTCAAATATTTTTCAATTCGAAGTGGATTGTAGATCAAAGATTCTGATTGGTTGGATAAGCAAGGTCATGCATGGATTTGGTAAACTGTCTCATCTTTGCATCCACTACCAATATTTTTAAACTTCTTTCCAATAATTCTCCTCTTCCACTATTTACTTATTATTCTGACTTAAAGTGAGTTTTCATCTTTCTTTTGCGTAAAAGAAAGATAATGAAAAGAAATTCTTAACAAGTCCAAGATGGAAAAAAGAATCATTTCTTGGTGGGCCCTAGGAATGTAGGTATGTAGTATGCACTGACGTGAAAATGTTCTATTTATTCTTGTCATGGCCGTTATCCTAACTTCCTATATATATATTTATATACATATAAATATGAAGTTGGATATGTATATATATATATACATACAGAGAGAGAGAAGATGGATGGACCACATCCAGCTGCAGTCAGGGCTCACTCCTGCTGGTACTCAGGGAATCATAAATGGTGCTGGGGATTGAACCAGGGTTAGGCAAGCATCTTAACCTCTGCACTATCTCTTTGGTGCTTTTTGGGGCTTAGTTTTGCTTTGTTTTGGGGTCATACACTGCTGAATTCAAGGCTTACTCCTGGATCTTCACTCAGAGGCTACTTCCTAAGATGCATGGATGACTGTATGGGGTGTTAGGGATTCAGCCCGGGTCAGCAGTGTGCAAGGCAAACACCCTACCCACTGTACTATAGCTCCAGCCCCATATTTTATATTTCTAGTATTTCTCTAATAAAATTACCAGTTAATCCAGAGGACCTTGTGATAATCCAAAGCAATGCCATCTACGGATCAATTTTTGCCCTTTTGTTTTCTTATTTTTACTGTTTACTTCCAATTACTTTGTATCTTCTTTCTAGAGCAGCCACTGGATTATTCGATCATCTGAATTCAGAGTTCTTATTTGTCATTTTATTGCTTTTCCTTTTTTCTTTTTTTTGTGGAGGACCACACCCAGCAATGTTCAGGGGCTAATCCTATTTCTGTAGTCAGGAATTAGTCCTGGCGATGCTTGGGGAACCATTTGAGATGCCAGGGATCAAACCTGGGTCAGCCACGACCAAGGTAAATGCCCTACTGTACTATTCCTGTGGCCCCTGTTGTTTTTATTTTTTAATCATGTGGTTTCTTGATATAATCACAATTTGGAATTCCATGGTTTTTCTTGTCCTTCTTTCTACCTTTCTTTATCCTTGCAAGAATTTTCTACTCCTTAATGGATAGACAGTTTTCTTTCCCTTTAGAAAAGCTCAGAAATGTGGCTTATGGCACTCGACAGGTGTCATCATGTCTGGAAACATTGCCAGCCCATGGAAATGAGGATCAAGTGAACCTTCCTCTTCTTCGCCAGAGTGAGAATCTTTTTGAGCTACACATCCACCAGGCCTTCCTGACATCTGCTGCTCTGGCTCAGGCTGGAGATCCTAAACTTACCACTTTTTGCACCTATTCTTTCTATGATTTTGAGACCCACTGTACTCCCCTATCTGTGGGGCAACAGCCCCTCTATGACTTCACCTCCCAGTATGTGGTGGAAACAGATTTCCTTTTCTTGAACTACATTCAAAGGGCTTCAGCCCAGCTTGATCTACATCAGGCAATAGGCTGTGAGCACCACACACTTGCAACTGGATGGATCTACTTTGGCAGGGTGCTGGGGACTGTGGAGAGAGTCTACGGCTCTATAGTACTTACTGGTAAGTCCTCTCAGTATCCCATAGCTCCCAGGACTAATGTGTGGACTTTCCCCAAACCTATAGCTACTCTGATACTGGTGTCCCACTTCCTTCCTCTGCCATTATTCTTGATCCTGGCCACATCATCTGTCCCTTCCATGCCTTTCCTACTTTCTGCTATCCAGGAGCTGGTGGAGAAGAGATCGGGGTGCTGGAGTACTGGATGAGACTATGCTCCCCGCTAAAATCCAGCCTACAGGCAGGCATTAAGCAAAAGAAAACCCAAGCCTACCTGTCTTCCAGTGTTCTTGGAGCCTGGGAGGCCCAGGAGGATGAGGTGAGAAAAAAGGCACAGGTCCAGGCATCTCAAACTAAGGCAGGCTATGACAGCAGCTCCGTCTTTCACTTTTAGATAAGAGAAATGCCACCATACCACAGCTAGTCAAAATTTTCCCCTTGATCAAGTTCAAATTTGGAATGAAATTGTGCACTTTTCCTTGCTGGGAGCCAAACAGCATGCCTGTTCTGTTCTCTACGATAAGGCTCGAGTGTCAGAATCTCCTTCAGGTCCCTGTGAGCGAGAGCCAGTTTGCAAGCAGGTTAATGTCATTGGGTGTCTGTGATCTGGCCAGGACTCAGCGTCTCTCTAAATCACAACTCTTCACCACCAAGCGAGGGTACAGGGCTTAAACTACCACGCTCTCTTAGGCTGCGCTTTTTAAACCTCAATCCAAGACCCGGCATTTTTCCAGTCCAGATCAGAGACATGGAAACATCAGAATGAACTGCAGGTGGAAATCATCAGGTGCTCTGACCTCCGGAGTCGATGGCTGGGAACCCAGCCCAGTCCTTATGTCATGTACTGCTTCTTCACCTTTTCTGACCACGACACTGTCATCATTCCGGCCAGTCACAACCCCTGCTTTAGAGACCAGGCTCGATTCCTCGTGCATGTGACTTCTGACTTGGATTGGTATCTGAGGCGGGAGGCCCTGTCCGTGTACGTTTTCGATGATGAAGACTCAGAGCCCGGCATGTACCTTGGCCGAGCCCAAGTGCCCTTGCTTCCTCTTGCACAAAATAAATCCATTAAAGGTGGGAGCTCCAGGTTATTACATCTTTATGCTCTCTTTCCAGTGTTTTGCAGCTCTAATCCTAGAATGTTTCTATGATTACTTGTTTGAAACAGTCTTTCTTAAAACATGATGAAAAGGGGGCCCAGAGAGATAGCTCAATGGGATGGGGAGGCTCATACTTGGCATGTAGGAGCCCAGACTGAGATTAGCACTGCTAGACATGGCTTCCAAACCAAAGTAAACTAAAATAAAACATTTATTTTTTAATAAATAATCTAAATTACAAGCATTTTAGAATATCATCGAGAGCAAGAGAGTAGAAAACTTAGGACCTTCTTCATCCCATGAAAACCTAGGCTGCTTCTGCTTTCTCAGCAACAAAAAAGAAGATACCCAAATGAGTAGATCCATTGGCCTAAAGTCAATACGATCTGTCTAAACAAACATTTTATGACTCTTTAATGCTTCCTGGTATCTGTCTTCACTTAAATCTTACTGTTTCTTAGCATAAGACTAGATATGAGACTATAAAGTCGTTCCTAAGACTCCCCAATAATTCTCTTGTTTCTTTTCTTTATTATTTATTTATTTTTAGATTTTTGGGTCACACCTGGCAATGCTCAGGGATTCCTCCTGGCTCTGTGCTCAGAAATTACTCCTTGCGGTACTTGGGGGACCGTATGGGATGCCGGGGATCGAACGCAAAGCAAACGCCCTACCCCCAGTACTATCATTCCAGTCCCTCTTATTTCTTTTAAAATGTAGGCACAAGTTAGATTGCCATCCTATAGCAAGAAAAGCAAACTTCTTGGACTTTTTCCTCACTAGTAGTGAGTGAAGATGGTGCCTGGAGAATCATATGCTGTGTACGGGATAGGGCTGGATTTGGCAGCAGTGAGGCAAGCTCCTTAACCCCTGTACTATCCCTCTGGTTCCAATCTTTATTTTTAAAGCCAGTGTTATGAAGATGTAGGTAGGCAAGGTCACCTCCCAGTTTCAGTCTGCGCGAGGCAGGTGTCCATGCTCTTACTAGGATGGGTAATGTGGATGAGAGCAGCCACTACTAGCTGTATTTAGGAAGCATCTGCATATTCCTTTGAATCTGCAATCTTTGTTTTTTTTTTTAAAAGTGAGGACTGAAGTGATAGTACAGTGGGTAGGGGGCTGTCTTTCATGTGACTGACCTGGATTGGATTCCCCAGCACCCCTTATGGTCCACAGAACACTGCCAGGAGCAATTCCTGAGTGCAGAGTCATGAGTAACCTGAATATTCTCCCTGACCTCCACCCCCCCCCACAGAAAAGTCAGGGAGAGTTCAAAGGGTTGCATATATGATTTGTATACAGAAATCCTGATTTTGATCCTGACACCACATGGTGCCTGAGGGACAGCTAGAAGTGGTCCAAAAAGGATGGGGAAGGGGTTGTAAGTTGTGCTGACAACTCCTCCTTTGACAAAGAGGGGCAATGCCAGCCCTTTGTTGAATTAATCATTATTACAAAGTAGAAATCTGTTATTTTGAAAAATCCAGTTAAGTTTTTTTTTTTTTAATTTGGACCTGGGAATTTAACCCAAGCCCTGATACATTCAAGGTGTGTGCTCTACCATGAAACATGCATCTTGTATGTGAGGCCCTGGGTTTAATTACTGGCACTGAATAAAACAAAACAAATAACTTTTCCTGGCTTTTATTATCTTATTTATGTGCTAATTGTTGACTTTAATTATTTTAGAAATTGGAACCACTTGGGGCTGGAGCAATAGCACAGTGGGTAGGGCACTTACTTCACACATTGAACTTGACTCAAGTTCAATCCCTGGCATATAATATGGTCCCCCAATCACCACAGGAATAGTTCCTGAGTGCAGAATAGGAGTAACTCCTGAGCATTGCCAGGCATGACCTGAAAAAAAAATCATTTGAGTACAGATGTATAGATAATGCTTTTCTCATTTTCTTGTATAAGGTACAAAAGTGTATGGCTGTAATAATAATAATGTAACAATACAGTCTTACTGATTAGGTGACTGTAGCACTGTAGCACTGTCCTCCCGTTATTCATCGATTTGCTCAAGCGGGCCCAGTAACACTGTGAGACTTGTTACTGTGTTTGGCATATCAAATAGGTCACGGGAGCTTGCCAGGCTTTGCTAGGCTTTGCCATGAGGGCGAGATACTCTCAGTAGCTTGCTGGGAGAGGGGGGATGGAGGAATCGAACTTGGATCAGCCATGTTGGCTGCATGCAAGGCAAACGCCCTACCCGCTGTGCTATCGCTCCAGCCCAATTAGGTGACTAATGGCAAGCAAATTATGTCTTTTGGGCTGGCTTAAGTTGGTCTGTGCTCAGAGATCACTGGCAGGGCTCAGGGAACTATAAAGGGTACCAGGGATGGAGACTGGGTCAACCTTAAAGTACAAGACAAGTGCCTTGAGCCACTGTATTATCTCTGGCCCCAACTTCTTGAATGTATATGTTTAACCCAGTGATGTTAATCACTAACAAAATACAGTAAAATTCAAAATGCCAATATAAGAAATAGGTAAGTTGCTGCTAAATGTTCACTAGTCTGTTTCATGTGATCAGATCTTAATAAAGGCTATATTTTTCAGGTGATTTTAGCCTTACTGATCCTACAGGGGTACTCAATGGATCAATTCAGATGCACCTGAATTGGAAGTCTTCCTATGTACCCCCAGAGAACTCCCTGGAACTAGATTCTCAGACTGTGGAGAATGACATCGAAGACAATTCAGAGATCTCATCCAGTGAGGAAAAGTTGTCCTTTCCTCCTCAGGTAGCAGATCTATTCAGTTTATTTTAAGTTTTAGTGTCACTCAGCAGTGCTCAGGGCTTACTCTTGGATCTGCACTCAGGAATTAAATTATTGAGCTCAGGGGACCGTAAGGGGATCGAACCCGGGTCAGCTGCGTGCAAGGCAAGTGCCCTACCTGTCGTACTATTACTCTGGCCCTCCCAGTAGAAGATTTATACCAATCCAGTGGGACAAATGAAGCATAAGAAATATTTTCTGGGGCTAGAGTGATAGCACAGCGGGTAGGGCATTTGCCTTGCACTCTGCTGACCCGGGTTCGATTTTCAGCATCCCATATGGTCTCCCAAGCACCGCCAGGAGTAATTCCTGAGTGCACGAGCCAGGAGTAACTCCTGTGCATTGCTGGGTGTGACCCAAAAAGCAAAAAAAAAAAAAAAATTTTTTTTCTCTGAAAATCACTTTTTTTCTCCAGACAGTTTGTATTCCTGATAATGTGATTAGGCTCTAGATAGAACAAAATTTTTGATTTTATTGTGAAGACAGGAGAGGGCATCTCTCAGCCCTGTGTTGGGAGATGAATGTCTACTTCTAGCTTAAGATCCTTCAGTATGGAAGCTGTCGGATTTCATCTTGTAAGGCCAGATTTCATCTGGTTCTTCTCTTTAGGTCCAGAGGGCATCTGCTGAGATTCTGATTGAAGCTGACCTGTATCAACTGAAAAGGAAACCTCAGCTGGGAGAAAGAAAGGAAAAGGAACACCAGATTGCAGGCTACTCAAGAAGAAAACATGGCAAGAGAATGGGTACCCAAGGAAAGAACAGAATGGAGAATCTGGGTCGTAACATCTTACATGGAAAGACACTGCAGGTGAGGCCTTAGAAAACCTGAAGGGATAACCAAAATAGGGGTTCTACTATGCGCAAATATATTATTTTCAGAGGTAGCAGCAGACGAAGATACAGAGCATAAGCAAAAATTATGAATTTTTTGTGGCCAGCAACTGTTTCCACAAACATAAGTAGTTTAATAGAGCTCTAGAATCTTCACCTCATTTTAATTTTTTTGGTCACACCCAGCAATGCTCAGGACTTCCTCCTGGCGCTGCACTCAGGAATTACTTCTGCCATTGCTTGGGGGACCATATGGGATGCTGGGGATAGAGCTCGTGTTTGCTGAATGCAAGGCAAACGCCCTACCTTCTCTACTATCACTCAGGCACCTCATTTTAATTTTAATTCTGTTTTTTTTTTAACCACACCTGGAGGGGTGCTCAGGGCTCACTCCTGGCTCTGCACTCAGGGGTCAGTCCTGGAGGTGCTCAGGCACTGTAAATGCCTGAGCATCAGGGCTCAAACCTAGGGTCTACTGCATGCAAAGCAAACACTTTATCCACTGTACTCTCTCTGCCCTTGGATTAATTTTGTTAGTTTATTTATGTTTAAAAATTTATTAACATATTCCTAGTAAGTCCAACTGAAACCAAAATTAAAAAAATCAGTAATTATTTGGAAATAATTGGTTCTTTTAGTTTTTGGTTTGGTTTTGGGCCTACATCCAGAAGTGCTCGGGACTCCTTGTTCTGTGCTCTAGGACGCAAGGATCACTCCTGACGTTACTTGGGGTAGGGATGGGGCATGTACCATGTCTGGTGCTGGGGATTCAAACCTGGTTTCGTTGCATGCAAGGCTAGTGTCTTACTCCCTGTGCTATCTTTTTAGTCCCTGGAAATAAGTGTTTAATATAAACTTTATTTTGGTTACAATTATAGCTATAAATTAAAATTTGTTTAAACAGCAAATATTATTCATGAACAAGAGGCTTGTCCTCTCAAACCTGTGTTTTCCTTTGAACATGCATCTCGCTGGCTTTTCTGTCGCTTTGCCTGCTCTTCTGCTCATGTGCTCGCTTGAACATCCTTTTCCTGCTTCCCCCGACACTCACCACATCTTTCTAAGTAAGTTTTCTTCAGTCAAAATTACCTTGCTCTACTTTTACGAACAAACCATGTGCTTGATACTGCCTTCTCCGCCTTCATTTTTTTAATTCAAATTTTAAAATTGAATTACTGTGAGATAGACCCTCAGAAAGCTGTTCCTGATTAGGTTTCAGTCATACAGTGTTCCAACACTCATCCCTCCACCAGTGTACATTTCCCAGCACCAAACAGTGTCTTCAGTTTCCCTCCACCACCCCCTACCCCCCACTCGCCAGCCTGCATCCATGGCAGGTGCTTTTCCCCCCTCTCTCTCTCTGTCTCCCCCCCTCCACACACACACATTTTGAGCATTTTGGTTTCCACTACAGATACTGAAAACTTATCAGGAATATCCCTTTACCTACTTTTAACACTCAGTTCTTGTCAATGTGATCACTTCCAGGTATTATTATACCGTTCCCTTCTCTACTTACCTGCTCCCCCACACAGATAGACTTGTGGTAGATTCCAACCATCAAACAGTCCTCCTTGTGTCTGTTTTCCCTGGCCTTGGTTATTAATCTTCTAATATATATATTATTTTCATATACCACAGATGAATGCAGTCATTCTCTGTGTTCTTGTGTGTATGTGTGTGGAACTGGGGAGCTGGGGGGGATAAGCTCCATCAGGTGGTGCTTCAGGGGCTATTCCTGATATACTCAGGAGTGACCCCTGGCAGAGCTTGGGGTGCCTCACGTGGTTCTGGGAATTTGAATGAGGCTGCAGCCAGCACAGTCACATATAAAGCTTTACCTTCGTTTCCTATACTATCTGGCTCCCTTCTGGCGGCAGGGGTTATGGGGGAGGAGAGTTTGGGTTACACCTGGCAATGCTCAGGGTTTACTTCTTTCTGTTTGTCTGGTTTGTCTTTTTTGGTTTGGGGGCCACACCGGGCCACAGAGTTTTCAGGGCTTACTCCTGACTATACTCAGTAAACACACCTGGTGGGGCTCGGGGGACCATTAAGGGGTGCTGAGGACTGAACCTGGGTCAACCACATGCAAGGCGAGCATTTTACCCGCCATACTCCAGCCTCTCAAGATTTACTTCTTACTTTTTTTTTGTTTATTTGCTTGTTTAAAGTTGTTCACAATAATTTATTGCATTCAATATTCCAACACCAATCCCGCCACCATCACACCTTCCCACCACCATTATTTCAAATTTCCCCACCACCACAAAAGCCTGCCCCCGGAGCAGGTCCTAAATAATTTATTTTATATTGCTTGTTGTGAATAATCGCCAAAAATGATCCCAAAAATTTCCTTAGAGGAAAGTATGTTAAGATTGTTGTATCTCACCCTGGAGACATTAAGCCCTTGTATATTACTCCTAATTTTGTGCTCATTGATAACTTCTGGAGGGCTTGGGAAAATGTATGTGGTGCCAGGGATTAGACCAGGTTTAGTGGCATACAAAGCAAGTGCTTTAATCCCTGGTACTCTGTCTCGAGAATGATACTCGAGAATGGTACTGCTTTTTTCCCAAGGCATTAAAGTTACAAGTGTAGCACTTAATAATATGTACAAGCCAGGGATATGGCTCAGAGGTAGAAATTTACCTTACATTTTTCAAGTCCATGGTTCAGGTTTTGGCATAGGAAAAAAAAAAAGTGGGGAGAGACACAAACAATTCAGTGGGTTGGAATTGTATGCAGGAGCCCAAGTTAGATCCCTGGCACCACATGGAAGCCACCCAGGGACCAATCTAAAAGCAGCCCCTCAGCATCTCTGGCTGTGGCCTAAAAAGACAAAATAAATTAAAGAATAGGGGTTGGAGGATAGTACAGCAGATGGGGCATTTGCTTGCATGCAGCAGACCCAGGTTTGATCCCCAGCATCCCACACAATCCCTGAGCACCGCCAGAAGCAATTCCTGAGTGCAGAGCCAGGAGTTAAGTCCTGAGCATTGCCAGGTGTGACCCAGTCCCCCTCTCCCCACAAATAAATGAAGGACCAGGATATAGCTCAGAAGGTTGGAGCACATACTTTGCATGTGGGTGACCTGAGTTTGATCCCAGACATCACACGGTTCCCCAAGCACTAAGTATGAGAAAAAAAAAAAAAGAAAACTAGATTACCAACTATATAGTTTTGCTCTTTTGTGGGGAGAGGTTGTGTCTTTGTGGGACCCTCTAGCAGCATTGGGGAGCTCAGGGGACCATGCAGTGCTAGTGATCAGACTGGAGTCAGCTGCATGCAAGGCAAGCACCCTCTAGTATTGTTCTTTTATTCTGAAGCAGGTGAACTACTCTGAGTGCTCATTCTCAGACCTGAAGATATCCGTGGATGATGATTCCAAAGATCAGCAAAAGGAAATAGCATCATCTTATTCAGCACTGTTGCAAAAGGAAGCCTTCTGTACTGAAAATGGTATTGTCTTTTCACAACATAAGCTTTAATTTAATCATTAGATTGTTTAATTTTTCCTTCTGTTGGCCATGGGGAGGTTAGGCCTAGAATCTGCATGAGTTCTGCATGGCACAGACACTCTGGTCCTGCGAGTCCCATGAACACCAGTGGCAGGTGACCTGGAGATCCACTTGGTCCTGAGTAGCATGTGTACTTGTCCCTACCTACCCGCCAAGATTTCTGGGCTGGTTCTCAGGCTGCAGTGAGATGTAGAACTTCCCAAGGAGAAGAAAATCAGTCCCTATCTCCACCTGGCTATACACTCTTTTGTCTTTCAACATAGAAAGTAAATTCAGGATAAGACCGTCACTGTCATTGTCCTCCTGTTGTTCATCGATTTGCTCAAGCTGGCCCAGTAACGTCTCCATTTGAGACTTGTTACTGTTTTTGGCATATCGAATACGTCACGGGTAGCTTGCCAGGATTTGCAAGCGGGCTAGATACTCTTGGTAGCTTGCTGGGCTCTCTGAGAGGGGCGGAGGAATCAAACACGGGTCAGCCGCGTGCAAGGCAAACATCCTACCTGCTGTGCTATCTCTCCAGCCCAGGATAAGACAGTGAAATGAAACTTTTACTTTTATATTTTGGGCCACACCTGGCTATGCTCAGGGGTTAACCTTGGCTCTGCACTCAGGAATCACTCCGGGGATGCATCCAGGGTGGCCGCATGCAAGGTGTACTATCTCTCCAGCCCTGAATTTACAATGAATTTTAATTTCTTTCTTTTTGGGTCACACTCAGCGATGCACAGGGGTTACTCCTGGCTTTGCAGTCAGAAATTACTCCTAGCGGTGCTCAGGGGAGGGGGGGGGGGCAATATGAAATGCTGGGAATTGAACCTGGGTCGGATGCCAGCAAGGCAAATGCCCTACCCACTGTACTATCGCTCCAGCCCCATTAATTTTAATTATATTGAGGGTGAAATACACTAATTCTAAAGAATGTATAGGATTCTCCAGAAGCAGGAAAAAAAGTTCCTGGGTGGCAAGAATGCTAGGTTTGGTGGAGGAGTGCATGCTTGCATGTATAAGACTGTGGTTTTAATCCCTGGCATTCAAACACAACTCAGAGAGTCTTATTTTGTCTTTGTTTTTGTTGTGATTGTGAAAATGATAGACCAGGCTAAGTTTATTGGAACTAGACTTAATTTACCAATGTTATTTGATAAAAGTTAAATGTTATTTGGGAGGATGAAGCTATAAAGAAAAAAGAAAACTGTTTTCAGTAACACATTTTGGTGGGCAGCAAATTCTTTCCATAATCATTTTTTTTGAGTTGTTTACCAGCTCCTGATTTCAGTATTTGACCTCGTCTTTTTTCTTCCACTTCCCTTCTTTCTGTTGATGTTGCTGCCACAACTGGGGGTTGCACATGTGCTTGGTCATGGGGCCCTCTGGGTGCCAGATACAGTGTTGTGGTTGCTCACTCACTCAGTCGCGGTGCCTACTCAGGGTGCCACTTCTTTAGTTGGCATGCTCCCCCACACCTGCAAGTGGCACTGAGGCTCACAAGACGACAGGTCTGCCAGGCACAAACAGCAGAGCATTCGGGAACATGCTCAGCATAAGCATGGAATTTATTCCTTAACTTGTGGTTGTTGGAGCTATATAGCACAGCAGGTAGGGTGTTTGCCTTGCATGCAGCTGACTCGGGTTCGATCCCAGGCATCCCATATGGTACCCCAAGCACCGTCAGGGAGTAATTCCTGAGTGCAGAGCCAGGAGTAACCCCTGGGAATCGCTGAGTGTGACCCAAAAGGCAAAATAAATAAATAAATAAATAAATAAATAAATAAATAAAAGAACAAACTTGCTAAAGCAGAGCCGTCTTCTAGCTCTTTCCCTGTCTTTTTGGTTTGTTTTGTTTTGAGGCCACATTGGTGGTTCTCAGTGATGGAGGCTGGGATGTCTCCTGATTGATTGCTTCATTATAAGGGACAAAGTGGTTTCGGGGATCAAATCTGTGTCTTTGTATGCAAAGTGTGTGATCCAATCCTTTGAATTCTCTTCCTGGCTCTCCTCTCTTAATATTTTTTTTTTTACTGGAATTGATTAAGAATCGAGACTTGAGGGCTGGAGAGATAGCATAGCAGGTAGGGTGTTTGCCTTGCACATGGCCGACCCGGGTTCGATTCCCAGCATCCCATATGGTCCCCTGAGCACCGCCAGGAGTAACTCCTGAGTGCAGAGCCAGGAGTAACCCCTGTGCATTGCCGGGTGTGACCCCCCCCACAAAAAAAAAAATCAAGACTTGGTGTTTTCTTAGGTTATGCAGAGTTCTCAGAAACAGTTCAGTAATGCCAATCATTTCTCTAACAGGAAAAGAGTCCTTTGAACAAGCTTCTGAAATCAGTGAATCCCAAACTACTGACAGTGATGACATTATAGTGTCACCCAGATCTTTAAAACATCCTAAGGCAGTAAGTACACTGGGTTAAATGCGGAATGCAAGACAAGATTCTAAATGATGATACTGTGCTTAATACATGGGTACAAATGAATTTCAGATCGTTTTAATGACCCAACAGGAAATCCAAATAACTTAGTTAAATTTACATTACCTGAGAACAGAAGGGCTGGAGCGATAGCACAGCGGGTAGGGCGTTTGCCTTGCAAGCAGCCAACATGGCTAAACCAAGTTTGATTCCTCCGCCCCTCTTTGAGAGCCCGGCAAGCTACTGAGAGTATCTCGTCCACACATCAAAGCCTGGCAAGCCTGGCAAGCTACCCGTGACGTATTCGATATGCCAAACACAGTAACAATTGTCACAATGCAGACATTACTGGGCCCGCTTGAGCAAAGCGATGAACAACGGGAGGACAGTGACAGTGAGAACAGAAGACTGTTGATACAATTAGAAAAAGTATAATTTTCTTAGGGCTGGAGCTATAGTACAGTGGGTAGGGCATTTGCCTTGCTTGCAGCCAACCTAATTTTGATCCCCAGAATCTCACATGGTCCCCTGAGACTGCAAGGTATGATCCCTGAGCACAGAGCCAGGAGTAAGCTCTGAGCACTGCCTGATGTGGCCCCAAAACCGAAAGAAAAGGTAAAAAGGTAAAGGCCCTCCCGTTGATCGTCGATTTGCTCGAGCGGGCCCAGTAACGTCTCCATTGGAGACTTTGTTGTTACTGTGTTTGTGATTGGGGTTCTTGGTGTTGAAAAACGTGTACTGGTGAAGGGAAAGGTGTTTGATCACTGTATGACCGAAACTTAAACCTGAAAGCTTCGTAACTTTTCCCACAGTGATTTGATAAATAAATATAAGAAGAAAAAAATAAATAAAATTATGAAAAAAAAGTAAGGTGGAGTTCACGCCCAATTCAATCAGCTAATCAGTGGCTGAATAAGCAGCAGTACTTCCTACATAAAAAAAAAAAAAACACCAGAGTTAGCTGTGCTTAAAACAAGCACTTTAATCCCTGTTTTATCTCTCCAGCCTAATTATCTTCTTTAAAAAAAAAAAAATCTGTGATGGGTGAGCTGATTCACACAGAGTTGAGTTGTGTGTGTGTGTGTGTGTGTGTGTGTGTGTGTGACTTGAAAAGGAGGGGATCTGGAGTTTTGGGGGTAGGGAGTGGGTACACTGATGATGGTTGTGATGACAGAATTATGTACTATGTACACAGGAAACCATTTTTAAGAGCATTGTAAGTCACAGAACCTCAATAATTTTTTTTTAATTTGGAAAAGGAAAAATTACTCCTTCTCTGCACTCAGGAATTACTCCTGGCGGTGCTCAGGGGATTATATGGGACACTGGGGATCAAACCCGGGTCAGCACTTTGTCACTCTGATCTTGCAATAAATTATAGAATTGAAAGAGAGGTCTCTGGTGGTTGCAGCAACTGAGAAGTGAAGCTGAAAATAGGGGTGTTGCTTGCTCTTGTGACTAAAACAACTATAACTCTTTAATATGAGCCAGGAATTCTTTGAGGGGCTCACTCAAGAATATGCTGGATTGGATTTCACTGTGAAAGCTGGAGAAAAGCAATTTGTTTAGAAAGTGCCTTGATTCTGCATTGAAGACAGCTGAGAAACGATTCTCTGAACTGGGAGATTGGATATCTGGACTCTGTTTACAGAATCTCTTTAGATTCCCTGGGGACATTTCGGTCAAGTTGGCCTCGGTTCCTTTTAACCTCTAAGTGGATTGTAAAGGAATGATAGAGTAGGTGGATTGCACCTCAGGCTGATCCCTAGAGAGTAGTGTGTTAATCCTATGGAGGGTAAACAGATTCTTGGAGCATCACTGATCTATAGGAAGTAAATAAGTATTTTCCTTATCAGGACTCAGAGAAGATGTGCATTGAAATTATCTCCCTGGCCTTCTACCCAGAGGCTGAAGTGATGTCTGATGAGACTATAAAACAGGTGTATGTGGAGTACAAGTTCTACGACCTGCCCTTGTCTGAAACAGAGACTCCAGTATCCCTGCGGAAGCCGAGGCCGGGAGAAGTGATCCATTTCCACTTCAGCAAGGGTGAGGCACCCCTGTGGGGAGTGGGGAGGGGGCTGATGTTTAGCTTGGGGTCAGATCTACTCTGGACTTGTGATGGATATGTGCAACTATTTTATTTCCTTCTGCTCACCTTTCTTTCTTTTTTCTTTAGCCAAGTCATACATGCCTGTGATTTAGAAATAGCAACTCGGGAAGAGGGAGAGGGAGAGAGAGAACATGTGATCATCCCAGTTCACTGCATGAATATGCTAGGAGTAGCCCCAGAGCATTGCTAGGTGTGACCTCAACCCCTTTCCCCCAACCCAAGAAAAAGAAGTATTATGTAGGTCTAAAATTGTTATTTTTAAAAAATTGCTTTTGATTAATATTAAACAGCCCTTTGCTCTAGCCTTCGTCACAAGCCACCTACACCACTTTTCTTTTTTCCTGTTTTTTAAATTTTGTTTTGGTAGTTTCTCAGGACATACTCCTAGCTATGTGATCTGTGATCACTCCATGTTGTGCTCAGGGAAGCGTATTTGATAATGGGGATCAAATCTAGGCCCGCAGCACGGAAGGCAAGCAAATGCCTTAACCCCTATACTAACTCTCCAGCTTACTTTCCACTTTTTGGGCTACTTCTAGTATTTGATTCTATATTTTCTATAGTGTTTCCACGGAAATTTCCTGAGTGCTACTTTAAGACATATCTGCTGATTTCCTATCTAAAGACAAAATTTTTTTTGCACCCATCTCCCCTTCCGTATAGTTGGACCATAATTTTTAATTTATTTTTTGTTCAGTGCCCAAAGGATATTTCTGGTTCTGTGCTCGGGGATCACTGGTCGCATTGCTCAGGGGCCATGTTTGGTGTCAAGGATGGACCAGGGTTGACCTCAATCGTAAAAATGCCTTACCTCCTGTACCATCGCTCTGGCCACTGGATCAGTTACTTTGGGCCACAACTGGCAGTGCTCTGGGCCAGAGTGATAGTACAGTGGTTAGGACATTTGCCTTGCATGTGGCTGACCCGGATTTGATCCCCAGCATCCCCATATGTTCCCTCTGGGGCCCACCTAGGTGATTCCTGATTGCAGAGCAAGGAGTAACCCCTGAGCAACACAGGGTGTGGCCCAGTCTCTCCTCCCCTCCCTCCACTGCCCTTGCCCAAATTCCAATCACACCTGGCAGTGCTGAGGCGACTTCCAATTCTGGGAATGGCGGCCATCCTGTTGATGCTGTGGGACCATACAGTGCCAGGAGTTGAGCCAAGGTTGGCCACATGCAAACCAAGTACCTTGACCCTCGTACTATCTCTCCAGCCCTATGATAAACTTTTTGTTTTCGGGTCACACCTGGTGGTCTTACTAGGGCTTATTCCTGACTCTCTGTTCAGGAATCACTCCTGAAGGGACTGGGAGACCCTGTGTGATGCCCGGGATCAGTCCTGCGTATTGCCTTACCCACATCTAAAATGCCTAGGAACTATTTCTTGTTCTTTTTTCTTTAGTTTCCTTGTAAGAGCACACAAGACCCTAGTTATTTTTTTGCTTCTTGGGTCATATCCAGTGATGCACAGGGGTTACTCCTGGCTCATGCACTCAGGAATCACTCCTGGCGGTGCTCAGGGGACCATATGGGATGCTGGGAATCAAACCCGGGTCGGCCGTGTGCAAGGCAAATGTCCTGCTCACTGTGTTATCACTCCAGACCCTCTCTTAGTTGTTTTAAACAGATGCAGGGCCAGAGGCAGCTCAGCAGACAGAATACATGCTTCGTATGCAGGAGATTTGGGTCTAGTCCCCAGCACCACAAACTGCCCCAGGTGCAGAGTCTGGGGCCTCCAGGTAGCCCGGAGTGGGCAGCTGGAGTGACCTGGAGTCGTTATCTTCCAGTCTCAAGGGGACTGCACTGTCCTACATTCTCAAGATTATTGGCTGGAAAAAGGGGAGGGAGAAAGGCCTTGTAAAGCTGAGCCCCATAAACAGACTTCACACAACAGAACTTAATCTCATAACTAAATCAAGCTAAAATAGAAGCTGAAAGGCAGGGGCCACAGTTGGCAGTGCTTAGGGCATACTCCTGATTCTGCACCCAGTGATCAGTCTTGGCAGGTTCAGGAGACCGTATGGGTTGCCAGGGATCAAACTTGGGTAGGCAGGGGCCAGAGCGATAGTACAGCGGGTGGGGTGTTTGCCTGGCATGCGGCCGACCTGGGTTCAATCCCCCGCATCCCATATGGTCCCGAGCACGCTATGAGTAATTCTTTTTTTTCTTTTTTTGCTTTTTGAAAATAGATGTTCCGGGTGCTCGGGGGAACACATGAGATGCTGGGGATCGAACCCGGGTCAGCCACTTTCAAGGCAAATGCCCTACCCATTGTACTATCACTCCAGCCCCCACAAGTAATTCTTGAGTGCAGAGCCAGGAGTCACCCCTGAGCATCGCTGGGTGTGATGCAAAAATTAAAAAAAAAAAGAAAAATAAAATTTGGGTAGGCTGCATGCAAACACCCTACCCACTGTTCTGTCTCTTTGGCTCCAAAACAGGCTAATTTGGAGCTGGAGAGACAAAACAGGTGTGACAAAACAAGTGTCAAGGCACTTGCTTTGCATAAGACTGACTCTAATTTGATCCTCTGCACTCATATATGGTCCCCTGACAGTGATCAAGACTGACAGTGTCACTGAGCCCTGCCAGGTGTCACCCCCAAATTAAAATAAAATATAGGTAAATTTATTGGAGACTGCAGCATTCTTAAAGAAATATGAGAAGGGGGAGAGTAGCTGCCAAGACAGGCACTTGAATTGAATTTATATCTAGGTGGCCTTAAAACTGCAGACTTGTAGAATTCTTCTAGCCATGGAGTGGTGGAAGCATGTTGCTTTCAGCTTATGGTAGAATATACTTCGTCGATTATAAGGCTTCCTTTTTTTCAGGGTCAGTGAATGTCTTCAAGGGTTCACAGTAAACATGTGAGGCTTTGTGGAGCTTAGTCACTATCATAACTATTCCGTGCTGTAGCTCTGTGGTACAGTGCATGGGGCTGTACCATCCCAGGCACTGCAAACAAACCAAATATCTCTCTAGAGCCCTGGTCTGCCATCTGCTTTATATCAGTTTAATTTAGACCACTTAAAAAAAAATTTCAATACCTGGGGACTGGAGGAATTGCATAGCAGGGAAGGTGTTTGCCTTGCATGTAGCAGACTCAGGTTCGATCCCTGGTTGTCCCATATAGTCCCCAAAGCACCACCAGGAACAATTTCTGAGTGCAGAGCCAGGAGGGAACCCCTGAGCATGGCTGGGTGTGACCAAAAAAGCCAAAAAAAAAAAAAATTTCAGTGCCTAAATGAATCTTTTCTTTTCCCCTCTTTTACCCTAAATATAGTGATAGACCTGAACCCCCTGAAGCATCAAGGTCGAAGGCAATTTCTCTTCACCATGCTGAATGGACAAAAACCTGGACAAAGACAGTAAGTGTCTGCTTTCCACTTTGAAACAGATACGCAACAAATTCAGGAGTTTGTGTTTGACTTTGTCATTAATGCTGATTTTTTTTTTTTGGAGGGGAAGAGAGGGGTCACACATGGTGGTACTCAGGGCTCACTACCTCCTGCTCCTGCTCAAGGATTCTTTCCAGAGAGGTTTGGAAGGACCCTATGTGGTGGCAGGGATGGAACTGGGTCAGTCGCACACAGGCAAACACCCAGCTGTACTGCCTTTCCTGCCTTCTTCCCCCCTCCCCCACCCCAGATTTTTAGGTCAGACCCGAAAATGCTCAGGGGTTACTCCTGGCTCCGCATTTAGAAATTACTCATGGCGGCACTCGGGGGGCCATATGGGATGCTGGGGATCGATCCTGGTTTGGCCATGTGCCAGGCAAATACCCAACCTGCCGTATTACGGTTCCGGTTCCTCTCCAGCCTTCTAATGCTGAATGTTTTAACAGCTTCATGATGATTCACTCTTTCCCCTTTTCCTCTCCTTTGCTATTACGCTGATTGGGGATCATGCATATACTTGGTCTTGGTCCTCATGGAAGGAGCTGAGCATTGTTGTGGTGCTCACACATGCGCTTGTGGGGGCTGACCTCCAATGGTGTGTTACATGCCGGGAATTGCTGTGGTACTCACAGCCGCGCCCACAGGGCTGCAGTCCTGGTTTTAGTCCTCGTGTATCTTTAGATGTGATGCTTGCACATTGCTGTGGGCAGGAGATGTCACCCTGTTTTGTGCCAGCAGACAGACAGTAGAGTTGCAGGGATGATGTCTGCACAGTTGGGCAGTACTGGATCAAACACCGACCCACTCCTGTATAATTTACTTTTATTGAGTTTCATTTATTGAATTGTACTTTCTACTGAAGTACAATTTTATTCTTGTTTTTTGGCCACCCCTGGTGGTGCCTGGGGGTTACACCCTAGCTCAGTGCTGGGGAATCATGAGGTATTCAGGATGAAGCCGAGGTCTCCAGTGTGCAAAGCATGTACTCCAGCACTTTGGGCTGTCTCCCTGACTGTAAATTACTTTCTAGTTGTATTAATAATTCTACTCTTCTGTCTTGAGGATTAAGTTTAGAATTAGTATATGCAAAACTTGCACTCTACCATGGAGCAACATCTCCAGCTAGTCACTTAAATATGCACAAATCTAGAGATACTATTTATCCTTTAAAATTAAATTATAGGGGCTGGAGAGATAGCACAGTGGGTAGGGCATTTGCCTTGCACTCGGCCGACCCGGGTTCGATTCCCAGCATCCCGTATGTTCCCCTGAGCACCGCCAGGAGTAACCCCTGTGCACCGCCGGGTGTGACCCAAAAAGCAAAAATAAATAAAATTAAATTATAAATCTACCTATTTTTTTCCTTTTATCTTTACCTTATTACAATGGCCAGAGATGGTTAAGAATGTCCCAACATAGTGATGGAGCAATAGTACAGCAGGTAGGGTATTAGCCTTGCATGTGGCAGACCCGGGTCGATCCCTGGCTTCCCATATGGTCCCCCGAGCACTGCCAAGAGTAACCCCTGAGCTTCATCGGCTGTGACCCCAAAAGCAAAAACCTGGGTCGGCTGCTTGCAAGGCAAATGCCCTACCCGCTGTGCTATCGCCCCTTTCAGAAATTTTACAGCTTGTCTTTGTTTGGTTTGGTTTTGGGTGGGAGCCACATCCAGTGATGCTTGGGGTTACTTCCCGCTCAGTACTTTTGGGTTGGTCCTGGGGGTACTCTGGGGACCATCTGATACTGAGATTGAACATGGGTCTCTGGCATGCAAAGCATACTACCAGCCCTTTACCATGCCTGTAAGAGCTTGAATTTTCAGTTCTGTTTCTTTGGTCCCAACCAACATTTGTTTTAAAAAATTCACAGGGGTATAAAATATCACAATAGGTCAATCCAGATATGACAGAATACCTACTTTGTCTGTATGAAGCTCTGAGTTTAACCCCTGACATTGCCTCAAAATTGTTTTCAGGGTTAGATAGTACAGGGGGTAAGGCACTTGCCTTGAATGTGGCCAAACCTGCTTCAATTCCCAACACTGCAAATGGCTCCATGAGCACCACCAGGGGTCACTCAAGCACTCTTCACCCCAAATTATAAAAATAGTACCTCTTCCAGTATCTCCTATAATCTTGGGTTTTGTGCGGCACCTTCACTTCTCATTTTTTTGGGGTGTGTATTGGGCCACACCTAGGAGTGTTCAGGGATATTCCTGTGCCCAGGCATCACTCCTAGTAATATTGGGTGGGGAAGGCCACATGCTGTGTAGGGAACTGGGATTGGCAGCATTTCAAGAGCTCTACTGTCTCTCCAGCTCCTATATCAGATGTTTAATTCGCATTATGAACATCTTCTCCCCCTCTTATCTTTGCTGTCCAGATGGTTTTTATTGTTTTGGAAACAATGAGCAGTACTCAAGGGCTACACCTGGGAGTGCCTTCGGGGACCAAAAAGTGCCAGGGTTGGGACCAAGTGACCATCACCGAATCCTGGGCTCAGTCTGTTGAGCCCTCTGTGGTCCCATGCTATTGTTGCAAAGGCCAGATGTATATACAGTTCTAGAGTCATTGTGGAACCTGAATATGCTTTGGTTGCAGTGCTCCGGACACGGCACACTTTGCTGTGGCGTTGGGATTGCAGCAGTGTTACTGAGATTGCACCTAGTACTATGCTGGGAACTGTACTAGTGACCTCATGCATGTTAGACTCTACAACTGAGTCACACCCCCAGACCCCAACATTGTAAACATATTGTTTTGGGGTCACACCCAGTAGCACTGGGACTATCCCTGGCTCTGTGCCCAGCAATGTCCTAGGGACCACGTGGCACTGGGATCCAAACCTGGGCATTACTGCATGCAAAGCATGAGCTCAGTCCATTGAGTCCATATTTCTCTGGCCATATGGATTGTTTTGAGATAACTATATTATCATGAGTCTTAGTATTCCTTTCTCAAGCTTTGTTAAATATGTTGTAAGCTCCTAAAATGGAAGTGAGTTTGGGAAGACATTGTATAATATACGACTACTTATTTTTTTAAAGTTTAAAGTCTCAGCAATGGTGAATTAAATGGAACTCCCTTTTTCCTTTAGTTTCAAGTTTACAGTGGTAAGTGAGCCTATGGATGAGGAACAGAATGAATGTCAAGAAGTAGGATATGCATATCTGGAACTGCGGCAGATCTTGGAATCAGGAAAAGACATTCTAGAGCAAGAACTAGACAGTAAGTAGGAAATTCTTGGCTTTTCAGTCCTCCTTGTTCCTAAAGAAAGCCTCCTTATGTACATGTTTTTTTTTGCCTCTAATGCAGTTGATGAGACACAACTGGAATGAAATCAATGCATCTTTATTTCTAGATCAAGCATGAAAGTCAGTTGTATACTTTGCCCACATGACAACTAGAATCTATTATAAATAATTCTAGTATATAATCTATTATAAATGACAACCAGCATCTATTATATATCCCTAATGTTTGATTTAGGGAATCTTGGTGGTGTTGGGAGATGAAGTGGGGAGTTAGAGCACACTCAGTGGTCCTCAGTGCTCAGGAGTGACACCTGGTGATGGCTGGGGACCCAACCAGGCTTGCTTGCAGGCCTGTGCTATACCCTGTACTATCTCTCTGGTTCCATATAGAGATTTTTGGAGACATTTTGATTTCAATCAAATTTAAGCATCATTAATTTTTTGGGTGGGGGAGCAAGACCACACCTGGCAGTGTTCAGGACTTACTCCTGGCTATGCACTAGTCCTCGCAGTGTTTGGAGAACAATATGGGATGCTGGGGATCAAACCGGGTCTTGAGTCAGCAACGTGCAAGGCAAGTGCCCTACTCTCTCTCTCTCTCTGGTCTGACTTCAGAATTCCTAAAGGCAATAAATGCTTTTAGTTTGGATTAAAAAAAAATCCTACTATGGTCTCCTTTGTTCGCAGGCTTTAACTAGGTTGGTCTCTATGTACTTTTAGAAAGGTTTTTTTTGGAGGGGGCCACAACCCAGCAGTACTCAGGGGTTATTTCTGGCTCTGCACTCAGAATTACTCCTGGCAGAGATCATGGCGCTATGTGGGATGCAAATGCCCTACAGAGTAGAGCCTTGCACACATATCCTCATGCAAGACAAATGCCCTACCTACTTTACTATTGCTCCACTCCCCAACCCCCACCCCGGTCTCTAGGATTTTTTAAAAGAAAACCTGGGGCCAGAAAGATCCCAAGGGGCCTGCATTATAAACCACTGACCCCTGTTCATCCCCAACTGCATGTATTATTCCCTTAACACTGCCAGGAGTGATTTCTGAGCACTACCAGGTGTGACCCTCCCCATGCTTCCTCCCTCCCCCAACAAACCACTCAAAATTCAGCTCTTTCAACTATGACTGCCATTTCAATGCTTTTTATTTTTTTGGCCACACCCAGCAATGCTCAGGGGGTTACCCTCAACTCTGCACTCAGAAATTACACCTGGCAGTGCTCAGGGGACCATGTGGAATGCCAGCGATCGAACCCTGGAGGCTGCCCCAGTCCTATTTTAGTATTTCCTATGTTTCATTTAAGTTTACATTCAAGCATCTTAGGTTGTTCTTATTTTTCTGTCACATCTAATTGGTTTTCTTACTCATCCGACTTTTGTAAACATCTAATGATTCATTATTATTATCATTTTTGGGTTTTGGGCCATACCCAGCAGTGCTCAAAGGACAATCTGGTGTGAAGGATCAAATCTATGGGCATCCTGTGCGCAAAGATATATTCTAGCCCATTGAGCTCTCTAGATTTTTGTCTTTCTTTATGGATCACAGCTAGTGATGCTCAGGGATTCCTCCTGGCTCTGCAATCAGGAATTACTTTTGGTGGTTCTGGGGGACCCTATGGCATGCTGGGTTTGGCCGCATGCAAGGCAAATGTCCTACTTGCTATACTGTTGCTCCGGTCCCCATTGAACTCTCTGGCCCCATATTCATTCTTTTAAAACTGTCCTCCCTTGGGGTGAGAGGTGTTTGCCTTGTATGTGGCTGACCTGGGTTTCATCCCTGGCACCCCACATTGCCCCCCGAGACCCCAAAGAGTGGTCCCTGACCACAGCTGAGTGTGGCCCACGTCTTTGCCCCAATACAAATAAAACTGTCCTCCCTTTTTAAACCATTTTGACTTTCCATATCTCCCTCTGGGTGATCTTGGTTTCTTTTTTCTTTGTAGGTTTTTGAGCCACTACTGGTGGTGGTTCCAGGAGACCACTGACCATTCCCTTTGCAAGTCAGCCACTTGCAGGGTAGGCACCTTAAGCCCAGTGCCCTCTGATTCCATCTTCTCTTTAATAAGTTATTCTTTTAAATGTTAATTCTCCTAAAATATTGTGGGACTGGGTCAGATCTTGAAGTTCACTGGGTCCTCAAACAACTGTATGTAGTACTGGGGTTGAACCTGGGTAGACCACATGCAAACCAAGAACCCCATCCCTTGTACTATTTCTTTGGCCCTAATTCAATTCTTGCCCTTTTTTTCTCTTCACACACTCTTCCAAATGTTTACACCCACTTTCAGATTTTTTTTTTAAATTTTGGGGCCACATCTAGAGGTGCTCATGGCTTACTCTTGGCTCTATGCTCAGGGATCACTACTGGTGTGCTCGGGGGAGCATATGGGGTGCCAGAGATCATGCCCAGGCCGGCCATGAGGAAGGCAAGTACTCTACTTGCTCTGGCCCCCACTTTCAGAATTTTAAGTATAACCTTGAAATGAAAAAAATGTCTAGGTTTCTAGAGATTTTTAAGAAATCTGGACCTATTTCAACCACTACTACTTCTGTCCCCTCAGATTCCCTTTAGAAGTAATTGTGTTTCCTCTATACTTAGCAACTATGAAGCAAATTAGAATGACCACCCAAGTCCCAAATGTCTACTAACATCATTCAATCACAAAACCTGGTTAAAACCCTTATGAGTTATTATTTTTTTAGTATTTGGGACACTGGAGAGGGTGTTTGGGACTGAGGTACTAGGAAATTAATCTGGGGCTCTCGCATGCAAAGTGTATATTAGAGTCCTTGGAATCCTTTCCTTGGCCTTAATTTCACCTCTTGTAAGTTCTAAATTTGTCCCCACCACCATACCCAACTCTATACACCGGATATTTCCCTTTCTTTTCTGAATTACTACAGCTCTCATAATTATCCTACCAGAACATGAAGTACATTCTGGGACTTGAGAATTCCAACCTAGTGAGTACCTGCTTTGCATGCAGGAGGCACAGGTTTGATCCCCAGAACAAATGGTGCCCTGAAACACCATCTGGAGAGACCCCTCAGTACCAGTATCTTCCCAAACAATGCAGTTATTCTCCTATAGCCAGACTAAAAGCTGTCATTTTCCAGGCCACGGATTTAGGTCAGCTGTAGAGCACATGCCTGTACAGACCTCAGATTTGATCTCTGGTACAACGGAAGGGGGTCAGGGCTGGAGTGACAGTAAAGCAGGATAGGGCATTTGCCTTGAGTTTGATCCCCTGCATCTCATATGGTCCCCTGAGCACCACCAGGAGTTAACTGCTGAGCATCGCCAGGTGTGACCCCAAAAGACAACAAAACAAAAACAAAAAACAAACAAACAAAAAAAACCAACAAAAGATGGGGTCAGAGAGTTAACTCAATGGGCTAAGAACATACTTTGCATATTAGAGGCCCAAGTATGATCCCAGTGCTGCAGGAAACATTCCCAAGCTGGGAGGAGTTCCCAGGCACCCCCAGAACCAAAACAAACCAAAACAGAACCAACCCAGATGAAAAAAGAGAAAAAACCCACATAAATTCTCATACATTTAGCAAAAACAAATTTCTTAAAGATAAACAAGGTCCTTTTATGTTTACAGCTGCATTTTTATCACACTTTGTAGTTTTCCCAAACTTGTCCTGTTCTCATGTTTTGGCACACAAATTTAGAATACTTAGCTCGGAGACCGTCTCCAGGAAAACCTTTTCCGGTTCCATCATAGACTATGTCTCTAGATATTCCTAAAGTCACATAAGTTTTCATCTCATCATCTGCTGTACTGTACAATGTCTTTATTTTCCTTTCTTATCCCCAAGTTTGTCCGGCACCCAACACAGCACCTTTATACGTGGCACTCATCAGCAAAACAGTTTAAGTGTTTTTCACCTGAATTATGCTCTCTGACTCATTTCTTTTTTATATTCCCAACAGTTATTAGCCCTGAAGATCAGTCTACCCCAATAGGAAGGCTGAAGGTTTCCCTTCAAGCTGCTGAGGCCCTCCACGCTATTTACAAGGAGATGACTGAAGATTTGCTTTTGTGATGAAACAGGGACTATTCCACTTGAAACTCTGAAGGAACCATAGTAAAATGTCTTATAAAGTAACTCACTATACTGTGAAATTTAGCCTATTTGTAAAAATGTCTAGTATCTCTCAACCTGATGACGAAAGCTTAAAATGATGAAGTTTATTGTGTTACTAACTGGATAAAGGCAATATTATACTCTAACATCTTAGCATTTTACCTGGCTGAGAAGCAGGCTTACTTTTAGTAACTGCAAAGAATTATCACAAAGGTAAACGTACAAAAACAACCACCACCACAAAAAAAGAAAAGGGGGAAAAAAAAAAAACACCCCACAGTTTATTTTTTAGTTCTTCCAAAATTGAAAATACCAAGTCCTACTGCTATGAAGGAAAAACAAATAAAATCTGAGGCCCTCCCCCCTCCTCTCATAATGTCACAGAGCACAGAAGGAACTTCGGTGGGACAGGTGGATGCAGAGAACTAGGAGAGGGGAGGATGGCAAGATAAACTCCCCAAATACTTAGAAAAGCTGTTCAACAGAGACTGTGATAAATACAGGAAAATGCAAGACAAGTAAAAATAAGGAGCAGCAGTGACCAGAGGCTGTGCTACAGACGTGGCCTCTCTTCCTCTTCTCATCAGGGTATTTCAGAGCTGGGGCATAACTTGCCCCTTTCAAATCTAATTGCAGATCCTTTGTGCCTCTTTCTATATTTCATTAGCAAAAGAATAGGAGGCGTTAGCATTCTTCCTCATAGATCAGCAAAGAAACAGTGGAATTATGTTTCTAAACTGTACCAAGTGTGAATTTTGTAAGGAGGATGAAGCCACGCCAAGGAGTGTCACTGCTTCTTAAGTCTTCCAAGCAGAAATACCTCAGTCTGCATGAGGCAAAAACAAAACAAAACAAAACAAGAAACAAACAAACAAAGCAGGAAAACTCAGACGGAGGTAATCAGCCGGATCTGCCTCATGAGCTCAAGTTGCATGGTCTGTCACAATCATTAGCAAATTCCAAGAACCTTTTCTTGAGTATGGCAAAGGTGGAACTTAGAGATGTGAGGAAGGTCATGGCAATAGGTTAGGATGGAGCACTGAATCTCCTGGTCAAGAAACACGGTACAGGCAATTAATGGTCATCGTGTACCAATATCTGGGAAATAGAGCTTTAAGACACCAAGATTAGGATGTCAGGAGCCATCAATGTCCTTGTAGAAGGTGACAGGAAGAGAGAGGAATGAAATGGTATTTATTAACAGTGGAAGCCTCTGCCCTTCTTCAAAAACACCTCCTCCCTTGCCATCTGGATAGGGCCATTGGCACTCTGTGTCCTGGTGGGCCTGGAATTCCCCGAGAAGATTGGTCCACACGAATGGCCCCCTAAACCCATTAACACAAATGGCAAAACTTCAAAAGAAAAATGGGAAAAAATACAGTTTCTATGTCATGTAAAATTCTCAGGGGTTGGCTGGAGGAAGAATGGAGCTGAAGACAAAAGTTCAGAAGTTACTTCCTCTTTTTCTTGGGGGGTGCAGAGCTATGTCTGGAACCACGGTTAGAGCCACGACCTGAGCTGTGTACTGATGCCTTCCTCTTCCGGCTCATATTTCGACTCCGCTCTTCTTCTTCCTCATAACGACTTTCACGGTCCGCTGAACGGAAGAGGCATTACTAGTTAGCTGAAGGTTAAGCTTGAGGTACCTAATGAAATTGTGTACAATAGTGTTTTTCAACTGGGGGAAATAGAGTCCCACTGCTTATTTCTAGAATATTCCAAGGGGGCTTCAGGAGAGAAACAAGGTCGGAAGGGAGCCACTTGGAAAAAAGGTTGAGAAACAACAGTAGGGAGGATGAGACTTAAAATTAGTCCTAAATTAGTGTGCGGTGCTGAGACCATACCAAGGGCCCCAGACCAGATGTGAGGTGTGTACTATACCACTGAGTCACAATCCCACCCCCCACTCTTAAGCTTTCATCTTGTTTTTGTTTTTAGGGTCATGCCTGGCTTACTACTGGCATCGCTGTGCTCAGCGAACCATACAGGGTGCTGGTGATTTCATCCAGGTTGGCTGTGTTCAAAACAAGCACTCTAACCACTGTACTATTTCTCCAGGCCCTAAGTTTTCATCTTTACTGATACTAAGCAAGCACTTAATCTTTGTGAGGTTGGTTTATTTATAAAATGGGAAATTGTGGGGCTGGAGCTATAGTACAGTGGGTGGAGCATTTGCCTTGCATGCTGCCAAACTGGGTTTCATCCATATTATCCCATATGGTTCTCGGTACCACCAAGAGAAATCCCTGAGCTTAGAGCTAGGGGTAAGTCCTGAGCACCAACAGGTGTGCTCCCCAAACAAAAACAAAGCAGAACTGAAAATGATTTCGTAATAATCCCTGTCAGGAATTTATAGCAATTCTTGGAATATATAGTAGACGGTATTTACTTTTCATCTTTATTTCGCAGCTGGCTTAAGAATTAAACTATCAAAATATTTTTCTTTTTTTGCTTTTTGGGTCACACCCGGCAATGCACAGGGATTACTCCTGGTTTTGCACTCAGGAATTACTCCTGGCAGTGCTTGGGGGACTATATGGGATTCTGAGAATCAAACCTGGGTTGGCCGTGTGCAAGGCAAATGCCCTACCCACTGTACTATCACTCTAGCCCCCCCAAAATCATTTCTAACTTGGAAAAGATTCTGAAAGCTGAATATTTTAGGATTTTAGATTTGAAAAATAAATTCTGGAATCTTATGAAACTATGTGGATATTACTGGACATAGGGAACAGAGTAAAGGAAGACGCTTTCAGTTCACCAGTCAGTGACACTCCAAGAGTATGTCCACGTACCCAGACCCCGCTCTCTTTTAGTCAGTGAAATCTAGCTCTAGGTTTATAGGGTTTTTATTTGTTTTGTTTTTTACTACTCAGGGAGCCTAGTGTCTCAAAATACTGAAAAACGTTAGAAATAACATCAACAACAAAAAAATCACCTTTCCGAGCTTCTTCTTCAAGCTCATCCCAGTCCTTTCCACTCTCTTCTTCACTGCCCAATGATTCCTTGGAGTAGTCTAGAATAAAAATCAAGTATTAGACAGGAATTTCTAAAAGGTTTTTGGAAATGATACTGAATTAGGAAGTCACTCGAAGTTTCATTTAACCTGATTCTTCAGCTTCTGATGAATAGTCTTCATCACTGTCCTCCTCTTCCTCCTCATAGTCATCTTCTGAAGGGTTGAAAGTTTCATCTTCGATTTCTGACTCTGAATCACCGTCCTCGGCATCACTACCCTGATAAATCAGAAAGAACAAATATTAGGTACATTTCTTTTGCCAGTCACTTTATTGAAATAATTCATAACACATGGCATGCCAGCATTACTGTCATTTGTTTTTTGGTTTTGGGCCACATCTGGCTTTATTTAGGGGACCATTATGTGGTGCCTGGGATCAAATCTGGGCATACCAGTGCAAAGCAGGTGCCTATACTCTGTGCTAATCTTGCAGGCTCAGCATTATTGTTCTCATGGAGGAGGGGAAAATGAAATGAAGGGACAAAAAATTAAAAAAAAATTCTTTTACACCCAGAAAGATTAACCAAAAATGGGCTGGAGTGATAGTACGGCATGTAAGGCATTTGCCTTGCACGCAGCCAGCCTGGGTTTGATCCCCGGCATCCCACATGGTCCCGCGAGCACTGCCAGGAGTAATTTCTGAGTGCAGAGCTAGGAGTTACCCCTGAACATCACTGGTTGTGACCCAAAAAGCCAAAAAAAAAAAAAAGATTAACCAAAGACAAAATTATTATTTTTGGTTTCTGGGGTACACCCAGCAATGCTCAAGACTTACTCCTGGATCTGTGCCCAGGGATCATTCCTGGAGGGGCTTAGAGGACCATACGAGGTGCTGGGGACTGAACCTGGGTTGCCCTTGTGCAAGATAAGCACCCTACCTGCTATACTAATTCTTCAGCTTCCTAAAGACAAATTATTGGTAGTGATGAATAATCACTACTGCCCATCTCTGTCCAAGAGGTGGGAGGAAGTATATTTCTGTAAAACGTACTAAAGAATTTTCCCTCAAAATGGGGTCAGAGATAGCACAGTGGGCAAGGTGCTCAGTTAATACTCCAGGAGTGATCTATGGGCACAGAGCCAGGAGTAAGCCCTGAAGCACTACCAGAGGTGGCCCACAAACACTGAAAAACTCAAGCAGGCAGAGATGTGACTTGGTAGAAGACACCTGCCTTACATACATGAGTCCTTGAGTTCAATCCTCAAAACAAGGGTGGGGGGCAGGAGAGAGAGCTAGAGATTAAGAATAGCTTTTGTAATTTCAAAGAACTTTTGTCAGTGTCTACCCAATGCCCAATTAACCATTTACCTGTACAATTACTTGTGGAACAACCATGTCAAGTTGTGTTTAGTTCCCCCATATGTTCTGATCCCTTATATAATCTTAATATTCTCCTAGCAGCCCAAATGATAATGGAGAACATTATGTATTAGAAAAAGAAACCCCACACTCACGCACCTCACCCTCAGGCTCCAGGAAAGACCAGCCACCTTGTTCGAAGAAACCTTCAGGGTCATCAACAATAGTCTTCATGATCTTAGTCCAGTTGAGTGACTGTACTCCTTCTGTGTACTTTAGGTCACAGGAACTGAGAGAAATGACATTACAAAGACGAAATCAATCTACATTTCTGACAATGTCTTCATTTATCGTGTACATCCTTGAAAAGCAGACCACTTTTCTCTAAATATATGGGACACAAATGGCTGATATCTAATTTCCCAAAGCACTAATCTGCACCACAGAGCAGTATATGGCTTATACAAGTTTTTTTCTCCCTCAACCAAATCAAGCTCATTATCACCCTCTTCCATTTCTATTTTTGAGGGGAAGTACATTTTAGTCACACCGGTAAGTGGCTCATGGGCTACTTCCAGAGTACATTAAGGGACCATGCAGTACTGAGAATTGAACGCAGGCCTCTTGCATGCTAAGAATGTGCTTTTAGCTTACTAAGCTTGCTCTCTGGTCCCTATTAAGGAAGTAAAAATAGTAATTTTCAGTTTAAAATTGCCTGAGAACCACTGGCTCTAACAGATTCACTAAAACTACGAGGCATGATGGAATAATGAGCAGATTTACCTTTTCACCTTTAATGAAATACATCCATTTATCACAACACAGTACCACTGGGAGGGACCCTAGAGCAAGAAGCAGCGGCTGAGCACTGTCTGGTATGATTCCAAATTAAAAAAAGAAAAAAAAAAAGCAAACCTTGAATGGATTACAATCTAAAATTAAATGTAAAGTAGGCATAGAAAGAATTAAACATTTTGAGGGGCTACAGAGATGGCAGAGCAAGTAAGGCACTTGTCTCAGAGGCACTAGACCCAGGCTCAATCCCTGGCATCACAAATGGCCCCTGAGTCTACCAAAAGTAATTCCTGACTGCAGAGCCAGGTATGCATCCCCCCCCCCAACAAAACAAAAACAAGAATAAAACATGTTTATGACTGCTGAGGCAATACTTATGACAAAAAAGGCAGAAATTACAAAGTTGATTGGATTTTATGAAAAATTTTACCTTCTTTTAAATGATACTTAAGAAAATGAGACTGTTATGAAACTACTTGAAGAAAACACACAAAACCTGTATTTGATGAAAGACTTGTATCTGGCCTGAAGAACTCTTACAATCCAGTAGTAGGATAATATGATTTTTAACATGGGCAAAAAATTAGAAACTTCATGGAAGGTATAGAATTACAAAAACATTTGGAAAATAATCACCAGCTGTCACAGAAATACAAAACGAAATGGTGAGACAGCCCTAGCACCCATTTGCAATGGTAAACTGAACTAACAATACAAGTGTTGACAAGGTGTTGACAAACTATAACTTTCATATTTTGCAGATTTCCAGTGACTTTTAATTTGGTAACTTCTTAGAAAGTTAAACATAAATTTAACCACATAATCCAGCAAACACATTCTCAGATTGTATGCCTAGGAGATACAGAAATCAAGAAGACCTCCACATGATGCTTAATAGCAGCGATTCCTCAGAGAATCCAATTGTCTTTTGATGGGTAAATCAAATATGAGATTATCTATACAAATATTCTACTTTTTGGAGGGAGAAGACCCTCTCCAGCAGTTCTCAGGCTACTCTCAGCCCAACTGTGCTGGTTCAGTGCTTGGGCACCAAGTGGCAAAGGTACATGATATTGCATTATTATTACTTATGTAAAATGTATATAAGTATATGTATGTTCAAGATGAAAATAAACTCTCTTACCTTTGAGTAAAAATAGATAACTAGTGAGAAATTATGTGCACAAAACTCTCTGTACATTCATAAATATCCATAAACTATAGCTGGCATTTAGGAAAAAGTATCTTTACAACTAATATACCCCCAAATTTCCAATCTACAACCCAACCCAAAGCAGACAAAATAAAAAGGACCTTAAACTTAAGGCTGGAGTGATAGCACAGTGGGTTGAGCACTTGCCTTACATGAAGCTAATCTGGATTCAATCCCTAACATTCTATGTGGTCCCCTAAATTAGCAGTGATCCCTGAATAAAAAAATCAGACCTGAGCACTGCTAGGGTAGCCCCCAAATAAACAAATACAAAAAAAAAAACACACACCCAAAAAACAAACAAAAAAAAACACTCAGGTTTTTGCATTTCTGTAAATATCCCATAAACTACAGCTGGGCATTTAGGAAAAAGTATCCTTACAACTAGTATACCCCCAAATTTCCAATCTATAACCCAACCCAAAGATAATCTCGTGTTACATACATGAATAGATTTTCCCTTTTGATCTGAGTGTATATTTTATGTACAACACAGCACAGGTATATTCTCCAATACACAATTTATAAGGTAAATACAGACTGCAGGTAAGTGAACTTACTTCAACCATTCCTTGATGGGATCAAGAGAGGCTACAGGAATGGCATTGATCATAGTCACTTTCTTGCTGTAATCCTTGTAGACAATGACCATATCAAAGTTCTTCAAGTGAAACTGGACCCTCTCAAAGTGAATCAGTTCCACTTCATCCAATGTCACCACAAAAGGTGGCTGTGAGGAAAGAAGGGTCATTATTGTATAAACACATCACCAAAGCACAGGCATTTTCTTTTTATCCCTCTTTCCTGCTTGTTTTTGAGTCACACCTGGTGGTGCTTGGGGGCTAATCTAAGATGTCTGCTGGGGGATCAAAATCCTTAGAGGGATCTTTCGGCTCTGCAGTTTCAAATATTTTGCAGATCTAAATTTTGCCAAAGCAGGAGTCAGAGAGTAAAGGGGTTTAGGTGCTTGGTTTGCATCCTGTCAACCTCAGTTTGAATCTGAGGACCACATATGGTCTGCTGAGCACGGCCAGGGGTCACTCCTGAACACAGCCAGGAGTAGTCCCTGAGCAATGCAGGTATGGCCCCAAATAAAAAGTTTACTAAAGTATAACTAAACTTTTTTCAAAAACTGAAAAGAACCAGAGAGACCACTCAAAGCATGTGCTCAAACTACGTTTAATCCCTGGCACTGCACGGTGAGTACTACTAACCATTGCTGGATATGGTCCCCCAAACAAACAAACAAACAAAAAAACACAAACAAAAAACTAAAAGCCAAATTAAAAAAAACTAAAGGCAAAACAACATCACAGGAAGTCACACAAAAAAGAAAGTCTTTAATTAAAGAGTCTATGTGTGTGTGTGTGTGTGTGTGTGTGTGTATGTATGTAGTGGTCGGGGTGGGGCGCTAAGGAGTTCTCCACCCAGCGTTGTAGAGGATCAAACCCGCTGCCCCTACACACCAAACAAATGTTCCAGTCATCTAAGCCTTCTCCCATCTCCTGGGTTCAATTTTCCTTTTTAAATTTTTTTTTGTTTTCGGGTCATACCCAGGTGTTCAGGGATCATTCCTGGTGAGACTCGTAGGAATATTTGTGGTGTCGGGATTCAAAATGAGGTCAGCTGCAAATAAGGGAAGTGTCTAGCCCTCTCTCTTTGGCCCCTAATTTTTCTTCTTAAATTCATTTTATTTTTCAGATTTTTGTGGTGACAGGGATCAAACCCAAATAAGTCCTCTACATGCAATGCTAAGGCTCTTTTATTGAGCTACATCCCTGGTCCTAATAAGTCTAAAAAAACCCTGGTTTAATAAGTTTTATGTTTTAAGTTAAGTAGTATCAAAAGTGAGTATCAAAACCAGACTCTAGTCAAACACTGTTTTCCTTAGTTTTGGTATTTATTTATTTATTTTTGCCACACCAAGTTGTGTTCAAGGGCTATGCCCAGCAAGGTGCTCAGGGATTGAACCGGGCCTGCAAGAATGAGCTCATCTTATTGAACCATCTCTCTGGCCTACTCTTACTAAAAAAAAAAAAATTCTGGCTAGCTCTGGCTTGCTCTCCCTTAAACATGTATTTCCCCTCCTCCTCTCTCCTCACATTGCTTTTTTGTTTGTCTCTTTTTGAGCCACACCTGGCCATGTTCAGGATTTCCTCCCGGCTCTGTGCACAGGGCACTCCTGGCCGGGTTCGGGGACACATGGTGTACCAGGATCAAAGCCGGGGCAGCTGTGAAGTGGGTGCCTGACCCACTGTATTATGTCTCTGGTCTTCTCTTCCCTCACATACTTCCTAGTAAGTTTTGTTCAATAGAAATTATTTTGCTTCACTAAAATAAGACCATTTTCTTTTTTTTTTCTTTGCTTTTTGGGTCACATCTGGCGATGCTCAGGGGTTACTCCTGGCTCATGCACTCAGGAATCACTCCTGGCGGTGCTCGGGGGACCATATGGTTTGCTGGGAATCGAACCTGTGTTGGCCATGTTGGCTGCATGCAAAGCAAACGCCCTACCCGCTGTGCTATCGCTCTAGCCCCCAATAAGACCATTTTCTTAATGTGGCCAGGGAAAGAGCCTGTGGGAAAGCAGATGCCAAGCTGCAGGAAAACAAATTCAAATCCCTGCACTGCCAAAACCAAAACCAAAACCAAACAACCATAAAACAATTTTGTTTGTAAAAAAGGAGGTAAGAAATACTCACCCATTCCGTAGCATTTACTAGTGCACTACTAGTGGGCTGAAGAAGGCAGGTACTCCTATAGGGAGCTCCATTAAATCTGAAATAAGAATTAGATAAATGCACTTAGGAGGGTGGGAGCGATGGTATAGTAGCTGTTTCCCTCACATGTGGCCAACCCGGATTTGATCCCCGAGCCCAGCAGGAGTGATCCCTGAACACAGGAGTATGCCTGGAGAATAGCTAGCTACAAATCCAAAACAAATAAATATAATAAAAATAAAAATATAAATGCACTGGGGCTGGAGCAATAGCACAGTGGGTAGGGAGTTTGCCTTGCATGTGGCCAACCCGGGTTGGATTCCCAGCAACCCATATGGTCCCCTGAGCACGGCCAGGGGTAATTCCTTAGTGCAGAGCCAGGAGTAACCCCTGTGCATTGCCGGGTGTGACCCCCCCCCCCCAAAAAAAAGCACTTAGGTCTGGGCTCACTGTAAAAGAAGCAGCTGCTGCCACAGAAAACTCTCTTTTGGGGGGCCACATCCAGTGGTGCTCAGGGATTACTCCTGGCTCTGCACTCAGGGAGCAATTGGCAGGACAATATGTGACGCTGGGAATCAAACATGGGTCGGCAGTGCGTGAGGCAAGCACGCTTGCCATTTCTCCAGCCCCACAAACACAACTCCAACAAACTCAGATTATTTCTAGAAGTTTTGCAGTCTTAAGTTATTTCCCCTTGCCCTGCATCAAAGGTTATCAGACACAGGAATAATGGCACATGTTAAATACTATTTAGTGAAAAATATCTAAGATTCCTCAAAGATACACCAAAGTATCAGGCCACAAAGAAGATTAGATATGTTACCCCAAGTCCCTAAAAGGCACTTCAAATTCCAGTTCTTCCTTAGTTAGAGCCTCTACTTTTTCAATGAAATTTTTAAAGGCTGTTTTCAGTTTGTGCCTCATTTCTCGTTCCATCTGTAGAAGAAAAAAAGTACTCATTGACTTCAAAAGACCCAACTACATAACTGTGCTACTAATACATATATATCTTATTATAAGCCACCATAGCGTTAATTGCAGAGTTAAGTCTACAACCCAAGTCTAATATGTAGGTCACTGGAGACTGTCATTCTGCAAATGGATTCAGGAGTTCTTATTACAATTACTACCTCAATTTTGCACTAAACTTACTTCATTATTCTGAAAATAAAGCACCCAATATAACAGACCTGCTCAGCATAGAGGTCATCTCGGTCATGCATATGCTGGTGTTTCCCCAAGTCTGTGGTGATCTCTCCCACTTCTGTATAGAACTGCACATCTGTGTGTCTCTTCTTCCCAAACATGATGGCATTCTGAGGGCGGAAAGCAAAAAGATTGGGGCCGGAGTGATTAACACAGCAGGCAGGGTACTTGCCTTGCATGTAGCTCACCAGGTTTGATCTCCAGCACCCCAAATGGTCTCCAAAGCCCCATCAGGAGTGAACCCTAAGCACAGAACTAGGAGTAAGCCCTTGAGCATTGCCAGATGTGGCCCCAAAGTAAATAAATTTATTCTAGAAACCAAAACACATACAAAAATAATAAAACTATCATAAATATAACAGCATAAGTCAATATTTATGGGGATTCATTTGGGAATAAAAAAGGTGTAAAAATTTATAAGCACTATTATAATGAACTTTGGAGATTATGTCCCTAATTGTGACTAACAAATATTATTTATATATGATAAAATACATATTTTATCATGTCCTTTCTTATCTGTATCAGAACTCATACAGAACAATGAGTTATGGGTTGGAAAACAGGATTTAGTTTCTGCACCTGTCTGAAAGTCTTTGTCCACCCACAAAAGCGCTGATGACACAATTTTTATTTCAGAAAAAGGAACCTCGAAAAGGCCTTTTGTTTTTTGGGGGGTCATTATATCGCTTATACTGAAGGAACCTTCTACAAGACACCGTGGATTTTACAAACAATAGTCTGTTCAGAACTCATAATAATAATTTTATGTGTTATGTGCTATTTTTAAGCACCATTTTAAAAAAAAGTCTTGTCCAAGATCTCCTAACCTAAAAAGCAGCTGCAGCTGAGCAGGAGAGTGCTTTCTCTTCATTTGTGAAGCCTCATGTTCAATCCCCAGCATCACAAAAACAAACAAAAACCCACACACTCAAAAAAACAAAAAATAAAACAAAAAAAAGGGGTCAATGTGGTAATACAGGAAGTAAGGCATTTCCTACGCATGTGGCCCGGTATAATTTGTAGTACCACATGCTTGATTTAAACAAAAAAAAAATAAAGTTTTTTGTTTCTGGGCTCCACCTGGCAATGCTCAGGAATTACTACCTATCTGCTGTACCCGACTGCTTGATTAAAATTTTTATATATCTTTTATTCCCAAAAGTAAAAATTTATGCTGACACTGGGGATAGTTTTATTTATTTTTTCTTTTTGGGTCACACCTGGAAATGATCAGGGGTTATTCCTGGCTCTGCACTCAGAAATTACTCCTGCAGGTGCTTGTGGGACTATATGAGATGCCAAGGATCGAACCTCGGTTGGCAGCCTACAACATAAATACCCTACCCACTGGACTGCTGCTCTGGCCCCAGTTTTATTATGTTTTTGATTCTCCAAGCCCGCGATCACGAGTGGTCCCTGACTTTAGAACCAGGAGTAAGCCCTGAGCACTGCTGTGTGTGACCCCCTCACCAAATAAACAACACCTCTCCACCTCGACCCCATGAAACTTCAAAAATCCCCAAAAACCTCCTAAGTAGTAAGTAGAAAAGTTTACCTTGAGGTGAAAGTGCAGGACAATAATCATTTCTCCATCACAGGGTTGGAACAGAGCATGCTTGATGTTATTGTACAGAATATCCACTTTGTCTCCTCGAACAGATGTAAAGCGAAAACCTGTGTGTGTATGCGGGGCGAGGGGGGTAGTTAGAAAATGAAGTAGCTAAGTAACTGCTCAGTTGCTCCAGCATTAGACTGAGTCCAAAGGCAGAGTATCTTTTCTGGCTGAACTGAGTAAGGTCAAATGAAAAGTCAGCAACAGCTATACTGGGCTATCCTATCCTTCTGACAATGAAGGGTACAAGAGGATTCCTCCCTGAGTTTCTCTGAATTGCCCCTGCCCACCTCCCCACAACCCAAAAACACCCTGAGCACAAGAAGGATCATCCCTACCATTGACATGGGCTTCCAGGGAGCCCTGCATTCTCTTTTGGGCAATGTTTGGACGAATGTACAGATCTTTAAGTTTGGGGTTACTTCGGTTGAGATTGATCACCAGTGAGTCTTGCTTCACAATACCCTGTGCAGAATAAAAAGTAGAGTGAATTCTCAAGTATCTTTATATTTCCCCAAGTCTTCTTTTACACAAAGGGCTTTGTCTGTGTTCAGGCTCACCTCCTTTTCTTTCTCTTCCGCTTCCCGCGTCTTATAGCGCTTCTGTACTTCTTTTATAATTCGGAAAGCATTCTGAAGGTTCAAGGCTGGTACTGTCTGCTCTCCGGGTGCCTTCATATTTGAAGCTCGATACGTACTGATGAAGAGGGGAAGCAGTTATATAATTTTCTGGTCTTTGTTTTATTTTTGAGCCATACCCAGAGGTACTGAGGGCTTACTCCTGGCGGGGAGAGAACCCAGGACAGATGCATACAAGGCAATCAGCCAAGACGCTGTACTATGGCTCTGGCACCAAGTATATAAATTTATTAAATTAGGTAATCTGCATTTGTGCACTTTATAACTGTATTCATAACCTTTAGGGGAAAAAAGGCATATTTTTCTCTTATTCATTTTATTCTGGATTGGTGAGACAATAACTGGAAAGTTGAAAACAAAACCAACAAAATAAAATCTCTTTGTTCTCTCCCACAGAATACTGCACACTGATAATCTGCTGGTGGGTGAAATCAATTATTTTTCTTTTCCTTTTTTGAGGGAGAAATGGTAGTGTTTGGGCGACACGTGGTTCTGTGCTCAGAAAACCGTGCACAGTGAACCTTGAGGTACCACTCACAATTCTAGGAATAAACCAGGGCTGTTCACATTCAGGGCAAATGCCTTAACCCCTGTTCTAGATCCAGTCCCCAGTCGCTTATTTTTCTTTTTGGGGGGCAACATCCAGCGGTTCAGGACTCATTCCTGGCTCTATGCTCATAGATAGGCTAAATGGGATGATAGGGATCAGCTGCATGCAAATCAAGTTCTCTACCCAGCCCCTCACTGATTTTTTTCAAATGTGGTATTACCCCCCTAAATTATTCTATTTCACACCAGGAAAGAGCAGAATTCAATGTGACATGTATTTCCTTATTTGAGATTATGAAATATGTACTAATATTTTCATCATCATAACAGGACGAAGCTCTTAAGGTGATTCTACACAAGTGCTGTGAGGAGAGGCGCAGCAGAGAAGGAAAGTTTCACCAGCCAGCAGTGACTAGGGGTGGCTTTTGCCTAGGGACTCACATTTCCTTGACAAACGTGGCTTCTGGGTTAGGAAAGATGTTGCCCTCATTCCTGCCCAGAGCACTGCCTGGGCAATAGAAGTTGATTCGCAAGTAAGTGTAATCTCCTTCCACGGACATACTTATATTCTGTTCAAAGAAAGGAAAAACATTAAAACAAAGACAAATGTTTTTTTCTAGGAAACACTGGTGATTATAGAAATCTTAAAGTTAGATTAGGGGTACAACCCTAGTCTCTAAAGCTTACTCTTAATCTAAGACATAGTTCATCTTTTTTTCAATGACTAATTTCCATAACAATCATTAGTTTTTGGGATGGGTATGGCTTCTGGACCACACTCAATGGTGCTGGGGTGAGGAGACGACCCCCACAGAAATGCTCAAGGGTCACTCCCTGTATGCTTGGGGGACTGTGCTGTGTGTGAAGGGTGTGCCCCGAAACCCCTAAGTACACTGAGCTATGGGTATCACTTAGCTTTTAAGAAAGCTTTTACCATGTGCCCAATACACAACTGGTTAAAAAAAACTTAGAAGTTCAAGGAAAGACAAGCAAATGCTGTTTTCAGACAAGATAATTTTACTGTTCGAAGGGAAAATTGAAAAGGAAGAATTTTAGCAAATCAGAGAGGAGTAACTCTGAAAGTAAGAAGTGTAGAGTTTCAATGTGAAGAGAGTAAGAGACAATTTAGACAGAACAATCCACAAGCCCAATTCATGTTTTAAGAAGCAGTGCACATGGAATTTAATTCAAGTTAGTACCTTGATTGTGGCAATATGAAAAGGTGTTGCAATGCCAAACACAGGCATTATTACAGTCTCATATTTCTTATCAATATAGATCTTCATTTCCCGAATATGTGGCTCCTTAGGCATCAAAGACGGATTTTTATAGGACACATTGGATTTGCGAGCTCTAGCGTAGAGACAAAGAAGCATCTTTCATAAATGTCTGCAAATCACATATAACCTAAGAAACCTTCCTGCTCAATGCAAACTTACTTCTGAATCTGTTGTTCTCCTTTCTGTTCAGTCAGTCGTCTCTTGGCTTCCTCATTAAGTTGAGCTGCCAATTCTTTTTGATGTGCTCTTCGCTTCTCTTCTGCCGTCATCTCATTCTAAGGAAGGAGTAACTCAAATGATCAGCACATGTGACCCTCTGACATAAATATCGGTAAATCACACATAACCTAAGACAATCTCAATATTGTTTAAACCAGTAAACTTACTCGGGTTCTTTCCGTAAGTAATGCTGCCCGAGAACCTCTTCCTAGCAGGTCCTCGGCTTCATCTTTTTCCTCTTCCTCTTCTTCCTCATCCTCATTCTGTGGAGGAAAAGTCAGAATCAGAAATTCAAGTCTTAATTTCTTCAGTAAGTATTAGCTGTTTCTTCCCTGAACAAAACTTTCTACACAACTTGTGGTCATCTTCATCCTACCTTCAGAAAAATTCCCATATTCTTTACTTTCTTCTTCACCGAAGTGAGAACAGTGGCCGGTCCATCCTAGAATAAAAGAAAAAAGTCAGAGCCTTTAAACAGAAACATACTTTTAAACAAAATGTACACCTGGGCAATGCACCTTCTAAATGAATACTAAAATGGTTTTTTGGCGGGTAGGGTTTGGGCCACACAGAGTGATGCTCAAGGATTACCCTGGTGGTGCACAAGGGACCACATAGGATGCGGGGGATCAAACCTGGGTAGAATACTAATATTTATGATAATAAATAAATCCCATTTGTATATTACCAATTTCTGATTATAAGCTATATTTTGAGAGGCAATACTAAGATAATAATTAAGAATACAGATTTGATTTGAAACCTGAGTAAATCATTTTCCTAACATTTGGCAAATTATTTAAACTTCTCTTGCCTTAGTTTTCTGGGTATGAGGTGAATATATAGTTCATATGGTTACTGTATGGATTTAACGAATTAATGTATAAAAGTGATTACCTTATAATATGAACACTGAGTTGTTAGCAACTAGATCCTGCTAAATGAAAGATTAACAGTCAAAGACCACAAATGTTTGGAAGAGACAAATACTGAATGTAAAAAAAGTTTAGTCATTGTCTAGGTCAGGGGGACTAGGAGTGAAAAGAGGGAGTGACTGTTAATGGGTATTGACTTTCTTTGTGAGGTGATTAAAATGATCTAAAATTAGATTATGGGGATGGGCTGCACACTGTGAACATACTAAAAAAAATTCACTTAAATTTTATGCTTTTAGTGGGTAATTTGTATGATGTGTAAATTGTAGCCCAACTGGTTACTAAAAATTTAAAAACTGGCATTCCATACTGGAAATTTATTTAAAAATATTTCTTAATGTACTAAACCAAGTTTGTATAGGATTTTTTTACTTACTATTCTTTTGTTGTTTTGTTTTTTGATTTTGGTTTTTGGGCTACACCCAGCAGTCCAACAGTGTTAGTCCTGGTGGAGCTCAAGGGACCATATGGGTTGTTGGGGCTAAAACCTGGGTCAGCCCCATGAAAGCCAAGTACCCAACCCACTGTACTATCACTCTGGTCCCAGTGTCACAGAATTTCTCCCCTCAATTAAGCACTGGACTTTTCCCAGCATCCCTCATGGTCCCCCAAGCACCTCCAGGAGTAATTCCCAAGTGCAAAACCAGGAGTAACCCCTGTGCATAGACAGGTGTGACCCAAAAAGAAAAAAAAAAGAAACTACTACACTACTACTGATGACGATAATGAGTATCAAACTAGGGTCTCCCACATGAAAAGCATGTACCCCAGTCCTATGAGCTATCTTTCTAACCCTTAACAAAGACATTTAAGGAAAAACAAACAAACTAAACAAACATAAGCTACAAAACTGTACCTCAAAAGTCTATAAACACAGTTGGGTAGGTAGGGGGAGAAGGTCTATAACCGTTCAAGGGCTTAAGAAGCAATACAAACCTCATCCACAAGGACTGTGTCTCCAATGAATAGGGCATAAGTTTTCTCTTCTGGTTTCTTCCCGTCTTTGTTGGATAGATCTGAGAATCCCAAATTGATGCTGAAAACCATCCCTAGAACACAAAAAGAGGAATCAATCTATAGTAATAAATCACAAGTTTTATACAAAAAAGGTGATGATGAATCAAAATGAAATAAAATTTTAAAAAAAGTTATTTTCTTAGGCAAGGAAGATTGTAGAGGAACCTGCTTGCTATGGATGCAGCGGACCCCATTTGAGTCCCCAATACCTCATATGGTCTCCAAAACACCTCCAGATGTGACAGTAAGAGTCAGACTTAAGTCAGACTTAAGAGTACTACCGATTGTGGCTCACTCCCAGATGTGGCCCCAAGAAAAAAACAAAAGGCGCCTGTCTTTCATTTGGCAGAACCAGGTTCCCCATGTGTCCTGAGATGCAGAAGTGACCCTGAGCACAGAGCCGGGACTAAGTCTTGACCACCTGCAGTATGGCCCCCAAACAAATGAAATGTATTTTCTTATTGCATACCTGTAAAACTTACCTTTCTTTAGTTTGTACTGATTTTTACTATTAATTACTAAAGATCCTTCACGGAATTCAATTCCCATTCCAAACCTAAAAAGGAAATGAAGATAGTTTCAAAAAAGGAAAAACATGTTGAATGATTCACTCCTCTTGATCAGCAAATTAAAGAAGCAGATTTAGGGACTGGGGAAAGAGTATAGCAGATAGGGCATTTGCCTTGCACGTGGCTGGCTCAGGTTTGAACCCTGGTATCCCATATAAGGCCCCCCCAAGCCCACCATCAGTGACAGAGTGCCGAGCCTGGAGTAACCCATGAGCATTGCCAGGTGTGGTCCCAAAACAACAACAATAACAAAAAGAGATTCAGAATCTTTAGGCCCTTACTATGCTGAACATAAATGACTCATTAAGTACCTCAAGATAACTTTTCTTTGTCTGAGTCTAACTTTCAGCTTATTCACTCATTAAATCTTTAATCTTCTACTAAAACATCAAAACAGGGTTTTTTCCTTTCTTTTTCTGCAGGGAGCCTGTTAAGGACTATATAACCAAGTCAGCACTAACTGTATTAAAGAGGCATATTTCACTGGAATCTTGTTAATTATATTCATTAAGTCTCTTTGGTCCAGACTTATGCGATAGGTAGGGGCCAGAGAGATAGTACATGGGTTAATGCACTTGCCGTATATCCTACTGACCTCACTTTAGTATCAATCACATATGTTCACTGGAGCACACCAAGAGTGGTCACTCCCAAATCAAAAATCAAACCAAACTAAACCAAAAACACAGACTTCGTTTATAGGTCAATATAGCCCTCGACCAGAAGTCAAAAAAAAAAAAAAAAAAAAGATCTATAAAGCTAGTTTTCATTAAGGTTTTGTTTTCCCAAAATGTTTTTTGTTCTGTAAGATGTATTAGGTATATTTCTAAATTTTCAATGGCCAAAAATATTGTAGAAGCACTGGACTAGATAAAGATTTAGGTTGGGGAGATGGCTGAAAGGGTTGAATGCACACTTTAGATATAGAGATCTGGGTTGAATTTCCAGCACAGTAGGTCTCAGAGGGCATGAAGCCCTACCCAAGGAAATTTGCTCAAGCGGGCCCAGTAACGTCTCCATTGGAGACTTTGTTGTTACTGTGTTTGGCATATCGAATACTCTCGGTAGCTTGCCGGGCTCTCCGAGAGGGGCGGAGGAATCGAACTCGGGTCGGCCATGTTGGCCGCTTGTAAGGCGAACGCCCTACCCGCTGTACTATCGCTCCAGCCAAATAAAGTATTTTATTTATTTGGCTTTTTTGGGTCACACCTGGCAATGCTCAGAGGTTACTTCTGGTCCTGTACTCAGGAATTACTCCTGGCAGTGCTCGTGGGACCACATGAGATGCTGGGGATGGAACCTGGGTCGGGTGTGCGCAAGGCAAAGACTCTCCCTGATGGACTTTCACCCTGGCCCTATCTGTTGATGATACCTGGCAGTGTGCAGGGTTTACTCCTGATCTTCTATCATGGACCATATGGAATACTACAGATCAAACGTAAGCTAGTGGCTTGCAAGGCAAGTGTCCTACCCACTGTACTATCCCCTCTGGCCCCAAATAAAATCACATGAATAGTGATAGTACAGCAGGTAGGCACTTCATGTGGCTGAACCAGCTTCATTCCCCAACACCCCATATAGTCCTGATTCCACCAGGAGGGATCCCTGAACACAGAGCCAACATTAAGCTCAGCAACGCCAAGTGTGGTCCAAAAACAAAACAAAACAAAACAAAAAACGGATTCAGAATGTACATCATAGAACCCTACCCCAAGTTTTTGGTGATTTTGTTCAATAGCTCCGGCTTCTGCTTTTTAACCACATCCATGACAGCGTTATACACATCACATATCTTCACACCTATTAAGATAGAAAGGAAATATTAAAATGTCTTTCAAGACAAAAACAACTCAAGTATACTTTTCCTTTTCAGTGCCAGGAATTGAACTTGAGGTCTTACACATGCAAGTGCTCTATGCTGAGCTACACACCTGCCCCTCCCAAACGCAGTTATTTTGGGGATTCTGGACCGTAAGCAGCAGTGCTTAGGGGATCTAAGTGATGCTGAAGATTGAGCTGGGTCAGTCACATGCCAGGCAAGCGCCCGAACCCTGGTACTGTCTCTGTGGCTACTATCTGCATCTTTCTTATAATAGAAGGCAGAGGAGAGACATATACCCAGCAATGTTACTCCGGGCTCAGTACTTAGGGGATTGTGTAGTGCCAGATATCAAACCTGTGCCTCCTGCATGCAAGGCATGTACGTACTTCATCCTATTGGGTTATCTCTTTGTTGCCTACTGCTTACCCCCATTTTTATAAACTTTCTTTTCAGGTTCTTCCATGTGTGAGCAAAGGAATGTAGCTGCAGGAGTGGCAGTGCTAAGAAATTTGCATTCTAAAAAGAACATACTTAGGAAATTGGAGAGACAGAACATTGGCTAAGGGATTTGCCTTGCACATAGTTGACCCAGGCTTGATCATTGGCACCACGCTGGTTGCCCAAGCCCTGCTAGGGGTGACCCCTGAGCACAGCCAAAATAAATAACAATTCCAAAGAAACCAAACAAAAGTGATCACTCAGGGACCAGTGGGATAGCTCAAGGACTACAACTTGTGCCTGACATCATGTGGTCCCTAGTTCAATCCCTAGTTGCACAGAGCCCTCTTAGCAGAGATGGGCAGAGCCCTGGTGGCCACCTCACCATTAAACCACCCACCCTGCACAGTGAGATTGAGTACCACCAGTATTAATCGCTGGGCCCACTTGAGCACTACTTAGAAGGCACCTCAAATACAGAACCATCACCACATCCCACTGTGTTCTGAGATCACTCTTGGTAGTATTTGGGGTGATTATATATCATCTCCTGGATAGAACCTGGGTGAGTAGTTAGCTGTGTGCAAGGCAAGTGATCTATCCAACGTACTACCCCTCTAGCTTCCCTGTCATTTTTTCTTTTTTTCTTTTTTTTTTTGGATCACACAGGGCTGGAGCGATAGCACAGTGGTAGGGCATTTGCCTGGCGCACAGCCAGCCCGGCCAAGCCGGGTTCGATTCCTCTGCCCCTCTTGGAAGAGGCCGGCAAGCTACCAAGAGTATCTCACCCACACAGCAAAGCCTGGCAAGCTACCCGTGACGTATTCATATGCCAAACACAGTAATAAGTCTCAAAATGGAGACGTTACTGGGCCTGCTCGGGCAAATCGATGAATGGGAGGACAGTGACAGTGTATTTGGGCTGGAGCGATAGCACAGTGGTAGGGCATTTGCCTTGCACATGGCTGGCCTGGCCAAGTCAGGTTCGATTCCTCCGCCCCTCTAGGAGAGGCTGGCAAGCTACCCATTCAATATACCAAACACAGTAACAACTATTTTCACAATTTGTTGTGAGACGTTACTGGTGCCTGCTCGAGCAAATCGATGAACAACGGGAAGACAGTGCTACAGTGCTACAGTGGGATCACACACCCAGCAATGCATAGGAGCTACTCATGACTCTGCACTAAGGGTATTCCTGGCAGTGCTTGAGGGACGATATGGGGTGCTGGGGATCAAACCTGGGTCGGCTGTGTGCAAGGCAAATGCCCTCCCTGCTGTACTACAGCTCCAGCTCCCTCCCAGTCATTCTTAATCTAGGAGTCCATGGAACACCAGCTGACCATAGTGAAATACTTTAAATGCTAACAGCAGCATCATAATAATAACATTTTTAGTTTTATTTCTTTATACTTAAGTAACATGGTTTCAACAGTGGGAACATTTATGTTTTGATATAGTTACTACGCCTCGCTGCCACCAATGTGCCAGGACCCTTGCCACTGTATGTTACTTCTAATCCACCTCTTACCTCGCCCAAACTAATAGGTATACATTTTTAATTGTTTTTTTTTTGGGTTTGTTTTTATTTTGGGGCTATACCCTATGGTTTGCTCGAGCGGGCCCAGTAATGTCTCCATTGGAGACTTTGTTGTTACTGTGTTTGGCATATTGAATACGTCACGGGGAGCTTGCCAGGCTCTGCCATGAGGGCGAGATACTCTGGGTAGCTTGTCGGGCTCTCCGAGAGGGGCGGAGGAATCGAACTCGGGTCGGCCATGTTGGCTGCGTGCAAGGCAAACGCCCTACCGCTGTGCTGGTTGGGCCGGAGTGATAGCACAGCGGTAGGGCGTTTGCCTTGCACGCAGCCAACATGGCCGACCCGAGTTCGATTCCTCCGCCCCTCTCGGAGAGCCCGGCCAGCTACCGAGAGTATCTCGCCCGCACGGCAGAGCCTGGCAAGCTCCCCGTGACGTATTCGGTATGCCAGACACAGTAACAACAAAGTCTCCAATGGAGACGTTACTGGGCCCGCTTGAGCAAATCGATGAACAACGGGAGGGCCTTTACTTACTTTACCCCATGGTTCTCAGGGCTTACTCCTGGCTCCATAACCACTCCTAGTTAGTGGCCTTTGAGGACCATGTGGGGTGCTGGGGATTAAACCTGGGTTGATATGTGTTCTGCTTGCTTTTCTATTGCTCCAGACACCAGATAGATATACATGCCTTTTGAAACAAGTGAAGAACAGGAGTACTACTGATTTCTAGCCTTAATTTCTCAGAATTATATATATAATTTAAATCAGGAAAATTCAGAAATTGAAGTTTTAAAAGCTATCTGAGTGCATTTTGTCCTCATTAAATGGTCTACTCTATTTCTACCAATAGGACTTAAAATTGATTTCAGATATATAGGAACTGTATTTGGAAGCTGGGCTATCATGGGTATGCCAAAAAAGTGGTTTAAAGGCAGTTAAACTCCTACTTAGCCAATCAAGAGTGAAAGTCTCAAGGGAAATAAGGTGCTAATTATTTTGTTTCCTTTGGAGGTAGTATGTTGATTAGTAGGATTATTAGTTTGATGTGAAACTGAAATTTTTGGTATTCATATAAGTGGGACTGAAGTTACTTTCCAAAGAGAACTGGTCATGGTTGTCTTACGAAGATCTGAACATAGAAGTTAGCCAGTTTGTAAACAATATAAAACCACAATGATCACTCAGGCCGAAAACAAAATAAGATTCAAGAACTAAACGCTCAGATGATTTGGTGTCAATAAAATCTTATTTTATTTTTATTTATGGCTCTTGGGCCATACCTTGCAATGATCACGGCTAACTTCTAGCCCTGAACTCAGGAATCACTCTGGCAGAGCTTGGGGGACCACATGAAATGCTGGAGATCAAACTCGGGTTGGCTGCGTGCAAGGAAAGAGCCTTACTTGCTGTACTATCTCTCTGGTTCTCATTTTATTTTCAGTACAAGAGACTTGGAAATAAAAACCTAAATCAATACTAATGTTTTTGTTTTGGGCCATACCCAGTGTTGCTCAGGGGCTACGCCCGTCTTTGTCCAACGGTGCTCAGGAGACCATGCAGTGCTAGGGATCAAACCCAGGCTCTTGCATCCAAAGCATGTGCTCCAGCAATGAACTCTCTTGCTCTCTTTCCAGCCCTGAATGACATTCTTGTTCCATGATATGCAAATTTTCTCTAAGGTACCTTACCATGTCTTAATTCTTTTAGCATCTCCTCTTGAAGCTGGATCAAAAAGTTGTAATTTTCTTGAACTTCCTGAGAAGGGTCAACCATCAACGTGCGAACAAGGTTGGAACAGTAAGATTTGAAGCGAATGCCCATGGCACAAGTGATGGCTCCAAAGTGCATGTGATTCTTATCACTAAAGCCAAAGAAGAAAGCCATTCATTACTCATACTAGCAAAACCCTTAATGTCACTTAAACAGTAATGACAGTGATTATCTTTTCCTCCTGTATACCAAAGAAGAGGCAGAAGAACTTCTGTGGTTCTATCATTTTTTAAAAAAAAATTTGTGGTCATACCCAGTGATGTTCAGGGGTTATTTCTGGCTCTCTAATCAGGGATCACTCTTGGCAGTGCTCATCAGGGGCCAGAGTAGAGTATAGGAGTAGGGTGTTTACCTTGCACGTGGCTAACAGGCGTTTGATTCCTGGCATCCCAGATGGTTCCATGTCCTGTCCACCCCTTACACACTCTTCGCAAGTACCACCAGGAGTAATTCCTGAGTACAGAGCCAGGAGTAATCCCTAGACATTGCTGGGTTTGACCCCAAACCCACCCCCCAACCCACCAAAAAAATGACAGCTCTGTTTGTGGACCACGTCATATAGGATGTCAGGGATCGAACCTGGGTCAGCTGTGCCGTATGCAAGATAAGTATGTTACCTGCTGTACTATCTCTCCAGCCTCCAGAATAAGAACTTTGTTGTTGTTCTGGGGCCACACCTGGCAGTGCTCAGGGCTTACTCCTGGCTCTGCCTGCAGGGATCACTCCCGATGGGGCTCAAGGGACCATATGGGATCCCAACCTTTTAGAATAAAAATTCAGTAAAGACTGAGCCAGAGTGATAGGACAGTGCATAGGGCACTTGCCTTGTACACAGCTGATTCCAGGTTTGACCCCTGACAACCCATGGTTCCCTGAGAAGCTAGGAGGGATTCCTGAGCACACAGCATCGACGCACAATATTTTCATTATCATTCAGGATTTTCTAAAATTAGAAGAGGTGGGCCAGAGACAGTAGAGCAAGTAGGGTGTTTGTTAGGCACAGGGCTGACCAAGGCTTGGTTCCGTATCAGGGGTGACCCCTGAGTACAGTCAGTTGGGCCATCCCTGGCCCCCTTCCGTCAATCCAAAGGGAATTATCGCATATGGAATATTTATCCAGTAAGGTTTTATTGGTCTTGTTTTGTTTTGGGTCATATCCAGAGGTGCTTGGGGGTTACTTAAAGTTTAATGCTTTCTCCTCAGTGATGTTCAGGGGACTATGCTCAGGAATAAAACCGAAGCCTTGTGTATGCAAACCATGCACTCATTTCATACTGAACTCTCTACCCCTACTAAGATTTTAATGTTTGTTCTAACATGTTTTGTTCTTTTGTTCCCTGCCATATTCAACAACGCACACAAAAAAAATGTTTACAATCAAATGCTCAAGTAACGAATAAGATAAAAATATACATAGAATAGACAAGATAATGTAAAAGGCAGGCTAATGGCTAATAACAAAGCTATTGTTTATAACCTTATAAATTATATTTTTAAGTTGGAGGAGACAGACTAATTTAATGCCTTTAGTATATTCTGCAGTTTTAATTCCTTTGGCTATTAAATTTTTCTTTAGCCATTGAGAGCAACTTCATATTAATCCTATGGAGCGATAGCACAGCGGTAGGGCGTTTGCCTTGCACGCAGCCAACATGGTCGACCCGAGTTTGATTCCTCCGCCCCTCTCGGAGAGTCCGACAAGCTACCCAGAGTATCTCGCCCACATGGCAGAGCCTGGCAAGCTCCCCGTGACGTATTCGATATGCCAAACACGGTAATAACAAAGTCTCCAATGGAGACGTTACTGAGCCCGCTCGAGCAAATCGATGATCAACGGGAGGGCCTTTACTTTTACTTTACATTTTAACATGAACCCAAGAGATTTTTTGACAACTAAAATTTTTTTCTTTCTATTGTTTTATTGAAGAACAAGTTTTTTTTAATTTTTGCTTTTTGGGTCACACCCAGTGATGCTCTGGGGTTATTCCTGGCTCTGCACTCAGGAATTACTCCTGGCGGTGCTTGGGGGACGATATGGGATGCCGGGATCGAATCCGGGTTGGCCACGTGCAAGGCAATCACCCTACCTGCTGTGCTATTGTTCCGGTCCCTGAAGAACAAGTTTTATTTGGAACTTTTGAGGAAGTGGAGAGTGAGAGAAAGAATAATGAGCTCAAAAGAACATGGATTTCTCCAGAGTGGAGAAACACAACCCACCATTTAAATATTAAAGTACGAAAGTACACATCTCCAGAGGGGAAAATGTGGGCACCACGTATATGTGCTGGTAACACATGTGCTCAAGCAATCTAAGTGCTCAGGCAGCTTATGTGCACCAAGATTTTATTTCTTTTAACATTAAAACATTAAAAAAATATTAAGGTACTCTGCTATACATATTCATAGTTGAGTTTAAGGTATATAATGTTCCAACACCAATTCCACCACCAGTGTCCCCAGGTTCCCTCCCACCTCCTGTCAAGACACATTTTTGAGTTCTACAATTAAGTAAAAGTAAAAAAACACTGAAAGCTGACATCCTAACTGCTGTATTTTGAATGTAAGAACCCTTATACTTACCTCACCACACTGAACTTAAGGTTATAATTGCCACCACTCTGAATAATAGGAGGATAACACATTTCCACAGTGGAAGGATCTGCCCCAGCTAGATACTTTTTCTCTTCAATGGCCTTTTCCACAGACTCAGCCAATTTGCTATGCCGAACTTTCTGTAAGCATACCCAGGAATAAAACGATAGTTACTCCCTGAGGGTGGCAAAGAGGAGATTTGGGTTAATGCACTATATGTTGGTATACATGGAAGCAACTTCAGAGAACATGTGGAATTCACAATTACACATGGAAATCTCAACCAACCTCAAGAAAACAACACAGATTTAGAGTTATTTTGAAAGATGGCACCATTACACATCATCAACTTGTGTATCAAAATTTTAATTGGGGGGAGGGTAGTTTAATTCCCCAAGAAGTAGAAAATACATTTTAAAAAAAATCACAAAGTAATGCATCAGGGAGATTACTATTTTCTGCATCATTAAGAGAGTAAAGATTTTTTTCTCCATTTACCTCATCTGCATCGACTATTTCCATGACTCTCTCCTTGAAGAATTTGTTAAAGACTTCAGAAGTGATGCTGGCAGCTTTCTTCATTAAGTTGAGCTCCCCATCCTCCTTGACAGCAATGGTGTAGGCCACAACCGCACTGATATCTACCTGCAATCAAAGTGGTAGGAGTTTATAACATTCACTACGGAACTGCATTAAAGAAAATAAAAAAGTTTATCTCTAGGGGCTGCAGGAGATAGCACCGGGATCACGGGCCCATGCTCTGCATGAGCGAGGTATGAGTCTGATCCCCAACGATGAGTGTACCTCTGATGGACTCTCAGCACTGCTGGGTCTAAGCACTTACCTTAGGAAACCCCCCTCCATGTCCCTAAAACCATCTCTGTAAATAGGAGTACTGTCATCGATAAGCAGAATATGTAAAAAATTATTTTTTTGTGAGGTAAAATAGTCCTATTGAGGGAGGAAACCAATTCTAAGGAGCAAGTGTAATTCTCTACAGCGAGAAGAGAATAAAAAACACAAAGTAAAGGAAATGGATGATCTAGAGGAGACAGGCTACCCCAGGAGGAGTGCCAGTAAAATAGAGATCACACACCAGAGGCGGCATCTGAGCGAAGTGCACCCAAAGCAGGTAACTGAAGTTTACACCCAGACTACTAGAGGATGGAAGCAACTAGATAAAGGACAATTAGAAAAATTACACATCAAACAGGCGACTCCTAAGTGGAGTGGATACAGTGCACAAAACGGTAAAATAGTCTCTTCTTGGACTGAATAAACACTTGGAACAGGTTTTTACTAGATCTTTGTGTGTATTCCAAGAAGAGTCAAACTAATGTACCATTTAAAACGTAAATGTGTTTTTTTTTTTCATTTTTGGGCCATACCTAGCAGTGATCAGATCTTATTTTAGGTGGGGCTTATGGGACCATTATCTGGTGCCAGGGGAGCAAACCCAGGTTGGCTCCATGCAAGGCAAGCCCCTTACATGTTGTACTTTCGTCTCTGTAAATGCTTCTGTCTGAAGATTTTTGTAAAGGACGACAAAAGAAGAAATGCAGGAGAAGTGGGAATGGGAAACCCTATTTTTTGGAAAGGAGATTAGTCTTAATATCCCTCCCAAAGAGGGAAACTATCTCCTGAATGCTTCACTTCCGAATGAGAAGAGTAAAACTGGCTTGTTTTTGCAGAGGGAATAAGAAGTAGAAATGTGAATGTATAAGCTGTTCACCCAAAACAAATTCTCTGTACTATGTGTTATGAAAGTTGGTTATACTTTCAACCTCTCAGCTCTTCTGTGCTACTCTGGGATAGTCTTACTTTGTCAAAGCCCTCTTTGCTGAGGCAGTCGTTCCAGCTCTTCATAAACTCGCCAGGAAATCTGTCTTTGCTGAATACTCCAATCTTCTTGCCATTCTTACTCTCTTTGATGGCTTCAATCATTTTGTCAAAACTGCTCTTATTACTTTCATTCTATCCATGCCACAGGAAAGAAAAGAAAAGAGGTCAATTAGTTTTACAAGTAGCTGTGTATCCTCATAATAGGCACAGACAAAAATTCGAACTGTAAAGAATAAATTTTCCCCCTTTGCTCTACCTATTTTTCTTTTTTGCTTTTTGGGTCACACCCGGCGATGCACAGGAGTTACTCCTTGGCTCTGTACTCAGGAATTACTCCTGGCAGTGCTCAGGGGACCATATGGGATGCAGGGAATCAAACCTAGGTTGGCTGCGTGTAAGGCAAATGCCCCACCCGCTGTGCTATAGCTCCAGCCCCTACCCTACCTACTTCTAAGGGTGGTCTATAACACACCAGAAGTTAACACAAAATTTCTTTGGATGCTTTTATACAGTTAAGTGCCATGTAAGTTGAATTTTCCTTTTTTCCAGGAGCACGTGAAAATTCAAAAAATATTTTGGGGAAAAAAATCTTTTGTCAGGAGGGTATTATGACTCCCTACACCTCCAAAAATCACACTCAAGGGTCAGAGAGAGGGCTCAAAGGCTGAATTTGAATCCTAGATTTGACCCCCACGCTACATGCTCCTGTGAGCATAAAGTCAAGGCCCCAAACAAAAAATACATTTGCCAAAAGCTGGAAACAAGCACATTCTCTATCTTGGAGACTGGTCCAATGAGATAAATGCATTCTCAGCTTTCTACTCTGGAGAAGCTGGTGTCCGCAATGTATTTCTTTAAAAAGATTTTACTTAAAAAGAAAAAACTCTTCACTGGGGCTAGAGTGATAGCACAGCGGGTAGGGCATTTGCCTTGAACGCGGCCAACCCGGGTTCGAGTCCCAGCATTCCATATGGTCCCCTGAGCACTGCCAGGGGTAATTCCTGAGTGCAGAGCCAGGAGGAACCCCTGTGCATCTCCAGGTGTGACCCAAAAGCCAAAAAAAAAAAAAAACAAAAAACAAAAAAAAAACCCCAAAACTCTTTACTTCCAAAAAGTGAATGTGCAACGGAACATTACAGTTATAACCACAGTCAGTCAAAACCTTCCTCTTAGAGTCTTTCAAATTCCCAGATGGAAATTCTGTTTATCCTTTCAAAGGTACTTTCAAATTTATGACTTTTTTTTTAATCATTTCTGACCTTTTCTCGTATCAGCAGTGTGATGGCAGGAGCTCCATTAGCATTCTCATTGCCCTTAGTGTTGGCAATCTGTTTTAAGAACTCCACTTTTTTCTTGCTGGCCATGAAGATGATTTTCTCATCACAGAAGACCATTATAGTATCTGTTAGTTCATAACCAAAGAGCCATGTCTGTGGGAAATAACAACAGTATTTACAGATTTAGAAAGAACAAAAATCAATGTACTTATATAGGAATATTCATACAACAACAGAAATTAACTCCAAATTAACATAGAGTGGGGAAGCCTGCAAATAGACTGAAATGAAATGAGACTGGCCAGGAGTTGACAATTTATTAAAACAGAAAAATGGGACTGTGGCAGGCATACGGGAGTAGATAGATAAAAGCAAATAAAATGTTACTTTCCCGACTGTTTTGTTTGAAAAATTCTGTAAAAAAGAACATCAAATAATGTGGTCATTTGTGTTGCTAGGAATAATAATTTAGTAGGACAGAACCACATAAACAGATACATAGTCGTACCTCAGGAAACTGCATTTTACGCCCCCCCAAAGACTGCTAGTTGTTTATCAATTATTTCTCATCTTTTCTTGTATCTATGTTAAACAATCAGATTAAGCTGAATAAACTTCAAGCAAGTATCCATAAAAATGCAAGGCCTCCCACTTTCTTTCCATTCTCTATTCTTTTAGCTTTAATAGCTACAGTTCTAGCTATTTTTATATGAGGAACACAATGAATATTCCTTAATGGGAGGAAAGATCTAGAAAAAAAAAAAAACAAGGTTCCTTAGTTTCTCTATATAAGAGAAACTATTTACTTTTAATGCCAGGAATCAACCTTGTAAATCCTAGCCTCATTTATTGAATGAATTGTGAAGCACATACTCTACCACTGAGCTATAGTCCCAGCCCCAAAAGGAACACCTGATTTCAGCAGTTATGTAAGTCTTTATCATTAAAAAGTCCACCCCAATTTATATACTTCTATATTTCACTTAAGGTCTAAGTATGTGTATTTTGCTGAATTTCTATGAAAAGATTCTAGATGTACTCTAAGATGACGACCAATATTGAGTACTTAAAACCTTAGATGGAGAAATAGATTTTTTTAAGAATAAAATTTTAATTTATTAATTTGAAAAAAAAAAAAGGAAACAAAAAGTGTCAGTGAGGATGTGGCTAAAAAGGAGCTCCCATACACAGCAGTTGGGCCTTGAGACTTGGGACTGCAGCCTCTTGGAAAACTGTTTTGGAAGGATTTTATTTACTTATTTGATTCATATTTATTTATTGAATCACTGTGGGAAGAATTACAAAGATTTCAGGTTTATGTCTCGGTCAATGATCAAACACCTTTTCCTTCATCATTGTTTTTCACTACCAAATACCCCAATATACCCCCCTCCCACCCCTCCCGATGCCGATGAGGCAGATGATTTCTACTTAACTCTCTATCTACTTAGATTACATTCATCACTTTGACAAAAGATGCGCCATTATTGTTGAGTTTCCACCCAACAATCAGAACTGCTGAAAAGGCATAGTGAAATAATCTGTTTTCGATAGCTGGTTATGAGGACCATATGATTTTGGATTTTTGATATTTTACTTATTAAGTCTGGAGGGATTTCGGCCAAAAGCCAGACAATTACGAGATTGGTTTCAGTGGCTCGGGAGCCATGGCCGTGCCGGAGAGCTGCTCGTGGGGGGCAACTCGTGAACTCGGTAGGGCATGAAGGATGAACCAGGAACGCCCCCCTTCCCATGAGGTTGCAGTTGCCCTGTCACCGCCTGCTATACCTGGCTTTGCAATAAGCTCTGAGGCGGTAGGCACCTTGCTGCAGGGGGGTTGGGGGGGGGGGAATATTAGGGGGAAGGGAGTGACACCCTTTCCCTCCTGGGGAGGCATGAGGAATTTTTTTTTTCTTTTTAGGTCACACCTGGCAATGCACAGGGGTTACTCCTGGCTCTGCAATCAGGAATTACCCCTGGCGGTGCTCAGGGGACCATATGGGATGCTGGGAATCAAACCCAGGTTGGCCAAGTGCAAGGCAAACGCCCTACCCACCGTGCTATTGCTCCAACCCCCAGAAACTGATTTTTAACAGGGCCAGTGACTACCAGACTGAGCAAGGAGGTGTTTCAGAAGTAAACAGTGCAGTCAGCAACCCTTTCACTCACCTGTAAAGCAGTTGATTTGGCATAAACAATTTCTTCATCAACTCCCACTGACACAACAATAGCATCAACATTGGCATACTCATCTTCTCCTTTCTGAAAAATAAAGACCCATAATTTGGTCACTTCCTTTTACGCTAAAAAATATAAGAATATTGAATTCAATATTTATCCAGGATATGTAAAAAAATTTTCATAATAGAAATTTCAAGTTTAAGGCACAAATTTAATTTGCTTGACAACGTCACTGCCATTAGTCCTGTAGAACTCAATAGAGCCATATCTGATGGGGAAGCAACCAACCTGGCCTGGTATATGCAAGCAAATGCCCCAACAACCTCTGTATTTCGGTCCCAAGTTTTTTAATTTACTACTCATTTATACTTATGGTTCAGGAGCACAGGCTTCAAACAGGTACTCTAATTTTTATAACAGCTTTTTTGAGATAAAACACACACAGGGCTGAAGAGACAGCTCAACATGCTGGCTGAATGCATGCGGAGTATGCATGAGGCTTAGGTTTATTTAATATGGTGCATCACATAGGCCCCAGAGCAAGGAGTCAGGAGTAGACTCCTGAACATCACCAGTATGGCCTCAAAACAAAATACAGAAAAGTTTAAATTTTGAGGGGCCACAGCTAGCAGTGCTCGGAGGCCATGCTTCACAGAGTTTGGAAGACTGTCCATGGTGTAGGATCTGAACCACTGTTGGCAGAAAGAACTGCGTGCTTAGAACCAGAGAAAGAGTACCCAGATTAAGGTGCCGTGCCTATCTCTCTGGTTCTAAGTTCAATCTTTAAAACGAAACAAAACAAAACAATACAAAACCACCCCAACCCACAGATAATAATACAATCCACTTATTTAAGGGGGAAAATTAAATGTTTAGTGTTTTCGATTATATACCATCACAGTATAATTTTATGATTACTTTTAATTTTTTGTGGGTGCTGCAGCTGGTGATGCTGAGTGGTGCAGATGAGGGGAAGCAAATGGTGACTAGGGATCAAACTAAGAACCATTACCATTTCATCCACATTCCTGATGAACCAAAAAGAAACAAATGGCAATCATTATCCATCTGCCCCTAGTTGCCAGTAACAAATCTGTCTCCTACAAACTCGACTATTTTGAACACTTTCTATAGATATATTCATATGGGATCTTCTTTTGCTTAACATGCTTTCAAAATTCATTCAGGTTCTTACAGTATCAAATCTTGATCCACCCTCCCCCTTTTCAGTTTTTGGGCCACAGTGGGCAGTACTGGGGAAGCACTTCATATGCAAAGCAGGTATTCTAGCCTTTTGAGTAATCTTGCTGGACTTCTTTGCACTGCTGAAAAATATTCCATAGTACAAAAGTAACACTTATCCAATTAAAAATTTTTTTTTCTTTTTGGGTCACACCTGGTGATCCCCGGGGACCATATGGGATGCTGGGAATTGAACCCGGTAGGCCATGTGCAAGGCAATGGCCCTACCTGCTGTACTATTGCTCCAGCCCCTCTGATTTAAATTTTGCTACAAACAGTGCTATGAACATTCACATAAGTCTTGTGTGGATATAGTACCTCTTGAGTTTTACCTAGGCAAGGTCACATGTCAACCCTACGAATATATCTTCTTTGAAAAACCATCACTTTTTTGTAAAGTGACGGCACCATTTTACATTCTAAACAGCAATGTGCAAGAGTGTTAACCAACACTTAGTTTTCATTACATACATCCAAAGGAAAAGTAACATCAGTTTGTATTTGAGCTTCCCTGACAGTTAAAGTTGTACGATATGTCTCTGGGACCCAATGAGTAGATTGACCTATATTTTCTTCTACAAGTCTTAAAGTTTTAATTCTTATACTCAGATCTATAATAAAAGTTAATTTTTGTATACAATGAAGAAACAACCTTAACTTCAGTCCTTTTGTTTTGGAGCCACACCTGGTGACGCTCAGGGATTACTCCTGCCTCTGGACTCAAGAATTACTCCTGGTGGCACAGAGGCAACTATATGGAATAGCCAGAATAGAACCTATTTCTCTGGCCCTAACCTTTACTTAAAAACAAACAAAAAAACCAAAACCCTCTCCTATCCTTTGTTGTTGTTATGCAATGAATGAGGGTTGCACACATGCCAGGTTGTGATATGTGGCAATTTAAGTTGTGCTCATTGGAGGTCACATCTCAAGTGGTAGTGCACAGTTACAGTGGACACTGCAGTCTACACTCCTGTACACATGCACATGGGGGTGAGCACTCTTAGTTGAGGCATATGAGTTATGGGTGTGGTGTGTGCTGGGGTCAAACAATGCTCATACATGTACTTGGCTAGGGGTTGCACCTCCTGGCTATAGTATCAGTACCCATTTTTGTGGTAGGTAAATACACCTGACTACAATGTAGCTGGAAATCACATGCAGCATTGGAGATGACAGGCAGCACTGCTGATCAGAATTACACAATAGGGGACACTCAGGACATGCAAGGGAGATGTTTTAAGCCATTGTGCCCTGCCTCTAAGACCTCAACTTCAGTATTTTATTTTCAGTCTTTGGGGGCCACACCTTGCTATGGTGCTTGGGGATTCAAACAAGGAATGGACACAAGCAAGGTGAGACTTTCACCTCACAAGTGAATCTCAGAACCGAGCAGCTGGTCCTTGGTTCTGGACCTTGCACCAGGTCAATTTCACTGGGGTGCCTCAGATGGAAGGTGTCATCCCTCCACCTGTCCCCTATGAATCCCAGCAGCTGCAAACCTCCAGAATCCAACGAAAAACTCAGGTACGCAGGACCAGTGACCGAAAACTCCAGACCACAAGAGATCGTGGATGGGTTGCTCCTTCCCATCCCCCTAGCTGTCACGCCCACAAACTGCCACTGGGTGCCATTTAAGGGCATCAATGGTCATGATCCAGAGACTCACAAATGAAATTTCAGAATCGAGCAGCTCACTGCAGAGATGTCTCCAGACCCGTTATTTAAAATTTTAGAATTCCAGGAGCTCGCGGCTGCAAGAGTAGGCATGCAACATCTCATGCGTGCAACGTATATTCATAACAAGCAATACAAAATATATTATCTAGCACCTGCCTGTGGGGAAGGCTTGAGTAGTGGTGGGAAAATTCAAAATAATGGTGGTGGGAAGATGTAATGATGGTGGGATTGGTGTTGAAATAGTGAATGTAATAAATTATTGTGAAAAACTTTATGAAAAATAAAAATTAAAAAAAAAGACCTTAACTTCTGTACTTTTGCCTTCCTAACTTCATTCTTTTACCTTCTTTTCCTGTGGATATCAAGTTGTTCTGGAACCATTTGCTGTAGAGCATTCTTTTTGTATTGGGGCCACATCTGGTGATTATCAGAGGTTACTCTTAGGTCTGCACTCAGGAATTACAACTGGCAGTGTTCAGGGGACATATGGGATGCCAGGGATTGGACCCAGGTGAGCTGCATGCAAGGTAAGCACCAAACTACCACTCCCAGCCCTTTTTATTATTTGGGGTTCTGAAGTCATGCCCAGCAAAGAGTGGGTATGCTCAAAGGCTATTCCTGGGTCTATGCTCAGGTGAGTGACCCCTGGCAGTGCTGGGGATTTTAACTGAGTCTGGCTACATATAAGGCAAGCACCTCACCTGCTATATAATCTCTCTGGCCTAACTAAATTATGGGAGTTTGCTTGTTTTTAACAAAGCCACTGAAGTTAAAGTCTCTCTTAGCACTTGAAATCTTGGTTGAATCAAAAAGGTACCAACATGTACAAAAATTAAAAGTATGGGCTTGGGGAAGAGTTCCAGTGGGAAGCACATTGAAGAGCCTGAATTAAGTCCCTGGCACAAGCAGCTGAGGCCCTGGCAGTCTCAGGAATGGGTGGAAAGACAGCTCCACAATCTTAGAGCATGCAGAGCACACAGACCTTGGGCTCAATCCCTGGTAATTCGTGGTCCCCTGAGTACCCCAGGATGGACCACCTTGAGAACTGTGTGTGACTAACAACAAAATAAAAAAAAAAATTTCAAGGCTTGAATGATAGGCATGCTACTTTTTGTTGATTGTCTTAAGCCCTAAGACCAAATGTCTGCTACCCTGAGCACCACTGGGTACAGCTCTGGAAGCACGAGAACACTTCAGGGTGGCCTTGGGTTATCCCCAACATCAGAGGGTTCAAGCAGCACTGCATCCTCATGCCCTTGTGTGGAACCACTGACTGGTTGGCAGAGAGCTACTGGGAGGAGCCCTTTAGTCCCTCGAGTGCTGCTTTGGAGGACCCCCTACCAAATTAAACAAACAAAAATCCATAGTGAAATTACAAAAACAAAACAAAACCCACAGTGGCCCAGGGATCTGGTTTAGCAGTACAGCTGTCCGCATTGCTTGTGTGAGGTCCTGGGTTCAATCCCTGGCACCACAGGGAAAAAACAATGACAAAAAATAAAGTAGAAAAAGGAGCATAATTTAATAAGCAATAATATGGTAGATAAAAAAATAATCTTAACTTTATAAAACTAAGGATTGAGACTAGAAAGTCTCATTTAGCAGTTTTACAGACAGAGGAAACAAATCTCGAGGACTTAAATGAAATAAAATACCAAATCTTCCACAGCTGATCAAAAAGGTGAGAGAGTGAATACTAATAATTTCTTTGAGAATTTCTTTGAGAATTCAGTTGCTGTGACCATTTCAAAGAATATTCTTTTATTAAGAGCTTCAAACCCTCTATGATCCCTCTGGCCCCTCTTGATTAATTCTTTAGAAAACTGATGAGAAGAAATAAATGCAGTAAAAGAGTTTAAGATACTTAAATATAATTAACTTAGGCAAACTTTTAAAAATGTGACTTAATTAAAAGAATTGCATAAAACCAAGTATTTTGATAGCAAAACTGGAAAACCTTTATTTTCAAACCATATACAAGATTACATTTAACTGTTCTTCTGAAACTGGATTTCTTTTTTTATAATTACGTACCTTTTATTTGACTTTTTGGGTCACACGTGGTGATGCTCAGGGGTAACTCCGGGCTCTGCACTCAGGGATCATTCCTGGCAGTGCTCGGGGGACCTTATGGGATGCCAGGGATTGAACCCAGGTTAGCCACGTGCAAGGCAAATGCCCTCACTGCTGTTCTATTGCTCTGGCCTCTTGAAACTGAATTTTTAAATAAACTGCTTATAAATTGTACACATACTACCCACATGCTTAAGTATATATTTGGAGTGAGGTTTTGGGCCCTACTTGGTGATGCTTAGTAGTCACAGCAGTACTCAGGGACCAGAAAGGTGCTGGCGACTGAATATAGATCTCCTCCTCCATGCAAAGCATGTACTCAATCCTTTGAGCTATCTCTGGCCCTTATATTATTTTTATATTAAATTGTTTGGAGTTTGTTTAAAATATTGAAATGGAGGTGCTAATTTAAGAGGGGGGGGGGGAAAGAAGTCACCAGATTAATAGCCCTTGCCTCAGAATCAGTGGCAAGTGCCAGCCATGCAGGCAGCCTGGGCCCATTTTGTGCTGCTTGAAGGTCCCAGGCTATGGACACAGCTCATCAAGCTAGAGCCAATACTTTGAACATAGGAGCTTTGTGCTTGATCCCCAGCACGAATCAAGTCCCCCAAGCACTGAGGCAGGAGTAACCCCTAGCACTGCCAGGCAAGACCCCATCACTAAGCAATACTTGCCAGATTCCTGTCTCATCTCTTCTACTTAGGCTGGTCTTTAGGACTCAAACAAGCACTTCTTAAACTTGGACTTGATTCCTACTCTCCTCTTTCTAGATAAACATTCCTGCAACACTGACCCCTGGTGTGCTCAGACTTCCTTTTTACCTTTTCCCGTGTGTGTGTGTGTGTGTGTGTGTGTGTGTGTGTGTGTGTGTGATATGCCAAGGATGGACCCAGGAGCTCAAATATGCAAAACAAATACTCAACCACTGAACTATAACCCCTAGCTCTATGCACTGACAATTGTCTCCAATTTTTGCTACCTTCCAGCCTGATTTATCTAATAGTCAAATCTTGTTTGCTGTTTTGGTGGGTAGTGGAGGCTGGTTCAGGGGTGAGAACTGGCAGTGCTTCAGGGTCTGGTGAGTGTTTAGGGAACCATGGTGTGCCAAGAACTGAACCCAGACCTCCCACACGTGCTCAGCCCTGAGCTAGCTCTCAAATCAAATCTTGCTAACTGTGCTTCACCTGGGAATAATAGTATTTACTAAGCAGCCACTTTTCCTACTACCTTGCATTTTTATTATTCTCAATATAATCTTTTATTATTCTCAATAAAATCCTAGCTTCAGTACCATCATATTCAAAATCCTTCATACCAAGTCCCAGAATAATCAAAATTCATACACAAATATATAGGTAGTCCAAACACTATGACTTATGCAGTTTTCTGTTTTCAGAAGATGAAGATTAAATCTAAAACACAAGTTCAAAATACCTTTGCATTTAGATACAATTATTGTAAAATATATAAAAAAAATTTCCTGGTGTAGGGGCTTCAAACGGTTAGGGAATACAGAGGCCACGCCCAGTGATACATGTGTTATCAGGGATTGAACCAGGGTCAGGCAACGACTAGATATGCATCCTAACCCCTAGCTTTCAAGATAGTTAAAACTGCTTAAAAAATATTTTAATTCAGCTAACAAGTCAGATAAGAAAATACTTCCATTAGATAAGATACTTTCAAAGAAACAAATAAATTTTCTTAGGAAAGGGTCCGATTTTTATCTCTAAACTTGAGTCACTGACAAACTTTTCAGGAAGAAATTATTATCAGAAAGCAGGAGAGATATATAACTGGCTAGGTCAGCTGCCTTGAATGAGACCAAACCAAGTTCAAATGCCAGAGTTCCACAAGGTCCCACAAGCACTGCCAGCAGTGATTCCTGAGTGCAGAACCAGGAGTAACCCCTAAACATAGAAGAAAAAAAAAAAACCCAAACAAACAAATCCAAATGTTAATATTGGAGGCCAGGTATGTGGCTCAATGGTACAATACTTGGCCTTGCATCTGTGAGGCTCTGGGTTCAGTCTCTGGTACTCCCCCACTGCCACTCCCCCAAAACTTAGTGGTCTAGAGACAGTACAGAGGCTAAGGTGCTTGCCTGATACACTGCTGATTCTAGTTCAATTCCTAGCACTACATATGACCTTCTGAGCACCACCAGGAATGACTCCTGAGCACAGAGCTAGGAATAAGCCCTGAGTTGGTTGTGGCACCCAAACCCAAACCAAACAAAAAGCAATTAGTATGACTTAAATCTAACAGAAAATTCCTTCAGTAATTACAACCAACGGCCACCAAGGTTCTGCCTTTTGTATTTAGAGAAACAATACACCTACTGGCTAAATGCTCATCCTGAAACAACTGCCCACCATTTAGTATGACCTCTCTGATCTAGACTCTTGATCTTACACATATTGCTCTAAGAGTTATATAAGCAATTGTGTATAAAGTGCCTAGAATGGTGGGGAATTCAGACTGACTATGTGTTTACCAGCATTATTGCAGGTTGAAGTAGGTATGTGTTAAAAGTTACAGGTATCACATTATTTCTGATGTCATAAATTAGTGATTATTTAAATAACCCAGAACAAAATATACTAGAAAATAAAAAAAAAAACTAGAACTATAACTGAAAGTATATAACCCCTAAAATGAGATGACTTCAGGCAATCCAAGATGTGACTTTAAATATTTAATCACAGTGAAAGAGATTATGGAACTTTACAGTGATTTCAATTCTCTTTGTTTTTGGTTCTGTATTCAGAGATTACTCTTGGTAGGGCTTGGGGGACAGTATGAGGTGCCAGGGAATGGACGCGGATCAGCCACCCGCAAAGCAAATACTCTACCTGCTGTACCATCTCTGAACCCCTTTTATTTTCCTGGTCACATCCTGAATCTAGCTGTTTAATGCTAGTTTTTTTTTTTTTTTTTTGGTGCTGTAAATCAAATTCAAGGCCTCACAAATGTGAGGCATTGTCTAAGTTACATCCCCCAGTCAAACTACTTTGTAACACTGGCTAAATTTAACACTGCAGTTGTGGATACCTATCTCTACTTTTTAGCAGTAACTTTTTATTTCTGGGAAGTGATACATTTTCATTTGTAGTGATACAAAATATCCTTTCTGGAAGAATTCGGTTAAAAGAGTTCAGTGATCTTTGAGGGGAGGTAACAAAAGGACAGAGAAAGGTAGATGACCAAGCTGAAACTGGGGAGCTACGTCTTAAGAGCCAGACAAGCATTCTCACCACCAACATGCTGATCAGCTAGCGCTGGTAACGCCAAGGATCTAGGAAGAGGAATGGGTATGCATGTCACAGGCAAGTTCAAGGACAACAACAATGGTCTAATCTGAAAGTTTAAGAAATGGGAGTAAGGAAAAGGCTCAACGAGAATGGTTCTGATGCCCTTCCCCTCTGCCACCGTCCCTGCCATGTCTTGAGCAGCCCCAAGTACTGCTGGATACAATCCAAAAACAAAGCAGACAAAAAGTTTAAGAGATGAGCTTTTGGTACTGAGAAGCCATGAGACAATTCCAAAAGCACCTACAAAAAAGTTGATTACAGGAAATGGGCTCAGAAAGCTTCTAAGACCCAATACAAAGCCTGGCACAAGGCCAAGTCCTAAATGTTGGAGAATTAAACCAAAGTCTATAATGCAAAGAAATAACTGAGAACAAATGCAATGCCCTAAGCATAAAAATTGAAATATTTCCTTATGCATCACCACTTGCTCAGGAAGGCACTCTATTTGCCATATAGCAGCCCTACTATTGGAGAGGAAACTTTCTTGCAAAGCATTCAGTTTCTTATCTGATTCTTAATAGCACTCCTCCAATATGGAAAAGAGTTAACATGCCCAGAGGAAATAGGCAAGAAAGAGAACCAAAATACCAAAAAGACCCTCTGTTAAAGAACTACAGCACAACCATGCAAGAACATAATAGGGGGAATAAAAAACATTGAAACAAGAAATTTGGGGGCTGGAGTGACAGCACAGTGGGTAGGGCACCTGGGTTCAATTTCCAGCATCCCATATGGTCCCCGAGAACGGCCAGGAGTAATTCCTAGGTGCATGAACCAGGAGTAATTCCTGTGCATCGCTGGGTGTGATCCAAAAAGAAAAAAAAAAAACCCCAACAACAACAACAACAAAAAAACCCCAAGAAATCTGCAGGCCAGAGCAATAGTATAATGGATAATGTAGGGTAGCCTCGACCTAGGTTTGAGTCCTCGCACCCTATATGGTCCTCTGGGTCGACCAGGAGTGATCCCTGAGCATAGAGACAGGAATAAACCTTCAGTACTACAGGGTATAGCCCGAAACCAAAAACAAATAAAAAAGAAATTAAAACAAGGAATTATTAAAAATCAGGAATAAAAAACTTTTATCACTGAAATAAGATAGAAAAGCAGGGACTGGTATGTAGCTCAGTGGCAGAGCATATGTTTGGCATATGTGAGGCGAGTACTTGACCTGACTGCCCAAATGGAAATAAAATTTTTAAAAAGTTTTAAAAAGAGAATACTATATAGGAACTTCAGAGGGATTTTAAAAAATGATCATCTGAGTACATGGAGGGGAGAAAATGAAGAGTGCAAAATTCCAGCTCCAAAAGATTTAAATCTAGAGAATAAAGGGTCTAATTCATAACTCAATATAAAGCAAAGAAACAAAAAAAGACAATAACATTTCAAAACACAAGGAATAAGAACTCTTGACCAGAGAGACAGAACAGGGATTAAGGAGGTTGCCTTGCATGTGGCTGACCTCAGTTTGAACCCCAGTACAGCATATGGTCCCCTGAGCACTAAGAGTAACCCTTGGGCAGAGAATAAGAAATATTTTCTGGGCACTGCCACACATGGACCACACTCCAACCCACAAGAGACCAAAGCAGGAACTAGCAGGGAATTCTCTTTCATTTCAGAGGTAGAGAACACACTTCCTAAGTGGGAAGCTCTAATATGAAACCCAGTGTACTGGGTAGGGGTGGGGATGAAGTCTGGTATTCGAAGACAAATAGTATTAAAGCATCACCCAAACCTTTATTCCACTCCAGAGACAAAGAACCACGCCATATAGACAGAACTACAACGGATGAATAGGGGCTGGCCCAGGGATATTCAAGGATACACAGTTCAGCAGTGCTGGCCTGATATGATGCTCGGACCAGTACTACTGTTGATCACACACAGGGGTATGATGCAATGTCAAGGGTTGAACATGGGGTCCAGGTGGTACCAGAGATTGTATTCACGGTCTCCTACAAACCAGACAAGTGCTTTACCACTTGAGCTAGCTAACGATTCCTTACCTGTTAACATGTATTTGTTTTGTTTTGGGGACCCACATGCACTAGTGCTCAGGGCTTACTTCTGGCAACGCTCTGGGACGAAGCCGGGGTTGGCTGTGTGGAAGTACCTGAAACTCGGTACTATTTCTCTGGCTCCTCCCTTGTCTATATTTTTCAAGAATTTTTTGAACCACATAAGATAGCTGCCTAGTCTTGGAAAACAATCCAGAGCAAGAAACTGATCCCTCTTGTAATTTCCTACAAGAACTGTCAAAGAGCCAGGAAGTGCTGCCGAAAAGGAACCCTAACACTGCACCAACACTAGTAGTATTCTCCAGCTAGACTTTCTTTTACTTCTTTTTGGGTCACACTCTGTAGTACACGGGTGACCATCTTTTGTCAGGGATCAAACCCAGATCTCCAACATGCAAAGCATGTGCTTCAGTCCTTTGAGCTAACTTTCCTGCCACATTTTCCCCCTCACAGAGTTAGGAATGGGGCTTAGTGGTAGAGTGCATGCATGCCTCCTGAAGCTCAAGCCCTGGTATTGAAAAAAGTACTTCCTCTTGGGGTTGGGACCACCCACCACCCCAATCCTGATTTCTGGCAGTGTAAATGAATGCATGGGACCAGCATTTCTTCTGAAAACAGCAACTATTCTGATAGTTTATGGAATTCCTCTGGGACAGAAAACAGATGGCTAAAATCAAGGTTCACTTAACAGGATGTTCTCACAACAGGTAGTTTTCAAATGAGTTAGAGGTGTGCAATTGGAACCCTTGATGGGAAACCTTTCAATTCCTATTCCACGCAGTGCCAAACACAGTCATGAAAGAGCTAGAAGACCTGAAAAAGGAACCAGAAAATTTTTTTTCCCTTCTGTTTGGGTCACACCTGGCGATGCACAGGGGTCACTCCTGGCTTTGCACTTAAGAATTTCTCCTGGCGGTGCTCAGGGGACCATATGGAATGCTGGGAATTGAACTTAGGTAGGTCTCGTACAAGGCAAACACCCTACCCACTGTACTATCACTCCAGCCCAGGACCCAGTAAATATAAAGATACCATCAGAGAAGCCCTCAGCCTGTTTTAATGACCCACCACTACAACCTGAGGTTTTCTAACCCCCAAACATACAGATGCCATCATCCTTTTTTGCTTTATGCAGTTCTTAAAAAAAAAAAAGGCAAAACATCCAAAGTAGTAAAACAGTAGTAACTTCCAGCCATGATGGAGGGTCCCAGTTTGCTTTTAGACTGAGACTCTTTTCTCATCTCTAATACATTAAATTTAGAAGTAAGATTTAAATTACACCCGAATTTAGAAATTCCTCTTTAGTTTAAAGTTTGTAATACAACTGTTCTGGAACTAAAATTTTGAGTACTGAAATTAAAAAACTGCCCACAATTTTTGGCAACAATCCAAAGGTACTTTAAGATAGTGGGATCAAGAGGCACAGTAGCTCTTCCAGTTCTTATATAAAAAAGAGCCTTTTGGTACTCTACAACTGTAAGTAGTTGGAGAGAGTCGGAGCTACCATAAAGCAACAACAGTTCTGAAAAGTGACTGCTTAAGACTGTCTATAGAACTATAAAGCATATGTAGAGCCCAATCTAATTTTTTTGTTAATTCTCATTACAACAGATAGTTCGAAGGATGGGAAATGAGAATACCAAACTTGGGATTTTATAGGAAACTTCCAAGTATTGTTACTTCACAGTCAGTTTTCTAACAAGTAAAAAGAAAAATATAGAATGCATCTGCATTTCACTTTTTCTGCTAACAAATGAGAAACAGTATCTTTGCTTAAGCAGATCTACTAGGATGGGGGAGGTAAGTTCTGAGGTATAATATTTGCCTTATATCAGTGAGACCATGAGATCCAAAACTACAAATAAAACAAAATGAAAGTACTATAACTTGAAAAGACTAAAGGGATATACCTGATAACCTTTCATTATCTGTACTGCATCCCATAAGGGAAACTGTACCATTAATGGTGGGAAATAAACACTGGTAAAGGGAAGGGTGATGGAACATTATGACTGAAACCCAATCATGAACAACTTTGCAACTGTTTATATCACTGAGTGAATTAAAATAAAAAAGGTAACAAACATGCCCACCACCTCCTAGAGTCCTATTGTGTCCCCTTGTATGTGTGTGTATTAGGGGTGGAAATATAACTTCGCCTGACAAATTGAACAGTCTTAAATGATTAAATTTACAGGAATAGAAAAGCATATTTAGATACTTTCAAAATTTGCCACAAATTTTACTAATTTACTAAAATTGCCTTGGGTTAAAATATTGTTAATGCTAATTTCCAATCAACATCTGACTTTCCTCCCCTTAAGATGTAAACAGTATTATATTTTTTACACTTTTGAGAAAAAATGGTGATGCGGGAGGGCAGTGGCCTTTACAGAATTCAAAGAATGTCAATTATTTTATGTTTGCTAATCTGTATTTGGGTCTCATTTTTTCCTGAGGTTTACACTCTGCAGTTATATATCCTACACAGGCATACTGATCTCTGAATTAACCTTAGTGTTCACGAAAAATCTAGAAAGGACAAAATATACTTTCGTAAACAAAATCACAGGTCTGGAAACATCTCCACATCAAAGGTATGATTTCAGGACCTATGGGTGGAAAAGAGGAATTCTGGTAATTACCAATGGCCTAGTACCCACTCATCTTTGGAATGTAACAGAGCTATTAGTTGTTTTTTTTTCTTTTTAAAAAAAAAAAGCAAAACAAAACACGGACCACATCTAAATACGTAAGAGAACCTGTAGAAACCTTTAGTAGAAGATTGATGAGCAAAGTATTTTTAAAAATAAGATTTATGTTCCGCATTTACCAAGCAAAGTCTTTATTTTTGCTTTTCCATAAATTGCAAGAGTCCATTTTATTTAGAATTACCTAATGCATTTACACTCAAAAGATAAAACATAACAAAAGGAAAAATCTTGTAATCAATGGTTGAAAAACAATCAAAATACCCCGAGTTTTAGTAGATCAATTTCAAAGGCAAATTCATAATGCAGAAATCTGAATCGATCGTTCCTGTCAGGGCGTTTTTTGGGGTTTTAAAAGTCTATTGGTTTAATCCTCCCAGTGTGACAGCAGAATTCGGAGACTAGGGCTACGCAGCTCAGCAAGCACCCCAGGCAACACTTGAACAGACAAACTACGCTCACGAAAAGAATTGTTATCTGGGACCATTTTTTCATGCAGCAATACCGCCCGCCCAACCTTTTAAGGACCCGCAATAGCTCTTTCCCTCCCTTCACCCCGCTTTTTTTTTTTTTCGGAACACGTGCCCGGGAGACTACCGCGGAGAAAAAACGAGCAAGGTTTATGGGCGTCACAACGTTTTGGGGGAATCGCTAACGCCTGCAGGTACTCAGCATTAGGTTTCTGTGTTATCCACGGCAAGGCCTAGCACGGGAGGCGGCTGCGCGTGAGCAGCGTTTCTTTTTTTAACTCCAGCCAACGACAAACGCGCAGAGCCTGCTGCTGCACATCCTCCGCGTCCCTCCATCCATCCTTTTACGAAGATGGTTGTAATTCTGGCGGGACCGCGGTTCTGCAGGGGCAGAGGGAGCGCGTGGGTGGGCGTGCGGCGCGCAGGAGGGGAGTCAGGGCGCGAAGGCGGGGGTGGGCGCGCGGGGGGCTACCGCTGCCAGGGCGGGAAGCGACGGGGTGGGGAGGGGGAGGTTGGTTCTGTGTGACGGGGGCCGGCGCGCGGGGGGGAAGATGATGATGATGGCCGAGGGGCTGGGTGATCGCCGAGAGGTTCCCTGCTAACCGGGGCCGACCGCGCTGCAAGATCTTGGAGCAGCTAAAGGGGCGCGACACTGAAACCGGGAATTCCCGACGGAACCGGGGACCCGGTGGGGGCTAAAAGAGCGCCGAGAAACGGGAGTTATTATGGGATGGCCGAGGGGGGCTCCCTGGGGGGCAATTACGGGATCTGTCTCACCCGCCAGTTGCTGTACAGTCTCTTCACTCGCCGATAATACGCGTCTTTGTCCAGAGTCACAGCCATGGCCACAGACGCCGCTCCTCCTCGGGCTCCGAGAATCACGCGAAGTCCCGGCTCCGCCAGCAGCTCTCGGGCCCGGAATCCCGCACTCTGCTAGTGCCCCGGAAGTACCGACCTCAGAAATGCCCCTTCCGCTTCCGGGTCCCAGCAGCGTGGGGGGGGGGGGGATTTTTTTTTTAAACAAATCGTGTCTCCGGAGATTATAGGGAAGACAGAGGGGCGGGGGGGGGGGGGGGGGGAATACCAGAGAAGATCAACAAAAAATGCAATGCAAAAAAAAAAAAAAAGAGATCTAGATTTTCGCGGGGTTTTCTTGTCAAGTTAGCAAACAGCAGCACGCGACCAGCCGTCCTCACGTGACGGCCGGAGCCGCCCTCGCCCAGCCCCGCCGCGGTTCCCAGGCGCTGCCTCTCGGCAGGGCGAGGCCTGGAGGGCTGACGCGCGCGCGGGTGGGGAGGCTCCGCCCCCGCCGTGGCCGGGGAGGCGGGAAGCCGGGGTCTGGCGGGGCGCGGCGGGCGGCGGGCCAGTCTACGCCGCGCCCTCCTCGCGGCACGGTTGGGAAGCGGAGCTTTTGGCTCCTCTGGGCCCGGGAGCCGCGGCGCTGTGGGGACGGGGCCCACGCCCACGCCGCTCTGACGAGGGAGAGGGCCCCGGCGAGGGCACGACTCGGCCTCACAACAGCAAAAGTCCCCGGCGGGGTCGCAGCCACGAGCACCCCAGTCCCCGGGGACCCACCCAGGCCGTGCCCGCGTTTTCCCCACCAGCCTCCGCAAGCGACACCATTTTAGAGCCTCCCCGAAGCACCGTTATTTCAGTTAATCCGAAACAAAATGTGCGTAGTTCCCGAAGAAATTCTTCCTTCACGTGTCTCCTAAGCACTTGCAGTTTGAAAGTGGTCATTATTTCATTATTATTATTATTTTGCGTGCTCTTTAGCTCGAAAGAGCTAGGTTCCCTTGCCTGAAGTTGGACACACCAGATATCCTTTACTGGGGGAGGGGAGGGGGGTTGGGAGGGTGCAGACCACCTAGTCTGTCTCCCCTTACCAAAAGTCTCCGGAAGGCACAGTAGTGAACTGGAAGGGAAGCGTGTTGAAATTACCCATCACAAACATCGATTCTTAAAATTAATATTTATATTGGTATGAGCAAATATAGAACAAGGGGAGAGTGGAAAAGGATTAACTTAAATTTATTAATGCCAAGGGGAAGGAAGGTAACAGTTCCTGACCCTCCAGCTGTATCCACAGTTCGGCCAGGAACAGGCTCTGCCAGAGGCTGGGCCAGCGCTACATAGTCTGTGGTTAAGGGAGGTGTCTGGAGAGGGGCGAGCATCAGCGGCTCTGTCTCCTGTCCTTCCCCAGAAATGAGGAAGTGCTCTGGATTATTTTAGGAGTCCCCCGCCCACCCAATTCTCTCAAATTTGGAAGCAATCAGGTACGAGTTTCCTTTTGCCTTTTCACCTCCTGGAGTTCTGGGTTTCCCACATCTCCCCTGCCCCTCCCACGATTCCATAGTCCAAGGGCCAGAGTAAATGAAAATACAGCAGCCACCCAAGCAATGGGGACCATGCTGGGGCATCAGTCGTCAGCATCTTCACTGGAGTCTGAGTTGGCTGGCATCATAGGGTCATCAATGAGTGAGAAGTCCCTTTCTGAGCTATCATAGCCCTGAGATAAATCATCATCATCATCGTCTTCATCCTCATCGTCCTCCTCAGGCTGCAGTGGGGGCAACCTCAAGGCAGTACCAGAAGTGGTAGTGGCTGGTGAAGAAGGGTAGCCAGTGGCTCTCAGGCCTGGATGGTGATGGTGGTGATGGTGGGGGTGGGGGTGGTGGTGGTGGTGATGAAGCATGGTGCTGGAGTCTACATGAGGGGATGATGCGGCACCACCCATCACAAACGGCATAAAAGGCAATGAAGCAGAAGTGGCACTGCTGTGACCCAGAGATGACACTGATTGCAAGCCACTGCTGCTGTGTTGGAAGGTGTTATGTAGAGATAGAGACCCGGTGCCTCCACCCTGCATCAGGGCCATCATTTTAGAAAGGTCTGGTCGCATCCTGCGGGCCCGTTTCTTGCTGCTATCTGGTGCAATAGGCCCGGGTAAAACCCGATTGAACACAGTTTCAGCATGGTGACCCTGGAAGAATGGAACATAAGAAAAAAAAAAGAAAAAAGAAACGGTGGGGGGGGGCGGGGGAGAAAGAAGAGGGGAAAGAAATAACAAGTTAACAGCGTCCTAGCTTGCAAAAACTTTTCCAAGAATCTCTTTGATCTTCAAGTGGGAAAATCAAAACAAGTAGTTTGCTTAAAAACAGTAATAAAAAAAATGTTACCTGGTTGAAGCATTCTGATGTTGAAGTGAATACAAAGGATTCGATAACAATTACGTGAACCGAAATTTTGATTTTTTAATGGTTATGTAATGTACAAATGCTACCTTTATTAATAATGATAATGATAAAGATAGTGTACTATCTCTAGCCTTTGTAGTTTTTTTCCATTTTGATATACTCACATATTGGCTAATTTTTTTTTTTGTTTTTTTTTGTTTTTAGGTCACACTCAGCCTTGCATAGGGTTATTCCTGGCTCATGTACTCAGGAATTACTCCTGGCAGTGCTCGGGGGACCATATGGGATGCTGGGAATCGAACCTAGGTCAGCCGCGAACACCTACCCGCTGTGCTATCGCTCCAGCCCCATTGTCTAAATTTTAAATTGTTTCCCTTTAGATATCCTTTCTTCAACTTCTCATTAATTTACTACTTCTGTTCCCTCTTGGAACTTTACTAGTTCCAAGTCAATACTGGGTAAACTGGAATTAAGCAAAAGTTTATAAGCTAAGCCTTAATAGCACTATTCTTATTTTAGGTTGGTTTTGTGTGTATGTGCAGTTAAGCACCCTACCACTTGTACTATCTCTCCAGCTCTCTGGAATGGTTTTATGATTCTGAAAAACAAATAACTCTGCCTGGACATTAAAAAGAATTTTTAGGAGAGAGAAAACAAAAGGGAAAGAGGCCAAAGAGGCAGGGTGGGCTGGGGGTTATGGGGGGTGGGAGGGATACTGGGATCCGTGGTGGTGGGAAATGGGCACTGGTGGAGGGATGGGTATTTGATCATTATATAATTGAAACCCAAACACAAACATCGGTAAGTCTACAACCGTACCTCATGGTGTCTCAATAAAAAAAAAAAAAAAATTTACCTCAGTGAAAAAATGGAAAAAAAAAAAAAAGACTGCATCACAAATATGCATGTATCCCTGAGCAGGAGCCACGCTAATATCTTATTTCAATTTTAAGATATATGCTGTAAAAGCAATCACTGCATGGGCTTTTAAAATGCAACTATAGGGGGTCTGGAGCAATAGTACAGCGGGAAGGGCAACTGCTTTGCACACGGCCAACCCAGGTTTGATCCTCAACATCCCAAATGGTCCCCTAAGCAACAACAGGAGTGATTCCTGAGTGCAGAGGCCAGGAGTGATCCATAAGCACCTCCAGGTGTGGCCCAAAAACCAGCATTTTTTTTTTTAATTAAAAAATAAGGGCTGGAGAGACAGCACAGATGCAGGGTACTTGTCTTGCACATGCCAACCCAGGTTTGATACCTGGGATCCCATATGGTCCCCTGAGCAATACATAGGTGATTCTTGAGTGCAAAGCCATGGATAACCTCTTAGTATTGCCATATGCGTCCCCCCACAAAAAATGAGAAAGAAGCCAGTTTTCTAGCTATCAGTCTTTGCATTATCAACCATTCCTGATTTCTATGCTTAGTCCCAGTAAAAAAATCAAACTCACTATACAAATAATTTATGGAAAATAATGCTATCCTTAAAATATTAATGCAGGGGCTGGAGCAATAGCACAGCTGGTAGGGCGTTTGCCTTGCAAGCGGCCGACCCGGGTTCAATTCCCAGCATTCCATATGGTCCCCTGAGCACCGCCAGGGGTAATTCCTGAGTACAGAGCCAGGAGTAACCCCTGTGCATCACCAGGTATGACACAAAAAGCCAAAAAAAGAAAAAAAAATATATATTAATGCAGGGCCTAGAGTGATAGCACAGTGGCACAGTGCTCACTTTGCATGCTGCTAACCTGGGTTAATCCCCAGCACTCCATATGGTCCCCCAAGCACTGCCAGGAATTAATTACTGAGTGTAGAACCAGGAGTAACCTCTGAGCATCACCAAATGTGTCCCAACCTACTTCTCCAAAATTTTAACACAAATATTCAGCTCATTTGGAAATTAATTTTGTTAAATGATAAACCACAGTGGGGCTTGCCTTGTATGATCCTGGTTCAATCCCCAGACCACATGTGCTCCCCTGAGAACTGCCAGGACTGATCTCTGAGCACAGAGCCAGAGTAAACTCTTGAGTACCGGAAGGTAGCCCAAGATTCCCCCAAATTTTAGACATAAATGGAAAGATATAAAAGGACAAATGGACAGTGATTCAAATAAGTACACAAATATAAAAATGTAGTAATCCATGTTAAATCACTACATGCTCAACTAAAACAACACACATTTAAAAAAATCTATATTCAAGAGAGGAAAGGAACAGAAACTATGGCCATTTAATCCAACAAATGGCCTAGTAAATGTGAAGAAAGCCTAAAAATAGCTGAAATGGAATAATGTAGAATCCAACTATTTATAAAATAAAAAATAAAGTTCCCTGTCCTGAGGCTGGAATGATAGCAGAATGGGTAGAGTGCTTTCCTTGCAAGCGACCGAACCAGATTTGATTCCCAGCATCTCATATGGTCCCCTGAGCAACGCCAGGAGTGACTCCTGAGTACAGAGACAGGAGAAACCCCTCCGCATCGCCAGGTGTGACCCCAAAAAAGCAAAATAAATAAATAAATAAAGTTTCCTGTCCCCTTCCCATTGTTATTTATTAGAGGTTTTCAACCTCATACATTAATTCCTTAACTGTTTCCCTTAATCGGCACCCCAAATTTTTCCTAAAATACACAGAATCAAAAAATCTAAGTATTGGGACCAGAGAGATAGTACAGCAGGTAAAGTTCTTGCCTTGCATGCAGATGACCCATGTTTGATCCCCAGCATCTCATATGGTCCCTGAGGACAGCGGGGAGTGATTCTTTAGTGCAAAGCAAGGAGTAAACCTGAGCATCAATGGATGCGGGCCCCCAGGTCCCCCCCACAAAATCTTAATAACTATCTGCTCCATACCACTCACTTTTCAAGATCGTAAACATGAAAGATTTGTCCTCCAACAATCCTTAATAGGAGAATAAATAAGGTTTTGGATGTTTTAATACACTTTACTCTAATAAGATGAAATACTATTAGCTTTTAGAATTTTATGCTCTTCTAGAGTTGGTAGTACTTTGGTTTCCTTACTGGTAAATTAAAGATAAACTTTCCCAAATACATACATTGGGAAGAAAAACAATAGGTAATTTCCAGTTACACTAATCTTCGAAGTCTTATAGTACCACATATAGTGAGGAAAAACTTAAGTCTCACCTTTTTTCCATTTCTGGAGTTAGCTGTCTGTACTGGTTCCATCCCCAAATAATTCAATTCTGTCTTATTATTTTTTTTACATCTCTGCCACTTCTGTTTTCTGCGATCCTCCATATACTGCAATAGGAAAGTACAATGTTATCCTGGAAGAATAAAAATCTTTGAGGAAATTATTAAAATACTAGCATCTAATTTGACAACTAATGTTTATTGCATGGGTAAATAAAGGATTAGTCCTAGAGGAAAACTCCAATAAATGAATCTTATTAAAAAGAAAACAATAACAAAATAGGTTGTTATATAGTAGTTTAACAGTAAATATTTGCCTAGTGTTTAGTTCAACAAATGCATTAACATTTTATTTTATCTTGTGAGTCTGTGAGACAGAAGACTACACTTTTTTTTAGATGGGGGGACACACACACACACATTATGGCATGCTTCCTCCCTCTTAACACAGTTTAAATGTCAAGGGAATGACTAGTTGCTGTATGGAACTGCCACTCACCGCTAGAAATCGGGGATCAACAGCAAACTCTGGATGACCCTGTAACCACATCTCCAGTTCAGCCCGGCGAGGGGCATCCTCACCCACCAGCAAAGTACCATCCACCTTATTGATGACAGGGATCCGGGTCTCCAGGTCCACATCAAGGTGATTAGGCTCTTCCATGCACTCCACCTCCAGCTGCAAACCCAGAATCCACCCCCATGAGCACATACTCCTCTTTGGGACAGAGAGCCAATTGTAGCCATAAGGTAATTCTAAATCTTCTATTCCCTCAATCCCAACTACTTCATTAATTATCAGGAATTAAAACATCTAATTATTTCAGTGTTGAAAGACTTTGTTACTCACCTCAACTAGCTTCTTTCTGTTCCCCTTCTTCTTATGAAATAGTGGATGTCCATCTCCCATTACTCCATTAGCCATTAACTTGTGCTTCTGGAATGTTAACTTTAATCCTTCCTCCTAGAAAGACAACCCACCCACCCACCCAAGGCATTATATATTAGATGTTTTTTATTGTATTTATTTACTTTTAAAATGCATTTACTTTATTTATTTTGCCTTTTATTTTATTTTATTTTTTTTTGCTTTTTTAGGGGGGTTCACATCCGGTGATCCTCAGAGTTTCTTCCTGGCTATGCACTCAGGTGTCACTCCTGGTGGTGCTCAGGGGATACCAGGGATTGAACTCAGGTTGGACACGTGCAAGGCAAATGCCCTACCCGCTGTACTATCATTCTGGCCCCTTACATGTTTTTTTTAAACAGAGATCAAGCATTGGGGTCTTGGCTTCAAGGGTGATCCTCTCAATGAGGATGACAAGAATGGGCATCTGAATAAAGAGTAGAAATTAGAAAAGTATTTATTTTCTCCTTAGATTTCTTTAGTTAGTGCCCCTCAGATGCATGTACGAAAGAATTCATATCAACAACATCCAATGCAGGGTAAAACCCCTACCTGATGTCTCAGTATTAGCATGGCAATTCGTCACAGGGGCAAATCCTGATTTCCCTATTATATGCTAATGTAAGACATTTTTTGACTTACTGAATACTTAATGACCAACTAAATAGGATTCAATCTAGAGAAAAATTTGAATTTTTATTTGTATTTTTTGCTATTTTATTTATTTATTTTTTTTTGAGGTCACACCAGGGCGTTGCTCAGAGGTTACATCTGGATGTGTACTCAAGAATTACTCCTGGTGGTGCTTGAAAGCCAGAGATCAAACCTGGGTGATCCACGTGCAAGGCAAATGCCCTATATGCTGTACTATTGCTCTGGTCCCACTAAATTTTCATTTATTTCATAAATTTTCATTTATACAATAATAACATTAACTATAGTAAGAAAACTCCTTTTAATATACTAAGACTGATAACGTGTCATTATAACAGTTGTAATATCACTTAATTCTTTCCTTTTTTCAGCTTGTTTTTGGGGCACAACCAGTGGCACTCAAGGGTTACTTCTGGCTCTCCACTAGGAATTACTCTTGGTGGTGCTCGGGAAGCAAATGAGGCAAGCACCCTACCTGCTGTATTGTCGCTCCACCCTCATAAAGACAGTCTTTTGTGTTAATTAAATTCCTTGCAAAAATATGATTTCTTTTAGGCTACTCCTTAAGCTACAAGTTAGATCTTTTCACCCTATTTCACTGACCTTTCTAAACAAATTTCTGTTTAGAAATTTTTGTTTTTACTATAATTTTCTGTCTATCTTTTTCTCCACTAATTGTTAAAATTAACTAACCATATAGTTTCCCACTCGTGAAACCAATTAGTCGAACTACAGTCTCTACCCCTACCCCACTCCGGTTTCTAAATACTGTGCTTACATCTTTGATCTGAACCGTAAACTCTTTCTCATCCATGCCTCGTCGAAGTTTGGTGAACTGGGCTGCTGCTGTGGTGACTGCAGAAACTTCCTCCTCTGCCATGGAAGCTGCACTGCTACTTCGTGGCGTGGGAACTGGAGAGTCACCATATTCTCCTGGAGTCAATGAGGGACTATCTAGTAAGTGGTTGCCTGATCCCAACATTCCTCCTGTTACCATTTCCTGGCTCCGGCGGCTTGAAGGCCACTTCCCTGAGAGTACAGCCTGGCAGACGAGGTCAATGCGGTTTATCAGGACACGATCCTGAGGGGGAGAAAGAAATCAATAGTGCTTTAAGGCCTGAGAACTAGAACTGTGATCCTATGATAAACAGCACTGTCATTACCAGGGTAGTAGTTAAAAAAGCACAAAGGAGAGAACAGGAAGGTAATATGGTCAGATCCTCAAAGTTTCATGGGGAAAAAAGAAAATGCTGTCAAAGAAAACCAGAACTCCCTAGTCCTTGTTCCATCTATAGGCTACACTCTTGAGGCTCTCACCTTGGGCCACTCTGAGGCTCTTTGTCTTTCTTGTAGCAGCAGCAGTTCCGGGGTCATCTGTTCTCCATCTTCATTTGGGAATCCGTCTTGGGACATAGTGAGGGACAGGAGACTCTCTTCATCGTAGAGCTTTGAGCGTGACTGGTCAGCAGCTAGACAACACAGAATATATCACCAAATATGAAAGAATAAAATTATGTAAGAATGGTGATTATATGTTTCAGCCAAGACTCAAAGAAACAACAGGTCTCTTGTCAAAATCCAAACCTCTCTCTCTTTCCAAAACAGAACAAAAGAGCATTTAGGAAAAAGAAGGGAAAGAGCAGAGAGGGTAATAGGGAGGAGGACCAACAGCCTGTCACATGCACTCACTTAGCTTTTCTTCCTTCTCGTCCTCACTCTCATCAGTGCTGGAGCTGGAGCTGGACGAGGATGAAGAAGAGGAGGAGGATGGCGACAGCTTGCTTAAGTCCAGCTCAGAGTCTGAATCATCCTCATCTTCCAGTTTGACTGGCGGGACACTCCGGGAAACTAGAGGGGTAGTATCGGAGGGGGCTACTCGCATCTCATAGTCTTGGGGGGTGGGTCGGCTCCTGGCCACCACCTCATGCTCTAGCTTTAAAGTCAGACTCTCCAGACTGGGGACTTGGGCAGCTGTCTCCTCGGGTGGCTTTTCAACAGGAGCATCTGGGCGCAGGGGCAACGGTGAGGCAGTGCGCGAGGTATACTGCTGGTGTAGCAGTGGAGTAGAGCAGCGTGACAGGGACGGAGCTGGTGCCCCTGCCTGATGATTCTGCATATAATTCATACGGGCAGCCAGAAAAGAGAAGTCTGGGTCCTGCATGATGTTGCAGTCTGTTTGGCTCACCCCGTGACGGGCTGCCCCTCGTAGAAGTTCCCCATCATGTTGAACGGGCTCCCACCATTTGGGCAGTTCAGGACCTGGAGGCTGACACAATGCCAGCCGATCTTCCAAAAGAGGGTGACATAAAACTTGTTCCCGTAAGCGCCGAAGTAATTCAATACGGTAGAGAGTCCGTGAGGCCCTCTCCTCTGTGATGGGCTCAATGAACAGGTTAGGGTCCGGGGGTTCTGCAAGATAGGAGTGTCAGGAGAAATAAACCAATAATTTGCTCTATTGTTAGCCAACCCCCCATGTCCTAGTCGCTCCAGTCTTACCATCTCCAGCTGCTGGAGGGAGGCGACATACTTGGCGGCACATGGCTACAAAGCCATGGAAGTACTTGGTAAGGCTTTCATCTGTTTTTTTGTCTAGTCGAGCAAAACTGCGGAAGCGATCCCAATGGAATTGCATGGTGTCGGGGTCATACTCCACACCAAAGGTGGACACTACACGGTAGAAATCAGTTTGTTCACGCCTTGTCCACCTACAAAGGGAAGAACAATTGGGTAACAGTGATCAAAAAAATACAGGGGAGAACTATTACTATTTCATGTGGTTAAAGCTATCTGAAAACCCCAAAAGGTGAAAGTAGCACACAGAATCAAAAGTCCTGAAATGGTAGAGTCACTTTTACCACTATAGTCCATCGTGTACAAAATTAATAATTAACAAGCTAAGGGCTTAACTACATGAATGCATAATGCAATGAGAAGGGCTACATAGGAAATCTATCCATGTATTTATACACATAGCAAGTTTGTAAGTTAGAAAAGCTGTAACAAAGGAGGAAAAAAAAGATCCCTCTGAATCCAAAGAGAAGAGCTTAATGGGCTGAGCACAGGCTGTGCATGCCAGAGGCCCAGGATTGACACCCAGCACTGTTGCTGCCTGAAGATGAGCAACGTTTGAGCAACAATGGGTATGTCCCTCTTCCAAAAAAGAATCGTCCCTGAGTAGGGAATTCCAAGTAATTCTTTGACTAAGATGCTTTACAGTATAGGGTCCATAGTGACGACAAACTTAAAGCTCATTCCAAGTCCACAGCCGTATTTTACCGTTGCTGCTTTTCCCTCCGTGCAATTTCCTTTAGCTTGAAAGCTGCCTCACAACGTCTGCGCCTCCGGTCCCCACGTTCTGCTGCTTCTATCTTCATCTGTTCTCTCTTGTAGCTGCGCTGATAGGCTGTCACTAGGCGCCGAAGCCTAGCTGTTAGAGCAGAGCCGGGAGGCCAGAACAGATGGCCTGGCTGCTGGGTTACCTGGGCTATAGGAAGCAAAGCAGAGTGAACAGAAAGGTAGCAGAGATAATACAGGTATTGATTTCTCTAAGCGTGGGCAGGGGGGAGGGTTCCCAACCAGTGCTCAGGATATCCGGAAGCCTCAGTGACAATTCTCAGCCAACATGCCTGGCAGTTCAGTTCAAGGGCCTGAAGATGAGGTGCTGCTCAGATTCTCAGTGTAGGAGATACTCAGGCCGTCCAGAGGTACTAGGGGCTATAAAGGGTTACCTCCAGCAATGCTTGGTGAACCATGTGGTGCTTATACTCTAACTGCTATATTATCTCTTAACCCCAAAACAGGAATTTAAACCCACCCAAAGGCAAAATCCTTAGAAATCCCAGGATAGGACAAAACTCAGTACTTCACCACCACCACATCACATACAATTGAACTAGCTGGTATAGAAGTTTACCTTCTTCTCCATCAATCACTGAGATCTCTTCATCCATCATCATCAATGGATCACCCTAAAGAAGATCCACCCCACAAGATGGAAGGGTGAGAAAGAAAAGGAAAATTGGTACTCTGAAATCATGTTCTTGTGTGCATGTGTCTCTTCTATGCCACCAAGGGATGAGGAAAAAACTTTCTAGTAAAAGGTACTCTCACCAAAAATTACAAGTAACTAAAATAAGAAAGTAGGACCTAAAAAGTCAGTTATTAATGGTTTGAAAATAAAGGGGATAAGGATTTATCAAAATAAATGTCCTGCCTGGATTCCACCTTCTCCATAAAGCCATCCCTGATTTTCCTTGTTGAAATGATAATCCTTTCCATTCACATTTTATATTCTCAAATGGCAATCATTTCCCCATTTAGTATTATCAACATATTTTAGGATTCGAAATATGAAACAATAACTATTTAGATACTAAACTCCTAAGAATTACCTCATCATCTTGATCTTTCGGTGGACCCTGAAGTGGTTTATATTCAGGATCTTCACAATCCTTATCAAAGTCAACCCTAAAATTATGCAGAGGTATGAGAAAATGTTAATATACTTTCTTTCACTAGAAAGATCATCGGGTAAATAACCTGGCCAAACCTACATAGAAGCCAACTTGGAATACTTGAGGGAATGGCAGGCCTGCTTATGGTATGCTTTGAGTATAGCATTTAAGAAAACAAAGAACTAGAAGAAATCAATAAAGCACAGTCAGAGGAGGAGGTGCAGGGGTAGAAGGGGATGAAGGGTAGGCAAAGGAGATGTGTGTGGTGCCAGGAATCTGAAGAGGGTTGGTGGGATGCAAGGCAAGCACCCTTAACCCCTGAACTATCTCTACGGTCCCATGAATCACCATTCTAAGCCACTTGAATCTGACCAGGACACTTCCTTCTCTTGATTGCCTGTTTTGAAATTTTTTTAACCCCTCCCCAACTATTTTCTGTATTTGAATTTCCTGTCCTCCCGTTGTTCATCGATTTTCTCGAGTAGGCCCAGTAACATCTTCATTAAGAGACTTGTTGTCACTGTGTTTGGCATATTGAATATGTCACGGGTAGCTTGCCAGGCGAGATACTCTCAGTATCTTGCCAGGCTTTCCGAGATTGGTGGAGGAATCGAACCCGGCTCGGCTGGGCTGGCTGTGCGCAAGGCAAATGCCCTACCGCCGTGCTATTGCTCCAGCTAGACCTGTTTATTTCTAGACCTTCCAGACTCTGTTCTCCTGTATGACATAAATGATGTGCAATAAATAACCCTTCTTTTGAGGTTCTACTGGGCAAACTAAGTTGTGATCAATATTCGAGAATCAAACCAACTATTTCACATGCCCCTCAGGTTTCCACATGAGAAGTTTTGTTAAACTCACTGGCACCCAAACCAGGGCAACATTGCCCTACCTGGTGACTCAGTATTAGCATGGCAACTCATCACTGAGGCATGTATCCAGGCAAAAGGAAAACCTCTCTCTGTCAGTCAACAATGATAAAACTCTCTGGTCCTTTTCCAAAATGTATGACTATTTTCGCTCAGGAGAAACTATTTCCTTCCACTATCACTATTCAGAAAAGCACTACAAAGCATTATAAATAAGACGTAATAGTATTTCAGATAAACCAATTAGAAATAACATTTCCCCCTGAATTATATAGTTTATCAATACTATGTAGACTTCAGAGAGTTTCCAGAGACATTTCTGATATTCCCACTCTTTGTTAAGTCAGTCATGACACTTGTAACAATAGCCATCATCAAGAATCCTAATGGATTCATCAAGGTTAGAGCATTACTTTCTCTTAGCTCAAGCACGTGGTAACCTTTCTAGAGTGGACTCCTGAGTTATAAAGTAAATACTAGTGCTTACCCTTCCACTATGTCAGAGAAATTATCCAACACACGATGTTCTGCTGCAATGGCTTTGTCATCTGGTCGTCCAGCCTTTTCCAGGAAGCATAAGGCTGGGTCTGCTCTCATAGTATTATATTTCTCATAGCCTAGAAGAAAAAGGGAGATCCACTGTGTCTTAATCTTTACTTGTATGTGACTTGAATATATAATTATAATATATAATATAATATGTTAATATATTAGAATATATTAACTACTTGGTTTGTAATGCAAGGGAGTTGAAATGCTAAACAGAATAGTTTTTGGGTTATATTATGATTTGAACATTCCTATAGCAATTTAGTCATGGTTTTATCATTAGTTATTGCTATTTAAGAAAAATTTAATCAGCACTTCTAGAGAATGGTGATAAATCTACAAAGCTATTTGGTTTTTGTGCCTCAGTCAGTCAGCTGGAAGGGTGGGGACAGGGGTTGAGATGATGGTGGTATGTCTTCCAACTATGATGAGGGGGCTCTCCCAGCAGTGCCCAGGCAACCATGCAGTGCTAAGGATTCAATCCAGGCTTCCTGCATGCAAAAGCTTGTGCTTGGGCAGCCTGTCTGACACTGTTATTATTCTTATAGATGCAGAAGCTTAAACAGTTAAATTATTTAGGTGCCATAATTTCAAAATACAGGCTAAGAACCTTGCATCTGTAAACAAATAGGCACTGTAAGTGCTGAACACTGAATATTTCAGGATGTATAGATTCTTCTAAACTCTGACTCATAAGAAAATGTGAGACTAAAATTTTGCTGTAGTTTCTCTTATCCTATTTAATTCATCAGAAGCATGAAGAATTAAATGCTTCTACTTTTATCTTACAGAAACAAGAGCCTTTTTAGCTTGTTTTTGTTTTCTTTTTGGTTGTGGTATGTTATACCCAGTGTGGAATGAAGGGAACTATGTTTTGTTGTTGGGGACTGGACCATGAGTTTCCACATGCATGTGCTCCACTCACTTAAGCCATATTCCTGGTCCAGTTGTTTTGTGTGTGCATGTGTTTAAAAAAAAAAAAGATACTTCAGGGGTTGTGAGAGCTTCACATGAATTATGCCTAAGTTCACTCTCCAGAATGGAAGAGGAGGAGGAAATGACACTAATAATTTAGAGTCACTGGAATGAAATTTAGTTTTCACTGGTTTTACTGCCTGGGATTTGTTCCTAGGCAAATGAAAATAAGGTAGTGTCTCTCTGTTTTCTTTTCCTATATATATATATATATATATATATATATATATATATATATACACACACACACACACATATACATATATATATTTATATTTATATATTTATATGTACATGTGTATATAGACATCCACATATATATATTAAAACAAATGAGAGGTGTATACAAGTAGAACACTTTCAGTAAGCTAAAAAAAGTCATACAGTTTATTGTGGTATCGTGGTATTGTTAATGAGAGAGGGAATATATTACCTCTCCTAATTTGTAGTACCTTCACATAAATGTCACATCATAGCGACTGTAACCATGATTAGAAAACAGGAAACTTTCTACTTTGGAATTTAAAAATCAATCTGGTCTGTCTTGGAAAGTACTAAGAAATAAGTCTTATGCTCTAGTGGTTCAGAACAATTCATCCATTCAAATATAAGTGACTGAAGATCATTAAGTGAGCTCAGCTAGTGGTCATGAGTTTTCATTAAATTTGTGAACATATATCTATACTAGAAAAGGAACTAATAATGTAAGATACCTACCATGCTTAAAGACTCCGATGAGCAGGGATTTGTCTGCCTCACTATCCCACCATGTGGTTGGAACCTCCAGTTGATCCACTACTGGGAACCATATGTCGATCTCACTAGAGGTATTAAGAATGCAGAGTGAGCACAGCAATGCAGGAAATGACAATAACCCTTGGAAAGATTATTACAGATATCTTTTACATAACAATTTAAACTCAAAACATTTACATATTTTTTCCCCTTCATTTTTGTTTTTGGGTCACACACACCTAGTGATGCTCATGGGTTACTCCTGGCTCTGTACTCAGGAAACACTACTAGTGGTGCTCAGGAAACCACAGGGATGTTGGGGATCAAACCCAGGTTGGCCATGTGCAAGCAAGCACCCTACCCACTGTTCTCTCTCCAGCCTCCAACTTGCCTATTTCTTTTCACTGACCTCAAATATATAATAAAAAGAACATGATTTTAATTATATTTCAAAGATAGTACAGGATGAAATAAATAAACCAGTCTCTCCAAGAATAAGGCAAGGTATAAAGAAAAGTGAAATTTTTACCTGGCTATGGCACCCCCTAAAACCTTCTCTGCTTGGTCTCCAATAACTTCCTGTCTCAAATAATACAACATCCGTACCCGCAATAGCACCCTAAAAAAGAGGAAGAGTTGGGTTAATAATAGTAACAGAAAGCCTGAAGCAGAAAAATGCTTTAGACTTTGCTAAATCCAATCCTTACTTGTTACACTGATGTTTCAAGTGCTTCTTATAACTCTCATCTTGGAAAAGAGTATCAGGGTTATATTTCCGGATCCAATCTGCCTTATGGATATCAAAAGTGCTTTGTGATTTTACCTTCTTCCCCTTGCGTCCCCGGGGCACAGGGATAGATAAACCTGGCAAAGGGGAGACATCGAAGACTTGGATTGATAAAAACCCTTGGACCTGAAAACAATAAGATGACCTATAAGAACAGGAAAACTAAAGAGCTGATAGTTACCTGAATGATTCTGTAATTCTTTTGTCTTGCCATTTTCAGCAGGGCTAATCAAGTCCCAAATGAAGCCTTTGATATTTTCATCCCCACGATAGTGTAGAAGACAGTACACAAGAATCGCCCGGCAGATTGTCTCCACATCTCGTTCAGTCATACGTCGCTTGAAACGTCCATGAGACAAGATATCTCGCCACCGTCCCCAACTAGAAAAACCAGAAAGGAATTCTATTTTTTTTTTCTTTAGGTTTTTGGGCCACACTTGGAGGTGCTCAGGGCTTACTACTGGCTCTGCACTCAGGGATCACTCCTTGCAGGGATTAAGGGATAATATGTGGATCACAATTGAGGATCACATTAGATTGGCTGCATACAATGTGAGTGTTTTTCCCAATGTGCTATCTCTCCCAGCCCCCCCCACATCCCCTGAATTCTAAAGCAACAGTATTCTATTCCCCCAAAATCATTTTCCCAAAGGTGTGAGACAAAAAAAAAGTGGAAAAAATATGGTAATAGCATAAATGCTCTTCAAGGCAAAAAAAAAAAATATTAAATTAAATTTTAAAAAATCACCCATTCTATAGTTATAGATTCAATCTGAAAGATCAACAGGGTATCAGTCAAGATGGACATGCACCCCCTGGGATGGCAAGGTTTGGTCCTTACCCATACACCAGAAGGTGCTTCTCTACCCTAAAGCAGTCAGTGCGCCCATACGTATGATGGCGATCATGTCGGCGTGAGCGTGGCCTCTCGTCGTCTTCACTTTCCAAATCAGAAAATTCCACCAAGTCATCATCTTTAAGTGTGCTAAAGTGGCGGGTCTGTTTCCGTACTCGAGGTGTGTCGATAACCAAGTTATTCTGGCAGAGAAGAGAAAATGTTTCTTCACAGGTAAGGAATTAAGAAAATTATGGCTGAAATAGCCTTAGATCTAACATCTGCGAATACTTGATGACTGAAGAAGCAAAATTGAATGTTAATTACAAATAGTTTTCTGCAACTTCCTATATAAAAAGTTTATTATACATGGAGGTTGGCATTGAAGAATCAGGGCAACCATAAAGACTTTTGTAATACTTCCTAAAAGAAATACAACTATCTAATGTCCAATACACAATTTACACATTCTGTAATTTGTCACTATATAACAGTGCTTCCAAAAAGAAGCGTACACTCACCTTGCTATTGAGTAAATCCATATCCAGGTCAGCCTTTTTGGCCCACTTCTGCCAAAAATTGGGGTCATCTAGAGAAATATCTGTCCGATTTTCAGAAGCAACAAAGCTTGCCTAGTGAGGAACAAAAGAATAAAGTTAACCATAGTAATTTTTAAAAAAGTCAATGTGTAACAAGCAACTACATTTAAAAATATATTGAAATTCTAAAGATTCCTGTCTCTACTTTTGCTTTCCCAGACAAAGGCAGAGAAAGAACCTACCTTGGCAAAGGTAGAACCCTTTCCTTCAGACTCAATGGTGATGGTTGTAGTTCGTCTTAGCAAGATCTGGTCAATGTCCTCTTCACAAAACTTGGAGCCCTCATCATCTTCCTCCATTATGGCTGCATATGCTCCTTTTCGTAAAAGATCTTCAATCTCCTTTTTGGAGAACTGTTGGATCTATGAAATCCAATGGAAATGAAAAAGACTACTAAGAGAATATTACCTAATCATCCAGTATTTGTTTATATTTTAAGAAATAATCATTGAGAATCAAACAATGCTATCCATATTTTAAAATCACTATGAATTCCTATGAACGTGTCAGTACACTAAGAGACTCACTCCAGTAATATTGCCATCCCGACCACTCATGGACTGCAGAACAGCCTTATCCAATCCCAACTTGAGGCTCGCTTTATCAAACATTTCTCTCTCATAGGAATTGCGAGTGATGAGACGGTACACCTTCACAGCTTTACTCTGCCCAATTCGGTGACACCGTGCCTGGGCCTATAAATCAAAAAGGAAAAAAAAAGTGAGAGAACAATACAAAATGTGGGTAGAGGAGGAGGATATATAAAGTATTAAATCACATCAATAAAGATGTTCTCAATTCAAAATCAAGTCAGTTCCCTGATGAAACTATTGCCCAATCATGTAGACCAGGAGTTGGCAAACTCCTGATCTACAAAACCAGTTTCTATAAACAGTTATACTGTATCATGCACCCAACTGCTCCTTACATATTTTCTATAATCCACTTTTGTAAAACAGAAAGAGGAGATTTGAGTTACAAACTGTCATGGGGACTGGAGAGATAGTACAGTGGGTAAGGTGCTTGTCTTGCATGAAGTCAACCTGGGTTCCATTCCCAGCAGTACATATGGTCACTGGAGCCTCCCTGCCCCAACCACCGTGAGATCACTGAATGCAGAGCCAAGAGAAAGTCCCGAGTACTACTACCCAAATCCTCCCCAGACAAAAAATAAATAAATAAAATTAAGGGGGGAGAGGGAAAGAACCCGTCATGGTTCATAAAAAAACATTTACTATCTATTTCTTGAACAATTCCAAAGTCTTTAAAAGTGCTCCCAATCTTGTTGAAAAACTACCAGTTTAGATATTTGGTTCCTTAAGACCTTTTACCTGCAGATCATTTTGTGGATTCCAGTCTGAGTCAAAGATGATGCAGGTATCAGCAGCTGTGAGATTAATACCAAGACCGCCAGCCCGGGTGCACAGTAAGAAGACAAAGCGATCGGAGTCAGGCTTGCTGAACCTGTCAATAGCAGCCTGCCGAAGGTTGCCTCTAACTCGCCCATCAATACGCTCATATAAGTACCTGTACAGAAGTTACAGGGGAAAAATTTTAATTTGTTAAGCAGAGGAAGAGAGCAAAGGAGCACATTAGGATCACTACTAGTACTGGCTTTACTTCTGTAATTCACACACAAACGTAACAAAGTTAAGCATGCAATCCTCAAATAATTCTCTTATCCAAGTCCTGGTCATTTTATCAAATCTAGACTCTCCTGTGCTTCACAGTTTTATGAGGATATAGTAAATAGAGGCATTGGATGAGACTTTTCTCACCTCCTCTGGATCAGATAATCCTCTAGGATATCTAGGCAGCGTACCATCTGGGAGAAGATCAGAACCTTATGGCCACCAGCTTTAAGTTTGGGAAGTAACTTGTCAATAAGAACTAATTTGCCAGCAGAACGAACCATGGCCTGCAGATGAAAGTCATGAGGTATAATATGGCAAGCTTCTCGAAATTCTGTTAGGATTTTTTCTTCTGCACCTGCCAAAAGAGAAGCAAAATTTGATGGGGAGGTACAAAGAAAAATACATAAGGCCTTGGTTTATTTAATTGAGACTAAAAAAAAAAGCAAAAAAAAAAAGGTAATTTAAGTTGGGGGCTGGAGACATAACTCAATGGGCAGAAGGCTTCGGTTTAATCCCTGTCACCACCTATTGCACATAATATCTGGAGAATTGCCAGAGTGATCTCCTGGTATTGAGTGCAGAATACAGCCCCTGAAGATCACTGGGAGAAGTCAAAAAAATAATGCGACCACTGGAAGAAGCCAAAATAATAAAGTAATCTGAGTTGAGAACAATATGCCAACATTTCTTACAAAAGCTCAGCATATTCTTTCCATATGTATTTATACCAATTTACCAAGGAAGTGAGACTTAAGAGTATAACTGGGTTATTTAAAAATAAATAAATAAAAAGTAAATATGTGAACAAGAAACTAGAACAGAGCATGCAAACCACTATCACCATGCTACAGGCATTCAAAAGAGAACCAGTGAGCTGGAGCGATAGTACAGTGGGTAGGTTATTTGCTTTGCATGTGGCTGACCTGGGTTTAATCCCCAGCACCCTGTATGGTCTGAGTAAGCCAGGAGTGATCCTTGGGCACAGAGCCATAAGCCAGTCCAGAGCACAGTGAGTGTGGTCCAAAAACAAAAACAAACAAAAGCTCTGGGGCCAGAGGGAGAATAGTATAGCGGGCAGGGCGCTTGCCTTGCATGCGGCCATCCCAGGTTCGATCCTTGGCATCCTATATGGTCCCCCGTGCACGGCCAGGAGTGATTCCTGAGTGCAGAGCCAGGAGAAACCCCTGAGCATCACTGGATGTGGCCCAAAAACAAAAACAAAAAACCACAAACAAAAGAGAACCAGTAAAATGAAGTATCTGCGATCACACTTATGAAGAGAACAGAAAGACCAGAAATCTTATTTTTGATATCTAAATATAAAATCCTATTGAATTTTGGAGAGCATGCAGGAAAAATGAGGAGAAACAACCAGGGAAAGACCTTTCATAAGAATCATTTTAAGAACTGGAGACCCAGGAGAGCGAGTGGGGTATTTATCTTGCATGCCATGCCCAAATTTGACCCCCCACATCTGGTCCTCTAACTCCTATCAGGAGTGATCCCTGAGAGCACAGTCAGGAGTGAATCCTGAGCACAGTGCAAGGAGTAAGCCCTGACCACTACTACATGTGGCACAAAAAACAAGAATCATTTCAAAAGAATTCCTCTATACTCCCACAGTTGGTGGACAGGCCAGTGCATCTGTTACTGAGGAACATGATTTAGAACAGAAGCACAAGTTAAATAGGTACTGAGGTATTTTCCAGGAATCCTCTCACCATTGATGAGATAGGGGTGGTTACAGCATTTGCGCAATTCCATCATTGTGTTGAGTAAGTTGGGCATGTTAGTATGGCCCGCTCCTTTGGAAAGGAAGGAGAAATTCTTCTCCAAAATAGCCCGATAATATTTCTTTTGGATGTTGGTCAGTTCTACTTCAATAATAGTTTCCTGTTTGGGTGCCAAATTCTTTTCAACATCCTCTTTGAGTCTTCTCAGCATCATTGGCTTGAGAATGGCCTGTAGCTTTTGAACCTGTGTACAATACAGAGAAACACGAAATCAGTAACAAAGAGACATTCTTCAGACAATCATGTGCAAAAATGCAATGAGAACTTTCTAGTATCTGAGAAATTCAGATTTTAGAGAGTGCTAAAGGTAGGTACAACATTATAGAGCCCTTAAGGGCTCGAGGAGATGGCTCAAGTGGCAAAGCATAGTCCAAACATATGAAATGCCAATTTCTATGTGTTGCATCATATCCTGTCTTTCGATCACTACTGGATGTGGCTCAGGTGACCCCTGAGCACTTCTGGAGATGGCACCTATGCTATATTTCTTAAAAAGCCCTAGGGACCAGAGTGATTGTTCAGCAGGTAGTTGACTGCCTTGTACACTGCCGACTTGGGTTCGATCCCCAGCACCCCATATGGTCCCCTATGCTCATCAGGAGTGATCTCTAAGCACAGAGCCAGGAGAAAGCCCCGAGCCAGTCAGTGTTGCCCAAAACCAAAAATGCCTACATGGCCACGGCAATAGATGTCAGCCTAGTTATCTTTTCCATCCTAGCTTAACAACTAATAACATGCACTACCAACCTGCTCCTCTGTTTTGAGATCCCCAAAGTCCTTGAGGAACTCTGATTCTGAGGGAAACTGAGAAGGTTCCAAGAAATGAAGCAAGCTAAACAGTTCTTCTACAGTATTTTGCAATGGTGTTCCCGTGAGTAGCACTTTGTGTTCCTAGAAGTGAGAGAAAAACCGAAATTCTAAAAACTCAAAATTCAAAGAATTTCTAGAATCTTCTATCAAGTATATAACTTTAGTTTCAATTTCTTGATCAAATGGATTACTGTCTAACATGAAACATACAAGAAAGCCCAGCCATTATTTAATATAAGAAATTAACTTAAATATTTATACAATAATCAAACCGAACACAGAATTTTTTCCCCAACTGCATATGTTTACATATACTCAATTGCTCAAGGATATTTTAATATGTAACTCTCTAATAATGCAACTATCCTGGATTATTTTTGCTATAATTCTTTGTAGTTCTTCCTATCAAGCCAAGGCTCCTGCTGTAAATCTGATCTTGACCAACTATGCCTTGGTGATAGAAGTAGTAGAAGTGATGATACTATACGTTTCATTGTCTCAAAGACCTTGTTGCTTTTCTACTTCTCCCTTCTGAGAATACTGCCCTGGTTTCACAGTGTAATAAAAAGCCTAGTATGGCCTTCTGGAAGATAACTGGCCATATGGAAGAGGACATAAAGTGACCCAGCAGACTGCTGACACTCATGACAGCCCCATTAATGGTATCAGCAGCATTACCAAAAGAAGAGCCTATACGAGATGGGATCATCGAGTGCCGACTAGAATCTGAAAAGGGTAACTTCTTATTTTAAAAGTCAATAAACTTTGGAGCATTTTGTTATGCAGCAATAGGTAACTAATAATGTGTTTCAACATAGCACTAGAAAGAGAACCATTAATCTAAACTGCTTCTAATTATAAACTCATAAAACATACAAACGACTTCTATAGGTTATCATTCCCATAGTTTATGAAACACCCCATACCAAGATCCTGCTACTTTTCTTCTCTGCTATTAGGGTTGCTTTAATTCCACAAGGAATTAGGGATATTTTAAATTCCAGGTATTTTTGCCCAAGTCAGTGTGAGGAACTCACTAGGTCCATGTGCTTGAGACTATCAAGTAGCTTGCAATTACGATTCTTCAGTCGATGGGCCTCATCAATGATGACACACCGCCATTCAATCTCACGAAGCTCGGGGCAGTCAGACAGAATCATCTCAAAGGTGGTAATCAGGGCATCAAACTTGTATGCACCTGGGATGAGGCGCCCCTAAGCATGAAGGGAGCAAAGTCAGAAAAGCTTAAAGTATACCTAAGGAGTTCTTCTTAATTATATAATCTTTTTTTTACATTCAGGCAAGCTAATAGGAACTATCAACTGTACCATCACCCACCCCTACTGTTTTTTATTTCCTGACACAGTGTCTCTTCAACATATTCAGAAAATGACAGACCTCACTATATGAAGCTCTACCTTTGTATGCCGACTTCATGTACCTCAACCCTAGAACTTTTGTTGGAAAGTCAAAATCCACTGAAATCCACAAATATTGGATGCTGAAAAATGCAGGACAAAACTAAATGTAGGGGCTGCAGTGATAGCACAGTGGGTAGGGCGTTTGCCTTGCATGTGGCCTGACCAGGTTGGATTCCCAGAATCCCATATGGTCCCCCGAGCACAGCCAGGAGTTAATTCCTGAGTGCATGAGCCAGGAGTAAACCCCTGTGCATCGCTGGGTGTGACACAAAAAGCAAAAAAAAAAAAAAAAAAACCAAACAAACAAACAAAAAAACCCCAAAACTAAATGTAAAACTAGCTAGTATGTGATAATAATGGTTACTATTTAAAGCAGAATTTTAAAAAAATGACAAAATTTAGAGCAATGAACGTGACTTGAATAAATTTACTTTGCTAGAAATAAAAAGCACAAGGCCAGAGAAATGGTATAACAGGTGCTTGTCTTGCACACTGCCATTTTGGGTTCAATCTCTGGTACCACATATAGTCCCTTGATCCCTACTAGGAGTGATTCCTGAGCACAGAGCCAGGAGCACACACAGCGGGTAGGGTGTTTGCCTTGCACATGGCCGACCTGGGTTCGATTCCTCCATCCCTTCTTGGTGAGCCTGGCAAGCTACCGAGAATATCTAGTCCACACAGCAAAGCCTGGCAAGCTACCCGTGACGTATTCGATATGCCAAAAACAGTAACAACAAGTCTCACAATGGAGATGTTACTGGTGCCCGCTCAAGCAAATCAATGAACAACAGGAGGACAGTGCTGCGGTGCTACTACAGCAGGATATGTACATCCAATCCCCTCAAAAACAAACAAACAAACAAACAAAAGCACAGAGAACTAATGGTAGAAAACAGAACTATAAAATTTGATTTTTCCTTGGGGGAATGAAGGGTAGGTGGTGTGGTGGTGGTGGTTTGGGGCCATATCCTGTGATGGTTCAGGGTAGACTACTGACTGCGCACAGGGGACCTCATGAGATGCTGGGAATCAAATGAGGGCAGGCTGCATGCAAGGTAAGTAAAAGGTGATGTTAAAAAAGGATAAATAATTCAACTTCTTTTTTCTCTTTTGGGGGCCAAACTTGGTCAAAAAAAAAAAAAGGAAATGATTTATGTTCACTATCATGTGGATCAAAGAACTCAAGTAAATAAATTTTATTGTGGAGAGTACTTTATTAAAACTAATAAATGTTGATAAAATTCTATTTAAAGTATATGTACTGAGAGTCCAACACTGGGACTTAAGATGCCTGCCTGCAAGCATATAGTCACAAGTTCTTACACGTGCTATGTGCAATCCTGGCAGCTCTACTGTCTGTCATCCCTGGTGCTGCAAGTGACGTCCGGCTGAATTGAAGCCAGATGCACGTGAGCACTACAAACGAGGGATGACACATATCAGAGAGTATGCAAGCCATACCTTTTATGTCTCAAGAATGCCCTTTGCAGGAATTACAGGTTCAAGCTCCACAACTAAAGGATTGCAAACCTTCTGCACACCAAGACCAAGTGTGTGAGAACTGCAACTGGCTGTGTGAGCCCTGGTCAGCACTACAGCAAAAAAATGGGTGAGCAAGAAAGCCGGGTGTGTATGCATTCCCCATCATCATACCAACACCACCATCATCAACAGTGCAGGGAAGAGGAAAGGGGGAAAGTAAACATATAATGTATGTATTTATTTAAAAAGTCAGAATTTCCATTGAATCATAATGTCCACTAAGTCAAAGTCGACAAATTAAAAAAAAAAATCCTCTATAGTCTACATAAAAATATCTTGGGGCCAGAGTGATAGTACAGAGAGTAGGGCATTTTCCTTGCATGTGGTGGACCTGAGTTTGATCCCTAGCACCCCATCTTGTCCCCCAAACACTGCCAGGAGTAATTCCTGAGTGCAGAGTCAGGAGTAAGCCCTGAGAAACACCCGGTATCGACCTTCCAAAAGAATAAAACAATAAACACCCCAAAAATGTCTTAATAGACCAGAGAAGTAACTAAAAAGGCTGAAGCACATGCACTGCAAGAGACCCAATTTCAATCCATGGTACCAAGTGTTGCCCCAAGCACTTCCAGGAGTATCCCCCAAGTACAGAGCTGGAATAGCCCCTGAGGACCACCCAGCATGACCCCAAACAAAACAAAAATATTCCTTAAATCACAGAGACCCCCAAAAAAGCCTCTAAAACACCATGGATCTACTCTAACCTATTACATATCCATGACATACAACTCACCCGTGAATCTTTGCAATACATTTCGTATTGCTGAATCATCTGCCGGCTAGCCAGACTTCCATGGTAGACAATAGTATTCATTTCAGTCCATGTATTAAATTCTCGTTCCCAGTTAGTAATTGTGGACAGTGGGGCAATTACCAAGAAGGGGCCATGGATACCCACATTATATACCTCCTGTAAAAAGGCAATGGACTGAATGGTTTTGCCCAGTCCCATCTCATCAGCCAGGATGCAGTTCTGCCTGCAGATTTATCAGTGAAAAAGAAAAGCATGTCAAAGATAATATTTTTTAAAAAGTATATAAAAAGAAACTGTCAACAGTAAACTAAATAATCCCAGAACAAATGTACATTTTATAAATTTGTTTTCTCCTTACCTATTATACCAGTTAAAAAGCAGCCAATTGACCCCTTCCAACTGATATTCCCGTAACTGGTTTCTGTTTTTATACTCATGTGATAGTTCCAGCTTCTTCCAAGCACTTGCCTGTGGACGAGTCTTGAAAAAGAAAAAGAAAGGTACTTTAATAAATGGGGTAGAGCCACTAACAAAATTGGACAAATTTACTAAGCATCTATAACAGAAATCAATTCTAAAACATTATTCTTGGATTAAATCATCTCAAACAGATTCAAATTCATGAGTTCTCAATGACATGGGGTGGTGGGAGGAAAAAAAAAGTCCCCTGGTCCCTTTTGTAGAATGCTAGAATGCCAGAGAACTACTTTAATATTTTGATAAATGAGAAATAAATTAAAAAGAACAAAGAATTTATCCTCCTTTCTTATAACATCTGTACCTCTGAGTGAATAAGCAAAACAGACTTCTTATAAGAGTCCAGCTAATAAATAATAGAATTAAAATATAATTTAAAAATCCTTTAAGAATATTTGAGCGTTTGACCTAAAATGCTAATAAAACAGCACAAAAGGAACCTAACAGAACAGGCACTGAGTAGATTCGGGGTGAGGATGGTCACTAAGCGCTCAGTCATAAGCCTCACAGGTATGAAGCACTGACTGAGATCCCAGGGAGGGAGGGAGGAATATTCCATTACCAGCCCCTTACCACCCCAACCTGATCTAGCCTCAATGGTGGAACATTCAACAATAACAGAAGTTTCATACCTACCACTAGATATGTGTGACATGTGACTGTTACCCATGTGAAATACAGCTACTGTATATTGTACAGCACAGGCCTACAGTGGTCTAAATGGGTGGTACTACTTTACAACCATTTAGATGTAACATAAAGGACAGAAAACGTATCAAAACGTAACAAAGGAAATTCAAATAGAAAACTTCAGACAATGAAAACCCAAGAACAAATCACCTGTTTTCTTTAAAAGAAAACTGCAAAGAAGGAGGAGATCATAGGGTAGGCTATAATGAAGAGAAACAAAATAGTAGCAATACATATATATATACACACTTAGTTGAAACTGAATTCAAACAACAAAAATTTAATGGAAAACATGTACAACAGTCGACTAATGTTTGAGATGGTTACAATTTTTTCTGAATAATGTTTATTTATCTTTTAGACAAACACTGGAATATTCACAGATGAAAAAGTTGCTGGAAGTTGCTGTAAAATAACCTGGAAAAAGAAAATGAATGGAAAATGAAACTGATGAAAGGATCTGCAATATGTTAACTGTTTAAGTTGAGTGAGGGTAAATTAATGCTGTTTCTTCAATTTGTGTATGTCTAAAAATAAAATAAAAGCTAATACAACAGCAAACTTCTTTAGAGAAAAAAATGAAAATAAATCACTGCCTGTAATACGGTCTTTATAATCTATATACAAATGTACTTACTACTCTTTTGAGTTCTGGATGCCTAGACTGGATCCTTTTAAATTCTCGAATTTTCCCCTCATCAACATCCTCTTTCAGTTCCCATGTACTATCTTCATATGGCAGGGAACACCATTTCACCAGGTAGTAAATAACAGGCTAGAAAGAAGAAACCAGAGAATTAATAAACTAATTCTCTGTGGACATTAAAGAAAAAAATGATTGTCCACAGGATCAGATCATGGAGTATCAATACCTCAAAGGTACTCAAAAGGAAAGGCTAAACCCAAACACACACACACACACACAAAGAAAGGCTAAACGCATAATAATTTCATGATCACCTTTTGATTCAGTTTTATTATTTTTCTTGGGGAGGGGGTCATTTGGGCCACACCCAGTGATGCTCAGGGGGTCTACACTAGATCTACACAAATCCATATGGGAAGTCAGGGATCAAACCCTGGACAATGACATGCAATGCAAGTGCCCTACCCTCTCTAGCCCTGAACCTGCTACTTTGGGACACACCTGGTGCTTGGAGCCAATTCCCAGAACAGAAACTGGGCTTCCCACATGCAAAGCATGCACTCTAGCCTGTTGAGCTATCTTTGTGGCCACTCAGACAAAACTAAGTAAAGCCAGTCATTCAGCCCACACACTTCGAGCATCAAAACTTAAATTATCAAGGGACTTTAGCATTTAACATGACTTATTTCCACTAATACATAATGTGGGGGAAAAAAAAGCCCAAATCAAACACATCTTAGAGAGGGGGTAAGGATATAAAATATTATTATTCATCATGGGCAGTATAACTTACAGTACCAGGGCACTAAGTCATTTTCATCTGTCTTATCAGTCACAGCAGCACATTTGATTTATATCATCCATTTTTATTACATAATTTCATATATATACATGGTACAAGTTAGTTCAAAGAAAGTAAAATAGAGGTTACTAGGGCTGAAGAAGGAAGGGAGTGGGAGACGTTCTGCTTAATTCATCGTTTCTTTAATTTATAGTTGTTTCAATACCCCCCCCACTAGTGTGTGATTAATTTACTCTTAAAATTTCATAGTTTGAGAGGATAGTTGATGAAATTTCTATAGTCTATCTTGGAGAGTTACCCACGCAGCAACACATTTTAAAGGAGCCTAACCAAAGCCAATTACTTTTAAATAGGTAAATGTGTTTATAAAGAGCAAAGAATTTGTGGAGGCTGGAAAGGCTAAGATCGTATAAATGAGGAGCTGCTGTTCTGCTTATTTTATGCAGTGCCAAAGACGGAACCCAGGGCTCCAAGCATGAAAAATACACATTCCAACATTCCGACCCTTTAAGCCATTTCCCAGGCTCTGACTGTAAATTCTCTCTCTCTCTCTCTCTCTCTCTCTCTCTGTATGTGTGTGTGTGTGTGTGTGTGTTTGACAAACCCAGTGGTGTTCAGGACTTACTCCTGGACCATATGGGAAGCCTGGGATTAAAGCCAGGTCAGATTTATGCAAGTGTAAGGCGTTTGCCTTGTAGGCAGCCAGCTCCGCCGAGCCAGGTTTGATTCCTCCGCCTCTCTCGGAGAGCCCAGCAAGCTACCAAGAGTATCTCGCCCGCACGGCAGAGCCTGGCAATCAATATGCCAAACACACTGAATTTTAATAATAATTAATCTGTTCTGATTAATACCTGATCCTTTTCCCAATTACAACCCACAAATACTAACACCTCACTAATTAAAAAAGCAGAATATACGTCATCTGGGACATGTTTACTGAAAGACTCCGAATTTTTTTTAAAAATTTTATTAAATCACCATGAGATAGTTACAAGCTTTCATGTTTGGGTTACAATCACACAATGATCAAACACCCATCCCTCTACCAGTGCACATTCCCCACCAATATCCCCGGTATACCCCCCCTTTCCCACCTTCCTCCTCCTCCATGGCAGACAATATTCCCCATACTCTCTCTCTACTTTTAGGCATTATGGTTTGCAATGGGCTGGAGTGATAGCACAGCAGTAGGGCATTTGCCTTGCATGCAGCTGGCCCGGCTGAGCCGGGTTCGATTCCTCCGCCCCTCTTGGAGAGCCTGGCAAGCTACCGAGAGTATCTTGCCCACATGGCAAAGCCTGGCAAGCTACCCGTGACGTATTCAATATGCCAAACACAGCAACAAGTCTCACGATAGAGACGTTACTGGTTCATTCGAGCAAATCCATGAACAATGGGAGGACAGTGCCACAGTGCTATGGTTTGCAATACAGACACTGAAAGGTTATCATGTTTGGTCCTTTATCTACTTTCTGCACACATCTCCCATCCCGACCTGTTCCTCAAGCCATCATTTTTTCAGTGATCCCTTCTCTATTCCAGCTGCCTTCTCCCCTTTGCTCATGAGGCAGGCTTCCAGCTATGGAGCAATCTACCTGTCCCATGTATCTACTATCCTTAGATGTCAGCCTCATATTATGTTGTTTTATACTCCACAAATGAGTGCAGTCCTCCTATGAAAAGACAACTAATTTCACAAAGCCTTGGCTAGCTCAAGATCTGAAGAGCTAAATGATCCTGAAAATAGAATGAACTTTGGAATTTCACAGAGTGAGGAACTTTGATGTGCAGATATTGTAAGGATGATGTATGGGGATAAGTCACTTAATCTTTTATGCATTGCCTGATCACAGTATCATAAGGTTATACTGTTCTCTACTGTTCACTCTAAGCAAGAACTGTTAGAAGTTTTTCTTTTATGTTTTTTGGCCCAAAATCTCCCCTAAGGTACAAATCTAAGAGCTTAGAGATGTTCTACCATGTCGTGTATCACCAACAGAATACACTATACCTGTCCCCCACCCAAACAAGACAAAATGAAAGAAAAGTCAAGGCACTCTCCACTATAACCCGCCCCCCTCCTCCCGACCACCCTTTGAGACACACACACACACACACACGAACTCAATGGGGATGTAGTTTGGGAGCGAAAACTTGACTGTGTGAGACCCTGAGTTCAATTCTTGGCATCAGCAAAAAACAAAATAAAACAAAACAAAATGAATTTATGAGACCCACGCTACACCCACTGAATTTTTAATCTATGATGTAGGAGGAATCCACAATCTGTTTAAAATTACAGACTAAATGCATTACTTCTTTACCTGGTAAGAAAGCAAATACATTTGGCTCCTGGTTAAGTTCAGGAAATAATTCTCAACAACGTGAAAAAAGCTAAGTTCAAGTATATTTTTATGTTTAAACATTTTGAAATCTAAAATTTGTAAAATAGTCCTTTCCCCACTCCCCATCTTTCAACCTCACCATATGAGGTTTTCCATATGAAATCTGAGAAGAATGGCACTAAGGTGAGTAACTTTTCAGGACTTGAAACTTAAAGTACACCAGCAGAAGTTTTTAAGAGGACTTTCCCATTCCAGGCTATATCCCAACTCACCTCTCCATTGTCCTTGTCAATACTGTGAGATTCATCCAATATTCTGTCCACCTCTACATAGTCTGGATTGAAGGGTTCTTCATCCTATGTGATTTATGAAACCAAACAATAAGACCAAGATCCACTTCTCTAGTCCACATTTAGCTGATGACCTTACTCCAGAATTAACAGAAGTCATTAAGTGGGGCTTAACACTGTCATAATATCAGATCCTATAAACATACCTATGTCTGCACACTTACTTCTTGCCTGCTACCAGAAGAAGCATCTGTCCTCCCTATCAGAGACCATTTCCTCTTTATTTGCTGTGAATTCTATCCTTTCTTACATTCTTAGAAATTCCTCTCTACTAGGTTATTTTCATAAGCATTCAAACACGTTCTACTATTTAACATCTTTTTCATTCCCTTCACTCTAAGATTGCCCTACAACTACTTTTCTATTCTGCTTTATACTCAAACTTCCCCAAGAGTGCTAAAGAGTTTGGCCATGTCATTTGTCTATCCAGTCCACAATTTTATCAAACAAATAAGCTACTCTTGTCAATGTGCTCTCCAAATTGCCAAATCTGATGAAAAACTTTTGCATTCACATAATTTTTACGACTAAAGTATCCAACAATTCATTATTCTCACCTTAAAGCACTAATGCCTTGGTTTTTCTGAAACAAACTACTCTCAATATCTTCTCTATGCTCTATCCCTTTTTAAATTTCTTTTGGGTTTTAGTTTTGAGGCCATACACAGCTGTGCTTAGGGCTTATTCCTGGTTGTGCTCCAGAAAGTGCTCGGAAACCATATACAGTATCAGGAATTAAACTGGGGTTTTCCATATGCAAGGCAAATAAATGCTTTAACGCTTACGCTCTCTGGTCCCTTGGTTTTGCTCTTCGTTTTGACCAATTCTCAATCTAAACATTCACAATCTAAACTACAATCCTAATTTCCTCCAAAGAATTTGCTTCTAAAATTTTTAATGATTTTAATGATCTTGCCTCAAGCTACCTGCTCAGACAAGAAACCTGGTATCTACGTAAGCAATTACACCAAGCTTTGTTTAAAATAAGTCCAGATCTACTCCTCTATTTACCAAAACCACTTAGTTCAAACAAAAATAATTCTCATCCAGAAAACCTCAACTGCCTCCTTACTATTCATTCTTCTTCCATGCTTACCTTTCTTTAAAGTCCAGGTCTTTTTTTTTTTTTTTGAGTGTGAATGTATGTTCACAGTGAGAGTGTTAGTGAGTGTGTTTATGAATGGGCATGCATTCAGAAGTGAGCATTTTATTTATTTAGGCCATATCTGGTGGTGCTCAGGGTTTACTCCTGGTTCTGTGCTCAGGGAATGCCAGGCATGGAGGGGATCGAACCCGTGTTGGATGAGTAGAAGGCACGCACCTTAACCCCTGTTCTGTCTCTCTGGTCCCAAAGTCTCAGTCTTTTAAAAAGGTGGGAACAAGATTATGTCTTTGACCCACTCTATATTTGGTCAATTTTCCCTTCTTTTTCCTTTGTTGCTATTGTAATGGGCTGGAGTGGTTGGGCATTTGCCTTACACCCAGCTGGCCCGGTCGAGCCGGGTTCGATTCCTCCACCCCTCTCTGAGAGTCTGGCAAGCTACCTAGAGTATCTCGCCCATGCGGGAAAGCCTGGCAAGCTACCCGTGACGTATTCAATATGCCAAAAACAGTAACAACAAGTCTCACAATTTGTTGTGAGATGTTACTGGTGCCCACTCGAGCAAATTGATGAACAACGGGAGGACAGTGCTACAGTGCTATAGTGCTATTGTAATGACTCGAGGCCCTCTAGACCCTTGGTTTGATCTGTGGTTTCCTTTGTGTTAAGAGCACTGTAGCACTGTCCTTCCAACGTTCATCGATTTGCTTGAGCGGGACCAATAACGGCTCCATTGTGAGACTTGTTGTTATTGTGTTAGAAAAAGCAAAATTTAAAAATTGCTTAAAAGATCCAGAAAGACTTGCCTAAATCTCTACGTCAACTACACTTATACTACTCATTAGTCATAGCATAGATTTAAATCCAGTTTATTTGCCATAGCAATACTTAGTAATATACAGCAATACTTAATATCATATAATTGATAGAATAAACGAATAATAGGTTTGGTTAAATGGCCTACCTTTACTGACTTAGCTGCTTCAGGGTTGCTTGGGATCAACTAGAGACAGTTGCAAGCAAGACAAGCTCCCTACCACTGTACTATCTCTCCATAACTGCTTATGTTTACAGGTGCCATCAACAACTAAAGGCTGGTATCGGAGGAAAATACCTCACGTATATCCGAGGTTGGTTTATCACCAGTTTTGAAAATTTATGAATACTGAGAAAGTAATATAAAATACCCTCTAAAGTATATAAAGTTCCTACAGACAAGGGAAGATAAAGCACTAAAAGTTCAAGCACCAAAAATAAAAACATATCCACGCATATAAAAGGAAACATGTCTTTTGAAGATTCAGTCAGGGATGATTATCAGGGATGTTTATCACAGTAATTTATGCTTCCATGAAAGAACTGATAGGCAATAAGTTACTAATTAATTACCTCATGGAAGAAGTGTCTCATCTGAGCCATTTTGGTTTTGAAGCGTTTTAGTTTTTGATGGATCCTTTTATCCTTCTCCAGTTGGGAAATGGTAGCCCATTCACAGTGTAAGTAGGAGCTAAAGAGGACAGAAATATCCAGTTATTATAGACTAGTGTTTAAAATTTGGGGCTTAGTCAGCAGCAGACAAAATGACCACATGCTAACACAGGGAAGGAGTCTTTTAATTCAATGTTTCTTAAAACTGAATCTGCTCACAAACCACCTAGTTTACTGTGGGCTTTAAAATTCACATTCCTAATAAACACTCAAGACATGCTCATTCTGCTAATTCTCTTAACACATTTTCTGTAGTGTTAAAGCACAGAGGTAAGTGCTTTGTCTTAAAGTACAGAGGATCTCAAGAAATTTTATTCTGAAGCACCCATATCCCACCTTAATATAGGATAGTCTATTATGTGGACTAAACTCCTCTTTGGATAGCTATTCTCCTCCATGAAATAAATTTAGGTTAGGAGACATTAAAAAAAAAGACACATCTCCACCAAGGAATACAAGAGCACTATTTACAACTCTGTGAAATTTGGGGTGAAAAACATATACATTACATACTAGTTCTTGTACTTGACAAAGAATTCTTCTGCTTCAGTATATTGTCCAGAAGGAAGCTAAAGAAAAAAAATTGTTACACTTTATTTGTCAGAAAAACAAATTCTCATTTTAACTATATATATAGTAGAGCTTCATACCACTGGTCCCAGAATGTATTGATGACTAAGGACATAACCTGGCATTTCAATATTCGAGACTTCATAGCTGGAGAAAATAAGTGTTTTATATCCACCCCACCTCTCAGCCCCTAACCTTCATACATTTTTAACAGATGAGCATGAGATAGTTTATATTCCATTTAACTTTTACTATGCCTCTATAAAACCATATTCTAGCAATCTACTTTTAATTTTGGGAGAGAGAGAGCATACCACTCAGTGCTTGGAATCATTCCAGGCAGGGTGCGGGGGACTATGCAGTGTCAAGAACTAAACCTGGGGCTTCTGCATACAAAATGTGTTCCAGCCCTTTAAGCCATCTTCGTGGCCGATATTCAATCTTTTTTTCCCCTTTATGCTAGGGATTGAACATGCAAGGCCAAGTATTCGACCACTGAATGATATCCCAAGTCCTAGCAATCTATTATCATGTTCAAAGGTGCTCATCAAATAGAACACTTCAAAGTAGCATTATGGGATGACTTTAAAGACAAAGGCCTCACCTCCTTCTTTACAATCCGCATAGAAAGCACTTTATCTACAATGGCTGCATCTTCTTCACTGGGATTCTCCTGCAGCAGAAGATAAAAGTCAATCAGTAGAGATTTGAGGCAGTGGTGCAAACCTTTCTAATTGCTTAAGTTCTCAGCTTACCACAAAGAACTGCATGGAAGGCAAAGTCTCGCCGTCTGGTTCCTGCACTGGCTCAGGGAGGATAGGCTCAGTTTTTATTGGACCAGTTACATCCACTTCTTCTTCTTCTTCATCATCTGTGATCTTTATGTCCAGATCCTCTGTATATTTTTTTCGCTTAACTTGACGATTTGAGCGCCTCTTCTGTAAAGGCAAAATGATTAGAAACAAAAACAAAAGACCCTGCTATTGGGGCTGGAGAGATAGCACAGCAGGTAGGGTGTTTGCCTTGCACGCAGCCAACCCAGGTTCGATTCCCAGCATCCCATATGGTCCCCTGAGCACCGCCAGGAGGAACGCCAGGAGTAACTCCTGAGTGCAGAGCCAGGAGTAACCCCTGTGCATCGCCAGGTGTGACCCAAAAAGCAAAAGAAAAAGAAAAAAAAAAGACCCTGCTATTTCATAAGGAGAAACACTTTTAAAAAATGATTTACAAGTGTTCCTCAAGAAAATAAAGAGTACTTAAGAAGTTAACTCAACTGGCTGGAATGCATGCTTTGTCTGTAGCAAGTCTGGGTTTAATTCCTGGCACTGCATATCCAGGAATGATCCCTGAGCACCACCAGTTATGTCCTCACCCCACACCCCCCCCCCCCCAAAACAAAAACAAAAACAAACTAAAAACAGAAAAATAAGAGCTATCGAAAAACCAGCAAATCTACAAAAATGTATGTTGATAGATCCAAGAATACTATACTACTGGATTTCATTTACATAACAGGCTAAGTTAGTTTATGGTGATAGGAGGCAGAACAATGGTTACCTATGAGGGAGGAAAGTTACTGGAAGAGGTTATTTCATATTTTCTGGATGGAGTCAGAGTGGGTAAAGCACCTGCCTTGTACACAGCAAACTTGGATTCAATCCCCAGTACACCAGCTGGTCCCCTGAGCCCACCAGAAGTGATCTCTGATCACAGAGCCAGGAGTAAGTTCTGAGCACAAGTAGGTGTGGACCCCAAACCAAAACAAACTTCCTGCATGAAAAAAAAAAGGGGTATTTGTTTGGAGGTCATATCTGGAGATATACAGGGTTAACTTCTACTGCTGCACTCAGGAATATACTCCTGGCTCGGGGGACCATATCGGATGCCTGGAATTGAACCAGGGTCTACTGTATGTGAGGTAAGTGCCTTATCCACTGTACTGGCACTTCAGCCCCATCAGAAAAGTTCTTTATCATCAACTGTTGACAGATGGTTACTTGGACATATACATTTGTGAAAACTCATCAAATTACGCAAATAAAACCTCTACACGTTTCATTGTGTGCATACTCTATTTTAAAAATCTAGGAGTAGGCGCCCAAATAATAGTATAGTGGCTAAAGGGTTTGCCTCACACACAGCCAACCTGGTTACCCTATACTGTTCCCAGAACCCACCAGGATTGATCCTTGAGCACAGAATCAGGAATAAACTCTGAGTACCACCAGGTGCGGCAATTTTTTTTGAAGTCTAAGAACATAGAACTTATAATTATTTCCAGTGAATATGATTACGATAATCTAACTGTCCATACTTCTGAATTGACTTTCAGTCCATTATGGACTCTTAACATCAACATACTAACTAAAACGTAAGAAAAAAGGGGCTGTAGAGATAACACAGTGGGTAAGGTGCTTGCCCATATGGTCCTCCAGTTATGATCAACAGGGGTGATTTAAGAACACAGAAGTAGAAGCCCTGAGCACTACTGGGAGCGTCAAAAAACACACAAAAACAAAAGGTAAGAAAAATGGGGAGGTCTATTGGGATCATTGGTGGTGGAGAATGGGCACTGGTGGAGGGATGGGTACTTGATCATTGTACAACTGAAACCCAAGCACGAAAGTTTCTAAGCCTACAACTGTACCTCATAGTGTTTCACAAATAAAAAAAAAAGAAAAATGGGGAGGGGTTGGGTCAGGAGAGATAACACAATGGGGAGTTTGCCTTTCATGAGGTCAACCCAGGTTCGATTCTCAGCACCCCATAAGGTCCCCCTGAAACCCCCAGGAGTGATCTCTGAATGCAGAGTCAGGAGTTAAGTTCTGAGCACTGCCGTATGTGGCCCCCAAAATGAAATAAAACAAAATGATAGGGGATGGAGAGGAGAGGACCAAGCAAAGCGGAGATGACACTAGAACAATGGTGGAGGGTCTTGGGCACCTGTGGTGGTGGAGGGTAAGTAACCTATGTACCATAAGCAAGAAACTAAACACTATAGAGGCCAGAGAGATCATAGTCCAGCAAGCAGGTAGGGCACCTGCCTTGTATGCAGCTGACCCGATTGGATCCCCAGCACTCCATTATGCTCCCTACCCCCAAACCTTGTCAGAAGTGATCCCTAAGTGCAGAGCTAGGAGGAAGCTCTGGTGTGTATGGCCCAAAACAAAATAAAAAGGAATAAAGTAAGCATTATTACAGCCATATTTCTTAATTTTAAATTTATTATTTTAATTTGATAAAAATTAAAAATAAACAGTAATTATTTGGACTTGCTTTAAAATATCTAGAATATCTAAAATATCCCTTGTTGCTCTAGAAAGAGGAAGGCTGAACTGTTATGTTGGTATTTCAGCAGGAGAATGGGAACACAAGACTTCATTAAAAAATCTTTCCCTTCGTGTATGTTTCACATTTTTTATAAAAATGAAAGTAGTGAATCCCTTTTGTGTGTCCTTGATACACACTGAGACACACGAAAGAGGGTAGATGAAAAACTAAATCAGCACGTTTTTGATAAAGAACAACTTCCCAGATGCAGTCAGTGTAAAAGAAAAACAGAAGACAAGAGAGTGGGGATGAACTACTAAGTGTAAACAAAGTAGCATGCTCAGGAAAGTAACATATTTCTCAGGAAAGCTACAGAAACAAAAACATGGTAACAAAAGTTACCTCTGGAGGAAAAAAGAGGCTGCAATTTTACCCCCTCTTCCAAACTTTCACCACAAACACAATCTTGGCACAGTGAGGAAGGGGGGTCAGGGCGGAGCAATAATAGGGGAGGGATTGCATGGCCGTAATAGCTGCCGTGTGTAACAGTATATGATTCTCATAACCAGCTATAGAAAACAAAGTATTTCACAATGCCTTTTCAGCAATTCTGATTGTTGGGGGAAATTCTAAACAATAATGGTGCATCTTTTGTCGAAATGATGAACGTAATCAATGTAGAGAAGAGTTAAGTAGAAATCATCTGCCTCATAGGCATTGGGAGGGGTGGGAGGGGGGGTATATTGGGGTTCTTGGTGGTGAAAAATGAGTACTGGTGAAGGGAAAGGTGTTTGATTATTGTATGACCGAGACTTAAACCTGAAAGCTTAGTAACTTTTCCCACAGTGATTCAATAAGTAAATATAAGATGAAAAATAAATAAATAAATAAAACTATGAAAAAAAAAATAAAGTAAGGTGGAGTTCATGCCCAATTCAATCAGCTAATCAGTGGCTGAATAAATAGCAGTACTCCTACATTTAAAAAAAAAAAATAGGGGAGGGAGGCACTTGCCTTGCATTCCTCCAACCCAAGGTCCCAGCCTACCAGAAGTGATCCTTCCTAAGTGCATAGCCAGCAGCCTGAGCACAGCAGGGTGTGCCCTCCAACCAATATAAACTACCAAAATATAATAAAATATAATAAAAGTCTTGTAAAGGTCAAGGACTTGACTCAAGTGACAGAACACATGCCATGCGTGTGTGAGGCCCTGGTTTCAATCCCCGACACCAACACCAATGTAGTCCAAGTGTAGTTCCTAAGCAGCAGTGAGCGACCTGCAGAGTCCAGCCTATGCTGAGTGTGATCCCTGGCACACCATCACCACAGCAACCAAACCAACTCCTTTTGTGCCCCTGAGGTGGAGAAGAATGCATTCGTGTATGTACACACTCATATATACACACAGCACACTATTTTACTTGTTTTGATTTGGGGCCCATACCAGGAAGTGATGAGAGGCTACTCCTGACCTGATATTCAGGCAACTATGTTTTGCTGAGAACCAACCTCAGGGTCTCCTGAACTAAAGCCTACACTCTGATCCACTGAGCTGTCTCTGTATAACATAGTCTTTAAAGGTTAGCAAGAACTGTCAAGATAGCTCTAAGGGCTAGACTGCATGCTTTCCACACGAGAGGCCCTGGTTTGATCACTGGCATCACCTGGTCTTCCAAGGACCACCCAAGATCAATTGTCCAAGAACTGCACTAGGAGTAGCAGTACTCAGTACATGAGTATAGCACACAGTGTGGCCCAAAACAAAAATTGGGGCCAGGGTAGTAGCTCAAAGAACTAAAGTTCATGTTCTGCGTGCAGGAGACCCAGACTAATCTCTTACACAGCTAGAAGTGACCATGACCTGTAAGCATCATATCAGGAGTAACCCAGAACTCCACCATGTCCCAAAAACAATTTTTAAAAAAGCTATTGAAAGAGTATATAGATGTAAACTCATCCATCAACCCAGCACTACAGATTCACAACTCTGAGGAGAGGCAAGCCAAGTTGCTAAAATTGACAGGTACACTGATCTCCCTGCTGAGAACTCTGGGGCACCCTGGGGTGGGGGGAGGGGTGACAGTCTCCACCCTGCTGTAGCCCTAACAGACAGACAGACAGACACACACACACACAAAGCTGTCATCGTGTCAATGTTCTCTATTGTTTCACAACTACAGAGATTCCAAACCAATGCAAATTCCAGGTACACTAGTTTTCGGGCTGAAAACTCTAGGATCTTCTCAGAGTAGGGGTGCGCAATCTCCCCCCATCGACCCCTCTTACCCCCCACACTCACCCACCCAGGCCTCCAGAAGCCCAGGTAGCCAAATCCACATCCCACAGACCCTGCCATGAAAACTCAATCATCAGTCCAGTTCTACAGGTCCTGGAGTTCCTGCAGCATGTGGCCATAGGTCACCTCAAAATTCCACAATACTGACATCCCAAAAGGAGCGCACCAAATTAGATGGGAAAATAACATAGAAGCCAACTAAGTTTAAAAAAACAAAACCAATAACATAGAAGATTCAATCAGCAACAAACAATTTTATAAATCCTTAAAAGTCTTAATGATCCCACAATGATATAGTGGTTTTCACAGATTTTCTTTTACTGAAGTGTTTTTTAATAAATCTGTTAGCCAATTAGCTGTAATAAGCAATATAAAAGAAATTATTTAGGGCCTGCTAAGGGGGCAGATGTCTGGGAAAATGAAGGCGATGGTGGAGGGAAGGTCAAAGTGGTAGTAGGACTGGTGTTGAAACACTGCATACCTAAAACAACTGTATTATGAACAACTTCACAAACCATGGTGTCAAAATAAAGTAAAAAAAAAAGGGATCGAAAAATAAAGAATACATAAAGTATTCTACACCTTGCTTTTGAATATTTTTAAATTCTTATTTTATTTTGGGGGATTTGCGGTCATACTAGGCTCCTATGTTCAGGTCCTACTCCTGGCTCAGTACTCAGAGATCACTACTGATGTAGCTCAGAGGGTCATATGTAGTGCCAGGGCTTAAATCCCGATAAGCTGCATGCAAAGTGAGTGCCTAACCTGCTGTATTATGTCTCCAGCTGTATTTAATTTTAATTGCAGTATTCTATTGCATGTTATTTCATAATTTTAATAATTTTCCCCAGTAATGAGTATTAAAATTTTGGACATTTTGCAAGTGTAACAGAAGTACATACCTCACTGCATACTTTTTGTATGTTTTTGGACAAGTCAGTGGTGCTCAGGTTTACTCCTGGCTCTGTGCTCAGGGGTTCTTGGGGGACCATATGTGGTCCAAATGGGGCCCAGGGGTCCAAGAGGGGTGGGCCGTGTACAAAGCAAGCGTTAAAAACCCTGCACTATCTCATCATTTTCTCACTGAATATTAATTTCCTGGGTGTAGGATCACCGAGTAATTCACCAGGAATGAATGTTCTAAATTTTGCTGTACATTGAGGACTGAGCTGGGATGTGCCTCCTAGAACATGCCTTCCACGTTTGAGACTGCATGTTCGATCCCCAGTATTATGGAATCCCTGAGCACAGCTAGTTGGGGCTAAGTGGCCCAAGAGCACCAGTAGGTGTGGTCCCCACAAACAAATTAAAAAGAAATTTAAAACAAAGTACTGGCATACTGAAAAATCTATTCAACTTTCCCATCCACTGGGTATAAAATATCTGTTCCTCAGTTCCTCTGCCAATGGATACAAGCATTACAGTTAGGAAATGAATGATGTGCCCCCTCCCACTCCAAATTCTTAGAGTGAAGCCCTAGCCCACAGACCTCAAAATGAGACTGTATTTGGCAAGGACCTTCAAAGAGATGATTAAGTTAAAATGAGGCTGTTAGGCTGGGTCTTAATGCAATTTGGTTGATGTGCTGGTAAGAAGAGGCAATCTGGGACCAGATTGCGAGTACAGGTTCTAACAGGTTGACACTGGCACGGCAATTTGTGTTAATTAAACCACATTTAAGCATAAGCCACTCGTGGTACATGCCGGCATCAACATGTTATGGTACATGCCTTGCATTTAGCTGACCATGGTTCAATCCTTGGCAGAGCCAGGAGTAACCCCAAAGCACAAAACGAAGAGAAGCCCATGAGCATTACAGGTGTGTCCCACCCTCCTAAATCCCTTCTACCCCCCCCCCCCCCCCAACGCACACACAAAGAAATCTAGGCACACACAAAGACACCAGGAATGTATAAGGAAGGATCATGCAAGGATATGGTAAGGAAAGTCAGCTGCAAGCCAGTGAGAAAGGCCTCAATGTGCTCAAACTGAGAAAATACATTTTCCGTTGTATTTGTTACGACAAAACTAGCAACCTAATTCAGTTTTTAACTTCTACTATTCTTTGTAGTTCTCATACTATGTAAACTTGGTATCAGTTTGGCGTCTGATTATTTAAAAACTTTATCTCATTTAACTCATAGATAATTTTCACTTTGAGATCTGTGGGATAACATGAATTAAGAACTTACTGTACTGTATATTTTATAAATGTTTGCATTTAATTCTAACAATTATACCTAGTTTAATGACAATGTCAATATTTAATGTCAATGTTAGTAAATAGTAAATCTGAGAACCCATGGGCCCATAGATTACAGCCCAGTGGCAGAGTGCCATTCAGGCATAAGGCCACAACTTCAATCCTGGGCAAGGCCCCACATGCCAAGAGTAAGTTCAATTGCACTGCCAACTATGATCGCCAGTGCCACAACAAGAAAGGACATAATCTCCGCAGCAGTCCAGCTAAATGTGGGAACATGGCAACAAACTGTGCAATCTCAACAGCACTCCAACCAAAGTATGCCTGAGTACCATCAAAGTTTACAATCCCTACAAGCACTGCAACTGAAGTGTGAGAGCACTGTGTTTGTGGCCTCTGGCAAGCACCAGCATCTAGTGTATTGGACTCCAGTGATGGCAACAGAATCAACAAGAAGGGGGGAGGGGGAATTAACACTTCCCACCACCCCAGTCAGCTCCCTGAAAAAAAAAAGTAACAAACCAGGACACCTTGTTTTATGGAGTCTGTGCTCTTAATCAGTATGTTATTTATGGATTTTGCTGATGATGTTGAGGTATCTCTCTGGCCCCTACACGCATGATTTTAATATACTCAAACATATTCATCCACCCTTTATGACTTCTGGATTTTAATACTCTTCTTAGAAATATCAGTTATTGTTTAAAAGTCATCCATGGGGCCAGAGAGATAGCTCAAAGAACTGGAGGGCGCCAAGCGACAGAATAGGCGGGTAGGGCATTTAGCTTGCATGCGGACAACCCAGCATCCCCTATGATCCCCAGAGGCTGCGAGGAGTGATTCCTAAGTACTGAGCCAGCAGTAACCCCTGAGCACTGCTAAGTGTGGGCCCTCACAAAAGACGAGCCCACAGGAGGCCTAGGATTGACGCTGGCATCAAAGGCAAAAGGCATCCTGAATACTGCTGGCAGTGACCTTGAACTCCTCTGCGTGTGACCCAAAAATCAAAATCAAAGTAAATGCAAAAGCTGAAATCATGAACTCTTTCTCTCAGTACTTTTGCTTTGGGGGCCACTCCCAGCTGTGCTTGTGGCTTATTCCTGCCTCTACACTCAAGAATCACTCCTTGGCAGGGCTCAGGGACCATTTAGGGTGCTGGATATTAAATTTAACTTGGTTGCATGTAAGGCAAATGCCTTACATGCATTAACTTTCTATCAAAATTAAAGGTTTAGGATCATACTCAGCAGTTTTCAGGGCTCACTCTTGGCTCTGTACTCAGATTACTCCTGATGATGCTCAGGGAACCATATGATACCACTGATCAAACCCAAGCCTCCACAAGCAAAACATGTACTCCAGCACTCACTGAGCTATCTCTCCAACCCCTCAGTATCTACATTAAAATTTAATCTGCTTTTGTTCACGGAATGGTGCAAAATTTTGTTTTATTAGTGTTTCCACTGATATAAAAGGCAAGTTTGGTTGGGTTTTTTTGGATGGGGTGCACACCCAGCGAAGCACAGAGGTTACTCTGGCTCTACACTCAGGAATTAGTCCTGATGGCGTACGGGGGTCCATGTGGGGAGTCAGGGATCAAATCTGGTTCAGCAGAGTACAAGGCAAACACCCTACTTGCTGTACTAATGCTCCAGCCCCTTAGCATTCATTTTTATTCACACTTATTCATACACTAATTTTTTTAAGTATATAAATCTAATTCTAGGCAACATCTATTATTGTTATTTTATTACTTTTTATTTTAAAATAGATGCATTTTAATACATCTATTACTGTTATTTTAATTTCAAAGTTTTAATAATATTCTCATAACATAATTCACTAAATCTAGTTTTTGTCTTCTTTTTTAAAAACAGCTATTTCAGTAACTGTAGCATATGGTAATTCAATAAAAAAAATAGCTATTTCAGGGTCAGAGAAAAAGGACAGCAGGTAAGGTGCTTGCTGGCCTTGCACATGCCTAACCTGGTTTCAATCCCTGATATCACATATGGTCCCTCAAGTCTTGTCAGGAGTGATCCCTGAGTATAGAGTCAGGTGTGGAACTGCCAGGTGTGGCCCAAACCCTCCCAAAAATTTTTAAATGGCTATTTTGACACTGAAGATATACAGCAGACATGGGTTCAATTCGTGGCACCCCATTTGGTGTCCCAAATCACACCAAGAGTGATTCCTGAGCCTGAAATCAGGAATAAAACGAGCACAGCAGGGTGTGGCCCCAAAACAAAATGGCTATTTCACATGTTAAATTCCCTCACAAGACTCAAGTATTTGTTAATATTTATATATATTTTATTTATTTATTGCTTTCTGGGTCACAATGGCGATACACAGGGGTTACTCCTGGCAGTGCTCAGGGGACCATATGGGATGCTGAGAATCGAACCCAGGTCGGCTGCATACAAGGCAAATGCCCTGTCCGTTGTGTGATCACTCCAGCCCCTTATACGTATTTTAAAAAGATGGCATTTATAGGTATTAATTCTAAGAGAGATCAATGTCCATTTAGTCCAAACTTCCACATAGTAACGGGAAATACAAACAGTCATACGAAGTTAACTAGCCAAACCCATATTGCTACTACTGGACTATACCTGGTTGTGCTCGGAAAGTAGGTGAAGGGGGTGGGCACAAGTGGAAGACATCTGTACTGAAGATCATCCCCAGGGTCTCACACGTGCAGCGCATGTTTCTATTACTTTTGAGTCACATCCCCGGCCCCAGTCACCCGAAGCTTATTTCCAAGTTCTTTTATACTTCAAAACCAGAACCAAAGATGTTGCTATGAGCCAACAATCAGAACCAGAGAAATAAAGTTCTGGTCTGACCTTTTTTATTCTCTTCCAATATCTTTTACATTTATTTATTTATTTTTGCTTTTTGGGTCACACCCGGCAATGCACAGAGGTTATTCCTGGTTCTGCACTCAGGAATTACTCCTGGCGGTGCTCAGGGGACCATATGGGATGCTGGCAATCGAACTCAGGTTGGCCGTATGCAAGGGAAACGCCCTACCCGCTGTGCTATTGCTCCAGCACCTATCTTTTATCTTTAAATTGTAGGACACAACTTCGTGTCTAAGCACCTCAGATGAAATTCAGAATCCTAAGGTACTGCGGCTGCATGGGAGCCTTGTGGACAGCAGGTATGAGCCGGGGGACTGGGGGCGACTAAAACCTCATGGGAAGGGGGGCGTTTCGGTCCGCCCTTCACGCCCTACCGAGGCCACCAGTTGCCCCCCACGAGCAGCTCTCTAGCACGGCCACGACTCCAGAGCACAGAAACCAATTTCTTAACTATCTGACTTTCAGTAGAAATACTTCCAGGGTCAATAAGTAAAATAGCAGAAATCCAAAACCAACATTTAATTCTTGAACCCAGCTGTAGAAAGCAAATCACTTCACAATGCTTTTTCAGCATGTCTGATTTGGGGGGAGGGGGGGTAAACTCTAAATAATAGTGGTGAATCTTTTATTGAAACAGTGAATCTAATCAAAGCAGATAGAGTGTTAACTAGAATTCATCTGCCCCACAGGGACTGGGAGGGCTGGGGGGTGGGGTTTTATTGGGGTTCTTCATGGTAAAAAATAAGTTTTGGTAAAGGGAAATGTGTTTGATATTTGCATGACTGAGACCTAAACCTGAAAGCTTCGTAACTTTTCCCACGGTGATTCAATAAATAAATAAATTTTAAAAAATAAAATAAAATAAAATTTTTCTTTCTCTATTTTTAAAAAAAATAAATAAATAAAAAATAAATAAATAAATAAAAATGACCAAAAAAAAAAAAAGAATCCTAAGGTACTGAAAAGGCAAAAGAAATAGCTAGAGCACTCTAGGAGAAACCAAAGTACTGATACAGCAACATGAAGCTGACTTCTTATCAGTTTCTCAAACATGAGGATTTGAAGAAATAGTAACACTCTTTTATCTAAAAAGATAAAAATGGGGCTAAAGAAACAGTATAGGAGGTCAGTTACTTGTTACTAACCCTGGTTCTGCATATGGTTTCAAGAGCACCACCAAAATTATTCCTAGGCACAGAGCCAGTAGTAGTTAAGTATCACGGGTGTGGCAAAAAAAAAAAAATCCAAAATTAAATAACCAAAAATTTAGGGGCCAAGTGGACGCTTTGCATGCAGGAGCCCCAGGTCTCTTGTTTTGCAGGGTTCCCAAAACACTGCCAGAAGCAATGCCTGGGTGCAGAGCCTAAGTATCACTGGGTGTGCCTTCCTTCCCACTCCAAAATAAAAGCCAAGTCTTAAAATACAGGAATTTCGCCTTTTTTTTTTTTGGCTTTTTTTTGGGTCACACCCAGCAATGCACAGGGGTTATTCCTGCAGTGCTCGGGGGACCATATAGGATGCTGGGAATCGAACCCGGGTTGGCCGTGTGCAAGGCAAACACCCTACCCGTTGTACTATCACTCCAGTCCCAAGAATTTCGCTTTTTTGAGGTGGGGGTGGTCTCCAGCTGATATTCACCCCCGGCAGTGCAGATGTCAATAATGCAGCTCAGGATCCATGAGAGTTACTACACAGGGTGGTGCTAGAGGCAACCAGTAAGTACTGAAGGGGTCATACTCAGGACACAGGATACAGTGCGAAAAACGCACTCCACCCCTGTGAGATATCTCCCCAGCCCCTCTTTTATTTTTTAGGTCAAACTCTGCTTTACTAACTCTTGCAATGTGCACTAGTCTTTGGTCTCTCAATACCTATTCCTGATCCACCTGTCAGAATTACATATGATTTTTCCACAAGCGTTTTAGACACCATTTTACCTGAATGCTGCTTTCTTCATCTTCCCGGGGTGACTGAGCAGGCATGACTTCCACATCTGAATTATCAGATGAGGTATTGCGTTTTCTCTTCTTACCCACCACAGGTGTGATGGTGCTGATAAGAAAAAAATCAAGAGGTAAAAAATTATTAATCTAAACCATCACATATAAAACTTCCAGACAGTATCTATGCCAGATCCAGAAGTATCTAAACCAATATTAAGGGGCTTAAGAAAAAGGAGATTATGGGATTTCAAAATTACCAAATGACTTTTACACCAGATTTGACAGATCTTTCTTCCTAGTATTATTCACAAACACCTAAAGGAAGGCAGCCAAAGACTGCAGAATAAATCCTCGACTTAGAATTACAGGCCTTGGGCCGGAGCCATGGTACAGTGGGTAGGGCATTTGCCTTGCACATGGCCAACCCGAGTTCAATCCCAGGCATCCCATATGGTCCCCTGAGCACTGCCAGGAGTGATTCCTGAGTGCAAAGCCAGGAGTAACCCCTGAGCATGGCTGGGTGTGACCCAAAAGGAAAAGAAAAAGAAAAAAGAATTATAGGCCTTATTCCACACTGAAATAAGGCATTCCTTATTTGTGAACAGTGATGAAGGTAAATTAGCCTGATAGCTACTGAACATCTAATGAATTCAGATATGAAATTTGGGTTATTTTTTTTTCAAGCTGAAAAATCCTGTACAAAGTGGTAGTATAATTATGCCACAAAGTCTAACCAATCCCAAGTAGCAGCTAAGGAAAAGAGTGAAGCTACAACCAAGACATGGGAAGGGAAGAGGACACTCAATTGTGGTGAAAATTATGTTTTTTTAGGTCATGGTAGGTCACGGTTCTGTCAACACTGCTCAGAGCTGACAGGGGCTGCTGGAATCAAGTTCTGCAGCTCAGAGTTGAGAGAGAGAGAAGAACAGAGGAGCTATGTCAACAGCTGCACTCCTCTCCTGCACTGGTGTGTGGAAGGAGGAGGGCGGAATCTTCACACCAGTGACAGACAACCTGGAACAATACATAAAACAGTCACAGCTTTTAATGGTAAGCACAACAATGGGCTATTCTTCCAGTGCCTTACAGTTTCTCTTTCAAATCTGCTCATTTCTATTTACAAGTCACAGAAACATTAGGACAGAGGAAGAAAGGGCTCATTACCTTATGAGATATACAAATCATCCTGAACTATGTATCCGATTAACAGAAGTGTCTAAAGGTACTTAAAGGTACTCTAGGGCTGGAGCGATAGCACAGCAGGTAGGGCATTTGCCTTGCATGCGGCCAACCCAGATTCGATTCCCAGCATCCCATATGGTTCCCCGAGCACCATCAGGAGTAATTCCTGAGTGCAAAGCCAGGAGTAATCCCTGAGCATCGCTGGGTATGACCCCAAAAAAGAAAAATAAAAAAAAAGGTACTCTAAAGTTCCTCTTGGCACTGATTTAAGATTTGAGATGAGGGCACCTCTCTCAAGCAACCCATAGAAATAGCAAGGGTGGTACTCACTTCAGCTTACTCTTGCCTTTGGTTTTAGAGGCTCCAGATGTCTTACTCTTCTTTGGCTTTTCTTCCTTGAGCCTTTCCCCACTGCCCTTCTTCCTGCGTTTCTTTTCACCTTCCTCCTCAGGCCGAACGCTGGGCAACTCATCCTCATTCAAGACTCGTGGGATGTTCTGTTCCCCCCGGGCACGGGCCCTGGCAATGGCCTCTGCCACAATGCGATTTGCTTTCTCCTGCTTCTTCTGATGCTCGAGTCTGCGGTTTTCCTCCATTCCAGTCTTGCCCCCAGTATGTGAAGCAGAGCTGGCTGGTGATGACAGGGCTGCCACCTCACTGGCACTTAGAACTTTAACTACAGAGAGCCCAGACGAAGCCCCTTGGGAAGAGCCAGCCTACAAAACGAAAGACACTAAAATGTTAGTATCATTATAATTACACTGCCTAAATAAAATTCATATTTAAAATGGTTAAGCTGAAAACTTGGTCTATCTTTAGGCCAAGATCTATCATTTCTTGAATTCCTCAAGAATCAGACTCAGTACAAGTCTTATTAAATCCAGACATCTTTAAAAAATTAGAAGGAAGAGACGGGATGGGAGAAATAGCACAGGGGTTAAGGTGCTTGACTTAATATGCAGCTGATCCCAGAATGATCCCCGGCACCATATGTGGTCTCCCAAATGCCAGTAGCATGCCCTGAACAAAGCTGCATAAGGCACAAATATCAGTCCAACCCCCAAAAAATTGTTTCAAGTAAAAATTTGCAAGAATTGTGGCAATTCGGAGCTGGGGAGATAGCACAGCGGGTAGGACGTTTGCCTTGCACACGGCCAACCCGGGTTCAATTCCCAGCAACCCTTATGGTCCCCTGAGCACCGCCAGGAGTAACTCCTGAGTGCAGTGCCAGGAGTAACCCCTGTGCATCACCAGGTGTGACCCAAAAAGAAAAAAAAAAGAATTGTGGCAATTAAATTTTAATATAATATCCAATAGCCATGTTCCTAGTATCAAAAATCATACCTATTGTTTTAGGGACAAAGAAAAAAAATACAGCAACTATTGCTCTATGGGCTGAAAGTAACAAAATTCAAATTCTAATCTTGGCCTATCTTTAGGCCAAGATCTATCAGCTCCCTGTGGGGCTGATAATCGCTTGACCTTGTTAAGATTATTCGATTTTTTTAAATCTTTTTTATTTTTTTTAAAGATGCGAAGGTATGAAATAAAACCATGCCAGGGGAGAAGCACAGCCTGCTGGACCTCCCCTGCTATGTCTATACCACTCAAACATCTCGGAAGCAATATCCTTTTAAAATTCTTTATTGGAGATGGGGGAGGGGGGTATCTCCTGTATGATGTTCAGGTCTGGAGGCCCTGCCTGCAATTCTCTGTGAACCAGGCCGGTAGTTCAATGCAAGGACCTGAGGACGATGCTTCTTGGGCCACAGAGTACCAGAGATGCCCAGAATGCTAGTGGTGCTTGTGGCCTCCAGGGCCACACCCAGCAGAACAGGGACTGTCCAAGGCTATATATCCCTAGCTGCTTGGGGCTCAAAATGACCATGTGGTACTAGGAACCAAAGCTGGTTTGGATACATATTAGGCATGTGCCTTAATACTTGGACTAAATCCCTATTACCCTCCCTCCCTCCTTTCTGTCCCTCTCCCCTGCTCGCTCGCTCTCTCTCGCACTCTCTCTCTCTCTCCCCACCTCTCCTTCCCCCTTCCCTCGCTCCCTCTCTCTTTTGGCCCACATACTACCGTGCTCGGGGATTACTCCTAGCTTGGTGCACAGGGATCACTCCTAGAGATGCTCCAGAGACCATATGGGGTGCTGCGGATTGAACCTGAGATGGGTGCATGCAAGGCAAATGCCCTGCTCTCTAAACTATCACTCTGATCCCTAATATTATTTCTGTAGGAGCCAAATACACATCGCAATGAGCTTTGCATGTGGCAGCCTGGGTTCTAATTCCAGCACCACATATGGTCCTAAGCACTTTCAAGGGTGTCATACAGAACAAAAGTAAATAAGGAAATGAGGTTTCCTGGGCTGAAAGAAACAAAATCCCCGACTAAGGTCCAAAGTACAAATGCACACCTCTCCATATTCAACAACAAAGGTGTTGAGGTTTGTTTCCTGTGGAAGTCTCACCTGTGGCTGCAATACCACTTTGAGTGGTACTGAAAGTCTCTGTCCTGGACTTTGTCCTGGTCCCATTATCTGAGCCTGCTGCACAGAGGAGAGGGTCACTGGCTGGGTGGAGGGTGACTGCTGGGGCTGGGGCTGGGATGTCGGCGGCTGTGGTACGATCTGGATTTTCTGCTGTGGCTGCTGCACCTGCAGCTGGATAGTTACTACTTTGGCGGGCTGCCCCTGGGCATTCTTGGCTTGAGTCAGGGCTGCCAGCTGGTTGCCCTGTAACACTATCTTGCCTGGTAGACTCCCTAACACGACATGCCGATGTCCTTGGGGACCTCCAGACTGTGGCTGCTGGAGGACCAGGGTGATGCGCTTCGATTCACCCTAGAGAAAGGAAATTGCAAGAGTATGTTGAAGAATGATACATCCTTATGCCATTTTTCCTTATCCTATAATCAAAAAAACTGAGGATCAGAAGATTCAATTTTGCTTATCCTCCTGTTCTGATAGACCTCTACTCAGTTTTGAAGACTTATAAGTAGCTCACTATCTTACAGGGAAGTTCTTTTATCTCTTAAAAACCTGTTTGAAGTGGGCCAGGGATGTGGCTCAGTGATAGAGCACCTGCATGCATAAAACCTGAGTTCAATCCTCAGCACCTCAAAAAAATGTTTAAAAAGAGAGAAGCATTTTCTCTACCTTACAGGTTCACTTGCATCTCAACCTGAGAAGCAGATACATACTCTCTATTTCTCTAAAACTATTCTACTTCCCTGAAATACTAATCTATTAGAAACACCTCCTTAAGGCTTCGTCCCACTTTCCTGCTTATCCTAATATTCCATCTTCCCACACGCAGTCATTCCCAAAGTCTTTTTGGTGCTTTACTCAGAGGCTAGAACCTATATTGGTGTACAGTAGAAACTAGCCTTTTCACTGGGAAAAGTAGGTAGAGAATCATTTTTCTATTAAAAACAGGGGAGAGAGAATAGTTTCTCTTAAGTTAGCAAATATACTTTTTTCAAAAATGCTTCTCTCCTGCAGCATCCTATAATGCTCATAAAACTTTGTCACTCTGTGAATTGTTATTTTGTGTCTGCTTGTTCTGGCAGACTGTAAGCTCTGTAAGGACACGCTGTCTTGTCTGGCACAGCTCAGTAGGACATAAACGTGCAGTAAGAGCTCAAAACATAACGCTATAGGCTTCCACCTAATAAATAGTGAGAATGTGGCTGCCAACACTAACTGATAAAAAGCAAATAGGAAATTAAACACGATCTTTCAGAGATAGCTCTCATGTTCTCTCTTACGGTTGCCGGGCCCTCTATTAAACCAAAATTTACCTCCCCCTTTCACTCAAGTCACCTGGGTAGGTGTAGAGGTCAGTGTAACTGCAGGCTTCAGTGGGGGCCCTGTGGCCCCAGGGTTTCCAGCAGGAGCTGAACCCTTAACTGGCTGTAGGACCAGCTGCTTTACTGGTCGGCTGGGCTGGACAATGCGCTGAACAGTAGCCTGGTTCCCAGGGACCTTGGCGGCCAACACTGTATTACCAGAGACAATGGAAACACCTGGTCGAAGGGGAGTGCCGGTCAGCACTTTGGTAAAAGTGACTTTTCCACCATTGGCTGTGCCCGCCACCAGGGGCTGAGCAGTGCTGGTGATACCTTGGGCCTGAATTTGTGCCACATGGGCACCAGTGACTGAGGAGCTTGGTGGGGCCTTAAGAATAACAATTTTAGGGGCTGACTGAGGTGTTTGTCCTCCAGCATTACTGGAAGAGACAGCTGTGGCAGAGACACCCATGAAAGGATTCCCTTGGCTCAGGATCTCCTGGCCCTTGGAGACCTGCAAAAGTCCTGATGTTGGCGTCGGTGTCTGTAAGACAGGTTGGGCTGGCTGCTCCTGGCTGACAGGCTGAGTGGTATAATCATGCAAAGTTAAAGATTCTGGAGCTGGAGCTGTTGATTCTTTGGGAAGTTCTGTGGGGGCTGTTTCCTCCTGTGGGGGAACCAAGTCACTTGCTGATGAACTGCCCACATCACCACCTCCACCATCCTGGTTCATCTGATCCAAGGAGTCCAGAGAGCTTGGCAGTCCAAGGGCTTCCTCAATGGGATCTTGTGTGACCTGATTGAAGCTGTCATCAGTCAGAGAGTCCAGGCCAAATAAATTTGGGTCATCAAAGAGATCCATGATGGGGTCTGCCATCTTGGAAAATCAATGGAGGGTACTTGACCAAGGTCTAGGGAGGGAAGGGGAGGGGGGGTTCTGGCTCTCCCCTCCCCTCCCCTATTAAGAAAAAAATGTACACAATGGAAGAGGACTACTCTTCGGGTAAAGAGGCAAGAAACAAGTGCATGTCAGATTGTCCTGACCTTCATGGAGTAAGATGGCTAGGTCTTCAGAGGAAGATGATGGAACGCCTGTTATGGGAAGACAAATGTAAAATTAGCCAAATAGATGATGAGAGGGGAAATTTCTTCTTAGATATTACCCTTCATATCAAACAGCATAAAAATTATAAAAGAAAAATGGGAGGTAGGATACAGCATAGACCTACCAGAAACAACTCCTACATTTCTGCTTCAAAACCAAAAAACTAAGCAAGAAAAAAACCAAACCACCCTGCTTTGGGGTTCTTCCACACACACACATTAAAAGCCTCTACTTAGGATGGGAATGTGGTTCAAAGGGCTGGAATGCATGCGTTGCATGAGGGAGCCTGGGGTTTGACCTCTGGCATTAACTGGTCCCCCAAATATTGCCAGAAGTGACCTCCTCTGCAGAGAGAGAGTAGTCCCCAGCATTGCTGGGTGTAGCCCGAAAGAACGTGGAGAGAGTAGAGATGATCAGGCCTTTGCCTAGCACGCAGCCAACCCTGATTCGCTCCCCAGGACTGCATACTGTGTGCCAGCATGGCCAGGAATGACTCTTGAGCACCTTCAACTCTGGCTCAAAAATGAGAGAGAGAAAATGTAGGTCAATTAACATGGAGATCAAGAAATGTAGTATTAATCCACCTTCTACTTCTAGTTCTCAAGTGGGCAGAATTTAATAAATCAAAGCATTTCAGTTGACTCTGAAGGTTTCTGAATGTACATTAGGGGTCAGAAAGACAGTTCAACAGGCGAGAGCCACAGGTTTTGCAAGCAAGAAACCCAGGTTCAATCCCTGGCACCACATAAGCCCCTCGAGCACCACTAGGAATAACCTCCAGCTCCATGCTGAGTGTGGCCCCCAAACAAGAACAAACAAAAATACATTGAATTAAGTTCACCACCTTCACTGCATAATTTTACCCAGGAAGTTTTACAGATTTGACTCGGGTTAACATTATGTGACATATCAATTATACAGAGTATTACTATTCTGAAATCCTCTGCACCTCTTTTAGTTGAGATTTATATTCCTAACTTGTTGCTGGAGTAATAGCACAGCAGGTAGGGCGTTTGCCTTGCACAAAACTGACCCGGCCGACCCGGGTTCGACTGCTCCGCCCCTCTCGGAGAGCCCGGCAAGCTACTGAGAGTATCTCGCCCGCACAGCAAGCCTGGCAAGCTAGCCATGATGTATTTGATATGCCAAACACAGTAACTACAAGTCTCACAATGGAGGTTACTGGGCCCGCTCGAGCAAATCGATGATCAACGGGAGGACAGTGCTACAGTTTTCCAGATAAGAATATTTCCTTCTTATCACTATGTGTATATAGTCATATGTATGCACATGTATTTGTTAGGATAGTCATCTACTACACAGCAGTGCAGCAAGACTACGGAGTTCCCTTAAAGTGACCTCCATCTGCATGACTTTTGCCTGTTATGTGGTACCTCCTGTCTTGATCCCCCACTATGCCCTCCAAACATCTTTCTCAGTTGAAATTTCACCTACCCTCAAAGGTCTTCTCCATAAGGTGAATCCTGAACCTCTACCTCAAAGCAACTTGTGATATCTTGATCTCTTCCTCTTCTTTAAATATCCATAGTCTGTCCCTTAAAGAACTGTATTTAACATTTTAATAAAATGTTGAGTCTCCTGTCCATAGCCTCTGAAGGCCCAAACGATTCCTTTGTGCAATTTATAAAAAGCTGCCTGCTTTTCAAGATGCTTGCCTGCCATCTACTGGAAAATTTCATACTAAACATTATCGGTGATGATGGCGAATATGTGCAATACACATCCCGAACAACCCTGCACGCTGGCCTAGCTCCTCTTTCCTCAAGAGATAGCTCCTGGAGAGTAGGGATCACATCATTTTTATCTTTGAATCCCCAAGGCCAGCAAAATATCACACACATAGTAGTATCAGATACATAGATAGCAATTAATTTAAAAAAATGAATATAATTGGGGCTGGAGCAATAGCACAGAGGGTAGGGCGTTTGCCTTGCACGCAGCCGACCCGGGTTCAATTCTCAGCATCCCATATGGTCCCCTGAGCACTGCCAGGGGTAATTCCTGAGTGCAGAACCAGGAGTAACCCCTGTGCATTGCCGGGTGTGACCCCCCCAAAAAAAAAGCAAAAAAAAAAAAAAAGAATATAATTACTTGTATGTGGGTGAATAATAAAGAAATTAAATAGGACTGGAGGGAGCTCCACAGGTAGTACATTCTTTACACACAGAAAACCCAGACACAGCATGGTTCTCTAGAGCACTGGGCAGGAGTAATTCCCAGGATCTCTCCAGTATCTCCAAAACAAACAAATATAAGATTAACTGATAGCTGGAGTGATAAGTATGCACTACATCCTAAATTTGATCTTCTGCACCAAATGCCTGCCTCCAACCCCAGTACCAATCTGGATAGCCTTCGTGGTCCCCAGCAATGTTAAACCTGAGCAGCTTTACATGGTGGGGTCTCAAGCACCTAATCAACAGGCCCAGTACTACCAGGCAGGATTTCACTGGAAATGACCCTTTGGACTCCCCAGCACTACTGGGAGCCTGGGAGGCTCTCCCGTTACCCCCACTAAACCCCTAGCAAAAAAAACTAAATGGGATCCTCGAATTCTAAAATGAAAAAGAACAGATACTCTATTACACCTGAGGAGAAAAACTCAAATGATTTATGTTTATTAAATGCATGTCTGGGCTTTAAATTCATGAGAATAAGTTCATCAAAAGGATTAGAAGTACATCACCATACAAAACACAGTAATCTGTTCTTTGTATATGATGCTAGTATTTGAGAACCCAGGAAAGCCTTATTTAATAAACTGTGTCTCCTAACTTTAGGAAGAGGAAGACACACACACACATCAGTGATACAATGTAGACTCTACTAAAGAAAGCTTCTCCAAGCAATCTCATGCTCTTTCACTGCCCCCTCCCCCAGTCATTCTTATAAATCAGTATAGAAAAACAGCCCCAAAACTCTGACACAGATAAAGGGGAAGTCATCAGTAGTTGGTACATCAGTCAGAAGTATAAAGTAGACATGGTATCCCTGCTGTCAAGAGTCAAACAAGACTGTCCTAGCTTGAGTAACGAGATACTTTCCACATCTCACCCAGGCTTTTTAATCACCTGCTGTTCCTAGCTAAGCCATCCTTACCAGCTCATTCTCAGTCTCTTCTATGTAATATCTGCCCCAGAGTTACCCAAAATGGCAGTTTGAAAAGGCAGAGAATTCTTGATTTAACGAAAATCTACCAATTTTTTTAAACAAATTTCCAACACTACTACCAACTTTTAATCTACATATGCCCCACTCTGCCATCTATTTCCTTAAGTCACCTAATCACTTTCAAAATTATCTGACAAGGGCTGGAGTGACAGTACAGCAGGTAGGACATTTGCCTTGCACGCAGCCAACCCAGGTTCGATTCCCAGTAACCCATAAGGTCCCCCAAGCAACGCCAGAAGTAATTCCTGAGTACAGAGTTAGGAGTGACACCTGTGCATTGCTGGGTGTGATCCAAAAATCCAGTATCTATATATATGTGTATCTCTCTCTCTCTCTCTCTCTATATATATATATATATATATATTATCTGACAATTACATGCCATATAAGATTTACAGTCAGGGCCGCAATGGGCTAAGTGCATGCTTTATACACAGCAGACCTGGGTTAGATCCTTGACCCTGAGCACAGAGTCAGGAATAAACAATAAACTGTTCAGCAAAAACAGTAACACAACAAAAGACAAAAACAAAAAACAAAATTTACAATGAAAACTTCCATTAACCAGGAGTTTATGTTGTCTATTTTTGATTATAGTTTATAACCTATATTTTATTCCATTGGGGGTATTATGTCCTTTCCACAATTCATCCAACTGATGCTTCCTTCTCACTACATTTGCCAAACAAACTCAAACATAAATCTCACTCTGGGGTGGACAGCAGTGGTGCTACGGAGGCCATGTGGAACCCAGGGCCTATGCATACAAGGCATGCACTCCACCCTTTGAGCAATCTCTCTGGCCCCTTGAAGTCTCACTTTTTTCTGGGGGCCACCCCAAGTGGTTCTCAGGACTTCCTCCAGCAGGGCTCTGGGGACCATATATGGTGCCAGGGATAGAATCTAGGTTGGCTGTGTACAAGAGAAGTGCATAACACAATGTACTACTACTCTGGTCCCAAGTCCCACTTTTTAATGGGGAAATAAGGCTTACAGCTTCTGAAATACTTCCTTACTACCAACTAAAGTTTAAGTTTTTAAACATCAAATCATTTACCTTTTATCTTAAATATCTATATCCACATCTGGTGTATTCTACTACACTCCTCTATTCTCTAATTATCTCATTTCTTTCCTTAATGAGACCATGACAATTGAACTTTCATGGTTCAAGCTCTGGTAATAAAAGTAAATCATGTAAAGCAGACTTCAAATTTGTGAAAGAAGCATTTAAAGTACTTCTTCCCCTCAAAGTTAATATAAACTGATGCAATTCTACAGCTTTATTACCTTTAGTTCTCAGTTTTGTATCCCGTCTCTTTTTCCTTATTTTATGAGTATCCTCATCCTAGCCAGTTTTAATAACTTGAAGAAACTGTCTTAATTCAACTCAATAATTTCACATTTCAATCTTTCAGACCTCTTAAACAAAGCAGTGACTGGAGCCGGAGCAACTGTATAGCAGGTAGGGCATCTGCCTGTACACAGCCTACTTCGGTTCAATCCCCAGCACCCCATTTGGTCCCTTGAACATGCCAGGAGTAAGCCCTGGGCACAGGTGGGTGTGGCTCAAAAAAACAAAAACCCCCAAAGCAGTAACTTTCACCTAGGAAGTGAAAGATATGTATGGTATGAAAACAATATTCAAGGTCGTATTTCTTATTTATCAAATAGGTAAGAAAAATATTTTATTATTTTTTAATATTAACTAAAACTAGACAAAATCCTGGCCAGTGGAAAACTGTAAAAGACAATTAGGTGGGGATATAGCGCAGTAAGAGGTGCATGCCTGCTTGGCAGGGTTATCAACATTTCCAAGGTAAGAGATTTCTTCAAGTCTCTCAAAAGGGAATTCATCATGGCTGACCATGATGAATGAGAAGCACTACAACAGATAATAGTTCTGTTGCCTAATTAAAATGATATAAAATGAGTTAGAAACATCCACTCTCCATTTACAGATTTTTCTGTACTACCCATCCACTTAGAAGATAATGAACCAATGCCACATTAACAAATACTGACCTGTTTTTTTCTCCTACTAACCACTATCAGAATGTACCACCAACTCAATCTCTTAACTGCTTAAAGGAGCAGAAAATAAATTATTTTATTTGAAAGTATAAATTTTTTATTGGAAACTATCCTTCCAAGAGGATCAACCAAAGACAAATATAAACACATGCTACAGAAACGCAAGGTGATAGAAGCAGAGTAATCTTTAAAAAAAAAGAAAAATAGAAGGCCTAAAAGGAAAACCAATGCAATTTTAAAGGGATTTTAAAAACTGTACATGGAGATAATTTGAGCCTCAAAGGTTCTCAACTTTTATAATAAATGAAAAATAAACATTCAAGGTGAATATAATCACAAGTTGAATTCAGTAGATCAGGAGGAAAGGACACGACCATAAGAAATGGAGATATTGGGACTGGAGAAATAGCACAGCAGGTATGGCTCTTGCCCTGCACTTATGTGACCTGGGTTCTATGCCCGGCATCCCATATGGTCCACTGAGCCCAGCCAGGAGTGATCCCTGAGTGCAGAGCCAGGAGTAAGCCCTGAGCACAGACGGGTGTGGCTCAAAAAAACAAAAACAAACAAAAAACAAATGGAGCTACTAACTTGGAGCCACTCAAAATTCCCTTAAGAATGAAATACTGGGTCATTTTCTCCATTCCCACCATTCTCACGGCCATATGTGTGACTACTGTTTTCCCAACTGCTGAAGAAAATGCACCCATACCCACATCAGGAGTATGGCAATTTGGGGGCAAACATGGCTGGTAAAGTGAGTCCTGAACTAGGGAAAGCAAAATACGCAAGTATAAGCAGCTAAGGGTATGTATGTATGTCGAGGGGGTAAAGGAGAAAGTACAGAAACCCAGTCCTCACTGGGAGATGGGAAGAGGCAGGGAAAGAAGTGAGGGGCTGATGGAGAGGGAAACGCGACTGGAGGTGGGGGTGGCGGGCACCCTGGTACATTACCTGCTCATACTGTCAGGGTTGGTGCCCGTAAGGCCCATACAGCAGAGGCGGGGAACTCCTGGTAACTGGCGCCCCCCAAAATGGAGATGAGGTACATGCACTTGAGGGAGGGAACTAACGGGGTGCCCTCCAGGGTGGGGATGGCCAAGACGGGAAGATGCGGGGGGGGGGGGGAGGGGGGGTGTGGATGCCCGGGTGGGAGCAATGTTAGGGCGGAAGCTATAGGCTGGAAGGCCAGGCATGGCTTAAAGGGGGAAAGGAGCTGAGCCTCAGCCCTGCGGGGGAAGAGAGGTGCCTTTACCTGCAGCGGCCGTGGGGGGCCGGTTCGCCCCTCTTGCTGTCTCTCCAGCACCAGTTCCCCCTCCTCCAGCGCAACCTACCATGATGCGCCTGCCCGCCCCGCGTCCTCATTGGCCAGATCCCGCTGCCACTCACGACAAGCGAAAGGACGCAAAACAGCGCAAAGGGTGGGACTTAGAGAGCGCTTCCCCCTCCCCCGCCACCGCGCGTTAGGTTGAGAGCGCACGGAGAGGCCTATCCGGTTTCTAGGGCCGAGTCGAAGCCTGAAGCTCGCTTGTTGGGGGGGTGGCGGGAGGAAAAAAATGGGGGGGGGGTTGCCCAAGAGGAATGGGATACTGCTGCGAGGAAACTAATGCTGGAGACTAAATTCCATACCATCTACCCTGTCCTCTGCACACACACCGAGGAGCGGGGACTCGGGAGGGAGTGCTCCTCAGTAGGCCAACTCCGCCTCCCTCTGAGTCCCGGCCCGTGGCACTGCCGCTGTCAACCCTCGACCAGGGGAACACGATGCCACTCACTCCCCATCCGGACCCGGCGGGGCGCGGCGCGTCCACGGGCCGGCCCGCTCCCAGGGCCTGCATGCCTTGCACGCCGCCGCTGACCCTGGGCCGGCGGCTACAACTTTCTGCAAAGTACTAGCTGGCTGCCCTCTAATCACCCCCAGCCCCCTGACCTCCCGCACGCACAACTCCCGGCACCTGGCTTCCCGCCCCGCCGCCCCGCCCCTCCCCGCACACGGCCCACGCTCACCCGCGGGCCAGCGTCCGTGTTCGCGGGGCCACTTGCACCCACGGTGATCGCCAGCCAGACCGGTCAATCCCCGCGAGGAGACGCGAGTCGAAAGCCCCCAGAGGACACAGCTACTAAACGCAGTCTGCGCTTCCTGACAGTTTCCCCCAAAGTGGAACAAGCCTCCACACTGCGAGATCCCCGTGTCTGTGCTCCTGAGGGCAAATGATGAATGAGATCAACTGTCTTGAGATCTCCGCTATTTTTATTCCATTTATTTATTTTTGGTTCTTGGTCCACACCCTGGCGGGGGGCTCTGGGGTACCATATGGGGTGCCCGGGGACTGAACCCGGTCAGCCGCTAGCGACCTTAACCCCTAAGTCACTGCTGTGACTTAGAACTCCTATTTTGAATCACTAGAGCTGAGGGGTTCCCAAATTTATTGGGCCTATCACATCATTTTCACAAAAGCAAAATTATTCAACCCATTTCCCCTTCCATATCTACTTAGAGTGAACAGAAAATGAAAATGCTCCCCATTTGCACCAAAAGTGACTACCCCACCACAGCAGTACCTTCAGGGCGTCGCATGCTGCCAGCCATCATTTGATCTCCAGCACTATGCAGGAGTCACCACAGAGCATAGTACCAGGAATAGCCCTTGAGAACTAGGGAGCGGCGGGATGCCCAGCCCCCACCCCACCAAAACACCACTACCTCAAAGATATAAGGCATCTCCTATAGTCACCGTTCAATTCCCTGTCCCATTGATAGTCTTGCAATATATTAAGCACAGATTCAGGAGCTAGCAAATTAGCAATCAGATCAAGTCAACTTTCTTGTAGAGATGGAGAAGTTGAAGGACTGTGAAATAAAGTGGTAAAGTTAGATTTTGCATGCCTGACTCTTCTATTTCTGCTACCATGTCTTGTTTCATATTTTAATGCAAATGTTTGTCTAAAGAGAGAGAAGCTTCATTAAGTGACCTGTCCTCTATTAATCCATTCTGCTACCAAATTTACTGAAAAATATAGGAAGGTCAGATGGATCACCAGCTTAAAAACTTTCAAAAGATCCCTGTTACTAAAACTATGTATCTTTTTTTTTTACAATGTAATTCTTCCAGGCTGGAGGGATTGCACAGCGGGTTAGGCGTTTGCCTTGCAGGCCACCGACCTGGGTTTCATTCTTTCACTCTGGAGAGCCAGGCAAGCTACAGAGAGTATCTTGCCTGCACAGCAAAGCCTGGCAAGCTCCCCGTGAGCTATTCAATATGCCAATAACAGTAACAAGTCTCACAATTTGTTGTGAGATGCTGCTGGTGCCCGCTAGAGCAAATCAATGAACAACAGAGGACAGTGCTACAGTGCAGTTAAATCTTCCAAGCCATGAATATGGATATTTTTCCACTCCCTGGTTTTCTCTTAACTTTTTTTTTTTTTTGGTATATAGTGACAGTAAAACCATGTATCTTTAGGCTTTACTTTGCCTTTCCGGTTTTAATGCCCACTATATTTTAACATTCACTTACATGTGAGTCAAAAAAAGACAACTTACTATTGCCAACCACTATTTTTCTCTCATCTACACCTATCTAATGCTTTTGTCTTCATATAATATTTCATTTTAATATTGGTTTGCCTTATAAACTATTTGATATTTGATCTGCACCAAATATCTCTCATTATTACTGAGGATATGATACTAGGTAATACAGTGTTAGAGAACCAAAAAGGAGTAAGACTTAACCTAGCTTCAATGAACTGCCAACAGGAAGGAGTATATTTGTGTATATAATGCAGGGAGAAAGGTGTGATAAGGCCTGGCTATCAATAAGAAATACAAACAATTATAAGTGAAGTGTGCAATTATGCGACTATGAGGATCTTATAGGATCAGGTAAGAAAGGGGCTTAATTTACGATGAAAAGGTCTCAAGATCACACTATTTCACTATGTTCTCCATGTCTCTGACCTCCATTGGTTTCATACCAACTTCCTAAACCATTCTCTGCATTCCCATTGATTTTGTTTTGTGTCTTAGGCCTGGCAGTGTTTAGGAACTACTTTTGGTAGGAGACAATGTAGTGCCAGGGATCAAACCCAGACTCCCACATGCAAAGCATGTATTCCAGGCCTTTGCATCATCTCCATGGCCTGAGTAGCAGTACATAGGAGGTTGCACGTATAATTTAAACATTGGTTTGGTGATAGATTTGGAGTTATCAGTACCTAAGAAGTATTTTTTAAGAGTGGGGATTACCCAGAGAATGTCAAGAATAGATCAAATATGTAAATTACTGCTCCAATACTATTGGGAAAACAATAGAAAAAGTTGAGATTCATAAAGAACTGGAGAATTCATTTCCATTCCAAAGAGTGGCTGCTATTCAGCTCTGGTTAAACGTCTTATTTGTTTTCTGTTTTTGTTTTGGGGTCACCCACCTGTGCTCAGGGCTTATTCCTGGCTCTGCACTATGGGATCACTCCGGAAGAACCAAATGGGGTGTCGGCAATCAACCTTGGGTGGGCCATGTGCAAGGAAAGTGCCCTATCCACTTTACTATCTCTCTGGACCTAGCTCTGGTTAAGTTACCAAACATACCAAAAATCGAGCAAGAATTTAAGATTTTCCAAAAGTCAGAAATAGTTTTATGTAAATATTCAGGTTTTATTTTATTTTTGCTTTTTGGGTCACACCCGGCGATGCACAGGGGTTATTCCTGGCTCTGCACTCAGGAATTATTCCTGGCGGGGCTTGGGACCATATGGGATGCTGGGAATCAAACCCGGGTCGGCTGCGTGCAAAGCAAACGCCCTACCTGCTATGCTATCGCTATAGCCCCAATATTCAGGTTTTAGATAGCTAATATCTCTTTACTGTTTTTAACACTGTGTTAGGTTAAACAAAAATGGAGCTGGAAAAACAATTCTTAAATTTTTTTAATATAGATTAAGAAAAGCTGCTATGAAAAAGAAATCCAGAACAGTATGAAAATAAGGGCTGGGCAATAACTCAAAGAATTAATACATATGCTTTGCATTCTGGAAGCCTGGTTCAATCCCTGGAATGGCACGGTCTCCTGAGCACTGAGTAGGGAGTAGCCCCAAACTGCACCAGATCTGGCCCCAAAACAAAAATATAATGAAGATTCAGCATAATTAAGCCTACTAAGCAGGCAGGAAAGGAAAGGAAAGAGAAATAAAGAATGTGATATCACAGAAGCAAGTAAACTATTGGGGGAGGGGGGAAATAACAGATTATATCAAATAAAACAAGTAAGTCCCAATAAAAGAAGAACATTAAAACGTAAACCAGAGGACCATAGAGCAGGTGCCCTCACTTCAATCCCAAGTACCACATGGTTCCCAGTATATGGCAAGAAGCAACCCCTGAGTACCACTGGGCATGGCTCAAAATAATAAATATCCATGGGGAAAGGGGGGAGGGCTGGGAAGATGGCTCAAAGGGCTAGTGTCTGTGCTCTGTATGCATGAGGCCTGAGTTTCATCCCTGGCACTACCAGGAGTGACCCCGACCAATACCCCGGGGCGAACACCAGGAACGTAGCTCAAAAACAAGGAAAATGCCCACAGGATCTAATAACTGAAAACCTTCTTGATCTCAACCTTCTATGACACAGTAAAAAGTAAGTAATCCCAGGGCTGGAGTGATAGCATAGCAGGTAGGGCTTTTGCCTTGCATGTGGCCGCCCTAGATTTGATCCCCAGCATCCCAGGAATAATTCCTGAGTGCATGAGCCAGCAGTAACCCCTGTGCATTGCCGGGTGTGACCCAAAAAAAGGGAAAAAAAAAAAGCTAAGTAGTCCATGGGGCTGGAGCAATAGCACAGCAGGTAGGGAGTTTGCCTTGCACACGGCCAACCCAGGTTTGATTCCCAGCATCCCATATGGTCCCCCGAGCACTGCCAGGAGTGATTCCTGAGTGTATGAACCAGGAGTAACTCTGCATTGCCGGGTGTTACCCAAAAATGCAAAAAAAAAAAAAAAGGTAAGTAGTCCCATATAAGCTTTCATATCATTTGTCTTAAGTACTCTCCTACATGGGCTAGAGCGATAGCACAGCAGTAAGGCATTTGCCTTGCACGCAGCCAACCTGGTCGAGCCAGGTTCGAGTCCTCCGCCCCTCTCGGAGAGCCCGGCAAGCTACCTGTGACATATTCAATATGCCAAACACAGTAATAACAAGCCTCAAAATGGAGATGTTACTGGGCCCGCTCAAGCGAACAACGGGAGGACTCTCCTACATGGTATTTTATTTATATTTATACTTGGAGATAGAATGAGCTTTGAAGTCAGAGTTTTGGGTTCAAGTTTCCACTCCACAAAATAAATTAACCTTCCTGTTTTTTTTGTTTTTGGTTCGAATCTGATATTGCTCAGGGATCACTCCTGCCAGTGCTCAGAGAACATATTCAGTACCAAGATCAAAACCTGGGGCCGGCCATATGCAAGGCAAGTGCTCTACCTACTGTACTATGGCTCCCGCCCCAACCTTTCTAGTCTATTTCATTACTCTGTATGAAGAGGCATCAAGTTACAAGGCCATTAATAAGGATTAATAAACACCAAACACAGCTTATGGCATATAACTACTATACCCTTGCAGGAATTCAACAAATGTGGCTAAAAAGGTAACTGGGATGGGGTGGTGGGGGAACCACACAACTCCTGCAGAAATAACTACACTTTAGGTGCTACTGTATGAAGATCATATTCTGGCTTCCATAAACCTAAATCTGCTGTAGACAGTCTCAGTCACTAATACTAACTTTAACTGGAGTTATCTGCACCCTAGGTAAGATTCTCAGGGACTGAGATGGAAAGCACTTGCCATGGATGTGTGCCTTCAGTCAATCCCTGCAAAATATATACTATCACTATCACTATCACCCTATTTTTCATCGATTTGCTCGAACGGGCACCAGTAATGTCTCCATTCATCCCTGTCACGTGCCAGTGTAGCCCAATGGCATATTGGAGGCTCTTTCAGGGTGAGGGGAATGACGACCATCATTGTTCTTGGCATATTGAGTACACCACGGGTAGCTTGTCAGGCTCTGCCATGTGGGCGGGATACTCTCGGTAGCTTGCCAGGCTCTCCGAGAGGGATGAAGGCTTTTGGGGCAGCTTCTAATTGTCTGGTTCTCACTCTCAGAGAACCCAGCAGGCTACTGAGAGTCTCCTGCCCGCATATATTCCTGCCTGACTGGGAACACCTGTAAAGGTGATTAGAGGCTGCCCCAAAATATATACTTTGAAAAAAGATAAATAAAAGATTCCATGAATCCAAGGAAATGTCAAGATTCGCAAAAACTATACTCCTTCATCTCAGCGTTTTCAGGTGGCTTCTAGGACATTATTTTTTCTAATTTCTTTCTTCTACCTCTCTACTTCTCTTTCTCTAGGCTTCTCTACCAAAATTAAATTTTTGGAGTTTATCAAGTTTTGGTCCTAGATCCTTTCTTCTCATTCTGTACTCACCCCCACTCCACACATGAATGTCTAATTCAGAGGGCTGGGACAGTTCAGTGGCAGAAGTGGAACTACAAGTTCAACCCCTGGTGCCACCTGCATGTACCAAGTGCAACCCCGGCAGCTGTTAATTTGTACCGGGCAACTCTATAGCCTGAGATCTCTAGCACTGCAAGATATTTCCTACAGCATTGCAACTAAACGTGTGTGAGCACTGTGTTCAGGAGTGCAAACTCTTGTGAGCACAGCAACAAGCACTATGACCAGAGGGTATATGCAAGCACCACGACTAGAGAGTGTGACCCTCTCATGCAAGTGTGATGAGCACTCGTGCAAGCACCTCAAGTAAAAATGATCAAGCAGGGCTGGACTTCTAGATTCAAAAAATCAAAAAAAGGACCAGGGATGGGCTCAGTGGTAAAGCACTCGCCTTCCTTACATGTGTGCAGCCCTGGATTTGATTCCTAGCACTGCATGCCCACCCACTCCCGCCCCACAGCAACACCAGGTGCAGCTCAAAAGAAAACAAAAAACTCAGAACTCAAAGCTAGGAGACCAGAGCAACAGTATAGTGGGTAGGGTGTTTGCCTTCCCTAGTAACCCATATGGCGCCCCAAGCCTGCCAGGAGTGACCCCTAAGTGCAGAGTCAGGAATAAAGCCCTGAGTACCACCGAGTGACCCCCAAATCAAAATCAGACAAAAAAAGGAAAAAAAGAAAACCCTGTGCCAGGGAAACAGCCTTATGAGCTGAGTGCAGACTTTAGACACAGGAGGCCCAGGTTCAACCCCTACACCATGTGATCCCCAGAACACTACTACTAGGAGCTACACCAGAGCACAGAGTCAGGAGTAGCTCCTGAGTTGGGGCTGGAATTATAGTACAGTGGGTAGGGCATTTGCCTTGCACGCAGCTGACACAGGTTCAATCTGCAGCATCCCAAATGGTCTCCTGAGCATCGCCAGGAGTAATTCCTAAGGGCATATCAGGAAGTGACTCCTGAGCATTGACAGGTATGACCCAAAAAACAAAAAATAAAAACAAACAAAGAGTAGCTCCTGATCATCAACTAGTGTGGCTCCCTGATATAATGAGCAACATGATTAGAGGGAAGGGAAAAGGGGCAGAGAGAAAAGAATGTCTACTTTGTATATATGGACTCCATTATTATTATTTGCTTCTTTTTTCTGCAGTGAGGACTGAATAACTCATCATATAAGTGTTTGACCCCATTAGAATGCAAGTTCCACAAGGGTAAGGGCTGTGTCTGATCTGTTTATTACAATATTCTCTCTGCTTACTAGGTGGTAATGGATATTCAATTTTTTGTTGAAGAAATGCATTTCCAACTTTTGGCCAATGGTATGCCTGAGTGGGGTTCTGGAGGAACAGTAGGGAGGTTTCCAAGCAGAAGCAATGGCTTCCCTTCCCTACAGAATAAGGAAATAGTTAATAGCACATTTCCTACCTGAAAATGTTCAGAAGTTTCTTTAGAGGACTTGCAGAAGATAGAGCCTTTACATGCAATTCAAAGAGGCTGCAAGAAAATATAGGTTTTTCCTAATGTGTGAGAACCACTGTTGAAAGTAATGAAATTTCAGTTATCTCCTTGAGATTTGGGACCATAAAGCTCAGGGGTGGACAAGTTAAAGCTGTAGGAAGAGCAAAACAGATGTGAAAATAAAAGCATAGGACATAGATGTGTTTTGTTTTGCTGGGCAGGAAATCCAGCTGTGCTCAGGGCTTACTCATTGCTCTATATTCAGGGATCACTCTTGGCGGTGCTAGGGGACCCTCTGGGTTGCTGGGAATCGAACCCAAGTCTGTTGCATAAAAAGTAAGTATCTTTCTTGCTGTATTATCTCTCCAGCTCCAGTACATGGATATTTGGGAGGCCATCAATGCTCAGGGGACTACTTCCTGCTCCGGTTCCAGGGCTACTCCCACCCTGGTATGTAAGGGACCAGGTGATACTGAACCCCCTGGGCCGGAACAATAGTATGGTGAGCCTGGAGTTTGCCTTGCACCTGGCCGACCTGAGTTTGATCCCCAGGATCCCATATGGTCATCAAAGCACCACCAGGAGTAATTCCTGAGTGCAGAGCCAGAAGTAACCCCTGAGCATCACTAGGTATGACCCAAAAAGCATAAAAAATAAATAAAATAAACTTGAACCCCCCACATGCAAAGCATGCACTAAAGCACCACCAAGAGTAATTCCTGAGTGCAGAGCCAGAAGTAACCCCTGTGCACCACTAGGTATGACCCAAAAAGCATAAAAAATAAATAAAATAAACTTGAACCCCGACATGCAAAGCATGCACTTCTGTTCATTAAACCATCTCTTGGGCCCTGTGGATTTAGTGTTAAGCCAATCTTTATGTATACATAAATATATATATATATATATAATTTTTTTACAGTAAAATGGTGAAGTTTTAGGCTAATTATGAAGACAAAAAGAAGAGTCTTACTTTTTAGGGCACTGTCCTTTGGTTCAAGTAAGATCAAATCTGGAAAAGTTACTCTCTAATCACATGGTCACCAAGGTGAAATGTTATGAGTCTCAGGTGGGGATATTCCTCCAGCTCAATAGACTCAGTTCTCTAACAAACTGGAGTTCTCTTACCCCACTTTGAGGTACTCAACCTAAGTAATAACATGCATAATTCTCCTGATCCCCTTTTTCTTTTTCTTTTCTTTCTTTTTTTTTTTTTTTTTTTTTTTTTTTTTTGCTTTTTGGATCACACCTAGCGATGCTCTGGGGTTACTCCTGGCTCTGCACTCAGGAATCACTCCTGGTAGTGCGCAGGGAGCCATAAGGGATGCTGGGAATCGAACCCAGGTTGGCCCTGTGCAAGGCAAATGCTGTGCTATCGCTCCAGCCCCTCCTGACCCTCTTTAAGCTACCCAAACCACTCTAGCATATCATATTTTATCTGGGCCAAATAAACATACATCTGTTCAATCTAACAGAAAAAATATAAATATGTATTTAATTACCCCAGGGATTGTTCACATTGCAACATTTTTATTTCAAACCTAGGTGGAGGGGTTGGAGAGATTGTACAGTGGGTAGGGCTTGCCTTGCATGCAGCCAACCCAAGTTAGATCCCTAGAAGCCAATATAGTCTCCCAGTACCACCAGGAGGATCCCTGAGTGTTGAGCCAGGAGTAACCTCTGAGACCACTTATGGCACCCAAACCACATATATAAACAAACAAAAGTATGTAGAGAGGTGAGGAAGTAAATGGGGGTGGGAGAAAAAAGAAACATTTGGCAGCAATGTTATTATCATGACCCTTAGCGACAGCAAAGTGATAGAAGTTTAGTGGACTAGTTTGACTTGAGTTGGTTTTTAAAAAGTTATTTGCAAACTTGAATAAGCTTACATAATCTTATCCTCAAAATAACTAAAGAAACAAAATATTATTCTTTTTTCCCTTTTAAGAGAGAAACAAAGACAAAAAAACAGTTTATATTCTCAAGGTTGTATAATATTTTTGTTTTTGGGGGAGGGGGTTTGACTTTTTGGGTCACATCCAGCAATGCTCAAGGGTTACTCCCAGCTCTGCACTCAAAAATTATTCCTGGTGGTGCTCAGGGGACCATATAGGATGCCAGGGATCGAACCCATCATGTGCAAGGCAAATCCTCTGCCCTCTGCACTACTGCTCCTGCCCCAATTGTTAAAGGTGCAGTTTCAACAGATTCCTGAATGCTTATATTTGTCAAATGGCAGGGGGAGGGGAGTTCTCCTGGGATCAGAGAGATAGCTCAATATGCCGGAGCACATGCTTGGCATGCAGGAGGGCCCAATTTAATAGTGCATATGCTCCTTCAAACAACAGGGGCAGCTCCAGAGCACTCCTGGGTGTGGCCCAAAACAAACAAGTGAAAAAACCAATTGGGAGGGTACAAGAGGAAGGGTTTTTCAAGCCATGCAGACCAGAATCATCCTCCTGATTAAGTATTCTTGGATTTTTCTCTTCTGTAAAAATGAAACTAACATCACATACATTTCAACTTACGATTAAAAGATAATTACAAGGCCAGAACCTCAGTTCAAAGGGCTAGTGAAAATATATATGTGGGAGGCCTGAGTGGAATCCTGTGGTCATAAAATTCCTGAGTGACCCCTGAAAGTACTGAAGCTGCGAGTAGCTACCGAACCCTAAAATTCAATAAATAAAAGATATTGACATGGGCCAGAGAGATAGTACAGTGGTTAAGGTGCTTGCCTTGCATGCAGATAACCCAGGATTGATTCCTGATACCACATATGGTTCCCAAAACATGACCAGAAGCGATCCCTGAGCACAGAGCCAGGAGTAAGCCCTGAGCACTGGGTATGGTGCAATACTCCACCATCAGCCCCCAAATCGGGTACTACAATGTTTGGCACATAGCAGGCAAAAAATAAAACAAAAAAAACTTCATTATTTCCTGTGCAATAGTAGCACTAAAGTTTTCTCTTAAAGCAAAATTATCCTTAGTGACTTGGTAGGGCTCATCTAAGGAGAATACAATGGGAGACTGAAACAGATGTAAAGTTTCACAATTCGATCAAGACAGCTACACAGACGAAAGGACTGGGGCTAGGGAGATAACAGAGCGCATAGGGTGGTTGGCTTGCACGTGCCAGATCCGGGTTTGATCCCCAGCATTCCATATGGTTCCCCAAGCCCCACCAGCAGTGATTCCTGAGCACAAAACCAGGAGTTACCCCTAAGTAATCGTCAGTTGTGGCCCCAAAACAAAAATCAAAAATGTGGATTCTGGTATGACTGTATTGAGAATATAACCTTTCAACCACAAAACCAGGAAGAGAAGGCAGAGAGATTGGGCAGGAATCAAGCACCTGCCTCAGGTGCAGCCAAACTGGACTAATCCCTGAACCATAGAAAGTCCCTGAGCACTGAACCAGGAGCACACACTGAGCATCAGGAGGTGTTGCCCCCAAGCCCCCCACCCCCAAGCAACACAAAACTATGATGACCTAAACTAGCAGTGTTTTAGGTAACTACAGGTATGAAAAAACGTTTCATTTTTTGTTAGATATGACACTAGGCATCTCATAATATGGACCCCTTAGTTCCCAAAGCCTGCTAGTGAGAATTTGAGCTAGTGAGGTCAGAGCTATAGTACTGGAGGTAGCGTGCTTGCCTTGTCTGTGGCTGGTCCAGGTTTGATCCCCGATACTCCCTGTGATTCCCCAAGTTTTGCCAGGAGTGACTCCTGAGACCCCTGGGAGCGAAACTAGCTGGTCCAGGTTTGATCCCTGACACCCTCTATAATACCCCAAACTTTGCCAGGAAGAGATCCCTGAGCAGGAGTAAGCCTTAAGCATAGCTGGGTGTGCCCTCACTCTCCCTACAAAAAAAAAAAAACACTGAAAATTTTAAAATAATAAAATAAAGCCATAAATAAAGCACTGCTTGCGGGGAGAAGAGGAGATAGAAACAAGGATCATGCAGTGCTGGGGATCAAACTCAAGCCTCCAAGCATGCAAAGCACGTGTTCAGCCCATTGAACTATCTCTCTGGCCCTAATTAAAATTTGTTTTGTGTTTAGAGGCAGGGAGGTTGGGTCCACTCCCAGTTGTGCTCAAGGGTTAATCCTGTCTGTACTCAAGGATCATGCCTGGTAGTGCTGAGGGAACTTTTATGTGGTTCTGGGGATCAGAACCTAGCGGGCCACATGCAAGTGCCTTAACCCCTCTCTTGAAGGACCCCACCCACTTTTAATTTTTAAATAGGAAGCACACCCCACAGAGCTGGGGATGCTGCTGCAATGGTAGGTGGTCACTTCACTGGTACATGACAGAGTTCAGTTCCATGCTGGGGAGTGACAATGCTAGGGGGTTCCCAGGGCCATGGCCAGCGAGTAGCTTTAGCAGTTGAGCTCAGGGCCTTGCATATGCAGGTCATGTGCTCTACACTAAGAATCCATATCCTACCCCTCCCGCTCCCCCAACCCCGTGTTTTACCCTTCATTCCTTTCCCTCAAGTTTACTAATTCCTTTTCTTTCCCCCTTTTTCTGGGGAGTGAAGCCTAGTAGCTCTTTATTTATATAACAATTCTCGTGAAACCTAGTGCTTGGGTCGAGGGAATACAGGGGTAAGTGCTTGCCTTGTCTGAGGCTGGGCCCTGCAAAGGGTCACCCAGACACCACCAGAGGTCACTCCTGAGCACTGTCTCCTATGTTCTAAAAACAAAACCAAAAATTTTTAAAGGGGGGGAAGAGGAGGGAACTGAACAATATGTTCATGTACCTGGTAGACCCTATTAAAAATTCCAGAAAAGGTTTTCCAGTCATTCAGTTTAGACAGGTACTGAAGATATGATAAAATCATGTTTCAAGTTCCACTATGCTGGGGACTCTAAATTGGCAGCCCAAGAAGTGAAATTATTGGTTTCTTCTAGAACCAACCAAATAGAAATTCCCACTATTTCCATCTATTCCCACTATTACTATCACTAAGGGGACAATGCACCTATGAATAACCATCTTCCAAAGGAATAACCACCGTCTACCACCAAATGCAGTGTATTCCCAGAGTACAGTGGGAGGGGGAAAAAAAAGCATGGACTTGGGAGATGCAGCAAAGGACTGAGCGCATGCTCTGCATATGGGAGGCCTGGATTAAACCCCCAGCACCACTTGGTCCTTTGCTATTGCCAGGAGACTCTCAAGTACAAAGCTAAGAGCAGCCCTAAAGCACTGACAGGAATGCCCCTGGCAAGGAAGGAAGGAAGGAAGGAAGGAAGGAAGGAAGGAAGGAAGGAAGGAAGGAAGGAAGGAAGGAAGGAAGGAAGGAAGGAAGGGAGAAAGAAAAGAAAAAGAAAAAGAGAAGGGAGAAAGAGAGAAAGAAAGAAAGAAAGAAAGATAGATAGATTCCTAAGGTTGATATGAAAGCTTAAAAAGATGATCTGAGAAACCAAAAACACTATAGTTCTTATTCTTTTTTCTTTCTGGTTTTGGGATTACACCTGTCTGTGCTCTGGGTTTACTCATAGCTCTCACAAAGGGATTAGTCCTGGTGGGACTCCAGGGACCATATGAAGAGAGGCAGGGATTGAACCTAGGCCAGTCACCTGCAAAGCAAATGCTCCATCCCTGTATTTTATCTCTGGCTCTAAGTGCTTTATTTATTTGTTGTTTTTATTTGGTTTTGGCTTTTTTTTTTGGGGGGGGAGGGGGTCATACCCAACTTGCTTAGGGATTACTCTTGGCTCTGTGCTCAGGAATCATATCTGGCAGGCTCAAGAGACCATAATGGAGTGCTGGGGATTGAACCCATGTCAGTTGCCTGCAAGCAAGTACCTGCAATATTGTGTCTCTGGCCCCTCTAAGTGCCCTGGGCTAGAGACAGTACATGGATTAAGGCAACTGTTTGCCTTACAGATACCTTGCAGACGCTAGTTGCACCCCTAATACAAAGCCCCTAATCACCACCAGGAATGACTCCTGAGCACTGAGCCAGGAATAGCTGTTGAGCACCACCATGTGTGGCCCTAACCTCACTCCAAATATAATAAAGTCTCCTGCTCTGGGGCATACCAAAAGTACAGTGGGTATAGTGGGTAGAGCACCTGAGCACAGCCCAGGTTTACTGGAACCTGGAACCTCCCCAGTATGATCAGACCCCAAACCTACCAGGAGCGATCTCTAAGCAAGAGCCAGGAATAAGCCCTAAGCACAGCCATGTGTAGCCCCAAAATGAAACAAAAGTCTGCTGCTCCAATTTGAAGGCAAGAACTGTGACACCAGGGTTGGGGTGGGGAAGTCAAAGGGCTGCAGGGCTTTGCCCTGATACCACAAGGTCCTCCACAAGCCACCCAGCATCTTGCCAGGGTGTAGCCCTAAAATAAACAAAAAGAACTAAAACAGTTTACCAAAGCAATAGTATAGTGGGTAGGGCGTTTGCCTTGCATGCAGCAGACCCGGGTTCGATCCCCGGCATCCCATACGGTACCCCAAGCACCACCAGGAGTAATTCCTGAGTGCAAAATCAGGAGTAACCCCTGAGCATCACTGGGTGTTATCCAAAAAGCAAAAATAAATAAAGTTTGACTACTTTTGCTCCATATTGCAAGACCTAGTTTCTTCAACTGAGAATGGCAACCCCATACAGGTCAGTTTTGTAAATGAATGAATATTGTATTTTGTTGTTGTTGTTTAAATTTTCTTTTGGGACCACACTGAGCAGTGCTCAGTGCTTACCCCTATCTCAGTAATCAGGGACCACACTTAGTAGGGATCAGGAAACCATATGGGGTGTGTTGAAGATTGAACCCAGTTAGGCTGGGTGCAAGGCAAGCACCTTACCTACTCTACTATCATTTCGGCCGTCAAAGTTTCTTATGATTTATTATCACTGAATATTTAACTTGTAAAAGTTTTTCTTTTGTTTTGGGACACACCTGACAGTGCTTAGGGCTTACTCCTAGTTCTTCACTCAGGGATCACACCTGATGAACTCAGGGGACTACATAGGACCGAATCCGGGTCAGCTGTATTATTGCCTCCCCACATGTAAATCTATTTTTATACCTACATACCCAGGGTCACATTAAAATTTCTCAGGCAGATGGGTAAGGAATGGAAAAAGTTTAAGTCTGACTTAAATAACCAAGAAATTAGATAATGATAGAAAGTCACGAATAAAAGGGCAGAAGTTAGTTATAAAAGCAACCTCTAGAAAGACTGAAGTGATAATATAGCCAGTAGGGTGCTTGCCTTACTCCCAGCTGACCCAGGTTCAATCCCCGCCATCCCATACAGTCTCCCAAGTACTGCCAGCAGTAATTCCTGAGTCAGAGCCAGGAGTTACCCCTGAGCATCACCAAGCATGGCTTGGTGATGAAATGAAATGGCCTCTAAAGAAATCTCAAAAACTAAAGTATTTAGGGGGCTAGAGAGAGTACAGTAGGTGTTTACCTTGCACATACCCAACCCAGGTTGAATCCACGACACCCAATCTAGTCCCCTGAGCCCCACTGGGTGAGACTCAAAAACCAAAAAAGCAAAAAAAAAAAAACCCCTGTAGTTTGAATTCAAAATATTCAGTACCAAAAAGGTTGAACTTATTTTGCAATAAAAATACAATAGAAGTCCAAAAGGCAATATAAAATGGCACATACTTTGTACTTGGGAGCCATGGGTTTCATCTCTGAACTAGCAGGAGAGACCCTATGCATAGAGCCAGGAGTAGCCCCCAAAACACTGCGAGGTGTGACCCCCAAACAGAAAACAGGAAAAAAAACTAAACTGAAACTGCATACACACAATAGCTCATACATGTCAAAACTGAGACATTAAGGGAAGAAAGAAGTGTTGTAATTTTTTCTTAATCTAAAATTTAGAATATAGTAAATGCTAAAGAAATGTTTAGATAATAGAGGTAAAGTTCATATAATAGCTACAGAAATACAACTGTCCTTGGGTACTAAGTACCAAGCAAGAACATCTTGAAACTTAAGGATCTTTTTATTCACCTTAAGAGGACTCAGCAAGGAGAGGGTGCTTTGCATGCAGAAGGCCTCCCTGGGGTCTAGCCCCTGTATGTCTCCCAAACACCACCAGGAATGACCCCAGAGCAATGTCAGTGTGTTCCCCCAAAAAACAAAAAGGCTGTGGCGAGAGAGAAGCAAAAAGGCCCAATGTCAGTAAATGATAAAAGAAAAATAAGGAATGAAAGAAATAGTACAGCAGGGAAAGTGCTTGTCTTGCACACAGTCAACCAGGATTCTAACCCTGGCACAAACAAGGTCCCCTGAGCACCACTAGGATTGATTCCTGAGCACAGTCAGGAGTTAATCCCTGAACACTGTTGGTGTGGACCAAAGCCTCCCCTCCTCCCCCAATTTTTTTTTAAAAAGAGTGTGAACAAAATTGCAATAGGTTAGGAGGGAAAACAACAACAACAACTTTGTGAATAAAAGAATAAAAAAGAAGAGATATAAAAAGTTACAGTGAGGCAGGAGAGATAGTTCAAAGGCTAGAGCACATGCAGGGGTCCCTGGTTCGATTCCTGGCACTGCCGGGTGCAAAACCCAAGAACTGAGCCAGGAGGAGCTCCCAGCACCACCAAGGTGGTCCAAATACACACCACACACACACACACACACACACACACACACACACACCCTGGAGATATGGCTCCATGTACAGCGTTGCATGTGTGAACACCAACAACAAAGATGAAGGAAGCTATGAAGTAGTATCCAAAAATCAAATGCTAAAGGTAAAAATGTAAACATGAGGTTGGCTCCCATAGTGCAAAGGTTGGTCATGAAAAGACATGTAGATCTAGGAGTGCAGGTCCAAAAGGAGAGCGACTCTTGGGGGGGGTGGGGAGGGGTGTTCAGGAGAGAGGAGCCAGAAAGAGATGTTTTCTACTTATTCCTCAGGCACTGAAGTCAATACAAGCTCAGAACACAGCTCAATCTTTGCAGGGCTGTGGGCACACCTTATTTTCAAAGTATTTAGTATTCATTTGAATGCTATAAAAATGTTACAATCCTTCCACAGATGACTGTATCAGATCTCATTCTTTGAGTAAGCACAGTTCTTGGCTCAAATTAATTGTGACAATTCTGCTTTGAAAATACCAGAGAGAGAGAACAGGAGGTAAAGTGCATTAACCTTATATGTGGTTCATCCTGGTTTGATCCCCAGCACCACAAATGGTCTTCCAAATACTGCCAGGAGGAGATCCTAAACACTGCTTAGTGTGCTCCTTCCTCCCAGAAAAAGGGGAAAAAAGATATTTCTAAAGGAGATGTATACAAAGCCTTCTTTTTTTTTTGGGGGGGGGGGGGGAATTGGTTTCTAACACTCCCAAGCACTGTTCAGGAAACCTGGGGGCCACTCCCAGAAATACTAGGTTTAGCTATGAGGTTTAGATATGAGGTTCTAGTTCCACTGGTGATACTAGGGACACTTAGGGCCACAGCTGGTGATGCCCACCAGAAACCATTACTGTTTTGGGGGTGGGGTGGGGGTCACAATCTGCACTGCTCAGGAATCATACCTGGCAGTGCCACAAATGGAACCCAGTCTGTTGCCTGAAAGGTGACCTATAGTATCTCTCTGGTCCCAAGGAATCACATTTATTTATTTGTTGCTTTTTGGGTCACACCCTGGGCTGGAGCAATAGCACAGCAGGTAGGGCATTTGCCTTGAGCACAGCCAGCCCTGCCGAGCCAGGTTCAATTCCTCTGCCCCTCTCGGAGAGCCTGGCAAGCTACCGAGAGTATATCGCCCTCACAGCAAAGCCTGGCAAGCTACCTGTGACATATTCAATATGCCAAACACAGTAACAACAAGTCTCAAAAATGGAGACGTTACTGGGCCCGCTCAAGCAAATCGATGAACAACGGGAGGACGGTGCAGTGCAGTGCAGTGGGTCACACCCGGCGATGCTCAGAGGTTACTCTGGCTCTGCATTCAGGAAACACTCCTGGCGGCGCTTGGGGGACTATATGGGATGCTGGGGATTGAACTCAGGTCAGTCACATGCAAGGCAAACACCCTCCCCGCTGTACTATTTCTCCGGCCCTGCAAGGAATTACTTTGAAAGACATGATCTGTCTCAGTGCTGGAGAGACAGTACAGCAGGTAAGGCCCTTGCCTTAAATTTATCAGACTGGGGTTCGATCCTCAATATGACATATGGTCTACCGAGAACCTCCAGAAGTGAACCCTAAGCTCAAAGTCTGGAGTAAGCCTTGAGCACTACTAAATGTGGCTCAAAAAAAAAAAAGCAAGCATGTGGCCCCCAAGCACCACCGGGAGTGATCCCCTAAGATCAGAGCCAAGAGTATGCCCTAAATACTGGTGGGTACGGCCCCCAAACAAACAAACAAAAAAAAGAATGATCCCCTTACCATCACACCTTACCTATCAGAAATCCAGCCTTTCAAATTAAAAGTCCAATTTTCCCTGTTATAACCCAAACTGCAGTGGTGGTTACCACGATGCCAAGATTCTTCACATGCCATCACCCAGTAGTGTGGCAGAGAGGCCTACCACAAGAAATACAAGGACTGTGTACACCAGTTCAGCAGACACATTTTCCATCCATATCCAAGATGATTTAGTTGACTTGGGGAAATGAAAAAACCCAAAGACCAGATGCAGGGTCCAGAGATAATACAGGGGGTTAGGCACTCGCATTGCATATGGCCAACCACAGCTGGGTCCCCAGCACCATGAATATGATCTCCCAAGCACAACTGGGAGTGATCCCTGAACACAAGTAGGTGTGACCCAAAAAAACAAAAATAACATAAGAAAACAAAAAAGTCACCAAACGATCAAATACACAGGAAAAATCATAAGTGGAGGTGGAGTGTATTAAAGGCATCTAAATAAGCCCATCAAATCCCTTATCCTGATCATTACTTTTATTTTCATGGTAAACCTTCCCCGACCTTGAACGCATACTGCCCTGCTACTCTTGCAACCCAGGTCAAGTGAAAAAAAAAAAAAAGGGTTTTCCGCTCATAACTCTCTGTAAGGGTGGAATTACAACCCACCCCCCCAAACTAAAAATGAGACATTTCCTCATCCTGGCCTAATAAGGTGGACCCCAACTGATTGCGAAACTTATCTAGTGGCCAATCCAAAAGAAATTTCTAATGGGCAAGCATTACCTAATGGGTGGAAGAGATTTCTCCAAACTCACCCTCCAGGAGTTCAAGTGCCCCATAGCAAGAAGGACTCGGTCGGTGAGTCCCCCACGGTGTTGACAGACTCAGAGGCACATCAGAACAAAAATCTCTAGGTGCTAGTGGGATGATGGGCCGCCGCGGACATCGATAAAAGCAGCTTCCCTGGTTGGCGTTGGGGGCTTTCCGCTAGGTAGTACACTCTGAAAGGTACCAAGGTGCAAGGCTTTGATTTCTGGCTCACCGGGTTCGGTCATTAAGGAGTCGGTCTAGAGAAATGCCAGCACACCTCCGCACTGCCACCCTCCACCTCTTCCTGGGGCCCTCGGGTCGCTTCGTGCCTGCCTCATAGCTGGGCGCCGCTGCCTCTGCACAGCTGCTGCAGTGGCAGAGCTAGTTCCTGCGACACTCGAGACAGGTAAATAAAGAAATTGCATTTGCTGAGAGGCAGGGGGAGGGGTCTTCTGCCAGGGAAGAGTTTACATAATGCAACAGCAAAGACAGGGAGCTCTGCAGACCAGTCAATGGGGACGCAAGGTTGTCCAACCATCTCGAAATACTCTCCAACGGCCTGTTTTTCCTCCCCCGACGAAGTGATCGCAACTAACCAGCTGCTTACGCTCACCACCCCGTTTCCCTATCCTCCTTTATTATTACAATTAAAAGGGAAAAAAGCGCACCACCACCACCACCACCGCGCGCCCCTCCTCCCACACACACACACCCCCACTTCTGAGAGCCAAAGTATGGAATAACCAAACAGAGGCGGGGAGTTTTCCTTCGCTGGAAGGGGCAAGGAGCACAAGGAGCTGCCTCCGATCTACATACAGCACGATCGGGAGTGCAATGACAAGTTCTACAAACGCCACAGCAGCCCCGGCCGTGCCCTGGGCGGCTCGGCGGGGCTCGGGCCCCGCGGTCCCCGCAGCCACCCGGTCTCTCACAAAGGAGAGTGGTTTAGTCCAGAGCATTCCCCAGCACCTGATTCCCCCCAGCACCCTCGCCCCCGCCCCCAACACACACACATACACACACACAACAACAACAACTGGGGGCCGGGCAGGGGCGGGGGAGAGAGGAGGAGGATGAGTTATTAGAACCAAGGTTAAGAGCCTTAGCCGGTGCAAAGGCGCTCGGAGGCCCCGTATCCAGCGGGCGTGGCGGGAAATGTACCTGAACAAGTCCTGGGGCTTCCTTTCCAGCCAGCGTTTCCACTCACCCTTTCGGAGAACAAGGCGCCTTCCGGCGCAGCATGGCCAGCCCTCGCGTCACCCTAGCTTGCTAGTAGTCCATTCTCCCCAGGCCCCGCCCACCTCCGCCCGCATCTCCCAATGGCAGGGTCGAGTTCCGGGCTCGTCCAGCAGGCTAGTGTGAGCGCCATCCAGGAAGTCTCTGGAGGGTGGGAGGTCCTAGAAGGCTGAGAAAGGGTCCATAGGCAGCCACAGATATGCCTGATTGAAAATAAAATCTGGCGGCAGCTCGCCCCTGACGGCTCGCTTCCCCGACGCGCAGGCCGCTCGGCTGGGTTTTTAACCCCTGCCGTTAGGGGCGCTCTACATTCCGCATTTACTTACCTGTTTCTCGGAAGCCATCTTGGGTCGGGCTGGCGCCTGCCCGGAGGGAGTAGTGGGGGTGGCGGCACCGGAGGAGGCCGAAGGAGGCTGGAGCCCGCGGGGCAGTCTGTCGGACTCAGCCCAGCCTCGACTTGCTCTCCTTTATTCAATCAGACTGTGCCTCAGTCCGGATGTGAAAGTCTAGGGATCTTGCCGAATGTGACTGTGCACAGACACCCAGCACCCCCGCCGCGTAGGTGTGCTCTAACCCAATCATAGGGGGGAAGAAAATGCATTTCTGGGATGAGAGTGGATGCGCCCGGTTCCCAGGAGGATCCTTATCCTTCTTCCTTGGGATAGGCGATGACCAGTTAGGGGATGCAGCTATTCCAGATGTTTCTCAAGTCCCCGACTGCGCGTGCAAGTTTTCCAGAGCGCTGAAGAGAATCGAGTCAACGGGGAATGCTTGGGGTTAGGGAAAATCTTCAACGATTTTAAAAAGACCGAAATTCGAACAGTCCAAAACCTACTTGTTTACACACACACAGCAAAATGATAGCAGTCTTAAGAGAAGCAAAGGACGTCCTTCTTATTCTTCTTGTCTAGAAGAAACTAGCTTATAAAAGTGTAATAGAAAGCGGAATGGGTACAATTGGTCTAATCATGTTACCTGGAATATTTAGGTTTAGATTTTTAAAAATATACAACCTCCTATGGTCCTGGCCTTCAGTAACTAATCCAATTAATATTCATCTCTTGAAGAATGACTATTATTCTTCACATTGGGATGGGAAATTCACTTTCACCTTTGCCTGATGATTCTTCCTGACCGTTTCACGCAGAATGTTCACAATGAACCACAGCTCATAAATTTACAGACTTTTCCGTGTTTTCTAAAAAAAACTAGCAAAATACCCAAATACCGAAGGTTACCAGTGGGCCTTGCTTTTCAAGCCTACTTTCCCCCGTGGACACGCATGGCGCTTGCGTCTTTGCTTATTTCCATTCTGGAGAAACCTGTGTTCTCTCTGGAACATGTACTTCTCCCTTTCTCTCCCCTCATGTCTTTCTAAATGTTTCAATAAGAACTATCTTCACAAAAAAGTTATCAGTGGTTTATATAATAGAATTAGATGTGAGATTTTGGTGTAAAAGGATATGCTCCGTGCTAGGGATATGGTTCAGTAAGTGACAGAGCACATACCTTGCTTGTGCGAGGCCCTAGGCTTGATTCCTGGAACCCCATAATCTCTCCTGATTCTGCCAGTAGCAGCCCATGAGCACCAATATGGGAGTAGCTCCTAAGTACTACTGTGAATGACACAAAAACAAAATGCTCCAAAACACATGGGCACTGCTGGGAGTAACGTCCTGTGCAATGTAAAAGGAATAAGCCCTGACCAAACAGCATGCAGCTATGGAGGGAGGAAGGAAGGATAAATGAAAGAAAGGGAAGGGATGAAGGGGAAGGAAGAGGAGGGGAAAGGAAAGGAGAAGGGAGGAAGGGAGGGAGAAAAAGAGGGAAGGAAAGGAAGGAAGAAGGGAGGGAGAGAAGAAGGAAGGGAGGGAAGGAGGAGAGAGCAAGGAAGGAAAGATGGGGAATGAAGGAACTTCTTGGAGATAACTCAAAGGGCTAAAGCACACGCTTTACTCCAGAACCTCATGGTCCACTGAGCACTGTGGGTTCACAAGCACTGCTGGGTATGTTCCCCGACCCCACCCCCAAATAAAACCTCTTGGACAGAGATCACAAAGTTTTATTTTATCATGGGGTAAGGGAATAAGTGAACCCCAAACTAATCAGTCTCAAATCTATTTTGGAATGAGGTAAGATTTTAAAAACAGGATCAATCAAAGCAATACCTCAGTGGTCTTCCATTTCTTATGGTACAGTTTCAGAATTACTATTTTAGCGTGGCTGAATCCTATATAAAATGATTGTATCTCAGGACAAAGAATGCAGCACGTAAGGAACTTGTCTTGCATGCAGCTGACCCAGCTTCAATACCCAGCACATCATATGGTATTCTAAGCTTTGCCAAGAGTGATTCCTGAGCATAAAGCCAGTAGTAAACCTTGAGCACTGCCAAGTGAGGGCCCAAAACCAAAATAGGGACTGGAATGATAGTAGAATGGGTAAGGCATTTGCCTGGCACACAGCCAAACCAGATTCAATCCCCAGCACCCCATACAGTTCCCTGGGTGTGCCGGTAGTGATCCTGAGTGCAGAGCCAGGAGCAAGCCCCGAGCACTGTCAGGAGTGGCCCCCAAACAAACAAAAATAAATAAATTTAAGAAAGAGTAAAATGATTTTATCTCAAGGAGCCTTCTTTTGAAATCTTTGATATATTTCCCTAAGAGGAACGTTTGGGAAATAATCAGAAATGACACATGAAATATGAGCTGCTTGGATATATGAATATATTTAATAATAAAACAATTTATCAACAACAACAAAAATAATCAGAAAAATTCTTGAGACCTCAGTGCTGTAGAAGAAAATGGGGGTATCAAGGCAATATAACAAAGCAACTGACCCAGAAGGCTGCATGATGAGTGAAGCAAAAGCAAATCTGACGAGGATAGTATTAGATGCTCTTAAAAAGGTGAATGGCTGGAGAAACACCCACTTAGGGGACTGCTGAGAAACAGGTAGCCTTATTGCATGCTGCATGGAACAGAGGCAAAGAGCCAAAGGGAAGAGAGCAGAGAAGGGAAAGTTAGTACAGAATCCTGGATAAACAGATGGGAGGCAAAGAGATAAAGTTCAGAGAGATGACTCTACGGCTTTTTGCTTCCTCTGAAGTCTAAAATAAACCTATTCCAAGTCTTTACGTATGGAGGTCAAACTCAGTGATATCAAATGAGTAGCACTAGGCACTGCGAAGGAATGGTGGAGAGAGAGGTTTACAAAAGTAACGAGAAAATATGGTTGCTTCTCTCAACAAGCTCACAACCTATATGGAGACAGATACCATACAAAAAATAACTATAAAACATATTTACAAAATAGCACAAATACAAATAAATATACATAGGAAAGAATAACATTTGAAAGCTAAAGCTTACTATTAAGGTTTGCTATTGTGTCAGTAATTGTCTAGAAGTCCCAAGGTCAAAGAAGGCTTTCTGATTTACTGGGCTTTTGAGTATCATGTTAGCAGAGCATATGCAGAGACGAAGTGGGAGGAAATATGCTATGTCCAGTAAGTGGATCAGCTTGATTAGAACAGAAAGTCTAAATAGGTCTAGTTAAGATGTGAGTGTGATGAAACAGCAGGGGTGTATCCGGTAAAAGACACCATAAGGAGCTGGACCTTACACCACAAGGAGCAGGGAGAGGTGGTTTCTTTAAGGAACAATAGTGCATGACCATAGTACCAGGAGCAACTCCAGGGCTCTCCAAACTTCTGTAGTGACTCTAACAGAAAAACTAGCAGTGTATGGTAGAAAAGTATTCAGCCGCCTTGAACAATTCCAGTAGAAGGTACTGCTGCAAGAATTCTGATAACGTGGTAAATGAACCCAAAGGCAAGGGAATGAAACACTTCATGAAACTCCTATCTACCAGACAGAGGCCAGCCAGATCCCAGTCATCTCAAGCATTCAAGAGTATGTCCTACAAACTTGGTACTAATTCTTGGTGGGAACAGATTGTGAATTCTTTTTGGTTCTTAGGCCATACCCGGCAGTGCTCAGGGCTCACTCCTGGCTTTGCACTCAGGAAATCATTCCTGGTGGTGTTCAGTAAACCATATAGGGTGCCGGGGATCAACCCCAGGTCGACGGTGTGCAAGATGCCCTACCCACCATACTGTCACTCCACCTCCCGAGATTGTGAATTCTTATAAAACAATGTGTTTACTTTTGAACTACCATAACAATCAAGTTTGAGCATAACATTGTAGGAATTAAACTAGGAAGATAAGTGCCCTAACCTGCAGGGAATGCTCACAACCCTGAAGAAAGAACAGGGGCCCAAATTCTCCCCTGATCTTTTTTTTTTTTTTTTTAAGTAGAAAGGCAAAACAGCATGCCTTGAAAAGAGGCTTTTCTCAACCTAAGCGAGTTACACCTCTTTCTTTTAGCTTATTGATCTGAAGCGGTTCTGGGTTGAAAATAGAGTTCAGGCCAGATGTTCAGCAACAGCCAGAGCTGGATCCTGCGTCACCAGAGTTCCTCTGAGGGGTGCTGGGTCCCACTGGTGTTGAAATAGACTGTTGGGGACCGATCTTGATGCCATTTGCCTGTACGAGAAAAAGAATGAAGAGTTTCCACCTCAGTGCTAAAGAAAATGGGAGAAAGGGAGTGATAAAAAGGACAAAACCATTCATTAACATTTTTTAATGGATGAATCTGACAAGTGATATTGTGTCTAAGTTATAATTCATGTCAGAAAAAATGAAATTAAAAAAAAATTCACAGCAGCAAAGAGGAGATGAAAAGCTGGAGCAGCAGTAACAGAGAAAACTAGAAGTGGCCTTTGTTCCCTTTTCTTTATTTCAGGGCTAGAGAGACCCATACTCAGTGGTGCTCTGGAGCAACTCTCAGCTCAGTGCTCAAACCTGGGGGCCTCCTGCAGTTTATAAAGCACATGCTCGAGCCTGTTGAGCTCTCCCACCATCCCTTACTCTCCCTTACACTTAAGTTGCATGGTTATTTACACAATCAAGATGGGATTAGGTTAGAAGGAAGCGAAGAGCTGGAGAGATAGTTCCAGAGCATATGTGGTGCCATGGGTTCAATCTTGGAACCACAAAATAAATAAAAATTCTCTGGGGCCAGGGAGAGCACACAATGGCTGAGCACAAGCCTTGCATCAAGAGCCCCAGGTTCAACTTCCAGATATAGTCCTCCAGGAACAAGCCCTAACTATACCGTGCTGGGAGTATGGTACTATATCAGCATTGCTGGGTACACCCTAAAACCAACCAAAGAAATGAAAATGAAAAAAAAGAAAGAACAGGAGGAGGCAAAGAAGATTAGCACAAAATGCTTTTTAATTTTGTCCTGAAGTCTGTTTACAAGTTTCTGCTGCATAACTAAGAATTACACTTGAGGCAAGATGTAGCTTAGTGGTAGAGAACATGCCTTTTATAAAGGTGGAGGGGAGGGATTTTGGAGAGACATTACAGCAGGCAGCAGGGTGTTTGCCTTGCAAGCAGCCAACATGGCCGACCCGAGTTCGATTCCTCCACCCCTCTCAGAGAGCCCGTCAAGCTACTGAGAGTATCTCGCCTGCACGGCAAAGCCTAGCAAGCTACCCGTGACATATTCGATATGCCAAACACAGTAACAATAAGTCTCACGATGGAGATGTTACTGGGCCCGCTTGAGTAAATCAATGAACAACAGGAGGACCGTGATACTGTGATTACAGCAGGAAGGGCATTTGCCTTGCAGATGGTTGACCCGGGTTCAATCGGATTGAACCCTCGGACCCCAAATGGTCCCCCCACACCTGTCAGGATTAATCCTTGAACACAGAGCCAGGAATAATCCCAGAGCATTGTCAGATGTGGCCCAAAACAAAACAGAAAAAATAGGAGCAGGAGTGATATTACAATGGGTAGGGTACCTTATACATGGCTGACCCAGGTTTAATCTCTGGGGCATCCCATATAGTCCCCCAAACTCTGCCAGGAGTGATGTCTGAGTTTGAGCCAGGACTAACCCCTAAACACCACCAGGTGTGGCAAAAAAATAAATAATTTTTTAAAAAAAGGGGTGAGAGATATATAGTTCAGTAGGTAAGACACTTGCCTTGCATGTTGCTGACCCAGGATTGATTACAATACCACATATGATCCCCTGAGCACCACCAAGAGTGATCCCTGAGCAGAGAACCAGAAGCTCTGAGCACCAAGAGGTGTGGTCCAAAAATAAAGATCATAAAAATAAAACAACAAAACAATAGAATCACACCTCCCCATGGTCCGGAATAGTAAAAATGGAGTAGAAAGAAAACTCCCAAACTGTATATGCCTTTTAGATCACTGACTAATCACTTCTTTAAGCATTCTGTCTCAGACTTAATAAAATACAGAAAAGAGCCAGGGAGATAGAGCAAAGAACTAGAGTATAAGCCTTGTATGCAAGAAACCTGGAGGACCCGATCCCTGATACCAATCCTCTGGGAACCTCCAGGAGTGATCCAACAGTCTTCCAAGGGGAGGAAAAAACAGTTGTCCAGAGAGACAATACAGAGGTTAAGACACTTGCCTTTACTGCATTTGATGTTAGGTCAGAATCCTTATGTTCTAGAGAACTTCTGGTCCAATTTAAGATAAGGCAAAGGAGTCAGTACAGTGAATAAGCCGTGAGTGGCTGACCCAAGTTTCATAGCTAGTACCGTATGTTGCCCTGAACAGGGGCAGGAATAGCCCCAAGCAATGTTGTATGAACCAAAAACCCGCCTCAAATTTTAAAAAAAAGCCCAAGCAAAGGTAACTGAAAGACCCAACTACTCCTTCTCACCTCATTGCTGACATCAAACAAACCCTGCTGGATCTTCCTGTATATTTCTTTGGCTGTGTTAATGAAGGCCTAAAGGAAAAAGAAAGCGTATCATCAGACTCAAGTTTAGGTAAGGAATGGGAGGAAGAGAACACAAATATTATTTCTCTTAGGGTTTTGAAGTGAACTAGGAATTAGGGAAAGGAAGTGAAAATACAGTGTCTCAAAGTCTCTATAAAAGCTATTGAGAGAGGCTGGAGAGATAGTACAGAAGTTAAAGCATTTGCCTAGCAAGTGGCTGACCCCCGTTTAAATACCTGCACCACCTGAGCACCACAAGGTCACACTCCTGAGTCAGGAACAGGCCTTGAAGGTATAGTTCCCAATATCCCAATAGCTCAACAGTAGAGCATAAACTTCACGTTTGTGGACTTGAGTTTGATCCGCAACACAAATACACAAAAGTATTATGGTACTGATGGGCCCAAGGTGTATCTAGGATTTTCTGCAACTAAAACAAAAACAAAAACAAAAACACCCCAATCTCTCTCCACTGGTTACTCAAAAAATTGCCAACAACAGGTTTAGAAATGTTTACAGAAGAACCCATTAGACCCTCCAAATAAAGTGATTTATAAGCAACAATGATGCTACTTATCAATTAATGTCACCCAAAGCACAAGTAAAATCTTACAAAACTAGAATAAAACAATTCCCTTAAAGGAAGATATGTAATCATTATGTCAAGACATTATTTCTTTATCCATGTTTTATAGAAGAGTTTTGAATAAAAAAGGTCAGAGATATGGTATAATTTCTGAAGCTTTTCCCACTGTTTCCAAATAGTACCTCTTCAACATTGCAAGCTGTTTTGGCTGAGGTTTCCATGAATATAAGCCCATGCTCCCGAGCAAAGGCCTCTCCTTCTTCTTTCTTCACATCTCTGCGAGACTCTAAGTCACTGCAAGAGGTTGGGAAGAGAACTAAAATAAGCTCCATGTGAAGGCGAAAACTCCTGTTCCAAAGGAATCATTTATCCGTTTCACCTGCCATTTAATCCATCAAGAATGTGGATACTAGGGGCCGGAGTAATAGCACAGCCGGTAGGGCATTTGCCTTGCACGCGGTCGACCCGGGTTCGATCCCCGGCATCCCATATGGTCCCCCAAGCACCGCCAGGAGTAATTTCTGAGTGCAAAGCCAGGAGTAACCCCTGAGCATTGCTGGGTGTGACCCAAATAGAAAAAAAAATGTGGATACTATATGGTACTTTCTCATACCAGGTTATTGAGGTCTGTAGTCTCTTGGAAAATATGCTTCAAATTCCTGACAGCTGCTGCATTATTAGAGATTAGGATTTACTCTAGTACTGACAAAAAGGGTTTTTTAAAAAAATTAGGCAGGCCCCTTAAGGCTTATGTTAAAGGGAAAGAAAAAGAGAGTTGGGGGGTGGAAGGAGGGAAAGAGAGAAAGTGTCTGCCATAGAGGCAGGCTAGGGATAGGGCGGAGGGAGGGAAACTGGAGACAAAGTGAAGGGATGGGCACTGGAACACAATATGACTGAAACCCAATCAAGAACAACTTTGCAACTATGTATCTCACAATTGAAAGAAAAAGAAAATAGGGGCCAGAGAGATAGTACAGCTGGTACAGTGCTTGCCTTTTAAGTTGTCAACCCTGGTTCAATTCCAGGCATCCCATATGGTCCCCTAAGAACTGCCAGGTATAATTCCTAAGAGCCAGGAGTAACCCCTGAGCATTGCCAAGTGTGGCCCCCAAACAAAACAAACAAAAGAAAATAGTCGTAGAAGCCCCATGCCATAGAGTCTTCTACTTTTCTTTTTGATGGGAAGGGGGTGTGTGGTGCCAGAGTTTTTTTTATTTGTTTGCTTTATAAATCGCTGGAGCAACAGCACATTGAGTAGGGCGATAGCACAGCAGGTAAGGGCGTTTGCCTTGCACGCGGCCGACCTGCATTCAATTCCTCCATCTCTCTCGGAGAGCATGGCAAGCTACTGAGAGTATCCTGCCTGCACGGCAGAGCCTGGCAAGCTCCCCATGACATATTCAATATGCCAAAAACAGTAATAACAAGTCTCACAATGGAGACGTTGCTGGTGCCTGCTCGAACAAATCAATGAACAACAAGACAACAGTGCTATAGTACTACAGTTTGTTTTATGAAAACACCATGATTTACAGTTGCTCATCATACAGTGTTTCAGGCATTTAGCGTTTCAACACTACCAATGTGACCAACCTTCCCTCAACCAACGTCCCCATTTTCCCTTAGGCACATTACAGTGCCAGAGTTTGAACCCAAGGCCCTGAATGCAAAGCAAGCACTCAGTCCATTGAGTCATCTCTGCACACCACTCCCATCCATCCCGTTTTTTTGTGTCACATTAGCTCAGTGATCAAAGGCATCTCCAAACAAAAAAAGAAAATTTCAACACTCTTGATTTTTTCCTCTAGACACACCTTGAAGATCCATTTCTAGTTGTATTTGGAGGGTCACACCCTGAGACATTCAAGGACTATTTCTGCATATATGTTCAGGAGTAACCCCTGGTGATTATGCACTGCTGAGGATTCAAACCAGGTAAGTGGGGTGGGAAGCAACACAAATCCCTTAAAGCCCTGTATTATCTCTGTGATCTGATCCATTTCCATTTGTTCACTTGCCCATCCTTACTCAGTTCCACTGATGTCTGGAAAAGGGACATCAAACACATCAAAATGAAACTTGAGGGTCAGAGAGAAAGCTTAACGGGCTGAGCATATATCATGTATCCAGGAGACCCAGGTTTGATCCTGCACACCAGTTGGTCTCCTGAGTACCACAAAGAGCAAACCGGAGCACAAAGCCAGGAGTAGTTTCCAAGCAAAAGATGATATGGTCCAAAGCCCACCCTTCCTCCTCCCCCCAAAAAAAACCCAACCCATATATCCTACTTACCCTAAAGCAAGGTACCCACAAAATACCCCATACTATATCCCCCTCTTCTCTTTCTACTGTCCTGGCCCAGAGTTTCCCCAAAGTGAACAGTAAAACATTGGGTCTCTGAAACAATTGGTGAGGGCAGTAATAAGAGCCTCAGATGCAACTGGGAGGGGGGGCACTTTCTGTAAAGAAAGCAGACTTTCAGCGGAGCACTTAATGAATTTTTTTCTGAAAAGAGGACAGGAGATCAGAGATTTGGGCATCTCTGCTCCAAGTCACCATTTCCACTTCCACTGCAACTGAGTACTCACCTTCAACTCTTGCTGCTCTCCGGGGTGCTCTTGTAAGTTCTGAGCAAACTGTTTTTCCGCTTAACATTCTTTTTTTTGCTTTGCTTTTTGGGTTGCACCCGGCGATGCACAGAGGTTACTCTTGGCTCATGTGTACTCAGGAATCGCTCCCGGTAGTGCTCAGGGGATCATACTGGATGTTGGGAATCGAACCTAGGTCAGCTGCATGCAAGGCAAATGCCCTACCTGCTGTGCTATCACTCCAGACCCCGCTTAACACTCTTAAACCAGAGAGATGGTTCACAGGACTGGAGGTCATGCTAGGCATTCAGGAGTCCCAGGTTGATCCCTACAATAGCACAGTTACCTAGTTCTGCTGGGAGTGACCTCCAAGGACCTCACCCTAGGGGGAACACATAAACACTGAAGGTGTGTCCCCTAAACAACAAAAATAATCTCTTATACAAGGGAAATGCTTACAAGGCAGGTGTATAGGCCTTGCAGTTAGGAATCCTGAGTTCACTCCGATGGGCTGGACTACATAGAGGGTCCACTTGCCAAAAAAGAACTAAACAACAAATGGCTTCTGAAATGCTTTCTACTGTGTTTAGAAGATAGGCAACATGGCATTCTCAGGCCTATAAATGCTCTGAGGCTTGGTCCTGGCCTACTTTTCCAACCTCAATTTGCACCATTTTCTTCTTGATCAGCCCAATCACAATACTTCATAAACTTGCCAAGTTTCTTCACAATTCCCTTTTCAAGCAATTTGCTCCCCCAATCTAACACCTGTGTTTTATGCACATCAAGCTTTAACCATCCTTCAGATTCTCCTTTATTTATCTCTCAATAGGTAGTTTGGGGGTGAGAGAGATAGTACAGCAGGTAGGATCTTGCTTGCATGCAGCCGACCAGAGCTTAATCCCTGTCACACCATATGGTCCTCCAAGCACCGAAAGGAGTAATTCCTGAGTGTAGAGCCAGAAGTATCCCCTGAGCGTTTGTGAGTGTGGCAAAACAAACAAAATAGGTAGTCTCAGGAATGGGGAGAGGGCCCAAAGGGCTGAAGTGCATGCCAGGCCCGCAGGAATGAATATCAGATATCTGGTACCACATGATGTTCCAAGTTCTTGAGGGAGTAGCCTCTAGGACCGCCAGCTATAGCCCACCCAAGAAATAATAGGGTCCCTTCCATATTAGCCTCCTTTTCTCCACAGCATTTAGTGTGAAGAATAAATGCTATTTATGCTTCTAATAAATGTTTCTAATTGAAGATATCAGGTAGGATTATTTTATATGTACTTTGTTATCTGGGGTAACACTTGGCAGTGCTCAGGGGCTAATTGTTTGCCCTGTGCTCAGGGGTCATACCTGGTGATGTTAGGGGATCTTTTAGTACTGGGGATTGACCCCAACCTTCTGCATGCAAACCATGAGCTCACTCCTTTGAGCTGTTCCTCTGGTCCTCATTTTATATTTAATATCTACATTACCATTAAGCTGTAACTTCTATAGCTTATTGGTATGGGGAGAGGGTTAGTTTTGGTTGCTTCTGGGTCATACCCAGAGATGCTTAGGGTTTACTTTTGGCTCTGTTTTCAGGAAATGTCCCTGGTGGTGCTTAGAAAACTATATGGGATGCCGGGATCGAATCTGGATCAGTTGTAGGCAAGGCAAACACCCTACCCGCTGTACTATTGCTCGGGTTCCAATAGTGACTTCTATGGGAATAGAGGCGTGACATGTTTGTCACCGTATATACTCAGAGTCTGACACATATGTCTAGGACATATTAGGTTTTCAATAATTTGCTGAAATAACAAATGAGTAACATAGTCTGTGACCACAGTTCTCAACAGGTGCATAGTAGCACTATATTATAAACACAAAAGGGTGCCATAGTTCAAAAATGTTATAAATTTTACTTATTTTTTGTTGAGAGTCACACCCAGAAGTGTTCAGGGCTTGTTCCTAGCTCTGTGCTCGGGAATCACATTTTTGGGGGGTGGGGTGAGGGGCATACCCAGCTGTGCCCAGGGGCTTATTCCTGGCTCGGTGCTCAGGAATCACTCCTGGTGATGCTCATGAGACCATCTGGGACACCAGGGATTAAACCCAGGCTGGCCGCACGCAAGGCTAGCACCTACCCACTGTACTATCTCTCCAGCCACAATAATTAAAAAGCCTCTGGGAAGCAGCAATATTCAACACAGGACACCAGAGGATTTGTGAACTAAAGATCAAAATCAAATTCTAATAGATCCATCTTATTTGTATACGCATATGAAGCTGAGTTTTAGGCAACTTCTGTGATAAAAAGCATACTGTGTAAAAATCAATTTGGAGTGGGCAATGAAAGTCACAATTCCAATCCTGATTTTCCCAGGTTTGAGAAGCATGCAATGCATGACCAATACAGATCAGTAAGTAATTATGATTATTTGGGATGAAACATTTTCTTAACAAAAGGTGTTTCAGGGGTTGGAGCAATAGCACAGTGGGTAGGGCATTTGCCTTGCACATAGCCAACCTGGGTTCGATTCCAGCATCCCATATGGTCCCCTGAACACTGCCAGGTGTAATTCCTGAGTGCAGAGCCAGGAGTAACCCCTGTGCATCGCCAGGTGTGACCCAAAAAGCAAAAAAAAAAAAAAAGGTGTTTCATTTAAAATACTATAATTGGGGCTAGAGCGATACCAACAGCAGGTAGGGAGTTTGCCTTGCACATGGCGAACCTAGGTTTGATTCCTAGCATCCCGTATGGTCCCCTGAGCACCACTAGGAGTGATTCCTGAGTGCAGAGCCAGGAGTAACCTCTGTGCATCACCAGGTATGGCCCAAAAAGAAAAAAAAAACCCACTATAATTAAAAATATTTCTTATGGTGTTAAAAGATAGTAAAAAACATTCCTTTCGGTCTAAGGGTAGCACTGTAGCACTGTCATCCCATTGTTTATCGATTTGCTCGAATGGGCACCAGTAACATCTCCTTTATGAGACTTGTTACTGTTTTTGGCATATCCAATATGCCACAAGGAGCTTGCCAGGCTCTGCCATGCAGGTGGGATACTCTCGGTAGCTTACCGGGCTCTCTGAGAGCGACAGAGGAATCTAAGTCTAAGTGTACTATGGAAAATTTACTAAGCAAAATTATTGGAGAGAATGTGTAGAAATTGGATCTTCTGGGGCCAGAGAACTAGCATACTTTGCTTGGTTGGATCCCTGGCACCACAAGTTCCCTCAATATTATCGGGATAGTCCTGGAACACAACAGGAATGGCCTACATAATTGCCAGCACCTCAGGTCTGAGCAACAGGATATATATCCTCAGGGTCCTGCACTAAACCACCAGACCAAGAATCTCCCAGGTGTCTCCAGATGGGAGACTTCTTCTCTCCCTACAACCCCCAGCCTCCAGAAAAAGAAAGAAAGAAAGAAAGAAAGAAAGAAAGAAAGAAAGAAAGAAAGAAAGAAAATAGTGATTGTTAGGGGTAGCAGGATGGGGAATATGGAATAAGAGTTTAATGGGACCAGAGTTTCAGTTTGGAAGACAAAATTGATGTCTCAGGGGGGCGGAGCAATAATACAGCAGATATGGTGTTAGCCTTGCGCATAGCTGACCCAGGTTTGATCCCTGGCATCCCATATAGTCTCCCGGGTACTGCCAGGAGTAATTCTTGAGTACAGAGCCAGGAGAAACCCCTGAGCATCACTGTGACCCAAAAAGAAAAAAAAATCCTTTCCAGTGAAGGTAGTTCTGGTTTTAAAACAATGAAAACACACGTATTAGCTCAGACCCATACACTTTAAAATGGTAAATAGGGGGCTGGAGATAGTACAGTGGATAAGGTGCTTGCCTTGCAAATGGTTGACCGACCAGGTTCAATTCCTAGCATCCCATATAGTCCCCCAAGCACTTCTAGGAGTAATTTCTGAATGCAGAGCCAGGAATAACACCTGAGCATCATCAGGTGTGCCCCCAAAACTAAACAAACCAAAAAAAAAATTTTTTTTTAATTCTTTGACACCTACACACACACACACATTTTTTTTTTATATCGGAATAAAATAATGTTTGAAAACCACCAGACTAAAAAGTCTAAAAACCAACTTTGGTTGATTTGTTTAGTTTGAATTTTGGTTCAGAATCAACCAAGTTAGAGAGTTCCAAGATGATTCCTGCTACTTACTACTTAAACAAATGAGATTTTACCTCTTATTCCCAATCAGCATAATGACCATGTTGGAGCTAGAGTGCTGCCGGGCATCCTCTAGCCATGAAGTCAGATGGTTGAAGGTTTCACGCCTACAACAGAGAAGTTTAGGAAGTGGGTCAGAAGCCCATTTTAAAATGCAAAAAAAAAATTCCAAATATCGAATAGGATATGAAGGAGAGCAACATGTGTAAGGGAAAATTAAAAAAAAAAAAGGAAAATTCTGAATGAACATTTTGTTCAGAATCAGGAGCTAGAGAAGAGATTTTGAACCCTATCGGAAGAACACTACCTCTCGCCCTGGGAAGGTGGCTCACCTGGTAATGTCATACACCAGTAGGGCTCCGGCCGCTCCCCTGTAGTAGGAACGGGTGATAGAACGGAAGGATTCTTGACCAGCCTTTTCCACCAGCATGGCAACACCAACAAAAAAAAATCCCAACAAAACCAGGTTATTTCCACAGAACTGACTTGATCACATGCCACTCTACCACAATGCAATTAAAAACAAATTTTATATTAACAGAAATAGGGAAGTAAATTTGACAAGCCCAAGAGAAACCCAGATGGGGAAGCAATACTGTACAGTGGGACCATTTTTCAAATGACACTGGCCGTCAAATTGCTGGATATTTAGCAGTGGCAGCTCTAGTCACGAATGCCAAAAGCATCTCATAATCAGTCTGACAATCAAAGGCAGTCCCATACATTTCCCAATACCCCTTTGAAAAGAACTATAAATAGGACTCAAAACAGAGGAAGCTGCATTTTTTTTTTTTTGGTTTCATTGTTTCATCTTATTTTTGTGCCACACCCAGAAGTGCTGGGGGGGAGGGGCGCTATTCTTGGCATAGAATCCCAAGGGCTCTCTCCCAGCAGTGCTTCCACATTCAAAGCTTGTGTGCTAGCCCTTTGAGCTATCTCCCCCACCCCAAAAGATCTTTAAAACAATAGGAATGCTCTGGGCATTGAACCTTGCCTATTAGAAAAAGCTTTTATGCTTGGTTTTGGTTTGGTTTTGGGCTCTACACAGTGGTGATCAGATGCTACTCCCAGATCAGTGCTTACAGGACCACATAAAGTACCAAGAATCAAACCAGGGTCTCCTACATGCACAGCATATACTACTTGCCATGGAGCTATCTCCCTGGATCAAGCTCAAGCATTTTTTTTTCTTTTTGGGTCACACCCAGCGATGCACAGGGATTACTCCTAGCTTTGCACTTAGGAATTATTCTTGGCAGTGCTCAGGGGACCATATGGGATGCTAGGAATTGAACCCGGGTCAGCTGCATGCAAGGCAAATGTCCTACTTGCTGTGCTATCACTGCAGCCCAAGCTGAAAAATTTTTTAAAAATAATTTATTCTTATAGTCCTATGTGAAGGTTGGAAAGAAGACCACTGGGGTTTTTTACTGTGTTTTTTTTGTTGTCGTTCATATTTTAAAGATGCAAAAAGCTATAATACAGACATGGAAAGATAAATTACCTTTGTGTAGAACAGTAAAAATAATGATGATATTAATAAAACCCAAATGGGGGAAAAGAGGCTCAACTGAGTAATTTCAGTGACAGGCTAAAAGTTATGTAGTGTAAAGAATACATCATTGTTTGTTTTTTTTTTTGGGGGGGTGGGTATGGGGCACACCTGCTGGTGCTAAGCAGCCATCCCGGCAGTGCCTGAGAATTTGAACTCTGTTCACATTCATAGCCACATGCAAGGCAAGCACCTTAACTTCTATACTATCTCTCTGGCCTTGATTCGATATTTTAAGTCTCATATTCTTAGCACTTCCCTATGCAAATACTTGTTCTCTTAGCCATTATATCATAATAATCTAGAACTAGGCCTGAAGTTGAAGAGTGTTTCAGTACATTAATTCCAAGGTCACTCTGTCAACAACATTCAAAAAAATATTGTGTATTATCCGATTGATAGCACTGTCCTTCCATTGTTCACTGATTTGCTCGAGAGGGCACCAGTAATGTCTCACACCAAATTGTGAGACTTGTTGTTACTGTTTTTGGCATATTGAATACGTCACAGTTAGCTTGCCAGGCTCTGCTGTGCAGGTGAGATACTCTCAGTAGCCTGCCGGGCTCTCCAAGAGGGTGGAGGAATCAAACCCGGGTTGGCTGCATGCAAGGTAAACACCCTACCCCCTGTGCTGTTGCTTCAGCCCAACTGATACCTGATAGAACATCAGAATCTAAATATTAAATTCTAAAAAACTTTATTGGTAATGATAATAATAATATTCCAAGACATAAAACATACTTTTTCAGGGGCCCAAAAGATGACCCATCAAGGACAAGGTCACAAGGACAAGGCTTTCAGCACACACCTTAAATGAGCCTGAGTGCTTCACGATTCCTGGGTGAAGAAGGGCCCAGAACTGGCTCTATGTCTTAGAATACACCCGGGCAAGCGGGAGGGCATAAGCTTAATCCCCAGCACCACCAAAGGTTCCAAGGACATCCATGTCCTTTCTCCTCAACAAAGAGAAAAACATTTTTGTAACAAGATCCTGAAATAGGGGAGCAGAGAGATATATCGTACAGGAGGTAAGGTGTTTGCCTTACATGCAGCTGACCCTGGTTCAATCCCCAACACTGCACAGGGTGCACCAGACTGCCAGGACTCACTCTTAAGCACAATGTGAGGAACAGCCTCTTATTCATTTGGGTGTGCCCCCCCCCCCCCACACACACACACAAAATGAAAGCATAAACACTGAACCATTACTAGTGAAAAGCAGAACAGACTGGGAGGGAGAAGAGATTTACATGAGTAAAGGAGGCATTCACTTTTTCACCCTATACTCTTACATTGCTAGCTTTCAATTTTACTAGTATTTGTAAGAAAAACAAAAAGGAATGGCAGAGTTTGTAACTCTAGCAAGTGAGAATAAAAGCTTCCCTGTCTCTTCAATTTCACTTCCCTACTCTATCTCCCTCACAGTCCCACCCACAGCCCCTGCTGCTTCAGCATTTACTAGTTTACTTGTATCATGATCAGACACTAAATAGTTTGGTCCTTCTCACCGTATCCCAGATTTGCAGTTTGATTTGCTTTCCATCAATGGTGACCATACGAGCCCCAAACTCCACACCTGTCAGTGAAGACCAAGAGAAAGAATGGTGATTTTCACAAACAACAGCCACATTAAGTGAAAAGTTCTCGCTTTTTCTCAATGTGCTAGTGATTTGTCCTCTATACTCGGTGCCACAAACTAAGCCCATTACTCTGCTACTATGCGCCAGTTAATATGTTTCCCGAAGTTTCATTTTCCTACTAGAAGTCAACTGTGTTCTACAGCATAATGAACTCAGAAATATAACCAAAAGGAAACTTTGGGGATAAAAGCAATTCAAAATTCAAATGAAAAAGTAAACAAAATTTTAATAATGTTAGCTAATACAAAAGAAAAAGTAGGTAATATGTGAGTAGATAATAGTAGTTTAAAACTAACATTTTCTCAGAATCACTCTCTAGTGTAAGATTTTCAACCTTTTTACACCTTTAGAATGGCACCATTCTGTGAACTGATCTGCAGACCAGTAGCTGAAAATAACTGTTTTATATTAAACATTTATTTTTTGCAATTCTAGATTTTTTTGAGAAACAAGTCTAAGTAAATAAGTTCTCAAGATCTCCAATTTTTCCCAGAGTTTATCAGAAGCAAGTCTCCCTGACAGGAGTAAGAAAATTTAATAGTCTGAAGATTTTGGTTTTCATTTTCTTTCAAGGTAATATCAGGACAAAACAAAACCAAAGGTAAAATTATATAAAGAAGATTTTACTATAGGTCAAATTGTCCCAATTTCATTTATTTTTATTTTTTATTTTTGGCTTTTTGGGTCACATCCAGCGACATAAAGGGGCTATTCCTGTCTTTGCACTCAGGAATTACTCCTGGCAGTGCTCTGAGTACCAAATGGGATGCTGGGATTTGAACCTGGGTCAGCCGTTTGCAAAGTAAATGCCCTACCTGCTATTCTGTGCTCCAGTCCTTGTCCCATTTTCTATATATATACATATATATAATACATTATTCACAGAAAAAAGAATTCTGGGACTGGAGCGATAGTAAAGTGGGTAAGGCATTTGCCTTGGACACGGCTTCGATCTCCATCATCCCATACGGTCCCCTGAGAACCACCAGAAGTAATTCCTGAATGCAGAGCCAGGAGTAACCCTTGAGCATCACTGGGTGTGACCCAAAATGCTAAACAATAAATAAATAAGTAACCAAAATAAAAAATTTTATTTATTCTTTTTCCTTTTTGGGTCACGACCGGCAAGGCACTGGGATTACTCCTGGCTCTGCACTCAGGAATTACTCCTGGCGGTGCTCAGGGGACCATATGAGATGCTGGGAATAGAACCCGGGTCGGCCGCGTGCAAGGCAAACTCCCTACCCACTGTGCTATCACTCCATCCCCCAAATAAAAAATTTTCAAAAAATAAAAAATATTTTTAAAAAGAAGAATCCTAATTTTCAAGTAAGAACAAATACTAATGTAGTAGAAAAGGGAAGAGGCCACTTCAGAATTGAGAGAGATTGTCTGGTATATTCTACAGACACTACACAATATACTGGACCATCTCTCTCAATTTCAAAGTGTTACAGTCAATAATATTTTTTTAAAAAGAAAAAAAAATGTTTCTTACTCTTCTAGACTGCTTCATCAAGAATAGTGATCCAGGTGGGCTAGAGTGATAGTACAGTGGGTAAGACATTTGCCTTGCACCTGGCCATCCCAGGTTTGATCCCCAGTATCTCAATATGGTCCCCTGAGCACCTCCAAGAGTAATTCCTGAGCATAATGTCAGGAGTAACCCTGAGTATGACTAGGTGTATCCTTCCCCCCAACCCCCCACAAGACAAAAAAAAAAAAAAAAAGAAAAGAATAGTGATCCAGGTTGAAGAAAGAGTAAATACCCGCACCCCATATGGTCCAAGCCCACCAGAAATGATTCCTGATGCAGAGCCAGGAGAAAGTCCTGAGCACTATCAGGTGTGGCCCCACTCAAAAGAAAAAAAAATAGTGATCAACTGGGGAGAAGATAGCTCAAAGGGCTAAAGAGCAGCTTTGCATGCAGGAGGCCTGAATTTGATCTCCACATAAAACAGAGCCAAAAATAAAAAAGAATAATGAGAGGCCAGGGAGAGAGTACAGCAGTTAGGGCACTTGTCTTGCACACAGCTGACCTGGGTTCAATCCCCCTGCAACCCTATGTGGTCCCCAGGACTGCCAGGAGTGATCCCTGAGCACAGAGCTAAGAGTAAGCTGTGAGCACCACCAGTTGTGGCAAAAATAGGAAAGAATAAAAATGGGGGTAGGGGAAAAGGGGAGCCCAGGTATCTCAATGAGGGGCAAGAGAGATAGTACAGTGGGTAAGGCACTTGCCTTGCATAGGGTTGACTACAACCAGATTCCCAGTGTTCTATGTGGTCCCCTGAGCACTGACAGGAGTGACTCCTGAGTGCTCCCAAGAGCCAGAAGTAACCCCTGAGCATCACTGGGTGTAGCCCAAAAACAAAAACAAAAGCAAAAAAACCCCAAAAAGACAGGATAACTGAATGAATACCTGCCTCACAGGCAAAAGGCCAAGAGTTTATCCCATGTGCTGAGTGCCATCCAGTAAGCACTGCCAGCACTGCCACCTGGGATCCCTGTCACCACAACAAAATAAGCCATCTCCAACACTGAGGCCAAGTATGCCACCCCAGTCATCCCAACAACATGAGGAAAAGGAAGAGGGGGATTACAAAGGAAAGAATGATAACCAAAAGTCAAGGATATAGGTTACTGGTAGAGCACAAACTTTTTAAGTGAATTCTGGTTTGTATCTTTGGCACACAGACACACACACACAGGTGCGCATGTGCATGCTCGCACACACACACATTCACACACAGTGATCAATTATTGAAAAAAATAATTCTGCAAGATTCCATTCTAGTAGTAATGAAATTCTAAAGGAAAGATTTTCTTAAACTGCCTTTTAATCAACTTTCTCTATGCAGTCAGGCATATTTTATACATATTTTCTACTTAAGTGTCTTTTTTATCCTGGTACCAAGAACTGTTTTAGAAAGACACAGTCTATATTGAACTTTAATAATTATCATTTTATTCCTCCATTTTAAAACTTAACATATCCTCCAATTACATTTAAGCATTTCAAAACTTGGAACCTAATTAATGCTCTATAGCTTTATTTCTTTCCCTTCTCTACTCCCAACTCTCTGGTCCAGCCAAATTAAAGCACTTTCAGTTTTCCTGTTCTTGAGTGAGGGGGAGGGTCTCGATGACACCCAGCAGTGCATAAGGGACTCCTCAGGACTAGGTGCTCATTTGCAGCAGGGTCAGTTACAAGCAAGAAAATGCTTTATGCCTTATTGGCTATACTATTTGTACTCTGTCTCTCAGTTTTCCTAAGACAGCCCAATATCTGCCAGTCCTTTAAGCCTTTGTATACATTCTTCTTTTTCCCTGACTGCTTTCCTCTCATCTCTAAAAATCCTTTATCTAGGGGCTGGAGCAATAGCACAGCGGGTAGGGCATTTGCCTTGCACGCGGCCAACATGGCCGACACAGGTTCAATTCCCAGCAACCCATATGGTCCCCTGAGCACCGCCAGGGGTAATTCCTGAGCGCAGAGCCAGGAGAAACTCCTGTGCATTGCCGGGTGTGACCCAAAAAGCAAAAAAAAAAATAAAAAATAAAAAATAATTTTAAAAATAAAAATCCTTTATCTAGCTAACTCCTACTTGTTCTCCAGTTTTCTGTCTGAATGTGATCTCCAGCAAAGCATCAGACCCACAGCATCATCAGGAGCAACCACCAAGCATCACTGGTGTGGCTCAAAACAATCAAACAAAAATATCCATTTACAATTTTTTCTCTTGATGTTGTTTTCACAAAATTTTTCTAACCGCACTAGGCTCTGAGGCTTTGAGAATAGTAGTAGTGGTTTTCAGAGTTCCATAAAATGAAATACTGGAAGTGACAATAAGGTAAAAATTAAAATAAAAGATTTTATCCAGAAACTGTATTTGTATAACAAGGAGAGTTAAATACTAAAAATATATCATATATGGAGTATGTAGATGTAGTTTGGGTTTGTCTTTTGTAGTACAAGAGATCAAACCTAGGACCTCTCAATTCAAGACTAAGCTATATCACAGCTCTGTGTGTATTTCTTTTTAAAGTTTTCTTTTTCACTTTTGCTATGTGTATTCTTGATTTGGGCTAAGGTATGGAGATTTTAGAGATGGGGCTGCTAAAGACCCAGCAGGTCACACTTTATCACGAATGTGTGGTATGTTTCTACTTTCCAGAATCAAGGATACCTGTTCTGGAACCCCACATTCTTATTAAAAGACAAAATTATCTGTGCCAGGCTGATTTCACCCAGAGAATTCAGAGGCGGGCGGGTTGAGTTTTACTCCCCACCCCCACCCCCAGAAGCAGAACCCCAGCAGCCGAAAACCTCCAGAACCCAACCTCAGCCATGCTCAAGGCTGCTCTACATAGGCTCCAACAAGCCTCACCTATGAGGGAACCTATAGAAAAACCCAGGTATGCGGGACCCCTGACTGAGATCTCCAGTTCTCTTGAAACTGGACTGGGCCCCCTGCCCCAGCTCCCCAGTTTTCCCATAGCTTGGCATTCACACCCACAAACTGCCCCTAGCACAACATAATCTCATCAATGGCCAAAATCCAGAGACTATGAAATAAAGCTCCAGGAAGAGAGAACACAGAACATTCTGGAGTACTCACTGCTGCGCAACCTCATACTCTGGCCCACAGATGTACCAAAAGTAGCACACATTTGTTTGGGTTTAACATATATGTTTGTAATCTCTCATACAAGGGCTGAAATGGCTCCAGAATGAAATACAACAACCTTTACACACTTCCCTCTTCTGGTGGTGAGACTGATGTTTGAATATTTTCTGTGAACTATTGTGAACAACTTTATAAAAATAAAATATATGCAATCAAAAAAGTGGTAAAATTATTTCTTTCATTCACCTTTAGATTTTAAATCTGGAATGCTCAATTTACTTCTTTGTTCCTCTCCATTATGGGGGAAGGGGGGGATTGGGAATTACTCTGAACAATTTACATGAGGTAAGCACTAATTTACCACAAAGCCCAGTGAGGTTTTGAAGTTATACTTCTGTGGGGTTTTCCACGAACGTCTAAATGGCTTTGGGGTGGGAGGAATACCTAGGAAAACTAATCCGTGACTCTAATCTGTAACTTCTAAAGCTACCTTTCAAAGACTGTACTCTCCATTACACTGTAATCCAAGTATCAGCTTTTCCTTGGTCACTCTTTACTTAACAGGGCGTCACTTAAAAAAGCAGCGCTCCAGCCCCAGAAATAAATTTTTTTGAACTTGGCATGATTCTTTACTTGTAAGTAAGTCATTGAAAGATTTGAATGGGAATTTCAGAATTTTTAACTGGAAATATGATTTATATAAGCAAACAGTTTTTTTCTCGCAACCTTCAGTTACATCATTTCCTGAATCCTTGCAATATAAAGAAAGAAAGGGTGGCACTGCTTGGAGAGTAGCCCTGGGGGAGTTTTCTTCTTTACTTCTGTTTTTGGTATCTTTACTATTCTCCAAATCCCAAGTTCTAAACATGCTGAAATAAGGCATCATAGTTTCTATTCATTGCTCAGTAAATGTCAGTCACTGAAAGTCATTCTGGCAATAAAACTAGAGTGTGTGAGCAGAAAAAAAAAAAAAAGCAGTGAGAAGTTTTTCCCGGGACACTGCAGGTCGCCAACTTTCCGCGTTAGCTCGCCAGGTTTTTGTCATCTGCCAGTCCGGAACAGGTGAGTGCACTTACCTATTGTGAGGTCGTGGACAGGCTGAAACCGCTTGTCTGTAAACTGCAGGAGGAGACATGACTTGCCCACACCTGCGAGAAGAGGACCTGGACTGGTCTCGGGCACTGCTCTGCGCCTGGGGACTAGGGACGCGGAGCCCGAGCCCCGCCCCCGGCCGCCCCGCCGGCCCCGCCCCCGGCCGCTCCCTCTCCACCTCACCCGGCCCCGAGAGGCAGAGCCCCGCCCCCAAACCCCGACTCTGGAGCCTTGGGTCTCCGCCCTCGCCGTGAGGGCCGCCGGCCGCGGGTTACCTGTGTCCCCGATGATGATGTACTTGAAGAGATAAGCATAAGTCATGGTCCCGTTTCCTCTGGATTCCGGGTCCGCCCGACTTCACTTAACCTCCGGCCTCTCTAGCCGCTACACCTACCGATCTCCGGCCTTTCTAGCCCAGCTCACGTCTCTATTGCTCTCCCCAGAAATCCTCTCTGGATGGGAACAACGGTAATACCCAGACTCCGCCTCCGGGGACGCCGCGGCCCCTTCTACCTGCCATTATACCGCCCAGCCTCAGAGGGCGCTAAGTAGCCGGAGTCGGCTCGGCCTTCCCGGGCCCCGATTCTCAACAGCCCAAACAGTTCCTGCCAATCAGCGGGAAGCGACGCGCGTCCCTGCGGAAGTGACGGCAGTTCCGAGTCGTGTGGGGGCGTTGGGTGCGATGAGGGGAGTGAGACGGGGCTAGCCGTTGTGTGAAGATGGAGGTAGGCATCGGGGCGCCGAGCCGGCTGGCGAGAGAACGCCAGCGCCGCGGTTGAAGCCGAGGCGGGGCAGCTGCCGGGAGCGGGGAGTGCGGGATCATGTCACAATACCGGGGTCCGAGTAGGTGTCCCCGAGGTAACTCCCTGCTGACTTGTCTCCGCGGCTGTCTCTTGCTTTGCAGTTTCCCGGAGGAAATGACAATTACCTGACGATCACCGGGCCCTCGCACCCTTTCCTGTCAGGGGCCGAGGTGAGCGCGGAGGCGGCGGGGCGGCCGGGAGGTGGCCCGGGGTCGGGGGTGGAGGAGACTCAGAGGAAAGTGGCAGCTGCTTCTAGAACCTTTGATTACCGGCGGGGGTGGGGGGTGGGGGCACAGACGCCCCGGATCGGAGGTGGGAAGGGTAGATTCGGAGAAAAGTGGCAGCTGCTTCAAGAACCTGTGATTACCCGGCGGGACCAGGAAGCTGTCGTGATCAGGAAAACGAAAAAGGAAAAAGGATGTCGGAAAGAGCAAGCCGACGTCGGAGGGGTGTCAGGGTTGGAATATTTGTACTTTTCTTTGGGAGCGCGGAGCCCCAGCAGTTTTGTGGGGTTCGCGACTGGGGCCGATGCTTCTGCTAATGAAGTCCGGGGGGGAAGGGAGGAGCCGGCTGAGCAGGGGGTCGCTGGCCGCGTGCTCGTGCTCTCGGACCCAGCTCCCTCGCCTCGGAGGGCCGCGTGGTCTCCTTTAAGTGGCCCGTTGAGCGTTTTCTTTCATGTTCACCGGCTTGGTTTGTTGGTGACAGGGTGACAGCGGCAGGAAAGCCCGAAGGGAATGGTGGAACGCTGGGCCTGGACTGGGCACTTAACCTCTGTAGACCCCAGTTTTCCCAGCGGCCAGCAGCACGTAATAATAGTTCCTTAGCCTGTTGTGGAGTACAAGTAGTAATTAGGGTGGGATCCCTCGGTATTCGGGCGTGGCTTTGGGTTGAAACAGGGACGCAGTGGAGAGATGCCTCATGTCCGTAGGCAAAACAAAGGAGAAGGAAGAGAGAAAAATTAATTCCCGGATTTTGTTTGATTTGGGTTTCGGGGGCCACACTCTGCGGTGCTCAGCATCTGACTGCTGGCTCTGCACTCAGGGATCACTCCTGGTGGTGCTCAAGGGGACTATATGGGGTGCTGGAGATTGAACCCAGGTCCAGCAACCTGATGTACTACATCTCTAATTCCTGGGTCTTTGACAACTTGTGAAGACCTCTACATTCTGCTCCTCTTGAAGATTTTAATTTTTTTTTCAAAAGTGGTATGGACCAATTGTAACTTACTTTTAATGTGTTCCCCTTGGGTCCTCCTTTACTTTGTTGTTTTTGTTTCCATAACCAGAGCACTCAGTTCATGTCACTAAACAGAATTGTGGTTTAGGGGTTACCTACAATACAGCATTATCAGGGGTCGCACTACCAGACAGCCTCACACATCATTAGTTGTGGTGCTCTCTGTGTGTCACAAACTTCAGTTGTGTTGTTTGCACAGTCAGGTGTTTTGTCACTTTTTTTACGGCTCTCTCAGGCCAAGCTTGCCCTGGTGGGCAGTACTGGCATCAAGATCACAGTCTGGGTATGCTTTCCAGGAGGGAGCTTTTGGCACTGAGCCAACCTCAGGATCTTGTGTTACTCTCTTGGGGTTTTGTTTGTTTTGTTTTGGTGCCACACCCAAGGATTTCAGGGATTACTACAGGAATTACTCCTGATGGTTTGCAGGGAACCATATGGGCTGTCAGGGGTCAATTACTCCTCCCGGTGGTGCTCCGGGGAACTATATGGGCTTCAGGGATCAAGCGGCAGGCAAGGCAAACATCCTCCCCACTGTACTGTCACTCTGGTTCTTTGTGTTATTCTCTTAAGCAGGAAACGGTATGAATTAAGTGAGTAGCAAATTCAGAACAATTTAGTTTAGAACTAAAAGCTGTCCAATGCTTTCATTCTCATTGCCATTTTCTTCTGAGTCATATCTCCATGAACTTTATGAAAAGTGGGAGGCCACCCAAGCAATGCTCAGGAGACCCAGGGCTGCGGGTGTCCTGGTTATTCTTGGCTGACATGGTTGATGGTTTAATGCAAGGGTCCTGCAGTGCTCAGGATTCTCCATGGCTGCACCCTGGTAATGTTCCAGGAACCGTTAGCTGGGGATCCAACCAGGTCAGCGGTATGCAAGGCATTCACTTTAACCTCTGTACTATTTTTCTGGCTCCTAATTTTACATATCTATGTGTACATAATGGACACATATATGAGAAGAAATTTATATAAATATATGTATATATTGGGCCTATATATAGCAGTGCTCAGGTCTTATTCCTCACTCTGTACTTGGGAATCACTCCTGGCACAGTACTCAGAACACCATACATGGTACCAGAAATCAAACCTGGATTGGCAGTGTGCAGACCAAGCATCTTACCCACAGTACTAACTCTCCAGCCCTAATCTTTCTAAGGTCTTTTTTTTTTCCTTTTTGGGTCACACCCAGTGATGCTCAGGGATTACTCCTGGCTCTGCACTCAGGAATTACTCCTGGCAGTGCTCGGGGGACCATATGGGATGCTGGGAATCAAACCTGGGTCAGTCGCATGCAAGGCAGATGACCTACCCACTGTGCTATCGCTCCAGCCCCCACCAGCCCTAATCTAATACTCTTAATGGGGGGCCACAGCGCCATGCTCAGGGAACCATATGCTAAGTTGGGGATCGAACCAGGCAAGCGGCCTACCCGCTATTCTATCTCTCCAGCCCCCTGATTTAATATTTAAAGAATTGTAGGGACCAGCAGTGTTGCTCAGCAGTAGAGCATATGCTTGCCTGTGTGAGGCCATCGTTCTTTAAAGTTTTTTTGGTTTTTTTGGGTGGACCCCATCTGGCAATACTTAGGTTATTCCTGGCTCTGCATTAAAGGATTACTCCTGTCCCTGCTCAAGGGATCATATTATTCCTGCCCTTTAGGCTCAACTTTTAAAAGTTCCATTTGGCCTGGGGCCCCCTGGGCACCGCCAGGAGTAACTCCTGAGTGCATGAGCCAGGAGTAACCCCTGTGCATTGCCGGGTGACCCAAAAAGCAAAAAAAAAAAAAAAAAAAATCCATTTGGCCTAAGGCCCTTTCACTGTTTACAGTTCATTATAAGTTTAGCTTACTTTCATGTATGTGTGGTTTTTGTCTTTCTGTGAGCCACTCCTAATATAATTTAGCATAATGTTTTATTTAGAATAAAATATTCTATTTTTAAGTAGAGTAATCGTAGTATTTTTGTTGTTGTGGGGCCACACATTGCATTACTAAAGGTATTCATAGGGTTCTAGGGATGAAATGGAGTGCCTTCACAGTGCCGAGTGCAAGGTATGTATGTGTTCTCTTACTTGAGCCACAATCCTTGACCTTTGAATTTTGTTTGGAGAAAAATAGTTATCCACTAATTTTTAAGAATAGAAAAGCTGGGGCTGGAGTGATAATAGAGTGGGTAGGGTGTTTGCCTTGCACGCGGCCAACCTGGTTTCGATACCCAGCATCTCATAAGGTTCCCCAAGTACTTCCAGGAGTAATTCCTGAGTGCAAAGCCAGGAGTAACCCCTGTGCATCTCCAGGTATGACCCAAAAAGAAAAAAAAAAATAGAAAAGCTGGGAAAAAAACAGGAAAATTGGGCTAGAAACAACAGCCTGCAGCTCATGCTTTGTGTGTAGTAGATCCAGGTTTAATTCCCCAGCACTGACAGGAACAATCCTAGAGTAATAAGCTCAGAGTAGTCCCTGAGCATCACAGATTGTGGCCCCAAAAACCAAAAGGTGGGGGAAAGGACTGAAGAGAGATAGTACATTCCAGTAGGGCACTGCTTTTCATATTGTTTGATCTGGTAGACATTGTATGGTCCTCCAAGCACTGCCAGGATTAATCACCGAGCTCAGAGCCAGTAGTAAGCCCTGAGCACTGCCAGGCAAATGCTTTTCCCTTTGTACAATCTTTCCAGTCAAAGCTCAGATTGTTTTATTGTTGCTCTTGTTTGAGCAAAATGAAATTTACTTAGAGAAACATGAAAGGGGAGAGAGAAGAGAGACAAGAGTTGTGTTTAAAAAGAAAAACCAGGCTTCTCCAGAGAGGAGAAAGGCTTCAAAATTCCTTTTGTTGTTGTTGTTTGTCTTTTTGGGTGACACACAGTGATGCTCCGGAGTTACTCCTGTTTCTGCACGCAGGAATTACTCCTGGCGGTGCTCGGGGGACCATATGAGGATGCCAGGAATCAAACCAGGGTTGGCCACTTGCAAAGCAAATGCTCTTCCCACTGTACTATGGTCCGGCCCCTGTTTTTAATTTTTTATTTTGTTTTGGGGCCACACCTCGAAGTGCTGGTGGGGGGGGGGATGCAGTGCCAGGAATCAGACCAGAGTGCCAGGGTTGGCTATGTGCAAAGCAAGCATTTTACCTGCTACACTATTTCATCTGCCCAAATCCAGAAATAATAATGAAGAAGCAGCTGTGAGAAGGTTGTTGTACCTTACCTTATTTCTGTTTTCTTCTTTGTCCAAGCCATTCATTTTTACTCTCACATGTGCTATAATTTTAGTTTCATTTTATATTTAAGATTTGGTTAATTAGTAGCTTAAGTAAACTCAAATAGATACTCATTATTTGTTTTATCCATAATCTCACAAATCATTTGTGGAAATAAAAGAGATTTAGAGCAAATTGCTGTGTTTATTATAGCATAGTGATTTATCCTTCTATACTCCTGATCATTGTCAATCTTTTACTGGGTTTTACTTAAAGGAGTAAATTGATATCTTCCACTGAATAAATTAGTATATAAGTAACATATGAAAGCCTGAACTGGAAAGCTGGTTCTACGTTCCTTGAGTGGCGCAAAGTAAGAATGCCTTCTTAATCCAATGTAGTGGAATCTCTACATGCCTGTATTTTTAGTGTGGTCTGCTAGAGCACTCCAGGTGGCTTATGAGGGGAAGTACTTTGTAGAACACTGTTCTCCTGTTATGACTATAAATTTTTATTCTTTTTCAGTTCTCAGTAATCGCCTGGGCTGAGTTGCTTTTATTTGTTGTCTTAAGCTAGAAAAGATAGACATCTTTTTGCTTTGTCAAAATAATCTGCATCTTTTTTTAAAAGAACGGAAAACTACTGTAATACTAATATTAAACTAGTATAATGCTTTCCATTATCCCTATTCCTGTCCCTGTAACGTGAGAATTTGGTATTAGGGTTGTGATACTGGGGATGGAGCCAGGATTGGTCCCTTTCAAGACAAGTTCCTTACTACCTCTGAGGCTCAAGAATATATTATTCTTGGTTGCTGGACTCCAAGGAATGTATTGGGTCTCTAACCAGTTGCTCCAAGTCATTATGCAAGAAAATTAGTTTTCTTGCATAATGACTTGATCAGAGCAAGATTAGAAATATAATGTATTTGGGAACTGTTAGAGAACCAGTTTGCCTTTTGGATGTTCTCGTTCTCTCTCTCTCTCTCTCTCTCTCTCTCTCTCTCTCTCTCTTTCTCTCTTTCTCTCTTTCTCTCTTTCTCTCTTTCTCCCTTCCGCTCCCCTTCTCTCTTTACTCTCCCTCCCCCCTCTGCCACACTCATGGTAATGCTCAGGGGTTACTCCTGGTTATCTAGTTGTCGGGAATTATTCCTAGTGGTATATGGGGGACTATATGGGATGCATGTAATTGGATTTGGGTCAGCCACTTGCAAGGCAGACTTCCTACCTGCTCTTCTCCCATCCTGGATGGATCTCTTATGAAGGTTCCCCCCCTCCCATTAATTACCCTTGATACTTTGGGGGGTTTGTTTGATGATGCCGTACAAATGGGAATCTTTTTTATCATTGATGTAATGACTTTTTTTTTCTTTTTGGGTCACACCCGGCAATGCTCAGGGGTTACTCCTGGCTCTTCACTCAGGAATTACCCCTGGTGGTGCTCAGGGGACCGTATGGGAAGCTGGGAATCGAACCCGGGTCGGCTGTGTGCAAGGCAAACACCCTATCCACTGTGCTATTGCTCCAGCCCCGATGTAATGACTTTAAATGAAGAGGAGATAGGAAAGTCCAGGTGCATATATTTTAGAGAAGGATAAGGTTCTCATGCATTATCTAGAAATCTGCTTCTGAGGAATGTGTAGTAATAGACAAAGTATAAGTTATCTAGTTGTCAGTGAAGTTTTGTGGTCTAACAACAGTATAGGTATAGTTACTATGATGTAACTGATATCAGGAGATTAACGAGATTTTATTCATAAATAGGCTAGAAGAGCTATGTTGATTCATCAGAATGATAATTATACTCGTTTAGGCTAAGATGGTAAAGGTAGAAAAGAAAATAGGGGGCTGGAGCAATAGTACAACAAGTTGGGCACTTGTATGCAACCAACCTGATTTGATCCTTGACACCACATATGGCCTCCTAAGTCCCACTAGGAGTGATCCTTGTGTAAACTAGGAGTAAGCCTTGATCATCACTGGGTATGTTCCAAAAACAAAAAGAGAAAAGATAGGGGCTGGAGAGATAGCACAGGGGGTAGTGCATTTGCCTTGCACATGGCCAACCCAGGTTCAATCCCCAGCATCCCATATTCCCATATGGTCCCCCAAGCACCGCCAGGAATGATTCCTGAGTGCGGAGCAGGAGGAACCCCTGAGCATCACTGGGTGTGACCCAAAAAAGCAAAAAAAAAAAAAAAAGCAAAAGGAAAGAAGAAATTTAAAAGAGAAAAGATAAAATGAAAACTGAAGCTTGGCAGCCTTATATATACTATATCACAAAGGGTGTAATGAAGAAGTAAGGCTTTTGGTTCCCTTTTTTTTTTTTTTTTTTTTTTTAATTTTTGTGCTGGAGCGATAGCACAGCGGGTAGGGCGTTCGCCTTACAAGCGGCCAACATGGCCGACCCGAGTTCGATTCCTCCACCCCTCTCGGAGAGCCCGGCAAGCTACCGAGAGTATTCGATATGCCAGACACAGTAACAACAAAGTCTCCAATGGAGACGTTACTGGGCCCGCTCGAGCAAATCGACGATCAACGGGAGGGCCTTTAATTTTTGTGCTACACCTGGCTGTACAGGCTTACTGCTGGCTCTGTGCTCAGGGATCATTCCTGGCAGTGCGCAAGGAACCATATGTGTTGCTGGGCGTTAAGCCAGTTCAGCCACATGCAAGATCAGTTTTGCCTTACCCCAATACCATCTCTGTGATCCCAAGATGTTTTTGTTTTTTGTTTTTTTAAACATTTTTTAAATTTATTTACTTTTTTGGGGGGGGGTCACACCCAGTGATGCTCAGGGGTTACTCCTGGCTTTATACTCAGGAATTACTCCAGGCGATGCTCGAGGAACCATATGGGATGCTGGGGATCAAACCCAGGTCAGCCATGTGCAAGGCAGATACCCTACCCACTGTACTATTGCTTCAGCCCCAGAAGTTTGTTTTTTTGGTTTTGTTTTTGTATTAAATGTTGTATTATTTTATTTTTATAAAGTTGTTCACAATAGTTCATTCAAACACCAATTCCACCACTGAGCACCTTTCCACTACAATAAGAGGAAAGTGTGTGAAAATTCTTGTATTTCTTCCTGGAGCCATTTTAGCCCTTGTATAAGAGATTACAAACATATATGTTAAGCCCAAACAAATGTGTGCTACTTTTGGTACATCAGTGGGCTAGAGTGTAAGAGGTCACGCAGCCACATTTACAGCCATGCATTCAGGACATTTTGTGTTGTTCTCTTTTGGGAGCTTTATTTCATAGTCTCTGGATCTTGGCCATAGATGAGATTATATGGCACTGGGGGCAGTTTGTGGGTGTGACTGCCAAGCTACTGGAAAACTGAGGAGCTGGGAAGAGGCCCAGTCCTGTTCCAAGTGAGCGTGAAGATCTGTCACGTGTTCTGCATACCTGGGTTTCTCTGCAGGTTCCCCTGTAGGTGAGGCTTGTCAGAGCCTGTGGAGAGCAGCCTTGAGCATAGCTGTGCAGTTGGGTTCTGCCAGAAGTGTGTTTTTAAAATCAAATTAGTGCTAACACATATATAACAAAGAATCTAATCCAGGCTGAAAAGAGAATTTCAGAATTACACCGAGAATTTCTAGTACTCAGCCATATTCTTTGCTCAGCAGTGTGTTACTCCTCTTCTGCACTAATTCTCGTTCTCTTTTCCCTTCTACAGACATTCCATACACCAAGCTTAGGTGATGAAGAATTTGAAATCCCACCTATCTCCTTGGATTCTGATCCCTCACTGGCTGTCTCAGATGTCGTTGGCCACTTTGATGACCTGGCTGACCCATCCTCCTCTCAGGATGGCAGCTTTTCAGCCCAATATGGGGTCCAGACATTGGACATGCCAGTGGGCATGACTCATAGCTTGATGGAGCAGAGCGGAGGTCTCCTGAGTGGGGGCTTGACCATGGTAAGGGGCAAGACGTTATCAGAGTTACCTAAGCAAATGGGAATAGTGTTAAGGGTGACAAAGATGATTCTCTACTTACTAGTGTACTAGAGCATTGCTTGTTTCTCATTTCTTGTGACTAACTTTCCCTGAATAAATGAGGTTTATCATTTGAAGAAACTTCAGTTGAAAAAAAAAAGATTTAAAATGATTAAATGAGCAGTGTTAAAATTGAAATAAAAATTGTTTATTGTGATTGGGGAGGTTTATTGGGATTTTTTTCCCTCTTCAATTATGGCCTTCACATCCTAGGATTCAAATGGAAGTGTGACAGCTGGCACATGAAGACATGTAATGAAAGACAACCAAATTAAGTATAGATTATTGTAAATCTACGCATTGGGCTTTCAGCACATGTCAGTAACAAATCTCCACACATATGATGCCAAATATCTTTTAATATTGACCTTATTTACTGAGGACCTATGTAATTTAAGTTTGAAAGCCATTATTTGGGGAGGGTCAGGAAAATTTTCTTTACTCTGATCTTGCTGTTAAGAGTACTATCTGGGTAATCAGGGGATTTATAATCTGTCCTGGAATTGGGGAAATGGTATTTTTATGCTTAGGGTTTTTTTAATTCATCCTTCTGTATCTCTTCAGGACTTGGACCATTCTATAGGAACTCAATATAGTGCCAACCCACCAGTTACAATTGATGTACCAATGACAGATATGACATCTGGCTTGATGGGGCATAGCCAGTTGACCACCATTGATCAGTCAGAACTGAGTTCTCAGCTAGGTTTGAGCTTGGGGGGTGGCACCATCCTGCCACCTGCACAATCACCTGAGGATCGTCTTTCAACCACTCCTTCACCTACAAGTTCACTTCATGAGGATGGTGTTGAGGAGTTCCAAAGGAGGGTGAGGCATTCCCTGCCAAATCAGATCTGCTGTTAGATTCTAGAATAAAACTCTTGGCATAGACAGTGTCTTTATACCTGCTCTTCCATCTCATACTTTTTGGGTATGAGATCTAACCTGTCAATTTAAATTTTCTAATGCTCCTCCTAATCTCTTTATCTTTTTCTTTTTTCACGGGGGCGGGAGGGGTGCAGGGCTGGGCCATATGTGGTGGTGCTAAGGGGCTGCTCTGGCTCTGGAACTTACCTAGCCCATCTGCATACAGAATAGTTGTTCAGCCCATGGCACCATCTCTCCAGCTTCCCAGTCCTTATTGTGGGGTTTGTTTAGGGCCACACGCGGTGGTATTCAGGGGCAACTCCTGGCTTTGTGTGGTGCTCAAGGGACCATGCGGTATAAGGGACAGAACTTTGGCCTTCTACATAAAAGCATGTGCTTAGCCCATTGAGCTATCTTTCTACCCATTTTCCCCCGTTCCCATCTATTCTTAGTGGTCCTCACATACTTTACTCTCTTAATTCTATTGCTTTCATTTTAGCATTTCTGAAAATTCCATCCATGTAGCTACCTTTCCTCATGTATTTCCTTAGAGTTCTCTTCAGTGGTCTTTTCTTCTCTTTGTAATTTTCTTTTCTCTCCTACAGCAACTTCCCAGCCAGAAGACAGTTGTGGTGGAAGCAGGGAAAAAGCAAAAGGCCCCAAAGAAGAGAAAAAAGAAAGATCCTAATGAACCTCAGAAACCAGTTTCAGCATATGCTTTATTCTTTCGTGATACTCAGGCCGCAATCAAGGGACAGAATCCCAATGCCACTTTTGGGGAAGTTTCAAAAATTGTGGCCTCCATGTGGGACAGTCTAGGAGAAGAGCAAAAACAGGTGAGCAAATAATGACAAGCTAGTGGATAGTGATTGTTTTTCAGAAGGGTTTTGTTTGGTTAGGTTTGGGGCCTCACTTGGTAGTGCTCAGTGCTTACTCTTAGTGCTAAGCTCAGGGATCATTTCTGGTGGGCTCCGGGAACCATATGGGTGCCAGGATCAAACCTGGGTTCCCATGAGCAAGGCAAATGCCTACACACTGTACTATCTGGCCCCCTTTTCAGAAGTTTTTAAAGAAAGGGAATTAAAAACTAGGACGTTTTCTCCTAACTTTCTTACATGTTTCTAATATTAGTTTTGTGTTAATGGCATTAACAGGTCATCTTATCTTTCTTAGGAGGTACAGCAATAGATTAAGCTCAGCACATCCATCTTTAAAAAAAAAAAGAAAAAAAACCAAGGGCCAGAACAATAGTATAACAGATAGGGCTTTTGCCTTGCACACAGCTGACCCAGGTTCAATTCCCAGCATCCCATATGGTCCCCTGAGCACTGCCAGGAGTAATTTCTGAGTGCAAAGCCAGGAGTAACCTCTGTGCATCGCCGGGTAAGACCCAAAGAGCAAGGAAAAAAAAAATCAGGCTGATGAGATTTCTCAAGGAGTCAAATGCATGCTTTGCATATGGTAGGCCCAATTTGATCCTGGGCATGGCCTGATCCCTGAGCACCACCAGGAATAACCTCAGACCACTACAAGGTGTGGCCCCAAAAAACTTGAAGCTGGGGGTGTGGCTCAGGGGTAGAGCTCATAGCATGTCTAAGGCTCTTGGTATGATCCCTGGCACATCAGAAAATCAAATATACAGAATTTAATTTTGAAAAATTTATATTTTGGGTCTGTACAATATGTGTGTGTATGCATGTATAATACAGCAGGTAGGGCACTTGCCTTGCATGTGGCCAACCCTTGTTTCATCCTCAGTATCCCATATGGTTCCCTGAGCACCATCAGAAGTGGTTCCTGAGTGCAGAACCAGGAATAGCCCCTGAGCATCTCCAGGTGACCCAAAAGTCAAAAAAAAAATTTGTTTTTAATTTTTGACTATTAGGACACACCCAGCTGTGTTCAGGTGTACTGCTTGCTCTGCATTCAGGGATCACAATTGGAGGGATTGGGGCACCATATGTGATGCTGGGGACTGAATGCAAGGCCAGTGCTCCACCTGCATACTATTGCTGCGACCCCAATTTAAATTTTTTGGGTGGATGGTCACTCCTAGCTGGTCTCACTCAGGTCTCCTGCTTGCAAAGCATGATCTCCAGCCCATCGAGTTCTTTCTCCAACAGAAAGAGATTTCCCCTGTCCCGAGATTTCTTTTGTTTTGGGGTGACACCCAGTGGTGCTCAGGCTGATTCCTAGTATTGCTTAGGGTCTTGGGAATTTGAACCAGTCAGCCACACGTCAGGAAAATGCCTTATTTCTTGTTCTAAGCCTAGTTTTCCTCCCTACATGTAAAATAAGGTTATGCTGTGGTTGACTCTTAGGATCTACCATGTTTAGGTTTAGCATTTAAGTTTTTTTCATTTGCTTATGTGTACATTTGTAATGTACACTGTTTTGTTTTTGTTTTTTTAGAAGGTATGACTAGATAGGAAATGGTAGTTGGGGTCTGAGTGATTGTACAGCAGGTAAGACACCTGCCGTGTACATGGATGACCCATGTTCGATCCCCGACACTTCATATGGTTTTCTGAATCCCACTAGGAGCCCTGAGCTCCTCTGAGTATGACCAAAAAGAGAAAAAGAAAAATTGTGTTGACTGGCTGGCTTTCAGGTGTACAGTGAGCTTAAGAATCTTACCATGGGTTGGGGCTCGAGCAATCGCATAGTGGGTAGGGCGTTTGCCTTGCACGCGGCCGACCCAGGTTCGATTCCTAGCATCCCATATGGTCCCCTGAGCACCGCCAGGGGTAATTCCTGAGTGCAGAGCCAGGAGTAACCCCTGTGCATTGCCGGGTGTGACTCAAAAAGCAAAAAAAAAAAAAGAATCTTAACCATGGGACTGGAGCGGTAGTACAGCAGGTAGGGCATTTGCCTGGCACATGGCCAACCTGGGTTCAATTCTCAGCACTCCCTGAGCACTGCCAGGAGTAATTCCTGAGTGCAGAGCCAGGAGTAACCCCTGAGCATCGCTGGGTGTGACCCAAAAAGCAAAAAAAAAAAAAAAAAACCATGGAGGCTATTTTGATTGTTAACTTTCAGAAGTGCATTATTCATAAAAGGGAATTGTCATTCATTGATGAACAATATTTTTAAAGAGTCTCTTTTTCATGCAGGTATATAAGAGGAAAACTGAAGCTGCCAAGAAAGAGTATTTGAAGGCTCTGGCAGCTTATAAAGACAATCAAGAGTGTCAGGTAAGGTTCAGAGAAGTGGATATTTAAATCAATAAGATGGTCTAAGGGACAGGAATATAGCTCAGCTAGCTAGAATATTTCTGGATTCATTCACTGGCATTGCAAAACCAAAACCAAAACTTTTCAGAGGGACCAGGGTATTATGATTCAGGTGGTGCCCTGCTATACCTCCTCTACTTCCCCAGCACTTTTGGGTATTGCCTCACAGCAAAAATAAATTTTTCTAAGATATTTCTAGCTGGTTATTAACAGTGATAAGTAAATATCTACCCCGAACCTACAGGATCTATTAATCCTTAGTTGTATTATCAGTTTAAAACTAATTTCTATAATAAACTTTGCTAAATAGAACTTAACCGTAGCCAGAATAGCATATGCTATTGTTCCTTTTTCTTTTCCAATCTATGATGTATCTTTTCTTATGAGGTATTTATTCTAAGGGAGAAAGCAAATCTCCCAGTAAGATGGTTTGGTTTGGTTTTTGATCTATAGGCGACTGTGGAGACTGTGGAATTGGATCCAGCACCACCATCACAGACTCCTTCTCCACCTCCAATGGCTACTGTTGACCCAGCATCTCCAGCACCGGCCTCAACAGAGCCCCCTGCCTTGTCACCCTCCATTGTTGTCAACTCCACACTTTCATCCTACGTGGCAAACCAAGCCTCTTCTGGGCCTGGCGGTCAGCCCAATATCACCAAGTTGATTATTACCAAACAGATGTTGCCTTCTTCTATTACCATGTCTCAAGGAGGGATGGTGACCGTTATCCCAGCCACAGTAGTAACCTCCAGGGGCCTGCAACTAGGCCAAACCAGTACAGCCACAATCCAGCCCAGTCAGCAAGCTCAGATTGTCACTCGGTCAGTGTTGCAAGCAGCAGCAGCAGCTGCCGCTTCTATGCAACTGCCTCCACCCCGACTACAACCCCCTCCATTGCAACAGATGCCTCAACCCCCAGCTCAGCCACAAGTGACCATCCTGCAACAGCCTCCCCCGCTGCAGGCCATGCAGCAGCCTCCAGCTCAGAAAGCTCGAAAAAATTTACAGCAACAGCCACCTCCTCTGCAGATCAAGTTTGTGCCTCCACCCACTCTAAAAATGCAGACTACCTTAGTCCCTCCAGCTGTGGAAAGCAGTCCTGAGCGGCCTATGAATAACAGCCCTGAGGTCCATACTGTGGAGGAAACTTCTGAGACAATCTGTGAAATGATCACAGATGTAGTTCCTGAGGTGAGTCTGTTTACCATCTTTACTCCCGTGGGATGAGCACTTGGAGTTGATCAAGTAAAATTGGGGATTGGAGCTAGCATTTAATCCCAGACAACTTGGACTATGAAACATCCTGTAGAGGACAGTTTCCTGCATCTGTGACTTGTCATACCCACCATACTTTGTTGTGTTTGGCAAGAAGCGTTGAGATTCTTTGAATCTACTTGACTAGTCAAAAATGCATTGTACTTTGGGGCTAGAGCAATACTACACTTGATCTTAGCCAAAAGGCCAAGAAGTGATGAGGCTGGGGTGCTTGCCTTGCATAAGGTCAACCCAGGTTTGATCCCTGGCACCCCATATGGCACCCCCACCCCCAAGCCTGTCAGAAATGACCCCTGAGCACGAGCCTGGAGTAAGCCCTGAGTACCACTGGTGTGGCAGCCCGCGCCACCCCCCCCAAAAAATCTAAAGTACTTTGACTAGAATATTGCTTTAGCAACTTTTTAGAGGTACCTACCCAAGGGTACTAAGCTTAAGAAGTATCTTTGTGGGGCTGGAGCAATAGCACAGCGGGTAGGGCGTTTGCCTTGCACGCAGCTGACCTAGGTTCGATTCCCAGCATCCCATATGGTCCCCTGAGTACCGCCAGGAATAATTCCTGAGTGCATGAACCAAGAGTAACCCCTATGCACCACCGGGTGTTGACTCAAAAAGCAAAAAAAAAAAAAGAATCTTTGTATTTCTAATGGATCTTAATTGCTTGGTTCATGTTTCAAGGAAATAAACAGGATTCATAGAGTGAGTCTTTACAAAAGAAACATAAGCAGAGATGCCAGTTATCCTAGGTTTAACTTGTACATTATCAGTAACTTTATTGTTTTATTACACTTTAGGTAATAGGGTTACAATAGTGTTCAGATTTATGGTATTGATGTACAGTTACAGGACCCCACCAACAAAATGCCCATAAACCTCCATCATCCCCCCCACACTTGTCCCTGTCACCTCCAGTCTGACCTTTCTTCCCACCCATCTATCATTTGTTGACTGATAGTTATAGTTTTGCTGCATGCTGTTACCTCCCTGAGCACCATCCATGTGTTTCAGACCTTCCACCTATGTTTCCATATTACATCCAAAACAAGTTAGCATTTTAAATGAGCCAGTGTTTAAAACTAAGTTTACAACTAATGAGACAGAGAGACGGCCATTTAAACTAAGAAAAAAACCTAATCAGGAAACTGATAATCCAAGCTCTTTCCTTTTCTCTAAAGGTAACATTTTCTTTATCAGTTTTCCAGATCTTAGTAGAGGTGACCAAACTTTAATTTATATTCCAATTTTGTTGTCATTTAAGTGTAGAATAATGCAGATTTGATTCCGGCATCCCGTTTGTCACCCAAGCACCACCAGGAATGATCCCTGAGCTCTGGGCCAGGAGTAAGTCCTGTGCACCACTGGGTATGGCCCAAAAACCAAAAAAAAAAAAAAAACAAAAACTTTTTTTTTTTTTAAAGAAATTAAAAGCTTGCTCTTCAAGCCCATATTCTCCTTTGAAAACATATCCTGCTTGCTTAATTCCACTTCGAAAAAGCCTGTGTTCTCTCTTGAACACATTTCCCTTCTTTTTCTCTTTACAAATGGGTTATTCCTGGCTCTGCACTCAGGAATCACTCCTGGCAGTGCTACAGGGACCAAAAGGGTTGTCAGGGATCGAAACCCTGGTTGACCACATGCAAGGTTGCCTTATCACTGTACTACAACTGCAGCCCTTCTTCCACCTTTCTAAGCAAGTTATGTTCAATAAAAACTACCTTGCTTCACAAAAAGAATTAAGAGCACTGTGGGCCAGGGGCTGGAGAAAAAGTACAAAAGACAGGTCATTCGCCTTACATGCAGTCAACCCAGATTCCAGCACCCCAGCTTTGCCAGGAGTGATCCCTAATTGCAGCCAGGATTAAGTACTGAGCACTGCCAGGTATGCGCCCCCACCCACCCCCAACCCCCCCCCCTCCAGTAAAACAAAAAGAGCTCTGTGGGCCAGAGAAATAGTTCAGCTCATGCTCTGAACATGGTTTGATCTCCAGCACCATATGGTACCCCAAGTACTACTGGCTGTGGCCCAAAAGAAAAAAGCCATAAAGTTTATATAGATAGGAGAGGGTCTAGAGGGATGGCTCAGAGGGCTGGAGCATGTTTTACATTCAAGAAATCCCTGGATACCATCAGGAATATTACTATCAGTTACAGCCAAAAAAAAAAAAAAAAAACCCCACCCAAAAAAATCATAAGAAACAAAGTGAAAGATACAGAAAGAATACAAAGTACTCATTTCTTTTAGGCATTTACCCTCCCTCATATTTAAGGGATTGTAACACTTGTTGCTCATTTGAATCCCAGAGTTAATTTGATCAAATGGCTAGGTTAGCTAAGTAGGTATCAGTTTGATCGATCTTTGATGCCGTCTACTCTCATAGGTTGAGTCTCCCTCTCAAATGGATGTTGAATTGGTGAGTGGGTCTCCTGTGATACTCTCACCCCAACCTCGATGTGTAAGGTCTGGTTGCGAGAACCCGCCTGTTGTGAGTAAAGACTGGGACAATGAGTACTGCAGCAATGAGTGTGTGGTGAAGCACTGCAGGTAAGCCTTTAGTCCCCTTTCTTATAATTCTGGTATTGCTTAATTGTGCTAGAAATCCTGAGAGTTAGGATAACTTGCTATATATGTGTCTGATTATAGAAGCAACTTTAAGAAGGTGGGGTGGGGTGGGAGCTGAGATAGTGGTGGAGGGAAGCAGACACTGTGGAGGATGTGGGGTTGGAACACTGTATGCATGAAACATTAACATAGTATTAGAAGTCGCTGACTATAATGGAAAAAAACAACAAATATTCCTCCTCTAGTCAAGAGAGCTGATAGAGGAAGTAATTACATGTGGCTGATCCAGATTCCACCCCTAACTCTGCTCTGTGTATTACCCAGAACAAATGAGAAAATATAACATATTAAGTTGTTAGTGACAATACTAGACAATTTTTAGTATACAAATAAGTTCTCTTAGGGAATTAGAATTTGGGAAAGAATTGTGATAAGTAATCGCAGGAGAGGGGAAAATTTGAGAATTCTGTCCTCCCTAAATTTTCCTGAGATTTACTTTATATCTATGAAACAAGGCAGTGATATTTCTCCTCTCAAATCCTCCCTGGTAAATGGATTGCACTTGACTTTACTCTCCATTGGAGCATCTTACTTTACAGCATCTCAGGAAATGATATGGGAATTATTCTAATTCTACATTTCTGTGTCTCTTTCTCTTTTAGGGATGTTTTCTTGGCCTGGGTAGCCTCTAGAAATTCAAACACAGTAGTGTTTGTAAAATAGTCCTTCGTGTTCTCAAAGCCAGCGAAGACTTATCTACCAGGAACATGTTCAAGAGTCTGTTTCCAAATTACAAGCTGGGCTTCTGGTAGTGACTGATCTCAACCCATGAAGGTCCTTTATGCTTCTCCCCTTTCATCTTTCAACTGGAAGCAGATTATGGAACAGGGCCATTTGAGTTTGCTGTAATTTGGAATTATTTTCAAGTACAAGCCGAAATACCAGTGACTTAAACAGAAGAAAGGGTGAAGGGAATATGGACAAGCAGGACATAGGGATATAGTAGGAGTGGTGGTAGTAGAAAGGGTGGGGGGTTGAAGAAATTTGTTGGTATAATTGACATAGAACTTGCCTAAAAGATTATTAAAATAATGGGAGAATACTCAACTTTGAGCCTAGAAGGAAATACTATTCTGTGCATCTATTTTAAAGGGGATAAAGGTTGCATTAAAAGGTTATAACCCTTTTAAAACAGGGAACTGTTTATTGCCATTATGTCTGTTTGTTGCTTGAAGAATAGTACACTTGTTTTCTAAACAAGTACACTGGACTGTCGGGAAAATAACATCACCTTGGAGTTGCTTATTTATTTTCCTCTTACATAGTATTTCTGTAGCAGCGTTCCTCCCAATCTGCATTATTAGTTTGAGTGCAAAAACACAATCCACATCCTTAAAGAGATTTCACCAAAGCCTAAAGTTGTGTTTGTTCAGTTGTGTTTGATAAAATCTTTTAAAAGAAAGTCCAAAGATGTTTTCACTTGCATATAAATTACTTCTTTGCATAGCCTAGGCACTTATTAATACAAGTTGTACTCTTTTTCTTAATTAGTAACAGACTAACAAAGCCACATAGTTGTAATAAGCAAAATCTAGGGCATGACAGTCTGAACTATGAAACCTTAAAGGAAACCAAAATTGTACCTTGAGAAATTGTTCCTTTTTGACAACCATTTTCACATGGTAATAACTGCTGATTACTGTGATCCTATACATAGAATCAACATTTTAATTATTTCCGTGCATTCATTTAGTTTGAACCCTCACAACAGCCCAATGAGGTAGGTAGTATTTCCATTTTACATAGAATCATACTGAGATGAATCATAAGATCACGCAGTTCAGTGGCAGAGCCAAACTTTGACCTTGAAGTCCCAACTACAATATAAATTTTTATTTAAATAAGGAAAAAAACTATCGTACAAATAATACTCCTCAGGTGCAACCTAAAGAGCCATGGCTATGGACTGCTTATTTCTGTGGGGGAAGTGCTTCTAGAGATTCTTGGGTTTAGAGATGATACCATCTGGGTACCTTTGCTTGAACCGAGCAACCACATCTGGATCTAGCAGATGGATCCCATCCAGTTGGTTTCCAAGGGTGATCCTAAAGCAAAGGAAAAGAGGCAAAGCAAAAATCCTGGAATTAAGTGTGATATTGTTGGCCTGGAGGGATAGCTTTAAGGGTTGAACACGTTTTGCATGCAGAAACCCAGGGTTCCGTCCACTGCACCAAATGGTTCCCTGAGCCATCAAGTCCCAAGCACTGCCAGAAGTGGCTCCACACCAAAAAAAAAAAAAAAATATATATATATATATATATATATATATATATATATATATATCTGAAAGATGGCATCTTAAAAATTAGTGAATATATATGCCAGTTCTTATTTCTATTTCTATTTGGGGGTCATACCTGGCAGTGCTCAGTGGTTACTCATGGTGGGCTTGGGGGACCATATTTAGTGCAAAGGATTGATCCCAGGTGGCAAGTACCCTGTCCACTGTACTATTGATCTGGCTCCAACTTAAAAAAAAAAACATCTAGTATGGTATTATGAATTGATGAACACTGATTCTGATGCTAATATGAAGCAGTTAGGGTGTTTGCCATGCACCAGCCGACCCAGGTTCCCATACAGCTCCCTGAGACTGTCAGGAGTGATCCCAGAGTGCAAAAACAAGAGTAAGCCCTGCACGGGGCCAGGTGTGTCTCAAAAACTGGGATTAAAAGAAAATATCTGTAATCATTGATGGCTAATCAGGCCACTTCACCAAGATGCTGTGGCCACTGAATATACTTTGTATAAGTAAAATGTCATTAGCAGATCAGTACATCTTTTAAGCTAAGGAAATGGAAAGATAAAAATGTTGAGGGATCAGATTCTTAGTAACCACCAGGGGGCAGATACTATATATATATGTATGGTCACGGTCACGATCCTCCCGTTGTTCACTGATTTGCTCGAGCAGGCCCAGTAACGTCTCCTTCGTGAGACTTGTCGTTACTGTGTTTGGCATATTGAATACGTCATGGGTAGCTTGCCAGGCTCTGCCGTGCGGGCGAGATATTCTCGGTAGCTTGCTGGGCTCTCCAAGAGGGGCGGAGGAATCGAACTCAGGTCGGTCGTGTTGGCTGCGTGCAAGGCAAACGCCCTACCCGCTGTGCTGTCACTCCAGCCCAGTGGTTTATTCATAACAGACAATACAAAATGAATGAATTTGTTTCTGTTTTAGGGCTGGGGTAGGGGATTGGGATGGCCCATAGATAAGGAGTAGAGACCTTAGCACTGGTTTAGTCCTAAAACCTATTCAGTTTCCAATGTTGTGGAGTCCCATAAAACACTTTAAATACAAGATTAGGTGGCTTACAAATATTCTGAAACCAATTCATAAAGTAGAGGAATATGGGATCAAACTGTATTACTAATCTTGTTTCTGAATAGTTCTGCCTTTTCTCTTGTCTCCTTACCAGTTGTTTCTTTGGTTGGTTGGTTGGTTTTGGTTTAGGATTTTTGGACCACACCTGGAGGTGCTCAGGGGTTTACTCCTGGACCTGCACTTGGTGCTCAGGGGAAAATATGGGATGCTGAGGTGGAACTTGGGTCAGCCATGTGCAAGGCAAGTGCCCTATCGCTCCAGTTCTCCACTTACCAGTTGGGTTGCACATTATGTGGTCGTCCAAATAATTCAATCTTGCGAGTGCCAGGGGATAATCTCTCAATCATGCCATAGATTTCATCTGGCTTATGACTGGTGGAACGAACCTAGGAAATAAAGGCCCTTAGCGACTTTTAAAGTACCCAAGATTATTCTAGCCCTTTCCCATTATGTTTGTGATTGAAATGAGAATACTTGAAATGAGCATAACACCTGACTTGAATAACTGATACCAATAAAATCTAATGTGGAAACTTTGGATGCTTGGGAAGCACATACCTCAGCTACAATCACATCACAATCCAGACCCTGGTTGAAGCCTTGTGGATTTCCTTTGACACCAACCTGCTCGAGACAGAGAAAAGATTATCTGATGAAATCCCTTCTCAATAAGAAATCAGGGACCAGGGCAATAGTACAGCAGGTAGGGCGTTTGCCTTGCATGTGCTGACCCAAGTTTGATCCCTGGCACCCCAATTGATCCCCCAAGCCCTCCAGGATTGGAGCCAGGAGTAAGCTCTGAGCACCACTGAATGTTGCCAAAAAACAAAGCAAAAATATCCTCTTTTTGTTCCACCTATTAAACTTGGCCCCACTGCTGCTCACCAAGCAGTGTTCCTTCCCATGGTTCAACCAGTGACCTGTACGGCCTGTCCGAATGATGCGCTGCAGTTGATTTGTCTTCACCCAGATAATTTCATCTACCCGTTCATAACTGTGGGGTGTAAGAAAAAGAACTATAACTTTAACCAGGCTTTGTCAGGGTAGTACTGTCTACAGAGGCAAGGAATTAGGGAATACTCTGGGAGAAGGAAACTCATTTGCAGCAATTTCTACTTCAAAACACAGCAACAGTGACAGCTACTTACCCCCAAAGGTTCAGACATTCTCTGCCCAACTCCATGGCCCTAGAAGAAATAAAGATTAAATTGCTACTTCCAAGCTTTTTTTTTCTCTTTAAGATATATGGTGTTATAATTACATGCAAGTGCACCATTTAGGATCTCAGAGTAAAATAAGACATAAGACATCATATCTATTTTGAATGGCCATTCTCTTTATAATAAAGTATCTTCATACATTTTTTCCCCCAAGGCTGACCTCAGTCATATATTTAATAGCTAGGTCAGGAAAACCCAGGATTTTATGCCAACCAGTACTCATTCTGTACTGTTTCTGCCCACACCTACATATCTTTGAACTGCATTACCTGCCTGTGACCCAGAGGAAGAGAAAGCCATCATCCTGCAGTACTGGTATGTTGAGCCTGCGCATCTCATCATCTGTCAGGGTCCCATAGGGCAGCTCCATGTGAATATCCCAGGGTGGGTCAGCCATCACAACTGCAAACTTGCCCAAGATACTGACGTCCAGGTAGCGGATATCACAACAGATCCACTGCATGAGGTGGCATTTGGTCATCTTCCATTTCTTCACTCTCAGATTCATGGCCCCAGTCCCTCTTTTGCCATTTGATTTTCCTACTCCCTTAGAAGCATAGTCTATCCCACTCCATTCCCGATCAGCTAGATATTGCTGATTATGCCCTGCTTTCCTACATGTATGTATCTTAGCAATATAAGTTCACAAGTTGAGAAAAGTTTTCTGAGCAGATAGGTACCTGAGGGGGGAAGAGTCGATCTGCACTGGAGTCACCTCCAACACTCTGTGTAAGAGCAAGTTCTTGGCTCGGTGTATGGTCCTTGCTGCCCGGAGCCTCAGAATCCATGCAAGCATCAATTTCATAATGAACATATTTGCAAGTATCCATGTGGAAACATGTATTAAGGAAAGAGCAGTCGCCTAATGACTCATCGGTATGTTTATTGATGATTCGTCTGAGGAAATTAAAAGGAAAAATCAGTACAGGTTTCCAGAGTGAGATCCGAGTTCAAGTGCTTGATTGTCAAGCATTGTAGCTGCAAGACAAAGACAGGTGACAAACAAAAAATGCTAATTCATAATTGTAATTCCTCTATGATCAAATTTTCTAATTAGAACTGAATAAAATACTAAGCCTATGTTCCTATTTATTTTTCACTGAGGCTCAGGGACAGATGTCCTACTATTACAAACAGGCTCTTAAAAAAATACTTATGGGGGCCAGCGTGATAATACATTGGATAGGGCATTTGCCTTGCATGCGGCAGTCCCCGGTTCAATCCCCAGCATCCCATATGGTCCCCCAAGCACCGCCAGTAGTAATTCCTGAGTCCAGAGCCAGGAGTAACCCCTGAGCATCGCTGTGTGTGACCCATAAAGCAAAAAAAAACCAAAAAAACCAAAAAAAAACATGGGGAGTAGAAACTCCCTCAGGACATTTATAAGGCCAAAAATTATATTTAAAAAATGCTCTGCATAACATCAGGGAAATGCAAACCAAAACAATAAAACACCATCTCATCTAAGTAGAACTGTCACATCAAAATAAGCAAAAACAACCAGTGTTGGCATGGAAGTGGGGGAAAGGACCCCCACATTCATTGCTGGTGACAATACTGATTGGTTCAGCCTTTTTGGGAAAACATTATGGACACCTCAAAAAATTAGGAATTGAGCTTTCATCTGACCCAGCAATTCCATTCTTTTTTTTTTTTTTGCTTTTTGGGTCACACCCAGCGATGCACAGGGATTACTCCTGGCAGTAGCTCAGGGGACCATATGGGATACTGGGAATCGAACCCGGGTCGGCCGTGTGCAAGGCAAACGCCCTACCCGCTGTGCTATTGCTCCAGCCCCGCAATTCCACTTCTTAACATCTATCCCAAGGGCCCAATCTATTCAGAGAAGACATTTCCATGCCTGTGTTCACTGCGGCACTATTTAGCCAAAAGCTGGAAACAACCCAAGCATCCAAGATCAGATGACTAGATAAACTGTAGTACATATGTACACAATGGAATACTTCTCAGCTATAAGAAAAGATGAAATGCAATTTGCTGTTACATGGATGGATTTAGAGAGTATGATGCTGAGTGAAGTTGGACGGACAGGTACTGATACAGAATGATCTCTTATGCATGATATAAAGAAACATAATAGGGGAATAACAAATATCCAAAGGCAACAGAAACAACTAATGATTAGCAACAGGAAGCTCATCATGGGTAAGGGTGGTCTGGAGTGAGGGTGATCTGGAGTGAGGGTGGGGGGGGCAGGATGGGAAGACATTTTTATGAATAGTATAGTGCTAGAATGATTTATGAAAGAAAACCAACCATTAACATTATTCTAAACGATGTGCCTAAATAAAATTGAAGTTTATACACACACACACACACACACACACACACGGGAAGCAGAATGACTGTATAGTGGATAGGGCATTTGCCTTACACACTTCTGACCTGGGTTGAATCCCCAGCACTCCCTGAGTGATTCCTGAGTGCAAGACCAGGTGTAAATCCTGAGCACTGCCAGGAAGTAAATGTTATGGATGGGAAGATGGCTCAAGGGCTGGGGCATATGCTTTGCAGCGGGAGCCCTACTTTCTAGTCCCTGAGCAACACAGGGAGTAGCCTTCAGCACTGAGCTAAGAGTTGCCATTCAAGTACCTCCAGGTGTGCTCCCTCCCATATATATATATATATATATATATATATATATATATATATATGTGCAATGCATATAAGTATGTCTTTATGTAATTAGGAATAACAACTGGTATTTTCCACTGTAGCACTGCACTGTAGCACTGTCTTCCCATTGTTCATTGATTTGATCAAGCAGGTACCAGTAACATCTTCATTGTGAGACTACGTGTTACTTTTTTGGCATTTCGAATATGCCATGGGTAGCTTGCCAGGCTCTGCCGTGCGGGTGGGATACTCTCGGTAGCATGCCTCGCTCTCTGAGAGGGATGGAGGAATCGAGCCCAGGTTGGCTTTATGCAGGGCAAACGTCCTATCCGCTGTGCTATAGTCTTAGATAAACCGCATGCTAAAACAACTAAACAACTCTTAAAATTTTGACAACATTCTGGGGCTGGAGAAAAAGCTCAAGGGGCTCACGCTTTGCATGCAGGAGACCCAGGTTCAACCTCCAACTCACACCTTAAGTCCTTCAAGCACCTTGAGCAATCCCAATGCAAGAGTAGCTCCCTGAGCAATGTCAGATGTGGCCCAAAGAATCTCCCTCCCAAGGTGGCGGGGTGAGGGGGTGACTGCTTCAAAGAGACCCATCCCACCTCTCTCCCTCCCAAGAAACCTGAAGTGTAGCTTGCGACAGGGCCGGTCCGCATCACTGGCTTTCATGCACTCCTCCTTGGTTCCATAGTCACAAAACTCTTGTACTTGGGCCCGACCTCGTGAGCGAAACTTTTCAACAATAGACTGTTCCTTAGCTGTTGTTGTATTTAGTAGCTCTAGGATCTCTTGACTGACCTGTAACAAAAGAAGCCTTGAACTTAAAATGGGTTTGTAAACTTTTAGACCTTAAACTACCTCTGTTTACTTGGCACTAATATCCTTTAAGGAGTAAATTAGCTAGTGAGAGAAAACTGGAGAAGAGATTTACCACAAGTTTAGTCTTTTCTCACAAATCTACATTTGGGGAGGTATTAAAATACCAGAAGCGGGACTGGGGCATTAGTACAGCAGGTAAGGTGTTGGCCTTTAATGCAGTAGACCAGGGTTCGCTCCCTGGCATCCTATAAGGTTCCCCAAGCACCGCCAGAAGTAATTCCTGAATGCAGAGCCAGGAGTAACCCCTTAGCACCGCTGGGTGTGGCCCAAAAGGGAAAAAAATAACAAATAAATAAAATACTAGAAGTTTGGTTCCTGTTGCTAACATGAAGCTAATTTCCCTTCCAAAGGAAAGCATTCCTTCCCAACAAAACTGCTCGTGTTAAAACAGGAACATGGATCAAAGTGCTAACCATTTTACAAGTGTTTTTTTTTTTTTAAACTATTGAAGTCTATACAATAGTTCTATAATGGAGGGTACTTTAGTCATGCTCACATTCAGGGCTGAAGAGAGAATACAGTGACCTCCCTTACCCCATATGGTTCCCTGAACACCGCCAGGAGTTAACTTTCAAGTTAAAAGTCAGCACTGCCAAATATGGCCCACAAACAAACAAACAAAAGCAATGAATTTAAATTCACATAGCTAGACGTGGTGAATGACTAAGAACATAATGTGGGTCCACACCCTGAGAATGAGCTCAATAGACCAAGCACACACTTGGTATATGGAAGGCCAGTTTTTGATTCCCAGTGCATGTGGTTCCCTTAACACCACTGTGAAATAGCCCCCAAGCACCATAACCACCACAGACACAGAAACACAGAGACACACGCACAACTGAGTAATTCTTTTGTTATATGAATTGTCCTATTATGATTATAGAATGTTTTGCAGTGTTCCTCACACCCACCCACAAGATGCCTGCAGCATAATGCCAAACTGGGGGGGGGGGGGGGGTAGGGGAAAGGGGGGATGGTGGTGATGTTGAAAGGCTAAGATCAAAATCTCCCCTCTAGGCCAAGAAGACAGCTCAAAGGGCTGGGGCACATGTTTTGTACAAGGAAGGCCCTGGTCTGGGCCCCAGCACTGCATGGTCTACCTAGCACCACTGGGAATGACCCCTAAGCACCACAGTGTCGGGGACAAAAGCAAAAAAAGGAAAAATAATGTGTGAAAGCACTTCAGTTGGCCCCTACCTTCTTACTCTGCTGCTCCTTAGTGGACTGCTGATTCAGAAGGCTCTCGATCTCCAGATCAACGTCCGAGGCAGCATGTCTCCTTGATTTCTTGCTTGGCTCTTTGGCTGGTTCTGATGCTGAGGAGGTCAGACCAGAAGCTAAAGAGCTAGCAAAGGTTGCTACTGTGGTGGAGTCCTGTTCTGCCCGCCGCTTCTGCCCTATAATAGTCCCGGTTGCATCCCCAGAGCCCTTCTTTTCTGCCACAGCACCCATCATGGCAGAGAGCTTGGAATGATCAGCGTAGGTCACAAGAGTGGGATGGGCATCATCTTGTAGGAGACCTCGCTTCACCTCAATCAACTCCTGAGCTGCGAACTTCTGCAGGAGGCTTTCCACTCCATCCTGCGTGGCAGGGGCATCTGGCTAGGGAAGAAGGGGAGGGAGTGCAGTTAAGACACTGACCGTGAACTGAAGAATGTAAATGGGAGACGGCAATCCTGTCCTAGCAGGTCATTACCGTGGAGATGGCAAGCCGGATGGACACAGCATCAGTGGGTAATGTTAGGGCCAAATCAGAGAGATGGTGCAGAAGCTTCTTCTCTAACTCGGGGTCAGTTGCCAGTTCAGGAACTGCAGAAGCTGTACTGGGTTTAGGGCCACCAGAAGTGGGTGCAGTAGACACTGGGCTATCGCTACGGAAAGTTGGTGACAGTGCAGCCTCTGGATTCCGAAGATCTAAGAGTAAAGAGAAGTCAAAATGACTAAGAGCAATCACTCTACAAATGCTTCAAAACTCAAATTATTTTTAAAAAATGTATTTTAATGGGACTATATAGTACAGAGGGTAGGGTGCTTGCCTTGCATGCATCCGACCCAGGTCTGATCCCTGACACCCCATATTGTCCCCTGAGCCCCAACTGATCTAGGTTTGATCTTGGCACTCCACATGGTCCCCCAGTCCCTGCCAGGAGTGATTCCTGAGCCCAGAATCAGGAGTAAGCCTTGAGCACAAGTGAGTAGGGACACCTCCCCTGCCCCCAGTTTTTTTTTTTTTTAAGTAAAATTAGCAGTTGGAGCAACAGTACAGCGGGTAGGGCATTTGCCTTGCATTCAGCTGACCTAGGTTCAATCCCTGGCACCCTACATGGAGTGATCCCTGAGTGCAGAACAGGGAATAAGTCCTGAGCACAGCCAGGTGCGCCCAAAACAACAGAAGTCAAATCAGAGACTTGAGAGATAATACGTAAGGTAAGACACTTGCAATGCACATGGCTGACCTAGGTTCAGTTCTGGAACTACATATTGTCCGACTGAGCACTAAGAGTGAGCATAAAGCCAGGAGTAAGCCCTCAACACAGCTGAGTGTGGCCAAAAATTAAAAAAAAAAGAAATTATCCAGCATACTTACTACTTACATCTGAGTTTTGCAAAGATTACCCTGAACTTTCTAAATATCCAGTTTACCTTTTCTCTAGTATTTTCCAATTTTTTTTGTTTGTTTGTTTATATTTGGGGGGCATGCGTGGCAATGCTCAGGGTTTACTCCTAGCTTGGCACTCAGGAACCATATGGGATGCCAATGATGAAACCTGGGTTAGCCACATGCAAGGCCAGTGCTCAACACAGTGTACTATTGCTTCAGCTCTAATTTCTTATTATTGCTATGCTTTGACAGCATGGTAAATCTGAATGTCCCTACCACTGCCCTTCCGATACCATAAATGACAACTGATGTCATCAATCTATATTTAAAAAGTCAGAAATGAGATAACAAGAGAGTTCAGTGGATAGGACATTTGCCTTGCAAATGGCTGAACCAAGTTCAATCCCCAGCACCTCCATAAGGTCCACCAAGCCCACCAGGAGTGATCCTTAATTACAGAGTCAGGAATAAGCCCTGAGCACAGTCAGATGATTACCCCCTTCATACCTACTACAATTGGGGAGACAGTAATGAGAGGAAGGCACTTGCCTTACATGTGGCCAACCCTGGTTCGAATGCTTTCCATCACATGTAGTAGCCCTTTGGTTCCAATGCCTGGTATCACAGGTAGTCCCCCAAGCACCACCAGGGGTCACTCCTGAACAGATCAAGGTACAACACCTGAGCACCCACCCATAAGGCCCAAAACCCCGAAAAAATAAAATAAAATAACCTGCTAGCTCTGTTGAGATAGTGGGTTAAGGCACTTGCATTGCACAGACAACCTTGGGTGACTTCGAGCGCCTCGTGGCTTTCCTCTCCTCTAGCAATGCCAGGAGCAACACCCCATCTCTAGCACAGAGCTGGCAATAGTCTCAGCACTGTGGGAATAGCCTAAAAACCTAAGACGCCCTCCCTTCAACCAAAAATCAAAGGAAAAAAAATAACCTGGCAATGATCCTGGTTATGAACCCTTTTGTAATTAACACCTGGAATTGTTTTGGTCCCCCCCCCCCCCCCCAAGATATTCAATACACTGGAGCTGAAAAAGACCTTGTTTAATGTTACTGGGAAGACCTGGTTCATCTTTACTATTATGGGCAAAATTAAATTTTGTTTTGTGGCCATGTCCTATCATGTGCTGGGAGACTATGAAGTAACAAAGTGTGAACAAGGGTGTCCTTCAAGCAAAGATATGGTAGTCCTATGAGCTCTTTGTCACTATATGAACAAAATTTAACAATTCAGGGCCAGAAAGCTAGCAGAGAGGTTAAGGTGCTTGCCTTGTATATGGACAACTCTGGTTCAATCTCCAGCACCCTATGGTTCCCTGAGCAATGCCCAGAGAAACTTGGTACTGTTGGGTGTAGTCCAACAACCCCTTCTTCCCAAATACTACCAAAAACAAAAAACAAAAAACAAAAACTATTTGTTGCAAGTGATAGTTGTTCAGGGACACTAGCTATTCTGAAATCCCTAAACATTCAAGTTTTTCTACACATCTAAGGAAAATACATCAATATCTGTGTTTGTGTGGGGGGGGGGGGCGTTTGGGGGGCACTACCTGGCTATGTTCAGGGTTTACTCCTGGCTCTGTGCTCAGAGATCAATCCTGGCAGGGCTTGGGGTCCGTACGGGAAGCCAAGAATAAAACTTGGGTTGGCTGTGTGCAAGGCAAAGCACCTTACCAGTGTACTATCACTCCAGCCCAGAGTTTTCTCATTCTGAAAATGGATTATCAGAAAGTGATTAGGAGCACCTGGGTCTGGATAGCTTTGAGTTAGGACACCCGCCATGTGGGCACAGCATGTTAGGTCCCTGGTGTTACTGCAGGCACCTGCTGCAATCCTGAGAGCTGGGCAGTTTCTGCCTGGCAACTCTCTCTGTGATCCCTGGCAATGTACAAACCTCTGGATGCGCTAAGGTTGGGGTGTGTGCATACTCCAGAGAAAGGATGCATCGCAACTAAAATGATGAATAAGAGCCACAGCCAGGAAGTCCAGCCCTTGGTGGTCATGTGTGAACATTCCTGCCTGGCAAGCCACACAACCATGACTTGTGTGAGTCTCAATTAAGAGCCCTGAGCACAGCCAGGTGTTGCCCCCCAAACAATTTAAGGGGCCTGATAGTACAGTGGATAGGGCATCTGCCTTTACACAGCTAATCTAGGTTCAATCCCTGGCACCCCAAATGCTCCCTCAAGCCCGCCAGGTGTGGCCCCAAAACAAAAACAAACAACAAAAAAATTAAAACAAACTGCGCTACAAGACAAAGAAACTGGAATTTAGACATTTAAAAAAATTCTCTCATGGATAACTGCAGTAACAATACGCCACAAATTATTCCCTTGTGGTATATAACCTCTCCTTTACTCTACTCACCTGCCCTCTTGACTTCTATTTAATTATCTAAATCCTACATCCCCTGAAGACCAAACTGCAAGTGCCAATCCTTCCTGATGCTTTTTGCCGACGTCAGCTCCTGTCACTTTTTCCTTTCTGGTACACACAGGAGTTATTCATTTGGCACTGAACAAAAAACTTACTTTAAGGATTTATAGAGTAATAATCCTTTATCCCCAGCTACATTTTAAAGACTGTGAAGGCAGTGGACACCATCCTTTATCTGAAGTCATGCCCCCTTGTGAGGCTCCGTGGGGGTTTGTTATGGTATGAAAATCCTACCAAGGGGCCTATTAGTTCCACTTGCCAGAATATAAGCAATCAATCTAATATGTATCAAGACAAAATTTAGAAAAATGGTCTGAAGTTTGAACTAAGAGAAGCTGCCAGGCGGGTGGTACAGATTCGCTGTCTTTATCAACCCTTGTAACTAATTGATTTGCCCTTTATCATTAGGGGTTTGTGCGGGGTGGGTAAGACTCGACAATCTTGGGGTTCTTTAGGGTTTCACGACTGTGACACAGGCAGCCACACAAGGGAAGTCAAAGTTTAAACAACAACAACAATTACAACACAACAACAACAACAACAACAAAACAACTATGTTTTTAGGGGCTGGAGCGATAAAACAGCGGGAAGGGCGCTTGCCTTGCACACGGCAGAATCCAGTGGGTTCGATCTCCGCCACCCCATCTGGTCCCCCGAGCCCAGCCAGGAGAGATCCCTGAGTGCAGAGACAGGAAGTAAGCCCTGAGCACAGCCGGGTGTGCCCCAAAATTTTTTTAAAAATTAAAGATTAAAATAAAATTCATGTTTTCAGAGTCCCGCTCGGTGTGTTTATCATAGCCAGAACACTGCCAGTCGTCCCTCTAACTCACTGAGCAACACCGAGAACGGGGTCGGGCACTGGTTCTCAAAAGTCTCGGTCCAGGTTCTCACGGTGCCCTCGGTGGAAGTGAAGACAAAGCAGCCGCTCTGAACAAGGGGAAAACAAAGCGGCCAGGGGGGCAAGCAAAAAACGGGGCCCCGTTGCTTCAAGTGGGGCCAAGAGCCCGCAGGGGCGACATTCTGAAGCCGGCCGAGAGGATGCGGGGAAGTCGACTGGTGGAGAGGAAGGACCCGGCGGCCACTTGCAGGGGGGGGCAGGAGCTGCAAGGACCCGGGGGCCACTTGCAGGAGGGCAGGAGCTGCACCGCAGAGCGGAGACGAGTGGACACCATGTAAGAGGCAAGAGAGGAACGGCCACTTTGGGCATAGATACCTACAGGGGAGCTGTCTTTCTTTCCACGGTTCCCTCCCTTTTCCCCTGGCCTAGCATCGGCCCCGATAGTCCCGCGCCTCACCCAAATGCCCCGAGTCCTGCTTCCTCCTCCGCTGCAGTCGCTCCCGCAGCGAGTCCAGCTGCTTCTTGTGGGCCTGGATAGAACTCCACGTGTCCGACATCCTAGTTTCCCAGCCCCGACCAGTCTCGAATCAGGCGCGGCGGGCTAGCACCTCCCAGCCCCAGCACCAGGAAATAATCCAATTCTCACGCGGACACCCCTGGGCTAACCGGAAAAAGATCCCGGGAAATGCGCTCCAGGGAGAAGGACATTTCCTGTTTTCGCGCAGGCTTTGAAGCCGAAACGGCAGCCACTTTAGCTATTGGCAGGAGGACGGACATAGTGTTGAAGTGGGCGGGGCACTCAATTGCGCTTCCGGAATCCCTGACGCCGCGGTCGCCATGTTGGTGTCTGGCAGAGCGGCCATGTTGCTTAGACTACGCCCCCGCGGCCATGTTAAATATTAAGTGAGTCCTGCCGCGAAGTGCTGTAAACTGCAGTGTGAAGCAATACGTATTGTACACTTTTGAAAAACAAAAACCACAAATCTTCACAATTTGATATTGACGTGCCTTTCCCACGTTTATAGATGTCTGCGCATTCATTTACACCGACTTCCATGTGGACTGTGGGAGTGTGGGAATGTGCATGATTTCTTTAAGAAAGAAGGGGTTGACACAGCAGAGATGTAAAGATATAAAAGTTTGGTAAATACATATACACCAAATCTTCATGTATAAGGCGTTATGAAAATCGATACCTGAGGATACTCGGAGGGAGGATGTGGTGTTGGAATGCTGTGTGCATGAAACTCCACTAACGGTCATAGGTCAGAGTGCCTAAATTTATTTTTAAACTTCTTAAATAAAATTATGTTCTGGACAGGAGAAAGAGTAGAGTGGGTAAGGCACCTGCAAACATCTGACCCAGGTTCCATCCCCTGGCACCATAGGTCTCCAGAGCCCCTTCAGAGGTGATTCCTTAGCACTGCCAGGCAGGACTCCAAAAAAATTAATTAACCTTTTTTTTTTAATTAAGTTCTCAGGGAGTGGAGAGATAGTACAGCAGGCAGGATGCTTGCCTAGCACACAGCTGACCTGGGTTCAATCCCTAGCATCCCATAGGGTCTCCCCAGGACAATCAGGATTATTCCTTAGCAGAGAGCCAGAAGTAAGCCCTGAGCACTGCTATGTGTGCCCCCTCCAAAAGAAAAAAAAATTGAGTCTTCAGGTACTTGAGCAATAGTCCAGCGGGTAGGCTGCTTGCCTTGCAGGTAACAAACTTGGGTTGAAGTCCTGGAACCCACATGACCCCCAAATCCGCCACAAGTGATCTCTGAGCACAGAGCCAGGAGTAAGCCCTGACTACTGCTAGGTACTTCCCTAAAACAAGCAAACAAAAAGACAAACAAAACATGAGTCTTTCATGTTGGGAACTAAGACTTGCTTGTTTGCTTTGCCTTTCTTTCTGCCACATCCAGTAATGCTCAGAGCTTGTTCCTGTCTCTGTGCTCATGGATCATCCCTGATGGTGCTTGGGGGGTTCCTATGTGGTGCTAGGTGATATAAGTCAGGCCCATGCAAGGCAAGTGCCTTATCTAGTAGATTATCTCTCCAGCTCAACTTTGTGTTTTTATATTCTGGGAGCTAGATGTCTTTCAGGATGAAGTTTATGAAAAGTAATTGATGCCAAACATTTCGAGATGTCTTTGTGTAGTAAACTTAAGTACAGAAGTTTTGTTGTTGTTGTTGTCTTAATGTCTCTGACTCATGTAGAAACCACTGATTTACCAACTATCAATATGATGCCAAATAGTCCCACAAATAGAGTCAGAAAGAATAGGTGAGAAACACATGGGTTTTGTTTTCAAAGCTTTTTGGATCAGGTTAATTTTTTTTTAAAGCAATAAGAGGAGTGGAGAGATAGTATAGCTGGTAAGGTGTTTACCTTGTACACAGCTGATCAACTACAATTCCTGCACCACGTATGGTTCCCCGAGCCCTACCAGCCCTTCTCCTCATTTCTCTCAGCTGAATTTGGGGATTTTTTGATTATTTTTGGGCCGCATCTGGCAGTGCTCATGGCTTAGTCCTAGTTCTGTGCTCAGGGATCACTCCTGGCATGCTGAGGGTATCATATGTGGTGCTGGAATTCAAACTACTATTGCAGTAACAGTCATATGCAAGACAAGTGCCTTATCTTCTGTACTATCTCTATGATCCTAGGCTGTAGGGAAGGAGGAGCATGCAGTACAGAGTTTTGTGTTCAGAGTCTTACCTATGCTAGACCTGTGCTCTATAGCTTGACCTAACTCCCTGTCCCATAGTGTTTTATGATCAGTCTTCTGTTCTAGTTGGAAATAAATAGAGAGGAAGGAGAATTAAGAGACAAGAAATCTGTTTAATTATTTATGGATAGAAATAAAAAGGAAGGGGTGAAGGGATTGGTGGGAGGGGTGGCGAGAACCAGGACTGGAACTTGGCAGCCAGGCAGGTACAAAAAGAAAATGAAATAAAGGGGTGAATGTGAAAGGGTGTTGTTGAAGGTAAAGGCGTATTGGAATAAAGCAGTTGTACTTTATTCTTTGTATTTATTGAATTACTACTATGAGCCTGGCAAGCTCCCCGTGACGTATTCAATATGCCAAACACAGTAACAACAAAGTCTCCAATGGAGACGTTACTGGGCCCGCTCGAGCAAATCGATGATCAACGGGAGGGCCTTTACTTTACTTTACTTTTTACTATGTGCTACTGAGAATATTTAATATTGATCAAAGTATTTGTTTCTGGATATAAGGGCTATCAGGTTTCGACATCTATCTTTCTGCCACATTACCAGGGTTGATTGGACTAATCTGGTCAGCTAGGTAGGTGTTCCCTTCCTCACCACTCTTTGTACATCCCTCCTGAAGCTACATACTCAGTTGAAAAGAGACAGAATGTTTTTCAGTTGAAGGTTAACTGAAGAACACAAATAGCTGTTCTCAACTACTCGAACCTCAAATAAGCTCTCAAAATATCCACTTCCATTTTGTATGTTTATTTATTTTGGAGCTACACCTAGCAGTGCTCAAGACTACTCTAAGGGGGGGGCTGGAGAGATAGCACAGTAGGTAGGGCGTTTGCCTTGCATACGGCCGACCTGGGTTCAATTCCCAGCATCCCATATGGTCCCCTGAGCACTTCCAGGAGTAATCCCTGTACATCGCCGGGTGTACCCAAAAAGAAAATAAAAAGACTATTCTAAGGGACCATATAGTGACAGGCATCAAACCCAGACCCTCTGGATGCAAAACATGTGCTTCAATCTCTTAGGCTAGCTGGTAGTACTCATTTAGACTGTCTTTTGTTTTGTTTTGGGAACATAGTTCATGACTTACTCCTGCCTCTGTGCTCAGGGATCACTCCTGGTAGATCTTGGAGGAGGCCATAAATGGCGTTAGTGATCAAATCTGAGTCATCTACCTGCAAGGCAAGAGACCTACCTGCAGTACTGTCTCTCCAGTCCTATACTAGCTTTCAAGATGAGTGACTGAGGGCTGGAGAGATAGTACAGTGAGTAAAGTGTTTGCACCCTACATGGTCCTCTGAGCACTACCAGGAGTGATCCCTGAGTAGAGAGCCAGAAATAATCCTGGAGCACCACGAGGTGTGGCCCAAAACCAAATACAAACAAACAAAAAACTGATGAGTGACTGAGAATTGAATAAACCAAAACAAATGTGGATGGGTAGGTTCATATGTACATCTCTGGATGATCACGATCACGATCATCCTGTTGTTCGTCAATTGCCTCGAGCAGGCCCCAGTAACATCTCCTTCGCCCTTGCCCTGAGATTTTCAAAAGTGCCATATTCAAGGCTCTTTCAGGGTTAGGAGAATGAGACCCATCATTGTTACTGGTATCTGGCATATTGGGTACACCACGGGGAGTTTGCCAGACTCTGCCGTGTGGGCAGGATACATTCGATAGCGTGCCAGATTGTCCAAAGTAAGAATGAGATAGTAAGATGTCGGGGAACTGGGTTTTATAGTCTCTGGTCTTGGCAGTTGATGGGATTACACAGTGCGGGGCGGGGTGGGGGGGTGGCATTTGGTGGGTGTGACCCCTGCCTACTGGAAGATGGAGGATCTGGGTGGAGGATGTTCAGCCCCAATCTGATCCGAGCAGGCCTGGACATCTCAACCCCGGGACCCGCATGCCTTTGTTCCTCTGCTAGTACCTTCATGCCTGTGGAGAGTGGTCTCGGCATAGTTGTGGCTGGTTCTGGAGGTCTTCGGGTTCTGGATGTCTTCGGGTGCCGGAGCTCTGCTCAGGGTAGGGAGGGAAACTCAACCTGCCCCCATCCAAGGGGCCCCAACAAGGACAGCCAGGCGCAGGGGCAGGAGACTCTGCGCTGTTCTCTTCTGGGAACTGGGTTTTCTAGTCTCTGGGTCTTGGCCGTTGATGGGATTACACGGCGCTGGGGGGGTGGGGGCAGTTGGTGGGTGTGACCCCTGCCTACTGGAAGATGGAGGATCTGGGTGGAGGATGCTCAGCCCCGATCCAAGCAGGCTTGGAGATCTCAGCCCCGGGACCCACATCTCTAGATATTTAAGAGTTACACTTATTTAGAGGCAAACCATTTTCTTCAGCAAAATACTCATGAGAGATCATGGAATACTTTTCCAGGATACTGCTCTAAGTCACCGTCACTGTCCTCCTGTTGTTCGTCAATTTGCTCAAGCAAGCCTTTTTTTTTTTTAATTTGTTTTTTGAGCCAGGACTTATTCCCAGCTTTATGCTCAGTGATCACTCCTAACTAGGCTTAGGGATACCCCAATAACCCATATATAGCAACTGTCCTCAAGAAAGTAGTTGACAAGGAATTTCCTTTTTCTTTTTTAGTTTTTGTGCTAGTTTGAAATGTATCCTGTGTGGCCCACTGTTTAGACATATGTATCATTATTGAACTAAGATAAGCCCATTATTGCTATATTATAAAACTGTTAGAGTAATTGTTCCTAAATATGAATCCCTCACTTGTTACAAGATCGCTGTCTCTTTCAAAGTCCTTAACATAAAAGTGAAATATATAGTATTATATAATAGTTAAACTAGATAGTCCTATGATGGGGAGGGAGAGAGAGGAACCTTTTTGGGGTAAGATGGCAGTGGAATTTTGGTGATAATTATGCACATATAGAGGTTTGAAGTTAACCTCCTGAAATAGTAAACCGATTCTATATTGTAAACAAATAAATTTCAATGCCTATGAAAAAAATTTTAAGCCTTGGGAGGGGTCAGAGAGATGGCACAGAGATTAAGACACTTGCCTCACACACTGTTAGACCCAATTTTATCCCTGACACCAAATACGGTTTTCTGAGCTCTGCCAGGAGTGATCCCTGAGCACACCAGGTGTTAAGCCTGAACATATGTTAATTTGACCCCAAAACTCAAAAATAAAAATAAATTGGGTTGAAGGACATTAATTCATCTAAGTAAGAGGGGAGAGAGAGAATATTACACAGCCCAACCCCTAAATATTTTTTGGTTGTTTGGGGGCCATATCCAGTGGTGCTAGAGGGTTACTCCTAACTCTGAGCTCAGGAGTCACCCTGCAGAGGCCATGAAGTGCTAGGGATTGAACCTGGGCCACCTTAGCCCTTTGAGATACCTCTCTCACACAGTAATTGCATTTTGTTTAGGAAAAGTAGGGTCTTTGAGTGGAAGAGATTCAATTTCTGGCATAATTGGTTTTATCCATGGGCTGGAGATTACTTTGGCCTACACAGGAAGCCAAAGTAGCATAGGTAAAACCAAATCAAGGGCAGTTGGCAGAAATTATTGCTTTCACATCACTTTGAGTAATTTTTTTTTTGGCTGTTTTGGGTTATAACCGGTGATGCTCAGAGTTTACTCCTGGTGGTGCTGGGGAGACCATATGGAATCCTGAGATCAAACCTGGCTCAGCCACATGCAAGGCATACACCCTTTCCACTGTACTATTACTCCGGCCTATGGGTAAATATTTTTTTTAATTTTTATTTATAATTTTACTTAGGGGTCACAACTGGCAGTGCTCAGGGCTTACTCCTAGGCTTTGTACTCAGGGATCACACCTGGCAGGCTCAGAGGATCATATGGGGTGCCAGGAATTGAACTTGGGTCAGCTGTGTGCAAGAGAAGCACCCTGCCTTCTGTATTATTATCTGTCCCCCCAGGAACCACAAGACTTCTTAAGATAGGCTTTAAAACTCAAAATAGGGGCAGGAGAAATAGATAATACAGTGGGTTCAGTTATTCAATAGACCACGTTAAGAGAAAGACACAGTGAGGGAATAAAAGAGCAAGAGAGAGGAGAATCATTAGGAAGAGGATAGAGCACCGTTGGGATAGAAAGCAGCCCTGAAATTTGAAAGACTGTATAAAAATTACCATTCAGCATGGACTACTGAGCACAAGCCCGAGTAGCCCCTGAGCATTGCTACCTGTGACCTAAACACAAAACAAGACAAACAAACAAACAAACAAAAAAGGAGAGTGAGAAAGAAAAAAAAAGAGATTCTAGCATTCCAGTCATTCTGTTAAGGGGCCAAAGGTAAATGAGGTCATCTTAGATCCTCCAACCCAAGTTGGAAGCTTCCTGAATGAATGAAACCCTCACACATGGAATAATCATCATAACTGAGATCTGCCCAAACAGCCCATAGAATCACAGGAAATACTAGATACGCTTGGAGAGGTTGAGAAATGAATGGAAACAATGGACATATGATCAATCCTGGCCAAATACGCACTTCTTATTTGGTTCTCTGAGCTTATTGGTTTTTCTTCTACTGTGGGCAAAACCAGGGATTATGCTCAATGTTGGGCAGTGCTGGAATCCAACCCAGAGCCTTACACATACCACTGAGCCACATGCCTGCATCCCTTCCAAATGTTTTTTTATTTGCTTATACCCGGTAGTGCTCAGGGTTTACTCCTGACTCTGTGCTGAAGTATCTCTCTTGGAAGGTTCAGGGGAGCACATGTGCTGGCAGAGATCAAACCTGCATGTGGGAAAATTGCCTTAACTTCTGTACTATCTTTTTTTTTTTTTTTTGCTTTTTGGGTCACACCCGGCAATGCACAGGGGTTATTCCTGGCTCTGCACTCAGGAATTACTCCTGACAGTGCTCAGGGGACTATATGTGATGCTGGGAATCGAACCTGGGTCGGCCGCGTGCAAGGCAAACGCCCTACCCGCTGTGCTATTGCTCCAGCCCTGTACTATCTTTTTTAAAAAAGGCTCAAAATGCTTTTAAAGAAATTTTTTAATCTTCGGGCTGGAAAAATAGTATAGCAGATAGGGAGATAGGGTGTTTGCCTTACATGTGGCTGACTTGGGTTCAATCCCCAAGAGCCCATATGATCCTCCAAGCACCACTAAGAGTTAATTCCTGAGTGTAGAGCCAGAAGTAATTCCTGAACATTTCCAGATGTTACCAAAAAGCAAAAACAAAAACAAACAAAAAAGGCCAAACCAATCCCCAAAAAAACCCCAAACCCAACCAAGAGCTAAATGTTCACCAGGTTAATTACTCTACATGATTGCTTTTATTTAGGGGGGGCGAGGGGGAGGCAGGTGCCACACCTGGCAATGCTCAGGGGTTACTCCTGTCTCTGTGCTCAGGAGTCACCCTTGGTGGTGCTCAGGGACCATATAGAATGCCAGGGTCAGCTGCGTGCAAGGCACACACCCTGCCTGCTGTACTATCCCTTCAGCCTATACTACAGTTTTTAAACATTAGAAAAGACAAGGAAAGTTAAAGGGACGTCAAAGTATTTTGAGAATAAGTAGAAGTCTGTTTTGGGTATCAGGAAGATAGAGATTCCTTAAGTTGTCAAGAAATTCAGGGAGCAGAGAGATAGCTCAAAGGGCTAGAACATGTACTTTCCATGCTGGAGGCCCAGATTGATTGATCCCTGACACCATATGGAACCCTAAGCAGTACCAGGAACAACCCTCAAGCACTGAAACAAAAGTTGCTCTTGAACATCAGTGGGTATATCCCACTTCCCACAAAAAAAAAATTCAAAAAAGTGGGCCACAGTGATAGTATAGTGGGTAGGACATTTTGCATGCAGCTGACCCAGGCTCAATCCCTGGCTTCCCACATTGTCCTTCGAGCACGCCCAGGAGTGATTCCTGAGTGAAGACCCAGGAGTAACCCCTGAACACTGCCAGGTATGACCCAAAAAGAAAAAAAAAGGGGTGGGGGAAATACAGGGACTAAGTAGGACTGAGCAGGGAGAGCTGTCAGACCATGATGTAGACCTGATAAAGTTTTTGCCAGTCCAATGTGAAGTTCATAAGCCATATTTCTTCAACAGAATCACATGTTTAACTTAAAAAAACAAACAAACCTGTGATTTACAAAGTTATTGATAGTTGAGTTTTTTTTTTTCCTTTTGGGTCACACCCGGCAATGCACACAGGTTACTCCTGGCTCATGCACTCAGGAATTACTCCTAGCGGTGCTCAGGGGACCATATGGGATGCTGAGAATCAAACCCAGGTCAGCCACGTGCAAGGCAAATGCCCTACCCACTGTGCTGTCTCTCCAGCCCTGAAGTTGAGTTTTAGGCATATAATATTTCAACAACAATCCCACCACCAGTGTCAACTTCCCTTCACCTCAACCCCTAGCCTGTCCCAACCTATCAACTTGACAGGCACATTAGAGTTATAGGGGTTGCAGTTTAGATCTCATGCCTTCAAAATCACATATTCTATAGGAAAGGCTAAGCCTTTGTGCCACCACCTCTTGACTCAGTCTTTGGTCAGGACTAGAAAAGAGCTAGACAGTTAGGAGCTGTCAGTTTGTAAATTAAACATGCTTCTTGCAAAGGGTTCTTTGTTGAAGACATCCCTAGAGTTGTATATTTTTGTGATTGTCAAAGGAATCTTGGAAAGGTTCTTATAAAGATTCTTAAATGGTAACTGAATTAGTCTACAAGTTGTATGGAATAAGTGTATCTGAAAGTAGTTATTTGACTCTTACCCATTGTCCATCTTTTCATGAGTCATTTCTGAGCATCTGAAAGCTTGTGTGTGTGTGTGTGTGTGTAGGGGGGGTATGGGTGGGTGAGAGAGAGACAGAATAAAATCTTAAAAATGTTCATATCAGAGGCTGGAGAGCTGGAGAGAGTACGCAGGTGGTAAAGCACTCCCCATATCCCATTTGATTCCTTTGAGACCACCAGAAATGAACAATGAGTGCAGAGCCAGGAGTAAGCCCTGAGCACTGCTGGGTGTTGTCCAAAACACAAACAAAAAATAGTTTTAAAAAATGTTCCTAAAAGCGATAGCACAGCGGGTAGGGCGTTTGCCTTGCATGCAGCCAACATGGCCGACCCGAGTTCGATTCCCAGCATCCCATATGGTCCCCTGAGCACCGCCAGGAGTAATTCCTGAGTGCATGAGCCAGGAGTAACCCCTGAGCATCGCCAGGTGTGACCCAAAAAGCAAAAAAAAAAAACAGTTCCTAAAAAAAAAATGTTCCTATGTTGCCCTCTTCCTAAACTTCCCTGGATGCATAAGTGTGTCTTATTTTGTTTTTCCACCTATCCAACAGTTGGTATCTGAACCCAGAAGTCCTTGAAAGTTGAATGAGGTCTGGAGGAAATAATTTAACAGATTCAACATGTGCTTTTCTTGTTGTAAACCTGGGTTCCATTCCCAGCACTACCAGGAATGACCCCTGAGCAGAGCCAGGAGTAGTAGCCCCAGCACACCATCAAGTGTGACCTCAAAACAAAACAAGTTGAATGAGCAAATCAATCTCTTGATTCCTACAATAACTCTTGATTCCTATAATGATGTTTTTTCATCTAGCCAGTTTGAACTGCGTCCACTCTTTAAGATATGTTCCTGCAAGCTGCATTTACATACTCATCCTAGCAAATTAGAACCAATTCACTTTGGGAAAGATGACCCAGTCAAAAGTGACTAAGAAATGGTGGGGCTGAAGGTGCAAGGGAAAGGTTTTGAGACAAGAGCAAATTAAAGGGAATAAAAGAAAAGTAAATAAAAGCTGTCAGGTGTCAATGAAAGAAGAAAATGCAGGTGAGGAGAGGAAAAGGAAGAATGAAAGAGACAGAAGAGGTAATAAAGCAGAGCAATGAAGGGGGAGGGGAGTCCTGCTGCTCTCTATGAGGTATTCATCTGAAGCCTCCCAGACAGCTGTTATCATAATGGGAATTGGCATTTAAAGAGAGGCCAAGTCTACTTTAATTAGTGAAATGGCATTATCAATGCCCAATGGGGGTAGGGAGGCAAAGGGAATAGAAGGACTGGTGACCCACCTCCCTCCATAGGATGAATGGGCTAAGAGAGTTATAAAGCTTTGCCAGGAATAAAAGAGATAAAAGCTATTTCTTCCCCAAAAGATTTCACAAGATCCCTATTGTGTCCCTAATCACCACTGACTTTTTTTTTTTTTTGGTGGTGGTGGTGGGGCACACATGATTGTCCTCAGGGCTTACTCCTGGTTCTGTGCTCAGGAATTGATCCGGGGAAGGGTTCAAGGGACCATATGGAGTGCCAGGGAATGGAACTCAGGCCAGCCACGTGCAAGGCAAGCACCTTACCCATATTGTGTCTTTCCAATCTGCTTTTTAAAAGATGTTTTGGACCATACCTGGCAGTGTGAAGAAAGAGATAGTATAGGGGTTAAGGCACTTGCCTTGCATGAATCTGAACAAGGCTCTAACCTTGGTACCCCAAATGGTACCCCAAGCACTGCCAAGAGTGACCCCTGAGCACAGAGCCAGGAGTAAGTCTTGAGCACCACTGGGTATGGTCCAAAAAGCAAAACATACTTGGCAAATAATAAGCTGAGAAGCTGGAGGGGTAGCATAGGAGATAGGGCACTTGCCTTTCAGGTGGCTCTAACTTGTCACAGCCTGGTTTGAATACCTAGTGACCACAATTCATGCCTCTGACCCGGTGTCACTCCTGGACAGAGGCATTAATTGCCCCAGAGCACTGCAGGGTATGGGCCTCCCCTCAAAAACCAAAACAGTGAGCACAGCCATACTCCTGGCAGTGCTCATCGATTAAACTGAAATTGACTGCAAGTAGAGCAGGTACCTTTACCACGGTTTCTCTAGCACCCTCCACCCCCAATCACCTTTTTGTTTTGTGACCACATCCAGTGGTATTCAGGGGTTACTCTTGGTTTCTGCACTCCTGGGCAGTGCTCAGGGTACCAAATGGGATGCCAGGAATCAAGCCCAGGCCAGCCTTATTCAAGGCAAGCACTCTGCTTGCAGTATTCTCTCTGCCACACAACCCACCTTTTAAGGAGTTTTTGCATTGCTTTGGTGGGGCTCATGAGAATCAAACATCCATGCTCATTGACCAGAATAAAGCAAGAAAAGGTTTACTTACCTTTCCTTCTATCTTCCAGCCAGCCTCACATCAGGAGTCTTGAATGATGCACCAAGAAGCAAACACCAGGCCTGATCACTTGGAAGTACCCCCAAGATTTTGCCTATTTTGGCTCTTAATCCAATTATCACACTAACTGGCTGGCTTCTATTAAATTATTTGACTGAGGTCAGAGCAATAGCACAATGGGCAGGGTATTTGTCTTGCACATGGCCAACCTGGGGTGGATCCCTGGAACTCCATATGGTCCCAAGTCCTGCCAGGAGTAATCCCTGAGCACAGAGCCCTGAGCACCATTGGGTGTGGCTCCAATTCTCCTTCCAAATTATTTGACAGGTTCCACCCTGTAGCAGTATGACTCAGTGATATAATCTAATGAATGTAATTTTTAAAGTTCTAGGGATTGCTGTCTTTCAGAAAACAAAGGGTTGGGGAGATAGCTCATATGGCTGGGACTCAAACTTTACATATATAGACTCTAGATTCAATCCCTAGTACCACATGGCTCCTGAGGCCCTATCAGATGTGATCAAAATAAGAAAGTAAGGTAATCTATTGTTTCGTTCTGGGAGCACTCCTGGTGGTGCTCAGGAGACCATGTGGTACTTACCATGTGGGTTCAAACCTGGGACTCCAGCATGCAAGAATATACTCCAGTCCATTGTGCTGTATCCTTGACTTCAGAAAGCAGTTTATTTTTTTCCTTTTGAGAGGGAGTTGGGCCATACCCAGTGGTGATCTGAGGACCCTATTCAGTGACAGGGATCAAACCAGTCAGCCACAATGCAAGGAAAGTGCTTTAATCACTATACTCTCTGGCCACTAGAAAGCCAGGTCTTTTAAGACCTTATCATGTGTGATTGGCAAACACCCAAGCAGGTAGGGTTATTGCCTTACATTCAGCCAAGCTGGGTTCAATCCCAGATACCCATATGGCCCGAGTGCTTCCAGGAGTGACTCTTGAGTACAGAGCCAGGAGTAAGCTCTGAGCACCACCAGGTGTAACCCCAAAACAAACAAAAGAACTTACCATGTTTTAAAACTTTAACATGTCTAAATCTTACCACACTGTAGAGATGCCAACTTGGGTTCGATCCCCAGTACCCCATGTGTTCCCCTGAGCACCACCAGGGTTAATTCCTGAGTACAGAGCCAGGTGAGTGCAAATCTGAGCACTGCAGGGTGTGGTCCCAAAACAGAAAACCACAATGTTTTTAAAAGCTTTATTTTTAAACAAAAGTACTCCCATCCTTATATTATCTTGTTGGTAGGAATTTAGATCTGAAATGCTTTTTTTTTTCTTTTAATTGTCAAGGACCACAGAGATTGTTATTTTGGGCCTGCGGATGAAGTGAAATGGACTAAAGGGTTTAGGGAAGGCTGATAGCAACAGGTTCCAACCTCCAAATAAAACACAAGCCTGACCGTGGGAGTTCTAGGCAAAGAGACAACAGACACTATAATTGCACACAGTGGGCAAATCTCTTTACCATTTGAGAATGTAAACTCCATTTCTACTGGGAAACTACATTCTCTGGAGGTTGTTTTAGGACAAGGCTGAATAAATCAAATATTTCAACACCATATGTTCAGCTTTGGCAGGAGATATAAGTGGGAAGGAATCTCAATGTTGGGGAATGCCCATATCACACTCCAGCTGGCTATTTAGTCATGAAATAAGGAGAAACACACAAATATTTGGTTAAAACACCTTTAATGAAGAGGGGAAGACACTAATATCTCCCTTGTCTGCTCTTTTACATCTTACTATGTTAGGAGCCCTGGAGCCTAACCTTTCGAGGAGAAGCCATCATTCAAATCAATCAAAAGCAGAACCTTCACCGCCTTCTCCTCAGAACTCCTGTTCCGAACAGTTCTATGTTAAGAGTAAATACTACATCTCATTACAAGACAGTGAGGCAGGAAGGACACCACCATGATCACATCTCCCAAAGTCTGGGATGCTAAGGATCAGACAGTGGCAAAGGCTTAAGCCCCGGTCCATGAATAGGTAAAATGGGGAGGAAACTGGCATTAAGAGAGGAAGAGGGGGAAAACAGAAGGGACTAGGGAATGAAGGCAGGGGATATCTACAACTATAAGCATACTAGTGCTAGGGAATTCTCCATGATCCATGGTGCATTGCTGCACACTAAAAGTCACTATTAGTCCAAGAGAACAAACATAACATCCATCCAATCAAGAAGTCAAAGTCCCTCCCATACAGCATGTCCCTTTCTTAATCATCCATATATTCTGAGCAAGCCCTTTGCATCACCAACACTCCTGAACTCTCCAACAGTACTCCTTCAATTACCCTTCCCGACAGATGCTCATTCAAGATATCGAATAACTTCATGTTTCCCAAGATAGCCCCTGGAAGACTTCTTGGCAAGAAATCTGCTTGCTTCCTCATGCTGAAAGGCCATGATGAACAAATATGAGAAGCTGGAGATGTCTTGGCATATCAAGCAGCTAACACTTTCCCTCAATATGACTATCAAATAATTTACTGGAAAGAGTGTCTTATGCACTTCTCTCCCTGTCCACCAGTGCTGAGCCACCAAACACAAATACTGCGACCTCTTTAGTGCTGGCACCTTCTCGAGCAGAGGGAAGAAGGAGGCATCTAGAATTTGCTACTTCACTTCTGTTCTATATTGGGCTTCTCAGGCATGGCCTCAGGTGCAGGAGGTCAGCTTGAAGAAAGTGGGGAGCATTCTTCTCCTTGGCCTCTCTAGATAGCATTGTCAGATGAACCTCCCAGTCTGAGTTCCAAGGTCAGAGGTACCAGTACTGGTCAGCCCAAAGTGATGGTGAAAATGGGGCTAGACCTCCGGGATTTAGTGGGCAAGTCACCTGATAGGAAAACCATGTACTGGTTTTAGAAAGATAGGGTACACACTCCGCCACCACACAGGAATGTTGTGGGACAAGAAGTCCTTCAGGTTGCTGACCTGGTCACCAGAGAGGACTTCCTGGGGTCCTCCAGGACCAGTTGCCAGCCCCTGGGGGCTGAACTGTCACTTCAAATGTGGGTGCATTAGGCGCACCTGCCAGCAGGCAAGGGAGAGGAAGAAGGGAGAGGGGAGATTGGTCATCCAGGGAAATCTGCAGAGGGTTCCCATAGGGAATGAGATAAGGGGAGAGAATCTATTTTCCTCAGGTATAATGAAGAGTGAAGAAAAGTTCCTCGAGAGGACCCTCCCCCCCATCCCACCTGGGAGCACAGTGATTTCCCTGGGGACACTAGGAAATGGGGAAGGTTAGGGCTCATCAATCTTCAGGTTCCTTCTACAGAGCTCTGGGATCCTGCTCCCTGGTCAAAGGGCAGCAGGTCTGGGTGCACAGGCTCATGGGATTGTGGGATCATCTTTGCGGGGGAAGGGGGAGAGCCCTGGGGAAGGGATGGAGGGCGAGCAGCCAGGAACCAGGGACAGAGCAGCAATATTCTGAGGACCATGAGGAGCAAAGGGCTGTACCTGGTGGTGAGCCAGCAGCATATGCTTCTTGAGGGAAGCCCGCTCAAGGAAGCCCTGCCTGCAGAAGACACACGTGAAGAGTGGCCCCTCCTTGGGGTGGGTCTTCTGATGCTCCTCCAGAGCCGTCTGGGAGGCAAAGGCCTGGCCGCACACCTCACAGCCCTTCCTGCCACTGCTCTCCCCGGGCTCCTTTCTCAGGCCTTCCTGCACGCTCAGCTCCTCCACCAGGATGGGGCTACTGCCCTCCCCCTCCAGGGCCAGAACCACGGGGCTGGAGCCCCTCTCGGGTTTGGCCCCCTCTTCTGAGCCTCCGGCTGTGACAACATCATTGCCTCCCTGCTCCATGGACTGGACTTGATCCAGGCTGTTGGGCGGCGCTGCAGGGGCGGTCAGGGCAGGCTGCAGAGGCGCTTTCTCGTTCCCATCCATCTCCTTCTCGGCCGGGGCTGCCACCACGGAAGACACTTCCTCCTCCGCCCCGGATGCCTCCTCCGAGTCACCCCGCACAGAGATAGCCTTCTCCCCTCCACTCTCCGAGCCTCTGCCAGCCAGGGAATCTTCATCAGTCACATCTTCTTCATCCTCGTCCTCGTCCTCATCCTCTTCTGATAACTCCTCCTCTGGGGACGGCTGCTGGGAAGGCTGCTGGGGAAAGCTTCCAGTCCCGGAGACAGTGGACTGCTCGGAGCTGTTCTCTGGGGCAGCTCCCCCACCTTCAGGCAGCGCCGTGCCCCCGTTGGGTATCTGACCTCCCAGATGCATTCGAACGTGCTGCTGCAGAGTGACAGCATTGGTGAACTTCTTCTGACAAATGGGGCAGGAGTTCTGGGCCCGGGCTGCCGGACTGGCCTTGTGGCCCACGAAATGTGCTCGCAGATTGCCACGGGTGGAGAAAGCGCGGCCGCACACTTTGCATTTGAAGGGCCGCTCACCTCCATGTTGGCCGTAGTGCAGGCGCAGGGCACGGGGGCAGCTGAGCACCCGCAGGCAGATGACGCATTGGTTAGGTCCGGAGGAGGCTGAAGAGGACGCTGCAGGGGCCGAGGTGGTGGGGGCTCCAGAAGCAGTAGAGGCCACAGCCACAGCGCCTTGGCGGTCAATCTTTTCTACTAGCTGCTGCAGCTTGGAGGTCTCAGAGGGGGAGGCCCCCAGGGGCTCCAGCACATAGGGGAAGGGGAAGCTACCGGTGGACTTGAAGTGATTGGTAAGCAGGGCCCAGCTCGGCAGCGAAGTCACCAGCTTGCTGAGCTGCATGCGGGTGGCTGTGCCACTTTCCCCGACCCCAGAGATGGCAGAGCCCTCGCTCCCTGGAGGGGTGTTCTCATCCGCTTTATTCTTGGGCTCGACCGCTTTCATAAGCACAAACTTATTGAAGGCAGGGAGCGCAGGCGCCGTGGCGGCTGGGCCTGCAGCGGTGGACAGGAGCGTCAGGCTCTCAGTGGCACTGAGAGCTGTGGTAGCAGCCACCAGGGGCTTGCGTTCCACACCTCCGCCGGGCATGGCCGCCTCCTCCTCGGCCTTCTCGGGTGGCACCGACATACCGTAGGGCAGGCCGCTGCTGGTGATGACATAATCCAGGTGCTCGGGCACCGGGTGAGGATTCATCTGCACGTGTGGGTACTTCTCCCGGTGCCGGTGGAAATGCACCTTGAGGTTACCACGGGTGGTGAAGCGATTGCCACAGACGTTGCATTTATAGGGCCTTTCCCCTGTGTGGGATCGCAGGTGGATCTGCAGGGCGCTGTCACTGCCAAACACTTTGGCACAGAAGCGGCATTTGTGCCGCCCACCTGGCTTCTCCAAGGGCCCCAGCACTTCCCCGTACCCCAGCTCACCACTCCCATTCTTTGGCTTCAGGAGCCCTGGGGAGGCAGCAGCCTCGAGCCCGCGGGCAGCCCCAAGGCACTGTGCCGCCAGGAGTCCGGTGGTGCCAGGGAATGCCAGGTGAGGCGAGGCAATCAGCTGGTCAGTGCTGCCTGACAGAGCTGGGGTGGGGGCTGGAGTGGGTTTGTGGCTGCGCCCAGTCCCAGCTGCAGAGAAGGGATGCTGGGAGCCCAGAGGATGGTAAAGGTGGAAGAAAGCCTGCTTGGGTGTTTCTGTGCCCGAAGAGGAGGAGGAGGTGGAGGACGGTGCCAGCGTCTTGCCGCTTTGGACAGGCTTGATGGGGCTGAAGAGTGGTAGCAGGGGCTTGGTGGCAGCAGCAGTCCCAGTGCCTGGTAACTCGGAGGGACTGGCAGGTGTGCCCACTGTCTGGCCCAAGGAGCCAAGCAGCAGCACCTGGCGGCAGATTTGCTCGGTCATTTGCATCTGATGAATCTGCCTCTGCTGCAGCACCCGGAGCTCCTCCAGGATCAGCGGGATGTTCAAGTGGCCACTGCCCACCCCTGGCGGGGGAGGAGGGGGGAGGGGGAGGGGGAGGTGCAGGGGTGGATTCTGGAGGTAATGGGGTGGCACCCAGTTTGGGGCTGGCTAAGATCAGGCCCCCGCCTCCCCCAGCAGCTGTACCTGTGGCAGCGACCATGAAGTGTCCTGCAGCTGCCTCTTCCCTGCGCTCTGTGGCCCAGGTGGGCTCGGTGGGTCCTGAGGTCCCAGACTCCGGGAGGTTGCTGTGCTCGGTCTCCATGCCCTGGGGACTACTGTGACCTTCGGGCCGGGGTTCAGAAGACGTCGCAGAGTTGTTGGGGTTCTCTTGGCCCCCAAGTATCACCATGACGGGGGGATCCGTGGCACATGCGTTCTGGTGCGCTAGGTATTCGGCTGGGTCGGAGAACTGTGCGCAGCACTTGGCACAGACTTGGGGGTGGTCGTCCTCGCTAGCATCACCTGCGGGGGAGGGGGGTGCGGAGGGGGAGGAAACAGGGCAGAACGTGGGTGAGCGGCTGGGACTCAGCTCCCGCGCCTCCAGGACCCCGCGGGCCCCCGGTAACGGCTAGCTGGGGGGCGGGGAGATGAGCTCATCACCAGGCCATAAAGAAGGCGAGACCGGGCTCCGTCCCGCCTGACCTCCGGGACACCAGACACTCCATCATGGGGGAAGGGGCGGGCACGCGCACGCTGCTACATTTCCCCGGCCCCCCCCCACCCCTCCCGCCCCCAACACCGAGCCACCCGCCCGCGCAAGGTGTGGGGGGCGCGACGGAGGCTGGTAGGCGTGCAGAAAACCGTGCATCTGTACCCCGTGCGCCAAAGGCCCTGCACGCCCCCCACCCCCCAACCTCTCACCAGCCCCCGGTACCTTGCGTCCCCCCCCCGGCCCCCTCCCCGCTCTTAACCCTGGGGCCGGGCCCTACCGCACCTCCAAGCTCCGCGGGCTCCCCGCAGGGCCCCCCGAGACGAGAGGTCCTCCCGGCTTCGTGCGCCATAGTCACGGGGTGCGGGGGAGGCTGCAGACAATGGGTCTCGGGGTCGGGGGAGGCGGCAGCGGCCCCGGGGGCTGCGGCAGCCTCTGCGCCCCGCGGCCGGGACTGCGGAGATGGAGCTCGGCGGCCGGGGGGAGGGGAGCGGGCTGGAGGCGGGGAGGAGCTGGAGCGAGAAAGCTGGGAAGGGGAGATGGGGGAGGAGCCGCGGCGGAGGGGGGTGCGTGGGGAGGAGTCGCTGCGGGAGCAGGAGGGAGGGGGCGGGCAGAGGCCGGGTGGGGGGGCGGGAGCCGGGCGTCCAGGAGGACGTCCCGAGGCTCCAAGACAGGTGCGGTGGGGGCAGGGTGGGTCCGCCTGCCCGTGCCCTCCGCCGGCCACCCCCCCATCTCCAGATGTCTTGGCCCAGGCCAGCCTCCCCTGCAAGCTCAAGGGGGCACAGTGGGATGCAGCCCTGCGCGACAGAGCAAAGCGAGAGAGACTTCTTTTTCCCTTTGGATAAAGGATCTGCTGAGCCTGGGAAAAACGTGGACCCCTGCGAAAGAGTGGTCTGAGTGCCCCAACATTCCCTATTCCTCTTACACACATACACACACACACACACACACACACACACACACACACAAGCGCACGCACGGTTTACGGTTTGTGGGATAGGCCACCTCCATCATCCGCCCCCCCCCCCCCCCGCCCAACCCCCTCCACAAAAGAAGTTGCTCGGGGTGGGGAGCAGCGAGGTAGAATTTCCAAGGAAGTCATTTCAGGACTCCGCTCTGCTGAACGCTAAGCCCCTTTACAAGCCCGGCCCCTCCTCCCCCGGAATAATAGCTGGATGCGAGTCGCCCACCAGATCCTCGGCCCACACCTAATGCACAGACTTCATGCTTAGTTAACGAGCTGCCTTCTGCTTGCAACCTCGTCTATACCCTTCTTCCGCCATTGTCTTTCTCCCGGACTCAGCTCGCAGGGGACCGTGGGGGTGGGGGCGCAGGCCCACCTAGCTCTAAACCCCCCAGGGCTCCTCCTGACAATGAGAGGAATGCAGGAGCTGCTCTGAAACTCTTTTCAGCCCTTTCCCGGTTTGAATACCTAGAAAAGACTGAATACCTGCTCACACTACCTCCTTTTCAGTCCAAGTAAGTAGGGGTAAGATGCTTCCTGGAGGGATTTCGCATTCACTTTCCACCTTCAAATGAGTCTTAATTGGGTTTCCCACTTCCTGAAAGAGCTTATTTTACTTGCAGGAAAGTCCCTCCTCCTTTGGTTTGCAGGAACATCAGCAAACATACATGGTTCCCATCCCAGTGCTATTCTGGCCTTGGTAGTACATTAGGTTCTAGTGGTCATACTAAAAGATGTCACTGCTTCACTTTCTGTAAAGTGGTAATGTAGCTACACTCTTCCTCAAAGAAAAAATTTTGGGGACAAAAATGTGAAAAACTTCCCTTTTTTGGTGGTGGTGGGGCATGTGTTGGGTTAATGCTCCATGGCTATTCCTGGCTCAGTGCTCAGGAGGAAGCTCTCAGTGATGTTTGGGGGAACTTACTGTGCTAAGGATAAAACTGGGGTCAGTCACACACAATGAAAACACCTTAACCCCTACACTACTCCAAATCGCAAACTTGAAAAATACTGATTTTTTTAAACAATTTGCTTTTGTCTATATCCAAAGTTGCTCAAGGATCATTCATGGCAGTGCCCAGGAGACCAACCATATTTGGTGCCAGGAATTGAACCCTGGACAGCTGCATGCAAAGCAAGTGCCTTACCCACTATACTATTTCTTTCTTTTTGTGTATTGGCCACACCCGTGGTACTCAGGGCTTACTCCTGGCTCTGAGCCCAGGAATTATGTTCTTAGCTATGTTCGGGCAGCAGAGGGCTTATGGGGTGCCATGACTGAACTAGGGTTGACCACTTGCAAGGCAAGCACCCTACCTGCTGTACTGCTGCTTTGGCCCTCCCTTACTGATTTCTAAGGTGAAAAGTTGACTAAGATTGGTATCCCAATATCAGTACATCATCTTTCAATATAAATTTCATTGTCACTTGAGGACTGAAGGGACACAGTATAGGAGGTAAGGCATTTGCCTTGTGTATCTCTGGATTATCTGTGACCCCAGTTCAAATAAACCTGCATCACATATGGGTCGGTCACCTGAGCACTGCCAAGGGTTATTCCTGATGACCACTGGGTATGATCCAAAATAATTTTTTTTAAAAAGCACTTTTGTTGTTGCCACTCATGATGAAAAATAGTAACTGAATTATATTTGAAATTTTAGATAATCAAAGAATTTCGGGGGTGGAGGTAATACCAAGGACTCAAGCTGGGCCTTTTTCATGAGTTCCAGTCCTCTGAGCTAGCTCCCTACCTCAACTCCAGTACTCTGTGTGTGTGTGTGTGTGTGTCTGTGTGTCTGTGTGTATGTTGATTATGTTGTGGGGAGGGTGGTGTTGGGGAGGTGGTCGCACCTGGCTTTGTACTCTGAGACCACTCCTGTCTCTATAATCAGGAGCCACTCCTAGCAGTGTTGGGGACCATTTGCCATTGTTTGGGCTGCAGCTTCGTGCAAGGCCAGTGCCCTATCTGCAAGGCCTGTGCACTATCTCTCTGTCTCCTGGGCCCAGGATCTTAGTTAGTATTGTGAACCATGGCTTTGAAACAGATGCGCTACGTGCATGCTTGCAGGCCTGATAATTGAAACTAGGAAAAGGAAGGTCTCTTTCAATTGTGGCAAGTCACAGTTTAGTGCAGTGTTATTTATTTTTGTAGATAAGGAAATTGAAACTTGGAGAAGTAAAGTGACTTTTCCGTGTTCACACAATAATTCAGAGATGCCGGCATTGAACATTTGGACTTCTGTGCCGCCTTTTCTCAGGCACATCCACAATGCATGGCTTCCGTAAGGCTAGAGAAAGGACTCTGTGTGGCTCAGACCTGCCATTTGCTCTCTGGCCTCAGTGAGAGAGAGGGAATCAGATGGAGGCTTTCTGCCGAGCATTTGTTAATTAGCATTGAATATTTGATATCAAGTTGCTGTTTTGTCAAGTCTTCAGACAAAAAAAGAAATCCTTTCTTTTCATCTTCTCCTGGGAAACACTGTCCCCTTTCTTGCTCTTTAATGAAACTTGCTTTCCAATGCGTAATTTGATCCACGCTCTTCTTTAAGGTAAATTTAGTCTCTGGTGAAAGGTGACGGATCAACAGCCACCTGTAAGAGGAACCCTCTTTTCTCAGCACTTTGCAACTCACTGCCTATCCTGAAAAGGGGGGCAGGATTCTTAGGCAGACACAAATGAAGTCATAAACACAGGGATAAACTAAGCTGGTATTAGTGTCCCTAGATAGCAGATAAGGTGAGGTAAGCTATCCTGGGCCACATGCAAAGTCTGGGATGGATGTAGGATAAAGACCTGGACATCCTTGTTTAAATTTCTAAAGAGCTGAAAGGACAAGGAAAAAGAAAACTAAGTGACTCTCTAACCTGGTGGTCCTCAAACTGCTGCTTTAGGCTCCAAAGAGAATTACTGGAGGAAACTAGAAGGGTGGGGGACAGCAGGGTGGCGTAGTAACAGGTTCTTCAACGTTACTACCTGTTAGAATCACTGAGAACTTTTTAAAAATCCCCGGGCTGGAGAGATAGTACAGGAGTTAAGTGAGGCACTTGCCTTACGAATGGCCAATCCCAGTTTGATCCAGGGCACCCCATATGTTCCCCCAAAAGCTGTGAAGAGTGACCCCTGGACACAGAGCCCACAGAGCCAAGAGTGAGCTCTGAGCACTGCTTGAGTATGACTCAAAAACTTTAAAAAAGAATTTCTTTTTAAGAAAAAAATAGGGGCTGAGTGATAATCCAGTGGGTTAAGGTGCTTGCCTTGCATGTGATTGACTCGGGTTCAATCCCCGACACCTCATATGGTCTCCTGAGCTCACCAGGAATGATACCCGAGCACAGAGCTAGGAGTAAGCCCTGAACATCTGGGTGTGGACCCAAAACTAAAAAAAGGAAGGAAGGAAGGAAGGAAGGAAGGGAGGGAGGGAGGGAGGGAGAAGGAAAGAAAGAAAGAGAGAGAGAGAGAGAGAGAGAGAGAGAGAGAGAGAGAGAGAGAGAGAAATCTGCGGCAGGAGCAAGAGCACAGCAGGAGGGCATTTGCCTGAGTTCAATTCCCAGCATCCCATATGGTCCCACGAGCACCACCAGAAGTAATTCCTGAGTGCATGAGCCAGAAATAACCCCTGTGCATCGCAGGGTGTGACCCCCCAAAAAAGAAAAAAAATTTAAAAAAGAAAAGAAAAGAAAAACCCTGCAGGGGATCCAGGCATCTGAAAGCTTGAAGTTTGTATCTATAATATGTGTCAGAGCACTGTCCTTATATCAAGCCTTGTCACATTGCTCCTCACAACAAATTTCACCTGTGCTAAGGACATTTTTTTAAAAAAGAAAAAGAGGGCTGAGTGTGACTCAGTAGTAGAGCACTTGCTCTCTGGTATGAATGAGGCCCTGGGTGCAATTTGCAAAACTACTTGGTCTCCTGAACACCAGTAGGATCAACCCCCAGCACTAAGCTAGCAGTACTCCTGACTTAGCTCATGTACCACAAGCTGTGGCCCCAAATTAAAAACAACAATACGGCTGGAGAAATAGTACAGTGGGTCAGGTGCTTGTATTGCATATGGCTAAGTTGGTTTGATCTCCAGCACCACTGTGGTCCCATGAGCACACTGAGTGACCTCTTAGCACAGAGCCAGGAATAAGCCCTCAGCACAGGAGATGGTGGCTCAAAACCAAAACAAAAATTAAACAAACAACCAAACAGAAAACTACAGCAAAAAAAGGTGCTGAGAGACAGCTCAGCAGGTTGAACCTGTACTTTGCACGTGGGGAGGTCCATGTTCAATGCCACGTGGTTCCCTTGGCACCACACACAGAGTAGCACTCAAGCACTGAGCAGGAAGTAGCTCTGAGCATCACCAGGTCAAAAACAAAAAATAAACTAAAATATAAAGAAAAGCAACCTGGCCCGTTAGGATACAACAAAATGACTGCTCAGTGCTAAATCTGTCGGACTTGCTCTCTTCTCTTAAATCTCTTGTGTCCTGAACAGAATTTAATATGACTGTTACTTTAAGTTGTTTAGTGTTGCCTTCCCTAAAGTATATGATCTTTTCTTTTCTTATTTATTCTTATTTATTATTTTGGGGAGGCTTGGGACCACTCAGGAGTCACTTCTGGCAATGATCAGGGGATCATATATGGTTCTGGGATCAAAACTGGGTTGGCTAGGTTGCAAGGCAAGCGCCTAACCCCTGTACTATCTCTTTAGCCCTTGGTTTTTGGTTTTTAGGCCACACCTGGCAGTGTTCAGGAGTTATTCCTATATTTGTGCTCTGGAGCTCACTCCTGGCGGTACTCAGAAGACTAGGAGGTGCCAGGATCAAACCCAGGATTCCCACTTGCACAGCATGTGCTCCAGTCCTTTGAGCCATCTTTTGGGGCCATTCTGTACATTTTGAGCCATAGAGCCACATTCCTAACTATAAGGTGAAAGGCTGAGGTGAGAGAGAGAGAGAGACAGAGACAGAGAGAAAGGAAGGGAAGGAGGGAGAGAGAGGGGAGAGAGAGAGAGAGAGAGAGAGAGAGAGAGAGAGAGAGAGAGAGAGAGAGAGAGAATACAGCAAGCAGGGCGTTTACTGGACTCCATTCCCCCATGCCCCACCAAGAGAGATCACTGAGTCAAAATGAGTAAGCCTTGAGCACTGACAGCTGTGCTTCACACCACCCATCCTTCCTGCCCCGCCCGCCCCCCCCCGAAAAAGTTGAAAGGCCATATTTTATACAATTCAAGTATTATTCACCTACTGAAAACAAAAAGTAAGGATCGAGGAGATGGCTCGAAGGGCTGGAGTGTAATCTGTGCATGTAGGAGACCAAGGTTCAACCCCTGGCACCACATGGTTCCCTGAGCACCAAGTCCAGAGTAATCCAAAACAAGACAAGTCCAAGTACCTGCCTAAATATATTACTAACATTGACCCAATGCTAATTTCATTATGACCCAATTACTAACATTATTATGGTGGTATCCATAATTTGACTTGTTTTAGTAACTGCCACTGCAATCTATATGCAAGGCAGGATGGCCCTCACACCTCTTCTCTAAATACAGTGTGTCCTCCTCCTCCCTTTTAGGACTGGGGATTGAATTCACATATGTAAGTGATCTTGCCATTGAGTCACATCCCTCTTCTTGAATTTTTAATTTTATTTCTTTTTCTTGGTGGTAGGGGAAAAGGGACATTTGGTGGTGCCAAAGTATTCCCAGCTATGCTCAGGTGTAAATTCTGGTGGGACTCAGGGGAACATGTGGGGTCCAGAATTGGACCCAGAGTCTCTTATACGCAAGGCAAGTCCTGTACCACGGAGCGACGTCCCTGGCCCCACCTTTTTTTTCTTTTTTTTTAATAAAAATAGGGAGTTGCCAGAGAGATATTGGGAATAAGACACTTACTTTACATGTTGTTGATCTCGGTTTGATCCCTTATACAACATGGGTTCACCTAATACCAGCAGAAAGGACCTCTGAGCACCATCAGGTGTGGCCCCAAAGCCCCCCCCCCAAAAAAAAATAATATGGGGGTAGAGAGAATAGTACAGCAGGTAAGGCACTTATCTTGCACATGACCAGCCTCAGTTTGACCCAGAGCTCCCCATATGGTCCCTGAGCCCTGCCAGGAGTGATTCTAAGTGCAGAGCCAGGCGTATGCTCTGTGGTCACAAAACAAAACAGGGACTGGAGCGATAGTACAGCGCGTATTTGGGCATTTGCCTTGCACGCGGCCGACCCGGGTTCAATTCCCAGCATCTCATATGGTCCCCTCAGCACTGCCAGGAGTAATTCCTGAGTGCAAAGCCAGGAGTAACCCCTGTGCATTGCTGGGTGTGACCCAAAAAGCAAAAAAAAAAAAATACTGGAGACAGAGAGATAGTACATGTTTTAAAGAACACATTGCACACATCTGATTCTTGTTCAACCCCCAGTATCATTTGGAGGCCTGGAGGTCCTCAATCACTGCTGAGAAGGCCTGATGATTCCTAGCATGATGGAGCTTTTGCAGCATTGCATCTCTAGGCCAAAGCACTGAACTTCTGACCACAGATAGCCAAAAATTGCCAGCAGTGGCTCCCAGGCTCATGAGCACTAGTTGAGAAACCCCCCAAAATAAAGCGTCATGGCTGGAGAGATAGTACAGTGGGTTGGGCACTCATGTTGCGCATGGTTAACCCAGCACCTCATATGGTTCCCCCAGCATCACCAGGAGTGATCCCTGAGCACAGAGCCTATATAGGTTACATGTAAGCCCTGAACACCACTGGGTATGTTCCCCTCAAAAAACAAAAAGAAAATCAAATTAACAATAGCAGCAGCAACAAAAACAGAGGATTAGGATCAAGGCTGGGAGAGAGAGAGGGGTAAGAATTTTTTAAAGTTTTTATTTGGGTCACACCTGGCGATGTTCAGAGGTTACTCCTGGCTCTACACTCAGAAATTACTCCTGGCGATGTTCGGGGGACCATACGGGATACCAGGATCGAACCCAGTTTGGCCTCTTGCAAGGCAAGCACCCTACTCACTGTACTATCACTGTAGCCCCTCCAACTGAAGTTTTAAGATTTTAGTTTGTGTGTGATGCTGAAGATAGGTCTCAAGCATATGTAAGGAAGGAACTTTACCACGTCCCCACTCTGCATTATAACATAAAAGTTTCAGGTGACACAGAGGTTCTTCTGGCACCTACATCTTCTAATGTCTCATGTACTGTATAATACAGTAGACAAACTTCAGTATATTTGTTGCTGAGAAAAAAATATTTTCAGGGGCTGGAGTGATAGCACAGTGGGTAGGGCATTTGTCTTGCATGCGGCCAACCCGGGTTTGATTCCAAGCATCCCATATGGTCCCCCGAGGACTGCCAGGAGTAATACCTGAGTGCCTTAACCAGGAGTAACCCCTGTGCATCGCTGGGTGTGACCCAAAAACAAAACAAAAAAAATTAAAAAATTAAAAAAAATTTCTTTTCCAGAAAATGAGTGTCTTGCAGCCTGAGCAATAGTAGTTCAGTAGGTAGGGTATTTATTTGATTTACATGCGGTTGACCCAGTTTCAATCCCCTGCATCCCCTGAGCACTGCCAGGAGTAATTCCTAATCACAGAGCCAGGAGTAACCCCTGAACATCACCAGGTGTGACCCAAAAAAGAGTACCTTATATCAAACAAACATAAAAAGGATTTTGTTTTGTTTTCTGGTCACACTGATGATGCTCAGAGCTTCCTCTTTCAGCATTTAGCTTTAGCCCTCTTTCTGCAATAGCTCTGCATTCAGAGGGCTGCTCAGGAGACCACATGTGGTGCAAAGCAAGCAGTTTACCTGCTATATTATTCCTCTGGCCCCCATAAAGAGGATTTTTGTTTGGTTTTATTTGGGAGCCACATTGGAGTGTGCTCAGGGTTTACTCCTGGCTCTTCATCAGGAGTCACTCCTGGTGGGCTCAGGAGACCAACTATATGGGGCATGGGAATCAAACCTGGGTTGACTGTATACAAGGCAAATGTCCCACCCACTTTACTATCACTCCAGACCCCATAAAAAGGATTTTTATGGACTTTTTTCTGACATCAAAGGACTCAGAACTTAGAGTGGAATTTATACATTGTGGAGCTGAAGTGATTTTCAAAATGTGACCCTCTCTCATTGAATACAGTGATGGAGACTGCCACCTCTGAAACACAGAAACAAGTTAAGAGCCAGAGTAGTCCAAAAAAGAAAAACAAATACTATTCTGACAATAGTAGTACTGCACTGTCCTCTTATTATTCATCGATTTGCTGGAGCAGGCCCAGTAATGTCTCCATTTTGAGACTTGTTACTGTGTTTGGCATATTGAATACATCATGGATAGCTTGCCAGGCTTTGCCGTGCGGGTAAAATACTCTCGGTAGCTTGCCGGGCTCTCCGAGAGAGGCGGAGGAATAGAACCCGGCTCAGCTGGGCTAGCTGCGCTCAAAGCAAACGCCCTACCGCTGTGCTATTGCTCCAGCCCCGGACAATAGTAAATTTTGTAATGATTATTTCACTGCAATAAAAAAATATATCCTTTAGGTCCAGGCTGATAGTTCATGAGGTGGTAGAATTAGGTAGAGCACATACCTAACTCGAGACCCTGCATTCAATCCCTGACACTGCATTGCCCCTTGAACATCATGGGTATAACCCTGGTGGCCCTGAGCACTGCCAAGAGTGACCCTTATTAAGACATAATTCATCACTGCTGATGGGAATGTTAACTGGTCCGGGCATTTTGAAAAACAATGTGTGCATTCCTAAATACACACGCGCGCGCACACACACACACACACACACACACACACACACACACACACACACCTCCTGGGAATTAGGCTTCATAATAACTCAGCAATTCCAAAACCTGGGAATATACCTTAAGAGCCCTCCAATACATCTGTACTCCTATGTTCATTACGACACTACTCACAATATCCAAAATCTGGAAACAACACAAGTGCCCAGGAACAGATGAATGGATAAAGAAGCTATGGCACAAGTAAAATACACAATGGAATACTATTTGGCCATTGTAAAAGATCTGGTCATGCAGTTTGCTGCAATGTAGATGGATCTATGTAGATGGATCTGGAGAGTATCATGCTGAATGAACTAAGTCAGAGGGAGAGGGACAGAGACAGAATGATTTCATTCATTTGTGGAATATAAAGAAATATATGGTAGAATAACTAACACCCAAAGACAACAGAAATGAAGGGCAGGAGAACTGTTCCTTTGTAGGAAGCTTGCCACAGTAGGGGGAGAGAGGATAGGATAGGGAAGGGACCAGTAAGACAGTGATGGAGGGAAGTGGTCACTCTGGACCAGAACTGAGTGCTGAAAGGAAATAAAGTAATATGCATACCATTTCAGTAATAGTATTGTAAACCACAGTGCCTAAAAGGAAAAAAAGAAAAAGAACAAAGTGTCTGCCATAGAGGCAGGCTGGGGGCAAGAGGGAAACTGGGGACATTGGTGGAGGGAAGTGGACACTGATGAAAAGACGGATGCTTGAACATTGTATTCCTGAAATTCAATCATGAATAACTTTGTAATTTAATATCACAGTATCACTGTCCTCCCGTTGTTCATCGATTTGCTCGAGCAGGCCCAGTAACATTGTGAGATTTGTTACTGTGTTTGGCATATCGAATACGTCACGGGTAGCTTGCCAGGGTTTGCCGTGCGATAATTTTATATATTTTTTTATAATTTAATTTTATATACAATTATATATATATATATATCAGTCACAGTCCTCCCGTTGTTCATCAATTTGCTCGAGCGGGCCCAGTAACATCTCCATCATGAGACTTGTTATTACTGTGTTTGGCATATCGAATATGTCACGGGTAGCTTGCCAGGCTCTGCCGTGTGGGCGAAATATATATATAAGTTATATATATATAATTTGTGTGGAACTGGAGCAATAGTACCATGAGTAGGGAACTTACCTTGCATGCAGCTGACCTGGGTTCAATCCCTAGCACCCATCATGATCTCCTGAGCTTCACCAGGATTGATCCCTGAGCACAGAGCCAGGAGTAAGCCCCAAGCATAGCTGGGTTTGGCCTAACAGCCAAAAAAAAAATAAACAGAAATAGTTCTTTTTGTGAGGGGGCACAGCTGACAGTACTCAGTGGCTACTCTAAGCTCAGTGCTCAAAGGTTGAGAACTTGCTCCCAGTGGTACTTGTGGGGCCATGTGGTGCTGGAAATTGAAACTGTTTAAAGATGGACTCCAGTTTGTTGGGTTATTTCCCCAGCCCCCTAAAAGATCATTCTGTTTTGGGGAGGGTGGGATTTAGGCCACACCTGGTAGTGCTGAGGATCGACAACCAGCTTATTGCTCAGGGGTGGCACCTGGTGGTGCTCTGGGGATCGTGTGATACTGATCAAATGTAGGCTTCCTGCACTCAGAGCATGTCCACTAGCCCTTTGAGCTATATCCCTAGCCCCTAAAATAAAATTATTTTATCCCCAGCAACACACAGGGTCCCCAGAGTTCTGCCAGGAGTGATTCTCGAACTTAAAACCAGGAGAAATACCTGAGTGTATGGGTGCATGCACACACACACACACACACACACACACACACACACACACACCACAATGTTTTAAAGCTGATGAGGGGATGAGGCTCAGTGCACTTGCCTCCATATGTGGGGCAGTCCTGAGTTCAACTGTAAACCCTAAGCACTGAGCCAGGAGTAGCCCTCAGGCAATGCCAAGTTCGATTCCTCCACCCCTCTCAGAGAGCCCGGCAAGTTACTGAGAGTATCTCGCCCGCATGGCAAAGCCTGGCAAGCTACCCGTGACGTATTCAATATGCCAAACACAGTAACAACACGTCTCACGATGGAGACATTACTGGGCCCGCTTGAACAAATCGATGAACAACGGGAGGACCATGACCATGACCGTGATTTAGAAAAAAAAAAAGTTTATGTGGGTGAGGCCAGAGAGATAGTACATTGGATAGGCCGTATATGTGGCTGACCTGGTTCTATCCCAGCATCCCCTATGGTACCCTGTGCACCACCAGGGATGATTCCTGAGTGCAGAGCCAGGAGTAAGCCCTGAATATCACTGGGTGTGGCCCCAAAACAACAAAATATATATGGGTAAGGCATTTGCCTTGTGTGAGGTAGACTTGGGTTTAATCCCTAGCACCCTGTATGGTCCTCAAGTCCACCTGGAGTTATCCCTTAGAGTAGAGTGCTCTGGAGTAAGCCCTGAGCCAGGAGTAAGCCCTGAGCACAGCTGGGTGTGGCCCCAAAATAAAAACAAAAAAGGCCGAAAGCTAAAAAAATTGTAAAGGCAAAAAGCTAAAGTCTGGGAAGAAGAAGGGACCTTGCCAAGGTCACCTGGCATCAAGGTTCAGTCTGGATTGTAAATGAGATTTTCTACTTTTCCCATCATTGTTTTGTTTTGTTTTGTGTTACACTCGGAGGGACTCAGGGCTTACTCCTGGCTCTTTGCTCATGGGTCACTCCTGGCAATGCTCAAGAAACCATGTACAGGGCTGGGAACAGAACCAGGGTTAGCTTCATGCAAGACAAGCTATTTATTCCCTAGACTATCTCTCCAATCCCATAACTGTTTTGTTGTTTTTCTTTCTTTTGTTTTTGACAGTGCTAAGAATTAACCCAGGTCTCATGCATACGAGGCATGTACTTTGTCAAATACAGTGTTTACTTTTCAGTCCATGGGTACTTGTGGGTAAAAGGCTCAGGATTTTGAGGTTCAATAGCTGATGCTCTCTGCTTCCAAAGAAAGACAGTCTTCAAGTCTCTATTTTGTCTTCTTTGTCCCTTTGCTGCTCTCGATGTATGCCAATTTCCAATTCTCCCTCTAGATTTGTTTCACTGTTGTCCTGGTTTCTCCTTCTCACTAAATATCTGGGTTTCTGATTTTTTTTTTATTTCCCAGATGGACTATTTTACATTTTCCCTATTCACATCCCTTCTGCTTCCTAATCCAGATTTCTAGACTCTGTAGAGAGAAAACTTTTTTTTCCCCCTCTCCAGAGTTTTAAAGTAAATAGTCTATTTTCTTCTCATCACATATGTGCAGTAACTATTCTGTGAGGACTTGGTGTGCAAAAGTGACTGGAAAACAGGTTTGTTTGTTTGTTTGTTTCAGATAGATTGTGCCCTGGGGATGTGTAAGATCACTGCAGAGATGAAGTTTTTGAAATTTGCAAGATGGGCTGAAGAGACAATACAGGAAGGAAGACACTTGCCCTGTATGTGGCTGCCTCAGCTGTAACCCTGGTTCAAATCCCAGGAACTGCATGTTCCCCCCCCCCCCACCCCCACCTTCCTCATCTCCACACCAGCCTCAGCTTACCAGGGAACACTCCTGAACACAAAGCCAGGAATAACTGCCAAGCCCTCCATATTACCCCATATTACCAGTGGGTATGCCCCCCCGCCAATAAAGTAAATCAAACTTGCAAGAAGAGCTGGCAAAATAGCTCAACAGGCTTCAGCACAAGCTGTGCATGAAGGAGGCCTGATTTTGGTTCCTGGATCCTGGGCCCGGGGCCTCCTGAGCACAGACAGTGAGTAACCCCTGAATATCACCATCTGTTGCCCAAAACCAAAACTTAATTCTGTTAAAATAAAATGTAAATCATGGATCGGAGCAATATTACAGTGGGTAGGGTGCTTGCCTTGTATGGCTGACTGAGGTTCGATCCCTGATAGCCTATATAGTCTCCTGAGACTTCAAGCAGTGATCCCTGAGTGCAGAGCCAGAAGTAAGCCCTGCCAGGTATGGTTCCAAAACAAAACAAAACAAAACAAAACAACAAAATGTGCATGAAAGCTTAATATTTGCTTGTCACATATCATAAGCATAGCTTTTTTTTTTAAAGGCAGAGTCCTGAAAAATCTGAGTGGCAAGCTAGCTGTCTGTTAATACTGGTCATGATGGTGGCTAGTTCACAGGCATAATGAAGACTAAGCACCCGAAGAAGAGCCATCCTTAGGTAATTTTAGAACACAAAGAATAAGAAAGTGTCTTTGGAGTAGAAGGAACAGTGAGGAGTTTGAACATCATATAAATGAGTAGAAAACCTATCCATGAAAAAGGAGGGAATAAGAATCTGTCTTCCAAAATCAATAATTTTAGATTTGTTCAGGTATACATCTTAGGATGCTTAATATTTAAGGGGACAAAGAAGATGATCTGTCTTACATAAGACAGTGATACTCCTGCTCACACAAGTAAACTCTGAATTCCAATGAGAAAACCCAGAGACAGATAAAGCAGATCTTTAGAAGTTATGACTGCGCGCTTGCTTCTTGCATTTATGTGTCTGACTTTCATGGCTCAGAGACAGAATTTCAACTGAAGTGTGTTGGTGCCATTGAATTCCAGTCTGTATTGTTCCTATGGGGATAGCTTCAAAGCAGCAATTCCCTGACTCCCACCTGTCTCAAGTGTTCGTGGCCCAACATGGGAGCTGTAGCTCAAAGGCTGGAGAAGCAATCTACTCAGGGCAGTTGTGAACATGACTCCTTTGAGTCCAGTTTGTTTGGTTTTGGGGGGGCACACCTGGCATTATTCCGGGCTTATTCCTGGCTCTGTGCTCAATGATTGCTCCTGGAGGTGCTCAGAGGACCACATGAGATGCTGGGGATCGAACCTGGGTCAGCTGTGTGCAGAAAGGCCTTACCAGCTGTACTATTGCTCCAGCCCCTCCTTTTGACTCATTTATAGAAGATTGCCATCACAGGAGGTTGGGGGGGGAGCTGGGGGTCTGGAGGGGGCAGTCTTGGGAGATGTGCGGGGGCGGGGGAGAGGAGAAAGGAGAAGATGCTGGTTGGGTAAGGGGATTGAGCACAGTTGCACAATTGAACCAGCAGGGGAGCAGGACTGTGAGGCGACTCTGGGGCGCTGAGGGAAGTCTCCTGTAGAGCAGCAGGGGGAAGCATTCGGCCTGCAGTGGCATTAAGGAAGGCTAATGGGTCCCAGAAGGGAAGAATGCCACCACTGCCAACCTCTAAATATGGGCACAGTGGGAACCCGATGGAGCAGTGACTTGAGGAGGATGTGTTTGTTCTTCCCCAACACAAGATGCTAAGACTCAGCAAGTGCTGAAAGGCTGTCCTACAGCACCAGCTGCACAGATCGCATCTCCAGAATTTTTCTTTTTTTTTTTTCCGAAAACAACAGGTGGAAAGGTTGTTTTCATTCACAATCTAGTTTTAGTCATGACAAAAACCTTATCCCAGAGTTTTTCATGGCACACATCTCATTAAAAACAAAAACCCCAGAAAATGGTCAAATGGTTCCTGATTTGGGGACATCAGCATTTGCAAATGTGCTGCCGAACTCACACAGAATGATAACGGCGATACTCTCGCAAAGTGCCTGGATCCACAGGGATCAAGCGCTTACTTACATCGGTGGTCTTGCCAAAGGCTTTATACGTATAAACTCATTTAGATGGACAATAAGCTAATCAGGTAGCTAGTCCCGGCATCCCTCGGTGTTTCACAGAAGAGACAAGCACGGAGAGGCAGAGCAAACCACCCAGGGCGCACAACTAACCCAATTCTGCAGCCAGGATTTGAATTCTGCAAGTCTGGCTTCAGAATTCTTGTGCTTAATCCTCCACTACATTGTTGGGCAAATCAAAGATTTAAATAAGTACCATCGTTTATCCCTGAAGCAGGATTTTGAGGCTTTCATTGTGCGCAGAGGGAGCCGCCAGCATATCCAAAACTTGCTAGATCTAAGAAGCACCTGGGCACTTGCAAAGAACACAGATATCCAGAATCCAGCCCAGATCTTCCCCAAGTCATGAAAGCCTCACTTAGTACAGGGCCCTGAAGAGAGGTTTTGTCCTGGCTCTGCCTGACATTTGGGCAATGTCACTTCTCAATACCGTCCTTGCTGCATTTTGTCTCTTCTACTGGAACGATAGAAGAATACAAGAAAAAAAATTTTCCCGTCTCATCAAGAATATGTTACTCACAAAAAACATAACAGCCTGGCAGCACATATATGATCTGCCTTTTTTTTTTTTTAAAACTTGGGCTTTAAAAAAAAATGCTTGGGGAGGCACACGCTGAAGTCTGACGTCCTGACCTCGTGTCCAGCCTCTCCCCCAGGTGACGCGGGCGCGCACCCCGCAGCGGCTGCATCTGACCGACATTCGCGCTTTCCCCCGGGAGTTCTCTTCTGCTCCTAGCTCAGCCCAACAATGAGAAACTTTTTTCTCTTGCTCCCTCGGGGGAACCTTCGCGTTTCTCCAATTCATTCTCTTGCAACCCAACTCTTCAGAAAGAGAAAGGGGGAAAATCCCACCCCTAAGAGACGGTCTTTAGGTCCGAGGACGTTACTTAGCAACCGCACAAAGACCCGCGAGCTAGAGGGGGGACCTGGAGAGAAAACTCTTGGGTGGGGATCCAGAGCTAGTTTGAAAACTCCATTTCACCCGGGGAGGGGGGGGCAAAAAAAATAACGTGGAAAATACAAACAGAACCAAAGCGGAGGAGAAAAGCCAAGAGGGGCTTCTCTGCCCAGCTCAGCTCGTCCGCGGGGCTCCTGCATCACCGCTCCTGCAAAGTCCCGGGAGCCGAGTCCTCCCCCGCCTCATCCCTGGCCCGGCTGCACCCCCCTGGCCCGGCCTGACCCACACAGGTTGGACTCAGGACTCCCCTCCCCGCCCCAGGCACCCACCGTTCTCAGACGCGCTGGGACCTTCGCAGTCCGAGATTAACTGTTGGGGTTTCCGCTGCTTTCGCCGAGACATTCCCGGGTAGAGGTGGGGCGGGGAGGGGGCAACGTTCAAGCTCACTGAGTCCTAACCGGGGTGACCTGGTCGCGTCTCCCCCTTGGGTGTGAAGCCCACTGACTCCTCTTGCCCTGTGCACGCTCTGCCCCGGGACAGACGGACGGACAGACAGACCCGCGCACCGGCGCTCGCGCGCTGGCTCTCGCTCGGGTTCTGTCCCTTGACTCTCTCTTTCTCTCTCAATCTCAGCAAGTCTTTAAAGGGGAGACGCCCCTTTTTTTTTTCCCTTCAGCTTCTTCCCTACGCTTCTGCAGCTCCCATTGTAAAAGCAAAAATCCTAATCTTTCCGCACACTCTTTTCTTTTGTACTGCGGAGGGAAGGATTTAACCCTCTCCTCCCTGCCCGGCTGGGCCTCTCTCGGGCAGTCTGCTCAGAGAAGGTCCCTCCCGATATCTTTAATTTCTTTTCTAAGATGTTCACACTCCGCCCCCCCCACACTTCTTTTTTTTAATTTGGTTCTTTCTTGATTTGGTTTGTGCATGATTCTCTGCGACCTTGTTTGGCATTGTGACTACTTCTGGGGTATAAACTGAAAAGAGAACTTTTTGGCAAAGATCCTGATTTGAAGTCGGGGTCAGTTTACCTCCACTCCGAAGAGCATATTTGACAAGGTTGAAAATGATTGAGAAAAGGTTCACAGTCATTCTCATAATGTATGTTTATAGCTTTTGGAAGTTTGTAAAATATGTTCATGCATGTGACATTTTTTGAATGTATCAACCCAGACTATCACAGATTTTCATATTCCTCTTTACAGATGCTCCTCTTTACCCATGAAGAAAAAGCCTCAGGGAGGTCAAGTAACCTGTTCAAGGCTGCACAACTGCAATGTCCTGGAAGCCAGGTTCATCTGACAATATCTATTATTTCTTCCTTTCTATTCTTCTGGGGGATTGGGTGGGGGGAGTGAAAGGTACACCCAGTGGTACTCAGGACTGACTTCTGCCTCTGCACTCAGGAACCCACTTCTGGTGGGGCTCAAAGACCATATGTGGTACTGGGAATTTTTTTTTTTTCTTTTGGGTCACACCTGGCGATGCTCCGGGTTACTCTTGGCTCTGTACTCAGGAATCACTCCTGGTGGTGCTGGGGGGGAGGGGGAAGGGACGGGAGGGGGGGGGGGAGACAATGAAATGCTGGGAATCAAACCCCAGTTGGCCGTGTGCAAGGCAAACGCCCTACCCGCCCTACCCGCTGTGCTATTGCTCCAACCCAGTACTGGGGATTGAACTCGAGTCTGCCTCATTCCAGGCAAATACCTTACCTGCTATATAGTATTTCTCCAGTCCCTTTCTTCACTCTATTCCAAATAGTACAATAGGCCATCAGACTCTTACCATGAAAAAAAGAAAGTAATAGATGAGATAATAAGGAATCACATTTAAAATAGCAAAAGTGGGGCCAAGGATATGGAACAGCTGATACATGGCCAACATGGGTTCGATCTCTGGTACCTCATATAATCCCCTTAACAGCTGGGAATTGATCCAGAGCACAGATAGGAGAAAGCCCTGAGCACAGCCCTGAGACAGGGCCTAGAATATCATCATCAGCTCCTCCCACACAATAAAACAAAACAAAAAGCAACAGGGTCAGTGGCTTTTCTCTCCCCCAATCGTTGAAGGATCCCACCTTTGAGAAGACCATACTGATGAATTCTGTGGCACTACATATAAGGAGGAGTGCTCCAAGAGGGCAATTTTAGTTCAATATAAAGGATTACTAGTACAATGGACTTTCCAGTGGATTTCTGAACTTTCTGTAAAATAGTCTCACAATGGCAAAAAACAGTAGTCAAATATTCTATGGACTGTCCTTGAACATATGAATTTGGACCTATAAAATGCCATCTTTAGGCTGGGAAGAGAGTGCAGAGGACTGGAGTACATGCTTTGCTTGCAAGACCCCCAAGTTTGATCCTTGCCACTGCAGGGAGTGATCCCAGAACCTTGAGCCTTGAGCTGGGAATAGCCATGAACACTAGGTATGACCTCTCTCCTTCACTGCCTCCCCAAAAATCAATCTTTAAAACCCATCCCTTTGAGGGCTGTAGTGATAGTACAGTGGGTAAGGGTTTGCCTTGCACATGGCTGGTCCATGTTTGATCCCTGGCAACCTACATGGTCCCCCGAGCACCTTTGAGAGTAATTCCTGAGTGCAGAGCCAGGAAAAAACCCTGAGTATTGCTGGGTGTGGCTCCAAACCTTGCCCCCTCAAAACACATCACTTTGGCTGCAGAGTACAAAGGTTATAGTGCTTGTCTTCTATGTGGCCAAGCTGATTTGATCTCCTGTATCACATATGGCCTCTTGAGCACCACCAAGAGGAACCCCAGAACACATCCAGGAGTAGCCTCTAAGCACCAGTGAATGTGGCCCTAAAACAAAAATTATAGTGGGGGCAGAGAGATAGTATAGCGGGTTCAATCCCTGGCATCTGATATGTGCCACCAAATCCTACCAGGAGTGATGCCTGAGCACAGAGTCAGGTGTAGCCCCTGCGTATCACTGGGTGTGGCCCCCCAAATTATAAATAAATTTTAAAAGCACATAATTTAGCAGCTGATCAGTTTTCTTCTGCTCAGCCTTACACTTTATACTGATTCATTTGTTGCTCTTGAACTTCCAGCCATTCTGTAGCCACATAAATCTGAGTAATACTGTGCACTGGGCATAGGGTATCCAGATATGTCCTATCTTCTAGCTAGAATGTCCTGGTCCTTTTCTTTAACCTTACTTTCTTCTTACTCTTCTGGCTGAGATGGGAAAACATCAGAAACACCATTAGGAAAGCAAGTACCATTTACCCCTTTGCACTTTAGGTTATAAATCTCTAACTAGCTTTATCTTTAGAGAAAAGCAAAGTAAAGGCAGGAAACATAGCTCATTGGACTGAACATATGCTTTGATCCCCAGCAACACATGACTCACAGAGCACCTTCAGAAGTGAGCCCCTGAGCACAGAGCTGGGAGTAGCCCCTGAGCACTACAGGGTATGAACCAAAAGCAAAACAAACAAACAAAAAACAAAGAGAAAAGTTTGCTCACAGTGTTGCAGTGTTAAGAGTGTAAACTAGAAGTTCCCTTCACTTCTTTCGTAAGGCCAGGCTCCTTGTTCAACTGCAATACTAAGAGAGAGAGACAATGACACGGAAGGAGGGTTGCTGGTGACAAATGAGGCAGGTACTGGCATCTGAAGAGATTGGGGCAACTCTGATCTTTGCTTTGGAGTCCCCCGAACCTCCATTATTTCCCCCTTCCTTTGGGGTCAGGACCCTGGGCTGCTGCCTAACATTCCACCCTTGGAACTCTACTGGCATTGTTCAGTTCACCCTGTGAAGCTGCCAGGGGTGGACAGGTGTGGTCATCACCGGCTATTTTCGAGGAAACACCAAAGCCAGGAAAGCTGATTTCTCAATGAAACAGGGTCCCGTCACTTTCCCGTCCCACTGTTTCTACCATTTACTTCCTTTTCAAAAAGAAATAAAAAAGACGAGGAAGAGTTTCAGTTTTTCTTGTGAGTCTATGAAATCTCCAAAGGGCAGATCTGGGGGTCCAATATTTGTCTCCTTCTTTGTCTTTCTTGTCTTTTCCTATTTTTTCCACCCTCCTTCTCCCTGGCCTTACTATGAAAGGAAGGACTCTTTCCCCTCCTCTTCTTTTTTCCACCCTCCCCCATTTACCATTTCCCCCCCTTTACCTCTCCACTGTGGCCTCTTGACCTCCCCACAGAGTTACAAAAGTAAAATCCTTGAAGAGATGCTGCTGTGGGAATGTTAATGAGCCTTCCCCACAAAGGGGCAAAGACTTTACTTCACTGAGTTGGAAAAAAGACCCTTTGAAAAGGGGTTTCTGTGTGTGGTGAAGTGGAGAGAGGAGGGGAAGGAGAGAGGGAGGGAGAGGGAGAAAAGAAGGGAGGGAGAGCTCAAGAGAATGAAAAGCAAAAAGAGAGGGAGGAAAGAAGAGGGAGATAAACTTAACAGAAGAGAACATGAAAACAACACTGTCTTCATTTGGTGATTTAATTTTTGGAAAATGTTCCACAGATGTTTTGACCTTGTAAACCAAAGGTTTACATTCCCAAACCTCTGAAGAGACACTCAAGGGTAGCACTGTAGCACTGTCCTTCCGTTCGTTGTTCATCCTTCATCGATTTGCTCGAGTGGGCCCAGTAACTCTCCATTGTGAGACTTGGTGTTACTGTGTTTGGCATATTGAATATGCCAAACACGGCGGAGGAATCGAACCTGGCTCCGCCAGGGCGGGCTGCGCCCAAGGCAAACACCCTACAGCTGTGCTATCACTCCAGCTCACACTCAAGGGTATTGAAGATAATAAAGGGATTGATCCTGGCACCTTACCCCAGTTCCTTCCAAAGGGATCCTGAGAAGTTCTGGGAAGAATATTCTGGAGGTGGTGATGGTGGACTACCTACTGGCCTTTGTACTTCCTTTTTGGGGGTGGGGTGGGGTGGTGAACAGGATGGGGATTTTGGGTCACATCCTGTGGTGTTCAGGGGCTCCTCCTGGCTCTGTGCTCAGGGGTTACTCTTGGTGGTGCTTGGGGAACAACATAGTTCCTGTAATGCCAGAAATTGAAAAACTAAACCAGGGTCTCCAGCACGCAAAGCATGAGCTCTAGCCCTGTGCCCTCTTTGGTCCTGTGGCTCCTTTTTAATGATATGGTTTAACCAGTGTGTGTGTGTGTGTGTGTGTGTGTGTGTGTGTGTGTGTGTGTGTCTGTGTTGCCTCAGGATCAAACCATGCACTCTACCACTAAACTACATTTCAGCCAATATTTTCTCTTCTGACTCCCCTATTATCTATTGATCACATCATTTTTTCTCTTCAGGAATAGCTCAAAATACTAATTTAGACCGGGACATTTGTGCATAATCTGAGTTAAAAGGGATATGAAGGGGGCTGTTGCAGTAGTACAGCAAGTAGGGCATTTGCCTTGCATGCAGTTGACCCCAGTTTGATTTCCAGCATTCCATGTGGTCCCCCAAGTACTGCCAGGAGTAATTCCTAAGTGCAGAGCCAAGAGTAACCCACCAGGTGTGATCCCCAAAACAAAAAATAAAACAAGGGTATGTAGAGTTTTTTAATCTTTATGTCAAAATTAAGTCTTTAAGAAGCAAAGATATGTTATTTCTCTTTAAAAAGAAATTGATTATATTTAACTATCAGATTTTCTTGCACATTTTTGTGTTTGTTTTGTTTTTGGAACATACCTAGCAGGGGCTGCTCTGAACAGGGTATTCCCTTCCACATGCTGAGACATGAAAACCAAACCTCAAGTCGTCAGGACTTATTCCTCGTTCTGTGCTCAGGGGTCACTTCTATTGGAGGACTGTGTTGGTTGCTGGGGATAGAACCTGAGTTGGCCACATATAAGGCAAGCACTGTACTTGCTGTACAATTGCTCTGGCTTTTCTGCTGTGTGTATGGGGCACCCTGGCAATGCTCTGGGCTTACTTCTGGCTCGGTGCTCAAGGATCACTTCTGGTAGTGCTTGGGGGACCATATGGGTTGCTTGAGATTGAATTTGGGTTTACTGCATGCAAAGTAACTGCATTGCTATCTGCAGTGCTATAGCTCCAGCCCACATTCTGGCTCTTTAACCTTGGGATTTTGAGCTGTCTCTCAGGCCCCAAATGTTTTTTGGTCGCCTTCATTCTATACATTGTTGTATGATATCAGCAGAACATGTCGTAAAAGAATCACAGAACCTTGGGGAACAAAGAGAAGGTGATTGGAATGAGATTCCTGGCAGAGAAAGATGAGGAGTCAGTCAGGAATGCTAATTCCCAGAGATTTAAACTCTCTCTGGACTCACTGTAATCACATGGGCAGCTTATCAGAATTTACATTTCTGTCCTCTGCCTCAGATCTACTGAAGTGGAATTTCTGGGGGGAGCTAAGGTATTTAAATATGGTTTGGCTCAGATGATTCTTTTGAAGGGTCAAGTTTGAGACAGTGGTGCTTGAGTGGTAGTTTCTGAATTATGAACTGTAGATTCTGAGGGGTCTGTGGAGTTGTAGCAGGAGTATCTTGTACATGCAGGCATTTTTTTAATATCAAAATTAAGTATTTAAGAAGCAAAGGTATGTTACTGCTTTTTAAAAAGAAAATCATGGGCTAGAGCAATAGCACAGCGGGTAGGGTGTTTGCCTTGCACGTGGTCGACCCGGGTTCAATTCCCAGCATCCCATATGGTCCCCTGAGCACCGCCAGGAGTAATTTCTGAGTTCAGAGCCAGGAGTAACTTCTGTGCATTGGCAGGTGTGACCCATAAAGCAAAAAATAAAATAAAATAAAAAGAAAATCATTATGTTTGACTATCAGTTTTTCCTGCACATTTTTCTGCACACTCACACCACTCCTGGCATGTGGTGTAAATAAGTCACACACCTTTCTGATGTATATTCTGCTGTGTGAACTGCATGCTGAACTTGTAGAGATTAATATACATTTTTATACTTTTTAATATTTTGGCCACCCACCTAGCAATGCTCAGGGGTTATTCCTAGCTCCGAACTCAGGAATTACTTCTGGCAGTGCTTGGAGGACCATATCGGATGGCAGAGATTGAACCCAGATTGGCAACGTGCAAGGCAAGCACCCTATTCACTGTACTATTGCTCTGGCTCCTAATATAACATTTTTTTTTGTTTGTTTGGGGTGGGCAGCAGTCATGACTATGCTTAGAGAACCATACAGTTAGCAGGTATTTAACCCAGGGTTCTTGCATGCAAAGCCCTTTGAGCCAACACTGAGATGAAAATACTTTTAAGTCTTCTTTCTGTAAAGTTAGCACAGCAGTAGGGCATTTGCCTTGCACACAGCCAACATGGCCGACCCAAGTTCGATTCCTCCGCCCCTCTCGGAAAGCCCGGCAAGCTACCGAGAGTATCTCGCCCGCACGGCAGAGCCTGGCAAGCTCCCCGAGACGTATTCGATATGCCAGACACAGTAACAACAAAGTCTCCAATGGAGATGTTACTGGGCCCGCTCGAGCAAATCGATGAACAACGGGAGGGCCTTTACCTTTACCTTTGTAAAGTTATTTAAGAGTGTTTCTAGGAGAGGATGGAAAGATAGCACGGCACGTAGGGTGCTTGCTTGCATGCGACTGCCCTAGGTTTGATCCCCAACATTCCATATGGTCCCCAGATCCCCGACAGGAGTGATTCCTGAGCATATAGTCAGGACTAGGCCCTGAACACTGTAGGGTGTGATCCTAATAATAATAGCAAATAAATAAAAAAATAAATAAAAGTGTTTCTGGGAGGGGGCAGAGAGTTCTATAGGGGATAAAGCACTTGCTTTGGATGTAGCAAATCTGGATTAAATTCTGGCACCACAGATGGTTCCCTGAGCCAGGCCAGAAGTGATCCCTGGCTCAGAGCCAGGAGTAAACTCTGAGCACTGTTGGGTGTTCCCTTCCACTTAAAAAAAAAGGTGCTTCTGCGAGGGCAGAAAAAATATTATTTTTTCTTGCCTAGGGTAGTTGCTTGAGTGCACTGACCCTGGTTCAATCCCAGCATTGCGAATAATCCCCCAAACACTGCAAGGAGTGATCCTTGAGCACAGAGTCAGGAGTAAAACCTTTGTACTACTGGATGTGATACCAAACACCACTTCATCCAAAACTGTGTTTCTAGGGGACTAGGATATGGTTCAGTGAAAGAGCACATGTCACACATGCGTAAGGCCATGGGTTCAATCACTAAGTGCTGTAAATAGGTAAACAGAAAAAAAGTGCTTTTAAAGGTTTGGGATATAGCTCAAAGGGCTAGTGTGTGTGCTTTGCATGCTCAATTCCACAGAACCCCTTCATCCCTCAGAACTGCCAGGAGTAACTGCCTTGCCTACTAGCAACAAGCTGGGAGTAACACCTGAGAAGCTGGGAGTAACACCAGGTGAAGCCCAAACCTTCTTCCCCCACAGACCAAACCAAAACCAAATCTGTGTTGATAAACTCAGAGTAGCTTTTGTCTTGAAAATAATACCAACTATAGTCACATGGATGCCAAATTTTAGTTTTCATTCGAAGCCTCTTCTCTCAGGACAATGCTGTTAGTACCCTCTTTTTTAGGTTTGTACAAAAGTGAACATTATAGAGGTACTTTTTTTTTTTTTTTTGCTTTTTTGGGTCACATCCGGCAATGCTCAGGGGTTACTCCTGGCTCATGCACTCAGGAATTACTCCTGGTGATACCCAGGGGACCATATGGGATGCTGGAAATTGAACCCGGGTTGGCTGTGTGCAAGGCAAATGCCTTCCCCGCTGTGCTATCGCTCCAGCCCCTATGGAGGTACTTCTACTTTTCAAAGAATTAGGCTTTTACGAAGAATTTGATTTTAGTTGACACACCCTTTGGGCTGGAGCAATAGCTCAGTAAGTAGGGCATTTGTCTTGCAAGCGGCCCACCTGGGTTGGATTCCTCCGTCCCTCTCAGAGAGCCTGGTAAGCTACTGAGAGTATCCCACCCGCAGAGCAAAGCTTGGCAAGCTACTCGTGACATATTCAATATGCCAAAAACAGTAACAACAAGTCTCACAATGGAGACGTTACTGGTGCTCGCTCAAGCAAATTGATGAACAACAGGAGGACAGTGCTACAGTGCTACCCTTTTTGTCAAAGGTTCATCCTTTGAATATATGCTCTCATGTAATCCTTGAAATAACTGTAAAGGAAACTTAATTTAACATCCATTTTAGTTGTGTAAAGCATCACATTTAACAGCTGAGGAAATTGAGGGTTTTTTTGGTTTATTTTTTGTCTTTTCAGTTTTTGGGCCACACTTGTTGATGTTCAGGGTTACTTCTGGATCAGCACTCAGGAATTACTCCTGGAGGTTCTTAGGAAACCATATGGGACGCCAGCCGAGTGCAAGGCAACCACCCTACCACCTCTAATATTTATCTGGCCCTGGAAATTGAGATTTTGATGGTTTGGTTCTTTGTTTTTTTGGGGGGGATCTCAGAGTTTACTCCTGGATCTTCACTTGGGAGTCAGATGGGTTGCTGGGGATCAAACCCGGATTGGCCTCATGCAAAGCAAGAGCCCTACCTGCTGTGCTATCTCTCTAGTCCCGGAAACTGAGACTTAGAGAAGCAAAATCAGCTTCCTTGCTCAATAGCTCCATAGTTGATAGGGTTGGAGAGATAGTGCAGGGGGTTAGGCTCTTACATTGCACATTGCCAGGTGGGATGCCCTGCGTGACACATAGGGTCACCATGAGGATTGATCCCTGAGCATAGAGCCACAAGTTAAGTCCTGAGCACAGCCCCTCCCCCAAATCTCCATGGCTGATAAATGGCAGGTTGAAATTTGCTCCAGCAATACATGGTTGGACAGCTTGTTTTTCTACCACAACGTGATACTTTACTGCTACCCTGCTGATTTCATTCTCTAGGAAGTCAGAGGCTTTACTTTTCCACTGCAGACTTGAAGAATGACTTAATCTTATGAAGAAAACTTAAAGACTTGTGAATAAGTATCTACCAGCAACCCCCTGTTGCTGGTAGATATTCCATATGTTACCACCACTTGTTTTGTGTCGCTAGGTTTGAGGGAGTAAGGCAGTCAAGAGTTAGGGGGAAAGTGTCTTTTGTAAAACTTTACTAAATTAGAAGGCACTGGCAAACAATCCTGAGTCTGATGAGATGATTTCCGCCTCTTTCAGGTGGCAGTCTCCATGGTGTTTCTGAGGCAGAGGGAGGGGGTGAGGATAGGAGAGTCATTCAGACCGAAGCTTGTCAGCTGTTTCTTTTCAGAGTTCATTCTGCCATGGGTTGTAGGAATTTCAGCATTCATAAAGGGAAGGAGAGAACTTATTCTTTTCGTTTTCCTTCATTGCTCCTTGTTACTCACGTTAAACAAAGGGGGAAACAACACTTGTGATTGGGACAAGGTAGTGAAACAAGAAAGGGAGGTTGTGGGGGCAGGGCTCTGAGCTAGCGGGAGTGGGAGAAGTTTGGGGTGGGGGCGGGGAGGAGTGTGAGTGTTTTCAAGGGGAACTATAGGAACACTTTGCTAAGACTCTGGGAATCTTGAAGGTGCTCCTTAGAAATAAAACCAACAAATCACACAATGGATGGGGATCAGGTAGGAACAGTGAAGGGAGTGGCGGTGCAGGGGCATGATGAGGAAGGAAACAAAAAAATGATTAACTGAGAGATGAGAAAGGATAACAAATCAGACTGAAAGGAATCTCAGGGGCAAGCCTTTGGAGGAAGAGGAGCGTATGGACTGAAGTATGTCAGAAAATATGTCAGAAAACATGAGTCATTGACAGTCCTAACAGAAGCATGGTCAGAGGGCTCTTAAGGAGGGGTCCTAAGACAAAGGGAGCGGGAGCAGGAAAGAAGGCGGTTATGATAGAGAAGGAACAACTATGACAATGATTGTTGGAAATGATCACTCTGGACAAGAACTGAGTGCTGAAGGTAGGTATGATAACCTTTCAGTACCTGTATTGCAAACCATAACGCCCAGAAATGGGGGGGGGGGTGTGGGGAGAGAGACAGAGAGAGAGAGAGAGAGAGAGAGAGAGAGAAAGAGAGAGTACAAAGTACCTGCCATAGAGGCAGGTAGAGGGGGTGGCAGGAGGAAAATTGGGGACACTGCTGGTGGGAAATGTACACTGGTCTGGTGAAGAGACAGGTGCTGGAACAGTGTAAGACTGAAACCCAATCATGAACAACTGTGTAACTGTGTCACTTGTGGTGATTCAAAATAAATAAATAAATAAATAAATACAAAGACAAAGGGGCCAGGACAGAGCTCAGTAATAGAGCACTCAACCTGGCATGTGTGAGTCCTGGGTTTCATCTTGGCACTGAAACAAGAAAGAATAAAGGAAAATTGGACAAGTCAACACCCAAAGATTTTTGGTGCTGGAAAGGGCCATAGGGATCATCTCCAAATCTCTCACTTTTCAGATAAGGAAACTAAGACCAAGAAAGGTTAAGTGACTTTTTAAAGGTTCTGCAGAAGCAGATTTTATCTCAGGAAATTGCCGTTTTCATTTCCATAGAACCGGAGAAGAGATGAGAAAGAATGAGGAGGAAGTCAAGGAAAAGTGACTTTAATTTCTTTTTAAGAGCTTTAATTTTTTCATTAGATCTAGAATTCTTTTTTTTTTTCTTGTGAGGACTCACTCTAATTTTGTGAATTAATTCCATTCTCGCAACTTTATACCTTACATCATTTCAGTCAGATGATGATGAACCCTTTCCCACTTTACACACTTCCTAGGAAAGAGACCCTTCAGCAACTAATTTCAGGATCAAGAAAATTCTTTAAGAGTTGTTGGAGTTGCTCTGTTGGACACAAAAGTTGCTTTTGACTCCTGTTACCTTGTGAACTGTAAATAAAGAACTGTAACAAAAAGGAAAAGGATGAAAGTACTCCTTGAGAAGTTCAGATTAATTTCGGATTTTAAGTGCAGATTCAAAAAACGCTTTTTTATTTTTAGACCTCCTATGCACCTGGAGGACAACAAGAATAAAATACAGCACAGTTCATTATTATGCAACTATTTTGTAATTATTTGTACTTTAACCTCTCTGTTATTTATTTATTTTCAATAGGGGCCATACCCAGAAGTGCTGTGGAGTCACCAGGACTACAACGGCAAGGGCTGATGGTGGGGTGGAAACCAGAGGTGCACTGGGGATTCAACTCAGGGATTCACACATGTTTGGCTTATGCTCTACCACTTGAGTCATATTTCTGGTCCCTTTTATTTATTTATTTATTTGATTTAGGGCCACTTTCCTAACTCTGTCCTCAGAGATCATTTCTGGTTGTACTCAGAATGACACGTGTCACCGGGGATGGAATCCAGGTTGGTCACATGCAAGTCAAGCTCCTGACCCACTCTACTATTTCTCCACCCACCAAATTCTTGAGAACTAGGAGGAGCTGAGGTTTTCACAAGCAACCTATGAGTCCAAAGGCTGGAAAAGGATGGCAAATGAGTTAGCAGAAAGAGGAGCAAAGAGCAAGACAGCAGGCAGAGAAACAGTACATAAGGTAAGGTGTTTGGTTGGCATGTGCCACACACTGGATGAAATCCTTGGCACGACTAGAGCATGACTAGAGGTCATTCCTGAGCATAAAGCTAGGTGTGCCCCCCAAACCTTCACCCCCCAAACAAACAAACAAAAACACTGGAAGGAGAACCTGGGAGATGACTCAGAGGGCTGGAGCTCATGCTTTGCAATGGGCACCCTGGCTTCCATCCCTCAATGGATGGAAGTGAATGGTCCTCTGATCTCTAGGATGATACCCACCTCACCTTCAGCCAGAGGAGTTCTTTTGGGGTCAAGAGATTGTCTGCTCATGTTTGCCTTACATGCAGCTGACCTGGGTTCAACCTTTGTCACCACATATGGTCCATAAGATCTCCAGGAGTGATACCTGAGCACAAATAGGAGTAAACTCTGAGCACTGCTGGATGTGACCCCAAAACAAAAAACAAACCAACCAAAAGAATACCTCCTGGGTACTATGGGTATGCTCCAAAATAGAGAACTAGAAGGACTGGCACTAGAGAGATAATACAAAGGGCTAGAGTGCTAGAGTGCATGCTTTGCAAAGGGGGGGTGGGGGATGGGGTGGGGTGGGGAGATAGTCTATTCTGGAGCACATTCATATCCCTGGGTATGCACCAAAACAAGCAAACAAAATAACTGGAAGGATTGATGTGAATATTGATTTTATTAAATTTATGGGTAGATTTGAGGTAAATGGCAATGGTACTAAATATGACTGTTAGTGACCAGAGAGAGCTCATTGGCCTGGAATTCGTACTTTATATCCAGGAGGTCTGGGCTAAATTTATAGCACCACAAAGCAGCACCACCCCCTCCAATCCCCCACCCAATACTACCATGACTCCCAGAGTTGGGAGTAGCTCTTAATTATTGGTGGGTATGACTCAAAATCTAAAATAAATAAATATTTAAATAATAAAATGTATATAGCACTGTAGCACTGTCCTCCCATTGTTCATTGATTTGCTCGAGCAGGCACCAGTAACGCTCCATTGTGAGACTTGTTACTGTTTTTGGCATATCGAATACACCATAAGGAGCTTGTCAGGCTCTGCCGTGCAGGCGATTTACTCTTGGTAGCTTGCCGGGCTCTCCAAGAGGGACGGAGGAATCAAACCCAGATTAGCTGCATGCAAAGCAAACGCCCTACCTGCTGTGCTGTGCTGGAGCAAAATGTATATACAGGATAAAAATATAGTTCCGTGGTAGAGCATTTGCCCTGTCTGCATGAAGCATTGGGTTCAATATCTGGCACCTCAAAAAATAAACACATAAACAAATATAAGAATAAGGGATCAGGGACCAGAGAGATAGCATAGAGGTTAAGGTATTTGTCTTGCATACTACTGTGTCTGCAACACTGCAACACCGGTTTGAATCCTGACACTACATATGGTTCCCCTGAATTCTGCCAGGTAAGCCTACCCATCGTCACTAAAAAAGAAGGGATCAGTCCATTTGGCCTCTGACTCATCCCTCTTACTTTTCTATGTGTGCCAGGGGTCAAACAAGGATATTACACAAGCAAGGCAAGAGCTCCAATACCGAGCAATGCCCTGGTCCCTCAGGGGATCAGTGAATTTGGAGCAGAAATTGGGGATAATGGAGAAGAGGCTTAGTGACCACATTCTACTTGAGGTTTGGAGTTTTCTTTGTCCTATCTGTTTCAATTACCTGTATTTGGTCAGGGGATAAGTGTGACCAGCGTTTGTGTTTTTCCAAAAATTTGGGTAAACATCTGATAGAAAGGAGAGGGCAAAGAAGGAGATCCAGGAGAAATAGGCTTATAGAGAAATCCTCCCTCCCTCCCTCCCTCCCTCCCTCCCTCCTTCCTTCCTTCCTTCCTTCCTTCCTACATTTTCCTTTATATTTATTTTTTTTTTCTGGTAGAATGAACACCTGGCAGTGCCTACTTGGTTGGAACCCAGGTTTTCCTTATATGAAGAGGTTCACCAGCCCTTTGAGCTATCTCTCTGGCTGGTTCCTCCTTTGTTGTTTGCAAGTAGTTGGCCATTGCTCTGTGCCACTGTTTATGTCATCTGTCATCTGAGTGGATCTCTCTAATGATTCCTAAACTCCCTAGACTAAGACCTGTGTTGCATCTGTAGAGAATGTTGAGAGGTTCATCCAAAGTGATATTTTTCCATCTTGGGGAAAAACAAAAGGTTTTGTTTGTTGGGGGAGCAGGGTTGGGTGGGTTGGGTGGACTGGGCCTGGAAGAGATAGCTCAAAGAGGTAGAATGCATCCTTTGCATGCGGGAGATCCATGTTCAATTCATGGTACCATGTAGTACCCTGAGCATCACCAGTAATAACCCCTGAACAGTGTCCTGAGGGTAGCTCCTGAGTACAGCTGGATGTGGTCCCAAACCAAAATCTTTCTTTTAATTGTCTTTTTTGATACGAAAAAAGTCAAAATTGCAGTTTTTAAAAAATTTTTTAATTTTTTATTATTTTTATTTTTATTTTATTCTATTTTTTAAAAATAATTTTTTTATTTATTGAACCACTGTGGGAAAAGTTACAAAACTTTCAGGTTTAGGTCTCAGTCATGCAAATATCTAACACATTTCCCTTTACCAATACTTATTTTTTACCACGAAGAACCTCAATAAAATCCCACCCTCCACCCCTCCCAATGCCTGCGAGGCAGATGAATTCTAGTTGACACTCTATCTGCTTTGATTAGATTCATTGTTTCAATAAAAGATGCACCACTATTATTTAGAGTTTACCCCCCCCCCCCAACAGACATGCTGAAAAAGCATTGTGAAATGATTTGCTTTCTACAGCTGGGTTCAAGAATTAAATGTTGGTTTTAGATTTCCGCTATTTTACTTATTAACCCTGGAAGTATTTCTACTGAAAGTCAGATAATTAAGAGATTGGTTTCTGTGCTCTGGAGTCGTGGCCGTGCCGGTGAGCCGCTTGTGGGGGGCAACTGGTGACCTCAGTAGGGCATGAAGGACGGACTGGAACACCCCCCACCCATGAGGTTTTAGTCGCCCCCACACCCCCGGCTCATACCTGCTGTCCACAAGGCTCCCATGCAGCCACCATCTTTCTTTCCAGAGAGGAGAGGGCGAATGGGGCAACACTCTTTCCCCTCCGGGCAGACATGATGGCCTGGATTAACGCATAGTCCGTTCACTTTTCTGCTCCAAGCTGCTGGGTTCTGCAGTAAGTCCTTGTGCTTCTGGGGCCGTGAAAATTGCAGTTTTTGATCTTCATGTACTCAATATTTTACTTTTTGCTTAGGAATGTTTTATTATGATGCATTGTTGACCTAAATCACCATCTTGTGAGTGCAGAAGGAAAGTTAGGGGCATAAACTAGTTGCTAAGTAGATAACTAAGAGGCAAGAACTCTGAGTCATCTATTCTGGGAACTGGGCAGTGATAAATGGGTCATAAATCATAAGGTCTGATTCAGAACAGAACAGAAGACTCCAGACCAACCTGTTGCCTAGGGGGGAAGGGGAACTAGGCCACCAAAAACAAGTAATATTAGTGTATGTCCATGTGGAAATTAAAATAGAATATATCCACGACAAAGATTCCTAGATACAAGAACTCTTTATACCCCTCCGACAGGTTGATTTCTGGTATAGTAACCAATCAAAAAATTATGTTTTTTTTTAAATGTAGGAATACTGCTATTTATTCACCCACTGATTAAGCTGATTGAATTGGGCATGAACTCCACCTTACTTTTTTTTCATTTTTAATAATTTTATTTATTGAATCACTGTGAGAGCAGTTACAAAGTTTTTGGGTTTAAGTCTCAGTCATACAATGAAACACCCATCCTTTCACCAGTGCCCATTCTCCACCCCCAAAACCCCTAGTATACCCCCATCCCACGCCCTCCCGCTGCCTATGGGGCAGATAATTTCCACATTACTCTCTAACCCACCATTATCGAGCACAGCGGGTAGGGCGTTCGCCTTACAAGCGGCCAACATGGCCGACCCGAATTCGATTCCTCCTCCCCTCTCGGAGAGTCCGGCAAGCTACTGAGAGTATTCGATATGCCAGACACAGTAACAACAAAGTCTCCAATGGAGACGTTACTGGGCCCGCTCGAGCAAATCGATGATCAACGGGAGGGCCTTTACCTTACCTACCTTACCTTATCCCAACACTTGGATCTGCCAAAAAGGAAACAGTAGACAATTGTTTTCTATTGCTGATTATGAATAACATATGGGCTGGAGCGCTGGCACAGCAGTAGGGCGTTGCCTTTCACACAGCCAATATGGCTAGCCCAAGTTCGATTCCTCTGTCCCTCTTAGAGAGCCTGGCAAGCTACCAAGAGTATCTCGCTGCACAGCAGAGCCTGGCAAGCTACCCATGATGTATTCAATATGCCAAAACAGAGTAACAACAAGTCTCACGATGGAGACGTTACTGGGCCCACTTGAGCAAATCGATGAACAACGGAAGGACTGTGAATGTGACCGTGAATAATATATGATGACACGTGGCTGCAGTAGTGGCTGCGCGATTTTGAAATTCCAAAATTTTAACAATTAAATCTGGAGGGATTTCTGCCAAAACCTGCTGGGTTCCGAGATTTGTTTCTGAGTCTCTGGGATCATGACCGTTTAGCAGCTTGGTCAAGAGCCTGAGAGGCCATTCGTGGGTGGGGACTCGGGGTCTTGTTGGGATGGGGAGGAAAGGGACGGCTACACCCCCATCCCATGAGGCCCTGCGTGTCTCGTCACTGTGGGCCCAAACCTGACTGTCCAATGGCCTTTGGCAGATGCTGGACACTGAGCTGCCAAGGGGGAGTAGGCGGAGGGACAGCAACCTTTCCCCCCTGAGGTGGCATGGCGATAGTCTCCTACTGCAGGGTCAGGATGCATCTCTGCCAAAAGCTGCTGGGTTTTGAGATTTGTTTCTGAGTCTCTGGGATCATAGCCGTTAAGCAGCTTGATCAGGAGCCAGAAAGGCCGTTCGTGGGTGACAACTCGGGGTCTCATTGGGACGGAGAGGAAAGGGCTGTCTCCACCCGCATCCCGTTTCTCTTCACTGTGGGCCCAAATCTGACTGTCCTGTGGTCTCTGGAGGATGGCAGCCACAGGGCCGCCAGGGGGAACAAGCCAAGGCACGAAACCTATTCCCACCTGGGGTGTGCTGGCACCAGTAACCTACTGCAGGGGCCGGATGCATTTCTGACAAAAGCTGCTGGGTTTTGAGATTTGTTTCTGAGTCTCTGGGATAATGGCGGTTAAGCAGTCTGATCAGGAACCAGAGAGGCCATACCTCCAATTATATAGCTGAGCCGGAGGTGGTTTGTGGGTGTGTCTCCCACATACCTAACTTTTGGCCGTTGACTTTCTTGGTAAACTTTGCCCCAAGTTTTTGGGGTCTGGCCAAAGGCACAGCAGCAATTTGGGGGTATCTGGAAGTCTGAAGGTGCCATCAGGCTGCTGATGCACTCACCTCACAGGTACAGATTGACCTGCTGGCAGCACCATACCCCTGAAAAATTCTTTCCTAATGTCCATCTCTTTGTCTCACCATTTACTATGATTACCAGAAAAATGACTATAAAACCCTATCTGAACCCCTATTCTGGGCTGCAGTTTCAGGCCAATTTGTCTAGCAGTGGACTGTCTCCATATTAAATAATTAACTTTCCTTGCTTTTTTCACCTAAAGATAGTTTTTGTGTGATTAAGTGAACTTCGTTACAGTGATTTGTTTTGGGGTCCTATCTAGCTGTGCTCAAGAGTTACTCCTGGTTCTGTGCTCAGGGACCACTCCTAGTGGGGCACGGTGAACCATATGGGATGCCAGGGAGCAAACCTGGGTTGGACTCATGCAAGGCAAGTGCACTGCACTCTGTACTATCTTTCCAGCCCCAATCCAAAATGTTTTTGTGCTTCTTTCTGTCTCATGACAGTTCTTTGAGGGCTTTGATGATGCCCCTTCGGTCTGAGTTTTGTATTCTGAATGGCAGTTTTGCCATAATCTTTAGATTTCTTGGTGATAGCATCACTAACTTTTTAAAACTTTACCATTCCTCCTCCACCTCTGCCCCCAATATGCTCTGCTTTAATGTTTTTTTTTTCCAGAAATTTTCTGACTAACAGGTTTTTGTCCCTAGCTCTGTTTTGAAAGATACATTTTCATAGCAGATGTGGAATCGATTATATTACCCTTTCCTGGGGTGTCGTGTGTGTGTGTGTGTGTGTGTGTGTGTGTGTGTGTGTGTGTGGCGGGGAGGGGGGTGGCATATCAGGTGGTGCTTGGGGAATCCTAACTAAACATCTGGTTTAGAAACCAAGTTAGCACTGAGGGCCTGATTATTGATAAAATGTTTTCTGTTGGGGCTGGAGCAATAGCACAGCGGGTATGGCATTTGCCTTGCACTTGGTCGTCCCAGCATCCCATATGGTCCCTTGAGCACTGCCAGGAGTAATTCCTGAGTGCATGAGCCAGGAGTAACCCCTGTGCACTGTGCATCGCTGGGTGTGACACAAAAAGAAAAAAAAAGTTTTCTGTTGAAGACAGATGTGGGTAGAAGTGGAGGAGGAAGCTGAAAAGGACCTACTCCAGGAGCGGTCGGGAGTATTATCAATCCTGTGGAGGGAGTTTGAGAAACCCACCAACTTTTCTTGCAGACAGACTCAGGGTGTTAATTCTAGCGGCCAGGGAGAACATGACTGCATCTTTCTTAGCAGTGTCTTTCAGGCATATGACTGATGATATCTCTGGGGTGGAACAAACAGTAGTAGAAGCAACTGGTACCTGATGCATTGGGGCAGGAGGGGACTTCTGTTGTGTTTTAGTCTCCTTGGAGCCAAAAGTCTCCTGCATCATTTACATTTGGGGGAGGGGTTTGGAGCCACACCTGGCAGTTCTCAGGAGCTATTTCTGGCTCTGTGCTCAGAAATGACCCCTCGCAGTGCTTGGGGAAACTTATGTGGTGCCCGGATTGAACCAGGGTGGGCTATGTGTGTGGGAAATGTCTTGCCCACTATATTATCTCTCCAGCTCCTAACTTTATGTCCTTTCCACCCTCTAGTTGCTTGTACTGAAATTTCGTCCACCTAGCAGAGCTCATATGAGTCATCTTTCTATTTTTAATTGGCTAGGATTCTAGCCACACTCTTTCACTTCTCAATCAAATAACCTTGAGAAAATTTACTTTCTAGACTTGTTTCCTCATCTGCAAAGATGAAGTTAAACCGTTTCTCTTTTTATTTATTTTATTTTATTTTCCTTTTTTTGGTCACACCCAGCGATGCACAGGGGTTACTCCTGGTTCATGCACTCAGGAATTACTCCTGGCCGTGCTTGGGGGACCATATGGGAAGCTGGGAATCGAACCCGGGTTGGCCGCGTGCAAGGCAAATGCCCTACCCGCTGTGCTATCACTCCAGTCCCCGACTCTCTTTTTAAATCAGCTTTACCTTCTTTTTAAAAAAATTCTGAGCCATGGGGGCTGGAGTGATAGCACAGTGGGTAGGGCATTTGCCTTGCATGCAGCTGACCCGGGTTTGATTCCCAGCATCCCATATGGTCCTCCAAGCACCACCAGGAGTAATTCTTGAGTGCAGAGCCAGGAGTAACCCCTGTGCATTGCCGGGTGTGACCCAAAAAGAAAAAAAAATTCGGGGCCACCCTGGCAGTACTTAGGGCTTATTCCTGGCCTTGCATTCAGAAATTACTCCTGGCAGTGCTCTGGGGACTATATGGGATACTGGGAATCAAACCTGGGTTTGCTGTGTGCAAGGCAAACACCCTACCCACTGTACTATCTTTCTGGCTCTAATTTTTGTTTTATATGTGAATATCTGTGGGCTAGAGTGATAGCACAGTGGTAGGACGTTTGCCTTGCATGCAGCCAATATGGCTCACCTAAGTTCGATTCCTCCGTCTCTCTCAGAGAGCCCGGCAAGCTACTGAGAGTATCTTGCCTGCACGACAGAACCTGGCAAGCTACCCGTGACATATTCAATATGCCAAACACAGTAACATCTAGTCTCATGATGGAGACGTTACTGGGCCCGCTCGAGCAAATCGATGAACAACGGGAGGACCGTGACTGTGATCTCATTGTGATTCAATAAAAAAAAATTAAATTCAGTGCCTTATACATGCAAGGCAGATATTCCACCCCTGAGCTACATCCCAGTTTTTTTTTTCTTTAATTTCTGGATCCTGGGCTAGAGCGATAGCACAGTGGTAGGGCGTTTGCCTTGCACGCAGCCAACATGGCCCACCTGAGTTCGATTCCTCCACCCCTCTTGGAGAGCCCGGCAAGCTACAGAGAGTATCTCACCTGCATGGCAAAGCCTGGCAAGCTACCCGTGATGTATCCGATATGCCAAACACAGTAACAACAAAGTCTCCAATGGAGACATTACTGGGCCCGCTCGAACAAATCGATGAACAAGGGGGACAGTGATACAGTGATTTCTGGATCCTACCCGTAGAGATTCAGGGTTTACTCCTGGCTCTGTGCTGAGGTGCTTTGTGGTGCTTGGAGGGACCATACAGGGTGCTGGGGATAGAACCTGCATTGATTGCATCTAAGCCAGCACCTTACCCACTATACTATCTTTTATGCCTCCTCCTCCCAGTCAATTCTTAAAGGCAACACTTTTAACAAAAATTACTTAAAGAGGAAAGTTGGGTGGTAAAAGCAGCAGCCTTGTAAGAATGAAGCTGCACGTATGCTTCCTGGCACTGCTCATTTACTGAGAGCAGTCCTGGGGGCAAGGCTGTTTGGGTTTCCTTGGTGGCACAAAGAAGTGTGTGACCTCTGGCCAATAGCATAACAAAGTGTATAAACACTGCAACCAAAGGTAATGCATGTGAGTCTCATTACAATAACAACAACAATAAAATAAAAAAAGAAAGGGAAGAGGGAATGAATATAAAATCACCTAGCATCCAAGTTCACAGCTTGGAGGAAGGAAAGCACCAGGAAATGTTTTGGTCTGATATTGGAAAATATGATTTCTCTGAAGTGATAAAGGTGGCTTGTCTTTAGGGGTTAGGTAGAATACAGAACATGCACTTCTGGGGCTGGAGAGATCATACAGCAGGGAGATGCTTGCCTTGCATACAGCTGACTCAGGTTCAATCTCTGGCACCACAGATGTTCCCCTGAACCCTTCCAGAAGTGAGGACAGATCCAGGAGAATGATCTGAGCACAACCTGGATGGCCCTGCCCCCCTCCCTCCCCCGCCCAATAATAAGGACAAGAGAGCTCATATGCTAGAGATACAAAGAAAAGACATAGGAAAAATAATAAGGCCTACCTCTTCTTGAGATGAAGAACAATATTAAGTAGAAACTGTTTTATGCAATGTGAGAAAATTTCATGGAGATATGCTCAAGTTCCATGGGAAAGAAGGGAGACGTGGATTCTATTTCCCATTGGCAATAAATAAATTATCTGCCATTTCTCTCATCCTACCTTCGCTCATACCATCCCACTGTTAAACAAAGGTCCATTAAACCATCACTCTAGAGGATAAAGAAATAGTATAGGGATTTAGGTGCTTGCTGTGTATGTGGCTGACTGGGTTTTATCCCGAGTACTACATATGGTCCCTTTAGTCACCCAGGAGTGATCCCTGAACACAGAGTCGAGAGTAAGCTTTGAGCACCGCTGGGTGTTGAGAATTAAAGTAATTTAAAAAGCACTGTGCTAATAATGCAGGTGTCATAAACATAAAGAGGTTGAAATCAGTTTCCTTTTGAAGGTGGGCCACTCTCATATAGGAAGTACACAGGGCAGCCAGTCACATTTCTACAATGGTTTTTGTGTCCTTTTGAAAGGCCACTATGCTCTTTACAGGCCTTCCTAGGACATGTCACTGTGGCATGTGGATTATTTCCAGCTAAGGTCAATTGAGGCTCTGCAGGTTCAGAAGAAGATTTTTACCACTCCCTGAACTATCTACGGGGATGAAAATTGGGGGTATTACGCAGAATTAGCGTTTTCCCCAGAAATAACCTTTGTATTGGAAAAACCTATCTATATGCAGGGCAAAGCTCTAATTACAGAGCATCTGTGTTTGTCATGAGTCACCCTCTCCTTACCATGAGGACCTCACTACCCCCTCCCGGAGGAGACCTCAGGCCTTATCTTGTTCCTTGCTCACAATAAAAACCCTTATTTTGCCCCCATTGACTTTAATTTTAATTTTTTTCCTCATTGATTTGGAATTTGCTTCCTTGTAGGTTTTCTGTTCTACAGTATAATTAAATGATTTGTTCTTTTCTCATATTAATTTGTCTGCTGTTAACTATTCCTTCCTTCCTTCCTTCCTCCCTCCCTCCCTCCCTCCCTCCCTCCCTCCCTCCCTCCCTCCCTTCCTTCCTCCCTCCCTCCCTCCCTCCCTCCCTTCCTTCCTTCCTTCCTTCCTCCCTCCCTCCCTCCCTCCCTCCCTCCCTCCCTTTCTCTCTCTTTCTTTCTTTCTTTCTTTCTTTCTTTCTTTCTTTCTTTCTTTCTTTCTTTCTGCTTTTTGGGTAATGCCCAGAAGTGCTCAGGGGTTACTCTTGGCTCTGCACCCAGGAATTACTCCTTGTGGGCTTGAGGGACCATATGGGATACCAGGGATAAAATCCGAGTCAACCGTGTGCAAGGCAAACAACCTACCTACTATACCATGGCTCCGGCCTGTTAACTTTTTCTTTTCTTTCCTTTTTTTTTTTTTGCTTTTTTTTGGGTCACACCCAGCGATGCACAGAGGTTATTCCTGGCTCATGCACTCAGGAATTGTTCCTGGCGGTTCTGGGGGACCGTATGGGATGCTGGGAATTGAACCCAGGTCAGCCGCTTGCAAGGCAAATGCCCTACCTGCTGTGCTATCGCTCCAGCCCCTACCTTTGTATTTATGTTTTTTTTTTTTAATTTTGGGTTTGGGGGGATATATCTGGCAGTGCTCAGAGGCTACTGCTGTTTTGTTGTTTGGGGGTCATGCCCAGCAGCACAAGTTCCCCTTGTAGCAGAAATTGAACCTAAGACTCTTGCATGCAAAGCACTGAGCTGTCTCCCTGGTCCTCTGACGTTAATTTGATCGTCAGAGGGCCAGAGGAGAACCCAGGGATGTAGGGGGAAATGTTCTGACTCTCCTACATTATTAATTTTTGCAGTGCCAGATACTCATATTTACAATGCAAGTACTCTACTGCTGACCCTGAGGTGTGGGTCAGGATATGTGGGTTGAATGCTAGGTTGGTCGTTTTGCCAATTAGAAAACTGAGGTTGGGAAAACTAAGTAATTTGCTGAATGTCAGTCATTAATTATAGAACTGGGGCTATAGCACATTTTGTTAAAACAAAATCTGTACTCTAAATACTATGGATTCTGAGGGTTTTTTTTTCTTTTTTCTTTTTTTCTTTCCTGAGAGCCTTCCTCCTTGCTGCGCTCAGGGATCACTTGTGGCAGTGCTTGGGGGACCATACGTGGTGCCAGAACTTGAAACAGTGTTGGCTGCTTGCAAGATAAGCTTCTTATCTCTCTAGCACTTGGTTTGTTTTTTGGGGCCATGCCTAGTTTGGTGAGGAGGGGTCACTCCTGTCAGAGTCTGGGGCATAATCTGGTGCTGGAAATTGTGCTTTCTCCCTGGCTCAACCCCCCTCCCTCCTTTGTCATTATATTATTATTACTATTTGCAGTACTGGGGAATCTAACCCAGGGCTTCACACCTGTAAAACCACTTAGTAAAAATTAAAAATCCACTTAATTAAAAATCCACCTGTAAAGTATGAGCTCCACCTCTGATTTCTATTCCTGGACCACGTTTGGGGTTTAAATAGCTTTCACCTGGACATTATTATTATTATTATTATTATTATTATTATTATTATTATTATTTTGGCTCTGGGTCACACCAAGCGATGTTCAGGGGTTACACCTGGCTCTGCACTGAGGAATCACTCCTGGCGGTGCTGGGGGACTGTATGGGATGCCTAGGATTGAATCCGGGTCGGCTGTGTGCAAGGCAAATGCCCTACCCGCTGTGCTATCACTCTGGTCCCTCACCTGGACATTTTGCCTTAAGTTATCTATGTCTGTTTCTTCATAAAAAATGAGGCTACTGGACCACAGCAATAGTGAGTAAGGTGCTTGCCTTACAAACAGCCAACCTGGGTTTGATCCCTGGCACTCCACATGACTCCTCAAGCTCCACCAGGAGGGATCCCTGAATGCAGAGCCAGTACCAAGCTTTGAGCATTGCTGGTTATTGCCCCCTCCACCCCACCCGAGTGAGGTTACTGGCATCTACTTTATAGGACTGTGGTGATTTAACAAAACTCAGTTAAAGCATTTGACAGAGGGCCTGGTCAGTGGTTCAAGATGACTTCATTTGAGAACTAATATTATTCTTATCATTACTATTTATATTTTTTTGGTTTGGGGACTCACACCTAGCAGTGCTATGCCTGAGGTGCTCAGGGGACCATACGCAGCGTGACATTTTGAACCAGTGTAGCATTTGCAGCCCCATGCTAGGCAAGTGTCTTAACCTTTTCATTGTCTCTGGTTCCAGGAGTAAAATTATTTTTGTGTGGCCAAAGGCCACACCCAGTGGTGTTCAGGGTTTTCTCCTGGCTCTGTGCTCAGGGTGTTGAATATAGAACCTGGGTTGGCCACATGTAAGGAAAGTGCCCAACTCACTGTACTGTTGCTCTGGCCTCAAGGACTAATATTATTAAGCTGTTTTTCATAGGTAGTGTCAGATGGAGGGGAAAAATTCTCTACCTCTTTGGGTTTTTCTTGTTTTGTCCCCCACCTCCAACCCCCCTTTGAATTTTTCTTGAGCTAGATCACCTAAAGAGCATTAGCTGGGTTAACAAAGGAAAAATCCACTTAATAGAATACATATGGGGCCTGGGAGATAGCTCAAAGGGAGAGTATGATAGATCCCATGTATGCAGGAGCCCCAGGTTTGATTCATGGACCTGCCTGGTCCCCTGAGCACTGAAGGCACCATCCCTGAGTACTGGGCTGGAGCAGCTCTTGAGCAATACTGGTGTGGTCCCAAAACAGAACAAGAAAATAAAAAAAAAAAAAAGAGAGTGGCCCTGGGTTGTTTACCTTGTGTTAAGGGACCTGGAATGTATAGAGGAAAGATTTCACAATAATGAGGAGATGGCTTCCTGAGATTCTCAGAGAGGATATATTCACTGATAAAAGTACATCCTGGGCTGGAGAGATAGCCAGGGGCTAAGAAAGGTCCCCTGCTTGCAACTGGCCCCAGTTTTATCTCTGGTGTCACAGTACAGTCTTCCAGGAGTGGAAGTGACTCCTGAGCTTATAGTCAGTATTAGCCCCAGAGCACTGCCCAAAGCTCAGTCCCTCCAGCCTCCTCCAAACTCTCCCCCTCCCAACCCCCCAAACCTACACCCTGATGACTTGCTTCTCAAATGACATTCTTCTAGGTCATAAAAGGAGGCAGATTGCTTCTTTGATTAGAAAAAGTGCAAGGGACTGAGATGAGGATCAAAACTTTTTGCCTTTTAATCTCTCATGGCTTTTAACTTAATCTGTGTTCTTAAGAACTGCGGACAGTTTCTCTTAGGACCCCATAATCAAAGTGGCTCTAGCTGGAAGAGGCAGAGTCTGTCTGTGCATACTGCGCAAAGACCATCTGCTCCTGTGGCTGGAGCGATAGCACAGCAGGTAGGGCGTTTGCTTCACACGCGGCCGACCAGTGTTCAATTCCCAGCATCCCATATGGTCCTTTGAGCACTGCCAGTTGTAATTCCTGACTACAGAGCCAGGAGTAACCCCTGTGCATCGCCAGGTGTGACCCAAAAAGTAAAAAAAAAAAAAAAAAAAAAGGACCATCTGCTCCTCCAACGGACACTGAATCCACGGAACCTAAGAGAAGGGAGATAGGAGAGACTCAGAGGGACTCACTTGGAGGAAGGAGGTTCATTTTCTGCTATTTTATGGCCACAATCAGGGGCTCAGGGGCCAATTCCAAGCTTTGTGCCCTGGGGCTGTCCAGGTGGTTTTTAGGGGACCATGCCCAGGGATCTGAATGGGGCCATCTGTATGCAAGGTCTTACCTCCTACACTTTTTGCTTGGTCCTAGGGAAGTTATTATTTTTTTTATTGGCACAAGGGAGCATAAATAGATTTACTTAAGTTGGAGTTTTCAAAAGGTGAGACTTGGATATTTACCCTAAAACCCATGGAGAAGGCAGGAAGGAGCTTGTTGCTTGTGGGAGGTGACAAGCAATAAAGTCACAAATAAATAATTAGATAATTACAGAGAGTGGTAATAAAACTGGGTAATGGGAGAGAAAGTGGGGGGAGGATGGGGGCTGGTGGGTTAGGGATTAAGAGGAAAGACTCCGTTCTTCTCAAGGTGGGGGGTTCTTCTCTAGCACAGCTACCACTATGGTGAATGGATACAGAATATTGGCCCCCACTGTGGAAATGCAAATCCCCTTAGAAACAAGGGCTATTAGTAATGCAAATATGAAAAGCCTCTTCTTTAAGCGGAACAACAACAACAACAACAACAAAACACTCTCATCAATCTCTGAATGAACCAAGGAGTGAATGAAGACATTCACATCCTCAGGATTTTGATGACAGAAAAGAATAATTTTTCTTTGTCTCTATTTTGTTTTATCCGAAGCTACAAGTAAGTAAGATTAGTCAAGGCCATCTTATGCTTATTACCCATTCATGTATTCACTTATTCAACAAATATTTCGCCGAGAGCTTGGGAAGTGGTGGGCACCATGCCACGCCTGTGTAATACAGTGGATGGAGTTCTCATTTCTTGCTTCAGGGGGCTCTTGGCACAGAAAACCCCCTAGGGAGGTTGTGACAATGCCTGCGGGCACTTTTGGATAGGGGTGGGAAAGGACCTTAGACAGGGCAAAGTGTGGGTCCTGACTTCTAGACAAGTATTTTTTCTACTCATTTATGATGATGAGAAAAGGTACCCTTGATTGAAGAATTCTGGGAAATATTTTTAACATTTTCATTAGAACCAAAATATAACTGTTTCTTATTCTTTGATGTGCCCCATCCCAGCACCCACCCCACTGTGCCTTCCCTACCTGTCCTCATCTTTTTTGCCATCCACATTTGCCAATAAATCTTTCCACTTATTCCAACCCCTGCTGTTTTTCACAGCCAGGCTCTGGGCTCAGCCCCAAGCCTAGAGGGGCAGTAAATGGATTCAGACTTGCTGCTCAAACACAGATCCCCATGGAAACCAAGGGACTAAGAAAACAAAAAGAGAGGAAGAAGCCGCCACTGCCTGACCTTTCATGCTCACTCTCCAAATTCTTTTCGCTCTTGGGCATGAAGGCAAGTGCTTATTTGTACAACTAGTGGAACGGAAGGACCCGGCCCCTCCCCCGCACCCCAAACGGTGATGAACGGCTCTTTGATCCTTAAGTGCAGGACGGTGAGACACCCCCACCTGGTGGTAAAAACACCTAATTGCTGTGAGGAGAACCCGCAGGGCAGGCAGTTGAGCGGCTGCATAAGGAAAGCCAAGCCAAGCAAAGGTAGACTGGGAGCCGCCGCCTGGAAAGTAATTCGCTGGGATGCACGTACTTTTCCCCACATGTATATTTTATTGCGTGCTGGGGATGGAACCTAGAGCTTCACATGCTCTACCACTGAGCGAGGAAATTCCGGACGAATTCCATCTCTTTAATGTTCCTTCAGGGCTGTGATGCCTTTTGTTGTCACTCTGTTGTTGTCACTTTGTAGTTAATTCCCTTCACTCCTCTTCAATAGTCTGTTACTCTTTGTCTTTCAGGGGTGCAGGTAAGAGGTCAGGGAAGGGCAGATGCACCGCCCGACTCTTGCTTCTTTCCTGTCTTCCTAAGAATACGCTGGAGGACTGTGTTTTTTTTTTTAAATATATTATTTTTATAGCTTAAACTTTATTTAAGCACCATGTTGACGAAGTCGCTCACAGTACAGTTGTTTCAGGCAGCATTCCAACACTAATCCCACCACCAGTGTGACCTTCCCTCCACCATTGTCCCCAGTCCCTTCCTTGCCCCCAAGCCTGCCCCCTTAGCAGGCACAAAATAATTTGTTTTATATTGTTTGTCACAACAAAATGGTAAATGGAATGACCAAAACGTAGTTTAGTAAAAGAAGATTTCTGAGAATTGCTACATCTCACAATGGGGTTGTTAAAGTCATCGAGGATTTACTGAGCTGTTTTTTGCTAGTTGAGCCTTCTTTTTTATTTTTTCTAGTTCTTAATAATTTATTTCATCACCTTTTTATGACCTTGTTTCTGCCACATTCTGCTAGAGTTGGCTTATGATGGTAACATGCTTCCATTTTCTCTAACCTATTTTAATTTTATTTATTTATTGAATCACCGTGAGATACACAGTTACAAAGTGTTCATGATTGGTTTTCAGTCATACAATATTCCAATACCTGCCCCTTCACCAACGTACATTTCCCACTACCAATGTCCCCCAGTTTCCCTTCTTCCACCCACCACCCCAGTTTGCCTCTACAACAGGTAGGCACTTTTCTTCTCTCTCTCTCTCTCTCTCTCTCTCTCTCTCTCTCTCTCTCAGTTGAACCTCCTGTATTATTGTTTTTGCTTAGTGAGTTCAGTTGGCTCCTATGCTACTTTCTCATCCGATTTGCTTTGTTACTACTGGGCTGTCAGTACTGTGGAATTTGGCTGCTAGCTCCAGGAGCTCCCAGATCTGTGTACCTGGGAATTTCATTGGCTCTTGTCTCTGCAGAGATTTCGTCATGAAGCAGTGAAGTTGGGCTGTTTGTATGGTGATGGCTGTGACGTGTGGGTGCAGCTGCCAGGGCTTTGTCAGGGCCGGGATTTGGCCTGTCCCCTCCTGAAGGCACCCCACACTTTTTTGTCTGGAGACTTGTGTAGTAGTGAGTTTCAGTGGCTTGGCTTGCATCTCTTCCAAGATTAGCCCTGAAGCTGTGAAGCTGGGCTGTTTTCATGGCAGCGGCTGTGGAATGTGAGTGCTGGATTGTGATATTCTTAACTGAAAAGTTAGACAGTTTTGGATGGGAATTACAATGAAGGAGAGATGAAAATTGAAGTTCTAATTAGCCTGGATTTCCCCTCTTACTCTGTAAGGGAAGTGACCTCAAGAATTGGGTCTTACAGCAATACCACTCCTGGGAATATATCCCAGAGAGGCAAAAAAGTATAGTCGAAGTGACATCTGTACTTGTTTGTTCATTGCAGCACTCTTTACAATAGCCAGAACCTGGAAAAAACCTAAGTGACCAAGAACAGATGACTGGTTAAAGAAACTTTGGTATACCTATACAATGGAGTACTATGTAGCTGTTAGAAAAGATGAAGTCATGAAATTTGCATACAAGTGGTAGTACATGGAAAGTATTATGTTAAGCGAAATGAGTCAGAAAGAGAGGGATAGGCATAGAAAGATTGCATTCATCTGGGGAACATAAAGTAACAAAATAGGAGACTAACACCCAAGAATAGCTGAGATAAGTACCAAGAGGTTCACTCCATGGCCTGGAGGCCAGCCTCATATGCTAGGGGAAAAGGCAGCTCAGATAGAGAAGGGAGCACCAAATAAAGGGTGTTGAGAGGATCCTCCCAGGATGGGAGGTACATGCTGAAAGTAGACTATAGACCAAACATGATTGCCACTCAATGCCTCTTTTGCAAACCATGGCACCCAAAAGGAGGGAGAGAACAAAAGGGAATGCCCTGCCAAAAGGCAGTGTGGGATGGGGAGGTGGGGGTGGGAGGAATACTGGGATCAGTGGTGGTGAAAAATGGGCACTGGTGGAGGGATGGGTACTCGATCATTGTATAACTGAAACTCAAGCACAAAATTTTGTAAGTCTACAACTGTACCTCATGGTGTTTCACTAATAAAAATTAAAAAAAACATAAAAAAAAAAAGAATTGGGATTAAGGTGTTTGCCTTGCTTTTTTTGGGGAGATGACCCTCATGTTCAACCCTAGTTTAATCCTACTAGACCTCCCAAACCAGATTTAGTACCCAAACCCAAATTCTACACTGTCCAAAAATGAGAAAGACTCAGCTCTTGGTTGGAGCTGTGATGCAGAGCATGTTGCAAGTGTGAGACCCTAGGTTTTAGTCCTGGCACCACTACACACAAAACACACACACACACACGTGCACACACACGTGCACACACACATGTACACAATGGGTCTTCATAGAGAGGGGGTGTCTTGGTGTCCTGGTGGGTTCTTTTGTGATTCCTACCCTGCCAGGCCATTGAGCTAGGCTCTAGTTTCTGCAGTTCTTTAAATCGAATCACCTAATTCCATTTTTATCCCTCATTTTTTGGGTTTGTTTTCATGAGCCACATTTGGCAGTGCTCAGGACTTACTCTGGGCTCTGCACTCCAGTGTTGCTCCTCATGGGTTCAGGGGACCATATGTGGTACTGGGGATCAAACCCAGGTGGGCTTGCAAGGCCTTACCCATGTACTTTCACTCTGGCTCCTCCATTCTTCTGAGTCTTTACATCTTTTCTTCCTCAAGTGAGAACTGTGGGATTCTTTCTTTCTTTCTTTCTTTCTTTCTTTCTTTCTTTCTTTCTTCCTTCCTTCCTTCCTTCCTTCCTTCCTTCCTTCCTTCCTTCCTTCCTTCCTTCCTTCCTTTTTGTGGGGCCGGGGGCATCCCTGTCAGTGCTTCTTTCCCTTTCTTTCCTTCCTTCTTTGTTTCTTCCTTCCTTCTCCTCCTCCTCATCCTCCTCGTCCTCGTCCTCGTCCTCCTCCTCCTCCTCCTCCTCCTCGTCCTCCTCCTTGTCCTCGTCCTCGTCCTCGTCCTCCTCCTCATCCTCCTCCTCTTCGTCCTCCTCGTCCTCCTCCTCGTCCTCCTCGTCCTCCTCCTCGTCCTCCTCGTCCTCCTCCTCGTCCTCCTCGTCCTCCTCGTCCTCCTCGTCCTCCTCCTCCTCCTCCTCCTCCTCCTCCTCCTCCTCCTCCTCCTCCTCCTCCTCCTCCTCCTCCTCCTCCTCCTCCTCCTCCTCCTCCTCTTCTTCTTCTTCTTCTTCTTCTTCTTCTTCTTCTTCTTCTTCTTCTTCTTCTTCTTCTTCTTCTTCTTCTTCTTTTTCCCCCTCTTCCTCCGTTACCTCCTCCCCCTCCCAAATGGTGCTCAGGAGGCCCAGGAGCTCCTCGTGACAAGAGGTAACCAACAGATCAGTATTACTCAGGCTACCTTGGTGGTGTTGCTCACAAGCTCACTGGGAAGCATTGGGGGACTGTGTGGTGCCAGGGGTTGAACTGGGTCAGTTCCTAAAAAGTTAAGGCACAGTATGCACTTTAATCCTTTTATCCGGCCTGGGCATGCTGGTATTTGACACAGGCTAACTTACTAAAGGCACTTTTTTCCCCCAGGGACATTTATTATCTTTATTTCTTCTGAGTGTGAGGCATTTGGGCCACATCTGACTGTGTTGGGGTTGGGTGGGGCGAATGCTACTCTCAGCACTCCCAGTGCTTTGGGGTTTTTAGTCATGAAGCCTAAGACTTCAGGCATGCTCGACCCTTTTCCCTTTCCCCATCCGCCTGATCCTGTCTCTCTCTTTACTTTCTCCTCCCAAGTAATGCTCAGACTACTCCCTGCCATACTCAGCTAACCGGGTGGGAAGAACCAAAGCTGGTTTCTAGCAAAGTGGCACTGCTCTGGGATCAGTCATGCTGCCACCAGAACCACCAGACAATATTTGGAGACCATGTAGTGTTAGGGATGGAATTTAGGGCTATGCCCCTGCAAGTGAGTTTTGTGAGCTATCTCCCCGAAGCCTATTATTGTGACCAATCTCCCTGACCTCTATTATTGTCATTCTAAATTGGCTAATGTGCTGATGATATACTACTTCCCTTTTAGCACACCTCTGATTCTTGCCTTGTATTGAGAAGCTTAAGATTGCTACTTTTTTTTCCTTTTTGGGTCATATCCAGCAAGGCACAGGGGTTACTCCTAGCTTTGCATTCAGGAATTACTCCTGGTCATGCTCAGGGGATCATATGGGATGCTGGGAATCGAACCCGGGTCAGCTGCGTGCAAGGCAAATCCCTACTGTCTGTACTGTACTGTCTCTCCAGCTCCAAGATTACTACTTTTTAAAAATATATATTTTTTTATTAATTGAATCAAATTTTTTTTAATTGAATCACTGAACTGGAGCGATAGCACAGCAGGTAGGGCGTTTGCCTTGCATGTGGCCTACTCGGGTTGGATTCCTCCATCCCTCTCGGAGAGCCCAGCAAGCTACTGAGAGTATCCCGCCCCCACAGCATAGCCTGACAAGCTACCCGTGGCATATTCGATATGCCAAAAACAGTAACAAGTCTCACTCTGTGTTCCTGGAGTGGGCAGACACCACTGGGCTACACCAGCTTGCTTCAGAGACAAATGGAGACGTTACTGGTGCCTGCTCGAGCAAATTGATGTACAACGAATGACAGAGCTATAGTGCTATTGAATCACTGTGAGATAGACCCTTACAAAGCTGTTCATGATTAGATTTCAGTCATACAGTATTCCAACACCCATCCCAGCACCAGTGTCCCTAGGTTCTCTACTGTTACTTCTTACCCATCTTCCAGCCAGTCTCTATGGCAGGGGCTTTTCTTCTCTCTCTGTCTCTGTTTCTGTCTGTCTCTGTCTCATTTTAGTTTGCAATATTGATACTGAGAGAATCAAGATATATCAAGGGATATCAAGATATATCAAGGGATATCAAGAATATCCCTTTACCTACTTTTAACACTCTTCTAGAAGGACCTGCAGGCATCATACATACAACTCATTTTTTCCTTTTCAGTTTTTGTCTTTTTGTTTCTGGGACACCCTTGGTGTTGCTCAGAGCTCACTCTTGGCTCTGTGGTCATGGATCACTCGTGGAAGTGCTCAGGAGACCATCTGTGTTGCTGGGGATGAACCCAGCACAGCTGTGTGCCAGGTAAAAACCTTGCCTGCTGTTCTCTCTCTGTCCCCCCCCACTTTTTTTTTTGTTTCTGGGCCACACCTGGCAATGTTTAGAGATTAGTACTGGCTCAGTGATCAGGAGTCATTCCCAACAGTGCTCAGAGGACAATATGTTGCTGAGGGTGAACCCAGCTGCATGCAAACCATGTGCTTAGTCTCTTGAGTGATTTCTTTGGCCTTCCCCCGAATCCTTTCTTTTTCTTTTTCTTTCTCTTTTTCTTTCTCTTTTTCTTTCTCTCTCTCTTTTCTTTCTCTTCTTTCTCTCTCTCTTTTCTTTCTCTTCTTTCTCTCTCTCTTTCTTTCTCTCTCTCTTTCTTTCTCTCTCGTTCGTTCTTTCTTTCTTTCTTTCTTTCTTTCTTTCTTTCTTTCTTTCTTTCTTTCTTTCTTTCTTTCTTTCTTTCTTTCTTTCTTGTGAGGGGTTTGGGCCACAACTGGTTGCACTCAAGCACCTTACTATCTGTGTTATCTTTCCAATCCCTGCTCCTGACAATCCTTTAGACTCTGATGGGTGTGGATTGGGATTGGGGTGAGAAGTGGTTTGCTGTTCCCTTCTGCTGTGCTGCTCTCCCTCCCTCCCTCCGCCCCCCTCCACCTCTCTTTCTCTGAATTTGGTCCATACCCAGTGGTACTCAGGGCTCACTCACTTTGTGCTCAGGGATCTCTTCAAGACAAGTGCCCTCCCATCTGTACTATCTCCCCAGCACCTCATTCTATTTTTTAAACAGTGTCTATTTCATAATTATTCAGTTCTTTGCTTCTTCCAAAGACAGTGCCTGCTTCTTGGGGTTAGCACCTGCTTTAACCTCAGGAGCAGTTAGGTTGGGGGATTAGGAGCACCACTTTTCTTACTCAGCTAGGGGCAGCCTGATGTCTGACTTGGGTGTCTTTGGTACCTGCTCTCTCAGCCCTCTGAATAATTCTTTTTTCAGATCATTTAACTATTTAAGAAAAAAAATGTTTTCCAGCCACTCTATGTGTACTGGGGGCAACGAGCCCAGGTTGGTGCTTGAGGTCATTCCTGGGGATGCTGGGGGAACCATGAGGTGTGGGGATCAAAAATTCTGGGACTTCACGGGTACTCCAGTCCCGAGACATCACATTTACTAAGAAAAGAAAACAATCCAATTTATTTGTTTTTTTGAGCCACACCCAGTGGTGCTCAGCAGTTATTTCTGGTTCTGTGCTTCTGAGTGAGCCCTAGAGTTCCTGGAGACCATATGTGGTACCAGAGTTCAAATCTGTGGTCAGAGGTATGCAAAGCAAGAATTTTACCTTTTGTACTATCTCTCTAGCCTGATAATTTGCTTTTTTTTTTTTTTTTTTTTACTACACCCAATAGTGCTAAGATCTTATCCTGGCTGTGTGCTCAAGGATCACTACTAACAGGGAAGAGGTTCCATATAGGGTGCTGGGGATCAAACCTTGTTTAAGACAAGCATCTTACCTCCTGTACCATTTCTCTCATCCTTGGACAATTAACATTCTTTGGGTGGGAGAGTTGGACCACACTTGGTAGTCCTCAAGAGCTGCTGCTGACTCTGTGTTCAGGGATCACTCTAGGCTATACTTTAGGGACCATATATGGTACCAGATCTAATTAGAATCAGTCACATACAAAGAAAGTAACTTACCCTCTGTACTATCTCCCTGCTCATGGGCAATTAGCTTTCAAGATAATAGTTAAAATGACCATGTACTAAGCACCTGGGGAATAAGTACAAGATGTAAAATAGGTTTTAAAAATTTAATTTTTATTCATGAGCTATAACCTTTAATAAAATTATTTCAAAATTTTTTATCCAACTGGTTTATTTGTTAAATATTTTGAAATATTAAGATATTCACAAGTCTTGTTCTAATATGGGAAAATTAGTATCAAGTGTATTATTTGTCTTCTGAAGAAAATAATGTGACATTATGTGGGTCAGTTTCATTGAAGAGGTACTGATTAATTTTCTGTTCAACAATTTAATTAGGTACACTTGTGAGCCCTTTAGCAATAAATATTCACATAAACCGTTGACTACTGTAAACAAGACTTTGTTTTGTAGGTAACATATTTTGTCACAAGGATAAAGCAGACACCCAATATGAAAAGGCAGAGAATGAAGAAGAAACGTAACAAGATTGAAGGCGCTGAAGGTGGAAAACAGGTATATATGCTCAAATTTGTCCACACTGATTAGGAACTGTTCAACACAATGAAAGATTGTGAGCCTAACGAATCTACACTGACATGAGGCAGGTTGTGGGATAGTGGTGGTGGGGGAATATTTGAAAGAAGGGTCCTTTGAGGGAGGGAGGTGGGCACACTGGTGATGGGTGTGGTGTTGGAGTCCTGTGCATGGGACAAAATCATTAACAGTATTGTATATCACAGAACCTCAATCAATTAAAAAATAAATTGATATGGGGAGCCAGAGAGATAGTTTAAATAGTTCAGATTGGTCATGTGCTTGCCTTGCACATGACCAATCCTTGTTCAATCCTTGAAACTACATATGATCTCTTGAGCACAGCCAAAGTGATCCCTGAGCAGAGAGCCAGGAGGAAGCCCTGAGTGAGCACTGTTAGGTGTGGAACCCTCTACCCCATAATTAATAAAGGTAAAGGTAAAGGCCCTCCCGTTGATCGTCGATTTTGCTCGAGCGGGCCCAGTAACGTCTCCATTGGAGACTTTGTTGTTACTGTGTCTGGCATATCGAATACTCTCGGTAGCTTGCCAGGCTCTCCGAGAGGGGCGGAGGAATCGAACTCGGGTTGGCCATAATTAATATGAAATATAAATTTGTAAAGATCAATGGACCCTAACTAATTGTTCTGTTTTCATGAAAATTTCAGGTTGAGTACTACTTTTTGGTGGGGATAATTTATTATTATTCTTATTTTTGCTTTTTGGGTCTCACATGGCTGTGTTCAGGGCTTATTCCTGGTTTTGTGCTCAGGGGTCACTCCCGGAAGGGCTCAGGGGACCATATGTGGTATTGGGGATAAAATTTGAGTCAGCTATGTGCAAGGCAAATGCTCTAACTTCTGTATTCTCTCTCAGCCTAAAATTATTCTTTTTAATTAAGTTTTAATTTTTATTCAAATAAAATCAACTTATGTAGGTTTTGAGTGTACAGTATTAAAATTTAACACCTTGTGTGTACTACAATATATTTTTCACCAAAAATCTAGTTTTTACCCTTCACAATACAGTTTGCCTCTTTTTTGCCTCTTCCATTTATTAATTTTTGTTGTTCTTTTTTTGTCATTCCAGTTTATACTCATAGCTTACTCCTGGCTCTATGCTCAGGGATCACTCCTGGAGGGACTTGGGGGACCATATACAGTTCTTGTGTGCCACGGATAGAACCTGTGTTGGCTGCATTCAAGGCAGCTACTTTACTCACTATACGGTAGTTTTGACTCCAAGAAGACATATATATATATATATATATATTTTTTTTTTTTAAATCAGGCTAGGTAATGTAAACATTCCTCTCCACACCCCATAGTGACTTAGGTGGTTCTCAAAGCGAGGCTATAAAGATGTACACACCAGGCATGTGTAGTTCTCTTCTTATCTAAGTGAAACAGAAGAACATCCTCCTATCAAGAGAAGTGCAGGAGGCTTGAGTCTAGGAATCACAGCAAAATGAGTTTGAGCACATACTTTGCACGCAGGAATCCCCCAGGATAGATCCCTCTGCTGAGAGTTACTTCCTACTCCAGCACCCCTGGGTGTGTCCCAAGAGAAAAGCAAAGAAAAGCAAAGAAACACATTCTGTATTATAAAGATTTGATCATTATGAGGCTTAAAAGCCCATTGTATGCCTTTGAGATGCCCAAGCCCTGAATGTTTAAGTGTGCCTGCCTGCTTTTGCTATCTTTTGACTGGCTGTAATCTCATTTTCTAGTGTTGGAGTACTTTTTAAAAATTTTTTTAAAACATTTTTTATTTATTATTTTTTTCTTGGAGCACTTTTGATTTATTTATTTATCTTTTGCTGGTGTATATGCTATATTCTGGGTTGGAGCTTATTTGAGTTATCTGAAGGGGAGATAGAGGAACTGTCAGAAAGCAGTATTTTTTTGGTCATGAAAAATGCAAATTTTATTTTTTTTTTTTTAAGGCTTTTAAGTCTCTTTTATTTATTTATTTGTTTTTTAAATTTTCAAATTTTTATTAGTGAGACACCATGAGGTACAGTTGTAGACTTACAAATTTTTGTGCTTGGGTTTCAATTTTACCTTAAAGTGTGTTTGATCTTATTTTTTGTTTGTTTGTTTGTTTTTGCCACATCTAGTGGTGCTCAGGACTGACTCCTGGCTCTACACTCAGGGATCACTCCTGGTGGGACTTGGGAGATCATATAGGGAGTCAGGAATCTAACCCCAGTCGGCCACATGCAGGGCAAATGCTTTACCTGCTGTACTATTACTCTGGCCAAAAGTTTTTTTGATTCTTTCTAGCTATTTTTAAAAGTGACAATTTATTTTGACTTTGGGGCCACACCTGGCCGTGTCAGGGACTATTTCAGGTCCGGTGCATGGAGGGTCATGGAGTGGTGCTTAAGAACCAGATAGTGTTCGGGATTGAGTCGGGATCAGCTGAATGCAAGGCAAATGCCTTCACCTTTGTGCTATCTCTCTTTTTGATCATGATGTGTTGGGATAAAAATGTTTTTACTGTTTGTGGCTATATAAAGGAGAAAAACCAAGGAGTATGAAGTCTACACATTAGGATAATTTGTCAACGTGAAGATTTCTCCAGTGGTGGGCAGAAACTTTCACACCTCAGTATGACTCCCACGACCTCGTATCATTCTCTTCAGCGCCAGTTTCACATCTTGGTTCCGCAGAGTATAGATGAGGGGGTTAAGGAAAGGAGTGATGGCTGTGGGGAATAGGGCAGCTGCCCCATCAAGGGGGCTGTTGGTTTCGGGCCTGAGGTAGATAAAGGCACAGGGTACATAGTACACGGTGACCACAGTTACATGGGCTCCACAGGTAGAAAAAGCCCGACGCCTCCCATCAGCTGTTTGGATTTTCAGGATGGCACGAATGATCTGTATATAGGAGAGGAGGATAAGGGAGAAGCAGCTGGCGACTACTACCCCAATGTCCACAAAGGTCACCATTTCGTTGACCTTTGTATCAGCGCAGGCCAGTCTCAAAACAGCAGGGATATCACAGAAGAAGTAATTTACTTGGTTGGGTCCACAGAAGGGCAGGCGGAAGGTAAGGATAGCCTGGATAGCCCCATGGATGGATCCTGCCACCCAAGCTCCAGTCACAAGCAAGGCACTCAGTTTTGCACTCATAAGCACAGGGTAACGCAGGGGCTTACATATGGCCAGATACCTGTCATAAGCCATGAGTGTGTACAGAAAGCACTGGGTGCTGCCCAGGAAGTGATAGAAATAGAGTTGACACACACAGCCACCAAATGGAATGGGCTTGACGCCTAAAGTAAAATTCATCATGAGGCGAGGAACAATGATGGTGGAGATGCCCATGTCAATGACGGAGAGAACGCCAAGAAAGATGTACATGGGACGGGCATGGAGCTGGGGATCTACCCAGACAGTGACCAAGATAATAAGGTTCCCCAGCTGAGTCAGCATGTAGATGAACAAAAAGAATACAAAAAGAAACGTTCTTAGCCTGAGTGGGTAGGGAATTCCCGTCAGGATGAACTCTGTCACTACTGTGCTGTTGGCTCTTTCCATTCTCTGAGATTTCACCTGGAGAATGGGCAAAATAGGGCTTAGTATAGAGGTGGGAGGGAAGTGAGGAGAAACTAGAGATAGTAAAGGTCAGAGACAGTGGCAGATATATTTCTCTTTTAAGGAGAATCATGACAATTAGGGAGAAAGCACAAATGGCTAAAAAGCACATGAGAAATCACTCTATATGACTAATTACCAGATAGATGCAATTTGGAACAACAGTGAAATATCATCTCATGCCACAGAGACTGGCACACATCAAAAAAGAACAACTAGTACTGGAGTGGGTGGAGAGAAAGGGACTCTTCATTGGTGGTGGGAATGCTGATTTGTCCAGCTTTTCTGGAAAACAATATGGATATTCCCCCCAAAACTAAAAAACTTGAGCTTCCATATGACCCAGAAATACTGTTCTTGGGAATATACCCTACTGGCCCAAAAACACAAAGCAGAAAAGGCATCTGCACTACAATGTTTATTGCAGCACTATCAGCACTATTCATGATAGCCAGAATCTGGAAGCAACTCAAGTACCTGAGAACAGATGAGTGGATAGAGAAACTATGGTATATCTACACAATGGAACGCTATAAAGCTATTAGGAAAAATTAAGTCATGATATTTGCATATAGGTGGATCAACATGGAAAGTATCATGTTAAGTAAAATGAGTCAGAAAGAGAGGGACCGACATAGAAAACTTGCACTCATTTGTGGAATATAAAATAACAGAATGGGAGACTAACACCCAAGATTATTAAAGATAAGTACTGGGAGGATTGCACCACAGCTTAGAAGCTGGACTCACATACTGGGGGAAAAGGCAGCTCAGTTAGAGAAGGTATCACCAAACAAATGGTGCTAGGAATAGGCGCTTGGGATGGGAGACACACCCTGAAAGCAGAATACAGACTGAACAAGATGGCCACTTAATATCTCTATTGCAAACCATAGCACCCAAAAGGAGAGAGCGAGCAAAAGGGAATGCCCTGCCACAGAGGCGGGGTGAGGGAGGGAGGACGAGGTGGGGGTGATGGGAGGGATGCTGGGACCATTGGTGGTGGAAAATGGGCACTGGTGGAGGGATGGATACTCGACCATTGTATGACTGAAATGCAAGCACGGAAGTTGGTAAGTCTGTATTTGTACCTCATGGTGATTCACTAATAAAAAAAAAGAAAAGCAAAAAATTAAAAAAAAAACAATTAAATTAAAAAAAAAAGAAATTTGCTTACATATGGGTGGACATGGAAAGCATCCTGGCTGAGTGAAATTCAGTCAGAAGGAGAGGGACAAACAGAATGATCGCACTCATTTGTAGAATATTAAAAAAAAGTATGTGAATAATACCAAAAGACAGTAGAAAAAAGGTCATGAGGACTGGTCCATGGTAAAAATATTACTACCAAGGGAGAGGAGGAGTGTGGTTAGGACAGAGATGGCACCACTATGACAATGATAATTGAAAATGATCACTCTGAACACAAATTTGAGCACTAAAAGGAGATAAAGTGAAATGTATGATACCCTTTCAGTAACAGTATTGAAAACCAAATTGCCTAGAAGGAAAATAAGAGAGAGAAGAAAAGTGTCTTTTATAGAGGCAAGCTCGGGGGTGGGGGTGCGATGGGGTGGGGGGGTAGGCAGAAAACTGGGAGCAATGTGAAGGGATGGGTGTTGGAACATTGTATGACTGAAACTCAATCATAACAACTGTATATCTCAAGGTGATTCAATAAAAAAAGATAAGGAGAAAGTATTTTCTGTGTTAGGAGTTTTCATGTTCTATAGACAGATTTTTATTGGAATGCAACTGTGAGAATTTGTTAGCATGTCATGGGGTGCTACTTTGGTGCTAGGAGAGTAGAACTGAATAATTATATGTGGCCTGTAGATCCTAAAATATTTACTCTTTGTGGACTGGATCAGTTGCTTTGCATGTGGGAGACCTAGGTTTGATTCCTGGCACTGCATGATCACCCAAGCACTGAGCATAGAGCTGGGAGTAGCCCCCATGTGCTCCCAGGTGTGGCTGTGTGTGTGTGTGTGTGCGCGTGTGGTGTGTTGTGTGTAATGAATTTTCTTTTTTTCTTTTTTTTAGATTTTTTGGTTTTGAGTCACTCATGGCAATGCTCAAAACTTATAGGACTAAGGAATTAGTCCTCTACATTCAGGAATTACTCCTGAAAGTATGTGGAAAACCATATGGGTATGCCAGGGATTGAATCTGTCTGGGTCGGTCTCATGCAAGGCAAACACCCTACCCACTGTATTATCTCTCTAGTCTCCTGCTTTGTGAATTTTTACAGAACATTTTTCTATACCTAGAGTACTTTTGACAAAGACTAAGGTATGGAAAGACATTTATTTTGTTAGATGCTTTGTCAGTTCAGAAGCTCTCAGAGGCCACTATTTTATTCTCTTTAATTTCTCTGCTGGGAATTACAGAACCATGAGGCTACCAGGTCTGTAATTCCCAGTAGAGAAACTCATTTCTTTTTATTTCTTGCTAGAATATAAACTTAGAATGGGAGTATGCAGAGAGAAAAAGAGAAAATTCTCTCTCTTTGCAGCAGAGGAAAAGAAATGGCTTGTTATATGTGAAAGTACATAATGCCAAAAACCAAAAAAATAAAAACAAAAACAAAATAATAACAACCCCCCCTCATAAAAAGGGGCTGGAGTGATAGTACAGCGGGTAGGGCGTTTGCCTTGCATGCAACCGAACTGGGTTCGATTCCCAGAATCCCATATGGTTCGCTGAATACCGCCAGGAGTAATTCCTGAGTGCAAAACCAGGAGTAACCCCTGTACATCGCCGGATGTACAAAAAAGCCAAAAAAAAAAAAAAAAGAGTGCTTAATGCTTTTCAAAATCTACTCTTCATGGTCTTTTTTTTTGGGGGGGGGTGAGGGGCTCATACATTACTGCATTAGGAATCTTTCCTGGTGATGCCTTGGGGGAACATTGGTAAAAGTGGAATTGAACTGGGATGGCTGTGTGCAAGGAAATTGCCTTAACCTTTGCATTATCTCTCCAGTCCTTGTGTTTTAGATTTTATTATTTATTATTTGTTTTTTTGAGTCACACAAGCTTACTCCTGGCTCTGCACTCAGGGATCACTCCTGGTGGGGCTTGAGGGGCAATATAGGATGCTGAGAATTGAGCCCAGGTCAATTGTGTGCAAGGCAAGCACCTTACCTGCTATACTCTGTCTCCAGCTCCTTGACTCAAACAAATTGCAATTTAGTCTTGAGACATGATGGTAAAGAAAAAAGAGAGGAGAAATCCAAAAGGAGGAGAGCAGAGCAATAGTACAATAGATAGGGTGCTAGTCTTGCATGCAGCCAACCCAGTTATTCTATATGGACTCCTGAGAGCACTGTCAGGAGAGATTCCTTAGTGCAGAGCCAGGAGTAACCCCTTAACATTGCCAAGTGTGGCCCCCAAACAAAACAAAAAAGAAAAAAAAAGAAATTCAAATGTAATGTCAAAGGTAAAACAAGAATGATTGGAGAGGATGAGGGGAGATGAAGTAGAGGATATGGAAGAGTTATTACACATTCTAGTCCCACCCCTTGGTTGGTATTTGCCTACAGGAAGAAAAAGGTTGGATTATGAGCTCTAAAAACTCCACCCTTGGGGCCAGGAATATAACTCAGATTACAGCACTTGACTTGCATACGTAAGGCTTGGGACCTATCCCTGGCACCACACACACACACACACACACACACACACATACACACACACCACCATCACCACCACCACTACCAACAAAAATAACAGCAACACCTAAACCACAAAATAAAGTATCAATTTATGAGGTGGGGTGGCAAAGAAACTGAAACTGATTAACTGATTTTGCTTTGCAATGTTTCACATCCACTCAGAAGGAAGATAGAGATTAGCAGAGAGAATTTCCAGAGCTGTCTCTGTTATGATTCCTTCAGCCTTTGCGCATGTGCCTCGGATCCAGAGAATTAAAGAGCAGGGAACTGGTAACCCTTGAGTAAGACACCTGCTGACAAGTAGTGACCAATAAAGAACTGAGATATTCAATAAACTTTACATTAATCATAACTTTGTTTTATTTTTTTAATTTGTTTTGGTTTCTGGGCTACACCCAGAGATGTTGGGGGCTAACCCTGACTGTGCAAACAGGATTCATTTCTAGTTGTATTTGGGAATTGTGCATCGCTGGGTGATCAAACCTGGGTTTCCTTCATGCAAAGCATGTGCTTCAGCTGCTTGAACTATCTCTCCAATCCTTAATCACAATCTTAAAAAGTTTTTTGGCGCCCTCTCTTCTCTGGAAAGAAGGATGGCGGCCGCATGGGAGCCTTGTGGACAGCAGGTATGAGCCGGGGGTGTGGGGGCGACTAAAACCTCATGGGAAGGGGGACGTTCCGGTCCGTCCTTCACGCCCTACCGAGGTCACCAGTTGCCCCCCGCGAGCGGCTCTCCAGCACAGCCACGGCCCCAGAAGCACAAGGACTTAATGCAGAACCCGGCAGCTTGGAGCAGAAAAGTGAACGGACTATGCGTTAATCCAGGCCATCAAGTCTGCCGGAGGGGAAAGGGTGTTGCCCCATTCGCCCTCTCCTCTCTGGAAAGAAAGATGGCGGCCGCATGGGAGCCTTGTGGACAGCAGGTATGAGCCGGGGGTCTGGGGGCGACTAAAACCTCATGGGAAGGGGGGCGTTTTGGTCCACCCTTCACGCCCTACCGATGCCACCAGTTGCCCCCCACGAGTGGCTCTCCAGCACGGCCACGACTCCAGAGCACAGAAACCAATTTCTCAACTATCTGACTTTCAGTAGAAATACTTCCAGGGTCTATAAGTAAAATAGCAGAAACCCAAAACCAACATTTAATTCTTGAACCCAGCTGTAGAAAGCAAATCACTTCACAATGCTTTTTCAGCATGTCTGATTGGGGGGGGGGTAAACTCTAAATAATAGTGGTGAATCTTTTATTGAAACAATGAATCTAATCAAAGCAGATAGAGTGTTAACTAGAATTCATCTGCCTCACAGGGACTGGGAGGGGTGGGGGGTGGGGTTTTATTGGGGTTTTTCATGGTAAAAAATAAGTACTGGTAAAGGGAAATGTGTTTGATATTTTCATGACTGAGACCTAAACCTGAAAGCTTTGTAACCTTTCCCACGGTGATTCAATAAATAAATAAATAAATAAATAAATAAAGTTTTTTGGTCACACTCAATGGTGCTCAGGGCGTACTCCTTGCTCTGTGCTCAAGAATCACTTTTAGTGGGCTCGGGGAGCCATATGCAGTGCTGGGGTTCAAACCCAGTTTGACCACGTGCAAGGCAAATGCTCTACCTACTGTTTTATTGCTCTAGCCCCTAATTACAACTTGAAACCTATTATATCTATGGTCTCTCAAAGACAGCCATTGTTTAACCACCTCTTATTGAATTTAAAAATAAAAGAGGCAGTAAATCTTTCCATTCCGCATCATGCTATCTTTTTTCAAGTGAATAAAACCATAGTTGTGATTTTTCAGTTTTAAATATTTCAGTTGCAAGAAAGCTATGAGGGTTCAATTTAAGAGAGTTTAGTATACAGCTCTTCTTGATGCCAGAGTTACAGACTGGCTCTTTCCTCCCACTTCCCAACTCTAGAATGTGCAGAGGGTTTAAATTCTCATAGAAGTTTCTTAAGAAATTCCTGATTGTGCAACAGTGGTCCAAGTTTGCATGAGATCAGATGCTTTCTCTGGTCTAGATGTCAAGAAATGCTCTAGGTTTATGGGGTGGCAAAGATCTACTATTGGGTTTAAATTTTGCATCTCTAGAAAGCTGATTTGATCAGACATGTCTAGAGAAGTCAGACTCTGGGAAATAAATTCTACTAAAATGCCTGAGGGACTGGTAAGTCAAACAACCAAGTTGTTGATTTGCAGTGGGAGGTCTCATTCCCATGACTGAACTGGTGTGTCTGCTGCATAGGACGATTTGTAACTATCAAGGTCTCTAGCAATCAAATTAGGAATCATGTATATCTCTGAGTTTTGAAACAGAGAAAAGGGAATTTGATAGAGTACACTTAATTTGCTTTGCAACTTGTCTCAGTGAATTATATGTGGTAATATATGTACTTGAGCTAAAGGAATAGAATACTGCAATCTTGCCTTCAGATACAATTTCCCCCCTAGGGGGACATTGATGAAATTTTACTGTATTTTCTTTAAAAGCTTATACCCTCTAATTTATTTGTTTAAAATTTTTTTATATGGACCACACCTAGTGGTGTTGAGAAGCCTAGAGGTCAATTTGATGATGGTGTGGACTTGACAGTTCAGGGCCGTATGGTCTCAGAGACCAAACTTAGAGTCTCACACATACATGTATATACATAAATACATATATTAATATATATTCAGGGATATGGCCAGGGATATCTCTTCTCCCCTTTCCACTCCTTTCTCCTCCTCCCCTCCCTTCCCCTCCCTTCCCCTCCCTTCTCCTCCCCTCCCCTCTCCTTCCCTCCCCTCTGACTTTCCTCCCCTCCTCTCCCCTTTCTTTCTCTCCCATTGTCTTCTCTTCCATTCTCTCCTTTCCCTTCTCCTCTCCTTTCCCCTTCCTCTTCCCTTTCCTTTCCTTTCTTTGTTTTTTTTCTTTTTGGGTCACTCCCAGCGATGCACAGGGGTTACTCCTGGTTCATGCACTCAGGAACTACTCATGACAGTGCTCGGGGGACCATATGGGATGCTGGGAATCAAACCTCGGTTGGCTGGAACAAGGCAAACGCCCCACCTGCTGTGCTATTGCTCCAGCCCCTCCCTTTCCTTTCTTTGACCAGAACCAACAGTGCCCAGGGCTTATTCCTGGCTTTGCACTCAGGAATCACTCCTGGTAGTCTCAGGGGACCATATGGGGTGTTGGGGATAGAACTCAGATTGTTCGCTTGCAAAGCAAGTACCCTACCCACTGAACTTTCTCTCTAGCCTCATCGCACAATTTTCTTTTTTTTCCTTTTATTGGATCACACCTGGCAGTGTACAATGGCTTTTTTTGGGGGTGGGGGTGGGGGAGGGTGTGTCACACCCAGCGGTGCTCAGGGCTTAGTTCTGACTTTGCACTAGAATTACTCCTGACAAGATCTGGGGGCATATGGGATGCTGGAAATTAAACCCAATGGCCATGGGCAAGGCAAATGCTCTACCCCTGTATTATTGCTATGGCCCCTGACAAGGGCTTCTTCTGGCTTTGTGCTCAGAGGTCATTCCTGGTGGTACTTTTCATACCATAAGCAATGCTGAGATTGAACTGGGGTTGGCTACGTGCCTGGGGTTGGCAAGTGCCTTGACCCCTGTTATATCTTTCTGGTCCTTTCAAAAGTTTTCTAACTTGAGTTCCCTAATTACCTTTTCCTCATTTGTTTCTACATTTTCCCCCTCATTTGCATTAGACAACATTCTTTGTTTCTGGATTATTCTCTGGGAAAATTTTTCTGTAGATCGGAAACTATAGTTCACACACGTGTGCTGATTTGTGTTTTATTTATTTAATTAATTAATTAATTTTTTTTTGAGTCACACCGGAGATGCGCAGAGGTTACTCCTGGCTCATGCACTCAGAAATTACTTCTGGCAGTGCTCGGGGGACTATATGTGATGCTCGGAATAGAACTCAGGGCTCGGCAGCATGCAACGCAAACGCACTACCCACTGTGCTATCGCTCCAGCCCTGATTTGTGCTTTATTAAAGCTGAGAGAATAGTATTTTTATTTTTATATCATTGATAATAATTTTTAAAGCTATATTACTAGGAGAGATGAAATGAAATAACCTTCCAATACTGTCTTTATTAGGTATGCTTTTACTACAGATGTAATTAAATTTACTTTGTTCAACAACTTTTTCTGCCCATTTAGTTATGAAGATTAATAGGACAATTTCCTTTTAGCTGTGTTCTCTCATGATCTTTTTCTTTGTACCTCTCCAATTTCCTTTTAGCTGTGTTCTCTCATGATCTTTTTCTTTGTACCTCTCTGTATATTATTATAGCTCTCCAGGCAGTAAGCTTAACATTTATTGCATGAATACTCCTCTACAATTCTGATTCATTACTATCATAGTATTTCTGAGATATCTTATTTTGATTAATATATATATTTTTTGGTTTTTGCCCAGTGCTCAGTGGTGCTTGCTTGGGGGTTACTCCCAGCAGTGCTTGGGGGACCATGCAGTGCCAGAGATTGAACATAGGGTTCGGACATGCAAAGCATGTACTCTGGCTCTTTTAGTCATTTCCCCTGTCCTTGGATGCTATTTATTTCTAAACTAAGTTGTAGTTAAATTAAGTTAATTTTTGTTGTTGTTCCCTCCCCTTAAGTATAATTTCTGAAATTAAATAAGAATCAAATTTTGTTAATGTGACTCTGAAGTTTTCCATTTCATTTCATTATTATTCTATCACTATGTATTTCTTGGGCTGGAACGATAGCACAGTGGTAGGGTGTTTGCCTTGCACGCAGCCAACATGGCCGACCCGAGTTTGATTCCTCTGCCCCTCTCGGAGAGCCCGGCAAGCTACCGAGAGTATCTTGCCCACACAGCAGAGCCTGGCAAGCCTCCCGTGATGTATCGATATGCCAAACACAGTGACAACAAAATCTCCAATGGAGACGTTACTGGGCCCGCTCAAGCAAATCGATGAACAACGGGAGGGCCTTTACCTTTTATGTATTTCTTAAAAATGTAATAATTGCCAGGGGCTTATCAGATAATACGTGTATATATGTGTGTGCATATATATATATATTTATGTTTCTTACAGTGAGTGATTTAGTGTGTTCAGGTATTGATGCATTTTTCTTTTAAGCTGTGCTCTGATATCAAATGCAAAACTCTTCTAGTACAAGCATATTTGAAAAAGAGATAGGAATCAATCACATGGATACAAATTGACTTTAAATTTATAATGTTGACCATTGAAAAATTATTGGTGACAAATTTTCCTAGGGGATTAGACACCTTTTCTAATGAGGCAAAGGATATTGATTTGACCCTATTTTATCAGATGCATTTGCTTAACACAGTTCCCAAACTGCATATCTGAATCATCATCAGTCTCTCAAATGGCCACAAAAAAATATAAAAAGTGTGATTATTGGGCCAACAACAATGCCAATCAAACAATGAATAGGATGAGAAAGAATAAGGAAAAAAAGATGGTTATTTGCTAAAAATGGTCCAATACATATCTTCTTTTAGATTAGAAAAAGTATCCCTAATCTTTAGAAAACCTGTAATCTATTGCATTTTCTGAATGTACTGTAGGTATGGAAAACTGAAAACAACCCCAAGAAGAGAACATTGGAATGAATACAGATGTAAATACAGTGAGATGAGAAAATTCTGAGTTGCAAAATCTGAGAAATAAAATTAATAAAGCTAAGGTTTTCACTAAAATAGAAACTCTTATCAGCAGTGTGTTTAACCATTTAAACTATCTACTAACTCAAGAAATCATATTATTTTCAAACTCCTTAAAGATTTGAGCAGGGAGAGACTCTTGTGTGGTGTTGGAAATATGTGCATGGGAAACCATCATTAGCAGTGTTGTAAAGAACAGAAGCTCAATCAATAAAAAATGTTGACACAAAACAAAATTTTGAACTATGAATAAACTGTTTTACCAGTGGGAGAAGGGACTTAGGGCCAAACAGCTGGCAGTATGGACCGAGTCACCATAGAAGATGTGCTCGTTATCTCTTCTAGGCATTGAAGCCATTCAGTGAGTGAAACTCTCAAAGAAGGTAGCTGTGGGGCCAGATGTTGCCAACAAGAGACTCATGTAGGTTGTGTCATTCTGATATTCGCATGGAAGCTAAAGTCAATGGTAACTACAGAGTTAGACTTAGCAAGTAGCACTGTAGCACTGTCCCTGTCCTCCCATTGTTCATCGATTTGCTCGAGCTAGCGGGCCCAGTAACGTCACCATTGTGAGACTTGTTGTTACTATGTTTTGCATATCAAATACATCATGGGTAGCTTGCCAGGCTTTGCTGTGCAGGCGAGATACTCTCATATTCTCGGTAGCCTGCTGGGCTCTTTGAGAGGGGTGGAGGAATTGAAGCCAGGTCGGCCTACAAGGCAAACGCCCTACCGCTGTGCTATCTCTCTAGCCCAGACTTAGCAAGTGTTAAAAAAAGAATTCTACAAGAAAATAAAGAGAAATATATCGAAAGATATGAGGAACAGCACTGGGAGATGGAGTGACTAAGAGTGGAGAAACCCTTGCAACTTACTCAATGGTCATCTGTGTTTGGAAATACCTTTCTCTTTCTTCAGTCTTTTTCCACTCACGGATGAGTCTTTGATGTGACACCTAATTCCAGAAAATGGCAGAAGAAACTTGGGGGAGAGCCATCTTCAACTGGGGGGGTGTCACAAGGTTTTAAATTTGTTCCTAATGATATCTCCATGATTTTGGATCCCATGAGGTCTGCAGAAGACCCAATTAGGCAGGTTTTGTTTTGATTTTTGGACTACTCCCAATGGTATTTAGGTCTTATTCCTGGTTCTGTGTTCAGGGATCACTCTTGGAAGGGCTCAAGGGATGCTGAGGATTGAACTCCAAGTGAGCCATATGCAAGGCAAGTTCCTTAACCACTGTGTTATTGCTCTGGCCCCACTAATTACACAGTTTTTTTTTTTTTCTGGGCCAAAATGAAGGACCAAACAACTGAAACTTGATTTATCCTTTTTCTGATTATTGACATTTTCTTCTGCTTTTCTACTGAACTGGGGGGAATTATGGTTTCCATTGAAAGCAAACACTTAGGTGGGTCTCTATTGTATTCTTAAGTTAGGCTTATTTTCCCTGGAGTTAATTACAGCTCACACTCTTTAGCTTGGGGAATATTTTAATAGTACTCCATAATAAGACCAATATTCATGGTTTATTTCCTGGGAAACTTCTTTAGTGTTTTGCTTTTTCCGATTCAGTAATATCAGGAAGGTCAGAGTCTCTGAGGCTTAGCAGAACTTGTTGATGATATCATGTTCCCAAAACACATTGGGAAAAAAGAAATGAAAATTTGGCCTGACAGCACAAAGGGCTGAAGTACAGGTATTGCAAGCAGGGAGCTCAGGTTCTATTCCTAGCACCTCATAGTGACCTTAGCACTGTTAGGAGTGCCTCCAAACACTGAGCTGGGAGTAGGCCCTGAGCACCTCAAAAATCAGTCTACTCCACCACCCCATAAAAAGAAGGAAAAAAATAACTAATGTGGTTATCACTGATGAAAGATATTTTCTTATTGAACATTTTATGTCACTTATTTTATAGTATTCATACTTTTTTAATTGCTAAGATAGATTTGTATAGACTAGAAAAAGCATAGAATCTCAGGGTAAGAGGGACATGAGAAGTCTTTTAGAACAACTGGCATCTATAGTCTTTTAAGTCCTGCTCCTTGAGCAGTGATTTTTTTGTTTTTGTTTTTGAAACATACCATACAAATCCACCCCATAAAATATACAGATTCAAGGGGGTATGGTGCCGCCAGCTGGTCAATCTGTACCTGTGAGGTGAGTGCATCAGCAGCCTGATGGCACCTTCAGACTTCCAGATACCCCCAAATTGCTGCTGTGCCTTTGGCCAGACCCCAAAATTGTGGAAAAGTTTACCAAGAAAATCAACGGCCAAAAGTTAGGAATGTGGGAGACATACCCACAAACCAATTCTGGCTCAGCTATATAATGGGAGGCATGGCCTCTCTGATTCCTGATCGAACTGCTTAATGGCCATGATCCCAGAGAGTCAGAAACAAATATCGAAACCCAACGGCTTTTGGCAGAAATGCGTCCAGACCCCACAGTAGGTTACTGAAGCTGAGACACCCCAGGTGGGAATAGGTTTTGTGCCTTGGCCTGTCCCCCTGGCGGCCCGGTGACCGTCATCCTCCAGAGGTCACTGGACAGTAAGGTTTGGGCCCCCAGTGATGAGACACGTGGGGCCTCACGGGATGGTCACCGCCCACAAACAGCCTCTGTGGCTCCTGATCAAGCTGCTTAATGGCCAGGATCCCGGAGACTCAGAAACAAATCTCAAAACCTAACGGCTTTTGGCAGAAATGTGTCCCTGCAGTAGGTTACTGTCGCCGGGCCACCCCAGTGGGGAAAGGGTGCTGTTCCTCTGCCTGCTCCCTGTAGGTGGCTCGGTGATGGCCATCTTCCAGAGGCCATTGGGCAGTCAGGTTTGGGCCTGCAGTGATGAGACACGCGGGGCGTCACGGAATGGGGTGGAGCTGGCCTTTTCCCTCCCACTTCAATGAGACCTGAGTCACTGCCAACGAATGGCCTCTCTGGCTCCTGATCAAGCCGTTTAATGGCCATGATTCCAGAGACTCAGAAACAAATCACGGAACCCAGCGGCTTTTGGCAGAAATGCGTCCAGTCCCTGCAGTAGGTTACTGTCGCGGGACCACCCCAAGGGGCAAGGGTGCTGTCCCTCTGCCTGCTCCCCCTAGGCGGCTTGGTGGCCACCATCCTTCAGAGGCCATTAGACAGTCAGGTTTGGGCCATTAGTCATGAGCCATGTGGGGCCTCATGGGATGGGGTGGAGCTATCCCTTTCCTCCTCGTCCCAACAAGACCCTGAGTGGCTGCCCATGAACGGCCTTTCTGGCTCCTGATCAAGCTGCTTAACGGCCATGATCCCAGACACTCAGGAACAAATCTCGGAACCCAGCAGGTTTTGGCAGAAATTCCTCCAGATTTAAGTGTTAAAATTCCAGAATTTCAAAATCGTGCAGCCACTACTACAGCCAAATTACATCATATTTTATTCACAACCAGCAATAGAAAACAAATGGTCTACTGTTGCCTTTTCAGCAGATCTGAGTATTGGGGTAAAATCCCAAATAATAATGGTTGGTCTGATGTCAAAATATTGAATGTAATCAAAGTAGAGAGATAGTAATGTGGAAATCATCTTCCCCACAGGTAGGGGAAGGGGATATACTGGGGTTTTTGGTAGTGGAGAATGGGCACTGGTGAAGGTATGGGTGTTTCATTGTATGACCGAGACTTAAATCCGAAAGCTTTGTAATGGCTCTCATGGTGATTCAATAAATAAAATTATAAAAAATGAAAAAAAACTAAGGTGGAGTTAATGCCCAATTCAATCAGCTAATCAGTGGCTAAATAAATAGCAGAACTCCTACATAAAAAAAGAAATGAATAAATTTCTAGACATATAAAACCTCAAGACTGAATAAAAAGATAAAGAAGGTTTAAATAGACTAATTACTAATAGGGAGACTGAATCAATAAACAAAAGACAGTCAGGGATGGGAAATGTAGTTCAATGATAGAGTTCTTGCCTTGCATGTATAAAAACTGCATTGATCTCTGTTACTACAAACAAACAAACAAACAAATACCTACAAGTAGTCCTGGACTACATGATCCACTAGTGAATTCTAATAAGCACTTAAAAATAGAGAATTGAGCTGGACTGATAAGTTCATAGATTAGGGTGTTTGCCTTGCATATGGCCAGCTGGGTTCAATCCCCGTCACCCCATATGATCCCCCAAGAGTGATCCCTGAGCACAGATCCAGGAGTCCCCTCAGCACCACCAAGCATGGACCCCACAAAACAAAACAAAAAAAGGAGAGGGTTGATGACAATCCTTTTCAAACTCCTAGAAAAAAATCAAAGAGAATATAATTCATGAGGCTAGTATAACCTGGATATTATTTCATATTATGATATGAGTAAGAAGATAGGGCAATTCTTTGAGGAAAATAAACCAAACATTTTCAACAATATGCTAGCAAACTGAATTCAGAGGCATATAAAGATCATAGGCCATTAAAAAGTTGGTTTCATCCTGGAATGCAAGGGTGGTTTAACATATGAAAATAAATGAATGCATCTAATATTGTAGAATAAAATATAAAAACTACAAGGTCATTATTATAGATTCAGAAAGAAGCATTTGACAAAATTCACCATCATTGCTTAATGGTGAAAAGTTGAAAGTGTTCCCTCTGAGATTAGAAGAAAGATAAGAGTGTTGACCTTCAACATACCTATTTAGCATAATACTAGAAATACTAATGACAGCAATAAAAGTAGAACAAGAAATAAAAGTAATCTAAATTATAATGATGGTAATGGATGTTCAGCAATGTTAAAGTGTTGGATACTACTGAACTGTGCTCTTAAAAATGTTTATGTTTATGCTATGTTATGTGTATTTTACCACAATAAAAAGTTTTCAAAGAGCAGAATAGAGTTAGCATGGCCTCATACTTCTAAATGAGTAAAAAACTGTTAGTGAATGAAATAACATATTTGCTTGGTCTTTTAGGTTTGGGGAGGAATTGTTACTTGTCCTCATACTGGCCTGTAATTGAGACCTCTGTCCTCAAGTTCTTATTTATTTGCTGATTTATTATGAGCCACTCTCAATGATGTTCAGTGATGCTCAGAGGTTATTACTGACTCTTTGCTTTGGGGACTATGTAGTCCCTGGGGCTCTAGCATACATATTGGCACTTTCAATTATCTTCCTAGCCTATTTTCCTGGCCCTCCAATTTCTTTTAAATATTTTGTTATTTCTCCAGTTAAGACTAGGGCAGTTCACAGAGAATAAATCATGGCCATTTACACTAGCTTGGAGTAGGCAGAAAGACATTGTTTGATTAACTGATGGACCCCTGAATTACTGACTAGGTGACTTGTGTATTTTTGACTATTTGGCACTGTGGTTACAGACCAAAAAGTTTTCGGTATTTCCTGGACAATTTAGATGTAGTTCAAAAGAATTTCCTAGTGATGTTTTAATGAAAATAAATTGTTGTGCTAGGGTTGTGGCTCTTTGATAGATTATTAACCTGGAATGTGTGAGGCCCTGGACTTAATCCCTGACATTGCAAAAAAGAAAACTTGTTGAGTGGTATATTAAGTAGGATGGGGTAAATATGCTATAATAAAGTAATCTTATAAAAATCAGTGAATTTAAGAAGTTAGAGTTCTTTTTCTGTAATTCAAATTCGAAAGTGAGGGGCCAGAGTGATAGTACTGTGGGTAGCAAGCTTGCCTTGCCTTTGACCAACTTGGGTTCGATCCCCAGCACTCACGTGGTCCACCAGGAGCGATCCTTGATTGAAGAACTAGGAATAAACCCTAAGCACAGGTGTGCCTCATCCCCTAAAAAACCCAAAAGAGCCGCCCCCCAAAAAAAGGCTGAAGTGAGCTGCAGATTGACAGATGAGTTGACTTCACTTGTGACATAGAGTTGGGTATTCACCATATGCCATACCAGTCCATGGAAGGAAAACAAAATACACACATTCTTATGTTAGTTTTGAAACCAGACTTGGAAGTGTTATATTCAATTTGGGAGAACATAGGTATATAATTACACATGTTTGCATGTGGGTCTGGGAAATAGCCACAAGGGCAAAATCATGTTTCAGATGTTCCAGCTATAATTCTCTGACTAGGGAAGGGGAGAATGGATCTTTGTTGGAAGATAGCCGTCTCCACTATAGCATCTTTGAGTAGGGTTAGGGGAAAAGGAGCTGGAGACAAGCATAAATAGAACCATTTTGTTCCTGTTGTTGTTGTTGTTTGTAATAAGGGATTACTCCTGGAGGAGCTTGGGGGCCATATTTGGTGCTGGGGATTGAACCCTGGTTGGCTATGTGTAAAGCAAACACTCTCTGTATTATTTCTCTGACCCTAATAGAGCATTCTTTTTGTTCTCTAGGCACTCAGATCTATGTTACAATACAATTCCAAACTGTAACAAATTCTGTAATAAAATTCAAGGTCTGTAAGAATACAGAAGGAGTTCAGTTCCCAGTGGGAGAATGGGGAACGGCTTCTTGTAGGAATAGCATTTTTTCCCTGGACCTTAAAGGAAGCATAATACATCAGTTTACCACTGAGGACATGAATGATGGGTGTTTCTGATACAGGAATAGCTTAAGTAAAACTCAGATTCAGGAAAGGATAATGTTTAGGTAATAGGGACAGGAGAGTTAATGAGGCTTTGGAGATGAGACATACTGGGATTAGTTTATGGGGAATTTTGCATTTGCATTTTTTTCAGTATTGAGTATAGAACCCAGAGTCCTTGTCATTCAGAGCAAGGTTTCTACTGCTGAGCCACATCCCTAACCTGCAATTTGCATTTTATTTTATATATTCTATTGGTTTTGGGCCATACACAGTAGTGCTCAGGGGCTATTCCAAGATCTGTGTTTGAGAGTTGTTCCTGGTGGTTCCAGACATCAAACCAAGGACTTGTGCAGGTAAAGCTGGTGTTCGGCCTGTTAAACCATTTCTAACTGCTTAGGGAAGGGTTTTTTTTTGAGTCACACCTGACAATGCCCAGGGGATACTACTCATATCCTGTACTTGAGCATCACACCTTGTAGTGTTCAAAGTACCATGTGGTGCTCAGGGATTGAGCCAGGGCCACCAGCAAAAAAAGCAGCACTCAGCCCTTTGTCTCTCCAGTCTCATTTTGTATTTTAATTGAAGAAGTTTTCCTTTATTTTCAGTTAGTTGTGGACATTCCTAATGAGAGGAATGACATTTTTTAGTTCTGGGTTTCAGAAAGAACTTAAGGGCAGGATGGTTGAGGATGGGGTTGACTAGGAGACCACTTAAGAAGCCAGAGAGACATCTCTGAGGCAGAATAAATGGGGTTTGGTGATTGACTGCATGTGGAGAGTGACAGACCGGAAGGTCTAGACAGTGGAGACATATTCAAAGCAAACACTTGGAAGGATGACTTTCCCTGACATGAACTAAGAAATCCTCAATGCTGAGAGACTTGGGAAATTAGTGGTGAGATAAATGCATGAAAGGTGATGAGGCAGAATTAGCGATTTTGTTCTAAAACATTTGCCTAGAGTAAGTCTCTCTCTTCCTAGATGAGCTTTGTTCCTTATCTTTGAATGTGTTCACTACTGAGAGGAGGGTCAGGAAAGTGTAAAACCGCTCTGACCAATTGTCTTGAGGTTAAATGAGCACCAGAAATATCTTCCTAGTAGAATTATGTTCAATTCAGCTAAATTAACATGTTTGTTGAAAGATTGCCAACCACAATAGTTAGTAACTGTTATGAGTGGTGATGACAGTGACATAGGTAGTCTCTGAGTCTAAAACAAGTTACTTTTCACTTGTGGTTATTCGACCTGTTGCTATTCTCTTCAGAGCCGACTTCACATCTTGGTTCCTCAGTGTGTAAATGAGGGGGTTTAATAACGGTGTGACAACTGTGTAAAACACAGCCACTGCCCCATCCAGGGGACTCTTGGAGCCTGGCCTGAGATAAATAAAAATACAAGGGACATAATAGACCGTGACCACTGTCAGGTGAGAGCCACAAGTGGAAAAGGCCCGGCGCCGCCCATCCGCAGTGCGAATCTTCAGGATGGCATGGACTATGTTGGCATAGGAGAGCAGAATCAACATGAAGCAACTGGCAGCCACTACCCCAATGTCCACGAATGTCACCAACTCATTGACAGTTGTGTCAGCACAGGCCAGTCTCAATACTGCAGGGATATCACAAAAAAAGTAATCTACCTCATTGGGTCCACAGTAGGGTAGGCGGAAGGTCAGGGATGCCTGGATAGAGCCGTGAATGGAACCAGCTATCCAAGCTCCAGCCACAAGGATGGTGCACAATCTTCCATTCATGAGCACAGGGTAGCGAAGGGGCTGGCATATGGCCAGGTACCTGTCATAGGCCATCAAGGTATAGAGGAAGCACTGGGTACTGCCCAGGAAGTGAAAGGCGTACAGCTGAGCCACACAGCCACCAAACGGGATTACCTTACTGGCAGGAGTGAAACTGAGAATAATTCGAGGAACAATGACCGAAGACAGCCACATGTCCAGAAATGAGAGTACTCCCAGAAGAATGTACATGGGACGTGCATGGAGCTTTGGGTCGGCCCACACGGTGAGCAGAATGAGAAGGTTTCCCAGCTGAGTCAGGATGTAAATGATGAGGAAGACTAGGAAAAGGAGGATCTTTAGATTTTCAGGGTGTGCTAAACCCAGGAGAATAAATTCTGTCAGCACGGTGTCCAGGGAAGTATTTTTGTTTTCTTCCATATCTAGTCTGTTAAAATAAATGGTTAAGTCAGACAAAGGAACTGCAATGAGGGTGGGAAGTGGTAACATAACTCTTTTATCTGACAATCAGTGTTTAAGAGGTAGACAGAGGACATCTATATTTTAATTAGAAAGAATTTATCATAAATAATGTGGCTTTGCTCCACTACATAACACCCTATCTATCAAAGGTTTTGGTACCCTGTGATTCTCCTTCAGTGTCTGTCACTACATACAATTTTTGGAAGCCGATGCACCAGGTGGTGTCTAGACAACAGTGTATATGCTTATAATATGTCTCAAAGAGACCAAGAGAAGTAGATTCTGGTGGCATCAGTCAGCATGGAACAATCACTCTACAACTGCAACCTTAGCTGCTAATGTCTGACAGTCTCCAAAGAGTTCCTCTCATAATCTTTAAGTATTTTTGAAATCTGCCCTTGGATACAGTCTTCTTTCACTGGCTTCACTTCGAGTTCCTTCTTCCTCATGAATCTCTTCTTCTAGAATATAATCATTCATTCTTTTTTTTCTCCTGTTCTCCCTCTCCCTTTTTTTAAAGGGCCACACCTGGTGAATTGCTGCTTGTCACCCAAGGGTTGCTACAGGAGTGAATGTACTCCTGAAAGCAGTGTATTGCACTCATTCTATTGAACTGTCTCTGGCCTGACATAGAGCTTTTTTAAATTTTACTTTTTTAAAATTTATTTTATTTTTATAAAGTTGTTCACAATATTTGATTGAATTTAATATTTGAACACCAATCCCACCACCATTACACTTTTCCCACCATATTTCCATCCCGAACCCCAAACCTGCCCCCAAAGCCGAACTGAAATAATTTATTTTGTATTGCTTGTTATGAATAATCTACTATAAATGATCCAAAAAATGTTTCTTAGAGGAAAGTGTGAAGATTGTTTTATTTAACCCAGGAGCCATTAAACCCTTCTATAAGAGATTAGTAACGTGTTAAAGGTTGAGTCTTGTGTGATTATCTATCTATCTATCTATCTATCTATCTATCTATCATCTATCTATCTATCTATCTATCTATCTATCTCTGTATAAATATATTTCCCTATAAGATTGGTTGCCTTCTACTTTAAACCCACTTAAATGCGGTGTGCTACTCTTGGTATATTAGTGGTGTAAAGTTTGAGATGTCATGGCTCTGTGGTTCAGGAATAGATTCACTCATGGGTGAGGCTTGGCCCGAGCTTGGGCAGAGCAGCTGTGAGCAAGGTGGTGGTTGAGTTCTGGAGGTTTTCAACTGCTGGGACTGGCTTCACTGGGGTGGGAAGGGGCCTCACCTGCCCTGCTCCGGGTTTCCCTGAATGAAACAGCCTGGCGAGGGGTTTGGAGGCATGTCTATGGCATATTATTCTGTGCTCTCCTCCGAGAGATTTATTATTGGTCTCTGGATCATGACCATTAATGAGATTATATCGCACCAGCGGCAATTTGAGGGTATGACTGTCAAGCTGCCAGAAATAGGGGGAGATCGGGGGGAGGTCACTCATTCCCAGTTCCATTGAGCCTCGAGTTTTCAGTCACAAGTTCTGCAACATGGGGCTTTTTAGAGTCATCCTTGAATTGGGGGATTCAGAACAGGGGGAGTTGCTATGGCTGAGTCATAACCCAGCCCTGAAAAATTCAGGGCTTGTTTGCCATTAGGAGTAGACCAAGACCCTTTTATTTTACTTTATTTTATTTTGGGCCATATTCGGCAGTGCTTAGGGCTTATTCCTGGCTCTGCACTCAGTAACAACTTTTGGTGGACTTGGGGGACCATATAAGGTGCCAGGATTGAGCCTGGGTTGGTCATTTGAGAGACAAGAGCCCTACCCACTGTACTATAGCTCTGGTACAAAGACATTTTTTTAGGTTGTCAGGCAGCCAAGCAGAGGGTAGAATAAGTAGAATAAGAAGAATTTAGGTATGGTAGGTTGGAGCGATAGCACAGCGGGTAGGGCGTTTGCCTTGCACGTAGCCAACATGGCCGACCGGAGTTCGATTCCTCCGTCCCTCTCGGAGAGCCTGGCAAGCTACCGAGAGTATCTCGCCCGCACGGCAGAGCCTGGCAAGCTCCCCGTGACGTATTCGATATGCCAAACACAGTAACAACAAAGTCTCCAATGGAGACGTTACTGGGCCCGCTCAAGCAAATCGATGATCAACGGGAGGGTCTTTACCTTTAGGTATGGTAGGAAGACAGAACCTATATTTTATTGTTCTAACTATTCTGTCAGTGTCCTTGCACTGTAAGTTAAAGAAAATGAACTTAGTACCTGAAATGTGAGGCCTTCTTATCTTTAATTCAGTTGGCCAAGAGTGCTTATCACTGGGAATCAAAGGGCTAAGGACATCATCTCTGACTGAAGAGTAGCACCGAGTCAGAAATATTATTTATATTAACTTTTAGCCTCCCTCCAAAAGGAAAAAAATGAAAGTGTTAAAAATTCTTTTTCTCAGATCAAAAAAATAAAGTTCCCAAATCTGGAAAAAGGCACACTTAATCAATATGTAAATTAATGTAAAACGGTAAATTATGTAATAAATATATAAATTAATATTTAAATTCATGCATAATAGGTAAATTAATATGGATACAGTATTAACTCTGAGTAGCAGGTGAGTTAATGAAGAAGAAAGGTAGAGAAAGAGACATTAATACAGTTTTTGGCAGTTACTGAAACATATAAAGACTGGAAATGAGGTCTTTCTCCTACGTAGAGTTGCCCTGTCTCTGGCTGCTCCCTTCTTGGACTCACATAGTGGCTGTAGAAAAATCCTGGAGGAGACTGGGTTTCCTCAGGAAGAGTGGTTCAGCAGGCGAGGAAACTGTCTTTCAGAGTAGCCTCTGGATTTATGCTGATTGTAGTTGCATCTCTGCTATGCAGAGGAAATATAATCTTCTGGGGGTCAACCCAGTTAGTGCTACAGTAATCAACAATACCTACCTATAAAGGCTCTTTTTAAATTCTCTATTTAAGTGTCTTGAATTTATATCAGTTATGTTATTAACTAGATCTCCTTTGATTGAGTTCTGTAAAGAAACACTCAAGAGATTGATAGAAAACTATTCACCTCTTGGGAGGTCTACCCTAATATTTTCCCCATGAGAATGACATCCCCAAGATCCTCATTATTTTTCTGTTTTGACAACAAACAGTAGTCATTTGTACATATCTCGAATTTCAACTTGGAAGAATAACTTGATAACGGGAGTCAGTATGGAACCATCCACTGGCCCCCATTCTACTGAGAAATACTTTGCAAAAGTACTTAATTAAATCTCAATCACTGTAGTTCTTTTTCTTGTATATCCCAATTATCCAGAGTCTGAGGGGAAAAAAAGTCTCTGAAATTTAGTCCAGTTGAGTAAATTTAGTGATACCCACTTAAAGTCTTGATAATAGGGCCTGGAGAGATAGTTCAATGTGCACTGCTGGGAAACACCAACAGAAAAATCACCTCCAAAAGAACTGTGGCTGTAGAAAATTATCAGTACTCAATTTTTAAATTTTGCATGAGTAAATTTCAGTTGTAGTGCACTGCATTGTAACACTCTCCTCAATTTGTTCATTGATTTGCTCGAGCAGGCACCAGTAATGTCTCCATTGTGAGACTTGTTGTTACTGTTTTTGGCATATTGAATATCCCATGGGGAGCTTGCCAGGTTCTGCTGTGTGGGCAGGATACTCTCGTTAGCTTGTTGGGGTCTCTGAGAGGGACGGATAATTCGAACTTTGGTTGGCCCGGGTTGACAGCGTGCAAGGCAAACGCCCTACCTGCTGTGCTATCATTCCAGCCCATTGCTATATGTAATTAGAAGAAATCATAGCCTTTGCCAGGGATGTAACTCACGATAGACCACCTGCTTTGCATGTGTGAAGTCCTGGATTTGATTTCTGACAAAATAAAAAACAACCTCTCTGTTGCTTTATTCAGATTAATTTATATACTATACAGTTTACACATTCCAAGTATATACTTAAGCAGTTTTTGAAGCATTAAAAAAGGTTGAGGGATGGGTACTCGATCACTGTATAACTGAAACCCAAGCACGAAAATTTGTAAGTCTACAACTGTACCTCATGGTGTTTCACTAATAAAAAAAAGGTGCCAGTTACCAATGCCTAATTCTTCAATCTAAGAAGAAATTCCATGCTCACTGGTAGTTTTTCGTCTTCCTCCATTATTATCTGCTCTACCTCAATATTCTACCATGTAGATTTGCTTATATTGAACATTTGGTATCCTTGGAATTATATATTCAACGTTTTGTGTATGTTCTTTCACTGTGTAGTGTTTTAAGATGCATACACGTTGTAACTTTTATCAGAAGTGAAGTTCCCTTTTATGTCATATCTTTAAGCCAATTTTTGTTTAATGGACATTTAATTGTTTACACCATTTATCAGTTTGAATGTTGCTGTTATGAATATTCATATGCAAGTTTTACATCCACATAGGGCTTTACTATTATTTTTATGTAGAGTAATAGAAACATAAAAAATATTGATGCCTGACTGAAGAGATTGTACAGGGCATTGCCTTGTCATGGCTGATCCTTGGAACCACATATGGTACCCAGAGCATCACCAGTCGTGATACTGGAGTACAGAGTTTCATCGTATGACTGAGACTTAAACCTGAAAGCTTTGTAACTGCTCTCATGGTGATTCAATAAATAGAATTACAAAAAATTGAAAAAAAAATAGAAGAATTTCCTTGGTAGAATTAGTTTTAGTGTAGCTCAAGCAACATTGTTTTCTTGAATTTTTGCTTCATGCAGCAATAGCTACTAGAATGTTGGCAACATCAGTGGAAGTAGTCTTTGACTGTAGTTACCTATTTTTCCTTTGATAGTTTTTGAACTATTATTTTGTTCAGAGTTGACTTTGCATCATGATTCCATAGTGTATAGCTTATTTCGTTCAGTAATGGTGTTGCAGTAGTATAAAACACAGACACTGCTCTAGCCAGGGGTGTTTTGGTAGTTTTGGAGCTTGGTCTGATGTAAATGTAAATTCCAGGCACACAGAAGAGTATGACCATAGTCAGGCGGGAGGCACAGATGGAGAAGGCTCAGAGACACCTATGGGATCCTGGGGGTCCTGGGGATCCCAGGTTTGCTGCATGCAGAGCTAGGGCGCAACCCAATGTTTTATTTTTTTCAGTTTCATTTTCTTCCCTCTTTCCCTGTGATGAGACTAAGAAAATTCATATTCTTTTTAGAATGCATATAATTAGTTTAAGTCCAATTAGGTATTTTTTCTTTTCTTTTTTTTAAATGTGTGTGTGGAAGTTGAGTTTCCCTTTCCACTTTGAGAAAAGCCTCGGCAGCTGAAGACCTCTGGAACCCAGCGACAGCCATGCTAAGACTACTCTCCACACTCTCGGATGAAGCTCACGCATGAAGGAACCCAGATATGTGGGACCCGGGGCTGAGCTCTCCAAGCCTGCTTGGTTCGGGACTGGGCCTCCTCCACCCAGATCCCCCATCTTCCAGTAGCTAGACAATTACACCTACCAACTGCTGTGAAACCCCATCAATGGCCAAGATCCAGAGACTATAAAACCAAGCTCCTGGAATGCGGCTGCACGACCTCTTATTGTCTAGTTCTCATTCTCAGAGAACCCGGCAGGCTACCGAGAGTATCCTGCCCGCATATATGCCTCACTGGGAACATCTGTAAAGGTGATTAGAGGCTACCCCCCCCCCCCCCAAAGCCTACATCCCTCTCGAAGAGCCCGGCAAGCTACGGAGAGTATCTCGCCCGCATGGCAGAGCCTGGGAAGCTACCCATGGCATACTCGATATGCCAAAAACAATAACAATGATGGTCCTCATTCCTCTGACCCTGAAAGAACCCCATATATGCCATTGGGCTACACTAGCACGTGACAGGGTATGTGAATGGAGACATTACTGGTGCCCTCTTGAGCAAATCAATGAACAACGGGATGATAGTGATAGTGTGTGGAGCGATAGCACAGTGGGTTGGGCTTTTGCCTTGCACGTGGCCAACCTGGGGGATAGATATCCCTCTGCCCCTCTCAAAGAGCCCGGCAAGCTACTGAGAGTATCACACCTGCACGACAGAGCCTGGCAAGCTACCCGTGACATATTCGCTTTGCCAAAAACAGTAACACTCTCACTATGGAGACGCTACTGGTGCCCGCTGAGCAAATTGATGAACAATGGGATGACAGTGCTACAGTGTGTGTGGGAGGATACTAGCAGTGCTCAGGAGGTTATCTCATTTTTATTTTATGATCTAACTCCAGAAGTGAACATCACTGTCATGTGGAAAAATCCTGATATAAAGTAGAAGGGGATCATAGAGGGTGTGAGTAATAGAGATGACAGAAATACCAAGAAGTTTTCACATGAATCCTCTAGGGTCATATATTGGAAATATGACATCATTGGAGTCATTTGATTGGTTCATTACTACCTACCAAATTTTTCAGTCATTGAGGATTTCTTACCATAGTTATGTATCATACATTAGTTATATACCCTCAGGTTCATAGACACATAGGTAAAACAAGCTTCAGATGGCAGAAAGATCCCTCAGGCAAAGAAGTACTGGTATTAACATGTGGAAATTTGGTCAGTATGAAAAGATCAAGGAGTTATGTAAGGAGGACTATGACAGCTTCAGTTTTTATTTATTTATTTATTTTTGGTTTTGGGTGAGGTGCTCAGAACTCACTCCTGGCTTTACACTCAAGGGCCACTTCCTGGCTTGCCATGGGAACCCTAGTGGTGCCAGGGATTGAACCCTGATTGGCCATGTGCTAGGAAAGTGCATACCTGGTATACTACGCCTTCGGTCCTTTAGTTCAGTTTATCCCTTGCACTATTTTGCCACCCTCAAGCTTAACATTTTATTTACTGTTCTGTCATTGATTATCCTCATGAAAATCATTGTTAACTGATTGTATTTATGTATAAATGTATATATATATTTAAAAAAGACTTAAAACAGGAGATTGGGAACAAGTAATGTCTTTGTTTTGTAGTTCATCTTTGAATTAAATCTGTGAACAAGCTCATTATTGTTCATCTTATCCCATTTTGACTCACATTCTATATTCCCCTACACTTTCATACACATTCTTATTGTTCCAGGTTCTTTGCTCACTGGGTGACCCAGAAACTTCTTTCAAATGCTAGAGGGTTTGCTCCATGGCTTGGAAGCTTGCAGTGCATGCTGGGGGAAAAGGCAGCTTAAAGAAGGGAACTCCAAGTAAAGAGAAAACTATGCTCAGGATGAGAGATGCGTGCTGAAAGTAGACTATAGACTGAACGCGATGGCCACTCAATACCTCTATTGCAAGCCACAACACCCTAAAGGAAAGAGAGAGCAAAAGGGAATGCCCTGCCACAGAGCCTGGATGGGGTGGGGGAAAGGGTTGGGGGAGGGTGGGTTACTGGGATCATTGGTGGTGGAGAATGGGCACTGGTGGAGGGATGGGTACTCAATCATTATATAACTGAAACCCAAGTACAAAAGTTTGTAAGTCTACAACTGTACCCCATGGTGTTTCACTAATAAAAATTAAATTAAAAAAACATAAAAGGTTGTAAGTTTTCTGTGATTCACCATTCCCCCTCTTTTTAAAATTTATTTTTATTTATTGAATCACCATGAGAACAATCAAAAAGCCTTTTAGTTCAAGTCTCAGTCCATCATACAATGATCAAACACCAGTCCCTTCACCAGTGCACATTTTCCACCACCAAGAACCCCAGTATACCCCCCTCCCACCCACCCCCACCTGTATGGCAGATTTCCACTTTATTCTCTCTCTCTCTACATTGATCACATTCAATATTACAACAAAAGACCCAACATTGTAATTTGGAATTTTCCCCAACATTCAGACCTGCCACAAAGACATCATTAGATAATTTATTTTCTATTGCTGATTATGAAGAGTATATGATGTCATGTGGCCACAATAGCAGCTACACAGATTTGGATTTCTGATATTTTTGGGATAAGCCTAGAGGGATTACTACCAGAAGCCCCTGGGTTCTGAGATTGGTATTTGTGCCTCTGGGATCATGGTTGTTCAGAAGCCAAGGAGGCGTTTGAGGGTGGCAACATGGAGCATTGTCATGGTGGGGAGCAGGGCCGATTCCACCCCCTATCCTATGAGGCCCCACGTGCCTCGTCAATGCAGTCTACTAACTGGCTGTTCATTAGGCTCTAAAAGATGCAGGCCACCATGCTGCTGTCGCAAGGGGGGACAGGTGGAGGGACAGACACCCTTCCCCTCCCAGGGCAGCATAGCACCATAGTTAAATGCACAGTCCAGATGCATTTTGGTTGGGCATTATCTTTTGCTCAGATTTTCCCACCATCATTCAAGCCTGTTTTTCAGGGACAAACACCATATCATTTACTTTCCATTGATCACTTTGCATATCAGGAAATGTGCCTGGCTGGGTTCAGAAAATAGTCCTGGTGCCTGCATACTGGAGCCATCCTTGTAGAAGCTCACGGTCACTGGGATTCCATCTGGAGAAGGCAGGGCAACATCACCTACCTCATCTGGGACCTCCTGGTGATATCGGCTCAGTATGGGGCCTGGAGAATTCTCTGGGAGTTGTGGAGCCCACCAGCCGGTTTTCTTCACTGCTGTGTGCTGTAAGATGGCGCTGGGGGCGGGTTGTGGGCATGACTTCTGGGATCAGAGGTTGCCTGGGAACTGGGGCGGTCCCAATGCGGTTCGGAAAATAGTCCTTCACCTTTTCACAAGGGAAAGGAAATGTTGATTGTGTTCATCAGGAATAGAAATACCAAGAAGTGTTCATATGAATCTTCTAGTGTCATTCATAATCTCTGCCCCATTATAAAGTAACAATTCTATCTCCTAAAATCATAATATTTAGGATAATAATTAGTTCTTTCAGTTTAGTTTTTAACTTATTTATTTGATTACTTTATACTGGGGGGTAGCGAGTGAAGAGCCGGGCCAGTGTATTGATGAGTACTGACGGCAGGTTCTTCAGGTGTTCAGGTCTGACCTTGTCTGGGCCAGGTGCTGTTCGTTTCGACACGCTGACGAAATGGCGTGTCGGATTTTGGAAGGGAGAACGTTGGGAACGACATATCCATCCTGTGGAATTTGGTATGTCGGCAAGTGGACATGGCTCTCGAAGAGATTTGAGTAAAAGTCATGGATAATCTTCTCCATTGCCGTTCTGGAGGATGTGATGGATCCATCAGGACGTCGGAGGGCAGTCATCTTGGTCTTGTAGTTGGCAAAGGACAGGCGGGCGTTATGAATACTTTTCCCGGCTTCTGCTGCATCTACCAGCACTTCTGCTCTTCTCTCTTTGAGGTCTTCCTTGATCGCATCTCTTCATTGCTTTGCGAGCTCAGACGTTAGCTTGCGGTTGCCTGAGGCATGCACCAAACCACACTGGCGAATAAGCTCAAGAGTTTTCGAAGACAGGCATGCTACCTGTCTGAATGCAAGGTTCTGTCCCAATGGAAAACCAGCAGGACTGTACTAATATACAAGAAGGGAGACATCCATGACATTGGCAACTATCGCCCGATCTGCCTATTGTCTGTCATCTACAAGTTGTTCACTCGAGTCATCCTAACTAGGATTGGCAGAACACTAGATGAAGGACAACCATGCGAGCAAGCCGGATTCCGCAAAGGATTCAGCACCATCGACCATATCCACACGATAACCAAGCTCATTGAGGTTTCTCGGGAGTTCAAGATGCCACTCTGTTTAACGTTCATTGATTTAAAGAAGGCCTTTGATTCTGTTGAGACGGAAGCGGTCATTGAAGCCCTAGCCAATCAGGGCATTCAAGCCCAATACATCAAGATCCTCCGTGAGCTGTATTGCAGATTCACTACCAGGATCTCACCGTTCTACAAAGAAGTAATCATTGATGTCAAGAGAGGGGTTCAGCAGGGTGATACCATTTCACTGAAACTCTTCAGTGCCACCCTCAAGAACATCATGCGATGACTGGAATGGGAAGGAATGGGAGTGAAGATAGATGGTTGGCAACTACACCACCTCCGCTTTGCTGATGACATTGTTTTAATAACACCAAACATCAGCCAAGTGGCACAAATGCTGGCCGACTTTGACCGTGAGTGTGGAAAGGTAGGACTACAGCTGAATCTTACAAAGACAATGTTTATGAGAAACAGCCTCGTTCCTGATGCCCCATTCGCTCTCAACGGAACGACCATCTCCGAATGCAACAGCTATGTGTACCTAGGTCGAGAAGTCAACATGACAAATGACCTGGCACCCGAGCTGCGCAGGAGGAAGAGTGTGGCTTGGAACGCCTTCAAGAAAGTCGAAGAAATAGCTAAGAGGATGAAGAACCTCCGGGTCCGGGCACATCTCTTTGATTCCACTGTTCTTCCTGCATTTACATATGCCTCAGAGACCTGGGACCTATGCAAACAGGATGAGAATGCTACTCAGGTCTCCCAAAGAAGAATTGAAAGAGCTATGCTTGGAATATCACATTACACTTAAATGAGAGAAAGAATCTGGAGTTCCGACATCTGTCGACGATCAAAAATCAGCGACACTGTCTCATTTGCCAAGGTGTCAAAAATCAGATGGGCTGGTCATGTAATGAGATTTAAAGACGACCGCTTGACTAGAGCGGTTACCAACTGGATTCCACGGAATGGCAAAAGACCACATGGCCTCCCACCTACCAGATGGTCAGACTTCTTCATCAAGATCATAAACGATCGGTTTGAGGCTCTTCATTTTCTTTGAGCGAACAGATGCCATTGGGCTACACTAGCATGCTACAGGGACAAATGGAGATGTTACTGGCGCCCGCTCGAGCAAATCGACAACTAACGGGAAGTTAAGTGATTAAGCGATACTGGGGGGGGGGGCTCTTCCACTCGGCATTGTTACTCCTGATTCTACACTGAAAATTTGTCCTTGTGGAAAGGTCAAACTGGTGGTTTGGAACACTAAATGCTGCAAACAACTGTACAATGAACAACTTTGTAAATCATGGTGTTTATAACAAAAAAACTAAATTTAAAAAAAGGAATTACTCTTGGTGGTGCTCAGGGGATCAAATGGGATGATGAGGATAGAACCTGGGTTGGTCATGTGCAAGGTAAGCACCTTACCTACTGGACTATCTCCAGTCCCTAGTTTTCTCACTATTTTGTGTTGTTTAAATTATCTTTATCTATTTTATGTCATTTCAGATATTTTAGTAAGCTTAGCTAGGAAGTCCTTCCTTCCTTCCTTCCTTCCATCCTTCCATCCTTCCTTCCTTCCTTCCTTCCTTCCTTCCTTCCTTCCTTCCTTCCTTCCTTGTTTTTGGGTTACACCCACCAGTGCTTAGGGACTATAGTAAATTTTTTTGGGGGGGGGCACATCCAGTTACTCCTGGCTTTGCAGTCAGTGATCACTCCTGGCAGGCTCAGGTGTCAAGTGGGGCACTCAGAATTGAGCCTATATGTTGATTGACATGCAAGGCAAATGCCGTACCCAGTGTACTATCACTTTGGCCCCTTGAAATCTTTAAAGCTTAGTTTACTGAATTTGTGAGTTCTCTCATACTTGTTTTATTTTATAATTTTATTTATTTATTTATTTCTTTATTGTTGTGGGGGGCCATGTGGACTGGAAATTGAATCTAAAAATTTATTTATTTTTCCTGTTTTAAAAATTTTATTAAACAGTGTGATTTACCAAGTTGTTTGTAGTATATAGTTGTTTTAGGTACTCAACGTTCCAACATCAATTTGACCACCAGCATGATCTTCCCTCGACCAATGTCCTCACTTCCCCACCTCACCCATCCCAAGTCTGCCCATTTTAGCAGGCACAAAATAATTTATTTATATTACTCGTTACAATACATAAACCACAATGATATTACTGCACTGCACTGTACTGTCCACCCGATTTTCATCGATTTGCTTGAGTGGGCCCAGTAATGTCTCTATTGTGAGACTTGTTGTTACTATATTTGGCATATCAAATACGTCATGGGTAGCTTGCCAGGCTTTGCCGTGTGACGAGATACTCTCGGGAGCTTCCAGCGCTCTCTGACAGGGGCAAAGGAAACTAACCCGGGTTGCCTGGGAAGGCAGCATGCAAGGCAACCTCACTACCTGCTGTGCTATCGCTCCTGCCCAATGATGTTACTAAAGTCATTATTTGAGAATTTAGTGCTGTTGTGCCTTCTGTGTTATTATTCTTCTCAGTGAGCTCAGTGGGCTTCTATGCTATTTTCCCATCTAATTTGCTGTGTTCCTACTGGACTGTCAGTACTGTAAAATTTAGACCTATGTTGGAGCTCTTGGCAGGGCAGGGTTTTGGCCCGCTTTCATTTGAGAAGATTCTGGAGATCTCAGCTTGAAGATTGGGTTTACCTGGGATGACTCAGTGGCAGTGAGATTAAGACTTAAAACTTGCAAGGCTGTGTTCTAAACCTAGATCCTATTAATTATTTTGTTTTATCATATTTAATCATCAAGACCCTAAATGATCGGTTTGAGGCTCTGCATGTTCCTAGAAAGAAAAGATACCATTGGGCTACGCTAGCATGCAACCAGGATGAATGGGGATGTTACTGGCACCCGCTCAAATAAATCGATGAATAACGGGGATTAAGTGATTAAGTGATTAATCATATTTATTTTTTACTTGTTTGAGGCAAATTTACTGCTTGCAGAAGCATTTTTATAAGAGCTAGTAAAAATCCTTGTCCAAAAAATAAATTTATTATTAATTACTTCTTGTTGACATCAATTGAATCTTTTCATTTATGCAGTGATTTTTCTAGTTATTGGGATGAGAAATGACTTTTGATTATAGTGTGGATATCATGAATCTCCTATAGCATGAAAATCTAGATCCTAGTTTTGGTCTTTTCTTTTTTTTCTCTTCAACTTAGGGTTACCATGAGTCATTGCCTGTGATACTCTGCCCAGATGTATGGCCTGAAGGTTCAGTACATGCTCCAGTGATGAGGTGCTGCTCAGGCTTAGTGGTACCATCACGGTTTTGGCCAGAGGTGATCAGGGGCCCTTGTGGAGCTGAGCTGGAGACTCAGGGCCTACAAGCAAGTTCTCCAGCCCTTGGACACATTCCCCCCAACCTATTTAAAAAATTAAAAGAAATTGTTCCATCATGGGTCTATGGGCTAGTGAATGTGCAGATTAAGTTTTGTGTTAGGTCGTGCTGAACAAAAGAGAGTAAGGTAGAAAAAATAATAACTAAATTATTCCCTCAAAACCTCTGAGAGGGTCACCAACCTTTTACTGATCTGGCTTTCATCAGGGAGAGAGGAAGAAGTTGGACTCCTTACCCTAATCCTGGTTGGGATTGGGTGCTGGGTGGAGGCTTACTTCTCTATTGGGCCTCAATGACACCAGGAACAGGAGTGCCAAATTGTCACCCCCCTCTCCTGCCTCTCCTTGTTCAGTTACACTGTTGATTGTTCTGCTCCACGCCATTTTCTCTGACCGGCTCATTGTTTCCTATTGGTAGGTTAGACTCAGTTCACTGGTGAACCCAGATGACCCTGGTCTGGAAACTAGAACACCACTTGCTTCTGTCAGGAAGAATATGAATGATCAGCTTCTGGCTCCACCAGATTGGGGATTGAAATTGGAGTATACCACCTACTTCCTCTGACAGGGAAGTAGACTAGAAAATCAACTTCTTTTCTTATTGGATACAACAGTACAGTTTTAATTTGTCTATTGGTGCTTGCCTGGAGAAGGGAAGGCACTATCTCTAAAATTTTTGTTGTTTGTTTGTTATTGTTGTTGTTAGACTTCTTCCCTTTTTCTTGTTCTTTGGTTCAAGAAACAATCTTGGAACTTTTTATTTCTGTGTCTGTTGGTGTGTGGGTAGAAGCTTCTAAAATTCCCTATCTGGGATTATGGGAGACAAGAAAATTAAAATATAGCCCTGGAAGTGTTTTCTTCAAATTTATGAGGTTTTTAGGCAACACACATTGCTTTTATTTTTGCTTTCAAGACACATTCTATAGATTATTTCTACTTTTTTTTCTTTTTGTGTCACATCCGGTGATGCACAGGAGTTACTGCTGGCTTTGCACTCACGAATTGCTCCTGGCGGTGCTCGGGGGACCATATGGGATGCTGGGAATCGAACCCAGATCAGTTAAGTGCAAGGCAAACGCCCTACCCACTGTACTTTCACTCCAGCCAAGATTATTTGTTCTAAGAAGAAAAATTACAGGAAGAAGTGTGCTTAATCTTTGCAGAATAGAAAGTTTTTCTCAATATAGTTACACTAGTTTTTGCTTGTTTATTGACACACAAGTCCAAAATGTTCAGGAGTCAGCTTTAGTTTTAGCTTTAGAGAAAATCATTACTCTATATTTTGATAGGATTTTTCCTTTCTGCTCCTACGAAGCAGTCCTTTAGACGTATTATGTTGCGGGAATAGAAAATTTTACCTCATGCAGCATAGCTGAAATGAATGATTGTTACATCATTGGAAGTAGTATCTAAAATTGACTATTACAGCTACTTATTTTTCATTTGACTTTCTTGGAACTATTATTCTCTTCAGAGCTGATTTCACATCTTGATTCCTGAGTGTATAGATGATTGGGTTCAGTAATGGTGTGACAACAGTAAAAAACACAGACACTGCTCCATCCAAGGTAGTTTGGGAGCCAGGCCTTATGTAAATGTAAATACCAGGGACATAGAAGAATGTGACCACAGTGAGGTGGGAGCCACAGGTGGAGAAGGCCTTGCGTCTCCCACTGGCATTCTGAATCTTCAGAATGGCATAAACTATGTTCACATAGGAGAGTAGAATTAACATGAAACAAGTGGCAATCACAGATCCAATTTCTACAGTGGCTACCAGCACATTGACAGATATGTCAGCACAGGCCAGTTTTAAAACTGCAGGGATGTCACAAAAATAGTGATCAACCTCATTGGACCCACAGTAGGGCAGGCGGAAAGTCATTGTGGTCTGGATAGACCCATGGATGAAGCCAACCACCCAAGCCACACCGACAAGTATAATGCATAACCTCCTGTTCATGAGTATAGGATAGCGCAGAGGCTGACATATAGCCAGGTACCTGTCATAGGCCATCAAAGTGAAGAGGAAACACTGAGTACTGCCTAGAGAATGAGTAAGACAAAGCTGAGTCACACAGCCACCGAAGGAGATTACCTTGCTGGCAGGAGTGAAGCTGAGAATAAGTCGAGGTACAAAAACTGAGGACTGGCTCATGTCCAGTAGTGAGAGCACACCAAGAAGAATGTACATGGGGCGTGTATTAAGCTTTGGGTCAACCCGCACAGCGAGCAGAATGAAGAGGTTCCCTAGCTGAGTCAGAATATAAATGATGAAGAATATCAGGAAGAGGAAAATCCTCAGTTTAGCAGGATGAACTAAGCCCAGGAGAATGAATTCTGTCACCATTGTGTCCAGGGAAGTGTTTGTAGTTTTTCCCATGTCTGTTGTCTGCTAAAATAAAAGATGAAAAAAAAAAGTGAAAAGAGAATTCTTTTGTCCTTAATTAGTTAGGTAGTATCAGAACTTCTATGTTTCAGTTAGCAAGCATTTGCCAGCAGTCATATGGGTTTGTTTGACTAAATAAATTCTCAGGTGATAGTTTATTGATGCTCCGCAATTTTCTTTCAGTTCTTTCACATAAAATTGGGATCTAATCCTCTGCTCGCTTCCCCTATTCTCTGACTATGCAGGGATCATGCCCATAAGCCACCTTCTCCTGGTGCCAGATAATCTCATCATTGGCCATCACCAGATCCCCTGGCTGCTTCTCCCGGAAGGGAGTATAACATGAGGCTCCCACAATCATGCCACTGGACTCTGTACCAGGCTGTTTCACATGGGATGCCCCAGAGGGGGGCTAGCTCCAGCAGCCCAAAACTCCACAACCCAACCACTGCCACATGCAAGGCCACTTCCCACATGCTCCAACCAAGTCTCACATATGAGTGAACATATTCTTGGACAATCATAAGACACTCCCTACCCATTCTCCATAATTACCATATCATACTTGATGGGGGGGGTTCAGATATTAGGCAACAAATCATAGAGGGAAATATATATATATGCATATATACATATTTTCATATATATATACCAAAGCTCTCATCACCCAAGTTTTAACATCTTAGAAATATCCTATAGAATGTCTTAATGGCTCCTACCTAAATGGAACAATCTTCACATTGTTTCCTATATGAACACTTTTTTGTAAGCATGTTCGGCAGTTCTTCATAACAGACAATATGAAATATATCATTTCGGTTGAGTTTTGGGACAAGGATCGGGGCTTGGATGGAAACATCCTGAATTTGGTGGTGGGAAGTTGTAATGCTGGTGGGATGGGTGTTTGAATATTAAACGTAATCAAATGTTGTGAACCAACTTATAAAATAAAAACATTAAAAAAATAAAAAAAATTTAAAGAAAAAAAACACTAAAGTGTGGAAAATGTACAGAATTAAAAGGCCAGAGATCTACTGAATATTTTTAAAGCTTCACAACTCATTGGAATCAATGCTGAGAATTATTTTTGACTACAAAGTGTAATGATATTGTATAAATATTTGTAAAAGAGAGCAGGGAGATAAGTTTTCTTTAAAAAACTAAAGAAAATGGAAATAGAATATTGTGACAAGAATAACTAAAATATTGTCACCTAATGTATGATTGTTTGAGAAATTATTTTCTAATAAAAGCCTGGTGAGAATTGTAATAAGAACTGTTATATAAAAAAATAAACTCATTCACCAAAAAAAAGAGAAAGAAATTGGAATCTAAGGCACTGGCTATTGTTTTAATAATGGTGTAAGTGTGAATGATAGCTCTGTGTTTCAAAAAGGAGAACTAAGAGGTGTGCACTTAGTGACACCTTGTTGTACAACCTTTAGTTCACAATCTTCAGATCAATTGTTGATATCACCTTTTCATTCTTCTCCTGCCATCTCGACCTACAAGAACCATGAATGGTGGTCCTTCACCAAAAGACTACAAGTGTTGTAGTCTTTTGTCCTTTGGTTACCTCTGAACATTATCTCTTCTACTTCTGGAGTATACTGAGTCACCTCAGCATAGCCTCAATTTTCAGGGTTTACTTTGGCTGTTATCTCTATTGTTATTGTTCTTCTTTTGAAGAGAATCTCCTGGGAGAAAGATTTTACACTATCAATATGTTAATATACCATGGTGTATTCTTAAAAGTGATTTCAGTAGAGTGCAATAAGAACTTCTTGCTTTAATGCTCTCTGTTTTTTCCTTAGTTGGCTATAAGTCGCTATAGAGCAGAGATTCAGTTTATAATTTTCTCTGCTTCTCTACTACCTACTCTGTTCTAAGTTAATTAATGACTGTTTGTGGAATGATTGAGTAGAAATGACTGACTGAATTGATTTACACAGCCCTCACTCTGTAATCACATTTCTCAGGCATTACTTGAGTCAGGAGTATAGAAAAAACTATTGGTTTCAATATTCAACAACTGAGCCTATTCCTTGTGCAAACAAGCCAAAGAAACCATTTATACTTTTTATTTTGTCTTAAAGATTATTAGAATTTGTCGATTGACCTAATAGTTTACTAATTGATTACTTAATTTTGATTTTTGACCCACACACCTGGCAGTGCTTAGGGCTCACGACTGACTGTGTGGTCAGGGATCACTTCTGAAGGAGTTCAGGGGACCTTATGGAGTGCCAAGGATTAAATCTGAGTCAGCCACGTGTGTGCAAGGCAAGTGCCATACTCGCTATACCTTTGCTTTGTATCCTAATTAATATTATGGGGGCACACTTAGCTGTGCTGAGGGAAGACTCCTGGATTTGTGCTCAGAATCATTCCTGGTGGGACTCAGGGGACCACTTGGGTGTTGGGTATTGAAACAGGGTTGAGGGGCTGGAGTACAGTGGGTAGGGCGTTTGCTTTGCATGCTGCAGACCTGGGTTCGATCCCTGACATTCTATATAGTCCTATGTGGACCACCAGGGGTAATTCCTGAGTGCAGATCCAGGAGTTTCCACTGATTATTTCTTGGTGGGACCCAAAAACCACCCCCCCTCCAAAAAGGGTGACTTGCAAAGCAATCACCCTATCCACTATACTCTTACTATCACTCCAGTCCTTCCAGCCCTGTTTTGTTGTAAGATAATTTTTGTCTTCAAGAAGCATATCTCAAAAACTCTTCTAAGCTATTAAAATTCAAAGCAGATGCTGTTTGGAGTAACTTTTTTTTTGAAATTACACAGTTTTTGTTTGGAGGTTTTGAAGGGAAGAAGGGAGAGAATGTGGGAGAGAGTGGAGAGTTACATGCTCAAGAGAGAACCTGGGCTTCTCCAAGGGCGGAGAGAGCCCCTACACATAATCCCAGCATTAGACTTGAAAACATGAAAGTACACATCTCAAGAGGGGAGATGCGGGCGACACATGTGCTCAGCTAGTGCATATGCTCGGCCACATAGGCAGAAGCAGCACATGGGTTTTGGCAGCATATGCCCTCCTGGAGTACCTTTCAATGAGGCTTTTGTTTCAGAGCTTTGAATTAGGGTAGTATTTCAAATATTTTAAGATACTGCTTACATTAAATAATTTTATACATTGTAAAAACAAAGTTATATTTGCTACAATTGTCTGCTTAAAATTTTCTGAAAATTGGCAAATCTTCCCAGGTAGACCAGTCTGGGCTGAAAACTCTAAGGTGTTCTTAGAAGGGAGGCAGGAAGTTTCCCTTTCTGTCTGAAGGCAAGTCAGCCTGCAGTCACATTGGACACCCTTCTTTAATTTTTATTTATTTATTGATATTATGTTGTTTATGATACTATTAATAAAGGTTTTGCATGCACATAATTTCAACACCATACTCATCACCAGTGTACCCATCTCCCTCTCCCAAGGACCTCAACACCCTTCCCTCTTGATGTTACCCCATCCTCTACTGACTCAATTGTGTGGATCAGTTCTCCCATTAGATACTGTCACTACTACAGTAACCAATATCACTTACCTGTGAAGATTCTTTATAGATTCTCTGTTCAGCTGTCTTATATTTATGTCAGTGTTGTTATTAACTAGATCTCTTTTGATTGAATTCTGTAAAAAACACTCAAGAGATTGTGGAAAACTATTCACCTCTGAGAGATTTACTCTACTCTGAAATATTTTCCCCACGAGAATGACATCCCCAAGATCCTCATTATTTTGTTTTGAGGGCAAATAGTAGTCATTTGTACATATCTAGAATTTCAACTCTGAAGAATAATTTGATAATTGGAGCCCGTGTGGAATCATCCACCGGCTTCTGTTATACTCAGAAATGATTTGTAAAAATATTTAAATCTCAATCATTTTAGTCATTTTGTCCTTTTTAATTTTGAAATTCAATTATCTTTATTTTTTTCCACAGTTACAAAGTTGTTCATGATTGGGTTTCAGCCATACAATGTTCCAACAAGTGATTATTCTTATATATCCTGATTATCCAGAATCTGAGAGAAAAAAATCTCTTAAACTTAGGTCACTTGAATAAATTTAGTCATCCCCACTTGATGACAGATGGGGAGAGATGATGGGCTCTTGATGACAGGGCCTGGAGAAAAAGTTCAATAAACACTGCTGGGAAACACCTCCAGTGCACAAAGCTAGGTAGTCCCTGAGTACTTCCAGGTGTGGTAGGTCATTTTGTGGTGTCTACAAGGTCTACCGAGGTTGATTTCAAGCAAGCATGCAGATGCCTTACCTGCTATACTATCTCTCCGGCCCTCAAATGTTTTTTCATCATTCCCTCCCCCCCTTTTGTTTTTCTGCTGCACTCAGCAGTTCTCAGGGCTTAATTCTGGATCTTCATTGTGGGCTCTGGGGACCCTATGTGGTGCTGGGGATTGATCCTAGGTCAGCTGCATGCAAAGCAAGTATTTTACCCACTGTGCTACCACTCTAGTCCCTCAAACATTTTTTCTTATATCCTGAGATTATCATACAGCCTTTGTTTGCCTTTTTCTGATGTGGTATGTCACATTAATTGATTTGCATGTGTCTTTTTTCTGGGAACTCTCTGAAAAAAAATGCTGGAAAAAAATCTCTAAAATTTAGTCCAGTTGAGTAAATTTAGTGATACCTATTTAAAGTCTTGATAGAAGGGCCTGGAGAGATAGTTCAATGTGCAGTGCTGGGAAACACCACCAGAAAAATCACCCTCAAAAGAAATGTGACTGTAGAAAATTATCAGTGCTCAATTTTTAAATTTTGCATGAATTAATTTCAGTTGTCGTGAAATTATCCATTATTTGCCAACATTGCTATAAGTAATTAGAAGAAATCATAGCCTTTGTCAGGGATGTAACTCACCACTTGCTTTGCATGTGTTAAGCCCTGGATTTGATTCCTGACAAAATAAAACACAACCTCTCTGTATTTTTATTGAGATTAATTTATATACTATACAATTTACACTTTCCAAGTATATACTTGAGCAGCTTTTTTTTTTTTTATAATTTATTTCTTTATTGAATCACTGTGGGAAAAGTTACAGAGCTTTCGGGTTTAGGTCTCAGTCATGTAAATATCAAACACATTTCCCTTTACCAATACTTATTTTTAACCGCGAACCCCAATAGAACCCCACCTCCCACCCCTCCCAATTCCTGTGAGGCAGATGAGTTCTAGTTAATACTCTATCTACTTTGACTAGATACATTGTTTCTATAGAAGATGCACAATTATTGTTTAGAGTTTACGACCCCCCCCCCCCCCCAATCAGACATGCTGAAACAGCGTTGTGAAATGATTTGCTTTCTACAACTTGGTTTAAGAATAAAATGATGTTGCGCGGCCGCTATTGTGGCCGCACGGTTTTGGATTTCTGCTATTTTACTTATTGACCCTGGAAGAATTTCTATTAAAAGTTAGATAGTTAAGAGATTGGTTTCTGTGCCCTGGAGTCGTGGCCATGCCGGAGAGCCGCTCGTGGGGGGCAACTGGCGACCTCGGTCGGGCGTGAAGGACGGCCCATTACGCCCCCCTTCCCATGAGGTCCCTGCTGCTCCCACCACCCCCGGCTCAAACCTGATGTCCACAAGGCTCCCTTGAGCAGCTTTTGAAGCATTAAAAAAGGTTCCAGTTCCAATGCCTAATTCTTCAATCTAAGAAGAAACCCCATGCTCATTAGTAGTTTTTCGTCTTCCTTCATTATTATCTGCTCTACCTCAACATTCTACAACATAAATTTGCTTATTTGAACATTTGGTGTCCTTGGAATTATATATTCAATGATGTTTTGTGTATGTTCTTTCACTATGCAGTGTTTTAAGATGCATACACATTGTAACTTGTATCAGAAGTGAAGTCCCCTTTTATGTCATATCTTTAAACCCATTTTTGTTTAATGGACATTTGGTTGTTTACACCATTTATCAGTTTGAATGTTGCTGTTATGACTATTCATGTGCAAGTTTTACATCCACATAGGGCTTTACTATTATTTTTATGTAGAGTAATAGAAACATAAAAAAATTGATGCCTTATAGCTCATCTTAGGTACAAATTCTTAAACGTTGCAGAATGCTTATCAGGCTATGAAATACTTGACCTTGCATAGCTTTCTTTTTTTTTTTTATTAGTGAGACATCACTGAGACATCATCTACAGTTGTAGACTTACAAATTTTTGCGCTTGGATTTCAATTTTACAATGATCAAATACCCATCCCTCCACCAGTGCCCATTTCCCACCACCACGGATCCCAGTATCCCTCCCACCCCCCATCCCCCCATTCCACCCTGCCTCTGTGGCAGGGCATTCCCTTTTGTTCTCTCTCTCTTGTTGGGTGTTGTGGTTTGCAAAAGAGGCAATGGGTGACAATCACGTTTGGTCTATAGTCTACTTTCAGCAATGCATAGCTTTCTTAACTGCTGTTTTCACAAGTGATTTTATTTTCAAAACGTTAATGAAAAAATATTTTGAGCTTAACTCGTTTTAATCTTTCTGTGAGATTTTGGTATATTTATACAACAAATTTGTCAATCTTGAAAAAAATTGATGCCTGACTGAAGAGATTGTACAGGGCATTGCTTTGTCATGGCTGATCCTTGAGCATCACCAGTCATGATACTGGAGTACAGAGTCACAGTTGGCCCTGAGTACAGCAGAGTGTGGCCTGAAAACCTACCAATCAATGAACTAATGAAACAACCACACAAGCAAAAGATATTCTCATGGCACTCTCCCCACTTTTTTTTTGTCTTTTGGGTCACACCCTTCAGAGTTCAGGGTTACTCCTGGTTTTGTACTCAGGAATTACTCCTGGCAGATGGCACTCTCCCTTTGCAGTTCTCAACATAATCAGCGGAATAACATACTGGCAGGGTGATACCATTTCACCGAAACTCTTCAGTGCCACCCTTGAGAACATCATGCAACGACTGGAATGGGAAGGAATGGGAATGAAGATAGATGGTTGGCAACTACACCACCTCCGGTTCACTAATGACATCATTCTAATAACACCAAACATTAGCCAAGTGGCATGAATGCTGGCTGACTGTGAGTTTGGAAAGGCTGGACTGCAGCCTAATCTCACGAAGACAATGTTCATGAAAAACGGACTCATTTCTGACGTTCCATTTGCTCCCAACTCAACAAACATCTCCAAATGCAGCAGTTATGTGTACGTAGGTCGAGAACTCAACACGACGAATGACCTGGCACCTGAGCTGTGCAGGAGGAAGAGTGGCATGGAATGCCTTTAAGAGCATTGAAGAAATCGCTAAGAGGATGAAGAACCTATGGCTCTGGGCACACCTCTTCAACGCCACTGTTCTTCCTGCACTAACATACACCTCAAAGACCTGGGCCCTACGAAAACAGGATGAGAACGCTATTCAGGTCTCCCAAAGAGGAATCGAAAGAGTTATGCTTGGAGTATCACATTTTGCTCAAGTAAGAGAAGGAATCCAGAGTTCTGAACTTCGTCATCAAAAATCAGATGGGCAGGACATGTAATGTGATTTGAAGATGACTGCTGGACTAGAGCTGTTACCAACTGGATTCCATGGGATGTCAAAAGAACGCGTGGCCGCCCACCTATGAGATGGTCAGACTTTGTCAAGACCCTGAACAAATGGTTTGAGGTTCTTCATGTTCCTGGAGTGAGCAGATGCCATTGGGCTACACTAGCATGAGACAGAGATGAATGGAGACGTTACTCTATTGGCGTCCACTCGAGCAAATCGATGAGTAACGGGTTGTCAAGTGTCAAGTGTCCCAATACCATGCCCTCCACAAGAATATAAGTTTCTCTCCATCATTAGTGGAAGTGGATGATTACCACCCAACCCATCATTATGGTTCAATTTTAAGGTCATATATAATGCTGTTTGAGCTAGGGATTTCCTGGTGTAGTTGCTGAACACCTATCTTCACTCCCATTCCTTCCCATGACAGTCGTCGCATGATGTTCTCGAGGGTGGCACTGAAGAGTTTTGGTGAAATGGTATCACCCTGCCGAACCCCTCTCTTGATATCAATGATTACTGTTTTGTAGAATGGTGAGATCCTGGTAGTGAATCCGCAATACAGCTCATGGAGGATCTTGATGTATTGGGCTTGAATGCCCTGATTGGCTAGGGCTTCAATGACCGCTTCCATCTCAACAGAATCAAAGGCCTTCTTTAAATCAATGAATGTTAAACAGAGCGGCATCTTGAACTCCCGAGAAACCTCAATGAGCTTGGTTATCGTGTGGATATGGTCGGTGGTGCTGAATCCTTTGCGGAACCCGGCTTGCTCGCATGGTTGTCCTTCATCTAGTGTTCTGCCAATCCTATTTAGGATGACTTGAGTGAACAACTTGTAGATGACAGACAATAGGCAGATCGGGCGATAGTTGCCAATGTCATGGATGTCTCCCTTCTTGAACAGTAGTACGGTCCTGCTGGTTTTCCATTGGGACGAAACCTTACATTCAGACAGGTAGCGTGTGAAGAGCCGAGCCAGTGTATTGATGAGTACTGACAGCAGGTTCTTCAGGTGTTCAGGTCTGACCTTGTCTGGGCCGGCTGCTGTTCATTTCTTTACTGATGAAATGGCGTGTTGGATTTCGGAAGGGAGAACGTTGGGGACAACATATCCATCCTGTGGAATTTGGTATGTCAGCAAGTGGACATGGCTATCAAAGAGATTTGAGTAGAAGTCATGGATAATCTTCTCCATTGTCGTTCTGGAGGATGCGATGGATCCATCAGGATGTTGGAGGGCAGTCATCTTCGTCTTGTAGTTGGCGAAGGACAGGCGGGCATTACGAATACTTTTCCTGGCTTCTGCCGCATCTACCAGCACTTCTGCTCTTCTCTCTTTGAGGTCTTCCTTGATCGCATCTCTGCACTGCTTTGAGAGCTCGGACGTTAGCTTGCGGTTACCTGAGGCGTGCGCCAAACCACGCTGGCGAATAGGCTCAAGAGTTTTCGAAGACAGGCATTTTTTTGTGGCTATCTCTCTCTTGGCGTTCCTTACACATTCATGGAGGTGCTGAACCAGTCGATTGTATTCCTCATCAATGTTGTCAACAATGGCATCTTCCCATGTTGCCGCAATAGTGCCAAAGAGCTCCCAGTTGGTGGTCGTTCTGGGAGTTCTCTTTTTAAACTTTGCAGCCCTTTCTCCCCGCTCTGTGAAGTAGAATTTTAAACGAAGGAGACGGTGGTCCGATCCCATTTGGAATTTTGGGAGAACAGCGACATCGGTCCGGCAAAACCATCGATTGAATATGATGTGGTCTATTTCGTTGTGGAATCGTCCACCGGGAGATTCCCATGTCCAACGTTTAGGTTCTGCCTTCTGGAACTGTGAGTTACCATGGGTGGTCTAGGTCGACATGATGAACTCAGACAGTCTCTCACCCTGTTCATTCCATTCTAGGCCATGGGTCCCGATGTGAAGTTCTTCAGCTGATCTTCTCGGTCCTATCTTGGCATTAAAATCACCCACAATGATCTTGTAGAAGGTGTGGTCTTCTTTATAGAACTTCTCCAGCTCCATGTAGAACTTCTCAATTTCTCTTTCATCATAATGAGATGTTGGTGCGTAGACAAGGAAGATAGAAACTGCCAGCAGTGAGCCACATCTATTCAAATGTAAACGTCCGATTCGGGTTGTTAGGCATTCAAATGAATCAATGCTCATGGCCAAGTTTGTGTTGACAAGGACACCGACGCCTCCAACACCTCTTTTATCGCATGTTCCGAGTAACAATTCTTCTCCAGTGTCGAAAATGGCATGGTGAGATTCATGCCTTCTTGTCTCGGCCAGACCAATGATGTCGTACTTGATCATTCACGCTTGTACTATCAGGTCCTCGATGGATGCATCTGATGCTAGCGTACGTGCATTGAAAGTACTGATGATCATTTTTGTCTTCCTTCGTTGTGGCAGCCTAGTTCGGCCTTGAGATTTTATTGGCCTTTCCTTTCTCATCCTTCTCAGTGCTGCCATGTCAGTGAAGTCTTCAGGGTCAGGTGAATGAGACCCATTGTAGTTACTGGTTTTGGCATATCGAATACACAACGGATAGCTTGCCAGGCTCTTCTGTGCGGGCGGAATACTCTCGGTAGCTTGCCAGTCTTTCCAAGAGGGATAGAGGCTTTTGAGGCGACCTCTAATCACCCTCATAGGTGTTACCTTATTTGAACCCTATCAAATATGGTACGACAATTCCGGAAGATGGGTATTTAGTGTCTTGTGATGTGTCCGGAAAGCATCCTGGAGTGTGGCGGCGGCTGGGTAGTGGAGGTAGTGTCGGAAGTGGATTCATAATTTAGAAATTTTATACATCTTGAAATTTATCCATTAATACCAGGTTATGAAATTTTTTGCCAAGCAATGTAAAAAGCTATTTCTTTAGATGCAACATATTTTGTGGTATCAGTCATAGTGTATTCTCATGTCCTATTAATAAATTAATAAATTGAGTTTTTACTCTGAAAAAATAATATGTTCTGCTTTTGCTAAAATTTAAGTTAATTTAGCATCCAATGCTTATTTCAGTAGGTTGTGCAATAGTGCCTTCCTTTTCTCTTTCAGTAGGTGGTGCAACATCAGCATCATAGTTGCTCTCTGCTGTAGGTGACAGAATACCTGGCAATGGTGGTAGAGCTGTTGTTGAGTGAATGGGGAGGGGAAGGGCATGAAGGGTGCCATTCATTGTTGTGGACATGTTGGAAATGATACGATTCATATTCCTTGCCCTGGTGATTTAGCTACTTGTTGGCTGTGTCCTGAATCTGAGACTTGGTGGTTTTCTGGCACCAGACAGATCTTTTGGATTTGGCTTTGGGTGTGCAAAGGTTATTGGTAGTTCAAAGTACTGTCTCTGCTGCTTTTTTATGCTGAAGCTTTTGTCAGTGTGGAGGCTCTCCACTCGACTACTTTGATATTCACCTGGATCACTGATGTAGGCCTCTGTAGTATTTCTGGTCACCATACTCCATGACTTTGGGCTGGCTCTGCACTCAGAAATTACTCCTGGTTGTGCTTGGAGTACCATATGGGATACTGGAGATCAAATCTGGGTTGGCCTTATGCAAGGCAAATTCCCTACCCGCTATACTATCACTCTGGCCCATCATGTTGATAAATTTTCGAGGTTTATTATCACACTAGAAGAATTTTCTTGGTAGAATCAGTTTTCGTGTAGCTCAAGCAACAAATTGATTTCTTGAATTTTTGCCCCATGCAGCAATAGATGATAAGAATGATAGCAACATCAGTGGAAGTAGTTTTTGACTGTACTTACCTACTTTTCACTTGAACTATTATAATTCTTTGAACTATTATCTTTTTCAGAGTTGACTTTGCATCCTGATTTCATAGTGTATAGCTTATTTGGTTCGGTAATGGTGTGACATCAGTATAAAACACAGACACTGCTCTATCCAGAGGTATTTTGGTAGTTTTGGAGCTTGATCTGATGTAAATGTAAATTCCAGGCACATAGAAGAGTATGACCATAGTCAGGCGGGAGGCACGAATGCAGAAGGCTCAGAGAGACCTATGGGATCCTGGGGATCCCGGGGATCCCAGGTTTGCTGCATGCAAAGCAAAGGCTCAAGCCAATGTATTATTTTTTTCAGTTCCATTTTTCCATCTTCTCTTGTGATGAGACTAAGAAAATTCATATTCTTTTTAGATTGCATATAATTAATTTATGTTCAATTAGGTACTTTTTGGTGGTAAAGGGAGGATACCAGCAATGCCCAGGAGGTCATAACACTTTTATTTTATGATCTAATTCCAGAAGTGAACATCACTGTCATGTGGACCATGATATAATGTAGAAGGAGGTCATGAGGGTGTGAATAACAGAGATAACAGAAATACCAAGAAGTTTTCACATGAATCCTCTAGGGTCATATACTGGAAATATGACATCATTGGAGTCATTTGATTGGTTCATTACTACCTACCAAATTTTTCAGTCATTGAGGATTTCTTACCTTAGTTATGTATCATACATTGGTTATATATCCTCAGGTTCATAGACACATAGGTGAAACAAGCTTCAGATGCCAGAAAGATCCCTCAGGCAAAGAAGTACTGGTATTAACATGTGGAAATTTGGTCAGCATGAAAAGATCAAGGAGTTATGCAAGGAGGACTATGACAGCTTCAGTTTTTATTTATTTATTTATTTTTGGTTTTGGGTGAGGTGCTTAGAACTCACTCCTGGCTTTACACTCAAGGATCACTCCCTGGCTTGCCATGGGAACCCTAGTGGTGCCAGGGATTGAACCCTGATTGGCCACGTGCTAGGAAAGTGCATACCTGGTATACTACACCTTCGGTCCTTTAGTTCAGTTTATCCCTTGCACTATTTTGCCACCCTCAAGCTTAACATTTTATTTACTGTTCTGTCATTGATTATCCTCATGAAAATCATTGTTAACTGATTGTATTTATGTATATATATATATATTTTTAAAAAAAGACCTAAAACAGGAGATTGGTAACAAGTAATGTCTTTGTTTTGTAGTACATCTTTGAATTAAATCTGTGAACAAGCTCATGATTGTTCATCTTATCCCATTTTGACTCACATTCTATATTCCCCTACACTTTCATACACATTCTTATTGTTCCAGGTTCTTTGCTCACTGGGAGACCCAGAAACTTCTTCCAAAAGGTTGTCAGTCTTTTGTGACTCACCATTTCCTTTTCTCAAGAGAAAGGGAATGTTGATTGTGTTCACCAGGAACAGAAATACCAAGAAGTGTTCAGATAAATCTTATAGTGTCATTCATAATCTCTGCCCCATTATAAAGTAAAAATTGTCTGTCCTAAAATCATAACATTTATTTATGATAAAATTACTTCTTCCAGTATAATTTTAACTGTTATTTTTTGTTATTTTTTGATTACTTTATATTGGGGGGGTCTCCCACTCTGCGTTTTTTAAGGGTTACTCCTGACTCTACATTCAAAATTTGTCCTGGAGGAAGATCAAACTGGTGGTGTTGGAACACTAAATGCTGGAAACAATTGTATAAGGAACAACTTTGTAAATCATGGTGTTTACATCATTTCAGATTTTTTAGTAAGCTCAATTAGAAATTTCTTCCTTCCTTCCTTCCTTCCTTCCTTCCTTCCTTCCTTCCTTCCTTCCTTCCTTCCTTCCTTCCTTCCCTCCTTCCTTGTTTATGGCTACACCCACAGCGCTTAGGGACTACAGTAAGATTTTTTTTTTGCGGGTGGGGGGGCACATTCATTGATGCTCAGGGGTTACTCCTGGCTTTGCAGTCAGTGATCACTCCTGGCAGGCTCAGGTGTCAAGTGGAGTACGTGGGATTGAGCCTATGTGTTGACTGCCATGAAAGGCAAATGCCCTACCCAGTGTGCTATTGCTTTGGTCCCTAGAAATCTTTAAGGTTTAATTTACTGAAGTTGTGAATTTGTGAGTTCTCTCATATTTGTTTTATTTTATAATTTTATTTATTTATTGTTGTGGGGGGGGTCATATGGACTGGGGATTGAACCTAAGGATTTATTTATTTTTTCTGTTTTTAAAATTTTATTAAACACCATTATTTACCAAGTTTTTTGTAGTACAGTTGTTTCAGGTACTCAGTGTTCCAACATCAATTTCACCACCAGCGTGATATTCCCTCCACCAATGTCCCCACTTTCCCACCTCCCCCACCCCAAGTCTGTCCCCTTAGCATGCACAAAATAATTTATTTCTATTACTTGTTACAACATATAACTCACAATAAAGCCATTATTTGAGAATTTAGTGCTGGTTGTACTTTCTGTGTTACCATTTTCTCTCATTGAGCTTAGTGGCTTCATGCTACTTTCTCATCTAATTTGCTGTGCTCCTACTGGGCTGTCAGTACTGTAAAATTTGGAGCTATCATAGGGCTCTTGGCAGGGCAGAGTTTTGGCCTGCTCTCATTCTGAGAAGGTTCCAGAGATCTCAGCTTCTTCAAGGTGAGATCTTCTTTTGGGCTTATCTGGAATGACTAAGTGGCAGTGAGATTAGTCCTGACTTTAAGACTTAAAACTTGCAAGGCTGTGTTCTAACCTAGTTCCTGTTAAGTATTTTGTTTTAATCATATTATTTATTTTTTACTTGTTTGAGGCAAATTTACTGCTTGCCGAAGGATTTCTATTAGAGCTGATATTTTATAGAGCTTGTCCAAAAATGTAAACTTACTATTCATTACTTGTTGTTGACATCAATTGAATCTTTTCATTCATGCAGTGATTTTTCTAATTCTTGGTCATGAGACATGACTTTTGATTACAGTGTGGACATCATGATTCTACTATAGTATGAAACACTGGATCCTAGTTTTCCATTTTTCCTTCTTTTCCTCTTCAACTTAGGGTTCCCATGAGCCATTGCCTGCGAAACTCTGCCCAGATGTGTGACCTGGAGGGTCAGAGCATGCGCCCAATGATGAGGGGCTGCTCAGGCTCAGCAATGCTGAGGGTCATTACAGTTTTAGCCAGAGGTGATCAGGGTGCCTTGTGAAGCTGGTGACTGAACTCAGGACCACAAGCAAGCAAATTCTCCAGCCCTTGGACACATTACCCCCAACCTATTTAAAAAAATTAAAAGAAATTGTTCCCTCATGGGTCTATGGGCTAGTGAATGTGCAGATTAAGTTTTGTGTTAGGTCGTGCTGAACAAAAGAGGGTAGGGTAGAAAAAAATAATAATTAAATTATTCCCTCAAAACCTCTGGGAGGGTCACCAACCTTTTACTGTTCTGGCTTTCATCAGGGAGAGAGGAAGAAGTTGGACTCCTTACCCTAATCCTGGTTGGGACTGGGTGCTGGGTGGAGGCTTACTTCTCTATTGGGCCTCAATGACACCAGGAACAGGAGTGCCAATTTGTCATCCCCCTCCCCTGCCTCTCCTTGTTCAGTTACACTGTTGCTGGGTGGAGGTAGAGGTTCAGCTCTTGACTGGGTTAGGCTCAGTGGAATGGGACTTGGGAGCAGGAAGCTGCTGTTGATTGTTCTACCCCACACCATTTTATCCTACCGACCTCATTGTTTCCTATTGGTAGGTAAGACTCAGTTCACTGGTGAACCCAGATGACCCTGGGAAACTAGAACACCACTTGCTTCTGTCAGGAAGAATATGAATGATCAGCTTCTGGCTCCACCAGATTAGGGATTGAAATTGGAGTATATCACCTACTTCCTCTGACAGGGAAGTAGACTAGGATATCAACTTCTTTTCTTATTGGCTACAATATCACAGTTTTAATTTGTCTATTGGTGCTTGGCTGGAGAAGGGAAGGCTCTATCTCTAAAATTTTTGTTGTTTGTTGTTGTTGTTGTTGTTAGACTTCTTCCCTTTTTCTTGTTCTTTGGTTCAAGAAACAATATTGGAACTTTTTATATCTGTGTCTATATCGCACAGTAGATAGAACGTTTGCCTTGCATGTGGCTGACCTGGGTTTGATTCCTTTGTCCCTCTCGGAGAGCCTGGCAAGCTACGGAGATTTTCTCTTCAGCACTGCAGAGCCTGGCAAGCTCCCCGTGGTGTATTCGACATGCCAAAACAGTAACAACAAGTCTCACAATGGAGATGTTACTGGTGCTTGCTCAAGCAAAACAATGAACAACATGAGGACAGTGCTACAGTGCTACAGTCTGTTGGGGTAGAAGTTTCTACAATTCCCTATCTGGGATTATGGGAGACCAGAAAATTTAAGAATAGCCCTGGAAGTGTTTCCTCCAAATTTCTGAGGTTTTTAGGCATTATACATTACTTTTAGTTTTGCTTTCCAAACACATACTATGCTTCGTTGGGTGTTAAGTAGACAGTTGTAGGAAGATAAAATTGCAGGAAGAGGTGTGCTTAATCTTTGCAGAATAGAAAGTTTTCCTCAATATAGTCTCACTAGCCTTTGATTGTTTATTGACACAACAAGTCCAACATGTTCAGGAATCAGCTCTAGTTTTAGCTTTAGAGAAAATCATTACTCTATATTTTGATAGGATTTTTCCTTTCTGCTCCTACGAAGCAGTCCTTTAGAGGTATTATGTTGCGGGAATAGAAAATTTTGCCTCATGCAGCATAGCTGAAATGAATGATTGTTACATCATTGGAAGTAGTATCTAAAATTGACTATTACAGCTACTTATTTTTCATTTGACTTTCTTGGAACTATTATTCTCTTCAGAGCTGACTTCACATCTTGATTCCTGAGTGTATAGATGATTGGGTTCAGTAATGGTGTGACAGCAGTAAAAAACACAGACACTGCTCCATCCAAGGTAGTTTGGGAGCCAGGCCTTATGTAAATGTAAATACCAGGGACATAGAAGAATGTGACCACAGTGAGGTGGGAGCCACAGGTGGAGAAGGCCTTGCGTCTCCCACTGGCATTCTGAATCTTCAGAATGGCATAAACTATGTTCAATAGGAGAGTAGAATTAACATGAAACATGTGGCAATCACAGATCCAATTTCTACAGTGGCTACCAGCACATTGACAGATATGTCAGCACAGGCCAGTTTTAAAACTGCAGGGATGTCACAAAAATAGTGATCAACCTCATTGGACCCACAGTAGGGCAGGCGGAAAGTCATTGTGGTCTGGATAGACCCATGGATGAAGCCAACCACCCAAGCCACACCGACAAGTATAATGCATAACCTCCTGTTCATGAGTATAGGATAGCGCAGTGGCTGACATATAGCCAGGTACCTGTCATAGGCCATCAAAGTGAAGAGGAAACACTGAGTACTGCGTAGAGAATGAGTAAGACAAAGCTGAGTCACACAGCCACTGAAGGAGATTACCTTGCTGGCAGGAGTGAAGCTGAGAATAAGTCGAGGTACAAAAACTGAGGACTGGCTCATGTCCAGTAGTGAGAGCACACCCAGAAGAATGTACATGGGGCATGTATTAAGCTTTGGGTCTACCCGCACAGCCAGCAGAATGAAGAGGTTCCCCAGCTGGGTCAGAATATAAATGATGAAGAAGATCAGGAAGAGGAAAATCCTCAGATTTGGAAGGTGGGCTAAGCCCAGGAGAATGAATTCTGTCACCATTGTGCCCAGGGAAATGTTTGTGGTGTTTCCCATATCTGTTTGTTGTCTGCTAAAATAAAGGATGAAGTCAGACAAAGGAAATGCAATGAGAAAAGTGATACACTTTTGTCCTAGGATCAGGCTAGGTAGTATCAGGACTTTTATGTTTCAGTTAGAAAGAATTTGTCATCAATGATATGGGTTTGTTTCACTAAGTATACTCTCAGGTGATAGTTTATTGATGCTCTGCAATTTTCTTTCAATTCTTTCACATGGAAATTGGGATCTAAGGCACTGGCTATTGACTTAGTAATGGTGTAAGTGTTTATGATAGGTCGTGTTTCAAAAAGGAGAACTCAGGGAGGTGCACTTGGTGGTACCTTGTTGTATAACCATTACTCCACAATCTTCAAATCAAATGTTGTTATCACCTTATTTTTCTCCTCCTGCCATCTAGACCTACGAGAACATGAATGGTGGTCCTGCAAATGTTGTAGTCTTTTGTCTTTTGGTTCCTTCTGAGCATTATCTCTCCTACTTCTGGAATATACTGAGTCACCTCAGCATAGCCTCAATTTTCAGGGTTTACTTTGGCTGTTATCTCCATTGTTATTGTTCTTCTTTTGAAGAGAATCTCTTGGAAGAAAGATTTTACATTATCAATATATTATGTTAATGGTAACTAACATATTGATAATGTAAAATTAAGTATATTTAAGTATATTCTTAAAGGTGATTTCAGTAGAGTGCAATATGAACTTCTTGCTTTAATGCTCTCTGCTTTTTCCTTAGTTGGCTATAAATCAATTTAGACCAAAGATTAAGTCTATAATTTTCTCTACTTCTCTAGTACCTACTCTGTTCTAAGTTGATCACTGACTATTTGTGGAGTGATTGAGTAGAAATGACTGACTAAATCGATTTACACAGCCCTCACTCTGTAATCACATTTCTCAGGCATTATTTGAATCAGGAGTATAGAAAAACTGTTGGTTTCACAATTCAACAACTGGGAGCCTATTCCCTGTGCAAACAAGCCAAAGACATCATTTATACTTTCCATTTTGTATTAAAGATTATTAGAATTTGTCAATTGACCTAGTAGTTTACTAATTGATTAATTAATTTTGATTTTTGACCCACACATCTGGCAGTGCTCAGGGCTTTCGACTGGCTATGAGGTCAGGGATCACCTGGAGGAGCTTGGGGGACCTTATGGGGTGCCAGGGATTAAACCTGGGTCAGCCGCATGTGTGCAAGACAAATGCCATACTCGCTTTTGTATCCCAATGCCATACCTTTGTTTTGTATCCTAATTAATATTTATAGGAGCAGACTTAGATGTGCTCAGGATTCAAGATTCAGATGTTATACCTGAAACCAAAAACTAAATGGAGGCAATCTTAGAAGAATCAGTCCATAATTTTGACTTCATTGATTAAATCCATCAACAAGGAAACAAAAGCAGAAGTTGCTACAAAAAGCTTCTATACAATGAAGCTGACATTAAAAGAAAATATTCCACAAACTGAAGAAAATTTATGCATATCATACATCTGATAAAGAGCTGAATTTATTTTAAAAAGTCACAAAACTATGTTACAAACCCCCAAATAACACCATTTTATTTGGTTTGCAATTACATTTAATTACGATTTCATCTTAGTGGATTTAGAATTGGCTTATGGGCACCTTAATAAACTATTATCACAGAACCACAAATAAAAAATCATCTGTGAGGATAGTCTATATTAAAAAGTCTAGAAATAGTAATTATTGGTGGGGATGTGAAACAGCGGGAACACTGATATTCACTGATGAACATTAATTATTCACTGATGGTGGAATGTAAATTGTAAAATGTAAAGCCTCCCTCTATGGAAAACAGAATGTAGATTTCTCAAATAATTAAAAAAGAACTAACATATGATCCAGTAGTTTCACTCCTTGATATCTAATCAAAGAAATCAAAACTACTAATTTGAAAAAAATGCATATTTTTGTTCATTGAAGTACTATTTATGCTGGTTAAATGGATTCAAGATTCAGATGTTATATATGGAACCAAAAAGTAAGTGGAAGAAATCATAGAAAAACCATTGGAAAAATCCAAAATGGCCGTAATTTATTAATGAGTGATTTTTAAATTTTTGAGTGATTATTAATTAATTATTTATTAATGAGTGATTAATAAAGCTGTAGTATATATACATAGTGAAATACTACTTAGCCTCTAGAAAAGAGAAAATCTTGAATTGAATTGGAGAGGACTGTGCTAAGCAAAATAAGTAGATAGAGAAAGACAAATTCCAGATAATATCACTCATATGTGGTATGTAAAGAAATAAAAACAACTTAAGAGACAATATTCAATAAAAAATATCATTAGAACCATGGTTTCCAGGTAGAGTTGAAAGAGGGAGATGGCTGAAAGGATTCAATAGACTATGGCATAAATATCCCTGCCCCCTCCTCCTTCCCCACCCTGGTTTTTTTGAACATCTGGTAGTACTTGGGGATTACGGGATTACTCTTGGCAGATGCTAGGGAAATCATGTGGGGCCAGGGACTGAACCCAAATCTACCAACTTTGAATGACTTTTTTTTCTTTTGCTTGTAATTTAGATGAATTTAGTAACTAGTTTTTTTTTCTCTTCTAGTAGATGGTGCATTGGTGATTTTTTTTTTTTTATTGTAAGCTGCTGTTGAGTCAGAGAGCGAACAAGGCAAGAAAGGGGTCAGTCATTGTGGAAATGCTGGGGAAGACATGGTCCATTTTCTCAGCACTGGTGATTTACCTCCAAGTTGGTTAGGTCCTAAATCTGAGGTTTTCTGTTGACTGCAGGATGCTGCAAGGGGTTGGAGAGTAATTGGAGAGGGGTGGGAAGGATATTGGTAGTTCAATGTGCTATCCCTACTGCCTTATAAGTTGATAGTTTTTGTCAGTGTAGAGATTTTCAACTCACCCACTTTGTGATTCATCTGGGCCACGGGGGCTCTCTGGAATTTCTGTCACCATACTCAATGACTTTGTTTATTAAAATTTTATATTATTGTTTTTGGACCACACTTATGTTACTGTTTTTGGTGATGTTCAGGGCTTATTCCTATTTTTGTACTCAGGGATTACCCTGGTGGGGTTTGAGAGACCATATGGAGTTCCAGGGGTAGGACCAGCATTGTATGTGTGCAAGGCAAGTGCCCTAACCACTGTACTATTTCTCCAGACTGTCAATGGGCTTTATTTAGACTGATAGCCCCCTGCCATCTCTGTACCCCACATTCACACCCGTCTCTCCATCTTCACATACATTTGTGTGACCTCTCCAGCATTCTGAGGCACCGAGTTCTTCTTTAAGTTTGATTCACTTAGTATGGAATTAAGAGAGGAAGGGAGAAAAAAAAATTTCCCACCATGATGCTATGCCACTCATGTAGATAACTTTTTAAGGGTAACTTTTGCACCAGAAGCCTTTTCCTGGTAGAATTAGTTAGTGCAACTCAACTAACATTGGTTTGTTGAAAGTAAGTCACATGTAACAGTAGCTGAAAAGAATTATCCCAAATATTTAACTATCCTGGATTAGTTAGACAAAATAGTCCTGGATTATAGTTACTTATTTTCACTTGAGTTTCTTCGCACTGCTGTTATTCTCTTCAGGGCAGACTTCACATCCTGATTCCTGAGTGTATAGATGATTGGGTTCAGTAAGGGTGTGACTGCAGTATAAAACACAGACACTGCTCCATCCAGGGGAGTTTTGGACCCTGCTCTGAGATAAATGAAAATACAGGGAACATAGTAAATTGTGACCACTGTCAGGTGGGAGCCACAGGTAGAAAAGGCCTTTCGTCTTCCACTAGCATTCTGAATCCTCAGAATGGCATAAACTATATTTGCATATGAGAGAAGAATTAACACGAAACAAACGGCAATCACAGCTCCAATTTCTACAAAGGCTACCAGTTCATTGATAGATGTGTCAGCACAGGCCAGTCTCAAAATTGCAGGTATGTCACAAAAAAAGCAATCTATCTCATTGGACCCACAGAAAGGCAGGCGGAAGGTCAGTGTGGTCTGGATAGACCCATGGATGGAGCCAACCACCCAAGCCACAGCAACAAGGATGATGCAGAGTTTCCTGTTCATGAGCATGGGGTAACGTAGAGGCCAGCAAATAGCCAGGTACCTGTCATAAGCCATCAAAGTGAAAAGGAAACACTGGGTGCTGCCCAGAGTATGAGCAGCATAAAGCTGAGTCACACAAGCACTAAAGGAGATTACCTTGCTGGCAGGAGTGAAGCTGAAAACAAGTCGAGGAACAAAAACTGAGGACACGCACATGTCCAGTAGTGAGAGCACTCCCAGAAGAATGTACATGGGGCGTGCATGGAGCTTTGGATCAGTCCACACAGTGAGCAGAATGAAGAGGTTTCCCAGTTGAGTCAGAACGTAAATGACGAAGAAGATCAGGAAAAGGATAATCCTCAGATTTGGAGGGTGGGATAAGCCCAGGAGAATGAATTCTGTCACCATTGTGTGCAGGGAAGTGTTTGTGATGTTTCCCATATCTGTCTGTTGTCTGCTAAAATGAAGGATGAAGTTAGACAAAGGAAATACAATGAGAAAGGCAATAAGACAATGCTATTGTATGGTAGTATCAGGACTTCTATGTTTCAGTTAGAAAGCATTTGCTATCAATTATATGGGTTTGTATAACTAAATAAAACCTGAAGTGCTTGTTAGTTTGTTGGTGCTCTGCAATACTCTTTCAATGTCAGATACACACAGGAGTGTTGGAATAAAGGAGCCAGAAGGTGTCTGAATAATAGTATAAGTTCGTACGAAAGTTCTGTACCTTAAAGAAGACACAGAGGCAGTTCATTGGTGGCACGTTAATGAGAAAACATTACTCCACAATTTCTAGATATATCAATGTCTTCCTTATTGTTCTCTTCTAGTAATTGATATCTACAAGAGCCATGAATGGTGGCCCTTGCATATTTTGGGATTTGCTGTCCTTTGGTTCACTGTGAGCATGAACCATTCAATCCTTATACCCACTTCTGGAGTATAGTGAGTCATTTCAGTACAGATTCATTTTTTAGGGTTAACTTTGGCTATCATCTCATTTGAAATTTTCCTTTAGAAGATTATCTCCTGGTAGTATGTAAATATACTTGTAAGTATATAAATATAAGTATATAAATATAAGGGTTGATGAGATAGTACAATGGGGGGCTTGCCCTTCAAATTATCAACCCAGTTTCAATCTCCAGCATTCAATATGGTACCCTGAATCCTTCCAGGAGTTCTGTGAGCACAGACCAGTGATCAGCCCTGAGCATGGCTGGGTGTGGCTTTTCCCCCACCAAAAATAAATACAATATAATACACTATAGTACAGTACAATAAGAACTATTTGCTTTAATATTCTGTATTTAAAAATTAGGTTGTACATTGATGCAAAACAAAAATCACTAATTAAAGCATTACAAGGATAATGAAGAAATATTTTTGTAATCATAATGTTAATATCACTCATGTAGATCAGTTTTTGAGTCTAACTATAGCTCTGGTAGATTCTTTTTGGTAGAATTAGTTTTAGTTCAGCTCAATCAACATTGATTTCTTGAGTTTTGCCTCATCCAATGACATCTGAAAAGAATGATAGCAACAATGAAGGAAATAGCCTCTGACTGTAGTTACCTATTTCTCACTTGACTTACTTTGAACTACTATTGTTCTCTTCAGGGTTGATTTTGCATCCTGATTCCTGAGTGTATGGACAATTTGGTTCAGTGATGGTGTGACTGAAGTGTAAAACACAAACATTGCTTCATCCATAATAGTTTTGGAGCATGGTCTGATGTATATGTAAATGCTAGGGACATAGAAGAGTGTGACCACAGTGAGGTGGGAGCCAAAGGTGGAGAAGGCCTTGTGTCTTTCACTGGCACTATGAATCTTCAGAAATGTATAAATTATGTTCACATAGGAGAGTAGAATTAACATGAAACAAATGACTATCATGGGTTCGATTTCTACAATGGCCTCCTGCTCATTGACAGATATGTCAGCACAGACCAATCTCAAAACTGCAGGGATGTCACAAAAAAGTTATCAACCTCACTGAGCACACTGTAGGGAAGGCTAAAAGTCATTATGTTCTGGATAGACCCAAGGATGAAGCCAACCACCCAAGCCACATCAGCAAGGATGATGCACAATGTCCTGTTCATGAGAGTAGAGTTACATAGAGTCTAGGAAATAGTCAGGCACCTGTCACAGGCCATCAAAGTGAAGAGGAACTCTGAGTACTTCCCAGAGAATTAGCAAAAATTTTAGTCATATGGCCACCAAAGAAGGAGGGTGTTTTTGTTTTTTGTTTACTTTTGGTTTTTGGATCACACCCAGTGATACTCAGGGGTTACTCCTGGCTCTACTCAGGAATTACTTTTGGCAGTGCTAAGAGGACCATATGAACCTGGGCTAGCCGCATGCAAGGCAAACAACCTATCTGCTGTACCATTGTTCTGGTCACCCGCCCCCCCAACCCCCAAATTTTCCTCCTGGCAAGAGTGAAGCTGAGAACAAGTTGAAGAATAAAAATTGAAGACATGCTCATAGTGGGAGCACTCCCAGAAGAACACATTGGGGTATGTATGGAGCAGAATGAAGAGGTTTCTCAGCTAAGTCAGAACATAAATGAAGACGATCAGGAAGAGGAAAATCTTCAGATTTGGTGGGTACGCTAAGTCCAGGAGAATGAATTCTTTTACTATGGTGTCTAGAGAACTTCTTTGGCTCCAAATGGTACTTTCTTTGTGTTGAACAGTAAATTATGGCAAGTTTTAAATCACGCATATTGGTGTTTCTTTACCTTTTTACAACTATGGCCCCTCTGAACTTGTTTCCTTCTTAAGGTCCCTCTCTCCCACCTATGGGACCCTGATGTTTGTACTTGATCACTTGATCACTTGACATCTTGTTACTCATCGATTTGCTCAAATGGGCACCAGTAATGTCTTCATTTGTTCCTGTCGTGTGCTAATGTAGCCCAATGGCGTCTGCTCATTCTAGGAACATGAACAGCCTCAAACCGATTGTTCAGGGTCTTGACAAAGAAGTCTGACCACCTCATAGGTGGGCGGTCATGCGATCTTTTGACATCCCATGGAATCCAGCTGGTAGCGGCTCTAGTCCAGCAGTCGTCTCCAAATCTCAATACGTGTCCAGCCCATCTGATTTTTGACGCCTTGGCAAATGAGACAGCATCCCTGATTCTTGATCGACAGAGGTTGGAACTCCAGATTCTTTCTCTCATTTGAATGAAGCGGGTTACTCCAAGCATAGCTCTTTCAATTCCTCTTTGGGAGACCCAAATTGTGTTCTCATCCTGCTTTCATAGGGCCCAGGTCTCTGAAGCATATGTTAATGTAGGAAGAATAGTGGAATCGAAGAGATGTGACCAGAACCAGAGGTTTTTCATCCTCTTAGCTATTTTTTCAAAGCTCTTGAAGGCATTCCAAGCCTCTCTCTTCCTTCTGCGCAACTCAGGTGTCAGGTCATTCGTCATGTTGACTTCTCGACCTAGGCACACATAACTGTTGAATTTGGAGATATTCATTCCATTGAGAGCAAATGGAACGTCAGGAACGAAACTGTTTCTCATAAACATTGTCTTCGTGAGATTCAGCTGTAGTCCAACCTTTCCACACTCACGGTTGAAGTTGGCCAGCATTTGTGCTGCTTGGCTAATGTTTGGTGTTATTAGAATGATGTCATCAGCAAAGCAGAGGTGGTGTAGTTGCCGACCATCTATCTTCACTCCCATTCCTTCCCATTCCAGTTGTCACATGACGTTCTCGAGGGTGGCACTGAAGAGTTTCGATGAAATGGTACTGCCCTGCCGAACCCCTTTCTTTTTTTTTTTTTTCATTGAAGCAAATCCTCTTGGTTTATTTTTCTTTTCTTTTTTTTTTCTTTTTTTATTAGTGAAAAACCATGAGGTACAGTTATAGGCTTACAAATTTTGTGCTTGGGTTTCAGCTATACAACGATCAAGTGCCCATCCCTCCACCAGTGCCCGTCATTCATCCCCATGGGTCCCAGCATCCCCCCCCTTATCCCCCCCCGTCCCATCCTGCCTCTGCGGCAGGGCATTCCCCCCTGTTCTCTCTCTCTTCTTTTGCCGAACCCCTTTCTTGACATCAATGATCACTTCCCTGTAGAATGGTGAGATCCTGGTAGTGAATCCGTAATACAGCTTGTGAAGAATCCTGGTGTGTTGAGTTTGAACACCCTGTTTGGCTAGGGCTTCTATGATGGCTTCTGTCTCAACAAAATCAAAGGCCTTCTTTAAATCAATGAACGTTAGATAGAGTGGCATCTTGAACTCCTGAGAAACCTCAATGAACTTGGTTATCATGTGGATATGGTCGATCGTGCTGAATCCTTTGTGGAACCCAGCTTGCTTGCATGGTTGTCCTTCATCTATTGTTTTGCCAATCCTATTTAGGATGACTTGAGTGAACATCTTGTAGATGACAGACAGTAGGCAGATCGGGCAATAGTCGCCAATGTCATGGATGCCCTTCTTGTACAGTAGTACAGTCCTTATGGTTTTCCACTGGGACAGGATCTTGCATTCAGAGAGGTAGCGTGTGAAGAACTGAGCCAGTGTATTGATGAGTACCGATGGCAGATTCTTCAGGTGTTTGGGTCTGACCTTGTCTGGGCCTGGTGCTATTTGCATCTTTACTGACAAAATGGCATGTCGGGTTTCGTAAGGGAGAACTTTGAGAATGACATATTCATCCTGTGGAATTTGGTATGTGGGCAGGTGGACATGGCTATTGAAGAGATCTGAGTAGAAGTCATGAATAATCTTCTCTATTGCCCTTCTAGAAGATGTGATAGATCCATCAGGACGTCAGAATGCAGTCATCTTAGTCTTTAAGTTGGTGAAGGACAGGCGGGCATTGCAAATGTTTTTCCTGGCTTCTGCTACATCTTCCAGCACTGCTGCTCTTCTCTTTTTGAGGTCTTCCCTTATAGTACTATGACCATGTCTGTACTATGACCCCTCATTACTCGATCTCCCCCTTGGAAAGTTCTGGTAGTCCTCGCATGTCATATTGTTGAAAGATACTATTGCAAATTATGGCAATGATAAAATCTCATTTCAGTCAGAGAAAACATTGCTGTATATATAATATGTATTATGTAATATATACTATATGCTTCTACCTTATGCAAATAATGTTCCCAACTTATTTACTGACTCATGTCCTACAACTTTTGCCTTGCAAGCTCACTTACTGGCCTTGTTCCAGAGACTCATAAATAAATTCCAAAAGAGATCAACTAGCTGCAATTATGTCTTGTCATTTGTTCCTGGATGAGACCTCTGGAGCAATCTTGGAGGGGAGTCAGTTTATCTCCCACCCAAACAAAGCCCTGGCAGCCTCTTCCACATCCCAAGCTGCCACCATGCCTCTGGTTGGACTGCCAAGTTAATATTCTGGACTTTTTGGAGTGAACAGGTGCATTTGTGCAGTATAACATCTCCAAACTACAACATTGACATCCCAGTAAGAGCACACTAGATTCTATGGGGTGTAACGCAGAAGTCAACTAATCTCAACGAACAAAAACATTAACATTGAAGGTTTAACTTGCAACAATAGCCTAGTAAACCATGAAACAAGGACTTCATGTCCCTATGGCGAGATGCAATGATTTTTACAAGTTTTCTTCCATGGAAATATTTTTTGATCATTCTATTAGTGTCATCTAGTGTCAAAAAACAATATCAAATATATTAATGTGGGCCTGCTAAGAGGGTAAGCTTAAGGGGTGGTTGGGATTTGAACAACTTTGTAAACCACAGAATTTAAATAAAGTGGAAAGAAATATATTTATTGAAAATAAAAATTATAAATTTTTTTCTATTATACTCTAATGAAGATTATACAAAAAAGTAATGATTTGTTGAAGATCTATAAAGAATCTGTAGGGAAAATTAAAAATCCTCCCATTTCCTTTTTCTTCCCTTGACTGAGCTTTTTCTGTTATGGCACATACACCTGGATGCACTTTCATAAGAGTTCTTTGCTTACCTGCTCTCTGCCCTAGGCATCCTGGTAGGGGTGTGTATCTCAAGGAGAGCCGTTTTCTAGGCAGAGGCAGCAGTGGAAGAGGTTTTGTTTTGGGGTGTGGTACTGAGGTTGCTGAGGAATGCAGATGGGTAAGAGTGTGGGGCAGCAATTATAGAGGCAAATCCCAGAAGGTACAATCTGGAAGGATCAGGGATAGTCTCTGTAGAAGGACAAAGTCACTGTCAGAGATAGTGGTTTTGGAAAAGAGAATAGTCTCTTTCTTGGTTTTTGGACTACACCTGAACATGCCCAGGGGTTCCTCCTGACTCTGCACTCAAGAATTACTTCTTGTGGTGCTTGAGGCAACCATAGGGATGCTGGGGATTGAACCCAGGTAGGCCAGGTGCAAGGAAAATGCCCTGCCTACTGTACCATGGCTCAGGCCCCTCTTTTAATGTTTCTAGGGGAAAGTAGGGAGATCTGTCTGCCTAGGAAAAAAATTAGTGTAATTATTTTCATTATAAATCTGCCAATATTTTGCAAATGTGTATCCTTATGATATTTAAAAACAAAAAACATAAATTAAGAGGTGAAAGCGAACTTAGAGTGAAAAACTACAATCCCTTTTTTGGGGGTTTCTTTTCCTGGGGCTGCCATACCTGAAAATGCTCAGGGTTTATTCCTGATTCTGTGCTCAGGGATTACTCTGGCAGTGCTTGGAGACTATATGTGGTGGCCAGGACAGAATCTGGATCAGGCATGTGCAAGGCAAGTGCCTTACCCTGTATACTATCTTTCCTGCCCCTGATGTAGTTGTAATAGATACAAAAACCACACAGTTAAAGAAAAATGAGAAGCCAGTAACAACCTTTAATTTATTTTGGAATCTCACAAGCTGTGTTTACGGGAACCCCAGGGCTACTCCAGATGATACTCAGCCACATGTTGCTTGGATCAGGGACCATGTGGTACTGGGACTAGGGGCCTCTGTATGCCAGGCAGATCTCCAGCCTTTTGAAACAACTATTGACTGTAGAATCAATATTTCTTTATTTTTTGGGGGGGGTGGGTGGAAGGGAGAGCAGAAACATTTGGGCCAAATCTGGCTGTACTCAGGGCTTACTTCTGTCTCTGTAGTCATGGAACACACCTCAGGAGACCATATATGATGCCAGGGATTGAACTACAACTAAGGTAGTTGTAGTTGGCTACTGCAAGGCAACCTCCTTACCCACTGATTATCCCTCCTACCCCTAGAAAATCTCCTGCCCCTGTACCAGGCTGTCTTCACCAGGGCCCCCTCAAAGGGGGGCAGGTTGTATTTCCATTCCTGCCCCAAGCAGAACCCCAGCAGCCTAAAACCTCCAGAATCCAGCTGTAGCCATACTCAAGGCCACTCTCCACACGTTCAGATGTGCCTCGTGTATGAAGGAACCGTCAGAAGAACCCAGGTATGAGAAACCCGTGGCTGAGATCTCTAAGCCTGCTCGGATCAGGACTGGGGCTCTTTCACCCAGATCCCCAGTTTTCCAGTAGGCAGTCATACCCACCAACTGCCCCCAGTGCCACATAATCTCATCAATGGCCAAGATCCAGAGACTATAAAACATAGCTCCTGGAAGAGAACAACACCTGCAAAAGCAATTAGAGGCCACCCCAAAAGCCCTCGTCCCTCTCAAAGAGCCTGGCAAGCTACCGAGAGTATCCCACTTCATGGCAGAGCCTGGCAAGCTACCCATGGCATATTCGATATGCCAAAAACAGTAACAAAAATGGGTCTCATTCCCCTGACCCTGAAAGAGCCACCAATACGCTATTGGGCTACGCTAGCACGTGACAGGGACAAAATGGAGTCTTTACTGGCACCTGCTATAGCAAACTGATGATCAACAGGATGACAAGTGACCCCTAGAGGCAATATATCAATCATCAAACAATTGGTTATCAAATATTACTTCTAAGCTCCAAGGATGGACTTGGGAGGGTGGACTTGAGAGAGTAATGTAAGGAGATGTAGCTCAGGTGTAGAGAATATGTATTGCCTTGCATGTGTGAAGCCCAGAGAGAGAGAGAGAGAGAGAGAGAGAGAGAGAGAGAGGGAATAGGAAGTCAGAAGATGGATTATTTCTTTTTTGCTATTTGCTACCAACTCACTTTGAGTCTTTTGTAGATTATGCTGTTTATTTTGTGGGAAAATAAGCTATGCCAGCCAGAATTTTTTACTGGGTTACATCATGTAGTACTCAGGGATTACACTTGACTCTGTGCTCAGGGATCATTCCTGGAGATGCTCAAGAGACCACCTGTAGTGCCAGAGTTAAATCTGTGATCTATCATGTACAAGGCAAACGTTCTACCCACTGTATTATCTTTCTAGGCCCTGTCCTAGCATTTTGGCCTCTTTCTGTCCTGTTTATATGGAGCTTACCAATTTAGAGGAATCTTTGAGTTGGTACCATCCTGATTCAGAGCAAAAGAGAAACGCCAAGATTGAGACATGCATGAATCAGCACTTTTGTTTGTTGGTAAGTGCAGATCCATACCAATTAATACCAAGTCTTTTTAGGTCATTAGAAAGCTGAGCAGTGATGTAGCAGAAGGAGAATTAATATATTTGGTTAAAATAGGTCTGTTAGAATGAACCCATATTTATTTCTCTAGTAATCTCATTAGTGTCTTTCCAATGTATGGTATCAGAAAAATCACTTGCTTAAGCAAAGTAACATTGGAGGTCAGAGACATAGTAGTACAGGGATTAAGAAACTTGTCTGCATGCGGTGATCATGGTTCAATCTCTTGTCATCAGATGGTCCCCTGATCACTGCAAGGAGGGACCACTGAGCACAGATTTAGGAGTCCACTGAGCACAGATCCAGGAGTATCCCTGAGTGTGGTCAGAAGTGACAATAAAACAAAATAAATAGTAAAAAGAAAGGCAGATTAAACCAACCTACACCTACACGTACCTATTGTGCTCATCACTGAGAAAGAGAGGGTTAAGTGAGCCATAGATGTGAATATTTGCAGGACAAAATGGAGGAAATACATCATTTATTAGCTTTATGCATTCTTCTCAGTAGGAATAAAGCTAACTCTTTAAAATCTTTTGAACTCAGTTCAATGGAGAAAATACCCAAACTTGGAAAAAAGGAATACTCAATTCTAAATGAATATGGCTAAGGCATTTACTCAGTGAGTAAAGGGTGAGATAATGAAGAAATGGCAGAGAAAGACATTAAGTTTTTGGCAAAGTTACTGAAACATGTAAAGACTGGAAATTAGGTATTTCTCTTACATAGAATTTCCCTGTCTCAGGCTGCTCCCTTCTTGAACTCGCACAGTGGCTGTAGAAAATTCCCAGAGGAGACTGGGCTTCCTCGGGAAGAGTGTTCCAGCAGGTGAGGGAACCGTCCTTTAGAGCAGCCTCTGGATTTGTGGTGATGGTTGTTGGATCTCCGCTCTGAAGAGGAAATACAACCTTCTGGGGGTTGACAGCCAGTACTACGGTAATCAGCAGTAACTACTCATGAAGGCTGTTGGTAGTTTCTCTAATGAAGTGTCTTAAATTTATATTAGCTGCGTTATTTACTAGCTCTCCTTTGATTGAGCTCTGTAAAAATCACTCAAGAGATTTATAGAAAACTATTTACCTCTTGAGAGGTCTACCCTAATATTTCCCCTATGAGAATGACATTCCCAAGATCCTCATTATTTTTCTGCTTTGACAACAAACAGTAATCATTTGTACATATCTAGAATTTCAACACTGAAGAATAACCTGGTATGTTTGGGTGACCTCTCATTTCTGTGATTCCTTTCTTTGAATTGCCGTGGAATCAGCCATTGGCAGCCATTATACTCGGAAATACTTTGTAAAAGTATTTAAATCTCAATCATCGTAGTCACTGTTCTTAAATGTTCCAGTGATCCAAATTCTGAGGGAAAAATTTTTTCCTAAACTTAGGTCACTGTCACTGTCCTGTTGTTCATTGATTTGCTCAAGCGGGCCCAGTAATGTCTCCATTGTGACACTTGTTACTGTGTTTGGCATATTGAATACGTCATGGGTAGCTTGCCAAGCTTTGCCGTGCGGGCGAGATACTCTCAGTAGCTTGCTGGGCTCTCCGAGAGGGGCGGAGGAATCGAAACTGGGTTGGCCAGGTCAGCCAGGTTGGCCAGGTTGGCTGTGTGCAAGGGAAATGCCCTACCTGTTGTGCTATCAGTTGAGTAAATTTAGTTACTGAATTTAAAGTCTTGGTGACAGGACCTGGAGAGATAGGTCAATGATCACTGCTGGGAAACACCTCCAGAACACAGACCCAAGAGTAGCCCCTGAGCACTGTCATCAGGTATGCCTGTCTCCCCAAACCTAAAATAAAGCATAAATAAATGAAAACCAACCTCCAAATTTTGTTAACTGCATTGCCTTAAAGTAGTGGAGAAAGAGATGGTTTCAAAATTTTGGAATATTTTTGAATACTTGATTGTTGTTGGCTGTGTGTTAACTACTGGCAATTTTTGAGTACTATATACTTAAGCATGTTCTCACCTGGAATTTGGGGGTAATTTCTCCTCTCAACTTTATTTTTTATTTATATACCTTTGTTCTGCAGCCCGGCAGACCTCCACTACCTCCACTCTCCAGCTGCAGACACGCTCCAAGACGCTCTCTGGACACTCAGGCTGAGATTCACGCACGAGTGAAGCCCCACATAGCGAGGGAAGCAGAACTCTGTGACCTCAGACTCCAGGCTCAATGGACCCGGGAACAGAGATACTCTGCCTGCTCCCAGCGGCCCGGCAGACCTCCATTACCTCCACTACCTCCACTACCTCCACTTCCAAGCTGCAGACACATACCAGGACGCTTTCCTGACCGCACGGCCATGGCCACGCAACACATCATAAAACACTTATAATAGATTACCGCACCATATTTAATTGCGTTGAAATATGGTTTGAACCATGGGGACACTGCAAGGACGATTAGAGGCCACCCTAAAAGCCTCTATCACTCTTGCAAGCCTGGCAAGCTACCGAGAGTGTTCCGCCCACATGGCAGAGCCTGGCAAGCCAACCATGGTGTATTTGATATGCCAAAACCAGTAAATACAACGGACCTCATTTCCTTGGCCCTGAAAGAGACACCAATATGGCAGCATTAAGAAGGATGAGGAAGGAGAGGCTGATAAAATCTCAGGGTCGACCTATGCTGCCAAAACGAAGAAGGACAAAAAAGACTGTCTGTACTTTCAATGCATGTACGCTGGCATCGGATGCATCCATCAAGGACCTGATGGTGCAAGCACGAAAGATCAAGTACGACATCATTTGTCTGACTGAGATGAGAAGGCATCAATCACATCACGCCGTTTTCTACACTAGGAAAGAACTCTTCCTCGGAACATGTGACAAAAGAGGCGTCAGTGGTTGTGTCCTTGTCAACATGAACTTGGCCATAAACATTGATTCATTTGAATGCCTAACAACCTGAATTAGTTTATTACACTTAAATAGAAGTGGCTCACTGCCGGCAGTTTCTATCTTGTCTATGCACCAACATCCAATTATGATGAAGGAGAAATTGAGAAGTTCTACATGGAGCTGGAGAAGTTCTATAAAGAAGACCACACCTTCTACAAGATCATTGTTGGTGATTTTAATGCCAAGATAGGACCGAGAACCAACTCCACATCGGAACCCATGGCCTAGAATGAAACGAATAGGGTGAGAGATTGTCCGAGTTCATCATGTCGACCAAGACCATCCATGGTAACTCAAAATTCCAGAATGGTGATCTAAACGTTGGATATGGGAGTCTTCTGGTGGATGGTTCCACAATGAAATTGACCACATCATATTCAATTGAAGGTCTTGCCTGACCGATGTCGCTGTTGTCCCAAAATTCCAAACGGGATCAGACCACCGTCTCCTTTGTGAAAAATTCTACTGCACAGAACTGGAAGAAAGGGCTGCAAAGTTTAAGAAGAGAACTCCCAGAACGACCACCAACTGGGAGCTCTTTGGCACTATTGTGGCAACATGGGAAGATGCTGTCGTTGACAACATTGACGAGGAATACGATCAACTGGTTCAGCACCTTCATGATTGTGCGAAGAATGCCGAGAGAGAGATAGTCACAAGAAGACGACTGTCTTAGAAAACTCTCGAGCTCATTCACCAACATGGCTTGGTGCAAGCCTCAGGCAACCGCAAGCGAATGTTCGAGCTCGCAAAGCAGTGCAGAGAAGCGATGAAGGAAGACCTTAAAGAGGCTGGCAGTGAGGGCACATGTGACAGAAGCCCAGAAAAGCATTTGCAAAACCCACCTGCCCTTTGCCAACTACAAGACCAAGATGACTGCCCTCCGAAGTCCTGATGAATCTATCATATCTTCCAGAAGGGCAATAGAAAAGATTATTCATGACTTTTACTTGGATCTCTTTGACAGCCATGACCACCTGCCCACACACCAAATCCACAGGATGGATATGTCGTTCCCAAAGTTCTCCCTTTCGAAATCCGACACACCATTTTGTTGGTAAAGATGCGAACAGCACTCGGCCCAGACAAGGTCAGACCCGGACACCTGAAGAACCTGCCGCCAGTACTCATCAATACACTGGCTCAGCTCTTCAATGCTACCTGTCTGAATGCAAGGTTCTGTCCCAGTGGAAAACCAGCAGGACTGTACTACTGTACAAGAAGGGAGACATTCACAACATTGGCAACTATCGCCTGATCTGCCTGTTGTCTGTTGTCTACAAGCTGTTCACTTGAGTCATCCTGAATTGGATTGGCAGAACACTAGATGAAGGACCACCATGCGAGCAAGCCGGGTTCTGAAAAGGATTTAGCAGGATATGATGTAGGTAGATAGGGAAAGGCCCTTTGCAATGAAAGAAAGTTTCATGGAAGAAGAATTCTAGGAATGACCCACCTTGTGGATACAGAAAAAAAGACCTGATAAGACCCTGAGGATATAGGCCTCCTCTCCATGAAATTCCTCAAACCCTCTGACCTCTCCCTTAATCTGATTAAAATGTGATCCAGCCCAAAGAAGACCATCACTGCTCCCAACCTCCCTGGTAACCTCCTTAGCAACAGACTTTTACCTGGGAAGAAGTTTCATGTGAGGGCACGCTGGAGAAACCCTACAAAGGCCACCTTGAACAAAGGAAGGGTGTGCATATGTTTCCCGAGCTCATGTGCTGCTTGTACCCATGTGACTGAGCACATGTGGGCTGAGCACATGTGTTGCCCGCATCTCCCCTCTTGAGATGTGTACTTTCATGCTTTCCTGCTAGGATGTGTGTAGGGCCTCTCTCCGCCCTTGGAGAAGTCCTTGTTCACTCTTGAGTACGTTACTCTCACTCTCTCTCTCTCCCTCCACACCTAAAAATCCTCCAAATAAAATCTATTTACTTCACTGCTTGTCTACACCTGAAATTCCTTTCTGTGAGGCGAGACAAGAACCCAGTAACCCTGGGTCCCGGGTGGCAGAGGCGGGTAGGGAGAAAGTGATCATCTTTCTCCTCCTCACTTCACATAAGTCACCCACTGGGCCCACTGACATCAAACCGGCCATGTCCACAGGATATCCAAGCTCATTGAGATTTCTTGGGAGTTCAAGATGCCGCTCTGTCTAATGTTCATTGATTTAAAGAAGGCCTTTGATTCTGTTGAGACTGAAGCGGTCATCGAGGCCCTAGTCAAACAGGGCGTTCAAACTCAGTACATCAGGATCCTCCATGAGCTATATTGTGGATTCACTACCAGGATCTCACCATTCTACAGGGAGGTGATTATTGATGTCCAGAGAGGGGTTCGGCAAGGTGATACCATTTCACCAAAACTTTTCAGTCCCACCCTCGAGAACGTCATGCGATGACTGGAATGGGAAAGAATGGGAGTGAAGATAGACAGTCGGCAACTGTATCACCTCCACTTTGCTGATGACATCATTCTAATAACACCAAACATTAGCCAAGAAGCACAAATGCTGGCTGACTTTGACTGTGAGTATGGAAAGGTCGGACTGCAACTGAATCTCACAAAGACAATGTTTATGAGAAACAGTCTCATTCCTGACATTCCATTCACTCTCAACGGGATGAACATCTCTGAATGCAACAGTTATGTGTACCTAGGTTGAGAAGTCAACATGACGAATGACCTGGTACCTGAGTTGCACAGGAGGAAGAGAGCAGCTTGCAACGCCTTCAAGAACATCGAAGAAATAGCTAAGAGGATGAAGAACCTCTGGCTCTGGGCACATCTCTTTTATTCTACTGTTCTTCCTGCATTAACATACACCTCAGAGACCTGGGCCCTACAAAAACAGGATGAGAACACTATTCAGGTCTCCCAAAGAGGAATCGAAAGAGCTATGCTTGGAGTATCACACTTCACTCAAACGAGAGAAAGAATCCGGAGTTCCAAACTCCATTGATGGTCAAGAATCAGGGATGCTATCTCGTTTGCCAAGGCATCGAAAATCAGATGGGCTGAATACGTAATGAGATTTGGAGATGACTGCTGGACTAGAGACGTTACTGACTGGATTCCACAGGACATCAAAAGATCACTTGACTGCTCACCTATGAGATGGTCAGACTTCTTCGTCAAGACCCTGAATGATCGGTTTGAAGCTATTCGTGTTCCTAGAACGAGCAGACACCATTGGGCTACATTAGCACACGACAGGGACAAATGGAGATGTTACTGGTGCCAGCTCTAGCAAGTTGATAAGTTGTAATGGGATATCAAGTGATCAAGTGACCTTTATTCTTTGGGCTATATCTAGCAGTTCTCAGGACTTTCTCCTGGCTCTGTATTCAAGGATCACTCCTGGTGGTGCTCAGGGAACCAAGCTCACGCAATGCCTAGGACTGAACCCATGTTGACCACATGGATGGCAAGTACCTTACCTTTAAATGATCTCTCTGGCCTTTTCCTCTCAACCTTATTTGGAATCAGTTGTGTGTTAGGTTTGGTTTGTACTGATTTACAATATCAATCCAATTTTCAGAAATTTTGTAAGCATATTTTTTGTTAAAGTATTAATTGAATTTAAATAGAGATTTACAAAAATATGCATTTTCAGTGAAATAAATTATAGCATATATATAATATTCAATTATGTCACTACTTTCAGGGTATTTTATTATGTTTTACTTGTATTTATGAGTTTAAGTGAATCTTTCATGTCTTTAGAGTGTAATGCTGTATGTAATAATTACTCTATTAGTAATTTGGAGTTTAAAATTGACTTGACAGGTCCATATCACTTTATTAGTGATTTCTGCCAAACCTTCAAAGAGGCAAAAAAGCATCTATGACACCATAATGTTAATGTCACTTCTAGATAGATTTTTTGAGTTTCTTTCTGAAATAAATAGTTTCATGAAAATTCAACCAACAGCAGTTTGTTGAATATCACAAGCAACAAGAACTGAAAGAATGATAATAACATTGAAGGAAATATTCTCTGACTGTAGTTACCTGCTTTCCAGACCCGCGTGGCAGCTTCGGCCGAGACTCACACACAACTGAAGACCCACAGAACAAGATAAGCGGAACTCTCTGAGACCTTGGACTCCAGGCTCAACTGACCCAGGGACAGAGATTCTCTGCTTGCTCCCACCAGTCACAGGTGACAAAGGGATTATAATCAGGAGCCCCACCCTACCCTGCCCTGTCTGCTTCCACCAACCACCAGAGACCCAGGGATCGGATTGCGCACAGAAGACCCACCCTACCCCTACCGGGACCAGATAAATACCCCACTGGCAGACCTCCACTACCGACACAACCTCCACTACCCAGCTGCCGCCACACTCCAGGATGCTTTCCGGACCCGCACGGCCACTTTGCAGCCGTGCTACACATCATAAGACACTAAATACTCATCTTCCGGAATTGCTATACCATATTTGATAGGGTTCAAATATGGTAACACCTACGAGGGCGATTAGAGGTTGCCCCCAAAGCCTCTTTCCCTCTCGGAAAGACTGGCAAGCTACCGAGAGTATTCTGCCCGCACGGAAGAGCCTGGCAAGCTATCCATTGTGTATTCGATATGCCAAAACCAGTAATTACAATGGGTCTCATTCACCTGACCCTGAAGGCTTCACTGACATGGCAGCACTGAGAAGGATGAGAAAGGAGAGGCCAATAAAATCTCAAGGCCAAACTAGGCTGCCACAACGAAGGAAGACAAAAATGATCGTGTGTACTTTCAATGTACGTACGCTAGCATCTGATGCATCCATCGAGGACCTGATGGTACAAGCGCGAATGATCAAGTATGACATCATTGGTCTGACCGAGACAAGAAGGCACGAATCTCACCATGCCATTTTCGACACTGGAGAAGAATTGTTCCTCGGAACATGCAATAAAAGAGGTGTTGGAGACATCGGTGTCCTTGTCAACACAAACTTGGCCATGAGCATTGATTCATTCGAATGCCTAACAACCCGAATCGGACGTTTACATTTGAATAGATGTGGCTCACTGCTGGCAGTTTCTATCTTCGTTGTCTACGCACCAACATCTCATTATGATGAAAGAGAAATTGAGAAGTTCTACATGGAGTTGGAGAAGTTCTATAAAGAAGACCACACCTTCTACAAGATCATTGTGGGTGATTTTAATGCCAAGATAGGACCGAGAAGATCAGCGGAAGAACTTCACGTCAGGGCCTATGGCCTAGAATGGAATGAACAGGGTGAGAGACTGTCTGAGTTCATCATGTCGACCAAGACCATCCATGGTAACTCACAGTTCCAGAAGGCAGAATCTAAACATTGGATGTGGGAATCTCCCGGTGGACAATTCCACAACGAAATAGACCACATCATATTCAGTTGACGGTTTTGCCTGACCGATGTCGCTGTTCTCCCAAAATTCCAAACGGGATCAGACCACTGTCTCCTTCGTGCAAAATTCTACTTGACAGAGCAGGGAGAAAGGGCTGCAAAGTTTAAAAAGAGAACTCCAAGAACGACCACCAACTGGGAGCTCTTTGGCACTATTGCGGCAACATGGGAAGATGCCATTGTTGACAACATTGACGAGGAATATGATCGACTGGTTCAGCACCTCCATGATTGTGTGAGGAACGCCAAGAGAGAGATAGCCACAAAAAAAACACCTGTCTTCGAAAGCTCTTGAGCTTATTCGCCAGCGTGGTTTGGCGCATGCCTCAGGCAACCACAAGCAAACATCCAAGCTCGCAAAGCAGTGCAGAGATGCGATCAAGGAAGACCTCAACGAGAGAAGAGCAGAAGTGCTGGGAGATGCAGCAGAAGCCGGGAAAAGTATTCGTAATGCCCGCCTATCCTTCGCCAACTACAAGACCAAGATGACTGCCCTCCGACGTTCTAATGGATCTATCACATCCTCCAGAATGGCAATGGAGAAGATTATCCATGACTTCTACTCAAATCTCTTCGATAGCCATGTCCACTTGCCGACATACCAAATTCCACAGGATGGATATGTCATTCCCAACGTTCTCCCTTCCGAAATCCGACACACCATTTCGTTGGTAAAGAAATGAACAGCACCCGGCCCAGACAAGGTCAGACCTGAACACCTGAAGAACCTGCCGTCAGTACTCATCAATACACTGGCTCGGCTCTTCACACGCTACCTGTCTGAATGCAAGGTTCCGTCCCAATGGAAAACCAGCAGGACCGTACTACTGTTCAAGAAGGGAGACATCCATGACATTGGCAACTATCACCCGATCTGCCTATTGTCTGTCATCTACAAGTCGTTCACTCGAGTCATCCTAAATAGGATTGGCAGAACACTAGATGAAGGACAACCATGCGAGCAAGCCGGGTTCTGCAAAGGATTCAGCACCATCGACCATATCCACACAATAACCAAGCTCATTGAGTTTTCTCGGGAGTTCAAGATGCCGCTCTGTCTAATGTTCATTGATTTTAAGAAGGCCTTTGATTCTGTTGAGACGGAAGCGGTCATTGAAGCCCTAGCCAATCAGGGCATTCAAGCCCAATATATCAAGATCCTCTGTGAGCTGTATTGTGGATTCACTACCAGGATGTCACCATTCTACAAAGAAGTAATCATTGATGTCAAGAGAGGGGTTCGGCAGGGTGATAACATTTCACCGAAACTCTTCAGTGCCACCCTCAAGAATATCATGTAATGACTGGAATGGGAAGGAATGGGAGTGAAGATAGATGGTCAGCAACTACACCACCTCCGCTTTGCTGATGACATTGTTTTAATAACACCAAACATCAGCCAAGTGGCACAAATGCTGGTCAACTTTGACCGTGTGTGTGGAAAGGTAGGACTACAGCTGAATCTTACGAAGACAATGTTTATGAGAAACAGCGTCGTTCCTGATGCCCCATTCGCTCTCAATGGAACGACCATCTCCGAATGCAACAGCTATGTGTACCTAGGTCGAGAAGTCAACATGACAAATGATCTGGCACCCGAGCTGTGCAGGAGGAAGAGAGCGGCTTGGAACGCCTTCAAGAACGTCGAAGAAATAGCTAAGAGGATGAAGAACCTCCGGGTCCGGGCACATCTCTTTGATTCCACTGTTCTTCCTGCATTAACATATGCCTCAGAGACCTGGGCCCTACGCAAACAGGATGAGAATGCTATTCAGGTCTCCCAAAGAAGAATTGAAAGAGCTATGCTTGGAATGTCACGTTTCACTCAAACGAGAGAAAGAATTCAGAGTTCCGACATCCATCGACGATCAAGAATCAGGGACGCTGTCTCATTTGCCAAGGTGTCAAAAATCAGATGGGCTGTTCATGTAATGAGATTTAAAGACGACCACTGGACTAGAGCTGTTACCGACTGGATTCCACAGGATGTCAAAAGACCGCGTGGCCACCCACCTATCAGATGGTCAGACTTCTTCATCAAGATCATGAACGATCGGTTTGAGGCTCTTCATGTTCCCAGAGTGAACAGATGCCATTGGGCTACACTAGCATGCGACAGGGACAAATGGAGACTTTACTGGCACCCGCTCGAGCAAATCGACAACTAATGGGAAGTTAAGTGATTAAGTTAAATAGTTACCTATTTCTTACTTGACTTTCTTTGAACTACTATTATTCTCTTCCAACTGATTTCACATCCTGATGCTTAGTGTATAGATGATTTGGTTCAGTGATGGTGTGACTGCAGTATAAAACACAGACACTGCTCCATCCAGAATAGTTTTGGATTCTGGTCTGATATATATGTAACTGCTAGGGACATAAAAGAGTGTGATTACAATGAGGTGGGAATCACAGGTGGAGAAGGCCTTGCATCTCACACTGGCAGTCTGAATCTTCAGAATTGTATAAACTATGTTCACATAGAAGAGTAGAATTAACATGAAACAAATGACCAATACAGGTCCGATTTCTACAATGGCCACCTGCTCATTGATAGAGGCACCACACATGTCAGTCTCAAAACTGCAAGGATGTCAAAAATAAAAGTTAGTAACCTCATTGGCCTACAGTAGGGCAGATGAAAGTTCAGCGTTCTGGATAGATTCATGGATGGAAACAACCTCCTAAGTCACAGCAACTACCGCACTGTAGCACTGTAGCACTGTTGTGTTATTCATCAATTTGCTTGAGAGGGCACCAGTAAAGTCTCCATTGTGAGACTTGTTATTACTGTTTTTGGCATATCGAATACACCATGGGGAGCTTGCCAGGCTTTGCTGTGTGGGAGGGATACTCTTGGTAGCTTGCTGGGCTCTCCAAGAGGGACACAACAACTACTATAGTGCATAATCTCCTGTTCACGAGATGCGGTAACACAGAGACCAAGCAGATAGCCAGGTACCTGTCATAGGCCATCAAAGTGAAGAGGAAACACTAAGTACTGCCCAGAAGATTAGTAACAAAATTCAGAGCCGCACAACCACCAAAGGAGATTTCCTTGCTGCAGGAGTGAAGCTGAGAACAAGTTAAAAAGGTAAAGGCCCTCCCGTTGATCGTCGATTTGCTCGAGCGGGCCCAGTAACGTCTCCATTGGAGACTTTGTTGTTACTGTGTCTGGCATATCGAATACTCTCGGTAGCTTGCCGGGCTCTCCGAGAGGGGCGGAGGAATCGAACTCGGGTCGGCCATGTTGGCTGCTTGTAAGGCGAACGCCCTACCTCTGATTGAAATGTCCAACCCCCGGGCCAGGATGTCTTCAAAGGGGCAACTTGGAGGGCTGTGAGTTGAGTTTTCCTTCCCGCCCCAACAGAGTCCCAGCAGCTGAAAACCTCCAGACTCCAACCTCTGCCATGATCACGGCTGCTTTCTATGGGCTTGGACGAGCCTTACCCATGAGAGAATTTGCAGAAAAACCCAGGTATGCAGGACCCATGATTGAAATCTCTAAGCTTGTTTGCAGTGGGAATGGGCCTCATCCCCCCATCTCCCAAGTTTACCAGTATCTTGGCAGTCACACCCACAAACTGCCCCTGGTGCCATATAATCCTATCAATGGCCATAATCCAGAGACTTGGAAATAAAGCTCCCCAAAGAGAGTGACATAGACCTCACACTTGAGTGAACCTGCTATACAATACTATTCTGTCACTGTCACTGTCATTGTCCTCCTGTTGTTCATCGATTTGCTCGAACAAGCCCAGCAATGTCTCCATTGTGACAATTGTTACTGTGTTTGGCATATCGAATACGTCAGGGGTAGCTTGCCAGGCTTTGCCGTGCGGGCGAGATACTCTTGGTAGCTCGCCAGGCTCTCCAAGAGGGGCAGAGAATTTTATAATTCCTGGACCTCTCATACTCTACACCACTGATGTACCAAGAGTAGCACACAGTATTCGATGTAGGATGTCATTGGTTTGTGCTTTCTCCTCTGCCACAAGGAGTTTAGGTTTACTGAGTTATACCCATCACAATGCTCCCGAAGCACTCCCATTTCCTCAGTATTCATCTTTAACTTCTCTGTGCTCTGCTTTTTCTACCTGTTACTCACTTATTTTCCCTAAGCAGTACTTGTAAAATCAAATTCCTCAGAAATCTCTGATTTTGTATTTGTAAGCAAATATTGCTTTTCTCCTTCCCTTATGTACTTTTGCGTAGCTTACCATATGTAGTTTACTATATGTCTTTTTTATATAGACACAGGAAGGCAGTTAATGACATACTTTTGTAAGTTGGGAGTTAATTGACTTCAAATAATATTCACTCCTAAGCATCTGTTTACTTGACTTAAATCTCAGTTGCCCTTAGTTTCTAGCACCCCAAAAGCAGGGTCCCAGTGAAGGGACTGGATGGACCCCGGGCAAGCCGTGAGCTACCCTGTCATCAAAATTGGCCAGGCCAATTGCCATAACACTATAAATTGAGAGCACGGTCATGGATGGACAAACTCTGTAATGATCCAAAGAGAAACAACTGGATAAGGACCCTGCGTAGGGTTAAGAAGGGCTATCTGGCCTGAGCACTATAGTCTGAGATTATAGGGAGATGTCCCCAGGAGACCTACCCTATAAGCTTAATGTATCTCTTACTGTGTCCATACAAAATGACTAATATTAAGAAGTAGAATTAAGATGAATGTTTAAACAGTTGTTGTACTAAGGAGAGGAGAAACACACCCCTAGATGATATTTTGCCCTTGAGCACATCTCCTAGCTGCAGGACATCTTTGTCTTATCTTAGAAGCACTTCTCTCAGAAGGAAGGGCTTTAATCTGTTGATTGTGCTACCTGACCTAGGTGTACTTGCTACCTCCAATGCTTGGAGCTTGGTTGCAAGACCAAGGCTGTGAGGTGGAGCATGGAGAGACTAGTATGGAGGATAGGAGGAGATGGAAATTACAGGCAGTGTGAGACTGGAATGGGGCACTTAGTGATACTGGAGCAGGTGCATGGGGAGAATGGAATAAACAGCAACTGACCACCAACCAGCCTGGTGGCTCTGTTCTCCCCTTCATGAATCTGCTGACTGTGGCGGCAGGCCAGGGTGGGAAAGTGGCTCATGGCCACTGAATGCATGTGGCGGGTGAGAGAGACCACGCCACCACTTACTTATTTTGTGATTATACATACGGTGATACAGCTGAGGTTAATTGAATTTTTCTCTTTTTATTTAAAAAAAAACTAGATGTGACTTTGGGGTCTGAAGGCATCTCTACAGTGTGTTGCTTGGGTTGTTCTTTTCTGAGATATTTATTTCTGAGTGTCTGGATCATAGCCAGAGCTTATATGGCGTCAAAGGCAGTTTCTGGGTGTGACTGGCAGGTTACCAGAAATACAGGGAGATACAGGGAGGTTGTCCATTCCAAACTCCATGTGAGCCTGGGGATTTCCATCACAAGTACCGCATAACTGGGTTTTTCAGCAGATTCACTCATGGATGAGGCTCATCTGAGCTTGTGAAAGTCTTCTGTGAGTATGGTGTCAGTTGAGTTCTGGAGCTTTTTGGCTGCCTAGGCTCTGTTGGGGAAGGTGGGGGATTCACCTGTCTCCCTCTGGGTTGCTCCCAATGAGACAGCCTGGATTGGGGTACAAAGGCATCTACATGGTGTGTTACCTCTCTTTTTCCTTTGGAAATATTATATTTAATTATTAGACAATATCCTGGAGGAAATATTTTATATTATAAAAAGATAAATATTTTGTAGCATATTTTAATACATTTACAAGGGTATATTTAATATGTGGGCTGGAGTGATAGCACAGCGGTAGGGCATTTGCCTTGCACGCAGCCAACATGGCCGACCCAAGTTTGATTCCTCTGCCCCTCTCGGAGAGCCCGGCAAGCTACCGAGAGTATCTTGCCCGCACGGCAGAGCCTGGCAAGCTCCCCGTGACGTATTCAATATGCCAAACACAGTAACAACAAAGTCTCCAATAGAGATGTTACTGGGCCTGCTCAAGCAAATCGATGATCAACGGGAGGGCCTTTACCTTTTACCTTTATTTAATATGTACTTATGCTAGATATACATTTTAGTATAAACATTTTATATGATAAAATATATCTATACTGTAGTATATTCTTAAATGTATACTTATTATATATTTATACTGCAGTTTATTTTAGTATATGTAGAAATATTTTAATTATAAAAAGATAACATACTGTAGTATATTTTACAAGGTGATTGAGGTACAGTGCAATAATAATTACTTGCTTTAATGCTGTATTTGTTTTGGAAGTTGTAGATTGGGAGAAAAAATCCAAGCCTGTTTTTATTTTTTTATTATGCTTCTTTTGTATTTATTCCATGAGAAACATCCTTAATTATATATATAATATATATATATATATTTATATATATTTGTAGGTGTACTGCTATTCAGCCACTGATTAGCTGATTGAATTGGGCATGAACTCCACCTTAATTTTTTTAAAATTTTATTTTTTGTCTTTTTATATTTATTTACTGAATCACCATGGGAAAAGTCACTAAGCTTTCAGGTTTAAGTCTCAGTCATACAATGATCAAACACCTTTCCCCTCACCAGTACTCATTTTTCACCACCAAGAACCCCAGTATACCCTCCCTCCCACCCCTCCAAATGCCTGTGAGGCAGATGATTTCCACCCAACTCTTCTCTACATTGATTACATTCACTATTTCGACAAAAGATGCACAATTATTGTTTAGAATTTCACTCCAAACAATCAGAATTGCTGAAAAGGCATTGTGAAATATTTTGTTTTCTATAGCTGGTTATGAGAATCATATAATGTCATGCGGCCACAATTTTGGATTTCTGCAAATAGCCAGATAATTACGAGATTGGTTTCTGTGTGTCTGGTGTTATGGCCGTGCTGGAGAGCCGCTTGTGGGGGGCAACTCGTGACCTCGGTAGGGCGTGAAGGACGAGCCGGTACCGCCCTCCTTCCCATGAGACTGAAGTTGCCCCATCAATGCCGGCTCATACCTGGCTTTCCAATAAGCTCTGAGGTGGTGGCCACCTTGCTGCCAGTGGGGAAAAGGCAGAAGGGAGCAACACCCTTTCCCTCCTGGGGAGGCATGGCACCGTAGTTTAACGCATGTTCCATTCACTTTTCTGCCTTAAGCTTCCAGGCTCTGGATTAAGTCCTTTTGCCTCTGGAGCCATAGCTGTGCCAGAGAGCCGCTCGTGGGGGGCAACTTGTGACCTCGGTAGGGCGTGAAGGACAAGCCGTTACCGTCCCCCTTTCCATGAGACTGCAGTTGCCCCGTCACCGCCGGCTCATACCTGGCTTTCCAATAAGCTCTAAGCGGGCGGCCATCTTGTACGCAATCCAGATGCATTTCTGCCAAAAGCCGCTGGGTTTCAAGATTTATTTTTGAGTCTCCAGTATCATGGCCATTAATCAGCTTGATCAGGAGCCAGAGAGGCCATTTGTAGGCAGCGACTCAGGGTCTCGTTGGGATGGGGAGAAAGAGTCGACTCCACCCCCATGTGGTGAGGCCCCGTGTGTCTTGTCACTGCAGGCCCAAACCTGACTGTCCAGTGACATTTGGAGGATGGTGGTCACCAGGCCTCCAGGGGCAACAGGCCAAGGCACAAAACCTATTCCCACCTGGAGTGGCCCAACGCCAGTAACCTACTGCATGAACAGGACGCATTTCTGCCAAAAGCTGTTGGGTTCCGAGATTTGCTTCTGAGTCTCTGGGATCATGGCCATTAAGCAGTTCAATCAGGAACCAGAGAGGCCATGCCTCCAATTATATGGCTGAGCCGGAGGTGGTTTGTGGGTGTGTCTCCCACATACCTAACTTTTGGCCGTTTACTTTCTTGGTAAACTTTGCCCCAAGTTTTTGGGGTCTAGCCAAAGGCACAGCAGCAATTTTGGGGCATCTGAAAGTCTGACGTTGCCATCAGGCTGCTTTTGGGTCACACCTAGCAGTGCTCAGGGCTTACTCCTGGCTCTGCACTTAGGGATAACTCTTGGCAGTAGTCAGGGGACCATATGTGGGGCTGGGGATGAAATCCAGGTTGGTAAGTGCAAAGCAAGCACTCTACCCCTTGTACTATGGCTCTGGTCACAATTAATGCATATTTGTTAAACTGTTGGCTGACTAGTGTTGACTGATTAAATCAATTTTTACAACTCCCACTATTCTTTTGTCTTATCCCTTTGTGATCATATTTCTCACATGTTATTTCAGAGAAATAGCAGGAACAATTGGTCTCATAACTCAGCAACTGAGTCTGATATCAGTGTAAACAAACCTAAGGCATCAATTTATGCTTTTTTTGGCTCTTGAGTGTTATTAAATTTATTGATTTTAAGAAACTTTTAACTTGATTTAAAGAAGGCCTTTGATTCTGTTGAGACCGAAGCGGTCATTAAAGCCCTAGCCAATCAGGGCATTCAAGCCCAATACATCAAGATCCTCCGTGAGCTGTATTGCGGATTCACTACCAGGATCTCACCATTCTACAAAGAAGTGATCGTTGATGTCAAGAGAGGGGTGCGGCAGGGTGATACCATTTCACCGAAACTCTTCAGTGCCACCCTCGAGAACATCATGCGACGACTGGAATGGGAAGGAATGGGAGTGAAGATAGATGGTCGGCAACTACACCACCTCCGCTTTGCTGATGACATTGTTTTAATAACACCAAACATCAGCCAAGCAGCACAAATGCTGGCTGACTTTGACCGTGAGTGTGGAAAGGTAGGACTACAGCCTCGTTCCTGATGCCCCATTCGCTCTCAACGGAACGACCATCTCCGAATGCAACAGCTATGTGTACCTAGGTCGAGAAGTCAACATGACAAATGACCTGGCACCCGAGCTGCGCAGGAGGAAGAGAGTGGCTTGGAACGCCTACAAGAACGTCGAAGAAATAGCTAAGAGGACGAAGAACCTCTGGCTCCGGGCACAGCTCTTTGATTCCACTATTCTTCCTACATTAACATATGCCTCAGAGACCTGGGCCCTACGCAAACAGGATGAGAATGCTATTCAGGTCTCCCAAAGAAGAATAGAAAGAGCTATGCTTGGAATATCACGTTTCACTCAAATGAGAGAAAGAATCCGGAGTTCCGACATCCATCGACGATCAAGAATCAGGGACGCTGTCTCATTTGCCAAGGTGTCAAAAATCAGATGGGCTGTTCATGTAATGAGATTTAAAGACGACCGCTGAACTAGAGCTGTTACTGACTGGATTCCACGGGATGTCAAAAGACGGCGTGGCCGCCCACCTACCAGATGGTCAGACTTCTTCGTCAAGATCATGAACGATCGGTTTGAAGCTCTTCATGTTCCCAGAGCGAACAGATGCCAGTGGGCTACACTAGCACGCGACAGGGACAAATGGAGACAGGTTACTGGCGCCCGCTCGAGCAAATCGACGACTAAGAGGAAGTTAAGTGTTAAGTGATTAAGTGAAGAAATTTTAAATAGTTTGCACTTATTTTGAGGGGTGCACACTCAGCTGTGTTCTGGTCTTGCTCCTGGTTTTGGGTTGAACGTCATTTTTTTTTAAAAGCAAGGCAAATGCCCTACCCACCGTGCTACTGCTCCAGTCCCTGAACATCACTTCTAATAGGGCTCTGGGGACTATTGATGATGCCAGGAATTAAATTGGGGTCAGACTCATGCAAAATATGTGCCTTATCCCTTATACTATTTCTCTGCCCTTAGGAGTATGTTTTATTTTTAGGTTATTTTTGTCTTTGACAAATGAGTTCTCAAAAAATCCTTTAAAGTGGACTGGAGAGATGATATAGTGGATAGGCAGCTTGCCTTGCATGTGGCCAACTAGGTTTGAGCCACAGCAAGCCATTTGGCCATGAGCCCACCAGGAGTGATTTCTGAGTACAGAGCCAGGAATGACCACTGAACACCATTGGGTGTGGCACCCCAAATCCTTTAAAGATATTACAATTTATTTAAATTGTATTTATTTATTGTATTATATTTATTTATATATTTATTTATTATAAATTGTATTTATTCAAAGATATTACTATGAGTTTTTTGTTTCAGAGCTTTTTGTTTCCTCCTCTCAGTAAAGTTTTAGGTACTTCTATCTATTGATTATATTAAATCATCTTAAAATTTTGGGGGGGCGACGCCCAGATGTGCTCTGGGAATAGTCTTGGCTCTACACTCAGAAATTACTCCTGGCAATGATTGGGATGGGATACGAAGGATCAAACTTGAGTTGGACAGGTACAAGGCAAATTCCCCCATCTATTGTACCACTGCTCTGGCCTTAAGTCATCTTAAAAATTTTTAAGAAATATCTAAAATTATATACAAGTTTAATTGGATAGATAGGTAAATATTTACATATCATTCCACCAGTTAGTCTGATAAGAATCTTTTATAAACTCTAATTTCAGATGCATTTTATATTTATTCATATTAAAATATTGATATTCTGCTATTGTTAACAAATGAATTTATATTGGCTATAGGATCCATTAATAAGTAGATTTCTGGATTTCTGGAGCTCTGTATCTTTCCTTCAAATCTGAATGATACAAATAGAATATTCTTTTTGTTGCTATTTTAATGTCACACCCAGCAGTGGTCAGGGCTTACTCCTGGCTCTGAACTTGGGGATCACTTTTGGTAAAGCTCAGGGGTTCGTATGAGGTGCCAAGGATAGAACCCAGGTGGGCCATGTGCAAGGCAAACATTTTACCCATTGTACTATTGCTCTGGTCCCAAACTATTATATTCTTGGCGACATGTTCATTTCACTGAGTTTTGTACTATATTCCTCCATTCTCATCTTGTGCAGAGTCTTATTTGATAGATCTGTGAATCCTTATTCACAACAGGTATGAAATACTAAGGCTGAGACATCTGAGACATATCTGAGACATGGACGAACACTCTTGTTTGTTGTTTTTTTTTCTTTCTGGGTCACACCCGGTGATGCACAGGGGTTACTCCTGGCTCTGCACTCAGGAATTACTCCTGGCAGTGCTCAGGGGACAATATGGGATGCTGGGAATTGAACACAGGTCGGCTGCATGCAAGGCAAACACCCTACCTGCTGTGCTCCAGCCCCCTCTTGTTTGCTGTTAAGAACAGACTCAGACTAAGTCTTTTTAGGTCATTATCAACGGAGTAGTGAGGTAAAACAGGGAAAATGAACAGATTTGGTTAAAATAGTGGTGCTGGAACCCATATTTTATTGCTCTGATTATGTCATGAGTGTCATTTCCCTATTAAAAAAAGTACTGGCTTAAGGTAAACAACATTAGGAGTCTGGTTAATACGGGGTTAAGGAGTTTTGCCTGAATGTGATCCTACCTGTGTTAGATCCTGGGAATTGCATGTGGTTCCTGAGCACCAGCAGGAAGGATCTCTGAGCATAGAGCTAGTAATAAACCCTGAGCACTCTTGCATATGGCCCACAAAGACAATAAAACAGAAGCAAAAAAAAAAAAAAGAAAGAAAAAAGAGGAGGAAAGAGTGGAAAGAAAAATGATTAATTTCAATCTTCAAGTGAGATGATCTACTGTTGCCTATCACTAGGAAAGAAAGGGTTGAGTAAACTATATCTGACTCTTATCCTGTCAATATTTACAGGATAAGGTGATACTAATGCATTATTTATTGACTTTACATATTCTTCCAAATAGAGGTTAATTCTTTAAATTTATTTTTCTCAATTCAACGATGGAAGACATCAATTTGGAAAAAAGGTACACTTGATTTAAATTAATATGGTTAAAGTATTTAATTTCTGAGCCTGGAAATGAAGCTTTCTTCTATATAAAATTGATCTGCCTTAGACCTGCTTCCTTTCTTGGACTCACATTATGGCTGCAGAAAAAACCTGGAGAATTCTGGGTTTCCTAGAGAAGATTGGTGCAGGAAATAGTCCTTCAGAGAAGCCTCTGGCTTTGGGTGCTTATGGTTATTGGATCTCTGCTCTACTAAAGAAATACAATCAACTAGGGGTTAACAGTCACTATTGAATACTCAAATCTGTGGTGAAGGCTGTTTGTAGACCATGATTTCTCTGTTTAAGTGTCTTAAATTTTACATCACTTATGTTATTGACTAGATGTTCTTCGAGTGAGCTCTGTAAAAAATACTCAAGAGATTGATAGAAAACTATTCATCCCTTGGGAAGTCTACCTTAAAATATTTCCCCCACGAAAGTTTTAGTCCCAGGAGCCTCATTATTTCTTGTTTTGGCAGAAAACAGGGACTCTTTTTGCATATTAAGTGTGAAGAACAACATGTTATTTTTGTTGATCTATAATTTCTTTGATTCATTTTTTTGTACTGTTGTGGAATCACTTGTTGTCCCATATTATACTCAAAAATGTACTGCAAATGTATGTTAGTGTCAATAATTGAACTTCCCTACCTCCATGTCATAAATCTCTGGAGAATGAAAAAAATTACTAAATTTAAGGTTAGTTGAAGGAATTTAGTGCATTTCAAATCTTGATGATTCCATCATCTTTATGACAGTGGAGTAAGAGGATGTCTTTCAACTAATTGTTGGCAAGTTCTTTGGATACTACTTTGCTTTGTTAGCTATGGCAGTCTGCTAGCTTTTGTGGAGTTGAGAATCGTCTATGAAATTTTGGGTTCATTTGCTCCTCCAATCTGATTTGGAATTGGTAGTGTGCTAACGTTGGATTGTACTGGTTTATCATAGCTTTCCATTAAACTTTTAAATATTTGATGTGCTTTCATTAGACTTGAAGTTAATTTTAAATATAAAATTGCTATTTAATATATATTTTCAATCAAATTATAATGAAAAGTTAATAATATTCAAAATTGATAATTTTCTTATTATTTTAGGATGTTTTGTATGTATCTATGCTTTTGTTCACTTTTATCATAGGGTGGATGTACTATGTAATGATGCCAAATTTGATAAAGTGATATCAGTGGAAAGCTTGAATTAACTGTGATGAGATTATTTAATCTTAAAAATTAGAAACAGTTCAGACCAGGCCTTTTTTGTGGACTGAGTTAGGGAATGTTGTTTTTATTTTTATTTATTTATTTATTTGTTCACACCCAGCAGTACTCAGGGTTTACTTCAGGCTCTGCCCTCCTGGTGAGGCTTGGGGGTCCATATGGGGTGCTGGGAATGGAACCTAGGTTGGCTAAATGCAAGACACTCTACCTGCTGTATTGTCACTCTTGTCCCGGAATCTTGTTTTTAGACATTTACCAGAATGCTGCTGGTTGGAATCAAGAGTCCTGCATTCTCTGGTCTGGAAATCTCTACATGTTTTTTTTTTTCTTTTTGGGTCACACCCAGCGATGCTCAGGGGTTACTCCTGACTCATGCACTCAGGAATTACTCCTGGCAGTACTTGGGGGACCATATGGGATGTCAGGGATTGAACCCGGGTCAGCTGCATGCAAGGCAAATGCCCTACCCGCTGTACTATCGCTCTGGCCTCAACTCTCTATATGCTTTAAGCACTTTCTTTGACTCCCACCTGCCAAATAAAAGCCATGATTTTTAATACTTCTTTTTTATGGCAAAACATAGATTCTGTGATTCACCACATCCAGGCACTGAAAATCAGTTTCATGCTTTTATATACTGTGCCGTTAGTTGGTAGTCAGAGTAAACCTAAAGATCTGCAGAGTCTCTCTATTCACTCCCTCAGAAACTGGTAATTTTCTCTGGCAATCTTTGATTTTCAAACAGTGCTAACTATTCCACCTGATCTCAAGTTCCATAGTATCTTTATCTCAAATTCCATAGTATCTCTGCTGACCTTTAATCCTCAATCAAATCAAAACGGGCAGGAATAAGATTTTTCTGATTTCATTCAAATTCCGTGTAAGACTATAGCATAAAATTTCTTCATTCAATCTGCTGTGCATAATTTTGTGTTAGAGGTAAATTTTAGAAAATCTTTTTCTTTTCTGATATATTGACTTTTAAGTAGCTGCTGCCACCATTAAAATATATTTTTATCTCAGAAGCTAAATGATACATTTTTAAATTGTTTTTACTATGATGTCTTTATTATAATATTTAATTGAGATGTTCCCATTTCCATATCTAAAGCATAACATTTTGTTGCTGTGAGTGGCTAGGGATAAGGTCATGTTCATAGACACGTCAATAATAGAGCATATCAACTTTTGGAAATAAATTACTTTGTTTCAGAGATAAAGCTATATGGAAATGTTATAAAGCTGTGTTTTTTTTTCTTTTTGGGTCACACCCCGTGATGCACAGGGGTTATTCCTGGCTCTGCACTCTGCACTCTTACTCCTGGCAGTGTTCAGAGGATCATATGGGATGCTGGGAATCTAACCCGGGTCGGCCACGTGCAAGGCAAATGCCCTACCCGCTGTGCTATCTCTCCAGGCCCTAAAGCTGTGTTTTTCTAATGGCTGACTGTAGCTGTTGTGCAGTATAATGTCTTACCACCCTTTGTGACATTAAATCAGCAGGGACTTTCATTGAGTGAATTCTATTTCAGGAATCTTCATGCTGTTGTACAAATATGCCCATTCCCGTCATTACCCTCCTTTTGTGCTAAGTCCAAGAATTCATTCCTGAGATAAGCAGTTTCAGTACTCTCTAGCAGAGAAAAATCAGATGCTGGTTCTTTTATTGAAAAGACTGTGTTCTTGAGCCATATGGTGTCATTGGTGTCAAGAAGATTGTTTAAAATCTTTGTCTCAATACCACAGATCAAAGTTCATTGGTGGGGGATGATTCTGACTCTGCATGAGAAAAGACAGCAGTGACACCCAAGGACAGTAGATACAAGGGCCAGTAAGATTGCTCCATATTTGTAAGCCTGCCTCATGAGCAGGGGGAGCTGGGGGAGAAGGCATCTGGAATAGAGAAAGGATCACTAAGAAAATGATGGTTGGAGGAATCGGTCGGGATGGGAGATGTGTGCTGAAAGCAGATAAAGGACCAAATATGGCAACCTTTCAGTATCTGTATTGCAAATCATAATGCCCAAAAGAGAGTATGGGGAATATTGTGTGCCATGGAGGCAGTGGGATGGTGGGAAAGGGGGATATACTAGGGATATTGGTGGTGAGGAATGTGCACTGGTGGAGGCATGGGTGTTTGATCATTGTGTGATTGTAACTCAAACATGAAAGCTTGTAACTATATCGTATGATGATTCAATAAAGTTAAAAAAAAAGAAGAAAAAACAGAAATGAAGATTCAAAATCTCACTAGGAGACGGGACCCCAAAAGAATCATATGTACAAGGGCTCAATTTAAAAATTTTTTAATTATATGTTTAATAATTTAACTTTAGCAAAATTATCCAAAATCTGTCAATATTGCTATAAATGATTAAATAAAACCACAGCTTTGGCTTGGGATGTAGTTCATGGTTGATCAGTTGCTTGGCATGTATGAGGCCCTGGGTTTGATCCCTGAGACCACAAGACAACTTCCCTATAGCTTTATTGAGGTAAATCACATGCCTCACAGTTTATACTTTTCAACAATACAATTGATTAGTTCTCTGAGCATTTACAAAGTTGCATTTCTATCTCACTAATGCCCAACTCTTCAATTTAAGAAGAAATTCCATGCTCATTAGTAGTTTTACTTCATCTTCTTTCCTTATTCCTGGACTGCTTCAATATTTAATTTGCATAGATTGCTTTTATTGGACATTTGAAATCCTTGGAATCTATATTCTATGGCTTTTTGTGCATGTGTACTCTTTTGGAGGCTATATGCTGTAGCTTTTATGACTTTTATGTCCCTTTTATACTGACTGTTATTCAATTATGGATTTATTGTATTTTAGTTGATGTGATAGTATAAACTATTCATGGACTGAATAAAGACTCTTTAATATTGGATGATCTCAAAACTGCAGGCCAATTCATCCTGTGAATTTTTATTTTCCCATTTTTTCAAATGTATTTAGGTTCATAGTGGGACAACAAGCACAAAAAAAAATTAGAAAGGTGCCTATTATCTGAATGAGGGATCCTACACTAATAAAATGTCATAATGTGTGTGTAATAACATGTATGTTACTGTAAAGGTTCAGTGCTCATGAAAACTATGAGAATGAGTCTAAAAATCTCTTAGCAAGTACTGAATGGTAAATGGAAATAAACTATAAATACAAAATATTTTAACTTAACATTTGGAGTTTTTTTTTAATACAGTATGCTGTCATTACATTCAATTTAATGACTTTCCCCCATCCCACCACCATGAGAGTGTCCCTGTTGACCACTGAGCCCAATACTCCTTACTGTCATTTGATCCATCATAGAAAGAGTCATATATAGCAAGGAAGAGAAATAACAAAGAGAAATGGTTTTCCTTTGTAAAGATCTCTGTTATTGTAGGGGCTGGAGAGTTAACTCAACAGATTGGAATGCACGTTTTTATTTTTATTTTTTCAATGTATTAATTGAATTTTATTGCATCTTGAAAATTCAGGGCTCAGATAGATAGTACAGGGGTTAACGAATTGGTCTTACACCACCCACCTGGATCTAGCCCAGCATCATATATGTTCCCCCAAGCCCCACCAGGATTGGTGGTCCATGAAGAAGTGTATGTTTTAGCATGCAGAGGTCTAGGTTTGATCCCTGACACTGTGTGGTCCTGACACGAGGCATATCCTTGAGCCATCCCCTACAAACTCTGTTGTAGAAAAGACATGATTTAGAAAAAATACTCTGGGAAGAAATAAGTATGGCAATAAGGTCAGAATTATTTATGGATAAAAGCACCTACTCAATAAAACTAAAAACATGATATCTAAGTTACATCCACTAAACTTTGTAATCCGCCTGTCAAGGTGGCATGTGGGGGATGGAGAGAGAAGGAGGAATGGAATATGGGAACACTGGTGGAAGGAAGTTAGTAATGACGGTGAGATTGGTGTTGAAATATTATATGCCTAAAATTCAACTATCAAAAACTTTGTAAAGCATGGTTCTTAAATAAAAAATTTATGGATAAGGGCTGGGGAGATAGGTTAAGTGGTAGAGCACATTTAAAACCTGTATAAAAGTTAAGTTTGAGGCCAGAGCTAGTAGGATGCTTGCCTTGAACGTGGCTAATCCCTGGTTTGATTCTTGGCATCCCATATGGCCTCCTGAGCATAACTGGTAGTGATTCCTGAGTGCAGAGCCAGGAGTAACTCCTGAACACAGTCAGATATGTACCAAAAATGAGATCAAAACAAAATAACAGCAGCAACAATAACATCAACAGAGTTAAATTTGGTTCCAGGCACCATATATCTTTAATAATCTCTCTTACTAGAATTTCTATCTTTTATCTAACCTAGTAATTTCTTCCATTTTTCCTGGAAGGTATTGAATACTAGTTGTTGGAGAAAGTTTTTACCAGATGGTAGTGGATTATGTTTTAAAAATCACTATGGCAGTCACCCCCACAAGCCGCCTCTGGTGCCATATAATTTCATCAATGGCATGGTCCAGAAACTCAACAATAAATCTCTCTGAAGAGAGCATAGAATAATATATACAATAATATATAATATGCATGTTCTCTTCAGAGAGATTTATTGTATATTTATATATTTTATTGTTTCTTTATATATAATATAGATAATTATAATCATATATAATATATGCAATATATTATATATAAAATATATTTATGCCACCAACCCCTCACCAGGCTGTTTCATTCGGGGCAGCCTGGAGTGGGGCAGGTGAGGTCCTCTCTCTGCCCCAACGGAGTCAGCCCTGGCAGCTGGAAACCTCCAGAATGCAACTGTTGCCATGCTCACAGCCACTCTCCACATGCTCGGACAGGCCTCACCCAGGAATGAACCTATATCTTGTACTTTACACCACCGATATACCAAGAGTATCACACAACAGTTGATGGGGTTTAAAGTAGAAGGCAACCAGTCTTAGGGGAAAATACATTTATATATATACATATATATCCTGTATAAAATCTGTATAACTTTTTTTTTCTTTTTGGATCACACCTAGCTATGCTCAGGGGTTACTCCTGGCTCATGCACTCAGGAATTACTCCTGATGGTGCTCAGGGGACCATATGGGATGCTGGGAATCGAATCTGGGTTGGCTGCATGCAAGGCAAACACCCAACCTGTGCTATCGCTCCAGCCCCAAAGTCTGTATAACCTTTAACAACATGTTAGTAATCTCTTATAGAAGGGCTCATGGGTGAAATCCAGCAATCTCCACACACTTTTCTCTAAGAAACCTTTTTTGGATTATTTTAAGGGGATTATTCATAACAATAAATACAAATGAAATTATTTTGGCACTGCTTTTGGGGGCAGGGTTTGGGGTTCAGGATGGAAACATTTGAAATATGGTGGTGGGAATGTGTAATGGTGGTGGGATTGGTGTTCAAATATTAAATGTAATCAAGTATTGTGAAAACTTTATAAAAATAAAATAATTAAAAATTAAAATCACTATGGTCAAATCAGCAAATTTGGGAGAGGGTAGGGATGTCTTAGATATTGTATATTGGTACCAGATATTTTTATTATTTATTCATTTATTTATTTATTTATTTATATTAGTGAAACACCATGAGGTACAGTTATAGACTTACAAATTTTTGTGCTTGGGTTTCAGTTATACAATGATCAAGTACCCATCCCTCCACCAGCGCCCATCCTCCACCACCACGGGTCCTAGCATCCCTCCCACCCTCCGTCCCCCCATCCCACCCTGCCTCTGTGGGAGAGCATTCCCTTTTGTTCTCGCTCTCTCCTTTTGGGTCCTGTGGTTTGCAAGAGAGGCTTTGAGTGGCAATCGTGTTTGGTCTATAGTCTACTTTCAACATGCTTCTCCCATCCTGGGAGGATCCTCCCAACACCCTTTATTTGGTACTCCCTTATCTGAGCTTCCTTTTCCCCTAGCACGTGTGGCTGGCCTCCAAGCCATGGAGCAAAATTCCTGGTACCAGATTTTTTTGACTTTGAACTGCATGTTAAGTGGTCTGAATTTATTCTACAAATTATTGGAAAATTCTATAGATTCTATGTTTTAGAGGGGTAATTTTGGTTACAATATCATTAATGTGGAAGAGGATGGAAGGAGTGGAAGCAGGAGAGACATTATGAAGGCTCAGAGACCAGAATTAGGTCTCTTAACACTGAGGAAGAACAAAGAACAGGAAAGAAACATAAGTGATGCAGAATTTTCAAGTTTAAGTGCTTGGGAATGGGATAGTGGTGAGTAATGAAGAATCACAAAATGAAAGAAAATGTAAAAGGGGCTTCGATAGAATTATGGCATTTTTATTCCTTAAATATTTCAGGGTAGGACCTGAGAGACGGTACAGAGGTTAGGTTCTTGTCTTGCATGTGTCTGATTCCATTTAATCTCAAGCACTGCCAGGAGTAACCCTTGAGCACAAAGCTAGGAGTAGTATCTGAACAGTGTTGGATATGGCAAAAATCTCACCACCAAAAAAAATTCCCTGCATAATATACCACCAAAGTTTATCACACTCTCCTTCAATTCAACCTTTGGTATTGGAACTGATTGAAGTGATGCATCCATTTATTCCAAACAAATAACAAAAACAATTTAAAACAAGTTAATGCGATGGACAGCTTATAGATCTAAATATGTTGGACGTTTTATTTAAATAGAATTAAAGTTATCCTGTTAAGCACCACCAATTTATTGCCCGTTTGCCACTTGCAGCAGTAGCTTAAACGCGTGCTAGCCACAGTGATGTAGGTAGTCTTTGAGTCTGTCGTTAGTTATTTTCATTTGTGACCCCACAGCCTGTTGTTATTCTCTTCAGAGCCGATTTCACATCTTGATTCCTTAGTGTGTAAATGAGGGGGTTCAGTAATGGTGTGACAACTGTGTAAAACACAGCCACTGCCCCATCCAGGGGACTCTTGGATCCAGCCCGAAGGTATATGAAAATACAGGGTACATAGTAGATTGTGACCACTGTCAGGTGGGAGCCACAAGTGGAGAAGGCCCGGCGCCGCCCATCCGCAGTACTTATCTTCAGGATGGCATAAACTATGTTGGCATAGGAGAGCAGAATCAACATGAAGCAACTGGCAGCCACTACCCCAATGTCCACAAATGTCACCAACTCATTGACAGTTGTGTCAGCACAGGCCAGTCTCAATACTGCAGGGATATCACAGATAAAATAATCTACCTCATTGGGTCCACAGTAGGGCAAGCGGAAGGTCAGGGTGGCTTGGATAGAGCCGTGGATGGAACCAGCTATCCAAGCTCCAGCCACTAGGATGGTGCACAATCTTCCATTCATGAGCACAGGGTAACGGAGGGGCAAACATATGGCCAGATACCTGTCATAGGCCATCAAGGTGTAGAGGAAGCACTGTGTACTGCCCAGGAAGTGAAAGAAATATAACTGAGCCACACAACCACCATATGGGATTGCCTTGCTGGCTGGAGTAAAATCTAAAATTAGCCGAGGAACAATGACCGAGGACAGCCACATGTCCAGGAATGAGAGTACTCCCAGAAGAATGTACATGGGACGTGCATGGAGCTTTGGGTCAGCCCACACAGTGAGCAGAATGAGGAGGTTGCCCAGCTGAGTCAGGATGTAAATGATGAGAAAGACCAGGAAGAAGAGAATTTTCAGGTTTGGAGGATGAGCTAAACCCAGGAGAATGAATTCTGTCACCATGTTGTCCAAGGATGTATTTTTGTTTTTTCCCATCTGTTCCTAATCTGCTTAAATAAATGTTGAAGTCAGATGAAGTCAGACCAGTACAATACAATATGTGGAAGTGACAATATGAGGTTAGTCTGATGACTAATTCCTAAGAGTCAGGATATCTACAAAATATTAATTTTTTTAATAGAAGTGATGTTGGGTCAGTTCAAAGGTCTAGTAGGCATGCTTGTGTTCAATCCCCACCACTGATGGTTTACTGAGCACTGTCAGGAGTGACAAATGAGCAAAGGCAAGGAGTAGTCTTTAAGTACCAAAGGGTGTAGCTGCAAACCAAAGACAAAACCAAAAGAAAAAAAAAAAAAGAAAAGAGAAAGAAGTTATTCTGCCTTTATTTTGTTTACTTTGATGAGTCAAACTGTCCAGAGAATGTTAATTGGGACTAATTTAGAAGAGTTTTTTAGATTAAGGAACAGAAAGACACATCTAAAACTAAGCCTCTCCCCTTTTTTTTGCTTTTTAGGTCACACCTGGTAATGCACAGGGATTACTCCTGGCTCTGCACTCAGGAATCACTCCTGGCAGTGCTCGGGGGATCATATGTGATGCTGGGAATCGAACCCGGGTCAGTCACGTGCAAGGCAAATGCCCTACTTACTGTACTAAAGCTCCAGTCCCTCAAACCCCCTTTTCATCCCAAGAGCTGCTAAGGTTGAAGCACAGCAGTATGAAATATATACCTCACAATTTCCACATCTGTTGTCCCGTTACCATTCTTAGAATATCTCTTTTTTGCTGTGAGCTAAAATTCTATTTCTGCATCATAGCATGCACAAAATTTGGTCTTTATAAACCACTCTATTGCATCACAAGTTACTAATACCTCTTAATGTTTAGAAGCATAGACTCTTAAGGCTCTTATACAGCAAGTTCCAGCTTGATACTCATGCACTAGCTACCTTCTTTGCTTCTTGCACCTGGACTTTTGCTACAGGACTGAGTTTGTAGATCCTCATCTTCAAGAAGGCTTTCCTAATTCATGCATTTTATCCGAGCATGTGTAACACATTGCATGTAACATATTGCCATTGGTTAATTTATTATTTGTCCCCCCATTAGTCATCCTACTTAAACAGTAAGAATGACAATCATTTTTGGAATCACTGACTGACTGATTAAATGTATATCCACAAATCCTACTGACCTGACACTTTTTTTCATTTTCTTGATCTTATGTGTTTCACCCTAGAATCCCTTTAGCTGGCAAGGGGCTATCTAAACCTTATGCTATTTGAATCTAGCTTTATTGTAACAAATTCCAAAGATTTTTTATTGATTTCTATTGTTTATTGGCTTTTATTGTTGCCAAATGCCATTTATATTTATTGGTTGATTTATGTGGTCCATTGGCTTGGGAATAAATCTTTGTATAATTACATGAAAATTTTGTTATTTATTATAAGAAACTGGTTAATATAGTGCCTGACCATATTTCAGTGTATCATAAAACTCTGATACTAAAAGAATTTGAAGTACCTAGTTAAATTATAAGAAATGACAGAGACATGATGGACCACAGATACAACTCGAGGGCTAGCACTCGAAGGGCTAATCCTTTGCATCATGCATTAGCCCCTGAGAACTGTTGGCTGTGGGCCCAAAACCAAATATGAAAAAAAATGAAAAGAGAAAAAGAGAAAAGACAGAGGACAGAAGCATGTAATGTGCTTGTTTCACTCCTTTTGTTGAATAGGATAAGGATATTTTCTCCCCAAGCTGGGATTTGAGATGTCAATTATAAAATTATCTTTGTAATTTAAATTATTTCCAGAAAGCAATTAAAATGATAAAAATTTCATTATAAACACCATGCATTATTAGATTTAATAATTTAATTTCCATCAGAAAAGTTTTAAAAGAAACTTTGCCTTGACTATTTTCTAAAGTAGGTAATTTACATAATAATCTATACAATTTAGCAGCTATTAAAAATAATAATAATACCTAATATACCTGGTACTTTAGAGTCTATAGAATACACTGAGCATACTCTCTGCCATCAAACAATAAATCAATACCATATATTTTTACTGATTTAGTTTCAGGATGAGACGTCAATTTATTTGAAAATTTATAGAAAAAGGAGTTCTTAGACAAAAAAAATGCACACACTATACCATATACTTTATACTATAGTCTGCATGAAAATATACAGTATATAGCATAGCATATACTTATATATAACTAGTATTTTGTATATAGTATGAAAATATATTATACAGGAGAGAACTTTTTGGTATTATAAATATGTATAAAATATTAATGATGGGCCAAAGTAATTTTTTGTCATTACAGTCATACTACATCATTGTGATTTCAATAAGGTAAATGATATATTCCTAAAATGTATTTTCTTTTTTTCAGGGGGCGGTGATAGGGCCACAACTGATGGTGCTCAGGGCTTACTCCTGGTGGTGCTCAGGGAAACATAAGTGGTGCTGAGGGTCAAAGGAACAAGATAAATGCTATAGCATCAGAGCTATATTTTCTGCCCCAACATTTCTAAAATGTTTTATGAAAACAAATTGTGTGCCAAATCAGTTAAGATTGAAATTATTTGGATGATTTGCTTAATGCATCTGTATATTTAGTGAAAAAAATTCCCTTATTTCATCTACAGTGTCAGGCTGATTTCTCCCATTGTTTGGCATAAATCTGAAATCTGGTTCAGGCCTCTGCCAGGACCCTGGTAGGGGAAGACTCCTTTAACTTTGTACGTTCTGGATACCGTGACTGATAGGATGGGGTGGAGGTGTGATGAAGGGGCAGGCTACTTTTCCAGGCTGAGTCTGCAGAGAGGAGAATTTGACTCACAAGAGGTCTAAAGAAGGGCAATGTGTAGGAAAGAGCAGGGCAGAGTGAATTTCCAGAGAATAAATTTTGGACAGTGTTTGCAGAATGTTTAGATCTCTTGATGTGGGAGAGCAGTCTGGGGTCAGTAATGACAAAAATAAAGGCCATCCCCTACCCCCACCATGTATTGTCCTTACAGTTCTCTCTTCCTGCCTGTAGTTAATGTGTCCTTTTGTTTTAGGTTGTTTCTGCTTTTCAACTACTAGAATTTAGAATATTTAAAATATCCTAGGGAAGGGAAAATGGTTTAAAAATTATTCAGGGGCTGGAGTGATAGCACAGCGGGTAGGGCGTTTGCCTTGAACGCGGCTGACCCGGGTTTGATTCCAAGCATCCCATATTGTCTCCTGAGCACTGCCAGGAGTAATTCCTGAGTGCATGATCCAGGAGTAACCGCTGTGCACTGCTAGGTGTGACCCAAAAAGCAAAAAAAAAAAAAAAGTTAAAAGTTAAAAGTTAAAAAAAGTTATTCAATGAAAAAAATTTTAATTAATTACTCTGGTTAATTAGATAACCAAGATATTTTAAAATTTCCTCATTTTCATATTGTATCTAATGTTATGAAAATCATCTTGTAAAATGGTTGAAATTTAAGTAATGAAAACACATAAAACTGGCAAAAGGTCAAAATTCAAGATTTAAAAAAAGGTGTCATACAGTCCTTATTTAATAAGGACCCTGTGGCTCTAAAATAAAAAGGATTCAGTTTTCCAGTCATTATTCTGGAAAGTCTCTGGATAGGCTTTGGGGATCAGGGGGGTGAGGAAGATGTGAAACAGGTGGTGAAAGAAAGCTTCTAGAGAATTTTTTGAACTGTAGGTAAGCTCATAGGAGAGACGACTTTCTGTGCCCTTTCCCTCCTCCCCACCTTAGTTCAGTATTTCTCTTTAAATGCCTTTCATTTGGAGAGGCTCAGAGGAGGGGATCCTCTGTCCAGCTGTTTGATTTTTACAGAGGCTACTGGGATGTGCGCCATTAGGAAACACTGCATAATCCCGAGAGTGAGGAATGAAGACTGATGCAGTGTTGTCGGACACCCTAAGATCAGAGGAGTTCTATTTTGCCTAGGTACAAGACCTAGCCTAAATCTTTCTGGAACAAAAAAAGCCAACAAAACAAAACAAAAACAAAAACAAAACCTCTCTCCTTCACATTGGCTTATAGAGTTTGGTAGAACTTGAATTGAGTTTGGAGTAGCCTTGACGTTTTTGTCTGATTCCACAAGAGTATATTCTTTTCCTTCTCTCAGAGTTTAAAAACACTTGCCAAGGGGGATAGCAGGTGATTGTGCTTTGGTGAGGAAGGACACTGAGACAATGTGCTGAGGATGTGGTGTTGGAACATTGCATGTAAGAAACCTTATCATTAATAGTGACTAACATTTTTTTTTTTAACAAAGAACTTGCTGAAGGAAAGGTGCTTAGTAGACTCTTCACTGGAGAAAAGAATGGATTTAATCTCTCGCTATTTACACAATTACCAAAGAATCCTCAGGATTTCTGTGATCTATCATTGCCCAACTTTGCTTTCTATCTCTGCCTAAAGCAAAAGAGAACAAGAAAAATGAAAAATAGTGCTGAATATTTGGAGTCACTTTTCTGGACAAAATAAAGAATTCCCTGTTTGAAAAGAAGGATATTAATTCTTATAGCTTGGGAAAGAGTGAAAGAAGGCAGAAAAGAGACTGATGAAATTAACCTTTGGACAACACAATAGACAACTTTAGACTTCCAAGTTAGTCTGTGGCCCCATTCTGCCTGGTGCTGGTTTCAATACTTCCTTTCCACACTATTAAACTCACATGCAAGTTGTCGTGGATGAGACAGGCTGCCCTTGAAAGGAACAAAGAAAGCTGTTGTCTTCCCAGATGTAGTCCAGCTTAGTGTGAAAGCAGTGGGATCTATTTTTGGAAGACTTTAGGATTTCTTCACGTTTGTCTGGTAAATAAATTCTCAGAATTCCGAAGAACACCTGCTGTTTGGAGCTCAGTGTCCAGTGTGTAATTACTCTCGAGTAATATTTTATCTTGGTTTTCATCAGCCAAATTCTCTATAGCCACAAGACTTAATAAAACAAAACAAAACAAAACACCACTGTCAAGAGAGTTGAAGAAAAATTCTAACCTCAGGGACTTAATCTGACTCCATAGTATTTCCCTAATGAGATTGTAATACCCTCCCACCCTCCCCTCAAGTCCCCATTATTTTGCTTTGAGAGCAAACGAGTGAGCAAGCCACTGAGTAGGAACTGTTTCTTGATCTCTGGTAAAGGGGCTCTGGGGAAAAATGTCATCAGAGTAGTCACAGATGACCTCCTGCGATGTAGAGGCTTTGTGATGTCTCAACCCCCTTCTCTCCTCTAATACCCATCTGGGTTCTGCCCTCATCCCTTCTGGTTTTTGTTCGGAGCTCACCTAATCAGTGAGGTCTTATTTGACTCTCTTCTCATTTTATTCATTTATTTTAACATTCCGTCTTCTTCTATTTTTTCTCAGCAACACTTCAAACCGTCATACATGTTAGATTTACTTATTTGTTTTTGTCTCCCTACAGGAGAATGTAGCCTCTGTGAGACACGTGAATTTTGCTCACTGTAAAATTCTTACCAGCACTCTGCCTGGCTCTAAAAAAGAAGCTTTAGAAGGAATGACTAGGAGAAACTGAATATGTACTAAGCATTGTGGGCAGAAAAAAAAAGTTCTACTGGGGTCCAGAGAGATAGTACAGGTGATAGGCCATTTGCCTTGCATGTGACTGACCCAAGTTTGATCCCCAACACCCTTTATGGTCCCCTGAACTCCTCCAGGCACTGCCACTGCCTAAAAAACAGGAAAACTGTCCTTGTAAATATAATTCCATATTTAAAGTTATTAGGAGTTTGCTTTATATGTATATGTGTGTGCATATGCACACACATATGTATTTGTGTATATCTATGTATCTCTATATAGCCACACCTGGTGGTGCTCAGGGACTACTCCTGGCTCTGCACTCAGGAATCACTCCTGGTAGTGCTCGAGCACCAGATGATGGGAATCAAATGGGGATCAGCCAAACTCAAGGCAAGACAAGGCAAGTGCCTTAAGTCCTGTACTATATCTCTGGCTCCTATCAGAAATTAATTTGATATCAAACTGATTCACATAAATGCATTGGTATAGGAAGCATATGCCAGGGCAAGGAACTTTGGGTATTTGTATTCAAAGATTAATGTTAATCTGAGTAATAAATGAAGCAGGCTAGAATTAAGATGAAACTCCAAATGCTACAGACGTGTCCACCTGAACTAGACAAATACTATATGATTTTAAAGATTTCTTACTCACCAGAGAAAAAGAAGTGTGTGTGTGTGTGTGTGTGTGTGTGTGTGTGTGTGTGTGTGTGAAGTTGTAATGTTATATTTAGCCACTAGATGACAGTGTTATCTCTGTTAAAATCAAGTATGTTGTTTGCTACAGGATTAATTAGAAACAATAAATCCAAAGCGATCACAAGGAATGTAAATTTCATAGGCTAATGTTCTGTTTGTGGAGATTCCATTAATTTGGAAGACGATGTGTCAAAAGAGGTTATTTTCTTTTTTGGCTATAAGCAGTGGTTTCAGGCTATTTTTTTCTTTCTTTTTTGGTTTTTGGTCCACACCCGATGGATATTCAGGGGTTACTTCTGATTCTAGATTTGAAAATTACTTCTGGAAGTGCTTGGGGGACCTTAGGGATGCCGGGGATCAAACCCAGGTTGGCTGTGTGCAAGGCAAGTGCCCTCCCTGCTGTACTCTCTCTGGTCCAGGCTATTTATTTCTAAGGAAATCCTCATCAATGGCAGTTTTTTGTGACTCTACTGAAACAATCTTTTTGTTTTCTCAGGGCTGTTTTTAAAAAGTTGACTTTATTTGACACAATGATCAAGTACCCATCCCTCCACCAGTGCCCATTCTCCACCACCAACGATCCTAGTAGCCCTCCCACCCCCACGCCCCATTCCCCACCCCCCACCTCTGTGGCCGGGCATTCCCTTTTGCTCACTCTTTCTTTTAGGATGCTGTAGTTTGCAATAGAGGTATTGAGTGGCCATCGTGTTTGGTCTATAGTCTACTTTCAGCATGCATCTTGCATCCTGAGCGAGTCCTCCAAACATTCTTTACTTGGTGTTCCCTTCTCTTTCTGAGCTGCCTTTTACCCCAGCCTGTGAGGCTGGCTTCCAAGCCCTGGATCAGACCTCCTATTACTTAACTCAATTATTCTTGGGTGTTCGAATCCCATTCTGTTACTTTATATTCCCCAGATGAATGCAGTCTTTCTGTCTGTCCCTCTCTCTGGCTCATTTCACTTAGCATGAAACTTTCCATGTAGAACCACTTGTATGTAAATTTCATGACTTCATCTTTTCTAACAGCTGTGTAGTATTCCATTGTGTAGATGTACCAAAGTTTCTTTAACCAGTCATCTGTTCTTGGGCACTCGGTTTTTTTTCCCAAATTTTGGCTATTGTGAACAGTGCAGCAATGAACTGCAGATAAATGCAGATATCATTACAACTGTACTTTTTTGCCTCTCTGGGATATATTCCCAGGAGTGGTATTACTGGGTCAAATGGGAGCTCAATTTCTAATTTTTGGAGAATCGTCCATACTGTTTTCCAAAAGGGCTGAACCAGTTGGCATTCCCACCAGCAGTGAAGGAGTGTCCCTTTCTTGCCACATTCACACCAACACCAGTTGCTTTTGTTCTTTTTGATGTGGGCCAGTCTCTGTGGTATGAAATGATATCTCATTGTTGTTTTGATCTGCATCTCCCTGATGATTAGTGATGTAGAGCATTTTCTCATGTGTCTTTTTAGGGCTGGTTTTTGAACCCAGAGCTCTACATATATAAGGCAAGTGCTCTGCTGCTGAGCCCTGAAACTATTCTTTTTAGTAATGCTGTGATTTCCAGAAGAAATCTGGAACAATCATCTGTCCTTTTTTAGGGGTTGGGACGGGTACAGTATACATTATTGATGGTACACAGTAAGGTAGAGCTCCCTAAGTCCTTCCTCTTTTTCAGGTGGTCTGGGATGGAAATTCTTGAGGTCAGGAGATTTTCAGGATGTTAATTGAATGGGGAAAGACTTCCCAGCAGCTGAAGGTCTCTCTCTTCCTCTTAGTGCTCTCAATGAAGCTGGTAGTCTAGGAGACACTTATTCCTTGGAGACCCTGTGGATGCTGTTGCTGTAGCCAAATTCATTGTTGTATCATGAAAAGAGCTTGACAAAATGATCATTCAGGGAAATGCCAGCCCCAGCATCAAAGCTGGAGTTGGTGTCACTGCTAAAGTCACAAGAGAAAACCTGATCCTTGGTTTAGTCCAGGATGCTCTTGAGGAGTCCCTGCCAGGTGTCTATTTCACCACTTTTTGGATGTCAGATCAACTGGTTCAGCACCTCCATGATTGTGCGAGGAATGCTGAAAGAGAGATAGCCACCAAAAGACCCCTGTCTTCAAAAACGTTTGAGCTCATTCTCCAATGTGGCTTGGTGCAAGCCTCAGGCAACCGCAAGCGAACATCTGAGCTCACAATGCAATGCAGAGAAGTGATAAAGGAAGACCTCAAAGAGAGAAGAGCAGCAGTGCTGGCAGATGCGGCAGAAGCTGGGAAAAGCATTCGCAACACCCGCTTGTCCTTCGCCAACTCCAAGACCAAGATGACTGCTCTCCAAAATCCTGATGGAACTATCAAATTTTCCAGAAGGACAATGGAGAAGATTATCCATGACTTCTACTTGGATCTCTTCAATAGCCATGTCCTCCTGTCCAAATACCAAATTCCTCAGGATAAACATGTCGTTCCCAATGTTCTCCCTTCTGAAATGCGACATGCCATTTCATCGGTAAAGAAGTGAACAGCACCTGGCCCACAAAGGTCAGACCAGAACACCTGAAGAACCTGCCACCAGTACTCATCAATACACTGGCTCGGCTCTTCACATACTACTTGTCTGAATGCAAAGTTCCATCCAAATGGAAAACCAGCAGGACTGTACTACTGTACAAGAAGGGAGACATCCATGACATTGGCAACTATTGCCCGATTTGCTGTTGTCTGTTGTCTACAAGCTGTTCGCTTGAGTCATCCTGAATAGGATTGGCAGAACACTAGGTGAAGGACACCACGCGTGCAAGCTGGGTTTCAAAAAGGATTCAGCACGATCGACCATATCCACAAGATAACCAAGCTCATTGAGGTTTCTTGGGAGTTCAAGATACCGCTCTGTCTAACATTCATTTATTTAAAGAAAGCCTTTGATTCTGTTGAGACTGAAGCGGTAATCGAAGCCCTAGCCAAACAGGGAGTTCAAACTCAGTACATCAGGATCCTCTGTGAGCTGTATTACGGATTCACTATCAGGATCTCACCATTCTACAAGGAAGTTATCATCCATGTCAAGAGAGGGGTTCGGCAGGGTGATACCATTTCACTGAAACTCTTCAGTGCCACCCTCGAGAACGTCATGTGATGACTGGAATGGGAAGGAATGGGAGTGAAGATAGACAATTGGCAACTACACCACTTCCGCTTCGCTGATAACATTGTTCTAATAACACCAAACATTAGCCAAGCAGTACAAATGCTGGCCGATTTTGACTGTGAGTGTGGAAATGTCAGACTGCAGCTGAATCTCATGAAGACAATGTTTATGAGAAACAGTCTCATTCCTGACGTTCAATTCTCTCTCAACAGAATGAACATCTCCGAATGCAACAGTTATGTGTACCTAGGTCAAGAAGTCAACATGACGAATGACCTGGTACCTGAGTTGCGCAGGAGGAAGAGAGCAGCTTGCAACGCCTTCAAGAGCATCGAAGAAATAGCTAAGAGAATGAAGAACCTCTGGCTCCGGGCACATCTCTTCGATTCCACTGTTCTTCCTGCATTAACATACACCTCAGAGACCTGGGCCCTATAAAAATAGGATGAGAATGCTATTCGGGACTCCCAAAGAAGAATCGAAAGAGCTATGCTTAGAGTATCACACTTCACTCAGATGAGAGAAAGAATCCGGAGTTCCGACCTTCTTTGACAGTCAAGAATCAGGAATGCTGTTTCATTTGCCAAGGTGTCGAAATCAGATGGGCTGAACACGTAATGAGATTTGGACACGACTGCTGGACTAGAGCCATTACCAACTGGATTCCACGGGATGACAAAAGATTGCATGGCCACCCACCTATGAGGTGGTCAGAATTCTTCATCAAGACCCTGAATGATCGGTTTGAGGCTGTTCGTGTTCCTAGAATGAGCAGACACCATTGGACTACACTAGCAAGCATCAGGGATGAATGGAGACATTACTGGTGCCCACTCGAGCAAATCAATGAGTAATGGTATGTCAAGTGATCAAGTGATCAAGAATATGGGCCAGAGGTACTCTGCCCTTTCAGTGAGGCCCAGCCTTATCCCAGTTAGTAAAGACCCTAGTAGTATCTATGACATACTCAGTACTAGCATCATCCTATTTGATGTTGTTGGGATCTTGTTCCTGGAAGACGGATGTGGGTTTTCCATTGATGACAAGCTTCCCATTCTCTTGACTGTGCCATTGACCTTGCTGTGGGTGAAATCATACTAGAACATGTAGCCCTTGTGGTTGAAGTCAATGAAGGGATCATCAGTGACTACAGTTTTCACTTTGCCAGAGTTAAAGGCAGTTCTGTTAACCAGGCACCCATATCGCCAAATCCACTCACTCTGACCTTCACCATGCATCTCTGGGATGCAGCTGGCACTACGCAAGAAGAGGTAGCTCTGGTGAATGGGGAGCAATGATCATCTATCTTGTCCCAGGACTGTGGCAAGGCATTCTAGAAACCCTGAACTGATGGTTATGAAAGGAGACTTAGTCCCACCCAGCTGCAAGTCCTCTGTGTTCAGTGGGCTGTCCTGGCACAAAAGCAAATCCTCTCTTTTCTCTCTCATGTCCCTTGCAGGCTGTTTTCTTTCTTCCTTAGTCACTGTCATGCCTTCAGCTCCTCATGAAGTAGCCTCAGATGAGACTCTGCCTCTTTTCTCTGTTGCTGTGAGAGACTCAAGGCCTTTCAGCAACACCAGTTTCCAAAAGACTCCCTGGCAGCTGTGTTTCTTCAGTGAATACTGATTGGGTTGGGAACTTGGCACTGAACTTGTTCTTTTCTATCTGAGTGGTCCTGAACAGATTTAGTTGGATTTACTTCATTTATTTGTATTTATTTAATGCTTCTTTCTGTTTTGGGGCTACACCTGGTGATGCTAAGTGGTCGCTCCTGAGCTTTGGAATGCAAAGCATGTGTGGTATTGACCCATTGAGTTATTACCCTGACTTAGGGTTTACTTTAGATTTACTTTATCTTTAACTCAGTATCCTTAGCTATAAAATGAGAATAGTAATAGTACTGCCTCAGGATTTTATAGTGTTGTGATACACTCGCATACATTATATACTATGCACAATTATATATGAATTTATAGTAGTTAAATTATATACCACACAATTCATACTTGTATAGTATATATCCTGGTACATATATGATGGGCTGGAGCGATAGCACAGCGGTAGGGCGTTTGCCTTGCGTGCGGCCGGCCAGCCAATCCAGGTTCGATTCCTCCGCAATTCCTTCGCCACTCTCGGAGAGCCGGGCAAGCTACCAAGAGTATCTGGCCTGCCCGGCAAAGCCTGGCAAGCTACCCATGATGTATTCGATATACCAAACACAGTAACAACGAGTCTCACAATGGAGACGTTACTGGACTCGCTCGAGCAAATTGATGAACAATGGGAGGACAGTGCTACAGTGCTACATACATGATAAATAATATGTCATTAAAAGAGTAAACTCTAATAGCACTGTATTGCACTGTCCTTTCATTGTTAATCAATTTGCTCGAGCGGGCCCAGTAACATCTCCATTGTGAGGCTTGTCGTTACTGTGTTTGGCATATCACATACATCACGGGTAGCTTACCAGGCTTTGCTGTGCGGGCGAGATACTCTTGGTAGCTTGCTGGGCTCTCTGAGAGGGGCAGAGGAATCGAACTTGGGCCAACTGGGTCAGACGCATGCAAGGCAAACACCTTACCCACTGTGCTATCGCTTCAGCCCAAACTCTAATAGATATCACTTATTTTACACATTTTTTCGGCGGGTCATACCTGGTGATGCCCAGGGCTTACTCTTGCCTCTGCACTCAGGGACTACTGCTGGTGGGGATCAGGGGACCATATGTGGGGCCGGAGAATCACACCTGGATCAGCCACATGCAAGACAAGCACCTTACCCATAGTACCATAACTTTCCCCTCCAGTTTTTTAACTTTTAACCTTGCTTTTTCATTGTAAAGCGGCCCGAGTTCTGGGATTAGATTTCAGCATTTCTCTACCCCTGGATATTTGGTATAGTCCTGGGATCTATTTGTATTTCATGAATGTAAGAACACTAGATGAGTGCATCTATGGAGTAGTTTTCTAATTCCAGATAGATGACTGTGCTGATACACATTCTCTTTGGAAAGAACACGGGCATTGGAAACCTAAATACAAACGTTTTAGAATAAGACGTTAAGTACTCTGATTCTGTGGGGATTTATTTTTATTATGGCATCCCCTAGAAATTAATTTGATCTTAACCTATTTTGGTTATCAGTAGGCTGACTAGAAATGAAGTTTTGGGGATTCAAAAATAAAGGTAATCTCTAGAAGATGGAAAGAAGAGAAAGCATAAGCAAATAATATGATTCAGGTTGAGGGAGAACAGCCAGTAGGGATTCTTGTGACAAAGCATTATTGTTACTAGACCCTAAGAACAATACAAAACTATAGTCAATTTAAAGATTTTCCTTTCCTACTGCTATCTTTAAATTTTTAATGATGTCCTTTAAGTGTTAAAGCCTACTGCCAGCTAGTTTAGAGAAATAAGACATTGTCTCTACTAAAGGCAAAGCAAAACTGAGTGTAGAAGCTCAAATTATAGGCCATATCAATTTCAAAAGTGAGGGCAGGCCCAACACTTTTACAACACACACACACACACACATTGTATTTTTTTTTTTTTTTTTGCTTTTTGAGTCACACCCGGCGATGCACAGGGGTTACTCCTGGCTCTGCACTCAGAAATTACTCCTGGTGGTGCTCAGGGGACCATATGGGATGCTGGAAATTGAACCCAGGTCAGCTGTGTGCAAGGCAAATGCCCTACCCATTGTGCTATCGTTTCAGCCCCCACACATCATATTTTTGATTCAAAGATCAGGGTTCTTTTTGGGTGAGATAGAAATGTATTTTCACTTAGATTTATAAGTGAATTTTTTAAAATGGAATTTTCATGTTGAAAAGCAATCTAACACTGCAAATAAAGTCCAACAAAGGTTAATTATTTTTACTTGATAATTATTTTTAAAATTTATTTATTTTTATTCATTTTTATATTTTTTAGTTTTTTCTTACAGAGAGTCAGACCAGAAATGAAGTTTTGGGGTTTTGGGTGTTGGGAATAGAGTACTTAAATAATAGCACTATTAGTTAAACAAAATATGTACAACAATCTCAATTTAGATGTTACCAGTGTGGTCTTTTGTTTGTTTGTTTTTGGGTCACACCTGGCAGTACTAAGGGGCTTCTCCTGGTTTGGTGTTTGGGGATTATGTTCATCAGTGCTTATGCAGCCCTGTGGTGTTGGGGATTGAACCGAGGTCTCTCTCAGACTGATGAGCTATCTCTCTGGACTGATCAGTGGAATATTTTAAAGATGTATTAGTTTCTATTGCTGCCAGTAAAGCACTGCCACAGCTATATATTTGCTTGTGTCAGAAGTTCTGGCAGGTTCAGCGGTTCCATGTTTAGGATGTCACAGGACGAAAGTCAAGTTTTTCTAAGCTCATTTCTATTATTTTCAAAATTTTTTCCCTTGCAGTTGTAAGACTATGGCCCTCTTTCTTTGATGCCTGTGGGCTAGAAGTACCTTCAGTTTAGGTCTCCTACATTTCTTCTCATGTCATCTCCTCCATAATCAGAGTCACACAAGTGCTTCTTACATTTGAAATCTTCAGGCTTCATTTTATGACTTATTTTAGGTTTGTTTTATTTTGGGGTTATACCAGGGCATACTCCTAGTTCTGTGCTCAGGTCTTACTCTTTCCTCTGTGCTCAGGGATTCCTCCTAGTGGGATTCAGGGTGACCATATAAGGTACTATAGATTGAACCCAGGCCAATTGCAGGAAGGTAAGTGCTTTACCCATTGTATTGTTTCCCTGGTTCCATCTTCTGCTTTCTTTCCCAAATGGTGCTCAGGAGGTCATCACATTTTTATTTTATGGTCTAACTTCAGAAGTGAATATCACTGTCATGCAAACCAACCTGATATTGTGTAGAAGGGTATTACACAGGGGTGTGAATAACATCACAGAGACTGAATACCAGAGACAGTGAGCATCACTGGAGTCATTTGGTTGGCTCACTATCACATCTACCAATTCTTCAATCATTGAGGGTTTATTACTTATTAGTAGTTTATCCTCAGGTTTGGTAAAACAAGCTTGAGATTCCAGAAAGACCCCTCAGGCAAAAAGTGTTGACAGGTGGGTCAGAATGATAAATACCAATGAGTTATGTGGGGAGGACCTTGGTAGCCTCAACATTTATTTAGTAACTTAGTTTGGGGTTTTGGGCCACATAAGGCAGTGGTAAGGCCTTCAGTGTAGGATAACATTGGTTTTTCCTTTCTTCCTTGCCACAGGGAACTTAGGTTTATCAGGTTACACCGATCACAGTACTCCAAAAGTCACTCTCATTCCTCTATGCTTATCTGTAACTTCTCCATGCTCTCTTCCCCAGCCAGGTAATCAGTTTTCCCCCCTAATCAGACTTTGTTAATTTGTAAGGTCAGATCCTTCTAGGACACTGAACTTGCACTGTAAATTAATATTGCCTTTCTCCTCTCCTTATGTCTTTTGAACAGTTTACTTTAAAGCAGTGTCCTTTTTGTATGGACAAAAGAAGACAGTTATTATTATGCTTTTGTAACTTGGGAGTAAATTGTCTTCAAACAATCAGCACTCCAGGGCATCTGCTTCCTCGACTTAAGCCTCAGTTGCCCTTAGTTCCTACCACCCCAAAAGCAGGGTCCCAACAAGGGACTGAATGGATCCAGGGCAAGCTATGAGCTACCCTGGCATCGAAATGGGCCAGGCCAAAGCGCCACGATACTCAACTATAAGTTGAGAGCATTGTCATGACAAATGCAGTCGTGATCCAAAAGTAATGACAAGATTAGGACCTTGCTAGGGATAGGAAAAACTAATCTGGCCTGAGCATTGTAGTCTGAGATTGAAATGATGCCAGGAGAGCAATTATATAAGCTTAATATATGTCTTACTGTGTCCATACAAAATGATTAATATTATTAATGTTTCTATGTTTATTGGACAAGGAGAGGAGAAACAAACCCATGGGATTCTGCTCTTGGGTGGGTCATCCTGCTGTATGAGAATATGTCCTAGAAGCAACTTTCTCGGAGGGAGGGATTTTACCCTTATTGATTGTGACCAATATCAGTATGTGTGGACAAGCCTCACACATGAAGAAACTGGCAGAGGAATCCAGGTGCCTGGGTCCTGGGGCTGAGATCTCCAAGGCTGCTCGGATCGGGACTGGGCCTCCTGCACCCAGATCTCCCATTTTCCTGTAGCTAGGTGCCACACCCACCAAAAAACTGCCCCATTGCTGTGTAATACCATCAATGGCAAAGATCCAGAGACTATAAAACAAAGCTCCTGGAAGAGAACTGCTCAGAGTTTTCTGCCCATGCATGAAGTAACTGGCAAAGGAACCCCGGTACATGGGTTCTGGGCTGAGATCTCCAAGCCGGCTCAGATTGGAACTGGGCCTCCTCCACCCAGATCCCCCATTTTCCAGTAGCTAGGAAGTTACACCCACAAACTGCCACCAAGTGCCATGAAATCCCATCAACAGCCAAGATCCAGAGACTATACAATAAAGCTCCTGGAAGTGCATGGCCGCATATGTGGCCTCGTGACCTCTTACAGTCTAATTCTCCTTCTCAGAGAACCCAGGAAGCTACCGAGAGTATCCTGCCCTCACGGCAGAGCCCGGCAAGCTCCTGTGGCACATTCGATATGCCAAAACCAGTAACAATGATGTGTCTCATTCCCCTGACCCTGAAAGAGCCTCCAGTGCGGCACTGTCAGGAAGGATGAGTAAGGAGAGACTGCTAAAATCTCAGGGCTAGGATGAATGGAAACATTACTGGTGCCCGCTCCAGCAAATCAATGAACAACGAGATGATAGTGATACAGTGATACAGTGATTGTGATCACAACTTTGTGTAAGCCCCAACCCCTCATGCTTTGGGGTTTAACTAGACTGTAAGAGTGGGCTGGGGGAGGAGAAGGGGTTCCAGAGTGAGAAGGACAATAAAGTATCATTGGGGAGAAGAAACAGGAGAAGAATCAGAGGAAAATGGAGATGGGAATGGAATAAACTGCAACCGACACCAACCAGCCTGCCTGGCCCTCATTCCTTCCTTCACCTGCCCATTGCCATCCACATCCCTGGGGTGGGGGAAGTGGCCCAAGACTACCAAAAGCGGGAGATGGAAAGATAGAGTGCCGCTGTCCCTTTTGTGTTTACACATTTCCTCATGGCCTTGTGTTCAGGTATCACTCCTGGCAGGTTCCAGGGATCATGTGTGGTACCAGGGCTCAGGTTGGCTGTGTGCAAGGCAAGCACCCTACCTACTGTACTATTGCTTTAGTCATCTGAAAACACTGTTTTTCTTTCTGTCCATAATGCTTAGCATGGCTGCATGACGCCTCCAAATTCCACAATACTGACATCCCAGTAGGAGACCAGTAAATTAAATGGGAAACCAGCTCCTGTGCTACTTTCTATTCCAATAAAGTTCAACAAGCAAAAATAATAACACAGAAATCTCAACTAACAACAAATAGCTCAGAAAATCTTCAGTGAATTTAATAGCACTATTGTGAACATAACAATCTTCACAATTTTTTTTACTTTACTCTTTTTTTTTAAAAAGAGTAAAAAATAATTCCACTTAACATTTTACTGTAACAAGTTGCACTTCACTGTAGTACTGCACTGTCCTCCTGTTGTTCATCGATTTGCTCGAAAGGGCCCAGTAATGTCTGTAATGTCTCCATTGTGAGACTTCTTGTTACTGTGTTTGGCATATTGAATACGTCACGGGTAGCTTGCCAGGCTTTGCCGTGAAGGTGAGATACTCTCGGTAGCTTACTGGGATCTCTGAGAGGGGTGGAGGAATCGAACCCAGCTCAGTTGGGTTGGCCGCATGCAAAGCAAACACCCTACTGCTGTGCTTCGCTCCAGCTCATTGTAACAAGTTATATAAAACAAATTATTTTGTGCCTGCCAAGGTGGCAAGCTTGGAGCTTGGGTGGGAAACTGGGGACAATGGTGGAGGGGAGGACACACTGATGGTGGAATTGGTGTTGAAACATTGAATGCCTGAAACAACTGTATTATGAACAGTTTTATAAACTCTGGTGTTTAAATAAAATGTAAAAAACCTATTACTTACTCAAAAAAGTAAATAAATAAATAAAAAACAGCAAGAAAAATTAACTAAAAAAAGTTAGCAGAATCTCAAAGACCTAAGATCTAAATTTCTTATCAATGGAATCAAATAAGGAAATAAGGAGAAGGGAAAAGAAGAGAAGACTGGGATAGAGACATGAAAGATATTGATAAAAAGTAATCAGATAATTAACAGCTAAAAATTATTCTGGAAGAAGAAACTGATTCCTATCACAAAGAAATACCATGATTGTAGGAGATAGAATTGTTACTATATGATGGGGTAGAAATGATAAATTAGACACTTAATGATATTTCTATTCCTGGTGAATACATTCAATAGGCATTGTATAAACAGGTCTGAAAAGGGCATGGTGAGTCACAAAATACTTATATCCTTCTGGAAAGGAGTTGTGGGTGACCCAATGAGGAATGTGAATGTGCATGTGGGGAAATATAGAATGAGTGTTAGAACGGGAATGAGATTAACAATTACGAGCTTGGGACCAACTATAACAACAGGGACTTTATTTGTTCTGAGTCTCCTGTTATGTGTGTATAATCAGTTAATAATATATAGAAAATATATATAATCAATTACATGTATAATCAAATAACAGTGATTATCATTACTGACAGGAATGATAGAATCATTATATTCCTTGAGGGCAGTGGATATAATATTGGGCGAGAGTGTGGCAAAATAATGCAAGGATTAAACTGAAGCTGCCTGATCAAATGGTAGTACAGTGGGTAAGGTGCTTGCATAGCACACAGCTGATCTGGTTTGATCCCTGGCACCATACATGATCCCTGGAGCCTGTCAGGAATGATCCCTAAACACAGAGCCAGGAGGAAGCCCTGAGCACTGCTTAGTATGGCCCCCAAGTCCAAAACTAAGTAAATATGGTCCTCCCGTTGTTCATCGATTTGCTCGAGCGGGCCCAGTAAAGTCTCCATCATGAGACTTGTTGTTACTGTGTTTGGCATATCAAATATGTCACGGGTAGCTTGCCAGGCTCTGCCGTGCGAGCGAGATGCTCTCGGTAGCTTGCTGGGCTCTCCGAGAGGGGCGGAGGAATCGAATTCGAGTTGGCCATGTTGGCTGCGTGCAAGGCAAACGCCCTACAACTGTGCTATCGCTCCAGCCCTAAGTAAATAAATAAAAAAATAAATAAATACTGAGATCCTAGAAGCATGTTCTCCTGTCATTTGACATATTTACCTCAACCTATTTATTTATTTAGATAATTTCTTGATGCGTATATGGGCTAGTGAATATGCTGGTGAAATTTTGTGTTAGGGTCAATTGGTTCTGTTGAGCAATGAGGGGCAATTGAATTATTCCTTTATTACCTGTGAGTGAGTGACCAACTTTTTACTCATCTGGCTATCAACAGGAAGCCGCCATAGTTTAATTTTAGGGATATTCTAAGTCTGTATTTTGGGGGACTGGATTTCCTGTTGAGAGGAGATACTCCTAATTTTACTCCTATTAGATTTATGGAATAAAAGAGTCAAACTACAAAAGATACATCATTGCCACCACGAAAAACATAACTCCAAGCTTTCAAATTGTTTCTTATATAGTTCCTTAATAGATACTATAAGAATTATTTTTAGGGGCCAAGAGAGTTATGCACTTGCTTGCCTTGTATGTGTCTGATCCTGGTTGGATTTCCCACATTGCAAAAGGTCCCCTGAGCAACATCAGGAATAATTCCTGAACACAGAGCCAGGATTAGCCCCTGAGCATGGCCAAGCATGGGCCAACACCCCTTGCCTACTCCCAAAAATGGGTTTTCTAGAAGTCACATTATTGGTTCAGAGAGAACATATTGGGAACAACAGATGCACCACTAAATAATTTCTCTGGTCAGTGACAAGTATCATATAAGCATAGGCAACGTATTTAAAGACCTTTGAAAACTCTTTTAAACCAACACTAAATGTACATTTTCATGGTTGGCTTAGTGGAAAGACAAGTTTTTGTCTGAAACTTGTGATAATAACTACTACTCTAGACATTAATGTAAAACTGCAGAGGAGAAAAATATAAGCTTTTATATGTAGGAATCTTGAAGTGGAATGTGGTCAGGACAGGATTTGGCCTCTGGGATTATCTTCCAGAACACACATAGTTTACCTTTTGTGGTTGACAGTATCAACAGGAAGTGTGTAAGTCTACTGGAATAGAAATTGGATTTAGAAAGACTGTTTTAATTGTATTTTTCAAAAGAAAGACTCTTCCTGATGCCATGAATGCCACTGAAATCATAGATAAGCTGAGACTGCATTGTCTGTTTGACAGAAACTGGTTTCTCTGGACCAGCTACTCTCCCACAGGAGATGTGCTTTATTACAGATCAGACTAATTGTCCAACCTCAGTGACAATAGAAGTGAAGCCAGAGAGTCTGTCCTCTGGCCTGGAGAGATAGTGAACAAAGGTTTTGCCTGCAGGATTCTCTATTTCACTCTTACGTGGGAAACACCTACTCTAAGAGAAGTTTCATGTTTCAAAAAAAATTTTTTTTGGGTCACACACAGCAGTGCACAGGGGTTACTCCTGGTTCATGCACTCAGGAATTCCTTCTGGCAACGCTCAGGGGACCATATGGGATGCTGGGAATTGAACCCGGGTTGGTCATATGCAAGTCAAACGCCCTACCCGCTGTGCTATCGCTCCAGCCCCTTAAAAAATAATTTAAAAAAGTCATGGACTGTATTTTACTACTTTAAAGCATGGTAGATACTGCGTGGAAAGAATGTTCTTCCCCTCACCCCCTATGATTTTAAATTGTGTTAATAATAGTTTCATGTAAACATCATTCTAACACAACACTTACCACCAGACTGTTTGCTTCTGTCCACTATTATCCCCAAACCATCCCATCCAATCCCACCCCCTCAGATAAGTTCATTTCTGTAAGAACAACTTTTCAGTTCTGCTGCTTTTGGCCTCTTCATCCCTTACTATGTGTCTTTATTTTATTTTATTAGTTTTTGTAAGAGATTCTATTTTCTATTTCTTGGGGCTCTCAAGATATTTAATTTTTTAAATTTCCAAGTGCAAACAGAATCTTTAATTAATGTTAACAGAATTTATTTCCACTGAGAAAGTTTGTGGTAATAACTCCATATAATTACTCAATTTAAACAATTATTAGTAGCAGATCAGTATTGGAAAAGGATTTTAAGCACTTCTAGGTTTACTATATTTCTAGAATCTTTGTCTTAGAAAATGTGGATGCATCTTTTATGAGAGCTGTCTAGGATCTATTTTGGTGTTTGTGTTTAAATTAGAACAAAGCAGACTATTTTAAAAATTTATTTCTAAAAAGAAATTTAGTGAGACATAATTTGTAAACAATACAATGCAACTTTTGGGGGTTTTCTTTTGTTTCTGGGCTGCACCAGACAGTATTCAGAGCTTACTCCTGTTTCTGAGCTCAGGAATCACTCTATGGTTTTCAGAGGACCAAACTTGCGTTAACAGTGTATGAGGGAAGTACCATACCCACTGTGCTATTTGTTTGCCCCCTGCAATGCAACTATTTTAGTTACCCAATTCTGTGGGGGCTTTTCCAAATATATACACATGGATAATACAACTACAGTATAAAATAGAACATTCTATCATTCTAAAAAGTTACCTTTAGTTCCTCTTCCATTAATCTCTCATTCCTCTTGCCACCAACTCAAGATTCTAGAAATCACTGACCTATTTTGTGATAGTTTTATCTGATTTATAGCTTTGTATAAATATAATTGTCTCATGTAAATGTAAACATGAGACACAAACTACAACAACCAAACTTAATGTGCTTGCTAAGATACGGCATCACCTAGGGGTCCAATGACCAATAAATGGATTATATAGTATACATACACAATGGAGTACTATGCAGCTGCAAGTACTCTGAATGTTTCAATTTGCTGCAACAGGTGGTAACTGACAGATATGTTGAGTGAAGTAAGCCAAAAGAAGAAAGACAAACACAGGTTAATCTCACTTATCTGTGGCATATAGAATAACTAGGGGAGGAAACGTATTATAGTAAAGGGGGATGCCTCGTCATCCTTGATCCCAGAGTTTAGAGAGGAAAAGGAGAGAGAAGGAAATAAATTAAGGAGGGAAGGAAGAAGAAGAGAAAGGGGATTAATGGGTAAACAGGAGTCAGGCTTCAGTTATATTGGAAATGTGTAACTATATATCCAAAACACAGGCTCAACAGAACTCAAAACATGATATCCAAGCTGCAACCAGTGGAAATTTGCAATGCGTCTGTTAAGGTGGCAGGGTGGAGAGTGGGGGGATGTGGGGAGTTGGGATGGAGACAGAATATGAGAACACTGGTGGAGGAAAGTTGACACTGATAGTGGGATTGGTGTTGAAATATTATATGCCTAAAACTCAACTATAAATAACTTTTTAAATTATGGTTGTTTAATTAAATAAAACCTTCGTAAACCATGGTTCTTTAATTAAATAAAAATTTATCTTAAAAACAAAACTCAAAAATGTTCTTGTTAAGGAGACAGATGGGGTGTGGGTGTGAGAGAGAAAATGGGGACATTGATGGAGGGAAGCTGGCACTGGTGAAGGGATTGGTGTTGAAACACTGTGCATAAAACTCCTTTATGAACAACTTTGTAATAATGGCTTAGAGAGATTTTAACTCTGTATTTTAGGGAACTGGAAATCATACATATTAATTAAAAAAATTAAAAAATGCAATTGAAAAAACGTGCAATTGAACAATTATAGTGTGTGTGTGTTTGTGTGTGTGTGTGTGTGTGTGTGTTTGGCTTCTTGTGCTCAGAATAATACCATGTCATGTTTATTGGTAATTTTGTTAAGCACTACAGTTTTCCCACAATATGAATGCAGGGAGTTCATAGGAATTTTCACATAGGGTGAATCCAAAACTTCATATATATTGAATCCAAAAATTCATATATATTGAATCCAAATTCAAAGCAATAAACGATTTCCATTAATTTCTGTGGAAAAAATTGTGTTTTCAGATTTCCAGAACAATCTATTAAATGATGCCAAATGCGCCATTAAATCCCACACAACACTGACATATAGCAAAAACAGCAATGTTTTGATGAACATACAGACAATGCATATCGGTTCCCATTAAGAAACTTGGGCATCCGGTCTTATCACTCAGGTTGAAGCTGTCTCTATGATTGCCATTGCAATGTAGATGCTAAGTGCTAGATGCTAAGTGCTAGCACTTAGCATTTTGGCTTTTGTCATAAAAAAGACTCTCTTCAGATTTCTTCAGTGAAAACACGTATTAATATAGGTCTTTTTTAAGACCAAGGTGACCAAGTGAGCTTATGGAATACTATTTTGAAAAGTGGGTAATAATATTAGACCACTACCTATATAAGCGTGGCAAGCTACCCATGATGTATTCAATATGGCAAACACAGTAACAAGTGTCACAACGGAGATTTACTGGGCCCACTTGAGCAAATTGATGAACAAGGGGAGGACAGTGACAGTGACAGTGACCTATATAACAATCTTTCCAATTTCTCTTTTCATTCTCTAAGTCTTTTAGTTATAAATTTAATATAGTTTTCTATTGCATGTTATAAATTCTGCAATACATCATTTTTGCTTTAAGTAGTAAAAAGTCAAGACTTAAAAATGAACTGGTTATAAAACAGTGAGGTAGTTTTGTCTTATTTAAAGAAGTCATTTTATGCAGATACTCTATAAAGTGCATATTATATTGTTTTGCTCTGAACTTTTATTTAAGCAGTAGAAAAGACAAATGTGGAGGAGTTGAATCATGTATTTTTAGAAAACAAAATATTTTCTGGAAACCAAAATATTTCCTGGGTGCCTGTAAATAAATAGACAAAATATTTTAAATATAAATAAATATAAATAAATATTTCCTGATTACCAAAATATTTCCTGGGTGCCTATAAATATTTCCTTAATGTCTCTTTGGAAGCCCATAAACTGAAATCAATTTTCTTAGCATTGGTGGATGAAGTTTTATATGTCAGTAGACTATGAATCTCTGGTGTGTATTGCATGGTTAGAACTGTGGCTAACCAATTTGATATCATACTAATTGCTATAGGTTTGGAACTCTTCCATATTTTGAAGCTATTTGTTTTATTGTTCACTTATTAAATTGTTAAGTAGATATGACTACTAGCAGGAAATTTATTGAAATGGAAACTTTTTAATAATACTCTTGAGTATTCACTGATGACAAGTTCAATTATTGTCATGCAATGATCACTTCAAAATCTTATGTCATGTAGATATAAAAATCCTCAAGATTTCAAGCCTTCTATGCAGCCTCAGCAGAAATTTTGGCTCTATGATTTTACATGCTCAACTTACGGGGACTAAGAAGAAAAATGAATCATTGGAAGAAGTATAGGAATAGATTCTGGTAAATGTTCAACGCTAGCAGAAAATCCATTCTGAATATGGGAGATAAGTAGTGCTTGTCTATTAACAAATGTTATTGATTATGCTTCAGGAATATTGTTTTGACCGTTGAAAGTAAGCTAGAATTTGACAGAACTACTGGGTTGATTTGATCACAGAAAATTTTTCTATTGTCTGTCTCACCTATTTTATACACAGTGGGTTGGGCATTTGTCTTGCACTTGATTGACCTGGGTTTGATTCCTCCATCTCTCTTGGAGAGCCCAGCAAGCTACCGAGAGTATCCTGCCCGCATGGCAGAGCCTGGCAAGCTCCCCATGGTGTATTTGATATGCCAAAAACAGTAACAAGTCTCACAATGGAGACATTAATGGTGCCCGCTTGAGCAAATCGGTGAGCAACAGAGGATAGTGCTATAGTGCTATCTAGATATATGTAGTTATATATTTATGTAAATATAGTTCTATAACCATATGTATACACATCTAGTTATATGATTATGTACATGGAATAGGAAAGGTAGAGAAAGAAGGTGTAATTAGGAAGAGAGAATGAGAGATTTTAGGTATTGATTCATGAGACCTGGTGAATTTGAAGGCAGGCCAGCAGACTCTGGTAGGAGTCATTCTTGCATTCTGAAGTCAGAAGGAAGTTTGGAGGCACAATTCCTTCTTCTGGGGGACAGGGTGTCTCTGTCCTTTCTTTTAAGACTCTGCCTTGAATTGTATGTGACCTACCCACATAATGGGGCTAAAACTGATTTACTAAAAAATCACTGATTTAAATGTTAGTCACACTTAAAACTATCTTGTTTTGTTTTGTTTTTGGGTCACATCCAGTGGTGCTCAGGTATACACCTAACTCTGCACTCAGTGATCACTCCTATCACTCCTGGTGGGGTTTGGGGACCATATGGGATATCAGGGATTGAACCTGGGTTGGGCACATATAAGGTAAGTGCCCTGGTTGCTGTTCTGTCATTCCAACCCACATCTAAAAATATTTTTACAAAAACCTTTAGCCAACTTGACATGCAAAATTAACCATCATAGTAAGTGACCTGCTGAAATATGTCCAGGTATACGTAACAGAGAAGTTGATTAATGGAGCAAACTGAAGCAGAATTCAAATTTTAGGTTAATTCATACAATAAGTTTTTCACTCAATAATATTTACTGAGGGCATAAGTACCAGGAGGTTTACTCCTTGTCTTGGAGGCAGCTGCACACGATAGGGGAAAAGGCAACTCAGAGAAGGGAGCACTAAATAAAGGGTGTTGGGAGGATACTCCTAGAATGGGAGATGCATGCTGAGAGTAGACTATAGACTGAACATGATTGCCACTCAATGCCTCTTTTGCAAACCACAGCACTCAAAAGGAGAGAAAGAACAAAAGGGAATGCCCTGCCACAGAGGCAGGGTGGGATGGGAGGGAGGGATGGGGCGTGGGAGAGATACTGGGATCAGTGGTGGTGGAGAATGGGCACTGGTGGAGGGATGGGTATTCGATCATTGTATAACTGAAACTCAAGCACAAAAACTTGTAAGTCTACAACTATACCTCATGGTGCTTCACTAATAAAAATTTTAAAAAAATTAAAAAAATAATATTTACTGATGGCAACAATAGAGTCTGAAACAAATTGACTTTGATTCTTTGATAAATTCTTTGGTAAGAGCATTTCCCTTTTTCCAGTTTTACTGAAATATGTCTGAAAGATACAAATTGCACATGTTTAAGGTATTCAAAGTGAATATTTGATATTCACATACACTGTGAAATCATTTCCACAATCAAACACATATTTTCTTGATATAAAAAATTTAAGGTGTATAGACCATATCTTATAAAGTTTGATATTTATTTATATTAACTAGAAATAAGTTAATAACTACTAAATGTGTTTATTGAATGAATCATTTTTGTATGACATATTTTTGACATATAGTTCTAATGGTTCCCCTAGTTGTTACTGTTTAGTGAGGAAATGGTTAGGAGGCTGAATTTTACCTTACTTGTCCAGAAGAAAGAAAAAGAAAACCAACGCAAAATGCACAGAGAAGGAAAAGGAATACATAGATGTAGGAAACAGCATTAAAAGTGAAAACTAACCAGAAAAACAGTTACTAATATCCAAATTTATTTTATTTTTTAAAAAGTATTTTATTTTCTTTACTTCATTTCAGAAGGAATTATGAAATAAGTGGATGAAATAACACCATAAGAGTACGGCAGAAAGCTAAATCAACCTGCTTATCAGGAGAAGATTGGTAAGTTTTATCACTTCTTTACTTGCCTTGTTTGCCTCATCTTTATAGGTATGCATGAGGATACACATATATACATGATATTGAGCAAAATTCTGTCTCCCATACTGTCTGAAGAGGCTACACAAGTATGTGTTTAGAAGTAATTGAAGACCTTTTAACTTGAGAATTAATTTAACCACTTTTCTGTCTGATGACCGTTTCAATATGTTGCTGTCTATGAAGCCACACACAAAAACAGACACACATACACCTGTGGAATGCCTCAAATGCCCAGGATTATGTCTTGTTACCTTTTAGATTTTTGCCACAGCATTAGCCCTCTGTCCAGTTGCTTAAAAAGAAAAAAGGCAGGATCTTGGGATTGGGAAGGATCAAGACCATCATCTCCCTCAGCACAGTCTTAGAAAAGTGATAGAATGTTGAATTTGACACAATCTTTCAAAGAGAGGGTGAATCTCTTCTATTGGCAGATGACCATTCATTCAGATTGTTTGTCTAAGCCAGGGAGTCCTATCCTATTGCATCAGAGAAAGCTTATCCTTTCTGTTCTCTAGAAATCCACACATAGACTAGCTCTGGGATATTCTGAAGAAGTCAGGGAAGACTGTATCGGCAGTATAATAGTCCTGTTGCCCTGGGGTTCCCTGTCCAGTGCCGCACTGTGGGACAAACCTCTTCAAGAATACAGCCCGTGAATGGCTGGGGGAAGTGCTGTTACTTGCTTTCATTTTATGCAAAGCAGAGGACACCTTTGGCTCTTTGTTAACTCTAATCCTCACCTTTAAAACAGCAGTTTTCTAAGGTTTCTTTTCCTCTTTTGGCTGGCAACCAACCAGGTAGATAATCTCATGGTATACTATGGAGAATAAACTCATTACAAAAATTAAAAAAAACTGTGGAGGAGTCCACTCCTGGCAATGGCTATACCAGGGTTTAACCTGGTGGGGAACTGGGAGGGGGTATAGCACTGTAGCACTCCTGTTGTTCATCGATTTGCTCGAGTGGGCACCAGTAATGTCCCATTGTGAGACTTGTTGTTACTGTTTTTGGCATATTGAATACTCCACGGGGAGCTTTCCAGGCTCTGCTGTGCGGGCAGGATACTCTCAGTAGCTTGCTGGGCTCTCAGAGAAGGGCAGAGGAATTGAACCCAGGTCGGTCGAGTGCAAGGCAAACGCCCTACCCCGCTATGCTATCACAATTCCAGGGATCAAACTCAAAGTCTCACGGCTGTTAGGCATATGCTTTACCAGGTGGGCTACATCCCTACTCCAAGAATAAACTTAAAAATATATAATATTTTATGAATGACGTTTTTAAAGAAGGAATCAGGTACTAGTGAGATTTAGGAGTTAAAGTAGCTCAGCTCTCTGGAGTCAGCTGCTGAATAAGGGAAAGATATAAGGGCTGAGTAACTAGGGACAAAATTCATGCAAAAGGAGGACAAGTCATTAACATCATTGAACCTTAACTGCTTTCCATCTCATTAGAGAGCTGATGACTGTTACTTCTATCTTGTCTCTTCTTGGGGATCTATGCCTTTGGCATCAATAAAACAAAGGACATGATTTTTCTTGATAGCTCAGGATTTTGCAAATTTATTCAAGTTTACAATGGAAGTTTTACTAGGATGCAAATCCAAGTTCCAGTTGACAAAAGGGACCTGCTCTAAGCTCTTCATTGAGTGTGAGCTGGAAAGAAATTTTCAAAATCAGGTGGAAATATGGAGAAAAGAGGCAAAGAAAGTTTCGGTTTGAGGTAACTCTGAGATAACAGCGAAGATGAGTAGACTGAATCTGGGAGTCAGGAGGTAAAGGGTACTGCTGTTCCACAGGTTTGGTTTTTGGCGGGTCACTATACTCTTCAGAAGAGTCATTTCATAAAGCAGAAAGGTCTTACTGTCTACACCACTGTGTGAGAATTGCAGAGCTTCTGGGACAAAACTAAAATGAGCAGATAAAGGACAGAAAGGCATTTTTCATTAACCTTTAGTCTACATATCAAAGTTTAGTGGGGATTTAGATCCTTTTAGTTAGTTCAATTAGAGGTGAGATTTATTCCTATTTTCCAACAAATCTAGGTCATTACTTTCATGCACAGATAAGTAGCACTGTAGCACTGTCCTCCCGTTGTTCATCTATTTGTTTGAGCGAGCACCAGTAACGTCTCCATGGTGAGACTTGTTGTTACTGTTTTTTGGCATATTGAATATGTCACGGGTAGCTTGCCAGGCTCTGCCATGCAGGCGGGATACTCTCGGTAGCTTGCCAGGCTCTCCGAGAGGGGTGGAGGAATCGAACCCAGGTTGGCCGGGTGGGCCTCATGCAAGGCAAATGTCCTACCCGCTGTGCTATTGCTCCAGCCCTGCACAGATAAGTATCCCTCAAAATTTTGTAACTATGCACTGTAGCACTGTCCTCCCATTGTTCATTGATTTGCTCCAGCGGGCACCAGTAACGTTTCCATTGTGAGACTTGTTACTGTTTTTGGCATATAGAATCCTCCACGGGGAGCTTGCAGGCTCTGCTGTGCGGATGGGATACTCTAGGTAGCTTGCCAGGATCTCTGAGACTGATGGAGGAATCGAACCTGGGTCAGCCACGCGCAAGGCAAAGGCCCTACTCACTGTGCTATTGCTCCAGCCCCACATTTATAATACCTATAGAAAATAGAATGTAAAATAACATGTTTATTATAATTTTATATAAAATATAAAATATAATTACATGTAGAATGTAAAATTAGAACAAATTGAAGAGTGTGATAAAAGCAACTTGGTTGGGGACTGTAAATATTCTCACTTCATTTCTTATTTATATAGTTATGTTGCTTTCCTACTATGAATATATGTAAAAATATGTTGTAAATATGGGTATGATGTATAAAGGTATAAAGAAGGCTAAGAAAAATAAAAATAAAAGGTTAGTCCAGGGATTGGTGTGTGTGTGTGTGTGTGTGTGTGTGTATAAATCAGAATGAAGGGGGTAAAAATGTTGATTTTTTGGCACATACGCTGCCTGAGCCCATATGCTGCTTGCGCCCAGGTGGCCAAGCACATGTGGTACCCAAGTGCATGTGGTGCCCGCATCTCCCCTCTTGAGATGAGTTCTTTCATGCTTTATGTCTAATTGTGGGATGTGTGTAGGGGCTCTCTCCACCCTTGGAGAAGCCTGTGTTCTTTCTTTAGCTCATTACTCTCTCTCTCTCTCTGTCTCTGTCTCTCTGTCTCTCTGTCTCTCTCTCTCACTCCTCCCACACCTTCAAAAACCCTCCAAATAAAATCTGTTTTACTTAAAAAAAGTTTATTTTTCAATGATGCACACCTGAAATTAATATAGTTTTACAGTGTCATGATACCTCAATCAAAATAAGATCAAAGTCTAGGTTCAACAAGTTAGCACTGATAGATATGGGAGGGCTAGAAAGGCTAGAAATGAGATGAAGGCTTGGACAGTAGAGAAATGAAAGTATCATGGAGAACTTGAAAACCATTGTTTTTGTGCTATTAATGTATATGTACCTGGAAGGTTTTCATTTTCTAGTCTTATGTTCTGTGTTTGCAAAATGGTGGTGGTGATGGTGACAGGGGAGTAAGATCAGCATCTATCTGTTAGGCATATTTGTACCTGGTAGTTCTTGTTCTTTTGTTTCTTAGATATTTTTTCCTTTTTTGGTTCACACCCGCTGATGCACAAGGGGTTACTCTTGACTCTGCACTCAGGAATTACTCCTGGCAGTGCGCAGGGGACTATATGGGATGCTGGGAATCGAACCCGGGTTGGCTGGGTGCAGGGCCAACCTAGCTGCAGTGCTGTTGCTCCATCCCCTTTCTTAGTATTTTTTGAACTTGAATCTTTCTGGCTTTCTTTGATGTGTGTGTGTGTGTGTGTGTGTGTGTGTGTGTATGGTTTTTCTACAACTTCTCTTTGTAGCTTCCCATCAAAATGTCTAATTCTAGGAAAAATTCCATGACAAATTATTTTAGGAGCACAAAAGAACCAGAGGTACTGCAACTGCTTCCTGACGATGAGGGAGTTTTAATGATGACCTTGGGCAGGATGGATGGCTTACAAAATTATCCCACATTTCAGTCACTTATTTGTTAAAATCTACAAATACTTCGAAACGAAGAATTGTTATTAGAGAGAGTGATCATTCTTTTTTATTTTTTCTTAATGTTCATAAAAGAACGTAGACATCCTAATGTCTTTCGGATTCTAATCTCTATGATTTCTTAGCACTCCACATAAGAAAACTTTTAAAAAAATCCTTTAAATATTAAGATCAAAGTCTTGAATTATATATAAAATATCAAAGCTTAAATTATGATTCATTGACAATTTAAACTCAACTTATTGACTTTTAAAATGAAACTATTTTTTTCCCAAAGAATTTTCTCTGAAATAAAGCCCCACTTTTAGCCAACAAATAGAGATTTCAAAACTGATAACTGTTTAGATTAAATGATTTGAATTCAGTGTTTTCTATTTATTTATTTATTTTTCAGTGTTTTCTATTTAACATTATTAGTTTGTAAGCCCTAAGAATTTTTTTCCCTGAAAATTCCCCTTGGCCAAATTATACATGCGCTGGTCTATCTGTGAGTTCTCTGGATGAGTCAAGAAATAAGAGTTAAGATAATCCTGTTCTGGAAATTGTCATAGAGGCAGAGGGAGGGCTGTGTGGGGGTGGGAGGGATACTGGGGACACTGGTGGTGGAAAATGTGCACTGGTGGAAGGATTGGTGTTCGATTATTGTGTAACTGAAACTCAAACATGAAAGCTTTGTAACTGTATCTCACAGTGATTCAATAATAATACTAATAATACTAATAATAATCACAATCACGATCATCCTGTTGTTTGTCGATTTCCTCGAGCAGGCACCAGTAATGTCTTCTTCTTCCTAGCCCTGAGATTTTAAAAGAGCAATTTTAATGCTCTTTCAGTATTAGGAGATTGAGACCCATCATTGTTACTGGTATTTGGCATATTGAATACAACACGGGAAGTTTGCCAGACTCTGCCGTGGGGGCAGGATACTTTTGGTAGCCTGCCAGGTTCTCCAAAGGAAAAATAAGATAATAAGATGTCGCGTGGCTGCCAATGTGGCCGCGCGCTTCCGGGAGCTGGATTTTATAGTCTCTGCGTCTTGGCCAATGATGGGACCAACCTGGCGCTAGGGGCAGCTGGTGGGTGTCACTCCTACCTACTGGAAGATGGAGAGTCTAGGTGGAGAAGGCTTAGTCCCAATCCCAATCTGAGTAGGCTTGGAGACCTCAGTCCTGGGACCTGCATGCCTGGGTTCCTCTGCCAGTTCTTTCATGCATGAGGCCCATCCGGATGTGTGGAGAGTGGTCCCAGCATGGTCGTGGCTGACTCTGGAGGTCCTCAGCTGCTGGGGCTCTGCTTGGGAAGGCGGGGGAGAGAAACTCAACCCTCCCCCCTCCAAGGGGCCCTGGTGAGGACAGCCAGGCGCGGGGGCAGGAGACTCTGTGCTGTTCTCTGACTCCGGGAACTGGGTTTTATAGTCTCTGCGTCTTGGCCGTTGATGGGACCAACCTGGTGCTGGCGGCAGCTGGTGGGTGTGACGCCTACCTACTGGAAGATGGAGGGTCTAGGTGGAGAAGGCCCAGTCCCAATCCGAGTAATAATAATAATAATAATAATGATGATGATGATGACGATGATGATGATATAACCGTGCTCTGATTTATTCTTAGCATCTTGAAAGCTTTATTGGAACATTCCAGTGTGCTTCTCTTCTCCAAAATATCTAGCTATGCTTGATTTATTTTTCACTTTTAGGACATAGGAAAGAGAGAAGCAAAAATAGAAGAAAAAATAAATGAGCGTGCTGGTGGGTAAGTAGTAGGAAAGTCTTCAGAAAAATAGAGAAATAAAATGGGAAGGTTGAAGAAGGTGTTTTCATCTTTTCATTTTTATTAATTTATTTACTTTGGGTTTGGGTCTATACCCAGCTGTGCTCAGGGCTTACTTTTGGCTATATGCTCAGAAGTCACTTCTGGCAGTCCTTGGGGCTTGAACCTGATTTGGATGCATGCAGAACAGGCATGCAGAACATGCCTGCAGAAGATGCATGCAGAATAAAATATGCAGAACATGCACGCATGCATGCAGAATAGGCACCCTGCCCCTTATACTATCTCTCTCACCCTTGCATCTTCTTTTTTTTTCTTTTTTTATTAGTGAAACACCATGAGGTACAGTTATAGGCTTACAAATTTTGTGCTTGGGTTTCAGTTATACAATGATCAAGTGCCCATCCCTCCACCAGTGCCCGTCATCCATCACCACGGGTCCCAGCATCCCCCCACCCCCCATCCCCCCCGTCCCATCCTGCCTCTGTGGCAGGGTATTCTCCCTTGTTCTCTCTCTCTTCTTTTGGGTACTGTGCTTTACCCTTGCATCTTCTTAGGAGAAAATTTTTAAAAAAACCAAACAAACAGGAGATTTCTCAGTCTACTTTCAATAGGCACAATAAACTTGTTGGTAGTTCCCATCATAGATATTTTGTTTTTAAGGACTTGGTCTAGCATGTTTTTAGTGGCCTCTATATTTTTGAAGCTTGGAAACCTTAGTCAGTGTAGAACATATTATGGGCTAGGTGTGATATTATGTTTTTTTGCTGATTATGAGTGTGGGTATTATAGCAGTGAACAAGATAAATTTTATCCTTATGACCAATGATGCTTCTTATCTCTGAAAATTCAGACAATAATCTTGGATGTCTAGAGAGAGAGGGAGACATGGGAAGATCAGGGAACTATATATCCCTTAGGCACAAATGCTACTTTTCATGATCTTGGCTTTAGGCTACCTAAGTGCATTTTCTACTTTGGGGGCTTGAGAAATATTTTCTCAAAAAGGATCCTTTAATTATCAATAAGCATATGTGTGTATGTATATGTGTGCGTGTTAATTGACAATTTATCAATAGTCTTAAACATTTCAATTTTAATAGTTCTGTGAAGTAGGTTTATTATTTTTATTTGTACAGATGAGGAAACTGAAGGTCTGGAAGGTTAAGCAATTTTTCCAAAGTCTTTGAACCTCAGTCAAAATTTCAACTCACCTCTTTAGAAAATTGGAGGAGAGAACAAATCCCTCCTTTCACTAAGTGTGCATGAATTTCTCTGGCCCCATGCAACATATGATTGTCGCATGGACGTTGCAACAATAATATGCTGCTCCTGGAAAGAGCTTCTTGACATCAAGGGAATTAATATGGTTGTGAATTTCAGCCAATGCCAAGATGAGATTTTTCTCATGTGAAATGTGCATGACTTTCATTTTTTCAATCATGATCTTCTTTACCACAAAACACCAAAATATTGCTTTATAAGAAATACAACCATATTGTAAACTCTTGGACACCCGGAAGGAAAAATATTCATAATCCCGTGAAATCAGCATTTTTGCTTCCTTTATGTTATACTGTTTTCTTAAAGTAACTTACACTTATTACACAAATTCAAGCAATTAGAGTATCATAAAAAGTCAATAAAAATCTTCTATTTCAATTCCATATTTCTATCCATAGGTGATGTTAAAATAAATTCAACACCCATCTTCTATTCTTTTAGGAAAAAATACAAGCATTATTCATGAGTATGTGTTTGTTTTCATTTTTCTTTTACTTTTTGCTTAATACTTTTATATATGTATAGGATTCACTACTCACCACCAAAATTTCAGTTTCATTTTATGTATTTTAATAATTATTAATATGTTTAAACATACATACACAGATCTGTTTTGATTTCTCTTAACCCTTTCCTTTATTCATTTTTCCTTCTTTTCTTCCCTCTGCTGGCCTTCCTTCCCTTACTCTCTTATTCTTTTCTTCCTTCCTGGTTCAGAATATAGTAATAATATTTAGTTGTTTTACTTAATATTAGTTGTTTTACATAATATTAGTAGTTGTTTTACTTAAATGTTTTATTGGCACTCATTGAAGTTAATAGTTTTCAATCTTGTCTGTACATTGGCTTCATTATAGAGCTTTAAGTTACTGATGGCTCTAAACCCTAGAGATTATTAATTGTCTGGGGTAAGAGACCCGGGCAGTAAATTTTATAATCTCTCTTCTCCCCATGTGGTTCTAATATACAGCCACATGAAGAACCACTGCGTTAGTTGATATATACGTCCACCTCATTCTTAATAGTAGTTATATAGCATTCATATTGTAGCAGCACTAAAACTATTTATCAAGTCCTCTGTTTGATAAACATTATTTTTAATTCCTCATTTTGAAAAAAAAATTAAAAAGTTAAATAAACATGTCCCAAATACTTACTTACTGAGTTTTTGATGTCTATGAAATACATTTTAAAAAAGGGCTTCCTGGATTAGATGTGTGGATATTTAAATTTTTAATAGGTACAGACAAATTATTTTTCAGAAATATTAATACCTCCTTTCTATAGTAGTCCTTAAAGTGGTCAATTACTTGTACCTTTGTCAGTATGATGAGAGACAAAAACGTTTTGACACAGCACCCAAAAGAAGAGAGAGAGAACAAGGTGGAATGCCCTGCCACAGAGGCAGGGTGGGACAGGGGGGTGGGGGGGTGGGGGGCGAAGGGAGGGGGGAGGATGGGGGGGAGGGATGCCGGGACCCGTGGTGGTGGAGGATGGGCACTAGTGGAGGTATGGGTACTTGATCATTGTATAACTGAAACCCAAGCACAAAAATTTATAAGTCTATAACTGTACCTCATGGTGTTTCACTAATAAAAAATAAAAAATAAATTCAAAGAGAAAAAAACAAAAAAAACAAAAAAAAACAAAAACGTTTTGAATTTTCTTTTTATCTGTGATCAAAGCTGAAAATCTTTCTTACTCATACTTGTCATTTGCATTTCATTTTTTGTGATTTGCTCATTTTTATGAGCAAATTGTGTCATTATGTCATTTTCTAAAAAATTAAGTCATTACTGGATACTAAAAATATTAATTTCTGTCATATGTGTTGAAATCTTTTATCCTAATCCATTACTTAATTTTGATAATTTATATGATGTTTTTGAAATTTTTAATAAAGTAAAATTAATTTTATCTTTTTAATTTGTTGTAAGTTTTCAATGATTTTTAATATTGTGATAATCATAAGATAATTTTTGGTTATATTATTTCTAATCATTACACACAATTCCTTTAACGTTTTACATATTCATTCAAGTTTCCAAAAGTCCTGTGACTATTATTTTAAAAAATGCTATAATTTATCTTTTGTTGCATTAAATATTTTTCAGCTTGGCTTCTTAAGAATGAAAGAAATTCTTATGAATGCAATAGTAAATCAAGAATGTTTATATATCTTTTATGGCTTGTAGTAATACTTCCCTAAGCTTATAATTTTTGGCCAGCCAATCAATGCAGAAATTAAAGGTACAACAACTTCAGCATTTATACAATAATATCTCCTAGGGGACAAATCATATTACAGAATTTAGAAAATTAAGTTTCTTAAATAACTTATTAGCTCTGTTATCAAGTAAAAAATGGGCTGCTTTTCAGTTTACCCAAGCAGTTAGGGTCACTTTATTCTTTTAATTTGTTATTATTTTTTAAACCTCATAGTCTTTTATTTTATTTTATTAAAAATTATTTTTGGGGCTGGAGCAATAGCACAGCGGGTAGGGCGTTTGCCTTGAACGTGGCCGACCCGGGTTCGATTCCCAGCATCCCATGTAGTCCCCTGAGCACCGCCATGGGTAATTCTTGAGCACAAAGCCAGGAGTAACTCCTGTGCATTGTCGGGTGTGACCCAAAGAGCAAAAAGAAAAAAATTATTTTAAATTTAATCAGCAGAAGAATCAGTTACAAAACTGTTCTTTATTGGGTTTCAGTCATACAATGTTCCAACACCTATCCCTTCAGCAGTGTATCTTTACCTCCACCAATGTCCCCAGTGCCAGCCCTGCCACCTACTCTGTACCCCCCCTCCCCCAAGATCCTCCACCTTCTCCTCCTACTTCTCTTTCTCTTGTTTTCTTTGAAGCAGCTAGGGCCACTTTAATAGAAATTTTGGGCATATTTACTATGTGCAAGAAATCACATTAAATGATGTGCTGTGCAAATTATTGTTTATAAAAAAATTTCAATTTAAAGCAAAACCAAATGTATTTTACTTTGTATAGTTAAGAATGGGCTGGAGCGATAGCACAGCGGTAGGGCGTTTGCTTTGCACGCAGCCAACATGGCCGACTCGAATTCGAGTTCGATTCCTTCTCCCCTTTCGGAGAGCCCAGCATGCTACCGAGAGTATCTTGCCCACACGGCAGAGCCTGGCAAGCCACTGGTGACGTATTCGATATGCCAAACACAGTAACAACAATGTCTCACAATGAAGACATTACTGGGCCCGCTCGAGAAAATCGATGAACAACGGGAGGACAGTGTCAGTGTCTGTGTCTAGTTAAGAAAAGTTATGTGGTTTCAAAATAAGCAGAATAATTTTATTGCAGCAGGAAGGGTTTCCTGTCTTTTCTGTATTTTTTTTTAAATCATATTCTTTGAGATAAACTTGACAGATGAATAAATACATGCCTTGTGAGGAGCATATATTTGACTTGAATTTATGTTTTCTGAGCAAAGAGAACTGGATAAACGAAGACAAAGATTGGGGCTGGAGAGATAGCTCAGTGTGTAGGGCCTTTGCCTTGCACACGGCCGACCTGGGTTCGATTCCCAGCATCCCATATGGTCCCCTGAGCACCGCCAGGGGTGACTCCTGAGTGCAAAGCCAGAAGTAACCCCTGTGCATCGCTAGGTGTGACCCGAAAAAGCAAAACAGAACAAAAGAAAACAAAACAAAGACAAAGATTTTTAAAAGTATGTTGGTGGAGGTTCCATGCTGAAGTATGTTAATTTACTGGCTGGAGAGAAGAAAACATCAGGGTAAAAGGTATTGCCATAGTGGAAAACCCCATGCTGTGGCTACTTTGAAGGCATTTTAAATTTGATACAAAGAATGACATGGTAAATGATTTTGACTATGAGATGTATTCTGACAGAAAGATAGTTAGCTAACTAATGACTCAAATATTGAGCAACTTAATTTTGTCAAGACTCAATTATTCCACTTACAAGATAGAAACTGTAATGCCTATATTGTGGTGAGATTGTGGTTCAATAGAATAATGTGTCTGAAATGGCTGGTTTGGATTCTGATACATATGTGTGTATTTTAACAATTATTGTACTCTATAAAATTCTTATAGAATATAAGCCATGTGTAATATGGTCTTATACTCTATAATCTGGTCTTATACTCTACATGCCCTGGTTATATATAAGTAGTTCAAATAGAAAAGTAAAGTCAATTAATTAGTTCCACTCTTATAATAATAAAGCTAAATTAACTTTTTTCCCCTTCTCTAGGTTTTTTTGAAAACTCATTTGATGGATGCTTTCAACCAAACAAGAGTGACTGAATTTGTTTTCTTAGGACTCACGGATAACTGGGTGCTTGAGCTAGTATTCTTCGTGACCTTCTCAATCACATATGCCCTAACTCTTCTGGGGAACATTACCATCATGGTTACCATCATTTTTACTCCACGTCTCCACACTCCCATGTATTTCTTTCTGACCAACCTGTCTTTTATTGACGTATGCCACTCATCTGTCACTGTACCCAAGATGCTGGAGGGCTTTCTTTTGGAGAGAAAGACCATATCATTTGACAACTGCATTGCACAGCTTTTCTTTCTACATCTGTTTGCCTGTGCCGAGATCTTTCTGCTGACTATTATGGCCTATGATCGTTACGTAGCCATCTGCACTCCATTACATTACTCCACTGTGATGAATATGAAGCTCTGCGTACAGCTGGTCTTTGCTCTCTGGTTGGGAGGTACCATTCACTCACTGGTGCAGACCTTCTTGACAATTCGTTTGCCTTACTGTGGACCCAACATTATTGATAGCTACTTCTGTGATGTGCCTTCAGTCATTAAGTTGGCTTGTACTGATACATATGTCACAGGAATGCTGATTGTTTCCAACAGTGGAACCATCTCTCTTGTTTGTTTCCTGGCTTTGGTCACATCCTACACTGTTATCCTGCTTTCTCTGAGAAAGAGGTCACCTGAAGAACGCCGAAAAGCCCTGTCCACCTGTTCTTCCCATTTCTTGGTGGTTGTATTTTTGTTTGGACCATGCATTTTCATCTACACTCGCCCAGATACCAGCTACTCTATTGATAAAGTGGTCGCTGTCTTCTACACACTGGTCACCCCTTTGCTAAATCCCCTCATTTACACTTTGAGGAATATGGAAGTAAAAAGTGCCATTAAGCAACTCAGACAGAGACAAGTGTTTTCTAAGAAATCATGATACGTGATAGATTCTGGATTGCAGACACATTATGGTCATATATTTAGTGAGAAATTAAAAGTCAAAAAAATACTCAGATGAAATGACAGATTGGAGTAGCCTTCTGCCTGAAGAGAGAGACTTATTCACTGTTGCTTAAATAAAGGAATAGCTCCGGATGACACATGAAAAAGAAAAGAACGTGAAACAGTCTAAAGAAAATTTCAGCAGTCAACACAATTAGGGGCACAGACTCACTTTTAGGAACAGGTATAGTTATGGGAGTGCTTACTTTTTTGATTTATACTGTTCTGTGGGTTATTGTCTTTGGGAAGCTATACTGTAGACCTGTGTTTTTTTTTATATTATATTGTTTTTGGTTATGCACTCAAGTATGTGTTCGAGTTACTTATATAAATTAAATTTTATTGTTTTGAAACTCAGCCATCCATCTATATCGTGTGTGTGAATGTGTGTGTGTGAGAGAGAGAGGCAGACAGACGGAGGGGAGAGGGAGAGGGGAGAAAGAGAGAGAGAGAGAGAGAGAGAGAGAGAGAGAGAGAGAGGGAGAGAGAGAGGTAGGATTGGTTGTGCTCAAAACTTCCGCGTGTTTTTGTGTTCAGGAATCACTCTTGGCAGTGCTGGGGGAACCATATGCAGTGTTGGAGATCAAACTTGGGTCAGTGCATCACTTGGTGGGTCTTTTAAAATTCGTGTTTTGATTGTGTAGGTCTAGGACGGAACCTGAGATTCTGCATATATAACAAGCTTCCAAATGGTGTTTTTCCTTAGACCAATTGGTCTGGGGTTTTGTGAAGTTGTCTATAAATCTCTGGAATATAGAAATACAACTTTTCCCTAACTTCCCATATCTGCCAGAAGCTTTTACATGAACGATGCTTTTGAGATTTTGAGGTTGATTTTTTTAAAAACTATTTGGTGTGATAAATGAAATGAATGGGAATATAAATGTATCATATTACACCCCTGTTTCATAAATTACTGGAATAATTTATTAAAATAATTTAATAATTTATTGAAATAAATAATTTACTGGAATAATTTATTGGAATAATTTAATAATTTATGTAGATGGTCAGCAACTACACCACCTCCGCTTTGCTGATGACATTGTTTTAATAACACCAAACATTAGCCAAGCAGCACAAATGCTGGTCGACTTCGACCGTGAGTGTGGAAAGGTTGGACTGCAGCTGAATCTTATGAAGACAATGTTTATGAGAAACAGCCTCGTTCCTGACGCCCCATTCGCTCTCAATGGAACGACTATCTCCGAATGCAACAGCTATGTGTACCTAGGTCGAGAAGTCAACATGACAAATGACCTGGCACCCAAGCTGCACAGGAGGAAGAGAGCGGCTTGGAACGCCTTCAAGAGCGTTGAAGAAATAGCTAAAAGGATGAAGAACCTCTGGCTCTGGGCACATCTCTTTGATTCCACTGCTCTTCCTGCATTAACATATGCCTCAGAAACCTGGGCCCTATGCAAACAGGATGAGAACACTATTCAGGTCTCCCAAAGAAGAATTGAAAGAGCTATGCTTGGAATATCACGTTTCTCTCAAATGAGAGAAAGAATCCGGGGTTCCGACCTTCGTCGACGATCAAGAACCAGGGACGCTGTCTCGTTTGCCAAGGTGTCAAAAATCAGATGGGCTGGTCACATAATGAGATTTAGAGACGACCGCTGGACTAGAGCTGTTACCAACTGGATTCCACGGGATGTCAAAAGACCGCGTGGCCGCCCACCTACCAGATGCTCAGACTTCTTCATCAAGATCATGAACAATCGGTTTGAGGCTCTTCATGTTCCTAGAGTGAAAAGACGCCATTGGGCTACACTAGCATGCGACAGGGACAAATGGAGACGTTACTGGCGCCCGCTTGAGCAAATTGACGATTAACGGGAAGTCAAGTGATCAAGTGATCAAGTTTCATAAAATTGTGATTTTTTGAAGTTTACAATAGCAAAACATATGGAATAGTGATGTTAAATAAAAAATAGAGGCTGGAATGATAGCATAGCGAGTAGGGCGTTTGCCTTGCATGCGTCCAACCCAGGTTCGATTCCCAACATCCCATGTGGTCCCTTGAGCACTGCCAGGAGTAATTCCTGAGTGCAGATCCAGGAGTAACCCCTGTGCATTGCCAGGTGTGACCCAAAAAGAAATAAAATAAAATAAAATAAAACAAAAAATAGATCAGAATTTTTAAGACCTGGAACAGACAACTGCCATTTTAATTCACCTACTCGCCCTGCTATACTGATTCCTGAATCAGTCTCCCTGGAGATGCAGGCCAATCAGCTAGAATTCATGAAATCACTGGTCCCTAGCTGCTGAAAACTCCAGGTGGCCTTCAGGAGGTGGGCAGGGCAAGTACTCATCCTGCCAAAGTCCTGGAAGCTATGCCCACACCAAGGGCTTAACTCTACCACTTCAAGAATATTCTTTGCAGAGACGCCAAATTGCGAATAATTTCAGCTACCCCGGTGCCCAGGTTGAGAACTCTGGTGTTTCTTGGAGTCGGTGTGGGCAGCCATTTTCTGTATTCATATTTCTTGAAGCCTCAGAAGTATATCCACCTCCCACAGCCACTACCATGTCCACTCATTGGCCCACATCATAAGTCCTGAAGTCTCTGGCATGTGTCTGTGGCATTCCAGTAGGAGCATACCCAATTAGATGGAAAAATAACATACCAAACTAAACTCAACAAACAAAAATAATAGCACAGAAGGGTTAACTAGCAACAAATAGCTTAATAAATTCTTAGACAAGAACTTAACAACCCCTTGATCAGATATAACAATTTTCACATAAAATATTGATGTTTTTATACTTAAAGTAAAGTAAAGTAAAGGCCCTCCCGTTGATCGTCGATTTGCTTGAGCGGGCCCAGTAACGTCTCCATTGGAGACTTTGTTGTTACTGTGTCTGGCATATCGAATACTCTCGGTAGCTTGCCGGGCTCTCCGAGAGGGGCGGAGGAATCGAACTCGGGTCGGCCATGTTGGCTGCGTGCAAGGCAGACGTCCTACCCGCTGTGCTATTGCTCCAGCCCTGGGAGCTTTGTTATCCTGTCAATTTCAACTCTAGAATTCTATCAACGGGTGTGGCTTTTGTCTACATTAAAATAAATAATTAATAAAATTAAAAAATCTTGGAACAAGGGTTGGAGAGATAATACAGCAGGTAGGGTGTTTGCCTTGCACATGGCTGACCCGGGTTCGATTCCCAGCATCCCATATGGTTCCCTGAGCACTAGCAGGAATAATTCATGAGTGCAGATCCAGGAGTAACCCCTGTGCATTGCTGGGTGTGACCCAAAAAGCCAAAAAAAATCTTGGAATAGTAATGAAATATTTATTACAATTGAAAACTAAATTTAGTTTGAAATTCTTGAAATTTGCAAAAATGACAAGAAAAGAGTATAGATGGCATAGATCAGCAGAGTAATGGTCTCCCAAAGATGTCTATATTCTAGTTGCTGGTTTGCTTTTGTTGTTGGGCCACACCTTGCAATGTGTTTTGGGGCTGATTCCTGGCTTGGTGCTCAGGAATCATTCTTGGAAGAGTTCAGGGAACCTTTTGTGGGGTGCGGCAAATTGAATTCAAGTTGGTTGTGTGCAAGCAAGTGCTCTACTATCCCTCTGAAATAATCTATGGAAACTGTAAAATGTTAATTTTCATAGCAAAGGAAATTAAGGTTTCAAATGGAACTGTTTATTAATTATTTAACCTTAAATTTAGAGCTGGAGCGATAGCACAGCAGGTAGGGCGTTCGCCTTACAAGCGGCCAACATGGCCGACCCGAGTTCGATTCCTCCGCCCCTCTTGGAGAGCCCGGCAAGCTACCGAGAGTATTCGATATGCCAAACACAGTAACAACAAAGTCTCCAATGGAGACGTTACTGGGCCCGCTCGAGCAAATCCACGATCAACGGGAGGGCCTTTTAATTTTTTTTTAATTAATTTTTTAAAATTTAGAGACAGATAAACCCAAAGTCATCATAAGGATTTTAAAAATGAGAAGGGTGAGCCAAAGAGATAGAAAAGGTTGGTATGCATACTCTACATGGAGGAGCCTTGGGCTCAATTTCTGGCATTACATGATCCCCTGAACACCCCTGAGAATAGCTCTAGAGCACTATACTGGGAGTATCTCTTGAAAATCACTATATATGGTCCTAAAAACTACAATGAAAAAGGGAGGTAAAAGAATAGCAGAGAAACATATGCTGAAGAATGTGAAGTATGAAAGATAGTAGATTTAAGTTGCTTATTTTGAAGATGGGAGGAAGAAGTCAGGAACTTAGGAATCCCCAGGAACCTAGAAGCTAGATGAGGGAAGGAAATGGATTCTATTCTACAGCCTTCAGAAAAGGATTTAGTCACAAGAGTTTTAAGATGAATAAATTTGGGGGATATAATGTATAATGTGGCAACTATAGATAATAATATTGTGCCATATCCCTAAAATTTGCTAAAATAGTAGCTCATAAGTACTTTTGTCCTCAGTCAGAACTTCTCCCACCATAACTATTTAAGTTATGGAAGGGATGTATGTAATTAGTTTTATTGTGACAAAATTTTACAATGTATACATGTATGTAATCACTTGATTGTGTGTTTCAAATACGAATATAGTAAAGTAAAGTAAGTAAAGGTCCTCCCGTTGATCGTCGATTTGCTCGAGCGGGCCCAGTAACGTCTCCATTGGAGACTTTGTTGTTACTGTGTCTGGCATATCAAATACTCTCGGTAGCTTGCCGGGCTCTCTGAGAGGGGCGGAGGAATTGAACTCGGGTCTGCCATGTTGGCCGCTTGTAAGGCGAACGCCCTACCCGCTGTGCTATCGCTCCAGACGAATATAAATATTATTTAAACATTTTATTTTAGGCACCATGATTTACAATACTGTTAATGGTAGGCTTTCGTACACAAAATGTTCTTGCACCACACCTGTCATCAGAATGTCCACTGTATTTGTGTCTCCCCTTCCACAAATTAATATCCTCTCCCATCTCTCCCATCAGAATAAGCATCCTATCATGACTGGAGTTCTCATTTCTGTTGCCTTTGGACCAAATATAAATTTTTTTCAGTTATACCTCAATAGAGCTGGAAATAAAAAATAATTACAGACTCATTGACTCCTGGTTTTTGAATTTATATATTTATTTATATTATGAAATATAATGGCAAAGCCTGGCAAGCTACCCGTGACGTATTTGATATGTCAAAAACAGTAACAACAAGTCACACAATTTGTTGTGAGACATTACTGGTGCCCGCTTGAGCAAATCTATGAACAACGAGAGGACAGTGCTACAGTGCTATTAAATATAATATAGTACATCAAATATGCTATCTTTAATTTTTAATCTTTTGAGTTTATCAAGGTAACAATGGTTTACAAGACTTTTATGTTTATATATTTTAAGAGTATAATGTTACCACATTACAATCACCACCAAACTATTGATTTTAACCCATTGAATTTCTAACTCATAGAATGTAAGGTAATGCATTTATGCTGTTTTAAGCTTCTAAGTTTGTGATAAACTGTAATAGCACCAATAAAAAATCAGTACATTTTTATTTGTATTCTCTTTTTTCCTCAAAAAAAGGGAAAAAATGACCTTCTTACATTGATTTCTGTATTTCAATGTACTTATAAACCACCACAGAATTTTTGGGATAAAATTTCCAAAAATATTCTGAAGTTTATTTGAAAAAACAAGGTGAAAATAGTTATGAGGATGTGTGGGTTTATATAATTCTAAAACTATTGATTTCCTGAATTAACTAGTGTCTTTGGGGTGAAGTATATCAGTGGAATGGTAAGTCTATGTGAAGAAGACTGCATGGCAATCTCATTAGGTAAAGAGGATGTTAATATATTAATATATCGTGTTAGGAGAATAGGATTTGAACAGAAATCTGCTAAATAAAATTGTCATAATATCAGCTTAAATAAAATTCATGTAATAAGATAGAATATACATATATTAAAACATCAATTCTAATATTTATAAATTATTCTGAAAGAAATTATGATTGGTTTGGGTCCTTGGCCACTACTCTACTGAGTTCTATTATCTTACAGAAACAATGCTCATGAGTACTCTAATGTTTCTCAACTGGGGCCTTAATCCAAGGGGCAACAGGTGAAAATGATGTAAATGGGAGGTCATGGCAGGAGTCTAGGGGGTAATCTGGTAGAATGGAAAGGCACAAGAAGAAAACAAAGATGAGGGTTGGGGGTTGGGGAACATCACAAAAATGTTAAGAAACATAGCTCCAGAAAACTGGAAGCCAGACCATGTAGATACAGTAAGTAACTCTGGCAAAAGGGTAAGAAGTGATTGAAATGGCAAAGTATTCAAAGGACAAAAATTAGATGATGCATATTAAATAAACTGGGAGACATTTATGAAAATATCTAAACAACATTACCTGCAAATTTAAAAACAAATGTCAATTCCTAAAGTTATGTGTAAAATAGCTAGAATCTGGAAAAAACCTGAGTGCTCCAAAACAGATGACTGGTTAAAGAAACTTTGGTACATCTACACAATGAAGTACTATGTAGCTGTTAGAAAAGACGAGTCATGAAATTTACATACAAGTGGTACTACATGGAAAGTATCATGCTAAGCGAAATGAGTCAGAAAGAGAGGGACAGACATAGAAAGATTGCATTCATCTGGGGAACATAAAGTAACAAAATAGGAGACTAAGACCCAAGAATAGCCGAGATAAGTACCAGGAGGTTCATTCTATGGCTTGGAGGCCAGCCACACATGCTAGGGGAAAAGGCAGCTCAGATAGAGAAGGGAGCAGCAAATAAAGGGTGTTAGGAGGATCCGCCCAAGATGGGAGAAGCATGCTGAAAATAGACTATAGACCAAACATGATTGCCACTCACTGTTGTTCTATTGTCATTTTACTAGTTACCACTTTAAGGACTTCCCTGAAGCATTGTCTTGTATATTACATTGCATGTGTTCCCATTGTATTGACTTCTGCATAAGACTATATGGACCTTTATTGTCCACCACTCTCTATAATAAAAACAATTTTTATCATAACCATTCTGTAACTTTCAAATTCAGCTCAGCTATTCTACCAAGCAGTCTCAGTCAATGTGGTTTTATACTAAAAAAGCATTATCTTTAGGGAAGGGATTACTCTATTAATTGTTAGATTTGTCTCCTGTAAGTTAACTTGTGCTACCCAGAAACCCTATAGATGCTTTTGTAAGCATGCCTCTCTACATCTGAAATAGCTTGTATTGTTGAGCTTTCCTTCTCAATATATTTGCTGACAGAACAAAAACAAACAAACAAACAAACAAAAAATAAAAAAACAAACCCCATAAAAATATGAGATGATTGTCAAGGCTCATGAGTTCATTGATCTTATCCTCACTGAATGCCTGGGAAATCTGAGCATCATTTAAGTATGTCTTTTTCTTTGATGAAGTTGGAAAAAGTATTGGGATCCAACAAGTTATGTTTTTTATATATAGAGGTAACTGAAACTCTGTTGCATAAACTATCCTCCTGTTAGATTCTACTTTCCTAGTCTACTCAGAACATCCTTTAGGGGGCTTAGCATGCTTAGGATCACCATGCTACAATTCAATGTGTGTTAACACAACTAGGCTCAGGATGTTGAATATAGATTATCTTTTTATTCAACTTCAACACCTTAAATACTTTTTCCCTGGCTTAGCGCTCAAGGGTTGTTCCCAGCAGTGCTCAGGGATCCATGTAGTGTGAGGATTGAGCCCAGATCTTCCACAGGCAAAGCATGCCTTTGAGCTATCTCCTCTGCACTTTGTTCATATTTTTGTTTTCTATTTTCACTAGACTCTAAACAATACAAAGGAGGAGGTATAGTCTATGACTATAAACTTAGATTTAGCATATGGTACTTGCTTAGTAAATAAATGTCAAATGAAGGTGTGTGTGTGTGTGTGTGTGTGTGTGTGTGTGTGTGTGTGTGTGTGTAATTTAATCAGGATCTCATACATATAAGATATGTGCTCTGTTACCTAAACTACGTCCCTGGCTTGAAGTCTTTTCTTTTTTCTCAAGGAAAAATACTTTATTAGTCAAAAAGGAAACATTGCCAAAACCTCAAAAGACCACAGTACATAAAATAGATCGAATCCTTCTTTTTATGAATTTAAATGCATGACTTTAATGAATTTGATCTTATAACTTTGATTTTCCAGTGTTTCCTAAGTTATTTGGATAAGAATATGAATGAATGAAGTATAGATGTTCTCCTGGAAATTTGATGGCTTGTGTAAATCTTGATTACGACCCTCAACCAGAAGTGAAGAGAGGCAACACGATGTGATAAAAATAGCCTTTGGCTTTTACTGGTATATTTGGATTAACATCCAACCTTTATCATTTTCTGGTTGGGTGACCTTGGCCATGCTATTAGCATTCTGCACTTTAGTTTCTTCAGATGTAAGCAAGCATAATAATACCTACCTCACAAGAGTTGCAGTGAGAGCTACGGTAATACAAATTGCCTAGAATAATTTGTAAGTATATGGAAGATATTAAAAAAAACCATTGTTATTACTAAGATTGTCAGGTGTTGGGAAGAATATAGTTTTCTAAGTCATATAGTTTGGTTAATATGGCCTATAACTTACTCTTTGCAAGGCATCTCTTTGATGTGGAACACCAAGCATGTTAAAAACTTAGACAATTTTATTTTTTTTCTTTCCCTTCTGGCCTCCCCATTAATTTGTTCAAGGCATTTTTCATGTCTTCATTCCTAAGCGTATAGATGATGGGGTTCAGCAGGGGTGTTACAGCGGTGAAAAACACAGACACTACCTTGTCCTCTGGGAGACTGGTAGACGGGCGGGAGTAGATGAAGATGCAGTGTCCCAGGAACAGAGTGACTACAGTCAGGTGGGCTGCACAAGTGGAGAGGGCCTTCCGCCTACCCTCAGAGATCCGCTGCCGAAGACTCACCAGGATGACAGCATAAGACACCACGAGGACCACAAAACAGACCACAGAGATCAGTCCACTGTTGGAGACAATCAGGATCTCAATGATGTGGGTGTCAGTGCAGGCCAATTTGATCACCTGAGGTACATCACAGAAGAAATTGTCAATCTCATCAGGACCACAGTAAGGAAGCCTGATAGTAAGGGAGGTCAGGGCTATGGAGTGGATAGTTCCCCCTGCCCAGAGCGCCACAGCCAGCAGCACACATACTTTCCAGCTTATTATTGTCATGTACTGTAGGGGTTTGCAAATAGCCACATATCGGTCATAGGCCATGACAGTGAGAAGAAAGATCTCTGTGCAGGCAAAGAGATGCAGGAAGAACATCTGAGTCACACAGGCATTAAAGGAGATGAGTTTCTCCTCTGACCAAGTGTCCATCAACATCTTGGGGACAGTGACAGTAGAGTGACAGACATCGATAAAAGACAGGTTGCTGAGGAAGAAATACATAGGGGTATGGAGCCGGCGATCATAAATAATAGTTATGACAATGAGAATGTTTCCAATCAGTGTCAGGACATAAAAAACAAGAAATATGGCAAACACAACCATCTGTACCTTCTGGTTTACAGATAAACCTCGAAGTCGAAAATATGCCACGAAAGTAGTTTGATTAAATAAGTTGGCCTCTTCCATTCTTTTTGCTGATACTCCTGCAAGTATTAGGGGAAAAATATAAATTTATATTATTTTATCATTTAAGTTCTTGTATTTATGCTTTCCGTTCCTTTATCTAGAGTTTATAGGAACAAAATATCTTGTTTTAAAACCCATTTCATGGGTTCCAGGAAGTGGCTCAGTGGTAGCGTATCTGTCTTGCATACATGTTATTTTCCTAGAATTGTCCCAAATTGCTTTTGAATGTAATAACCCCCACATGACTGATGTGACCTTTGAAACCTCAGTCATGTGTACAACCCCCTGTATTGCAACTATAATATTAACAACATATGGAAGGGAATGGGAAAATATAATGAAATAAAACATTAAAAAGAAGTCCTATTTCACTTCTTAAATAATGCTCAGCACTTAAAAAACACTTTCAGAATAGTAGAATAAACTATCTGGATTCACAAAGAAACATAAAACAACTTTGGCTAGAAAGAAACCAAACAAGTTATTTCATGCCAAACACAGTAACAACAAGTCTCACCATGGAGACGTTACTGGGCCTGCTCAAGCAAATCGTTGAACAACGGGAGGACAGTGCTACAGTGCTATTGTAATAGGATATTATTGCTTAAGTGTAAGGTATATTTTTTACAGGATAATACATTAAGATTATCATTATGTCAAATAAGTATTTGTCCAAGAACACACAGATCTGGGTATTGGGTCCAGTTTTCTGCTTTCCTAAGAACTTCCTGTTTTGCTAATCCAGACTGTTGCTCCCCTTTTCACTCTGCCTTAATGTCCCAAGACTTTAAATCAAAAGCTCTGTTTTCTCAGAAGGCAGAAGTTTTCACAAAACTGCTATGCAACTAGGAACATAGCTATATTTTTGAACAATTAGAAGATCCTGGGTGAAAAACAAACCCTAAAAATCTGGTGAGGGAAAAGGGAGACTTGCTTCTTACCTCATATCTTGGATGAGGAAGACTTGCCCATTACTAAGCAGGAGGAAAATTTCAAACCTAATAGTATTACTGTCTTAAATAATAGTTTTATGTTTATCTTTAGAATTTTTGAAGGGGACTTCCCAAGCAATGCTCAGAGTCCACCAGGGCTATTCCAGGTGATACTTGATCATCCAGGTTAATGGTTTGGTCCTAGGACAGAGGCTATCCTTAGCATTAAAAAAAAAAAAGAAAAGAACAAAAATCCAAATCTGTCTGGACCACAAGTTAGACAAAATAATTGTTTTGCTTTCTTTTAAAATAGCATATCTTGACCCAAATATAACTTTTTTTTTAAAAAATGAGAAATGCATATAGTATTTAGAAATACAAGATCTTAGCTATTAAAGAGACTGAAATAAATATTTTCTGTCCTTCATCACACTGATCTTTTGAAAACAATACATCTTATTTTTATCTATATCAAAGGAAAAATGGGTGATGTAAAATCAGGGACCACACAAGAAGACCTGTGACAAAAAATTTGTTTTTGGAGGAGAGGAATTTGTTTGGTGGGCGGGGGGAGTCATACCTGCCTGTACTCAGGGTTTTACTCCTGACTGCACTCAGGGGAAACTTCTGGTGAGGCTCAGACGACCATATGGATGACGGGGACTGAACCCCTCATGCAGGGCAAGTGCCCTACTGGCAGTACTATCTTTTTAGCTACAGAAGTCTTTTTGGTAACAAATTAAACTCATGATTTCTAAGGCTGGGTTTAGTAAATAACCATCCAATTAATCTGATAATCAGTTTGCCTAACCTTTTTTTTTAAATAAATAGAGAAGATAATACAACGAGAGGTTAAACAATGGGTTCAGGTTTACAAAGAATTAGCGTCATATCTGGAAAGCCCTGGTCCAGGCTTTCTCCACTTCATCACTACCCTGGTTTGAATTCTTATGGTGGTTGGCATAATTGGTATAGTTGGCATAGTTAGTAGGATGTAACTTAGAGACCTTCCTCTTCCTCTCCCACATGTGTTTGGCCAGCTTGGTGAGTATCTATGAGGAGTTTCTCTTTTTTGGCTGGTTGCGTTTATGCTAATGTCTTGTTGCATAGTCCTCCAGGGTGGAAAGACAGATGATAGTGTCAAATCAGGAAACCAACAAAGAAGATCTGTGACAAAGGTGTTTTGGAACAGATGAAGTTTTTTTTGTTTTTTTTTTGTTTTTTTGGTGGTGGGGGGGTGGTCACACTGGCTGTGCTCAGGTCTTGCTCTTAACTCTACACTCCAGGATACTGTCTGGCAGGACCCAACTTGGTTCCTTGAGTTCTGTTATCTTGTGTCACCTCTTCCCACCACTAATAACTAATGTCCATGAAGATCAGCTTCTCTTCTACATATATAAATCAACTCTACATTGATTATATATAAGACTAGATAAAGTGTTACTCTTTTGCTTTCAGGCCTCCATTCTCATGCACTTTATCATGTTGGTCTTCAGTTGACAATGGACTATCTTATTGTCTTTATCAGAGAAAAAGTTAATGACACTAGCAAATCAGAAGTGAATAAAATAAACCTGCAGGAGAGAAGGGAGTTTTGGAGCAGTAGAGATCTTTTAGTTATCATTTAAATTAAACTCGTATCTAAAGTTGGAATAATATTTGTAGCAGCACTCCAGTACAACTATGGGCTGATTTTTACCTCTGGAATTTTTCTTAGTGTCCATTTAAATATTTTTCTTCAAAGAGCTATTTTAACATTGACTAATTCTGTTATCCTTGTCATTTGTTTAGTTTCAAATGGCTGGTTGTAAAATTAAAAGTTTTAATAACCAAGAATAGAACTTGGGGTTGATTTAAAATTCACCATGGAAAAATTTTCCCGTGTAGATAATAAAAGGTTTGTGAATTGAAAATGAGGTCTGACATAAATATTTCTATTCTTTCATCACAGAGCATCAATATACTTAATGTTTTCCCCCCATCATTAAAAACAACTCTGTGGTATCACAAAAGTGTTTTGGAAAATGTGGATGTATCCAATTGCAGTAGAAATTTAGTGTTAGCTTATGTCAAGATAAGTAAATGAAAAATAATTTATTGTTACTTATATTTTATAAAAATGGTGGCAAATCCTTAAGAGAAGAAACAGATTAAAATGAAAATGTTTATAAACTTATCCTGTTACCTCAGTAAATTAAAACAAACAACAAATAAATAAGAAACTCACCCTGGTTTGTTTCTGATGTCCTCAGCACCCACCAAAGAAATGGTATTGTAATAGATTTGTAGTTTCAATACAAATATTATCTTCCGTAGAAATAATTTTTTTGAATTTGTACAAATCAAATAACCCAACTTACGTTGATTTTGCTATACAGAAAGTCAAAGCTCTTGAAATTTCTTAGATCTTCTCTTTGGTAATAAATCACAGAAGATCTATTTGATAATATTTTACCTGAGGAACTTCAGGATTGCTGCAAAGACCTTTACACTTATAACAATTTTAATTATCCCCAATATGTATATTATGAATTATGCACTAGGATTTTCTAAAATTGGTTTTTAGTCAACTGAAGGCATGGTTTAGGAATGGAATATTTCAAACACTTTTTCAAGGTTGTACTGGATGAGCAGAATGACTCACCACCAACCACTTGCGGTATTGCAGTTTACCTGAACATGAAACATGACCTATCACTCAGAACACTGTGTTCGAAGCACCCAGCTTCCTTTGCAGCACATCCTCCAAGAGTAAATTCTGCACTGATAATTTCAGATGGATTAATCTACTGAAAGTACTAAGGGGTAATCTATAGATGAAGAATGCTGCGGGCGCCAGCAGCTGCAGCATTGGCGTTGCTTTACCTGAGTTATATAGGCTTTATGTCTTGGCAACTTTTAATCAATGACATCAGCTTGCCCAGCCACTGGTTAGAAAAAATTTAATCTTCTGGGGACTAAAGTGACAGACTTCTCAATGGTCATCAAGGGAATTTAATGGAGAAGCCAGACTTCAACATTCAAATCTTTGGGATGTATTAACATATGATTAAATGAACTACTATTTAATTATTGCTTATGTTGTATGAAGTCTTAGGCTAGGGGTTTCAGTGTCTTCTTGCTTAATTCATATACACACAGAGTTGAGAAGTAGGTAATGAAGTTAAGACTTAAAAAAAATTTTTTTAAGAACAGCGGTAGGGCATTTGCCTTGCACGTGGCCAGCACAGGTTCGATTCCTCCGTCCCTCTCAGAGAGCCCAGCAACCTATCAAGAGTATCCCGCCCACATGGCAAAGCCTGGCAAGCTCCCCGTGGTGTATTCAATATGCCAAAGATAGTAACAACGAGTCTTACAATGGAGACGTTATTGGTGCCTGCTCGAGCAAATTGATGAACAATGGGAGGACTGTGCTACAGTACTAAGATTTTTGTTAGTTTCTGGCTGAGACATTAAGTCTTTAGGACTCTAAAGTCAAATTGAGAACACATTCAAATGCCCTAAATATGTAAATTTGGGGAAATTATTTAAACTTTGTGAGCATCAGTTTTCTCATCCTTCTTGTGTACTCCTCATTCTCGTCCTCGTCCTTCTCCTCTTCCTCCCCCAACTTCTCTTTCTCCTCTTTATCCCCACACCTTGCTTCAGTCAGAGCTCTGTGCTCAGGGATCATTCCAATGAGTGCTCAGGAGACCCTATTTGGTGCCATGGATTGATCTAGGGTTAGTTGAGTACAAGTCAACCACGTTAACCACTGTACTATCTTTCCAGCCTGGCCTCAGTTTCCTTATTTAGAAAACATTAATGAGAATGGTGAAAATTTTTAGGTCTCTTGAACCATTTTCTTTTTTTAGATGGCGGGAGGGTTTTAGTTACCAAAGCCAGGACCTTATATGTATGAAACGTGTCCTTTATCACTATACTATATTCCATCCCTAATACCCCTTGACATTTTAGTGAATCATGTGACACAGAGTAATTATATTTAATTTATATGATTATTTAATATGCAACTCAAATAATCAAACGGCATCATCAACTACTAGTTAATATTTCTGATGTTGCTTAAATTATTTAAAATTTTTAAAATTAATTTTAAAACCTCTATAATTTTTCTTTCATTTTATCTGTTGCATGTGATGGTCCAAATCGGTGAAAGAACAATTCAAGAGAGAGGAAAGTGGCTAATATTAATCTCTGAGTTTGAATTTCAAGATTGAATAGTTTTATTAGTTGGTTAGAATATCTAAGCATGGAGCTAGAATTAAATTTTATAGCTGACCATGCCACAGTGTGCAGAATAATAGTAGAAAAGTGTCATTTTTCATAGTCATTTACCTTTAACTCTCAATAGTGATTATTTTTTATCAATATTTACCCAAATCCTTAATAACTCCTACATTTATTATTTATTTAGTTAGTTGGGTTGGAGCGATAGCACAGTGGGTAGGGCATTTGCCTTGCGTGCAGCCAACCTGGCCGACCCAGGTTCTATTCCTCCACCCCTCTCGGAGAGCCTGGCAAGCTACTGAGAGTATCTCGCCCACACAGCAAAGCCTGGCAAGCTACCTGTGATGTATTAGATATGCCAAACACAGTAACAAGTGTCACAATGGAGACGTTACAGGGCCCACTCGAATAAATCGACGAGCAACGGGAGGACAGTGACAGTAACAGTTAGTTGCTTTTTGGGTCACACCTGGTGATGGTCAGGGGTTATACCTGACTCTGTACTCATGATTTATTACTGGAGGTGCATGGGGTACTGTATGGGATGCTTGGGGTTGAACTCAGGTCAGCTATAGTGAGGGCTTTATATATTTGGGGTGTTAGTCCTTTGTCTGAAGTATTATTTGTGGGTGTCTTTTCTCAGTCAGTTGTGTGCCTTTTAATTTTAGCATGAGTTTATTTTCCTTTTTTCATTGTTTAAAATTAAGGCACTGTGGTTTACAAATATTTCCATAATAGAGTTTCAGACACACACATACAATATTCCAACACCAATCCCACCACCAGTGTCAATCCTCCTTCACCTTTGTTCTCAAGTACTCTCCCAACCCTCAGCTTACCTCTTTAACACACACATTTTAAGGTTTAATTATTATGTTTTGGATCTAATGCTTATATCATTTATGGCTCTGTGGTCTATATTTTGTGATACTGCTGTACTCCTGATGTGCTGAGGGCCCCTGATCTTGGCCCCTGTTACCTTCTATCTTTATTTTCTTACTCCCTCTCTGTATTTCTCTCCTTCCCTGGTCTTTTCATATCTTTAATCTAGGAGAGTCAAGGATTTGCCTACCTTTGGTACCTTGCATTCCTTTGTCATATTATTCTTTATGCCACAAATAAGTGGCATTGCCTGGCATTTTTTCTTCTTTTAACTTATTTCATTTAACATGGTATTTTCCAGTTCCATCCAAGTTACAGAAAATTGCACAATTTCATTGTCACCCATTCATGTGTCATTGAACACCTAGGTTGATTCCATATCCTTACTATTATACTGAACACTATACTGAATAATGGTATGCATATGTCCTTTTGAATAAATGTTTTGAGTCTTGTGGGTAGATGTCAAGAAGTGAATTTCTGGAAACTCTAGTATGGAAACAGGTCTTACTTTTTTTTAGAAATCATCATTCTATTTTCCATAGGTGTTGAACCAAATAACATTCCCACAAGCTGGATGAAAAGTTCTTTTTTTCTTTTTTTAAAAACTGCATCCCCACCAACACAGGTTGTTTTCATTTTTTATATGTGCCACTCTCACTATTGTTAGATAATATCACACTGTCGTCCTGATTAGGATTTTCCTCAGTGATGATAAGCAATGTTTAAAATTGAACATCCATATGTATTCTTCAGATAAGTATCTGTTTATTTTCTCTCCCCATTTTGATAGTGTTTTTGGATTTTTGGCGGTCATTGATCTTTGTAAGTTCTTTGTATATCTTGAATATTTTCTGATGTGTTAAGTGCAAATATTTTCTTCCATTTAGTTGGACATCTTTTAGTTTTAACTCATGTTTCTTTTGTCATGCAGAAATTTTTTAATTTGGTGTGATCCCATTTGTTTATTTTTGTTTCTGCTGTCTATCTCAATGAAATCATATCATTGAACACCCTTTTGAAGTCCAGTTCTTGGCTCACTCTATGTTTTCTTCGATGTATTTTATGGGTTCTGGTTTAATATCAAGTTCTTTGATGGTTTTTTTTTGTTGTTGGTTTTGTTTGGTTTTGTATTACATCTGGCTGTGGTACTCACTGACTTCTGTCTCTGCACTTAAGGATCACTCCTAGTAGGCTTGGGAGACCATATGGAATTCTGGGGATTGAACCTGGGTTGACCAAGTGCAAGGCAAGTGTCCTACCCACTGCATTATCACTCAGGCCCTCTTTGATCCATTTTGAATTCACTTTTATGTAAGGTGTAAGATACAGATCAAAGTTTTTTTTTGGTACATGGTTATCCAGTTTTCCCAGCACCATTTATTGAAGAGGCTATCTATTTACTCCACTTCATGTACCCAGCTACTTTGTAAAAAATTAGTTGACCATAGATCTGGGGGATTATCTTTGGGTTTTTGATTCTAACCCATTAGTCAGAGAGTCTATTCTTATTCCAAAACAGGAAGTTTAACTATAGATTCATGGTAGAGTTTCAGCCAGGCAATGTGTTACCTCCCAATTTCTTTTTTCTCAGTGTGACTTCATTAGCCTAAGTTTCATCCACTATAAGAAACTTTTCAATGTCATATAGTTCCAGTTGCTTATTATTTTCTTATCTTTGCCAGTGAAATCAGGTCATTGAAGACTCCTTTTATGTCCAGATGCTATAGGGTTCTGCTTATGTTATTTACAGTGTATTTTGTGGTTTCTTTTCTTCCCATTTTTTATAATTTTATTTCTTGAATCACTGGGAGAGCAGTTACAAAGCTTTTGGGTTTAATTCTTGGTCATACAATGAAACACCCGTACCTTCTCCACCACCAAAACCCCCAGTATATTGCCATCAAACACCCTCCCCCTACTTGTGGGGCAGATGATTTCCACATTACTCTCTCCCTACTTTGATTACATTCAATATTTTGACACCAGCCCCACCATTATTATTTGGGATTTTACCCAAACACTCAGATGTGCTGAAAAGGTAACAGTAGACAATTTGTTTTCTATTGCTGGTTATGAATAACATATGATGTAGCGTGGTTGCAGTAGTGGCCACGCTATTTTGAAATTTTGAAATTTTAACACTTAAATCTGGAGGGATTTCTTGCCAAAACCTTCTGGGTTCCAAGGTTTGTTCCTAAGTCTCTGGGATCATGGCCGTTAGGCAGCTTGATCAGTAGCTAGAGAGGCAGTTCATGGGCGGCGACTCAAGGTCTCATTGGGGTGGGGAGGAAAGGGCCAGCTCCACCTCCATCTTGTGAGGTCCCATGTATCTCGTCACTGCGGGCCCAAATCTGACTATCCAGTGGCCTCTGGAGCATGGCAGCCACTGGGCTGCCAGGGGGAACAGGCCAAGGCATGAAACCTATTCCCACATGGGGTGGCCCAGCGCCGGTAACCTACTGCAGGGACTGGATGCATTACTGCCAAAAGCCACTGGGTTTCGAGATTTGTTTCTGAGTCTCTGGGATCATGGCCATTAAGCGGCTTGATCAGGAGCCAGAGAAGTTGTTTGTGGGTGCCGACATAGGGTCTTGTTGGATGGGGAGAAAAGGGCCGGCTCCACCCACATCCCATGAGGCTCTGCATGTCTTGACACTGCGGGTCCAAACCTGACTGTCCAGTGGCCTCCGGCAGATGGCGGCCACTGAGCAGCCAAGGGGGAGCAGGCAGAGGTATGGCACCCTTTCGCCCCTGGGGTGGCCCAGCAATAGTAACCTACTGCGTGGTCCGGACGCATTTCTGCCAAAAGCCGCTGGGTTTTGAGATTTGTTTCTGAGTCTCTGGGTTCATGGCCGTTAAGCAGCTTGATCAGGAGCCAGAGAGGCCGTTCGTGGGCGGTGACTCGGGGGTCTTGTTGAGACAGGGAAGAAAGGGCCGGCTCCAACTCCATCCTGTGAGGCCCCATGTGTCTTGTTACTGAGGGCCCAAACCTGACTGTCTAGTGTCCTCTGGAGGATGGCAGCCACTGGGCAGCCAGGCAGAACAGGCTAAGGCACAAAACCTATTCCCCCTAGGGTTGCCCAGCGCCGGTAACCTACTGCAGGGAACAGACACATTTCTACCAAAAGCCATTGGTTTTCGGGATTTGTTTCTGAGTCTCTGGGATCATGGCCTTTAAGTGGCTTAGAAGCCAGAGAGGCCGTTTGTGGGCGGCGACACGGGGTCTCGTTGGGGTGAAGAGGAAAGGGCCAGCTTCACCCCCATCCTGTGAGGCCCTGTGTGTCTTGTCACTGCGGGCCCAAACATGACTGTCCAATGGCTTCTGGAAGATGGCAGCCACTGAGCTGCCTAAGGGGAGAGGCGGAGGTACAACACCCTTTCCCCCCTGGGGTGGCCCGGCGACAGTAACCTACTGCGTGGCCCCAACGCATTTCTGCCAAGAGTCATTGGGTTTTGAGATTTGTTCCTGAGTCTCTGGAATCATGGCCGTTAAGTAGTTCGATTAGGAACCAGAGAGGGCATGCCTCTAATTATATAGCTGAGCCGGAGCTGGTTTGTGGGTGTGTCTCCCACATACCTAACTTTTGGCCGTTTACTTTCTTGGTAAACTTTGCCCCAAGTTTTTGGGGTCTGGTCAAAGCCACAAGCCGCAATTTTGAGGTATCTGGAAGTCTGAAGGAGCCATGAGGTTACTGATGCTCTCGCCTCACAGGTACAGACTGACCTGCTGGCGCACCATACCCCCATATTTTGTGGTTTCTTATAGGATAACATTTGTCATTTCTCCCTGACCACAGAGAGCTTGGGTTTGTTGAGCTGCAACCATTCACAGGGCTCCCAAGTCACTCCCATTCCTTTGTGTTTATCTTTAACTTCTCTGTGCTCTCTTTCCCAACCAGTTAATCACATATTTCCCCTAAGCAGTACCTGTGACTTGTAAACTTAAATTCCTCAGAAATCTCTGTATTTGTATTTGTAAGTGAAATATTGCTTTTCTCCTTCCCTTATGTCCTTTTGCATAGTTTACTTCCAAGCAATGTTCTTTTTGTATAGACACAGGAAGACAATTGATGCTATGCTTTTGGAATTTGGGAGTTAATTGACTCCGAATAATATTCACTCCTGGGCATCTGTTTTCTAGACTTACGCCTCAGTTGCCCTTAGTTCCTAGCACCCCCAAAGCAGGGTCCTGACGAGGGTCTGGATGGACCCAGGCCAAGCTGTGAGCTACCCTGGCACCAAAAAGGGCCAAGCTTAGTGCCATAATATTTAACTATAAGTTTTAAGAGCATGATCGTGGACAAATTCTGTCATGATCCAAAGAGTAAAAACTGGGTTAGGACTGTGCTAGGGTTAGGAAAAACTAATCTGGCCAGAGCATTGTAGTCTGGATACATATGGTGAGATAGATTCCAGGAGATCCACCCTACAAGCTTAATGTATATCTTACTGTGTTCATAAAAAATGACTAGAAAGTATATCTAAGATGGCTGTTGGACTAAGGATATGAGAAACACATCCCTAGATGGCATTTCGTCCTGATTTGATCTCTTGGATGCAGGAGCTCTTTGTCTTTTATTTTATTTTATTTTTTTCATTAGTGAAGCACCATGAGGTACAGTTGTAGATTTACAAATCTTTGTGCTTGGGTTTCGATTATACAATGATCAGATACCCATCCCTCCACCAGTGCCCATTTTCCACCACCATGGATAATATCCCCCCCCCATGCCCCCCTCCCACCCTGCCTCTGTGGCAGGGCATTCCCTTTTGTTCTCTCTCTCCTTTTGGGTGTTGTGGTCTGCAAAAGAGGCTTTGAGTGGCAAACAAGTTCAGTCCATAGTCTACTTTCAACATGCATCTCCCCTCCTGGGAGGATCCTCCAAACACCCTTTATTTGCTGCTCCCTTCTCTATCTGAACTGCCCTTTCCTCTAGGATACCCGGCTGGCCTCTAAGTTATGGAGTAATCCTCCTGGTGTTGATCTCAGCTATTCTTGGGTATTAATCTCATATTTTGTTACTTTATATCCCCCAGATGAAAGCAATCTTTCTATGTCTATCCCTCTCTTTCTGACTCATTTCGCTTAGCATGATACTTTCCATGTTGTACCACTTGTATGTAAATTTCATGACTTCATCTTTTCTAACAGCTACATAGTACTCCATTGTGTAGATGGACCAAAGGAGCTCTTTGTCTTATCTTAGAAGAGCTTCCCTCAGTAGGAAGGGCTTTCATATGTTGATTGTGCTACCTGACCTAGGGGTACCTGCTACCCACAATGCCTGGAGGTTGGGCGCAGAACAAGGCTGTGAGAAGGAGCTTGGAGAGACTAGCAGTAGGAGATGGGAATGAGGGGCAGGGCGAGACTTGAATAGGGAGTTCAGTGAGACTAGGACAGATGTGTGGGGAGAATGGAAAAAATGGCAACTGATCACCAACCAGCCCGGCAGCCCTGTTCCTTCTTTCGTGCCTCTGTTGGCAGTGGCTGCAGGCCAGGGTGGGGAAGGGGCTCTTGTCCACCAAACACACGTGGCAGGCAAGAGAGCCCACATCTCCCCCAAGGTTCACTTATTTATTTTTTTATTATGCAGTTTCTGGTCTAATCTTTGGTTAAATTTTTGAGTTTGGTGTGAGATATGTATCTAGATTCATTTTTTATAAGCATTTACAAGTTTTCCCAGCACAAGGAGATTTTTGTTTCTGTTTTTGTTGTTTTGGGCCACACCTGGAGATGTTAAGGGATTACTCCTGGCTCTGTACTTAGGAATTACTCTTGATGGCACTTGGAGGACCAGGTCGAATACTGGGGATTGAACCCAGGTAGACCATGGTCAAGGCAAATGCCCTATCTGCTGTGTTCTCTGGCCCCACAAAGGGATTTTTAAACCTTTTTTCCTCCCCTATATATTTTGAGTGGTCTAATATAATTTTCTTGAAGGAATCAAACTTTCATAAATGATCACTTGACATCCCGTTACTCATCAATTTGCTCAAGCGGGTGCCAGTAACGTTTCCATTTGTCCCTGTCACGTGCTAGTGTAGCCCAATGGCTTCTGCTCGTTCTAGGAACATGAAGAGCCTCAAACCGATCGTTCAGGGTCTTGATGAAGAAGTCTGACCATCTCGTAGGTGGGTGGCCACGCAGTCTTTTGACGTCCCATGGAATTCAGTCGGTAATGGCTCTAGTCCAATGGTTGTCTCCAAATCTCATTATGTGTCCAGCCCATCTGATTTTCGACACCTTGGCAAACGAGACAGCGTCCCTGATTCTTGACTGTTGATGGATGTCGGAACTCCGAATTCTTTCTCCTACTTGAGTGAAGCATGATACTCCAAGCACAGCTCTTTTGATTTCTCTTTGGGAGACCCGAATAGTGCTCTCATCCTGTTTTCGTAGGGCCCAGGTCTCTGAGGCATATGTTAATGCAGGAAGAACAGTGGAATTGAAGAGATGTGCCCAGATCCAGAGCTTCTTCGTCTTCTTAGCTATTTCTTCAACGCTCTTGAAGGCATTCCAAGCCGCTCTCTTCCTCCTGCGCAACTCAGGTGTCAGGTCATTCGTCATGTTGACTTCTCGACCTAGGTACACATAACTGTTGCATTCAGAGATGGTCGTTCCGTTGAGAGCGAATGGAACGTCAGGAACAAGACTGTTTCTCATGAACATTGTCTTCGTGAGATTCAGCTGTAATCCGACCTTTCCACACTCATGATTAAAGCTGGCCAGCATTTGTGCCGCTTGGCTAATGTTTGGTGTTATTAGAACGATGTCATCAGCAAAGTGGAGGTGGTGTAGTTGCCAACCATCTATTTTCACTCCCATTCCTGCCCTTTATAAATGAAGAAAACAAAATATCTGAGTTCACAATTGAAAGGGAAAAAAAGACACCCACCAAAACTTGAGGCCTAATGCAATACCAAAAAATCTATACCATGTAAAATGATTGCAGAAAATATACAGATAAATAGAACAGGGATATAAATGTTGTATGTATGGAAAAGAGAATTCTACTTAAAAATTCTAGCCAGAGGGACTGGAGCAATAGTACAGTGGGGAGGGCATTTGCCTTGTCTGTGGCCGACCCGGGTTCGACTTCTGGCCTCCATATGGTTCCCTGAGCACTGCCAGACATGCTTCCTGAGTGCAGAGCCAGGAGTAACCCTGAACATCTTTGGGTATAGCCCCAACCCAACCCCACCCTCAAAAAGCCCTAGCCAGAGAAAAAAATGAAAAGTTTTCAGTGCAAGAGATGGTTAAGAGTTTGACTAGGGAACAAGGACATATGGTTCAGCAATATCATTAGACTTCCAGGAGTGTGACCCTGGATTTGATTTCAAGCTCTTGCCAAATGAATATAATTATCACACTTTGAACCATAAACCTCAGCCTAAACTTACTTCATCCTAACCCTACTCTAACTCTAGCCCTAATCCTAAACAAAACAAAACAAAACAAAAAAAAACTTGACTTGGGAAAATATCAAGATTTTAGGATATAAGAGGGGAGTGATCTATCACTCCAACCCCTCTGGAAGGGATTTTTAAGTAGAATTCTCTTTTCCATATTTAGCATTTATATCCCTGTTCTATTTATCTGTATGTTTCCTGAAATCCTTTTAAGTGGTATAGATTTTTGGGTACTACACTAGGCCTCAAGTTTTGGTTGGTGTCTTTTTTCCCTTTCAATTGTGAACTCAAATATTTTATTTTCTTTATTTATAAAAGTCCCAATATTTGAAGAAAATTATATTAGATCACTCAAACTGTAACCATTGTTGAATCTTTAACTGACATTACTGGTGCCCGCTTGAGGAAATTGATGAACAATGGGAGGACAGTGCTACAGTGCAAAAAAATTACAAAAAATTACAAATTTGTAAAGTCTCAACTGTGGAATGTTTGGTCATTTTTTGTGACTTAATTGTATTTTTTTGTCTTTCCAGACATGATTACAGAATAGTCTTTGTCATGCACTGTTATGGTAAGTAGGGTGGCCTTGTCAGGTTTTGGTGTTCTGGGAAATCACTTATGAATTAGAAGAGTAAAATGGCCTACTTCCAAATGCTGGACTAGCAATTGTCACACCAATGCCTATATGATTTCACCAAGCTATTTTCTAGCTTCTAAGGTTAATTTTCTCTTATATAGTCCTCCCTTAAAATTATTTTATTTTAAATTTTTATTTATTTATTTATCTATTTATTTATTTATCTTTATTGGTTGAGGTACCATGATTTATAATACTGTTAAGGATAGTTTCATGTACATATCATTCCAACACTATACCCATCACCAGAGTACCCACATCCCTCTCTCAAGGTCTCTAAGTCCTTTTCCTTAAAATCATCATCCTACCTTTAAGAGTCATATATGAGACATATCATTCTGTATGTATTTCTTTCCATCTGACTGATTTTACTCATGTCACAACAAATTGCTCAATTTGTCCTATCTTAGAGTTGTATAGTATTTCATTGTGTGTATATACCACAAATTTTCAATTCATTCATCCTTGGGCATTTGGGTGTTTCCATGTCTTGGCTATAGTACTAAGTGCTGTGATGATGTGCACATATTTTTTCAAATTAATGTTTTTGTGTTTTGGGAGTAGATGGCAAGAAGTGATACTCCTGGGTCCTATAGTAGTTCTAGTCCTATTTTTGGAGAGATCTCCATATTGTTTTTCATAGAGGCTGAAATAGATGACATTTCCATTAACTGTGAATGAGGGTTCCTTTTTCACCACAACACTGCCATCACTGACAATTTCTGGGCTTTCTGATATATGCTGTTCTCACTGGTATGAAATGATATATTAGTGTTGTTTTGATTTATATTTCCCTAATCATAAATGATGATGAGGACTTAAAAAATTCACAGAAGGCCTAAATTTATTTTTACTGAGGTAACAAGAGTACAAATATTTATATATTTTAGATATACAATGCTACTGCACCATGCCCACTACCTTCACCACAATCCACGATGGTGAACCTTTTCCACTCACCCCTTTCCCTTGGTAATCTCAGGGATATGGTTGGAGTCTATGGGCTTGGTTTGTGACATGGTCTCTTCCCTTGTTCTGATTAGTTATATTCAACATATGAGCGAGATCATTCTGGTATTTGTCTTTCTTCTGACTTGCTTAGTATGACCCTCTTTAGTTCTATTCAAAATTAAGCACAGAGGCTGGATGAACATTTTAACCAACAGTGAACAAGAATCTCCTTGTTCTCCACACAACTGCTAATGATGTTGGCTTAGGGACTTTTGAAATAAGCCATTCTCACAGGTGGGAGGTGGCTGATTGTAATTTTGGCTTGCCTTTTCCTGATAATCATTCATAGTGAACTTATCTGTTTTTTCTCTTTCTCACTTGTCTGTTGGCCATCTATATGTCTTCTTTGATGAAGTGTCTGTTTAGCTTCCCTCCATTTTTAAGTGGGATTGTTTATGTTGTTGAGTTTTGTGAGTTACTTATATATATTGGATATAGCACAGCAGGTAGGGCGTTTGCCTTGCACACGGCTGACCTGGGTTCGATTCCTCCATTCCTCTTGGAGAGCCCGGCAATCTACCGAGAGTATCTCACCCGCACGGCAGAGCCTGGTAAAACTCCCTATGATGTATTTGATGTGCCAAAAACAGTAAAAAATAAAAAATAAATAAAACTCAAAAAAAAGAACAAGTCTTACTATGGAGACATTACTGGTGCCTGCTCGAGCAAATCTATGAACAATGGGAGAACAGTGCTACAGAACATGCATAATAATCATTTTTTTTGCTTTTGCTTTTCTTGTGATTGGAATTGAATCCTCAAAGATACCACTGAAGCTAATATCATGAAATGATTTGCTATGTTTTTTTTTCTTTTGGTATATGTTGGGAACACACCAGGCACAACTCAGGAATCACCAGGCTCTGAATGTTGGTTTGGGTGCTATGTGACACCAGGCATCAAACTCAGTGTCTTCCAGCGCTCTATTAGTCTACCCAATTCTTCAATGTATGTTATGGTTTTAGATCTAACATGCAGTCTTAAATCCATTTTGAGTTCACTTTGTGCACTGTGTAATAGAGTGATCTAACTACATTCTTTTGCATGTGGTTATTCAAGTTTCCCAATACTATTTGTTGAGGAGACTTTCTTTACTCCTCTTATACACTTGGCTCCTTTGTCACAAATTATGCCAGTAAATAAGGATTTTATTTCTGATCTCTCAGTCTTATTCCATTCAATTGTATGTCTGCTCTTATTCCAAATCAGAGTCTTGATAATTATATCTTTGTAATAAAGGTGAAAGTCAGGGAACATGATGCCTCCCATATTCTCTTTTCCCAAAAATTGCCTTGGTTGGCTATTTGGGGGTTTGGTGGTACTATATAATTGAAATAATGCTTGTTCTATTTTTTTGAAGAATGTCTTTGGAGTTCTATTTGGTATTGCATTACATCTATATAATGCTTTGGGGAGAATGTGTTCATTCTTCTGATACATGAGCATGAAATGTCTTTTCATCACTTTGTGTCTTCTATTTATTTATTTTGAAGAAAACACATCTGGCAATGCTCAGTGGCTACTCCTGATTTAGCGCTCAGAGAACTGTGCAGTGTCAGGGACCAATACTGGGCCTTCTACATGCAGAGCATGCATTTCAGCTCTGTGAGCTATCTCCCGGCATTGTCTTCGATTTCATTTAACAGTGACTTATGGTCTTTAACTTACTTAGTTGATTTCTAGATACTTAATTTTTTTTTGACTGCAGTGATAGCACAGCAGGTAGGTCGTTTGCCTTGCATGCGGCTTACCCGGGTTCGATTCTTCCATCCTTCTTGGAGAGCCCGGCAAGCTACCGAGAGTATCCTGCCCCCACGGCACAGCCTGGCAAGCTCCCCGTGGTGTATTTGATATGCCAGAAGCAGTGACAAGAAGTCTCACAATGGAAACGTTACTGGTGCCTGCTCGAGCAAATTGATGAACAATAATGGGAGGACAGTGCTACAGTGCTACAATTTTTTTGTTTTGTTTTTCTTTTTTTCTTTTTTTTTTAATTTTTATTAGTGAGACACCATGAGGTACAGTTGTAGACTTACAAATTTTTGTGCTTGGGTTTCAATTATACAAAAATATGGAATGCTTCATGAATTTGCGTGTCATCCTTGTGCAGGGGCCATGCTAATCTTCTCTGTATCCTTCCAATTTTAGTATATGTGCTGCAGAAGTGAGCACTACAATTCTTTTTGATGCTATTGTAAATGGGGTTATTTTCTTGATTTCTTCTTCTACTTTATGATTTGCATATAAAAATGCAAAAATTTTATATATTGGTTTGTAGTCTGCTACTTGACTATTTTATTTATTTATTTATTTATATTTTCAAGTTTTTATTTTTTAAAAATTTTTATTAGTGAAACACCATGAGGTACAGTTGTAGACTTACAAAGTTTTGTGCTTGGGTTTCAGTTATACAATGATCCAGTACCCATCCCTCCACTAGTGCCCATTCTCCATCATTTACATTTTTTAAAAAAAATTTTTGTTAGTGAACACCATGAGGTACAGTTGTAGATTTACAAATTTTTGTGCTTGGGTTTCAATTGTACAATGATCAAACACCCATCCCTCCACCAGTGCCCATTTAATCACCTGAAAATCGTTGCCACTTGACTATTTTTATCATCCGAAATTTGTTTATTTAATTAAATTTTTAAAATGGAATCACTGTGAGATAGACCTTTACAAAGTTGTTCATGATTAGGTTTCAGTCATACAGCGGTACAGTGTTCCAACACCCATCCCTCCACCAGTGTACATTTTCCAGCACCAGTGTCCCCAATTTCCCTCCCATGACCCCGAATGCCATCCCCAATCTGCTTCTATTGCAGGTACTTCTCTCTCTCTCTCACTCTCTCTCTTTAATGAGCACTTTTTCTTAGGTTCATCTCTATGTCTTCCTTCTTTGGGGGAAGTGTTTGTTCATCTCATCTTGCCATTTTTTTTGGTGGAAATGTTTTTTTTTTTTTGCTCTTTTTGAATCACACCCAACGATGCACAAGGGGTTACTCCTGCTTCATGCACTCAGGAATTACTCCTGGAAGTACTTAGGGGACCATATGGGATGCTGAGAATAGAACCCGGGTTGCCTGCGTGCAAGAAAAATGCCCTACCCATTGTGCTATCACTTCAAGCCCGGATTGTTAGATTTGTTGTTGTTGAGCTTTGTGAGTTTATTGATACTAGATATTAGCCTTTTATCTGATGTATTGTGTGCAAACATTTTCTCCCACCCAGTAGACCATCTTTATATTATAATTTGCAATTCTTTTGCTGTGTAGAGATTTTAATTTTATGTAATACCATTTGTTTATTTTTTGTTTTGTTGTTTTTGCCTCCGAAGTCATCTCATTGAAAATGCCTCTGAAGTAAATTTCCTGCCGAGTTCGACCTATGTTTTCTTCATTGTATTTTATAGATTCTATTCAAATCTCAATGTCTTAATGAACTTCTTTGCTCCACTTCATGTACTTACATCTTTTGTCTTAGATTAACTGTCCATAAATCTTGGGGGTTAATGTTATGGTCCCCCTTTTTACTGAAAGCAGAGAAAATTAGGTCACAGGACATTAATCTGTGATATCCGTAATTTTTCACTGTCAATTTTTATTGATAAAGTGGTTGCCTGGAGAGTGTTTTTTGTTGTTATTGTTGTTGTTGAACTAGAGTTAGTCTTTCTTGTTTCTTTTGTTGCATACTGAATCATTAAATCTTTGAACAAACAATATACTAGACACAGTATTTAAAAATACCAACAGTACACACTAATTAGTTATGGCAAAGGAAATTAGAGGAACAATGTTTTTTTAAATCTTTCTTAAAAAACCCCTAAAAATTATCTTCATGCTGTGAAAATCCACATTTTTATACACATAAAGAAAACAAATAATCTTAAAATCTATATGGAACTATAAAAGACCCCAAATAGACAAAGTAGCTTATTTTATTTTTTTATTAGTAAAACACCATGAGGTACAGTTCTAGACTTACAAATTTTTGTGCTTGGGTTTCAGTTATACAATGATCGAACACCCATCCCTCCACCAGTGCCCATTCTCTACCACCATGATCCCAGTATCCCTCCCACCACCCATTCCTCCCATCCCACCTTGGCTCTGTGGCAGGGCATTCCCTTTTGGTCTCTCTCTCCTTTTGGATGCTGTGGTTTGCAAAAGAGGCATTGAGTGGCAATCATGTTCGGTCTATTGTCTACTCTCAGCACGCATCTCACATCATGGGAGGATGCTCCCAACACCCTTTATTTGGTGCTCCCTTCTCTATCTGAGCTGCCTTTCCCCCTAGCGTGTGCAGCTGCCCTCCAAGCCATGGAGTGAACCTCCTGGGATTTATCTTGGCTATTCTTGGGTGTTAGTCTCCTATTTTGCTACTTTACGTTCCCCAGTTGAATGCAATTTTTCTATGTCTGTCTCTGTCTTTCTGACTCATTTCACTTAGCATGATACTTTCCACGTAGTACCACTTGTATATAAATTTCACGACTTCTTCTTTTCTAACAGCTACATAGTATTCCATTGTGTAGATGAACCAAAGTTTCTTTAACCAGTCATCTGTTCTCAGGCACTCAGGTTTTTTCCAGATTTTAGCTATTGTAAACAGTGCTGCAATGAACACACAAGTGCAGATGTCACTTTAACTACACTTTTTTGCCTCTCTGGGATATATTTCCAGGAGTGGTATTGCTGGGTCAAAAGGGAGCTCAATTTCTAATTTTTTGAGAATCGCCCATACTGTTTTCCAAAAGGGCTGAACCATTCGGCATTCCCACCAGCAATGAAGGAGGGTCCCTTTCTCACCACATCCGCGCCAACACAGGTTGCTTTTGTTCTTTTGGATGTGGGCCAGTCTCTGTGGTGTGAAATGATATCTCATTGTTGTTTTGATCTGCATCTCCCTGATGATTAATGATGTAGAGCATTTTCTCATGTGCATCTTTTCCATTCGAATTTCATCTTTGAGAAAGTTTTTGTTCATTTTGTAGCCCCACTTTTTGATAGGGTTGGATGTTTTCTACTTGTAGAGTTCAACCAGTACTTTGTATATCCTTGATATTAACCCCTTGTCGGATGTGTATTGGGTGAATATCCTTTACTATTCTGTAGACTGTCTTTGTATTTTGGTCAGTGTTTCTTTTGAAGTGCAGAAGCTTCTTAGTTTAAGATTGTCCCATTTGTCTATCTCTGTTTTCACTTGCTTGGCCAGTGGTGTCACATCTTTGAAGATCCATTAGCTTCAATATCATAGAGGGTTTTGCCAACTTTGTCTTCAATGTACCTTATAGATTCTGGTCTGATCTTGAGGTCTTTAATCCATTTTGATCTTACTTTTGTACATGGTGTTAGGTAAAGATCTGAGCCCAGTATTTTGCATGTAGCCGTCCAGTTTTGCCAGCACACTTTGTTAAAGAGGCTTTGCTTGCTCCACTTCACATTTTTTGCTCCCTTATCCAAGATTAGATGATTATATGCTTGGGGGTAGATGTCAGTATATTCAACCCTGTTCAATTGGTCTGTGGCTCTGTCTTTGTTCCAGTACCATGCTGTTTTAATTATTACTGCTTTGTAGTAGAGTTTGAAGTTAGGGAGGTCGATTTCTCCCATTTTCTTTTTGCCAAGAATTTCTTTTGCTATTCGTGGGGGCTTATTGTTCCATATGAATTTCAGGAGTGTTTGCTTCATTTCTTTGAAGAATGTTATGGGTATAATTATAGGGATCACATTGAATTTGTACAATGCCTTGGGAAATATTGCCATTTTGACAAAGTTAATTCTCCTGATCGATGAACAGGGGATATCTTTCTATTTCCTCATGTCCTCTTTTATTTCCTGAAGTAGCATTTTGTAGTTTTCTTTGTTAAGCTAATTCCTTAGTTAAGCTAATTCCTAAGTAATTGATTTTCTGGGACACAATTGTGAACTGGATTGTTTTTTTCATGTCACTTTCTTCTCTCTCACTATTTGCCTACAGGAAAGCCATAGAGTTTTGGGTATTGATTTTATAGCCTGCAACTTTACTGTACAAGTCTATTGTTTCTAGGAGTTTCTTGGTAGAGGTTTTAGGGTTCTCTAAGTATTGTATCATATCATCTGCAAATAGTGAGAGCTTGATTTCTTCCTTTCCTACCTGGATGCTCTTAATATCTTTTTCTTGCCTAATCTCTATTGCAAGCACTTCCAGTACTATATTGAACAGCAGTGGAGAGAGTGGGCATCCTTGTCTCATCCCTGATCTTGGGAGGAAGGCTCTTAGTTTTTACCCATTGAGTATGATGCTTGCCAGCGGCTTGTGGTAGATGGCTTTAAGTATATTTAGGAAAGTTGCTTCTATCCCAATTTTGGTGAAGTTTTTCATCATAAACAGGTGCTGGATCTTGTCATATGCTTTCTCTGCATCTATTGATATGATCATGTGGTTTTTATCTTTTCTTTTGTTGATATGATGGATAATGTTGATTGATTTCCGAATGTTAAACCATCCTTGCATCCCTGGGATGAATCCCACTTGGTCATGGTAAATGATCTTTTTGATGATTTGTTGAATTCTATTTGCTAGTATTTTGTTGAGAATCTTTGTATCCGTGTTCATCAGGGATATCAGCCTGTAGTTTTCTTTTCTTGTGGTGTCTTTGTTTCCTTTTGGTATTAGAGAGATAGTCCTTGATTTTTAACAATGTTACAAACTGATAATAATTAAACTGGTTTGGTATTGGCACAAAAATAGACACATAAATTATTGGAACAAAATAAAAAGCAAAGAAATAGATAAATGCACATAATCAACTAATTTTCAATAAAAGAAAAAATTCAAATAGAGAGTATCTTTATTAACTGGTTTTGGGGACGCTGGACTAGACTTTCATACCATGCTGAAAAATAAGTCAAATTGGAGTAAAATTTGAATATAAGACATGAAAATATGAAACTTTCAGAAGAAACAGAAAGAGTAAGCTTTATAATTTTTCTTCTGTTTTATGGGCCACACCTAATGATGCTTGGCGTTACTCCTGACTCTGCACTCAGGAATCACTTCTGGAGGTGCTTCAGGGGCCATGTGGGATGCCAGGAATTGAACCTAGGTTGGCTGCATGCAAGGCAAGTGCCTTATCTGTTGTAATATCTCTCCGGCTCCCAGGGTAAGCTTCTTAATATTGGTTTAGGCAATGCTTTTTTTTAAAGCTTAATACCAAAAGCAAAGTCAACAGAAGCAAAGAACAAGTGGAACTACCTTGAATTAAAAATTTTCTGCACGGACTCTTTACAATAGCCAGAATCTGGAAAAAAACTGAGTGCGCAAGAACAGATGACTGGTTAAAGAAACTTTGGTACATCTACACAATAGAGTTAATAGCACAGTGGGTAGGGCGTCTGCCTTGCACGCAGCCAACATGGCCGACCCGAGTTCGATTCCTCCGCCCCTCTCGGAGAGCCCGGCAAGCTACCGAGAGTATTCGATATGCCAGACACAGTAACAACAAAGTCTCCAATGGAGACGTTACTGGGCCCGCTCGAGCAAATCGATGATCAACGGGAGGGCCTTTACTTTACTTTACTTACACAATAGAGTACTATGTAGCTGTTAGAAAAGATGAAGTCATGAAATTTACATACAAGTGGTACTACATGGAAAGTATCATGCTAAGTGAAATGAGTCAGAAAGAGAGGGGCAGACATAAAAAGATTGCATTCATCTGTGGAACATAAAGTAACAAAATAGGAGATTAAAAAATACCCAAGAATAGCCAAGATAAGTACCAGGAGGATTACTCCATGGCTTAGAGGCCAGCCGGGCATGCTAGGGGAAAAGGCAGCTCAGATAGAGAAGGGATCACCAAATAAAGGGTGTTGGGAGGCTCCTCCCAGGATGGGAGATGCATATTGATAGTAGAATATAGACCGAACATGATTGCCACTCAATGCCTCTTTTGCAGACCACAACACCCAAAAGGAGAGAGAGAGAACAAAAGGGAATGCCCTGCCACAGAGGCAGGGGCGGATGGGGGGATGGGGGTGGGAGGGATACTGGGATCCATGGTGATGGAAATGGGCACTGGTGGAGGGATGGGTATTTGATCATTGTATAATCGAAACCCAAGCACAAAAATTTGTACAGTCTACAACTGTACCTCATGGTGCTTCACTAATAAAAATTTAAAAAAAAATTCTGCACAACAAAGGATACCTTTAGTAAAATACAGGACATCTTATTATTGGGGTAAAATATTTGCAAGTTTTGTATTGTATAAGTGGTAGATATTCAAACTATATAAGGAGCTCCCGGACGAGAACAGCACAGTCTTCTGCCCCCGCGCCTGGCTGTTCCTTGCCAGGTCCCGTTGGAGGGGAGTGGGTTGAGCTTTCCTCCTCGCCCCGACTAGGGCTCTGGCAGCCGAAGACCTCCAGGACCAGCCACCACCATGCTGAGACCACTCTCCGCACACATGAAGGTACTGGCAGAGGGACAAATCCACGCGGGTTCCGGGGCCGAGATCTCCCAGCCTACTCTGATTGGAGTCGAGCATCCTCCACCCAGATCCTCCAAATTCCAGTAGGCGGGGGTCACACCCACCACCTGGCCCCCTGGCGCCGTGTAATCCCATCAACGTCCAAGACTCAGAGACTATAAAATCCAGCTCCCGGAACCGCGCGGACCGCATTCGCAACTGTACGACATCTTATCAGGACATCTTTTTATGACATCTTATTATCTCATTCCTACTTTGGACAAACTTGCAGGCTAGCGAATGTAGCCTGCCCACGGGGCGGAGTCTGGCAAACTCCCTGTGGCGTACCAAATATGCCAAATACCAGTAACAATGATGGGTCTCATTCTCCTAAAGAGCCTTGAATATAATCTCAGGGTTAGGATGAAAGAGACGTTACTGGGGCCTGCTCGAGGCAATCGACGAATAACAGGATGATGAAATGAAATGAAATGAAATAAGGAGCCCATAAAATTGAACAACAAAAAACCAACCACATTAAAAATTGGCAATCTTCAAATAACTGTAGTCGAAGTGACATCTGCACTTGTTTGTTCATTGCAGCACTGTTTACAGTAGCCAGAATCTGGAAAAAACCCGAGTGCCCGAGAACAGATGACTGGTTAAAGAAACTTTGGTTCATCTACACAATGGAATACTATGTAGCTGTTAGAAAAGATGAAGTCATGAAATTTATATACAAGTGGTACTACATGGAAAGTATCATGCTAAGTGAAATGAGTCAGAAAGAGAGGGACAGACATAGAAAGATTGCATTCAACTGGAGAACATAAAGTAGCAAAATAGGAGACTAACACCCAAGAATAGCCAAGATAAGTCCCAGGAGGTTCATTCCATGGCTTGCAGGGCAGCTGCACATTCTAGGGGGAAAGGCAGCTCAGATAGAGAAGGGAGCACCAAATAAAGGGTGTTGGGAGCATCCTCCCATGATGGGAGATGCGTGCTGAGAGTAGACTATAGACTGAACATGATTGCCACTCAATGCCTCTTTTGCTAACCACGGCACCCAAAAGAAGAGAGAGACCAAAAGGGAATGTCCTGCAACAGAGGCATGGTGAGATGGGGGGGTGGGTGGGAGGGTGGGAGGGATACTGGGATTGTGGTGGTAGAGAATGTGCACTGGTGGAGGGATGGTACTCGATCATTGTATAATTGAAACCCAAGCACAAAAATTTGTAAGTCTACAACTGTACCTCATGATGTTTCACTAATAAACATTAAAAAAAAAAGAAATTTAAATAAACCCCACAAGAGATCTTACACCTGTCAGAATGATTGTCTTCAAAAAGACAACAAAACAAAAAATTTAATGAAGGTGTGAAGAAAAGAAAAGGCTTGTGCATTCTTTTTGGGAATGTAAATTTGTGCAGTCACTGTGAAAATTTTATGGCAGTTTAAAATTTCTTAAAAATAGAACTGTGATAGCAGGCAATGATCATATTTCTGGGAAGTATCCAAAGAAAATGATAATACTAACTCAGAGGTAGTTTTACTTCATGTTTATTGCAACATTTTTTATAATAGCCTAGATGTAGAAACATACAAAATCTTTATTGGTGGATGAATTAACAGAGGAATAATGTGTGTTGGGCATCAGCAGTGGGCAGGGTGTTTGCTTCACATGCTGTTGGCTTGGGTTTGATCCTTGGTACCTCATATGGTCCTCGGAACCCCAATATGTGTGACCTCCAAACCAAAATGCATATGGTGTATGTTTGATGAAGTATTATTCATTTATAAAAAGGAGATTTTGCCCTTTGTGACAATATGGATGGATCTTGAGACCATTATGATAAGTTGAAGAAGTCAGACAAAGACAACTGCCATATGATTCACTTATATGTGGAATCTAAAAACTGAAAACCCAAATAACAACAACAAACTTCAAACTCATAGATACAGAAATATATTAGTGGTAGGTATAAATAGGGAGTAGGGGTGGGGATATAGGTAATGGGGGTCCAAAAACACAACTTTCAATTTAAAAATAAAAGTTGCTGGATTTAATGTATGACATTGTAATTACAACACTGCATTTGACTAGTACTAAGAGTAAATCTTTCTTCTTTTTCCTTTTGACCTGTCAAGTCTTACTTTGGAGGGCCCAGGGCCCCACTTTTGATTTTCGGCTAACAAAGGCTGGTGATTAAAGTAAGGACCCAGGGATATGGGACTCCCCAGGTTCTGTGGTGCTGAGGATTACCTTTGCCATTCCTCCTATGCTTGGGGACTTTCAGGGCAGCACCCAGTGGGAGACCGTGTATTACCTGGCCTTGAACCTCAGTTTGGTAAATGATAGGCATGTGCTCCAAGTGCTCTATAATCTTCCAGTTTAAGAGAATAAATCTAAAGTTTTTTCATCACAAGAAAATTATTTATGGCATATGTGGTAATGATTATAATATAGATTTATGGTGTTAATTAATTCATAATATAAGCAAATAAAGAGTATTATATACCTGAAATTATTATGATAAATGTCAACAAAATGTTTTATATTAATAAAATAAATTACACAAAGAATAAAAATAATTAGAAACTCAATTTCTCTTTTCAAGAGAATGAGTGGTATTATCTTTTAGCCTAGACTAAAACTGTTTTAATTGGTCTGCACTGCTTATATGGGTCATCAAAAAGTACTTGCTGTAGGGTCTAGAATGATTGTATAGTGGGTCGGGCAGTTGTTTGGCACACGGATGATTCAGGTTTCTGGCTATTGTAAAGAGTGCTACAATGAACAAACAAGTGCAGATGTCACTTCGACTATACATTTTTGCCTCTCTGGGATATATTCCCAGGAGTGCTATTGCTGGGTCAAATGGGAGCTCAATTTCTAATTTTTTGAGAATCGTCCATACTGTTTTCCAGAAGGGCTGAATCAGTCGACATTCCCACCAACAGTGAAGGAGTGTCCCTTTCTCGCCACATCCACGCCAGCATCGGTTGCTTTTGTTCTTTTGAATGTGGGCCAGTCTCTGAGGTGTGAGATGGTATCTCATTGTGGTTTTGATCTGCATCTCCCTGATGATTAACGATGTAGAGCATTTTCTCATGTGCTTTTTTGCCATTCGGATTTCTTCTTTGAGAAAGTTTCTGTTCATTTCATTGCCCCATTTTTGGATGGGGTTGGATGTTTTCTTCTTGTGGATTTTAACCAGTATTTTGTATATCCTGGATATCAACCCCTTGTCAGATGTGTATTCGGCGAATACCCTTTCCCATTCTGTAGACTGTCTTTCTATTTTGGTCACTGTTTCTTTGGAGGTGCAGAAGGTTCTTAGTTTAAGATAGTTCCATTTATCTATCTCTGTTTTCACTTGCTTGACCAGTGGCTTGGCATCTTTGAAGATACCATTAGCTTCAATGTCATGGAGGGTTTTGCCAACTTTGTCTTCAATGTACCTTATGGTTTCTGGTCTGATGTTGAGGTCTTTAATCCATTTTGATCTTACTTTTGTACATGGTGTTAGGCAGAGTTCTGAGCCCATTTTTTTGCATGTAGCCGTCCAGTGATGCCAGCACAATTTGTTGAAGAAGCGTTCCTTACTCCACTTCACATTACTTGCACCTTTATCAAAGATTAGATGATCATATGATTGAGGGGAGATGTCAGTGTATTCAACCCTGTTCCATTGGTCTGCAGTTCTGCCTTTGTTCCAGTACCATGCTGTTTTAATTATTACTGCTTTGTAGTACAGTTTGAAGTTCGGGAGGTTGATTCCTCCCATTTTCTCTTTCCCAAGAATTGCTTTAGCTATTCGTGGGGGCTTATTGTTCCATATAAATTTCAGGAGTGTTTGCTCCATTTCTTTGAAGAATGTCATGGGTATCCTTATAGAGATTGCATTGAATTTATACAATGCTTTCGGTAGTGTTGCCATTTTGACAATGTTAAGTCTCCCGACCCATGAGCAGGGGATATCTTTCCATTTCCTCATGTCCTCTTTTATTTCCTGAAGTAGCGTTTTGTAGTTTTCTTTGTACAGGTCCTTTACTTCCTTAGTTAAGCTGATTCCTAGGTACTTGATTTTCTGGGGAACAATTATGAACGGGATTGTTTTTTTCATGTTGCTTTCTTCTCTCTCACTGTTTGCGTATAGGAAAGCCATGGACTTTTGGGTATTGATTTTATAGCCTGCAACTTTACTATACGAGTCTATTGTTTCTAGGAGTTTTTTGGTAGAGGTTATTGGGTTCTCTAAGTATAGTATCATATCATCTGCGAATAGTGAGAGCTTGATTTCTTCCTTTCCTACCTGAATGCCCTTGATATCTTTTTCTTGCCTAATCGCTGTTGCAAGTACTTCCAGTACTATATTGAACAGCAATGGAGATAGTGGGCATCCTTGTCTCGTCCCTGATCTTAGAGGGAAGGCTCTCAGTTTTTCCCCATTGAGGATGATGCTTGCTGTAGGCTTGTGGTAGATGGCTTTAATTATGTTGAGGAAAGTCTCCTCTATACCCATTTTGGCTAGGGTTTTCATCATAAAGGGGTGCTGGATCTTGTCAAATGCTTTCTCTGCATCTATTGATATAATCATATGCTTTTTATCTTTTCTTTTGTTGATATGATGGATTATGTTGATTGATTTCCGAATGTTGAACCATCCTTGCATCCCTGGGATGAATCCTACTTGGTCATGATGTATGATCTTTTTGATGAGTAGTTGGATTCTATTTGCTAGTAGTTTGTTGAGGATCTTTGCATCTGTGTTCATCAGGGATATCGGTCTGTAATTCTCTTTCTTTGTGGTATCTCTGTCTGCTTTTGGTATCAGTGTGATATTTGCTTCGTAGAAACTGTTCGGAATTGTTTTTGATATTTCAATTTTGTGGAAAAGCTTAAAGAGGATTGGGAGTAAGTCCTCTTTAAAGATTTGGAAGAATTCACTAGTGAATCCATCCGGGCCAGGACATTTGTGCTTGGGGAGACTTTTTATTACCATTTCAATTTCCTTGATGGTGATAGGTCTGTTCAGGTATTCCAGGTCTTCTTGGTTGAGCCTTGGGAGTCTGTAGGAGTCTAGGAATTTATCCATTTCCTCGAGGTTTTGATGTTCCATGGCATAAAGCTTCTCAAAGTACTCCCTGAGGATCCTCTGAATTTCTGTGGTTTCTGTTGTAATGACCCCCTTTTCATTTCTGATTCGGTTTATTAGGGTTTTCTCCCTCCCTTTCTTTGTGAGTTTTGCTAGAGGCTTATCGATCTTGTTAATTTTCTTGAAGAACCAGCTCTTGGTTTCATTGATCTTTCGGATTGTTTTTTGGGTTTCCATCTTGTTAATCTCTGCTCTGAGTTTTATTATTTCCTTTCTCCTGTTCGGGTTGTGCTCCTTTTTTTGGTCCTTCTCCAAAGCTCTTAAGCTATGAGGTTAGGTTACTTATGTGTGCTCGCTCCTTCTTCTTGAGGAATGCTTGTAGAGCTATAAACTTTCCTCTTAACACAGCTTTTGCTGTGTCCCATAAGTTTTGGTAACTCGTATTCTCATTTTCATTCGTTTCTAGGAATCTTTTGATTTCCTCTTTGATTTTCTGTCTAAGCCACTCGTTGTTCAATAGCACACTGTTTAATTTCCAGGTGTTTGATTTAGTTTTTTGTTTTTGTGTGTGATTTACTTCTAATTTCAGCGCATTATGGTCTGAGAAGATTGTTGATACAATCTCTATCTTCTTAATTTTATGGAGGCATGTTTTGTGGCTCAGCATGTGGTCTATCTTGGAGAATGTTCCATGTGCGCTTGAGAAGAATGTGTATTCAGCTTTTTGTGGATCAAGTGTCCTGTATATATCTACTAAGTCCCTTTCTTCCATTGTTTCCCTTAGATGAAGTATGTCCTTGCTAAGCTTGAGTCTGGTTGATCTATCAAGAGGTGACAAAGCGGTATTGAAGTCTCCCACTAGTATTGTGTTGCTATTGATGTCTCTTTCCAAATCTATGAGTAGTTGTTTTAAGTACTTTGCTGGTCTCTCATTAGGTGCATATACATTTCTTATTGTAAGTTCTTCCTGTTGTACAGATCCTTTGATCAATAAGAAATGGCCTTCACTGTCTCTTATGACCTTCCTCACTCTGAAATCGATGTGGTCTGATATTAGGATGGCTGCCCCAGCTTTTGTATGGGAGTTGTTTGCCTGTAGGATTGTTTTCCAGCCTTTGACTCTGAGTCTGTGTTTGCTTTGACTATTGAGATCTGTTTCTTGCAGGCAGCAGAATGTTGGGTTCAATTTTCTAATCCATCCTGCCACTCTATGTCTTTTAATTGGTGCGTTTAGTCCATTGACATTGAGAGAGATTATTGTTATGTGATTTTGTCCCATTGTTCTGTTGAAATTTGGTGTATTTTAGGGGTCTTTCTTGCCTTAAAGTAGCCCATTTAGTTGTTCTTGTAACCATGGTTTTGAGTCTATGAAGTTCCTGAGCTGTCGTTTGTCTGTGAAACTGTGTGCTGTTCCTTCTGTTATGAATGAGAGTCTCACTGGGTAAAGTATTTTTGGGGAGGCATTTATTTCATTGAGTTTTTTCACTACGTCCCACCACTGTTTTCGGGCCATGAGAGTTTCATCAGAAAAATCAGCTGTGAATTTTAAGGATGCTCCTTTGTAAGAGATTTCTTTCTTTGATCTTGCTGTTTTCAGAATTTTGTCTCTGTCTAAGGTTTTGGTCATTTTGATCAGAATGTGTCTTGGGGTATATTTATTCGGATTTCTTCTAGCTGGTACCCTTCGGGCCTCCTGAATGTGGTCACAAGTTTTCTTCAGCTCTGGAAACATTGTAGCAATGGTGTCTTTGACAGTTTCTTCTTCATCAAGGTTTTCTTCCTGTACCTCTGGGACTCCAATAATTCTTATGTTACCCCTCTTGGCTTCATCACGATCTTCTCTTGCCATCTGTTCCCGAATTGTGAGTCTCTTTTCCATTTTATGCTCTTTTCTGGAGAGTCTCTGAACTTCATCTTCGAGCTCACTGATTCTGTTTTCAGCAGCTCTTACTCTGCTGCTGAGGCCTTCCACTGAGCTTTTCAATTCGCCTACGAGATTTTTCAGGTCTGACATTTCCGATTGCATTTTCCTCATTTCTGCCTTCAAATCCTTTTGTCTTCTATTGGCATTGCTTTCCATTGTTTCTTTTAGTTCCCTAAGCATCCTAAGTAGCTCCCTTCTGAATTCCTTGTCAGAGAGGTTGTCTAACACTACAGTACTGTTGGTGTCATCTGGGCTAGACTCTTCAATAAGAAAGTTTGGTGGGCTTTTGCGTTGCTTTACCATTGTGACAAGTGTGGTTTAGTCCTTCACGTTCACTGTTACTATTCTGCTTGATATGCAGTGTGAGTTAAGATAGGCTTATGAGTTATTGGCTACTGTGTTTCTAGTGGCTGAGCTAAACTAGAGAATTTTCCATCTAAGAAGGTAGCTTATGGTTCCTATGGCATATATAGTGGGAAAATATTTTGCGGCCACGTTAGCAGCTGCGGCTCCAGAAAGAGTCCCTGGCAGTGGGCGAGGAGTTGAGAACGTCTCCTGGTTGGAATGAGGAGCCGTTCAGCTTTGTTGCCCAGAGCTGGGCCTCCGTGCCCATCCCGCGCAGATCAGGGGAGAAAACCGGCTTTCTAGGAGCTAGCTGCGCATGCCCAGAGAGGGTCCCAGGCCCTTGGGGGCGGGCTGTACCTGGTTGGAATAGGAGCCGTTCAGCTTTGTTGCCCAGAGCTGGACCTCCGTGCCCGTCCCGCGCAGATCAGGGGAGAAAACCGGCTTTCTGGGCACAATGAGTCAGATCGCGTGTCACCACTGTCTCCATCCTCCATAATTCCCAAGGGTCAGCAGGAGGCTCCAAGGAAACACCTCTGGGCGGGGGCTGGGCGTCCGGGGGAGGTCCGCTGCCCCGCTCGGCATGGAGCGACCCCCCCCCCCCTGCTCACAAGGCGGAGACCACGGAGGCTCAGGGCGCCCAGAGTGAGCCTTTGGCGGCTGAGGAGGAAACGGGCGGGACCCCTAAGTCCGCCTGGTCGCCCCTTCCTGCCCCTCCCCGACTCCTCACGCTCCAACGACGGCGACGACGGCAGCTGAGGGGAGATTCCAAAGACCCCAGGGAAAAAGTTACAATCTTGTTTAAAAGATATTATAGAGACAATAAATAATATTATTACTTTGAGTTTAATTCTGATTGATAAAATTATCCTGAAATATCTGGAGTACTCAATGTAATTTTAAAAGTTTTTATAAAATAGAGATGAGGATTAAAGTCGGAGAATATTTGACAACAGGAGCAGAGGTAGGAGGGATGAAATTCTGTGTAGAGACACAAGCTAAGGAATGTGGGTGGCACTGAGAAGCTGTAAAATCTATGGAAACAAATATGGCCCATAACCATCCAGAGGGAATGCATCCCTACTGACATCTTGGTTTTTGCTTTATGAAAGTCATTTAAGATTTTTCAACATACAGAATTGCAGGCAATAAATTTTTATCTTTAAATTATTGGTTAAAAAAGTTTTCAGGAGGATTTACTCATGTGTGTCAGACAGTTTCTCTACCACTGAACCACAACCCTGGCCAAATTTGTATTGTGTTGAGTCATTAAGTTTGTGACTTTTTTAATGGAAGGAATTGGAAACTAACATTTATGGGAAGTGTCAAAAACTATGAATATAATAGGTGTCAATGTAGTTTGCAACATGCAAGAGGGAAGTGCTAGAATCAGAAACACTAAATGATAATAAAAAATTTCAATAACCTTTTGGTGAGAAACTGAAAATCTGATATCAAAATTTATAGATAATTACAATTTAATTCTTATTTTTGACTCCCAAGTAGTGCTCAGAGGACTTAGGGCCATACACAGCAATACTGGGCCAACTGGGCTGGTGATTCAGTGCTAGTGTCAGAGGATGCAGTGCTTCTTGGGCTCTATAATGATAGAGACCACAGGGCAATTCTGGTGTTTTGGGGGGTTATCCAGACCACAACGAGTGATGTCTGAAGGATCCAGGAACCACATTCAGTGGTACTTGGAGACTTTCATGGCAAGACTTGGGAGGCCATGAGATGTTAGAATTGAACCAGAGTTGGTGTGTGCTTCATATATACCCTAACCATTGTATTTTTTCCCAAGAGTTTATAAAAAATTTTAAGGAACTTAGAATGGTCAAAATAATCTTGAAAAAAGAAAACTACGGGCCAGAGAGATAGTACTTTCCTTGCACGTCATTGAGCTGGGTTCAATACCTGGCATCTCATATGGTCCTCTGTGCCTGCCAGGAGTGATTTCTTTTTTTTGTTTAATTTTAATTGTTTTATTTGAGTCACCATAAGATACAGTTACAAAGCTTTCATGATTAGGTTTCAGTCATACAATGTTCCAACATCCATCCCTCCACCAGTGTACATTTCCCACCAATATCCCTAATATCCCTCTCTCTCCCCACCTGCCTCTACGGTAGGCACTTTTTTCTTTGTCTCTCTCTCTCTCTCTACTTTCGGGCGTTATGATTTACAATACAGATATGAGAGGTCATCATACTTGGTTCTTTACCCACTTTTAGCACACATCTCCCATCCAGAATGATCCCTTCTAACTATCATTGTCATAATGGCCCCTTCTCTATCCCAACTGCTCTCTCCCCTAGACCTTGGGGGCAGGCTTCCAACTGTGGACCAATCCTCTTGGCCCTTGTTTCTACTGTCTTTGGGTGTTAGTCTCATACTATGTTTTTTTTTTATATGCCACAAATGAGTTCAGTTATTCTATGTCTGTCTCCTGACTTTTTTCACTTAACCTGATACTCTCCATGTCCATTCATTTTTAAGCAAATTTCATGACTTCATTTTTTCAAGCAGCTGTATAGTATTTCATTGTGTAGATGTACCATAGCATGGTGCCACGAGTAACCCCTGAGCATTGGCAGATGTGACCCGAAAACAAAACAAAAAAAAGAGGAAAAACTAAATTTGGGAGATTCATTTTTATATTTTATTTTAAGCCATATGTAAATATACAGTAATTAAAACAGTATGGAAATGGAGTAAGGAAAAATATGTAGATCAATAGAATAGAATTGAGAGTTAATAATAAACTTGTAAATCTATAGACAAAATTTTTTGACAAAATGCCAGGACATTTCAGAATGAAAAAATATAGCCTCCTTGATAAATAATGCTGAAACAACTGAATGTCCATATAATGGAGTTGCACTCCTGTCTCATACCATGTGGAAAATTTGAACTTAAAATTGATCAAAACACTAAAACAAGTGCTAATAATATAATATTAAAAATTCTTAAAAGGTAAAGGTAAAGGTAAAGGTAAAGGCTCTCCCGTTGTTCGTCGATTTGCTCGAGCGGGCCCAGTAACGTCTTCATTGGAGACTTTGTTGTTACTGTGTCTGGCATATGGAATACATCACGGGGAGCTTGCCAGGCTCTGCCGTGCGGGCGAGATACTCTCGGTAGCTTGCCGGGCTCTCCGAGAGGGGCAGAGGAATCGAACTCGGGTCGGCCATGTTGGCTGCGTGCAAGGCAAACGCCTTAAATTTTCAGCTTTGGAACTGGCAATGTAGTCATAGAAATGATAGCAAAAGCCCACAGTAAAAATAGGGAAAAAACATTGGACTTTCTCAAAATTAAAATCTTTGATGTTTCAAAAGATATCGTCAAGAAAATGAAATGACAACGTACTGAATAGAAAAAGCATTTGAAATTTGTGTACTTGATAAAGGATTTTTAATTACATTTTATAAAAACTCTTGCAATTCAACAACTGAGGACAAATAACCAGAAGTAAAGAGACATTACCATGAGAAGACATTCAAATGGCATGTGATACATGTAAGAAGAGGATCTCCTCACCCTGCTTAGTCATCAGGGATATGTGTATCTAAATGTGTACCTAAACAATGCCTCACACCCACTGTTTTTATGTTAGATGGCTAAAATTTTTTTAAAAAGGAAGATAACAATTAGACTTGGCAAGGATGTGAAGATATTGTCATTTTTACATTTTTCTGGAGAGAATGCAAAATGGTGCTGTGATTTTAGAAAACAATTTGTCTCAGAAAGTTAATCAGAATTATCCAGAAATATGATCCAGAAATTTCTCCCTTAGAAAATTGAAATCAAGTGTCTAAAATCACTTAATCACTTAATCACTTAACTTCCCGTTAGTTGTCGATTTGCTCGAGCGGGCGCCAGTAACGTCTCCATTTGTCCCTGTCGCGTGCTAGTGTAGCCCAATCGCATCTGTTCGCTCCGGAAACATGAAGGGCCTCAAACCGATCGTTCATGATCTTGACGAAGAAGTCTGACCATCTGGTAGGTGGGCGGCCACGCGGTCTTTTGACATCCCGTGGAATCCAGTCAGTAACAGCTCTAGTCCAGCGGTCATCTTTAAATCTCATTACGTGACCAGCCCATCTGATATTCGACACCTTGGCAAATGAGACAGCGTCCCTGATTCTTGATCGTCGATGGATGTCGGAACTCCGGATTCTTTCTCTCATTTGAGTGAAATGTGATATTCCAAGCATAACTCTTTCTATTCTTCTTTGGGAGACCTGAATAGCGTTCTCATCTTGTTTGCGTAGGGCCCAGGTCTCTGAGGCATATGTTAATGCAGGAAGAACAGTGGAATCAAAGAGATGTGCCCGGAGCCAGAGGTTCTTCGTCCTCTTAGCTATTTCTTCGACGTTCTTGAAGGCGTTCCAAGCCGCTCTCTTCCTCCTGCGCAGCTCGGGTGCCAGGTCATTTGTCATGTTGACCTCTCGACCTAGGTACACATAGCTGTTGCATTCGGAGATGGTCGTTCCGTTGAGAGCGAATGGGGCGTCAGGAACGAGGCTGTTTCTCATAAACATTGTCTTCATAAGATTCAGCTGTAGTCCTACCTTTCCACACTCACGGTCAAAGTCGGCCAGCATTTGTGCCGCTTGGCTGATGTTTGGTGTTATTAAAACAATGTCATCAGCAAAGCGGAGGTGGTGTAGTTGCCGACCATCTATCTTCACTCCCATTCCTTCCCATTCCAGTTGTTGCATGATGTTCTCGAGGGTGGCACTGAAGAGTTTTGGTGAAATGGTATCACCCTGCCACACCCCTCTCTTGACATCAACGATCACTTCTTTGTAGAATGGTGAGATCCTGGTAGTGAATCCGCAATACAGCTCACGGAGGATCCTGATGTATTGGGCTTGAATGCCCTGATTGGCTAGGGCTTCAATGACCGCTTCAGTCTCAACAGAATCAAAGGCCTTCTTTAAATCAATGAATGTTAAATAGAGCGGCATCTTGAACTCCCGAGAAACCTCAATGAGCTTGGTTATTGTGTGGATATTGTTGATGGTGCTGAATCCTTTGCGGAACCCGGCTTGCTTGCATGGTTGTCCTTCATCTAGTGTTCTGCCAATCCTATTTAGGATGACTCGAGTGAACAACTTGTAGATAACAGACAATAGGCAGATTGGGCGATAGTTGCCAATGTCATGGATGTCTCCGTTCTTGAACAGTAGTACGGTCCTGCTGGTCCGTAGTGTCTAAGTAAAGTGTCTAAAATAAAACCTATAAATGAATATTCAGTGCAACATTACATCACTTAGTTTATGTTTAAATTTTAATGAATATTATCATTTGGAAGCTTATTATGTAATTTGTTTGCCTGGGTTTTCTCACTCAGCATAACATAAATGAGAACCATTTATACCAGTTTTGAGGCCACATTTTTGAGCAGTGTTCAGGGTGTAATCCTGGCTCTGTGTTCAGGGAACACACCTGGTGGCACTTAGGACACCATACGGGATGCTTTGGACTGAACCAGGGATAGGCCATGTGCAAGACAAGCAACCCCTGTTATATATCTCTCTGGCCCCTTATGCCATCTATTTGTATTAATGGTTCATTCCATTCCTTTTTATTCTTAATAGTTTTTAATTGCATGGATTAAACCACTGTTTCTTTTTTTGATTTATATATATGTGGTTATCAAAAATGTGTTATATATATTTAACTAAAAGATAGATGGAATATTTATAGGAAGCCCAGAAACAAATGTTACAATGTTTGACAATCTAATGTAATTCAACGAGAATAGAGATCAATGGATTAGACAAATTTATTTAATTCTATTCTATTTAATTTAATTTTTTTTTTGGGCCATGCCCAGCAGTGCTCAGGGCTTAGTCCGGTCTCTGTGCTCAAAGATTAATCTTGGCAGGCTTTGGTGACCATATTGGGTGCTAGGGATCAAACCCAGATTAGCAGAATGCAGTTGGGGCAAATATATATAACTAGACATACCCATCTCAATAGTATATGGGCAATTAATCAGAATAATTACATGAAGAATATGCACTGTACTACACTGTCCTCCCATTGTTCATCGATTTGCCCGAGCGGGCCCAGTAATGTCTCCATTGTGAGACTTGTAACTGTGTTTGGCATATCGTACATGTCAGTCACGGGTAGCTTGCCAGGCTTTGCCATGCTGGCGAGATACTCTAGGTAGTTTGCTAGACTCTCTGAGAGGGGCAGAGGAATCGAACTCTAGTTGGCCAGGTTGGCTGCGTGCAAGGCAAACGCCCTACCTGCTGTGCTATCGCTCCAATCTGAAGAATATACAGTGGATTTTATTAGATAGATTGTGACACTGTCTTATTTCAGGAAGACTGATTTGGTAGTGATCTGGAGGATAGATTAGAAGTATGAATGACTGAAAGATGTAAGTGAAAGCAAGGTAGTATTAGGAGCATGAGTTATGGAGAATTATGGCAATGAGAAGGGAGAGGAACTGTGAAAAATATTTCAGAATAAATAATAATAGGATGCCTTATTTTATTTGTTTTGTAATGGGAATCATATCTAGAGGGACCAGGGAGACTTTGTGTGCTAGGGATAGAACCCAGGGCTCCTATTTTTTCATTTCATTTCATCATCCTGTTAATCGTCGATTGCCTCGAGCAGGCCCCAGTAACGTCTCTTTCATCCTAGCCCTGAGATTATATTCAGGGCTCTTTAGGAGAATGAGACCCATTCATTGTTACTGGTATTTGGCATATTTGGTAGGCCACGGGGAGTTTGCCAGACTCTGCCCTGTGGGCAGGCTACATTCGACAGCCTGCAAGTTTGTCCAAAGTAGGAATGAGATAATAAGATGTCGCGCGGCCGACATATAGGGCTCCTATATGCAAAGCATATGCCCCAGTCTTTTGAGTTATTTCCGTGGTCCTTGGGTATCATATATTTTTATCCACAATTCAATCAAAGTACTCTATTATGTTTTTAGACTTATTTCCATGTGACAGACACTCATAATTTCTGTTGGAAAAACACAGATCCAGGAAACAAGAATTTCAGCTACAGATCTTATTCAATTATTAATTTTCTCTGTGGTCTTAGACAAATTGAGTGAGCGAATAGTCTATATCAAGTGAATACTAAGACAGGTTTTTGTTCTGATATTTTTTTAAAAAAAAGTTTTAATTTAAAAAATCTTTTATTTGTTTATTATTTTGGTTTGGGCGGCAATACCCTGAAATGCCCTGGGGCTACTCCTGGCTTTGCACTTAGAAATCTCTCTTAGCAGTGCCTGGAGAATCACATGGGATGCCTGGGATTGAATTCTATTGGCCTCGTGTGCAAGTTAAGTGTCCTACCTGCTGTACTATTGCTCTAGCCTCTGATTTTCTTAGATGATAAAAGCGTATTAATTAATTCGAACTTCATCCTCAATTGAGTCTCTGGGACAGTTCAGTTCAGATGAAGAAAAGCAAGTAAACTGTAGGGACTAACTACCCAAACAGGGCCCTGGTGAAGTAGTTAAGTATATCTGGATTTTACCGTTCTGTATCTTGTGTTCTTACTAATGAAGGCAACTGTGCAACGAAGAAGAGAGGGTTATGAGGTACTAATTTGCTTCTGTTCTGCTGGGTCAAAGTGCACTCAAGAGGTTAGGTATTAGTAATCCAAATATACATAAAGTTCAGGGGAAAAAAGAAACCTTGAGTTTGGTTACTTTTGACAAATTACAGGTCTACAGGGACTACCTATTAAAATGACCCAGAGGAAAATTCAACTTTTAATTAATCTCTTGTGTTCTTTTGGCTCATACCAACCTTACAGAGAAGACCAGAGGATGTCTCTAGTGATTCATTATAACTCTTGATGTCACTGATTACTTGCAGTCTCTAAACACTTCTCTGTGCTGAGGATAGTGGTTAACAAAGACAGCAGGGTCCCCCAATAGACCTTATTAAAACTGGTTGTGAGGTGATTAACTAATGCATATGAATCAATGTGACCAATGAACCAAGCTATTCACAAAGAGCATATCCAGGCAGTGAAGAATCACAAAGTCTAGGAGAACACTGTTTAGCATTTCAAGGTGCACAATAGGGGGAAAAGAGAAAAAAAAACCCCTAGGAAATGTTACTTTGATTTTAGAAATACTGAATATGAACTGATATGATTAGATGATCTTCATAGAATGTGTACAGAATGCTTTAGAATAGATTGCTATTCTAAAATTAGGGGGGAGATAAGGGAAACAAAAATTAGGAGAAAAATAACTGCTGTAGGGGAAGTGGGTTAGCTCAACAGATTGTATTCAAGCTACTGCTGTATACCTGGTACTCATCCTATTCACAGTCAGCAAATGTTACCAGTTAGTTTCCTTACTGGGCTGGAGCATAGCACAGCGGTAGGATGTTTGCCTTGCGCGCAGCCAGCCCTGCCGAGCCGGGTTCGATTCCTCTGCCCCTCTATGAGAGCCTGGCAAGTTACCGAGAGTATCTCGCCTGCACGGCAAAGCCTGGCAAGCTACCCGTGATGTATTCAATATGCCAAACACAGTAACAACAAGTCTCACGATGGAGACGTTACTGGGCCTGCTCGAGCAAATCGATGAACAACAGGAGGACAGTGCTACAGTTTCCTTACTGCACCTTTGCAATGACAGTAGGATTATCCTACTACAGTGTGTGGAACTGATAGGAGTGGTGAGGGAACCAGCTGAAGATTTTATTAGGTGAATGATAGAAACAATTAAAACTTTAGAAGAGAGGCAGTTTTTGTGGAACTAAATGACTAAATTTTGTTTTGTTTAATAATAATATGTCCTCAGGAAAGAGAATCAAAGTTTTTCTCTTAATTATCTTTAGTTTCCTTTGAGACTTGAAAGCAGGCATTATGGTTCTTTTTAATATCATTAAAATTGCATGACTGTAATTTACTGATTTTTTTTTGTGACACAAAGTTTATTTACTATAATTTATTTAAATTTTAATGGAGATACATGTTTGTGGGTCTGTGATGTAAATCATTTTTATGGGGTTCAGAAGTATACACTTGATGACTACATGCAGGAAGACTAGATTAGGTCATTGTTTAAAATAGTTTTTCAAAGTTTTGTCTTTGAAATGACTATGAGAGATATAGGTATATCTGAGACATAGGAATAGTAGAAAAGGTTCTGGAAATAGAACATTAAGGGATGTTCATGAAGAGAACAAAATTGGGCTAGAGCAATAGCACAGCGGGTAGCATGTTTTTCTTGCACGTGGCCAACCCGGGTTCCATTCCCAGCATCCCATATGGTCCCCAGAGCACTGCCAGGAGTGATTCCTGAGTGAAAAGCCAGGAGTAATCCCTGAGCATGGCTGGGTGTGACCCAAAAAGCAAAAAAAAAAAAAGAGCAAAATTTAGGCAAGAAGAATGACTTGAAATTTTAGAGTAGTTAGGCTTGGGTGGAATTGTCATAGCTCTTGGCATAATTTCCTTATAAACTTAAAAAGGGAAACATTTTTACCCATTCTATCTGTTGGAAGACCTTGTTCAGGACTGGGTTATTCTTTCATCATTGATACAACTCACCAGTGAAGCCAAATGGGCTTGTGTTTTTCTTCCTCTGATTTTTAAAAAACTTATTACAGGCATAATCAGATTTTCTATCTTTCTTTTCTTTACTTTCAGTTGTTCATATTTCCTAGAAACTTATTTCTTCTTGTATAGTTTTTTGATTACTTGTTTGATTATTTTTTTACTTATTAAGGATCTAGTCAGAATTTTTATTTTGTGTGTGTTTGTGTGTTAACTTTCAGTTGTTTGATTTTTTCTTAGAAATTTATCTAGTATACATAGATTATATAATTTTCTCTAGTATGATTGGTCATAGTATTTCTTTTTAATCCTTTTGGTTTCTTTAAGGTTGATAGTAATAGTTTAATACTTTTTTGTTTTTTGCTTTTTGGGTCACACCTGGCGGTGCACAGGGGTTACTCCTGACTCTGCACTCAGGAGTTACTCCTGGCGGTGCTCAGGGGTTACTCCTGGCTCTGCGTTCAAGAATTACTCCTGGCGGTGCTCAGGGGTTACTCCTGGCTCTGCACTCAGGAGTTACTCCTGGCGGTGCTCAGGGGACCATATGGGATGCTGGGAATCGAACCTGGGTTGGCCGCGTGCAAGGAAAACGCCCTACCCGCTGTGTTATCTCTCCAGCCCCAATAGTTTAATACTTTTATTTTAATAATTTTACTTCTCCTAGGCTGGAGTGATAACACAGTGGGTAGGGTGTTTGCCTTGCACATGGCCGACCCGGGTTTGACTCCTCCATCCCTCTCAGAGAGCCGGAAAGCTACCAAGAGTATCCCGCCCATACAGCAGAACCTGGAAAGCTCTCTGTGGCGTATTCGATATGCCAAAAACAGTAGCAACAAGTCTCACAATGGAGACATTACTGGTGCCTGCTTGAGCAAATCGATGAACAACAGGAAGACAGTGCTACAGTGCTACTTTTTCTGTTTTGCTTTTGGGACACTCTCACACCCAACAGAGTTGAAATATTATTACTGGCTCTATGTTCAAAGACCACACCTGGAGATGCTCAGGGGACTATATGTTGGGCCAGGAATTGTACCAGGGTAGAGTTCATGCTAAGAAAATATCTTACCATATGTACTATCTTTCTAACTGCAGCAATTCAAATAATTTTAGTGTTCTCTCTTTTTTTGATCAATATAGCTGAAAGATTATAAACTTTTTGCCTCTTTACAAGTCTCACAATTTGTTGTGAGAAGTTACTGGTGCCCGCTCAAGCAAATCGATGAACAATGGGAGGACCGCGCTACAGTGCTGTTTACAAAGGACCTTCTTTTGGTTTGATTTTTTTCATCTTTTAAATTAATATTTATTCCCTCTCTTCTTATTGTTTTCCTCTTTAGATTTGTTTTGAGTTTAGTTCACCCTTCTCTTCCTAATTTTTTGTTTGTTTTTTGGGCTACGTATGGTGTTCAGAACTTACCCAGGCCTGGTAGTCAAGAGTTATTTATTGTGTGTTCAAGGGACTATGTGATGCAGGAGATTGAACCCTACTCTCCTACATGCAAAGGATACACTTCTTTGAGCTGTCTCTCTAGCAATCCCTTTTTATGGCAAAGGTTATTGTTTTTTCTTTCTATATTATAGGTTTTTACAGCTATAATTTTCTGTTTACATACTATAGTGTTAGCTGCATCCCTAAGTATTTTTGTGCGATTTTGTTGTGTTTTTATTTTCATATTTCATCTTGCCTGAGGCATGCGCCAAACCACGCTGGCGAATTAGCTTAAGAGTCTTCGAAGACAGGCGTTTTTTGGGGGCTATCTCCGCAAACTAACGTCCGACCTCGCAAAGCAGTGCAGAGATGCAATCAAGGAAGACCTCAAAGAGAGAAGAGCAGAAGTACTGGTAGATGCGGCAGAAGCTGGGAAAAGTATTCATAACGCCCGCCTGTCCTTTGCCAACTACAAGACCAAGATGACTGCCCTCCGACGTCCTGATGGATCCATCACATCCTCCAGAATGGCAATGGAGATGATTATCCATGACTTCTACTCAAATCTCTTCGATAGCCATGTCCACTTGTGAACATACCAAATTCCACAGGATGGATATGTCGTTCCCAACGTTCTCCCTTCCGAAATCCGACACGCCATTTCGTCGGTAAAGAAACAAACAGCACCCGGCCCAGACAAGGTCAGACCTGAACACCTGAAGAACCTGCCATCAGTACTCATCAATACACTGGCTCGGCTCTTCACTCGCTACCTGTCTGAATGCAAGGTTCTGTCCCAATGGAAAACCAGCAGGACCGTACTACTGTTCAAGAAGGGAGACATCCATGACATTGGCAACTATCGCCCGATCTGCCTATTGTCTGTCATCTACAAGTTGTTCACCTGAGTCATCCTAAATAGGATTGGCAGAATACTAGATGAAGGACAACCATGTGAGCAAGCCGGGTTCCGCAAAGGATTCAGCACCATCGACCATATCCACACGATAACCAAGCTCATTGAGGTTTCTCGGGAGTTCAAGATGTCACTCTGTTTAACATTCATTGATTTAAAGAAGGCCTTTGATTCTGTTGAGATGGAAGCGGTCATTGAAGCCCTAGCCAATCAGGGCATTCAAACCCAATACATCAAGATCCTCCGTGAGCTGTATTGCGGATTCACTACCAGGATCTCACCATTCTACAAAGAAGTGATCGTTGATGTCAAGAGAGGGGTGTGGCAGGGTGATACCATTTCACCAAAACTCTTCAGTGCCACCCTCGAGAACATCATGCGACGACTGGAATGGGAAGGAATGGGAGTGAAGATAGATGGTCGGCAACTACACCACCTCCGCTTTGCTGATGACATTGTTTTAATAACACCAAACATCAGCCAAGCGGCACAAATGCTGGCCGACTTTGACCGTGAGTGTGGAAAGGTAGGACTACAGCTGAATCTTACGAAGACAATGTTTATGAGAAACAGCCTCGTTCCTGACGCCCCATTCGCTCTCAACGGAACAACCATCTCCGAATGCAACAGCTATGTGTACCTAGGTCGAGAGGTCAACATGACAAATGACCTGGCACCCGAGCTGCGCAGGAGGAAGAGAGCGGCTTGGAATGCCTTCAAGAACGTCGAAGAAATAGCTAAGAGGACGAAGAACCTCCGGCTCCAGGTACATCTCTTTGATTCCACTGTTCTTCCTGCATTAACATATGCCTCAGAGACCTGGGCCCTACGCAAACAGGATGAGAACGCTATTCAGGTCTCCCAAAGAATAATAGAAAGAGCTATGCTTGGAATATCACATTTCACTCAAATGAGAGAAAGAATCCGAAGTTCCGACATTCATCGACGATCAAGAATCAGGGACGCTGTCTCATTTGCCAAGGTGTCAAAAATCAGATGGGCTGGTCACGTAATGAGATTTAAAGATGACCGCTGGACTAGAGCTGTTACTGTCTGGATTCCAGGAGATGTCAAAAGACCACGTGGCCGCCCACCTACCAGATGGTCAGACTTCTTCGTGAAGATCATGAACGATCGGTTTGAGGCTCTTTATGATCCCAGAGTGAACAGATGCCATTGGGCTACACTAGCACGCGACAGGGACAAATTGAGACATTACTGGCGCCCGCTCGAGCAAATCGATGACTAACGGGAAGTTAAGTGATTAAGTGACTAAGTGATTTCATCTTAGTTTTTTTCTAATTTCCCTCATGATTTTTCATTTGCTTATTAAAGATATGCTTAAATCCTATATATTTTTAAATTTTTTATATTTTCCATATTTTATCAATTTATAATTTATTTTATTGTGATAAGGGAAAATTATTTGTATGATTCAATGCCTTTCAAATTTATAACCTTTCTTTAACTATTTTGTGATAATTTCTGTCTTTCCCTCCATTGATATTCTCTATTAGGCCAAACAAAATGCTTACATTTCCTTTATTTGTGTATGAGTTTCTTTAGTTCTTTGTTTATTTGGGCTTGGTATACCTGGTTGTACTTAGGGCTCACCATTGAATGGTTGGGGGACCATAAGAGGTTGCCAGAGATCAAACCTGGAGTGGTTCCGTGCAAGGCCTTTCCAGCTATACTATCTCTCCAGACTTAGTTCTTTTTTTTCAATTTAATCACTGTGAGATGCAGTTACAAATCTTTCATGTTTGGATTTCAGCCATACAATGATTGAACACCCATCCATCCCTCCACCAATGCTCATTTTCCACCACCAATGTCCCAGTATCCCTCATCCTCACCCCAGCCCTCCCCCTCCCTTTTCCCCCATCCTCTCTCTTTCCTTTTGGGTATTATCGTTTGCAATACATATACCGAGAGGCTATCATGTTTGGTCCTTTATCTACTTTCAGCACACATCTCCCAATCCAAGTGATCCCTCCAACAATCATTGACTTAGTGATCCCTTCTCTATTCCAAATGCCTTCTCCCTCAGCTCATAAGACAGGCTACCAACTATGCAGCAATATACCTGGCCCTTGTCCCTCCTTTCTGACTCATTTCATTTAGTATGATGCTCTTCATGACCATCCATTTATAAGCAAATTGTATGACTTCATCTTTCCTAATAGTTGCATAGTATTCCATTGTGTAGAGTAGATGTCCCAAAGTCTCTTTAACCAGACATCTATTCTTGGGTACTCGGGTTGTTTCCAGATTCTGGCTATTGTGGACAGCCAGAATAAACAGCCTGCAATGAACATACAGGTGCAGCTGTCATTTCCACTGTGCTTTTTTGCACCCTCAGGATATATTCCCAGAAGTGGTATTGCGCAGCCCTAATTCCTTAAGCATACTTAACACAGCTTATTTTTATACAAGATGATCTAATTTCTATGTGACATAGAAAGAAACAAAGCAAGGGAGTAGATAATATCTAATGACAACAAATGCTTGGACTCTGTCTATAGTACCAGGAATACCAAGAGGTGGGAGAAAGGCATATTGGCAGGGGGAAGTAAGAGATGGACCAGGGGTGACACAGACCAGTGGTGGTGGTGGTAGTGGTGGGGTCTCTGGCACTTTAGTAATGAGGGAGGTACAGTAATTTTGTATATCAAAAGTTTAATGTTTACCTGTTGTAATCATGTTATCTCAACTACAAAAAAGTCTTTGTCTAGAAAGTTTACTATGTGCTTCCCTCAAGGTCTTCTTTTTCAATTTAATTCTCCCCTGTCCCATGTGTGGGACGTATCTTGTTTTTTTGACTGTATTATATGTAAAAATTGAAAACTAAATATTCAAAATAACATAGCAAAAATAGTAATCAGATCTCCCATCCCCTTGGTGTGTGCTGGGGAATCTCGTTTTTTTTTTTTTTTTACTCGTCAGTTTGTTGGTTCACATTTCTGAATTAATTTGGAGGCTGTGGCTATTGCATGAGTGGCTTGGTGGTCATTGGATAATAAGACAAGAGATTTCCTTAAATGCTTGGATACAGCCCTTTGCCAATAAGTTTTGTGCATGTTTGAAAACTTCTTCAAGAAGAGATCATCTGGTATATAAATAAGCTGTGTTAAATACGCTTAAAGTACTAAAGAGGGGCCAGAGAGAGAGATAGTGCATGAGGAAAGGCTCTTGCCTTGAATGGAGCCACTCTAGGTTTGATCTCTGGAACCCCCTGTGGTCCCCAGAGCCCACCAGGAGTGATCCCCAAGCACAGCTGTGTATACCCCTGCCTCTCAAAAAATAAAGAGCTAAAGAAAGTCATACACAAATAACTAAAGGAAGTTTGGCCAGGTAAATTCCAACCCTGTCTTCACTTTCACTTGAATTTCAAATTATCCCTAGGTGAAAATTAAAGTCTATTAGATCTTTCTAAACTTTTCCCTTCAAATAGCTATTGACAGGCACACAACCTTCCGTGTGTGTGTGTGTGTGTGTGTGTGTGTGTGTTTGTGCATAATTGTCTGAATTCTCAGGAATATGCTTTAGTTTTCCAGGGGCCTTGATGAGGACAACTTGGTGAGTCTTTCCTAAAGACTCAGTGTCAGTTTGGTATTTGTCCTGCAATGTTCTCAGGCAATGACAATGTTAAACAACTGATATTGACTATTTGCAACACACGACCTCCAGGAAAAGGTTGTTTGCAAACAGCCAGTACTACATCAGGTCAAGTAAGCAGGAACCATACCAATGGAGTTTTCCAGGGATGTGTCAGACAGGTCAAATAATGATACGTATTTGGGAATATGTTTTTGAAGCATTCCAAACAAGTTTTGGCTCCACCAGTGGCTGCTGGTGGAAGTGTAAATGATTATTATTACTCCATTGGTTCCTATGGAGTCCACTAGGTGGGGTGGTGCACGTGAAAACTCAAATGCACAGTCTGAATTCATTTTAAAGTCAAGTAAAAGAAGTCAAACTCGTTTCTCAAAAAATTAGAAATTGAGCTCCATTTGACCCAGCAATATCACTCTTGGGAATATATCCCAGAGAGGCAAAAATGTGTAGTTGAAGTGACATCTGCACAGATTGTTTGTTACAATCGCCAGAATCTGGAAGAAACCTGAGTGCCCAAGAACAGATGACTGGTTAAAGAAACTTTGGTACATCTACACAACGGAGTACTATGTAGCTGTTAGAAAAGATGAAGTCATGAAATTTACATACAAGTGGTACAACATGGAAAGTATCATGCTAAGCGAAATGAGTCAGAAAGAGAGGGATAGACATAGAAAGATTGCATTCATCTGGGGGATATAAAGTAACAAAATATGAGATTAATACCCAAGAATAGCTGAGATCAGCACCAGGAGGATTACTCCATAGCTTAGTGGCCAGTCGGGCATTCTAGAGGAAAGGGCAGCTCAGATAGAGAAGGGAGCACCAAATAAAGGGTGTTTGGAGGATCCTCCCAGGAGGGGAGATGCATGTCGAAAGTAGACTATGGACTGAACATGTTTGCCACTCAATGCCTCTTTTGCAGACCACAACACCCAAAAGGAGAGAGAGAACATAGGGGATTGCCCTGCCACAGAAGCAGGGGGGGGGATGAGGGGATGGGGGTGGGGAGGATATTATCCATGGTGGTGGAAAATGGGCACTGGTGGAGGGATGGGTATCTGATCATTGTATAATCGAAACCCAAGCACAAAAATTGTAAATCTACAACTGTACCTCATGGTGTTTCACTAATAAAAAAAAAAGAAGTCAAACTACCTGATCTTTATTTTAAAAATAAACTTATCACCCATATACATTATAAAAAGAAAAGAACTCCTAATCCCTCTGTGAGTATCAGAGGGACCAGTTTCAGGCTTTACTCTGAGATTATGGTGATGCACAAAAAAGATCATTATCAAATGCAACTTTTGGATCTTTCTTCACCTAATTTTTTGGTTATAGAAAAGCACAACCAAGATTTTCTTTTTGTGCCTGTTTCAGATATCAGCTTGGATTCAGAGAATCAATTTTTTTTAGGAATGTGGATACATAGTAATGTTTGTGATTATAGAGTTTATATATTTCTACCATAGTTTCTAAGATTTCATGATTATTATTTTTGACCTCAAAAAAAAGAGTAAATCAGTTATCAAAATTGTGAACAGGGCTTATTCAGAAAGAAAATTGCAGAAGAAATGTGCAGAGAGAGTGCATTCATGGCCTTAGTCTGGCTTCTCATCTAGTACCGTTCCCATGTTTGACTTTAGATGGATCACCTCTTTCTGAACTCCATGGGAAAAGCAAACCATGGGAGGACAGAACATGTAGTTTCTGATCTATGTGTGTGAATGGAACTTCATAGCCTTCTGACTTTATAGGACTCTGAATACTAGAGTTCAATGTTAGCATGTCATCCTATCAAATAGGTTCAGCATATGTTTTATGAATACATGACTATAATTTGAATGACAAAGCAGTTTCGCATCTATTGCAAAACTCTTGACACCCTTAGAGAAAGAAGCAAGTTTCTTGAATACAAATTTGCGCAAATGAAAGGGTATTTTCCATTTTAAGATGATCTTCCCAGTACAAAGCAAAGTTGACATCATTACCTGTGGTTCAGCTTTTAAAGTTTACACATCTTGCCTGGTGATGTCAAAATGCAAAGCAGGAAGTCTTGAATTGGTTTCCTAGTGAGCTTCACTTTTATATCTGAGGCTGCAACCAACTGTGCACTGGCCATGACTTTGAAGAACACGCTGGAGCTCGTGTGGCTGGGGCTTCTCCTTGGCTGTCTCTGTAAGGGTGAGGGGTCTCCTTTATCATCTAGTTTTGGAGAACTGTATGCCATTGTTTTCAAATTTAAATTTAAAAAATAGCCAGATTTATTATTAGCCACTGTACCTACAAGGCAAGTCAGCAAATTGGATAGTGACTAAAAGCCACAACTTAATTTCTTTATTAATTTATGGTACCTTTTTTTGTTTCCTGCAGTTGCAGAGAGCAAGGACCAAGTTTCTCAGCCTTCCACTGTGGTATCTTCCGAGGGAGCTGTGGTGGAAATCTCCTGCAACCACTCGATATCCAATGCTTACAACTTCTTCTGGTACCATTATTTCCCAGGACAAGCACTAAAACTCCTTATTAAGGGCACAAAAGCTTCTCAGCAGGGACGCTACAACATGACCTATGAACGATTTTCTTCATCTTTGCTCATCCCTCATGTGCAGGTGGCAGATGCTGCCTTTTACTACTGTGCTGTGGAGGACACAGAGGTGGGAGACTTGTGTAGAGTCAAACAGAAACAAGTTCACAGTCTTCCATGGAGTCAGAAAGAGATGAGCACCTACTACTTTCTCCCCTAATTTGGTGTTCCACAAGATTTTTCCATTTGGCACAGCTATCAGAAAAATTTAGTCTAGACACAATAGCTTAGCAAAGCTGCATGAAAAAATTTGCTGATGACATGATTAAAAATGCTACTGAAAGTCAAAGGATCTGCTTTACTTACTGTCAACAACTTTTCAGGATCCCAGTGTGTCATTAATTAGTTTACTCTCCAATCCTTGTTGACTGAAAACAGTCACATCTGTGAAGTAATTCAAAGAGAAATTTATTACTGAGGTTATTCAGAGCAATATAACCCAGTGTTTATATCCTTAATATGAAGGGGTGGCATTAGATTTTTCTGAGTACTGACCTCAAACTTCTAAAGTTTTGGCTTCAGTTACAAGCAGTTTGTATAAGTGAGTCACATTAACAGATAGAAACATAATTATATATAAGAATGATTTATTTTTAACTTTTTTAATGACTGAGGTCCTGTGATTTACAATACTGTTAATGATAGTTTCCTGTGCACATAATTGCAACACCACACCCTTCACCAGTGTACCCACCTTCTTCCCCCAAGGATCAAAGCAACCTTTTCTTTCAAAGTCCCTACCTCCTCCGCAGTTGTGTAGATCAGTTTTTCCATTGTATTGCCTTTGGTCTTTTGTTGATACCTTATTGTGTACAGGAAAGAGTCACAATTCTTGTAGAAGAGATAAAGTGAGATATCTACTTACACGAAAAGAATGTTGTACATATTATTAAAAGTGATCTCTTATTCTGCAGAACCAGGCATTGTCTGCTGTGGGAAGAGCAAAAGAACTAAAACTTGTAAAGATTTGATATGAGTATTAGGCTGTGTAACTTATCTCTGGTTCCTTTGTTCAGTAACTTGCAACATGACAAAGGGAAGCTGTTTGGGAGGAGAGTATGACTTTTGTGCATGGTCTTTTCACAGCAATAACTGTTTGATTATTTATTTTTTCTTTTCTTGATGACTTCAAGCCTCTACAACCACTGATTCTGTAGTTTTCCAGAGCAGAGACATCATTTATGAGTAATTTTTTTTCAGCTGACACCTGTAACATTAACTGAGTTTTCACATGTATGATTTGTATTTTTCTGTCTGAAATGCCTCTTCTTTCTCTGTGAGATAATAAATACACACACACTCACACACACACACACACACACACACACATATATATATTTGTCTCTGTCCCAGCAGTGAAAAATATATAAATTTGTCTCTGTCCCAGAGTGAAAAAAATTCTTTAAATTTCAAAAGTCTAAGAAAATTGGATTGGGCATGTGGTTCAGTACTTTTCTCATATGTGGGAGGACATGTTTGACTCTTTACACTGCAAAAAAGCATATACACAAAACATACACACACAGATACCTGAAGGGATGGGATAGATAGAATTAATACTGTAGCACTGTAGCACTGTCCTCCCGTTGTTCATCGATTTTCTCACCACTGTGAGACTTGTTGTTACTGTTTTTGGCATATTGAATACACCATGGGGAGCTTGCCAGGCTCTACCATGAGGGTGGGATACTCTTGGTAGTTTGCTGGGATCTCTGAGAGAGACAGAGGAATCGAACCCGGGTTGGCCGCATTAAAGGCAAACACCCTATTCATTGTGCTATCACTCCAGTCCAAAACTAATACTGCCATAAATTAATATATATTAAAAAATCAGAAAATTTTGTTCTAATATTTGGTTTGTGATCTCATTTCCTGATATAGCTCCCAAATCCATTAGAATTTTCTGGGTGATAGCCATATCTTTTATCCTAATATGGCACCTTTTGGTGTTGTTTTGGATGGGGGCTGGTCACTAGAAAGAACAGGGCATGATTAGTATCTCTCAATTTTTAGCATTCCCCATTCTCCAGAGAAGGAAGAGAGGATGCAAATGGAGGTAGTGATCACATATGCCTAAATGATGAAGACTCCACACAAATGCCAGAAATATTGTTTTCAAAGAGCTCTTGGGTTGGTGGAGTGCTGGGAAAATCATTTGTCATGAGAACATAGACCTCTTCTTATATACCTTGTTTGGTGCATTTTTCTACCTGTATGTTCATATGTATCCTTAATCATAACTTTTTGTTTTAGGTTTTAAAGATTTTATTTATTTTATTTTTTTTTATTTGAATAACTGTGAAATAGACCACTGCAAAGCTATTCATGTGTTGGGCCCCTATCCCTCTCAAGTAGAACTTGTTTCTTGAGCTTGAACATAAATGGATACAATCATGAAACCCATACTCACTCTCACTTTGCACTGGTCATGCTTTTAAGAGCCCCTAAGTTTCAACTGATTGACAAGGTTTATTTCTAGATTTATCAGGATGCTCAGATAGTTTCTAAATGAACCTTTGGAAGAAGAGACCTCTTCGAAGGCAATGCATTTAATGGTAAATGAAATAAAACAGTATTGAACTCCATTGATTGGTACCAAGCAGGTAAAATGGTTTCTTACTGCATAGATTTCTATTAGCTCAATGTACTTATTTAAAGGCCCTCCCGTCGATCATCGATTTGCTCGAGAAGGCCCAGTAACGTCTCCATTGGAGACTTTGTTGTTACTGTGTCTGGCATATCGAATACTCTCGGTAGCTTGCCGGGCTCTCCGAGAGGGGTGGAGGAATCGAACTGGAGCGATAGCACAGCGGGTAGGGCGTTCGCCTTACAAGCGGCCAACATGGCCGACCCGAGTTCGATTCCTCCGCCCCTCTCGGAGAGCCCGGCAAGCTACTGAGAGTATTCGATATGCCAGACACAGTAACAACAAAGTCTCCAATGGAGACGTTACTGGGCCCGCTCGAGCAAATCGATGATCAACGGGAGGGCCTTTACCTTTACCTTTACCTTTACTTATTTAAAGTTTTAATCACTCAAAATGTTTGTTGTGTAACTATGACTTATCAGTCATATGATTTATATCTTTGCTGTGGTTTTATTAAAATAGAAAATGCAGCATTTGAACCTCAGAGCTTCTTTCTAAAATATAGAGATACTGAACTAAAATGATATTACTCACGCAGTATTAAAAGGTGAAGTTCTAAAAGACAATTTAGACCATCTGAATGTGAGGTGCTTGAGTCCCTGTAATACATTACCTAATAAATTGCCGGCATTTTCTTGACAGCTTCTTGAAATAGGCCCTTCCTCTTCCCATATTATCTATTCAAACTCTAAGAAGCTGTGAATGAATAGCTATTATCCTTTGTATAGCAGCAGCACCCTGTCCTGTACCTGTGACTCCAGCACCTTTGGGATGAAAACAGCTTACATGCCTCTATACGGTTTTTTATTTTTTTGCTTTTCGGGTCACACCCAGCAATGCACAGGGGATACTCCTGACTTTGCACTCAGGAATTACTCCTGGCAGTGCTCAGGGCACCATATGGGATGCTGAGAATTGAACCCGGGTTGGCCGCGTGCAAGGCAATTGCCCTACCAGCTGAACTGTCGCTCCAGCCCCTCTGTATGTATTTTAAATCAGAGCTAATATTTCCTGAGTAGTTTCCCCATAGAAATATTTACATTTTATTAACTCTTTATTTTACATAAGCCACACTTTGCATTCCCCTCTCTACTGGAGGCTTTAAGAAGCTTCCAGTTGGCTTTTATTTTTCTAAAAATAGGAATCCTATTCACTCCAGACTGATTTCTCTAGACTGATCCAACATGCCAGTCTAGAGAAAAACTGAAGGTACGTTTTGGTTAAAGAATTTTACATTATGCCAGTTACAAATTGTTTCCCCAGGGAAGAATGTTCTTACTCTTACTCTCACTTCTTTATCACATTTGCCTTCCTGTTCTTTAGGGATGTTGATAATTCTTACATTGTTCCTCTGAACTCATCCTATAGTTCTCAGTTTTGCTGTTGATTTCTTTCAGTCTATTTCCCACCTTCAGCTGTTTCCTAGTGCTTTCTTCCTTCTTGTCTTGGAGTTCCATGATTTTTTGCTCAGCTTCTGTTATTATGCTGTTAAGAGCTTCTAGTGACTTTTAAAAAAATCACTTACCCTGTATTTTTTTTTCTTTTCGGGTCGCACCCGGCAATGCACAGGGGATACTTCTGACTTTGCACTCAGGAATTACTCCTGGCGGTGCTCAGGCACCATATGGGATTTTTTTTTTTTTGCTTTTCATCATTTTTCATGTCAACTCTCACACTTTCTTGTGCTTTGTTGGCTAGACCTGTGCCATTATTTCCTTGAACTCATTGAACATCCTCATCATGGTGTCACTACAGACACTGTCTGAGGATTTACTTTTCTGTTAATATCTTTAGTGATATTGCTTTTGCTCATTGAACTTGGTGGACTTCTATGTACTTTCTCCATTGGTTTTCTAGTGTTCTTATTTATTGTGCTGGGGGATGAGTCTTGTAGTTGACCCCCTTTCCAGCAATGTGCTGATTAATCTGGAGATTGATCTCTGTCTTCTCTGCCCATCCTGGGATGGTGGCATAGCAAGCTGAAGATCAGGCAGAAGATGTGATGTGGGCCCTTAATATGGTACAGGTTGAGTGTGGAGGCTGCTGGGACTCACCTGGTAGGGAGGTGTTCTGCCTTTTGTTCTGGAATAGGCCCAGTGATATCAGCCAGAGAAAAACATCACCTGGGATAGTGGAGCAGTAAGCATAAGGTCCTAAATGTTTTTCTTCTAATCAATTGTTCAATATCAAATCAATATTTTTTTCATCCTCTTAAACATCCTTTTTGTTTTTTGTCTCTTTGAGTGTATAAACCATTTAAATCTTGATGCACTCAGAGATTGAGATTTGAGATTCTTCCCGTTAGTCGTCGATTTGCTCGAGCGGGCGCCAGTAACGTCTCCATTTGTCCCTGTCGCGTGCTAGTGTACCCCAATGGCACTCTGTTCACTCTGGGATCATGAAGAGCCTCAAACCGATCGTTCATGATCTTCACGAAGAAGTCTGACCATCTGGTAGGTGGGCGGCCACGTGGTCTTTTGACATCCTGTGGAATCCAGTCAGTAACAGCTCTAGTCCAGCGGTCGTCTTTAAATCTCATTACATGACCAGCCCATCTGATTTTTGACACCTTGGCAAATGAGACAGCATCCCTGATTCTTGATCGTCGACTGATGTCGGAACTCCGGATTTTTTCTCTCATTTGAGTGAAACGTGATATTCCAAGCATAGCTCTTTCTATTCTTCTTTGGGAGAATAGATGCACTCAGAGTACAATTTATTCCACTTTAATTCAAAGGGTCGCCTTTCCCCCTTGGATTCTAATTCCCTGCTTTGGTCACTGACAGAAAATATAAATGGGCAGAGAAGGTAGATTTTTGATAAGACCTGGAAACCTTTGGAGCAGATAATAAAAACACCCTGTTCTGAGTGTGGGCTTTAGGGGGCGCTGTAGCAAGACAGTTAGGGGATTAGAAACCAAGCAGCATCCTGTCTCTTCACAGAGTTGGGGTTCCTGGACCAGCAGCTTGTTCGACAGAGAGAAGAAACAAGTGCCAGAAGGCACCGGAAAGCCCATTTCTGAAAAGCAATCCCCTCTGGAGAGCCCAGTATCTGCAGCTCACGTGGACCTTGAAAGGTCCCTTAGTCACAGAAGCTGAAGCCATGTCCTCTGCATACATCTTCACACTTATCCTCATCACACCGAGTGAGTAATCTTCTCTTCCCATTTTGCATTTGTGTTAGCCACTTTCATTCTTTCCAGCAGCTTTACTGATACACTGTGGATTAATTTACAGGTGGACTGAGTGCCCAGTCGGTGACACAGCCGGAAAATCAGGTCACTGTCATGGAAGGAGACCCCCTGATTGTGAAATGTAACTATTCGCTTTCCGGGAGCCCTTATCTTTTTTGGTATGTCCAATATCCCAACCAAGGCCTCCAGTTCCTTCTGAGATACCTCACAGGGAACAACCTGGTTAAAGGCAACCACGGCTTTGAAGCTGAATTGGATAAGAGCCAGACCTCTTTCCACCTGAGGAAACCATCTGTCGTTGGGAGCGACTCTGCTGTATACTTCTGTGCTGTGTCAGACACAGTGGAAAGGGCTGCAGGGATAGCTGAACACAAACCAACTAATGTAGTAAAAACAAAAAACCAAAAACCATTATTCTGAAACACTGTATCCCTCCACAAGAGGGTGCTGTGGCTCCAAGGATGCCGCTTTAAAAAAAATGCTAAATTTTAATAAAGTTACAGGATCCATTCATTTGACAAGTGTCCACTGAATTCTTATCTGCCGGGTACTCTGCAGGGAACATAAGTAGATGGGGCGGGGGGATCTATCTTTTGTGTGTCAGAAATGATTTCAAATAATTTTGTACTTATTTAATTCACAACCATTTTCATCAGCTTCACTTTTACAATGAAGAAATTTAGACAAGGTGAATTTGAGTATTTCAATCAAGTAAGTAAACAACTAAATGGCAGATTAGAATGCCAGCCTGCCTCTAGATGTGTGGTTTAACCAAAGGTTCCATGTCCCTGCCAGCCACTTAAGCCATAATGCTGTGATTTCTGTAACCGTGTAGTTCTAACTTTTGAAACTGTCCTTGTACCAAAAAAAGTTGATTGTAGAAATGAACAAACAATAAGATATAAAATAGTTTGATAAATTGCTAAACTGCAGAGATATGAAAAAGTAGAGGTAGCTTAGCTGTGAAGGAGAGGAGTGGGTCCTAGAACTTAAAATAAGGAGGATTTAAATATGTTCTAAATATGGCTGCTTGTAGCTTCTGGCTCATATTAATACTATCCACCCTTTTCCCTCCCTCCCTTCCTTCCTTCCTTCCTTCCTTCCTTCCTTCCTTCCTTCCTTCCTTCCTTCTTCCACCTCCATCTCTCTCCCTCTCTCCCTCTCTCCCTTTCTCTCTCTCTCTCTCTCTCTCTCTCTCTCTCTCTCTCTCTCTCTTTCTTCCTCTCATTTAGAATATCCTGTAGGGCTCTGGCCCACTCAGTGTGAGTCAGGTGGGAGCCCTTAGATGAAGCTGTGGTGGCCCTGGCTTGGCTAGCACACCTATGTATGTGTGCGGGATGATTCTGCAAGTGGTTGGCGGTTTTATTTTAAATCACATAGTTGAAAGGATTATATCCCAAAACAAATTAACTTCTTTGTAGAATACAATGACAAAAGAGTAAAGATGCTGGACTCATCTCCTGGTTGGTGGAGAGAATAAATTTCCCCGGTTACTTCCTTCTCTTACCTGGCAGGGGAGACACCATGATCACGTAGCTGGTTTTCCCAGGGTGAGGTCCATTCATTGCACTTGGGATGTGCTGACCCCTGCGATTTCCCCAAATGTGGGGCTGGAGCGATAGCACAGAGGGTAGGGCATTTGCTTTGCATTTGGACAACCTGGCTGACCCAAGTTCAATTCCTCTGCCCCTCTTGGAGAGCCTGGCAAGCTACCGAGAGTATCTTGCCCCCACAACAAAGCCTGCCAAGCTACCCCTGACTTATTCAATATGCCAAACACAATAACAACAAGTCAAAGGAGACATTACTGGGCCCCGCTCAAGCAAATGGATGAACAATGGGAACATAGTGCTACAGTACTTCCTTCTAAGGGAGGATCCTTTCTTCAACTGACCTTTGTGTATTTAAGTGCCTGTTTTACATACTTCTGGGGTCTGTGCTGGGATTGTATTCACCTATGTTGTTTCATATCTCTATTTAGAAATTAAAGAACCTACACTACAACCTGCATGATTTTTAAGATAGATAATCCTGATAGCACCTACAGACCTTCTTAAGATCATTACTGGTACTGAAGCTTGCCTTCAGTGTTAACCTAGGTATTTTAGATCACTCTTCTACTCTCTGTGTCTTTATGAAAGATTCAGGATAGAGCCAAAGATCAGGACCAGACCACAGCTAAGCAATAAGTGTGAATCTGAAGCACCTAGGAAACCCCTACTCTGAAACAGATCTAAATGAGAGGGTCACTGCAAATAGTACCTCTTCAGCAATTACTGAGAGGTTCTAATTCATACTGCCTTTTACTAGTAACTTCTCTACCCTTTTGTTCTTTTTTTTTGTTCTTTCTTTCTTTCTTTCTTTCTTTCTTTCTTTCTTTCTTTCTTTCTTTCTTTCTTGAATCACTGTGGGAAAGGTTACAAAGCTTTCAGGTTTAGGTCTCAGTCATGCAAATATCAAACACATTTCCCTTTAACCAATACTTATTTTTTACCATGAAGAACCCCAATAAAACCCCACCCCCCACCCCTCCCCGTCCCTGTGAGGCAGAAGAATTCTAGTTAACACTCTATCTGCTTTGATTAGATTCATTGTTTCAATAAAAGATTCACCACTATTATTTAGAGTTTACCCCCCCCCCCCCAAATCAGACATGCTGAAAAAGCATTGTGAAGTGATTTGCTTTCTACAGCTGGGTTCAAGAATTAAATGTTGGTTTTGGATTTCTGCTATTTTACCTATTGACCCTGGAAGTATTTCTACTGAAAGTCAGATAGTTAAGAAATTGGTTTCTGTGTTCTGGAGTCGTGGCCATGCTGGAGAGCTGCTTGTGGGGGCAACTGGTGGCCTCGGTAGGGCGTGAAGGGCGGACCGGAACGCCCCCCTTCCCATGAGGTTTTAGTCGCCCCCACACTCCCGGCTCATAACTGCTGTCCACAAGGCTCCCATGTGGCCGCCATCTTTCTTTCCAGAGAGGAGAGGGCGAATGGGGCAACACCCTTTCCCCTCCGGCAGACTTGATGGCCTGGATCAACGCATAGTCCTTTCACTTTTCTGCTCCAAACTGCTGGGTTCTGCATTAAGTCCTTGTGCTTCTGGGGCCGTGGCTGTGCTGGAGAGCCGCTCGCGGGGGGTGACTGGTGACCTCGGTAGGGCGTGAAGGACGGACCGGAATGCCCCCCGACCCATGAGGTTTTAGTCGCCCCCACACCCCGGCTCATACCTGCTGTCCACAAGGCTCCCATGTGGCCGCCATCTTTCTTTCCAGAGGGAGGAGGGCGGAAGGGAGCAACACCCTTTCCCCTCTGGGCAGAAATGATTGCCTGGATCAACGCATAGTCCGTTCACTTTTCTGCTCCAAGCTGCTGGGTTCTGCATTAAGTCCTTGTGCTTCTGGGGCTGTGGCCGTGCTGGAGAGCCGCTCGTGGGGGGCAACTGGTGACCTCGGTAGGGCGTGAAGGACGGACCGGAACGCCCCCCTTCCCATGAGGTTTTAGTCACCCCCACACCCCCGGCTCATACCTGCTGTCCACAAGGCTCCCATGCGGCCGCCATCCTTCTTTCCAGAGAAGAGAGGGCGAATGGGGCGACACCCTTTCCCCTCCGGCAGACTTGATGGCCTGGATTAACGCATAGTCCGTTCACTTTTCTGCTCCAAGCTGCCGGGTTCTGCATTAAATCCTTGTGCTTCTGGGGCTGTGGCCGTGCTGGAGAGCCGCTCGTGGGGGGCAACCGGTGGCCTCGGTAGGGCGTGAAGGACGGACCGGAATGCCCCCCTTCCCATGAGGTTCCAGTTGCCACCACACCCCCGGCTCATACCTGCTGTCCACAAGGCTCCCATGTGGCCGCCATCCTTCTTTCCAGAGAAGAGAGGGCGAATGGGGCAACACCCTTTCTCCTCTGGGCAGAAATGATGGCCTGGATTAACGCATAGTCCTTTCACTTTTCTGCTCCAAGCTGTTGGTTTCTGCATTAAGTCCTTGTGTTTCTGGGGCTGTGGCCATGCTCCAAACTTAACTCTGATTTTCACGGAGAAAGACTGGGTGGTTTACTTCCCATTGATCACTTTGTATATAGAGAGATGTTGCGCGGCCACATACGCGGCCGCGCAGTTTTGAGAAAAAGTCCTAGTTCCCACATACTCGAGCTGTGTTTGTAGAGGCTTCTGGTCACCGGGGGTCCATCTGGGGGAGGCGGGATGCGGCACCTACCCCATCTGGAACTTGCAGGTGATCTTGGCTCTTTTTGGAACCTGTTTTTTTTTTTATTTTCTCCGGGATCTGTGGTTCCCGCGCCCTCCATGTGGTCCTTCTCTTAGGCTGAATGCTTCAAAGATGGCGCTGGGGGGCGGGCTGTGGGCGTGACTTCTGGAATCAGAGGTTACCTGGGAGCTGTAGTCCTGTAGATTTGAGAAAAAGTCCTAGTTCCCGCATACTTGAGCTGTGTTTGTAGAGGCTTCTGGTCACCGGGATTCCATCTGGGGGAGGCGGGATGCGGCACCTACCCCATCTGGAACTTGCAGGTGATCTCGGCTCTTTTTGGAACCTGTTTTTTTTTTTTTCTCCGGGATCTGTGGTTCCCACACCCTCCATGTGGTCCTTCTCTTAGGCTGAATCTACCCTTTTGTTCTTGAGGGGAGTTGCCTCCGCTTCTACCCTATGTCTGCACTAGAGATCCAATCATCTAAGCAGGTATATAATGTCAATATATAAAACAACAAACACCACAGTAACTTGGATAAATAGTGCAATATTATATCTTGTAGTCTATCATTGCCAAACCAAGGTCTGATACCTTAAAACAACATGTGGTTTAATAACACCAACAAACAACTGTTTACCTCAACAAGACAAGTTCATATTCATCTTAAATAACATTTAGAAAACCAGAAAGGTGCAGCATAGAACAGAAAAATATGAATTAAAATGTAATAGGTGACCTACACAGCAATGGTTTTAACAATGTTAACTGAAATTTAAAAAAGCAGTTAATAGCATTATAACAGAACAGAGAGAGAGAAAACATGAAAATGCTTCAAGTCAAAATAATGGACTATAGAAATCTAATAGATAAACTAAAATACACAGCAGTCAGGCTTAACATTAAACATAAAGAAATATGACAAGGTAAAAGTGCCAATTAGAAAAATAATGAAAAAATGAAAAATTGCAAGACTTCCATAGGATATTCTAAGGACATACAACATATGCTTTTTAGGGGTCCCATAAGAAGAAATATTAGAGAAAGGGTAGGTATACTTTCTGAAGAAATAAAACTGAGAATTCCCTTAATTGAAGATGAATCTAATCAAATACAAGACTCTCAAAACCAAACAAAATAAATCCAGTCAGACTCACCCCAAACTTATTATAATTAAAGTACTAAAATATTAAAGGCACTGTAGCAGTGTCCTCCCATTGGTCATCGATTTGCTCTAGCAGCCCCAGTAACATTTCCATTGTGAGACTTCTTGTTACTGTTTTTGGCATATAGAATATGTCATAGGTAGCTTGCTAGGCTCTCTGAGAGGGGCGGAGGAATCGAACCTGGCTCAGCCAGGCCAGCCGTGTGCAAGGCAAACGCCCTACCACTGTGCTATAGCAATAGCAGAATAATATCTGTCACTGTCACTGTCCTCCCGTTGTTCATCGATTTGCTCGGGCGGGCCCAGTAATGTCTCCATTGGAGACTTTTGTTGTTACTGTGTTTGGCATATCGAATACATCACGGGTAGCTTGCCAGGCTCTCCGAGAGGGGCGGAGGAATCGAACTCGGGTCAGCCATGTTGGCTGCGTGCAAGGCAAGCGCCCTACCACTATGCTATCGCTCCAGCTCTCGCAGAATAATATCAGATTTAGGGAAAACAAAATTTTATATAAGATTTCCTACAGACTTTTCAGTGGAATCCACAAAGGGCAGAAGGGAATGGCATAATTTAAAAATAATAAACATTTTCAACCAAGAATACTCTATTCTACCAGACTACGACTAAGACCCAAAGAAGGAATCAAGAGTTTTATAGAAAAATAAATAACACCTAACCCCTATTCTATCTCTTTTGCACTCAAAAAGCCTTTATAAAGATTGTACCACTCTATGCCTAGAGTTGAAAATCTACAGTGTTGTCAGGCTAAGGATTATGTGTAAGTGGGAGAATTTTTAAAATCAACAATAAATGTTGTGCACTGAAAATTACAACAAAAATAAAATGAACAGAGTTTACCAAGAAGAATGGAAGGAGTAGGCTGAAGGGTCCAATGGACTGATATTGGGATTTTGGCATTTTGGTATTAGGATTGTGGGTGACATTGTATGCCTAATATATATAAAAATTTATATTCATGTGCATCAAGCTTACCTAAAAAGTTTCTGTTTTTAACAATTGTTTATTTTTTAGTGTAATGTTTATAGCATATATATATATATATATATATATATATATTCCTGTGTTACTCAGATCTTTCGAATTCAGAAAATGCTTTAGTTTTTGATTTTGGGCCACACACACCCAATGGTGCACAGGGATTACTGCTGGTTCTGCACTTAGGGATCATTTGTGGTGGGACTTGGGGACCATATGTGGATTGAACCAGGGTCTGCTGTGTGCAAGGCAAATGTCTTACCCACTGTACTATTTCTATGAGGTTCAGAAAATGCTTTTCAAAGGAATGAAAAAATATATAACAGAATGCTTAGAATTATGTGTAAATTTTCTAGGGTTATAACCAAGTTGTATAAACTGGAGAGCTTAACAACAATTTATTAGTTCTGTGGGCTCAGAGTCCAAAGATGTCAGGTTGGTGTCTTCTCAGAACTGTGAAGAAAGGATTCAGGCCTTTCTCCTTAGTTCAGAGGTGACCATGTCTTTTGTGAGAAAGAAAGGAGGTGGGAAGTCATGCAAATAAACCTATAACATACAACAACAATCTATTATTATTTTAATTGCAAAGGCTGAGGCATAGAAGAAGTTTCTGGGCTTCTTCTAGATCCTTGATACTCAGTTTTATTAACCTAGATGAGATAATAAAGAGTAATACATAAATATTAAGTTGCATTGTTGACCTGAAAATATAATATCATTTTGACCTTGTGATGTTTCCTTTAGTTATATTTCCTTGTGATATTTACTTTGTTCAAAAGGTGTTTGTTTATCTTTTTATTATTTGAATATAATGTGTATGCAAATTAACTTCAGAAAGGACTTCATTATACTCACGTAAATGAACTGTATAAAATGAAATATATAAAATGTATAAAATCAACTAATAAAAGAGGACACTAGGAAAAGGAGGCACATTTCCCGTTCATGGATTGGGAGAATTAACATCGTCAAAATGGTAACACTCCCCAAAGCATTGTACAGATTCAATGCAATCCCAATAAGGATACCTATCACATTTTTCAAAGAAATGGACAAAACACTCCTGAAATTCATATGGAGTAATAAACCCCCACGAATAGCCAAAGCAATCCTCGGGAAAAAGAAGATGGGTGGCATCACCTTCCCCAATCTCAAACTGTACTATGAAGGGTACCAATTAAAATAGCATGATATTGAAACAGATCAATATCATGGCTGGAGCGATAGCACAGCGGCAGGGCTTTTGTCTTGCACGCAGCCAACATGGCTGACCCGAGTTCGATTCCTCCATCCCTCTCGGAAAGCCCGGCAAGCTACTGAGAGTATCTCGCCCGCAGGGCAAAGCCTGGCAAACTACCCGTGACGTATTCGATATGCCAAACACAGTAACAAGAAGTTTCATGATGGAGATGTTACTGGGCCCGCTCAAGCAAATCGATGAACAACGGGAGGACTGTTGACTGTGACCGATTGAAACAGAAACAGACCTGCAGATCAATAGAACAGAGTTGAATATACTAACACAAGCTCTCAAGTATACAATCACTTAATTTTTGATAAAGGAGCAAGAAATGTGAAGTGGAGCAAGGAAAGCCTCTTGAAGAAGTGGTACTGGGAAAACTGGACAGCTACATGCAAAAGAATGAACTCAAACCTCTGTCTAATGCCAAGCACAAAAGTCAGATGAAAATGGGTTAAAGACCTCATGGAGGAAAATGTAGGCAGAATGCTCTATGACATTGACGCTAAAGGCATCTTTAAGGATGAAACATCACTGACCAAGCAAGTGGAAACAAATATAAACAAATGGGACTGCATTAAACTAAGAAGCTTCTGCACCTCAAAAGAAACAGTGACTAAAATATAGAAAGAGCCCAGGGAATAGGAAAAAATATTCACCCTATACCCATAAGATAGGGGCTTAATATCCAGGATATACAAGACACTGGTAGAACTTTACAAGAAAAAGCCCTCTAACCCCATCAAAAAATGTGGAGAAGAAATGAACAGAAACTTCCACAAAAAAGAAATTAAAATGGCCAAAAGGCACATGAAAAAATGCTCTACATCGCTAATCATCAGGGAGACGCAAAACAACACAACAGTGAGGTACCATCTTACACCACAGAAACTGGCACACATTAATAAGAACAAGAATAACCAGTGCTGGCACAGATGTGGGGAGAAAGGGTTTCTCATTTATTGCTGGTGGGAGTGCCGATTGGTCCAGCCTTTTTGTAAAACAATATGGACATTCCTCCAAAAACTAGAAATTGAGCTTCCATATGACCTAGCAATACCACTCCTGGGATATATCCCAGAGATGCAAAAAGTACAGTAGAAATAATTCTGCACTTGTATGTTTACAATAGCCAGAGTCTGGAAAAAACCTGAGTGCCCAAGAATAGACAACTGGTTGAAGAAACTCTGGTACATCTACACAATGGAATACTATGTGGCTGTTAGAAGAGATAAAATCATAAAATTTACATATAAGTGGATAGACATGGAGAATCATGCTAAGTGTAATTAGTCAGAAAGAGAAAGACAGACATAAAATGATAGCACTCATTTGTGGAACATAAAGTAGTGTAATATGAGACTAACACCTAAGGAAAGTAGAGATAAGGGTCAGGAGGATCATACCACAGTTTGGAAGCAGGCCCCACGTGCTGGGGGAAAAGGCAGTTGGAATGGAGAAGGAACCACTAAGTAAATGATGATTGGAGGGGTCACCCAGAATGGGAGATGTATGCTCAAAGTAAACCAAGAACCAAATCTTTGTTTTTGATGACCTCTGGAGCGATAGCACAGCGGGTAGGGTGTCTGCCTTGCACGCAGCCAACATGGCCGACCCGCGTTCGATTCCTCCGCCCCTCTCGGAGAGCCGGGCAAGCTACCGAGAGTATCTCGCCCGCACGGCAAAGCCTGGCAAGCTCCCCATGACGTATTCGATATGCCAAACACAGTAACAACAAAGTCTCACGATGAAGACGTTACTGGGCCCGCTCGAGCAAATCGATGAACAACGGGAGGACAGTGGACAGTGTGTGTGTGTGTATGTATGTATATACATACATATATATATGTATGTATATACATACATATATATTGTATATGCACAATATAAATTTTAATATATTAAATATAAATTTAAAATACGGAGCGATAGCACAGTGGGTAGGGCATTCGCCTTACAAGCGGCCAACATGGCCAACCCGAGTTCGATTCCTCCGCCCCTCTCGGAGAGCCCGGCAAGCTACCGAGAGTATTCGATATGCCAAACACAGTAACAGCAAAGTCTCCAATGGAGACGTTACTGGGCCCGCTCGAGCAAATCGACGATCAACGGGAGGGCCTTTACCTTACCTTTACCTTAGTATCTGTATTGCAAATCACAATTCTTAAAATTAGAGAGAGAGAGAGAAGATTGTACCTGCCACAGAGGCAGGGGGTGGGGTAGGGGTGGCAGGTGGGACACTGGGAACAATGGTGGTGGAAAATGTGCACTGGTGGAGGGATGGGTGCTGGAGCATAGTTTGACTAAAATGCAATCATATAAGTTTGTAACTGTATCTTACGGTAATCCAATAAAACTTCCTTTAAAAAAAGGTGTTTGTTTATCTTTTAATTATTTGCATATAATGTATGCAAATTATAAAGATTATATAATTATAATTAAACAGTTTAGAAGTTTTAATTATAATTATATAATCAAATTATAAAATATAATTATAAAATAGATTCCATGGTCCATATAACCGAGCCAACTACCTGCTACTGTGTTTAACAAAGATGTGATGTTGGAACAAGAGAGATTATTCAGGGGTTGGTAAATACCTTGCATATGGTTGGCTTGGGTCGGGTCTCAGGCATCACATATTCCTGCCGTCACTGCAGGGTGTGGCCCTGGAGGCTTTGGAGCACAGCTGGGGAATCTCTGTAGGCCCCTTCTACTACAGAGTGACAACCCCTGCATGCTTAGGCCCAATCATTGAGCCACTAGCTAGGCTGGCTGAGGATAGCAAGAAGTTGTGCGCAGACACTTTGAGCACCATTTGGGAGGTTCAAATGAAAAAGAAGAAAAATGATCTTGCAAGTAATGCAGGTGTCTTAGACATAATTTTTCTGAAACATGCTTCTTGTTGAAGTATATTTACCACATGGGGTCGCTGTGGCAATAAGTTAATTCTAAAAATTTTAATTTTTGTGTGAGGTGAGACAGTATCTTTACCTTCCCACAAATGCTTCCTTTATCTAGACTTGATACTGATGGAAAATTGGTTATCAATTCCATGTCATGTGATAGCCACTTTGTTTCATCATTTACAGACCTCTTACATGGGAAAATTGAAGAGGCACCTTCTAAATAGTCTTTAGTGATTTTATAATTACATGAGCAAAGAACCCCAATAGTAAACTAATATCTCTTTCAAGTTAATGTCAGTATACACAATATTTAGTTTATTGTAGTTGACTGATTAAATTAGTCATATGGTTTTTTGGAGATGGCTCTTTTCCTGAATGGCTATAAGTATTATTTTTAATGCTAGTTTTAGTAATTATATTTCATATATTTCTTGAAAAAAAGAGTGGTTGATATTTTTAAAACATCTCAAGTAAAACCCTTCATAAACTGTTTTCTAATAGCCATGGTGCATTGCATTTGATAGAAAGAAGGGAGAGAAAAAGAATGACAATTTACAGTTGACTATATGGCTTAAGCAGATTATGATAAGGCATTTTTAAAATTTTATTTTTATTAAAATAGTGTGACTTACAAAGTTGTTCATAATGCGTTTTTTCCAGACATACAATGTTCTAACACCAATCCAACCACTGGTGTGACCTCTCCATCAATGTCCCCAGTTTTAATAGCACCCCCTGAGCCTGACCCCTTAGCAAGCACATAACAAATTTACTTCACATTCCTTACTCCATCAAAATGGAAAATTGAATTACTATAAAATAAATCAATAAAAGTTTATTTGCGATAACTTTTGAAAATGAAAAGACTGAGGTTCAGAGGAGTCACTTACCCGAGCTTACAAGGTGGCAGAGTTGGGATTTGGATTTAGGTAGAATCTGTGCCTTTTATTTCTCATTGGCAAGGTGAATGATTATCCATCAAATATCTTACCTGAGCTAGGTTGGGTGGACTTTATTGCTTAACATCTGTTAAGTGAAATCTGAGCAGTTAATGTAAGATGTGGCCCATAAAAGGGCACAAGGATGTCAAGAGATAAAATGCTTCATTCAGGCACATCAATAAGTGGTTAAACCTTAGTGAAGCTCTGAAAGGAAATTGAGACAGCTATGCTTTTGTGTAGGAACCTTTTCTTCCTGAGTATTCAGTGAAACTGAGGGGACCCCACACCCTTTTCTGAGCAGCTTCCCCACCATTGGCTGCTCCTGGGGACAGCCCCAGGTGATAGCTACTGCTGTGGGCTCTGGCAGTCTGACTCTTCGCTGGATTGAAGCACAGTCCTGGCTCACACTCAGCAACAGAGGCTACATCTACCTAGAATATGAGGTGGATAGCAAGAGTGACTGTGTTCCTGATTTTGGGTGAGTATTTGGGAATAAGAGGAATTGGAATCCAGACTTGGAAAGGGATCCTTAACCTCGGCTGCTGCTACTAAAGCCCAATCTCCAGATATTGGGGGAGAGCCTTGGAGTTCAATCTTTCTATTTTTTTAAATTTCTTTTTTGGGTCACACCTGGGAATGCTCAGGTTTTTTTTCCTGATTCTAGCATTCAGAAATTACTCCTGGATATTCTCAGGGGATCATATGGGATGCTGGGGATCACCTGTGTCAGCTGCATGCAAGGCAAGCGCCACACCCCCCTATACTATCACTCTGGCCCTGGAGTCCAATCGTTCCCCAAGAAGTTTCTTAGCATTTGTGTGAGAAATATCTCACAGTAATAATCTTGTTCTCAGTTACTGATCCCAGGTCCGTTTATGAGAGGAAAAATTTAGAACAAAGAAAAATTATAACAGAGACCTCTGTTCATGTGTTTCTGGAGTGCCTTGCAATTTATATACTTTATCTTTCCAAGATAAAGTAAAATTTATCATGGAAAACAAGTGGGAAGTAAATTGCAGGATATATGGAGTAAGATGTGAGAGATAATCTGGGAAGTTCACGGTGGTTCAGAATTGGAACTTGCATTGTTTTTACCTCCTTAGGAACTTTGAGCCTTGCCAAGACCATCCAGCCAATTTTCCTTGACTCATATGAAGGACAAGAAGTGAATATATCCTGTAGCCATACCAACATTGCTACAAATGAGTATATTTTCTGGTACCGGCAGTTCTCCAGTCAAGGACCACAATTTGTTATTCGAGGATTTAAGATGAATGAGAAAAACAAAATGGCATCTCTGTTCATCTCTGATGATAGGAAGACCAGTACTTTAAGCATGCCCCGGATTGCCCTGAGAGATGCTGCTGTGTACTACTGCATCGTGAGTGTCACACAGTGACATAGATGGGGCTACAGCTGTGCAGAATCCCCCTGTTGGTGGAGTCACTCCGGGGGTGGAAGTTGCCTCAAAGATGTGTTTTCCAAAATGTTTGTTTATTTGTATTTCCAGATGGTATTAGTAAAATCATGTATGCTTTTTATAATTTTTTAAGATTTTTGATCTTAAGTGTTTTAAAAACATTACTGTAGTTTTGGATTTATCACTCGAAGAGTGTAAAAGGGCAATTATCCTTCCTTTGTTCCTGAGCTGTTTGATTATTAAAAATGAGACAATCTGTGATATTTATACTATTGGTGCTTGACTCACCATGCTACTCAGTTTGTGTATACATGCCAGCACAAGCACACACACTCACACTTTGCATACAATGTGAATACTGTACTTTTATTTTTCCCTTTTTAAAAAAATTCTTTTCCCACTTGTCATTTTGATTTATTTTGACAATGTTTTTATAGCTTCAATAAATTAACCAGTGTTAGGTCATTAATTATTGTCACACAAAATATGAATATTTATTTGATCATTTTTAAGCACCTACAAAATGTTTTCCAAATCTCATCTAGGGGTATATCTCGTTCTCTTGTTGCCTCTCTTTCTGCTTTCTTTTGTCACATTCTCCTAATGTGGATGACAGAACACTGAGAATAGAGATGATTATAGAGCAGGATGAAAGAGGCTTTTTTTGTAATTAAGTGAATTAATTTTTTTCTTTCACTAAAAATAATTATTGTAATTTAGTTTGCAGGATTATTTTTTGGGTTTTTTTTGGTTGGTAAAATGGACCAGTTTTGCAATAAGTACTTGAAGTTAAAATGTGGATGTTCTGGGTCATTATCATTTTTTCAAAGTTGAAATTTTTGAAGGGTCTAAGAGCTAGAGGAATAATGGCATATTTTTAGGATTAAAGTTCCAGGGACTTTACCAGGACTTACTACGTTTCCTTATTTTGGTGGTGGTTGTATTATTATTAATGCTATTTATTATGATTACTTAAAATTCTTATTTTGATGGAGTAATCTCTTATTTTGGGAAAGCTGCATTTGATATTTTCTATTGCAACTGATAGAGCTAGGTCATAGAATAAAAAGGGATTTCTATATCGTACCTACTCGGGTTTTTAAGGAGTAGTAGGAGTGTGGGAAAACAAGTACTTGTGAGCATTTTAACCCACTAACTCATCTCCTTTGATATATTTCTAAACAGGCATGAGGAGACTGCTGAATGTGGAGTGGATTCCCGGGCAATTGAATGTTTAGGAGGTCGTCAATTCTTCTCCCAATTGCACTTAAGAGAATTGCTTTTAGTAATTTATGGTATAGATAACATACTGGAAAATTCCCAGAATTTATGATTTCCAAACTCTCAAGTGGAGAGAGCAGAGAAAAAAATTTCATGGTATTGAATAAAGATAAGAAATAAAATTATGGAGGCTGGAGCGATAGTACAGCAGGTAGGGCGTTTGCCTTGCATACTGCTGACCCGGGTCCGATCCCCAGCATCCCATATCATCTTTCCAGGACTACCAGGAGTAATTCCCGAGTGCAGTGCCAGGAGTAACCCTTGAGCAATGTTGGGTGTGACCCCAAAAGCAAATAAAATAAAATAAAATTATGAATTTGAAGCTTGGACACTTTCATTTACATAGAAAATTCCTAGTGATGCTCAAGTCTCCTGAAGCTGCTACTAAAACCAGATATAAGAATCAAGTCAGGTCAGATTCCTGATCTGAATCTTTGGAGGATGGAACAGATATAAAGCTCTGTAACGCTTACTTACTTATAAAAATAAACACACATATCTGAGAGGTTATATGGGAGTATCTAAGAAAGAAATAAGATTTTTCTATAAATAATTCATCTATGAAAGATGGATGGAAAAATTACAGGTGAATAATTGCTCTGGATAAATCCTTAAAAGCTTTTTATCTTCACTGAAAACTCTCAAATATCATACTTGAACATGTTCATGATAGTTCAAGTGGATGATGCTTTAGTTTTAGTCTAGAGGAAAATTAGTCTAGAGCAGTGTTTTTCAACTCTTTTTTCCTCCCCTAAACCCCTTTCCGATCTTTTTTCTTTTTCTTAACTTTTAAAATTTTATTTTATTTTTATAAAACTATTCACAGTTATTTATTGCATTCAATATTCCAGTACCATTCCCACTACTATAACACTTTCCCACCACCATTATTTCCTATTTTCCCAACCATCACCTAAACCTGGCCCAACAGCAGGCCCTAAATAATCAATTTTGCATTCCTTAATATGGTTTGCACTGTAGCACTGTCATCTCATTGTTCATTGATTTGCTCGAGTGGGCACTAGTAACATCTCCATTGTGAGACTTCTTGTTACTGTTTTTGGCATATCGAATACACCACAGGGAGCTTGCCAGGTTTTGCTGTGCAGGCAGGATACTCTCGGTAGCTTGCCGGGCTCTCTGAAAGGGATGGAGGAATCAAACCGGGTCAGCCACGTGCAAGGCAAACACCCTACCTGCTGTGCTATCTCTCCAGCCCTGTTATGCTTAAATGTCTAAATCGCTAAAAATGATCAGAAAATATTTCTTTTTGAAATCGAGATTGTTGCATCTCACCCTAGAGCAATTAAGAAACTACTAACATGCTGTTGCAGGTTAAGTGTTGTGTTTTAATATTTCATTAATCGAGATTGGTTGCCTTCTACTTCTACATCCCATCCAATATGGCCTGCTGCTACTCCTGTTATATCAGTGATACAGAATTTGAGATGTTGCTCTAGTAATTCTAAAATTTTGAAGGGACAATAAAGCTGGGGTTAAATTCTTCTGGGTCAGGCTCCCAGAAGAATGGTGATGTGGGAAGGTTGCCCATTCCCAACTCCCTGAGAGCCTAAAGATTTCCATCACAAAAGCCGCATACCTGAGCTTTTCAGCAGTCACTCATGGATGAGGCTTATCTGAGCCTGTGGAGTCTGGCTGGGAGCATGGCGGCTATTGGGTTCTGGAGGTTTTTCATTTACCAGGGCTCTGTTTGGGTGGGTGGAGATAATAAGACAACCACCACACATGCCCCTAGGATACCCTGGCTATGAGATTCAGCCTGACCCAGGATCTGGAGACATCTCTGCAGCTCTCTGATCTCTTTCGAGGTTTATTATTCCACCCTTTTTCTTTCACTGTCCTACTGTTTGCTTCCTCTCTCAGCTGCAGGCTTTCCCTCCATTAGTGTGATTTACCTTTTGGTATATCCTGGGGGCACATAGGGGGGACATAAGGTTCCTGATTGAGAAACATTCATTTAGAGGATATTGTCAACACAGAAATTAGGGGTGTAACCATCTTCTGATTGCCCTTGAAAGAATCAGGTTCTGTCAAGAAATCACTGATAGGAAACAGCACAGTTAGGTTTAAAGTTCTGATTTATAAACAAGGATCTTTGTGTTAAGCACTTTGGAAGAATGGTCACTGAGGATGATTAGAAAAAGCACTGGGAGTAGAAGCAGTGAATTCTTATTCTAGTCAAGTTTAATCTTCACTATATGCCTTGGATAGCAAATGAGAATATAAAAAGAATAAGTTTTAGAATCAGGCTTTTGTGGGCTTAAATTTGAGATTTTACTCTTAAGAATTTAACTGTGGTAAAATACAATATCTGAGCTTCAATTCCTCCTCTATGAAGTGAGGATCATAATAATACACTTCAGAGTTATAATACATTAAATAATGTATCAAATGTCATGAACTTTATTATCAATTGTTAGACAAATGCCATCAATGTCCTGTATTATCATTTTTGTGTAGTGAAATTATTGAACCTAATGTGCTAATCCTACATAGCTGTTTGGAAGATGTGTGTTCAACTCTTCATAAACTGAAGAAAACCTAAACAGATTTAGGGACTTTCCAGTGATATAAAGCTTTTAGTCTCTGTCCAAAAGAAAAATCAACAAATTGATTAACTGTTTCACTGTAGAAAGATCACGTGCCTGTTCTGGAGAAATGATCTCTAGGGTTGGTTGTTCAACGTTCTAGTGATAAATGATGGCTCCTAGAGTGATTGGTAGCTATGGATTCCCAGGGAGAGATGCGTAACTGCCTTCTGACTGAAGACAGTGTGTAGGAATGAGTGATTACAGCATGTTTAGAGCTTTGTGTAATTACAGAGACTAGGATGAATTTTGGCCTGACATTCCACTAGTAAACAGTTTATCAATGCTCCACTCAAAGTGATAGGGCTTCCATCATAGTGATCAGAGCTAGACCTATTTATCAACATTAAAATAGGACTCTGGACATCTCACCACTACTCTGAGTATATTACAGTTCCATACCCTCAGATACATTCCCAGATTTGAATGTAAATATACACATGTATACATGTACATACATATGTGTGTGTATTTGATAAAAATATAGAATATATGTATCTTTTCATATGGCCTCTGCACATAATGTTTTCAGTATGGATTTCTTATAATGTATCATAAAAATGCAAAAGGAGGGCTGGACATAGGACAGCAAGTAGGGTGCTTGCCCTTCATGTAAAGGGGGGTAAAGTAAAAGTAAAAGTAAAGGCCCTCCCGTTGATCGTCGATTTGCTCGAGCGGGCCCAGTAACGTCTCCATTGGAGACTTTGTTGTTACTGTGTCTGGCATATCGAATATGTCATGGGGAGCTTGCCAGGCTCTGCCGTGCCAGCGAGATACTCTCGGTAGATTGCCAGGCTCTCCGAGAGGGGCGGAGGAATCGAACTCGGGTTGGCCATGTTGGCTACGTGCAAGGCAAACGCCCTGGCGTTTGCCTTACAAGCGGCCAACATGGCCAACCCGAGTTCGATTCCTCCGCCCCTCTCGGAGAGCCCAGCAAGCTACCGAGAGTATTTGATATGCCAAACACAGTAACAACAAAGTCTCCAATGGAGACGGTACTGGGCCTGCTCGAGCAAATCGTAAAGGGGGGTAGATCTCCAATATTCCATATGGCCCCCATATCCCACTAGGTTCTCTGAATGCTGAGTCAGAAGTAAGCTCTGAATTCTACAGGGTGTGACCCAAATGCCAAAGCCAAAGCAGAACATTTTGGGGTCCCTGTGCTCCAAATGTGGGGGGTGGGGGACTGTCACATTCAACTGTCCTCAGATTAACTACTGACTCTATGCTCTGGCATAACTCTTGGTTCAGGGGACCAGATGTGGTGCCAGGAATCAAACCGTAGTTGGCTGCATGTGAGGCAAGTGCCTTACCCTTTGTACTATTTCTTAATGCCCCAAGCACAAGTTTCTTTTTTTTTTCTTTGTTTTTGGCTTTTTGAGTTACACCTGATGATGCTCAGGGGTTCCTTGTGAATCTGCACTCAGGAATTCTGGTGATGCTCAGTGGTGGTGGTGGGGATGGTGGTAGAGGGAAATCATATGGGATAGTGGGGATTAAACTCAGGTCAGCCACATGCAAGGCAAATGCCCTATATATGCCCTACTATAACTCCGGTCCAAATTTTTTAAGTTCAGGACTGGTATAGCATCACTCTTCCTGAATTCCTTTGGTTATGTAGGTCATAGGACCAGCCCAATTTTTTTTGGAGAGAATTATACAAAGTTGTTACTATAAGAAAATAATATTCACCGAGTTACCAATGTCATGGAGCACTACAATTATAGAAAATATAGACAAATTGTCAAAGAAATAAAATGTTGCTGTATTTCACATTTCTTAGGTACCCATAACTTATAGAGTATAAATATTGCTTCCAGGGCCTAGGGGACTATTGGAATATATCAAAAGCTATTTATATCCAATTATAAGTTGAATGAGATCTTGGATTTTTGTTCTATTTTATTAATGCCTTATATATTTTGGATGTTAATCCTTTGTCAAACAAATGGTGGGAAAAAGTTTTCTCCCACACTGTGAAGTGTCTTTTTTATTTGGTCATTGCTTCTTTGGGTGCAGAAACATTTTAATTTTATAAGATTCCATTTTTTTATTGAATAACTGTGAGTACAGTTACAAAGCTTTCATGTTTGAGTTTCAGACGTACAATGATCAAACACCTTATCCCTCCACCAGTGCACATTTTCTACCTCCAACGTCCTTAGTATCTCCCCTCCCACCTCTATGGCACTTTCCCCCATTCTCTCTCTACTTTGGGGCATTTCTCTCTCTACTTCGGGGCATTATGGTTTGCAATATGACCGAGAGGCTATTGCGTTTGGTCCTTTACCTACTTTCAGCACACATCTCTCATCCGAACTATCCCTCCAACCATCATTGACTTAGTGATCCCTTCTCTATTCCAGCAGTGTTTTCCCTTAGCTCATGAGGCAGTCTTCCAACTATGGAGCAATATTCCTGGCCCTTGTGTCTACTGCCCTTGGGGTGAGTCTCATATTATGTTATTTTATATAAGGTTCCATTTGTTTATCTGTGCTTCCATTTGCTTGACTAATGGCATTGAGTCACTGTAAGATACCTCTAGATTCAATGTGAAAAAAATGAAACAGTACAAAACAATCGCATGCAGAATTGCACCTTGAAAAAAAAAATCAAGTTCCTTGGAACTTAATTAAAAAAGTGAAAGACTTATGAAAACTATGAATCACTGCTAAAAGAAGTGAAAGTAGCCAAAAGTAAGTGGAAACACACCCCCTGTTCATAATTGAGAGGATTGCTACTTTCAAAATGGCAGTCTTACCCAAATCAGTGGAAAAATTTAGCACGGTTCCAGTAAGAATACTGTTGGCATTTTTAGTAGCATACACCATATGCCCCTGAAATTTTTTATGGATCATAACAACTCTCGCACCCCTAATAGCCAAAGCAGATCTAAGAAAAAAGAAGATGGAAGGCCCCCTAATTAAAAATTATGCTATAAATAATTAGTAATAAAATATCACAGTACTAGATAAAGAACGACTCAGACCGATAGAATGAAACTGAGAGCCCAGAGACAGACTGCAGATATATGTACAGGCAGTCTTAGACAAAGATACTAAGAATATAAAGTGGACCCAGGAAAGTCTCTTCAACAATGGTGCTTGGAGAACTGGTCAGTAACATGTGAAAAAATGAACTCAATACCCTACTTCACACCATGCACAAAAGTCATCTCAAAATGGGTTAAATACCTCAACATCATACCTGAATTTATAAATTATATAGAGGAAAGAAGAATATTTTATGGCATTTTCATCTTTTATAATTTATTTATTTTATTGAATCACTGTGGGAAAAGTTACAAAGCTTTCAGGTTTAGGTCTCAGTCATGCAAATATCAAACACATTTCCCTTTATCAATACTTATTTTTCACCACGAAGAACCCCAATAAACCCCCACCCCCGACCCCTTCAAATGCCTGTGAGGCAGATGAATTCTAGTTAACACTCTATCTACTTTGACTAGATTCATTGTTTCGAGAAAAGATGCACCATTATTATTTAGAGTTTACCCCCCTAAATCAGACCTGCTTAAAAAGCATTGTGAAATGATTTGCTTTCTACAGCTGGGTTCAAGAATTAAATGATGTCGTGGCCATGCGGTTTTGGATTTCTGCTATTTTACTTATTAACCCTGGAAGTATTTCTACTGAGAGTCAGATAATTAAGAGATTGGTTTCTGTGCTCTGGAGTCGTGGCCGTGCCGGAGAGCCGCTCGTGGGGGGCAACTGGTGACCTTGGTAGGGCGTGAAGGACAGGCCGGAACGCCCCCCTTCCCATAAGGTTTTAGTCACCCCAACACCCCCGGCTCATACCTGGCTCTCCACAAGGCTCCCGTGCAGCTGCCATCTTTCTTTCCAGAGGGCATTTTCATTTTTAAATAACAGTTTAGTTGTTTTTCACATTTTAATTGATTACAATGTCCAGTGTTGACCTGTCAGCAGCACTAAAACCAAAATTCAGTCTGGATTAATCTACTTGATTCGTCTGAATTTAAGATTATTCTGATAGCTTCTATGTAACCCATTATGAATATGACTCAGAAGACTACAAGCTTCATCCATATGGCTTTTCTGTGAAGGCTCATAATTCATATCCCTGTGTCTTCCATACCTGAGAGAAGTTTGGACCATTGAGTGTTACATACATATTAGGGAAAAAGAAAGGTAAAGGTAAAGGTAAAGGCCCTCCCGTTGATCGTCGATTTGCTCGAGCGGGCCCAGTAACGTCTCTATTGGAGACTTTGTTGTTACTGTGTCTGGCATATCGAATACTCTCGGTAGCTTGCCGGGCTCTCCGAGAGGGGCGGAGGAATCGAACTCGGGTTGGCGAACGCCCTACCCGCTGTGCTATCGCTCCAGCCCAGGGATAAAGAAAAGAAAATTAAAAACGCAAATCTTACACCTCTGGACTTGTAAGGAAAACAAAAATTATGCATATGCAAATTTTAAAATTCTACACAAAATTTTATAAGTTCAGCTGCAAAGAAATAGTATTCCTGAGTTATCTGTCATTAGAAGTTCTTTTTGGATTCTCTAACAATGCCTGACACAGCAAGGTTTTGTCACTTCTTAGGAGAAGAACTTTCTGCTTTGAGCCTATAGAGGGCAATGTTGCACAAACTAGATATATGGCTAAAAAAACAAACCAGCAGGAAAAAAAACCAAAAACCCCCAAAAACCCCAGCATTATTTCTTTAGCTCCTCCTCCAAGTTGGGTGAGCTGTGTTCAGCTGAATTCTTTGCAGTGGCATCCAAGACGAATTTAGATATCAGAAATCATGCACATTTGACATGGAAGAGACACCTCTGGAACGTGCTTTGCTAGATTCTGGAGCACCAGCAATATCCATTCTTCTTTGTTCCAGGGCTGCTGTTTCATCAGCCATATCAATTTCTGCTCTGGGAAAATCTTCCAAAAGGATCTCAGCACTCAACCATGAACCTGGTTCCTGTACAAATTCTAGTGATACTCTTTTCCTTGAGTGAGTAAAATTCTATTCCAGCCCCCTGTTTCCTAGAAGTAAGGTATTGCGGCTAAGTTCTGTCTAACATGCTTTCTCTCTGTCCTGGAAGTCTCTCCTGGTCTCACTCACTTACCACTGGTGTTGCAGGAGGAACTGGAGCCCAGTCAGTGACCCAGCCTGATGCCCACATCTCTGTCTCTGAAGGCACCCCTCTGGAGCTGCGGTGTAACTACTCCTATAGTGGAACTCCTTATCTCTACTGGTATGTGCAGTACCCCAACCAACGTCTCCAGCTACTCCTGAAGTACATTTCAGGGAAAACCCAAGTTGAAAGCATCAACAATTTCGTGGCCGAATTTAGGAAGCAAGAGACCTCCTTCCACTTGAAGAAAACTTTGGCCTCTTGGAATGATTCAGCTCAGTACTTCTGTGCTCTGCAGGACACAGTGCTTGGGACAGCAGAGGGAGCTGAACACAAACTTTCTGGTGCAGTGAAACTCTCGGTGACTCAAGGGGGCATTTTAGTAAGAGCTTATGCTCTGTGAAGGAGAACAGAGGGGACCTAATTGTGAAGGAGAACAGAGGGGACCTTTTGATCAGGTTTTGTGCGGATCATTACTTCAAGGGGGTCAAGGGGCAGGAGATTTTTATGTGTGGGAATGGCCAAATGACTTGTGACCCCAGGAAGAGTACTGAGAATACTGCACAATCTGTAATGATGGTTTTAATCCAGTAGGAGGCACTTTAGGTTTCTCTGTAACGGGAACTTAATGTGCCAGATAACTTCTTTGTGTGTGAGTATTAGAAAAATGAATGGGAAGATGAGGGCGAATGACTAACAATGATTAGAGGACAACTGAAAAGCACGTGATCAAATAAGGTTTCTAATATTACAGGGAGAATATTTACTGAGTGTTTCTATCATTTACTCAGTTCTTCTATCTTAACCCAATCCTAAAATGGTGGAGCCTGAACTGTATTATGTGAGATGATCACTGAAGAGGCCTTGAAAGAAGAAAACTCTTGGAACCAGGAGGTGCTGTAGATTCGAGTTGAAAATTCAAAGACGTCTATTTTCACCATCACATTTATTCTGTGCTCGAGCAATAGCACAGCGATATATTGTTTGTCTTGCATGAGGCCGACCTGGCAGACCCGAGTTTGATTCCTCCGCCTCTCTCGGAGAGCTCTGCAAGGTACCAAGAGTATCTCACCCGCATGGCAAATCCTGGCAAGCTACCCGTGATGTATTCGATATGCCAAAAACAGTAAAACAACTCTCACAATGGGACGTTACTGGGCCCTCTCGAGCAAATTGATGAACAACTTGAGGACAGGGACAGTGACCATTTATTCTAATTGTTTACTGCTAAAATTGCTTGAGATGAAATTCCGTTAGTTCACTGACTTATAAATTACTCCCGTGTCCTTAATAAAATTTCATTTTCAGGGGCTGAATAAATAGTTCAGGAAGTAAGGTGCTTACCTTGTGTGCACCTGACCCTTCTTCAAATCCCTGTAAGCACATTTGGTGCCCCAGCAACTCCACAATAAATAGTGATGTTTATTACTAATGTCATTATAATCTTTGAAATCACACCAAAGGTCATTCCTGAGCAGAGAGCCTGGAACAGTCCCTGACATCATTGGCTGTGGCCCCAAAACAAAACAAGATTTCTTTTTCTGGGACCTTTAGATGACTCAAAGGCCTGTTTACATCCCAGGCACCACAGGGTCCCTGAGCTCTGCTGAGGTGAGAGTCTGAGCACCAAGACAGAAGTAGCCCTAGACTATCTATGCGATAACCTTGCCCCTTAACAAGAGCTACATCCCCAACAACCAACAACCCCCCCCACAATTATTCTTCTATATCCTCTCTCAATAAAAAGATAAAGCGATGAAGTGAGAGCTATAGGGAAGGAAAGTGCAGGAGAAGATGAAGATGTGGAAGAAAAGATGGATGAGAGAAAGGAGAAACATTTTTTTGTTTTTTTTACATTTTATTTTATTTATTTTTAATTAAAAATATTTTAATAGTGAGACATCATGATGTACAGTTGCAGACTTACACATTTTTGTGCTTGGGTTTCAATTATATAATGATCAAATACCATCCCTCCATCAGTGCCCACTTCCCACCACCATGCATCCCAGTGTCCCTCCCACCCCCCATCCCCCCCATCCCACCCTGGCTCTGTGGCAGGGCATTCCCCTCTGTTCTCTCTCTCCTTTTGGGTGTTGTGGTTTGCAAAAGAAATATTGAGTGGCAATAATGTTTGGTCTATTGTCTACTTTCAGCATGCTTCTCCCATTCTGGGAGGGTCCTCCCAACACCTTTATTTGGTGTTCCCCTCTTTATCTGAGCTCCCTTTTCCCTAGTATGTGTGGTTGGCCTCCAAGTCATGGAGTAGAATTCCTGGTACTAATCTCGGCCATTCTTGGGTGTTAGTTTCCTATTTTGTTACTTTATGTTCCCCAGATGAATGCAATCTTTCTATGTCTATCCCTTTCTTTCTGAGTCATTTTGCTTAACATGATACTTTCCATGTAGTACCATTTGTATGTAAATTTCGTGACTTCATCTTTTCTAACAGCTACATAGTACTCCATTGTGTAAATGTACCAAAGTTTCTTTAGCCAGTCATCTGTTCTCGGGCACTCAGATTTTTTCCAGATTCTGGCTATTGTAAAAAGTGCAGCAATAAACAGGCAATTGCAGATGTCACTTCGACTATACTTTTTTGCCTCTCTGGGATATATTCCCAGGAGTGGTATTGCTGGATCAAATGGGAGCTCAATTTCTAATTTTTTGAGAATCAACCGTACTGTTTTCCAAAAGGGCTGAACCAGTCGGCATTCCCACCAACAGTGAAGGAGTGTCCCTTTCCCACCACATCCTCGCCAGCACCGGTTGCTTTTGTTCTTGTGGATATGGGCCAGTCTCTGTGGTGTGAAGAACTGATTCATTTTGTCAGCATTTTAGTTCTTCATATGATTATAAATCAACTCTCACATCTATCCCTACACTAACACAGAGTGTTAGTGTAGAAACACAGAGTGTTCAGAGATTCTAAAAATTTTTTTCTTTTTTTAATGCAGAAGTACTGCTATTTATTCAGGCATTGATTAAGCTGCTTGAATTTGGCAAGAACTCCACATTACTTTTTAAAGAATTTTAAAAATTGACTATCCATGCGATAGACCATTACAAAGCTGTTCATTTTTGGGTTTCTGTCATACAATGATCCAGCACCCATCCCTCCACCAGTGTACATTTCTCACAACCAATGTCCCCTGTTTCCCTACAACCATCCCCCAGTACGACTTCCCACCTCTATCCCTAGTCTCCCTCTTTGGGAGGCACTTTCCTTTTTGCTCTCTCTCTCTCTCCTTTTCTTTTTGTGCATTATGGTTTGCAATACAGGTGCTAAGAGGTCATGGTGTTTGTTCAGGGCATTTAATATTTTTACCGGTATGGTAAGGCTGGAGTATCTTTTTAATTGACTTACCAATTTGGGGTGTGGATGTGACTACCTAGACTTCCGGAAGTACAGGGAGGTGGGGGTAGGTAGCCCACTCTGACCCTGAGAAAGTCTGGAAATTTCAGTCACAAAAACTGCATATCCAAATTTTCAGCAGGTAATACCTTGGTGAGGTCTGTCCTAAGACGGTGGAGTATGGAGGCAATTTTGGACTGTGGAAGTAAGTAGTTACCAGGGGCTCTACTGGGCGGGCCCATACTAACCCGCCCCCCTCTGATTTACCCCAGTCTCTTCAGCCATGTGCGAGTCCGAGCTTACTTGTGGCTTTTGATCTCTTTTGAGATTTATTTATGGGTCTCTGAAATAAAGCCAATAAATGAGCTTATATAGCTGATCCAGGGGTGGTTTGTGGCGGTTTAATATCTTGGGTAAACTTGGCCCCAAGTTGTTGGGGTCCAAGCATAGGCACAGCAGAAATTTTGGGGTATTAGGAATCCTGAAGTCACCATCACTCTGCAGATGCACTCAGCCCGCAGGTACATGTTGACTTGCTGGCAGCACCATACTCCGAAGTTTCTAAAAGTTTTTTTTTTTTAATTTATTTATTGAATCACTGTGGGAAAGGTTACAAAGCTTTCAGGTTTATGTCTCAGTCATGCAAATATCAAACACATTTCCCTTTACCAATACTCATTTTTTACCATGAAGAACCCCAATAAAACCCCACCCCCCACCCCTCCCCGTCCCTGTGAGGCAGATGAATTCTAGTTAACACTCTATCCGCTTTGATTAGATTGTTTCAATAAAAGATTCGCCACTATTATTTAGAGTTTACCCCCCCCCCCCCAAATCAGACATGCTGAAAAAGCATTGTGAAGTGATTTGCTTTCTACAGCTGGGTTCAGGAATTAAATGTTGGTTTTGGATTTCTGCTATTTTACCTATTGACCCTGGAAGTATTTCTACTGAAAGTCAGATAGTTAAGAAATTGGTTTCTGTGTTCTGGAGTCGTGGCCGTGCTGGAGAGCCGCTCGTGGGGGGCAACTGGTGGCCTCGGTAGGGCGTGAAGGGCGGAGCGAAACGCCCCCCTTCCCATGAGGTTTTAGTCGCCCCCACACTCCCGGCTCATACCTGCTGTCCACAAGGCTCCCATGTGGCCGCCATCTTTCTTTCCAGAGAGGAGAGGGCGAATGGGGCAACACCCTTTCCCCTCCGGCAGACTTGATGGCCTGGATCAATGCATAGTCCGTTCACTTTTCTGCTCCAAGCTGCTGGGTTCTGCATTAAGTCCTTGTGCTTCTGGGGCCGTGGCTGTGCTGGAGAGCCGCTCGTGGGGGGCAACTGGTGACCTCGGTAGGGCGTGAAGGACGGACCGGAACGCCCCCCTTCCCATGAAGTTTTAGTCGCCCCCACACCCCCGGCTCATACCTGCTGTCCACAAGGCTCCCATGTGGCCGCCATCTTTCTTTCCAGAGGGAGGAGGGCGGAAGGGAGCAACACCCTTTCCCCTCTGGGCAGAAATGATTGCCTGGATTAACGCATAGTCCTTTCACTTTTCTGCTCCAAGCTGCTGGGTTCTGCATTAAGCCCTTGTGCTTCTGGGGCTGTGGCCGTGCTGGAGAGCCGCTCGTGGGGGGCAACTGGTGACCTCGGTAGGGCGTGAAGGACGGACCGGAACGCCCCCCTTCCCATGAGGTTTTAGTCGCCCCCACACCCCCGGCTCATACCTGCTGTCCACAAGGCTCCCATGTGGCCGCCATCTTTCTTTCCAGAGAGGAGAGGGCGAATGGGGCAACACCCTTTCCCCTCCGGCAGACTTGATGGCCTGGGTCAATGCATAGTCCGTTCACTTTTCTGCTCCAAGCTGCTGGGTTCTGCATTAAGTCCTTGTGCTTCTGGGGCCGTGGCTGTGCTGGAGAGCCGCTCGTGGGGGGTGACTGGTGACCTCGGTAGGGCGTGAAGGACGGACCGGAACGCCCCCCTTCCCATGAGGTTTTAGTCGCCCCCACACCCCCGGCTCATACCTGCTGTCCACAAGGCTCCCATGTGGCCGCCATCTTTCTTTCCAGAGGGAGGAGGGCGGAAGGGAGCAACACCCTTTCCCCTCTGGGCAGAAATGATTGCCTGGATTAACGCATAGTCCTTTCACTTTTCTGCTCCAAGCTGCTGGGTTCTGCATTAAGCCCTTGTGCTTCTGGGGCTGTGGCCGTGCTGGAGAGCCGCTCGTGGGGGGCAACTGGTGACCTCGGTAGGGCGTGAAGGACGGACCGGAACGCCCCCCTTCCCATGAGGTTTTAGTCGCCCCCACACCCCCGGCTCATACCTGCTGTCCACAAGGCTCCCATGCGGCCGCCATCCTTCTTTCCAGAGAAGAGAGGGCGAATGGGGCAACACCCTTTCCCCTCCGGCAGACTTGATGGCCTGGATTAACGCATAGTCCTTTCACTTTTCTGCTCTAAGCTGCTGGGTTCTGCATTAAGTCCTTGTGTTTCTGGGGCTGTGGCCGTGCTCCAAACTTAACTCTGACTTTCAGGGAGAAAGATTGGGTGGTTTACTTCTCATTGATCACTTTGTATATAGAGAGATGTCGCGCGGCCGCATAAGCGGCCGCGCGGTTTTGAGAAAAAGTCCTCGTTCCCGCATACTCGAGCTGTGTTTGTAGAGGCTTCTGGTCACCGGGGTTCCATCTGGGGGAGGCGAGATGCGGCGCCTACTCCATCTGGAACTTGCGGGTGAACTTGGCTCTTTTTGGAACCTGTTTTTTCCTTTTTTTTTTTTTCCTCCGGGATCCCGCACCCTCCATGTGTTCTTTCTCTTATCAAAAGTTTTAAATGGGTATGGGTATGGGTATGGAGTGATGACACTGTAGCCATAAAGCATTAACATGCACCTTCTTGTAAAACAACGCAGTTTCAAAAAACAAAGAAAAATTTAAAAAATCAATGCAAAGAAAGTAAATAAAAGCTATGAAAATATTCAAGTACATGTTTAAGTAAACATTGGAAAAGTTCAACTCAGGGTGAAAGGTACAGCCTCTGAGTAGGCAAAAGAAGTTACTCTGGCGAGAAACCTAAAAGTCCACGTGCAGCCAATCAGCCTGACAAATCCCCGTGAATGTTGTGTGGCTCAACTTTGAAGGAAAGTAACAAAGGGGGTTGTCATATTAGGACTTGCTTTTGGTGCCTGAAACTTTGGAGTACAACTATAACAGCTATGTGTCTTAATTTTAGATTACGATTACATACAGTGAGTCTTGTAAACACTTTTATCATTGAATCTCTATGACAATTTGATTCCAGTTCTTTTTTGTTAGATTTCTTGTTTGCAATAAGGGGAAAAGCTTCATTATCAATAAGTTAATTGCTAAAAAAAAGTTAAGTGTTTTCTTTATAAGGCCAAGTTACTAAAATTGACCCTATCATAGAAATGATCTTGTCTATTGCTCCTGTTTTCCTTCCTTCCTTCCTTCCTTCCTTCCTTCCTTCCTTCCTTCCTTCCTTCCTTCCTTCCTTCCTCCCTCCCTTCTTCCCTCCCCTCTTGCTCCCTTATACCCTCCCTCCCTCCCTCTTTTCCTCCCTCCCTCCCACTCTTTTTCCTTCCTTCATTCTTAAGTAATGGGGGAAATAGTTTTATTTCTCAAATTGTGTTATATTAATTGTTTACGTCAGAGGTCCTCAGATTTTCTCCTATCTTATCCCTACATAGTGTGGAGAATAAATATGACCCTCTCCTCCTTGAATTCTTGATGGAGAGGGCACAGTTATCCAAAGCAGCTTGCTGTAAATGCAGTATAATATCTGCTTCAAGTCATTTAAAGAGTCATTGTTATTATACTGCATAATGTGTCCATATTTAGTTTTAATGCAATAGAATCTTCTAAATAATTGCCAGTTTCCTTCTCCAGTTTTCAGTAATAAGAATGCCTTCAGATAATGTATTATATTTTGCTTGGGGGCAAGAGTATTCTAATTTGCAAGGCAAAAAGTGAATATTTGGAGGAAATATACGATTCTTTAATCAGTATGCAATCAATAACAATGGTTGAACAAGTGAAGGACCTCTCGTGATAAAGTGAATTCGAAAGATACTAATATAGTTAAGCACAGTTATTAATAAAATAAAATGTATATTAATTAATAACCTGAATGAAAACATTTTTTTAAGTTTAAAAAGAGTGGAAGAAATCACTCATTTTAAGTCAAGTTTTGTCACTTCTTAGGAGAAGAACTTTCTGCTTTGAGACTATAGAGGGCAATGTTGCACAAACTAGAATTATGGCTAAAAAAACAAACAAGCAGAAACCCCCCCCCCCCCCAAAAAAAAAACCCAGCATTATTTCTTTAGCTCCTCCTCCAAGTTGGGTGAGCTGTGTTCAGCTGAATTCTTTGCAGTGGCATCCAAGACGAATTTAGATATCAGAAATCATGCACATTTGACACGGAAGAGACACCTCTGGAACGTGCTTTGCTAGATTCTGGAGCACCAGCAATATCCATTCTTCTTTGCTCCAGGGCTGCTGTTTCATCAGCCATATCAATTTCTGCTCTGGGAAAATCTTCCAAAAGGATCTCAGCACTCAACCATGAACCTGGTTCCTGTACAAATTCTAGTGATGCTCTTTTCCTTGAGTGAGTAAAATTCTATTCCAGCCCCCTGTTTCCTAGAAGTAAGGTATTGCGGCTAAGTTCTGTCTAACACGCTTTCTCTCTGTCCTGGAAGTCTCTCCTGGTCTCACTCACTTACCACTGGTGTTGCAGGAGGAACTGGAGCCCAGTCAGTGACCCAGCCTGATGCCCACATCTCTGTCTCTGAAGGCACCCCTCTGGAGCTGCGGTGTAACTACTCCTATAGTGGGATTCCTTATCTCTACTGGTATGTGCAGTACCCCAACCAAGGTCTCCAGGTACTCCTCAAGTACATTCCAGGGAAAACCCAAGTTGAAGGCATCAACAATTTCGTGGCTGAATTTAGGAAGCAAGAGACCTCCTTCCACTTGAAGAAAACTTTGGCCTCTTGGAATGATTCAGCTCAGTACTTCTGTGCTCTGCAGGACACAGTGCTTGGGACAGCAGAGGGAGCTGAACACAAACTTTCTGGCGCAGTGAAACTCTCGGTGACTCAAGGGGGCATTTTAGTAAGAGCTTATGCTCTGTGAAGGAGAACAGAGGGGACCTAATTGTGAAGGAGAACAGAGGGGGGCCTTTTGATCAGGTTTTGTGCAGATCATTACTTCAAGGGGGTCAAGGGGCAGGAGATTTTTATGTGTGGGAATGGCCAAATGACTTGTGACCCCAGGAAGAGTACTGAATATACTGCACAACCTGTAATGATTGTTTTAATCCATTAGGAGGCACTTCAGGTTTCTCTGTAACAGGAAACTTTTCTTAATGTGCCAGATAACTTTCTGTGTGTGAATATTAGCAAAAATAAATGGGAAGATGAGGGTGAATGACTAAGAATGACTACAAAGACAGAACTGAAAAGAATGTGATCAAATAAGGTCTCTAATATTACAGGGAGAATACTTACTGAGTGTTTCTATCATTTACTCAGTTCTATCTTAACCCAATCTTAAAATTATGGAGCCTGGACTCTATTATGTGAGCTGATCACTCTTGAAAGGAGGAAACTGTTAGAACCAGGAGGTGCTGTAGATTCGAGTAGAAAATTCGCAGACGTCTATTTTCTCCATTACCATTTATTCTAGGCTGGAGCGATAGCATAGTGATAGGGCGTTTGCCTTGCATGAGGCCTACCTGGCCGACACGAATTTGATTCCTCCTCCTCTCTAAGAGAGCTCAGCAAGGTACCGAGAGTACCTTTTATAGGCTGAATTCCTGAATTACCGAGAGTATCTCGCCCGCACAGCACAGCCTGGCAAGCTACCCGTGACGTATTCTATATGCCAAGAACAGTAACAATAAATCTCACAATGGAGAAGTTACTGGGCCATCTCGAGCAAATTGATGAACAATGGGAGGACCATGACAGTGACCATTTATTCTAATTGTTTAACTGCTAAAATGCTTGAAATGAATTCCGTTAGTTCACTGACTTATGAATTACTTCCGTGTCCTTAATAAAATTTCTTTCTCAAGGACTTAATTCAGGAATTCAGCCTATAAAACCCAGCTCCCAGAACAGAACAGCACAGAGTCTCCTGCCCCCGTGACTGACTGTCCTCACTGGGGCCCCTAGGAGGGGGGTGGGTTGAGTTTCCCTCCCCGCCCCGAGCAAAGCCCCGGCAGCCGAAGGCCTCCAGAACCAGCCACAGCGATGCTGAGACCACTCTCCACACGTCCAGACAAACCTCAAGCATGAAGGGACTGGCAGAGGAACCCAGGCATGCGTGTCCTGGGGCTGAGATCTCCAAGCCTGCTCAGATCGGGACTGGGCCTTCTCCACCTAGATCCCCCATCTTCCAGTAGGTAGGTGTCACACCCACCAGCTGCTGCCGGTGCCAGGTGGTCCCATCAATGACCAAGACCCAGAGACTATAAAACCCAGCTCCCGGAAGCGACATCTTATTATTTCCTTTTTTACTTTGGAGAAACCAGCAGGCTACCGAAAGTATACTGCTCGCATAGCAGAGTCTGCCAAACTTCCGGTGTCATACTCAATATGCCAAATACCAGTAACAATGATGGGTCTCGTTCTCCTAACCCTGAAAGAGCATTGAATATGGCTCTTTTAAAATCTCAGGGCTAGGAAGAAGGAGACGTTACTGGTTCCTGCTTGAGGCAATCGAGGAACAACAGGGTGATCGTGGTCGTGAATTCAGAAAGTCAGGTGCTTGTCTTGTGTGCACCTGACCCTGATTCAAATCCCTGTAAGCACATTTGGTGCCCCAGCAACTCCACAATAAATAATGATGTTTATTACTAATGTCATTAAAATCTTTGAAATCACACCAGGAGTCACTCCTGATCAGAGAACCTGGAAAGTCCCTGACATCATTGGCTGTGGCCCCAAGACAAAACAAGATTTCTTTTTCTGGGACCTTTAGATGACTCAAAGGCCTGTTTACATCCCAGGCACCACAGGGCCCCTGAGCTCTGCTGAGGAGAGAGTGTGAGCACCAAGATAAGACACTACCTTCGGGATAACCTTGACCCCTAACAATAACTACATCCCAGCAACCAACACCCCCTACCCCAAATTATTCTTCTATATCAGTAGTACAGCGGTAGGGGTATGCCTTCTGCGCAGCCAGCCCGACCGAGCTGGGTTTGATTCCTCTGCCCCTATCGGAGATCCTGGCAAGCTACCGAGAGTATCTCGCCCGCGTGGCAAAGCCCGGCAAGCTACCCGTGACGTATTCAATATGGCAAACACAGTAACAACAAGTCTCAAAATGAAGACTTTACTGGGCCCACTGGAGCAAATCAATGAACAATGGAAGGACATTGCTACAGTGCTAATCCTCTGATAAAAAGGATTAAAAAGAAAAAGATAAAGTGAGAGCTATTAGGGAAGGAAAGTGCAGGAGAAGAGGAAGATGTGGAAGAAAAGATGGATGAGAGAAAGGAGAAACATTTTTCTTAACTACAAAATGTGTCCCTACTCATGTCTTATGTTAACAGACACGAATAAATCCTGTGGTTACACAGGATATAAGGGGAAAGTGCTGGATGGGAAAAAGAAAGGAGGTAGGAATAAGATCAAGGTGACATTCTATATTGAGTTGCTTCCTCTTCCAATGGCATTCTTGTAGAATTTACTTTGTTTATACATAACATAAATCTGTATTTTATAAACTTATAAAATGGTTTTATTTTGTTTTGTTTGTATTCGGTTTTCTTTTTCTTTTTTTGGGGGGGGGGTCACACCCAGCAATGCACAGGAGTTACTCCTGACTTTTTCACTCAGGAATTACTCCTGGTGGTCCTTGGGGGAGCATATGGGATGCTACAAATCAAACCCGGGTCAGCACTGTACAAGACAAATGCTCTACTGCTGTGCTATCACTCCAGTCCTGTGTTTGCTTTTCTAAAGGAGGTAATTGACAAAATAATATTCCTTGAAGCAATATTCCTTTCTTAAGAATTCCACTTAAAACAGTGTCTAAAATCAAAGCATGAAAGGGTATGCCTCAATTCTTGTCAGGTAGGCAGGCTCACGGAGACTGATTTCTTAGGGTGTTTTGGTCCATATGAGGCACCTATTTCCCTCTGAATTGTACTTTCCTTTCTTACTTTCCATCCAAGCTTTCAATTTTTCCTACCTGAGAGATTACAAACAAATGACTGATGCTTAATTGGCCGTAAATTTGTTCCTGTACATTTCTAATTTAAGTTTTGATACCCTTCATTTCTTTAAATCATAAAGGTTAGAATTGACATGTTCAAATTATATAGCCAAATTTTCTAGAACATATCATCAACATTGTGAAGTCAGAGATTATGGTCTTTTATATATTTGTTTGATATAATGTAACTAGTCAGTCTGATTCAGGTTACTTTTTTGGGAGGGACATATCCGGTAGTTCTCAGGGATTACTCCTGGCTCCATACTCAGGGATCACTCCTAGCAGTACCAGGAGAAATATATGTGATATTGGGGATTGAACGAGGGTTGGTGCCTGCAGTACAAGTCTTCTAACCTCTGACTAGTCTATAATCCCATATAACCACTATTGAAATATTCTTTGAATACATTAAGTTTGTGAATTCTCCATGTGTACAATGTTACTTCTATTATTAATGCCATTAAAATCTTTGAAACCATAACATTAATTTACAATGTCACTTATGCAAATTCTAAAGTGAATGCAGAAGGAAACGTATTGGAATAACCCATTTATGAATGCAGATGCAAAGAAAATTGCTGTAATGTTGACTAACTTCCTTTGCTGCTTCTCCAACCCCCAGCAGCCTCACTTCCCAAACCCCAGCACAATCACACATCTGGGACATTGCAGATCCGCCTAGCCTGGGCCATCATTGGTAGAGTTCCCTATCAAGAAGCTAAACAACAAAGCTTGGGTGTGATTGTTGCTCAGTGACTCTGGTGCAACATGTTAACTGTACTTTGCAACCCACCTCCAGAGTGGTGGTGAAGATACAAAGGCAGCAACAGCGCACAGGGTCATGCCGAGACACTGGGAAGCTGTGCTGGGTATCTTGTGGGTCCTGCTTTGCTGTGAGTTGGGTTTGTCATCGATGGTGGGTGAAGGAAAGCTGCCCCAGAGTCCCTAGATGGTCCTAGTTCCTCATAGGGGTTACTTGGGATTCTTAGAAATCTGGAAACTATATCAGAAATTCCTAGTTGAGATGATATGCTTGTGTTTCTCTTTCCAAGCAGGGGTGAAAGGGATGAAGGTGGAGCAGACTCTTTTATCCTTGAGTCCCCAGGAGGGAACCAGCTGTACACTGAGATGCAGCTTTTCTACCACAGCAAACTATGTGCAGTGATTCCAACAGAATCCCGGGGGAGGCTTCATCAATTTATTTTACATCATTTCATGGACGAGGGAGAATGGAAGTTTAAGCGCCACAGTTTAGTTTAAGGAGCGGTTCAGCACCCCGATCATCACAGCCTCCCAGCTGCAGGACTCAGCCACCTACTTCTGTGCGATGGAGCACAGTGCTCCCAAGTGAGTTGCAGCCTCAAACCATGCTGCAGCTGGGTCACAGTCAGGGGCCCTGCCACCGCAGCGTTCTATAGCCTTTCGCTTCCTGATTCATTTAGTCAGTATTTTAGTTCTTTGTATGATTATAAATCAACTCTTACATGTATCTCTACACTAACACAGAGTATTAGTGTAGAAACACAGAGTGCTCAGAGATTCTAAAATTTTTTTTTCTTTTTTTAATGCAGAAGTACTGCTATTTATTCCGGTATTGATTAAGCTGATTGAATTTGGCATGAACTCCACATTATTATTTAAAGAATTTTAAAAATTGAATATCCATGAGATAAACCATTACAAAGTTGTTCATTTTTGGGTTTCTGTCATACAATGATCCAGCACCCATTTCTCCACCAATGGACATCTCCCACAACCTATGTCCCCTATTTCCCTACAACCATCCCCCAGTACGACTACCCACCCCTATCCCTAGTCTCCCTCTTTAGGAGGCACTTTTCTTTTTGCTCTCTCTCTCCTTTTCTTTTTGTGCATTATGATTTGCAATACAGGCGCTAAGAGGTCATGGTGTTTGTTCAGGACATTTAGTATTTTTATTGGGACAGTAAGACTAGATTATCTTTTCAATTGGGTGGTGTATTTGGGATGTGGATGTGACTACTGAAGTACTTTCAGATGTGACTTCCGGAAATACAGGGAGTTGGGGGGGAGGTAGCCAACTCTGACCCCGAGAAAGCCTGGAGATTTCAGTCACAGAACTTTCACTCCCAAATTTTCAGCAGGTTATATTTTGGTGAGGTCTGTCTGTTCAACTCAGGGTGAAAGTAGAGCCTCTGAGTAGGCTATAGAAGTTACTCTGGTAGGAAACCTAAAAGTCTATGTTCAGTCAGTCAGCCCGACATCTACCCAATAATGTTGTGTTTCTCAGCTTTGAAGGAAAGTAGCAAAGCAGGTTGTAATACTAGGCCTTGCTTTTGGTGCCTGAAATTTCTGAGTAACAACTATAAACAGCTACATAGCTTGATTTTAGATAACAATTGCATACAGTGAGTCTTAATAACACTTCATTATTATTGAATCTCTGTAACACCTTATGAATCAGGTTCTTTTTGTTAGTTTTTTTTCCAATATGGAAATAAAACTTCATAATCAAGAAGTTAAGTGCTAAAAAAAGTTAAGTGCTTTCTTTATTTTTATTTTTTTTAATGTAGGAGTATTGCTATTTATTCACCCATTGGTTAGGATGATTGAATTGGGCATGAACTCCACCTTACTTTTTTTTTCCTTTTTATAAATTTATTTATTGAATCACCGTGAGAACAGTTACAAAGCTTTCGGGTTTAAGTCTCGGTCATACAATGATGAAATACCTGTCCCTTCACCAGTGCCCATTTTCCACCACCAAAAACCCCCGTATACCTCCATCTCACACCCTCCCCCTACCTGTGGGGCAGATAATTTCCACATTACTCTCTCTCTCTCTACTTTGATTACATTCAATATTTCAACACCAGACACAGCATTATTATCTGGGATTTTACCCCAAAACTGAGATCTGTCAAAAAGGCAACTGTAGACAACTTGTTTTCTTTTGCTGATTATTGGTGTAATCCCACCAACGGCCAAGACCCAGAGACTCTAAAATCAAGCTTCTGGAAGAAAACAATGCAGAGTCTCCTGCCCCCGTGCCTGGCTGTCCTCACCAGGACCCCTTGAAGGGGGGCAGGTTGAGTTTCCCTCCCCGCCCCAAGCAGAGCACCGGCAGCTGAAGACCTCTGAAACCCAGCCACAGTCATGCTAAGACCACTCTCCACACGATCAGTCGATCTTCACACATGAAGTAACCGGCAGAGGAACCCAGGTGTGCAGGACCTGGGGCTGAGATCTCCAAGCCTGCTCGGATTGAGACTGGGTCTCCTCCACCCAGATCCCCCATCTTCCAGTAGCTAGACAGTTACACTCACCAACTGCCGTGTAATCCCACCAACGGCCAAGATCCAGAGACTATAAAACCAAGCTCCTGGAAGTGCGCCCGGCTGCATCTGCAGATGCACCTGACCCACCGGTAGAGGTTGACCTGCTGGCAGAGATTCTAAAAGTTTAAAATGGGTATGGGCATGGTGTGATGACACTGTAGCCATAAAGCATTAACATGCACATTCTTGTAAACAAATGCAATTTTAAAAATAAAAGAAAATTAAAATCAATGCAGGGGCTGGAGTGATAGCACAGTGGGTAGGGCGTTTGCCTTGCACGCAGCCGATCAGGGTTCGATTCCCAGCATCCCATATGGTCCCCTGAGCACCGCCAGGAGTAATTGCTGAGTGAAGAGCCAGGAGTAACCCCTGTGTATCGTCGGGTGTGACCCAAAAAACAAAAAACAAAAGAAAAAATCAATGCAAAGAAAATAAAAGCCATGAAACCTTCCTTCCTTCCTTCCTTCCTTCCTTCCTTCCTTCCTTCCTTCCTTCCTTCTTCCCTTCCCCCTCCCTTTTTCCTTTCTTCATTCCTAAGTAATGTGTAAAATAGTGTTATTTCTCAAATTGTGTTCTATTAATTGTTTAGATTAGAGCTCCTCAGATTTTTTCCTAAATTATCCGGGCATAGTATGGAAAATAAACATAACCCTCTCCTCCTTGAATTCTTGATGGAGAGGGCACAGTTATCCAAAGCAGCTTGCTGTAAATGCAGTATAATATTTGCATTAAGTTCTCTAAAGAGTTATTGTTATTATATTGCATAATGTGTTCGTATTAACTTTAGTGGAATATAATCTGCTAAAAAATTGCCAGCTTCCTTCTTCAGTTTTTAGTAATAAGAATGCTTTCAGATAATGTATTATATTTTGTTTGGGGGCAATAATACTAAAATTTGCAAGGAATAAAGTGAATATTTGGAGAAAAAATAGGATTCTAAAATCAGTAGGCAATCAATTACAATGGTTGAACAAGTGAAGGACCTCACGTGATAAGGTGAATTCCAGCGATATTAATATAGTTAAGCAGAGTTATTAATAAAATAAAATGCATATTAATTAATAACCTGAATGAAAACATTTTCTTAAGATTAAAAAAACAGTGGAAGAAATCAAGGGGAAAATAGAAGATTTGATGATATAAATATTAAAGAAAATTATGAAAAAGTGACAATTTACTTTAAATCAGTTTACTATTAATTTATTATGCATTTGACAGTAAATTAAAATTGCTCAAAAATTTATACACATATTAAGGAAAGAAATAATGTCTAAATAAGTAGAAAAACAAGATATAATGAAGCAATTTATGCAGGAAAAATAACAGTTGTTCACAGCACATGGAAAACATTTTTTTTCTTTTTTGATCACACCCAGCTATGCTCAGGAGTCATTCCTGGCTCATGCACTCAGAAATTACCCCTAGCAGTGCTTGGGAGACCATATGGGATGCTGGGAATCAAACCTGGGTGGGCCGCGTGCAAGGCAAACTCCCTACCTACTGTACTACTGCTCCAGCTCCCGCACATGGAAAACATTTAAACCTATTGTAAGCATAAGAATGTAAATAGATGACTTGCATACTTATCAGGGAATTAAAAATCTATTTATAATAATGTTTTTTATTTTACCTGGAGTGCTCACAGCTATTCCTGGTTCTGTGCTCAGATATGTGGTGCTGAGAATTTTGACTTGAGTTGACCATATGCAAGGCCACCTTGCCTCCTGTAAGGAACTTACTCTCTGGCCCAGTAATAATTTAATATCAATGTTCTAAAAAGTATTTGAGAAGGATGCAGTAAAAAGATATTCTAATGAGAGAATAAATTATTTTTATTATTTTAATTTTTTTTTCGCTGTTGGTCACACCCAATAGTGTTTAGGGATTACTCCTGACTCTGTGCTCAGGGACTACTCTTTTTGGTATTTAAAGAACCATATGTGATACAAAGCATCAAATCCTGGTCGGTCCTGATCAAGGCAAGTGTATTGTACTATCACACAAACCCAGGCTTGTTGTAATATTTTTCCTAGAGAATCTATATCCATGGAAACTCTCAATGCACTGGAAAGTAATTATGTACAAAGATACTTGGAAAAATTTTAATACTATCCAAAACTGAGAGAACAAATGCCTGCTCTTAAAGGCTTTACCCAAAGGAAAGCTACATAACAAATAAATGGTATTTAGAAAAAGAATGAATTATTACTTAAAAGTGATAACTGAGAAAAATCAAGATATTAAGTAGTGTGATTGATACCTAACAAAAATATAAACTGTGTTAAGATTGGAAAGTAATATAACAAGCTATTGATAATGTATCACCTTATTCACCTTATTTGATTGAATAAGTAGTGCTTTTCTATTTTCATTCTCTTATTACATATCCTCCAAATCTTATTTCATTAGTTTCCCTAATCTATTATTTCCCTTAAATTTCCTAAAATTCCTCCCAACTCTGAAGTCTAGTGCCCTGGTTCAATGACTTCTATCATGATAAGAACTCATGATTGAGTTCTTAATGTGTCTGATGCACTGTACGAAGTATTCTGTGTAACTTGGTCGATCTGCTCCTACTAACAGTCAGTTGTTATTTCTGTTTTACTGACAAGGAAGTTGATACTTGGAGACATTAAATAGCTTGCTCCTGTTTACTCAGAGATTTTAAATGGCAGAGGTGAATTTCAAAGCCAGAACAGTTAGAAGCTAGAAAAGTCTCTTAACTTTTTCATGCTGTTATGTCTATCAGTTTTCCAAATGACTCTGTAAACAAACAGCCAGGTTAAACACATGAACTTCAATTTTTGTAATATTTCTCTGCCATTCAAAAGTTCTGGGGGGGGGTTGCACGAACCATACCTGGCAGTGTTTGGAAGTCCATGTGATGCCAGGGATCAAACCCAGAAACTCCACATGCAATATATGAGTTCTAACACTTTGACTGTCTAACACCTCAACCCCAGACTGTTATAATTTTAAAATCATGTACAGGGGTTGCTCAGAGAGCATTTCTGCAGGCAGCGAGAAATTTCACCGATTTGTGTTCTTGTTAGATTCACACAAAGTATCTGTTTACACAAGCCCAACAAGGTCAAAAAGAAAGACTTGAAGTCAGTGCAATAATTTTCCTACTTATGGGGAGACTAATAGGGTAACGTTCTCTCAAAGGGTGTTCAAAGCCTGTGGGTTCACTTTTTGAATTTGAGAAATTTTCCTTAAAATTTGACCCTATGTCAATGTGACTGTGCTTTGTGTCTACTACTCTAAAAATTTTTTTTAATTGACTCACCGTGAGATAGTTACAAAACTCTTGATTGAGTTTCAGTCATACAATGATCGAACATCTATCCCTCCACCAGTGTACATTTTCCATCACCAATGTCCCCAGTAACCTTACTGCCACCCCCATCCCATCCTACCTCCTGCCTCTGTGGCAGACGATTTCTTTCCTACTCTCTCTCTCTCTCTCTCTCTCTCTCTCTCTCTCTGGGCATTGTGGTTTGAAAAACAGGTACTGAGATGCCATCATGTTTGGTCCTTTATCTACTTTCAGCACACATCTCCCAATCCAAGCAATCCCATCCAGCCATCACTGACTCAGTGGCCCCCTCTCTATCCCAGCTGCCTTTTCCCTCAGCTTGTGATATGTCCACTGCTCTTGATAACCTCTGACAATAGTGGGAGGTGCAACAGAAGAGTTTAGTTGGCGGTGGACTAGAAATCTTGGACAATGCAATAACTTGTCCTTAACCCAACCTTAATGCTGCAAATTCTATTTTCATGTAACTGAGATCTTCATCAGCACTAAGTTTGTTAGAACTATAGATGGTCCAGCTTCACTCCAAGTCTAATAAAACAAGATACTTAACTTAGCAAAGTCCTTAGGTGTTTCTTGTAAAGATATTTTTTTGGAAATCACAGATATAGAACTCGTTCCTTTACTGTTAAAGACTTTCTGGGGGCTAGATAGAGAGTACAGGAGATAGGGTGTTTGCCTTGCATGCAGCCCACCAGGGTTCCCTCCCTTGCATCTCATATAGTCCTTATGTACAAGGAGTAATTCCTGAGTGCAGAGTCAGGATTAACCCCTGAGTACCTCAGGGTGTGACCCCCCCAAAAAAAGAACCAAAAACCAAAAAGCATCCCCCCACTCCCAAGAAAGAACCCAAAACTAAAACCAAATCAACTAACCAAACATACAAAACCCTTTCTGAACACAAGGTGGCAGTGTTTCCTATCCCCGCAGAGCCTTTTCTTGAATTGCAAACTAAATTCACATTAAATTGAATTAGGCCAGTGTGTGTTTGTAAGTAGCTGGATGTTAAGCTTGTAACTGATAGGCTGGATAGAAGACAAAGACTTCCTGACCAGGGATAGAAGAACCCCAATGATAAGCAGCAAACTAAAGAAAGCGATTTTTTTTGACTGAGGAGACTGAGCTACACTTGAGGCCACAGTAGGAGAGAATGGAGTTGTTCCAGGGAGTTGTTTGGGTGATTTTGTGGCTTCAAATGGACTGTGAGTTGGAGGCTTCCTGGTGATGGGGAGACTCAGGGACACAGTCCACAAGGAAAGGGAAAGGTCAAAGTTCATTCTGCTTCTTCTTTGGGTGTATCCGGGTTGGTGTGAAGGACTTGACTCTTAGAAGCATGGCGATTTAACTAGTCACGAGTCACGAGTCACGATTCTCCCATTGTTCATCGATTTGCTCGAGTGGGCCCAGTAACGTCTCTATCGTGAGACTTGTTGTTACTGTGTTTGGCATATTGAATACATCATGGGGAGCTTGCCAGGTTTTGCTGTGCGGGCGAGATACTTTCGGTAGCTTGCAGGGCTCTCCGAGAGGGGCAGTTTAACTAGTATAGTGACCTAACCGTATGTTTCTGGCATCATGTTTCTTCCTAGATGTGAGCAGCCAAAAGATACAACAGAATCCTCAGTATTTGAGTACCCTGGAGGGCGAAAAGGCTATTCTGACTTGTAACTACACGAGTTATTCTCCAGTAAACTTCCAGTGGTACCGACAAGACACGGAAAGAGGCCTTGTCTTCTTGCTGCTGATACGTGAAAATGAGGGTGAGAAAAATGCAGAAAGACTTAAGGCCATTTTTGATACAGCTACCAAACAGAGCTCCTTGCATATCTCAGCCTCCCAACCTGCAGACTCAGCCACCTACCTCTGTGCTGCTGACACACAGTAAGGCCCTGAGACTTCCTTCCTGCACACAAACAAGCCAGAGTTCTGACCGTACCCCAGTGGTGTACCACAGCTCTTAAAGAATGGGGGGTGGAAGTGGGGAGTGTCTCTGAAATGGGTTAGATGTGTGGTGCAGCACTGTATTGATGATCAGGAATCTGGGATTAGAGTTAGAGATTCCGTACTTGTACTAACAAGTGTGGTCTTACTAATAGTAATTGTATAACTCTGAGCAACTCTTGAGAATTGCAGTTACCAGGTTCTTCTGAAATCATGGATTTAAATACTTGAATGTCTCAACTTTGAAGTTCAAAGGTGGTCTAATTTTTCAGAAAAAAAAATTCTTCTCAGAGAATGCCTGAGAGCAAGGAAAGAGTTATACCATCAAAAATAAAAACAAGGAGCTGGAGTGGTCGTACAGCAGGTGGGGCATTTGCCTTGCATGTTGCAGACCTGGGTTTGATCCCTGGCTTTCCATAAGGTTCCCCAAGCACCATCAGGAGTAATTCCTGAGTGGAGAGCCAGGAGTAAACCCTGAGCACTGCCACATGTGACCCAAAAAGCAAAACAAACAAACAAATAATTTCCAGTTTTGGTGAAGAGAATGAAAAAGATACAGGTTTAAATGCATTCTTCTTAAACATAAAAAAGAAGTTCCTTTATGTAAAAACATTGTATCTGACTTTTTGCACCTGGTAGAAACACATATTAAAGAAATTTTAAACTCAGTCTCTTATAAAGTCAAACCAAGGAGGTGCAAATGGGAGTATAAGCCTGCAGGGCAAAGAGATTCTCTTTCAGTATGACAAACTATCTGTGATAGGAATCAGTCTAACTGTTAAATTTATTCATAACATTTATTAAAGACCCCTAACTATCAGCTACCCTTACTTTCTGCTCTCAAATAGCTCAGAGTGATATATATAGTAGAATGATAGAAATTGCTTATGAAAAAATGCTGTCATGCCGATTTACACTCGTTTATCCTTTGAACAACTGTCCTAGGCTCTTAACTATGTCTAGACCCTTCTTCTAGGCATTCTGATACATTAGTATTAATAATGAAAACCATTTTGGAGCTTGTGTTTCTTCAAGATTCCAGGTTTCAGAGAAGGGAATTCAGTTGGCCTCGGCATTGTAGAAACAGTAAGCACGGATTTTGTTTCTTCCCCACCAATTAGTTCTCCAACAGAAACTTGATTAAAAATTAGAGTTTTGTGGTCTAGAGAGATAGTTCAGGTAAAGACTCTTGCTTTGCAAGCACCAACTCCAGCTTGATCCTTTGCACCTCATAGAGTCCCTTGAACACCACCAGGAGTTATCCTTGAACACAGAGCAAAGAGTTAAGTCCTAAGCACTGCACTGCTGGTGTGGCCCAAACAACAAAAGATAGAATGCTTCTCAAATCAATGGAGCAAGTACTTAAAAAGTCTATTTATTGAGAACAGTAAGTGAACTAGATTCCCCCCACATAAAAGCACTCGCCATTAGAAGTGATGAGGAGCTGCCCAAAGGTTTTTTGTAACAAATAAATTTGAAAAGTGGATTATTCATAACAAACAATACAAAATAAATTATTTCGGTTTTGGAAACATTTGAAATATGATGGTGGGAAGGTATAATGGTCATGGGATTGGTGTTTGAATATTAAATGTGAAAAAAATAAATGTCATCAAATATTGTCAACTACTTTATAAAAATAAAGTAACTTTTTTTGGTTTAACACAGGCTTTATTATTTTTTATTTTAATTTTTATTAGTGAAACACCATGAGGTACAATTGTAGACTTACAAATTTTTGTGCTTGGGTTTCAGTTATGCAATGATTGAGTACCCATCCCTCCACCAGTGCCCATTCTCCACCACCAATGATCCCAGTATCCCTCCCACTCCCTCATCCTCCCATCCCACCCCACCTCTGTGGCAGGGCATTCCCTTTTGTTCTCTCTCTCCTTTTGGGTGCTGTGGTTTGCAAAATAAGCATTGAGTGGCAATCATGTTCGATCTATAGTCTACTTTCAGAATGCATCTCCCATCCTGGGAGGATCCTCCCAACACCCTAAAATAAAGTAAAATTTTATTCATTTATTTATTTATTTTGCTTTTTGGGTCACACCCAGCAATGCTCAGGGGTTACTACTGGCTCTGCACTCAGGAATTACTCCTGGCGGTGCTTGGAGGACCATATACGATGCCGGGGATCGAACCTGGGTTGGCCGTATGCAAGGCAAATGCCCTACCCGCTGTGCTATCACTCTGGCCCCAAAGTAAAATTTTAAAAGAATCAAATAAACCTGAAAAGTGAAAAGCTATAGACTACCCTAGCTAAAACAAAAAGAGTAAAATTTGGTGCTTTATTTAACAATAAAATTGTGGAGTTCAATTGAGCTATCAAACATCATGGTGTTATTTATAATGCTACACAGTTGGACATTATTTTGCATAAGTCTAAAGGTTGCTTTCTGTGAGTACCAATGGTAGGTTCTGAGTGTTCTGAGGGATTCAGCTCAGGACAGGTTAAGTGGATGGGATTTGAGCAAACATCTGTAGCACTATCCTCTCGTTCATCAATTTCCTCTAGTGGGCCCAGTAATGTCTCCATTGTGAGACTTGTTACTGTATTTGGCATGCTTTGCTGGCTGGGCGAGATACCCTCAGTAACTTGCTGGGCTCTCTGAGAGAGGTGGAGGAGCTGAATCCGGGTTTGCCTGGCTGGCCACGTGCAAGGCAAACACCCTACCACTGTGCTATCACTCCATCCAGTGCTATCGCTCCAGCCAAGAGCAAACATCAATCAGGAGGAAAGAGAAGTGCAGCCTACTAGATCCAGCTATTCTGGAGTCTTGTGATCACATCGGAGTCTGATGAAAGTGTGTGGATATTTCTGAATGGTGTCAACAGCTCACAACTGGACCAGTGAATACCCAGGAGGCAAAGCTGTCATGAATTGCAAGAATTTTTTTTCCTGGTTTACGGTGTTAAGGGAGAATACAGAAAAGAGAAAAGAAAAAGAAGCTCAGCTCCCTTCTGGCTTTGGCTTCCATAGCAGAGACTAGGACTATACTTTGTGTGTGTGTGTGTGGTGGGAGGAGGAGGGTAGAGAGAATTCAGCTGGGCAAGCTGGTTGCAGGTCAAGCACCTTGACCCCTATACTATCTCTTCAGCCCTCGGACTGTACTTTAAAAATTTTTATTTTGTTATTGAGCCATATCCAGTGGGGTGCTCAAAACTCATTCCTGGGGGCTGTAGCAATAGCACAGTGGGTAGGGCGTTTACCTTGCACTCGACTGACCTGGGTTTGATTCCCAGAATTCCATATGGTTCCCCAAGCACTGCCAGGAGTAATTCCTGAATGCAGAGCCAGGAATAACCCCTGAGCATGGCTGGGTGTGACCCAAAAAGAAAAAAAAAGACTTACTCTGGGCTTTGTGCTCAGTGGTCTCTTCTGGCAGTGCTTGAGGAATCATAGGCAACACCAGAAACAAAACCCTGTCTCTATGTGCCTAACCCATAAAACTATTACTTCAGCCCTCAAGCTCTACTTTTGAGCTCAATGGCTCTACTTTTGAACTCAATGCAAACATCATTCTCTGCACTGACAGTCTGTGTTTCTGGGATTCTCAAGTCTGACTGAATATTAGAATCCCCTGGGCAGGGGGGCTTTTTAGAAATATCAGCACTGGTGCCCTTTCCAGACCAATAAAGTCAGAATCTCTGGTTGTTAGGTCATGAAATCAAGGTGAACTTCAAAGAAAGGTCTGTAATTGGTGTAAGTGCCTATGATTTGCATCCAAAACTACCCGCTCTTTGCCCCCATCTATTAACTCTATTATTATCAGGGCTTCAAAGGACTTTTCTTAGAGTTAGATGTAGTGTCAAGGTGGCTGTTATGATAAGTCACTTTTAATGGTAAGAACAATGTAAGGCAGCATGGGAGGAATATGTCTAAATAAAATTGGAAGGATGAATCGGTAGCTCCAACAGCAATAGACTAGGGACTATGAGAATAAGACCTGACAATTCAATAACATCCAATGGTTTTAAGAGACCAAATTAATAATGCTTGACCAGGTTTATTCCCAGGATTGCAGTAAAGATTAAGTAACAACTATATATAACAATAGTTAATAAACTTTAAATCTCAAGGCAAGCATAACTGATAAATATTAATAAAGATTTCTTCTAAGACTGGTTCAAATTTAGCCTCAAATGGCCTAGCATAGACACTCCATAATATTTATTGAATGAATTAAGAAATAAAAGAATTGGCCTAAATGAAAACATAAAGTAAATTTACTGGGCACTGAGGAGCTTGTGACTTATTTTAAATTGCCATAATGACAATATTGACTCAGAAAAATTGGCTCCTGCTGTTTCTACAGAATAGTGCCAAACTTGGAGTTTCAGATGCGTGTTTATAATTTTCTGTTTTGGGAATGGGTCCTTCAATTAATGGGTCCATTTACGTTCTTGAGTTCATTTATTTTTCTAAAAATGCTAGAAATAACCAAATCACTAATTTTGTAATCTAATTTTAGAGTGTAGGAGAATAATAACTTGCCTAAGGTGTTTGAAGTTATTAGGAAAAATCTCTAAAGTTTGTCTGAGGACAATCAGTGCATAGTAAGTATTTTTAATTTTCACTAGTTTTATGATCATCTGCCTTTTGGTAATTAATATGATTGGTCCTAGTCATTTATTTCCTTTATCTTAGTATTTGCTTAGAGAAAGTTTGATCACAAAATAATTATTCCTTTATCATCTATTCAACCAACAGTTATTGCTAGCCTACTGAGGATCAAGCACCATGCTGTGATCCCACTCTGCCTCTAAGCACTCATAGTAATGACTCAAGTTTTGTTCATGTTCATTTCTTCTTTTGTCTTCCCCTCCTATTAATTATTTTTCTCTCTCTTTATTGCTCATCATCCAAATTTTCTCTTCCTTCCCTTCCCTTCCCTCCCCTCCCCTCCCCTTCCCTTCCCTCCCCTCCCCTCCCCTCCCCTCCCCTCCCCTTCCCTCCCCTCCCCTCCCCTCCCCTCCCCTTCCCTTCCCTTCCCTTCCCTTCCCTCCCCTTCCCTTCCCTTCCCTTCCCTTCCCTTCCCTTCCCTTCCCTTCCCTTCCCTTCCCTTCCCTTCCCTTCCCTCCTCCTCCTCCTCCTCCTTCTCCTCCTCGTCCTCCTCTTTCTTTCTTTCTTTCTTTCTTTCTTTCTTTCTTTCTTTCTTTCTTTCTTTCTTTCTTTCTTTCTTTCTTTCCTCTCTCTCTTTCTTTCTTGACCACATCTGGCTGTACTCAGGGCTTACTCCTGGCTCCAAGCTCAGGAATGATTCCTGACAGGGTTTGGGGGACTATCCAGGGTGCTAGGGGTTTTACCTGGGTTGACTGAGTGCAAGGCAAGTACCCTACTCATGTACTATTGATTCAACCTTCCAATTTTTTTCTTTTTCTTGCTTTGCCTGTCCTTTTTCCTCCAAATCTATTTTATTAATTCTCTGGAGTATGAGTGATTTTTCTGTTATTATTCTCACCGGTATTTGTATTTATAAAACAGATGTCTAAAGACGAATACATAAAGAAAGCATTTTTATGGTAGTGAGAGGAGTGCTAGTTCAATATGGTTCAATGCTCATAAGGTGATTCAGTGCTCAGAAGACTTTCCAGCCACTTGCTATGACACTCAGCCAACTAGGCTGGATGGTTCAATGCTCAGGTCTTGTGATGCAGTTCTTCTCAGGTATCATGATGTGGTCTTCTCAGGTTGAGTGGTACTAGGGGCCACCACTCTGAGCTATACTCAGAGGTGCTTGTGGAACAGGGAACATTGGGTGCTGATCAAACTTGAGTCCCTGTATAAGCACAGAATGCAGCAGAGCATTCCCTCCTGTTCATCACTGGACTAACTCCTGGCCTCAAGAAACATCTTTAACAGTGAAAATTTGGGGGGCCAGAGTGATAACACAGCAGGTAAGGCTGACCCTGATTCTGTCCCTGCTATCCCAGATGATCTTCTCAGCACCACCAGAAGTGATTTTCTGAGTGCAGAGCCAGGAGTAGCCCCAACGCCTCTCCAGGTGTGCCCCCAAATCCTCCCCACTCCAAAAGGAACCCAGTGGAATTTTTTATATAAATCTCAAAAATATGTAAAACAAGCTAATTAGGATATAAATAAAATTGGGCTTTGCGTGTGTGTGTGTGTGTGTATGTGTGTGTGTGTGTTTGATTTTGGGCGGGGGGGGGATAGGGTGGGCGTGGGGTTTGACTAGGACATAAAAGTATTTGTGCAATTTTAAGCCTTACCTGGGATTGTGTTATTTTATTTCTAAATTTTTAGTAATTTGTTACAGAAAATAAAAAATGAACAAGTTTGTTTTAAAAAATCAGTTTTTTGCCCTTTTTTCAGCCCACAGAAGTATTTTATCACAATAATATAAATGGGTAAATTACTCAAAGGACATTATAAGATTTCCACAGACATTGAGACATTGTTTGTTTTTGTTTTGGGTCACACCCAGTAGGTGCTCAGGACTTACTCTGCACCCAGGGATCACTGCTGGTGTGCCCAAGGGTTGGAGATCAAATCCGGGTTGTGAGCATGGTAGGCAAATGATCTACCTGATGTACTATTGCTCTGGTCCTTGGAATGGATACTTCCTTTGCGTGGTTATTTTTGTCCTTTCTTGAGAATGTGAACAGAACTCTTTTTTTGGTTTGTATCTGTTCTTGTTCTTTTGTCTTGGGTTGTGTTTGAGGGGCACATTAGATTGTGTTCACGAGTTACTCCTGACTCTGTGTTCAGGGATCAATCCTGGTGGTACTTGGGAGACTATATGTGGTGTCAGGGATCAAACCCAGGTCAGCTGTGTGCCAGGCAAGCTACTTACCCTCTATGCTATCTCTCCATCCCCAGTGATTAATAAAGCAACATTAATGCATGTTGCTTTTCTATCTCCTTATTCTTCGATTGAGAAATTGAGAAATTCCCAATTCCATCCCTCCCTCATGCCATATAAAGGGGCTACTCATCATAATTATAATTTCTCTTTTTTATTCATTCTTCTGTCAGCATCTTAAACTGTGTGTCAATTTTTAAAAAATTTTTATTAGTGAAACACCGTGAGGTACAGTTGTAGACTTACAAATTTTTGTGCTTGGGTTTCAGTTATATAGTGATCGAGTGCCCATCCCTCCACCAGTGCCCATTCTCCATGACCACTAATCCCAGTATCCCTCCCACCCCCCATCTCCTCCATCCCACCTGCCTCTGTGGCAGGGCATTCCCTTTTGTTCTCTCTCTCCTTTTGGGTGCTATGGTTTGCAAAAGAGGAATTGAGTGGCAATCATGTTAGGTCTGTAGTCTACTTTCAGCATGCATCTCCCATCCTGGAGGATCTTCCCAACACCCTTTATTTGGTGTTCCCTTCTCTATCTGAGCTGCCTTCACCCCTAGAGTGTGCGACTGACCTCCAAGCCATGGAGTAAACCTCCTGGTACTTATCTCGGCTATTCTTGGGTGTTAGTCTCCTATTTCGTTACTTTCTGTTCCCCAGATGAATGCAATCTTTCTATGTCTGTCCCTCTCTTTCTGACTCATTTTCGCTTGACACTTTCCAATTTCTCTTAATATGTCATCTCATATGTGCTGAAAGTAGGTAATGGACCAAACATGATAATCTCTCAGTATCTGCATTGCAAATTATAATTCCCCAAAGTAGAGAGAGAGTATGGGGAATATTGTCTGCCCTGGAGGCAGGGGGAGGGTGGGTAAGTGGGGGCAGTTTGCCGGGGATATTGGTGATGGGGAATGTGCACTTGTGGAGGGATGGGTGTTTGACCACTGTGTGATTGTAACTCAAAAATGAAAGCTTGTAACTATCTTACAGTGATTCAATAAAATTTTAAAAAAATATATCATCTCAGACATATTATTATTGCTATGATTTTTTTTACCTCTTTGGTTTAGTTTCCACACTTTTTAAATTTTCATTCTTTCATCAATAGGATTTTGGAGAGATGAACAATGAATGGGTATGCTTCTCTAGGAACAGTTATTCACAAAGATTTCAAATACCAGACTCATCATACATGAAACAATTTCTCAGCTGTGAGAGAAAATTCTGCAGGTGAAGATAAAAAAAAAGAAAATGAGGATCCTGAGAACAAACTTGATCTTGTACTGCTAGAAACAATTGCTAGAACAAACAATTTTCCCTTTCTTGGGGAAAGGGTTTTGAATTTTGTAAAAGGCCCTATTGTCCTGATGGAAAACCTGTTGTTTCCCTACTCTTTATTTCCCCTGAAATTGATTTCTTGGTTTGATGGCTACTTTCTTCGTCCCAAGAGTTTACAAGCTGAAGTAGATGGAGAGAAAAAAATTCTTTCAAAATAACAGCTTTCTATTGGGTCACAGTCAATGATACTCTCATTTCACAAGAACTGATTTTCTCCCATACAAGACTGCTGATTGTCTGTCTCTATTAACTTTCTCTGTCAAACAACTTCCACATCTTGTGCCCCTTTCAAAAATTCTCTCAACTTTGGTCTGTGGGTGGCAGCCCTAAGAGTTCAGGATTAATACATACTTATTTTCACTCTGTCTTTAATTTCTTCAAGGAGTAGTTTATATTTTTTCCAATACCTGTATCAGTCGACTCTATTTTAGTTCTAGATATTCAAGTCCGTCAATATTTCTTGACAGTGTGAAATCGAATCTGGGCATGGTATTTCAGTATGCTCTAAGCAGTTGGCAATGGGATATTTTTGGGGGAAAGGGATTTTATTTTTAATTTGCATATTAATGTTGTTTTTGATCTAAAACCATCAAACTTTTGTAATTATGTTTGAACTAGATAAATACAATATTACTTGATTTTCAAAATGAGGTCTTATGTTCTAGGCATTGTTGACTTGTATACCTGCTCTCATTTTTTGATTTCATCAACAAACACAACTAGCATTCAATTATTATCTCCTCTCAAATTGCGCTCTTCTGCTAGAAAGGCCTTCCCAAGTTCAGCCTAGAGGATATGGTTTGTTTTTCTCTGTGTAAAGAATGGATTTTTTTGTGTTAAAAAAAATCTTCAGAAGATTCCAAGAATAGGTTTACTGAGCAATCAGCTTGTCCACACATTATTCATTTATTTTACAGGTTTAATTTTTCACGGAGATAAGGAATAGTATTATCTAACACTAGGTTTTGTCCTCCCATTGTTCATCGATTTGCTCGAGAGGGCCCAGTAACGTCTCCATTTTTTTTGAGACTTGTTGTTACTGTGTTTGGCATATTGAATACATCACGGGTAGCTTGCCAGGCTCTGCCATGTGGGCAAGATACTCTTGGTAGCTTGCCGGGCTCTCCGAAGGGGGCGGAGGAATCGAACACAGCTTGGCAAGGCTGGCTGCGCGGAAGGCAAATGCCCTACCGCTGTGCTATCATTCCAGCCCAATACTAGGTATTAAACATCACATATTGCCTGAGAACAGATGACTGGCTAAAGAAACTTTGGTACATTTACACAATGCAGTACTATGTAGCTGTTAGAAAAGATGAAGTCATGAAATTTACATACAAGTGGTACTACATGGAAAGTATCATATTAAGCGAAATGGCTCAGAAAGAAAGGGATAGACATAGAAAGATTGCATTCATCTGGGGAACATAGGGTAACAAAATAGGAGAATAACACCCAAGAATGGCCGAGATTAGTATCAGGAATTTTACTCCATGGCTTGGAGGCCAGTCACATAAGCTAGGGGATAAGGGAGCTTAGATAGAGAAGGGAGCACCAAATAAAGGGTATTAAGAGGATCCTCCCAGGATGGGAGAAGCATGCTGAAAGTAGACTATAGACCAAACATGATTGTCACCCATTGCCTCTTTTGCAAACCACAACACCCAATAGGAGAGAGAGAACAAAAGGGAATGCCCTGCTACAGAGGCAAGGTGGGATGGGGGGATGGGCGGTGGGAGGGATACTGGGATCTGTGGTGGTGGGAAACGGGCACTGGTGGAGGGATGGGTATTTGATCATTGTATAATTGAAACCCAAGCACAAAAATTTGTAAATCTACAACTGTACCTCATGGTGTCTCACTAATAAAAATTTAAAAAAATCATATATTAGGGAACTCGGGTCGGCCATGTTGGCCGCTTGTAAGGCGAACGCCCTACCCGCTGTGCTATCGCTCCAGCCCGAGTTCGATTCCTCCGCCCCTCTCGGAGAGCCCGGCAAGCTACCGAGAGTATTCGATATGCCAGACACAGTAACAACAAAGTCTCCAATGGAGACGTTACTGGGCCCGCTCGAGCAAAATATATTAGGGAAGAAATATGTTCAGTGGGAATTCTTTTTGGAAATGTGTGAACAAAAGGAAAAGCACAGAATGAGCTTCTGGTGGAAAAATCTGGTCCCTTCGTTCTGTGTCTCACCTCTAGAGGGCGATGTTGCACATACTAGAGCTTACAGGTTCCTAATCGAAGCTCAGCGCCTCAGTCCCTCCCTCCTTCCTGGAGTTGAAGCACCAAAGCTTCCTCTCAGTCATCCTTGAGGTCAGAGAGAAGTGAGAGAATCAAAAGCCAGAAAGCACATGAGAACATCCCGGCCACTTTTGAATTTTTCCCTAACAAGGAAGCAAGGACTTGTATAGTACTGACTTAGTTGCATTTCTCTTCTCAAAAGCTCACTTCTGCTGTTACTTTTCTGCTGGTTTAGAGGAGACCTTACCCCAAAGAAGCCAAGCATTGCTGCCCAGTCATGCTCCTGTTCCTCGTGCCAGTGCTGAGAACGCTTGTTACTCTGGGTGAGTAATGTCCTATTCTAGTTCCTAGTCATACAGAAGTTTTCTTACTCAACTTTTAGTGAACATGCTTTATAGAACCAATTATCACTGCTTTTACTGATAATATAATAATTTCACAGGAGCTGCGAGAGCCCAGTCAGTGACCCAGCCAGACGTCCATGTCTCTATCTCTGAGGGAACAGGCCTGGAGCTGAGGTGCAAGTACTCATACCCCTTTGGAACTCCTTTCCTCTTCTGGTATGTCCAGTACCCTGGACAAGCATTCCAGCTTCTCCTCAAGACCTCAGGGGACACCTTTGTCAAAGGCATCAAAGACTTTGAGGCAGAACTTAAGAATACAGAATCTTCCTTCAACTTGAAAAAACGCATTGCTCGCTGGAGTGACTCAGCCAAGTACTTCTGTGTCATGAGTGACACAGTGCTTTGAGACTGCAGGGGGAGCTGAGCACAAACTCTGTGAGACACTAGGAAGGGAAAGTGCGACTGAGAGATTTGGGATTTGGGCATTGTTCTCATTACGCTGGGAACTTAATGTCATGGTTAGGACACATGTGGGGAATATTTCACTTTTTAGTCATCATTTTATCTTTCAACAATCCAGAGAAAGAAGCAAACTTTTGGTGACTTATTTTCTTCTTATAAACTCACTGCTTTCCTATTTTGGTAATTTAGAAATTGTTTCCTTGTAATATTTTTCTTGGCCACATTTCCCCCTCAATTTTAGACATCGAGGAGAGAGGGTTGATGAAATTAGAATATGTTGATGTACTTGTGTAGAGAGTAATATTAGGAAGATTGCAGATATAAAGGTAAATGACTCATTTAAGAATATTTCTTCAAGAACTATAAAGAAGCGAAGCTAAATCTAGATGTCCAAGTCCATTAATATTTTTAACTAGACCTTGTTTTATTTTTCTAAATTATAACAATAAGATTCATGCTACTTGATATCTTAACTTTTAAAAATTTATATCAGAAATCATCAAAATTGGTGGAATAGTAACTTTTGACAACTTCTCACATATGCTATATTCCTTCCTGTTTTTTTCCTGTTATGTTTATTTTCACAGTACATCACCAGAATATTAGAAATTGTTGGAATATTAAAATTTCCAAGTGTTTGATATTGCTATAATCATGTGCAAAGTATATCAATGTCTGATTTGTGAAGAGCTATGAACCAACCTCCCTTCCTTCCTTCTTTCTTCTTGTAAAAAAAGTCTTATGTACTTGTGAAAAAGGATTAATGTTGTTAAATGATTATTAATACCCAAAATGCTATACAGATTTAATGACATCACTAGAAAAATGCCCATAAAATTTTTCAGAGGCATAGACCAAATGCTGTTGAAATTTTTAAGGAGTAATAAAGACCCCCAATAGCCAAAGCAATGCTTCATGAAAAATATAAAAAAAGGATGTGAGGTTTCATCGTTCCTAACTTTGTATTGTAATGCTATCATAATCAATACTGTACTGGAATAAAGACATTCAGACAAGTGGAGAAAATTGCAAACCCAGAGACAAATCCTCAAGTATACAGCAAATCTTTGACAAAGGAGCAAAGTATGAATGTCTTTCAACAAATGGTATTGACAAAAAGTGGTCATCACAAGTAGAAAAATAAACTCAGACTCACATCTCACACCATCAGATCTTGAATCCATAAATTATATTGAATGAAGCATAGACAGAAACTTTCATGACATTGAATCTAGAGGCATCTTTATAGATTCTGTGCCCTGCCAAACTTCAGGGGCTCGTACCCAAGTCCCTACCCCTACCCCCCACCCACACACACACATAAGAATGGATCTGCTGGGGCTAGAGCGATCACACAGTGGATAGGGCATTTGTCTTGCATGCAGATGACCCGGGTTCGATTCCCAGCATCCCATATGGTCCACCGAGCACTGCCAGGAATAATTCCTGATTGCATGAGCCAGGAGTAACCCCTGTGCAATGCCGGGTGTGACCCAAAAAGCCAAAAAAAAAAAAAGTTTATAATTAAAAAAAAAGAATGGATCTGCTGAAAAATCCAAGTAGATGGGACTAGTGGCTGAAAACTGAAAACTCTAGGTCTCCAGAATCTCTAGGTCTCCAGAATATGCTCCTACCCCCATCACCCCACCCTTCCAGTTTCCTGGCAGTCATACCCAAGAACTGCCTCTGACCACCATTTAAGTGCATTAACGGCAATGATCCAGAGACTCAAAAATCAATCTTGGTAGAGATCTGCATGCCACAGAGATGCCTCTGGAACTCAAATACTTAAAAATTTTAGAATTCCAGGTGCACCAGCACAAAAGCGGCCATGTAACATCTCATATTATTCATAACAATACAAAATAAATTATTTAGCATCTGCTTATGGGACAGTCTTGGATGGTGGTGGGGAAATTAGAAATAATGGTGATGGAAAGGTGTAATGGTGGTGGGATTGGTGTTGAAATATTGAATGTAAACAATTATTGTGACCAACTTTATGGAAATAAAATTTAAAAATTAGAAAAAGATATTCTGTGCCCTTAGCCAATCAAACAGAAACAAGAATGAATAAAAGGAACTACATCAGATTAAGAAGCTTCTGCAACAACAACAAAACATTAAAAACAAACAAGCAAAATAATGACTTGGTGTTAGAGAGATAGTACAACACGTAAGGCACATGCTTTGCATGAGACCCTCCCACGTTTGCTCCCCAGCATGCCATACGGTCCCCTGGGTGGTAATAGGAGTATTTCTGAGCACTGCTGGTGTGACCCCCCAAACAAAAAACAACAATGACAATAAATAAATAAATGATGAGTAGAACAAAAAAAGATACCCAGCAAGCTAGGACAAAATATGTACCCACCACTCATCTGTCAAAGGGTTACTATTGAAGATATATAAAGCACTTGTAAGCTCAACAAACAAACAAACAAACAAACAACCATCTAATCAAAAAGTGGGGAGAAGAGATGAACAGACTCTTCCTCAAGGAGATATACAAATGGCCAATATGTAAATGAAAAATGCTCTACATAACTGTCACTCACTGTCCTCCCATTGTTCATCGATTTGCTCGAGTGGGCCCAGTAACGTCTCCATTGTGACAATTGTTACTGTGTTTGGCAAATCGAATATGTCACGGGGAGCTTGCCAGGCTTTGCTGTGTGGGTGAGATACTTTCAATGGCTTGCTGGATTCTCTGAGAGGGGTGGAGGAATCAAACTTGGGTCGGCCATGTTGGCTGCATGCAAGGCAAACACCCGACCCGTTGTACTATCGCTCCAGCCCCTGCAAAACTAATTATCAGGGAAACACAAATCAAAACAAGAGATTGCCTCACACAAGTGAGACTGTTATACATACATTAAAGAAACAAAAAATCCAGTGTTGGTGGGGATGTAGGAGAAAAGGAACCCTTAATTTCATTGGTGGGAATGTTAACTGGTCTAACCTCTCTGGAAAACAATGTGGACACGTCTCCAAAAGAACTGAACTTCCATAGGCTATAGAAGTTACGTTTGGAGTCTACCCCAAGAGCCCAAAACCCACTATTTTGAATGACATACATGCTCCTATATTTATTTCCCCAGTATTTACAATGTTCAAGATCTGGGAACAACCTCTGATCCCAAGAAATGATGAATGGATTAAGAAACTGCTGTATGCAGAATATTAATTAGTATACAGAATACTAATACTTTTAATATTATTACTTCTAATAGTACCAATTAGTAAGCAGAATACTAATACTTATTATACTCAAGTATAAAAAAGAGATATGCAATTTGTTACTGAAGGGGTCCTCTGCTGAGTAGGTCAGTCAGAAGGAAAGGGACAGACACAGAATGTTCTCTCCCACAGTGGGATATAAAGAAACATAGTAAGGGAATGACATATGTCAATGGTAACAGACCTTGACAGAAGTGATCTTATAGGGTGGGGTGTGATGGGTTGGAAGAATGATAGGGAGGAGATCCTGAGACAATGGTGGAGGACATCAGAAACTCTTGTAGTGAGGAGGGGGGTGGGTGTTGTCAGAACATTGTATGCATGAAACCCTAGGAGTATTGTAAGTCACAGTGCTTCAAGTGGACAAATAAAAATGCCAAATTGTTTTCTCAGTGAAGTTACTTGCTAGTCTACTGTGTATTCTCAGAATAAATAAGAAGCTTAGTGCTCTCTCACCGCATGAGTTCGGTGGTCTGGGGCTGCTTCCCTCACCCCTGAAGACGGATGGGAATGGGCAGACAAAGCAGGAAATGAGAGCCAGGCTACTGGTGATCAGTTGCAGTTTATTCCAAACTCATCTCTCTCTGTCTCCTTCCAGTCTCTCCCACTCCAGTATTCTTCCTCCTCCTGTATTCCTCCTCCTTCTGCCCACTCTTACAGCCTTAGTTATATTCCAAAATCATGAGTGGATGGTGTGGCAATTACACATATGTGTGGTTATACGATCAACAGATGTAAAATCCTTCCCTCAGGGGAAGCTTCTATAGGACAAATTCTCATCCAGCAAGGTGAGTCGCCTAAGGACGAAATACCATCTAGGGGTGCATTTCTCCTTTCTTAGTCCAATAATCATTTAAACTGTCACAGTCACTGTCCTCCTGTTGTTCATCAATTTGCTCGAGCGGGCCCAGTAATGTCTCCATTGTGACACTTGTCACTGTATTTGACATATCGAATATGTCATAGGTAGCTTGCCAGGCTTTGCTGTACAGGCGTGATACTCTCGGTAGCTTGCTGGGATCTCCGAGAGGGGTGGAGGAATTGAACTGGGTCAGCTATGTTGGCTGAATGTAAGGCAAACGCCCTACCTGCTGTGCTATCACTCCAGCTGAACCATTTAAACATTCCTCATAATTCTACTTCTTAATAATATTAGTCATTTGGTATGGATGTAGTAAGAGATACATTAAGCTTGTAGGGTAGCTGTCCTGGGAACATCTTGTTACAGATCCTAAACTGTAGTCCTCAAGCCAGATTAGTCCTTCCTAATCCCAGCAGAGCACTTATCCAATTGTTTCTCTTTGGATCATGACAGAATTTGTCCATGACCATACTCTTAACTTATAGATAAGTATTATGGAAGTTGGCCTGCCCTGTTTCGATGCCAAAGTAGCTTACAGTTTGCCTTAGGTCCATCCGGTTCCTTCATTGGGACACTGCTGTTGGGGTACTAGGAAGGAAGGGCAACTGAGGCTAAGTCAAATAAATTTGATAGATGTCCTGGAATGGGCTGGAGCTATAGAACAGTGGGTAGGGGGTTTGCATGCACGCAGCCAACATGACCAACCCAGTTCGATTCCTTCCCCCTCTTGGAGAGCTTGGCAAGCTACCGAGAGTATCTCACCCATACAGCAAAGCCTGACAAGCTCCCCGTGACATATTCGATATGCCAAACACAGTAACAAGTGTCACAATGGAGACATTACTGGGCCTGCTCAAGCAAATTGATGAACAATGGGAGGACGGTGACAGTCCTGGAATAAATGTTATTCGAAGTCAATTAACTCTCAGGTTACAAAGAATAGCATTAACTGTCTTCCTGTGTCTATACAAAAAGGACATTGCTCAAAAGTAAACTATGCTAAGGACACAAGAGAAAGAGAAAAGCAATATTTCACTTACAAATATGAAATTCGGAGTTCTTAGAAGAATCTGCCCTTACAAGTCATAATAGGGCCTGGTTTTGGGATAATGATTCACGGATAGGGGAAGCAGAGCACAGAGGAGAGGTTATAGATAAACACAGAGGAATGGGAGTGCCTCTGGAGCACTATGATGGGTGTAACCCAGTACACCTAAGCTCCCTGCAGCAGAGAAAAAAGGACAAACCAATGTTATCCTACGGTATATGTTAACAAAAAGCCTCACTTCTAACAGATTTCAGAAAGAGTGGACCATCACAGAATTGGGAAGAAAGAAATACACTGTGTGGAAGTTTTGGTAGGACTCAGGAAAAAAAGAAGGAATATGCTAATGAGTTCATGGGGACTGGAAACCTTTGGTTTATGCTGGCCTCCAGAGGGCGATGTCGCACAAACTAGAGAGTTGATCAACATCATCTGCTCAGTCTTACCTCCCCCTGTAGCTGGTTCTTTGCAGATAGGTGACAAGTCAGAAGGTGCCAGCCTCATCTCAGAAGCTTTCATATTTTTATCTAAGCAAGGTCGTTTTCCAGCCTAACTTTTCTCTCACACTCTAGTTTCAAAGAGGTGCAGCAACATCTCGGATCAGGGGGAAATTATTCAGGGAAGAACCACAGGGTTTTCCCACTGCAACGCCATGCCGCTGTTTCTCGTCTCAAACCTGGGGATCCTATTTTTCCTGAGTGAGTACAATTTTAGCCTGGTCTAGAGTTCTTCAGCTTCTAGCTAGAAACACTCAGAGCAAAGTCTTCACTGCTTTCATGATATAACATTGGTTTTGCAGGAGCTGTTGGAGCCCAGTCAGTGACCCAGCCAGATCTTCAAGCAACGGTCTCTGAAGGAGATTCCCTGGAGCTGAAGTGCAATTACTCGTACTCGGGTGGAACTCCTTACCTCTACTGGTACGTTCAGTATCCTGGGAAAGGACTCCAATTTCTCCTTAGGTTCTTCTCAGGGGATCCCTTGGTTAAAGGCATCAAAGATTTTGAGGCTGAACATAAGAAGACGGAGTCTTCCTTCAACTTGAAAAAACGCATTGCTCGCTGGAGTGACTCAGCCAAGTACTTCTGTGTCATGAGTGACACAGTGCTTGAGACTGCAGGGGGAGCTGAGCACAAACTCTGTGAGACACTAGGAAGGGAAAGCGCGATTGAGAGATTTGGGATTTGGGCATTGTTCTCATTACGCTGGGAACATAATGTCATGGTTAGGATACCATGTGGGGGACATTTCACTTTTTAGTCATCATTTTGTCTTTCAACAATCCAGAGAAAGAAGCAAACTTTTGGTGACTTATTTTCTTATAAACTCACTGCTTTCCCATTTTGGTAATTTAGAAATTGTTTTCCAGGAATATTTTTCTTGGCCACATTTCCCCCTCAATTTTAGACATCGAGGAGAGAGGGTTGATGAAATTAGAATATGTTGATATGCTCGTGTAGAGAATAACATTAGGAATATTGCAGATATAAAGGTAAATGGCAGTTTTTCCTGGAGCGCACGACCATATAGTTGACCAAAAGCTTGCATTCGGTAGACTCGGAACACCTGTAAAATAGATTAGAGGACAACTCAAATACCTCTGTCCCTCCTGCACAGCCCGGCAAGCTACGGAGACTATCCTGCCTGCAAAGCAGAGCCTGACAAGCTACCCAAAGAGTGGCATATTTGATATGTCAAAAACAGTAACAATAATGGGTCCCATTCCTCTGACCCTGAAAGAGCCCCGTATATGCCATTGGTCTATGCTAGCACGTGACAGGGGTCGTTACTGGAGCCTGCTCCAGCAAATCTATGATCAATGGGATGACAGGTAACAAGTAACAAAGGTAAAACACTTATTTAAAGAATATTTTTTCAAGAACTATTAAAAAGTGAGGCTAAATCTAGATGCCCGAGTCCACTAATATTTTTAACTAATATTCATTAGTTAACTAATATGACTGTCACTGTCACTGTCCTCCCGTTGTTTATTGGTTTGCTAGAGCGGGCCCAGTCACGTCTCCATCATGAGACTTGTTGTTACTGTGTTTGACATAATGAATATGTCATGGGTAGTTTGCCAGGCTATGCTGTGCGGGTGAGATGCTCTTGATAGCTTGCTGGGCTCTCCGAGAGGGGCGGAGGAATTGAACCCAGCTCGGCTGGGCTGGCTGCATGGAAGGCAAACACCCTATCGCTGTGCTATCGCTCCTGCCCATTAATATATTATAATATAATACAATATATTAATATTAATTAATTTGCTCGAGGCTGGAACGATAGCACAGCGGTAGGGCGTTCGCCTTACAAGCGGCCAACATGGCCGACCCGAGTTCGATTCCTCCGCCCCTCTCAGAGAGCCCGGCAAGCTACCGAGAGTATTGGATATGCCAGACACAGTAACAACAAAAGTCTCCAATGGAGACGTTACTGGGCCCGCTCGAGCAAATTAATTAATTAATATAAAACAAAATTGATATGTTTTTCATTTTTCTAAATTATAACAAGATTCTTGTTACTTGATATCTTAACTTTTAAAAATTCATATCAGAAATCATCAAAATTGGTGGAATAGTAACTTTTGCCAATTTCTCACAAATTTTACATTCCTTCCTCTTTTTTTTCCTGTTTTGTGCATTTTCATAGTACTTCACAAAAATATTTGAAATTGATGGAATATCAAAATTTCCAAGTATTTTATATTGCTATAATCATGTGCAAAGTTTATCAATGTCTGATTCATGAAGATCTATGAACCAACCTTCCTTCTTTCTTCTTGTAAAGAAATGTCTTATGTACTTGTGATAAACGATTAATATTGTTAAATGATATTCCTACCCAAAATGCTATACAGATTTAATGAGGGCACTATTAAAATACTCATAAAATTTTTCAGAGATATAGACCAAATGCTGTTGAAAATTTTAAGGAGTAATGACCCACCAAATAGCCAAGGCAATCCTTCAGGAAAAAGATGTAAAAAGGATGTGAGACTTCATCATTTCTAACTTTTTACTGTAATGCTATCATAATCAATACTGTGTAGTACTGGAATAAAGACATTCTCAGACAGGTGGAGTAAAATTGAGAACACAGAGACAAATCCTCAGGTATACAGCTAATCTTTGACAAAAGAGTAAAGTATGAATGTCTTTCAACAAATCGTACTGAGAAGAGTGGTCAGTCACAAGTAGAAACTAAACTCAGACACACAACTCACACCATAAATAAAGGTTAGTTCAAAATGAGTTAAAGATCTTGCTATCAGATCTTGAATCCATAAATTATATTGAATGAAGCATAGACAGAACCTTTCATGATATTGAATCTGGAGTTATCTTTATAGATTCTGTGCCCTGCCAACCTACAGGGCCTCCTCCTAAATCCCCCCATCCTCCCTGCCACACACACACACACACACACACACACACAGGAATAAATCGGCTGAAAAGCCCAGGTGCATTGGCACTTGTAGCTGAAAACTCTAGGTCTCTGGAATCAGAAATGATGCTCCTACACCCATCTCCCTGTCCTACCAGTTTCCGGGCAGTCCTACTGCCTCTGGGCACCATTTAAGCGCATTAATGGCCATGATCCATAGACTCACAAATTATTCTCGGAAGAGAGCTCTGTGCCACAGAGATGCCTCTGGAACTCAAATACTTAAAAATTTTAGAATTCCAGGAGCATCTGGCACAAAAGCGGCCACGAGACTTAATCACTTAATCACTTAACTTCCCGTTAGTCGGAGATTTGCTCGAGTGGGCGCCAGTAATGTCTCCATTTGTCCCTGTCGCGTGCTAATGTAGCTCAATGGCGTCTGTTTGCTCTGGGAACATGAAGAGCCTCAAACCGATCGTTCATGATCTTGATGAAGAAGTCTGACCATCTGGTCGGTGGGCGGCCACGAGGTCCTTTGACATCCCGTGGAATCCAGTCGGTAACAGCTCTAGTCCAGCGGTCATCTTTAAATCTCATTACGTGACCAGCCCATCTGATTTTTGACACCTTGGCAAAAGAGACAGCATCCCTGATTCTTGCTCGTCAACGGATGTCGGAACTCCGGATTCTTTCTCTCATTTGAGTGAAACGCGATATTCCAAGCATAGCTCTTTCAATTCTTCTTTGGGAGAACTGAATAGCGTTCTCGTCCTGTTTGCGTAGGGCCCAGGTCTCTGAGGCATATGTTAATGCAGGAAGAACAGTGGAATCAAAGAGTTGTGCCCGGAGCCGGAGGTTCTTCGTCCTCTTAGCTATTTCTTGGACGTTCTTGAAGGCGTTCCAAGCCGCTCTCTTCCTCCTGCACAGCTCAGGTGCCAGGTCATTTGTCATGTTGACTTCTTGACCTAGGTACACATAGCTGTTGCATTTGGAGATGGTCATTCCGTTAAGAGCGAATGGGGCATCAGGAACGAGGCTGTTTCTCATAAACATTGACTTTGTAAGATTCAGCTGTAGTCCTACCTTTCCACACTCACGGTCAAAGTTGGCCAGCATTTGTGCCGCTTGGCTGATGTTTGGTGTTATTAAAACAATGTCATCAGCAAAGCGGAAATGGTATAGTTGCCGACCATCTATCTTCACTCCCATTCCTTCCCATTCCAATCATCGCATCATGTTCTCGAGGGTGGCACTGAAGAGTTTCGGTGAAATGGTGTCACCCTGCCGAACCCCTCTCTTGACATCAATGATTACTTCTTTGTAGAATGGTGAGATCCTGGTAGTGAATCCGCAATACAGCTCACGGAGGATCTTGATGTATTGGGCTTGAATGTCCTGATTGGCTAGGGCTTCTATGACCACTTCCGTCTCAACAGAATCAAAGGCCTTCTTTAAATCAATGAACGTTAAACAGAGCGGCATCTTGAACTCCCAAGAAACCTCAATGAGCTTGCTTATCATGTGGATATGGTCAATGGTGCTCAATCCTTTGCAGAACCCGGCTTGCTCGCATGGTTGTCCTTCATCTAGAGTTCTGCCAAACCTATTTAGGATGACTCGAGTGAACAACTTGTAGATGACAGACAATAGGCAGATCGGGCAATAGTTGCCAATGTCATAGATGTCTCCCTTCTTGAACAGTAGTAAGGTCCTGCTGGTTTTCCACTGGGACGGAAGCTTGCATTCAGACAGGTAGCGTGTGAAGAGCCGAGCCAGTGTATTGATGAGTACTGACGGCAGGTTCTTCAGGTGTTCAGTTCTGACCTTGTCTGGGCCAGGTGCTGTTCGTTTCTTTACGAATGAAATGGCATGTTGGATTTCGGAAGTGAGAATGTTGGGAACGACATATCCATCCTGTGGAATTTGGTATGTTCACAAGTGGACATGGCTATCGAAGAGATTTGAGTAGAAGTCATGGATAATCATCTCCATTGCCATTCTGGAGGATGTGATGGATCCATCAGGACGTCGGAGGGCAGTCATCTTGGTCTTGTAGTTGGCAAAGGACAGGCGGGCGTTACGAATACTTTTCCCGGCTTCTGCCGCATCTACCAGCACTTCTGTTCTTCTCTCTTTGAGGTCTTCCTTGATCGCATCTCTGCACTGCTTTGCGAGCTCGGACGTTAGCTTGCGGTTGCCTGAGGCATGCACCAAACCACGCTGGCGAATAAGCTCAAGAGTTTTCGAAGACAGGCGTTTTTTTTTTTGTGGCTATCTCTCTCTCTTGGCGTTCCTCGCACATTCATGGAGGTGCTGTACTAGTCAACCGTATTCCTCGTCAATGTTGTCAACAATGGCATCTTCCCATGTTACTGCAATAGTGTCAAAGAGCTCCCAGTTGGTGGTCGTTCTGGGAGTTCTCTTTTTAAACTTTGCAGCCCTTTCTCCCCGCTCTGTGAAATAGAATTTTGCACGAAGGAGACGGTGGTCCGATCCCGTTCGGAATTTTGGGACAACAGCGACATCGGTCAGGCAAAACCGTCGATTGAATATGAATATTTTTTATAACAAACAATACAAAATAAATTATTTAGTATCGCCTACAGGACAGTCTTTGGTGGTGGTAGGAAAATTTGAAAAAAATGATGGTGGAAAGGTGTAATGGTGGTGGGATTGGTGTTGAAATATTGAATGTAAACAATTATTGTGACCAACTTTATGGAAATAAAATTTAAAAATTTAAAAAAAGATTTTGTGCCCTTAGCCAGTCAAACCGATGCAAGAATGAATAAAAGGGACTACATCAGATTAAGAAGCTTCTGCAACAACAAAAACAATTAAAAACAAACAATCAAAATAATGACTTGGTGCCAGAGAGGTAGTAAAGCACGTAAGGTATTTATTTGCCTTGCATGCGACCCTCCCATGTTTGATCTCCAGCATGCCATGTAGTCCCCTGCGCAGTAATAGGAGTACTTCTAAGCACTACTGGTGTGACCCCCCAAAGCAAAAAACAACATTGACAATAAATAAAATGACGAGTAGAACAAAAAAAGATACCCAACAAGCTAGGACAAAATATGTACCTACCACTCATCTGACAAAGGGTTACTATCAAAGATATATAAAGCACTTGCAAAGCTCAACAAACAAACAAACAAACAAGCAAACATCTAATCAAAAAGTGGGGAGAAGAGAAAAACAGACACTTCCTTAAGGAAGATATGGACAATATGTACATGAAAAATGCTCTGCATAATTTAATATCAAGGAAATGCAAATCAAAACAACAGATACTGCATCAAACCAGTGACACTGATACACATTAAAGAAACAAAAGTAACTGGTGTTGGTGGGGATGTGGAAGAAAAAGAACCCTCAACCTTCATTGGTGGGAAGGTTAACTGGTTTAACCTCTCTGGAAAACATTGTGGACACGTCTTCAAAAGAACTAAACTTCCATAGGATCTAGAAATTAGTACTGGCCTCTACCCCAAGGGCCCCAAAAAACTATTTTGAAAAGACATGCATGCTCCTATGTTTATTTCAGCACTATTTACAGTGTCCAAGATCTGGAAACAACCTGTGTACCCAAGAACTGATGATTGGATTAAGAAACTGTTGTGTACAGGATACTAAATAGTATACAGAATACTAATACTTCTAATACTATTACTTCTAATAGTACTAATTAGTAAACAGAATACTAACCCTTGTTATAATCCAGCATAAGAAAAAAAGATATGCAATTTGCCACTGAAGGGGTCCTCTGCTGTCAGAAGGAAGGGGCAGACACAGAATGACCTCTCTCACAGTCGGATATAAAGAAACATAGTAAGGGAATGACATATATCAATGGTAACAGAACCTGAAATTTGGTTTACAGAAGTGACCTTATAGGGCAGGGGGTGTGGGGGGGGGGGAGGGTTGGGAGAATGATAAGAAGGAGATCCTGAGACAATGGTGGAGGACATCAGAAATTCTTGTGGTGGCGGTGGGGGGGAGGGGTGTTGTCAGAACGTTGTATTCATGAAACCCTAGGAGTATTGTAAATCACAGTGCTTCACGTGGACAAACAAAAATGCCAAATTGTTTTCTCAATGAAGTTACTTGATAGGCTACTGTGTACTCTCAAATAAATAAGAAGCTCAGTGCTCTCTTACCGCCTGAGTTTGGTGATCTGGGGCTGCTTCTCTCACCCCTGAAGGCCGATGGGAATGGGAAGACAAGCAGGAAATGGGGGCCAGGCTACTGATGATCAGTTGCAGTTTATTCCAAACTCATCTCTCTCTGCCTCCTTCCAGTCTCTTCCACTCCCGTGTTCTTCCTCCTCCTGTATTCCTCCTCCTTCTGCCCACTCTCACAGCCTTAGTTATATTCCAAAATCACGAGTGGATGGTGTAGCAATTACACATATGTGTGGTTATACGATCAACAGATGTAAAATCCTTCCCTCAGGGGAAGCTTCTATAGGACAAATTCTCATCCAGTAAGGTGAGTCGCCTAAGGACGAAATACCATCTAGGGGTGCATTTCTCCTTTCCTTAGTTCAATAACCATTTAAACATTCCTCATAATTCTACTTCTTAATAATATTAGTTGGGCTGGAGCAATAGCACAGCAGTAGGGAGTTTGTCTTGTGTGTAGCCAGCCCAGCCGAGCTGGGTTCGATTCCTTTGCTGCTCTTGGAGAGCCTAGCAAGCTACCAAGAGTATCTCGCCCGCACGGCAAAGCCTGGCAAGCTCCCCGTGACGTATTCGATATGCCAAGCACAGTAACAATAAGTCTCAAATTGGAGACGTTAATAGACCTGCTCGAGCAAATCGATGAATAACAGGAGGACAGTAACAGTGACAGTGAATAATATTAGTCATTTGGTATGGATATAGTAAGAGAAACATTTAGCTTAGAGGGTAGCTCTCCTGGAAACATCTCTTTCCAGATTCCAAACTGCAGTCCTCAAGCCAGATCAGTCCTTCCTAACCCCAGCAGGGCCCTTAACCAATTGTTTCTCTTCGGATCATGCCAGAATTTTTCCCTGACCATGCTCTTAACTTATAGATAAGTATTATGGCACTTGGCCTGCCCTGTTTCGATGCCAGAGTAGCTTACAGTTTGCCTTGGGTCCATGCAGTTCCTTCATCGGAACCCTGCTGTTGGGGTACTAGGAAGTAAGGGCAACTGAGGCTAAGTCAAATAAATATGATACATGTCCAGGAATAAATGTTATTCGAAGTCAATTAACTCTCAAGTTATAAAGAATAGCATTAACTGTCTTCCTGTGTCTATACAAAAAGGACATTGCTCTAAACTAAACTATGCGAAGGACATAAGAGAAAGAGAAAAGCAATATTTCACTTACAAATATGAAATTTGGAGTCGTTAGAAAAATCTGCCCTTACAAGTCATAATAGGGCCTGATTTTGGGATAATGATTTACAGATAGAGGAAGCAGAGCATAGAGGAGAGATTATAGATAAACACAGTGGAATGGGATTGCCTCTGGAGAACGGATGGGTGTAACTAAATAAACTTAAGCTCCCTGCAGCAGAGAAAAAAGGACAAACCAATGTTATCCTACGGTATATGTTAACAAAAAGCCTCATTTCTAACAGATTTCAGAATGAGTGCACCATCACAGAATTGGAAAGAAAGAAATACACTGTGTGGAAGTTTAGGTAGAACTCAGGAAAAAAAGAAGGAATATGCTAATGAGTTCATGGGGACTGGAGAACCTTTGGTTTTATACTGGCCTCCAGAGGGCGATGTTGCACAAACTAGAGAGTTGATCAACATCATCTGCTCAGTCTTGCATGCTCCTGTAGCTGAGTTCTTTACAGATAGGTAACAAGTCAGAAGGTGCCAGCCTCATCTCAGAAGCTTTCATATTTTTATCTAAGCAAGGACGTTTTCCAGCTCAACTTTTCTCTCACACTCTAGTTTCAAAGAGGTGCAGCAACATCTCGGATCAGGGGGAAATTATTCCGGGAAGAACCACAGGGTTTTCCCACTGCAACGCCATGCCGCTGTTTCTCGTCTCAAACCTGGGGATCTTATTTTTCCTGAGTGAGTACAATTTTAGCCTGGTCTAGAGTTCTTCAGTTTCTAGCTAGAAACACTCAGAGCAAAGTCTTCACTGCTTTCATGATGTAATATTGTTTTCGTAGGAGCTGTTGGAGCCCAGTCAGTGACCCAGCCAGATCTTCAAGCCTCAGTCACTGAAGGAGACTCCCTGGAGCTGAGGTGCAATTACTCATACTCTGCTGGAACTCCTTACCTCTACTGGTATGTCCAGTATCCCGGGCAAGGACTCGAAATTCTCCTTAGGTTCTTTTCAGGGGATCCCTTGGTTAAAGGCATCAAAGATTTTGAGGCTGAACTTAAGAAGACGGAATCTTCCTTCAACTTGAAAAAACGCATTGCTCACTGGAGTGACTCAGCCAAGTACTTCTGTGTCGTGAGTGACACAGTGCTTGAGACTGCAGGGGGAGTTGAGCACAAACCACTCATGGTAGTGTAGTTTTCAGAGAGACAAGATCTCTTCCTGTGGTATTTTCAAAGCTCGGTGGTTTTATTTATTTATTTAATTTTTGGTGTGTATTATGATAGATAATGAGACAAAGAGGAGCACTTTTGTATAATCAACTAATTTCATGTTTGTTTGTTTCTCTTCATGGTTATTGCTTGTTATTGGTTTGTTTATTTGTTTTCAATTTTATTTCTAAAATGAAATTTTGTTTCTTCCTAATTCATTCTGGATGGCTGCATGAGTCTAAGAATTTGTGAACTTCTTTATTTTCCATTTTTATTAGAATATATTTATAGTAATCTTATGATCATTTGGATTTCTGTTCTTTTTTTAAATTTTATTGAATCACCATGAGAAAGTTACAAGCTTTCATGTTTGGGTTACAATCACACAATGATCAAACACCCATCCCTCCACCAGTGCACATTCCCCACCATCAATCTCCTCAATATACCCTCCTTTCCTACCCTCCCCCTACCTCCATTGCAGACAACATTCCTCACAGTCTCCCCCTACTTTTGGACATTATGGTTTGCAATATGAACTCTGAGAGGTCACCATGTTTGGTTATCTACTTTCAGTACACCTCTCCCATCCCGACTGATTGCTCCAGCCATCATTTTCTTTGTGATCCCTTCTCTATTCCATCTGCCTTCTCCCTTCCGCTCATGAGACAGGCTTCCAGCTATAGGGCAATCCTCCTGGCCCTTTTATCTACTGTCCTTGGGTGTCAGCCTCATGTTATGTTATTCTATACTCCACTAATAAGTGCAGCACTTTGATGTCTGTCCCTCTCTTTCTGACTCATTACACTTAGCATGATACTCTCCAACTCTATCCACTTATAAGCAAATTTCATGATTTCATCTCTCCTAACAACTGCATAGTATTCCATTGTGTAGACAAACCAAAAGTGTCTTTAACCAGTCATCTGTTCTAGGGCATTTGGGTTGTTTCCAGATTTTGGCTATTGTGCACAGTGCTGCAATGAAAATATAGGTACAGATGTCATTTCTACTGTGATTTTTTTGCATCCCTGGGATATATTCCTAGAAGTGATATTGTGGGGTCATATGGAAGTTCAATTTCTAGTTTTTGAAGGACTGTCCATATTGTTTTCCAGAAAGGCTGGACCAGACTGCATTCCCACCAAAAGTGAAAGAGCATCCCTTTTCCCCCACATACACGCCAGCACTGGTTGCTTTTGTTCTTTTGAATGTGTGCCAGTCTCTGTGGTGTGAGATGATATCTCATTGTTGTTTTGATTTGTATCTTCCTGATGGCTAGTGATATGAAGCATTTTTTCATGTGCCTTTTGGTCATTTGTATTTCATTTTTGAGTAAAGTTCTGTTCATTTCTTCTCCCCATTTTTTGATGGGGTTGGAGGTTTTATTCTTGTACAATTCTACTAGTGTCTTGTATATCCTGGATATTAATCACTTATCAGATGAGTATTGGGTAAATATTCTTTCCCATTCTTGGGTTCTTTTTGTATTTTGGTCACTGTTTCTTTTGAAGTGCAGAAGCTTCTTAGTTTTATGTAGTTCCATTTGTTCATGTTTGCTTCCACTTGCATAGTTAGTGCCGTTTCATCCTTAAAGATACTTTTAGCTTCAATGTCATGGAGAGTTCTGCCTGCATTTTCCTCTATATACCTTATGGATTAATGTCTGCTATTGAGGTCTTTAATCCACTTTGACCTGATTTTTTGCCTGGCATTAGACAGAAGCCAGAGTTCATTTTTATTTGCAGGTAGCTATCCAGTTTTCCCAGCACCACTTGTTGAAGAGGCTGTCTTTATTTAAGTTCACATTTCTTGCTCCTTTGTCAAAGATTAGGTGGTCATATATTTGGGGGTCTGTGACAGAATATTCAGCTCTGTTCCATTGGTCTGCATGTCTGTTTCTAGCCCAATACCATGCTATTTTAGCGTGGTTATTCTATATCATAACATATCCTCTTTTGTTTCTTATTTTATTTCTCATAATTTTTCCCTCTCTTTTCTTTCATCATGCTATCTTTCAAACAAGGCAGAAAACAGAAACTCTGTAAAATAAAATAGTAAAGGAACAACAAATGGCCAAAGGCAACAGTAAATGGAGAGTTGCTCTACAGAACTGAGTTTACCTGGGGGTTTGGATGTTGGAGGGGTCTTTGGGACTTTGGTGGAGGGAAGAGGACATTCTGATGGTGGGAGTGGCATTGGAATGATGTATACTTGAAACTTTCATTGCACGATTATAAATTACAGTATTCCCACAAAATAAAAAAGTAATTAAATTTTAAAAAGGTCATTTTCATAAGATTTAATTTAGTTACCACAGGTGTAGTATAGGTTTACTCTTCTAGATAACTTTGTATTTTCATTCCTTTTTTGGGTAATTTGTAGAGCCTAATAAAGGAACTTTTTTTGTCATACCCCATGATGCTCAGGAGCTACCCCAGAAACTCGGGGTTCCTTCAGGTGGTGCTCAGGGGACCGAGTGCTGTCATAGGGCTATACCTCTGGCCCAGGGACTTTGATTTTATTATCACTGTCACTGTCACTGTCCTCCCGTTATTCATCTATTTGCTCGAGCTGGCCCAGTAACGTCTCCATTGTAAGACTTGTTACTGTGTTTGGCATATCAAATACGCCATGGGTAGCTTGCCAGGCTTTGCCGTGCAGGTGAGATACTCTCGATAGCTTGCTGGCTGTCTGAGAGGGGTGGAGGAATCGAAACTGGGTTGGCCGACCAGCCGGCCATGTGCAAGGCAAACGCCCTACTCACTGTGCTATTGCTCTAGCCCAAAGCCAGGAGTAAGCTCTGTTAATCGCCAGGTGTGGCCCAAAAACAATAAACCCAAAAAAGTGGGAGGAGGTGCTAAGAGAGAGAGCATAGCAGGGTGAGTGCTCACCCTGCTGTGGCCGGCCTGGGTTCAATCCCTAGAATCTCAAATAGCCCACCAAGTACCACCAGGAATGATCCCCGAGTGCATAGTCAGGAATAACTCCCTGAACAATGCCAAGTGTGGCCCAAAAGAACAATGAAGACTGGGGTAATGGGGGGCTGCAGCAGTATTACAGTAGGTAGAGCACTTGCCCTTGTGCATGGCCAACCTAGGCTCAGTCCCCAGCACCCAGTATTGTCCTTCAAGGCACCACAAGTGATCCTTGAATGCAGAGCCAGTAGTAAGCTCAGAGCACTGCTAGCTGTGGCCCAGAGAAACAAGGCTGGTGGACCAAGGCCATCTCCCTGGGGAGAGCCAGGTTTACGTAGGCAGGGGGCTCCCACTGACCCCTGGCCTACAAGGAGGCACGTCATGGGTCCCTCGCCGAGCTCAACCCCCCTTCCCCTGTCCCCTTTCCACAGTGGCGAGAGGAGTGCTTCTGGCAGACCAGCGAGAGCACCAACCAGTGGGTGTTCTGGTGGTCCATCCTGCAGACCCTCATCCTCGTGGCCATCGGCGTGTGGCAGATGTGACACCTCAAGAGCTTCTCTGAAGACAAGAAGCTGGTGTAGGCGCCACTGGCCTCTGGCCATCTCTCCCTTCAGCCACTCCAGGGAGGAAGGACCTCCTGGAAATGCTCGTTCTCCAGCCAGAGGTCTGGCTCCTTATTTTAGCTGTATAAATTTTTCTCTTCCCTTATAGACTAAACTAAAATCTCGTTCTCTTATGTATTCTTTTTTTCTCCCACTTTATTTAAACATCCTGGTTTATGAAGTTGTTTGTGATGATTTATTATCATTTGATCACTTGACATCCATTACTCATTGATTTGATCGAGTGGGCGCCAGTAACATCTCCATTCATCCCTGTCACTTGCTAGTGTAGCCCAATTGTGTCTGCTCATTCTAGGAATACGAACAGCCTCAAACCGATCATTCAGGGTCTTGATGAAGAAGTCTGACCATCACATAGGTGGGCAGCCATGCAATCTTTTGACGTTTCGTGGAATCCAGTCGGTAACAGCTCTAGTCCAGCGGTCATCTCCAGATCTCATTATGTGTCCAGCCAAACTGATTTCGATGCCTTGGCAAACAAGACAGCGTCCCTGATTCTTGATCATCGACAGAGGTCAGAACTCCAGATTCTTTCTCTCATTGGAGTGAAGCGTGATATTCCAAGCATAGCTCTTTCAATTCCTCTTTGGGAGACACAAATAGTGTTCTCATCCTGTTTTCATAGGGCCCAGGTCTCTGAGGCATATGTTAATGCAGGAAGAATAGTGGAATCGAAGAGATGTTCCCGGAGCCGGAGGTTCTTTGTCTTCTTACCTATTTCCTCGATGCTCTTGAAGGTGTTCCAAGCTGCTCTCTTCTTCCTGCACAACTCAGGTGCCAGGTCATTCGTCATGTTGACTTCTCGACCTAGGTACACATAACTGTTGCATTCAGAGGTGGTCGTGCCATTGAGAGAGAATGGAGTGTCAGAAACCAGACCATTTCTCATAAACATTGTTTTTGTGAGATTCAGCTGTAGTCCAACCTTTCCACACTCATAGTCAAAGTCGGTCAGCATTTGTGCTGCTTGGCTAATGTTTGGTGTTATAAGAATGATTCATCAGCAAAGCGGAGGTGGTATAGTTGTCCACTGTCTATCTTCACTCCCATTACTTCCCATTCCAGTTATTGTATGACATTCTCGAAGGTGGCACTGGAGTTTTGGTGAAATGGTATCACCCTGCTGAACCCCTCTCTTGACATCAATGGTCACCTCCCTAGAGAATGGTGAGATCCTGGTAGCGAATCCGTAATACAGATCACAGAGGATCCTGATGTATTGAGTTTGAACTCCCTGTTTGGCTGGGGCTTTGATGACTGCTTCAGTCTCAACAGGCCTTATTTAAATCAAAGGCCTTCTTTAAATCAACGAACGTTAGACAGAGCGGCATCTTGAACTCCCAAGAAACCTCAATGAGCTTGCTTTATCATGTGAATATGGTCGATTGTGTTGAAACCTTTTCGGAAACTGGCTTGCTCGCATGGTTGTCCTTTATCTAGTGTTCTGCCAATCCTATTCAGGATGACTCGAGTGAACAGCTTGTAGATGGCAGACAACAGGCAGATTGGGCGATAGTTGCCGATGTCGTGGATGTCTCCCTTCGTGTACAGTAGTACAGTCTTGCTGGTTTTCCACTGGGACAGAAGCTTGCATTCAGACAGGTAGCTTGTGAAGAGCTGATACAGTGTATTGATGAGTACCGACAGCAGATTTTTCAGGTGTTCGGGTCTGACCTTGTCTGGGCCTGGTGCTGTTCCCTTCTTTACCAATAAAATGGCGTGTCAGATTTCAGAAGGGAGAACTTTGGGAAGGACATATCCATCCTGCAGAATTTGCTATGTGGGCAGGTGGACATGGCTATCGAAGCAATCTGAGTAGAAGTCATGGATGATCTTCTCCATTGCCCTTCTCGAAGGCGTGATAGATCCATCAGGACGTTGGAGGGCAGTCATGTAGTTGGCGAAGGACAGGTGGGCGTTGCAAATGCTTTTCCCAGCTTCTGCCGCATCTGCCAGCACTGCTGCTCTTCTCTCTTTGAGGTCTTCCTTGATTGCTTCTCTGCACTGTTTTTGCGAGCTTAGGCATAGTTTTGTTTCCAGGTATTCTCCTTGAGTCAAGATATTACCCTAGAAATGGCAAAGGGCAGTACCAAAAGGGGCGCATCTCCACATAATTTGTTATTTGCTGTGGTTAATATTTGATCCTCTGTGACAGGCAGTTTGCTTTGGCTCAGGTCTCTTCTTCCTCCCTGGGAGATTGTATTAATTGAACTACCTGCTGCCCCTTTTGTTACACTCACTGCAGTGATTCAGTGGAACATTGATTTCCCCAGGGATACTCACAATTCCCAGTGCTCCTGTTAAGCCTCTCCTTTGTGCCACACTTTCCCCTGTATTGTAACCCACTCTAGCAGTTTCCTCTTTTCTATATTAAGTCTATTTAACTTTGAATGAAGATTGTTAGTTTTGGTCTGGTGATCTGGCTGCAATATTTACCCTGTCTATTTGCTGGGAGATACTACTAGTTCCAAAATCACCAGGGTTCCTGGTCACCTCTGGACAGTGACAAATGCTCGGGTAGGTGTTGGGCAGCTGTTATCCCCAGGCGCCTAGAAATGTTGAGCACTGGATCTGGGCGGAAACCTGTTTGTGTCACTTATGTAGGCAGGTAGTTAGGGAAAGGCCTTGGACAATGAAACAGGCAGGGAAACTTTTGGGAGGAAGATTCCAAGATTTATCCACTTTGTGGATACAGATAAGACCTTGAGCAGTGTACCCTGAGAAGATTGGATCCTTCCCCTTGAAGGAAATTCCTCAAATTCCCTCGGACCTCTCCCTCAAACTGATTAACTTTACTGATTCGGAACAAAGAAGACCTTCACCACTCCCAACCTCCCTGGTAACCTCCTCAGCAATGGACTTTTACCTAGGAAGAAGCCACACATGGGGGCAGGTTGGAGAAACCCTATAAAGGCCACCTTGAACAGAAGAAGGGGGCGCATATACTGCCTGAGCCCTTGCGCTGTTGCACCCACATGGCCAAGCACATTCAGTGCCTGAGCACATGTGTCGCCTGCATTTCCCCTCTTGAGATGTGTACTTTCCTGCTTTCGTATCTAATGCTAGGATGTGTGTAGGGGCTCTCTCTCTGCCCTTGGAGAAGCTCGTGTTCTCTCTTGAGTATGTTACTCTCTCTCTCTGTCTCTCTCTCCCCCTCTCTCTCTCCCCCTCCACACCTTAAAAAATCCTCCACATAGGGATGGGTACTTGATCATTGTATAACTGAAACCCAAGCACAAAAATTTGTAAGTCTATAATTGTACCTCATAGTGTTTCAATAAAAATAAATAAATAAATAAATAAAAAACCCTCCAAATAAAATCTATTTATTCATTGCTTTTTTTCTCCTGAAATTCTTTTCTGTGAGGTGAGACAAGAACCCAGTAACCCTGGGTCCCGGGTGGCAGAGGCGTATTGGGAGAAAGTGACTGTCTTTCTCCTCCCCATTTCACCTGAGCCACCCGGGGGGCCCACGACATCAGTCCTAAATGAAGATTTTTGATTTAGTGTTTTCTTCCTGTTATTAGACAGACTTTTATGGTAAGGCCTGTAGTCTTATCTCACTAACAAGATCTATACGTTCTCAACTGCTGCTGCCCAAGTAGTTTGCTGCTTTTATCTTGAATTCAGTTCTTAATTTCTTTGGGGCTTGTTCCATCAACATTCGCTGAGGAGTGAGGAAACAATATCAAACAGGTTACTCAGACTATGCCCCCAGTCCAGAAACCTCCTTCAAATCTTCTTTCATCATACTCAGAATTACTCAGGAATTATTACAAATATCTGAGCAGAAGTTTTGGCTAGAGTTCCAGTTTTATGTGGCTGTTTTGTTCCATTTAACTTTCAGCTAGCTTCAGTTTTCATTTAGCCTCTGAATTTACATTACTGTTAATAGTAATATTCCAGGCATAACATGCTTGAACACTACCAGAATGTCAGTGTCCTTCCATTAGTGTCTCTAGGTCCCCTGCAGACTCTCCCAACTCCCTTAGCAAACTCAGTTCTGTAGCCTGACTCTGACAGTTGTCAGAGTTGTCCATTTTGTATTTCTTTAACTACTGTATTTCTTTTTAATTTCCACATATGAGAGAGTGTAAGGGCTAAACTGATGCCATGACAGGCAGCAGAAATAAGAAAAGTCAAGTAGGCCTCAGGTGCAGTTCCTGGTACTGAAACAGTCTCCTTTCCCAGCAATGAAACAATGTGTAACTAGCCTATCTGAACCCACCTGGAAAGTTCCTGGGCCCAATAGACAGGCTCACTCAATCACTATGCCTCAGTTAAAATGCCCCAGAAGTTATCTTTTGTTAACTGTAAGGAATGAGTAGCATAACCATAAACTGTTACTGGAAATTATTGTTTAACTATTGCCTGACCACTGTTGCCTTAGAAACTTGCCAAAACACCTTTGTTTAGTAACTAAGTAAGGTTTTTTCTGAAACAATAAGGCATGAACTGCTTACATAATCAAAACCTAGACAAACTGCTTGCAGTGGAAAGGTCAGGGTCTCTGTCAAGAGACCACTCTGTGGGTGAGATAGTTGACCCCAGTTAACTGGAATAAAGCTCCTTCTGCTTTTGCATTATTGTGTTTGTGTCTCTGTCCATCTTGCCACTTGGGAACCCATAGTCCTGGGCTTAACAAGAGGTCATTCTATATTTGTCTCTTTCCCTTGACTCACTTTACTTAGCATGAGATCTAGTGGTTCATTGTGCATATAGATCATATAGATACCACAACTTCTTTATGAATGCATCTATTTTTGGGCTCTTGGGTTCTTTATATATCTTGGTTAATCTTCGTGAACAGCACTGCAGTGAACATAGGAGTGCCAATAAATTTTTTTAAATAATTTATTTATTTATTGAATCACTGTGGGAAAAGTTACAAAGCTTTCAGGTTTAGGTCTCAGTCATGCAAATATCAAACACCTTTCCCTTTACCAATACTTATTTTTTACCACGAAGAACCCCAATAAAACCCCACCCCCCACCCCTCCCAATGCCTGCGAGGCAAATGAGTTCTAGTTGACACTTTATCTGCTTTGATTAGATTCATTGTTTCAATAAAAGATGCACCACTATTATTTAGAGTTTACCCCCTCCCCCCAAATCAGACATGCTGAGAAAGCATTGTGAAGTGATTCGCTTTCTACAACTGGGTTCAAGAATTAAATGTTGGTTTTGGATTTCTGCTATTTTGCTAATTAACCCTGGAAGTATTTCTACTGAGAGTCAGATAATTAAGAGATTGGTTTCTGTGCTCTGGAGTTGTGGCCGTGCTGAAGAGCTGCTCATGGGGGACAATTGGCGGCCTCGGTAGGGCGTGAAGGACGGACCGGAACACCCCCCTTCCCATGAGGTTTTTGTCGCCCCCGCACCCCCGGCTCATACCTGATGTCCACAAGGCTCCCATGCAGCCACCATCTTTCTTTCCAGAGAGGAGAGGGAGAATGGGGCAACACCCTTTCCCCTCCGGGCAGACATGATGGCCTGGATTAACGCATAGTCCGTTCACTTTTCCGCTCCAAGCTGCTGGGTTCTGCATTAAGTCCATGTGCTTCTGGGGCTGTGGCTGTGCTCCAAACTTAACTCTGATTTTCAGGGAGAAACGTTGGGTGATTTACTTCCCATTGATCATTTTGTATATACAGAGATGTCGCATGCCCGCATAAGCGGCTGCACGGTTTGGAGGAAAAGTCCTAGTTCCCGCATACTCGAGCTATGCTTGTGGAGGCTTCTGGTCACCGGGGTTCCATCTGGGGGAGGAGGCCAATAAATTTTTAATTAGTGTTTTGAACTCTTTTGGTAGATGCCAGAAAGGAACCAATATTGGCGGGGCAGGGAGGATTGGAGGAAAAGGAGCTCTAGTTGTTGGTGGTGAAATGTCTTCACCCTCTATGGAAGACAATATGGAGATGTTTAAAAATTGAGAGTTGAAATTTCACATAACCCATCAACTCTGATGGGTTTTTTTTTTTTTTTTGCTTTTTGGGTCACACCTGGCGATGCACAGGGGTTACTCCTGACTTTGCACTCAGGAATTACTCCTGGAGGTGCTCAGGGGACCATATGGGATTCTGGGAATCAAACCCAGGTCAGCCACATGCAAAGCAAATGTCCTACCTGCTGTACTGCCACTTCAAACGCCAACAACAAAATTCTTGTGTAATTCATTGCACATTCATTTAAAAGAATTTTTTGTCAGTTTACTAAGTTGTATTTAAGATGTATTTAGGGATTACAGTTTTAAGAAAGCCTTAAAACTTCCACAACAATAGAATACAGCATAGTTGTCATGTGGATAAGAAATTCATTGGCATATTTCCCTGTGTATTGTCAAGTGGACATCCCCCTTATCTCATTCTTTTTTTTTTGCTCAACATTAAGCGTATTTTGTATAATTAGTTAATACGATTTTATTTAAGTCATCCTGTTATGACTCCTTTTGTCACTCCACTTTATGGAGCTTGATTTTCATCTTAATTCAATTTAGGATGGCCCACCAACCATGCTGCTCAATCTAGTTAGTACTGTCAGCTCATGTAATAGTTTCTGTTCAGCTTCTCTGATCTTCTTAAGTCCCACCTCCTTTTCTTTTAATTGAATCACCATGAGATACATTTAGAAAGATTTCATGTTTGAGTTTCAGTCTTAGAATAATCTAATACCCATCGCTCCACCAGTGCACATTCCACCAATGTCCCCACTATGCCCCCCGCCCCCCTTTCCAATATTCCCCCTTCCTCTATGGAAGACAATTTCCCTCATACTCTCTCTTTACTTTTGGACATTGTGGTTCACAATATAGATACTGAGAGGCTATTATGTTTGGTCCTTTATCTACTTTCAGCAGACATCTCCCATCCCGAGTGATTCCTCCAGCCATCATTGTCTAATTGATCTATTCCAGCTGTCTTCTCCCCCAGCTCATGAGACAGGCTTCAAAGTATGGGGCAATATTCCTGGCCCTTCTGTCTACTGTCCTTGGATGTCAGTCTCATATTATGTTATTTTACATTCCACAAATGAGTGCAGTCCATCTATATCTGTCCCTCTCTTTCTGACCCATTTCACTTAGTGTTATACTCTCAATGTCCATCCACTTATAAGCAAATTTCATGACATCATCTCTCCTAACGGTTGCATAGTATTCCATGTGTATATGTACCACAGTTTCTTTAACCAGTCATATGTTATTGGACACCCAGGTTGTTTCCAGATTTTGGGTATTGTAAACAGTGCTGCAATGAACATACAGGTGCAGATGTCATTCCTACTGTGCTTTTTTGCACCCTCGGGATATACTCCCAGAAGTGGTATTGTGGGGGTCATATGAAAGCTTGTTTCTAGTTTTTGAAAATATGCCCATATTGTTTTCAACAAGCAATATGGACCAGTCTGCATTCCCATCAACAGTGAAAGAGAGTCCTTTTTTCCCCACATCCATGCTGACACTGGTTGTTTTTGTTGTTTTGAATGTGTGCCAGTCTCTGTGGTGTGAGATGATATATCGTTGTTGTTTTGATTTGCATTTCCCTGATTATTAGCGATGTTGAGCATTTTTTCATGTGCCATTTGACCACTTGTATTTTTTTTTGAGGAAGCTTCTGTTTATTTCTTCTCCCAAATTATTTTATGGGATTGGCGGTTTTTTATTGTACAATTCTACTACTGTCTTGTTTATCCTGGATATTAATCCCATAAGGTCCCTTTTAATACAGTCACCCAAATTTGAGGAGATACCCAAATTACATTTTCTATATCCCTTCCCTTTATCATCTTTCTATAATGCTGAAGTCAAGAAATGTTTTTGCAAAATTAGGAAGATGGTAGAGGAGAATTCATTATTCCTCTCTAGGGGCTGTTTGTAGGCGACTGAGAGAATCATCAGTGTCTTGGTTTGACTTCTTGGGTTATTTTGAGAATCAACCACTTTGATGTTGCAGGAAACTGCACTTATTATATTTAAAATTTATTGTAACCAATCTTGCATATCTTTGCTTTCATTATCTGTATTTCTTAAAACACATATTAAATTTATTTCTAATTAAAATTTCTTGATTTTTAAAACTTATTAATAGATACATATAACAGGTATTTAATTTTTCCTTTTGCTTTTATTAAATTGATTCTTACAATGGGCATCTTACTTATGAAGGAATTTGGTACTTCATGCAGCAGCAATTTCTTAACCAAAGGCCATTCACTTACTAATTCATGTTCTAAAAGTGGGAAAACCCTAGATATACTACAAAGATTAAAAACAATTCTTAGTCTCTGCCACCTAAGAACATGTAATAGTGACCAGAATATGTTGTGATATTCCTTAATTTTATCTTAAAACTTGCTTATAACTTCAGAGGATCACATGGAGGATAAAAATAACTAAAGAAGTAAAAGTAAATTTAAATTCCTTTCAGAAATGGCATGGAGCTTCCTGTCAAGAAAAGACTAGACTAATGAAAACCATTCTTAAAATATATGAAGCTTCGTCTTGACAGCTAATAAGTTCCATGAAAATAATGCCAGAGGTGAATGGCTGACTTTTGAGAGAACAGTTGAGTATCTTGTCCACTAGGGGGTGCCTTTTCCTAACACTCACATTTCCTTCTTAAGTTCTGAGCATATAAGCTCATGTTCATTCTTTCATTCTGACTTCAATTTTTCCTCACACCTACCAACAACAGCAAAGACTCCTAAAATGAACTCTCCTACAGGATCAGTGATTGTGTTATTCTTAATGTTTGGTAAGTAAAATGGCACATATTTTTCATTATATTGGTGTCATCTTTAACCATCAATATAATTTTCCATAGGTGGGTTAAAAGCCCAGAGATCACACTAAGGCCAACAACTGTCATTGTTCTTTTCATTTTCTTTCAGGAAGAAGCAGTGGAGACTCAGTGACTCAGACAAAAGGCCAAATGACCCTCTCAGAAGGGGCTCCCCTGACTGTGAACTGCTCCTATGAAACCACACAGTACCCGGCTCTTTTCTGGTATGTCCAGTATCCTGGAGAAAGTCTACAGGTTCTTCTGAAAGCCATGAAGGCCACTGAGAAGGGGAGAGGGAAAGGTTTTGAAGCCACATACGATTCAGAAACCACCTCCTTCCACTTGAAGAAAGCGGCAGTGGAAGAGTCAGACTCAGCTGTGTACTACTGTGTTTTGAGTGGCACAGTGACAGGACCCGCAGAGATAGCTGAGCATAAACCCTGAACAGGAACAGGTACCTGAATACTGACGCTCTGACTTGATTCCACTCTGGTTTAGGAATCAGTCACTTGCAAACAGAAGCAAAAACAAAAAAAAAAAAATGGAATGCACCATCACAGAACTGGGAAGAAAGAACACACTCTGTGATAATGTTGATAGATGAAAGAATAAAGAAGGGATATGCTAATAAGTTGACGGGACTTGGAGAACCTTTGGTTTTATACTGGCCTCCAGAGGGCGATGTCCCACAAACTAGAGAGTTTGTTGATCAACAAAATCTGCTTAGTCTTACAATCCCCCACAGCTGAGTTCTTTGCAGACAGGTGACAAGTCAGAAGGTGCCAGCCTCATCTCAGAAGCTTTCATATTTTTATCTAAGCAAGGAAGGTTTCCAGCTTAACTTTTATCTCACACTCTAGTTTCAAAGAGGTGCAGCTGGAGCGATAGCACAGCGGGTAGGGCGCTCGCCTTACAAGCGGCCAACATGGCCGACCCGAGTTCGATTCCTCCGCCCCTCTCGGAGAGCCCGGCAAGCTACCGAGAGTATTCGATATGCCAGACACAGTAACAACAAAGTCTCCAATGGAGACGTTACTGGGCCCGCTCGAGCAAATCGACGATCAACGGGAGGGCCTTTACCTTTATCTCGGATCAGGGGGAAATTATTCAGGGAAGAACCACAGGGTTTTCTCACTGCAACGCCATGCCGCTGTTTCTCGTCTCAAACCTGGGGATCCTATTTTTCCTGAATGAGTACAATTTTAGCCTGGTCTAGAGTTCTTCAGCTTCTAGCTAGAAACACTCAGAGCAAAGTCTTCACTGCTTTTATGATATAACATTGGTTTTGTAGGAGCTGTTGGAGCCCAGTCAGTGACCCAGGCAGATCTTCAAGCAACGGTCTCTGAAGGAGCATCCCTGGAGCTGAGGTGCAATTACTCATACTCGGCTGGAACTCCTTACCTCTTCTGGTATGTCCAGTATCCTGGCCAAGGACTCCAACTTCTCCTTAGGTTCTTCTCAGGGGATCCCTTGGTTAAAGGCATCAAAGATTTTGAGGCTGAACTTAAAAAGACGGAATCTTCCTTCAACTTGAAAAAATGCATTGCTCACTGGAGTGATTCAGCCAAGTACTTCTGTGTCATGAGTGACACAGTGCTTGAGACTGCAGGGGGAGCTGAGCACAAGCTCTGTGAAACACTATGGAGGGAAAACGCGACCAAGAGATTTGGGATTTGCGCACTGTTACTGTCACTGTCCTCCCGTTGTTCATCAATTTGCTCGAGTGAGCCCAGTAACATTGTGAGACTTGTTACTGTGTTTTGGCACATAGAATACATCACAGGTAGCTTTCCAGGCTTTGCTGTGAGGGCGTGATACTCTCAGTCCCTTGCCGGGCACTCCAAGAGGGGTGAAGGAATTGAACTAGGGTCGGCCATGTTGGCTGCGTGCAAGGCAAATGCCCTAGTCGCTGTTGCTATTGCTCCAGCCCGGTATTTGGGCATTTTTCTCATTACACAGTTTAATGACATGGTTAGGACACTGTCTGGGAGATGTTTCACTTTTTTTTAATTCATCAAATACCATGAGGTACAGTTGTAGACTTACATACTTTCGTGCTTGGGTTTCAGTTATACAATGACTGAGTACCCATCCCTCCACCAGTACCCATTCTCCACCACCAATGATCCCAGTAGCCGCCCCACCCCCATCCCCTCCCACCCCGCCCCTCCTCTGTGGCAGGGCATTCCCTTTTGCTCTCTCTTTCCTTTAGGGTGTTGTGGTTTGCAATAGAGGTATTGAGTGACCATCATGTTCGGTCTATAGTCTACTTTCAGTACACATCTTGCATTCTGAGCAAATCTTCCAGACACCCTTTACTTGGTGTTCCCTTCTTTTTCTGAGCTGCTTTTTCCCCCAGCATGTGCCGGCTTCCAAACCATGGAGCAGATCTCCTGGTACTTATCTCAACTATTCTTGGGTGTTCAACTCCCATTCTGTTACTTTATATTCCCCAGATGAGTGCAGTCTTTCTATGTCTGTCCCTCTCTTTCTGGATCATTTCACTTAGCATGATACTTTCCATGTAGAACCACTTGTATGTAAATCTCATGACTTCATCTTTTCTAACAGCTGCATAGTTTTGCACTTTGTAGATGTACCAAAGTTTCTTTAACCAGTCATCTGTTCTTGGGCAATCAGGTTTTTTCCAGATTCTGGCTATTGTGAACAGTGCAGCAATGAACATGCAGATGTCATTTCGACTGTACTTTTTTGCCTCTCTAGCATATATTCCCAGGAGTGGTATTTCTGGGTCAAATGGGTGCTCAATTTCTAATTTTTGGAGATTCGTCCATACTGTTTTCCAAAATGACTGAATCAGTTGGCATTCCCACCAGCAGTGAAGGAGGGTCCCTTTCTCCCCACATCCATGCAAACACTGGTTGCTTTTGTTCATTTGAATGTGGGCCAGTCTCTGTGGTGTGAGATGATCTCTCATTGTTGTTTTGATCTGCATCTCCCTGATGATTAGTGATGTAGAGAATTTTCTCATATGCCTTTTAGCCATTCGTATTTCTTCTTTGAGAAAGTTTCTGTTCATTTCATGACCCCATTTTTTGATGGGGTTTGATGTTTTCTTCTTGTGGAGTTCAACTAGTGCTTTGTATATCCTTGATATCAAACCCTTATCAGATGGTTATTGGGTGAATATCCTTTCCCATTCTGTAGACTGTCTTTGTACTTTGGTCACTGTTTCTTTTGAGGTGAAGAAGCTTCTTAGTTTTAGATAGTCCCATTTGTTCATCTCTGTTTTCACTTGCTTGGCCAGTGGTGTATCGACTTTGAAGATAGCATTAGCTTCAATGTCGTGGAGGCTTTGCCAACCTTGTCTTCAATGTACCTTATGGATTCCGGTCTGATGTTGAGGTGTTTAATCCATTTTCATCTTACTTTAGTACATGGTGTTAGGTGGAGATCTGAGCCCATTTTTTTCCATGTAACTGTCCAGTTTTCCCAGCACAATTTGTTAAAGAGGCTTTCCTTGCTCCACTTCACATTTCTTGCTCCCTTGTCAAAGATTAGCTGATCATATATTTGGGGGGATGGGGGTTGTTCCCTGTTCCATTGGTCTGCGGCTCTGCCTTTGTTCCAGTACTATGCCATTTTAATTATTACTGCTTTGTAGTAGAGTTTGAGGTTGGGAGTTTGATTCCTCCCATTTTCTTTTTCCCAAGAATTGCTTTAGCTATTCGTGGGGGATTATTGTTCCGTATGAATTTCAGGAGTGTTTGCTCCATTTCTTTGAAGAATGTCATGGGAATCCTTATAGGGATCACATTGAATTTGTACAATGCTTTGGGGACTATTGCGGTTTTGACAATGTTAATTCTTCCAATCCATGAGCAGGGGATATCTTTCCATTTCCTCGTTCCTCTTTTATTTTCTAAAGGAGCATTTTGTAGTTTTCTTTGTACAAGTCCTTTACTTCCTTAGTTAAGCTGATTCCTAGGTAGTTGATTTTCTGAGGCACGATTGTGAATAGGATTGGATTTTTCATGTCACTTTCCTCTCTCTCATTATTTGCGTATAGGAAAGCCATGGGCTTTTGGGTATTGATTTTATAGCCTGCAACTTTACTATACAAGTCTATTGTTTCTAGGAGTTTCTTGGTAGAGGTTTTATGATTCAGAAACCACGTCCTTCCACTTGACGAAAGCAGCAGTGCAAGAGTCAAACTCAGCTGTGTACTACTGTGCTTCGAGTACACACTGACAGGACACAAAGCAGGAGCTGAGCACAAACCCTGAGCAGATCAGGCACCTGGATACTGATGGCCTGATCTTATCCCACTCTGGTTTAGGAATCAGTTACTTGTCTATAACTGTTAGCACTTGTCTCTCCCCAATCTCAGGCACTATTCTTGTTGGCTAACTTTCAGGACACAGTGGAAAAACAATTAAACCTGCCTCAACAATAATTTAATGGTAGAATGAAAACGGTCTCACTCTAATTCCCTCAGCACACATGACATTTGTGATTTGATAAGTGTAAGACTTAGTCCAGGCATGTGAGTTTGTAGCAGAGCATGTTTCCCATGTGTGAGGCCCTAGGGTCCATCTTAGCACCCAACCCACCCCCCAATAAAAACAATAAAATATCAATATGAATGAAATTGTCTGCAAGTTCATTCTTACATAAAATTCTAGAGTGCCTGAAGTTCTGGGTAAAAAAATTTCTACCTTTAGAAATGCAAGGAACTAGGATATCTAGAGACCCATCTGATACAGATGAGTTTGTAAAAGTGTAATACTTTCTAAGAAGCTGGGCCCAGAACAGGCAATTTCTAGGGAAGCTTCAGCCAAAAAATTATACTGTTAGAGGATAAAAAAATATAAATAAGGAAGAGAGAGTCCTACATCTAACCATAACAGAAATAAAAGAAGACAGAACATTTATTCTATGCCTTTGGGGGGGGGTGGGAAAAAAATGACATGTCAGCTATAGACTTGGTGCTTTTCATGCACAATAAAGCAAAGTTGTTCTATGCAATTACAGTAGTGTCTGCATCATAATAAAACATCCTGGGGCTGGAGCATTTGCCTTGAAAGCGGCCAAGCTGGGTTTGATTCCCTGCATCCCATATGGTCCCCTGAGCACTGCCAGAATTAATTCCTGAGTGCAGAGCCAGGAGTAGCCCCTGTGCATTGCCAGGTGTGACCCAAAAAGCAATAAATAAATAAAAAAGAAAAGAAAAAAGACAACAAAATATTCTAAGACATTTGTTAAATAAATGAATAAGTGAGCAGGAAAACCTCTGGCTACTACCATAAAAAGGTTACCAGTTTTTTATTAAACAAATTTATTTAACAATGAGCTTTGTGTTAACTCTGAGAGTGCCAGATCATAAAAAAGTGACAGTACATAGAACTGACAAGCATCCTGTCCTCATATCCTAATAGAGATATCTCATTACAACTATTGTAAGTCTTTAAGATGCATCCAGTAATATAAGGTAAAGGTAAAGGCCCTCCCGTTGATCATCGATTTGCTCGAGCGGGCCCAGTAACGTCTCCATTGGAGACTTTGTTGTTACTGTGTCTGGCATATCGAATACATCACGGGGAGCTTGCCAGGCTCTGCCGTGCGGGCGAGATACTCTCGGTAGCTTGCCGGGCTCTCCGAGATGGTCGGAGGAATTGAACTCGGGTCGGCCATGTTGGCTGCGTGCAAGGCAAACGCCCTACCGCTGTGCTATCACTCCAGCCCATATAATTCTCTAAAATACAATGATTAGTTCTCTTCCCATTGCTTATGAGGAAGATACTGAGACACAAAATATTTATGTCATTAACCCATAGTCATATAGATAGGTAGTAACAGGGTCGGGAGTCAAATTACACATCTTAGTATTAATTTAGAGTATTTTGAATATATATTTATATACCATATTTCCAGTAAAGGAGACTGAGCAAGAAGCTAATTGGAGGTTTTTAGCAACAGTAGACCTGATTCTGAGATGCTCTTATTGGCTTTACTACTCAGACATACAGAAACAAATGTTTAAAGGAGAACCAAACATGGTCTCTGATAAACTGGAGAGTAAAACTGAGTCTCTTGTTCATGTGTCAGGAAAAGATATTGGACAGAGGAGCTAAACTTGGAGCTAGCCCTGGGCAACGCGCATGATAGCTGGAGAGGCATTTGTCAGCTTCATTTCTATTGTCAGGGTAGAGAGTGAAGTGCTGGTCCAGCGACAGTTTAACGAATTGAGAGGTAAGGTGAGGATCAAAGAAGCTATATACAAGTGCTTGTGAGGGCTGAGTTCTCAGGGAACAGCAGCATTGGTCTTTATTTCAGACAGCCTTTTATACATCTCTATCAGGAACTTGGCATGTAAAATCATCCATTGTATTTGCAAAAAACATATTCCCAAAATCATACATTTCTTTGATCATAACAAGCATAGGAAGCATAATATAATGAAAACAATGTTACTTAGATCAGGGCTGGAGCGATAGCACAGTGGTAGGGCGTTTGCCTTGCACGCAGCCAACATGGCCGACCCGAGTTTGATTCCTCCGCCCCTTTCGGAGAGCCCGGCAAACTACCAAGAGTATCTTGCCCACACGGCAAAGCCTGGCAAACTACCCGTGACCTATTCGATATGCCAAACACAGTAACAACAAAGTCTCCAATGGAGACGTTACTGGGCCTGCTCGAGCAAATCGACAAACAACGGGAGGGCCTTTACCTTTTACTTAGACCAGTCAAAGTAGAAATAATAACAAAGTATACTGAAGAAACACTCTGATCCTTCCTGTGTACTTTTTATGATTTACCAAAGGTGTAATTTCCTGCATATGCCACAAAATCACAATAGGGTAAGGGTAAGGGTAAGGTCCTCCCGTTGTTCATTGATTTTCTCCAGCGGGCCCAGTAATGTCTCCATTGGAGACTTTGTTGTTACTGTGTTTGGCATATCGAATACGTCACGGGGAGCTTGCCAGGTTTTGCCGTGCAGGCAAGATACTCTCGGTAGCTTGCCGGGCTCTCTGACAGGGGCAGAGGAATCGAACTCAGGTCGGCCATGTTGGCTGCATGCAAGGCAGACGCCCTACCCGCTGCGCTATCTCTCCAGTCCACAAAATCACAATATATCCGTTTTTCATTCGCTTCTTTTGCAAACTGAGGATGGTGAAGTATTTATCTATAGGCTTGGGTTGGCAACTTAATGACTACTCCACATACTGGGGTGGCAGGACAGAGAACTATGCCAAGTAACCTGACCCTCTGAGTGAGGCAGCTCCCAGGTCTATGTCCACTTAAGGACCCTGCATAAGCAGGCAGCTCCCCGCAGTGAAGAGGTTAGTACAAGAAAGTACAGGGGATAAAATTTCCTTCGGATTTAGAACATTCCAAGAGGAAGAATGAAGAAAACAGGTTTCTATTTTAAGTTTTTAGTTTTTCTGGAATTGAATATGCCAAACACAGTAACAAGAAGTCTCATGATGGAGACGTTACTGGGCCCACTCGAGCAAATCGATGAACAATGGGAGGACCATGACCGAGCTGGGAGTAGAAGGAAAACAAGCTGACAACCATAAATAATGGACATGTAATCTCTTTGATATGGAGTTTTCCTTTTTAAAATTTGAAATTCAAGTTCAATAAACAGCACATATCTAAGGTTTATAATTTGATCTAGTCCCTCACCCTCTTTCTCCTTCCTTTTCTTGTTGCTGATGCTGTTCTTGATGATGATGATGACTTGTACCAGGTGGCACATCTATTTGTGGAGCACTTGGATGCAGATCAAGGGATCACACTGATAACAAAATTAAACGTGTGGCTGCACTGATGAAAGACAAGTGAGTCACATACCACTGAGTCACATTCCTGGTCTCATCTTGATCACTTTTAAGTCATATATGGACCTGCAAAACTATCCTCACAATCAAAGTGATGGGCATTTCAATCACCCCTAAAAATTTTATTTTACCTTTTTCTTCCAGTGAATCCTTTCTCTTATCAGACCTCATAAAATCACCTTCTATCTTTTGCTATCGGCTATTTTTCATGTATTTAAGATATATTTAGTATAGCATTCTATTCTGTCTTGTTGGGGTTTTTTGTTTTTTGGGTCACACTCGGCGACGTACAGAGGTTACTCCTGGATCATGCACTCAGGAATTACTCCTGGTGGTGCTTGGGGAACCATGTGGGATGCTGGGAATCGAACCAGGGTCGGCTGTGTGCAAGGCAAATGCCCTACCTGCTGTGCTATCACTCCAGCCCCTCTATCTTGTTGTTAATACTCTGATTTGTTTATGTGTAAATTCCTCTGACTTCTTCCTGCTTAGGGTTTGTTGCAAGTCTTAAATCTGAAGTCTGGCAAGTTTTTGTTATTATTTTCTTGTATGTTCTTTTGCTTCATCATTCTCCCTTCCAGGACTTGAGTTATATGTAATTTGGACGTTTACATTTGCCTGCACATGTGTGCGTGCCTGCATGCGTGCATGCATGTGTGTGTGCGTGTGTGTGTGTGTGTGTGAGTGTGTTGCTGAGCATGAAACCCAGAACCTCACAAATGCAAGGCAAGTTCGCTGATGCTGAGCTATGCCCTCTGCTTTCATGTTTATCCTCTCTCCTGTTATCTTCATTTTGTATTGATCCCCTATATGGAAACATTTTCTGGCATTTTCAGTTCAAAATTTTCATCTGCTTCTTTCTGTAGTTTCTATTTCTTCACTGGGAATTTCTATCATTGCAATGTGAATTCTTTTTCTTCATGAAATCTGAAATATTAGTGGCTTTACAACTTTCTTTTATTATACAATATTAATTATCTTGACATTTGTATCTGTGGATGTATTTTAATTAGGTAATAGTCAATTTTTATGGATTTCATATATTGGATGACTTTGAAATGCATCTTAAACATGTATTTATTTTAAATTTTTATTTTCATAAAGTTGTTCATATAAACTGATTATATTTAATATTTAAAAACCAATTCCATGACCTTTATACCTTCCCACCACCATTATTTCGAAGTTTCCCACCACCACATAAGCTTTCCCCACAGGCAGATGCTAGATAATTTATTTTGTATTGCTTGTTATGAATAGCATAAGATGTCTGAAGGGGTCTATCTCATAGTGATTCAACAAAAAAAGCAAAAAACAGAAAAATAGTATGAGATGTCACAAGGCTGTGAAAGCAGCCGTGCACTCCTGGGTTTGTAAAAATTTAAATAATAAGGGTCTGGAGCCATCCCTCTGTGAGCTGCCCAGTTCCGAGATTCATTTGTGAGTCTCTGGATCATGGCTCTTAATGAAATTAAATGGCACCCAGTGGCAGTTCTTTGGCATGACAACCAGGGCCCGGGAGGGGCTGGGAGATGGGAAGGGATGGCCCAGTCCCGACCCCACGAGACCTGACGTTTTCAGGCACTGGTCCAACATACCTGGGTTTTTCACCAAATTTAGTCTCTTGCGTGGGGGTCCCAGGACAAGTCTGTGAAGATTGGCCATGAGGGTGGTGGCAATTGGTTTCTGAAGATTTAGGGCTGCCGGGGTTCATCTGATATGGGGGAGAGAGTGGATGCCTGCTCCCATCGGAGGTGTCCAGGTGAAATTAGCCTGACATGTGGTCTGGAGCTATCCCTGCAGTGAGCTGTTCAGTTCCAAGATTCATTTGTGAGTCTCCATCTTAAGCATTTAAAATGTGATTCATAAACACTCAAAAATCTCCTAGAGAATTGTGATTCCTTTTATTTATTTATTTATTTATTTATTTATTTATTTGTTGCTTTTTGGGTCACCCCCAGTGATGGACAGGGGTTACTTCTGGCTCTGCACTCAGGAGTTACTCCTGGCGGTGCTCAGGGGACCATATGATATGCTGGGAATCGAACCCGGGTTGGCCGCATGCAAGGCAAATGTTCTACCTGCTGTGCTATCTCTCTAGCCCCAAGAGTGCGGGTTTATTTTTTAAAAAATTTTTATTAGTGAAACACCATGAGGTACAGTTGGAGACTCGCAAATTTTTGTGCTTGGGTTTCAGTTATACAATGATCTAGTACCCATTCCTCCACCAGTGCTGATTCATTTTAACAGGAAATCAATCTCATTTTTCATTTGGACTGTAGTCTTTTTAAAAAATTTTTAAAACTTTTTGGTTTTTGGGTTATAGCCAGTGATGGTCAGGGATTACTCTGGCTCTTCATTCAGGAATTATTCCTGGCGGTGCTTGGGGGACCATATGGGATGTTTGGGATGGAACCTGGGTCAGCCTCATGAAAGGCAAATGCCCTACCTGCTGTACTATAGCTTTGGCCGAGTCTCATCTATGTTACATTTCAGTTCTCCATAATTTTCTGTGTAGGGTTAGGCATTTCTCAGCCTTGTGTTGCTCAGAGGCTGTTCTGAGCAACTTATCTGGGTCGGTCAAACCACAGGGTAATTCCTGAAACTGCTACTTCTATCGAAGCCTGTCCTCATGTGCCACCCCAGGGTCAGTGTGAGACTTAGATAGTGGTTCAAATTCCATTTCAGTAACTGAATTTTGCTACTGCAATCTTATTTCAGTCATTGAAATTTGTTAAGTGAATTTTGCAGTAACCGAATTTCTGGTTTGGATTATGTGGTAGTTGGAATTAGCTTGGCACTTAAACTGTTCTCTACTCCTTTACTTGGGGTTTTCCTACCCCGGCATAGACCCCAGAGTTGGAAAGATTGTGTTTCTTTCAGTTTTAGTTTCCTGTGTCATTGACACTCTGTTACTGGTACCTGTTACCAGAGCAAAGCCAAGAGAAAGAAAAAAATTGAAAGAGAAAATGTGAAATACATCCTTGTGCAGGTTGCTTCTCCTATTTTTAACTCCCTATATAATCTACCTACTTTTGTATCATTCTCAGACACCACTAGTAGCTATCTTTTGTATTTTGCTCAGTAAACATGGAATCAATGGGAGAGATGGGCTGTACATACTTAATTGATTGATTGATTATTTTGGAGCCACACCCAGCAGTGCTCAGGTTTTACTCCTGGCTCTGCAATCAGGAATCACTCCTGGCTGATTTGGGGGACCATATGGGGTGCTAGGGATTATACCCAGGTCAGCCACATGCAAGTATACTTGCTGTACTATTGATTCAGCACCTGGACTATAGATAAATTAGAGCTATCTATTCTACTGCATTGTTTCTAGTTCTACCCAACATTCATCAAGAATAGAAATATAATTATTTTTATTATTTTAAGTTTTCTTTTATTAAGATTTGCAGTTTTCATGTTTACAAATGTGCATATTTTTCTCATTAATGTTATAAGATTAATCTGATTGAATTTTTTAAACTTATTTTTAAATTGAATCATAGTTATCATAGTGAGTAAAACACATTTACAAAGTCATTCATGATTGAGTTTCAGTCATTTCATGTCCAACATCCATCCCTTCACCAGTGTACATTTCCTACCACCAATGTCCAGTTTCCTTCCCTCAACCACCCTTCTCACTACCTGTCTCTATGACAGGTATTCTCTCTCTCTCTCTCTCTCTCTCTCTCTCTCTCTCTCTCTCTCTCTCTCTCTTGCTCTGTATTAATTTTCTAGATCTTTCACATCTCATTCTCTGAATTAATATGATTTTTCCCTCTGACTTGAAAATAATAATACTTTCTTGTTGTTTTTATTTAACCCACGTTTTATATGCTGTATTTTCCCTCTAAAGAGCCCAAAATTTTAAAATTCTGTTTTAATTCCCAAGAACATGGTAGACAGCACTATGCAACTAAAGAGATGGTCTTCTTAGATCCCAAGTCTGCTATTCTCTTTTCAGTATTATTTCCCTTTCTTAATTTAAAAATTTTCTTATTTTTTTATTTTCCATATCCTGTGGTTTGTTGGTTCCTTGGCTGTTAGCAGAGATTCTTTAAACTCTCTTGTTATCAATATATTTCTTACAATCTTGTCAACATTCTTAAAGGAGAATATTCCATTTCTTAACTATGAAACGTTGCTTTCACCATCACAGAAAACTAGAGAATTTTTTTGCATACTTGTAGTACATAGAAACTGGCATGACTCTAAAGGTATCAAACAATTGTGTGTACAAAGCATGGTTGGGCCAAAACCCAGGATCACTGTAAGGTGTTAAAATGTGATGAAGGGGCTGAACAATAGCATAGTGGATAGGGTTTTTGCCTTGCACACGGCTGACCCTGGTTCCATTCCCAGCATCCCATATGGTCTCCCGAGCACTGCCAAGAGTAATTCCTGAGTGCACGAGCAAGGAGTAACCTCTATGCATCACCAGATGTGACCCAAAAAGCAATATATATATATATATATATATATATATATGATACACACATATATGTAATACACACACACACATATATATATATATATATACATAATGAGCTTGAAAGACATCACTATCACTATCACTATCCTCCCGTTGTTCATCGATTTGCTCAAGCAGGCCCAGTAACATTGTGACACTTGTTACTGTGTTTGGCATATCGAATATGCCATGGGTAGCTTGCCAGGCTTTGCTGTGTGGACGAGATACTCTCAGTAGCTTGCCGGGCTCTCCAAAAGGGGTAGAGGAATCAAACTCGGGGTGGCCATGTTGGCTGTGTGCAAGGCAAACGCCCTACCTGCTGTGTTATCGCTCCAGCCCTTGAAAGAAATAAGAAACTGTTTTTCATAGCTTACTTCTGACATATTCTGCAAAGATGTAAAAAATCTCTTATTTTCAGATGATTTTTTGCTCAATTGTTTTTGATTTGTTCCCTTTAATATATTCATTTCTTCTTGGAACCGAGCAGCTAGCAACACGCTGCAGAGATTTCTCCAGACCCTAATTATCTAAAATTTTAGATTTCTAGGTGCATGTGGCCACAAGGGCAGCTGTGCAACATCCTATGTTATTCATAGCAGAGAGTACAAATAAATTATCTGGCATCTGCCTATTTGGCAGGTTTGAGTGGTGTTGGGAAATTCAAAATAATGATAGTGGGAAGGTGTGGAACTGGTGTCGAAATACAGAATGTAATACATTATTGTGAACAACTTTATGAAAAAAATTTTCATTCTTTCAGTGAGGAGATAATTTTCAAGAGATGGGAAGTGATAATAGTATCCTAGGAACCAAAAGCCTGCACTCATAGAACACAAATCCACAAACTTTTCCTAATTCTGAATCAATATGTGAAAAGATCTCCAAGCCTACTTGGATCGGGGTTGAGCATCCTCCACCCAGATCCTCCATCTTCCAGTAGGCGGGGGTCACACCCACCAGCTGCCCCCCAGAACCGTGTAATCCCATCAACGGCCAAGACCCAGAGACTATAAAACCCAGCTCCTGGAAGTGCGCGGCCGCATTTGAGGCTGCATAACATCTTATTACCTCATTCTTGCTTTGACAACCTGGCAGACTGCCGAGTGTAGCCTGCCCACACGGCAGAGTCTGGCAAACTCCCCGTGGCTTACCCAATATGCCAAATACCAGTAACAGTGATGGGTCTCATTCTCCTAACCCTGAAAGAGCCTTGAATGTGGCACTTTTTATAATCTCAGGGCTAGGATGAAGGAGAGGTTACTGGTGCCTGCTTGAGGCAATCGATGAACAATAGGATGATCGTGATCGTGATCGTGATGTGAAAAGTAATATCAAAAGGAAGTAAGGTTAGATTCATCCTGTAGAATCAAGGATACATTTTGATTTTTATCAAAGTCTGCCCTTCTTACCCCACTAGTTTTAGAGAAATAGAGAATTTCTCCATCCTTATGTTTTCAGAGATTGTGTGAGTGTATCTCCATTAAGCGTAGGGTTAGGTCTCCTCATTCAAAGTTACTGCTGGTCATGTAGTAGTACTTGTCTCACTTAGTTGGCCCCATTCCTCTAAAAGGTTTCCTTATCGCTGTCCCTGTTTTTTCTCGATACCTGGTAGTTCTCAGGGTTACTTCTGGCACTGTGCATGAGGGACCACATGGGGAACAGGAATTAAACTATGATTGGCTGCATAAAAGGCAAACACCAAAATCGTTGTAGTATCTCTCCAGCCCCGCTAAAAGTTTTTCCAGAGCTTCATGTTGATGTCCAAGCATAAGCCAAGGGAAAGATTTCTGCCATTTTTTCTTAATCACCTTGGCAGCATTGGGTCATCCAAATTTCAGTGTGAGCCTATTTGTCTGATTACAAACACTTTTATAAACATGAACTCTTAGCCTCATATATTAATGAGAAAAGGATTAATGCTGCTAAATGATATTCCTACCCCAAACACTATACAGATTTTATGCAATCACTATAAAAATACCCATAATATTTTTCAGAGACATAAATCAAATGCTGTTGAAATACTTAAGGGGTAATAAAGACCCTCCAAATAGCCAAGGCACTCTTTCAGAAAAAATATGAAAAAAGTATGTGAGGTTTCATCGTTTCTACCTTTGTTCTGTAATGCTATCGTATCCAACACTGTGTAGTACTGGAATAAAGACATTCTTAGACTGGTGGAGTAAAATTGAGAGCCTCAGATATACAGCTAATCTTTAAGAAAGGAGCAAAGTGTAAAATCTTAACAACAAATGGCATTGAAAAAAGTGGTCAGTCACAAGTAGAAAAATGAACTCATCCCCACATCTCACACGATGCATAAAGATCAATTCAAAATGAGTTAAAGATCTTGCTATAAGATCTTAAATCCATCAATTACAGTGAATGAAGTGTAAGCAGAGCCTTTCATGATATTGAATCTAGAGGCATCTTCAAAAATTCCATTCCCTTAGCCAATCAAACAGAAGCAAAAAAAAGAGGGGGACTACATAAGATTAAGAAACTTCTGCAACAACAACAACAAAAATAAAACTCAAACAAGCAAAATAATGACTTGGTACCAGAGAGATAGTACAACACATAGGGCACTTGCCTTGCATGTGGCCCACCTACGTTTGACCCCCAGCAACCAAGTGGTCCCCTGGACACTGCTAGGAGTAGCTCTGAGCACTACTGGTGTGGCCCCCAAATAAAAAACAATGACAAAAATGAAATGATGAGTAGAATAAAAAATATCCAACAATCTAGGAGAAAATATTTTCCCACCACTCATCTGAGAAAGGGTTACTGTCCAAGATATATCAAGCATGTGTAAAGCTTAACAAAAAAACCTCAAGAACCAAAAACCAAACATCTGATCAAGAAATGAGGAGAAAAGATGAATAGATATTTCCTCAAGGAAGATATACAAATGGCCAATAAATATATGAAAAATGCTGTACATAACTTATTATGAGGGAAATGTAAATCAAAATGACAGGTATTGCCTCACACCAGTGAGATTGATACACATCAAAAGAAACAAAAACAACCAGTGTTGGTGGGGTTGTGGAAGGAAATGTACCCTCAACTTCCTTTGGTGGGAATGTTGACTGATTTAACCTCTTCGAAAAGCAATGTGGATACATCTCCAAAAGAACTGAACTACCATATGATCAAGAAATTCTACTTTTGGTCTCTCCCACACGGGCCGCAAACCACTATTTTAAAAAGACATTCATGCTCCTAGGTTTATTGCAGCACTATTTACAGTGTTCAAATCTGGAAACAACCCGTGTCCCCAAGAACAGCTGATTGGATTAAGAAATGGTTGTAAGGGGCTGGAGCAATAGTACAGGGGGTAGGGCGTTACCTTGCATGCGGCTGACCCGGGTTCAATTCCTGGTATCCCATAAGGTCCCCCAAGCACCGCCAAGAGTAATTCCTGAGTGCAGAGCCAGGAGTAACCCCTGAGCATTGCTGGGTGTGACCTCCCTCAAAAAAAAAGAAAAAAAAAGAAATGGTTGTATACAGAATACTAATTAGTATACAGAATACTTATACTTCTAATAGTAGCATTTAGTAAATAGAATACAAACACTTTTTATACTCAAATCTAAGGAAAAAGGATATGCAATTTGTTACTGGTGTTCTCTGCTGAATAACTCACTCAGAAGGAAAGGGACAGACACAGAATGATCTCTCTATAGGTGGGATATAAAGAAACTTAGTAAGGGAATGACATATGGCAAATGCAGCAGATCCTGAGAGTTGGTTTCCAGAAGCAATCTTACTAGGTGGGTGGGGGGGGGGTGATGGGTTGGGAGAATGATAGGGAAGGGATCCTGAGACAATGGTGCAGGCACTAGTAATGTCTCCATTGCGAGACTTATTGTTACTGTTTTTGGCATACCGAATATTCCACGGGGAGCTTGCCAGGCTTTGCCGTGTGGGTGGGATACTCTCAGCAGCTTATCAGGCTTTCTCAGAAATATTGGTAGATGTCAGAAAAAAAGAAGGGATATAGGAATGATTTCATGGGATTTGGAGAACCTTTGGTTTTATACTGGCCTCCAGAGGGTGACGTCACACAAACTAGAGAGTTTGTTGATCAACATCATCTGCTCAGTCTTACATACCCCCCCTGCAGCTGAATTCTTTGCAGACAAGTGACAAGTCAGAAGGTGCCAGCCTCATCTCAGAAGCTTTCATATTTTTATCTAAGCAAGGAAGGTTTCGAGTTTAACTTTTCTCTCACACTCTAGTTCCAAAGAGGTGCAGCACTTACCTGATCAGCGGGAAACTATTCAGGGAAAAACCACAGGGTTTTTCACTGCAACGCCATGCCACTGCTTCTCATCTCAAACCTGGGAATCTTATTTGTCCTGAGTGAGTACAATTTTAGACTGGTCTAGAGATCTTCAGTTTCTAGCTAGAAAAACTCAGAACAAAGTCTTCACTGCTTTCATGATGTAACATTGGTTTTTCAGAAGCTGTTGGAGCCCAGTCAGTGACCCAGCCAGATCTTCAAGCAATGGTCTCTGAAGGAGCATCCCTGGAGCTAAGGTGCAAGTACTAGTACTCGGGTGCAACTCCTCACCTTTACTGGTACGTCCAGTATCTCGGGCAAGGGCTCCAACTTCTCCTTAAGTTCTTCTCAGGGGATCCCTTGGTTAAAGGTATCAAAGATTTTGAGGCTGAATTTAAGAAGACAGAGTCTTCCTTCAACTTGAAAAAACGCATTGCTCACTGGAGTGGTTCAGTCAATTACTTCTGTCGCATCAGTGACACAGTGCTTGAGACTGCAGGGGGAGCGAGCTCAAACCACTCATGGTAGTGTAGTTTACAGAGAGCCAACATCTTTTCCTGTGGTATTTTCAAAGCTGGGTTTGTTTTATTTCTATATTTCTATATTTATTTATTTATTTATTTATATTTGGTGTGTATTATGATCGAAGATGAGACTAAGAAAGAGGAGCACTTTTGTATAATCAAGCAACTCTGTGTCTGATGATTTGGTTATTGTTTCATGGTCATTGCTTGTGATTGGTCTGTTTATTTGCTTTCAATTTTATTTCTAAAATGAAATTTTATTTCTTCCTAGTTCATTCTGGAAAGTCGTATGATTCTAGGAATTTGTGAACTTCTAGATTTTCCATTTTCTTGGAATATAAATAATATATAACAATAAATAAATAATTTATAGCAATCTTATGATCCTTTGGATTTCTACAATAACAATAATGGTTCTCATTCCCCGACCCTGAAAGAGTCTTCAATATGGCAGTTTCATTGGGAAAGAGGAGTAAGGAGAGGCTGCTTAAATTTCAGGGCTGGGATGAATGGAGAGGTTACTGGAGCCTGCTCGAGTAATCACTGAACAACGAGATGACAGTGATACAATGATACAGTGATCATAACATATCCTCTTTTGTTTCTTATTTTATTTGTCAGAATTTCTTTCCTTTCTTTTCTTTCATCATGCTATCTTTCAAACAAGCCAGGAAACAGAAGCTCTGTAAAATAAAATAGTAAAGGGAACAACAAATGGCCAAAGACAACAGTAAATGGAGAGTTGCTCTACAGAACTGAGTTTTCCTGGGGGTTTGAATGTTGGAGGGGTCTTTGTGAATTTGGTGGAGGGAAGAGGACATTCTGGTGGTGGGAGTGGCATTGGAATGATGTATCCTTGAAACTTTCATTGCACGATTGTAAATTACAGTATCTCTAAAAAAATAAAAATATTAAGTTTTAAAAGATCATTTTCATAAGATTTTATCCAGTCACCTCAGGTTTACTCTTCCAGATAACTTTGTGTTTTTATTCCTTTTTGGGTAATTATAGAGTCTAATAAAGGAACTTTCTTTTTCTGTCATAACCTATGATGCTCAGGAGCTACACTGGAGTACTCTGGGATTCCTTCAGGTGGTACAAGGGGACCTAGTGGTAGCATAGGGCTATACTTCTGGCCCAGGCACTTTGATTTTATTATAGCTGTATAAATTTTTCTCTTCCCTTATAGACTAAACTAAAATCTCATTCTTTTATGTATTCTATTTTTCTCCCACTTCATTTAAACATGCTGGTTTACGAAGTTGTTCATCAATTCCACCACCACCGTCACCTTCTCTCCACTATTGTCTCCATTTTACCAGTCACCCTTCAAGCTTAGTTATTTTGGGGGGAAAGGACACACCTAGTGATGGTCAGGGATCACTCTTGGTTGTACTTGGGTGATCATATGGGATGCCAGGAATTGAGCCTGGGTGTTTGACCCTCTGAGGTCACTGCTTCCAAGCCATCTGGGCAATGCCACCCTTTTGATTAAACATCCAGGAGATTTGTAGTTTCTTTCGAGGTATTCTTCTTGAGTTATCACTCTAGAAATGGCAAAAGGCAGTACCAAAAAAGGTACATCTCCGCATAATTTGTAATTTGCAAGTAAGCATTACTCAGCAATTTTCTATTATCTACACAGTACACATCTATTTTGTTGTGTTTTGGGCCGCAACATCCAGCCCACCTCCCTGACACTTACATTCCGGAGACCTAATCTTATTCCAGAGATGCAATTTTGACAAAGGCATCTAGTTTTTCTGCTTTTCTTGTTCCTGGAAGAAGCCTAGGTCACTCAGAAGGCCACAAAGCCTGTCATGGTGGTTCTCCAGTTAAGTGGGTCCTAACATTCCCCCCTTTAGTTATTCATAATGAGGAATCTCCCTCATTCTGACTACTCAAGCGTATGTTTCCCAGGTTTGGGAGCTTCTGATACTCCTCCTTGAGAACCATCAACTGTACTGTACTGTATTTATCCTATCTTTAACAAAAGACACTGACTTATTCAGCATGCAGAAGCCCACTGTCAGGAGCAAAAGCAGAAGTACTAGGTGAGAGATGGGATCAGGGTGACAAGTTGACTTTCCCAGCTCTCCTCCTATAATAATATTCTTGTAGCACAATCTTTACCATTAAACACAATTAAGGGGAACTGGAGTTAGCAAAGTAGGAAGGAGACAAGCAAGGGATTTCATGCAAGACAATAGGCTCAGTAGGTCCCTGAACAAACACACATGCCAGTATGGATCACAATCAAGGCTAATTCTACTTGTCTCAGTATCAGAGAGTACCCAGTGTCAAAACTGGGGCATGTAAGGAGTTTGCTCTGCAGCTGTCACTCCTAGCATGAAACAGAATAACCTATTCCCTTCCCATAGTTCCTTTCAGCCACTTTCTTCTGTCTTATCTTGAGTAAGGTCATGTCTCATTGTCTGGACATGCCACTGCAGTGTCTGTGTCATTCTATCTCCAAAGGGGGAGGCAGCTTTTACATGTGAAGCATGGATCCAGGTCTTGATTCTATCCACCTTAAGAGCAGTTAGTATGGTCAGTATCATGGTGTAAGGACATCACGGGTGGCAGTCTCATGTTGCCTAATTCAGGCCAGATCTTTAATGTGCATACATGAGGAGTTCACACTGGGAGTGTGACCTTGATACCTGTAGGACCAGTAATGACTGGAGAAGAGAGAGAGAGAGATCATACACTCTAGCCTATAATTCCTTTTTCAAGGCTGAGTTGGAGTAGTGGCAGTCAACCCAAAAGAATTTTAAAGGGAGCAGAGTTACTCCATAAAGGAGATTTGCACTCATAACAGGCAATTGGGATTTTTGGGGTTGGGGGAGCTTCCTTAATTTATCTATCTACCTACATTCCCCAAATGCTAGGGTATTAGGAATTTTCTTTCATGGGGACGGGTCCATTCTCCTCAGGGTCTGCTACTCAAGGTCTTATCTGTATCCACAGGGTGGATCAAGCATAGAGCTTTCCTTCCCAGGAATCTTGTTGACCTAGGTTCCATTGCTGAGGGCCTTTTCCTCTCTACCTGCATACCTCACACTCCCCACCTAGAGATTTCACCACCTTGAATCTTCCTTCAAGGGAGAATTGTCGAAGCTCTGTCTTCTTGGAGCTGCTTCCTGCTGACACAGGGATGCTGACCTTGCCTACACTAAAGGTAAAATTTCAAGCTACCTTAGTTTTTTAATGAGCCCCAAGCAATGAATTTGAAAGATTAGATCAGTTAGGCTAAGGAATGCTACTTTGAAATGACCAGAACTTAGAGGCAGGAAAACAAATGACAAATGATCAAATGCTAAAGGCATAGGAAGCACAGTTCTGAGTTACTTCCTTTTTACTGCCCTGTTATTCCTTTCACTAATATTTCATTGCATCAGTCCAGTGGTTAGTAATTTTCAACTTCCTTTTAGGCACCTCACTCCAATGTCCATTCTTCCTCTTCTGCAGAGTGTTCTGGCTTAGAAGAAATTTTCTCTAAATGGGGTATTAATCCCATGATGGAAGAAGAATTGAGAGCTATTAAAAAAATTCTGTTCTTTCCAAATGACTATATATATATTAACTAAGAAACAATACTTAGAACCAGTGTAGATGTCCACTCTCATCACTTTAGCCAGTTGTCAGTCTAGGGGAAAGTGATCCTGCGTTTTAAGCTGAGGTTCCCCCTGGCTTCCGATACCCCGATCAGACTAGTGACAACATGTAGCACTTTAGCAATGTCCTGCCATTGTTCATCAATTTGCTTGAGCAGGCACCAGTAGCATCTCCACTGTGAGACTTGTTGTTACTGTTTTTGGCATATCAAATACGCCACAGGGAGCTTGCCAGGCTCTGCTGTGAGGGCGGGATACTCTTGGTAGCTTGTGCAGCTATCCAAGAGGGGCGGAGGAATCGAACCCAGGTCGGCCACATGCAAGGCAAACACCCTACTGTGCTATCACTCCTGCAGTCAGTAAACCAAGTTTTATCTAAATTTCCTAAAGGAGGTACCTTTTAAACCAAGATTAGAATACGTTTATTCAATCACTTCTGTAGAATTAGAATCTGATTCTTACAAAAAGCAAGTTACAGAAACAAGATTTTTCCTCCACCTTCCTTTTAAATTTGCCAGATGGCTTGTTCATTCTTTTGCTTAAACACAGCAAGATTAGAGAACTCTCCATTTGGGGTACCCCTTTATTTACTAAGAAGTCCTGGGGGTTGGCTAAAGACAGGAGACACACCAATAACAGCATTGATCTTATCTGGCATGTCACAGTTATCCAGGCCTTGCCATAAGATGTCCCACAATGAACTGGAGGTTCATCAGGGACAAGCCATCAAGCCATCAGGTTGAACTGGATGTGAGTGACCTTGGGCCTCATTTTCCACAGAGATGATCTGGCTGGAAGGAGTCCATCCCATTCCTTCTTCAGGGCTGGGAGAGATCCTAGTTTCCAGATTTTTTTTTCTTGAAGCTGAGAGTAGTCCCAGGCTGGGTTAGTAATTATAGATCCTCAGATTCCTCCTTATCCATGGCAGAAATAATTTCCAGTCTTTCCTTGATCTTGCCTGCCTCTAGGGTCCCTCCAAGGTTTGTAGGTACTTGAAACAGTACCCGTTAAATACCTGCTCCTGTTACTTATACCAGTCCCTTGACTGTTTCCCTGGAGGAAGTCTTTGGGGTCCCATAACTGGTTTTCCCTTCTGCATGAGAGGTAGACCCTATTACAGAGAGGAAAGACTTTTATCTGTATTTATGCAAACCAACAAAGTGCTATGAAGCATTAAAAACATACTGAAGGTACAAAGAAGAGAAAAGTAAGTCTCTCACTTTAGTCACAATGAGATGTAATACACCTCTTTGTTATGGGTACTAATCAAAAGAAGCTAAAATCTGTAGAGCTAAAGCATACAACTTAGCATCATGTTGAAACCTTGCCTTCCTGTTATCTAAGAGCACTGTACCAGGATTGCAGTGTACAGTTTAACATGTCTAATTCATTTAATCCGAAATTGAAAAACCCTTGGTTTCTTGCAACTTTTGAAGAATTCAATTATGTGAGAGCATTATAACAGGAGCCCAGAAATCTGTCCAATATTATTTCCATAGAGCTTACCAAAAAGGTATTAGAACAATTCTGCAGATGTAATTTAATAGAAAATTGCTGAGTAATGCCTACTTGCTAAAATGAAAGTATAAGAACTTGCTGAACCTAGTGCTCGAAGTCCTTGTTGAAACCCATTGCACAGGGAGGATACTTGGACCCCGGCTAGCTGGAACAATAAACCTCGCCATGTGATTTACATCATTGGCTTTGTTCTCTGTCCTTGATGGGTGGTTGACTCCGGACCCTAACACTATGTCATACCATTTCTTCTTTTATTTCTTATTTCTATTTGTTAGAATTTTTTCCCTTTCCTTTTAAATAGGGGAAAGCCCAATGGTATTTGTAGTTCACCATGGCTATAACCAGTGGTAATTTGTTGATAGCACAGCAGGTTAGGGCGTTAGCCTTGCATGAGGCCAACCTGGGTTCGATTCCTCTGTCCCTCTTGAAGAGCCCGGCAAACTACTGAGAGTATCCTGCCCACACGGCAGAACCTAGCAAGCTCCTTGTGGCATATTCAATATGCCAAAAACAGTAACAAGTCTCACAATGGAGACATTGCTTGTGCCCGCTTGAGAAAATCGATGAATGATGGGAGGACAGTGCTACAATTTGCAACAACAACAACAAAAATAAAAATCAAACAAACAAAATAATGACTTGGTGCCAGAGAGATAGTATAGCTCACGGGGCACTTGCCTTGCATGTGGCCCACCTACGTTTGATCCCCAGCAACCAAGTGGTCCCCTGGGCACTGATAGGAGCAGCTCTGAGCACTGCTGGTGTGGCCCCCAAGCAAAAAGCAATGCCAAAAATTAAATGATGAGTAGAATAAAAAATATCTAACAGCCAGGAGAAAATATTTTCTCACCATTCATCTGAGAAAGGGTTACTGTACAAGATATATAAAGCATGTGTAAAACTTAACCAAAAAACCCTTCAAGAACCAAAAACCAAACATCTGATCAAGAAATGGAGAGAAGAGATGAACAAAGCTTCCTCAAGGAAGATATACAAATGGCCAATACATACATGAAAAATGCTCTGAAGAGGGCTGGAGCCATAGTACAGCGGGTAGGGTGTTTGCCTTGCACATAGCTGACCCGGGTTGATTCCCAGCATCCACATGGTCCCCCAAGCACTACCAAGGGTAATTCCTGAGTGCATTGAGCCATGAGTAACCACTGTGCATCGCTGGGGGTGACCCAAAAAGCAAAATAAATAAATAAATAAATGCTCTGTATAACTTGTCATCAGGGATGTGCAAATCAAAATGTATTGCCTCATCCTCATGGGATGGGGGGACAGAACTAGCACATCCTTCTCACCTAGCCGAGACTACGAGTTGCCCCCACGAGTGGCTCTCCAGCATAGCCATGGTCCCAGAGGCACACGGACCTAATTAGGAACCCAGCAATTTTCGGCAGAAATGTGAATGGACTATGCATTAAGCTATGGCTCTGAGTCCCCCCTGGGAGGGAAAGGGTGTCTATCTCTTCTGCTTCCCCCTCACCCCCTCTCCATAGCATATTGGCCATCGCCTCAGAGCTTATTGGACAGCCAGGTATGAGCCAGGGGTGACAGGGCAACTGTGGCCTCATGGGATGAGGGGTGGATCCGGCACATCCTTCCCACCCCACCAAGACGGTGAGTTGCCCCCCAGGAGCAGTTCTCCGGCATGGCCATGGACCCAGAGGCACACAAACTAATCTTGGAACTATGCAGCTTTTGGCAGAAATCCCTCCAGATTTCATTACTAAAATATCAGAAAACCAAAATCATATGGCCTTCATAACCAGCAATAGAAAACAAATGATTTCACAATGCCTTTTCAGCAGATCTAATTGTTGGTGGAAAATTCCAAATAAAAATGTTACATCTTTTGTCGAAATAATAAATGTAATCAAAGTAGAAAGAGAGTTAAGTGGAAATCATCTGCCTCACAGGCATCGGAAGGGGTGGGATGGGGGGTATATTGAGGTTCTTGGTGGTGGAAAATACAAACTGGTGAAGGGATGGGTGTTTGATCATTGTATGACCGAGACTGAAACCTGAAAGCTTTGCAACTTTTCTCATGGTGATTAAATAAATTAAAAAAAAATAAAAGTATTGTTTTACATCAGTGAGATTGATACGCATGAAAAGAAACAAAAACAACCAGTGTTGGTGGGGTTGTGGGAGGAAAGGAGCCATCAACTTCCATTGGTGGGAATGTTGACAGGTTTAACCTCTTTGAAAAGCAATGTGAATACATCACCAAAAGAACTGAAATTCCATATGAAATAGAAATTCTACTTTTGGACTCTCCCCCAAGGGCCCCAAACGGCTATTTTGAATAGACATTCATGCTCCTATGTTTATTGTAGCATTATTTACAATATCCAAATCTGGAAATAAACTGTGTCCCCAAGAACAGACGATTGGGTCAAGAAATGGTTGTGTACAGAATCCTAATTAGTATACAGAATACTAATACGTCTAATACTAATACTTCTAATAGTAGCATTGCACTGTAAAACTGTCCCCTCGTTGTTCATTGATTTGCTTGAGCGGGCCCTGTAACGTCTCCATTGTGAGACTTGTTGTTAGTGTGTTTGGCATATCGAATACATCACGGGTAGCTTCCCAGGCTTTGCCGTGCAGGCGAGATGCCCTTGGTAGCTTTCCGGGCTCTCCAAGAGGGGCGGAGGAATCAAACCCGGCTTGGCTGGGCCAGCCACACGCAAGATAGTACAAATTAGTAAACAGAATATGAATACTTCTTATACTCAAGTCTAAGGAAAAGAGATATGCAATTTGTCACTGATGTTCTCTGCTGAATAACTCACTCAGAAGGAAAGGGACACAGAACAATCTCTCTATAGGTGCCATATAAAGAAACATAGTAAGGGAATGGCATATATCAAAGGCAACAGAACCAGAGAGCTGGTTTCCAGAAATAATCTTACTAGGTGGGGGGTGGGGGTGATGGGTGGGAGAATGATAGGGAGGGGATCCTGAAACAATGGTGGAGGACATCAAACACCCTTATGGGTGGCAGGTGTTGTCTGGACATTGTATGCATGAAACTTTAAGAGTGCTGTAAATCACAGTTCTTCAATTGGACAAACAAAAACCCCAAAGTATTTTCTCAGTGAACTAACTTGGTAGTTGACATTGATCAAACATCTCATTTCTAACAGATTTTAGAATGAATGCACCATCACAGAACTGGGAAGAAAGAAACGCACTCTGTGGAAATATTGGTAGATGTCAGAAAAAAGAAGGGATATGTTAATGAGTTCATGGGACCTGGAGAATCTTTGGCTTTATACTGGCCTCCAGAGGGCGACGTCACACAAACTAGATAGTTTGTTGATCATCTGCTCAGTCTTACATCCCCCTGCAGCTGAGTTCTTTGCAGACAGGTGACAAGTCAGAAGGTGCCAGCCTCATCTCAGAAGCTTTCATATGTTTATCTAAGCAAGAAAGGTTTCCAGTTTAACTTTTCTCTCATACTCTAGATCCAAAGAGGTGCAGCAACATCCCTGATCACAGGGAAATTATTCAGGGAAGAACCACAGGGTTTTTCACTGCATCGCCATGCCACTGTTTCTCATCTCAAACCTGGGGATCCTATTTGTCCTGAGTGAGTACAATTTTACACTGATCTATAGATTTTCAGCTTCTAGCTAGAAACTCTCAGAGCAAATTCTTCACTACCTTCATGATATAACATTGGTTTTGCAGGAGCTGTTGGAGCCCAGTCAGTGACCCAAGATCTTCAAGCCTCAGTCTCTGAAGGAGCATCCCTGGAGCTAAAGTGCAATTACTCATACTCGGGTGTAACTCCCTACCTCTTCTGGTATGTCCAGTATCCCGGGCAAGGACTCCAATTTCTCCTTAGGTTCTTATCAGGGGAACCCTTGGTTAAAGGCATCAAAGATTTTGAGGCTGAATTCAAGAAGACAGAATCTTCCTTCAACTTGAAAAAACGCATTACTCACTGGAGAGACTCAGCCAAGTACTTCTGTGCCATCAGTGACACAGTGCTTGAGACTGCAGGAGGAGCTGAGCACACACCACTCATGGTGGTGTAGTTTTCAGAAAGCCAAGATCTCTTCCTGTGGTATTTTCAAAGCTGGGTTTGTTTTATTTCTATACTTATTTATTTATATTTGGTGTGTATTATAATAGATGATGAGACAAAGAAAGAGGAGCACTTTTGGCTAATCATGCAATTCTGTGTCTGATGATTTGGTTATTGTTTCATGGCCATTGCTTGTGATTGGTCTGTTTATTTGCTTTCAATTTTATTTCTAAAATAAAATTTATTTCTTCCTAATTAATTCTGGAAGGTTGCATGATTCTGAGAATTTGTGACCTTCTAGGTTTTTTTTCAGAATATAAATATTTATAGTAATCTTATGATCCTTTGTGTTTCTGTTCTATATCATAACATATCCTCTTTTATTTCTTATTTTATTTGTCAGAATTTGTTCCCTTTCTTTTCTTTCATCATGCTTTCCTTCAAACTACCCAGGAAACAGAAGCTCTGTAAAGTAAAATAGTAAAGGAGACAACAAACAGCCAAAGGCAACAGTAATTGGAGAGTTGCTCTGCAAAACTGAGTTTACCTGGGTATTTGGATGTTGGAGGGGTCTTGGGACTTTGGTGGAGGGGAAAGGCCATTCTTGTGGTGGGAGTGGTATGCTTGAAAGTATGCTTGAAACTTTCGTTGCAAGATCGTAAATTACAGTATCTCCAAAAAATAACATCAATTAAGTTTTAAAAAGTTCATTTTCATAAAATTTTATCCATTCACCTCAGGTTTACTCTTCCAGAAAACTTTGTGTTTTCATTCCTTTTTTGGGTAATTTATTGAGTCTAATAAAAGAACTTTCCTTTTCTGTCATACCCTATGATATCCAGGAGCTACACCAGAGTACTCTGGGGTTCCTTTTGGTGGTGCTCAGGGAACCAAATGATGTCATAGAGCTATACCTCTGGCCCAGGGATTTTGATTTTATTATAGCTGTATATATTTTTCTCTTCCTTTATAGACTAATCTGAAATCTCATTCTTTTTTTATATCATGAACACTTATTTTCATTTTCTTTTTTTCTTTTTTTTTATTTTAATGAATCACAGTGAGATAGAGTTACAGACTTACAAACTTTTGTCCTTACTTTTCCATCATTCAATGATGAGTACCCATACCTCCACCAGTGCCCATTTTCCACCACCAATGTTCCCAGTATCCCTCCCACATCCCTCCATCCTTCCACCCCAACCCTGACCCCCACCTATGGGGCAGGCAGATTCCCTGATTACTCTCTCTTTTCTTTAGGGTGTTTGGTCTGCAATGCAGGCATTAAGTGGCTATCGTGTGTGGTCTACAGCCTACTCTCAGTACACAACTCCCATCCCAAGCAGGTCCTCCAAGCATCCTTTACTTGGTGGTCCCTTCTTTATCTGAGCTGTCTTTTTCCCCAGCCTGTGAGGCCAGTTTCCAGGCCATGGAGCAATCCTCCTGTTCCTTGTCTCTACTATCTTTGGGTGTTAGTCTCCCATTTTGTTACTTTATATTCCCCAAATACCAGGATCTCACCATTCTACAAAGAAGTAATCATTGATGTCAAGAGAAGGGTTCGGCAGGGTGATACCATTTCACCGAAACTCTTCAGTGCCACCCTCGAGAACATCATGCGACGACTGGAATGGGAAGGAATGGGAGTGAAGATAGATGGTCGGCAACTACACCACCTCCGCTTTGCTGATGACATTGTTCTAATAACACCAAACATCAGCCAAGCGGCACAAATGCTGGCCGACTTTGACCGTGAGTGTGGAAAGGTAGGACTACAGCTGAATCTTACGAAGACAATGTTTATGAGAAACAGCCTCGTTCCTGATGCCCCATTCGCTCTCAACGGAATGACCATCTCCGAATGCAACAGCTATGTGTACCTAGGTCGAGAGGTCAACATGACAAATGACCTGGCACCCGAGTTGCGCAGGAGGAAGAGAGCGGCTTGGAATGCCTTCAAGAATGTCCAAGAAATAGCTAAGAGGACGAAGAACCTCCGGCTCTGGGCACATCTCTTTGATTCTACTGTTCTTCCTGCATTAACATATGCCTCAGAGACCTGGGCCCTACACAAACAGGATGAGAACGCTATTCAGGTCTCTCAAAGAAGAATTGAAAGAGCTATGCTTGGAATATCACGTTTCACTCAAATGAGAGAAAGAATCCGGAGTTCCGACATCCATCGACGGTCAAGAATCAGGGACGCTGTCTCGTTTGCCAAGGTGTCAAAAATCAGATGGGCTGGTCACGTAATGAGATTTAAAGACGACCACTGGACTAGAGCTGTTACTGACTGGATTCCACGGGATGTCAAAAGACGCGTGGCCGCCCACCTACCAGATGGTCAGACTTCTTCGTCAAGATCATGAATGATCGGTTTGAGGCTCTTCATGTTCCCAGAGCGAACAGATGCCATTGGGCTACACTAGCATGCGACAGGGACAAATGGAGACGTTACTGGCTCCCGCTCGAGCCAATCGGCAACTAACGGGAAGTGATTAAGTGATTCCCCAAATGAGTACAATCTTAGTATGTCTGTCCCTTTCTTTCTGACTCATTTCACTTAGCATGATACTCTTCATGTTAATCCACTTATATGCAAATTTCATGACTTCATCTTTTCTAACAGCTGCATAGTCATAGTATTCCTTCCTGGGCATTGGACCCTCTGCTGTCACTGCTTCCAAGCCATCTGGGCAATGCCACCCTGTTAAATATCCAGGGATTCATAGTTTGTTTCCAGGTATTCTCCTTGAGTCAAGATATCATTGTAGAAATAGCAAAGGGCAGTACCAAAAGGGAAGTATCTCTGCATAATTTGTAATTTGCTGTGGTTAATCTTTGTTCCTCTGTGACAAGCAGTTTGTTTTGGCTCTGGTCTCTTCTTCTTCCTCTATGGGAGATTGTATTAGTTGAACTACCTGCTGCCCCTTTTGTTACACTCAATGCAGTGCTTCTATGGAACATTGAATCCCCAGGGATAATCACAATTCCCAGTGTTAGTGTTAAGCCTCTCCTTTGTGCCACACTTCCCCCTATATTGTAACCCACTCTAGAGATTCCTCTTTCCTATATTAAGTCTATATAATTTTTGAGTGAAGATTGTTTTGGTCTAGTGATCTGGCTGCAACTTGTTTCCCATCTATTCTCTGAGAAAGGCTACTGGCCCCAAATGCACCAGGGTCTCTGGTCACTTCTGGACGGTGACAAATACTCAAGCAGGTGTTGGGGAACTGTTATCCCCAGGAACCCAGAAATGTTGCGCCCTGGGTCTGGGCAGGACTCTGTTTGTGGGACAAAAGAGGAGGAACGTGCAGAGAAACCCCTCTTGAAGCAGATGATCACAGCTCATTTCATTACCAAATATACACATTTTTTTAATAGCGTCTTGGTTTACAGGAGTCTCAATCACATAGAGCTTAACACTCTTGGCCTATCACTTTTCCCTCTCTGCTTGCTTTTCCCCAGTTCAATCCCCTTCAAGGCCAAATGTTCTGATTATGATGACTTGCTTAAGGCATATGTGATGGTTCCTACATTTTAGGTGTATGTGACTAGGAGGTTGAGTGAGACACATGATGCAGGCTTCCTGCTTTGCTATCTCTGCCCAGTTACTCCACCTTTTGAGGTTTCACTTCAAGGCTGTTTTGCAAGGTCGGGTTTTTCCTTCTCCAGCGCCCATCACCCTGCTCCACAGGCAGGTAGGTGGTGTATAAAGCAAGTTCCTTACCCACTGTGCTATAGCTTTAATGTCAGTGAGCCCCACAGGAGTCTTATGTGAAGCGAGTTTCAGAAAAATGGTCACTTTCTCTCATCCTGCCTCCGCCACCCGGGACCCAGGGTGACTGGGTTCTTGTCTCACCTTGTAGAAAAGAATTTCAGGAGTATATGAGCAGTAAAGCAAAACAGATTTTATTTGGAGGTTTAGGAAGGAGAGGATGGAGAGAAAAGTGAGGTGGGGGAGAGAAAGAGAGAGTAATGCACTCAAGAGAGAACTCAGGCTTTTCTTTTTTTTTTAATTTTTAAAAAGATTTTTTAATGAATCACCGTGAGGTAGTTACAGACTTACAAACTTTCATGCTTACGTTTCAGTCATACAATGATCCAGTACCCATTCCTTCACCAGTGCCCATTCTCCTCCACCAATGATCCCAGTATCTCTCCCACCACCCCCACTCTATTCCCCCTACCCCACCCCACCTCTTTGGCAGGGCATTCCCTTTTGCTCTCTCTCTCCTTGTGGGTGTTGTGGTTTGCAATATAGGTATCGAGTGGCCATAATATTCGGACTATAGTCTACTTTCAGCTCACTTCTCCCATCCTGAGCAGGCCCTCAAAGCACCCTTTACTTGGTGGTTCCTTCTCTATCTCAGCTGCCTTTTCCCCCAGCATGTGAGGCCGGCTTCCAAGCAGTGGCGCAATTCTCATATTACTCGTCTCTGCTATTCTTCGGTGTAAGTCTCCCATTCTGTTACTTTATATTCCACAAATGAGTGCAATCTTTCTATGTCTGTCCCTCTCTTTCTGACTTATTTCAATTGACATGATACCCCTCATGTTGATCCACTTATACGCAAATTTCATGACTTCATCCTTTCTAAAAGCTGCCATAGTGTTCCATTGTGTAGATGTACCAAAGTTTCTTTAACCAGTCATCTGTTCTCGAGCACTCAGGTTTTTTTTTTCCAGATTCTGGCTATTGTAAACAGTGCTGCAACAAACAGACAAGTGCAGATGTCATTTCTACTGTACTTTTTGCATCTCGAACCCAGGCTTTTCTAAGGGCAAAGAGAGTCCCTACACATATCCCAGCATTAAATATGAAAGCATGAAAGTACACATCTCAAGAGGAGAGATGCAGTGACATATGTGCTCAGCCACGTGGCGCAAGCAGCACATGGGCTCAGGCAGCATATGTGCGCCCTACCTTTGTTCAAGGTGGCTTTTATAGGGATTTTTCAACCTGCCCCCATGTGAGGCTTCTATCTAGGTAAAAGTCCATTGCTAAGGAGGTTGGGTTGGGAGTGATGATGGTCATCTTTGAAAAACCTTTCCTGTACTTTTGTTTCTGCTGCAGCTTTTCTGGGTCTTTAGCTGGCACCAGATCAGGGTCTTATCAGGCCTTAGTCCCTGTTTTCTGCAAGGTTGGCTTTGGAAACGTCAGGGCTGTTACTTCCCAAGAAACTTACTGCCATTACTTTGGGAGGGGGCCTTCCCTATCTGCCTGCTGCCTACATCAGCTTAAGCTCCTCATCCTTTGGTATTTTCTTAAGTCCTTGGAAAATTCAAATAGCTCATTTACTATAAAATTTCAGCAAATGCTTATGAATTTATCTTGTTTTTTCCCCACTTCTTTTGTATAACTGAAACCCAGGCACAAAAGTTTGTAAGTCTAGAACTGTACCGCATGGTGTTTCACTAATAAAAATTAAATTTAAAAAATTATTAGATTAAAAAAAAGACTCCACTGTGTTGGAAGAGACTTGGACCCTAGCTCGGACTAGTGCTGGCTTGGGCTAGTAATAAAGTTCCTTTTCTTTTGCATTATCATGTGTGGACTTGGTCTCTCAGCAATTGGGGATATGAAACTTGGGCACAACATCTGGTGCATTGGCAGGGAATCCCTAGTGGTGAGATCCCTCCACATACAATATAGGAACTTTATCCAAGTTTTGCCAGTTTAGGAAAACTGGACCAAGTTTTGCCAGTTACGGAAAACTGGACTAAATTGGTCAAGTTTTGCTGGTTTTGGAAAACCGAAGTTTTGCCAGTTTTGGAAAACTGGACTGTGCCGGCTCTTTCTTGCACAGAAAACCAGCCTGGCAGGACGCTAGTCAGGGGGACTAGCGGAAGGGCCTGATCTGGAGACCAGCAGAGGACCTAGGCAGATGTGCCGAAGGGTAGCTGGTTGGTAGTGTGGGAGACGTCCCCACTACTCCTGGGACACCTCAAGTTTGGCGTGTCAGAATCTGAATCTGGAGCGTGCATTGTCAGGAAGTCTTTTACCGCTGTTGTGTGTCCGTTGTCTGAGTGTCATATTTTTATGTTGTCTGTTTGTCCTGTTTCTAGTGAGTCTTTTTGTCTCTGACCCCCTAATTCACCATCTAGTCATGGGTCAGAATCAGTGAACCCCACTTTCCCTTGTTACTGAACATTTCAGTGATTTCAGGTCCAAGGGCAGCAACCTCTCGGTAGAGGTGAAGAAACGTAAACTGATAACTCTTTGTTCTGCAGAATGGCCAGCCTTCAACGTTAGCTGACTAGTGGAAGGTATAGTTTTCTTTCCAGAGCCGGGAGGACACCTGGACCAGACCCCTTACACCCTGGCCTGGCAGGAACTGGTTGAGAGACTCCTGTCTAGTTAAAAACAAGTGTTTTGAAATAGTGCAAAGATAAAATGAGGCTACATCAAAACAAAGTTTTCTCATGCTTTCATAAACATTGACAATACGAATGTTTTCTAATCCTGCTATTTAAAAGTTTGGTGAGTACCGATTGCCTCTTTCTGTGTTTGAAAACATGTTTGAATTATGAAATTTTAAAGTATTTGGTGTAAAAGTCTTATGATTTGAGATGTTTTCTAATGCTTCTATTTAAAAGTTTGGTGAGTACCGATCACCTCTTTCTGTGTTTGAAAACGTGTTTGAATTATGAAACTGTTAAAGTATTTGGTGTAAAAGTCTTATGATTTGAGGTAATTATGAACTTTTAAAATTAAGCCAAAAAAGGTTTTCCTGTCTTATAAAATTGATGAGGGTTTTCTTATGCTGGTATGTTGATGTATATTTGTATTTGTATTGGATTATTAGAATGTGAGTTGAAATTAATGTGGTACATGAAAACAAGTTTAAAGAGGAATGGGTTAAAATGTGAGTTTCTCCTCATGGGACGGGGGGCGTTCTGGGCCATCCTTCACGCCCTACCGAGGTCACCAGTTGCCCCCCACGAGTGGCTCTCCTGCATGGCCATGGCCCCAGAAGCACAAGGACTTAATGCAGAAGCCAGCATCTTGGAGCAGAAAAGTGAACGGACTATGCATTAATCCAGGCCACCATGTCTGCCCGGAGGGAAAAGGGTGTTGCCCCATTCGTCCTCTCCTCTCTGGAAAGAAGATGGCGGCCACATGGGCGCCTTGTGGAGAGCAGGTGTGAGCCGGGGGTGGGGGCGTGACTGAAACCTCATGGGATGGGGGGGCATTCTGGCCCGTCCTTCACGCCCTACCGAGGTCACCAGTTGCCCCCCATGAGCGGCTCTCCGGCAAGACCATGACTCCAGAGCACAGAAACCAACCTCTTAATTATCTGATTCTCAGTAGAAATACTTCCAGGGTTAATAAGTAAAATAGCAGAAATCCAAAACCGCGTGGCCGCAATAGCGGCCGTGTGACATCATTTAATTCTTGAACCCAACTGTAGAAAGCAAATCATTTCACAATGTTTTTTCAGCATGGCTGATTTGCGGAGGGGGGGGTGGGGGGGGTAAACTCTAAATAATAATGGTGCAACTTTTATCGAAACAATGAAGCTAGTCAAAGTAGATAGAGTGTTAACTAGAATTCATCTGCCTCAGAGACATTGGGGGGCGGGGGGTTTATTGGGGTTCTTCGTGGTGAAAAATAAGCATTGGTAAAGGGAAATGTGATTGATATTTGCATGATCGAGACCTAAACCTGAAAGCTTTGTAACTTCTCCCACAGCGATTCAATAAATAAATAAATAAATAAATAGATAAAATAAAATAAAAATATTTTAAAACTGAAAAAAAATGTGAGTTTCTAAAGTTATAGATCCTATCAGTGTTTTATTTAATTTCTGAGATTGTTGGTAACCTAAATTTCGGAGCTACCAAAACCACAGAATTGTGCCTTGATAAAAGTTAAAGATATCAGGCTTTCCTGCTGGAATACAAACCAGCTTTCTTTCTTTCTTTCTTTCTTTCTTTCTTTCTTTCTTTCTTTCTTTCTTAATTTTTTATTTTTATAATTTATTTATTTATTGAATCACTGTGGGAAAAGTTACAAAGCTTTCAGGTTTAGGTCTCAGTCATGCAAATATCAAACACATTTCCCTTTACCATTACTTATTTTTTACCACGAAGAACCCCAATAAAACCGCACCCCCACCCCTCCCAATGCCTGTGAGGCAGATGAATTCTAGTTGACACTCTATCTGCTTTGATTAGACTCATTGTTGCAATAAAAGATGCACCACTATTATTTAGAGTTTACCCCCTCCCCCCAAATCAGACATGCTGAGAAAGCATTGTGAAGTGATTCGCTTTCTACAGCTGGGTTCAAGAATTAAATGTTGGTTTTGGATTTCTGCTATTTTGCTAATTAACCCTGGAAGTATTTCTACTGAGAGTCAGATAATTAAGAGATTGGTTTCTGTGCTCTGGAGTCGTGGCCGTGCTGGAGAGCAAACCAGCTTTCTTTTCACTTAATCACTTAATCACTTAACTTCCCGTTAGTCGTCGATTTGCTCGAGCGGGCGCCAGTAACATCTCCATTTGTCCCTGTCGCGTGCTAGTGTAGCCCAATGGCATCTCTTCGCTCCGGGAACATGGAGGGCCTCAAACCGATCGTTCATGATCTTGACAAAGAAGTCTGACCATCTGGTAGGTGGGCGGCCACGCGGTCTCTTGACATCCCGTGGAATCCAATCAGTAACAGCTCTAGTCCAACGGTCGTCTTTAAATCTCATTACGTGACCAGCCCATCTGATTTTCGACACCTTGGCATATGAGACAGCATCCCTGATCCTTGATCGTCGACGGATGTCAGAACTCCGGATTCGTTCTCTCATTTGAGTGAAATGTGATATTCCAAGCATAGCTCTTTCTATTCTTCTTTGGGAGACCTGAATGGCGTTCTCATCTTGTTTGCGTAGGGCCCAGGTCTCTGAGGCATATGTTAATGCAGGAAGAACAGTGGAATCAAAGAGATGTGCCCGGAGCCGGAGGTTCTTCGTCCTCTTAGCTATTTCTTCGACGTTCTTGAAGGCGTTCCAAGCCGCTCTCTTCCTCCTGCGCAGCTCGGGTGCCAGGTCATTTGTCATGTTGACCTCTCGACCTAGGTACACATAGCTGTTGCATTCAGAGATGGTCGTTCCATTGAGAGCGAATGGGGCGTCAGGAACAAGGCTGTTTCTCATAAACATTGTCTTCGTAAGATTCAGCTGTAGTCCTACCTTTCCACACTCACGGTCAAAGTCGGCCAGCATTTGTGCCGCTTGGCTGATGTTTGGTGTTATTAAAACAATGTCATCAGCAAAGCGGAGGTGGTGTAGTTGCCGACCATCTATCTTCACTCCCATTCCTTCCCATTCCAGTCGTCGCATGATGTTCTCGAGGGTGGCACTGAAGAGTTTCGGTGAAATGGTATCACCCTGCCGCACCCCTCTCTTGACATCAACGATCACTTCTTTGTAGAATGGTGAGATCCTGGTAGTGAATCCGCAATACAGCTCACGGAGGATCCTGATGTATTGGGCTTGAATGCCCTGATTGGCTAGGGCTTCAATGACCGCTTCCGTCTCAACAGAATCGCTTCTCGGCCTTTTGGCTAAGATCAAGTGTAGAAGCTTTCTTTTACTGAAGCAAAAAAGGGGAAAAGTTTCACTTTTAAAATTCAAGCAGCTACAGGTGGCCTGTTTGGCTTTAGTGGTTTCTGAAGATGGGGAAGTGCATGAGTGAAGTTCACAGCTCTGAGCCACCCCAGCAACTGCGGGTGACACACAAATGAAATAACCATTCCATTTTCTGCGTTTTAATTTTTATATCTGTTTCCCTTGAAATTGGAATTCTAAAGATAAAGTTTCAAATGTAAAGTGAACTTTTGCCAACTAGATATATGTTATAAGATCTTTAATTGTGAGAACTGTAAACCTTCTGAATATCTATTGGACTGAGATAATGCTTTTGAAAGAGTATAGTTTAGTCATGATAAATATTAAGAAAACTGTGAGCAAATTGTATGTATTGTTATAAGAAATTTTTTAATTATGTGAAGAATTGTCCTAGTATCCAGACTCCTGTTACAGTGCTCTTAGATAATTGGAAGTAAAGGTTTTCAACATGGAACTAAATGAGTTGGGTAAAATGTTTGCTTTTCTCTCCCCAGTGCCATGAAGCATTAAGCATTATGTTTGTTTGCATGAACCCAGACAAAGCTTTTTCACTCTGCAATAGGGTCTACCCTTGGTGTAGACAGGAAAACCAAAAACCCTCTTCCAGGGAAAGAGTGAGGGGATTGGTCTGAATGACAGGAGCAGGTATTTAACAGTTACTGTATCAAGTACCCAACAAACCTCAGGGAGACCCTAAAGGCAGGCTGGCTCAAGGAAGGACTGACATCGTCTGTGCCTTGAAAAATGAGGAAGCTGGAAATCTGCAGTGACTGAGTCAGCCTGGGCCCCGCCCTCAGTGTCCAAAAACTGGAGGTCGAGATCTCTCCCAGTCCTGAAGAAGGGATGGGTTGGACTCCTGACTTCCAGGACATTCCTACGAAGGGTAAGAGTCCAGAGACCACATCCAGTTCATTGTGGGACCTGATCTTCACATCTTATGGCCTAGCCTGATGTGAGGTAAAACATTAAACGCCATCCTGTTTCCTGCTCTGTCTTTGACCAACCCCACACTATAAATCATTTCACAATGCTTTTTCAGCATGGCTGATTTGCGGGGGGGTGGGGGGGCAGGGGGGTAAACTCTAAATAATAATGGTGCAACTTTTATCGAAACAATGAAGCTAGTCAAAGTAGATAGAGTGTTAACTAGAATTCATCTGCCTCACAGACATTGGGGGGGCGGGGGGGTTATTGGGGTTCTTCGTGGTGAAAAATAAATATTGGTATCCTGAATGGAGAGTTCTCCAATCTTGCTGTGCTTACACAAAAGTATAAGCCAGGTTTGTTAAGCCGTCTTGCAAATTTAAAATAAGAAGGAGAGAATACCATGTTTCTGTAGCATTTTTTAAAAATAAGAATCAGGTTCTAGTTCTACTAAAGTAACAGAATAATTGGGTAATTTAGTAAGTAAACTGTCTAGTCTTAAATAAAGAAACTTAACGTTGAACATGTTGTCACCAGTCTGGCCAGAAAAGTGGAAGGCAGAACTTTGCCAGGGGGACCTTAGCAGGAACAACTGCTTTCTCCCAGCCTGTCAATTGGCTAAAGTACTGAGAGTGGACATCTAAACTGGTACTAATTCTTAGTTAATACATATAGACAGGGACTGGAGTGATAGCACAGCAGTAGGGCATTTGCCTTGTGCACAGCCGGCCCGGCCGAGCCGGGTTCAATTCCTCTGCCCCACTCAGAGAGTCCAACAAGATACTGAGAGTATCTCGCCCACATGGCAAAGCCTGGCAAGCTATCCATGATGTATTCAATATGCCAAACACAGTAACAAGTCTCACGATGGAGACGTTACTGGGCCTGCTCGAGCAAATCGATGAACAATCGGAGGATAGTGACAGTGAAAAATAGAGAAGAGATTTTTTTAACAGTTCTCAATTTTTGTCTCAACATGGGAGTAATACCTCATTTATAGACTATTTACTCTAAGCCAGAACACTCTGCAGACAAGGAATAACGGGCATTGGAACAAGGTGTCTAAAGGAAAATTGAAAATTACTGACACCTGAACTAATGCAGTGAAATATTAGTGAAAGGAATGAACAGGGCAGTAAGAAGGAAGCAACTCAGAACTGTGCTTCCTATGCCATTGATAACTTATTTTTGTACCCTGAGCATTTGAGCATTTATCATTTGTTTTTCTGCCTCCAAGTTTTGGTCACTTCAAAAGCATTCCTTAGCCTAACTGATTTGATTTTTCAAATTCCTTGTCTGGGGTTTATTAAAAACTAAGGTAGCTTGAGATTTCACCCCTTTTTCAGGCAGGGTCAGTGTCCCTGTGTCAGCAGGAAGAAACTTCAGAAGACAGAACTTCGACCATTTTCCTGTTAAAGATTTAAGGTGGTGAAAAATCTAGGTGAATATGATGTAGATAGATAAAGGAAGCCCCTCCCACCTTGAAAATCTATTCCAATTGCCCTGTTGTGAGTGTGAACCCCCTTAATGGAGAAACCCTGCTTCCTTTGAAATTCTTTTGGGCCAACTGCACTACTCCAACTTAGCCTTGAAAAGGAAGTGTAGGCCAGAATGTATGATCTTTTGCTTCTCCAGTCATAACTAGCCTTTATAGGTATCAAGGCCCAGCTCCATGCAGGACTTGGAGCACACTGCCAGAATGAACTTCTCATCTGTAAACATTGGGATATCTGGTATGAATCAGGTGTTATAGGACTGTAACCCACAATCCTTGGTGGAGAGATCCATGTACAGTGATCCTGACCACACCAACTGCTCTGAAGGAGGACAGAATCAAAAAGCTGCCTCTCCCTTGGAGACAGAACAACACCGACCAGTGGCATGTCTGGACAATGGGAGATGACCCCTTCAACATGAGACTGTTGAAAGTGACTTAAAGGAACCATGGGAAGGGCATGGGTTATTCTCTGTTTCTGTATCCTCTTAGTGACAGCTGCAGAGAAAGCTCCTTAGTTGTCCCAGTTTTGGTACTGAGTACTTTCTGATACTGAGACATGTAGAATGACCTTGATCTGTGCTAGGTATAACCCACCTTGGGACATGTATTTGTACAGGGACCTACCTACCGAGCCTATTGTAATCAAAACTGCGATTATACCACAGGTCAGCTAGAAGAGTCCCTATACCAGGTACCCAACAGTACTTGGCTTGCTTGAATGTAATTGCTAGATTCTTCCCCTCCTACTTTGCCAATTCCAGTAATCCAGAATTGTGTTTAATGGTAAAGATTGTATTACAGGTATCTTGTAATAGAAAGGGAATGGGGAAAGTCAACTTGTTACCCTGATCCCATCCTACCTGGGACCCCTAGTGCTCCTGCTTTTGCTTCTGACCATGGGATCCCTTTCACCCTGAACAAGATAGTGGTCTTTGTTAAGAGTGGAATAAATACAGTATAGCTTATGGTTTTCAGACAATAATACTAATGACCCTGTGCCTAAGGAAAATTCCTCAGTTTAGTTTAAAGAAAAGGGGGGAATGTGAGGCCCAAAAGCAGGCTCCTCAGAAGCCATAATAGGCGGCAGCTAACATCAAGACTCAACTAGGCCTCAGTTTCTGTTTTCCCAGAGCTAGACTGCAGATTCTGGAAAACTCCCAATTAAGTAATTCACCTAGATAAGAAACTGGGCAGTTGGATCTGGCCAGTCATGAGTGGTTGCCACACACTTCTTGAGTGAAAGAACCCCAAACTGTTATGCACCTGTTGTCTAATTGCTGACCACTGTTGTAATAGGGCAGTGCTAAAAATAGACAAGTATATAAACCGCTTCTTAACTGAACCCTATACAAATTGCTTGTGAGTTGGAGTCGGGTTCCTTGTCAGGACTCCACTGCATTGGATGGACTTGGACCCTAGCTAGGGCTAGTAATAAAGTTCCTTTGCTTTTGCATTGTCATGTGTGGACTTGGTCTCTCCACAATTATGGATCTGAAACCTAGGCATAGGAATTGCACAGCAGGTAGGACATTTTTCTGGCACGCGGCTGACCCAGTTCCATTTCCAGCAACCCATATGGTCCCCTGATCACTGCCAGGAGTAATTTCTCAGTGCAGAGCCAGTAGTAATCCCTGTGCATCACTGGGTGTGACCCAAAAAGAAAAAAAAACCAACTAAAGAAGTAAAAGTAAATTTGATTTCCATTCAGAAATGATATGGGTCTTCCATGTCAGGAAAAGACTAGACTGAGAAAACTAATATTAAAATATATGAAGCTCTGACTGGAGGGCTAATAGGTCCATGAAAATAAAGTCAGAACATACAATGACTAACTTTTGAGACAGCAGTTGAGTATCTTGCCCACTAGGGAGTGCCATTTCCTGACACTCACACTTTCCTTCTTAAGTTCTAAGCATATAAGCTCATGTTCATTCTTTCTTTCAATGTGACTTTAGTTTTACCTCATACCAACCAACAGCAGCAAAGACTCCAAAAAATGAACTCTCCTACAGGATCAGTGATTGTGTTATTCTTAATGTTTGGTAAGTAAAATGGCACATAATTTTCATTATATTGGTGTCATCTTTAACCATCAATATAATTTTCCATAGGTGGGTTAAAACCCAGAGATCACATTAAGGCGAACAACCGTCATTGTTCTTTTCATTTTCTTTCAGGAAGAAGCAGTGGAGACTCAGTGACTCAGACAAAAGGCCAAATGACCCTCTCAGAAGGGGCTCCCCTGACTGTGAACTGTTCCTATGAAGCCACACTGTACCCGGCTCTTTTCTGGTATGTCCAGTATCCTGGAGAAAGTCTACAGGTTCTTCTGAAAGCCATGAAGGCCACTGAGAAGGGGAAAGGAAAAGGTTTTGAAGCCACATACGATTCAGAAACCACCTCCTTCCACTTGAGGAAAGCAGCAGTGCAAGAGTCAGACTCAGCTATGTACTACTGTGCTTTGAGTACACAGTGACAAGACTCACAGCAGGAGCTGAGCACAAACCCTGAGCAGGGCCAGGTATCTGGATACTGACAGTCTGACCTTATTCCACTCTGGTTGAGGTATCAGACACTTGTCTATGACTGTTAGCACTTGTCTATGACTGTTAGCACTTGTCTCTCCCTAATCTTCTTGTTGGCCAACTCTCAGGACACAGTGGAAAAACAACTAAATCTGCCTCACACATAATTTAATGGTAGAATGAAAATGGTCTCACTCTAATTCCCTCAGCACACATGAAATTTGTGATTTGATAACTGTAAGACCTAGTCCAGGCATGTGAGTTTGTAGCAGAGCATGCTTCCCATGTGTGAGGCCAGAGGGTTCATCTCAGCACCCAAAACCCCACAATAAAACAGTAAAATTTCAATATGAATGAAATGGTCTGCAAGTTTATTCTTACATAAAACTCTATAGTGCCTGAAGTTCTGGGTAAAAAAACTTTCTACCCTTAGAAATGCAAGGAACTGGAATATCTAGAGACTCATCTGATACAGATGAGTTTGTAAATGTGTAATATCATCCTGAGAAGCTGGGGCCAGAACAGGCAATTTCTAGGGAAGCTTCAGCCAATAAATTATACTGTTAGAGGATAAAAGACTATAAATAAGGAGGAGAGAGTCCTACTCTGACCATAATAGGAAAAAGAAGACAGAATATTTATTGTATGTCTTTGAGGGGGGGGAGGTGGAAAAAATGACATGTCAGATAACGACTCGGTGTTTTTCATGCACAATAAAGCAAAGTTGTTCTATGCAATTACAGTAGTGTCAGCATCATAATAAAATATCCTAAGATATTTGTTAAATGAATAAATGAGCAGGAAAACCTCTGGCTACTATCATAAAAAGCTACCAGTTTTTTATTAACAAATTTATTCAACAGTGAGTTTTGTGTTAACTCTGAGAGTGCCAGATCATAATGAAAGTGACAGTACATAGAACTGACAAGCATCCTGCCCTCATATCCCAATAGAGAGCATCTCATTACAACTATTGTAAGTCTTTAAGATGCATCCAGTAATATAATTCTCTAAAATACAATGATTAGTCCTCTTCCCATTGCTTATGAGGAAGATACTGAGACACAAAACATTTTTGTCATTCACCCATAGTCATATGCGTAGGCAGGGGCAGGAGTCAAATTACACATCTTAGTATTAATTTAGAGTATTTTGAATATATATTTATATACTATATTTCTAGAAGTTAAAAGAAGACTGGGCAAGAAACTAATTGGAGGTCTTAAGCAACAGAAGTCCTGATTCAGAGATGATCTTACTGTCTTTATTACTTAGACATACAGAAACGAATGTTTAAAGGAGAACCAAACATGGTCTCTGATAAACTGGAGAGTAAAACTGAGTCTCTCGTTCAAGTGTCAGGAAAAGATAAAGGACAGAGGAGCTAGACTTGGAGCTAGCCCTGGGCAATGCAAATGATAGCTGGAGGAGCATTTGAGCTCCTCCTTCCTACTTGTCAGCTTCATTTCTATTGTCACAATGGAGAGTGAAGAGGTTAGTGCAAGAAAGTAAATTTCTAGATAAATTTTCCTTAGGATTTGGAAGAATGAAGAAGAGGAAGAATGAAGAAAACAGTTTTTTCTTTTAAGCTTTTAGTTTTTCTGGAATTGCTGAAAGTAGAAGGAAAATAAACTGACAACCATAAATAATGGACATGTATCTCTTTGATAACAAGTTTGCCTTTTTAAAATTTGAAATTCAAGTTCAATAAACAGCACATATCTAACGTTTATAATTTGATCTATTCCCTCACCCCTATTCTTCTCCCTTTTCTTGTTGCTGATGCTGTTGTTGACGACAATGATGACTTGTACCATGTAGCATATCTGGTTGTGGAATACTTGGAGGCAGATCAAGGGATCACACTGATAGCCAGGGATCAAACCTGTGGCTGCACCGATGTAAGACAAGTAAGTCACATTCCACTGAGTCATATTGCTGGTCTCAACTTGATCACTTTTAAATCATATAGGGACCTGCAAAACTATCCTCACAATCAAAGAAATGGACATTTTAATCACCCATAAAGGATTTATTTTGCCTTTTATTTTTCCTGGTGAATTCTTTCTCTTATCAGACCTCAGAGAATTACCTTCTATCTTTTGCTGTAGGTTACTTTTCATGTAGCACTGTCATACTGTCCTCCTGTTGTTCATCGATTTGCTCGAGCGGGCACCAGTAATGTCTCCATTGTGAGACTTGTTGTTACTGTTTTGGCATATCAAATACGCTAAGGGAGCTTGCCAGGCTCTGCCATGCAGGCGGGATACTCTTGGTAGCTTGCCGGGCTCTCCAAGAGGGGTGGAGGAATTGAACCTGGGTGGGACACGTGCAAGGCAAACGCCCTACCCACTGTGCTATCACTCCAGCCCACTTTTCATGTACTTAAGATATATTTAATATAGTATTTATTCTATCTTGTTGTTAATACTCTGATTTGTTTAGGTGTAAATTCCATTGACTTTTTTCTGTTTAGGACTTGCTGGAAGTCTTGAATCTGAAATCTGGCAAGTTTTTGGTTATTATTTCATTGCATGTGCTTTGCTTCATCATTCTCACTTCTGGGACTTTAGTTGTTTGTAATTTGGACTTTTGCATGTGCCTGCACACGTGTGTGTGTGTGTGTGTGTGTGTGTGTGTTGCTGAGCATAAAAACCAAGAACCTCACAAATGCAAGGCAAATTCGTGGATACTGAGCTATGCCCTCTGCTTTTATGTTTATCCTTTCTCCTGTTATCTTTATTTTGCTATTGATCCCCTATACAGAAACATTTTATAGCATTTTCAGTTGAAAATTTTCATCTGCTTCTTTATGTAGTTTCTATTTCTTCACTGGGAATTTCTATCATTGCAATGTGCATTCTTTTTCTTCATTAAATCTGAAATATTAGTGACTTTACCACTTTCCTTTATTATACCATATCAACTATCTTGACATTTGTATCTGTTGATGTATTTTAATTAGGTATTAGTCAATTTTTATGGATTTTATATATTGGATGACTTTGAAATGCATCTTCAACATGTATTTATTTTAAAATTTTATTTTCATAAAGTTGTTCACAAAAACTGATTACATTCAATATTAAAACACCAATCCCACGACCATTATACCTTCCCACCACCATTATTTAGAAGTTTCCCACCACCACATAAACTTTCCCCACAGGCAGATGCTAGATAATTTATTCTGTATTGCTTGTTATGGGTCAGGTGAATAAGACCAGTTGTAGTTACTGGTTTTGGCATATCGTATACACAACGAATAGCTTACCAGGCTCTTCCGTGCGGGCGGAATACTCTCGGTAGCTTGCCGGTCTTTCTGAGAGGGATAAAGGCTTTGGGGGCGACCTCTAATCACCCTTGTAGGTGTTACCATATTTGAACCCTATCAAATATGGTACGACAATTCCGGAAGAAGGGTATTTTAGTGTATTATGATGTCCGGAAAGAATCCTGGAGTGTGGCGGTGGCTGGGTAGTGGAGGTAGTGTCGATAGTGGAAGTCTGCCAGTGGGATATTTATCTGGGTAGGGTGGGTCTTCTGTGCGCAATCCGATCCCTGAGTGGTTGGTGGAAGCAGACAGGGCAGGGTAGGGTGGGGCTCCTGATTAGAATCCCTTTGTCACCTGTGGTTGGTGGGAGCAAGTAGAGAATCTCTGTCCCTGGGTCCGCCGAGTCTGGAGTCCAAGGTCTCAGAGAGTTCCGCTTATCTTGTTCTGTGGGTCTTCAGTCGTGCGTGAGTCTCGGCAGGAGATGACTGCTCTCCTACGTCCTGATGGATCCATCACATCCTCCAGAACGGCAATGGAGAAGATTATCCATGACTTCTACTCAAATCTCTTTGATAGCCATGCCCACTTGCCAACATACCAAATGTCGTTCCCAACGTTCTCCCTTCCGAAATCCGACACGCCATTTCATCGGTAAAGAAACAAACAGCACCCGGCCCAGACAAGGTCAGACCTGAACACCTGAAGAACCTGCCATCAGTACTCATCAATATACTGGCTCAGCTCTTCACTCGCTACCTGTCTGAATGCAAAGTTCCATCCCAATGGAAAACCAGCAGGACCGTACTACTGTTCAAGAAGGGAGACATCTATGACATTGGCAACTATCACCTGATCTGCCTATTGTCTGTCATCTACAAGTTGTTCACTCGAGTCATCCTAAATAGGATTGGCAGAATACTAGATGAAGGACAACCATGTGAGCAACCCAGGTTCCGCAAAGGATTCAGCACCATCGACCATATCCACAGGATAACCAAGCTCATTGAGGTTTCTCGGGAGTTCAAGATGCCGCTCTGTTTAATGTTCATTGACTTAAAGAAGGCCTTTGATTCTATTGAGACAGAAGCGGTCATTGAAGCCCTAGCCAAACAGGGCATTCAAGCCCAATACATCAAGATCCTCCGTGAGCTGTATTGCGGATTCACTACCAGGATCTCACCATTCTACAAAGAAGTAATCATCCATGTCAAGAGAGGGGTTCAGCAGGGTGATACCATTTCACCGAAACTCTTCAGTGCCACCCTCAAGAACATCATGCGACGACTGGAATGGGAAGGAAAGGGAGTGAAGATAGATGGTTGGCAACTACACCACCTCTGCTTTGCTGATGACATTGTTTTAATAACACCAAACATCAGTCAAGCGGCACAAATGCTGGCCGACTTTGACCATGAGTGTGGAAAGGTCAGAATACAGCTGAATCTTACAAAGACAATGTTTATGAGAAACAGCCTCATTCCTGATGCCCCATTCGCTCTCAACAGAATGACCATCTCCGAACGCAACAGCTATGTGTACCTAGGTCGAGAAGTCAACATGACAAATGACCTGGCACCTGAGCTGCGCAGAAGGAAGAGAGAGGCTTGGAATACCTTCAAGAACGTCCAAGAAATAGCTAAGAGGACGAAGAACCTCTGGCTCCGGGCACATCTCTTTGATTCCATTGTTCTTCCTGCATTAACATATGCCTCAGAGACCTGGGCCCTACACAAACAGGATGAGAACGCTATTCAGGTCTCCCAAAGAAGAATAGAAAGAGCTATGCTTGGAATATCACGTTTCACTCAAATGAGAGAAAGAATCCGGAGTTCTGACATCCATCAACGATCAAGAATCAGGGACGCTGTCTCATTTGCCAACGTGTCAAAAATCAGATGGGCTGGTCACGTAATGAGATTTAAAGACGATCGCTGGACTAGAGCTGTTACCAACTGGATTCCACGGGATGTCAAAAGACCGCGTGGCCGCCCACCTACCAGATGGTCAGACTTCATCAAGATCATGAACGATCGGTTTGAGGCTTTTCATGTTCCCAGAGCGAACAGATGCCATTGGGCTACACTAGCACGCGACAGCAACAAATGGAGACGTTACTGGCTCCCGCTCGAGCAAATCGACGACTAACAGGAAGTTAAGTGACAAGTGATTAAGTGCTTGTTATGAATAGTATTTTAAGATGTCTGAAAGGGTTTATCTCACAGTGATTCAACAAAAAAGCAAAAAAAAAAAAGAAAAATAGTATGAGATGTGAAAGCAGCTGTGCACTCCTGGGTTTGTAAAAATTTAAATAATAGGGGTCCGGAGCCATCCCTCTGTGAGCTACCCAGTTCCGAGATTCATTTGTGAGTCTGTGGATCATGGCTCTTAATGAAATTAAATGGCACCCAGTGGCAGTTCTTTGACATGACAACCAGGGCCCTGGAGGGGCTGGGAGATGGGAAGGGATGGCCCCGTCCTGACCCACGTGGCCCGTTGTTTTCAGTCACTGGTCCAACATATCTGGGTTTTTCACCAAATTTAGTCTCTTGCATGGGGGTCCCAGGACAGGTCTGTGAAGATTGGTCATGAGGGTAATGGTAATTGGTTTCTGAAGATTTAGGGCTGCTGGAGTTCATCTGGTACAGGGGTAGAGAGCAGACGCCTGCTCCCATCTGAGGTGACCAGTGAAATTAGCCCGGCACATGACCTGGAGCCATCCCTGCAGTGAGCTGCTCAGTTCCAAGATTCATTTATGAGTCTCCATCTTAAGCATTTAAAATGTAATGCATATTCTTCAAAGAAATGGAGCAAACTCTCCTGAAATTTATATGGAACAATAAGCCCCCACAAATAGCTAAAGCAATTCTTGGGAAAAAGAAAATGGGAGGAATCAACATCCTTAACTTCAAACTGTACTACAAAGCAGTAATAATTAAAACAGCATGATACTGGAACAAAGGCAGAACTGCAGACCAGTGGAACAGGGTTGAATACACTGACATCTCCCCTCAATCATATGATCATCTAATCTTTGATAAAGGTGCAAGAAATGTGAAGTGGAGTAAGGAAAGCCTCTTTACCAAATTGTGCTGGCATCACTGGACGGCTACATGCAAAAAAATGGGCTCAGAACTCTGCCTAACACCATGTACAAAAGTAAGATAAAAATGGATTAAAGACCTCAACATCAGACCAGAAACCATAAGGTACATTGAAGACAAAGTTGGCAAAACTCTCCATGACATTGAAGCTAAAGGTATCTTCAAAGATGCCACGACACTGGCCGAGCAAGTGAAAACAGAGATAGATAAATGGGACTATCTTAAACTAAGAAGCTTCTGCACCTCAAAAGAAACAGTGACCAAAATACAAAGACAGTCTACAGAATGGGAAAGGATATTCACCGAATACACATCTGACAAGGGGTTGATATCAAGTATATACAAAATACTGGTTGAACTCCACAAGAAGAAAACATCCAACCCCATCCAAAAATGGGGCAATGAAATGAACAGAAACTTTCTCAAAGAAGAAATCTGAATGGCAAAAAAGCACATGAGAAAATGCTCTACATCATTAATCATCAGGGAGATGCAGATCAAAACCACAATGAGATACCACCTCACACCTCAGAGACTGGCCCACATTCAAAAGAACAAAAGCAACCGATGCTGGCGCAGATGTGGGGAGAAAGGGACACTCCTTCACTGTTGGTGGGAATGTCGACTGGTTCAGCCCTTCTGGAAAACAGTATGGACGATTCTCAAAAAGTTAGAAATTGAGCTCCCATTTGACCCAGCTATACCACTCCTGGGAATATATCCCAGAGAGACAAAAAAAGTATAGTCGAAGTGACATCTGCACTTGTTTGTTCATTGCAGCACTCTTTACAATAGCCAGAAACTGGAAGAAACCTGAATGCCCAAGAACAGATGACTGTTTAAAGAAACTTTGGTGCATCTACACAATGGAGTACTATGTAGCTGTTAGAAAAGATAAAGTCATGAAATTTACATACAAGTGGTACAACATGGAAAGTATCATGCTAAGTGAAATGAGTTAGAAAGAGTGGGATAGGCATAGAAAGATTGCATTCATCTGGGGGATGTAAAGTAACAAAATATGAGATTAATACCCAAGAATAGCTGAGATCAGCACCAGGAGGATTACTCGATAGCTTAGAGGCCAGCCGGGCATTCTAGGGGAAAGGGCAGCTCAGATATAGAAGGGAGCACCAAATAAAGGGTGTTTGGAGGATCCTCCCAGGAGGGGAGATGCATGTTGAAAGTAGACTATGGACTGAACATGTTTGCCACTCAATGCCTCTTTTGCAGACCACAACACCCAAAAGGAGAGAGAGAATAGAGGAGAATGCCCTGCCACAGAGGCAGGGTGGGAGGTGGGGGATGGGGGTGGGAGGGATATTATCCATGGTGGTGGAAAATGGGCACTGGTGGAGGGATGGTTATTTGATCATTGTATAATCGAAACCCAAGCACAAATAATTGTAAATCTACAACTGTACCTCATGGTGTTTCACTAATAATAAAATAAATAAATAAAAATTAAAAAATGTAATGCATAAATACTTAAAAATCTCCTAAGGTATGCTGATTCATTTTAACAGGAAATCAATCTCATTTTTTATTTGGACTATTGTCTTTTTTAATTTTTTAATTTTTTTTGTTTTTTGGGTTATACTCAGTGATGGTCAGGGGTTACTCCTGGCTCTTCACTCAGGAATTTTTCCTGGCGGTGTTTGGGAGATCATATGGAATGTCGAGGATGGAACCCGGGTCAGCCACATTAAAGGCAAATGCCCTACCTGCTGTACTATAGCTTTGGCCGAGTCTTATCTTTTGTATGTGTGTGAGTGGTATGTCACATTTCAGTTCTCCATAATTTTCTGTGTAGGGTTAGGCATTTCTCAGCCTTCTGTTGCTCAGAGGTTGGTCTGAGCAACTTATCTGGGTTGGTCAAACCACAGGGTAATTCCTGAAACTGCTACTTCTATTGAAGCCAGTCCTCGTGTGCCACCCCAGGGTCAGTGTGAGACTTAGATAGTGGTTCAAATTCCATTTTAGTGATTGAATTTTGCTACTGCAATCTTATTTCAGTCATTGAAATTTATTAAGTGAATTTTGCAGTAACTGGATTTCTGGTTTGGATTATGTGGTAGTTGGAATTAGCTTGGCACTTAAACTGTTCTCTACTTCTTTCCTTGGGGTTTTCCTACTCCAGCATAGACCCCAGAGATGGAAAGATTGTATTTCTTTCAGTTTTAGTTTCCTGTGTCATTGACACTCTGTTATTGGGTACCTGTTATTAGAGCAAAGCCAAGAGAAAGAGAAAAATGTGAAAAAGAAAATGTGAAATATATCCTTGTGCAGGTTGCTTCTCCTATTTTTACTCCCTATATAATCTACCTACTTGTGTATCATTCTCAAACACCACTAGTAGCTATCTTTTGTATTTTGCTCAGTAAACATGAAATCAATGGGAGAGATGGGCTGTACATGTTTAATTGATTGATTGATTGATTGATTATTTTGAAGCCACACCCAGAAGTGCTCAGAGTTTACCCCTGGCTCTGCAATCAGGAATCACTCCTGGCTGATTTGGGGGACCATATGGGGTGCTAGGGATTAAACCCAGGTCAACCACATGCAAGTATACTTGCTGTACTATTGGTCCAGCACCTGGACTGTAGATATATCAAAGCTATCTATCCTACTCATTCCTTCTAGTTCTACCCAATGTTCATCAAGAACGGCTAAATATATAATTATTTTTTATTATTTTAAATTTTTCTTTAAGATTTGCAGTTTTCATGTTTATAAATGTGGATATTTTCTCATCAAGATTATAAGATTAATCTGGTTGAATTTTTTAAACTATTTTTTTTTGTCTTTTTGGGTCACACCTGGCAATGCACAGGGGTTACTCCTCGCTCTGCACTCAGGAATTACCCCTGGCAGTGCTCAAGGGACCATATGGGATGTTGGGAATTGAACCCCGGTCGGCCACGTGCAAGGCAAACGCCCTACCCGCTGTGCTATTGCTCCAGCCCCTAAACTAATTTTTAAATTGAATCATAGTGATCATAGTGAGTAAAACACAGTTACAAAGTTATTCATGATTGAATTCCAGTCATATCGTTTTCCAACACCCATCCCTTCACCAGTGTACATTTCCCACCAACCCCCCACCATCTCTATGGCAGGTATTCTCTCTCTCTCTCTCTCTCTCTCTCTCTCTCTCTGTCTTAATTTTCTAGATTTTTTTCATATCTCATTCTCTGAATTAATGTGATTTTTTTCCCTCTGGCTAGAAAATAAGAATGCTTTTAGTTGTTTTTGTGTAACCCATGTTTTATATGCTGTCTTTTCCCTCTAAAGTACCAGAAAGCGCTTCTGCCTCGTGGTCGCAATGCACCGCCAGTGCTTTCGGCTCCCGACCCCTCAGTACTTTGGCCCTGGTGCGGCGTGGGCGGCTGGGGCAACGGAGGCTTCAGCTGGCCCCCGGGTGAGCTGCGCCAGGTGTCTCCGTAGTACACGCGGCAGAACCTAAGGACCCCGCGCGAGGCCGGCACCTTCTCTGGGGCCCGCTTCGGCTCTCCGCCCACCCCCATCCTACCCCTCGGCTTCCCCGGGCCATCCCCACGCCTTGCGGGCTCCCCGGGACCGCAGCCCCTCGGCCAGGGCTCTCCAAGGACAGAACGGCTACACCGTTTGGATCAGGGCGTGTTAGAGACAAGTGAATGTCTAATGATTTCCTGGTAGGCCGTTTGCCTTGCACACTGCGGACCAGGGTTCGATTCCTCTGCCCCTCTCAGCGAGCCCGGCAAGCTACCGAAAGTATCTCGCTCCCTGGCCAGGCAAAGCCTGACAAGCTACTGGTGATGTATTCAGTATGCCAAAAACAGTAACAACAAATTTCACAATTTGTTGTGAGCTGTTACTGGTGCCTGCTCGAGCAAATCGATGAACAACGGGAGGACAGTACTACAGTGCTAAGCTTTCCATGCCTGAAGACCCTTGGGCTGGCCTAGAACCAGTGTCCATGGTGGACATAAAGCCAACAGTACAGCAGCACTCAGACATTCACGGGCAAAAAAGGAAGATACTTTCCTTAACATTCCGACATACAGCTGGAAACTTCTGAGTCAGAAGCAACTTGGACAAAATGCTGTGAATAAATTTAACTCTGAGATGGTGACTTTGAATAATTAGCTGGAACATCTTGATATTTTTACTACGGCAAGTCCTGTTCCTATTAGAGAAAACATGTGGCAGGATAATTTGCAATATTTAGTGTTCGGGAAGTGCCGACCGTACTTGAGAAACTTTACAGTTTCTAGATATTTGCCATTTTGTTTATATATTTGGTTATATATTCTAATGTTTTTTCATTGTATTAAAATAATACCTTTTCTAGCTATAATGTGGCTTTGTCACATGCTAAAAAAGAAGAATTTAAGTCGTGCATTGTAATTACTAGATATTTAGGAAACATTTTGCATACTGTTTTTTAAAATGAAATATTAAATCATTAAACTGTAGGCAGTTCTTTATTTGTTCATAGGGAAAGGAGTAAAGGACAACAATGAAAGAACTCTTTATAATCATCATTCTTCATGTATATTTTATGTAACATTTTTGTAAAAATGCATTGCAGTTTGATTGAAAATCACAAAAACCCACTGAAAAACTTAAGTGAAAAGAGGTCTTAATATTCATATAACTGGGAAAAGTTAATGCAGTTTTGTGTTAATATTTGATTAAAAAACAAATTAAAATTATTTAAATTAGATTAAATAGCTAGATTAAAGTTCTGTATCTGAATATCCTCCAAAAAATGAATAAATAAATACAGTACCAAAAGTTTTAAAATTCTGTGTTAATTCCCAAGAACATGATAGAAAGCACGATTTAACTAAAGAGATAATCTTCTCAGATCCCAAGTCTGCTATTTTCTCTTCAGTTTTATTTCCCTTTCTTTATTTACAAAAATTCTTAATTTTTTATTTTCCATACACTGTGGTTTGTGGTGCGTTGGGCTGTCAGCACAATCTTTCTGATTTTCAATATATTTTAAAATCTTTTTGATTTTCAATATATTTCTTACAATCTTGTTAACATTCTTTTTTTCTTTTTTCAGAGTTTCAGTTATTTTTAATTTTTTTATAAATTTATTTATTGAATCACTGTGAGAATATTTACAAAGCTTTTGGGTTTAAGTCTCAGTCATACAATGATGGAACACCCGTCCCTTCACCATTGCACATTTTCCAACCACCAAAAACCCCAGCATACCCCCATCCCACATCCTCTTCCTACGTGTAGCAGATGATTTCCACATTACTCTCTCTCTACTTTAATTACATTCAATATTTCGACACCAGACCTACTCTTATTATTTGGGATTTTACCCCAATGCTGCTGAAAAGGCAACGTTAGACAATTTGCTTTCTATTGCTGATTATAAATAGCATATGATGTTAGGTGGCTGCAATAGCTGCAGTGCAATTTTGGAATTCTGAACTTTTAATAATTAAATTTGGAGAGATTTCTGCCAAAAGCCACTGGGTTCTGAGTTTCACTTGTGTGTCTCTGGGATCATGGCCAGAGGGGCCATTCGTCGGTGGCGACTCGGGGTCTCACTGGGGCAGGGGAGGACAAGGGCTGGCTCCACCCCCCCATCCCATGAGGCCCCACGTGTCTCGTCACTGCTGGACCATACCTGACTGTCCAATGGCCTCTGGAAGATGGGGAATAGGCAGAGGGATGGCACCTTTTCCCACCCAAGGTGGCCTGGTGCCAGTAACTTAATGCGAAGTCTGTGTGTATTTCTGCCAAAAGCCGCTGGGTTCTGAGATTTGTTTGTGGCCATTAAGCAGCTTGATCAGTAGCCAGAGGGGCTATTTGTGAGTGTCGACTCCTCTTGTCAACATTCTTAAAGGAGAATATTCCATTTCTCAACTATGAAAGGGTTTTTTTGCTACCACAGAAAAGTAGAGAATTTTTTTTTGCATCCTTGTAGTACAGAGAAACTGGCACGATTGCAAAGATATCAAACAATTGTGTGTACAAAGCATGGTTCAGTCAAAACCCAGGATAACTATGAGGTGTTAAAGGATGATGAGCTTGAAAGACAGTAGAAACTGTTCTTCATAGGTTAATTCTAACATATTCTGGAAAGATGTGAAAAAATCTCTTATTTTCAGATGATTTTTCAAGCAATTGTTTTGATTTGTTCCCTTTAATATTTTCATTCCTTCTCGGAAATGAGCAGCTCACTGCAGAGATTTCTTCAGACCCTAATTATCTAAAATTTTAGATTTTTAGGAGTGCATGGCTGCAAGAGCAGTCATGCAACAGCCTATGTTATTCATAGCAGGGAGTACAAATAAATTATCTAGCATCTGCCTGTTCAGCAGGTTTGAGTGGTGGCCGGAAATTCAAATAATGGTAGTGGGAAGGTGTGATGGTGGTGGGACTGGTGTCAAAATATTGAATGTAATACATTAGTGTTGCTGCCAGTGGGCCCATGGATGACTTATGTGAAGCAGGGAGGAGAAAGACGGTAACTTTCTCCCCATTCACTTCTGCCATCTGGGACACAGGTTTACTGGGTTGTCTTGCCTCTCAGAAAGGAATTTCAGGAGTAGACAAACAATGAAGTAAATAGATTTTATTTGGGGCGGTTTTGAGGGGGAGGGTGAGAGAAAAAGAGAGTAATGTGCTCAAGAGAGAACTCGGGCTTCTCCAAGAGCGGAGAAAGCCCCTAGACACATCCCAACATTAGACATGAAAGCATGAAAGTACACATTTCAAGAGGGAAGATGCAGGCGACACATGTGCTCAGGCACCACATGTGCTTAGCCACGTCGCACAAGCAGCACAAGGCTTGGGCAGCATATGTGAGGCCTTATTTTGTTCTAGGTGGCTTTTATAGGGTTTCTCCAACCTGCCCCCACGTGGGACTTCTTCCTTGATAAAAGTCCGTTGCTAAGTAGGTTATCAGGGAGGTTGGGAGGGGTGATGGTCTTCTTTGGGCTGAATCACTAAAGATAGGTTATTCCAGGAATTTTCTTCATGGGGAGGTGTCTAATCTCTTCAGGGTCCATTGCTGCTCAAGGTCTTATCATGTCTTAGTTCCTGCTTTTCCTGTTTTCTGCAAGATCGGCTTTTGCCCTGACTTGAAATAGGACTTCCCTATACTGCCTACATCAGTGTGAACAACTTTATGAAAAAGTATTTTCACTCTTTCAGTGAGGAGATAATTTTCAAGAGAAGGGAAGTGATTATAGAATCCTGGGAACCAAAAGCCTGCACTCAAAGAACAGAAATCCACAGACTTTCAGAATTCTGAATCTCTATGTGAAAAGCAATATCAATAGGAAGTAAATAAAGAATCCAATAAGAAGGTTGAATTCATTCTGAGAATGAAAGATAAGTTTTGATTTTTGTCAAAGTCTGCCCTTATCACCCCACGATACGTTTTTTCAAGTTGAAGGAAGACTCTGTCTTCTTAAATTCAGCCTCAAAATCTTTGATACCTTTAACCAGTAACATCTCCATTGGAGACTTTGTTGTTACTGTGACTGGCATATCGAATACTCTCGGTAGCTTGCCGGGCTCTCCGAGAGGGGCGGAGGAATCGAACTTGGGTCGGCCATGTTGGCTGCGTGCAAGGCAGACGCCCTACCCGCTGTGCTATCGCTCCAGCCGACCCGAGTTCGATTCCTCCGCCCCTCTCGGAGAGCCCGGCAAGCTACCGAGAGTATTCGATATGCCAGACACAGTAACAACAAAGTCTCCAATGGAGACGTTACTGGGCCCGCTCGAGCAAATCGAAGATCAACGGGAGGGCCTTTACCTTTTACCTTTACCTATCACCCCATTAGTTTTAGAGAAATAGAGAATTTCTCCATCTTTAGGTTTTCAGAGATTGCACTCTTGGTGTGAGTGTTTCTCCGTTAAGCTTAGGGTTAGGTCTCCTCATTCAAAGTTACTCCTGGTCATGTAGTAGTACTTGTCTCACTTTGTTGATCCCTTTCCTCTAAGAGGTTTTCTTAATCCTGCTCCTGTTTTTGCTCAACACCTGGTGATTTTCAGGGTTACTCCTGGCACTGTGCATGGGGGACCATATGGGGAACAGAAATTAAATTATGGTTGGCTGCATAAAACACAGACACCAAAATCATTGAAGTAACTCTCCAACCCCTCTAAAAGTTTTTCAAAGCTTCATGTTGATGTCCAAGGATAAGCCAAGGGAAAGATTTCTGCCACTTTTCTTCATCACCTTGGCAGCACTTGGTCATCCCAACCTCAGCGTGAGGCTGTTTGTCTGATTACAAACACTCTCATGAACATGAATTCTAAGTCTCATATATTTGTGAAAAAAGGATTAATGTTGTTAAACGATATTCCTTCCCAAAACACTACACAGATTTTTTGCAATCACTATAAATATAACCATGACATTTTTAAGAAGCATGGATAAAATACTGTTTAAATTTTTAAGGAGCAATAAAGTCTACCCAAATAACCAAAGCAATACTTTGGGAAAAAGATGAAAAAAGGATGTGAGCTTTCTTCGCTCCAAATTTATTACTATAATGCTATCATAACCAATACTGTGTAGAATAAAGACATTCTCAGACTGGTGGAGTAAAATCGAAAGCTCAGAGACAAATCCTGGGCATACAGATAATCTTTGACAAAGGAGCAAAGTAAAAAGAATGCCTTTTCAACAAATGATATTGACAAAAGTGGTCAGTCACAAGTAGAAAAATGAACTCAGCCCCACATTTCATACCATGGATAAAGATCAATTCAAAATGAGTTAAAGATCTTGCTATAACATCTTTTTTTTTTGCTATCAGATCTTAAATCCATAAATTATATTGAATGAAGTATAAACAGAACCTTTCATGATATTGAATCCAGAGGCATTTTTAAAGATTCCATTCCCTTAGCCAAGCAAACAAAGACAAAAAAAAAGGGGGGACTACAGGGGACATGGTGCTGCCAGCAGGTCAATCTGTACCTGTGAGGCGAGTGCATCAACAGCCTGATGTCACCGTCAGACTTTCAGATACCCCAAATTGCTGCTGTGCCTTTGGCCAGACCCCAAAAACTTGGGGCAAAGTTTACCAAGGGAGTAAATTGCCAAAAGTTAGGTATGTGGGAAGCACACCCACAAACCATCTCTGGCTCAGCTATATTATTGGAGGCATGGCCTCTCTTGTTCCTGATCGAACTGCTTAACAGCCATGACCTAGAGACTCAGAAATGAATCTCGGAACCCAAAGGCTTTTGGCAGAAATGTGTCCTGTTCCTGCAGTAGGTTACTGGGGCTGGGTCACTCCAGGTGGGAATAGGTTTCATGGCTTGTCCTGTTCCCCCTGGCGGCCCAGTGACGGCCATCTTCCAGAGGCCACTGGACAGTCAGGTTTGGGCCTGCAGTGATGAGACACACGGGGCCTCACCAGATGGGGGTGGAACTGGCCCATTCCTTCCTATCCCAAAGAACCCCGAGTCACCACCTATGAACGGCCTCTCTGGCTCCTGATCAAGCTGATTAACAGCCATGATCCCAGAGACTCAGAAACAAATCTCAAAACCCAGTGGCTTTTGGCAAAAATGCATCTGGACCGCATACAAGGTGCCCACTGTCTCAGAGTTTGTTGGAAAGCCAGGTATGAGCCGGCGGTGATGGGGCAACTGCAGTCTCATGGGAAGGGGGATGTACCAGCTCATCCTTCACGCCCTACCGAGGTCACGAGCTGCCCCTCACGAGTGACTCTCCGGCAGGGCCATGGCTCCAGAGGCAAAAGAACTTAATCCAGAGCCTGGCAGCTTGCGGCAGAAAAGTAAATAGACCATGCATTAAACTGCGGCACCATGCCTCCCCAGGAGGGAAAGGGTGTTGCTCCCTTCCGCCTTTCCCCCCCAACCACCACCAGGCAGCAAGGTGGCCGCCGCCTCAGAGCTTATTGGAAAGCCAGGTATGAGCCAGCGATGACGGGGCAACTACAGTCTCATGGGAAGGCGGGGCGGTACCGGCTCATCCTTCACACCCTTCCAAGGTCATGAGCTGCCCACATGAGTGGCTCTCGCACAGCCATAACACCAGACACACAGAAACCAATCTCGTAATTATCTGGCTCTTTGCAGAAATCCAAAATCGCGAAAGTGGCAACGCGACATTATATGATTCTCATACCAGCTATAGAAAACAAAGTATTTCACAATGCCTTTTCAGCAATTCTGATTATTGGGGAGGGGGGGGAATTCTAAACAATAATGTTGCATCTTTTGTGGAAATAATGAATGTAATCAATGTAGAGAAGAGTTAAGTAGAAATCATCTGCCTCACAGGCATTGGGAGGTTTGGGGGTATATTGGGGTTCTTGGTGGTGAAAAATGAGTACTGGTGAAGGTGTATGATCATTGTATGACCGAGACTTAAACCTGAAAGCTTTGTAACTTTTCCCACAGTGATTCAATAAAAAAATATAAGAAGGGGGAAAAAAGGGACTACATCACATTAAGAAATTTCTGCAACAACAACAAAATAAAAATCAAACAAGCAAAACAATGACTTGGTGCCAGAGAGATAGTGAATCACATAGGGCACTTGCCTTGCATGTGGCCCACCTACGTTTGATCCCCAGAAACCCATGTGGTCCCCTGGGCACTGCTAGGAGCAGCTCTGAGCACTGCTGGTGTGGCCCCCAAACAGAAAACAATGCCAAAAATAAAACGATGAGTAGAATAAAAAATATCCAACAATCTAGGAGAAAATATTTTCCCAAGACTCATCTAAGAAAGGGTTACTGTCCAAGATATATAAAGCATGTGTAAAGCTTAACAAAAAAAAAATCCCTCAAAAACCAAAAACCAAACATCTGAGAAAGAAATGGAGAAAAGAGATGAACATATACTTCCTCAGGGAAAATATACAAATGACCAAAATGTACATTAAAAATGCTCTGCATCAGAAACTGGAAGAAACCTGAGTGCCCAAGAACAGATGATGGTTAAAGAAACTTTGGTACATCTACACAATGAAGTACTATGTAGCTCTTAGAAAAGATGAAGTCATGAAATTTACATACAAGTGGTACAATATGGAAAGTATCATGCTAAGCGAAATGAGTCAGAAAGAGAGGGATAGACATAGAAAGATTGCATTCATCTGGGGGATATAAAGCAACAAAATATGAGATTAATACCTAAGAATAGCTGAGATCAACACCAGGAGGATTACTCCATAGCTTAGAGGCCAGCCGGGTATTCTAGGGGAAAGGGCAGTTCAGATAGAGAAGGGAGCACCAAATAAAGGATGTTTGGAGGATCCTCCCAGGAGGGGAAATGCATGTTGAAAGTAGACTATGGACTGAACATGTTTGCCACTCAATGCCTCTTTTGCAGACCACAAGACCCAAAAGGAGAGAGAGAATAGAGGGGCATGCCCTGCCACAGAGGCAGGGTGGGAGGGGGTGTGGGGGGGATATTATCCATGGTGGTGGAAAATGGGCACTGGTGGAGGGATGGGTATTTGATCATTGTATAATCGAAACCCAAGCACAAAGATTTGTAAATCTACACCTGTACCTCATGGTGCTTCACTAATAAAAAAAAATGCTCTGCATAACTTGTCACCACTGTCACTGTCACTGTCCTGTCCTCCCGTTGTTCATCAATTTGCTCGAGCGGGCCCAATAACGTCTCCATTGGAGACTTTCTTGTTACTATGTTTGGCATATCAAATACATCACAGGTAGCTTGCCAGGCTCTGCCGTGAGGGTGAGATACTCTTGGTAGCTTGTCAGGCTCTCTGAGAGGGGCGGAGGAATCAAACTCCGGTGGGCCATGTTGGCTGCGTGCAAGGCAAACTCCCTACCGCTGTGCTATCGCTCCAGGGAAATGTAAATCAAAAGAAAAGGTATTGCCTGACACCAGTGAGATTGATACACATCAAAAGAAACAAAATCAACCAGCATTGGTGGGGTTGTGGAAGGAAATGTACCCTCAAACTCCATTGGTGGGGATGTTGACTGGTTTAACCTCTTTGAAAAGCAATGTGGATACATCTCCAAAAGAACTGAACTGGGAATATGGTGCTGCCAGCAGGTCAATCTGTACCTGTGAGGCGAGTACATCAGCAGCCTGATGGTGCCTTCAGATTTTCAAATACCCCAAAATTGATGCTGTGCCTTTAGCCAGACCCCAAAAACTGGGGGCAATGTTTACCAAGAAAGTAAAATTCCAAAAGTTAGGTATGTGGGAAACACACCCACAAACCACCTCCAGCTCAGCTATATAATTGGAGGCATGACCTCTCTAGTTCCTGATTGAAGTGCTTAATGGTGATGATCCCAGACACTCAGAAACAAATCTCAGAACCCAGCGGCTTTTGGCAGAAATGCGTTCGGTCCCTGCAGTAGGTTACTGGTGCTGGGCCAACCCAGGTAGAAATAGGTTTCGTGCCTTGGCCTGTTCCCCCTGGTGGCCCGGTGGCCGCCATCCTCCAGAGACCACTGGACAGTCAGGTTTGGGCCCGCAGTGATGAGACACCCAGGGCCTCACAGGATGGGGGTGGAGCCGGTTCTGTCCTCCCCACCCCAACGAGATCCCAAGTCATCGCCCACCAATGGCCTTTCTGGCTCCTGATCAAGCTGCTTAACAGCCATGATCCCAGAGACTCGGGAGCAAATCTCGGAACCCAGCAGGTTTTGGCAGAAATCCCTCCAGATTTAAGTGTTAAAAATTCGGAATTTCAAAATCACACAGCCACTACTGCAGCCACGCAGCATCATGTGTTATTCATAACCAGCAATAGAAAAACATTGTCTACTGTTGCCTTTTCAGCAGATCTGAGTGTTGGGGTAAAATCTCAAATAATAATGGTGGGTCTGGTGTCAAAATATTTAATGTAATCAAAGCAGAGAGAGAGAGAGTAATGTGGAGATCATCTGCCCCACAGGTAGGGGGAGGATGTGGGATGGGGCCATACTGGGGTTGTTAGGGGTGGAGAATGGGCACTGCTGAAGGTATGTGTATTTCATTGTATGACTGAGACTTAGACCCAAAAGCTTTGTAACTGCTCTCATGGTTATTCAATAAATAAAATTATAAAAAATGAAAAAAAAGAACTGAAATACCATATGATCTAGTAATTCTACTTTTGGCTTCTACCCCATGGGCCCCAAACCACTACCTTGAAAAGACATTCATGCTCTTATGTTTATTTCAGCACTATTTACAATGTACAAATCTGGACATAACCTGTGTCCCCAAGATTGGATTAAGAAATTGTTGTATACAGAATACTCAATAATTAGTATACAGAATACTAATACTTCTAATACTAATACTTCTAATAGTACCAATTATAAACAGAATCTGAATACTTCTTATACTCAAGTCTAAGGAAAAGAGATATGCAATTTCTCACTGGTGTGCTCTGCTGAATAAGTAACTCAGAAGGAAAGGGACAGACACAGAATTATCTCTCTATAGATGGGATATAAAGAAACACAGTAAGGGAATGACATATGTCAAAGGCAGCAGAACCTGAGAGTTGGTCTCCAGAAGCGATCTTACTAGGTGGGGGGTGATGGGTTGGGAGAATGATAGGGAGGGAAACCTGAGACAATGGTTGGAGGACATCAGACACTCTTGTGGGTGGCAGGTGTTCTCATAACATTGTATGCATGAAACCCTAACAGTATTATAAATCACAGTGCTTGAAGTGGGCAAGCAAAAATCCCAAATTCTTTTCTCAGTGAACTAACTTGGTAGTTTACTTTGATAAAACATCTCATTTCTAACATATTTTAGAATGAATGCACCATCACAGAACTGGTAAGAAAGAAAAACACTGAGTGGAAGTTTGGGTAGAGCTCAGGAAAAAAGTAGGAATATTCTAATAAGTTCATGGAGCTTGGAGAACCTTTGGTTTTATACTGGCCTCCAGAGGGCGATGTCGCACAAACTAGAGAGTTTGTTGATCAAACATCATCTGCTCAGTCTTACATCCCCCTGCAAGCTGAGTTCTTTGCAGACAGGTGACAAGTCAGAAGGTGCCAGCCTCATCTCAGAAGCTTTCATATTTTTATCTAAGCAAAAAAGGTTTCCAGCCTAACTTTTCTCTCACACTTTGGTTCCAAAGAGGTGCAGCAACATCCCTGATCAGGGAGAAATTATTCAGAAGAGAACCACAGGGTTTTTCACTGCACCGCCATGCCACTTTTTCTCATCTCAAACCTGGGGATCCTATTTGTCCTGAGTGAGTACAATTTTAGACTTGTCTAGAGTTCTTCATCTTCTAGCTAGAAACACTCAGAGCAAAGTCTTCACTGCTTTCATGATATAACATTGGTTTTGCAGGAGCTGTTGGAGCCCAGTCAGTGACCCAGCCAGATCCTCAAGCCTCAGTCTTTGAAGGAGCATCCCTGGAGCTGAAGTGCAAATACTCTTATGGTGCAACTCCTTACCTCTACTGGTATGTCCAGTATCCTGGGAAAAGACTCCAACCTCTCCTTAAGTTCTTCTCAGGGGATCCCTTGGTTAAAGGTATCAAAGATTTTGAGGCTGAATTTAATAAGACAGAATCTTCCTTCAACTTGAAAAAACGTCTTGCACACTGGAGTGACTCAGCCAAGTACTTCTGTGCCATCAGTGACACAGTGCTTGAGACTGCAGGGGGAGCTGAGCACAAACCACTCATGGTAGTGAAGTTTTCAGAGAGTCAAGATCTCTTCCTGCTGTATTTTCAAAGCTGGGTTATTTATTTATTTATTTATTTATTTATTTTTGGTGTGTGTTATGATAGAAAATGAGGCAAAGAAAGAGGAGCACTTTTGTATAATCAAGCAATTCTGTGTCTGATGATTTGGTTATTGTTTCATGGTCATTGCTTGTGATTGGTCTGTTTAGTTGTTTTCAATTTTATTTTATCTCTAAAATGAAATTTTATTTCTTCCTAATTCATTCTGGAAAATGCATGATTCTAAGAATATGTGAATTTCTTCTAGATTTTCCATATTGGGAATATAGATATTATAACAGTCTTAGGATCCTTTGGATTTCTGTGCTATTATAGGACCCGCATAGCTGGAGAACTGCCATGACAGGCTTTGGGGCCTCTGAGTGACTTAGGCCTCTTCCAGGAACAAGAAAAGCAGAAAAAGCAGATGCTTTTGTCAAAGAGTACATCTCCAGAATGAGATTAGGTCTCCAGAATGTAACTGCCAGGAAGTGGGCTGGATGTTATAGACCAAAACAACAATAACAACAACAACAAGAAAATATTTACTCTATAGATAATATAAAATTGCTGAGTAATGCCTACTTGCTAAGATGAAAGTATATGAAAGTATAAGAACTTGCTGAACCTAGTGCTCGGAGTCCTTGTTGAAACCCGCTACTCAGGGCAGATACTTGGAACCCAACTAGCTGGAACAATAAACCTCACTATGTAATTTGCATTATCAGCTCTTTCCTCTGACCTTGAGGGGTGGCTGACTCTGGACCCTAGCACTATGTCATAACATTTCTTCTTTTATTTCTTATTTCTATTTGTTAAAATTTTTCCCCTTTCCTTATAAATAGGGGAAAGCCCAATGGTATTTGTAGTCCATTATGGCTATAACCAGTGGTAATTTGCTGATAGCACAGCGGGGGTGGAGAGATATCAGAGCAAGTAGGGCGATTGCCTTGCACGCAGCCAACTCTGGTTTGATTCATCCATCAAGCTACTGAGAACTCAGCAAACTACCGAAGTATTCCACCCACATGGCAGAGTCTGGCAAGCTCCCCGTGATGTATTCAATATGCTAAAAACAGTAACAACAAGTCTCATAATGGAGACATTACTTGTGCCCGCTTGAGAAAATCGATGGACAACAGGAGAACTGTGCTACAGTTTTCAACAACAGCAACGAAAATAAAAATCAAAAAAGAAAAATAGTGACTTGGTGCTAGAGAGATATTACAGCATGTAGGGCACTTGCCTTGCATGTGATCCACCTACATTTGATCCCCAGCAACCCATGTGGTCCCCTGAACACTGCAGGAGTAGCTCTGAGCACTGCTGGTATGGCCCCCAAACAAAACATAATGCCAAAAATAAAATGATTAGTAGAATAAAAAGATATCCAACAAGCTAGGAGAAAATATTTGCCCACCACTCATCTGAGAAAGGGTTACTGTCTAAGATTTATAAAGCATGTGTAAAGCATAACAAAAAAAAGTCAAAAACCAAAAACCAAACATCTGATCAAGAAATGGGGAGAAGAGATGAACAGACATTTCCTCAAGGAAAATATACAAATTACCAGTACATGTATAAAAAATGCTCTGCACAGGGCTGGAGCGATGGCACAGCTGGTAGGGCATTTGCCTTGCATTCGGCTGACCCGGATTGATTCCCAGCATCCCATATGGTCCCCAGAGCACTGCAAGGAGTAATTCCTGAATTCTTGAGTGCAGACCCAGGAGTCAGCCCTGAGCAATGCCAGGTGTGACTAAAAAGCAAAAAAAAAAAAATCCTCTGCATAACTTGTCATCAGGGATATGTAAACCAAAACAATAGGTATTGCCTCACACCAATGAGATTGATACACATTAAAAGAAACAAAAACAACCAGTGTTGGTGGGGTTGTGGGAGGAAATGTACCCTCAACCTCCATTGGTGGGAATGTTGACTGGTTTAACCTCTTTGAAAAGCAATGTAGATACATCTCTAAAAGAACTGAACTTCCATATGATCTAGAAATTCTACTTTGCACTCTCCCCCAAGGACCCTAAACCACCATTTTAAAAATACATTTATGCTCCTATGTTTACTGCAGCACTATTTACAATGTCAAAATCTGGGAACAACCTGTGTCCCCAAGAACAGATTATTGGATTAAGAAATGGTTGTATACAGAATATTAATTAGTATACAGAATACTAATACTTGTAATACTAATACTTCTAATAGTACCAATTAGTAAACAGAATACAAATACTTTTTATACTCAAGTCTAAGGAAAAGAGATATACAATTTATCACTAGTGTTCTCTGCTGAATAAGTCAGTCAGAAGGAAAGGGACAGACACAAAATGATCTCTCTATAGGTGGGATATTAGGAAACTTATTAAGGGAATGACATATGTCAAGGGAGCAGAACCTGAGAGTTGTTCTCCAGAAGCGAACTTACTAGATGGGAGGTAATGGGTTGGGAGAATGATAGGGAGGGGATCCTGAGACAATGGTGGAGAACATCAGACCCGCTTATGGGTGGCAGCTGTTCTCACAACATTGTATGCATGAAACCATGAAACCCTAACAGTTTTGTAAATCACAGTGCTTCAAGTGGACAAACAAAAATCCCAAATTCTTTTCTCAGTGAACTAACTTGGTAGTTCATGTTAACAAAACATCTCATTTCTAAAAGATTTTAGAATGAATGCACCATCACAGAACTGGGGAAGAGAGAAACACAGTGTGTAGTAATTTTGGTAGAGGGGCTGGAGCAATAGCACAGCAGGTAGGGCGTTTGCCTTTCTCACAGCTGACCCGGGTTTGATTCCCAGCATCCCATATCCCTGAACACTGCCAGGACTAATTCCTAAGTGCAGAGCCAGGAGCAAGCCCTGTTCATGGCCGGATGAGCCCCACCCCCCCCCCAAAAAAAAAGAAATTTTGGTAGAGCTTAGAAAAAAGATGTAATATGTTAATGAGTTCATGGGGCCTGGAAAACCTTTGGTTTTATACTGGCCTCCAGAGGGCGATGTCGCACAAACTAGAGAGTTTGTTGATCAGCATCATCTGCTCAGTCTTACATCCCCCCTGCAGCTGAGTTCTTTGCAGACAGGTGACAAGTCAGAAGGTGCCAGCCTCATCTCAGAAGCTTTCATCTAAGCAAGGAAGGTTTCCAGTTTAACTTTTCTCTCATACTCTAGTTCCAAAGAGGTGCAGCCACATACCTGATCAGCGGGAAATTATTCAGGGAAGAACTACAGGGTTTTTCACTGCACCGTCATGCCGCCGTTTCTCATCTCAAACCTGGGGATTCTATTTGTCCTGAGTGAGTACAATTTTAGACTGGTCTAGAATTCTTCAGCTTCCAGCTAGAAACACTCAGAGCAAAGTCTTCACTGCTTTCATGATATAACATTGGTTTTGCAGGAGCTGTTGGAGCCCAGTCAGTGACCCAGCAAGATCTTCAAGCAATGGTCTCTGAAGGAGACTCCCTGGAGCTAAAGTGCAATTACTCGTACTCGGGTGGAACTCCCTACCTCTACTGGTATGTTCAGTATCCTGGGCAAGGACTCCAATTTCTCCTTAGGATATTCTCACGAGAAGATACCTTGGTTAAAGGCATCAAAGATTTTGAGTCTGAATTTAAGAAGACAGAATCTTCCTTCAACTTGAAAAAACGCATTACTCACTGGAGAGACTCAGCCAAGTACTTCTGTGCCATCAGTGACACAGTGCTTGAGACTGCAGGGGGAGCTGAGCACAAACGACTCTTGGAAGTGGAGTTTTCAGAGATCCAAGATCTCTTCCTGCTTGTATTTTCAAAGCTGGGATGTTTTATTTATTTGTTTATTAATTCTTAATAAACAAATTAATTTATGTATTAATAATCTTTCTTTCTTTATTTTTGGTGTGTATTATGATAGAAAATGAGACAAAGAAATAGGAGGACTTTTGTATAATCAAGCAATTCCGTGTCTGATGACTTGGTGTCTGTTTCATGGTCATTGCTTGTGATTGGTCTGTTTATTTGCTTTCAATTTTATTTCTAAAATGAAATTTCATTTCTTCCTAGTTCATTCTGGAAAGTTGCATGATTCTAGGAATTTGTGAACTTCTAGATTTTCTATTTTCTTGGAATATAAATAATATATAATAATATATAAATAATATTTAGTAATCTTATGATCCTTTGGATTTCTACAGTAAGAGTAACAGGTCTCATTCCCCTGACCCTGAAAGAGCCCCCAATACAGCAGTTTCATTGAAAAAGACGAGTAAGGACAGGCTCTAAAATCTCAGGGCTGGGACAAATGGAGAGGTTACTGGTGCCACGCAAGTAAATCAATAAACAATGGAATGACAGTGAGACTGATACAATGATCATAACATATCCTCTTTTGTTTCTTATTTTATATGCCAGAATTTTTCCCTTTCTTTTCTTTCATCATACTATCTTCAAACAAACCAGGAAACAGAAGCTCTGTAAAATAAAATAGTAAAGGGAACAGCAAATGGCCAAAGAAAACAGTAAATGGAGAGTTGCTCAATAGAACTGAGTTACCTGGTGGGTTGGATGTTGAAGGGGCCTTTGTGAATTTGGTGGAGGGAAGAGGATATTCAGGTGGTGGGAATGGTGTTGGAATGATGTATGCTTGGGACTTTCATTGCACAATTGTAAATTATAGTATTTCAAAAAATTAATTAATAATTAAGTTTTAAAAAGGTCATTTTTATATGATTTTATCCAGTCACCTCAGGTTTACTCTTCCAGATAACTTTGTGTTTTCATTAATTTTTGGATAATTTATAGAGTCTAATAAAGGAACTTTCTTTTTCTGTCATAACCTATGATGCTCAGGAGCTATACCAGAGTACTCTGGGATTCCTTTGGGTGGTGCTCAGGGGACCGAGTGGTGTCATAGGGCTATACCTCTGACTCAGGGACTTTGATTTTATTATAGCTGTATAAATTTTTCTCTTCCCTTATAGACTAAACTAAAATCTCATTCTTTTATGTATTCTTTTTTTTTCTCCCACTTTATTTAAACATCCTGGTTTACAAAGTTGTTCATGATGATTTGTTATAGGCATTCAATATTCCACAATAAATTCCAGCACCACTGCCACCTTCTCTCCACTACTGTCTCAATTTTACCAATCACCCCATAGCACAGCGGTAGGGCGTTCGCCTTACAAGCGGCCAACATGGCCGACCCGAGTTCGATTCCTCCGCCCCTCTCGGAGAGCCCGGCAAGCTACCGAGAGTATTCGATATGCCAGACACAGTAACAACAAAGTCTCCAATGGAGACGTTACTGGGCCCGCTCGAGCAAATCGACGATCAACGGGAGGGCCTTTACCTTTTTACCTTTACCCCTTAAGCTTAGTTATTTTGGGGGTAGATGACACACCTAGTGATGGTCAGGGATCACTCCTTGTGTTATTTGGGTGATCACCCAAGGGATTGAACCTCAGTGTTGGACCCTCTGCTGTCACTTCTTCCAAGGCATCTGGGAAATGCCACCCTCTTGATTAAATATCCAGGGGATTTGTAGTTTCTTTCCAGGTATTCTTCCTGAGTTGAGATATCACTCTAGAAATGGCAAAGGAGAGTACCAAAAGGGATGCATCTCTGCATAATTTGTAATTTGCTGTGGTTAATCTTTGCTCCTCTGTGACAAGCAATTTACTTTGGCTCAGGTCTCTTTTTCTCTCTGGAAGATTGTATTAATTGAATTACCTGCTGCCCCTTTTGTTACACTCAATGCATTGCTTCCATGGAACATTGGCTCCCCAGGGATACTCACAATTTCCTGTGTTCTTGTTAAGCCTCTTATTTGTGCAACACTTCCCACTGTATTTTAACCCACTCTAGAAGTTCCTCTTTTCTATATTAAGTCTATTTAATTTTGAATGAAGATTGTTGGTTTTGGTCTGGTGATCTGACTGCAACCTGTTTCCCATCTATTTGCTGGGAAAGGCTACTGGCCCTGAATGTACCAGGATCCCTGATAACCTCTGGATGATGACAAATGCCTGTGTAGGTGATGGGGAACTGTTATCCCCAGGCACCCAGAAATGTTGCACACTGGGTCTGGGCAGTAGCCTGCTTGTAGGACTAAAGAAGAGGAGCACGCAAAGAAACCCCTCCTGGGGCAGATGATCACAGCTCACTTTATAGCCAAATTCACACATTTTTATAGAGAGTCTTGGTTTACAGGAGGATCAATCACATAAAGGGTAATACTCTTGGTCTATCACTTTTTCCTTTCTGTTTGCTTTGCCTCAGTCCAATCTCCTTTAAGGCTATATGTTTCGATTATGATGACTTACTTAAGGCATATGTGATGGTTCCTACATTTTAGGTTCCTACATTTAGCCTCATTTTGGTGAGGCTCAATGCCAGACACCTCATGCAGTCTCCCTGCTTTGCTATCTCTGCCCAGTTACTCCACCTTCAAGGTTTCATTTCAGGGCTGTTTTGCAAGGTCAGTATTTTCCTGCTCCAGTGCCTGTTGCCCTGCTCCACAGGCAGGTAGGTGGTGTACAAAGCAAGTTTCTTACTCACTGTGCTATAGCTTTAATGTTGGTGAACCCCACAGTGACTTATATGAAGTGGGGAGTTTCAGAAAGATGTTCGCTTTCTCCCGATATGCCACTGCCACTTGGGACCCAGGGTTAATGGGTTCTTGTCTCTCCTCACAGAAAAGAATTTCAGGAGTAGATGAACAGCAAAGTAAAACAGATTTTATTTGGAGGGTTTGGAAGGGAGGAGGGAGAGAAAAGTGGGGGAGGAGAAAGAGAGAAAGAGAGAGTAACACACTCAAGAGAGAACCCAGGCTTTTCCAAGGGCAAAGAGAGCCCCTACACACATCCCAGCATTAGATTTGAAAGCATGAAGGTACACACCTCAAGAGGGGAGATGTGGGAGACACATGTGATCAGCCACGTGGATGCAAAGCAGCACATAGGCTCAGGCAGCATATGTGCACCTTCCTTTGTTCAGGGTGGCTTTTGTAGGGATTTTCCAACCTGTCCCCATGTGGGGCTTCTACCTAGATAAAAGTCCTTTGTTGAGGAGGTCACCTAGTAGGGCAGGGTTGGGAATGGTGATGGCCTTCTTTGAAATTCTTTTCCTGGCCTTTTATTTCTGCTGGAACTCTTCTGGGTCGATTTCTGGCACCGAGGGTATTATCAGGCCTTAGTCCCTGTTTTCTGCAAGGTTGGCAACTTCAGGGCTATTACTTCCCAGGAAATTTACTGACATTGCCTTGGGAGTGGTCCTTTTCTATCTGCCTGCCTGCCTACATCAACTTCAGCTCCTCATCCTTTGATATTTTCTTAAGTCCTAGGAAAATTCAAATAGTTTATTTACTATAAAATTTCAGCAAGTGCTTGTGAATTTGGCTTGATTTTTTTCCTCTTTACCATTTTTGTTGAAGTGCCGTGATTTAGAATACTGTTAATTATACTATTCATACATACTTTGTTTCAACACCACACCTATCACCAAAGGGCTCACTTCCTTCCACCAAATACTGTTAGCGTGGGGAGTCGACCACCACTCAAAGACAGAGAGCAAAGCCTATAATGCAAATTACATAACGAGATTAATTGCTTCCAAATAGCTGGGATCCAAGTATCCGCCTGACGCAGTGGACTTCAACAAGGACCCTGAGCAGTAGGTTTTGCAAGTTCTTATACTTTCATTTTGACAAGTAAGCATTACTCATCAATTTTCTCTTCCCTACAGAGTATACATATATATTTTTTTATTAGTGAAACACCATGAGGTACAGTTGTAGACTTACAAATTTTTGTGCTTGGGTTTAAGTTATACAATGATCAAGTACCCATCCCTCCGACAGCGCCCATCCTCCACTACCACAGGTCCCAGCATCTCTCCCACGCCCCAACCCCCCCAGCCCACTCTGCCTCTGTGGCAGGGCATTCCCCCTTGTTCTCTCTCTCTTATTTTGTGTCCTGTGTTTTGCAAGAGAGGCATTGAGTGGCAATCATGTTTGGTCTATAGTCTACTTTCAGCACTCTTCTCCCACTCTGGGAGGATCCTCACAACACCCTTTATTTGGTGCTCTCTTTTCTATCTAAGCTTCCTTTTCCCCTAGCACATCTGGCTGGCCTCCAAATCATGGAGCAAAATTCCTGGTACTAATCTCAGCCACTCCTGGGTGTTAGTCTACCATTTTGTTGCTTTATGTTCCCCAGATGAATGCAATCTTTCTGTGTCTATTCCGCTCTTTCTGACTCATTTCGCTTAACATGATACTTTCCATGTAGTACCACTTGCATGTAAAGTTCATGACTTCATCTTTTCTAACAGCTACATAGTACTCCATTGTGTAAATGTACCAAAGTTTCTTTAACCAGTCTTCTGTTCTCGGGTACTCAGTTTTTTTTTCCAGATTCTGGCTATTGTAAAGAGTGCTGCAATGAACAAACAATTGCAGATGTCACTTCAACTATATTTTTTTGCCTCTCTGGGATATATTCCCAGGAGTAGTATTGCTGGGTCAAAGTGGAGATCAAATTCTAATTTTTTGAGAATCGTCCATACTGTAAGATCAAAATGGATTTATGACCTCAACATCAGACCGGAATCCATAAAGTTCATTGAAGACAAAGTTGGCAAAACCCTCCATGATATTGAAGCTAATGGTATCTTCAATGATGTCACGCCACTGGACAAGCAAGTGAAAACAGAGATAGACAAATGGGACTATCTTAAACTAAGAAGCTTCTGCACCTCAAAAGAAACAGTGACCAAACTACAAAGACAGTCTACAGAATGGGAAAGAATATTCACCAAATACACATCCGACAAGGGGTTGATATCAAGGATATACAAGGTACTGGTTGAACTCCACAAGAAGAAAGCACCCAACCCCATCAAAAAATGGGGCGAGGAAATGAACAGAAACTTTCGCAAAGAAGAAATCTGAATGGTGAAAAGGCACATGATAAAACGCTCTACATCACTAATCATCAGAGAGATGCAGATCAAAACAACAATGAAAATCATTTCACACCACAGAGACTGGCCCACATCCACAAGAACAAAAGCAACCGGTGCTGGCGCGGATGTGGCGAGAAAGGGACCCTCCTTCACTGCTGGTGGGAATGCCTACTGGTCCAACTATTTTGTTGTTGTTTTGGGCCGCAACATCCAGCCTACCTCCCTGACAATTACATTCTGGAGAACTAATCTTATTCTGGAGATATAATCTTCAACAAAAGCATCTGGTTTTTCTGCTTTTCTTGTTCCTGGAAGAAGCATAGGTCTCTCAGAAGGCAGCGAAGCCTGTCATGGCAGTTCTCTGGCTAAGTGGGTCCTCACAATATGAAATTCAGAGTCCTTAGAAGAATCTGACCATACAAGTCATAATAGGGTCTGATTTGGGGATAATGATGATTCACACATAGGGGAAGCCAAGCACAGAGAAGAGGTTAAAGATAAACACAGAGGACTGGGAGTGCCTCAGGAGCACTGTGACAGGTGTAACCCGATAAACCTAAGCTCCCTGCGGCAGAGGAGAAAGGACAAACCAATATTATCCTACAGTCTATGTTGTAGGATGACATTGCTTTGTCCTTTCTCCCTTGCCACAAGGACCTTAGGTTTATCAGGTTACACCCATCACAGTGCTCCCAAGTCACTCCCATTCCTTCATTTATCTGTAACCACTTCTCTATGCTCTCTTCCCCGACCAGTTAATCAGCTTTCCCCCCTAATCAGAATTTGTTAATTATTTGTAAGGTCAGATCTTTCTAGGACACTGAAATTGTATTGTAAGTTAATATTCGGACCCAGGGACAGAGCTTCTCTGCTTGCTCCCACCACCACAGGTGACAAAGGGATTCTAATCAGGAGCCCCACCCTATCCTGCCCTGTCTGCTTCCATCAACCACCCAGGGATCGAATTGCGCACAGGAGACCCACCCTACCCAGATAAATACCCCACTGGCAGACTTCCACTCTCCACACTACTTTCACTACCCAGCCATCGCCACACTCCAGGACGCTTTCCGGACCTGCACGGCCGCAAGCGGCTGCGCGACACATCATAAGACACTAAATACCCATCTTCCGGAATTGTCGTACCATATTTGATAGGGTTCAAATATGGTAACACCTACAAGGGTGATTAGAGGTTGCCCCAAAAGCCTCTATCCCTCTCAGAAAGACTGGCAAGCTATCTGCTGTGTATTCGATATGCCAAAACCAGTAACTACAACTGGTCTCATTCACCTGACCCTGAAGGTTTCACCGACATGGCAGCACTGAGAAGGATGAGAAAGGAGAGGCCGACAAAATCTCAAGGCTGACCTAGGCTGCCACAACGAAGGAAGACAAAAATGATCGTCTGTCAATGCACGTACGCGAGCATCAGATGCATCCATTGAGGACCTGATGGTACAAGCGCGAATGATCAAGTACGACATCATTGGTCTGACCAAGACAAGAAGGCACGAATCTCACCATGCCGTTTTTGACACTGGAGAAGAATTGTTCCTCGGAACATGCGATAAAAGAGGTGTTGGAGGCGTCGGTGTCCTAGGTCAACACAAACTTGGCCAAGAGCATTGATTCATTCGAATGCCTAACAACCCGAATTGGATGTTTACATTTGAATAGATGTGACTCACTGCCTGCAGTTTCTATCTTCGTTTTCTACGCACCAACATCTCATTATGATGAAAGAGAAATCGAGCAGCTCTACATGGAGCTAGAGAAGTTCTATAAAGAAGACCACACCTTCTACAAGATCATTGTGGGTGATTTTAATGCCAAGATAGGACCAAGAAGATCAGCTGAAGAACTTCACATAGGGACCCATGGCCTAGAATGGAACGAACAGGGTGAGAGACTGTCTGAGTTCATCATGTCGACCAAGACCATCCATGGTAACTCACAGTTCCAGAAGGCAGAATCTAAACGATGGACATGGGAGTCTCCCGGTGGATGATTCCACAATGAAATAGACCACATCATATTCAATCGACGGTTTTGCCTGACTAATGTCGCTGTTGTCCCAAAATTTCGAACGGGATCGGACCACCATCTCCTTCGTGCAAAATTCTACTTCACAGAGCAGGGAGAAAGGGCTGCAAAGTTCAAAAAGAGAACTCCCAGAATGACCACCAACTGGGAACTCTTTGGCACTATTGCGGCAACATGGGAAGATGCCATTGTTGACAACATTGACGAGGAATACGATCAACTGGTTCAGCACCTCCATGAATGTGCGAGGAACGCCAAGAGAGAGATAGCCACAAAAAACCGCCTATCTTCGAAAACTCTTGAGCTAATTCGCCAGCATGGTTTGGCGCATGCCTCACGCAACTGCAAGCTAACGTCCGAGCTTGCAAAGCAGTGCAGAGATGCGATCAAGGAAGACCTCAAAGAGAGAAGAGCAGAAGTACTGGTAGATGCGGCAGAAGCTGGGAAAAGTATTCGTAACGCCCGCCTGTCCTTCGCCAACTATAAGACCAAGATGACTGCCCTCCGACGTCCTGCCGGATCCATCCCATCCTCCAGAACGGCAATGGAGAAGATTATCCATGACTTCTACTCAAATCTCTTCGATAGCCATGTCCACTTGCCGACATACCAAATTCCACAGGATGGATATGTCGTTCCCAACGTTCTCCCTTCCGAAATCCGACACGCCATTTCGTAGGTAAAGAAACAAACAGCACCCGACCCAGAGAAGGTCAGACCTGAACACCTGAAGAACCTGCCTTCAGTACTCATCAATACACTGGCTCGGCTCTTCACACGCTACCTGTCTGAATGCAAGGTTCCGTCCCAATGGAAAACCAGCAGGACAGTACTACTGTTCAAGAAGGGAGACATCCATGACATTGGCAACTATCACCCGATCTGCCTATTGTCTGTCATCTACAAGTTGTTCACTCGAGTCATCCTAAATAGGATTGGCAGAACACTAGATGAAGGACAACCATGCGAGCAAGCAGGGTTCCGCAAAGGATTCAGCACCATCGACCATATCCACATGATAACCAAGCTCATTGAGGTTTCTCGGGAGTTCAATATGCCGCTCTGTTTAACATTCATTGATTTAAAGAAGGCCTTTGATTCTGTTGAGACGGAAGCAGTCATTGAAGCCCTAGCCAATCAGGGCATTCAAGCCCAATACATCAGGATCCTCCGTGAGCTGTATTGCGGATTCACTACCAGGATCTCACCATTCTACAAAGAAGTGATCGTTGATGTCAAGAGAGGGGTGCGGCAGGGTGATACCATTTCACCGAAACTCTTCAGTGCCACCCTCGGGAACATCATGCGACGACTGGAATGGGAAGGAATGGGAGTGAAGATAGATGGTCGGCAACTACACCACCTCCGCTTTGCTGATGACATTGTTTTAATAACACCAAACATCAGCCAAGCGGCACAAATGCTGGCCGACTTTGACCGTGAGTGTGGAAAGGTAGGACCACAGCTGAATCTTACAAAGACAATGTTTATGAGAAACAGCCTTGTTCCTGACGCCCCCATTCGCTCTCAATGGAACGACCATCTCTGAATGCAACAGCTATGTGTACCTCGGTCGAGAGGTCAACATGACAATTGACCTGGCACCCGAGCTGTGCAGGAGGAAAAGAGCAGCTTGGAACGCCTTCAAGAACGTTGAAGAAATAGCTAAGAGGATGAAGAACCTCCGGCTCTGGGCACATCTCTTTGATTCCACTGTTCTTCCTGCATTAACATATGCCTCAGAGACCTGGGCCCTACGCAAACAGGATGAGAACGCTATTCAGGTCTCCCAAAGAAGAATAGAAAGAGCTATGCTTGGAATATCACGTTTCACTCAAATGAGAGAAAGAATCCGGAGTTCTGACATCCGTCGACGGTCAAGAATCAGGGACGCTGTCTCGTTTGCCAAGGTGTCGAAAATCAGATGGGCTGGTCACGTAATGAGATTTAAAGATGACCGCTGGACTAGAGCTGTTACTGACTGGATTCCACGGGATGTGAAAATACCGAGTGGCCGCCCACCTTCCAGATGGTCAGACTTCTTCGTCAAGATCATGAACGATCGGTTTGAGGCCCTTCATGTTCCCGGAGCGAACAGATGCCATTGGGCTACACTAGCACGCGACAGGGACAAATGGAGACGTTACTGGCACCCGCTCAAGCAAATCGCCGACTAACGGGAAGTTAAGTGATTAAGTGATTAAGTTAATATTGCCTTTCTCCTCTCCTTATGTCTTTTGAATAGTTTACCTTAAAGCAATGTCCTTTTTATATAGATACAGGAAGACAGTTAATATTATGCTTTTGTAACTTAGGATTTAATTGGCTTTGAATATTATTCACTCCCAGTCATCTTGGTCTTGTAGTTGGCGAAGGACAGGCGGGCATTACGAATACTTTTCCCTGCTTCTGCCGCATCTACCAGTACTTCTGCTCTTCTCTCTTTGAGGTCTTCCTTGATCGCATCACTACACTGCTTTGTGAGCTCGGACATTAGCTTGTGGTTGCCTGAGGCATGCGTCAAACTACGCTGGCGAATTAGCTCAAGAGTTTTCAATTTTTTTTTTTTTTGTGGCTATCTCTCTCTTGGCGTTCCTCGCACATTCATGGAGGTGCTGAACCAGTCGATCGTATTCCTCGTCAATGTTGTCAACAATGGCATCTTCCCATGTTGCCACAATAGTGCCAAAGAGTTTCCAGTTGGTGGTCGTTCTGGGAGTTCTCTTTTTGAACTTTGCAGCCCTTTCTCTCCACTCTGTGAAGTAGAATTTTGCACGAAGGAGACGGTGGTTCGATCCCGTTTGAAATTTTGGGACAACAGCGACATCAGTCAGGCAAAACCGTCGATTGAATATGATGTGGTCTATTTCGTTGTGGAATCGTCCACCGGGAGACTCCCATGTCCAACGTTTAGATTCTGCCTTCTGGAACTGTGAGTTACCATGGATGGTCCTGGTCGACATGATGAACTCAGACAGTCTCTCACCCTGTTCGTTCCATTCTAGTCCATGGGTCCTGATGTGAAGTTCTTCAGCTGATCTTCTCGGTCCTAACTTGGCATTAAAAACACCAACAATGATCTTGTAGAAGGTGTGGTCTTCTTTATAGAACTTCTCCAGCTCCATGTAGAACTTCTCGATTTCTCTTTCATCATAATGAGATGTTGGTGCATAGACAACGAAGATAGAAACTGCAGGCAGTGAGCCACATCTATTCAAATGTTAAAGTCCGATTTGGGTTGCTAGGCATTCAAATGAATCAATGCTCATGGCCAAGTTTGTGTTGACAAGGACACTGACGCCTCCGACACTTCTTTTATCGCATGTTCTGAGGAACAATTCTTCTCCAGTGTCGAAAACGGCATGTGATGACTGCCCTCCGACATCCTGATGGATCCATCACATCCTCCAGAACGGCAATGGAGAAGATTATCCATATCTTCTACTCAAATCTCTTCGATAGCCATGTCCGCTTGCCGACATACCAAATTCCACAGGATGGATATGTCGTTCCCAACTTTCTCCCTTCCGAAATCCGACATGCTATTTCGTTGGTAAAGAAACGAACAGCACCCGGCCCAGACAAGGTCAGAACTGAACACCTGAAGAACCTGCCGTCAGTACTCATCAATACACTGGCTCGGCTCTTCTCTCGCTACCTGTCTGAATGGAAGGTTCCGTCCCAATGGAAAACCAGCAGGACCGTACTACTGTTCAAGAAGGGAGACATCCATGACATTGGCAACTATCGTCCGATCTGCCTATTGTCTGTCATCTACAAGTTGTTCACTCGAGTCATCCTAAATAGGATTGGCAGAATACTAGATGAAGGACAACCATGCGAGCAAACTGGGTTCCGCAAAGGATTCAGCACCATTGACCATATCCACATGATAACCAAGCTCATTGAGGTTTCTCGGGAGTTCAATATGCCGCTCTGTTTAACATTCATTGATTTAAAGAAGGCCTTTGATTCTGTTGAGACGGAAGCGGTCATTGAAGCCCTAGCCAATCAGGGCATTCAAGCCCAATACATCAAGATCCTCCGTGAGCTGTGTTGCGGATTCACTACCAGGATCTCACCATTCTACAAAGAAGTGATCGTGGATGTCAAGAGAGGGGTTCGGCAGGGTGATACTATTTCACCGAAACTCTTCAGTGCCGCCCTCGAGAACATCATGCGACGACTGGAATGGGAAGGAATGGGAGTGAAGATAGATAGTCGGCAACTACACCACCTCCACTTTGCTGATGACATTGTTCTAATAACACCAAACATCAGCCAAGCAGCACAAATGCTGGCCGACTTTGACTGTGAGTGTGGAAAGGTCGGAATACAGCTGAATCTTACGAAGACAATGTTTATGAGAAACAGCCTTGTTCCTGACGCCCCATTCACTCTCAATGGAACGACCATCTCTGAATGCAACAGCTATGTGTACCTAGGTTGAGAAGTCAACATGACAAATGACCTGGCACCTGAGCTGCGCAGAAGGAAGAGAGCAGCTTGGAACGCCTTCAAGAACGTCGAAGAAATAGCTAAGAGGACGAAGAACCTCCGGCTCTGGGCACATCTCTTTGATTCCACTGTTCTTCCTGCATTAACATATGCCTCAGAGACCTGGGCCCTATGCAAACAGGATGAGAACGCTATTCAGGTCTCCCAAAGAAGAATAGAAAGAGCTATGCTTGGAATATCACGTTTCACTCAAATGAGAGAAAGAATCCGGAGTTCTGACATCCGTCGACGATCAAGAATCGAAAATCAGATGGGCTGGTCACGTAATGAGATTTAAAGACGACCGCTGGACTAGAGCTGTTACCGACTGGATTCCATGGGATGTCTAAAGACCGTGTGGCCGCCCACCTACCAGATGGTCAGACTTCTTCGTCAAGATCATGAACGATCGGTTTGAGGCTCTTCATGTTCCCAGAGCGAAGAGATGCCATTGGGCTACACTAGCACGCGACAGGGACAAATGGAGACGTTACTGGTGCCCGCTCGAGCAAATCCCCGACTAACGGGAAGTTAAGTGATTAACTGATTATTCACTCCCAGGTATCTGCTTTCTCGACTTAAGCCTCAGTTGCCCTTAGTTCCTAACACCCCAAAAGCAGGGTCCTGACAAGGGACTGAATGGACCCAGGGCAAGCGGTGAGCTACCCTGGCATCGTAATGGGCCAGACCAAAGTGCCACAATTCTTAACTATAAGTTAAGAGTTTGATCATGGACAGATGCTGTCATGATCCAAAAGTAACGTGGAGACTAGGACCCTGCTAGGGATAGGAAAGACTATCTGGCCTGAGCACTGTAGTCTGAGATTGAGATTGCTCTAGAAGAGCAATCTATAAGTTTAAGGTATTTCTTACTGTATCCATACAAAATGATTTATATTATGTATGCTTATATGTTTGTTGGACAAGGAGAGGAGAAACACATCCAGGGAATTCCGCTCTAGGGTGGGTCGTCCTGCTGAGAGAGTATCTATCCTAGAAGTGGCTTTCCCCTAGGGAAAGAACTCTACCCCTATTGGTTGTGACCACACACACCTATGTGTAATTGTTACCCCAACCCCTCATGTTTTGGGATTTAACTAGACTGTAAGAGTGGGCTGGGGGTTCCAGAGTCCAGAGTAGAGTGGGAAGGGGATCAGGATCCAGACTCCAGAAGGAGAAGGAGAAAGGGGATCCAGATTTCAGAACCAGAAGGAGAATGAAGGAGGATTGAGGAGGAGAATGAAGTAGCATGGGGGAGGAAGAAGCAGGAGGAGAATCAGAGGAAAATGGAGATGGGAATGGAATAAACTGCAACTAAGACCAACCAGCCTGGCCCTCGTTTCCTTCCTTTGCCTGCCCGTCGCCATCGACCTCCCCGGGGTGGGGGAACTGGCTTGGGACTACCGAACGCAGGCAGAGGGAGAGATAGACTGCTGCTGATGTCTTTTTTGAGTTTACACACTACGTTAGTAAAATGTCTCATTTCTAACAGATTTTAGAATGAGTACACCATCACAGATTTGGGAAGAAAGAAAAACACCATGTGGAAGTTTTGGTAGAGCTCAGAAAAACTAAGCTCAAGGGGTTGGAGAACCTTTGGTTTTATACTGGCCTCCAAAGGGCGATGTCGCACAAACTAGAGAGTTTGTTGATCAACATCATCTGCTCAGTCTTACATCCCCCTGCAAGCTGAGTTCTTTGCAGACAGGTGACAAGTCAGAAGGTGCCAGCCTCATATCAGAAGCTTTCATATTTTTATCTAAGCAAGAAAGGTTTCCAGCTTAACTTTTCTCTCACACTCTAGTTCCAAAGAGGTGTAGCAACCTCCTTGGTCAGGGAGATATTATTGAGGGAAGAACCACAGGGTTTTTCACTGCACCTTCATGCAGCTGTTTCTCATCTCAAGCCTGGGGATCCTATTTGTCCTGAGTGAGTACAATTTAGACTGGTCTAGAGTTCTTCAGCTTCTAGCTAGAAACACTCAGAGTCAAGTCTTCACTGCTTTTATGATATAACATTGGTTTTTCAGGAGCTGTTGGAGCCCAGTCAGTGACCCAGCCAGATCTTCAAGCCTCAGTCTCTTAAGGAGCATCCCTGGAACTGAGGTGCAATTACTCGTACTTAGGTGGAACTCCTTACCTCTACTGGTATATTCAGTATCCTGGGCAGGGACTCCAACTTCTCCTTTACTTCTTCTTCGGGGATCCCTTGGTTAAGGGTATCAAAGAATTTGAGGCTGAATTTAAGACGACAGAATCTTCCTTCAACTTAAAAAAACATGCTGCTCACTTGGAGTGACTCAGCCAAGTATTTCTGCTCCATCAGTGACACAGTGCTTGAGACTGCAGGGGGAACTGAGCACAAACCACTCATGGTAGTGGGGTTTTCAGAGAGCCAAGATCTCTTCCTGCGGTGTTTTCAAAGCTGGGTTGTTTTATTTATTTATTTATTTATTTATTTATTATTGGTATGTGTTATGATAGAAAATGAGATGAAGAGGAGCACTTTTGTATAATCAAGCAATTCTGTGTCTGATGCGTTGGTTATTGTTTCATGGTCATTGCTTGTAATTCGTCTGTTTAGCTGTTTTAAATTTTCTTTTATTTCTAAAATGAAATTTTATTTCTTCCTAATTCATTCTGGAAAGTGCATGATTCTAAGAATATGTGAATTTCTTCTAGATTTTCCATTTTTGAGAATATAGATATTGATAGTCTTATGATCTTGTGGGTTTCTGTGCTATGTCATAACAATTGAATCATCATGAGATATACATTTACAAAGTTGTTCATGATTGCGTTTTCTTCTATTTTAAACAAACTCTCTGATGTAGGCAGATAGACAGGGAAAGGTCCTTGGCAATGAATCTTAGGTCAACAAAACTTTTGAGAGGAAAATTCCAAGACTGATCCACCCTGTGGATACAGAAAACAGATACCTGTTAAGACCTTCAGCATTGAACCCTGAGGAGATTGGACCCCCCCCCCCCCCCAGGAGTTCTGCAAACCCTCAGACCTCTCCCTTAATCCAATTAACTTTAGTCATTCAGGCCCAAGAAGTTTCCAAAACATTCCAGATCATTACAACTCCCAGATCAAGACAAAGGAGAAGAACCTATAAAACCCACCTTGAACAAAGGAAGGGCGCTCATATGCTGCCTGACCCCATGTGCTGCTTGTGCCCATGTGGCCGAGCACATGTGGTACCCGAGCACATGTGTCATCCGCATCTCCCCTCTTGAGATGTGTACTTTCATGCTTTCATGTCTAATGCTTGGATTTGTCTAGGGGCTCTTTCTGGCGTTGCAGAAGCCTGCGTTCTCTCTTGAGTGCATTACTCTCTCTCTCTCTCTCTCTCTCTCTGACAATTTGACAGAACTGTTTTGAATTTATAGGATTTCCTTTGTCTCTGTTTCTCTTCTGTTTGTTTGTTTCTTTCTTTTTCTTTTTTCTTTTTGATATTGCTGCTGTCATTACTGTCTCTATCTTTGGGTTTTGTCTTTCTAATTATAATATGTCTTGGGTCCTTCCTGTTTTTGTCTGTTTTCACTGGCACCTTTCAGACCTCTTGAAACTAGATGCCTGAACTCAACTCTGGGAAATTCTTTTCTATGATTTCTCCAACTAGTGGTTCTTCAACAATTTTGCCTTCCTCTTCCTTAGAGGAATTGCTAAGTTTTATATTGTTTCTCTTAAACTGATCTCATATTCTCATGTGTGATGTTCATTGATTTTGAGATTTTTCCACCTTCTGTTGTTTTCTAGAGGTTTTCTGCATCATATCTTGGAACTCACTGTTTTCATCCTCAGATGCTGTTACATGATGCCAAAAACTTTCCCTTACTTTTTAATTTCACCCACAAAACTCTTTAGTTCAATCATTTGTGATTGTAATTTTCTCATTTCTGACCTCATGTTTTCTCGTAATTTCTGATATGCCACTAGATTATAGATTGGCCCACAGTGGACCCATGAGATTATAAAGGGCTATCTAAAAAGCTCAAGTAAATATTTTCAAGTACAGAGACAGCCTGTGCTGCTAAAAATTCCCATGACAGTTAGTGTCATAAGATTGGATTTTAGAGGTTTTAAAGTCAGTTGCTTAGATGTCTCAGCACCACTAGAATGAACTCATGACATATACCTCATTAAAAAATGACTGTTAATTTCTACCAGTGCCTTATATATCTTGGATAGTAATTCTTCCACAGATGGGTATTGCATAAATAATTTTTCCCAGGCTGTGGGTTGTCTTTGTATCTTTGTCACCTTTTATATTTTTTTGAGGCACAGAAGCTTTTTAGTTTAATGTAGTCTCGTTTGTTTATCTTTGCTTCTACTTGCTTGGTCAGCAATGTTTCATTCTTGTCTTGAAGATTCCTTTAACTTCAATGCATGGAGGGTTCTGCCCAATCCATGTATCTTAAGAATTCAGGTCTGATATTGAGATCTTTAACCTATTTTGATCTGACTTTTATGCCTGGGGTAGAAAGAGGTCTGAGTTCTTTTTTTTTCTTTTTCTTCTTTTTGCTGTCCAGTTTTCCCAGCACTATTTGTTGAAGAGGTTTTCTTTGCTCTACTTCACATTTCTTGCTCTTTATCAATGATTGGGTGATCATATAACTGAGGGTCAGTGTCTGGATATTCAACTCTATTCCATTGATTTGAGGGTCTATCTTTATTCCAATACCATGCTGTTTTGATTACCACTGCTTTGTAGTAGAGTATGAAGTTGTGGAAGGTGATGCCTTCCATCTTCTTTTTCCCAAATATTGCTTTAGATATAAGTGAGGGTTTATTGTTACATATGAATTTCAAGAGTGTTTGTTCTATTTCTTTGAAAAATGTCATAAATATCCTTATAGGGCCTGCATTGAATCTGTATAGTGCTTTGGGGGAGTATTTCCATTTTGAGAATATTAATTCTCCCAATCCATGAGCAGGGGATGTGTTTCCATTTCCTCATGCTCTCTTTTATTTATTGAAGTAGTGTTTTGTAGTTTGTAGGCATTAGAACTTTACAAGAAAAAACATCCAACTCCAACAAAAAATGGGGAGAAGCTTCTTCCCCTCCCAGGTCAGTCCATATTCGAATCCAAATTCTGCTTTCCCTGCACATGCGCCCCAGGCATCCTCTGGGACCCTGGGCTGCCCACCATCCCTAAGCCTCTTCCCACTCGTCCTCAACACCGTGCCTGGTCTTCTTCCCCTCCAAGTCTCCAAACCACCACACCAACATGAAGAAACAACGCAAATCCCCACCATGAGGAGAGGACGATGAAAACAGTCCAGAAGCCTCATTAGGTGTTAAACACTTAAGGGACCTCTCTGAGAAAGAATTCAGATATGAAGTAATGAAGATGTTAAATGAACTCAATGAAACAGTGAGACAGATATCCTGTAAATTAAAGGAGGACATGAGAGAAACAATCTAGAAAATATGGGAAGAAATAAGAACAGAAATTGAAAAGCTGCGCACAGAAATGTCACAAAAAAAGATTCAGTAGATGAAATAAAAAATACAGTCTGTGCCCTCAACAGTAGAATGGCCACAGCTGAAGACAGAATCAGTGAGCTGGAAGATCAGCTGAACGAAGTCTACCTACAGACAACAACAAACAATGGCAAGAGACCTCAAAATAGCTCGAGAGTGAATCAGAGTCCTAGGGGATGATTCCAAGAGGAACAACATTAGAATCATTGGAGTACTAGAAGGTCATGGAAACAGTTCCAATGAAAAAGCCACGGTTAAACAAATCATTGCTGAAAAGTTTCCAGAGCTGGACAATGCAAGCATCCAGATTCAAGGAGCCGGAAGGGTGCCAGCTAAAAGAGACCCTAACAAAAACATTCCAAGACATATTATAGTTAGAATGATGGATGCCACCGATAGAGACACAATACTGCAAGCAGCAAGGTCAAAGAAGGACATCACATACAAAGGAGCACCTCTTAGATTCACAGCAGACCTATCAGAGGAAACCCTCCAAGCCTGAAGTCAATGGTGCGATATACTGAAAAAACTCACTAAAATGAACGCTTCACCAAGAATAATCTATCCGTCTAAACTCTCACTCAAACTCGAAGGAACAATACACTATTTTCTGGATAAACAACAGCTCAGGAACTTCATGGACTCAAAACCAAACCTAAAAGAGGGGCTAAAGGGGATGTAAGACTAGACAAACCCCTACAAGCACAACAAACCCTTACACAAAGATGACACAAAACCCCATAACAATAATCTCTATCAATGTCAGTGGTCTAAATTCACCAATTAAGAGACACAGAGTGGCAAAATGGATTCAGAAACAGAACCCAACATTCTGCTGTCTACAAGAAACACATCTGAACAATCACAACAAACACAGACTCAAAGTCAAAGTATGGAAAACATCCCTGCAAGCAAACAGGCCCCCCAAAAAAGCTGGAGTGACCTTACTATTTATCGGATAACATAGATTTCAGGTTGAAATAGATTAGAAGGGACAGTGAAGGTAATTTTTTATTAATCAAGGTATAAGTAAAGCAGGAAGAAATCACACTCCTAATCGTATATGCACCCAATGAAGGGACCAGCCAAATACCTACAACAACTTCTAACAGACCGTAAGAAGGACATTACAAGCAACACAATAGTAGTTGGAGACTTCAACACTGCTTTATCACCACTGGATAGATCAAGAAGATTAAAACACTGCAAGGAAATAGTGGCTCTGAAGGACAAAATAGAAGACAGAGGACTAATAGATCTATACAGGACTTATAGCCCCCCCAAAAGAATATCCATTCTTTTCCAGTGCACATGGAACATTTTCCAGAATAGACCATGTGTTGGGCCACAAAGCATATCTCAACAGAATCAGGAAGATAGACATTGTATCAACTATCTTCTTAGACAAAGATGCACTGAAGATAGAAGTTAATCACGTACATACACAGAAAACCAAATCAAACATATGGAAATTAAACAACTCAATGTTGAACAATGACTTGGTCAGCAAAGAAATCAATAAAGAAATCAAAAGATACCTGGAAACAAATGAGGATGAAGACACAAGCTACCAGAACATATGGGACGCAGCTAAATTCGTATTAAAGAGAAAATTTATAGCTCTGCAAGCATTTCTCAGGAAGGACGAAAGGGTCCACATAAACAACTTGACTTCACAGTTCAAGATCTTAGAAAAGAACCAACAAAAGAAGCCCAAACCAGGCAGAAGGAAAGAGATCATAAAACTTAGAGCAGAAATCAACTATATGGAAACCCAAAAAACAATACGAAAGATCAATGAAACAAAGAGCTGGTTCTTTGAGAAAATAAACAAGATAGATAAACCACTAGCAAGACTCACAAAGAAAGAGAGAGAGAGAGAGAACCCTAATAAACCGAATCAGAAATGAGAAGGGGATATCATAACAGAAAACAAAGAAATTCAAAAGATCATCAGAGACTACTTTGAGAGTCTGTGTGCCACAAAACAAGAGGACCTAGAAGAAATGGATAAATTTCTGGATTCCTATTAGCTCCCAAGGATGAATCAAGAAGATCTAGAGTACCTGAATAGTCCTATTAACATCAAGGAAATTGAAACTGTAATCAAAAGTCTTCCCAAAAACAAAAGCCCAGGTCCAGATGGATTCACTAGCAAAATTTTTCAAACATTTGAAGAAGACCTATTGCCAGTTCTTCTCAAGTTTTTCCAGAAAATTGAAGAAACAGAAACTCTCCCAAAGAGTTTCTATGAAGCTCATATCTCTATAATACCAAAAGGAAACAAAGACACCACAAGAAAAGTAAACTACAGGCCGATATCCCTGATGAACACAGATGCGAAGATTCTCAACCAAATAATAGCAAATAGAATTCAACAACTCATCAAACAGATCATACACCATGACCAAGTGGGATTCATCCCGGGGGTGCAAGCATGGTTTAACATTTGGAAATCAATCAACATTATTTGTCATATCAACAAAAGAAAAGATAAAAACCATATAATCATATCAATAGATACAGAGAAAGCATTTGACAAAATCCAGCACCTATTTATGATGAAAAACCTCACCAAAATGAGGATAGAAGCGGCTTTCCTCAATATAGTTAAAGCCATCTACCACAAGCGTCTGGCAAGCGTAATCCTCAATGGTAAAAACTAAGAGTCTTCCCTTTAAGATCAGGAAGGAGACAAGGATGCCCACTCTCTCCACTGCTGTTCAATGTAGTACTGGAAGTACTTGCAATAGTGATTGGGCAAGAAAAAGATATTAAGGGCATTCAGGTAGGAAAGGAACAGATCAAGCTCTCACTATTTGCAGATGATATTTACTGTACTTAGAGAAGACTAAAACCTCTACCAAGAAACTCCTAGAAACAGTAGACTTGTATAGTAAAGTTGCAGGCTGTAAAATCAATACCCAAAATTCCATAGCTTTCCTATACGAAAATAATGAGAGAGAACAAAATGACATTTAAAAAAACCAATTCCATTCACAATTTTGCCCCAGAAAATCAAGTACCTAGGAATCAGGTTAACTAAGGAAGTAAAAGACCTGTACAAAGAAAACCACAAAACGGTACTTCAGGAAATTAAAGAGGACACGAGGAAATGGAAAGATATCCCCTGCTCATGGATGGGGAGAATTAACATTGTCAAAATGGCAATACTTCCCAAAGCACTGTACAAATTCAATGAGATCCCTATAACGATACCCATGACATTCTTCAAATAAATGAAGCAAACACTCCTGAAATTCATATGGAACAATAAGCCCCCACGAATAGCTAAAGCAATTCTTGGGAAAAAGAAAATGGGAGGACCTTCTGCCTTTTTCTCTCTGGAAAGAAAGATGGCCGCCCCTTTGGAGCTTTATGGAAAGCCAGGTATGAGCTGGTCGTGATGGGGCGACTGAAACCTCATGGGAAGAGGGGCATTCCCGGCTCATCCTTCCCTACCGAGGTCACGAGTTGCCCCCCACGAGCGGCTCTCCGGCATGGCCATGACTCCAGAGCACAGAAACCAATATCATAATTATCTGACTCTCAGCAGAAATGTTTCCAGGCTTAATAAGTAAAATATGAGAAATCCAAAATCGCACAGCCTAGTGGCCGCGCAACATCATTTGATTCTTGTGACCAGCTGTAGAAAACAAATTATTTCACAATGCCTTTTCAGCATGTTTGATTTGGGGGTATAAACTCTAATAATGGTGCATCTTTTGTCGAAACAATGAATCTAACCAAAGTAAATAGAATGTTAACTAGAATTCATCTGCCTCACAGGCATTGGGAGGGTTGGGGCAGGGGTTCTTGGGGTTCTTCGTGGTGAAAAATAAGTATTGGTAAAGGTTTTTGATATTGGTAAAGTGTTTGATATTTGCATGACCGAGACTTAAACCTGAAAGCTTTGTAACTTTTCCCCCAGTGGTTCAATAAATTTTAAAAAAGAAAGAACGAAAATGGGAGGAATCAACCTCCCTAACTTCAAACTCTACTACAAAGCAGTAATAATTAAGACAGCATAATACTGGAACAAAGGCAGAGCTGCAGACCAATGGAACAGGGTTGCATGTACTGACATCTCCCCCCAAACATATGATCATCTAATCTTTGATAAGGGAGCAAGAAATGTGAAGTGGAGCAAGGAAAGCCTGTTTAACAAATTGTGCTGGCAAAACTGGACAGCTACATGCAAAAAAATGGGCTCAGATCTCTACCTAACACCATGTACAAAAGTAAGATTAAAATGGATAAAGACCTCAACATCAGACCAGAATTCATAAGGTATATTGAAGACAAGGTTTGCAAAACCCTCCATGATATTGAAGCTAATGGTATCTTCAGAGATGACACACCATTGGCCAAGCAAGTGAAAATGGAGATAGACAAATGGGACTATCTTAAAATAAGAAGCTTCTGTACCTCAAAAGAAACAGTGACCAAAATACAAAGACAGTCTACAGAATGGGAAAGGATAGTCACCCAATAAAGATCTGACAAGAGATTTATATCAAGGTTATACAAAGCCCTGGTTGAACTCCACAAGACAAAAACATCCAACCCCCTCAAAAAATGGAACAAGGAAATGCACAGAAACTTTCTCAAAGAAGAAATCTGAATGACAAAAAGACACATGAGAAAATGCTCTACATCACTAATCATCAGGGAGGTAAAGGTAAAGGTAAAGGCCCTCCCGTTGATCGTCAATTTGCTCGAGCGGGCCCAGTAACGTCTCCATTGGAGACTTTGTTGTTACTGTGTCTGGCATATCCGATACTCTCGGTAGCTTGCCGGGCTCTCCGAGAGGGGCGGAGGAATCGAACTCGGGTCGGCCACGTTGGCCGCTTGTAAGGCGAACGCCCTACCCGTTGTGCTATTGCTCCAGCCCACTTGTGCTATTGCTCCAGCCCACTTGTGCTATTGCTCCATCATCAGGGAGATGCAGATCAAAACCACAATGAGAGATCATCTCACACCACAGAGACTGACCCACATCCAGAAAAACAAAAGCAACTGGTGTTGTCGCGGATGTGGCAAGAAAGGGACCCTTCTTCACCGTTGGTGGGAATGCCAACTGTTTCAGTTCTTTTGGAAAACAGTATGGACGATTCTCCAAAAATTAGAAATTGAGCTCCCATTTAACTCAGTAATACCACTCCTGGGTATATATCCCAGAGAGGCAAAAAAAAGTACAGTCGAAATGACACCTGCACTTGTATGTTCATTGCTGCACTGTTCTAACTAGCCAAAATTTGGAAAAAAAACCCGAGTGCCTGAGAACAGATGACTGGTTAAAGAAACTTTGGTATATCTACACAATAAATACTATGCAGCTATTAAAAAAGATGAAGTCATGAAATTTACGTACAAGTGGTTCTACATGGAAAGTATCATGCTAAGTGAAATGAGCTGGAAAGAGAGGGACAGACATAGAAAGACTGCACTCGTCTGGGGAATATAAAGTAACAGAATAGGAGTCGATTATCCAAGATTAATTGAGATAAATACCAGGAGGTCTGTTCCCGGGCTTAGAAGCCAGCCTCACATGCTGGGTGGAAAAGGTTGCTCAGATAGAGAAGGAAACACCAAGTAAAGAAAGTTTGGAGGACTTCCTGGGGATGGGAGATACGTGCTAAAAGTAGACTATAGACCGAATACAATGGCCACTCAAAACTTCTATTGCAAACTACAACACCCTAAGTGAAAGAGTGAGAAAAAGGGAATACCCTGCCACAGAAGCGGGGTGGGGTGGGAGGGATGGAGTTTGGGAGGGGGAGGGCTAATAGGATCATTGGTGGTAGATAATGGTCACTGGTGGAGGGATGGGTACAGGATCATTGTATGACTGAAATCCAAGCACGAAAGTTTGTGCGTCTGCAACTGTACCTCATGGTGTGTCACTAATAAAAAAAAAATTAGAAATTGAGCTCCCATTTGTCCTAGCAATACCTCTCCTGGGAATATATCCCAGAGTGCCAAAAAATTACAGTTGAAATGGCATCTGCACTTGTATGTTCATTGCTGCACTTTTCACAATATCCAAAATTTGGGAAAAAACCCGAGTGCCCGAGAACAGATGATTGGTTAAAGAAACTTTGGTACATCTACACAATGGAGTACTATGCAGCTATTAGAAAAGATGAAGTCATGAAATTTACATACATTGGTTCTACATGGAAAATATCATGCTAAGTGAAATGAGCCAGAAAGAGAGGGACAGACATAGAAAGACTTCACTCATCTGGGGAATATAAAGTAACAGAATGGGAGTTGAGCACCCAAGAATAGTTGAGATAAGTATCAGGAGGCCTGCTCCACGGCTTGGAAGCTGGCAGCGCATGCTGTGGGAAAAGGCAGCTCAGATAGAGAAGGGAACACCAAGTACAGGATGTTTGGAGGACTTGCTAGGCACGCGAGATGTGTACTGATAGAAGACTATAAACCGAACATGATGGCTACTCAATACCTCTATTGCAAACTACAACACCCTAAAGGAAAGAGAGAGCAAAAGGGAATGCCCTGCCACAGAGGTGGGGTGTGGTTGGGGCGATGGGGTTGGGGGTGGGAGGGCTACTGGGATCATTGGTGGTGGAGAATGGGCACTGGTGGAGGGATGGATGCTCTATCATTGTACAACTGAAACCAAAGCGTGAAAGTTTGTAAGTCTACAACTGTACCTCATGGTGTTTCACTAATAAATAAAAAATGGGGAGAAGAAATGAACAGAAACTTCCTCAAGGAAGAAATAAAAATGACTGAAGGACACATGAAAAAAGTTTCTACATCTCTTAACCATCAGGGAGATGCAAATCAAAACAACAATGAGATATCATCTCATACCACAGAGACTAGCACACATCAAAAAGAACAAGAGCAACCAATGCTGGTGTGGATGCAGGAAGGATGGGACTCATCTTCATTGGTGGGAATGCTGACTGGTTCAGCCTTTTGGGAAAACAATAAAAAGCTAGAAATGGAGCTTACATATGAACCAGCAATACCACTTCTGAGAATATACCCTGTTAGCCCAAAAACACACAGCATAAATGGTATCTGCATGTCTATGTTCATTGCAGCACTATTCACAATGGCCAGAATTTGGAAACAACCCTAGGACCCAAGAAGAGACGACTGATTAAAAAAACAAAGGTACATCTACAAAATGGAATACTATGCAGCTGTTAAAAATGAAGTTATAAAATTCACTTTAAATACAGAAACATAAAGAGTATCATTCTGGGGCTGTAGCAATAATACAGTGGGTAGGGCATTTGCCTTGCTCGCGGCTAACCCAGGTTCGATTTCCAGCATCCCATATGTTTCCCTGAACACCATCAGTAGTAATTCCTGAGTGCAAAATCCAGGAGTAAATCGCTGGGTATGACCCAAAAAGAAAAAAAAAAAAGAGTATCATGCTGAGTGCAATGAGTCATAAGGTGAGGGACAGACATAGAATGATTGGACTCTTTTGTGGGATACAAAAACCAACATAATATGAGACTAATACCCAAGGTCAGTAGAAATGAGAACCAGGAGGATTAGTCCGTGGTTGGAAACCTGCTTCAGGTGCTAGGGGAGAAGGCAGTTGGGATAGAGAAGGGACCACCAAGGTAGTTGGAAATGATCACTCTGGATAAGAACTGCGTGCTGAAATAGGAAAAGGAAGAAACATGATAACCTCTCAGTATTTGTATGACCCAGAGAGAGAAAGAGGAGAGAGGGAAAGAGGAAGGGAGAGAAGGAGGAAAACAGGGAGGGAGGGAGAAGAGGAGGGAGGGAGATGGGGAGGGAGAAGGAAAGTGCCTGACAAAGAGACGGGCTGGGGAGAGGTGAGGGTGGCGAAAAGAAACTGGGGCATTGGTGGTGGGAAATAAACATGGGTGGAGGGGTGAGTGTTGAACCACTGTATGACTGAAACTTAGCACAGCTTTGTAACTCTGTATCTCACAGTGATTCAATTAAAAAAAAAAGACTGAGAGACCAGTCTAGGAAGCAAGCATACTATTTCACACTTGATCCACCAGAGGGCGCAGCTTCCTAGCACTAACACACTTCCTCTATGAAACAGACTTGATTTCCCCTTTCACTGTAACTCACATTTCTTCATGTTCAGACTCAAGAACACTGTGTAGGTGACACTCTAGACATGAAATCTTCTCTGGGCTTAGTGACTGTGTTACTCTTCCTGCTTGGTAAGTCAAATGTCTCTTAACTACAGATTCTTTTGTTTTTGTCAGCAAAATCTTGACCACAGCTTTATCTACTTCTTTATGCCTTAGGTCACACAATTTCTTCTTCTATTTTTTCCCAGGACAAACACGTGGAGACTCAGTGAACCAGATGGGAGGCCAAGTGACCCTCTTAGAAAAGGCTTTCCTGGCTATCACCTGCAATTATTCAGTCAGTTATCCATATCCTGTACTCTACTGGTATGTTCAATATCCGGGAGAAGGCCCAAAGGTCCTCCTGAAAGCCCAGAAGGACAAAGAAGTTGGAAGACAGAAAGGTTTTGAAGCCACATACCGCCAAGACTCAAAATCCTTCCACTTGGAGAAAGCGGCAGTGCAAGAGTCAGACTCAGCTGTGTACTACTGTGCTGCGGATGACACAGTGACAGGACCTGCAGGGGGAGTTGAACACAAACCCTGAGCTGGGCCTGGCTCTGAGGCTGAGAGTTTCTTATCTTTCTTTAAAAAAATTTTTTTAATTGAATCACAGTGAGATACACAGTTACAAGGTTGTTCATGATTGAACAACATTATAGAATATTCAGTTATGGAATATTTCAACACCTGTTCCTTCACAGTGTACATTTCCCACCACCAGTGTCCCCAGTTTCCCTTCTGCCACCCACCCTCACACCTGCCTCTAGCAGGCACTTCTCTCTCTCATCTCTCTCTCTCTCTCTCTCTCTCTCTCTCTCTCTCTCTCTCTCTCTCTTCTTTTGGGCATTATGGCTTGCAATACAAATACTGTAAGGATATCCTATATGTCCCTTTACCTACTTTCAACACTCAGTTCCTGTCCATAGTCATCATTTTTAACTATTATTATTGTCATACTGGTCCCTTCTCTATCCTAACTGCCCTTTGCCCCCTGAAGCAGAGAGTTTCTAACCACTGAGTGCAGTCTGTTTCCCGCGCAGAATCTGGTTGATTTAAGAATCATTGACACTGAGATAACGGTAGAGGGAAATGGGTTTGCAGGTGGAAGGGGTAGTGTTGGAATGCTGTATGCTCAAAATCCTATCATTGACAGTATTGTAAATCATGGTACTTCAAATAAAGTTTTAAAAAGAAAATAAAATCAGAATCTGAAAAAAATATTCAGTTTACAAATAAGATGTAAACACTAATTATATACAGCTCTTCAGTGAAATAGAAAACCAAGTCTGACACCAGTAATTCAACATCCACCATCAATATACCTTTAAAAAATTGATGATTATTCTTAATTTCTATTAATGAATTAGAAATGTGCTTTTATAAGTCATTTATAAAGGCAGCAAAATATAAATGAATGAGGTTAGAGGGATCACTGATAAGAATGCAAACGGGATCACCATATTTGGCTTCTTTATTCTTTGCTGTATAAAGGTATGGACTTTACTTAGCTTCATTTTTTTCTCTATACTTAATTGCATTTTGAAATTAAGTATTTTATTTTTGAAATTGAGTATATATTTTTGAAAACTCATTTTTCTGAGTTTTTTTCCACTTTGTCTTCTCCATCAGAATATCATTTTTTGAATCCTATGGCTTTTTTTTCTCTCCCTTCCTCTCAGATCTCACCTTTGCAAGAGTCAGTTTAGTTCACACCATTAGTGCTGTCTAGGACACATTTATGCCTCTTCAGCTGTATTGACATTCCTTTGGGGCAGCTCTCTTTTGAGCAAGTGTGGTGGGCTTCATGGGTGAGGGAGGGGTCTTCAATCTTAGCCAGCAGAAGGAATCCTTTCATACGGCTCAGCTTCCTTGGCTATTTCCTTTTAGATTTGTCTCTGAAGCAATCTAAAGCAAGATTTTAAATGCTATTTTCATCAAAATTTCTTCCCTTTTCATTAGGTTTTTAATACTGGTATATTTGGAACCAGTAGAATATTTTGATTTTTGCCCATATGCCCTTGTTTTTATTCTTGTACTCTATTTTGGCACTGATAAAATTTTCTTTTTTCCTGTTGATTGGAAAGTATAAAACATATTTATATCTTATAATAAATGCCCTTAAATAAATGCATTTGAAAATATTTATATAGCCAAGCATTTTCCTGTGCCCAGAGTTCTTCTATAACTTAGGGTGTTACTTGTATTATCACTTCTCCTTGGCTGGGCTTTTTCTCTAGAAGATTTACATCTTTAGAATTATGTCAGTAACTCATTGGAGCAAACTGCATACTGAGTATATATTAGCATGGTAATTCAGAGAGAGTTTGTCAAATGAGTTGATAAATCACAATTCTAATAAACATTAATAAATAATTAAAAAGATATTGATTCAACATAAGAACAGGAAACATGAGCTCACTCCATGCTTCCTAAAACTTTATGCATCACGTCTTCCCTCTGTCTGGGATTGATTTTCACCTTCTATCTACACTGCTTGTTCTTTCCCTTCTTCCTATTCCCCACTCCTAGACAAACATGTACTCATGATAACAGATGAAGTTGGTTTATTGTTGCTTATATCATAAATTAAAAATCAGCATCTGAACTGCTCATCATAGAAGAATAAATGTATGAAAGGCAGTTCATCCATTACCTGGAATAGGATGCAGCAGAAGAACCTTGTGTGTTAATACAATATTTATTAGTGAATTTATAAGATTTATTAGAAAAATTATTCAGCAAGTTATGAAAGGTACATAAAATCATAAATTTAGCATTAAAAGTCTGCAAATAAACTGATAGACATTTTTCTGTTGTTTCTAATATATAGTAAAGTACCATAATTATCACCTTTAAATGGAGTTAGAAGAAGACAAAGTCAAGGTAGTAAGTGAAGAAAAGATTAGCCTCAGGAGGTGCAGTCAAAGAGATTTTCATCAAGGCCTAGGGACAGAGGTGCATCTGTGAATATGGGAGGCCTGGATTTGATCCCCCCACCACATGGTCCCCCAAGCACAAGTGGTAACCCTGACACCCTGCCAGGATAGTCTCTAAGGAGATACGGCTGGATGTGGCCAGCAAACATATTTAAAAAAATCCTACTTATCTCAAAAAATTCTCTTAGAATGAAAACAAAAGGAATTTTGATATCTAAAGTACATTAAAAAATTATTCTGGTCACCAATTCTTTTGGTGCTGAAACAAAAGCCCCCTGGAATAAAAATTAAAACCAAAAGGAGCTTCTCTGTCTAAAGTACGTTAAAAAATTATTCCAGTTATCAATTCTTTTGGTTCTAAAATAAAAGTTCATAAAAGCAGTCATAAAGCTTTATCCACAATCTTTTTTATTTTTCACTCCAATGAAGGGGAAAGAAAGAAATGATCATCTACTTACTAAGATTTTGTCAATTATCCAAGTATAGATTCCCCCCATCTAAGAATATATGGTTTTTATTTTGTACTCCTCTTCACAGATCACAGATCATCCTGTTATTCATCGATTGCCTCGAGCAGGCCCCAGTAACGTCTCCTTCATCCTAGCCCTGAGATTATATTCAAGGCTCTTTAGGAGAATGAGACCCATCATTGTTAATGGTATTTGGCATATTGGGTAATCCACGGGGAGTTTGCCAGACTCTGCAGTGTGGGCAGGCTACATTCGGTAGCCTGCCAGTTTGTCAAAGTAGGAATGAGATGTCATAATAAGATGTCGTGCGGCCGCAAATGTGGCCACGTGGTTCCTGGAGCTGGTTTTTATAGTCTCTGAGTCTTGGCCGCTGATGGGATTACACGGCGCCAGGGGGCCAGTTGGTGGTTGTGACCCTGCCTACTGGAATTTGGAGGATCTGGGTGAAGGATGCTCGACTCCAATCCGAGTAGGCTTGGAGATCTCGGCCCCGGAAACCAAGTGGCTTTGTCCCTCTGCCGGTACCTTCAGGTGTGCGGAGAGTGGTCTCAGTGTCCTGCCCCCGCGCCTGGCTATTCCTCGCCAGGGCCCCTTGGAGGGGAGTGGGTTGAGCTTTCCTCCCCGCCCTGACCAGGTCCCCGGCAGCCGAAGACCTCCAGGACCAGCCACTACCATGCTGAGACCACTCTCCGTACTCCTCTTAAGGTTCAATAATTAGATTTCACATTATACTTAACTATCTTTTAATATTTTCCAGTAGATTGCCACTTAGTAGTTCCCTTTGTTATTTAATCTTAAAATGTGATAAATCAACTCATTTCACTGAACTTCAGTTAATGTTTGTGAGTTTATTTTATATTGTGTAATAAAGGAAAAGTAAAGCACACACGGGGACTTACCAAATTATTTTAAGGTAAGTTTTTATGAGTTTAAAAGCAGAAACAAGTTCATTTGTATTTCAATAAATATCAGGAATTTTTTGCACACCCGGGTGCCTTTTCCTTCAGGAAGCAAGGGTTGTGGGTTGTCTGACTACTGAGTTCCTTTGAAGGGGCCTTTGTTGATGGTTTCAGTGCACTAGAGGGCACTCAAGGCCTCAAAGAAACTGAGACAAAGCACTCAAGAAACTGAGACAAAGTGTTAAGAAAGCAGACCCCTCCCCCCACCAAAAAAAATGTGGCTCAGTCAAAATATAGAGAGCAAAGACCAGGAGAGAGTGTATAGAATTTGTGTAAAATTCATCTTAGGTTTTCAAATCTGCTTTTACAATGTAAACTGCACAGTGCTGGGGCAATACTCTATACATCCAGTGTGAGGCTAAATCTCTGAGCTGCAGGAAAAGGAATATTGCTGGACATGGTGAGCACAGGATAAAGAGAAAGAAAGAAAAAGGGAGGCAAATTACAAACAGAAGGAAAGGAACAGAACAACATTTAGTTTAACTGGTCCTGTGTCGATTGGGTGATTAGGCTGCAAAGAGCGTTAGGCTGAAATTAAATCAGAATTTAAGCTTATTCTGGATTATTCAGAATGTAAGAATTAAAGGTATCCTATCTGTCTTTTAGCCTACGGAACTAATTGCAATAATTTATTTTCTGGCTCTTTGGGGCAGGAGGGGAGAGGGGTTTGGGCCACACCCAGTGGTGCTCAGGGACTATTCCTGGCTCTGTGCTCAGGAGTGACTGTTGGTGGGGCTTAGGGCACCATATGTGATGCTGGGCTTTCACTTTGGGGTCCACTGCACAGAAGGCAAACAAGTTACCTCCTGTTTATCCTCCTGGAACAATTTTCTAGGAAGATGGTAGCCATAAATCCCGGGTTTCTGCTACTCACTTGATTTCCAGAAAATGTATCAACTTCTTTACTTCATGTATCACTTTCCCTGTAGAAGAATTTCTAAAAGCCTAGATTATTACTTATAAACCTAACTAAACAGTTTTGTAAATGGGGTCATTCTTCTTATTTCAGGCTCCAGTTAAACCAGTTGGAATATACAGGTTTTATTACTCAGAACATAATTTCCTCTTCTTCTATCTCTACACCATATAGAAAAAACTATTCCAGAAAAAAAATCCTCATAACTTCATATACTGGGAAGAGTTCCCTTACTCCCGGCTCAGTTTGCGCCCGCAGTTCTGAACTAATTACTGTGCGGTCTCCAGGGGCGCAGGGGGCGGAGTTTCCTGTCAGATGAATGACACCTCAGATAGGGCTGGTTCTCAGTGATGCAGGGAACCCTGCATGGTTCTAAGAACATTGACCTGGCACTGTGGATTGAAACTTTTTAGAGCAGCGTGCAAGTCACCCCAGCATCCAGCATCAGGACAAGGGACCATGAGCCGCTGGCGAGCTCTGCTGGGACTCCTATGGGTCCAGATTTGCTGTGAGTTGGGGCCTTCCAGATGGAGCTGAGGGAGTGTTCACCGCCAAGAGCGAGAAAGAGGAGTGTGTGTATGTGTGTGGGGGGGAGAGGGGGTGAAGGGAGAGCATACTCACAGGGAGTTCCTGCGAGGTCCTATATCCTCATGGGTATTTCTGGGATATTTTAGAATTTCGGAAGTGCCCACACATGTGTTTTTCTCTTTCTAAGCAGCGGTGAAAGGGATGAAGGTGGAGCAGACGCCTTCCTCCCTGAGTCTCCAGGAGGGAACCAGCTCTACTCTGAGATGCAACTTTTCTACCACGGTGAGAAGTGTGCAGTGGTTCCGACAGAATCCCGGGGGAGGCCTCTTCAGTCTCCTTTACACGGCTACAGAAACGAAGGAGAGCGGAAGGTTAAGTGCCACAGTGAACTTTAAGGAGAAGTTCAGCACTCTGAAGATCACAGACTCCCAGCTGCAGGACTCAGCCACCTACTTCTGTGCAGCCGAGCACAGTGCTCCCAGGTGAGCTGCAGCCTGAACCCAAACTGCAGCTGGGCTGAAAATCTCACCCTTCATGGGGCAGAATCCTCAAAGTAGCATCTGCACAGGAGTCTTGAAGCCATGTGGCTTTCTACATGGCCTTCAGGAGTGATGGTAAATCAGATTTGTAAATTGTACCAGAATAAATATGTATATATGAACCTCGAAATAAAGTCTGTTGGAGAGATATTAAAGTTTTCAGCAAGTTTAATTACCGCTCTTAAAAATTTCTGCAACACTGTAAGACTAACACCATAGACTTAAAAGTAGAAATTAAATTTACAAAGATAATACCATCAATTTTCATAAGAAATTAAAATTTTTCAGTGAACCAGTTATAGCACAGAGGATAATTTAAAATTATTTTTTTCTCATATGTAAATACTCGATATGAATAAATAGCATTCTGATTATATCTACTAAACACTTCTCCTTTTCTTCCTCAATTCCAGCATTTCGTTGTTGAATTTTGGTCTAGTTGATCTATCGAGAGGTGACAGAGTGGTGTTGAAGTCCCCAGCCACTACTATTCTGTTGCTCTCAATATCTTTCTTCAAATTTATTAGCAGTTATTTTAGGTATTTTTCTAGTTCCTCATTAGATGAATATATGTTTAGGACTATGAACATGTACATTAGGAACTTGTACATTAGGAGTTCTTCCTAATGTACATGTTCCTTTATCATTAAAATAATCCTCTCTGTCTCTTATAACTCTTAAAGTCTGAAGCTGATTCTGTCTGGTACAAGTATGACCACTCAGAGTCTCTTTGTGGGGTTTTGCTTGAAATATTGTCCTTCAACCTCTGACATAGAGCCCGTGTTTACTCTTACTGTTCAAATGTGTTTCTTGCAGTCAGCAGAAGGTGGATGCCATTTTCCAGTCTATCTAAAAGTCTAGATAGATTTTCTAGTCTATCTATCTAGTCTATTTAGTCTAGTCTATCCTGTTATTCTATGTCTCTTAATTGATGCATTTAGGCTACTGACATCAAATGAGATTATTATCATGGAATTTTGTGCCACCTTTCTGTAGAAACTAATTATTTCCAAACGAGGAGATCACACTTAGTTTTTATGTACAAGGTACAGAGAACAACAGAGAAAGCATTAGAAATGTCAGTGTATAAACTTGCAATTAAGATTAAACACAGAGTTCATATGAAACTGAATAGTAAAATGTTATAGAAAAACTATTTCACTGAGGCGTTAACTCTAATTAGATTTAGTAAAGTTTATATCTTAAAAGTATATATCAGTTTCATGCTCATGTCACAGCACATACAATACTCTTAGGATTTTTCATCAGTTGCATTAACAGAAAAATCCTCAAAATTTATAAGATTTGGCTATTTTATGTGTAAAATATCCAAATCTGTGCCTCTGTGACAGGCACCTTTCTTCTTGCTCTCTCTGTCACTCCTTCTCTCTCTCTCTCTCTGTCTCTCTCTATCTCTCTCTGTATCTCCTTTTTTGCATTATGGTTTGCAACTGATGATGGCTTTGGATTGTGGATGTGACTGCCCGGGCTTTGGAACAGACATTATTTTTCATTATTCTAATTGACATGAAGTTATAAAAAGTGCAAACTTTTATAACCTATTTGAAAAAAGCAAACCAAAGCTATCTCACAAGAGTAATTAGTTATTCTATTATATAAAGAAACTATGTTCAAATTTTATTTTGTAATTTTAAAATTTGAATTTTTGGCTAGGTATCATTAAGTTCTATTATACTCATTAAACAAAGACTATTTCTTAAATTGAATCACTGTGAGATAGACCATTACAAAACTATTCATGACTGGGTCTGAGTCATATAAATGTTCCAACACCCATCCCTCCACCAGTGTATATTTCCTACCACCAGTTCGCCTCCCTCCCTCCAACTCCCTTCTCCCACACTCACCCCCAAATCCCCCACCCCATCTGCCTCTGTGACAGGCACCTTTCTTCTTGCTCTCTCTGTCACTCCTTCTCTCTCTCTGTCTCTGTCTCTCTCTTTCTCTCTGTATCCCCTTTTTTGCATTATGGTTTGCAACTGATGATGGCTTTGGGTTGTGGATGTGACTGCCCGGGCTTTGGAAGCATAGGGAAGTGGGGGGAGGTAGCTCATCCCAACCCCAAGAGAGCCTGGAGATATCAGTCACAAAATTTGCATATTTAAATTTTCAGCAGATTAATATCTTGGTGAAGTCTGTCCCAAGACGGTGGAGTCTGGACGGGGGCATGGATTTTGGATTGTAGGAGCAAGTGACTGCCAGAGGCTCTGTTTGGGTGGGCACTGGCAAACACCCCCCTCTCCCCTCCCCATGTATCCCATCTGTATAACCTTACATGGATCCAAGGTCTCTTTCAAGATTTACTTATGGGTCTCCAAAGCAAGGCCAATACATGAGCCTGTGTGGCTGAACTGGAGGTGGTATATGGGTGAGGATCCTACATACCTAACTTTTGGTGGTTTAATTTCTCAGGAAACTTGGTCCTGAGTTGTTGGGGTCTGGCCAGAGGAATAGTGCTGATTTGGGGTTATCAGGAAGCCTGAAGGCACCATCAGGCTGTTGATGCACTCGCTGGCAGGGACCAGGTCAGCTACAGTTCGTGTCTTGGGTTGGGGGGGGGCAGGCGGGAGGGGACCTGCAGTCACCAACTTGACTAGGGGCCACATGCTCCCATCTTTGGTCTCCAAACAATTGGTACTCAGAGAGGATTTCCTCCATAATATGCTGTGGGTGGCACAGCCTGGTTCAGGAGGAAATGCAGCAGGATCACCCCACAGACAGCAAATCTCCAGGGTCCCATGGTGGGAACCCAGAGCACTTCCTCAACTCCCGGATCTTGACACCCAGGCTCTGAAGTGATGCCGAGTTGGACCCAAAGAACCCTGTTCAGACCTGTTAAAACTCTGCCACAGCCCACAGCACCAAGAGCCGCAGGACCTCTGCCAGCTGGTGGTCATGCCACCCCATGCTTAAACGTTGCTCTGCAGTGGGTGACCCGCTGGCTGGTTTCACTTAATGGCTCTCTCCCTGAGGCAGAATATCCAAGGGTCACCCACGTTCACTCATGCAGAAATTTTGTGGCCCCATCGATTGTTTAGAGCTTGATGAGCTGCCGTCCCTCTGGTGTTTGCTGCCATGCTTCCATCATCTTGACCCAAACTACAAAAACCATTTTTAAGTGTGCTATTTTAATTCCCTGTCACTTTTTTTTCTGCTCTTGGATCAATGATCAGATGTTTACATCTTTCATGGGTCTCACATGTCTTATATTCAAACCTGATTGGGGGGTCTGGAGCCATAGCACAGTGGGTAGGGCATTTGCCTTGCATGCGGCCAACCTGGGTTCGATTCCCAGCATCCCATATGGACCCCCGAGCACTGCCAGGAGTAATTCCTGAGTGCAGAGCCAGAAGTAACCCCTGTGCATCGCCGGGTGTGACCCAATAAGCAATCAAACCTGATTGGGTATTTTGAATGTACAAACTGATTTAGAAGGACAGAACTAGAATCTAGGAACCTGCGGGTTTTCCAGACAGTAGCTTTTGCTCTGCATGTGAGAAAGTTCATACACATCCTCCAAGATCTCTAATAGGAAGGTTTTGCTCTTTAAAAAAGCATTGCATGTTGTTGTAAACATGAGAATTGTGTTCAGAAAGGAACATCTTAATTATCCATGGCTCAGCATGGTGCTCACACCCATCACTCTGTGATCTTTCCACCCTTTGAGGCGAATCCCATTTTATTTCACTTTAATCTGACATAGATATTCTTGACCTATCATTGATTCTTACTAAGGAAATGAAAACCTAATTAGTAACTCATTCCTGGGACACTGTCTCTAATTCTGAAGAGTCCCTTGTGTTCGTTGGTTCAACTTCAAATACCCCAAGATAGCAGGTGGAGGGAAATACATTTTCAGAGTTCCACAACACAATATCCCCACCCTCACACCACTCCCCAATGGACCACCTGCCCCAATATATCCATGACTTAATAGTATAAAAGTATTTGGGAAATAGAAGAACCTCTAAACCTGTTTTTGGACAAATTAATTTTACAAAATAGAAGCTATTTCCAAGATGAAAATATGAAACTACTTAATAGTCAAGAGCTGGGAGTAGAAAGAGTTGAATTTTCTCACTTCCCCAGTAGCATTTTTCCTTCGGCTTCCTTCCATCTGAGTAAAGAGAAACTGCCTAATACAAGTGCAGTTATGTAGATCACTGCAGTTTAGGTCTGAGAAGCCATGGTGCAATCAGCTTGACCACCGTATTGAAGAGTTCCAGTGTGTGGAAGTTGGACATCTTGGCTTGGAAAGGAAGCCCAGAGGACTCTTCTGTCACCAGTAACGCAGACCATCTTCATTGGCTTCTGTTGGAGCCCAGCAGAGGTGATATACACCCAAGTGTTTTCCAAAGGATTTTTCTAGAGAGAGAAAGCATTTTTATTTTTCCATGTGAACTTCTCTTAATATCAAGACACAGATAAAGGTTATCTCTCAACGTTGTGTTAAAAGAAAAAGAAGAGAAGGATCCTTGGGTTTAGAGGCTAAGAGGATCATTGTCCTTGTGCAGTTGAAGAAGGCACTAGAAAGGGCCTTTTAGGCAGCATCTTCTGAGGATGGGTTGGGACATCTTCAATGAAATAATCAAAGGCAGCAAGGATTTCACCCAGGGGATAACTACATATATGTTGTTAATATATGTGAAACAGTGACTCTCAGAGCATTTTAAAACTAATATTCAATGTTAGATACAATAACTTAAAAGGGAAAATATGTACATTTAAAGCATATGTCTGTAAGGGAGAAATTTGTTCAATAAAGAATTTGTGAATTCTCTCCTGGGAATATATCTCGGAGAGGCAAAAATGTATAGTCGAAGTGACATCTGCACTTGTTTGTTCATTGCAGCACTCTTTACAATAGCCAGAAACTGGAAGAAACCTGAATGCCCAAGAACAGATGACTGGTTAAAGAAACTTTGGTACATCTACACAATGGAGTACTATGTAGCTGTTAGAAAAGATGAAGTCATGAAATTTACATACAAGTGGTACAACATGGAAAGTATCATGCTAAGCGAAATGAGTCAGAAAGAGAGGGATAGACATAGAAAGATTGCATTCATCTGGGGGATATAAAGTAACAAAATATGAGATTAATACCCAAGAATAGCTGAGATCAGCACCAGGAGGATTACTCCATAGCTTAGTGGCCAGCCGGGCATTCTAGAAGAAAGGGCAGCTCAGATAGAGAAGGGAGCACCAAATAAAGGGTGTTTGGAGGATCCTCCCAGGAGGGGAGATGCATGTTGAAAGTAGACTATGGACTGAACATGTTTGCCACTCAATGCCTCTTTTGCAGACCACAACACCCAAAAGGAGAGAGAGAACACAGGGGATTGCCCTGCCACAGAGGCAGGGGGGGATGGGGGCATGGGGGTGGGGGGGATATTATCCATGGTGGTGGAAAATGGGCACTGGTGGAGGGATGGGTATCTGATCATTGTATAATCGAAACCCAAGCACAAAAATTGTAAATCTACAACTGTACCTCATGGTGTTTCACTAATAAAAAATAATTTAAAAAAAATTTGTGAATTCTATACTACTGAGGATGAATCAGAAATAAAGCAGATTATTAAAATGAAATTTTGCATAGACACATTTTTATTCTCACAAGACATATATTGGATGGTAACTCTTTGTTATTTATTGGCATAAGTATGGAATTGGGATTTTATTTATTCTCCTTGTTGCCAGAAGAGCAGTAAGTAAAAATCACAGAAAAAGATCTACTTCTGGAAATGCAGTAATCTTGTTTTCCTAAGGATCACATTTCAAGATAAGTTCCTTTTTCTTTTTCTTTTTGGTTTTTGAGCCCAATCAGCGGTGGTCAAGACTTCTTTCTGGCTTTACACTGAGGAGTCACTCCTGGCAGGACTCAGGACTCATGGGGTTTGAGGATCGAACTCTGGTTCCCTTACCTGCTGTACTATCTCTTTACTCTTAAAGATCAGTTCTCTAGGATAAGTTACTCATCCATTCTATGCTATTTATACACATTACATCATAACAGATTACTTTAAATATGCCAGAGTTCCAGAGTTCACACGACAAATCAACCAGATTTACAGGTCAAACTGTCTCCTTTGTTGGAATAAAAAATTACTGAATGGAGTTATCCCTTAGCTCAGGCACTATTAAAATCTTTTATTTTTATCATAATCATATTTATGGAAGAAAGATTTTCTATTTTGACTGTTGCATCTATCAGCTCTAGAAAACATTGGTATCATGGAAAAGACAGTTTAGAAGATGGTTGGAGGTTAAAAAAAAGACTGAAATGTTGAGTTTTTTTTCTTTTCCTATCTCATATATAAAATATATATTGCTTTTTTGGTCACACCCGGCAATGCTCAGGGGTTGCTCTTGGCTCTGCATTCAGGAATTACTCCTAGTGGTGTTCAGGAGACCATAAGAGATTCTGGGGATTGAATCTGGGTTAGTGTCATGCAAGGCAAATACCCTACCTGCCGTACTATTGCTCTGGCCCATCCTATCTCTTATTTTGATATTGGGCTGTATCTTCCATTTAGAAAGCTTTTCCCCATAATGTCGTCCAACGAAGAAGGCACATTTGGCTACAATGCAATATATTTTCTTTAAGTGAGTGGCTAGGATTCTTTTCTAACTCATAAATCAAGCCTATCATAAATACCAAAGATGTTTATCTGTTTCCAAGCTGAAATTACTCAGTAGTGTACCAGATATATCTTCAGTACACTATTTTTCTTTCTTTTTTTTTTTAATTGAATCACCGTGAGTTACAGTTACAAGCCTTCGTGTTTGGGTTACAATCACACAATGATCAAACACCCATCCCTCCACCAGTGCACATTCCCCACCACCAATATCCCTATATACTCCCCCTTCCCCACCCTCCCACTGCCTCCAAGGCAGACAATTTTCTCCATACTCTCTCTCTACTTTTGTTTCTGAGCTAAATCCTAATTTAGGTGACCATTGCTGTGTGTGTGTGTGTGTGTGTGTGTGTGTGTGTGCGCGCACGCGCGCGCGCGCGAACACACACACACACAGACACACACACACACACACACACACACACACACACACTACAATACGCACGGCTGCTGCAAGTTCAGTAGTCGCGGATGTGACCACAAGATGGCAGTGCACCTCTGTGGTGAAGGACGTGGGAGGGCTACCTTCAGGGGCTTCTGTAAGAATGGGCTGTGGCAGAAACACTCTCTTATTGGTTGAGTAGCTCACGCTAGAGAAACTCGAGTTAGAAAAAGGATTAACTAGACATTGGAAGCAACTTCGTCTCCTGACAATTGCAGGTTCACACTTGGTCTTTGAAGGGAGGAGCAATGAAGCCGTCCATTGGAGCCGTTTTCATGTTCTTGTGGCTGCAGATGGGCTGTGAGTTGAGACACTGGGGCAAAGAGCATTAGCAGCCAAAGAAGACATGGATTTTATTCAGGTTTCCTTTAGGTCTACTGATGAAAAATAAGTTCTGGTGTGTAAAAATCTTTCTTCACTGTGTTGCTTTTTCCTTTCTTGTTAGGTGTCAGTGGAGGAGAGAGTGTGAAGCAGCATCCGTCCACCCTGAGTGTCCAGCAGGGAAGCAAGGCTGTTATCAATTGTACTTATTCAGACAGTGCCTCAGAGTACTTCCCCTGGTATAAGAAAGAACCTGGGAAAAGTCTCCAGCTGATAATATACATTCGTTCAACAAAGACACAAGACCAAGACAAAAGATACACGGTTTTACTGAATAAGAATGAGAAACATCTTGCCCTGCACATCGCAGACACCCAGCCTGAAGACTCAGCTGTCTACTTCTGTGCAGCGAGTGCACATTGCTTCCCAGGCACCTGCAACCTGTGCAGAAACCTTTGTTTGGAGCGGGGAGGGTAGTGCCCCTTTCTTTAGCATAGATATTCAAGTGTAATATTTGTCATGCTTATCTGCAATGGAAGCGAATACATCAAACATTAAATTATAAAATAAATTAAATTTATGGTGATCTCAAAAGAGTTAAAAATTTGTTCAATGGGGCCAGAGGTATAGTACTGCAGGTAGGGCACATGCCTTGCATGCACCTGATCAGGGTTCTATTCCCAGAACGCCATTTTATCTGAGCATCAGGAGTGATCCCTAAGCAGAGTCAGGATTAAGTGTGTGATCCATGCTGTTGTTGGATTTTAGGTTGTTTCCATTTCTTGTATATGTACTAAGCACTACAATAGGCATAGTTGTGTATATATATCTGTTTTCTAGCATAAAGTAAAGGTAAAGGCCCTCCCGTTGATCGTCGATTTGCTCGAGCGGGCCCAGTAACGTCTCCATTGGAGACTTTGTTGTTACTGTGTCTGGCATATCAAATACTCTCGGTAGCTTGCCGGGCTCTCCGAGAGGGGCCGAGGAATCGAACTTGGGTCGGCCATGTTGGCTGCGTGCAAGGAAGATGCCCTACCCACTGTGCTATCGCTCCAGCCCTTTCTAGCACAGCGGTAGGGCATTTGCCTTGCATGCAGCCAACATGACCGACCCGAGTTCGATTCCTCTGCCCCTCTCGAAGAGCCCGGCAAGCTACCGAGAGTATCTCGCCCGCACGGCAGAGCCTGGCAAGCTCCCCATGACGTATTCGATATGCCAGACACAGTAACAACAAAGTCTCCAATGGAGATGTTACTGGGCCCGCCCGAGCAAATCGATAATCAACGGGAGGGCCTTTACCTTTACCTCTTCTAGCATAATTTTGAAGAAATTTCTGACAAAGTGATTTGAAAGGTGCAGTAGGAAGGAAAGAATGCGGGAACTTCAGCAGTATATGAGATGGATCTCACTTATGTTCCATCTGGGAAACTATTCACCCTTGACCTGGCTTCATAAAGCTACTTGTTCTGAGTCTGTGGAAAGTGAATGCCAAGAAATGAACAGTGGTAAGCTTCCATTAATGTGTCTAGGTAAAGTCGTTTAGAAGACTTGAGAGAAAGCTCTGTCTTCATCTAAACTTTATCTTGAGGTCTAGCAGATGTGTTTCTGTTTTCTTTTGTTCGATTAGGTGAAGAGTTATAAAAAGTGACTTAAGTAGTATGGTATTCATAAACATGGACCACTTTAAGAAAGTGTGTCCTGGGAACATTCCTGAAGGAAAAAATTTTTTTAAAAAAATGTTTAAATTGAATCACTGAGATACATAGTTACAAAGCTGTTCATGATCAGGTTTCAGTCATACAATGATCCAACACCCATCCCTCCACCAGTGTCCATTTCCCACCACCGAAGATCCCAGTTCCCACCACTCCAGCCTGTGGCTCTATGGCAGGCACTTTCCTTCTCTCTCTCTCGCTCTCTTCCTTCTTCCGTCCCTCCCTCCCTCTCTCTCTGGATCTCTATCTCTGTGTCTCTGTCTCTCTCTGTCTCTCTCTTTCTCCCTCTCTCTCCTTCTGGGCACTGTGGTCTGTAGCACAGATACTGAGAGATTATCATGTTTGAGGACCACAACTTTTGTCCTGTTTCTAGGTGACCACTTCAGTCTAGGACCATTATCACAAATAAAATTATACAAGTCAACAACAGGCTCTCTCCACTAAAGGCACATGACTGTGGGAACTTAGCTTAGTGTTGGAGAGATTGGTCAGTGGGTTGAGCATTGCTTTGCATGCTTGAGACTCAGTTCTACCCTTGGCACTGCATGGTTTCTGAATACCACAGAAGCAACACATGAACATAACAGAGCTCAAAGTAGGCCCTGGGCACTGCTGGATGTGGCAAAATCAAAATGTAATTATAATGTAGTAAGTTCTTGGTCCTTAAAATGAGATTCAGGAAGTTGGTGGTGGGATGGAAGACTCTGCAATTTTATTCATGGGATAACTTATTTTGTGGTTCCTTGCATTGAGTCTAGAGCCTTAAATGTGGAAAGCAAGTGCTTTACCCCTGAGTTATATTTCAGGCCAGAATCTCTTAGCTGTTATATGAGTAACAGCCAAGTCTTTCACAAATTGAAAAGGAAGGAAAGAAGCCAGTGCTTTAGACTAAAGATACAAATCCAGTTCATTAGCATTACTTCCCCTGCAGAGAAAATTTTCTAGTTAAAATTTAGACAAAAATAGTGACATATTGACAACAAGAGAGAACATTCTTGTGGATACATTACCACTCAGTAGAAGATTAATAGTTGTTTCTGATTCATACTCATATACGAATCACCTTATATTGAAGTAATTATATTTATTTTATTATATTTTATATTTATTTTTATAATTACATTTATTTTAATTTATATTTATTTTATTATTCATTTTTATATTTATATTGTTTTTGTAATTATATTTATTTTTTAATGGTTCAACATTTTATTTTTAATTTTTTAGTTGAATCATCAGGAGGTACACAGTTACAAAGTTGTTCATGATTGGGTTTCAGTCATAGAATGTTCCAACACCCATCTCTTCACCAGTGTACCTTTCCTACCACCAATGTTTCCAGTTTTCCTCCCAATACCACCTTGTCTGCCTCTATGGCAGACATTTTTCTTCTCTCTCTCTCTCTCTCTCTCTCTCTCTCTCTATCTATATATATATATATATATGTATATTTTTCCTTCTGGGCAGTATGGTTTGCAATACAGGTACTGAAAGGTTATCATATCCCATTGCCACTTTGCCACTGTTCAGCACTCAGTTCTTGTCCAGAGTGATCATTTGCAGCTATCATTGCCACGGTGGTCTCTTCCCTGTTTTAACTGTCTCCCTCACCCACCCCCAACCCCTACTACTTGTGGCAAGCTTCTGACCATAAATCAGTCCTCCTGGCCCTGTTTCTACTGACCTTGGGAATTACTTTTTTAAATCCCACAGATAAATGCAATTAGTCTATGTATGTCCCTCTCCCTTTGACTCATTTCACTCAGCATAACACTCTCCATGTCCGTCCATTTATAGGCAAATTTCATGACTTCATTTTCCCTGGTGGTTGCATAGTATTCCATTGTGTAGATGTATTGGGGTAATTTTAAATGAGGGAGAATACAGTACTGATCTCAAGTACATTAATAGACATTCAGTATGTCAGTAATGTGTCTTCCCTTTTCTATTAGTCATTATGTTTGCTTATTGATCATTTTAAAATTCAGAGATATTTAACTCTTGATATGATATATGACATTTTCCTTCCCCCAAAGCTTTAATTAAATAGATAACATTCTTTATGATTGACCTAATTTAGATCTCAGGAAACACTTCATTTCAAGGAATAGTGATTCCTTTGATCATTTTTGCTTTTTATTTAACAAATACTTAGTGAGTATAGAATGTACTTTTATATGTTGGGGCACAGTGCTAGAAAGTGAAGAAGAACTTAGTAATAATTTGTATTCTTATTCATTTCTATGAATTTAAATATCCAAACTCTTTTCCTTATTCCACTGAATTATTGACTGGCCCAAAGTGGATACATGAAATTATAAAGGACTGTAATAAAGTAAATTGCTATCTTCTCAGCTGCAGAAATTGCCTACACTACACTAGGTAGTACAGACTAGATTTCATTTTATTTTTGATTTATTAATTTATTTGCCACTCATGGCGATGCTCAGGGCTTACTCCTGGCTCTGCACTCATGAATTACCCTTGGCAGTGCTTGGGAGACCATGCGGAATGCTGAGGATCAAACCTGGTTGGCCACATGAAAGGCAAACGTTTTATCCACTGTATTATCAAACTAGATGTTAGAAGTTAGAAAAGCTGTTGTTCAGATATCTTAGCACCGTTGGAAGTCTGATATGTGACTTCTAAGAGAAAGTTTGATATGAGGTGTTTGGGAATTCAGAAAACATGCACTCCATTTCACACTCCATCCACCAGGGGGAGGAGCATCTCCCCAAGCAAATATTTCCTGTGTGACAGGGAGGTTTTGATTTCCCTTTTTACTGTGACAACCACATTTCATTATGTTCAGTCTCAAGAACATTGTGTAGGTGACACTCTAGAGATGAACTCTTCTTCAGGCTTAGTGGCTGTGATACTTGTCCTGCTTAGTAAGTAGTAAGCCACCTAAACTGCTAAAATTCTTCTGTTCTGTCAGTTAAGTCATGAACCACAATTTTATCCAACTCTTAATGCCATAAGTGACAGAAAAGATCTTTTCTTTTTCCTCAGGACAAATACGTGGCGACTCAGTGACCCAGATGGAAGGCCGAGTGACCCTCTCAGAAAAGGCTTCGCTGACTATCACCTGCAACTACTCTACCTCAGGCTATCCTACACTCTACTGGTATGTTCAATATCCGGGAGAAGGCCCAAAGGTCCTTCTCAAAGCCGAGAGGGACAAAGTCGTTGGAAAACAGAAAGGTTTTGAAGCCACATACCGCCAAGACTCAAAATCCTTCCACTTGGAGAAAGCCGCAGTGCAAGAGTCAGACTCAGCTGTGTACTACTGTGCCATGAGTGACACAGTGACAGGACCTGCAGGGGGAGCTGAGCACAAACCCTGAGCAGAGCCAGGCTGAGGCTGAGAGTTTCTAACAGTTGAGTGCAGACTGGTGCCAGCACAGTATCTGGTTGATTCATTCAAATGGCTAAAGCTTACGAAGAGAAATAAACCTTGACCACACACGAGTCTTCCTTAATCAAATTGAAGAAGAGAATCTGATACCAATTGTTTATCATCCACTTTCAATATCATTTCAAAGTAATAACAATTAAATAACAATGTAGTCTCTTGCTTACCCATGCAGTCAAAATCATAACCCCAAACTCATAACCCTATAATTTGTTTCAGCCTCTCTGCTGGTCATTAATATGATTTCTAACATTTTTAGATAGCCAGTGTGTGCCAGAGAAGGTTCCATCTATACAATGCCATCCTGACAGATTGCAGAAGAGAAGATTCAAAAGCAAACAAAGGGAGGGAAAGGAATAGAATCTTGGGCAGAGCTAAACAAAAAGAGATGAAAGAGTTATTTGGTTCAATATTTCATCCTTTGGTGAATCAGATGCTGATCATAGAATGAGTCTCATAATAAAGAGGAGGAACCAAACATATAAGAAATTACTTCCACCTAAATCATGGTTAGTGTTTTTAATCTTACTCATGGCCAGTTACATAGATCAGTTGGCTTTCCAACTACTCAAGTAAGAGAAAGCTTTCACTGATCACAAAATATATTGATAGCACTGGTACTTGATCAGAAATTCTTCATAGCAATAAATAGGCTACACTGGCAGATGGAAATCCTATAGATTTCACTAGCAACTGTTTCACAACTTCTCAAAGCAAGGAAACACATAACTGGAATGGAAGGTGTGAGGTTAAGAGAAGGTGGTGTAGTGAAAAGAATGATAAAATCTGGCTCTGCGTGCACTGTTATATTGCTGATCTCCTCAAACATGGTGTAGACTTACTGAATTAATGTTTGTTTATTGACACATACAGAGTACTTTTGTTGCATATGAGAAATACTTTTAGTGGTGAAGAATATGATCTATGTTTTCTGATTCTGGAGAAAAAGACCAAGATTTTATTGGTTTTGGAGTGTATGTTTATTTTGAGCGTTGCTTACTTCTTCCATACAACTGAAAGTTTGTTTTTTTCCTCAGTGATTTTACATAGATATATGTATATATAGTTTACAAAATAGCTTACAAAATATATAGTTTACTACATATAGAATACAAATTAGTTATATATAGTTTACAAATGAGGTTTGATTTTTTGCACACTCACTACATATTATTGAGGCAAATTCAATAAATTTGAAATTTAATTTTGTTTAATCTAATTTTTATTTCCTGGGATTTTTCATATTGAGCATTTTGCACAGATTTGTTGGTCTCTGAATGTCTTATGTGGGGGATTGTCTATTTTGTTCCTCGTCTACTGTTTGTTAATTTAGGGGTCAATTCTGTTGGTGATTCCAGCTATTCTTGTTGCTGGAGGTCATCCTTGGAGGTGCTGCGGATCTACATGATGCTGAAAATTGAACCTGAACTTCCTGCATGTAAGGGATACATGTAGTCTTTGAGGTATCCCCTGACCAGTTAGTATACTTTTTAAAAAATTGTTTTGCTTGTTTTTGAAAATAATTTTATTGGATGATTTTCTTGTATATATGTATATATATATGAGGTCTATATACATTGATTTTCAAGTATTATTCCCTTCCCATGGGGTGATTTTTAGCATTATTAATGTTTGTTTGAATGTATAGAAACCTTTAGTTTCCTTGATTACCACCAGAGTGAGTTCTGATTATAAATCTTCTTTTAAATCTCTATGTACTTATGTACATGTGCTCTGCCCAGAAATGTACAGATAGACATAAATATTGATGGTGGTGTAATTCAGTCTGAGTCAAAAGGTTTGAGAATAGGGATGCTGATAGTGTAAGTCTCAGTCTAAGACTAAAGATCTGAGAACTAATGATCTGAGTCTAAAGATCCGAGTTGTGCCAATGTTTGAACAAAGAATACGATGGATATATCTGCTCACAAGGAAAGAGATTTCCCCATTCTCTCTCTTTGTTCTGTCCAGAGCTTTATTGGATTAGATGTTTGCCCACTTTGGTGAAGGTGATCTTTACCCATTCTATGATTCAAATAACTAATCTATTCCAGCACACCCAGAAAAAATAGTTTGGTCAGCTATCTGTGGTAGTCCACATCACAATGAATTAAATAGATAAAATTAACTACCACAGTTCCTAAAATATTTTAGACAGTGTCCTCTAGGTCCCTTATTAAGTGCCTTTCTAAGATACATTATGCTATTTAACATGCCAGGAATTTGTCAATAAAAACTCCAATCCATATGTGATTATGTAAATTTTGGAGTACTGCTTAAATATGAATATTTAAACTGTGGTGTACCCTATCACAGTTTCCTGTTACATAATTAGCTGACAATTGGGGCTGGAGTGATAGTACAGTGGGTAGGGTACTTGCATGCAACCCACCTGGGCTCAACCATTGACATTCCTTATGGTCCCCTGAGCCCACCAGGAGTAATCCCTGAATGCAGAGTTAGGAGTCAACTCTTGAGCACTGCTGTGTGTGGACCTCAAACTGAATCACCCCCCACCTGTGTGATCACAAAATAAATAATAGACAGCGTCAGTGGCGAAGTGGTCTTTCTCTCCCACTACGTGATTTCAGTGGGCATGAGTTTCTTCCCCACCCAAGCCTGCAGCTTCAACCAACCAACACAGGAAGGAGGAAACAGGGTCAACAGGCTGGTTGGTGATCAGTTCCAGTCTCACTAAGCCCCGCATTCCAGTCTCATACTGCCCCACATTCCTGTCTCCTCCTGTCCCCCATGCTAGTCTCTCCAGGCTCCATCTCACAGCCTTAGTCTCACTCCCAACCTCCAAGCACTGGGGATAGCAACTACACCCAGGTGAGGTAATATAATCAATATATAAAAGTTCTTCCTTCCAGGTAAGCTCTTCTAAGATAAGATGAAGATTTCCTGCAGCCAGGAGTTCAATCAAATGTGAAATACCGCCTAGGGGTGTGTTTACCCTTTCCTTAGTCCAATAATCATCTTAGACTTACTTACTTCTAAATAATCTTTCTATACATTTTGTGTGGACAAAGTAAGAGATAGTTAAGTTTGTAGGGTGACTCTCCTGGAGACATCTCGCTATAGATCCCAGACTACAGTGCTCAAGCCAGAACAGTTTTTCCTAACCCTAAGAGGGTCCTAATCCAGTTGTTACTCTTTGGATCATGACAGAATTTGTCCATGATCATACTTGTAACTTAGAGTTAAGTATTATGACTCTTGGACTGGCCCATTTCAATGCCAGGGTAGCTCACAGTTTGCCCTGGCCCCATCCAGTCCCTCTCTGGAACCCTGTTTTGGGGTGGTAGGAACTAAAGGCAACTGAGCCTTAAGTAGAGAAAATAGATGCCCAGGAGTGAATATATTTGGAGTCAATTAACTTCCAAGTTGCAAAAAACAGAGCATTAACTGTCTTCCTGTGTCTATACGAAAAGGACATTGCTCTGAAGTAAACTACGCAAAGGACGTAGTGGAGAAGAGGAAAGCAATATTTCACTTACAAATACAAGTCAACAGAGTCTGATTTGGAGATTAAGGTGATTGACCAGTTGGGAAAGAGATCACAGAGAAGAGGTTAAAGGTAAACACAGAGGAATGGGAGTGCCTCTGGAGCACTGTGATGGGTTTACCCAATAAACCTAAGCTCCCTACAGCCAGTTATTCTACACCCACCCAAAACAACAACAACAATTAGCTGACAATTTAGGGAATTTGCTTTGTTGATTAGGGCAACCTACTTTCCTAGAAGTTGAAGTTAATTTTAACTTGCATAAGTAAATGATATCTAATGATCTGTGTTAAAATTTTTTAATGTAAATTACACAGCCTAGCACTTTGGTCCATGCATCCCCAATTGGTAAATGATGCATAGTTAATGTGAAAAATTTGTAGGTGATTATTGCTGAAAATATGCCATTTAACTGCAGTCCATTCTAATTAGCTATTTCATGACTTTTTTAGAGTTTAAAATTTATTGAACATATTGAACACGTCACAGGTAGCTTGCCAGGGATTGCCGTGACAGCGGAATACTCTCGGTAGCTTGCTGGGATCTCCCAGAGTGGTGGAGGAATCGAACCCGGGTCGGCCATGTGCGAGGCAATTGCCCTACCCACTGTGCTATTGCTCTGGCCCCTCATTTGGTAGCATAAAGACAATTGCACTATTTTATTACTAGCATCTAATACACAATGCATTCTTTAAAATTTCAAATGCTTTAGCACATTAAGGAAGCTGTAAAACAATTAGTCTTTCATACAGAATAACAAAAGAAACAAATGCTCTTACTTAATAAATAAACTAAAACATATATACAAAAAAACATTGTAATAACAATGTTTAAGATATTTTATTTGTATAGTCATGTTACAAATTTATTTTTATTACATATTTCACATAACTACACTTGATCTTAGCCAAAAGGCCGAAAAGCCATCAGAGTCTCCTGCCCCCGCTCCTGGCCGTCCTCATCGGGGCCCCTTGGAGGGGGGGCGGGTTGAGTCTCCCTCCCCCCTCCCGCCTCGAGCAGAGCCCCAGCAGCTGAGGACCTCTGGAGCCAGCCACCGCCATGCTGGGACCACTCTCCACACGTCTGGATGGGTCTCATGCATGAAAGATCTGGCAGAGGAACCCAGTCATGCAGGTCCCGGGGCTGAGAACTCCAAGCCTGCTCGGATTGGGACTGGAACTTCTCCACCCAGATCCCCATCTTCCAGTAGGTCGGCGTCACACCCACCAGCTGTCGCCAGCGCCAGGTTGGTCTCATCAATGGCCAAGATGCAGAGACTATAAAACCCAGCTCCCGGAAGTGCACGGCCGCATTTACGGCCGCGCGACATCTTATCTTATTTTTCCTTTGGAGAATCTGGCAGGCTACCAAAAGTATCCTGCCCACACGGCAGAGTCTGGCAAGCTTCCCGTGTCCTACTCAATATGCCAAATGCCAGTAGCAATGATGGGTCTCATTCTCCTAATCCTGAAAGAACATTGAAATGGCTCTTTTAAAATCTCAGGGCTAGGAAGAAGGAGACGTTACTGGTACTCGAGGAAATCGATGAACAACAGAATGATCATGATCGTGATCGTGATTTCGCATAACAAGATATTAAATTTGATCCTCTTAGAAATGTGAAATTCATTAACAAGAAAATTGAAGTCCGTTCTACCCCTATTCATCTTTTCACACTAATTTCTCTCTCCTTTTCCTTCTTCCTTCCTTCCTTCCTTCCTTCCTTCCTTCCTTCCCTTTTTTTTTCTTTTTGGGTCACACCCAGCAATGTTCAGGGGTTACTCCTGGCTCTACACTCAGGAATTACTCCTAGCGGTGCTTAAGGGACCATATCCTACCACCAACCCTACCACCATAACACCTTTCCATCACAATATTTGAGATGTTCCCATCCCTATCCCTTACCCTTTCCCTAAAACAGAACCAAAATAATTCATTTCGTATTGTTTGTTATGAATAAATCACTAAAAATGATCCAAGAAATTTTCCTTAGAGGAAAGTGTGGGAAGATTGTTGTATTCACCCATGGGACATTAAGCCCTTCTATAAGAGGGCTTGTTGAAGGTTAAATCTTGTGTGCCCATATATATTATATAGGTTAAAGGTTAAATCTTGTGTGCCTATATATGTTATATAGGCATATATATCTATAAAAATATATTTTCCTCTACAATTGGTTGCATTCTACTTCAAACCCTGTGAGTTAAAATAATGTGTGGGTGCTCTGACAACTCACGTGCACTGGTGGCTAAGAGCCACCTCCCATCTTCCCCAGGCATTTCCAGCAGAGAGAGAGAGATGGGGAACACAGCCTGATGGTGAAAATGACCGTTTAGTGCAGAGCTGCTAGCATTCTTAGAGAACACCTGAAGGGGCCAGAGGTGTAAGACTGTGTAACCGTAACTGTGTGATTTACTGAGGTAAAGCATTCCACCAGAGGCAATAGTCTGGGGAAGATAAACTCCAGGAGACTCTCTGTTTCCAAGAGATATCTATATTGCTTCTCTTTTTTCCTCTAGTCATATGTATATATCAAATTTAAGTCAGACAATTAGTCAAACAATTAATTCTACATCTTACCAATACTTGCAGTCATTTGGATAAACAGTAAGAGATAAAGATTCCAAAACTTAGTGTTCTGGGCTCTGAGAGCAAGCAAGGCTTTTTCTGTAAATCTCAGACTAAGACCTCAGACAAGTTCAGCTTGTCCTTCCCCATGGAAGTCCTGTCATAACAGCTGACATCAGGACCAGGCATTTATGCTTTCTAAACATTATGGTGCCGGGGTAGCTTTGTCATTCGCCTCAGGTCCATCCCAGTTCCATGGTGGGACCTCCCTTCTGGGGTGTTAGGAACTATAGAAACCGAAGCCTGAGTCAAGTAACTTTAACAGATGCCCAGGAGTAGGTATATTTCAGAGTCAATCTGATGTCGGTGGGTGACTTATGTGAAGTGGGGAGGAGAAAGACGGTCACTTTCTCCCCACCTGCCTCTGCCACCCAGGACCCAGGGTTACTGGGTTCTTGTCTCGCCTCGAAGAAAGGAATTTCAGGAGTAGACAAGCAGTGAAATAAATAGATTTTATTTGGAGGATTTTTAAGGTGTGGAGAGGGAAAGAATGAAAGAGAGTAACGTACTCAAGAGAGAACACGGGCTTCTCCAAGGGCGGAGAGAGCCCCTACACACATCCTACTAGCATTAGATACAAAAGCATGAAAAGTACACATTTCAAGAGGGGAGTTGCTGATGACACATGTGCTTGGGCACCACGTGAGCACAAGCAGCACATGGGCTCGGGCAGCATATGCGCGCCCTTCCTTTGTTCAAGGTGGCCTTTATAGGATTTCTCCAACTTTCCCCCACGTGGGGCTTCTTCCCAGGTAAAAGTTCATTGCTAAGGAGGTTACCAGGGAGGATGGGAGTGGTGATGGTCTTCTTTGGGCTGGATCACATTTTAATCAGATTAAGGGTTGAGGGTTTGAGGAACTTCACAGGGAGGGGGCCTATATCCTCAGGGTCTGCCAATGGTCTTATCAGGTCTTTGTTTTCTGTATCTACAAGGTGGGTCAGTCCTGGAATTCTTCTTCCATGAAATTTTGTTAATCCAAGTTTCATTGTAAAGGGCCTTTCCCTATCTACCTGCCTACATCATATCTCCCTCTAGAGATTTCACCACCTTAAATCTTCAAGGGGAAAATGATCAGTGGTCCATCTTCTGAAGCTGCTTCATGGTGACAGAGGGGCGCAGATCCTGCCTGTGCAAGGGGGAAATCTCACACTACCTTAGTTTATAATGGGCCCCAGGCAATGAATTGGTACACTGATATCTAGTATTATATTCCCTTTTTGCTCAAGGCCCTCCCGTTGATCGTCGATTTGCTCGAGCGGGCCCAGTAACGTCTCCATTGGAGACTTTGTTGTTACTGTGTCTGGCATATCGAATACTCTCGGTAGCTTGCCGGGCTCTCCGAGAGGGGCGGAGGAATCGAACTCGGGTAGGCCATGTTGGCCGCTTGTAAGGCGAACGCCCTACCCGCTGTGCTATCGCTCCAGCCCCATTCCCTTTTTATTATTCTTAAAACCTACCTACCAGAACTCCAAAAAAAAATTGTGAACTTATCTTGTAGCTTGATTGTGAAATCAAACAGCACAAAGTGAGATTTTCTAAATTATTTTTCCATATAAATTTCTATAAAATATCATTTTAAAAATTTACTTGTTTATTTTGGTTTTGGGGTCACACTCGGCGATGCACAGGGGGTGATGCACAGGGATTACTCCTGGATCTGCACTCAGGAATTCGAGGCTGAGTTCGAGGAACCATATCAGAAGGGAATAGAACCTGTGTTGGCCGCATGCAAGGCCAAACACCCTACCCTCTGTGCTATCACTGCAGCCCTAAAATAACATTTTAAAGGTAGAACCGGATTTATTTATTTTGATCTTACTTTTTAAAAAAATCAGGAATTTTGTTGCCCAACTATGTGTTTTCAAAAGGCTGGTGGCACTCTATCTCTCTTGCTGCCTCCATTCAGTGGTCTCAGGCTGCTTCCCCCACCCCGAGAAGGTCGATGGCAATGGGCAGGCAAAGGAAGGAAAGGAAGGCCAGGATGGTCAGGATGGTCGGTATCAATTGTAGTTTATTCCAATCTCCACTCCCCTTCTGCTTCTCTTTTTTCTAGCCCGAGCCCCCTTTCATTTTCCTTCTTGCTACCCCCTCAATCTCCTTCTGGCCTCTGGATCTGACTCTGCCCACTCTGCTCTTGTAGTCTTAGTTTATATAGCAATCACATAGGGTGGTGACAAAAAAAGTGGGCTGAACATTAACAAATCAACAAAGAGAGGTAAGACCACTCCTTCAGGAGATTAACTCAAGGATAAAATCTCATCTAAAGAGATTACTCCAGATTACTAGGAGATCTGCTCAAGGGTGGGATTCTAACGAAAGGGTGTGTTCTTTCCTCAGCTAGTAATCCACTTAAATAGTTGTAGTAAATCTACTTCTAATATTTCGATCAATGTCATTCTGTATGAGCACAGTAAGAGATATAAACTTAGAGTTTGGTTCTTCCTAAGGACAGCATTTGTCCGTTATCATGCCCTCAACTTATAGTTGAGAATCGTGGCACTTTGGCCTGGCCCACTTCAATGCCAGGGTAGCTCACAGCTTGCCCTCGGTCCATTCAGTCCCTTATCGGGACACTGCTTTTGAGGTGCTAGGAACTAAGGGCAACTGAGTCAAGAAAGCAGATGCCCAGGAGTAAATATTATTCGGAGTCAATCAACTCCCAAGTTACAAAGCATAATATTGTCTTAATGTGTCCATACAGAAAGGACATTGCTTTAAGGTAAACTATTCAAAAGATGTAACTTACAGTACAAGTTCAGTGTCCTTAGAAGGATCTGATTTTACAAGTTAACAGAATCTGATTAAGGAAAAAGGTGATTAACTGATTGGGGAGACAGCATAGAAAAGAGTTTACAGATAAACACAGAGCAATGGGAGTGACTCAGGAGCACTGTGATGGGTGCAACCCAATAAACCTAAGCTCCCTGTGGGAAGGGAGAAAGGACAAACCAATGTTATCTTACACCTAACCAAATTCATTTCTTTCTTTAGGAAAAAAGAGGTTGTGGTTTTTGAATTTGAAATTGTTTTTTATTGATGCTCTCATCCCACTAGGGGGCATTCTAAGCTATAAAAGAAACAGATGAATTGTTCAGAGAGGAGACCAGGAAAAAAAAAATGTGGCTCAATCAAATTATAGACAGCAAAAGCCAGGTGAGAGGAAACCAGTGTATCAGGTTTTCAAATCTGCCATTACAATGTAAACTGCAGAACACTGGAGCCATACTTCTATAAATTCATAATGAGGCTGAATCTCTGAGCAGAGGTTCAGGAATAGGAATATTACCAGGCATTGAGTATAAGTCAACGGAGAAGAGGAAGAAGGGGTAGGAGAGGCAGATTATAAATAGAAAGAGAGGGAAAGAACAATATTTAGCTTTTCAGGCACTGTGTGAGTGGTGTGAGTGAAGATTGCAGAGCAGATTGGGTTGAAATTGTCAGAATTTTAGTTTATTCTGAAAATAAGGTGTACAAAGTCATTGGGAAAATGCTCCTGCCAGATGACAGTTCTTATGCCCTGAGTTTTTCCCAATCTCCTGATTTCAAGAAAATGTACTAACCTCTTTAACTCATAATGAAATATACAAGAGTTTCCCTACATAAGAATTTTTTTAAACTGAATTTTAAATTATATGCCCAAATAAGCTAATTTATAAATGAGGTTCCTCTGTTTCTCTTGGGGCTCCCGTTAAACTAATGGAAACCATCTTCTCCTCTCCCAGCCTCCCCCCACCATCCAGTCAAACATCATCTTCTCTTCCTAAAGGTGAATTTCAAGGAAAAAAAATCATCGTAACTTCATATACTGGAAAGAGTTCCCTTACCCTCTGCTCAGTTTGCACCCACAGTTCATAACTAATTACTGGCAGGTCTCTGGATTCAGGGGGTGGAGTTTCCTGTCAGGTGAATGACAGCTCAGATAGGGCTGGTTGTCAGTGATGCAGGGAACCCGGCATGATTCTAAGAACATTTGCCTGGGCCTGTGTATTGAAACTTTTTAGAGCAGCGTGCAAGTCACCCCAGCACCAGGACAAGTATGACACGCTGGCATGCTTTGCTGGTTCTCTTGTGGGTCCACTTTTGCTGTGAGTTGAGGAGCCCCAGAGTGCTGGGGGAGTGTTCGCCGCCAAGAGTGAGGAAGAGGAGAGGGGGGACACGCAGGGAACTCTTGCAGAGTCCTATATCCTCATGTGCATTTCTGGGATATTTTTGAGGTTCAGAAGCTGCATCAAGGTCACTCCAGTGACTTCATATGTGTTTTTCTCTTTCTAAGCAGCGGTGAGAGGGATGAAGGTGGAGCAAACTCCTTCCTCCCTGAGTCTCCAGGAGGGAACCAGCTCTACTCTGAGATGTAACTTTTCTACATCAGTGAAAAACGTGCAGTGGTTCCGACAGAATCCCGGGGGAGGCCTCATCAGTCTCCTTTACATCGCTTCAGAGGCGAAGGAGAGTGGAAGGTTAAGAGCCACAGTGAATTTTCAGGAGCGGTTCAGCACCCTAAACATCGCGGCCTCCCAGCTGCAGGACTCAGCCATCTACTTCTGTGCGGTGGAGCACAGTGCTCCCAGGTGAGCTGCAGCCTGAGCCCAAACTGCAGCTGAGCCGGCAGCCTCACCCTTCACGGGGCAGAATCCTCAAAGTAGTTTCTGCACAGGAAGTTGGGGTAACTTGGGACGCTTCAGGGTCTTATCTGGGTGGCAGTAAACTTTATTGATAAATTGTTACACATTAAAAGTATGTGTTTTTTACTAAAGTGTATCAAGGTGTTGAAAGGAACTAAGAGAAGGAGGGCCCTTTTCATGGGAAGTTATGAATATTTGAAGAGGAGATCTCTGATGGAAGTTGCCGTGCTGGAACATTGCACGTATGAAACCATGTCATTAACGGTATTGCAAAACTCCACGCCTAACATCAAAGAAGGAAGAATATCCAAGATCAAAACAGAAAAGAAATATTTCAATGAACCAATTATTAATACAAAAGGCAATTTAAAATTATTTTTCCTTGTAACTAAGGATAGTGTGCATCAAAAAGCATTCTGAATTACATATAGAGTGTCACATTTAGTTTTTTAAAACACAAGTCCCAGCAAATGTTATGGAAGCATTAGAACGGTAGCGCATCTATATGCATTTAAAATTCAGTGCAGAGTCATAGGAACTTGGAAAAAGAGCTAAATAAAACATAGAAAAATTGTCTTACTAGGGACATCAACGCTCACTAGGTTTAACAAAATTCATATGACTTATTTATCAGTTTTACGCTAATGGAGCATCATGTAGAATGATCTTTTATCAGTTAAAATGTAACTTTGAATTTAAAAATGAAAAAATAAAGAATTGAGCAGGAGAGGTAGTACAGGAGACAAAGCTCTTGCCTTTCATTGACTAGCTGTGATTTGAATCCTGATACACCTACTGTCCCTTGAGCACTGTTAGGAGTGCTCCCTGGTCACAGAACCAAAATAAGCCCTGAGCACTGCCAGGTATGGACCCACAAACCAAAAAATGTGAAGTACAACAACAACAACAAACCTTCAAAATTGATTTGGATCTTGTGCTTATGTATAGTACCTGACATTTTTATTTATTTATTTTTTAAAATTTTTATTAGTGAAACTTCAGGTGTTCAGGTCTGAAGTTTCACTAATAAAAATTTAGTGAAATAAAAATTTACTGAACACCTGAAGAACCTGCCGTCAGTACTCATCAATACACTGGCTCGGCTCTTCACATGCTACCTGGCTGAATGCAAGGTTCCGTCCCAGTGGAAAACCAGCAGGACCGTACTACTGTTCAAGAAGGGAGACATCCATGACATTGGCAACTATCGCCCGATCTGCCTATTGTCTGTCATCTACAAGTTGTTCACTCGAGTCATCCTAAATAGAATTGGCAGAACACTAGATGAAGGACAACCATGCGAGCAAGCCGGGTTCCGCAAAGGATTCAGCACCATCGACCACATCCACACGATAACCAAACTCATTGAGGTTTCTCGGGAGTTCAAGATGCTGCTCTGTCTAACGTTCATTACTTTAAAGAAGGCCTTTGATTCTGTTGAGACGGAAGCGGTCATTGAAGCCCTAGCCAATCAGGGCATTCAAGCCCAATACACCAGGATCCTCCGTGAGCTGTATTGCGGATTCACTACCAAGATCTCACAATTCTACAAAGAAGTGATCATTGATGTCAAGAGAGGGGTGCGGCAGGGTGATACCATTTCACCAAAACTCTTCAGTGCCACCCTCGAGAACATCATGCGACGACTGGAATGGGAAGGAATGGGAGTGAAGATAGATGGTCGGCAACTACACCACCTCCACTTTGCTGATGACATTGTTTTAATAACACCAAACATCAGCCAAGCGGCACAAATGCTGGCCGACTTTGACCGTGAGTGTGGAAAGGTAGGACTACAGCTGAATCTTACGAAGACAATGTTTATGAGAAACAGCCTCGTTCCTGATGCCCCATTCGCTCTTAACGGAACGACCATCTCCGAATGCAACAGCTATGTGTACCTAGGTCAACATGAAGTCAACATGACAAATGACCTGGCACCCGAGCTGCGCAGGAGGAAGAGAGCGGCTTGGAATGCCTTCAAGAACGTCGGAGAAAAAGCTAAGAGGACGAAGAACCTCCGGCTCCAGGCACATCTCTTTGATTCCACTGTTCTTCCTGCATTAACATATGCCTCAGAGACCTGGGCCCTACGCAAACAGGATGAGAACGCTATTCAGGTCTCCCAAAGAAGAATAGAAAGAGCTATGCTTGGAATATCACGTTTCACTCAAATGAGAAAAAGAATCTGGAGTTCCGACATCTGTCGACGGTCAAGAATCAGGGACGCTGTCTCGTTTGCCAAGGTGTCAAAAATCAGATGGGCTGGTCACGAAATGAGATTTAAAGATGACCACTGGACTAGAGCTATTACCGACTGGATTCCACGGGATGTCAAAAGACCGCGTGGCCGCCCACCTACCAGATGGTCAGACTTCTTCATCAAGATCATGAACGATCGGTTTGAGGCTCTTCATGTTCCCAGAGCGAACAATGCCATTGGGCTACACTAGCACACGACAGGGACAAATGGAGACGTTACTGGCTCCCACTCGAGCAAATCGACGGCTAATGGGAAGTTAAGTGATTAAGTGATTAGTGAAACACCACGAGTACAGTTGTAGACTTACAAATTTTTGTGCTAGGGTTTCAGTTATACAATGATCAAGTACCCATCCCTCCACCAGTGCCATTCTCCACCACCACTGATCCCAGTATCCCTCCTATCCCCCATCCTCCCACCCCACCCTGCCTCTGTGGCAGGGCATTCCACCTTCTTCTCTCTCTCCTTTTGGGTGCTGTGTTTTGCAAAAGAGGCATTAAGTGGCAATCATGTTAGATCTAAACTCTACTCTCAGCACGCATCTCCCAACATGGGAAGATCCTCCCAACACCCTTTATTTGGTGCTTCCTTCTCTATCTGAGCTGCCTTGTCCCTCAGCATGTGTGGCTGCCCTCCAAGCAATGGAGTAAACCTCCTGGTACTTAAAACCTGGTACTCTGCTATTCTTGGGTGTTAGTCTCTTGTTTTGTTACTTTATGTTCCCCAAATGAATGCAATCTTTCTCTGTCTGTCCCTCTTTCTGACTCATTGTGCTTAGCATGATACTTTCCATGTAGTACTATTTGTATGTAAATTTCATGACTTCATCTTTTCTAACAGCTACATAGTACTCCATTGTGTAGATGTACCAAAATTTCTTTAACCAGTCATCTGTTCTTGGGCATTCAGGTTTTTTCCAGATTCTAGCTATTGTAAAGAGTGCTGCAATGAACAAAAAACGTGCAGACGTCACTTCGACTATACTTTTTTCCTCTCTGGGTTATATTCCCAGGAGTTGTATTGCTGGATCAAATGGGAGCTCAATTTCTAATTTTTTGAGAATCGTCCATACTGTTTTCCAAAAGGGCTAAACCAGTCGGCATTCCCACCAATAGTGAAGGAGGGTCCCTTTCTTGCCACATCCATGCCAACACTGGTTGCTTTTGTTCTTTTGGATGTGGGCCAGTCTCTGTGATGTGAGATGATATCTCATTGTTGCTTTGATATGCATCTCCCTGATGGTTAATGATGCATATGCCTTTTTGCCATTTGGATTTCTTCTTTGAGAAAGTTTCTGTTCAATGCATCACCCCATTTTTTGAGGGGGTTGGATGTTTTTGTCTTGTGGAGTTCAACCAGGGCTTTGTATATCCTTGATATAAATCTCTTGTCTTTATTGGGTGACTATCCTTTCCCATTCTGTAGACTGTCTTTGTATTTTGGTCACTGTTTCTTTTGAGGTGCAGAAGCTTCTTAGTTTAAGATAGTCCCATTTGTATATCTCTGTTTTCACTTGCTTAGCCAGTGGTGTGTCATCTTTAAAGATACTGTTAGCTTCAATGAATTTCAGGAGTGTTTGCTCCATTTCTTTGCCAACTTTGTCTTCAATGTACCTTATGGATTCCGGTCTGATGTTGAGGTCTTTAATCCATTTTGATCTTCTTTTGTACATGGTGTTAGGTAGAAATCGGAGTTCACTTTTTTGCATGTAGCCGTCCAGTTTTGCCAACACAATTTGTGAGAGGCTTTTCTTCATCCACTTCATACTTCTTCCCCCCTTATCAATGATTAGATGTTGAGGGGAAATGTCAGTATATTCAACTCTGTTCCATTGGTGCAGCTCTGCATTTGTTCCAGTATCTTACTATTTTGATTATTACTTCTTTGTAGTAGAGTTTGAAGTTAGGGAGGTTGATTCCTCCCATTTTCTTTTTCCCAAGAATTGCTTTAGCTATTTGTAGGAGCTATTGCTTTAGCTATTCATAGGAGCATATGAATTTCAGGAGTGTTTGCTCCATTTCTTTGAAGAATGTCATGGGTATTGTCATAGGGATTGCATTGAATTTGTACAATGCTTTGGGGAGTATTGCCATTTTGACAATGTTAATTCTCCTGATCCATGAGCAGAGGATATCTTTCCATTTCCTTGTGTCCTCTTTAATTTCCTGAAGTAGCGTTTTGTGGTTTTCTTTGTACGGGTCTTTTACTTCCTTAGTTAAGCTGATTCCTAGGTACTTGATTTTCTGGGGCACAATTGTGAACAGGATTGTTTTTTTATGTCACTTTCTACTCTCTCATTATTCGCGTATAGGAAAGCCATGGACTTTTGGGTATTGATTTTATAGCCTGCAACGTTACTATACAAGTCTATTGTTTCTAGGAGTTTCTTGGTAGAGGTATTAGGGTTCTCCAGGTATAGTATCATATCATCTGCAAATAGTGAGAGCTTGATTTCTTCCTTTCCTACCTGAATGCCCTTAATATCTTTTTCTTGCCTAACCACTATTGCAAGTACTTCCAGTACTACATTGACCAGCAGTGGAGAGAGTGGGCATCCTTGTCTCGTCCCTGATCTTAGAGGGAATGCTCTTAGTTTTTCCCCATTGAGGATTACGCTTGCCATAGGCTTGTGGTAGATGGCTTTAACTATATTGAGGAAAGTCCTTTGTATGTCCATTTTGGCAAGGGTTTTCATCATAAACGAGTGCTGGATCTTGTCAAATGATTTCTCTCCATCTATTGATATGATCATATGGTTTTTATCTTTTCTTTTGTTGATATGATGGATTATGTTGATTGATTTTTAAATGTTAAACCATCCTTGCATCCCTGGGATGAATCCCACTTGGTCATGGTGTATGATTTTTTTGATGAGTTGTTGAATTCTATTTGCAATTTGTTGAGAATCTTTGCATCTGTGTTCATCAAGGATATCGGCCGTAGTTTTCTTTTCTTGTGGTGTCTTTGCTTCCAAAGTATTAGAGCGATATGGGCTTCATTGAAACTGTTTGGAAGAGTCTGTTTCTTCAATTTCCTGGAAAAGCTTGAGAAGAACTGGCAATAGGTCTTTTTTAAATGTTTGAAAAAATTCGCTAGTGAATCCATCTGGACCTGGGCTTTTGTTTTTGGGAAGAATTTTGATTACGGTTTCAATTTCCTTTATGTTAATAGGACTATTTAGGTACTCTAGATCTTCTTGATTCAGTCTTGGGAGATTATGGAATCCAAGAATTTATCCATTTCTTCTAGGTTCTCTTGTTTCGTGTCATACAGTCTTTCAAAGTAGTCTCTGATGATCTTTTGAATTTCTTTGGTTTCTGTTTTGATATCCCCCTTCTCATTTCTGATTCGGTTTATTAGGGTTCTCTCTCTCTCTCTCTCTCTCTCTCTCTTTCTCTCTCTTTCTTTTGAGTCTTGCTAGTTGTTTATCTATCTTGTTTATTTTCACAAAGAACCAGCTCTTAGTTTCATTGATCTTTCGGATTGTTTTTTGGGTTTCCATGTCATTGATTTCTGCTCTAATTTTTTTTATCTCTTTCCTTCTGCCTGGTTTGGTCTCCTTTTGTTGGTTCTTTTCTAAGATCTTGAGCTGTGAAGTCAAGTTGTTTATGTGGGCCCTTCCTTCCTGAGAAATGCTTGCAGAGCTATAAATTTCCCCTTAACACAGCTTTAGCTTCATTCCATAGGTTCTGGTTGTTCATGTCTTCATTCTCACTTGTTTTCAGGTATCTTCTATTTTTACCTTGATTTCCTTCCTGATCCACTCATTGTTCAACATTGAGTTATTTAATTTCCAGGTGTTTAATTTGGTTGTCCGTGTTTGTTTGACATTCAATTCTATCTTCACTGATTCGTGGTCTAAAAAGATTGTTGATATTATTTCTATCTTCCTGATTCTATTGAGGTATGTTTTGTGGCCTAGCACATGGTCTATTTTGGAAAACGCTCCGTGTGCACCGGAGAACAATGTGTATTCTTTCTTTTTGGGGTGTAAAGCCCTGTATAGGTCTATATGCCCTCTCTCTTCTATTTCTTTCTTCAAAGCCAATGCTTCCATGCTGAGTTTTGTTCTTGTTGATCTATCCAGAGGTGATAAGGTGATGTTGAAGTCTCCGACAACTATTGTGTTGCTAGCAATGTCCTCCTTAAAATTTCTTAGCAGCTGTTTTAAATATTTAGCTGTTTCCTCATTAGAAGTGTATACATTTAAGAGTGTGATTTCTTCCTGTTGTACATATCCCTTGATTTTTAGAAAATGACCTTCGCTGTCCCTTCTAATCTTTTTTAACCTGAAATTTATGTTGTTGAATACTAGTATGGCCACCTCAGCTTTTTTGAGATAGCTGTTTGCTTGCAGGATTGTTTTCCATCCTTTGACTTTGAGTCTGTGTTTGCTCCGAGTGTTGAGATGAATTTCTTGTAGGTAGCAGAATTTTGGGTTCTGTCTCTGAATCCATTTTGCCACTGTGTCTCTTAATTGGTGAATTTAGACCATTAAACGTTGAGAGAGATTATTGTTATGGGGTTTTGTGTCATCTTTCTGTAGGGGTCTGTTGTGCTTGTAGGGTTTGTCTTGTCTTATAGTAGCCCCTTTAGCCCTTCTTTTAGGTTTGATTTTGAGTCTATGAAGTTCCTGAGCTGTTGTTTATCCACAAAATAGTGTACTGTTCCTTTGAGTTTGATTTGGTTGTCCGTGTAAACTGAGAGTTTAGCCAGATAGAGTATTCTTGGTGAAGTGTTCATTTCAGTGAGTTTTTTTCACTATATCTCACCATTACCTTTGGGCTTGGAGGGTTTCCTCTGAGAGTTCTGCTGTGAATCTAAGGGGTGCTCCCCTGTATGTGATTTCCTTCTTTGACCTTGCTGCTTGCAGTATTGTGTCTCTTGTCCGTGGCATCCATGATTCTAACTATGATATGTCTTGGAGTGTTTTTGTTAGGATCTGTTTTAGCTGGCACCCTTAGGGCTCCTTGAATCTGAATGGCTGCATTGTCCAGCTCTGGGAACTTTTCAGCAATGATTTGTTTAACCTGGCTTTTTTATTGGGATTGTTTCCCTGACCTTCTGGTACTCCAATGATTCTAATGTTGTTGCTCTTGGAATCATCTCCTAGGACTCTGATTCGATCTAGAGCTATTCTGAGATCTCTTGCCATTGTTTGTTGTTGCCTGTAGGTAGACTTCGTTCAGCTAATCTTCCAGCTCACTGATTCTGTCTTCAGCTATGGCCATTCTACTGTTGAGGGCACAGACTGAAATTTTTATTTCATCCACTGAATCTTTTTTTGTGACATTTCTGTGCGCAGCTTTCCAATTTCTGCTCTCATTTCTTTCTGTATTTTCTCTATTGTTTCTCTTATGTCTTCCTTTAATTTACCGGATATCTGTCTCACTGTTTCATTGAGTTCATTGAACATCTGCTTTCTACTTTAAACCCCATAAAATGTACGCTACTCTTGGTACATTAGTGATGTAAAATATGACATGACACATGGCTGTAAATATGGCTGCGTGGTCCAGTAATAGATTCACTCGTGGGTGAGGATCCTCCAAACGTGTGGAGAGAGGTCATGAGCATGGAGGCAATGAGTTCTGGAGGTTTTCAGCTGCTGGGGTAGCTCTGTTGAGACAGGGAGGGGAACTCACCTGGCCCACTCTGTGTGGCCCCAGATGAAATAGCCTGGTATGGGGCCTGAGGCATCTCTATGGCATATCTCTCAAACCAATTTTCAGATGGTAACATTCAATGCTGGATACAGTGATGCAAAAGGCAAAATATTGACCTAAAGTATATGTTTCTAATGAGAGAGAAATCTGTCCAATGAGGAGTTTGTGTATTGCATAATATTGAGGATGGATGATAAATTTAACAAAGGTTATTAGAATAAAGAAGTTTTATATAAACACATTTTTACACAAAAATTGACATTTTGATTTGTGATTCTTCATTAAAAGTTTTCCTTAAGTATTGATGGTGTAAAATTGTGAATAAAGAATTTTGTTTATCTTCCTTATTTGTAGAAAAGTGGTACAAATCACAGGAAAGGAGTTCTTCTTTTTCTATTTTTTTTTTCATGTAGGAGTACTGCTGTTTATTCAGCCACTGATTAGGCTGATTGAATTGGTCATGAACTCCACCTTGCCTTTTTTTTTCATTTTTTATAATTTTATTTATTGAATCACTGTGAGAGCAGTTACAAAAGTTTCAGGTTTAAGTCTTGGTCACACAATGAAACACCCATACCTTCACCAGTGCCCATTCTCCACCACCAAAAGCCCCAGTATACCCCTATCCCACACCCTCCCCCTACCTGTGGGGCAGATGACCGCCACATTACTCTCTACTCTGATTACATTCAATAATTTGACACCTGAACCACCATTATTATTTGGCATTTTACCCCAATACTCAGATCTGCCAAAAAGGCAGCAGTAGACAATTTGTTCTCAATTGCTGATTATGGATAACATATGATGTCGATTTTGAAATTTCGAAATTTTAACAAATCTGGAGGGATTTCTGCCAAAACCTGCTGGGTTCTGAGATTTGTTCCTGAGTCTACGGGATCATGGCCATTTAGCAGCTTGATCAGGAGCCACAGAGGCCGTTATGTGTGGCAACTCGGGGTCTCATTAGAATGGGGAGGAAAGTGCCAGCTCCACCCCCATCCCGTGAGGCCCAGTGTGTCTCATCACTGCGGGTCCAAATCTGACTGTCCAATAGCCTCTGGAGGATGGCAGCTATCGAGAAACCAAGGGGGAGCACGTGGAGGGACAGTGGCTTCTGGAGGATGGCAGTCATCTGGCTGCCAGGGGGGAACAGGCCAAGGCATGAAACCTATTCCCACCTGAGGTGGCCTGGCACCGGTAACCTACTGCAGGGACTGAACACGTTTCTGCCAAAAGTCACTGAGTTTTGAGATTTTTATTCTGAGTCTCTGGTATCATGGCCATTAAGCAGCTTGATCAGGAGTCAGAGAGGCCATTCGTGGGCGGCGACTTGGGGTTTCATTGGGACGGGGAGGAAGGGGCCAGCTCCACCCCTATCCCATAAGACCCTGCATGTCTCATCACTGCAGGCCCAAACCTGACTGTCCAGTGGCCTCTGGAGGATGGCAGCCATCGGGCCACCAGGGGGAACAGGGCAAGGCGAAACCTATTCCCACCTGGGGTGGCCCAGTGCCAGTAACCTACTGTAGGGACCAGACGCAGTTCTGCCAAAAGCCGCTGGGTTTTGAGATTTGTTTCTGAGTCTCTGGGATCATGGCCATTAAGCAGCTAGATCTGGAACCAGAGAGGCCTTGCCTCAAGTTATATAACTGTGCCGGAGTTGGTTTGTGGGTGTGTCTCCCACATACCTAACTTTTGGCTATTTACTTTCTTGGTAAACTTTGCCCCAAGTTTTTGGGGTCTGGCCAAAGGTACAGCAGAAATTTTGAGGTATATGGAAGTCTGAAGGCGCCATCAGGCTGCTGATGCACTCACCTCACAGGTACAGATTGACCTGCTGGCAGCACCATACCCCCAGGAAAGGAGCTCTTACTTATAGAAATGCGATAGTCTTGGTACCCCAGAGATCATATCTCAAGGTCAATTCTTTAGAACCATTTATTTATTTATACACATACCTTGGAATAGATTTAATTATACCAAATTTCTCATGGCAAATCAACCAAATCTATTGGTCAAGCTATTTCCTATAGTTGAAATATAAAACTAACGGAGCTATCCCCTTATTTATCATTGAGAGTTGATCTTTTCCTTTTATCACAGTAATATTTATTGAATAAAGAGTCCAAATTTTTTATTTTTGGATCTCAGTTCTAGAAGAGCAATGCAAGACCTCTTTTCTTCTAAAAAAGAGGATTGGAGATAAAAGGCCTTTGAAATACTGAGTATTTTTTCTATCACTATTCTCAGTTTGGGTTATATTTCCATTTAGAAAAATACATGCATCATAAAACAAGAGGATAAAAGGCAAATTTGACCAAAAGGAAAGAATGTATTTTCTTAGTTTAAGTGAATGAACATGATGTTTTTCGGAGTTATCGTTTATTTGTAAATCACATCTACCATTAAACACCAAGGTTATTTACCTATTTCCTACTTACTCACCTTTACCTGGTAGTGCTCAGATATATAACTCCTGGTCTCTCCATTCAGATTTTGAACCCAATCCTAATTTATGTGACCTTTGCTTTCTTTTTGTGTGACCGAGTCCCTCAATGGCACTGCAAAACACACGGGAGCAGCAAGTTCAGTAGTTGCGGATGTGACCACTAGATGGCAGTGCTGTTGCCGCGGAACATTGGCTTCAGTAAGAACAGCCTGTGGCAGAAGCACTCTCTCATTGGTTGAGGAGCTCACGCCTGAAAACATTGGCTGTTAGGAAAAGAACTAATTTGACATTGGAAGCAACTTGTCTGCTGGGCATTGCAGGTCCACGCTTGGTCTCTAAAGGGAGGGACAATGAAACCACCCATTGGAGCCGGATTCCTGTTCCTGTGGCTGCGGATGGGCTGTGAGTTGAGAGATTGGGAGAATGAGTGAGAAGATAAACTTTAGCAGCCAAAGAAGACTTGATCGAGGTTTTCTCCAGTCCTATAGTAAAAATTATTCTGATATGTAGCGACCTATTTTCATAGTGTCACGTTTTCTTTCTCTTTAGGTGTCAGTGGAGGAGAGCAGGTGGAGCAGAGTCCTTCCACCCTGAGTGTCCAGCAGGGAAGCAAGGCTGTTATCAACTGTAACTATTCAAACAGTGCTTTAGACTACTTCCCCTGGTATAAGAAAGAACCTGGGAAAAGTCTCCAGCTGATAATATACATTCGTTCAACAAAGGCACAAGAACAAGACAAAAGATACACGGTTTTACTGAACAAGAATGAGAAACATCTTGCCCTGCACATCGCAGACACGCAGCCCGAAGACTCAGCTGTGTACTTCTGTGCAGCAAGCACACATTGCTTCCCAGGCACCTGCAACCTGTGCTGAAACCCAAGTTTTGGGGGCAGCCCCCTTTTCTTTGGTTCTGTTAGGTTTGTCTGCAATGGAAGCTAATGTATGAGACAGTAAATTATAAAAGAAGTCAGATTCATGCAGGTGTGAAAGAGTTAAAAATGTTGTTGAGTGAATGTTGCTGAATAAATCCTTGAAGAGATTTTGTTATGTTTTATATTACAATAAAGTGCATGAAGGCAATTCAACATTTTTTTCAGTCTCTGCTAATTAACTAATCATTTGTAAAAAGGTGAAATTTATTTATGAATGAGTTTTTATCTTTTGTCTTCAAGTAATGCATGCTATTTTATATTACATCACATGTTAAATATAAAATATAAACATGTGAAATGCATAATAAACCCAGATAATTTACTGCTTATATTTAGTTTTGCTGTCATTACAAATCATTGTATAATTAGAATTTAATATTTTTTACATAATATTCTTTCTTGAACTAAACAATCAAAGTTCTTTTATTTCTATTTCAGATTTATAATGGGTTTGTGGGCATTTGTCAACGTAAAAAGTAACTCTTTCAATTATTTGTGATAAAATTTATACATCTCAGGTGGAAATTTTACAGTTCTTCTTTCTTGTTGAGATAGTTTCACCAGCATTTTCCCATAGATCCTAGTCATGTTTAGATTTCTTGTGTGTTTGATGGAACTTACTAAATGAAACTATGTATTGTAGAACATGACCGTCAGATTCAGCTCACAAATATGCTTTTATTTCTCCATATTTTATTATTACAGTTATATATTAACTTTAAAAATTTAGAAATGTTATTTATTTGTTTTTTGAGAATTTAGTCTTTTAATCACGGCTACAGAGAACAAAGTTTTAATATAAGCCTACTGATTTAATTTAAATTATTTTGTGAATAACAAATATCTGAAAATTGACCTTTGATTATTCAAAAATATTGCTGGAACACAATCCATAAATCTTTATTACTTTAAGATTTATTCCAAGACTTTTTTTTTCTTTTTTGGGTCACACCCAGCAATGCAGAGGGGTTACTCCTGGGTCTGCATTCAGGAATTACTCCTGGTGGTGCTTGGGGGACCATATGGGATGCTGGGAATCGAACCCGGGTTGGCTGCGTGCAAGGTAAACACCCTACCCACTGTGCTATTGCTCAAGCCCCAGGACATTTTATTTGTATTGTTATATTTACAATATAAAATCATTGTCATTTGTATGTGCAAAAATTTTATTCGTATTTGTTGTTCATTTTACCCAACTCGAAAAAAGAATGGAAATTATATTTTTTTATTAAGATTAATTCTTAAACCATTTTTCCAATGGACAGGAATAAGCTGCTCTTCAGATTCTTTTAATATTCCCTCATATTCTAAGTATGCATAAGTTGGCAGCTGCTATGGTGAGCTGATATATCTTGGCTGAGTCTTGGGTGCTACTTAACTTGCTAGAAAATTTAAGTTTACAAGGAAACTTCAATTGAAATGAACACATCTGAATAAGAAAGTTGTTAGGATGCGGATCGTGATCTCCCTTTAACGACAAAGAAACTCCAGAGACTGCAAACAGCAAGCAAGGTTTATTGTGAGACTGGCTAGCCAGGGTCGAGCTGCCTACACAGACACGCAGGTCAGATAGGTGAGGCAAGACCCCGAACTTCTTCAAAGGGGATTTTATATAGGCCTTCACTGGCCATTACAGCAAAGCCCGCACATTTCATAGCCAATAGATTTGTAACAACATATACTTTCTTAACCAATCCATTTAAAAGTACATCACTCCTTAGCCTATAGATTCAAAGATCAGCATTTAAGTACATAGGCATTGTGGCTAGTGGGCATCTGGTACCTTGGACATTTGGTTATCACCTGGCTCCCTTTGATTCGGTGGAAGCGGATAAGGGAAAAGTTCCTAAAAGAGGTAACAGATAAGGAAGGGCTAACAAATGGTTTCCGAATTTACATCCCAGCAGGGAAGAGTCAACGAATGATTTCAGAATTTACACCCCAATAAGGAAGGGCTTCACAGCTTAGGCTCTACTAGGGAGGGGGCAGGAAAGGGAGTTACTAATTAGTAGAGTTTTAACTCTGGAATCTCCCTCAGGGTCCCAAGGGACCTTACAAAAGTCAGTATTACAGCCCTCAAACACAATTGTCTTTGTATTTCTCTCAGAGTAACAAATAGCCCCTGTGACAGAAAATGTGATGTCTTTTAGTTAGTTTCTTAGAGAATCATAGCAGAAGGAGAGGGACCCTAGAGTCAGTTTACTGGTTTCATCTTGAGAAGATTCTGTTACCATTGCTCTGAAGTGCCTTACCACACTTGGGGAGAATTTATTGTATGCAAGGAAAAGAAAATCTCTCTAGGGTGAGAATCTAGATTGATTCAGATACAGATAATTCAAGTTTAAACTTCCCCCAGGGCTGATTTTTTTCTACTCTCTGGATAATTTGCCATAATCTTGGTGAATAAAAGCAATAAAAGGCCTTTTCTGTCATGGGTCTGGAGGTCAGGAGTTGAAATGAAATGGGGGTGTTGGCAGGGATGCCTCTTTCCAGAGGCTCCAGGACAGAACCTGCCCCTTTCCTCTGCCAGCATTTCTTGGTGGGTGGGTGTCATTTCAATTTCTGTCTCCATGATATTGCTTTGATGTCTGTGGGATCCCTGGGTGACTTAGGTGGAGTGGGGAGGAGAGAGGAGGCAACCTGTAGAAGGGGATCTGCTACGTCCTCTTGATCTACCTCTGCCCTGTGAGAACAGCTGGAGAAATCTAGGACTGCCAGGAATCAGCTGTGAACCTTGCTCCTTGCAGGAAAGGGAAGTCAGTCCTGGATCCTCCCCAGGCCTTTTCGGTTTTCATTTTCCCCTCAGAGAAAAGAATTTCAGCAGACTAGCAGTAAAGTATAAGGTTTTCTTGAAGTTTTGAGGAAGGGAGAGGTATGGGGTGTGGTGGGAGGAAAAGAGGGAGAGAGACAGACAGGGAGAGGCAGAAAGACAGAGACAGAGACAGGCAGAGACAGAGAGAGAGAGACAGAGAGAGACAACGAGATGCAGATGCATCAGAGAGAGAGAGAGAGAGAGAGAGAACATAGGAACCCCATTACACCCCAGTGTTACATGTGGGCACAGGCAGTACATGGGCTCAGGTAGCACATGTGAGTACTTCCTTTGTTCAAGTTGACTCTTATAGTGTTTTCCCAACCTGCCCATGTGTGTCTTTTTACCTAGGTAAGAGAAGGTTGATATAGAGTGATTGCCAAGAGGTAGAGTAGGGAGTAGTTGATGGTCTTCTTTGATATTCCTTTCCAGGCCTTTGTTCTGCTGAAGCTTCTCTCTGAAAGGGATCCAGTCTTTTCTGGGTCTGTGCTGGCCCAGAGAAAGGTTTTATCAGGTCTTAGTTCCTGTGCTCACAAGGTGGCTTTTTTCAGCCCTGGGGCTATTGGATACTTTACTTCCCAAATTCATAGTCATGAGGGGGCCCTTCCCTAGGTACCTGTTACCTGCTTCAATTTCATTTATCTCCCACTACCATTCAGCTAAATTTTGCACATCATTGCATTTAGAACAAATAATCCAGACATTTCCCCCCTCCCCCCATCATCTCAGGATCATGACTTAAACAGAACTTAATTACCCTCCTTAGCACTTACATACTTGAGGACATTTGAAAACCAGGAGATTTAGGATCTGATTTCATTTTATTTGCTATTTTACTCTTCAAGCCTGAGATTTTTCCAAGTTGGAAAAACAAAATAATGTGCTTACTGGTACCCAGTTATTAAAATAGATCTCAGTGCCTTATTATCTCAATGATTTCACTTCTCAAAAATCATGTAAAGGGGCTGGAAAGATAGCACAGCGGGTAGGGCATTTGCCTTGCACGCAGCCGACTCTGATTCGATTCCCAGCATCCCATATTGTTCTCCGAGCACAACCCGGAGTAATTCTTGAGTGCAGAGCCAGGAGTAACCCCTGTTCATTGCCGGGTGTGACCCAAAAAGAGAAAAAAATCATGTAAAAATTGATTCTATTTCTGTGCAGCTATGTGTCTGAATTTCAAATTCTCATATTGTGTTTAGGTCATGTAAGCAATTATGGTACAATTATGGTATGATCACACAATTATGGTACAAAACTGTGCTTGTTCTGGGAAGTTATCGTCATATTATCATTTTCTCTCCCAGGCTTACCTCCTGGAAAGACATATTCATTTTTTTAAAATTTTTATCTTATTAAGAATGTCACATTAATGTAACCATAAATTTCTCCCTGCCTCTCCCATATAATTATGTGCAAAGGAGGACGTGGTTGATGAATGTGAGGGGAATGTGGGTTGGAGGAGCCTCTCAATGCAGGGGAAGTTTGATCTGACACACACACCAACTTGCTGTACCAGGAACCCCCTGTTTCCTGTTAGGGGGCAGCAGCAGCACAGACTCAGCAGTGTTTCCCTCACCCAGTCAGACTCACCTCACAGTGCAGAGCCCTGTTACTGAAGATATTTTCGGCCTGGTGGAAGAACGGAGGCATGTTGCTCTGCGGTGCTCTGAAGGTGTTCCTGGCTTCCATGTGGCTAGGTGAGCATGGCCCCAGTGGGAATGTGCCTCCTCCATGGCCAAGGGACTGGATGCAGCAGTGTCCTGTGGGTGCCCTGGGATGCAGGGTAGCAGAGTGCAATATGGAATCTCTTTGGCCCACACCTCTTATCTTTTTTCTCCCCTCCAGGATCCAGTATTGCCCAGAATGTAAATCAAACTTCGTCTTCCATACTAGTGCAGGAGACAGAGACTGTGACCCTGGACTGCACATATGATACCAGCTCCTCCATCTACAGTCTCTTTTGGTACAAGCAGCCTAGCCATCGGGAAATGATTTTCCTTATTAGTCAGGACTCCTATAATGAGGAAAATGCAAGAGAAGGTCGCTACTCACTGGATTTCCAGAAGACAAGCAAATCCATCAAACTTGTCATCTCAGCCTCCCAGGTGGAGGACTCTGCAGTGTATTTCTGTGCACTCAGAGAGACACAGTGAGTGGTGTGCCAGAGGGAGGCATACCAGAATAGCAGAGCTCTGCTTGATGCATCGACCTGCTGCAGGGACCAAAACACAGAATCGCAGGTTGCAGACAGGAAGTGGCTGGGCTGTGGCAGCTCAAGAGTAGAGTTAAAGAGAAACAGTGAGTTTAAGTGAGAACCTCACCAGAGTGTGAGTGCCCTGATTTATCCTCAGCACCACATGGTCCATCTAGTAATTCTGGGTATGACCTAGAAGTCTCTGAGCACTGCACTCCATGCTCCTGAATGCCAAGGAGCACTGCTTGAAGTAATGCTTGATACTACAGGGCTGGGGGACGACTGCCTAATCAGGGCTTATACTGAGGTGATTGCTGGTTGGATAAGAACTGACAGGAGAGCTTCCAGGGCCACCTGATCATTTCTGTGAGGCTAAAATAAAACAAAAATACTGCTATCCTGGGTCCATCGCCCATGTCCAGAATTATCATTCACCTGTCACATTCTTACTCTTGAAATCTTGCTTTGATTCGAGATATACAGAATTTTTTACTAGATTCAAGAGCTACCCAGCTGAATAACATTCTAAGAACCTTCACACTTTTTCAAAGGGGCCACTCCATCTCGGATTACTGCCAACAGTACAGATGGGTTCAAATAAACCCATATCTCTAAAAACTGGACTGTAGCACTGCCCTCCCATTGTTCATCAATTTGCTTGAGCAGGCCCAGTAACTTCTCCATTGTGAGACTTGATGTTACTGTGTTTGGCATATCGAATACATCATGGGTAGCTTGCCAGGCTTTGCTGGGCAGGCAAGATGCTCTCGGTAGCTTGCTGAGCACTCCAAGAGGGGCGGAGGAATTGAACCTGGCTTGGGCCAGGCCCGTGATTTGCAAGGCAAATGCCCTACTGCTGTCCTATCACTGTAGCCCCATCCCTAAAAATCACTTGTCTTTTTTTACTTTTGATAATAATCCTTTCTGAGAGATATCTCATTGTTTAATCACTGTATCACTGTCATCCCGTTGTTCATCGATTTGCTCGAGTGGGCACCATTAACTTCTCCATTGTGAGACTTGTTACTGTGTTTGGCATATTGAATACGTCACGGGAAGCTTGCCAGTCTCTGCCATGAGGGTAGGATAATCTTGGTAGCCTTCCAGGTTCTCTGAGAGCGAAAACTAGACAAAAAGAGGTCACATGGCCTTGCATGTGGCCATGCACTTCCGTGAGCTTGGTTTTATAGTCTCTGTATTTTGGCCTTTGATGGGATTACACAGCGGCCGTGGCAGCTGGTGGGTGCAACTGCCTAGCTACTAGAAGATGGGGGATCTGGGTGGAGGAAGCTCAGTCCAGATCCGAGCAGGCTTGAAGATCTCAGCCCTGGGTCCTGTACACCTGGGTTTCTCTGCTGGTTACTTCATGTGTGAGGCTCGTTGAGCATGTGGAGAGTGGTCTTGAGCATGGCAGTGGCTGGGTTCCGGAGGTCTTCAGCTGCAAGGGCTCTGCTCGGGGCCGGGAGGGAAACTCAACCCGCCCCCCTCCAAGGGGCCCCAGTGAAGAGAGCCAGGAGTGGGGGAAAGAGACTCTGCATTTTTCTCTTCCGGGAGCTTGGTTTTATAGTCTCTGGATCTTGGCCATTGATGGGATTACACAGCGCTGTGGTAGTGTTTAATCTGATTGTTTAATCTAATTTGTATTTTCTGAGATTTTTTTATATTGAGCATTTTGCACTTATTTGTTGGTTTCTGAATGTCTTATGTGGGGGATTGTCTATTTTGTTCCTCATCTGCTATTTGTTTGTAAGTTTAGTGGTCTGTTGTGCTGGTGATCCCAGCTACACCTTGTTGCTGGGGGTCATCACTGGGGAATCACATCATGCTGAGAAATGAACCTGAACTTCCTGCTTGTAAGAGATATATGTGGTTTTTGAGGTATCCTCTGACCAATTAGTCTACTTTTTAAAAACTTGTTTTGCTTGTTTTTGAAAATAATTTTATTGGATGATTTTCTTATATATATATGTATGTTTTTCTTTTGTGATAGCACAGCGGGTAGGGCGTTTGCCTTGCACGCAGCCAACATGGCTGACCCGAGTTCAATTCCTCCGCCCCTCTCGGAGAGCCCAGCAAGCTACCGAGAGTATTCGATATGCCAGACACAGTAACAACAAAGTCTCCAATGGAGACGTTATGGGGCCCGCTCGAGCAAATTGATGATCAACGGGAGGGCCTTTACCTTTACCTTTATATATGTATGTTATTCATAGACACACACACACACACACACATATATACACATATATATATATATATATATATACACAGGTTTGCAAATATTCTTCCCTTCCCATGGCTTGATTTTTAGCACTGTTAATGTTTGTTTGAATATATAGAAACCTTTAGTTTCCTTTAGAACTACCACCAGAGTTAGTTCTGATAATAAATCTCCTTTTAAATCTCTATGTATTTATATACATGTGCTCTGCCTAGAAAAGTGTTTATTAATGTGCAGATAGACATAAAAATTGATGGTGGTGTAATTCAGTCTGAGTCAAAAGGTTTGAGAATTGGGATGCTGATAGTGTGAGTCTCAGTCTAAGACTAAAGATCTGAGGACAAAAGATCTGAGTCTAAATATCTGAGTTGTGCCAATGTTTGAACAAAGCATAAGATAGATATATCTTCTCACAAGGAAAGAGAATTCCCCCATTCTCTCTTTGTTCTGTCCAGAGTTTTATTGGATTAGATTATGTTTACCCACTTTGGTGAAGGAGTTGTTTACCCATTCTATGATTCAAATACTAATCTATTCCAGCACACCCAGAAAAAAATTGTTTGGTAAGATATCTGTGTATTCCACATCACAATTAAGTAAGTATATAAAATTACCTATCACAGTTCCTATAATATTTTTGACAGACATTGATCATTAGGTCCCTTATTAAGTGCCTTTATAAAGTGCATTATTGTGGGGTGCTATTAGGTGCTGTGGGGTTCCGACCTGCAGGACTCCACCTATGAGGGGTATCCTGGGCGAGGGAGTCCTGAATGAGAAGGAATGGACGCACCTCTTGGATGGAAGGTATACGACCAGCCTTATTGTCTGCAAGGCCCTTATATACCTTAAGGTGGTGCAAGCGCGAAACAGAATGGGCTGATCTCTGTCATAGCTAAGACTCAGTGGACAGTGGACGGACAGTCAGGATGGATAGTCAAGATAGCCATAAAAGGAGTGGAGACTTAGAGAGGGGCTAGCCAGATTGCATCATTCAAGGGCCACGTGGTGGGATGCCATGTGCTTGTGAGGAATGTACAGGCCCACAAAGCCAAGATGGAGACCTCTCGCTCCCCACATTTGACTTGATCACTTGATTTCCCATTACTCATCGATTTGCTCAAGTGGGCGCTAGTAATGTCTCCATTCGTCCCTGTCGCATTCTAGTGTAGCTCAATGCTGTCTCTTCATTCTAAGAACATGAAGAGCCTCAAACTAATCGTTCAGGGTTTTGACGAAGAAGTCTGACCATCCTGTAGGTGGACGGCCACACAGTCTTTTGACATCACGTGGAATCCAGTCAGTAACAGCTCTAGTCCAGTGGTCATCTCCAAATCTCATTACGCGTTCAGCCCATCTGATTTTCGACACCTTGGCAAATGAGACAGCATCCCTGATTCTTGACTGTCGACGGAGGTCGGAACTCCGGATTCTTTGTCTCATTTGAGTGAAGCGTGATACTCCAAGCAAAGCTCTTCCGATTCCTCTTTGGGAGACCTGAATAGCATTCTCATCCTGTTTTCGTAGGGTCCAGGTCTCTGAGTTGTATGTTAATGCAGGAAGTACAGTGGAATCGAAGAGATGTGCCCAGAGCTGGAGGTTCTTCATCCTCTTAGCTATTTCTTTGACACTCTTGAAGGCATTCCAAGCTTCTCTCTTCCTCCTGCACAACTCAGGTGCCAGGTCATTCGTCGTGTTGACTTCTAGACCTAAGTACACATAACTGTTGCACTCGGAGATGGTCATTTCATTGAGAGCGAATGGAACGTCAGGAACGAGACTGTTTCTCATAAACATTGTCTTTGTGAGATTCAGCTGGAGTCCAACCTTTCCACACTCACGGTTGAAGTTGGCCAGCATTTGTGCTGCTTAGCTAATGGTTGGTGTTATTAGAACAATATCATCAGCAAAGCCAAAGTTGTGTAGTTGCCGACTGTCTATCTTCACTTTCCTTCCCATTCCAGTCTTCGCATGATGTTCTTGAGGGTGGCACTGAAGAATTTCGGTGAAAAAGTATCCCCATGCTGAACCCCTCTCTTTTTTTTTTTTTTTTTTGCTTTTTGGATCACACCTGGCGATGCACAGGGGTTACTCCTGGCTCTGCACTCAGGAGTTTCTCCTGGCGGTGCTCAGGGGACCATATGGGATGCTGGGAATTGAACCTGGGTCGGCTGCATGCAAGGCAAAAGCCCTACTCGCTGTGCTATCTCTTCAGCCTCTGAACCCCTCTCTTGACATCGATGATCACTTCTTTGTAGAATGGTAAGATCCTGGTAGGGAATCCGTAATACAGCTCACAGAGGATCCTGATGTATTGAGTTTGAATACCCTGACTGACTAGGGCTTCGATGACTGCTTCCGTCTCAACAGAATCAAAGGCCTTCTTTAAATCAATGAACATTAGACAGAGCAGCATCTTGAACTCCAGAGAAACCTCAATGAGCTAAGTTATCGTGTGGATATGGTTGATCATGCTGAATCCTTTGTGGAACCCGGCTTGCTCGTATGGCTGTCCTTCATCTAGTGTTCTGCCAATCCTATTCAGGATGACTCAAGTGAACAGCTTGTGGATGACAGATAATAGGCATATCAGGCGATAGTTGCCAATGTTGTGAATGTCTCCCTTCTTGTACAGTAGTACAGTCCTGCTGGTTTTCCACTGGGACGGAACCTTGTATTCAGACAGGCAGTGTGTGAAGAGCCAAGCCACTGTATTGATGAGTACTGATGGCAGGTTCTTCAGGTGTTCAGGTCTGACCTTGTCTCGGTCAGGTGCTGTTCGTTTCTTTACCAACGAAATGGCATGTCAGATTTCAGAAGGGAGAACATTGGGAATGACATATCCATCCTGCAGAATTTGGTATGTGGGCAGGTGGACGTGGCTATCAAAGAGATCTGAGTAGAAGTCATGGACAATCTTCTCCATTGCCCTTCTGGAAAATGTGATAGATCCATCAGGATGGCAGAGGGCAGTCATCTTGGTCTTGTAGTTGTCAAAGGACAGACAGGCATTAGGAATGCTTTTCCCGCCTTCTGCCACATCTACCAACACTGCTGCTCTTTTCTCTTTGAGGTCTTTATCGCATCTCTGCACCGCTTTGCGAGCTCATAAATTCGTTTGTGGTTGCCTGAGGCATGTGCCAAGCCACTTTGCTGAATAAGTTCAAGAGTTTTCAAAGACAGGCTTTTTTTTGTGGCTATCTCTCTCTTGGCATTCCTCACACAATCATGGAGGTGCTGAACCAGTCGATCATATTCCTCGTCAATGTTGTCAACCACGGCATCTTCCCATGTTGCCACAATAGTGCCAAAGAGCTCCCAGTTGATGGTCGTTCTGGGAGTTTTCTTCTTAAAATTTGCAGCCTTTTCTCCCTGCTCTGTGAAGTAAAATTTTGCACAAGGGAGATGTTGGTCAGATCCCATTTGGAATCTTGGGAAAACAGTGAAACCGGTCAGGCAAAACTGTCGATTGAATATGATGTGGTCAATTTCGTGTGGAACCGTCCACCGGGAGACTACCATGTCCAACATTTAGATTCGGCCTTCTGGAACTGATTTACCATGGATGGTCTTGGTGGACATGATGAACTCAGACAGTCTCTCACCCTGTTCGTTCCATTCTAGGCCATGGGTCCCGATATGGAGTTATTCAGCTAATCTACTCTGTCCTATCTTAGCATTAAAATCACCAACTATGATCTTGTAGAAGATATGGTCTTCTTTATAGAACTTCTCCATCTCCATGTAGAACTTCCCAACATACCAGGAATTTGTCAATAAAAACTCCAATCTGCTATATTATATGTGATTATGTAAAATTTGGGTACTGCTTAAGTATAGATATTCAAACTGTGATGTATAACCTGTCACAGTTTCCTGTTACAAAATTAGCTGACAACTGGAACTGGAGTGATGGTACAGTGGGTAGGGTACTTGCATGCAGCCCACCTGCGCCCAACCCTTGGCATTCCTTATGGTTCCCTGAGCCCACCAGGAGTAATCCCTGAATGCAGAGTTAGGAGTCAACTCTTGAGCACTGCTGTGTGTGAACCCCAAACTGAATCACCCTCCACCTGTGTGATCACAAAATAAATGATTCACAGTGCCAGTGGCGACGTGGATTTTTTTTCCCACCATGTGCTTTCAGTGGCCATGAGCCGCTTCCCCACCGAAGCCTGCAGCTGCAGCCACCCAATGCAGGAAGGAGGAAACAGGGCCAATAAGCTGGTTGATGATCAGTTGCCATTTATTCCATTTTCCCCATGTGCCTGTTTCAGTCTCACTAAGTTCCACATTCCAGACACAGACTGCCCCTCAATTCTGTCTCCTCCTGTCCACCATGCTAACCTCTCCAGCTTCCATCTCACAGCCTTGGTCTTACGCCCAACCTCCAAGCATTGGGGGTAGCAACTACACCCAAGTGAGGTAATACAATCAACATATGAAATCCCTTCCTTCCAGGGAAGCTCTCCTAAGATAAGATGACAATTTCCTGCAGCCAGGAGTTCGGTCAAGAGTGAAATACTACCTAGGGATGTGTTTGTCCTTTCCTTAGTCCAATAACCATCTTAGATTTACTTACTTCTAAATAATCTTTCTAGTTATTTTGTATGGAAAAAGTAAGAGATACATTAAGCTTGTAAGATGGCTCTCCCGGGGACATCTTGCTATAGATCCCAGTGTCTAGTACTTAGGCCAGATTAGTCTTTCCCAACCCTAAGAGCGTCCTAACCCACTTATTACTCTTTGGATCATGACAGAATTTGTCCATGACCATACTCTTAACTTAGAGTTAAGTATTATTACACTTGGCCTTGCCCATTTCAATGCCAGGGTAGCTCACAGCTTGCCCTGGGTCCATCCATTTCCTTGTCGGGAATGTTTTGAGGTGGTAAGAACTAAGGGCAACTGAGACTTAGTCGAGAAAATAGATGCCCAAGAGTGAATATGTTTGGCGTCAATTAACTCCCAAGTTGCAAAATCAGATTATTAACTATCTTCCTTTTTCTAAACAAAAAGGACTTTGCTCTGAAGTAAACTATGCAAAGGACCTAAGGAGAAGAAAAAAGCAATATTTCACTTAAAATTACAAATCAACAGAGTCTGATTTGGGGATAAAGGTAATTGATCAGTTGGGAAAGAGATCACAGAAAAGAGGTTAAAGATAAACACAGAGGAATGGGAGTGTCTAGGTAGCACTGTGTTGGGTGTAACCCAATAAACCTAAGCTCCCTGCAGTCAGGGAGAAACACAAACCAATGTTATCCTACGTTCACCCAAAACAACCACAATAATTAGCTGACAATCTTGGGAATTTGCCTTGTTGATTAGGACAACCTACTTTCCTAGTAGTTGAAGTTAATTTTAACTTGCTTAAGTAAATGATATCTAATGATCTGTGTTAAAAAAAATTTTAATGTAAATTACACATCCTAGCACTTTGGTTCATGCATTCCCAATTGGTAAATAATGCATAGTTACTGTGAAAAATTTGTAGGCGATTATTGCTGAAAATATGCCATTTAACTACAGTCCATTCTAATTAGCTATTTCATGGCTTTTTTAGAGTTTAAAATTTAGACACAATTTGCTCTAAGTGAGCATTAAAATATTAAAAATCTCATTTGGTGACATTAAGACAATTGCACTATTTTATTACTAGCATCAAATACACAATGCATTCTTTAAAATTTCAAACACTTTAGCACATTAAGAAAGCTGTAGAACAATTAGTCTTTCGTACAGAATAACAAAAGAAGCAAATGCTTTTACTCAGGAAATAATAAACTAAAACATAAATATAAAAAAACATTGTAATGACAATGTTTAAGATATTTTATTTATATAGTCAATATTTAAGATATTTTATTTGTATAAGATGTTTATTTTTATTACATATTTCACATTGCAAGATATTAAATTTGATCCTCTTAGAAATGTGAAATTCAAAAACAAGAAAATTGAAGTCCCTGCTGCCCCTATTCATCTTTTCACACTAATTTCTCTCTCCTTTCCCTTCTTCCTTCCTTCCTTCCTTCCTTCCTTCCTTCCTTCCTTCCTCCCCTTCTTTTAAAAATTTTTTTAATTTTATTTTTATAAAGTAGTTCACGGGGGTGGGGGGGCGGCGGCAGGTGAGAGCCCTCTCCACTCCAAGAGACCCAGCCCCAGCAGCTGACATCCACTACCCAACTACTGTCACGCTCGAGGTCACTTTCCACACACTCAGGCTGAGCCTCACATATGAGTGAAGTTCCAAGGAACCCAGGTAATGCGGAACTTTGTGACCTTGGACTCTGAATTCAATGGGACCTGGGAGCAGAGAACCTCTGCCTGCTTCCACCAGTCTCCAGTGACCCAGGGATCACACCCACAAGCCATACCCTGCTGGTGACAGATAATCTCCTCATCAGCCACTCTCCAGAACTTAAGGCTGCTCCTCCCAGATGGGAGTATAAAAGGAGGCCCACATAACCAATCCACTGTACTCCATGCCAGGTTGTTTTTTACTCGGGACGCCCAAGGGGGATTGGGTGAGAGCCCTCCCCACCCCAAGGGATCCAGTCTCGGCAGCCAACCTCCAACTACCCAACCAACATCACACTCCAGGCTGCTTTCCACATGCTTGGGACGAGCCTCACATATGAGTGAACATATTCCTGGACCACATCATAAGACACTCTACCCATTTTCTATAATTACCACACCATATTTAATAGAGAAATATATATACCTCTAGAGAGCCCAGCAAGTTACCGAGAGTATCCTGTCCTCATGGCAGAGCCTGGAAAGCTAGCCGTGGCATGTTCAATATGCCAAAAACGGCTATAATAATGGGTCTCATTCCCCTGACCGTGAAAGAGCCTCTGATATGTTGGGAAAGACGAGTAAGGAGAGGCTGCTAAAATCTCAGGGCTGAGACTAACGGAGACATTACTGGCACCTGCTCAAGTAAATAGAAGAATAACGGGATGACAGTGAAACAGTGATACAAAGTAGTTCGCAATACTGTATTTAATATTCAAACAACAATCTCACCACCATAACACCTTCCCACCACCTTATTTGGGATGTTCCCATCCCAATCCCCTACCCCTGCTCTAAAACAGAACCAACATAATTCATTCTGTATTGTCTGTTACGAATAAACCACTGAAATTGATCCAAGAAAGTTTCCTTAGAGGAAAGTATGGGAAGATTGTTGAATTCACCCATGGATCATTAAGCCCTTCTATAAGAGGTTATTAACATGTTGTTGAAGGTTAAATCTTGTGTATATATATAATATATACTATATGTATATATATATCTGTAAAAATCTGTTTTCCTCTAAAATTGGTTGCCTTCTACTTTAAACCCTGTGAGTTAAAATAATGTGTGGGTGCTGCGACAATGTGTGTGCATTTGGTGGCCGAGAGCAGCCTCTCATCTTCCCCAGGCCTCCCCAGAAGAGACAGAGAGATTGGGACCACAGCCTGATGGTGAAAACGACGCGTTTAGTGCAGACTGCTAGCTTACTTATAGAACATCTGAAGGGGCCAGAGGTGTAGAACTGCATAACCGTAGAGGGAATTGTCTGGGGGAGATAAACTCAAGGAGACGCTCTGATTCCATGGGATATCTATATTGCTTCTCTCTTTTCCTCTAGTCATATATATATATACATATATATATATAATCAAAAAAATAAGTTAAACAATTAGTCAAACAGTTAAATTCTAGTTCTTACCAATACTTGCATAAACACAATAAGAGATAAAGTTCCCAAAACTTAGTGTTTTGGGCTCTGAGAGCAAGTAAGGCTATTACTGAAATGCTCAGACCAAGTCCTCAGTTCAGTTCAGCTTGTCCTTCCCTATGGAAGTCCTGTCTCTTAAGTCATAACAGCTGGCAACAAGACCAGGCATTTACCCTTTCTAGACTGTCCCATTACGGTGCTGGGGTAGCTTTGTCATTTGCCCCAGGTCCATCTCCATCTGACGGTGGGACCTCCTTTTTGGGGTGTTAGGCACTACAAAAACCAGAGCCTGAGTCAAATAATTATGACAGATGCCCAGGAATGTGTTTGCTTCCGATGTTAAGTCTTTTAATGGGAGTGTTTAGCAGGGTTTTTGGAAACGCTTTATTGTTGCTGACGCTCTGCTTCTGCTTCTGCCTCCTCCTGGACCTTCTCTTCTATGTGCTGCTGATAAGAAAGTTGATAATCCAGGTAGCTGAGGTTATTTTTTTGTTTCATCAAGAATTCTCTCAGGAAGTTGTTGACCTCAGCTTCACCATTCCTCTCAGCCACTGTGTTGAGGTCTTTGAGAAGCAAGTCTAGTTGTTTTTCAAGATCTAGAGCAGTCTTGATAGCTGGTTTGCCAGTTTCCCAGGTTTGTATATCGGGTCTCTTAATCACTGGAAGGGAGATTTTAGCTCCACTAGATTTCAGGAATCTTATGAACTGCCTTGCATGTTCCTTCTTCACTTTAACTTGGTCTTCAAAAAATGGAATAAAATAAGGGACCTCTAGATCATCAGTGTAACCAAAGGTCATTGATAAATAGGCATCACTGATATTCAGCTAAAAAGATGTTATATGATTGAGAGCAAGCCTGGACTCTTTAGATAAGGAGCCATGTCGGAATTAGGCAAAACAAGGCCTACTTCCACTACCCAGCCGTCGCCACACTCCAGGACACTTTCTGGACCCGCGTGGCCGCTTTGCGGCCACGTGACACATCATAAGACACTAAATACCCATCTTTGGGAATTGTTGTACCATATTTGTAGGTAACACCTACAAGGGTGATTAGAGGTCGTCCCAAAAGCCTCTATCCCTCTCGGAAAGACTGGCAAGCTACCGAGAGTATTCCGCCCACACAGAAGAGCCTGGCAAGCTATCCGTTGTGTATTCGATATGCCAAAACCAGTAACTACAACTGGTCTCATTCACCTGACCCTGAAGGCTTCATTGACATGGCAGCACTGAGAAGGATGAGAAAGGAGAGACCGACAAAATCTCAAGGCCGACCTAGGCTGCCACAACGAAGGAAGACAAAAAGGATCATCTGTACTTTCAGTGCACGTACGCTAGCATCAGATGCATCCATCGAGGACCTGATGGTACAAGCGCGAATGATCAAGTACGACATCATTGGTCTGACCGAGAAAAGAAGGCACGAATCTCACCATGCCGTTTTCGACACTGGAGAAGAATTGTTCCTCGGAACATGTGATAAAAGAGGTGCTGGAGGTGTCGGTGTCCTTGTCAACACAAACTTGGCCAAGAGCATTGATTCATTCGAATGCCTAACAACCCGAATCAGACGTTTACATTTGAATAGATGTGGTTCACTGCCTGCAGATTCTATCTTCGTTGTCTACGCACCAACATCTCATTATGATGAAAGAGAAATCAAGAAGTTCTACATGGAGCTAGAGAAGTTCTATAAAGAAGACCACACCTTCTACAAGATCATTGTGGGTGATTTTAATGCCAAGATAGGACCGAGAAGATCAGCTGAAGAACTTCACATCGGGACCCATGGCCTAGAATGGAACGAACAGGGTGAGAGACTGTCTGAGTTCATCATGTCGACCAAGACCGTTCACGGTAACTCACATTTCCAGAAGGCAGAATCTAAACGATGGACATGGGAGTCTCCCGGTGGACGATTCCACAATGAAATAGACCACATCATGTTCAATCGACGGTTTTGCCTGACTGATGTCGCTGTTGTCCCAAAATTTCGAACGGGATCGGACCACCGTCTCCTCCGTGCAAAATTCTACTTCACAGAGCGGGGAGAAAGGGCTGCAAAGTTCAGAAAGAGAACTCCCAGAATGACCACCAACTGGGAACTCTTTGGTACTATTGAGGCAACATGGGAAGATGCCATTGTTGATAACATTGACGAGGAATACGATCGACTGGTTCAGCACCTCCATGAATGTGCGAGGAACACCAAGAGAGAGATAGCCACAAAAAATCGCCTATCTTCGAAAACTCTTGAGCTAAATTGCCAGCGTGGTTTGGCTCATGCCTCAGGCAATCGCAAGCTAACATCTGAGCTCGGAAAGCAGTGCAGAGATGCGACAAGGAAGACCTCAAAGAGAGAAGAGCAGAAGTACTGGTAGATGCGGCAGAAGCCGGGAAAAGTATTCGTAATGCCCGCCTGTCCTTCGCCAACTATAAGACCAAGATGACTGCCCTCCAACGTCCTGATGGATCCATCACATCCTCCAGAATGGCAATGGAGAAGATTATCCATGCCTTCTACTCAAATCTCTTCGATAGCCATGTCCACTTGCCGACATACCAAATTCCACAGGATGGATATGTCGTTCCCAACGTTCTCCCTTCCGAAATCCGACACGCCATTTCGTCGGTAAAGAAACAAACAGCACCCGGCCCAGACAAGGTCAGACCTGAACACCTGAAGAACCTGCCGTCAGTACTCATCAATACACTGGCTCGGCTCTTCACTCGCTACCTGTCTGAATGCAAGGTTCCGTCCCAATGGAAAACCAGCAGGATTGTACTACTGTTCAAGAAGGGAGACATCCATGACATTGGCAACTATCGCCCGATCTGCCTATTGTCTGTCATCTACAAGTTGTTCACTCGAGTCATCCTAAATAGGATTGGCAGAACACTAGATGAAGGACAACCATGCGAGCAAGCCGGGTTCCGCAAAGGATTCAGCACAATCGACCATATCCACACGATAACCAAGCTCATTGAGGTTTCTCGGGAGTTCAAGATGCCGCTCTGTTTAACGTTCATTGATTTAAAGAAGGCCTTTGATCCTGTTGAGATGGAAGCAGTCATTGAAGCCCTAGCCAATCAGGGCATTCAAGCCCAATACATCAGGATCCTTCGTGAGCTGTATTGCGGATTCACTACCAGGATCTCAGCATTCTACAAAGAAGAATGATCATAGATGTCAAGAGAGGGGTTCAGCAGGGTGATACCATTTCACCGAAACTCTTCAGTGCCACCCTCGAGAACATCATGGGACGACTATAATGGGAAGGAATGGGAGTGAAGATAGATGGTCGGCAAGTACACCACATCCGCTTTGCTGATGACATTGTTTTAATAACACCAAACATCAGCCAAGCGGCACAAATGCTGGCCGACTTTGACCGTGAGTGTGGAAAGGTAGGACTACAGCTGAATCTTACAAAGAAAATGTTTATGAGAAACAGCCTCGTTCCTGACGCCCCATTCGCTCTCAACGGAACAACCATCTCCGAATGCAACAGCTATGTGTACCTAGGTCGAGAGGTCAACATGACAAATGACCTGGCACCCGAGCTTCGCAGGAGGAAGAGAGCTGCTTGGAACGCCTTCAAGAACGTCCAAGAAATAGCTAAGAGGACGAAGAACCTCCGGCTCCGGGCACATCTCTTTGATTCCACTGTTCTTCCTGCATTAACATATGCCTCAGAGATCTGGGCCCTACGCAAACAAGATGAGAACGCTATTCAGGTCTCCCAAAGAAGAATAGAAAGAGCTATGCTTGGAATATCACGTTTCACTCAAATGAGAGAAAGAATCCGGAGTTCTGACATCCGTCAACGATCAAGAATCGAAAATCAGATGGGCTGGTCACGTAATGAGATTTAAAGACGACCGCTGGACTAGAGCTGTTACTGACTGGATTCCAGGGGATGTCAAAAGACTGCGTGGCCGCCCACCTACCAGATGGTCAGACTTCTTCGTCAAGATCACGAAAGATCGGTTTGAGGCTCTTCATGTTCCCAGAGCAAACAGATGCCATTGGGCTACACTAGCACGCGACAGGGACAAATGGAGAGGTTACTGGTGCCCGCTTGAGCAAATCAACGACTAACGGGAAGTTAAGTGATTAAGTGATGCCCAGGAATAGATATATTTCAGGATCAATCAACTCCTTAATGTTAGGAGCATAGCATTAAAGTCTTTCTGTGTTTAAGCAAAGAACATTGCTCTATAGTTAAAATATGAAAAGGAAAAATAGAAAAGCAAGTAATTCAGTACAAATACAAAAGCCAGAATTACCAGAAAGTTTGGCTTAGAAGTAACCAAGACTGACTTGGGGAACAGTGACTATTAGGTGTAAAACACATAGGAAAGGTTAAAGATAAACTCAGGAGATTAGGGATGCTCACAAGAGCACTGTAAGCTTTTCTGGCAGGAGGAAAAGGGACAATCCACTGATGAAGCCTGAAAAACTTAGGGTTGATATCCAACAAAACCCCACCAAATTTGGTGTGCTACTCTTGAAATATTAGTGGTGTGAGGTATGACTTATTGTGAAGCCACCTTCATGGCTGAGTGGTCCAGGAGAAAGTTCACTGTGGTTGAAGCTCGGCCCGAGCATGTGGAAAGCGGCCGTGAGCATGGGAGAGGTTGAGTTCTGGAGGTTTTCAGCTATGAGGTCTGGGTCCCTTGTAGTGGAGAGGGGCCTCACTGCCCCCCTCTGGGATACCGCAAATGAGACAATCTGGTGCTGGGTCCTGCATTATGGCTATGGCAGTGTCATTTTATGATAGCTTCCAAGAGAGGACAATGAGTCTCTTGATCATGGCCATCTTTCCTTCCTTCCTTCCTTCCTTCCTTCCTTCCTTCCTTCCTTCCTTCCTTCCTTCCTTCCTCCCTCCCTCCCTCCCTCCCTCCTCCCTCCCTCCCTCCCTCTCTCCCTCCTTCCTTTCTTTTCTTTTTTAATGTGTTTTTTCTTTGTCACACTTGACAATGCTCAGGGTATATTCCCTTCTCATTATTTCTGTGCATAGAATAATTATTTACAATGATGAGTTTGTAAACATTTATGACTCATGCATTCTTTTTCCTGTGCCCAGGGTGTTATAGTATAGTGTATTATTTGCATTTATTTTTCCTCTTTGGTTGTACTTTTTCTATACCTGATTTGTTATATTTAGAATTATGTCAGTAGTTCATTGGAGCAAGTTTCATACTAGTTATATTATTAGCACAGTCAGTCTGAGAGAGTTTACCAAATGAATTATATTTCCTATAACCATTAACAAAATAATTAAATTGAAAACATTTCAATACAATAATAGAAAAATGAATGTACTCCATTCTCCCTTAAGCCTTTTATCAGGTCTTCTCTCTTTCTAAACTGATTTTCATGTCCTACACACCCGGCTTCTTCTCCCCCCTCCATTTTATTTTGGCAGCATGACTTAAAATAATGTTAATAATAGTGTTTCACGCATACAGTTTTCCAACCCTGCACCGTCCACCAGCGTTAGTGTCCCTTCACCAATGTTCCTGTTCCCCTTCCCTCCTGAGTTTGGCAGACTCAGTTTTTGATGTTTTTAATTCCTTTACTATGTTTTTTTTTATACATATGTGAGGGAGATTGTTGTGCATTTGTCCCTCTGATGGACTTCACTCAACATGACAACTCTATTTCATCCATGTAGAGGTACATATATCCTCTATATATGAATGTATATATTTCTTTATCCACCTCATCTGGTCTTGGATACTTGGGTTGCTTTCAAATCTTGACTACTGTGAATAGAGCTTCAATAACACAGGAGTGCAAATGATTTTTTCAAATACTGTTTTGCTTTTCTTTAGATAGAGTCTAAGAAATGAAATTTCTGGGCCATATAAAAATTTAATTACTAATTTTTTTCTTGAGATATCTCCACACCGTTTTTCATAGAGGCTGAAATAGAGCACATTTCCACCAAAGTGAATGAGGGTTAGTTTTGCCCCACATCCCTGCCAGTACTGATTCTTTCCATTTTTGTAGTGAGTGTTTGGGCCATACTTTGTTGTTCTAAGGACTTACTACTTGCTGTGTGCTTAGGAATTGCTACTGCTAGTACTCAGTACTATGTGGGGTGCCAGAGATCTAACCCAGGTCAATCACATGTAAGGCACTTGCCTTACCCACTGAACTATCTCTCTGGGTACTCTATCTCTGTTTCTATATTTTTTGGTGTGTGACAACCTCACTAGTGGGGATGATAGGTAAGGTAAAGGTAAAGGCCCTCCCGTTGATCGTCGATTTGCTCGAGCGGGCCCAGTAACGTCTCCATTGGAGACTTTGTTGTTACTGTGTCTGGCATATCGAATACTCTCGGTAGCTTGCCAGGCTCTCCGAGAGGGGCGGAGGAATCGAACTCGGGTCGGCCATGTTGGCCGCTTGTAAGGCGAACGCCCTACCCGCTGTGCTATCGCTCCAGCCCTATGGGGATGATATATCATTGTTTTGAGCTTTATTTATCTCATTGTTTTTCTCTGATGATTAAAGATAAAGACCATTGTATCATATACCTCATTCTCTAACTTCTTTCTGCACCCTGTTTTTAGAGAAACAAGTGCTCGTGGTAATATATGAGGTTGGCTTTTTACGGTTTGTGTCATAGATTAAAGATCAGCATCTGAACAGTTAGTCATGAGAAATGAATGTACGAAAGGTAGTACACCTACAGTATGAAACATGATGCATCAGAAGAACCTATGGGTGTTCAAAAAGAGCAATAGAGATTTACTGCTATGTGTTTTACACCTAATAGTCACTGTTCCCCAATTCACTCTTGGTTACTTCTAAGCCAAACTTTCTGGTTATTCTGGGTTACAGAAATGTATGCATAAAATGTATATTTAGTGTTTAATTGAAAACTATAGAAAGTTCTATATAGTTTCTGTTGTTCAATTTATAGTAAAATAGCAGAAGCAGAAACTCTAAATTGATTTAGAAAAAAAGAGAAGAAAGGATCAATGTTAGGAAATGAAGTCAGAAGGGATTTTTGTCTAAACCTGGGTGGTAACTCAAAGGCTGAGGAACCTGCTGTGCCTATGGGAGTCCCGAACTGATCCCTGGTTCCACATGGTCTTACAAGCATAGCCATAGGAGAAACTGAGCACCATACCGTGAGTAGTGTGGGTATGAACCTTTAACCAAAACCCCACAAAAACTAAAGCAAAACACAAAACCCTAAAAAATCTGAAAACAAAAGAGATTTTTAAATAAAGTTAGGTTCAAAAGATATAATAAAACATCCAATGTGTTATTATATTAGCACTGCCCTATAGCACTGTCCTCCTGTTGTTCATCGATTTGCTCGAGCGGGTCCAGTAACGTCTCCATTTTGAGACTTGCTGATACTGTGAAATTCTTATATTCATCAATCTCTTTTAGTGCTAAAATAGTCCAAGTCACAATAGTTATCATAAAGCCTTTTTTCTATATCTTATTTTGTGCTTCAAAGAAGGAGGAAATTATTACTTTCTTACTAAGATTTTGTCTGACCATCCAAGTATAAGTCTTTCCCCTCCTTTGAGAATATATAACTTTTATTTTATACTCTTCTTTGGGGGCTAATTACTTGACTCTGTGTTATAATTACCTATCCTTTTCATATCCAGCGTTATATCCCCTTTTTATTATTCTTAAAACCTAGGAAAACTCCAAAAATGTTTGTGAACTTGTCTTGTACCTTGGTAGTGAAATCAAACAGCACGAAGTGAGATTTTCTAAATTATTTTTCTATGTAAATCTCTATAAAATATCATTTTATTTATCTATTTATTTATTTTGGTTTTGGGGTCACACTCGGCAGTGCACAGGGATCACTCCTGGCTCTGCACTCAGGAATTACTCCTGGCTGAGCTCAAGGGACCATAGCAGATGCTGGGAATCAAGCCCAGGTTGGCAGCGTGCAAGGCAAACGCCCTACCCCCTTTGCTATCACTGCAGCCCTTAAATAACATTTTAAAGGTAGAACCAGATTCATTTTTAATCTTACTTTTTGAAAAATCAGGAATTTTGTTGCCCAACCAAATGCATTTCTTTCTTTAGGAACAAGAGGTTGTGGTTTTTGAATTTGAAATTGTTTTTATTGATGCTCTCATCCCACTAGGGGGCATTCTAAGCTATAAAAGAAACACATGAGCTTTTCAGAGAGGAGACCAGAAAAAAAAAGTGGCTCAATCAAATTAAAGACAGCGGAAATGGGACAGGAAACCAGTGTATCAGGTTTTCAAATCTGCCATTACAATGTAAACTGCAGAACACTGGAGCCATACCTCTATAGGTCCATAATGAGGCTGAATCTCTGAGCAGAGGTGCAGGAGTAGGAATATTACTTGGTGTTGAGTATAAGTCAATGGAGAAAAAGCAAGAGCAGGTAGGAGAGGCTGATTAAAAATAGAAAGAGCGGGAAAGAACAATATTTAGCTTTTCAGGCACTGTGTGAGTGGTGTGAGTGAAGATTGCAGAGCAGATTGTCAGAATCTCAGTTTATTCTGAAAATAAGGTTTATAAAGTCATTGGGAAAATTTTCCTGCCAGATGGCAGTTCTTATGCCCTGAGTTTCTACCAATCTCCTGATTTCAAGAAAATGTACTAACCTCTTTAACTCATAATGAAATATACAAGAGTTTCCCTACATAAGAATTTTTTAAACTGAATTTTAAATTAGATGCCCGAATAAGTTATTTAATAAATGGGGTTCCTCTGTTTCTTTTGAGGTTCCCGTTATGGTAATGGAAACCATCTTCTCCTCTCCCAGCCTCCCCCAACCATCCAGTCAGATATCATCTTCTCTTCCTAAAGGTGAGTTTCAAGGAAAACATCATGGTAACTTCATATACTGTAAAGAGTTCTCTTACCCCCTGCTCAGTTTGCACCCACAGTTCATAACTAATCACTGGCAGGTCTCTGGATTCAGGGGGTGGAGTTTCCTGTCAGGTGAATGACAGCTCAGATAGGGCTTATTGTCAGTGTTTCAGGGAACCCGGCATGGTTCTAAGAACGTTTGCCTGGCCCTGCGTATTGAAACTTTTTAGAGCAGCGTGCAAGTCAACCCAGCACCTGGACAAGCGACTATGACACGCTGGCGAACTCTGCTGGGACTCCTGTGGATCCAGGTTTGCTGTGAGTTGGGGCGTCCCAGATGGAGCTGGAGGAGTGTTCACTGCCAAGAGTGAAGAAGAGGAGAGGGGGGACACGCAGGGAGCTTTATGGGACACGCAGGGTCCCATATCCTCATGGGCATTTCTGGGATATTTTCGAGGTTCAGAAGCTGCATCAAGGTCACCCCAGTGACTTCATATGCATTTTTCTCTTTCTAAACAGCGGTGAGAGGGATGAAGGTGGAGCAGACTCCTCCCTCCCTGATTCTCCAGGAGGGAACCAGCTCTACTCTGAGATGTAACTTTTCTACAGCAGTGAATAATGTGCAGTGGTTCCGACAGAATCCCAGGGGAGGCCTCATCAGACTCCTTTACATCGCTTCAGAGGCGAAGGAGAGTGGAAGGTTAAGAGCCACAATGAATTTTCAGGAGCGGTTCAGCACCCTGAACATCGCGGCCTCCCAGCTGCAGGACTCAGCCACCTACTTCTGTGCAGTGGAGCACAGTGCTCCCAGGTGAGCTGCAGCCTGAGCCCAAACTGCAACTGAGCCGGCAGCCTCACCCTTCACGGGGCAGAATCCTCACAGTAGCTTCTGCACAGGAAGTTGGGGTAACTTGGGACTCTTCAGGGCCTTAACTAGGTGACAGTAAACTTTATTGATAAATTATTACACATTGAAAGTACATATAACCACGAGTTGTCTCCCCAAAGCAGCTCTCCTGCACGAACATGGCCCCACAGGCACACGGACCTAATTTGGAACCCAGCAGCTATTGGCAAAAATGTGAATGGACTATGCATTAAGCTACAGCACCGGTGCCCCCTCTCCCGGAGGTAAAGGGTGTCTGTCTCTTCTGCCTTCCCCCACCCCCACCCCTACGGCAAGGTGGCCACTGCCTCTGAGCTTATTGGACAGCCAGGTATGAGCTGGCGGTGATGGGGCAACTGTGGTTTCATGACATGGGGGGCGGAATCTGCACATTCTTCTTGCCCTGCCAAGACCACAAGCTGCCCCCCACAAGCGAGTGGCTCTCTGGCGCGGCCATGGACCCAGAGGCACACGAACCAATCTCGGAACTATGCAACTTTTGGCAGAAATCCCTCCAGACTTAATTAGTAAAATATCAGAAATCTAAAATCTAAAATCTAACATCATAACCAGCATAACCAGCAATAGAAAACAAATTATAAGCAATAGAAAACAAATTATTTCACGACGCCTCTTCAGCAGGTCTGATTGTTAGGGGGAAATTCCAAATAATAATGGGTGCATCTTTTGTCGAAATAATGAATGTAGTCAAAGTAGAGAGAGAGTTAAGTGGAAATCATCTGCCTCACAGGCATCGTGAGGGGTGGGGTGGGGGGTATAATAGGATTATTGGTGGTGGAAAATGTGCACTGGTGAAGAGATGGATGTTTGATCATTGCATGACCGAGCCTTAAACCTGAAAGCTTTGTAACTTTTCTCACGGTGATTCAATAAATAAATTTTTAAAAATAAATAAATAAAAGTATCTATAGGTGTGTGTGTGTGTTTCACAATAAAGTGTATTGAGGTGTTATTAGGATTCTCAATAAGTCTAATTACTGGAAGCAGAAATTAAAAGTAAAGATACTAGCTTCAATGAGAAGATACACCATTTTCATGAGAAGTTATGAATATTTGAAGAGGAGGTCTCTGATGGAAGTTGCAGTGTTGGAATATTGCACGTATGAAACTATATCATTAACAATATTGCAAAACTCCATGCCTAACATCAAAGAAGAATGAAGAATATCCAAGATCAAAACAAAAAAGAAATGTTTCAATGAACCATTTATTAATACAAAAGGCAATTGAAAATTATTTTCCCTTGTAACTAAAACCAGTGTGGGGGTTGGAGCAATAGCACAGTGGATAGGGCATTTGCCTTGCATGAGGCCAACCCAGGTTCGATTCCCAGCATCCCATATGGTCCCCTGAGCACGCCAGGGTTAATTCCTGAGTGTAGAGCCAGGAGTAACCCTTGTGCATCTCCAGGTGTGACCCAAAAAGACAAAAAAAAAAAAACCACAGTATGCATCAACAAGCATTCCGAATTATATAGAAGCAAAGTGTCACATTTAGTTCTTTAAACACAAGTCCCAGCAAATGTTATGAAAACATTAGAATGTTAGTGCATATACATGCATTTAAAATTCAGTGCAGATTCATATGAACCGGTTAAATAGCTGAAACATAGAAACATTGTCTTACTAGAGACATCATCTCTCACTAGGTTAACCAAAATTTATAAGTCTTATTTATCAGTTTTATGCTAATTCAGCAGCATGTAGAATTATCTAAAGAACTTTTATCAGTTAAAACATAAATTTGAATTTAAAAATGAAAAAATACAGAATTGGGCAGGAGAGATATACAAGAGATAAGGCTCTTGCCCTGCATTGACTAGCTGTGATTTGAATCCTGATACACATATTGTCCCTTGAGGACTGTTAGGAGTGCTCCTGCGTCACAGAACTACCAATAAGCCCTGAGCACTGCCAGGTATGACCCACAAACCAAAAAACATAAAGTAAAATAACAACACAGAAACAAACCTTCAAAATTGATTTGGATCTTGTGCTTATGTATAGTATCTGACATTTTTATTATATTAAATAAAGTTATAAAAGTATAAATTTCAGTAAGCTATTTTATTTGAGAAACAAAAGTTAAATAGCATCCAGGAATATCAGTAACAAACATTAGCTATTATTTCACATAAATTTATGATGTTTCAAATTTTTATTATATAATTAAAGTGTTTATTGTTGAGCCTCACGCATGAAGGAACAGGCCAAAGAACCCAGGTGCACGGGACCCGGGGTTGAGATCTCCAAACTTGCTCACATTGGGACTGGGCCTCCTCCATCCAGATCCCCCATCTTCCAGTAGCTATGCGTTACACCCACCAACTGCCCCTGGTGTGACCTCTTGTCTCGTTCTCACTCTTGGAGAACCCGACGGGCTACTGAGTGTATCCTGCCCACACAGTAGAGCCTGACAAGCTCCCCATGGCATATTCGATATGACAAAACCCAGTAACAATGATGGGTCTCATTCACCTGACCCAGAAGGAGCCTCCAACGTGGCACCTGCTAAAATCTCAGGGCTAGGACGAATGGAGACGTTACTGGTACCTACTTGAGGAAATCGATGAACAACAGGATGACAGTGATACAGTGATAGTGATTGTTGAATACGTATCACCAAGTGTTATGTTTATGAAGATATAAAGAAAATATTTTTTAAAGAGCTTTATGTTTTATTATTGAATGACACGGGGCTGGAGCGATAGCACAGCAGTAGGGCATTTGCCTTGCACGCAGCCAACATGGCCGACCCGAGTTCGATTCCTCCGCCCCGCTCGGAGAGCCCGGCAAGCTACCGAGAGTATCTCGTCCACACGGCAGAGCCTGGCAAGCTCCCCGTGACGTATTGGATATGCCAAACACAGTAACAACAAAGTCTCCAATGGAGACGTTACTGGGCCGTTCGAGCAAATCGACGAACAACGGGAGGGCCTTTACCTTTACCTTTACCTTATTGAATGACACATTTTTTTCTGGGTTTTGAATCATGGACACAAATTTTCGATTTCATTGATTCTCACAAATGTTTATAGTCATCCCTGCCTGGGAATTTTGAATGTGTAAACTTACTTAGAAGGAGAGAGTTAAAATCTAGGACAATCTAGTTGTTTAAGAAAAGATTTATTTTTTTGCTTTGTATTTGAGTGCAGTCATTCATTAACTCCAGTTTCTACAATTTTGTCATTTTATTGTTTTAGTAAACTTTAATTGAAATTACACCCACCAATTGCCCCTCGTGCCATGCTAACCCATCAACGGCCAAGACCCAGGAACTACAAAACCCAGCTACAGGAAGAGAACAGTGCAGAGTCTCCTGCCCCTGTGGCTGGCTGTCCTCACCAAAGCCCCTTGGAGGGGGCGGGTTGAGTTTCCCTCCCCGCCCCAAGTAGAGCCCCAGTAGCTGAAGACCTCTCGAACCAGCTACAGCCATGTTTAAGAGCACTCTCCACACGTTCGGACAAGCCTCACGCAAGAAGGAAATGGCAGAGGAACCCAGGCAAGTGGATCTGGGGCTGAGATCTCCACGCCTGCTCAGATCGGGACTGGGCCTCCTCCACCCAGATCCCCATCTTCCAGTAGGTAGGCGTTACACCCACCAACTGCCCCCGGTGCCGTGCTATCCCATCAATGGCCAAGACACAGACACTATAAAACCCAGCATCCAGAAGTGCATGGCCGCATTTGAGGCCACACAACCTCTCATTATCTAGTTCTTACTCTTGGAGAGCCTGGCAGGCTACCGAGAGTTTCCTGCCTGCACAGAAAAGTCTGACAAACTCCCATGGCATACTCGATATGCCAAAACTCAGTAACAATGATGAGCTGACTCTGAAAGAGCCTCAATGTGGCACTTTCTAAAATCTCAGGGCTAGGATGAAGGAGATGTTACTTGTGCCTGCTCTAGGAAATTGATGAACAATAGGATGAAAGTGATGCAGTGAATTGAAATAACATTGTATTGCAGTATTATATAAATTTATGTAAACATCATTATAAGCCAGCATATCACTTGATCACTTGACATCCCGTTACTCATCGATTTGCTCGAGCGGGCACCAGTAATATCTCCATTTGTCCCTGTCACATGCGAGTGTAGCCCAATGGTGTCTTCTCATTATAGGAACAAGAACAGCCTCAAACCGATCATTCAGGGTCTTGATGAAGAAATCTGACCATCTCATAGGTTGGCCATGCGATCTTTTGACATCCCATGAAATCCAGTCAGTAATCGCTCTAGTCCAGTGGTCATCTCCAAATCTCATTACGTGTCCAGTCCATCTGTTTTTTGATGCCTTGGCAAACAGGAAAGCGTCCCTGATTCTTGATTGTAGACAGAGGTCAAAACTATGGATTCTTTCTGTCATTGGCGTGAAGCGTGATATTCCAAGCATAGCTATTTTGATTCCTCTTTGGGAGACCTGAATAGCTTTCTCATCCTGTTTTCGTAGGGCCCAGATCTCTGAGGGGTATGTTAATGCAGGAAGAACAGTGGAATCAAAGAGATGTGCCCAGAGCTGGAGTTTCTTTGTCCTCTTAGCTATTTCTTCGACACTATTGAAGGCGTTCCAAGCCGCTCTCTTCCTCCTGCGCAACTCAGGTGCCAGGTCATTCGTCATGTTGACTTCTTGACCTAGATACACACAACTGTTGCATTCGAAGATATTTATCCTGTTGAGAGTGACTGGAACGTCAGGAAGGAGTCTGTTTCTCATAAACATTGTCTTCGTGAGATTCAGCTGTAGTGCAACCTTTCCACGCTCACAGTTGAAGTCGGCCAGCATTTGTGTCGCTTGGCTGATGTTTGGTGTTATAGAACGATGTCATCAGTGAAGCGGAGGTGGTGTAGTTGCCAACCGTCTATCTTCACTCCCATTCCTTCCCATTCCAGTAGTCACATGATGTTCTCAAGGGTGGCACTGAAGAGTTTCGGTGAAATGGTATCACCCTGCCGAACCCCTCTCTTGATGTCATTGATTATCTACCTGTAGAATGGTGACATCCTGGTAGTGAATCCACAATATAGTTCTTGGAGGATCCTGATGTATTAAGTTTGAACGCCCTGTTTGGCTAGGGCTTCGATGACTGCTTCAGTCTCAGCAGAATCAAAGGCCTCCTTTAAATCAATGAACGTTAGACAGAGCAGCATCTTGAACTCCCGAGAAACCTCAATAGGCTTGGTTATCATGTGGATATGTTTGATTGTGCTGAATCCCTTTTGGAAACCGGCATATGATACTGATAAAAAGAATAAGTACATCGTTTCTGTCTTAAAATGTGAATTTTTGCATTACAAATCCCCCAACTTTATTTGAGATAATATGATTTGTAACAATTCCCACGCTATTATTTATACTTGGAATGCTGCCTTCCACTCCCTCCACCAGAGTTGGTAATGGAAAACCATCCACCATTGTCCCATTGTCTTTCCCCTTTTTGAACTTTTTCTAAGATAAGAAATATTTAAATTACCAAGGTGAAAAGGAAAATTTCACAATAGGATGGAGGACAAGATTGTTAATTCAGAACCCTATAGGCAGTTTCAAAGAAAACAAAATATTTTATTTATTTATTTATTTATTTATTTTTTTATTGAATCACCATGAGAACAGTTACAAAGCTTTCAGGTTTAAGTCTTGGTCATACAATGATCAAACACCCATCCTTCACCAGTGCACATTTTCCACCACCAAGAACCCCAATATACCCACCTCCCACCCCTCCCCCTGACAGTGTGGCAACTGTTTTCTACTTTACTCTCTCTCTACTTTGATATATTCAATCTTTTGACAGAAGACCTACCATTATTATTTGGAATTTCTCCCCAATATTCAGATCTGCTGAGAAGACATCATTAGATAATTTGTTTTCTATTTCTAATAATGACGAGCATCTGATGTCACGCGGCCCAATAGCGACTGCGCAATTTTGGATTTTTGATATTTTAGTAATTAAGCCACTAGGTTCTGGGATTGGTTTGTGTGCCTCTTGGATCATGGCCATTCAGGAGCCGGAGGAGCCGTTTGTGGGTGGCAACTCGGGGTCTTGTCAGTTCCAGCCCCCATCCTGTGAGATCCCACGTGTCTCATCACTGCAGGCTCATACCTCTCAGTCCAATAGGCTCTGAAAGATAGAGGTCACCATGCCATCGAGGGGAAGAAAGAAGGGACAATGCACTTCCCCACACCCCCTCCCCGGAGGCGGCACAGGGCCTTAGCTTATTTCACAGTCCAGAAGCATGAGTCACAGTGATAGAGTTACAAAGCTTTCATGTTTGATATTCAGCTATCCAACAATCAATCACCCATCCCTCCACCAGTGCAAACTTTCCACCAACAATATCCCCATTATCTCCTCCATTTCCATCTCAGTTCTTACCCTGCCTCTACAGCAGACAATTGTTCCGATACTCTCACTATAGTTTTGGGCATTATATTTTGCTTGGATATTCCCACCACCATTCAAGCCTGCCTTCTTGAGATAGATGCTAGATCATCTATTTTCCATTGCTCACTTTGCATATCAGGAAAGGTCGCATGGCCGCATTAGATCGGAGGAATACTCCTGGTGCCCACATACTGGAGCCATGCTTGTAGAAGCTTATGGTCGCCGGGATTCCATCTGGAGAAGGCTGGGAGACTGCACCTGCTCCATCTGGGGCACCCCAGTGATATGGGCTCAGTTTGGGGCCCAGAGGATTCTCCGATGTCGTGGTGCCCACTGGGTTTCTTCACTGCTGAGAGAAAACTAAAAATATTTGACATCAGATCAAAATTTCAAAAATGGTGTTCTTAGTAAAAACCTGGAAGAGTGACTTTTCTAACTGCATGGGAACAGACAGTTTATAATCACTTTTATTTCTGCTTCATCTTTGTCCAAGCGTTTCACCACTTCTATAATTTAATATTGTGCACTAGATTGTTGTACATATACACAGAATTTTTTGGGGGTGGGGTCACACCCAGCGTTGCTCAGAATTAACTCCTGGCTCATGCACTCAGGAATTACTCCTGGTGGTGATCGGGGGACCATATATAAGATGCTGGGAATTGAACCCAGGTCGGCCACGTGCAAGACAAACATCCTACCCACTGTGCTATCGCTCCAGCCCCCAACACAGAAAATTTTAGAGCATATCATCCCTTAATTTCATTGCATATAATTTTTCTTAGCAGCAGATTTGCTTTTTTTTAATTGGTAAAGCTCAACAATATATTTTCACAATATTAAAAAACTTCCCTTGAATATATTCAACTTAACTTTTGGCATAAGTACTAACAAAAATGAAAAGCAATTCATGAAACCAGCATGACAGCTGAAATATCATATAGAAAGAAATGAACATCACGGGATAGATGTTGGAACTTGGTATGACTGAAACTCAGTCATGAACAACTTAGTAGCTGTGTACGTCAGAGTGAATCAAGTAGCACTGTAGAACCGTAGCACTGTCCTCCCATTGTTCATTGATTTGCTTGGGCGGGCCCAGTAATGTCTTCATTGCGAAACCTGTTGTTACTGTGTTTGGCATATCAAATTCGTCAAGGATAGCTTGCCAGGCTTTGCCATGCGGGCGAGATACACAGTATACATATTTGTGCATGTAGAAAATATTTCTTCTAGTTCACGTGAGACAGAAATATTTATCATAGAATATTGATTTCTCCGCCCCTCTCGGAGAGCCCGGCAAGCTACCGAGAGTATTCGATATGCCAAACACAGTAACAACAAAGTCTCCAATGGAGATGTTACTGGGCCCGCTCGAGCAAATCGACGATCAACGGGAGGGCCTTTACTTTTACCTTTATTGATTTCATCCAGGTGGTGAAATAGGTTATGTCTGCGTCCAGGTTCTATCACCATAAAACCAAATGGGAGTCATCATTTGATATAAACTGCTACTTTATCAAATATCAGAATTTAGAAGGTGAAGGTGAATACAGAGATCAGTAAGGAAGGCAATAGTTTGTTACAATTTTTCAGTCTTGATGGGACTAAAAACTAAGGGGCAACTCCCGGTATAATGCTCTGGGTTCTGTTCCAAAGGTATTTGGAGATTCATGCAGTGTGGGAGATTGAACTCAGGTCTCCTGCATGCAAAACATTAGTCCTTTGAGTAATCTTTTTGTCAGGAAGGACATTATTTTATAGGAGGCTTTCAATATTCCTCCGAGTTGGCTTAAATGCAGCAAATGTCTTCAGTGTTTTCTGACAATGTTTTGTATTTCCTTCTACTTTTTTGGTTTGTTTGCTTTGGGGCCACACCTGGCTATGCTCAGGGATTGCTCCTGACTCTGTAGTCCTAGAAGTGCTCAGGGGACCATATGTGATGTCGACCATGTGCCAGGCAAGTGCCTTAAACCCTGTACTACCTCCTTGGCCCCATCTGGGAATGTTTTATCCCTTCCTCAAATCTAAATGACTTAGTCCTAGGATAAAGATCTCTAGGCTGAAGGATTTTTTTTCTCTCTAGTACTTTGAATATATCATTCAATTCCTTGCCTGTAGAGTTTTAGGTGAGATATCTGTTGTGAATTTTCTTTTGTTTCTCTGTGACTCAATGTTTTGTTTCTCTCTCGCCATTTTAACTAATCTCTTTCTTTGGTTTTTGCCTCTTAATGAGCAATGTGTCTTGGTGGTGAATTTATTTTGCTTGGTACTCTCTAGGCATCCTGAGTCTGTGCTCAGATATCCCTTCTCAGAATACAGAAGTTCTCAGCTTGATTGGAAAATTATTTCTCTAAATATTCTACTAAATACTTCATATTTTCTTCACTTTTTTAAACATTAAAACATTAAACATTTCGATTGCCTTTTATTTGGGGGGATTTTCTTCTGTTTTGCCTCTTTGCACATGAATTTGGTTATCAGTATTGAGGTTTTCATCTTAAGAAAAATTTGATATGTTATAATTATAAAAGGGCTGGAGCGATAGCACAGCGGTAGAGTGCCTTGCTCGCAGACAGCCCGGCTGAGCTGGGTTTGATTCCCCCGCCCCTCTTGGAGAGCCCGGCAAGCTACCAAGAGTATCTCAACTGCACGGCAAAGCCTGGCAAGCTATCTGCGATGTATTCAATATGCCAAACACAGCAACAAGTCTCAAGAAAATGGAGACATTACTGGGCCCGCTCGACCAAATCGATGAACAACGGGAGGACAGTGACAGTGATATAGTTATAAAAACTACTTGGCTGGAGAAATAGTACAGCAGGTAAGGTACCACATATGATCTTTTGAGCACCACTAGGAGTGATCTTTGGGCTGCTGGGGCTAACTCCACTGGGGCAGGGAGGGGAACTCACCTGCTCTGCTCTGGGTGGCCCCAGATGAAACAGTCTGGGTGGGTATAAGGCATCTCTAAGGCATATCTCTCAAAGCATTTTCAGATGATAGCATTCAATGCTGGGTACAGTGACAAAAAAGGCAAAATATTGACCTAAAGTATATGCCTCTAACGAGAGAGAAATCTGTCCAATGAAGGGTTTCTCTATAGAATAATATTGAGGATGGATGATAAATTTAACAAAGGTCATTAAAATAAAGAAGTTTTATATAAACACATTTTTACACAAAAATTGACATTTTGATTTGTCATTCTTTATTAATAGTTTTCCTTAAGTATTGACGTTGTAAAATTGTGAATAAAGAATTTTATTTATTTCCCTTATTTCTAGAAAAGCAGAAAGTACAAATCACAGGAAAGGAGTTCTTACTTATGGAAATGCAACAGTCTTGGTGCCCCAGAGATCATATCTCAAGGTCAATTCTTTAGAATCATTTATTTATTTATACACATACCTTGGAATAGATTTAATCATACCAAATTCCTCATGGCAAATCATCCAAATCTATTGGTCAAGCTATTTTCTATAGTTGAAATATAAAAAGAACGGAGCTATCCCTTTGCTTCCTTATCATTGAGATTTGATCTTTTCCTTTTATCACAGTAGTCTTTATTGAATAAAGAGTCCACATTTTTTATTATTGGATCTAGGTTCTAGAAAAGAGCAATGCTATGTATTGGGCAAGACCTCTTTTCTTCTAAAAAAGAGGATTGGAGATAAAAGACCTTTGAAATATTGAGTGTTTTTTTTAACACCATACTCATGTTCTGTTATATTTCCATTTAGAAAAATACATTCTTCATAAAACACGAGGCTAAAAGGCTAATTTGACCAAAAGGAAGGAATATATTTTTTTAGTTTAAGTGAATGAGCGATAGCACAGTGGGTAAGGCGTTCGCCTTACAAGCGGCCAACATGGCCGACCCGAGTTCGATTCCTCCGCCCCTCTCGGAGAGCCCAGCAAGCTACCAAGAGTATTCGATATGCCAGACACAGTAACAACAAAGTCTCCAATGGAGACGTTACTGGGCCCGCTCGAGCAAATCAATGATCAACGGGAGGGCCTTTACCTTTACCTTTAAGTGAATGAACATGACGTTTTTTTGAGTTATCGTTTATTTGTAAACCATATCTGCCGTTAAACACCAAGGGTATTTACCTATTTCCTACTTACTCACTATGACCTAGTAGTGCGCAGATATTTAACTCCTGGTCTCTCCATTTAGATTTTGAACCCAGTCCTAATTTATGCAACCTTTGCTTTCTTTTTGTGTCTGAGTCCCTCAAAGGCGCTACAAAACACACGGGAGCTGCAAGTTCAGTAGTTGTAGATGTTACCACAAGATGGCAGTGCACCCTGCTGCTGCAGGACAATGGCTTAAAAAAACAGGCTGTGGCAGAAGCACTGTCTCATTGGTTGAATAGCTCAAGCTAGAAAACACTGGCTGTTAGGAAAAGGACTAACTTGACACTGGAAGCAATTGGTGTGCTGGGCATTGCAGACCCCGTTTGGTCTCTAAAGGGAGCGACAATGAAGCCATCTATTGGAGCTGGATTCGTGTTCTTGTGGCTGCAGATGGGCTGTGAGTTGAGAGATTGGGAGAATGAGTGAGAAGATAAACTTTAGCAGCCAAAGAAGACTTGATCGAGGTTTTCTCCAGTCCTATAATTCTGGTATATAGCGACCTATTTTCCTAGTGTCACGTTTTCTTTCTCTTTAGGTGTCAGTAGAGGAGAGCGGGTGGAGCAGAGTCCTTCCACCCTGAGTGTCCAGCAGGGAAGCAAGGCTGTTGTCAACTGTAACTATTCGGACAGTACTTCAAGCTACTTTCCCTGGTATAAGAAAGAACCTGGGAAAAGTCTCCAGCTGATAATATACATTCGTTCAACAAAGGCACAAGAACAAGACAAAAGATACACGGTTTTACTGAACAAGAATGAGAAACATCTTGCCCTGCACATCGCAGACACGCAGCCCGAAGACTCAGCTGTGTACTTCTGTGCAGCAAGCACACATTGCTTCCCAGGCACCTGCAACCTGTGCTGAAACCCAAGTTTTGGGGGCAGCCCCCTTTTCTTTGGTTCTGTTAGGTTTGTCTGCAATGGAAGCTAATGTATGAGATAGTAAATTATAAAAGAAGTCAGATTCATGCAGGTGTGAAAGAGTTAAATATGTTGTTGAGTGAATGTTGCTGAATAAATCCTTGAAGAGATTTTGTTATGTTTTATATTACAATAAAGTGCATGAAGGCAATTCAACATTTTTTTCAGTCTCTGCTAATTAACTAATCATTTGTAAAAAGGTGAAATTTATTTATGAATGAGTTTTTATCTTTTGTCTTCAAGTAATGCATGCTATTTTGTATTACATCACATGTTAAAAATAAAATATAAACATGTGAAATGCATAATAAAACCAGATAATTTATTGCTTATATTTAGTTTTGCTGTCATTACAAATCATTGTATAATTAGAATTTAATATTTTTTACATAATATTCTTTCTTGAACTAAACAATCAAAATTCTTTTATTTCTATTTCAGATTTATAATGGGTTTGTGGGCATTTGTCAACGTAAAAAGTAACTCTTTCAATTATTTGTGATAAAATTTATACATCTCAGGTGGAAATTTTACAGCTCTTCTTTCTTGTTGAGATAGTTTCACCAGCATTTTCCCATAGATCCTAGTCATGTTTAGATTTCTTGTGTGTTTGATGGAACTTACTAAGTAAAACTATGTATTGTAGAACATGACCGTCAGATTCAGCTCACAAATATGCTTTTATTTCTCCATATTTTATTATTACGGTTATATATTAACTTTAAAAATTTAGAAATGTTATTTATTTGTTTTTTGAGAATTTAGTCTTTTAATCATGGCTACAGAGAACAAAGTTTTAATATAAGCCTATTGATTTAATTTAAATTATTTTGTGAATAACAAATATCTGAAAATTGACCTTTGATTATTCAAAAAATATTGCTGGAACACAATCCATAAATCTTTATTACTTTAAGATTTATTCCAAGACTTTTTTTTTTCTTTTTTGGGTCACACCCAGCAATGCAGAGGGGTTACTCCTGGGTCTGCATTCAGGAATTACTCCTGGTGGTGCTTGGGGGACCATATGGGACGCTGGGAATCGAACCCGGGTTGGCTGCATGCAAGGTAAACGCCCTACCCACTGTGCTATTGCTCAAGCCCCAGGACATTTTATTTGTATTGTTATATTTACAATATAAAATCATTGTCATTTGTATGTGCAAAAATTTTATTCGAATTTGTTGTTCATTTTACCCAACTCGAAAAAAGAATGGAAATTATATTTTTTTATTAAGATTAATTCTTAAACCATTTTCCCAATGGACAGGAATAAGCTGCTCTTCAGATTCTTTTAATATTCCCTCATATTCTAAGTATGCATAAGTTGGCAGCTGCTATGGTGAGCTGATATATCTTGGCTGAGTCTTGGGTGCTACTTACTTGCTAGAAAATTTAAGCTTACAAGGAAACTTCAATTGAAATGAACACATCTGAATAAGAAAGTTGTTAGGACGCGGATTGTGATCTCCCTTTAACGACAAAGAGACTCCAGAGACTGCAAACAGCAAGCAAGGCTTATTGTGAGACTGGCTAGCCAGGGTCGAGCTGCCTACACAGACACACAGGTCAGATAGGTGAGGCAAGACCCCGAACTTCTTCAAAGGGGATTTTATATAGGCCTTCACTGGCCATTACAGCAAAGCCCGCGCATTTCACAGCCAATAGATTTGTAACAACATATACTTTCTTAACCAATCCATTTAAAAGTACATCACTCCTTAGCCTATAGATTCAAAGATCAGCATTTAAGTACATAGGCATTGTGGCTAGTGGGCATCTGGTACCTTGGACATTTGGTTATCACCTGGCTCCCTTTGATTAGGTGGAAGCAGATAAGGGAAAAGTTCCAAACAGAGGTAACAGATAAGGAAGGGCCAACAAATGGTTTCCGAATTTACATCCCAGCAGGGAAGAGTCAACAAATGGTTTCAGAATTTACACCCCAATAATATTGGAAGGGCTTCACAGTTTAGGCTCTACTAGGGAGGGTGCAGGAAAGGGAGTTACTAATTAGTAGAGTTTTAACTCTGGAATCTCCCTCAGGGTCCCAAGGGACTTTACAAAAGTCAGTATTACAGCCCTCAAACACAATTGTCTTTATATTTCTCTCAGAGTAACAAATAGCCCCTGTGACAGAAAACGTGATGTCTTTTAGTTAGATAGTTTCTTAGAGAATCCTAGCAGAAGGAGAGGGACCCTAGAGTCAGTTTACTGGTTTCATCTTGAGAAGATTCTGTTACCATTGCTCTGAAGTGCCTTACCACACTTGGGGAGAATTTATTGTATGCAAGGAAAAGAAAATCTCTCTAGGGTGAGAATCTAGATTGATTCAGATACAGATAATTCAAGTTTAAACTTCCCCCAGGGCTGATTTTTTTTCTACTCTCTGGATAATTTGCCATAATCTTGGTGAATAAAAGCAATAAAAGGCCTTTTCTGTCATGGGTCTGGAGGTCAGGAGTTGAAAATTGTTTTTCTTGTGCTGAATGAAATGGGGGTGTTAGCAGGGATGCCTCTTTCCAGAGGCTCCAGGACAGAACCTGCCCCTTTCCTCTGGCAGCATTTCTTAGTGGGTGGGTGTCATTCCAATCTCTGTCTCCATGATCTTGCTTTGATGCCTGTGGGATCCCTGGGTGACTTAGGTGGAGTGGGGAGGAGAGAGGGGGCAGCCTGTAGAAGGGGATCTGCTACGTTCTCTAGATCTACCTCTGCCCTGTGGGAACAGCTGGAGAAATCTAGGACTGCCAGGAATCAGCTGTGAACCTTGCTCCTTGCAGGAAAGGGAAGTCAGTCCTGGATCCTCCCCAGGCCTTTTCGGTTTTCATTTTCCCCTCAGAGAAAAGAATTTCAGCAGACTAGCAGTAAAGTATAAGGTTTTCTTGAAGTTTTGAGGAAGGGAGAGGTATGGGGTGTGGTGGGAGGAAAAGAGGGAGAGAGACAGACAGGGAGAGGCAGAAAGACAGAGACAGAGACAGGCAGAGACAGAGAGAGAGAGAGACAGAGAGAGACAACGAGATGCAGATGCATCAGAGAGAGAGAGAGAGAGAGAGAGAGAGAGAGAGAGAGAACATAGGAACCCCATTACACCCCAGTGTTACATGTGGGCACAGGCAGTACATGGGCTCAGGTAGCACATGTGAGTACTTCCTTTGTTCAAGTTGACTCTTACAGTGTTTTCCCAACCTGCCCATGTGTGTCTTTTTACCTAGGTAAGAGAAGGTTGATATAGAGTGATTGCCAAGAGGTAGAGTTGGGAGTAGTTGATGGTCTTCTTTGATATTCCTTTCCAGGCCTTTGTTCTGCTGAAGCTTCTCTCTGAAGGGATCCAGTCTTTTCTGGGTCTGTGCTGGCCCAGAGAAAGGTTTTATCAGGTCTTAGTTCCTGTGCTCACAAGGTGGCTTTTTTCAGCCCTGGGGCTATTGGATACTTTACTTCCCAAATTCATAGTCATGAGGGGACCCTTCCCTAGGTACCTGTTACCTGCTTCAATTTCATTTATCTCCCACTACCATTCAGCTAAATTTTGCACATCATTGCATTTAGAACAAATAATCCAGACATTTCCCCCCCTCCCCCCATCATCTCAGGATCATGACTTAAACAGAACTTAATTACCCTCCTTAGCACTTATATACTTGAGGGCATTTGAAGACCAGGAGATTTAGGATCTGATTTCATTTTATTTGCTATTTTACCCTTCAAGCCTGAGATTTTTCCAAGTTGGAAAAACAAAATAATGTGCTTACTGGTACCCAGTTATTAAAATAGATCTCAGTGCCTTATTATCTCAATGATTTCACTTCTCAAAAATCATGTAAAGGGGCTGGAAAGATAGCACAGAGGGTAGGGCATTTGCCTTGCACGCAGCCAACTCTGATTCGATTCCCAGCATCCCATATGGTTCTCTGAGCACCACCCAGAGTAATTCTTGAGTGCAGAGCCAGGAGTAACCCCTGTTCATTGCCGGGTGTGACCCAAAAAGAGAAAAAAATCATGTAAAAATTGATTCTATTTCTGTGCAGCTATGTGTATGAATTTCAAATTCTCATATTGTGTTTAGGTCATGTAAGCAATTATGGTACAATTATGGTATGATCACACAATTATGGTACAAAACTGTGCTTGTTCTGGGAAGTTATCGTCATATTATCATTTTCTCTCCCAGGCTTACCTCCTGGAAAGACATATTCATTTTTTTTAAATTTTTATCTTATTAAGAATGTCACATTAATGTAACCATAAATTTCTCCCTGCCTCTCCCATATAATTATGTGCAAAGGAGGATGTGGTTAATGAATGTGAGGGGAATGTGGGTTGGAGGAGCCTCTCAATGCAGGGGAAGTTTGATCTGACACACACCAACTTGCTGTACCAGGAACCCCCTGTTTCCTGTTAGGGGGCAGCAGCAGCACAGACTCAGCAGTCAGACTCACCTCACAGTGCAGAGCCCTGATACTGAAGATATTTTCGGCCTGGTGGAAGAACGGAGGCATGTTGCTCTGCGGTGCTCTGAAGGTGTTCCTGGCTTCCATGTGGCTAGGTGAGCATGGCCCCAGTGGGAATGTGCCTCTTCCATGGCCAAGGGACTGGATGCAGCAGTGTCCTGTGGGTACCCTGGGTTGCAGGGTAGCAGAGTGCAATATGGAATCTCTTTGGCCCACACCTCTTATCTTTTTTCTCCCCTCCAGGATCCAGTATTGCCCAGAATGTGAATCAAAGTTCATCTTCCATACTAGTGCAAGAGACAGAGACTGTGACCTTGGACTGCACGTATGATACCAGCTCCTCCAGCTACAGTCTCTTTTGGTACAAGCAGCCTAGCCATCGGGAAATGATTTTCCTTATTCGTCAGGACTCCTATAGTGAGGAAAATGCAAGAGAAGGTCGTTACTCTCTGGATTTCCAGAAGACAAGCAAATCCATCAAACTTGTCATCTCAGCCTCCTAGGTGGAGGACTCTGCAGTGTATTTCTGTGCACTCAGAGAGACACAGTGAGTGGTGTGCCAGAGGGAGGCGTACCAGAATAGCAGAGCTCTGCTTGATGCATCCACCTGCTGCAGGGACCAAAACACAGAATCGCAGGTTGCAGACAGGAAGTGGCTGGGCTGTGGCAGCTCAAGAGTAGAGTTAAAGAGAAACAGTGAGTTTAAGTGAGAACCTCACCAGAGTGTGAGTGCCCTGATTTATCCTCAGCACCACATGGTCCATCTAGTAATTCTGGGTATGGCCTAGAAGTCTCTGAGCACTGCACTCCATGCTCCTGAATGCCAAGGAGCACTGCTTGAAGTAATGCTTGATACTACAGGGCTGGAGGACCACTGCCTCATCAGGGCTTATACTGAGGTGATTGCTGGTTGGATAAGAACTGACAAGAGAGCTTCCAGGGCCACCTGATCATTTCTGTGAGGCTAAAATAAAACAAAAATACTGCTTTCCTGGGTCCATCGCCCATGTCCAGAATTATCATTCACCTGTCACATTCTTACTCTTGAAATCTTGCTTTGATTAGAGATATACAGAATTTTGTACTAGATTCAAGAGCTACCCAGCTGAATAACATTCTAAGAACCTTCACACTTTTTCAAAGGGGCCACTCCATCTCGGATTACTCCAACAGTACAGATGGGTTCAAATAAACCCATATCTCTAAAAACTGGACTGTAGCACTGCCCTCCCATTGTTCATCAATTTGCTTGAGCAGGCCCAGTAACTTCTCCATTGTGAGACTTGATGTTACTGTGTTTGGCATATCGAATACATCATGGGTAGCTTGCCAGGCTTTGCTGGGCGGGCAAGATGCTCTCGGTAGCTTGCTGAGCACTCCAAGAGGGGCGGAGGAATTGAACCTGGCTTGGCCAGGCCCGTGGTTTGCAAGGCAAATGCCCTACTGCTGTCCTATCACTGTAGCCCCATCCCTAAAAATCACTTGTCTTTTTTACTTTTGATAATAATCCTTTCTGAGAGATATCTCATTGTTTAATCACTGTATCACTGTCATCCCGTTGTTCATCGATTTGCTCGAGTGGGCACCATTAACTTCTCCATTGTGAGACTTGTTACTGTGTTTGGCATATTGAATACGTCACGGGAAGCTTGCCAGTCTCTGCCATGAGGGTAGGATAATCTTGGTAGCCTTCCAGGTTCTCTGAGAGCGAAAACTAGACAAAAAGAGGTCACATGGCCTTGCATGTGGCCATGCACTTCCGTGAGCTTGGTTTTATAGTCTCTGTATTTTGGCCTTTGATGGGATTACACAGCGGCCGTGGCAGCTGGTGGGTGCAACTGCCTAGCTACTAGAAGATGGGGGATCTGGGTGGAGGAAGCTCAGTCCAGATCCGAGCAGGCTTGAAGATCTCAGCCCTGGGTCCTGTACACCTGGGTTTCTCTGCTGGTTACTTCATGTGTGAGGCTCGTTGAGCATGTGGAGAGTGGTCTTGAGCATGGCAGTGGCTGGGTTCCGGAGGTCTTCAGCTGCAAGGGCTCTGCTCGGGGCCGGGAGGGAAACTCAACCCGCCCCCCTCCAAGGGGCCCCAGTGAAGAGAGCCAGGAGTGGGGGAAAGAGACTCTGCATTTTTCTCTTCCGGGAGCTTGGTTTTATAGTCTCTGGATCTTGGCCATTGATGGGATTACACAGCGCTGTGGTAGTGTTTAATCTGATTGTTTAATCTAATTTGTATTTTCTGAGATTTTTTTATATTGAGCATTTTGCACTTATTTGTTGGTTTCTGAATGTCTTATGTGGGGGATTGTCTATTTTGTTCCTCATCTGCTATTTGTTTGTAAGTTTAGTGGTCTGTTGTGCTGGTGATCCCAGCTACACCTTGTTGCTGGGGGTCATCACTGGGGAATCACATCATGCTGAGAAATGAACCTGAACTTCCTGCTTGTAAGAGATATATGTGGTTTTTGAGGTATCCTCTGACCAATTAGTCTACTTTTTAAAAACTTGTTTTGCTTGTTTTTGAAAATAATTTTATTGGATGATTTTCATCTATATATATATGTATGTTTTTCTTTTGTGATAGCACAGCGGGTAGGGCGTTTGCCTTGCACGCAGCCAATATGGCTGACCCGAGTTCGATTCCTCCGCCCCTCTCGGAGAGCCCGGCAAGCTACCGAGAGTATTGGATATGCCAGACACAGTAACAACAAAGTCTCCAATGGAGACGTTACTGGGCCCGCTCGAGCAAATCGATGATCAACGGGAGGGCCTTTACCTTTACCTTTATATATGTATGTTATTCATAGACACACACACACACACACACACACACACATATATATATATATATATATATATATATATACAGGTTTGCAAATATTCTTCACTTCCCATGGCTTGATTTTTAGCACTGTTAATGTTTGTTTGAATATATAGAAACCTTTAGTTTCCTTTAGAACTACCACCAGAGTTAGTTCTGATAATAAATCTCCTTTTAAATCTCTATGTATTTATATACATGTGCTCTGCCTAGAAAAGTGTTCATTAATGTGCAGATAGACATAAAAATTGATGGTGGTGTAATTCAGTGTGAGTCAAAAGGTTTGAGAATTGGGATGCTGATAGTGTGAGTCTCAGTCTAAGACTAAAGATCTGAGGACAAAAGATCTGAGTCTAAATATCTGAGTTGTGCCAATGTTTGAACAAAGCATAAGATGGATATATCTTCTCACAAGGAAAGAGAATTCCCCCATTCTCTCTTTGTTCTGTCCAGAGTTTTATTGGATTAGATTATGTTTACCCACTTTGGTGAAGGAGTTGTTTACCCATTCTATGATTCAAATACTAATCTATTCCAGCACACCCAGAAAAAAATTGTTTGGTAAGCTATCTGTGTATTCCACATCACAATTAAGTAAGTATATAAAATTACCTATCACAGTTCCTATAATATTTTTGACAGACATTGATCATTAGGTCCCTTATTAAGTGCCTTTATAAAGTGCATTATTGTGGGGTGCTATTAGGTGCTGTGGGGTTCCGACCTGCAGGACTCCACCTATGAGGGGTATCCTGGGCGAGGGAGTCCTGAATGAGAAGGAATGGACGCACCTCTTGGATGGAAGGTATACGACCAGCCTTATTGTCTGCAAGGCACTTATATACCTTAAGGTGGTGCAAGCACGAAACAGAATGGGCTGATCTCTGTCATAGCTAAGACTCAGTGGACAGTGGACGGACAGTCAGGATGGATAGTCAAGATAGCCATAAAAGGAGTGGAGACTTAGAGAGGGGCTAACCAGATTGCATCATTCAAGGGCCACGTGGTGGGATGCCATGTGCTTGTGAGGAATGTACAGGCCCACAAAGCCAAGATGGAGACCTCTCACTCCCCACATTTGACTTGATCACTTGATTTCCCATTACTCATCGATTTGCTCAAGTGGGCGCTAGTAATGTCTCCATTCGTCCCTGTCGCATGCTAGTGTAGTTCAATGCTGTCTCTTCATTCTAAGAACATGAAGAGCCTCAAACTAATCGTTCAGGGTTTTGACGAAGAAGTCTGACCATCCTGTAGGTGGACGGCCACACAGTCTTTTGACATCGCGTGGAATCCAGTCAGTAACAGCTCTAGTCCAGTGGTCATCTCCAAATCTCATTACGCGTTCAGCCCATCTGATTTTCGACACCTTGGCAAATGAGACAGCATCCCTGATTCTTGACTGTCGACGGAGGTCGGAACTCCGGATTCTTTGTCTCATTTGAGTGAAGCGTGATACTCCAAGCAAAGCTCTTCTGATTCCTCTTTGGGAGACCCGAATAGCATTCTCATCCTGTTTTCGTAGGGTCCAGGTCTCTGAGTTGTATGTTAATGCAGGAAGTACAGTGGAATCGAAGAGATGTGCCCAGAGCTGGAGGTTCTTCGTCCTCTTAGCTATTTCTTTGACGCTCTTGAAGGCATTCCAAGCTTCTCTCTTCCTCCTGCGCAACTCAGGTGCCAGGTCATTCGTCGTGTTGACTTCTAGACCTAAGTACACATAACTGTTGCACTCGGAGATGGTCATTTCATTGAGAGCGAATGGAACGTCAGGAACGAGACTGTTTCTCATAAACATTTTCTTTGTGAGATTCAGCTGGAGTCCAACCTTTCCACACTCACGGTTGAAGTTGGCCAGCATTTGTGCTGCTTAGCTAATGGTTGGTGTTATTAGAAGAATATCATCAGCAAAGCCAAAGTTGTGTAGTTGCCGACTGTCTATCTTCACTTTCCTTCCCATTCCAGTCTTCGCATGATGTTCTTGAGGGTGGCACTGAAGAATTTCGGTGAAAAAGTATCCCCATGTTGAACCCCTCTCTTTTTTTTTTTTTTTTTTTTTTGCTTTTTGGATCACACCTGGCGATGCACAGGGGTTACTCCTGGCTCTGCACTCAGGAGTTTCTCCTGGCGGTGCTCAGGGGACCATATGGGATGCTGGGAATTGAACCTGGGTCGGCTGCGTGCAAGGCAAAAGCCCTACTCGCTGTGCTATCTCTTCAGCCTCTGAACCCCTCTCTTGACATCGATGATCACTTCTTTGTAGAATGGTAAGATCCTGGTAGGGAATCCGTAATACAGCTCACAGAGGATCCTGATGTATTGAGTTTGAATGCCCTGACTGACTAGGGCTTCGATGACTGCTTCCGTCTCAACAGAATCAAAGGCCTTCTTTAAATCAATGAACGTTAGACAGAGCAGCATCTTGAACTCCAGAGAAACCTCAATGAGCTAGGTTATCGTGTGGATATGGTTGATCATGCTGAATCCTTTGTGGAACCCAGCTTGCTCGCATGGTTGTCCTTCTTCTAGTGTTCTGCCAATCCTATTCAGGATGACTCAAGTGAACAGCTTGTGGATGATAGATAATAGGCATATCAGGCGATAGTTGCCAATGTTGTGAATGTCTCCCTTCTTGTACAGTAGTACAGTCCTGCTGGTTTTCCACTGGGACGGAACCTTGTATTCAGACAGGCAGTGTGTGAAGAGCCAAGCCACTGTATTGATGAGTACTGATGGCAGGTTCTTCAGGTGTTCAGGTCTGACCTTGTCTCGGTCAGGTGCTGTTCGTTTCTTTACCAACGAAATGGCATGTCAGATTTCAGAAGGGAGAACATTGGGAACGACATATCCATCCTGCAGAATTTGGTATGTGGGCAGGTGGACGTGGCTATCAAAGAGATCTGAGTAGAAGTCATGGACAATCTTCTCCATTGCCCTTCTGGAAAATGTGATAGATCCATCAGGATGTCAGAGGGCAGTCATCTTGGTCTTGTAGTTGGCAAAGGACAGACAGGCGTTAGGAATGCTTTTCCCGCCTTCTGCCGCATCTACCAACACTGCTGCTCTTTTCTCTTTGAGGTCTTTATCGCATCTCTGCACCGCTTTGCGAGCTCATAAATTCGTTTGTGGTTGCCTGAGGCATGTGCCAAGCCACTTTGCTGAATAAGTTCAAGAGTTTTCAAAGACAGGCTTTTTTTTTGTGGCTATCTCTCTCTTGGCATTCCTCACACAATCATGGAGGTGCTGAACCAGTCGATCATATTCCTCGTCAATGTTGTCAACGATGGCATCTTCCCATGTTGCCACAATAGTGCCAAAGAGCTCCCAGTTGATGGTCGTTCTGGGAGTTTTCTTCTTAAACTTTGCAGCCTTTTCTCCCTGCTCTGTGAAGTAAAATTTTGCACAAGGGAGATGTTGGTCAGATCCCATTTGGAATCTTTGGAAAACAGTGAAACCGGTCAGGCAAAACTGTCGATTGAATATGATGTGGTCAATTTCGTGTGGAACCGTCCACCGGGAGACTACCATGTCCAACATTTAGATTCGGCCTTCTGGAACTGATTTACCATGGATGGTCTTGGTGGACATGATGAACTCAGACAGTCTCTCACCCTGTTCGTTCCATTCTAGGCCATGGGTCCCGATATGGAGTTATTCAGCTAATCTTCTCTGTCCTATCTTAGCATTAAAATCACCAACTATGATCTTGTAGAAGATATGGTCTTCTTTATAGAACTTCTCCATCTCCATGTAGAACTTCCCAACATACCAGGAATTTGTCAATAAAAACTCCAATCTGGTATATTATATGTGATTATGTAAAATTTGGGTACTGCTTAAGTATAGATATTCAAACTGTGATGTATAACCTGCCACAGTTTCCTGTTACAAAATTAGCTGACAACTGGAACTGGAGTGATGGTACAGTGGGTAGGGTACTTGCATGCAGCCCACCTGCGCTCAACCCTTGGCATTCCTTATGGTTCCCTGAGCCCACCAGGAGTAATCCCTGAATGCAGAGTTAGGAGTCAACTCTTGAGCACTGCTGTGTGTGAACCCCAAACTGAATCACCCTCCACCTGTGTGATCACAAAATAAATGATTCACAGTGCCAGTGGCGACGTGGATTTTTTTTCCCACCATGTGCTTTCAGTGGCCATGAGCCGCTTCCCCACCGAAGCCTGCAGCTGCAGCCACCCAATGCAGGAAGGAGGAAACAGGGCCAATAAGCTGGTTGATGATCAGTTGCCATTTATTCCATTTTCCCCATGTGCCTGTTTCAGTCTCACTAAGTTCCACATTCCAGACACAGACTGCCCCTCAATTCTGTCTCCTCCTGTCCCCCATGCTAACCTCTCCAGCTTCCATCTCACAGCCTTGGTCTTACGCCCAACCTCCAAGCATTGGGGGTAGCAACTACACCCAAGTGAGGTAATACAATCAACATATGAAATCCCTTCCTTCCAGGGAAGCACTCCTAAGATAAGATGACAATTTCCTGCAGCCAGGAGTTCGGTCAAGAGTGAAATACTACCTAGGGATGTGTTTGTCCTTTCCTTAGTCCAATAACCATCTTAGATTTACTTACTTCTAAATAATCTTTCTAGTTGTTTTGTATGGAAAAAGTAAGAGATACATTAAGCTTGTAAGGTGGCTCTCCCGGGGACATCTTGCTATAGATCCCAGTGTCTAGTACTTAGGCCAGATTAGTCTTTCCTAACCCTAAGAGCGTCCTAACCCAGTTATTACTCTTTGGATCATGACAGAATTTGTCCATGACCATACTCTTAACTTAGAGTTAAGTATTATTACACTTGGCCTTGCCCATTTCAATGCCAGGGTAGCTCACAGCTTGCCCTGGGTCCATCCATTTCCTTGTCGGGAATGTTTTGAGGTGGTAAGAACTAAGGGCAACTGAGGCTTAGTCGAGAAAATAGATGCCCAAGAGTGAATATGTTTGGCATCAATTAACTCCCAAGTTGCAAAATCAGATTATTAACTATCTTCCTTTGTCTAAACAAAAAGGACTTTGCTCTGAAGTAAACTATGCAAAGGACATAAGGAGAAGAAAAAAGCAATATTTCACTTAAAATTACAAATCAACAGAGTCTGATCTGGGGATAAAGGTAATTGACCAGTTGGGAAAGAGATCACAGAAAAGAGGTTAAAGATAAACACAGAGGAATGGGAGTGTCTAGGTAGCACTGTGATGGGTGTAACCCAATAAACCTAAGCTCCCTGCAGTCAGGGAGAAACACAAACCAATGTTATCCTACGTTCACCCAAAACAACCACAATAATTAGCTGACAATCTTGGGAATTTGCCTTGTTGATTAGGACAACCTACTTTCCTAGTAGTTGAAGTTAATTTTAACTTGCTTAAGTAAATGATATCAAATGATCTGTGTTAAAAAAAATTTTAATGTAAATTACACATCCTAGCACTTTGGTCCATGCATTCCCAATTGGTAAATAATGCATAGTTACTGTGAAAAATTTGTAGGCGATTATTGCTGAAAATATGCCATTTAACTACACTCCATTCTAATTAGCTATTTCATGGCTTTTTTAGAGTTTAAAATCTAGACACAATTTGCTCTAAGTGAGCATTAAAATATTAAAAATCTCATTTGGTGACATTCAGACAATTGCACTATTTTATTACTAGCATCAAATACACAATGCATTCTTTAAAATTTCAAACACTTTAGCACATTAAGGAAGCTGTAGAACAATTAGTCTTTCGTACAGAATAACAAAAGAAGCAAATGCTTTTACTCAGGAAATAATAAACTAAAACATAAATATAAAAAAACATTGTAATGACAATGTTTAAGATATTTTATTTGTATAGTCAATATTTAAGATATTTTATTTGTATAAGATGTCTTATTTTTATTACATATTTCACATTGCAAGATATTAAATTTGATCCTCTTAGAAATGTGAAATTCAAAAACAAGAAAATTGAAGTCCCTGCTGCCCCTATTCATCTTTTCACACTAATTTCTCTCTCCTTTCCCTTCTTCCTTCCTTCCTTCCTTCCTTCCTCCCCTTCTTTTAAAAATTTTTTTAATTTTATTTTTATAAAGTAGTTCACGGGGGGGGGGGGGGGCGGTGGCAGGTGAGAGCCCTCTCCACTCCAAGAGACCCAGCCCCAGCAGCTGACATCCACTACCCAACTACTGTCACGCTCGAGGTCGCTTTCCACACACTCAGGCTGAGCCTCACATATGAGTGAAGTTCCAAGGAACCCAGGTAATGCGGAACTTTGTGACCTTGGACTCTGAATTCAATGGGACCTGGGAGCAGAGAACCTCTGCCTGCTTCCACCAGTCTCCAGTGACCCAGGGATCACACCCACAAGCCATACCCTGCTGGTGCCAGATAATCTCCTCATCAGCCACTCTCCAGAACTTAAGGCTGCTCCTCCCAGATGGGAGTATAAAAGGAGGCCTACATAACCAATCCACTGTACTCCATGCCAGGTTGTTTTTCACTCGGGATGCCCAAGGGGGATTGGGTGAGAGCCCTCCCCACCCCAAGGGATCCAGTCTCGGCAGCCAACCTCCAACTACCCAACCAACATCACACTCCAGGCTGCTTTCCACATGCTTGGGCCGAGCCTCACATATGAGTGAACATATTCCTGGACCACATCATAAGACACTCTACCCATTTTCTATAATTACCACACCATATTTAATAGAGAAATATATATACCTCTAGAGAGCCCAGCAAGTTACCGAGAGTATCCTGTCCTCATGGCAGAACCTGGAAAGCTAGCCGTGGCATGTTCGATATGCCAAAAACGGTTATAATAATGGGTCTCATTCCCCTGACCATGAAAGAGCCTCTGATATGTTGGGAAAGACGAATAAGGAGAGGCTGCTAAAATCTCAGGGCTGAGACTAATGGAGACATTACTGGCACCTGCTCAAGTAAATAGAAGAATAATGGGATGACAGTGAAACAGTGATACAAAGTAGTTCGCAATACTGTATTTAATATTCAAACAACAATCTCACCACCATAACAACTTCCCACCATCTTATTTGGGATGTTCCCATCCCAATCCCCTACCCCTGCTCTAAAACAGAACCAACATAATTCATTCTGTATTGTCTGTTACGAATAAACCACTGAAATTGATCCAAGAAAGTTTCCTTAGAGGAAAGTATGGGAAGATTGTTGAATTCACCCATGGATCATTAAGCCCTTCTATAAGAGGTTATTAACATGTTGTTGAAGGTTAAATCTTGTGTATATATATAATATATATTATATGTATATATATATATATCTGTAAAAATCTGTTTTCCTCTAAAATTGGTTGCCTTCTACTTTAAACCCTGTGAGTTAAAATAATGTGTGGGTGCTGCGACAATGTGTGTGCATTTGGTGGCCGAGAGCAGCCTCTCATCTTCCCCAGGCCTCCCCAGAAGAGACAGAGAGATTGGGACCACAGCCTGATGGTGAAAACGACGCGTTTAGTGCAGACTGCTAGCTTACTTATAGAACATCTGAAGGGGCCAGAGGTGTAGAACTGCATAACTGTAGAGGGAATTGTCTGGGGGAGATAAACTCAAGGAGATGCTCTGATTCCATGGGATATCTATATTGCTTCTCTCTTTTCCTCTAGTCATATATATATATACATATATATATCAAAAAAATAAGTTAAACAATTAGTCAAACAGTTAAATTCTAGTTCTTACCAATACTTGCATAAACACAATAAGAGATAAAGTTTCCAAAACTTAGTGTTTTGGGTTCTGAGAGCCAGTAAGTCTTTTACTGAAATGCTCAGACCAAGTCCTCAGGTCAGTTCAGCTTGTCCTTCCCTATGGAAGTCCTGTCTCTTAAGTCATAACAGCTGGCAACAAGACCAGGCATTTACCATTTCTAGACTGTCCCATTACGGTGCTGGGGTAGCTTTGTCATTTGCCCCAGGTCCATCTCCATCTGACGGTGGGACCTCCTTTTTTGGGGTGTTAGGCACTACAAAAACCAGAGCCTGAGTCAAATAATTATGACAGATGCCCAGGAATGTGTTTGCTTCCGATGTTAAGTCTTTTAATGGGAGTGTTTAGCAGGCTTTTTGGAAACGCTTTATTGTTGCTGACGCTCTGCTTCTGCTTCTGCTTCTGCCTCCTCCTGGGCCTTCTCTTCTATATGCTGCTGATAAGAAAGTTGAAAATCCAGGTAGCTGAGGTTATTTTTTTGTTTCATCAAGAATTCTCTCAGGAAGTTGTTGACCTCAGCTTCACCATTCCTCTCAGCCACTGTGTTGAGGTCTTTGAGAAGCAAGTCTAGTTGTTTTTCAAGATCTAGAGCAGTCTTGATAGCTGGTTTGCCAGTTTCCCAGGTTTGTATATCGGGTCTCTTAATCACTGGAAGGGAGATTTTAGCTCCACTAGATTTCAGGAATCTTATGAACTGCCTTGCATGTTCCTTCTTCACTTTAACTTGGTCTTCAAAAAATGGAATAAAATAAGGCACCTCTAGATCATCAGTGTAACCAAAGGTCATTGATAAATAGGCATCACTGATATTCAGCTGAAAAGATGTTATATGATTGAGAGCAAGCCTGGACTCTTTAGATAAGGAGCTTCTTGAAGCCATGTCAGAATTAGGCAAAACAAGGCCTACTTCCACTACCCAGCCGTCGCCACACTCCAGGACACTTTCCGGACCCGCGTGGCCACTTTGCGGCCACATGACACATCATAAGACACTAAATACCCATCTTCGGGAATTGTTGTACCATATTTGATAGGGTTCAAATATGGTAACACCTACAAGGGTGATTAGAGGTCGTCCCAAAAGCCTCTATCCCTCTCGGAAAGACTGGCAAGCTACCGAGAGTATTCCACCCACACGGAAGAGCCTGGCAAGCTATCTGCTGTGTATTCGATATGCCAAAACCAGTAACTACAACTGGTCTCATTCACCTGACCCTGAAGGCTTCATTGACATGGCAGCACTGAGAAGGATGAGAAAGGAGAGGCCGACAAAATCTCAAGGCCGACCTAGGCTGCCACAATGAAGGAAGACAAAAATGATCGTCTGTACTTTCAGTGCGCGTACGCTAGCATCAGATGCATCCATCGAGGACCTGATGGTACAAGCGCGAATGATCAAGTACGACATCATTGGTCTGACTGAGACAAGAAGGCACGAATCTCACCATGCTGTTTTCGACACTGGAGAAGAATTGTTCCTGGAACATGTGATAAAAGAGGTGCTGGAGGTGTCGGTGTCCTTGTCAACACAAACTTGGCCAAGAGCATTGATTCATTCGAATGCCTAACAACCTGAATCGGACGTTTACATTTGAATAGATGTGGTTCACTGCCTGCAGTTTCTATTTTCGTTGTCTACACACCAACATCTCATTATGATGAAAGAGAAATCAAGAAGTTCTACATGGAGCTAGAGAAGTTCTATAAAGAAGACCACACCTTCTACAAGATCATTGTGGGTGATTTTAATGCCAAGATAGGACCGAGAAGATCAGCTGAAGAACTTCACATTGGGACCCATGGCCTAGAATGGAACGAACAGGGTGAGAGACTGTCTGAGTTCATCATGTCGACCAAGACCGTTCACGGTAACTCACAGTTCCAGAAGGCAGAATCTAAACGATGGACATGGGAGTCTCCCGGTGGACGATTCCACAATGAAATAGACCACATCATGTTCAATCGACGGTTTTGCCTGACTGATGTCGCTGTTGTCCCAAAATTTCGAACGGGATCGAACCACCGTCTCCTTCGTGCAAAATTCTACTTCACAGAGCAGGGAGAAAGGGCTGCAAAGTTCAAAAAGAGAACTCCCAGAATGACCACCAACTGGGAACTCTTTGGTACTATTGAGGCAACATGGGAAGATGCCATTGTTGATAACATTGACGAGGAATACGATTGACTGGTTCAGCACCTCCATGAATGTGCGAGGAACGCCAAGAGAGAGATAGCCACAAAAAATCACCTATCTTCGAAAACTCTTGAGCTAATTCGCCAGCGTGGTTTGGCGCATGCCTCAGGCAACCGCAAGCTAATGTCCGAGCTTGCAAAGCAGTGCAGAGATGCGATCAAGGAAGACCTCAAAGAGAGAAGAGCAGAAGTACTGGTAGATGCGGCAGAAGCCGGGAAAAGTATTCGTAACGCCCGCCTGTTCTTCGCCAACTATAAGACCAAGATGACTGCCCTCCGACGTCCTAATGGATCCATCACATCCTCCAGAATGGCAATGGAGAAGATTATCCATGACTTCTACTCAAATCTCTTCGATAGCCATGTCCACTTGCCGACATAACAAATTCCACAGGATGGATATGTCGTTCCCAACGTTCTCCCTTCTGAAATCTGACATGCCATTTCATCGGTAAAGAAACAAACAGCACCCAGCCCAGACAAGGTCAGACCTGAACACCTGAAGAACCTGCCGTCAGTACTCATCAATACACTGGCTCGGCTCTTCACTCGCTACCTGTCTGAATGCAAGGTTCCGTCCCAATGGAAAACCAGCAGGATTGTACTACTGTTCAAGAAGGGAGACATCCATGACATTGGCAACTATCGCCCGATCTGCCTATTGTCTGTCATCTACAAGTTGTTCACTCGAGTCATCCTAAATAGGATTGGCAGAACACTAGATGAAGGACAACCATGCGAGCAAGCCGGGTTCCGCAAAGGATTCAGCACCATCGACCATATCCACACAATAACCAAGCTCATTGAGGTTTCTCGGGAGTTCAAGATGCCGCTCTGTTTAACGTTCATTGATTTAAAGAAGGCCTTTGATTCTGTTGAGACGGAAGCAGTCATTGAAGCCCTAGCCAATCAGGGCATTCAAGCCCAATACATCAGGATCCTCCATGAGCTGTATTGCGGATTCACTACCAGGATCTCAGCATTCTACAAAGAAGTGATCGTTGATGTCAAGAGAGGGGTTCGGCAGGGTGATACCATTTCACTAAAACTCTTCAGTGCCACCCTCGAGAACATCATGGAATGACTGGAATGGGAAGGAATGGGAGTGAAGATAGATGGTTGGCAACTACATCACCTCCGCTTTGCTGATGACATTGTTTTAATAACACCAAACATCAACCAAGCGGCACAAATGCTGGCCGACTTTGACTGTGAGTGTGGAAAGGTAGGACTACAGCTGAATCTTACGAAGACAATGTTTATGAGAAACAGCCTCATTCCTGACGCCCCATTCGCTCTCAATGGAACGACCATCTCCGAATGCAACAGCTATGTGTACCTAGGTCGAGAGGTCAACATGACAAATGACCTGGCACCCGAGCTGCGCAGGAGGAAGAGAGCAGCTTGGAACGCCTTCAAGAACGTCCAAGAAATAGCTAAGAGGACGATGAACCTCCGGCTCCGGGCACATCTCTTTGATTCCACTGTTCTTCCTGCATTAACATATGCCTCAGAGACCTGGCCCCTACGCAAACAAGATGAGAACGCTATTCAGGTCTCCCAAAGAAGAATAGAAAGAGCTATGCTTGGAATATCACGTTTCACTCAAATGAGAGAAAGAATCCGGAGTTCTGACATCCGTCGACGATCAAGAATCGAAAATCAGATGGGCTGGTCACGTAATGAGATTTAAAGACGACCGCTGGACTAGAGCTGTTACCGATTCCAGGGGATGTCAAAAGACCGCGTGGCCGCCCACCTACCAGATGGTCAGACTTCTTCGTCAAGATCACGAAAGATCGGTTTGAGGCTCTTCATGTTCCCAGAGCAAACAGATGCCATTGGGCTACACTAGCACGCGACAGGGAGAAATGGAGAGGTTACTGGTGCCCGCTTGAGCAAATCAACGACTAACGGGAAGTTAAGTGATTAAGTGATGCCCAGGAATAGATATATTTCAGGATCAATCAACTCCTTAATGTTAGGAGCATAGCATTAAAGTCTTTCTGTGTTTAAGCAAAGAACATTGCTCTATAGTTAAAATATGAAAAGGGAAAATAGAAAAGCAAGTAATTCACTACAAATACAAAAGCCAGAATTACCAGAAAGTTTGGCTTAGAAGTAACCAAGACTGACTTGGGGAACAGTGACTATTAGGTGTAAAACACATAGGAAAGGTTAAAGATAAACTCAGGAGATTAGGGATGCTCACAAGAGCACTGTAAGCTTTTCTGGCAGGAGGAAAAGGGGCAATCCACTGATGAAGCCTAAAACACTTAGGGTTAATATCCAACAAAACCCCACCAAATTTGGTGTGCTACTCTTGAAATATTAGTGGTGTGAGGTATGACTTATTGTGAAGCCACCTTCATGGCTGAGTGGTCCAGGAGAAAGTTCACTGTGGTTGAAGCTCGGCCCGAGCATGTGGAAAGCGGCCATGAGCATGGGAGAGGTTGAGTTCTGGAGGTTTTCAGCTATGAGGTCTGGGTCCCTTGTAGTGGAGAGGGGCCTCACTTCCCCCCTCTGGGATACCGCAAATGAGACAATCTGGTGCTGGGTCCTGCATTATGGCTATGGCAGTGTCATTTTATGATAGCTTCCAAGAGAGGACAATGAGTCTCTTGATCATGGCCATCTTTCCTTCCTTCCTTCCTTCCTTCCTTCCTTCCTTCCTTCCTTCCTTCCTTCCTCCCTCCCTCCCTCCCTCCCTCCCTCCTCCCTTCCTCCCTCCCTCCCTCCCTCCCTCTTTCCTTCCTTTCTTTTCTTTTTTAATGTGTTTTTTCTTTGTCACACTTGACAATGCTCAGGGTATATTCCCTTCTCATTATTTCTGTGCATAGAATAATTATTTACAATGATGAGTTTGTAAACATTTATGACTCATACATTCTTTTTCCTGTGCCCAGGGTGTTATAGTATAGTGTATTATTTGCATTTATTTTTCCTCTTTGGTTGTACTTTTTCTATACCTGATTTGTTATATTTAGAATTATGTCAGTAGTTCATTGGAGCAAGTTTCATACTAGTTATATTATTAGCACAGTCAGTCTGAGAGAATTTATCAAATGAATTATATTTCCTGTAACCATTAACAAAATAATTAAATTGAAAACATTTCAATACAATAATAGAAAAATGAATGTACTCCATTCTCCCTTAAGCCTTTTATCAGGTCTTCTCTCTTTCTAAACTGATTTTCATGTCTTACACACCCGGCTTCTTCTCCCCCCTCCATTTTATTTTGGCAGCATGACTTAAAATAATGTTAATAATAGTGTTTCACGCATACAGTTTTCCAACCCTGCACCGTCCACCAGCGTTAGTGTCCCTTCACCAATGTTCCTGTTCCCCTTCCCTCCTGAGTTTGGCAGACTCAGTTTTTGATGTTTTTAATTCCTTTACTATGTTTTTTTTATACATATGTGAGGGAGATTGTTGTGCATTTGTCCCTCTGATGGACTTCACTCAACATGACAACTCTATTTCATCCATGTAGAGGTACATATATCCTCTATATATGTATGTATATATTTCTTTATCCACCTCATCTGGTCTTGGATACTTGGGTTGCTTTCAAATCTTGACTACTGTGAATAGAGCTTCAATAACACAGGAGTGCAAATGACTTTTTCAAATACTGTTTTGCTTTTCTTTAGATAGATTCTAAGAAATGAAATTTCTGGGCCATATAAAAACTTAATTACTAAATTTTTTCTTGAGATATCTCCACACCGTTTTTCATAGAGGCTGAAATAGAGCACATTTCCACCAAAGTGAATGAGGGTTAGTTTTGCCCCACATCCCTGCCAGTACTGATTCTTTCCATTTTTGTAGTGAGTGTTTGGGCCATACTTTGTTGTTCTAAGGACTTACTACTTGCTGTGTGCTTAGGAATTGCTACTGCTAGTACTCAGTACTATGTGGGGTGCCAGAGATCTAACCCAGGTCAATCACATGTAAGGCACTTGCCTTACCCACTGAACTATCTCTCTGGGTACTCTCTCTATCTCTGTTTCTATATTTTTTGGTGTGTGACAACCTCACTAGTGGGGATGATATATCATTGTTTTGAGCTTTATTTATCTCATTGTTTTTCTCTGATGATTAAAGATAAAGACCATTGTATCATATACCTCATTCTCTAACTTCTTTCTGCACCCTGTTTTTAGAGAAACAAGTGCTCGTGGTAATATATGAGGTTGGCTTTTTACGGTTTGTGTCATAGATTAAAGATCAGCTTCTGAACAGTTAGTCATGAGAAACGAATGTAGGAAAGGTAGTACACCTACAGTGTGAAACATGATGCATCAGAAGAACCTATGGGTGTTCAAAAAGAACAATAGAGATTTACTGGTGGGTTTATCAAACAAGTTACAGAAATGTATGCATAAAATGTATATTTAGTGTTTAATTGAAAACTATAGAAAGTTCTATATAGTTTCTGTTGTTCAATTTATAGTAAAATAGCAGAAGCAGAAACTCTAAATTGATTTAGAAGAAAAGAGAAGAAAGGATCAATTTTAGGAAATGAAGTCAGAAGGGATTTTTGTCTAAACCTGGGTGGTAACTCAAAGGCTGAGGAACCTGCTGTGCCTATGGGAGTCCCGAACTGATCCCTGGTTCCACACGGTCTTACAAGCATAGCCATAGGAGAAACTGAACACCATACCGTGAGTAGTGTGGGTATGAACCTTTAACCAAAACCCCACAAAAACTAAAGCAAAACACAAAACCCTAAAAAATCTGAAAACAAAAGAGATTTTTAAATAAAGTTAGGTTCAAAAGATATAATAAAACATCCAATGTGTTATTATATTAGCACTGCCCTATAGCACTGTCCTCCTGTTGTTCATCGATTTGCTCGAGCGGGTCCAGTAACGTCTCCATTTTGAGACTTGCTGATACTGTGAAATTCTTATATTCATCAATCTCTTTTAGTGCTAAAATAGTCCAAGAAACAATAGTTATCATAAAGCCTTTTTTCTATTTCTTACTTTGTGCTTCAAAGAAGGAGGAAATTATTACTTTCTTACTAAGATTTTGTCTGACCATCCAAGTATAAGTCTTTCCCCTCCTTTGAGAATATATAACTTTTATTTTATACTCTTCTTTGGGGGCTAATTACTTGACTCTGTGTTATAATTACCTATCCTTTTCATATCCAGCATTATATCCCCTTTTTATTATTCTTAAAACCTAGGAAAACTCCAAAAATGTTTGTGAACTTGTCTTGTACCTTGGTAGTGAAATCAAACAGCACAAAGTGAGATTTTCTAAATTATTTTTCTATATAAATCTCTATAAAATATCATTTTATTTATCTATTTATTTATTTTGGTTTTGGGGTCACACTCGGCAGTGCACAGGGATCACTCCTGGCTCTGCACTCAGGAATTACTCCTGGCTGAGATCAAGGGACCATAGCAGATGCTGGGAATCAAGCCCAGGTCGGTAGCGTGCAAGGCAAACGCCCTACCCCCTTTGCTATCACTGCAGCCCTTAAATAACATTTTAAAGGTAGAAACAGATTCATTTTTAATCTTACTTTTTGAAAAATCAGGAATTTTGTTGCCCAACCAAATGCATTTCTTTCTTTAGGAACAAGAGGTTGTGGTTTTTGAATTTGAAATTGTTTTTATTGATGCTCTCATCCCACTAGGGGGCATTCTAAGCTATAAAAGAAACACATGAGCTGTTCAGAGAGGAGACCAGAAAAAAAAAGTGGCTCAATCAAATTAAAGACAGCGGAAATGGGACAGGAAACCAGTGTATCAGGTTTTCAAATCTGCCATTACAATGTAAACTGCAGAACACTGGAGCCATACCTCTATACGTCCATAATGAGGCTGAATCTCTGAGCAGAGGTGCAGGAGTAGGAATATTATTACTAGGTGTTGAGTATAAGTCAATGGAGAAAAAGCAAGAGCGGGTAGGAGAGGCGGATTATAAATAGAAAGAGCCGGAAAGAACAATATTTAGCTTTTCAGGCACTGTGTGAGTGGTGTGAGTGAAGATTGCAGAGCAGATTGTCAGAATCTTAGTTTATTCTGAAAATAAGGTTTACAAAGTCATTGGGAAAATTTTCCTGCCAGATGGCAGTTCTTATGCCCTGAGTTTCTACCAATCTCCTGATTTCAAGAAAATGTACTAACCTCTTTAACTCATAATGAAATATACAAGAGTTTCCCTACATAAGAATTTTTTAAACTGAATTTTAAATTAGATGCCCGAATAAGTTATTTAATAAATGGGGTTCCTCTGTTTCTTTTGAGGTTCCCGTTATGCTAATGGAAACCATCTTCTCCTCTCCCAGCCTCCCCCAACCATCCAGTCAGATATCATCTTCTCTTCCTAAAGGTGAGTTTCAAGGAAAACATCATGGTAACTTCATATACTGTAAAGAGTTCTCTTACCCCCTGCTCAGTTTGCACCCACAGTTCATAACTAATCACTGGCAGGTCTCTGGATTCAGGGGGTGGAGTTTCCTGTCAGGTGAATGACAGCTCAGATAGGGCTTATTGTCAGTGTTTCAGGGAACCCGGCATGGTTCTAAGAACGTTTGCCTGGCCCTGCGTATTGAAACTTTTTAGAGCAGCGTGCAAGTCAACCCAGCACCTGGACAAGCGACTATGACACGCTGGCGAACTCTGCTGGGACTCCTGTGGATCCAGGTTTGCTGTGAGTTGGGGCGTCCCAGATGGAGCTGGGGGAGTGTTCACTGCCAAGAGTGAAGAAGAGGAGAGGGGGGACACGCAGGGAGCTCTATGGGACACGCAGGGTCCCATATCCTCATGGGCATTTCTGGGATATTTTCGAGATTCAGAAGCTGCATCAAGGTCACCCCAGTGACTTCATATGCGTTTTTCTCTTTCTAAACAGTGGTGAGAGGGATGAAGGTGGAGCAGACTCCTCCCTCCCTGATTCTCCAGGAGGGAACCAGCTCTACTCTGAGATGTAACTTTTCTACAGCAGTGAATAATGTGCAGTGGTTCCGACAGAATCCCGGGGGAGGCCTTATCAGTCTCCTTTACATCGCTTCAGAGGCGAAGGAGAGTGGAAGGTTAAGAGCCACAATGAATTTTAAGGAGAGGTTTAGCACCCTGAACATCGCGGCCTCCCAGCTGCAGGACTCAGCCACCTACTTCTGTGCAGTGGAGCACAGTGCTCCCAGGTGAGCTGCAGCCTGAGCGCAAACTGCAACTGAGCCGGCAGCCTCACCCTTCACGGGGCAGAATCCTCACAGTAGCTTCTGCACAGGAAGTTGGGGTAACTTGGGACTCTTCAGGGCCTTAACTAGGTGACAGTAAACTTTATTGATAAATTATTACACATTGAAAGTACATATATCCACGAGTTGTCCCCCCAAAGCAGCTCTCCTGCACGAACATGGCCCCACAGGCACACGGACCTAATTTGGAACCCAGCAGCTATGGGCAGAAATGTGAATGGACTATGCATTAAGCTACAGCACCGTGCCCCCTCTCCCGGAGGTAAAGGGTGTCTGTCTCTTCCACCTTCCCCCACCCCCACCCCTACGGCAAGGTGGCCACTGCCTCTGAGCTTATTGGACAGCCAGGTATGAGCTGGCGGTGATGGGGCAACTGTGGCTTCATGACATGGGGGGCGGAATCTGCACATTCTTCTTGCCCTGCCAAGACCACAAGTTGCCCCCCACGAGCGAGTGGCTCTCTGGCACGGCCATGGACCCAGAGGCACACGAACCAATCTCGGAACTATGCAACTTTTGGCAGAAATCCCTCCAGACTTAATTAGTAAAATATCAGAAATCTAAAATCTAAAATCTAACATCATAACCAGCATAACCAGCAATAGAAAACAAATTATAAGCAATAGAAAACAAATTATTTCATGACGCCTCTTCAGCAGGTCTGATTGTTAGGGGGAAATTCCAAATAATAATGGGTGCATCTTTTGTCGAAGTAATGAATGTAGTCAAAGTAGAGAGAGAGTTAAATGGAAATCATCTGCCTCACAGGCATCGTGAGGGGTGGGGTGGGGGGTATAATAGGATTATTGGTGGTGGAAAATGTGCACTGGTGAAGAGATGGATGTTTGATCATTGCATGACCGAGCCTTAAACCTGAAAGCTTTGTAACTTTTCTCACGGTGATTCAATAAATAAATTTTTAAAAATAAATAAATAAAAGTATCTATAGGTGTGTGTGTGTGTTTCACAATAAAGTGTATTGAGGTGTTATTAGGATTCTCAATAAGTCTAATTACTGGAAGCAGAAATTAAAAGTAAAGATACTAGCTTCAATGAGAAGATACACCATTTTCATGAGAAGTTATGAATATTTGAAGAGGAGGTCTCTGATGGAAGTTGCAGTGTTGGAATATTGCACGTATGAAACTATATCATTAACAATATTGCAAAACTCCATGCCTAACATCAAAGAAGAATGAAGAATATCCAAGATCAAAACAAAAAAGAAATGTTTCAATGAACCATTTATTAATACAAAAGGCAATTGAAAATTATTTTCCCTTGTAACTAAAACCAGTGTGGGGGTTGGAGCAATAGCACAGTGGATAGGGCATTTGCCTTGCATGAGGCCAACCCAGGTTCGATTCCCAGCATCCCATATGGTCCCCTGAGCACGCCAGGGTTAATTCCTGAGTGTAGACCCAGGAGTAACCCTTGTGCATCTCCAGGTGTGACCCAAAAAGACAAAAAAAAAAAAAAAACAAACACAGTGTGCATCAACAAGCATTCCGAATTACATAGAAGCAAAGTGTCACATTTAGTTCTTTAAACACAAGTCCCAGCAAATGTTATGAAAACATTAGAATGTTAGTGCATATACATGCATTTAAAATTCAATGCAGATTCATATGAACCGGTTAAATAGCTGAAACATAGAAACATTGTCTTACTAGAGACATCATCTCTCACTAGGTTAACCAAAATTTATAAGTCTTATTTATCAGTTTTATGCTAATTCAGCAGCATGTAGAATTATCTAAAGAACTTTTATCAGTTAAAACATAAATTTGAATTTAAAAATGAAAAAATACAGAATTAGGCAGGAGAGATATACAGGAGATAAGGCTCTTGCCCTGCATTGACTAGCTGTGATTTGAATCCTGATACACATATTGTTCCTTGAGCACTGTTAGGAGTGCTCCTGGGTCACAGAACCACCAATAAGCCCTGAGCACTGCCAGGTATGACCCACAAACCAAAAAACATAAAGTAAAACAACACAGAAACAAACCTTCAAAATTGATTTGGATCTTGTGCTTATGTATAGTACCTGACATTTTTATTATATTAAATCACTTAATCACTTAATCACTTAATCCCCGTTATTCATCGATTTATTCGAGCGGGTGCCAGTAACGTCTCCATTCATCCCGGTTGCGTGCTAGCGTAGCCCAATGGTATCTGTTCGTTTTAGGAACATGTAGAGCCTCAAACCGATCATTTAGGGTCTTGACGAAGAAGTCTGACCATCTTATAGGTGGGCGTCCACGTGATCTTTTGATATCTCGTGGAATCCAATCAGTAATGGCTCTAGTCCATTATATTATATTAAATTATATAATATTAAATAAAGTTATAAAAGTATAAATTTCAGTAAGCTATTTTATTTGAGAAACAAAAGTTAAATAGCATCCAGGAATATCAGTAACAAACATTAGCTATTATTTCACATGAATTTATGATGTTTCAAATTTTATTATATAATTAAAGTGTTTATTGTTGAGCCTCACGCATGAAAGAACCGGCCAAAGAACCCAGGTGCGCGGGACCCGGGGTTGAGATCTCCAAGCTTGCTCACATTGGGACTGGGCCTCCTCCATCCAGATCCCCCATCTTCCAGTAGCTATGCGTTACACCCACCAACTGCCCTTGGTGTGACCTCTTGTCTAGTTCTCACTCTTGGAGAACCCGACAGGCTACTGAGTGTATCCTGCCCGCACAGTAGAGCCTGACAAGCTCCCCGTGGCATATTCGATATGACAAAACCCAGTAACAATGATGGGTCTCATTCACCTCACCCAGAAGGAGCCTCCAACGTGGCACCTGCTAAAATCTCAGGGCTAGGACGAATGGAGACCTTACTGGTACCTACTCGAGGAAATCGATGAACAACAGGATGACAGTGATACAGTGATAGTGATTGTTGAATACGTATCACCAAGTGTTATGTTTATGAAGATATGAAGAAAATATTTTTTAAAGAGCTTTATGTTTTATTATTGAATGACATGGGGCTGGAGCGATAGCACAGCAGTAGGGCGTTTGCCTTGCACGCAGCCAACATGGCCGACCGAGTTCGATTCCTCTGCCCCTCTCGGATAGCCCGGCAAGCTACTGAGAGTATCTCACCCACACGGCAGAGCCTGGCAAGCTCCCCGTGATGTATTCGATATGCCAAACACAGTAACAACAAAGTCTCCAATGGAGACGTTACTGGGCCGCTCGAGCAAATCGACGAACAACGGGAGGGCCTTTACCTTTACCTTTACCTTTACCTTATTGAATGACACATTTTTTCCTGGGTTTTGAATCATGGACACAAATTTTCGATTTCATTGATTCTGACAAATGTTTATAGTCATCCCTGTCTGGGAATTTTGAATGTGTAAACTTACTTAGAAGGAAAGAGTTAAAATCTAGGACAATCTAGTTGTTTAAGAAAAGATTTATTTTTTTGCTTTGCATTTGAGTGTAGTCATTCATTAACTCCAGTTTCTACAATTTTGTCATTTTATTGTTTTAGTAAACTTTAATTGAAATTACACCTACCAATTGCCCCTCGTGCCATGCTATCCCATCAACGGCCAAGACCCAGGAACTACAAAACCCAGCTCCAGGAAGAGAACAGTGCAGAGTCTCCTGCCCCTGTGCCTGGCTGTCCTCACCGAAGCCCCTTGGAGGGGGTGGGTTGAGTTTCCCTCCCCGCCCCAAGTAGAGCCCCAGTAGCTGAAGACCTCTGGAACCAGCCACAGCCATGTTTAAGAGCACTCTCCACACGTTCGGACAAGCCTCACGCAAGAAGGAAATGGCAGAGGAACCAAGGCAAGTGGATCCACGCCTGCTCAGATCGGGACTGGGCCTCCTCCACCCAGATCCCCATCTTCCAGTAGGTAGGCGTTACACCCACCAACTGCCCCCGGTGCCGTGCTATCCCATCAATGGCCAAGACACAGACACTATAAAACCCAGCTTCCAGAAGCACATGACCGCATTTGAGGCCACACAACCTCTCATTATCTAGTTCTTACTCTTGGAGAGCCTGGCAGGCTACCGAGAGTTTCCTGCCTGCACAGCAGAGTCTGACAAACTCCCACGGCATACTTGATATGCCAAAACTCAGTAACAATGATGGGTCTCATTAACCTGACTTTGAAAGAGCCTCAATGTGGCACTTTCTAAAATCTCAGGGCTAGGATGAAGGAGATGTTACTTGTGCTTGCTCAAGGAAATTGATGAACAACAGGATGAAAATGATGCAGTGAATTGAAATAACATTGTATTGCAGTATTATATAAATTTATGTAAACATCATTATAAGCCAGCACATCACTTAATCACTTGACATCCCATTACTCATCGATTTGCTTGAGCGGGCGCCAGTAACGTCTCCATTTGTCCCTGTCACATGCGAGTGTAGCCCAATGGTGTCTGCTCATTATAGGAACAAGAACAGCCTCAAACCGATCATTCAGGGTCTTGATGAAGAAATCTGACCATCTCATAGGTTGGCGATGTGATCTTTTGACGTTCCATGAAATCCAGTCAGTAATCGCTCTAGTCCAGCGGTCATCTCCAAATCTCATTACGTGTCCAGCCCATCTGATTTTTGATGCCTTGGCAAACGAGAAAGTGTCCCTGATTCTTGATTGTAGGCAGAGGTCAAAACTATGGATTCTTTCTGTCATTGGCGTGAAGCGTGATATTCCAAGCATAGCTATTTTGATTCCTCTTTGGGAGACCTGAATAGCTTTCTCATCCTGTTTTCGTAGGGCCCAGGTCTCTGAGGGGTATGTTAATGCAGGAAGAACAGTGGGATCAAAGAGATGTGCCCATAGCTGGAGTTTCTTTGTCCTCTTAGCTATTTCTTCGACACTATTGAAGGCATTCCAAGCTGCTCTTTTCCTCCTGCGCAACTCAGGTGCAGGTCATTCGTCATGTTGACTTCTTGACCTAGGTACACACAACTGTTGCATTCGAAGATATTTGTCCTGTTGAGAGTGAATGGAACGTCAGGAAAGAGTCCGTTTCTCATAAACATTGTCTTCGTGAGATTCAGCTGTAGTGCAACCTTTCCACGCTCACAGTTGGAAGTCGGCCAGCATTTGTGTCACTTGGCTGATGTTTGGTGTTATAGAACGATGTCATCAGTGAAGCGGAGGTGGTGTAGTTGCCAACCATCTATCTTCACTCCCATTCCTTCCCATTCCAGTAGTCACATGATGTTCTCGAGGGTGGCACTGAAGAGTTTCGGTGAAATGGTATCACCCTGCCGAACCCCTCTCTTGATGTCAATGATCATCTACCTGTAGAATGGTGAGATCCTGGTAGTGAATCCACAATATAGTTCTTGGAGGATCCTGATGTATTAAGTTTGAACGCCCTGTTTGGCTAGGGCTTCGATGACTGCTTCAGTCTCAGCAGAATCAAAGGCCTCCTTTAAATCAATGAACGTTAGACAGAGCAGCATCTTGAACTCCCGAGAAACCTCAATAGGCTTGGTTATCATGTGGATATGTTTGATTGTGCTGAATTCTTTTTGGAAACTGGCATATGATACTGATAAAAAGAATAAGTACATCGTTTCTGTCTTAAAATGTGAATTTTTGCATTACAAATCCCCCAATTTTATTTGAGATAATATGATTTGTAACAATTCCCACACTATTATTTATACTTGGAATGCTGCCTTCCACTCCCTCCACCAGAGTTGGTAATGGAAAACCATCCACCATTGTCCCATTGTCTTTTCCCTTTTTGAACTTTTTCTAAGATAAGAAATATTTAAATTACCAAGGTGAAAAGGAAAATTTCACAGTAGGATGGAGGACAAGATTGTTAATTCAGAACCTTATAGGCAGTTTCAAAGAAAACAAAATATTTTATTTATTTATTAATTTAATTTTTTTGTATTGAATCACCATTTCAAAACGTTCATGTTTAAGTCTTGGTCATACAATGATCAAACACCCATCCCTCACCAGTGCACATTTTCCACCACCAAGAACCCCAATATACCCACCTCCCACCCCTCCCCCTGACAGTGTGGCAAATGTTTTCTACTTTACTCTCTCTCTACTTTGATATATTCAATCTTTTGACAGAAGACCTACCATTATTATTTGGAATTTCTCCCCAATATTCAGATCTGCTGAGAAGACATCATTAGATAATTTGTTTTCTATTTCTAATAATGACGAGCATCTGATGTCACGCGGCCCAATAGCGACTGCGCAATTTTGGATTTTTGATATTTTAGTAATTAAGCCACTAGGTTCTGGGATTGGTTTGTGTGCCTCTTGGATCATGGCCATTCAGGAGCCGGAGGAGCCGTTTGTGGGTGGCAACTCGGGGTCTTGTCAGTTCCAGCCCCCATCCTGTGAGATCCCACGTGTCTCATCACTGCAGGCTCATACCTCTCGGTCCAATAGGCTCTGAAAGATGGAGGTCACCATGCCATCATGCCATCGAGGGGAAGAAAGAAGGGACAATGCACTTCCCCACACCCCCTCCCCGGAGGCGGCACAGGGCCTTAGCTTATTTCACAGTCCAGAAGCATGAGTCACAGTGATAGAGTTACAAAGCTTTCATGTTTGATATTCAGCTATCCAACAATCAATCACCCATCCCTCCACCAATGCAAACTTTCCACCAACAATATCCCCATTATCTCCTCCATTTCCATCTCAGTTCTTACCCTGCCTCTACAGCAGACAATTGTTCCGATACTCTCACTATAGTTTTGGGCATTATATTTTGCTTGGATATTCCCACCACCATTCAAGCCTGCCTTCTTGAGATAGATGCTAGATCATCTATTTTCCATTGCTCACTTTGTATATCGGGAAAGGTCGCATGGCCGCATTAGATCGGAGGAATACTCCTGGTGCCCACATACTGGAGCCATGCTTGTAGAAGCTTATGGTCGCCGGGATTCCATCTGGAGAAGGCTGGGAGACTGCACCTGCTCCATCTGGGGCACCCCAGTGATATGGGCTCAGTTTGGGGCCCAGAGGATTCTCCGATGTCGTGGTGCCCACTGGGTTTCTTCACTGCTGAGAGAAAACTAAAAATATTTGACATCAGATCAAAATTTCAAAAATGGTGTTCTTAGTAAAAACCTGGAAGAGTGACTTTTCTAACTGCATGGGAACAGACAGTTTATAATCACTTTTATTTCTGCTTCATCTTTGTCCAAGCGTTTCACCACTTCTATAATTTAATATTGTGCACTAGATTGTTGTACATATACACAGAATTTTTTTTGGGGGGGGTCACACCCAGCGTTGCTCAGAATTAACTCCTGGCTCATGCACTCAGGAATTACTCCTGGTGGTGATCGGGGGACCATATATAAGATGCTGGGAATTGAACCCAGGTCGGCCACGTGCAAGACAAACATCCTACCCACTGTGCTATCGCTCCAGCCCCCAACACAGAAAATTTTAGAGCATATCATCCCTTAATTTCATTGCATATAATTTTTCTTAGCCGCAGATTTGCTTTTTTTTAATTGGTAAAGCTCAACAATATATTTTCACAATATTAAAAAACTTCCCTTGAATATATTCAACTTAACTTTTGGCATAAGTACTAACAAAAATGAAAAGCAATTCATGAAACCAGCATGACAGCTGAAATATCATATAGAAAGAAATGAACATCATGGGATAGATGTTGGAACTTGGTATGACTGAAACTCAGTCATGAACAACTTAGTAGCTGTGTACGTCAGAGTGAATCAAGTAACACTGTAGCACCGTAGGACTGTCCTCCCATTGTTCATTGATTTGCTTGGGTGGGCCCAGTAATGTCTTCATTGCGAAACCTGTTGTTACTGTGTTTGGCATATCAAATTCGTCAAGGATAGCTTGCCAGGCTTTGCCATGCGGGCGAGATACACAGTATACATATTTGTGCATGTAGAAAATATTTCTTCTAGTTCACGTGAGACAGAAATATTTATCATAGAATATTGATTTCTCCGCCCCTCTCGGAGAGCCCGGCAAGCTACTGAGAGTATTCGATATGCCAAACACAGTAACAACAAAGTCTCCAATGGAGACATTACTGGGCCTGCTCGAGCAAATCGACGATCAACGGAAGGGCCTTTACCTTTACCTTTATTGATTTCATCCAGGTGGTGAAATAGGTTATGTCTGCGTCCAGGTTCTATCACCATAAAACCAAATGGGAGTCATCATTTGATATAAACTGCTACTTTATCAAATATCAGAATTTAGAAGGTGAAAGTGAATACAGAGATCAGTAAGGAAGGCAATAGTTTGTTACAATTTTTCAGTCTTGATGGGACTAAAAACTAAGGGGCAACTCCCGGTATAATGCTCTGGGTTCTGTTCCAAAGGTACTTGGAGATTCACGCAGTGTGGGAGATTGAACTCAGGTCTCCTGCATGCAAAACATTAGTCCTTTGAGTAATCTTTTTGTCAGGAAGGACATTATTTTATAGGAGGCTTTCAATATTCCTCCGAGTTGGCTTAAATGCAGCAAATGTCTTCAGTGTTTTCTGACAATGTTTTGTATTTCCTTCTACTTTTTTGGTTTGTTTGCTTTGGGGCCACACCTGGCTATGCTCAGGGATTGCTCCTGACTCTGTAGTCCTAGAAGTGCTCAGGGGACCATATGTGATGTCGACCATGTGCCAGGCAAGTGCCTTAAACCCTGTACTACCTCCTTGGCCCCATCTGGGAATGTTTTATCCCTTCCTCAAATCTAAATGACTTAGTCCTAGGATAAAGAACTCTAGGCTGAAGGATTTTTTTTCTCTCTAGTACTTTGAATATATCATTCAATTCCTTGCCTGTAGAGTTTTAGGTGAGATATCTGTTGTGAATTTTCTTTTGTTTCTCTGTGACTCAATGTTTTGTTTCTCTCTCGCCATTTTAACTAATCTCTTTCTTTGGTTTTTGCCTCTTAATGAGCAATGTGTCTTGGTGGTGAATTTATTTTGCTTGGTACTCTCTAGGCATCCTGAGTCTGTGCTCAGATATCCCTTCTCAGAATACAGAAGTTCTCAGCTTGATTAGAAAATTATTTCTCTAAATATTCTACTAAATATTTCATATTTTCTTCACTTTTTTAAACATTAAAACATTAAACATTTCCATTGCCTTTTATTTGGGGGGATTTTCTTCTGTTTTGCCTCTTTGCACATGAATTTGGTTATCAGTATTGAGGTTTTCATCTTAAGAAAAATTTGATATGTTATAATTATAAAAGGGCTGGAGCGATAGCACAGCGGTAGAGTGTTTGCCTTGCTCGCAGACAGCCCAGCTGAGCTGGGTTTGATTCCCCCGCCCCTCTTGGAGAGCCCGGCAAGCTACCAAGAGTATCTCAACTGCACGGCAAAGCCTGGCAAGCTACCCACGATGTATTCAATATACCAAACACAGGAATAAGTCTCAAGAAAATGGAGACAATACTGGGCCCGCTCCAGCAAATCGATGAACAACGGGAGGACAGTGACAGTGATATAGTTATAAAAACTACTTGGCTGGAGAAATAGTACAGCAGGTAAGGTACCACATATGATCTTTTGAGCACCACTAGGAGTGATCTTTGGGCTGCTGGGGCTAACTCCATTGGGGCAGGGAGGGGAACTCAGCTGCTCTGCTCTGGGTGGCCCCAGATGAAACAGCCGGGGTTGGGTATAAGGCATCTTTAAGGCATATCTCTCAAAGCACTTTCAGATGATAGCATTCAATGCTGGGTACAGTGATAAAAAAGGCAAAATATTGACCTAAAGTATATGTCTCTAATGAGAGAGAAATCTGTCCATTGAAGGGTTTCTCTATAGAATAATATTGAGGATGGATGATAAATTTAACAAAGGTCATTAAAATAAAGAAGTTTTATATAAACACATTTTTACACAAAAATTGACATTTTGATTTGTCATTCTTTATTAATAGTTTTCCTTAAGTATTGATGTTGTAAAATTGTGAATAAAGAATTTTATTTATTTCCCTTATTTCTAGAAAAGCAGAAAGTACAAATCACAGGAAAGGAGTTCTTACTTATGGAAATGCAACAGTCCTGGTGCCCCAGAGATCATATCTCAAGGTCAATTCTTTAGAATCATTTATTTATTTATACACATACCTTGGAATAGATTTAATCATACCAAATTTCTCGTGGCAAATCATCCAAATCTATTGGTCAAGCTATTTTCTATAGTTGAAATATAAAAATAACGAAGCTATCCCTTTGCTTCCTTATCATTGAGATTTGATCTTTTCCTTTTATCACAGTAGTCTTTATTGAATAAAGAGTCCACATTTTTTATTATTGGATCTAGGTTCTAGAAAAGAGCAATGCTATGTATTGGGCAAGACCTCTTTTCTTCTAAAAAAGAGGATTGGAGATAAAAGACCTTTGAAATATTGAGTGTTTTTAAACACCATACTCATGTTCGGTTATATTTCCATTTAGAAAAATACATTCTTCATAAAACACGAGGCTAAAAGGCTAATTTGACCAAAAGGAAGGAATATATTTTTTTAGTTTAAGTGAATGAACATGACGTTTTTTTGAGTTATCGTTTATTTGTAAACCATATCTGCCGTTAAACACCAAGGGTATTTACCTATTTCCTACTTACTCACTATGACCTAGTAGTGCGCAGATATTTAACTCCTGGTCTCTCCATTTAGATTTTGAACCCAGTCCTAATTTATGCAACCTTTGCTTTCTTTTTGTGTCTGAGTCCCTCAAAGGCGCTACAAAACACACGGGAGCTGCAAGTTCAGTAGTTGTAGATGTTACCACAAGATGGCAGTGCACCCTGCTGCTGCAGGACAATGGCTTAAAAAAACAGGCTGTGGCAGAAGCACTGTCTCATTGGTTGAATAGCTCAAGCTAGAAAACACTGGCTGTTAGGAAAAGGACTAACTTGACACTGGAAGCAATTGGTGTGCTGGGCATTGCAGACCCCGTTTGGTCTCTAAAGGGAGCGACAATGAAGCCATCTATTGGAGCTGGATTCGTGTTCTTGTGGCTGCAGATGGGCTGTGAGTTGAGAGATTGGGAGAATGAGTGAGAAGATAAACTTTAGCAGCCAAAGAAGACTTGATCGAGGTTTTCTCTAGTCCTATAATTCTGGTATATAGCGACCTATTTTCCTAGTGTCACGTTTTCTTTCTCTTTAGGTGTCAGTAGAGGCGAGCAGGTGGAGCAGAGTCCTTCCACCCTGAGTGTCCAGCAGGGAAGCAAGGCTGTTGTCAACTGTAACTATTCGGACAGTGCCTCAAGCTACTTTCCCTGGTATAAGAAAGAACCTGGGAAAAGTCTCCAGCTGATAATATACATTCTTTCAACAAAGCCAAAAGAACAAGACAAAAGATACACGATTTTTCTGAACAAGAATGAGAAACATCTTGCCCTGCACATCGCAGACACGCAGCCCGAAGACTCAGCTGTGTACTTCTGTGCAGCAAGCACACATTGCTTCCCAGGCACCTGCAACCTGTGCTGAAACCCAAGTTTTGGGGGCAGCCCCCTTTTCTTTGGTTCTGTTAGGTTTGTCTGCAATGGAAGCTAATGTATGAGACAGTAAATTATAAAAGAAGTCAGATTCATGCAGATGTGAAAGAGTTAAAAATTTTGTTAAGTAAATGTTGCTGAATGAATCCTTGAAGAAATTTTGTTATGTTTTATTTTAAAATAAAGTACTTAAAGATAATTCTACATTTTTTTAGTCTCTGCTAATTAACTAATCCTTTGTAACAAGGTCTAATTTCTTTATAAGGAAAGGTAAGGTAAGGTAAAGGCCCTCCCGTTGATCGTCGATGTGCTCGAGCGGGCCCAGTAACGTCTCCATTGGAGACTTTGTTGTTACTGTGTCTGGCATATCGAATACTCTCGGTAGCTTGCCGGGCTCTCCGAGAGGGGCGGAGGAATCGAACTCGGGTCGACCATGTTGGCCGCCTGTAAGGTGAACGCCCTACCACTGTGCTATGAATGAGTTTTTATCTTTTGTCTTCAGTAAGGTAAGGTAAGGTAAAGGCCCTCCCGTTGATCGTCGATTTGCTCGAGCGGGCCCAGTAACGTCTCCATTGGAGACTTTGTTGTTACTGTGTCTGGCATATCAAATACTCTCTTTGTCTTCAGTAATGCATGCTATTTAGTAGAACATAAGATAAACATGAACAAAACGCTGTCTCGTTTGCCAATGCGTCAAAAATCAGATGGACTGGACATGTAATGAGATTTGAAGATGACCGCTGGACTAGAGCCGTTAACCGACTGGATTCCACGGGACATCAAAAGACCACGTGGCGGCACCTACCTGATGGTCAGACTTCTTCATCAAGATCCTGAAAGATCGGTTTGAGGCTCTTCGTGTTCCTAGAATGAAAAGACGCCATTGGGCTACCCTAGCACGCGGCAGGGACAAATGGAGACATTACTGGCGCCCGCTCAAGCAAATAGGTGATAAACTGATAGCATGCCAAATATAAAATATAAATATGTTAAATGCATAATAAACTCAGATAATTTATTGCTTATATTTAGTTTTACTGTCATTGCAAATTACTGTACAATTAGAATTTAATTTTTTTCCTAGCTAATATTCTATCTTGAATTGAGTAATCTAAATTTATTTGATTTCTTCTCCAGATTTGTAATGGGTTTGTAAGTACTTGTCAACATAAAAAGTAACTTTTGCTGTTATTTATTTGTGATAAAATTTTATATATTTATAGATCTCTGGTGGGCTGGAGCAATAGCACAGCGGGTAGGGCGTTTGCCTTGCACGTGGCCAACCGGGTTTGATTCCTCCATCCCTCTCAGAGAGCCCGGCAAGCTACCGAGAGTATCCTGCCTGCACGGCAAAACCTGGCAAGCTCCCCGTGGCGTATTTGATATGCCAAAAACAATAACAAGTCTCACAATGGAGACATTACTGGTACCCACTCGAGCAAATCAATGAACAACAGGACGACAGTGCTACAGTCCTTCTTCTCTGGTAAAAATTTGACAGCTCTTCTTGTAAGCTCTGGGCCACTTTCTTGTTAAAATAGGGTCTGTGCTGGCCCAGAGAAAGGTTTTATCAGGTCTTAGTTCCTGTGCTCACAAGGTGGCTTTTTTCAGCCCTGGGGCTATTGGATACTTTACTTCCCAGGATTCACCAGCATTTTCCACTAGATCCTAGTCATGTTTATATTTCTTGTGTATCTGAGGGAACTTACTAAGTGAAACTATGTATTGTAGAACATGAAATTCAGATTCAGTTCACAAATATGCTTTTAATTCTCCATATTGTATTAATACTGTTTTATATTTACTTTAAACATTTAGAAAAGTTATTTGTTTTTTTGAGAATTTAGTCTTTTAATTATGAATACAGAGAACAAAGTTTTAATGTAAGCCTTGTGATTAAATTTAAATTTTTTGTGAATAAGAAACATCTGAAAGTTTGACATTTAATTATTCAAAAAATTTAGCAAGAACATGACCCATAAATCTTTATTACTTTAGGATTTATCCCCACTTTATTTTTATTGTTATATTTATAATATGAAATCATTGTCATTTGTATATGTGAAAATTTTATTCGTATTTGTTGTTCATTTTACTGAACTCAAGAAAATGAATGGAAATTATATATTTTTTTATTAAGATTAATTCCTAAACCATTTTCCCATGCGACAGGAATTAGCTGCTCTTCAGATTCTTTTAACATTCCCTCATATTCTTACTACGCATAAATTGGCAGCTGCTATGCTGAGCTGATACATCTTGGCTGAGTCTTGGCTGACAATTATTTGCTAGTAAATTTAAGCTTACAGGGAAACTTAAATTGAAATGAACACATTTGAATAAGAAAATCAGTATTACAGTCCTCAAACACAATTGGCTTTATATTTCTCTCAGGGTAACAACTAGCACCTGTGACAGAAAACATGATGATTCCTTTTTTTTGTTTTGTTTTTTGGGACACACCCAGAGATACTCAGGAGTTACACCTGGCTCTGCACTTAGGAATCACTCTTGGTGGTGCTCAGGGGACCATATGGGATGCTGGATATAGAACCTGGGTCGGCCGCATGCAAGGCGAATGCTGTGCTATTGCTCCAGCCTGATGATTTTTAGTTAGACTGTTTCTTAGAGAATCCTCACAGAAGGAGAGGGAACCTACACTCAGTTTACTGGTTTCGTCTTTAATTCAAATTAGGAGAGAGAAGGTTCTGATACCATGGCTTTGAAGTGCCTTACCACACTTGGGGAGAATTTATTGTATGCAAGGAAAAGAAAATCTCTAGGGTGAGAATCTAGATTGATTCAGATACAGATAATTTAAGTTTAAACTTCCCCCAGGCCTGATTTTTTTTCTACTCTCTGGATAATTTGCCATAATCTTGGTGAATAAAAGCAATAAAAGGCCTTTCCTGGGTCTGGAGGTCAGGAGTTGAAAATTGTTTTTCTTGTGCTGAATGAAATGGAGGTGTTAGCAGGGATGCCTCTTTCCAGAGGCTCCAGGACAGAACCTGCCCCTTTCCTCTGGCAGCATTTCTTAGTGGGTGGGTGTCATTCCAATCTCTGTCTCCATGATCTTGCTTTGATGTCTGTGGGATCCCTGGGTGACTTAGGTGGAGTGGGGAGGAGAGAGGGGGCAGCCTGTAGAAGGGGATCTGCTACGTCCTCTTGATCTACCTCTGCCCTGTGGGAACAGCTGGAGAAATCTAGGACTGCCAGGAATCAGCTGTGAACCTTGCTCCTTGCAGGAAAGGGAAGTCGGTCCTGGACCTTCCCCAGGCCTTTTCGGTTTTCATTTTCCCCTCAGAGAAAAGAATTTCAGCAGACTAGCAGTAAAGTATAAGGTTTTCTTTAAGTTTTTATGAAGGGGAAAGCGGGGGAGGGGGGAAGGAGAGGGAGGGAGAGAGAGAGCAAGAGAGAGAGAGAGAGAGAGAGAGAGAGAGAAAGAGAGACAGAGACACCGAGAGACAGAGAAAAGGGAGAGAGAGACAGAGAGATACATGAGAGGGACAGGGAGAGAGAGAGAGAGAGAGAGAGAGAGAGAGAGAGAGAGAGAGAGAGAGAGAACATGGGAACCCCAGTACACCCCATCATAACACATGGGCACAGACAGTACATGGGCGTAGGCAGCACATGTGAGTACTTCCTTTGTTCAAGTTGACTATTATAGTGTTTTCCCAACCTGCCCATGTATGTCTTTCTACCTAGGTAAGAGATTGTTGCTAGAGTTGATTGCCAAGGGGGTAGAGTTGGGAGTAGTTGATGGTCTTCTTTGATATTCCTTTCCAGGCCTTTGTTTTGCTGGAGCTTCTCTCTGAGAGGGATCCAGTCTTTTCTGGGTCTGTGCTGGCCCAGAGAAAGGTTTTATCAGGTCTTAGTTCCTGTGCTCACAAGGTGGCTTTTTTCAGCCCTGGGGCTATTGGATACTTTACTTCCCAGGAACTCATTGTCCTGAGGGGCCCTTTCCTAGCTACCTGTTACCTGCTTCAATTTCATTTCTTCCATTAGCAAATCTCCCACTGTGTCCCACTTAAATTATGCATGTCATTGAATTTAGAACAAATAATCCAGGAATTTTCCCCCCATCTCAGGATCATGACTTAATCAGAACTTCATTTACCCTCTTTAGCACCTATATAGTTGAGGACATTTGAAGACTGGGAGATTTAGGATCTGATTTCATTTTATTTGTTATTTTACCCTTCAAGGCTGAGGATTTTCCAAGTTGGAAAAACAAGATAATGTACTTACTGGTACCCAGTAATAAAAATAGATCTCAGTGCCTTATCATCTCAATGATTTCACCTCTCAAAAATCATGTAGAAATTGATTCTATTTCTGTGCAACTATATGTGTGACTTTCAAATTCTCATATAGTGTGTAGGTCATGTAAGCATCACACAATTATGGTACAAAACCCCAGTGCTTGTTCTGGGAAGTTATCCTCATATTATCATTTTCTTTCTCAGGCTTACCTCCTGGAAAGGCATAATTCATTCTTTTTTATATTTTTATCTTATTGAGAATGTCACATTAATGTAAACATAAATTTCTCCCTGCCTCTCCCATATAATTATGTGCAAAGGAGGATGTGGTTAATGAATGTGAGGGGAATGTGGGTTGGAGGAGCTTCTCAGTGCAGGGACTTGATCTGACACACACCAACTTGCTGTACCAGGAACCCCCTGTTTCCTGTTAGGGGGCAGCAGCAGCACAGACTCAGCAGTGTTTCCCTCACCCAGTCAGACTCACCTCACAGTGCAGAGCCCTGTTACTGAAGATATTTTCGGCCTGGTGGAAGAACGGAGGCATGTTGCTCTGCGGTGCTCTGAAGGTGTTCCTGGCTTCCATGTGGCTAGGTGAGCATGGCCCCAGTGGGAATGTGCCTCCTCCATGGCCAAAGGACTGGATGCAGCAGTGTCCTGTGGGTAACCTGGGTTGCAGGGTAGCAGAGTGCAATACGGAATCTCTTTGGCCCACACCTCTTATCTTTTTTCTCCCCTCCAGGATCCAGTATTGCCCAGAATGTAAATCAAACTTCGTCTTCCATACTAGTGCAAGAGACAGAGACTGTGACCTTGGACTGCACGTATGATACCAGCTCCTCCAGCTACGGTCTCTTTTGGTACAAGCAGCCTAGCCATCGGGAAATGATTTTCCTTATTCGTCAGGACTCCTATAGTGAGGAAAATGCAAGAGAAGGTCGCTACTCTCTGGATTTCCAGAAGACAAGCAAATCCATCAAACTTGTCATCTCAGCCTCCCAGGTGGAGGACTCTGCAGTGTATTTCTGTGCACTCAGAGAGACACAGTGAGTGGTGTGCCAGAGGGAGGCGTACCAGAATAGCAGAGCTCTGCTTGATGCATCCACCTGCTGCAGGGACCAAAACACAGAATCGCAGGTTGCAGACAGGAAGTGGCTGGGCTGTGGCAGCTTAAGAGTAGAGTTAAAGAGAAACAGTGAGTTTAAGTGAGAACCTCACCAGAGTGTGAGTGCCCTGATTTATCCTCAGCACCACATGGTCCATCTAGTAATTCTGGGTATGGCCTAGAAGTCTCTGAGCACTGCACTCCATGCTCCTGAATGCCAAGGAGCACTGCTTGAAGTAATGCTTGATACTACAGGGCTGGAGGACCACTGCCTCATCAGGGCTTATACTGAGGTGATTGCTGGTTGGATAAAAACTGACAGGAGAGCTTCCAGGGCCACCTGATCATTTCTGTGAGGCTAAAATAAAACAAAAATACTGCTATCCTGGGTCCATCGCCCATGTCCAGAATTATCATTCACCTGTCACATTCTTACTCTTGAAATCTTGCTTTGATTAGAGATATACAGAATTTTGTACTAGATTCAAGAGCTACCCAGCTGAATAACATTCTAAGAACCTTCACACTTTTTCAAAGGGGCCACTCCATTTCGGATTACTGCCAACAGTACAGATGGGTTCAAATAAACCCATATCTCTAAAAACTGGACTGTAGCACTGCCCTCCCATTGTTCATCAATTTGCTTCAGCAGGCCCAGTAACTTCTCCATTGTGAGACTTGATGTTACTGTGTTTGGCATATCGAATACATCATGGGTAGCTTGCCAGGCTTTGCTGGGCGGGCAAGATGCTCTCAGTAGCTTGCTGAGCACTCCAAGAGGGGCAGAGGAATTGAACCTGGCTTGGCCAGGCCCGTGGTTTGCAAGGCAAATGCCCTACTGCTGTCCTATCACTGTAGCCCCATCCCTAAAAATCACTTGTCTTTTTTACTTTTGATAATAATCCTTTCTGAGAGATATCTCATTGTTTAATCACTGTATCACTGTCATCCCGTTGTTCATCGATTTGCTCGAGTGGGCACCATTAACTTCTCCATTGTGAGACTTGTTACTGTGTTTGGCATATTGAATACGTCACGGAAGCTTGCCAGTCTCTGCCATGAGGGTAGGATAATCTTGGTAGCCTTCCAGGTTCTCTGAGAGCGAAAACTAGACAAAAAGAGGTCACATGGCCTTGCATGTGGCCATGCACTTCCGTGAGCTTGGTTTTATAGTCTCTGTATTTTGGCCTTTGATGGGATTACACAGCGGCCGTGGCAGCTGGTGGGTGCAACTGCCTAGCTACTAGAAGATGGGGGATCTGGGTGGAGGAAGCTCAGTCCAGATCCGAGCAGGCTTGAAGATCTCAGCCCTGGGTCCTGTACACCTGGGTTTCTCTGCTGGTTACTTCATGTGTGAGGCTCGTTGAGCATGTGGAGAGTGGTCTTGAGCATGGCAGTGGCTGGGTTCCGGAGGTCTTCAGCTGCAAGGGCTCTGCTCGGGGCCGGGAGGGAAACTCAACCCGCCCCCCTCCAAGGGGCCCCAGTGAAGAGAGCCAGGAGTGGGGGAAAGAGACTCTGCATTTTTCTCTTCCGGGAGCTTGGTTTTATAGTCTCTGGATCTTGGCCATTGATGGGATTACACAGCGCTGTGGTAGTGTTTAATCTGATTGTTTAATCTAATTTGTATTTTCTGAGATTTTTTTATATTGAGCATTTTGCACTTATTTGTTGGTTTCTGAATGTCTTATGTGGGGGATTGTCTATTTTGTTCCTCATCTGCTATTTGTTTGTAAGTTTAGTGGTCTGTTGTGCTGGTGATCCCAGCTACACCTTGTTGCTGGGGGTCATCACTGGGGAATCACATCATGCTGAGAAATGAACCTGAACTTCCTGCTTGTAAGAGATATATGTGGTTTTTGAGGTATCCTCTGACCAATTAGTCTACTTTTTAAAAACTTGTTTTGCTTGTTTTTGAAAATAATTTTATTGGATGATTTTCTTATATATATATGTATGTTTTTCTTTTGTGATAGCACAGCGGGTAGGGCGTTTGCCTTGCACGCAGCCAACATGGCTGACCCGAGTTCGATTCCTCCGCCCCTCTCGGAGAGCCCAGCAAGCTACCGAGAGTATTCGATATGCCAGACACAGTAACAACAAAGTCTCCAATGGAGACGTTACGGGGCCCGCTCGAGCAAATTGATGATTAACGGGAGGGCCTTTACCTTTACCTTTATATATGTATGTTATTCATAGACACACACACACACATATATACACATATATATATATATATATATATATATACACAGGTTTGCAAATATTCTTCCCTTCCCATGGCTTGATTTTTAGCACTGTTAATGTTTGTTTGAATATATAGAAACCTTTAGTTTCCTTTAGAACTACCACCAGAGTTAGTTCTGATAATAAATCTCCTTTTAAATCTCTATGTATTTATATACATGTGCTCTGCCTAGAAAAGTGTTTATTAATGTGCAGATAGACATAAAAATTGATGGTGGTGTAATTCAGTCTGAGTCAAAAGGTTTGAGAATTGGGATGCTGATAGTGTGAGTCTCAGTCTAAGACTAAAGATCTGAGGACAAAAGATCTGAGTCTAAATATCTGAGTTGTGCCAATGTTTGAACAAAGCATAAGATAGATATATCTTCTCACAAGGAAAGAGAATTCCCCCATTCTCTCTTTGTTCTGTCCAGAGTTTTATTGGATTAGATTATGTTTACCCACTTTGGTGAAGGAGTTGTTTACCCATTCTATGATTCAAATACTAATCTATTCCAGCACACCCAGAAAAAAATTGTTTGGTAAGATATCTGTGTATTCCACATCACAATTAAGTAAGTATATAAAATTACCTATCACAGTTCCTATAATATTTTTGACAGACATTGATCATTAGGTCCCTTATTAAGTGCCTTTATAAAGTGTATTATTGTGGGGTGCTATTAGGTGCTGTGGGGTTCCGACCTGCAGGACTCCACCTATGAGGGGTATCCTGGGCGAGGGAGTCTTGAATGAGAAGGAATGGACGCACCTCTTGGATGGAAGGTATAGGACCAGCCTTATTGTCTGCAAGGCACTTGTATACCTTAAGGTGGTGCAAGCACGAAACAGAATGGGCTGATCTCTGTCATAGCTAAGACTCAGTGGACAGTGGACGGACAGTCAGGATGGATAGTCAAGATAGCCATAAAAGGAGTGGAGACTTAAAGAGGGGCTAGCCAGATTGCATCATTCAAGGGCCACGTGGTGGGATGCCATGTGCTTGTGAGGAATGTACAGGCCCACAAAGCCAAGATGGAGACCTCTCGCTCCCCACATTTGACTTGATCACTTGATTTCCCATTACTCATCGATTTGCTCAAGTGGGCGCTAGTAATGTCTCCATTCGTCCCTGTAGCATGCTAGTGTAGCTCAATGCTGTCTCTTCATTCTAAGAACATGAAAAGCCTCAAACTAATCGTTCAGGGTTTTGACGAAGAAGTCTGACCATCCTGTAGGTGGACGGCCACACAGTCTTTTGACATCACGTGGAATCCAGTCAGTAACAGCTCTAGTCCAGTGGTTATCTCCAAATCTCATTACGCGTTCAGCCCATCTGATTTTCGACACCTTAGCAAATGAGACAGCATCCCTGATTCTTGACTGTCGACGGAGGTCGGAACTCCGGATTCTTTGTTTCATTTGAGTGAAGCGTGATACTCCAAGCAAAGCTCTTCCGATTCCTCTTTGGGAGACCCGAATGGCATTCTCATCCTGTTTTCGTAGGGTCCAGGTCTCTGAGTTATATGTTAATGCAGGAAGTACAGTGGAATCGAAGAGATGTGCCCAGAGCTGGAGGTTCTTCGTCCTCTTAGCTATTTCTTTGACGCTCTTGAAGGCATTCCAAGCTTCTCTCTTCCTCCTGTGCAACTCAGGTGCCAGGTCATTCGTCGTGTTGACTTCTAGACCTAAGTACACATAACTGTTGCACTCGGAGATGGTCATTTCATTGAGAGCGAATGGAACGTCAGGAACGAGACTGTTTCTCATAAACATTGTCTTTGTGAGATTCAGCTGGAGTCCAACCTTCCCACACTCACGGTTGAAGTTGGCCAGCATTTGTGCTGCTTAGCTAATGGTTGGTGTTATTAGAACAATATCATCAGCAAAGCCAAAGTTGTGTAGTTGCCGACTGTCTATCTTCACTTTCCTTCCCATTCCAGTCTTCGCATGATGTTCTTGAGGGTGGCACTGAAGAATTTCGGTGAAAAAGTATCCTCATGCTGAACCCCTCTCTCTTTTTTTTTTTTTTTTTGCTTTTTGGATCACACCTGGCGATGCACAGGGGATACTCCTGGCTCTGCACTCAGGAGTTTCTCCTGGCGGTGCTCAGGGGACCATATGGGATGCTGGGAATTGAACCTGGGTCGGCTGCGTGCAAGGCAAAAGCCCTACTCGCTGTGCTATCTCTTCAGCCTCTGAACCCCTCTCTTGACATCGATGATCACTTCTTTGTAGAATGGTAAGATCCTGGTAGGGAATCCGTAATACAGCTCACAGAGGATCCTGATGTATTGAGTTTGAATGCCCTGACTGACTAGGGCTTCAATGACTGCTTCCGTCTCAACAGAATCAAAGGCCTTCTTTAAATCAATGAACGTTAGACAGAGCAGCATCTTGAACTCCAGAGAAACCTCAATGAGCTAGGTTATCGTGTGGATATGGTTGATCATGCTGAATCCTTTGTGGAACCCGGCTTGCTCGCATGGTTGTCCTTCATCTAGTGTCCTGCCAATCCTATTCAGGATGACTCAAGTGAACAGCTTGTGGATGACAGATAATAGGCATATCAGGCGATAGTTGCCAATGTTGTGAATGTCTCCCTTCTTGTACAGTAGTACAGTCCTGCTGGTTTTCCACTGGGACGGAACCTTGTATTCAGACAGGCAGTGTGTGAAGAGCCAAGCCACTGTATTGATGAGTACTGATGGCAGGTTCTTCAGGTGTTCAGGTCTGACCTTGTCTCAGTCAGGTGCTGTTCGTTTCTTTACCAACGAAATGGTATGTCAGATTTCAGAAGGGAGAACATTGGGAACGACATATCCATCCTGCAGAATTTGGTATGTGGGCAGGTGGACGTGGCTATCAAAGAGATCTGAGTAGAAGTCACGGACAATCTTCTCTATTGCCCTTCTGGAAAATGTGATAGATCCATCAGGATGTCAGAGGGCAGTCATCTTGGTCTTGTAGTTGACAAAGGACAGACAGGCGTTAGGAATGCTTTTCCCGCCTTCTGCCACATCTACCAACACTGCTGCTCTTTTCTCTTTGAGGTCTTTATCGCATCTCTGCACCGCTTTGCGAGCTCATAAATTCGTTTGTGGTTGCCTGAGGCATGTGCCAAGCCACTTTGCTGAATAAGTTCAAGAGTTTTCAAAGACAGGCTTTTTTTTTGTGGCTATCTCTCTCTTGGCATTCCTCACACAATCATGGAGGTGCTGAACCAGTCGATCATATTCCTCGTCAATGTTGTCAACGACGGCATCTTCCCATGTTGCCACAATAGTGCCAAAGAGCTCCCAGTTGATGGTCGTTCTGGGAGTTTTCTTCTTAAACTTTGCAGCCTTTTATCCCTGCTCTGTGAAGTAAAATTTTGTACAAGGGAGATGTTGGTCAGATCCCATTTGGAATCTTGGGAAAACAGTGAAACCGGTCAGGCAAAACTGTCGATTGAATATGATGTGGTCAATTTCGTGTGGAACCGTCCACCGGGAGACTACCATGTCCAACATTTAGATTCGGCCTTCTGGAACTGATTTACCATGGATGGTCTTGGTGGACATGATGAACTCAGACAGTCTCTCACCCTGTTCGTTCCATTCTAGGCCATGGGTCCCGATATGGAGTTATTCAGCTAATCTTCTCTGTCCTATCTTAGCATTAAAATCACCAACTATGATCTTGTAGAAGATATGGTCTTCTTTATAGAACTTCTCCATCTCCATGTAGAACTTCCCAACATACCAGGAATTTGTCAATAAAAACTCCAATCTGCTATATTATATGTGATTATGTAAAATTTGGGTACTGCTTAAGTATAGATATTCAAACTGTGATGTATAACCTGTCACAGTTTCCTGTTACAAAATTAGCTGACAACTGGAACTGGAGTGATGGTACAGTGGGTAGGGTACTTGCATGCAGCCCACCTGCGCTCAACCCTTGGCATTCCTTATGGTTCCCTGAGCCCACCAGGAGTAATCCCTGAATGCAGAGTTAGGAGTCAACTCTTGAGCACTGCTGTGTGTGAACCCCAAACTGAATCACCCTCCACCTGTGTGATCACAAAATAAATGATTCACAGTGCCAGTGGCGACGTGGATTTTTTTTCCCACCATGTGCTTTCAGTGGCCATGAGCCGCTTCCCCACCGAAGCCTGCAGCTGCAGCCACCCAATGCAGGAAGGAGGAAACATGGCCAATAAGCTGGTTGATGATCAGTTGCCATTTATTCCATTTTCCCCATGTGCCTGTTTCAGTCTCACTAAGTTCCACATTCCAGACACAGACTGCCCCTCAATTCTGTCTCCTCCTGTCCCCCATGCTAACCTCTCCAGCTTCCATCTCACAGCCTTGGTCTTACGCCCAACCTCCAAGCATTGGGGGTAGCAACTACACCCAAGTGAGGTAATACAATCAACATATGAAATCCCTTCCTTCCAGGGAAGCTCTCCTAAGATAAGATGACAATTTCCTGCAGCCAGGAGTTCAGTCAAGAGTGAAATACCACCTAGGGATGTGTTTGTCCTTTCCTTAGTCCAATAACCATCTTAGATTTACTTACTTCTAAATAATCTTTCTAGTTGTTTTGTATGGAAAAAGTAAGAGATACATTAAGCTTGTAAGGTGGCTCTCCCGGGGACATCTTGCTATACATCCCAGTGTCTAGTACTTAGGCCAGATTAGTCTTTCCCAACCCTAAGAGCGTCCTAACCCAGTTATTACTCTTTGGATCATGACAGAATTTGTCCATGACCATACTCTTAACTTAGAGTTAAGTATTATTACACTTGGCCTTGCCCATTTCAATGCCAGGGTAGCTCACAGCTTGCCCTGGGTCCATCCATTTCCTTGTCGGGAATGTTTTGAGGTGGTAAGAACTAAGGGCAACTGAGGCTTAGTCGAGAAAATAGATGCCCAAGAGTGAATATGTTTGGCGTCAATTAACTCCCAAGTTGCAAAATCAGATTATTAACTATCTTCCTTTGTCTAAACAAAAAGGACATTGCTCTGAAGTAAACTATGCAAAGGACATAAGGAGAAGAAAAAAGCAATATTTCACTTAAAATTACAAATCAACAGAGTCTGATCTGGGGATAAAGGTAATTGACCAGTTGGGAAAGAGATCACAGAAAAGAGGTTAAAGATAAACACAGAGGAATGGGAGTGTCTAGGTAGCACTGTGTTGGGTGTAACCCAATAAACCTAAGCTCCCTGCAGTCAGGGAGAAACACAAACCAATGTTATCCTACGTTCACCCAAAACAACCACAATAATTAGCTGACAATCTTGGGAATTTGCCTTGTTGATTAGGACAACCTACTTTCCTAGTAGTTGAAGTTAATTTTAACTTGCTTAAGTAAATGATATCTAATGATCTGTGTTAAAAAAAATTTTAATGTAAATTACACATCCTAGCACTTTGGTCCATGCATTCCCAATTGGTAAATAATGCATAGTTACTGTGAAAAATTTGTAGGCGATTATTGCTGAAAATATGCCATTTAACTACAGTTCATTCTAATTAGCTATTTCATGGCTTTTTTAGAGTTTAAAATTTAGACACAATTTGCTCTAAGTGAGCATTAAAATATTAAAAATCTCATTTGGTGACATTAAGACAATTGCACTATTTTATTACTAGCATCAAATACACAATGCATTCTTTAAAATTTCAAACACTTTAGCACATTAAGGAAGCTGTAGAACAATTAGTTTTTCATACAGAATAACAAAAGAAGCAAATGCTTTTACTCAGGAAATAATAAACTAAAACATAAATATAAAAAAACATTGTAATGACAATGTTTAAGATATTTAATTTGTATAGTCAATATTTAAGATATTTTATTTGTATAAGATATTTTATTTTTATTACATATTTCACATTGCAAGATATTAAATTTGATCCTCTTAGAAATGTGAAATTCAAAAACAAGAAAATTGAAGTCCCTGCTGCCTCTATTCATCTTTTCACACTAATTTCTCTCTCCTTTCCCTCCTTCCTTCCTTCCTTCCTTCCTCCCCTTCTTTTAAAAATTTTTTAAATTTTATTTTTATAAAGTAGTTCACGGGGTGTGGGGTGGGTCAACGGCAGGTGAGAGCCCTCTCCACTCCAAGAGACCCAGCCCCAGCAAGCTGACATCCACTACCCAACTATTGTCACGCTCGAGGTCACTTTCCACAAACTCAGGCTGAGCCTCACATATGAGTGAAGTTCCAAGGAACCCAGGTAATGCGGAACTTTGTGACCTTGGACTCTGAATTCAATGGGACCTGGGAGCAGAGAACCTCTGCCTGCTTCCACCAGTCTCCAGTGACCCAGGGATCACACCCATAAGCCATACCCTGCTGGTGCCAGATAATCTCCTCATCAGCCACTCTCCAGAACTTAAGGCTGCTCCTCCCAGATGGGAGTATAAAAGGAGGCCCACATAACCAATCCACTGTACTCCATGCCAGGTTGTTTTTCACTCGGGACGCCCAAGGGGGATTGGGTGAGAGCCCTCCCCACCCCAAGGGATCCAGTCTCGGCAGCCAACCTCCAACTACCCAACCAACATCACACTCCAGGCTGCTTTCCACATGCTTGGGCCGAGCCTCACATATGAGTGAACATATTCCTGGACCACATCATAAGACACTCTACCCATTTTCTATAATTACCACACCATATTTAATAAAGAAATATATATATATATATATATATATATATATATATATATATATATATACCTCTAGAGAGCCCAGCAAGTTACCGAGAGTATCCTGTCCTCATGGCAGAGCCTGGAAAGCTAGCCGTGGCATGTTCGATATGCCAAAAACAGCTATAATAATGGGTCTCATTCCCCTGACCGTGAAAGAGCCTCCGATATGTTGGGAAAAATGAGTAAGGAGAGGCCGCTAAAATCTCAGGGCTGAGACTAATGGAGACATTACTGGCACCTGCTCAAGTAAATAGAAGAATAACGGGATGACAGTGAAACAGTGATACAAAGTAGTTCGCAATACTGTATTTAATATTCAAACAACAATCTCACCACCATAACACCTTCCCACCACCTTATTTGGGATGTTCCCATTCCAATCCCCTACCCCTGCTCTAAAACAGAACCAAAATAATTCATTCTGTATTGTCTGTTACGAATAAACCACTGAAATTGATCCAAGAAAGTTTCCTTAGAGGAAAGTATGGGAAGATTGTTGAATTCACCCATGGATCATTAAGCCCTTCTATGAGGTTATTAACATGTTGTTGAAGGTTAAATCTTGTGTGTATATATATATAATATATTATATGTATATATATATCTGTAAAAATCTGTTTTCCTCTAAAATTGGTTGCCTTCTACTTTAAACCCTGTGAGTTAAAATAATGTGTGGGTGCTGCGACAATGTGTGTGCGTTTGGTGGCCGAGAGCAGCCTCTCATCTTCCCCAGGCCTCCCCAGAAGAGACAGAGAGATTGGGACCACAGCCTGATAGTGAAAACGACGCGTTTAGTGCAGACTGCTAGCTTACTTATAGAACATCTGAAGGGGCCAGAGTTGTAGAACTGCATAACCGTAGAGGGAATTGTCTGGGGGAGATAAACTCAAGGAGACGCTCTGATTCCATGGAATATCTATATTGCTTCTCTCTTTTCCTCTAGATATATATATATATATATATATATATCAAAAAATAAGTTAAACAATTAGTCAAACAGTTAAATTCTACTTCTTACCAATACTTGCATAAACACAATAAGAGATAAAGTTTCCAAAACTTAGTGTTTTGGGTTCTGAGAGCAAGTAAGGCTTTTACTGAAATTCTCAGACCAAGTCCTCAGGTCAGTTCAGCTTGTCCTTCCCTATGGAAGTCCTGTCTCTTAAGTCATAACAGCTGGCAACAAGACCAGGCATTTACCCTTTCTAGACTGTCCCATTACGGTGCTGGGGTAGCTTTGTCATTCGCCCCAGGTCCATCTCCGTCTGACATTGGGACCTCCTTTTTGGGGTGTTAGGCACTACAAAAACCAGAGCCTGAGTCAAATAATTATGACAGATGCCCAGGAATAGATATATTTCAGGATCAATCAACTCCTTAATGTTAGGAGCATAGCATCAAGGTCTTTCTGTGTTTAAGCAAAGAACATTGCTCTATAGTAAAATATGAAAAGGGAAAATAGAAAAGCAAGTAATTCACTACAAATACAAAACCCAGAATTACCAGAAAGTTTGGCTTAGAAGTAACCAAGACTGACTTGGGGAACAGTGACTATTAGGTGTAAAACACGTAGGAAAGGTTAAAGATAAACTCAGGAGATTAGGGATGCTCACAAGAGCACTGTAAGCTTTTCTGGCAGGAGGAAAAGGGGCAATCCACTGATGAAGCCTAAAAAACTTAGGGTTAATATCCAACAAAAGGTAAAGGTAAAGGTAAAGGCCCTCCCGTTGATCGTCGATTTGCTCGAGCGGGCCCAGTAACGTCTCCATTGGAGACTTTGTTGTTACTGTGTCTGGCATATCGAATACTCTCGGTAGCTTGCCGGGCTCTCCGAGAGGGGCGGAGGAATCGAACTCGGGTCGGCCATGTTGGCCGCGTGTAAGGCTAACGCCCTACCGCTGTGCTATCACTCCAACAAAACCCCACCAAATTTGGTGTGCTACTCTTGAAATATTAGTGGTGTGAGGTATGACTTATTGTGAAGCCACCTTCATGGCTGAGTGGTCCAGGAGAAAGTTCACTGTGGTTGAAGCTCGGCCCGAGCATGTGAAAAGCGGCCGTGAGCATGGGAGAGGTTGAGTTTTGGAGGTTTTCAGCTATGAGGTCTGGGTCCCTTGTAGTGGAGAGGGGCCTCACTGCCCCCCCTCTGGGATACCGCAAATGAGACAATCTGGTGCTGGGTCCTGCATTATGGCCATGGCAGTGTCATTTTATGATAGCTTCCAAGAGAGGACAATGAGTCTCTTGATCATGGCCATCTTTCCTTCCTTCCTTCCTTCCTTCCTTCCTTCCTTCCTTCCTCCCTCCCTCTCTCCCTCCCTCCCTCCTTCCTTCCTTTCTTTTCTTTTTTAATGTGTTTTTTCTTTGTCACACTTGACAATGCTCAGGGTATATTCCCTTCTCATTATTTCTGTGCATAGAATAATTATTTACAATGATGAGTTTGTAAACATTTATGACTCATGCATTCTTTTTCCTGTGTCTAGGGTGTTATAGTATAGTGTATTATTTGCATTTACTTTTCCTCTTTGGTTGTACTTTTTCTATACCTGATTTGTTATATTTTGAATTATGTCAGTAGTTCATTGGAGCAAGTTTCATACTAGTTATATTATTAGCACAGTCAGTCTGAGAGAGTTTATCAAATGAATTATATTTCCTGTAACCATTAACAAAATAATTAAATTGAAAACATTTCAATACAATAATAGAAAAATGAATGTACTCCATTCTCCCTTAAGCCTTTTATCAGGTCTTCTCTCTTTCTAAACTGATTTTCATGTCCTACACACCCGGCTTCTTCTCCCCCCCTCCATTTTATTTTGGCAGCATGACTTAAAATAATGTTAATAATAGTGTTTCACACATACAGTTTTCCAACCCTGCACCGTCCACCAGCGTTAGTGTCCCTTTACCAATGTTCCTGTTCCCCTTCCCTCCTGAGTTTGGCAGACTCAGTTTTTGATGTTTTTAATTCCTTTACTATGTTTTTTTTTATACATATGTGAGGGAGATTGTTGTGCATTTGTCCCTCTGATGGACTTCACTCAACATGACAACTCTATTTCATCCATGTAGAGGTACATATATCCTCTATATATGTATGTATATATTTCTTTATCCACCTCATCTGGTCTTGGATACTTGGGTTGCTTTCAAATCTCGACTACTGTGAATAGAGCTTCAATAACACAGGAGTGCAAATGACTTTTTCAAATACTGTTTTGCTGTTCTTTAGATAGATTCTAAGAAATGAGATTTCTGGGCCATATAAAAACTTAATTACTAATTTTTTTCTTGAGATATCTCCACACCGTTTTTCATAGAGGCTGAAATAGAGCACATATCCACCAAAGTGAATGAGGGTTAGTTTTGCCCCACATCCCTGCCAGTACTGATTCTTTCCATTTTTGTAGTGAGTGTTTGGGCCATACTTTGTTGTTCTAAGGACTTACTACTTGCTCTGTGCTTAGAAATTGCTACTGCTAGTACTCAGTACTATGTGGGGTGCCAGAGATCTAACCCAGGTCAATCACATGTAAGCCTTACCCACTGAACTATCTCTCTGGGTACTCTATCTCTGTTTCTATATTTTTTGGTGTGTGACAACCTCACTAGTGGGGATGATATATCATTGTTTTGAGCTTTATTTATCTCATTGTTTTTCTCTGATGATTAAAGATAAAGACCATTGTATCATATACCTCATTCTCTAACTTCTTTCTGCGCCCTGTTTTTAGACAAACAAGTGCTCATGGTAATATATGAGATTGGCTTTTTACGGTTTGTGTCATAGATTAAAGATCAGCTTCTGAACAGTTAGTCATGAGAAACGAATGTAGGAAAGGTAGTACACCTACAGTGTGAAACATGATGCATCAGAAGAACCTATGGGTGTTCAAAAAGAACAATAGAGATTTACTGCTGGGTTTATCAAACAAGTTACAGAAATGTATGCATAAAATATATATTTAGTGTTTAATTGAAAACTATAGAAAGTTCTATATAGTTTCTGTTGTTCAATTTATAGTAAAATAGCAGAAGCAGAAACTCTAAATTGATTTAGAAGAAAAGAGAAGAAAGGATCAATTTTAGGAAATGAAGTCAGAAGAGATTTTTGTCTAAACCTGTGTGGTAACTCAAAGGCTGAGGAACCTGCTGTGCCTATGGGAGTCCCGAACTGATCCCTGGTTCCACATGGTCTTACAAGCATAGCCATAGGAGAAACTGAGCACCATACCGTGAGTAGTGTGGGTATGAACCTTTAACCAAAACCCCACAAAAACTAAAGCAAAACACAAAACCCTAAAAAATCTGAAAACAAAAGAGATTTTTAAATAAAGTTAGGTTCAAAAGATATAATAAAACATCCAATGTGTTATTATATTAGCACTGCCCTATAGCACTGTCCTCCTGTTGTTCATCGATTTGCTCGAGCGGGTCCAGTAACATCTCCATTTTGAGACTTGCTGATACTGTGAAATTCTTATATTCATCAATCTCTTTTAGTGCTAAAATAGTCCAAGAAACAATAGTTATCATAAAGCCTTTTTTCTATATCTTACTTTGTGCTTCAAAGAAGGAGGAAATTATTACTTTCTTACTAAGATTTTGTCTGACCATCCAAGTATAAGTCTTTCCCCTCCTTTGAGAATATATAACTTTTATTTTATACTCTTCTTTGGGGGCTAATTACTTGACTCTGTGTTATAATTACCTATCCTTTTCATATCCAGCATTATATCCCCTTTTTATTATTCTTAAAACCTAGGAAAACTCCAAAAATGTTTGTGAACTTGTCTTGTACCTTGGTAGTGAAATCAAACAGCACAAAGTGAGATTTTCTAAATTATTTTTCTATATAAATCTCTATAAAATATCATTTTATTTATCTATTTATTTATTTTGGTTTTGGGGTCACACTCGGCAGTGCACAGGGATCACTCCTGGCTCTGCACTCAGGAATTACTCCTGGCTGAGATCAAGGGACCATAGCAGATGCTGGGAATCAAGCCCAGGTTGGTAGCGTGCAAGGCAAACGCCCTACCCCCTTTGCTATCACTGCAGCCCTTAAATAACATTTTAAAGGTAGAACCAGATTCATTTTTAATCTTACTTTTTGAAAAATCAGGAATTTTGTTGCCCAACCAAATGCATTTCTTTCTTTAGGAACAAGAGGTTGTGGTTTTTGAATTTGAAATTGTTTTTATTGATGCTCTCATCCCACTAGGGGGCATTCTAAGCTATAAAAGAAACACATGAGCTGTTCAGAGAGGAGACCAGAAAAAAAAAGTGGCTCAATCAAATTAAAGACAGCGGAAATGGGACAGGAAACCAGTGTATCAGGTTTTCAAATCTGCCATTACAATGTAAACTGCAGAACACTGGAGCCATACCTCTATAGGTCCATAATGAGGCTGAATCTCTGAGCAGAGGTGCAGGAGTAGGAATATTACTTGGTGTTGAGTATAAGTCAATGGAGAAAAAGCAAGAGCGGGTAGGAGAGGCGGATTATAAATAGAAAGAGCCGGAAAGAACAATATTTAGCTTTTCAGGCACTGTGTGAGTGGTGTGAGTGAAGATTGCAGAGCAGATTGTCAGAATCTTAGTTTATTCTGAAAATAAGGTTTACAAAGTCATTGGGAAAATTTTCCTGCCAGATGGCAGTTCTTATGCCCTGAGTTTCTACCAATCTCCTGATTTCAAGAAAATGTACTAACCTCTTTAACTCATAATGAAATATACAAGAGTTTCCCTACATAAGAATTTTTTAAACTGAATTTAAAATTAGATGCCCGAATAAGTTATTTAATAAATGGGGTTCCTCTGTTTCTTTTGAGGTTCCCGTTATGCTAATGGAAACCATCTTCTCCTCTCCCAGACTCCCCCAACCATCCAGTCAGATATCATCTTCTCTTCCTAAAGGTGAGTTTCAAGGAAAACATCATGGTAACTTCATATACTGTAAAGAGTTCTCTTACCCCCTGCTCAGTTTGCACCCACAGTTCATAACTAATCACTGGCAGGTCTCTGGATTCAGGGGGTGGAGTTTCCTGTCAGGTGAATGACAGCTCAGATAGGGCTTATTGTCAGTGTTTCAGGGAACCCGGCATGGTTCTAAGAACGTTTGCCTGGCCCTGCGTATTGAAACTTTTTAGAGCAGCGTGCAAGTCAACCCAGCACCTGGACAAGCGACTATGACACGCTGGCGAACTCTGCTGGGACTCCTGTGGATCCAGGTTTGCTGTGAGTTGGGGCGTCCCAGATGGAGCTGGAGGAGTGTTCACTGCCAAGAGTGAAGAAGAGGAGAGGGGGGACACGCAGGGAGCTCTATGGGACACGCAGGGTCCCATATCCTCATGGGCATTTCTGGGATATTTTCGAGGTTCAGAAGCTGCATCAAGGTCACCCCAGTGACTTCATATGCGTTTTTCTCTTTCTAAACAGCGGTGAGAGGGATGAAGGTGGAGCAGACTCCCCCCTCCCTGATTCTCCAGGAGGGAACCAGCTCTACTCTGAGATGTAACTTTTCTACAGCAGTGAATAATGTGCAGTGGTTCCGACAGAATCCCGGGGGAGGCCTCATCAGACTCCTTTACATCGCTTCAGAGGCGAAGGAGAGTGGAAGGTTAAGAGCCACAATGAATTTTCAGGAGCGGTTCAGTACCCTGAACATCGCGGCCTCCCAGCTGCAGGACTCAGCCACCTACTTCTGTGCAGTGGAGCACAGTGCTCCCAGGTGAGCTGCAGCCTGAGCCCAAACTGCAACTGAGCCGGCAGCCTCACCCTTCACGGGGCAGAATCCTCACAGTAGCTTCTGCACAGGAAGTTGGGGTAACTTGGGACTCTTCAGGGCCTTAACTAGGTGACAGTAAACTTTATTGATAAATTATTACACATTGAAAGTACATATAACCACGAGTTGTCCCCCCAAAGCAGCTCTCCTGCACGAACATGGCCCCACAGGCACACGGACCTAATTTGGAACCCAGCAGCTATGGGCAGAAATGTGAATGGACTATGCATTAAGCTACAGCACCGTGCCCCCTCTCCCGGAGGTAAAGGGTGTCTGTCTCTTCCACCTTCCCCCACCCCCACCCCTACGGCAAGGTGGCCACTGCCTCTGAGCTTATTGGACAGCCAGGTATGAGCTGGCGGTGATGGGGCAACTGTGGCTTCATGACATGGGGGGCGGAATTTGCACATTCTTCTTGCCCTGCCAAGACCACAAGTTGCCCCCCACGAGCGAGTGGCTCTCTGGCACGGCCATGGACCCAGAGGCACACGAACCAATCTCGGAACTATGCAACTTTTGGCAGAAATCCCTCCAGACTTAATTAGTAAAATATCAGAAATCTAAAATCTAAAATCTAACATCATAACCAGCATAACCAGCAATAGAAAACAAATTATAAGCAATAGAAAACAAATTATTTCATGACGCCTCTTCAGCAGGTCTGATTGTTAGGGGGAAATTCCAAATAATAATGGGTGCATCTTTTGTCGAAGTAATGAATGTAGTCAAAGTAGAGAGAGAGTTAAATGGAAATCATCTGCCTCACAGGCATCATGAGGGGTGGGGTGGGGGGTATAATAGGATTATTGGTGGTGGAAAATGTGCACTGGTGAAGAGATGGATGTTTGATCATTGCATGACCGAGCCTTAAACCTGAAAGGTTTGTAACTTTTCTCACGGTGATTCAATAAATAAATTTTTAAAAATAAATAAATAAAAGTATCTATAGGTGTGTGTGTGTGTTTCACAATAAAGTGTATTGAGGTGTTATTAGGATTCTCAATAAGTCTAATTACTGGAAGCAGAAATTTAAAATAAAGATACTAGCTTCAATGAGAAGATACACCATTTTCATGAGAAGTTATGAATATTTGAAGAGGAGGTCTCTGATGGAAGTTGCAGTGTTGGAATATTGCACGTATGAAACTATATCATTAACAATATTGCAAAACTCCATGCCTAACATCAAAGAAGAATGAAGAATATCCAAGATCAAAACAAAAAAGAAATGTTTCAATGAACCATTTATTAATACAAAAGGCAATTGAAAATTATTTTCCCTTGTAACTAAAACCAGTGTGGGGGTTGGAGCAATAGCACAGTGGATAGGGCATTTGCCTTGCATGAGGCCAACCCAGGTTCGATTCCCAGCATCCCATATGGTCCCCTGAGCACGCCAGGGTTAATTCCTGAGTGTAGAGCCAGGAGTAACCCTTGTGCATCTCCAGGTGTGACCCAAAAAGACAAAAAAAAAAAAAAACAAACACAGTGTGCATCAACAAGCATTCCGAATTACATAGAAGCAAAGTGTCACATTTAGTTCTTTAAACACAAGTCCCAGCAAATGTTATGAAAACATTAGAATGTTAGTGCATATACATGCATTTAAAATTCAATGCAGATTCATATGAACCGGTTAAATAGCTGAAACATAGAAACATTGTCTTACTAGAGACATCATCTCTCACTAGGTTAACCAAAATTTATAAGTCTTATTTATCAGTTTTATGCTAATTCAGCAGCATGTAGAATTATCTAAAGAAATTTTATCAGTTAAAACATAAATTTGAATTTAAAAATGAAAAAATACAGAATTGGGAAGGAGAGATATACAGGAGATAAGGCTCTTGCCCTGCATTGACTAGCTGTGATTTGAATCCTGATACACATATTGTTCCTTGAGCACTGTTAGGAGTGCTCCTGGGTCACAGAACCACCAATAAGCCCTGAGCACTGCCAGGTATGACCCACAAACCAAAAAACATAAAGTAAAACAACAACACAGAAACAAACCTTCAAAATTGATTTGGATCTTGTGCTTATGTATAGTACCTGACATTTTTATTATATTAAATAAAGTTATAAAAGTATAAATTTCAGTAAGCTATTTTATTTGAGAAACAAAAGTTAAATAGCATCCAGGAATATCAGTAACAAACATTAGCTATTATTTCACATGAATTTATGATGTTTCAAATTTTATTATATAATTAAAGTGTTTATTGTTGAGCCTCACGCATGAAAGAACCGGCCAAAGAACCCAGGTGCGCGGGACCCGGGGTTGAGATCTTCAAGCTTGCTCACATTGGGACTGGGCCTCCTCCATCCAGATCCCCCATCTTCCAGTAGCTATGCGTTACACCCACCAACTGCCCCTGGCGTGAGCTCTTGTCTAGTTCTCACTCTTGGAGAACCCGACAGGCTACTGAGTGTATCCTGCCCGCACAGTAGAGCCTGACAAGCTCCCCGTGGCATATTCAATATGACAAAACCCAGTAACAATGATGGGTCTCATTCACCTGACCCAGAAGGAGCCTCCAACGTGGCACCTGCTAAAATCTCAGGGCTAGGACGAATGGAGACGTTACTGGTACCTACTCGAGGAAATCGATGAACAACAGGATGACAGTGATACAGTGATAGTGATTGTTGAATACGTATCACCAAGTGTTATGTTTATGAAGATATGAAGAAAATATTTTTTAAAGAGCTTTATGTTTTATTATTGAATGACACGGGGCTGGAGCGATAGCACAGCAGTAGGGCGTTTGCCTTGCATGCAGCCAACATGGCCGACCCGAGTTTGATTCCTCTGCCCCTCTCGGAGAGCCCGGCAAGCTACCGAGAGTATCTCGCCCACAGAGCAGAGCCTGGCAAGCTCCCTGTGACGTATTCGATATGCCAAACACAGTAACAACAAAGTCTCCAATGGAGACGTTACTGGGCCACTCGAGCAAATCGACAAACAACGGGAGGGCCTTTACCTTTACCTTTACCTTATTGAATGACACATTTTTTCCTGGGTTTTGAATCATGGACACAAATTTTCGATTTCATTGATTCTCACAAATGTTTATAGTCATCCCTGTCTGGGAATTTTGAATGTGTAAACTTACTTAGAAGGAGAGAGTTAAAATCTAGGACAATCTAGTTGTTTAAGAAAAGATTTATTTTTTTGCTTTGTATTTGAGTGCAGTCATTCATTAACTCCAGTTTCTACAATTTTGTCATTTTATTGTTTTAGTAAACTTTAATTGAAATTACACCCACCAATTGCCCCTGGTGCCATGCTATCCCATCAACGGCCAAGATCCAGGAACTACAAAACCCAGCTCCAGGAAGAGAACAGTGCAGAGTCTCCTGCCCCTGTGCCTGGCTGTCCTCACCGAAGCCCCTTGGAGGTGGCGGGTTGAGTTTCCCTCCCCGCCCCAAGTAGAGCCCCAGTAGCTGAAGACCTCTGGAACCAGCCACAGCTATGTTTAAGAGCACTCTCCACACGTTCGGACAAGCCTCACGCAAGAAGGAAATGGCAGAGGAACCAAAGCAAGTGGATCCACGCCTGCTCAGATCGGGACTGGGCCCCCTCCACCCAGATCCCCATCTTCCAGTAGGTAGGCATTACACCCACCAACTGCCCCCCGTGCCGTGCTATCCCATCAATGGCCAAGACACAGACACTATAAAACCCAGCTTCCAGAAGCGCATGGCTGCATTTGAGGCCACACAACCTCTCATTATCTAGTTCTTACTCTTGGAGAGCCTGGCAGGCTACCGAGAGTTTCCTGCCTGCACAGCAGAGTCTGACAAACTCCCATGGCATACTCGATATGCCAAAACTCAGTAACAATGATGAGTCTCATTCACCTGACCCTGAAAGAGCCTCAATGTGGCACTTTCTAAAATCTCAGGGCTAGGATGAAGGAGATGTTACTTGTGCTTGCTCAAGGAAATTGATGAAAAACAGGATGAAAATGATGCAGTGAATTGAAATAACATTGTATTGCAGTATTATATAAATTTATGTAAACATCATTATAAGCCAGCACATCACTTGATCACTTGACATCCCATTACTCATCGATTTGCTTGAGTGGGCGCCAGTAACATCTCCATTTGTTCCTGTCACATGCGAGTGTAGACCAATGGTGTCTGCTCATTATAGGAACAAGAACAGCCTCAAACCGATCATTCAGGGTCTTGATGAAGAAATCTGACCATCTCATAGGTTGGCGATGTGATCTTTTGACGTCCCATGAAATCCAGTCAGTAATCGCTCTAGTTCAGCGGTCATCTCCAAATCTCATTACATGTCCAGCCCCTCTGATTTTTGATGCCTTGGCAAACGAGAAAGCGTCCCTGATTCTTGATTATAGACAGAGGTCAAAACTATGGATTCTTTCTGTCATTGGCGTGAAGTGTGATATTCCAAGCATAGCTATTTTGATTCCTCTTTGGGAGACCTGAATAGCTTTCTCATCCTGTTTTCGTAGGGCCCAGGTCTCTGAGGGGTATGTTAATGCAGGAAGAACAGTGGAATCAAAGAGATGTGCCCAGAGCTGGAGTTTCTTTGTCCTCTTAGCTATTTCTTCGACACTATTGAAGGCATTCCAAGCCGCTCTCTTCTTCCTGCGCAACTCAGGTGCCAGGTCATTCGTCATGTTGACTTCTTGACCTAGGTACACACAACTGTTGCATTCGAAGATATTTGTCCTGTTGAGAGTGAATGGAACGTCAGGAAGGAGTCCATTTCTCATAAACATTGTCTTCGTGAGATTCAGCTGTAGTGCAACCTTTCCACACTCACAGTTGAAGTCGGCCAGCATTTGTGTCGCTTGGCTGATGTTTGGTGTTATAGAACGATGTCATCAGTGAAGCAGAGGTGGTGTAGTTGCCAACCGTCTATCTTCACTCCCATTCCTTCCCATTCCAGTAGTCACATGATGTTCTCAAGGGTGGCACTGAAGAGTTTCGGTGAAATGGTATCACCCTGCCGAACCCCTCTCTTGATGTCAATGATCATCTACCTGTAGAATGGTGAGATCCTGGTAGTGAATCCACAATATAGTTCTTGGAGGATCCTGATGTATTAAGTTTGAACGCCCTGTTTGGCTAGGGCTTCGATGACTGCTTCAGTCTCAGCAGAATCAAAGGCCTCCTTTAAATCAATGAACGTTAGACAGAGCAGCATCTTGAACTCCCGAGAAACCTCAATAGGCTTGGTTATCATGTGGATATGTTTGATTGTGCTGAATTCTTTTTGGAAACCGGCATATGATACTGATAAAAAGAATAAGTACATCGTTTCTGTCTTAAAATGTGAATTTTTGCATTACAAATCCCCCAATTTTATTTGAGATAATATGATTTGTAACAATTCCCACGCTATTATTTATACTTGGAATGCTGCCTTCCACCCCCTCCACCAGAGTTGGTAATGGAAAACCATCCACCATTGTCCCATTGTCTTTTCCCTTTTTGAACTTTTTCTAAGATAAGAAATATTTAAATTACCAAGGTGAAAAGGAAAATTTCACAGTAGGATGGAGGACAAGATTGTTAATTCAGAACCTTATAGGCAGTTTCAAAGAAAACAAAATATTTTATTTATTTATTTTATTGAATCACCATGAGAACAGTTACAAAACTTTCAAGTTTAAGTCTTGGTCATACAGTGATCAAACACCCATCCCTCACCAGTGCACATTTTCCACCACCAAGAACCCCAATATACCCACCTCCCACCCCTCCCCCTGACAGTGTGGCAAATGTTTTCTACTTTACTCTCTCTCTACTTTGATATATTCAATCTTTTGACAGAAGACCTACCATTATTATTTGGAATTTCTCCCCAATATTCAGATCTGCTGAGAAGACATCATTAGATAATTTGTTTTCTATTTCTAATAATGACGAGCATCTGATGTCACGCGGCCCAATAGCGACTGCGCAATTTTGGATTTTTGATATTTTAGTAATTAAGCCACTAGGTTCTGGGATTGGTTTGTGTGCCTCTTGGATCATGGCCATTCAGGAGCCGGAGGAGCCGTTTGTGGGTGGCAACTCGGGGTCTTGTCAGTTCCAGCCCCCATCCTGTGAGATCCCACGTGTCTCATCACTGCAGGCTCATACCTCTCGGTCCAATAGGCTCTGAAAGATGGAGGTCACCATGCCATCATGCCATCGAGGGGAAGAAAGAAGGGACAATGCACTTCCCCACACCCCCTCCCCGGAGGCGGCACAGGGCCTTAGCTTATTTCACAGTCCAGAAGCATGAGTCACAGTGATAGAGTTACAAAGCTTTCATGTTTGATATTCAGCTATCCAACAATCAATCACCCATCCCTCCACCAGTGCAAACTTTCCACCAACAATATCCCCATTATCTCCTCCATTTCCATCTCAGTCCTTACCCTGCCTCTACAGCAGACAATTGTTCCGATACTCTCACTATAGTTTTGGGCATTATATTTTGCTTGGATATTCCCACCACCATTCAAGCCTGCCTTCTTGAGATAGATGCTAGATCATCTATTTTCCATTGCTCACTTTGCATATCAGGAAAGGTCGCATGGCCGCATTAGATCGGAGGAATACTCCTGGTGCCCACATACTGGAGCCATGCTTGTAGAAGCTTATGGTCGCCGGGATTCCATCTGGAGAAGGCTGGGAGACTGCACCTGCTCCATCTGGGGCACCCCAGTGATATGGGCTCAGTTTGGGGCCCAGAGGATTCTCCGATGTCGTGGTGCCCACTGGGTTTCTTCACTGCTGAGAGAAAACTAAAAATATTTGACATCAGATCAAAATTTCAAAAATGGTGTTCCTAGTAAAAACCTGGAAGAGTGACTTTTCTAACTGCATGGGAACAGACAGTTTATAATCACTTTTATTTCTGCTTCATCTTTGTCCAAGCGTTTCACCACTTCTATAATTTAATATTGTGCACTAGATTGTTGTACATATACACAGAATTTTTGGGGGGGGGGTCACACCCAGCGTTGCTCAGAATTAACTCCTGGCTCATGCACTCAGGAATTACTCCTGGTGGTGATCGGGGGACCATATATAAGATGCTGGGAATTGAACCCAGGTCGGCCACGTGCAAGACCAACATCCTACCCACTGTGCTATCGCTCCAGCCCCCAACACAGAAAATTTTAAAGCATATCATCCCTTAATTTCATTGCATATAATTTTTCTTAGCAGCAGATTTGCTTTTTTTTAATTGGTAAAGCTCAACAATATATTTTCACAATATTAAAAAACTTCCCTTGAATATATTCAACTTAACTTTTGGCATAAGTACTAACAAAAAGAAAAGCAATTCATGAAACCAGCATGACAGCTGAAATATCATATAGAAAGAAATGAACATCATGGGATAGATGTTGGAACTTGGTATGACTGAAACTCAGTCATGAACAACTTAGTAGCTGTGTACGTCAGAGTGAATCAAGTAGCACTGTAGCACCGTAGGACTGTCCTCCCATTGTTCATTGATTTGCTTGGGCGGGCCCAGTAATGTCTTCATTGCGAAACCTGTTGTTACTGTGTTTGGCATATCAAATTCGTCAAGGATAGCTTGCCAGGCTTTGCCATGCGGGCGAGATACACAGTATACATATTTGTGCATGTAGAAAATATTTCTTCTAGTTCACGTGAGACAGAAATATTTATCATAGAATATTGATTTCTCCGCCCCTCTCGGAGAGCCCGGCAAGCTACTGAGAGTATTCGATATGCCAAACACAGTAACAACAAAGTCTCCAATGGAGATGTTACTGGGCCCGCTCGAGCAAATCGACGATCAACGGGAGGGCCTTTACCTTTACCTTTATTGATTTCATCCAGGTGGTGAAATAGGTTATGTCTGCGTCCAGGTTCTATCACCATAAAACCAAATGGGAGTCATCATTTGATATAAACTGCTACTTTATCAAATATCAGAATTTAGAAGGTGAAAGTGAATACAGAGATCAGTAAGGAAGGCAATAGTTTGTTACAATTTTTCAGTCTTGATGGGACTAAAAACTAAGGGGCAACTCCCGGTATAATGCTCTGGGTTCTGTTCCAAAGGTACTTGGAGATTCACGCAGTGTGGGAGATTGAACTCAGGTCTCCTGCATGCAAAACATTAGTCCTTTGAGTAATCTTTTTGTCAGGAAGGACATTATTTTATAGGAGGCTTTCAATATTCCTCCGAGTTGGCTTAAATGCAGCAAATGTCTTCCGTGTTTTCTGACAATGTTTTGTATTTCCTTCTACTTTTTTGGTTTGTTTGCTTTGGGGCCACACCTGGCTATGCTCAGGGATTGCTCCTGACTCTGTAGTCCTAGAAGTGCTCAGGGGACCATATGTGATGTCGACCATGTGCCAGGCAAGTGCCTTAAACCCTGTACTACCTCCTTGGCCCCATCTGGGAATGTTTTATCCCTTCCTCAAATCTAAATGACTTAGTCCTAGGATAAAGAACTCTAGGCTGAAGGATTTTTTTTCTCTCTAGTACTTCGAATATATCATTCAATTCCTTGCCTGTAGAGTTTTAGGTGAGATATCTGTTGTGAATTTTCTTTTGTTTCTCTGTGACTCAATGTTTTGTTTCTCTCTCGCCATTTTAACTAATCTCTTTCTTTGGTTTTTGCCTCTTAATGAGCAATGTGTCTTGGTGGTGAATTTATTTTGCTTGGTACTCTCTAGGCATCCTGAGTCTGTGCTCAGATATCCCTTCTCAGAATACAGAAGTTCTCAGCTTGATTAGAAAATTATTTCTCTAAATATTCTACTAAATATTTCATATTTTCTTCACTTTTTTAAACATTAAAACATTAAACATTTCCATTGCCTTTTATTTGGGGGCATTTTCTTCTGTTTTGCCTCTTTGCACATGAATTTGGTTATCAGTATTGAGGTTTTCATCTTAAGAAAAATTTGATATGTTATAATTATAAAAGGGCTGGAGCGATACCACAGCGGTAGAGTGTTTGCCTTGCTCGCAGACAGCCCAGCTGAGCTGGGTTTGATCCCCCCGCCCCTCTTGGAGAGCCCGGCAAGCTACCGAGAGTATCTCAACTGCACGGCAAAGCCTGGCAAGCTACCCACGATGTATTCAATATACCAAACACAGGAATAAGTCTCAAGAAAATGGAGACAATACTGGGCCCGCTCCAGCAAATCGATGAACAACGGGAGGACAGTGACAGTGATATAGTTATAAAAACTACTTGGCTGGAGAAATAGTACAGCAGGTAAGGTACCACATATGATCTTTTGAGCACCACTAGGAGTGATCTTTGGGCTGCTGGGGCTAACTCCATTGGGGCAGGGAGGGGAACTCAGCTGCTCTGCTCTGGGTGGCCCCAGATGAAACAGCCGGGGTTGGGTATAAGGCATCTTTAAGGCATATCTCTCAAAGCATTTTCAGATGATAGCATTCAATGCTGGGTACAGTGATAAAAAAGGCAAAATATTGACCTAAAGTATATGTCTCTAATGAGAGAGAAATCTGTCCATTGAAGGGTTTCTCTATAGAATAATATTGAGGATGGATGATAAATTTAACAAAGGTCATTAAAATAAAGAAGTTTTATATAAACACATTTTTACACAAAAATTGACATTTTGATTTGTCATTCTTTATTAATAGTTTTCCTTAAGTATTGATGTTGTAAAATTGTGAATAAAGAATTTTATTTATTTCCCTTATTTCTAGAAAAGCAGAAAGTACAAATCACAGGAAAGGAGTTCTTACTTATGGAAATGCAACAGTCCTGGTGCCCCAGAGATCATATCTCAAGGTCAATTCTTTAGAATCATTTATTTATTTATACACATACCTTGGAATAGATTTAATCATACCAAATTTCTCGTGGCAAATCATCCAAATCTATTGGTCAAGCTATTTTCTATAGTTGAAATATAAAAATAACGAAGCTATCCCTTTGCTTCCTTATCATTGAGATTTGATCTTTTCCTTTTATCACAGTAGTCTTTATTGAATAAAGAGTCCACATTTTTTATTATTGGATCTAGGTTCTAGAAAAGAGCAATGCTATGTATTGGGCAAGACCTCTTTTCTTCTAAAAAAGAGGATTGGAGATAAAAGACCTTTGAAATATTGAGTGTTTTTAAACACCATACTCATGTTCGGTTATATTTCCATTTAGAAAAATACATTCTTCATAAAACACGAGGCTAAAAGGCTAATTTGACCAAAAGGAAGGAATATATTTTTTTAGTTTAAGTGAATGAACATGACGTTTTTTTGAGTTATCGTTTATTTGTAAACCATATCTGCCGTTAAACACCAAGGGTATTTACCTATTTCCTACTTACTCACTATGACCTAGTAGTGCGCAGATATTTAACTCCTGGTCTCTCCATTTAGATTTTGAACCCAGTCCTAATTTATGCAACCTTTGCTTTCTTTTTGTGTCTGAGTCCCTTTTCAAAGGCGCTACAAAACACACGGGAGCTGCAAGTTCAGTAGTTGTAGATGTTACCACAAGATGGCAGTGCACCCTGCTGCTGCAGGACAATGGCTTAAAAAAGGCTGTGGCAGAAGCACTGTCTCATTGGTTGAATAGCTCAAGCTAGAAAACACTGGCTGTTAGGAAAAGGACTAACTTGACACTGGAAGCAACTTGGTGTGCTGGGCATTGCAGACCCCGTTTGGTCTCTAAAGGGAGGGACAATGAAGCCATCTATTGGAGCTGGATTCGTGTTCTTGTGGCTGCGGATGGGCTGTGAGTTGAGAGATTGGGAGAATGAGTGAGAAGATAAACTTTAGCAGCCAAAGAAGACTTGATCGAGGTTTTCTCTAGTCCTATAATTCTGGTATATAGCGACCTATTTTCCTAGTGTCACGTTTTCTTTCTCTTTAGGTGTCAGTAGAGGCGAGCAGGTGGAGCAGAGTCCTTCCACCCTGAGTGTCCAGCAGGGAAGCAAGGCTGTTGTCAACTGTAACTATTCGGACAGTACCTCAAGCTACTTTCCCTGGTATAAGAAAGAACCTGGGAAAAGTCTGCAGCTGATAATATACATTCTTTCAACAAAGCCAAAAGAACAAGACAAAAGATACACGATTTTTCTGAACAAGAATGAGAAACATCTTGCCCTGCACATCGCAGACACGCAGCCCGAAGACTCAGCTGTGTACTTCTGTGCAGCAAGCACACATTGCTTCCCAGGCACCTGCAACCTGTGCTGAAACTCAAGTTTTGGGGGCAGCCCCCTTTTCTTTGGTTCTGTTAGGTTTGTCTGCAATGGAAGCTAATGTATGAGACAGTAAATTATAAAAGAAGTCAGATTCATGCAGATGTGAAAGAGTTAAAAATTTTGTTAAGTAAATGTTGCTGAATGAATCCTTGAAGAAATTTTGTTATGTTTTATTTTAAAATAAAGTACTTAAAGATAATTCTACATTTTTTTAGTCTCTGCTAATTAACTAATCCTTTGTAACAAGGTCTAATTTCTTTATAAGGAAAGGTAAGGTAAGGTAAAGGCCCTCCCGTTGATCGTCGATGTGCTCGAGCGGGCCCAGTAACGTCTCCATTGGAGACTTTGTTGTTACTGTGTCTGGCATATCGAATACTCTGGGTAGCTTGCCGGGCTCTCCGAGAGGGGCAGAGGAATCGAACTCGGGTCGACCATGTTGGCCGCTTGTAAGGTGAACGCCCTACCACTGTGCTATGAATGAGTTTTTATCTTTTGTCTTCAGTAATGCATGCTATTTAGTAGAACATAACATAAACATGAACAAAACGCTGTCTCGTTTGCCAATGCGTCAAAAATCAGATGGACTGGACATGTAATGAGATTTGAAGATGACCGCTGGACTAGAGCCGTTAACCGACTGGATTCCACGGGACATCAAAAGACCACGTGGCGGCACCTACCTGATGGTCAGACTTCTTCATCAAGATCCTGAAAGATCGGTTTGAGGCTCTTCGTGTTCCTAGAATGAAAAGACGCCATTGGGCTACCCTAGCACGCGGCAGGGACAAATGGAGACATTACTGGCGCCCGCTCAAGCAAATAGGTGATAAACTGATAGCATGCCAAATATAAAATATAAATATGTTAAATGCATAATAAACTCAGATAATTTATTGCTTATATTTAGTTTTACTGTCATTGCAAATTACTGTACAATTAGAATTTAATTTTTTTCCTAGCTAATATTCTATCTTGAATTGAGTAATCTAAATTTATTTGATTTCTTCTCCAGATTTGTAATGGGTTTGTAAGTACTTGTCAACATAAAAAGTAACTTTTGCTGTTATTTATTTGTGATAAAATTTTATATATTTATAGATCTCTGGTGGCTGGAGCAATAACACAGCGGGTAGGGTGTTTGCCTTGCATGTGGCTGACCGGATTTGATTCCTCCATCCCTCTCGGAGAGCCCGGCAAGCTACCAAGAGTATCCTGCCTGCACGGCAGAACCTGGCAAGCTCCCCGTGGCGTATTTGATATGCCAAAAACAGTAACAAGTCTCACAATGGAGACATTACTGGTACCTACTTGAGCAAATCAATGAACAACAGGAGGACAGTGCTACAGTCCTTCTTCTCTGGTAAAAATTTGACAGCTCTTCTTGTATGCTCTGGGCCACTTTCTTGTTACAATAGTTTCACCAGCATTTTCCACTAGATCCTAGTCATGTTTATATTTCTTGTGTATCTGAGGGAACTTACTAAGTGAAACTATGTATTGTAGAACATGAAATTCAGATTCAGTTCACAAATATGCTTTTAATTCTCTATACTGTATTAATACTGTTTTATATTTACTTTTAAAATTTAGAAAAGTTATTTTTTTTGAGAATTTAGTCTTTTAATTATGAATACAGAGAACAAAGTTTTAATGTAAGCCTTGTGATTAAATTTTAAATTTTTTGTGAATAAGAAACATCTGAAAGTTTGACATTTAATTATTCAAAAAATTTAGCAAGAACATGACCCATAAATCTTTATTACTTTAGAATTTATCCCCACTTTATTTTTATTGTTATATTTATAATATGAAATCATTGTCATTTGTATATGTGAAAATTTTATTCGTATTTGCTGTTCATTTTACTGAACTCAAGAAAATGAATGGAAATTATATTTTTTATTAAGATTAATTCCTAAACCATTTTCCCATGCGACACGAATTAGCTGCTCTTCAGATTCTTTTAACATTCCCTCATATTCTTACTATGCATAAATTGGCAGCTGCTATGCTGAGCTGATACATCTTGGCTGAGTCTTGGCTGACAATTATTTGCCAGTAAATTTAAGCTTACAGGGAAACTTAAATTGAAATGAACACATTTGAATAAGAAAATCAGTATTACAGTCCTCAAACACAATTGGCTTTATATTTCTCTCAGGGTAACAACTAGCACCTGTGACAGAAAACATGATGATTCCTTTTTTTTGTTTTGTTTTTTGGGACACACCCAGAGATACTCAGGAGTTACACCTGGCTCTGCACTTAGGAATCACTCTTGGTGGTGCTCAGGGGACCATATGGGATGCTGGATATAGAACCTGGGTCGGCCGCATGCAAGGCGAATGCTGTGCTATTGCTCCAGCCCTGATGATTCTTAGTTAGACTGTTTCTTAGAGAATCCTCACAGAAGGAGAGGGAACCTACACTCAGTTTACTGGTTTCGTCTTTAATTCAAATTAGGAGAGAGAAGGTTCTGATACCATGGCTTTGAAGTGCCTTACCACACTTGGGGAGAATTTATTGTATGCAAGGAAAAGAAAATCTCTAGGGTGAGAATCTAGATTGATTCAGATACAGATAATTTAAGTTTAAACTTCCCCCAGGCCTGATTTTTTTTCTACTCTCTGGATAATTTGCCATAATCTTGGTGAATAAAAGCAATAAAAGGCCTTTCCTGGGTCTGGAGGTCAGGAGTTGAAAATTGTTTTTCTTGTGCTGAATGAAATGGAGGTGTTAGCAGGGATGCCTCTTTCCAGAGGCTCCAGGACAGAACCTGCCCCTTTCCTCTGGCAGCATTTCTTAGTGGGTGGGTGTCATTCCAATCTCTGTCTCCATGATCTTGCTTTGATGTCTGTGGGATCCCTGGGTGACTTAGGTGGAGTGGGGAGGAGAGAGGGGGCAGCCTGTAGAAGGGGATCTGCTACGTCCTCTTGATCTACCTCTGCCCTGTGGGAACAGCTGGAGAAATCTAGGACTGCCAGGAATCAGCTGTGAACCTTGCTCCTTGCAGGAAAGGGAAGTCGGTCCTGGACCTTCCCCGGGCCTTTTCGGTTTTCATTTTCCCCTCAGAGAAAAGAATTTCAGCAGACTAGCAGTAAAGTATAAGGTTTTCTTTAAGTTTTTATGAAGGGGAAAGCGGGGGAGGGGGGAAGGAGAGGGAGGGAGAGAGAGAGCAAGAGAGAGAGAGAGAGAGAGAAAGAAAGAGAGACAGAGACACCGAGAGACAGAGAAAAGGGAGAGACAGAGAGATACATGAGAGGGAGAGGGAAAGAGAGAGAGAGAGAGAGAGAGAGAGAGAGAGAGAGAGAGAGAGAGAGAGAGAGAGAGAACATGGGAACCCCAGTACACCCCATCATAACACATGGGCACAGACAGTACATGGGCGTAGGCAGCACATATGAGTACTTCCTTTGTTCAAGTTGACTATTATAGTGTTTTCCCAACCTGCCCATGTATGTCTTTCTACCTAGGTAAGAGATTGTTGCTAGAGTTGATTGCCAAGGGGGTAGAATTGGGAGTAGTTGATGGTCTTCTTTGATATTCCTTTCCAGGCCTTTGTTTTGCTGGAGCTTCTCTCTGAGAGGGATCCAGTCTTTTCTGGGTCTGTGCTGGCCCAGAGAAAGGTTTTATCAGGTCTTAGTTCCTGTGCTCACAAGATGGCTTTTTTCAGCCCTGGGGCTATTGGATACTTTACTTCCCAGGAACTCATTGTCCTGAGGGGCCCTTTCCTAGCTACCTGTTACCTGCTTCAATTTCATTTCTTCCATTAGCAAATCTCTCACTGTGTCCCACTTAAATTATGCATGTCATTGCATTTAGAACAAATAATCCAGAAATTTTCCCCCATCTCAGGATCATGACTTAATCAGAACTTCATTTACCCTCTTTAGCACCTATATAGTTGAGGACATTTGAAGACTGGGAGATTTAGGATCTGATTTCATTTTATTTGTTATTTTACCCTTCAAGGCTGAGGATTTTCCAAGTTGGAAAAACAAGATAATGTACTTACTGGTACCCAGTTATAAAAATAGATCTCAGTGCCTTATCATCTCAATGATTTCACCTCTCAAAAATCATGTAGAAATTGATTCTATTTCTGTGCAACTATACGTGTGACTTTCAAATTCTCATATAGTGTGTAGGTCATGTAAGCATCACACAATTATGGTACAAAACCCCAGTGCTTGTTCTGGGAAGTTATCCTCATATTATCATTTTCTCTCTCAGGCTTACCTCCTGGAAAGACATAATTCATTCTTTTTTATATTTTTATCTTATTGAGAATGTCACATTAATGTAAACATAAATTTCTCCCTGCCTCTCCGATATAATTATGTGCAAAGGAGGACGTGGTTAATGAATGTGAGGGGAATGTGGGTTGGAGGAGCCTCTCAATGCAAGGGAAGTTTGATCTGACACACACCAACTTGCTGTACCAGGAACCCCCTGTTTCCTGTTAGGGGGCAGCAGCAGCACAGACCCAGCAGTTTTTCCCCTCACCCAGTCAGACTCACCTCACAGTGCAGAGCCCTGTTACTGAAGATATTTTCGGCTGGTGGAAGAACGGAGGCATGTTGCTCTGCGGTGCTCTGAAGGTGTTCCTGGCTTCCATGTGGCTAGGTGAGCATGGCCCCAGTGGGAATGCGCTTCCTCCATGGCCAAAGGACTGGATACAGCAGTGTCCTGTGGGTACCCTGGATTGCAGGGTAGCAGAGTGCAATACGGAATCTCTTTGGCCCACACCTCTTATCTTTTTTCCCCCTTCCAGGATTCAGTGTTTCCCAGAATGTAAATCAAACTTCGTCTTCCATACTAGTGCAAGAGACAGAGACTGTGACCCTGGACTGCACATACGATACCAACTCCTTCAGCTACGGTCTCTTTTGGTACAAGCAGCCTAGCCATCGGGAAATGATTTTCCTTATTCGTCAGGTCTCCTATAATGAGGAAAATGCAAGAGAAGGTCGCTACTCACTGGATTTCCAGAAGACAAGCAAATCCATCAAACTTGTCATCTCAGCCACCCAGGTGGAGGACTCTGCAGTGTATTTCTGTGCGCTTAGTGAGACACAGTGAGTGGTGTGCCGGAGGGAGGCGTACCAGAACAGCAGAGCTCTGCTTGATGCATCCGCCTGCTGTAGGGATCAATACACAGAATTGCGGGTGCAGACAGGAAGTGGTTGGTCTGTGGCAGCTCCAGAGTAGAGTTAAAGAGAAACAGTGAGTTTAAGTGAGAACCTCTCCAGAGTTAGTACCCTGATTTATCCTCAACACCACATGGTCCATCTAGTTATTCTGGGTGTAGCCTAGAAGTCTCTGAGCACTGCACTCCATGATCCTGAATGCCAAGGAGCACTACTTGAAGTAATGCTTGGTGCTACAGGGATAGAGGACCACTGCCTCTTCAGAGCTTACACTGAGGTGACTACTGGATGGATAAGAACTGCCAGGAGGGCTTCCAGGGCCACCTGACAATTTTTGTGAAGCTAAAACAAAATTATTGCTATCGTGGGTTCATTGCCCATGTCCAGAATTATCATTCACCTGTCACATTCTTTCTCTTGAAATTTTGTTTTAATTAGAGATATACAGAATTTTGTAGTAGATTCAATAGCTACCTGGCTAAATAGAATCTTTGCAATAGGTGATTTGATTGAGCTATGAAATTTGGCTGATGAATTTGAGAACCATCTCATAGAAAAATCAGCTCTGCCTGCGAATTGTATTTTAGATATTAAGATCTACTCAGTGTCTCTATATCTTCTTTTTTAGTTCATATCATGAATAGGAAGAAAAATTCTCTATCATGTTTGGGTCTCTAACAATTAAACTATCATGAGGCAGATTAATGAGATAATAGCATATGAATTTTTTTGAAATAATTTTGGAGGCTTGCCACGCTCTGACGTGTGGCCAAAATACTCTTGGTAGCTTGTCGGGCTTTCCGAGAGGGGTGGAGGAATCGAACTCGGGTCGGCCATATAGACTGTGTGCAAGGCAAACGCCCTACCGCTGTGCTATCGCTCCAGAGTGGTAGGGCGTTTGCCTTACAAGCGGCCAACTTGGCCGACCCGAGTTCGATTCCTCCGCCCCTCTCGGAGAGCCCTGCAAGCTACCGAGAGTATCTAGCCTACACGGCAGAGCCTGGCAAGCTACCCGTGATGTACTCGATATGCCAAACACAGTAACAACAAGTCTCATGATGGAGATGTTACTGGGCCGGCTCAAGCAAATCAATGAACAATGGGAGGACCGTGACCATGAATTTTGGAGGAGGTTTAGGGCACACTCTCAGATGCTCTGGGATTATTCTGGCTTTGTACTCAGGAATCACTTCTGTCCTTTCTTGGGGGACCATATGGGGTATATCCATACTTTCATCTTAACAAAAATTTTTTTGAGACTGAAAATTATTTCACTGTATATAACAATATACTTACTATTTACCTTGGTCGAGAAGTCAACATGACGAATGACCTGGCACCTGAGTTGAGCAGAAGGAAGAGAGCGACTTGGAATGCCTTTAAGAGTGTCAAAGAAATAGCTAAGAGGATGAAGAACCTCCAGCTCTGGGCACATCTCTTCAATTCCACTGTTCTTCCTGCATTAACATATGCCTCAGAGATGTGGGCACTACAAAAACAGGATGAGAACGCTATTCAGGCCTCCCAAAGAGGAATCCAAAGAACTATGTTTGGAGTATCACGCTTCACTGAAGTGAGAGAAAGAATCCGGAGTTCCGACTTCCATCAACGATGGAGAATCAGGGACTCTGTCTTGTTTGCCAAGGTGTGGAAAATCAGATGGGCTGGACATGTGATACGATTTTGAGATGACCACTGGACTAGAATTGTTACCATCTGGATTCCATGGAACATCAAAAGATTGCGTGGCTGCCCACCTAGGAGATGGTCAGACTTCTTCATCAAACCCTGAACGATCAGTTTGAGTCTCTTCGTGTTCCTGGAGCGAGCAGACGCCATTGGGCTACACTAGCATGCCATAAGGACGAATGGAGATGAGCAAATCCATGAGTAATGGGATGTCAAGTGATCAAGTGAACAATATATGCTCATTATTACTTTTCTTCTTATTATTATCATTATCATTAGTTTTGGGACCAACCTCATGATGCTCAGGGGTTATTTCTGTTCTATACTTAGGGATCATTCCTGGTAGGTTCTAGGGACCCTTTGGGGTACTGGGGACCAAACTCGGGTGGGCCGTCCATGTGCAAAGCAAGTGCCCTTCCCATTGTACTATTGCTCCAGCCCCTATATATGCTCAATAAATTACTTGGTGAATTCTGTAGTTGCTTCCATTTTTTTACTATCTTGAATAATACTGTTTTGAACATAGGTTGAAAACAGATCTATAAATATACTGAATATATAGTTAGGTTATTTCCATTTTGGTAAGGACTATTTTCATAATTATTGGATAATATAGTCACTCTATCCAAGTTTTTTAAAGGAACTGTCGTACTGTTTCCTTCACTGACTGACACTTTATGCTTCACCAACAATACAACAAGGTTCCAATTGTTCCATGGTTTTCTCATTTATGCTGACCAAATGGGATGGACTGCGTGAGGAGTAAGTATGTTGTACAGTCAAGAGTTAGCAGGTGGGTTGGGCTGGCATTGTGGGGCTGGCAGTCTTGTAAGGCTACAGTGAGAGGAGGGAGTAGTTGGTGCACCTACTGACCTGCACAGTGAGGCAGGGGTGGGGGTGGGAATTCTGGAGCAGAAGTTTGCTGGGAGTTATAGCAGTGCTTGGCCTTGTTGACCCCCTTCAACCATTTTTAAGATTTGTTTGTTTTGGTCTTTTTTGTTCTTGAGTAGTAGAAAGTTTTGATTAGTATTCTAAATGCTAACCTCCTACAGATATTGGATTTGAAAATATTTTCCACAATTCTGTAAATTAGATAATTCAAAATTTCACTGTGTTGCTTGTTTCCTTTATGTAGAGAATTTTAACATTTTGATATAGTGCAAATATCTGCTCTTTTATTTTCTTTGTTCTTAATTTTTTTGTGTGAGGTGTAGGAATAAAACCCAGCATATACTACATACCCCATGTACTCTACCACTAAGTCATATCTTCAGCCTTCCCATTTCTTTTTCTTGTGTTACAGGGTAGTGCGATGCTATTAACTAGATAGTGTTTCATTTGATGCATCAGAAAGATTTTCCTTCATGTTTTCTTCAAGTAGTTTTTGGTTTTATGTTAATGTTTTGTCTTTTAGCCATTTTGATTTATATCATTTTTTTTATATGGCATAAGGTAAGGGTCTAGCTTCATTCATTTGATGCTGCTTCTCTATTTTTCTAGCACCTTTTATTGTGGAAGTGTGTTTTCACCACTAAATAGTCTTGGGGCTCTTGTTGAAAGTTTATCTGACCATGATGTGATGATTTATTTCTGAGCTCCCTGTTCAATTCCATTGGTCCATATATCTGTCTTTATGTCAGTATTCCACTAGGGTTTCACTTCTGGTTTGTAATAAATTTTGCAGTCATGAAGCATGAGGCCTTCACTTTATTCTTTATTTTATATATTTGCTATTTGGGCTTAGGTCCACAAAATGTTGTGTTTTGTTCTATTTCTGAAAAACATCTCTGGGATTTTAATAGGGAATACAATGAATGTGCTTATCACATTTATCAGTTCCGTGCCATTAATTATGTTTCAGTTAATGACTGAGCTAATATACTGTGATGCTTTTGATATGGTCTGTGTGCAGGCAGTAAGCAATACTATCTAGGTAATATCATAGTACTACCCTATAGCACAAAAATGAGAATACCTAATCACATATTTCTGCATGTATGTTCCCTAGTAAGCAATGTATGATTATATTACAATATATGATTATATTTTATATGTAATAATGAGTATATTACAATATATTAAAAGAAACTCTCTTCCCAGTATTTGAATTTTCTTACTTGTTTTCAGTACTGCATAGTTTTCAGTGTATAGTCTTACACTGCATAACAATGTTTGGTTAATGACAGGCTGACGTATATGAAAGCTACTCCTGTATTCCTGTTGCCTATTGATGATGTCGCCATTGTCAACTTGTAGTGCTTTATGCTGGCAGCAGTCTCATTTTTCATATTTGCCCTGTCTCTTGATGACGTCATTTTTACTCATGCTTGATTTAACCTTGTGTTTTTTCACCATGCCACCAAAATGTATGAACACTCCTAACGATGTGTTAGCAGCTTGTTGAGTGATTGACCTAGAAACAAAATTAAAACTGATAAAGAATGACAAGAGTAAAATTAGTAGTGATTATTGTTGTCTCTATTAAGTTATGGTCCATTCCACCATAGTTATAAACTTGATGACCTAGAAAAAGTGAGAGAAGCTGTTATAAAGCTGCTTCAATGAACACAAGGAGATTAACAAATTATAAAGCTTATATATCTATAAGATATGATGAAACTTATAATGGCCTGATTGAAACCTGACATAGTTTTACCTCTCTCAGTAACTAAATGATTGCAACCGAAACAAAAATCTTGTTGGACAATGAAAAAATCTTTCCTGAAAAATAGTATTATCTTTGGCGGTTCAATCAATGTCAGAGTCAGTTTTCCTTACAAAATGTTTAAGTGAGTGGTATGTCTGCAAGTGCTCATGTAAAAGTCCCTCAAGAAAAAAAAAAAGGAAGAAAGAAAAAATTCTAGAGGAGCTGAATGTGTAGGAAAATCACTTTACAGCAAATCTTTAATATGGATGAAAACTTATTAACCTGATTTTGTGTGTCCACATGTCGGGAGAAACACAACTCTCACACACATAAAGTACGCACTTTACCAATCAGCTACATTTCATTCCTAAAACTTCCTAATTTGGAACATATGCTCCGAAGGTTTTTCTTTTGTAAGGAGAATGCCAGACATTCAGGATTTTTTTTTTCTTTTTTGGTCATACCTGATGATGCTCAGGGGTTATTACTGGCTCTGCACTCAGGAATCACTCCTGGCGATGCTCAGGGGACCATATGGGATGCTGGGATTCAAACCCGGGTTGGCTGCGTGCAAAGCAAACACCCTACCTGCTGGGCTATCGCTCCAGCCCCATAACATTCAGGTTTTTAAGGGCAAGAGAGCAATATTGTTTGTGGGCAAAAGTTGTGGGCTAATACTTGGTGATTTGGCACAGTGAGAGCCCTAAGGCCTTCTGGCATCAATAAGCTGTTTGCTACAGAGTTATGAGGCTGTGTGTGACCCTGCTTCTCTTCCAAGATTTCCCTACTGAATTACAATGCCAGTGAAATGTAGAAGTGCTTTTTGGAGAATAATATCTTTTATGATTGAGTTTATTGCTTATAATGCCCCCCAGATACACGCTTTTATTGGTGATCTTCATCCCAATATCAAAGGTGTTTCTCATTCCAAACACCACTTTGGTTCAATGGTGGTTAAGAATCACTTAATCACTTAATCACTTAATCCCCGTTATTCATCGATTTATTCGAGCGGGTGCCAGTAACGTCTCCATTCATCCTGGTTGCGTGCTAGCATAGCCCAATGGTATCTGTTCGTTCTAGGAACATGCAGAGCCTCAAACCAATCATTTAGGGTCTTGACGAAGAAGTCTGACCATCTTATAGGTGGGCGTCCACGTGATCTTTTGATGTTCCATGGAATCCAATCAGTAATGGCTCTAGTCCAGCAGTTGTCTGTAAACCTCCTTACGTGTCCAGCCCATCTGATTTTTGATGTCTTGGCAAATGAGACAGCGACCCTGATTCTTGAGCGTTGACGAAGATCAGAACTCCGGATTCTATCTCTCATTTGAGTGAATCGTGATATTCCAAGCATAGTTCTTTCGATTCCTCTTTGAGAGACCCGAATAGCGTTCTCATCCTGTTTTTGTAGGGTCCAGGTCTCTGAGGCATATGTTAATGCAGGAAGAATAGTGGAATCAAAGAGATGTGCTCGTAGCTGGAGGTTCTTTGTCCTTTTAGTTATTTCTTCAATGCTCTTGAAGGCATTCCAAGCCGCTCTCTTCCTCCTGCGCAACTCAGGTGCCAGGTCATTCATCATGTTGATTTCTCGACCTAGGTATATATAACTGTTGCATTCGGAGATGGTGGTTCCATTGAGAGCGAATGGAGCGTCAGGAACAAGGCTGTTTCTCATAAACATTGTCTTCGTAAGATTCAGCTGTAGTCTGACCTTTCCACATTCACTGTCAAAGTCGTTCAGCATTTGTGCCGCTTGGCTGATGTTTGGTGTTATTAGAATGATGTCATCAGCAAAGCGGAGGTGGTGTAGTTGCCGACCATCTATCTTCACTCCCATGTTTTCCCATTCCAGTCGTCGCATGATGTTCTCGAGGGTGGCACTGAAGAGTTTTGGTGAAATGGTATCACCCTGCCGAACCCCTCTCTTGCTATGGATGATTACTTCTTTGTAGAATGGTGAGATTTTGGTAGTGAATCCGCAATAGAGCTCACGAAGGATCCTGATGTATTGAGTTTGTACGCCCTGATTGGCTAGGGCTTCCATGACCGCTTCTGTCTCAACAGAATCAAAGGCCTTCTTTAAATCAATGAACATTAGACAGAGAGGCATCTTGAACTCCCGAGATACCTCAATGAGCTTGGTTATTGTGTGGATATGGTCGATGGTACTGAATCCTTTTCGGAATCCAGCTTGTTCACATGGTTGTCCTTCATCTAGTGTTCTGCTAATCCTATTCAGGATGACTCGAGTGAATAGTTTGTAGATGACAGATAATAGGCAGATTGGGCGATAGTTGCCAATGTCGTGGATGTCTCCTTTCTTGTATAGTAGTACAGTCCTGCTGGTTTTCCATTGGGATTGGACCTTGCATTCAGACAGGTAGCGTGTGAAGAGTCGAGCCAATGTATTGATGAGTACTGATGGTAAGTTCTTCAGGTGTTCAGGTCTGATCTTGTCTGGGCCAGGTGCTCTTTGTTTCTTTACCGACGAGATGGCATGTTGGATTTCGGAAGGGAGAACATTGGGAACGACATATCCATCATGTGGTATGTGGTATGTGGGCAAGTGGATGTGGCTATTAAAGAGATCTGAGTAGAAGTCATGAATAATCTTCTCCATTGCCCTTCTGGAAGATGTGATAGATCCATCATGATGTCGGAGGGCAGTCATCTTGGTTTTGTAGTTGGTGAAGGACAGGCGGGCATTACAAATGTTTTTTCCAGCTTCTGCTGCTCTCCTGTTTTTGAGGTCATCCTTGATGGCTTCTCTGCACTGTTTTGCCAGTTCAGATGTTCGCTTGTGGTTGCCTGAGGCATGTGCCAAGCCACGTTGGCGAATAAGTTCAAGAGTGTTCGAAGAAAGACGGTTTTTGTGGTTATCTCTCTCTTGGCATTCCTTGCACAATCATGGAGGTGCTGAATCATTCGATCGTATTCCTCATCAATGTTGTCAATGACGGCATCTTCCCATGTTGCCGCAATAGAGCCAAAGAGCTCCCAGTTGGTGGTTTTTCTGGGAGTCCTCTTCTTAAACCTTGCATTCTTTTCTCCTCGTTCTGTGAGGTAGAATTTTGCAAGAAGAAGACGGTGGTCTGATCCCGTTTGGAATTTTGGGTAATATTTGTGATAATCTCTGGATCCTGGCCGTTGTTGGGGTTACACGGCAGTTGGAGGGTGTAACTGTCTAGTTACTGACAGGTCCAGTCCCAAAACCGTGCAGGCTTGGAGATCTCAGCCCCGGGTCCCACACACCTGGGTTCCTCTGCCAGTTCTGTTATATCTGAGGCTTATCCAAGTGTGTGGAGAGTGGCCCCAGTAAGGCCTTGCTTGGGGCCTGGAGGTCTTCAGCTGTTGGGCCCTGGCGAGGATAGTCAGACACAGGGTAGGAGACTCTGCCTTGTGCTTTCCCGGGAGCTTGTTGTGATAATCTCTGGATCCTGGCCATTGTTGGGGTTACACGGCAGTTGGAGGGTGTAACTGTCTAGCTACTGACAGGTCCAGTCCCAAACCGTGCAGACTTGGAGATCTCAGCTCCGGGTCCCACACACCTGGGTTCCTCTGCCAGTTCTGTTATGTCTGAGGCTTATCCAAGTGTGTGGAGAGTGGCCCCAGTAAGGCCTTGGTTGGGGCCTGGAGGTCTTCAGCTGTTGGGCCCTGGCAAGGATAGTCAGACACAGGGTAGGAGACTCTGCCTTGTGCTCTCCCGGGAGCTTGTGGTTAAGAGGTGGTTAAGAAACGGGTTTTTTTTGTGAGTTAAGAGGTCAAGGAATTCCGGTAAAACTTTGATGGAAATGGCACCTTTCTCCATCCTGTGTGTGGATGATCATGGAGTTAAGCTTGTAGGAGCAGTTCCTAAGGACCTGTTGATCAATGTGGAGGTATTAGTACTGCAACAGGAATACATAGCTGAATAAGAGATGAGAGAAAAGAAAGTGTGGAGGAAAAAAAAAAGAATTCACAGTAAAGGGTCTAGTGAAAGATTTTGCAGTTATCAACAGTTTGAAAAAATATAAAACATAAACTCTCACACAGAAATAATTTTATTAGAACAGCGAAATATTTTTTTAAATTTTATTTATTTTTTTATTAGCAAAACACCATGAGGTACAGTTGTAGACTTACAAAATTTCATGCTTGGGTTTTAGTTATACAATGATCGAGTACCCATCCCTCTACCAGTGCCCATTATCCACAACCAATGATCCCAGTAGCCCTCCCACCCGCCCCCCCACCCCATCCTCCCCCCACTGCACCTCTGGTGGCAGGGCATTCCCTTTTGCTTACTCTTTCCTTTAGGGTGTATATTTTGCAATAGAGGTTTTGAGTGACCATTATGTTCGGTTTATAGTCTATTTTCAGCATGCATCTTGCATCCCAAGCATTCTTTACTTGGTATTCCCTTCTCTATCTGAGCTGCCTTTTCCCCCAGCATGTGCTGCCAGCTTCCAAGCTGTGGAGCAAACCTCCTGGTACTTATCTCAACTATTCTCAACAATAATATTTTAACAATAATAACAATAATATTATAATTATTTCTCAACAGCAAAATATTAAGGAGAATCATCTGTTTAAAAGCAAACCTATGTATGATGAAAAGAAGCGAACCATCAAGTTTCCTTGGGCATATTTCTAAAAAGAGCAACACCTTCTCAAGAAGCACCTCAGGAAGGTCCTTCAGGATTATTCAAGAAGTCATTTAATCTTAGGAGATGGCGGCTTCAAGCGACTTACTGCACCTGAAGACCCTCCACTGAGATGAGAAGTGGAGGTGGAAGACCATGATATTTATGATCTGACCTTATGTAGGTTTAGGCCACTGTGTCTGTGTGCTCGATTTCATTTTTAATAAAAATATTAAAACATTTAAAGATAAATAATAAAAACTAGAGACTGTCTTTAAATATTAAGAAAATTGTTATTCAGTTTTAACAAAAAGGTATTAAAACATTGAAAAATAAGCAATAAAAATTAGATAAAAGGACTGTCCTCAAAATTAAATAAATTGTTATTTAGTTTTAACAAAAAAGTATCAAAACATTGAAAAACAAGCAATAAAAATTAGATAAAAGGATTGTCCTCAAAAATTAAGTAAATTGTTATTGAGTTTTAACAAAAATATTAAAACATTTAAAAATAAGTAACAAAAATTAGATAAAAGCTTATAATGTGATGATATAAAATACTTAATGTGTTTCTGTTTTAAGCAATTATTTAAAGGTAAAGTAAAGTAAAGGCCCTCCCGTTGATCATCGAGTTGCTCGAGCAGGCCCAGTAATGTCTCCATTGGAGACTTTGTTGTTACTGTGTCTGGCATATCGAATACTCTCGGTAGCTTGCCGGGCTCTCCGAGAGGGGCAGAGGAATCAAACTCGGGTCGGCCATGTTGGCTGCGTGCAAGGCAGACGCCCTACCCACTGTGCTATCGCTCCAGCCCATGGCCTGTTAGCTCAGTTGGTTAGAGCGTGGTGCTGATAACGCCAAGCAATTATTTAAACAGTTAAAAATAGCTTATAAAATAGAAATGCTTTAGGAATTTTAGATTAATTTATTATTGAAGAACAACATATTTAAAATGAGTTTAGCTCCTTCACGCCCTACCAAGGTCACCAGTTGCCCCCCACGAGTGGCTCTCCGGCATGGCCATGGCCCCAGAAGCACAAGGACTTAATGTAGAGCCCAGCAGCTTGGAGCAGAAAAGTGAACGGACTATGCGTTAATCCACGCCACCATGTCTGCCCGGAGGGGAAAGCGTGTTGGTCCCTTCTGCCTTCTCTCCTCTGGAAAGAAAGGTGGCAGCCGCATGGGAGCCTTGTGGAGAGCTAGGTATGAGCTGGTAGTGATGGGGCGACTAAAACCTCATGGGAAGGGGGGCGTTCCTGGCTCGTCCTTCACGCTCTACCGAGGACACCAGTTGCCCCCCACGAGCGGCTCTCCGGCACGGCCATGACTCCAGAGGACAGAAACCAATCTCTTAATTATCTGACTCTCAGTAGAAATACTTCCAGGGTTAATAAGTAAAATAGCAGAAATCCAAAACCGCGACATCATTTAATTCTTGAACCCAGCTGTAGAAAGCAAATCATTTCACAATGCTTTTTAAGCAGGTCTGATTTAGGGGGGTAAACTCTAAATAATAATGGTGCATCTATTATTGAAACAATGAATCTAGTCAAAGTAGATAGAGTGTTAACTAGAATTCATCTGCCTCACAGGCATTTGAAGGGGTCGGGGTTGGGGGTTTATTGGGGTTCTTAGTGGTGAAAAATAAGTATTAGTAAAGGGAAATGTGTTTGATATTTGCATGACCGAGACCTAAACCTGAAAACTTTGTAACTTTTCCCACAGTGATTCAATAAATAAATAAATTACGTAAAAAAATAAAAGTAAAATGAGTTTAGCTGAGTGTATACTATTCAGTAAGTTTACAGTTGTGTAAAGTAATTTTCTAGACCTTCACATTCACTTACCACTTCCACACCAACTCATGCAGATCTATTTCTAAATCTGATGTGCCATTCATTAGTACTTCATACAGTTTTGTTTTTTATGCCATATTTTATGACGTATTTCTTATGTGTAGATGTTGATATAGAAATACAATTATCTAGCAATTGCTGATAGCATCTAGTAACATGCTTTGCAGATTTTATCCCGGGGCCTGAGGGACAGTACTAAGGTTAAAACACATCTGTTAGAGTCATTGAAATTGATTTGCTTCTCTCGGTATATACTAATCTTAGAGAATAATCTCTAAGGAGATAGTATGGTCAGTTTTCACCTGGCTATAATAGTTTTCACTCCTTACTATTTGAAAATTCAAAAACATTTACTTATTAAAATGCTATTTTTTTTCTCAAAATAATCTTCTATAAGAGATATAACATTCATCATAATTGATGCAATTTAGATCTTAGGATGTACTGCATTACAAGCAGAAGTGATTCTTAGTTATTATTGTTATTTCATTTAATAGATATTTATGGGTATGGGATAAATGTCAGTCTTTCATCTACTTGCTGGTCTGAGTGTTGGAAAGTGATCATGCCAATGATTTGACTCCTTGTTATTTACTTTGTCTTAAACTCCAAATCCGTCTCTTAAATTCCACTGATTTATTGACTGGATCACAGATGATACATGAGATTTAAAGTACTGTCCTCAAAAATTAAGTAAATTGCCTTTTCAATCACAGAAATGACCGACACTGCTAAAAATTTCTATGGCAGGTAGTGTCCTAGCACAAAATATATTTTAGAGGTTAGAAAAATCTCTTGTTCAGATTTCTTAGCACTACTGGAGAATGAGATGTGCCTCATAAGAAAAACCCGAAAGGAGAAATTTGTAACTGACTTTGGGAGTTTAAGAAACACGCTTTCCGTTTCACATCGTTTCCACCAGGGGGAGCAGCTGCCTAACGCAAACATTTCCTGTGTGATAGGGAGACTCTGACTTCCTGTTTTAACGTGACTATGTTTTTTCATGTTCAGACTTAAACACATTGTTTCAATGACACTGTAGACATGAACTCTCCTCCAGGCTTAGTGACTGTGATACTCTTCCTGCTCGGTAAGTTAAATACCTCTTAAACTCTGAATACAAATCTTCAACCACAATTTTATCCAACTCCTAATGTCTTAGGTGACAGAAAAGTTCTTTTTTTTTTCCTCAGGACAAATACGTGGAGACTCAGTGACCCAGATGGAAGGCCAAGTGACGCTCTCAGAAAAGGCTTCCCTGACTATCACCTGCAACTACTCTTCCTCAGGGTACCCCATACTCTACTGGTATGTTCAATATCCGGGAGAAGGCCCAAAGGTCCTCCTGAAAGCCCAGAAGGACAAAGAAGTTGGAAGACAGAAAGGTTTTGAAGCCACGTACCGCCAAGACTCAAAATCCTTCCACTTGGAGAAAGCGGCAGTGCAAGAGTCAGACTCAGCTGTGTACTACTGTGCCGTGGGTGACACAGTGACAGGACCTGCAGGGGGAGCTGAACACAAACCCTGAGTAGGGCCAGGCTCTGAGGCTGAGAGTTTCTAACAGTTGAGTGCAGTCTGGTGCCAGCACAGTCTCTGGTTGTTTTTGGCCTCCACCCCTTCTCTCGTCAATTCAAAAATAATTAAAGTACTAGAGTATCCAAAGAAGTTAGACAATCCTCATACTTGACTGTTCATCACTGAAATTGAATTTGTAATTTAAAGTTCCTCCTCCACTGTCAAGTAATTTTAAGGCATAACCGTATGAACAATGTAGTTTTTTCACATCTTGTTCCAGTCATAGTGGTGGGTATTGATGTGTCTAGGGACACTTTTAGAGAGAAAAAAAATGTGACAGAGAGAGTGCAACTACCAATGGGTTTCTGGAAAAGTATGACATGAGTGATCATGTAAAGTCATAAAAAAAAGTCCTAAAATGTAGGTTAACATTGGTTTGTCGTTTGTCCCTGGCCACAGGGAGCTTAAGTTTATTGGGTTTCACCCATCACAGTGCTCCTGAGGCACTCCCATTCCTCTGTGTTTATCTTTAACCTCTTCTCTGTGCTCTGCTTCCCCAAGCGGTTAATCACGATTTCCCTTAAGCAGTACCTGTGACTTGTACAGTCAAATTCCTCAGAATTCTCTGATTTTGTATTTGTAGAGAAATGTTGCTTTTCTCCTTCCCTTATGTCCTTTTGCATAGTTTACTTCAGAGCAATGTCCTTTTTGTATAGACACAGGCAGACAGTTAATGCTTAGCTTTTGTTACTTGGAAATTAAAAGGCCCTCCCGTTGATCATCGAGTTGCTCGAGCGGGCCCAGTAACGTCTCCATTGGAGACTTTGTTGTTACTGTGTCTGGCATATTGAATACTCTCGGTAGCTTGCCGGGCTCTCCAAGAGGGGTGGAGGAATCGAACTCGGGTCGGCCATGTTGGCTGCGTGCAAGGCAAACGCCCTACCCGCTGTGCTATCGCTCCAGCCCACTTGGGAATTAATTGACTCCAAATAATATTCACTCCTGGCCATCTGTTTTCTCAACTTAAGCCTCAGTTCCCCTTAGTTCCTAGCACCCCAAAAGCAGGTCTCCACGAGGGACTGGATGGACCCAGGGCAAGCTGTGAACTACCACGGCATTGAAACTGGCCAGGCCAAGCACCATAATACTTAACTCTAACTTAAGAGCACGGTGATGGACAAGTTCTGTCATGATGCAAAGAATAACAGCTGTATTAGGACCTTGCTAGGGTTAGGAAAGACTAATCTGGCATGAGCACTGTAGTCTGGGATCTATAGCGAGATGTCCTAGGAGAGCCACCCTACAAGCTTAATATATCTCTTACTGTGTTCATACAAAATGTCTTGGAAGATTATTTAAAAGTAAGTACATCTAAGACAGTCGTTGGACTAAGGAAAGGAGAAACACAGCTCTAGGTGGTATTTCACCCTTGAGCTGATCTCATGGCTGCAGGAGATCTTTGTCATACTGGAAGAAAGGGGTTTCATATGTTGATTGTGCTACCTGACCTGGGTGTAGTGCTACTGCCAATGCTTGGAAGTTGGGTAAGAAGGAGGAGGAGAGACTAGCATGGGGGACGGGTGGAGAGGGGAATGTGGGGCAGTGTGAGACTGGAATGGGGTGCTTAGTGAGACTGGAACAGGCACGTGGGGAGAATGGAATAAACAGCAACTGACCACCGACCAGTCTGGCAGCCCTGTTCCCTCCTTATTGCATCAGCTGGCAGCGTCAGCAGGCCAGGGTGGGGAAGCCACCAAACACACAAGAAGAACGAGAGCGATCACGCCACCACTACTGCTTACTGCTTACTTATTTATTTTGTGATTACGCACCCAAAGACCCGATTTTTTAAAAGAAAGGAACAAATATGATCTCACGTGTGTGTGTGTGTGTGTGTGTGTGTGTGTAATAGACAATATTCAAGAGAAATACTGGACATTTTTATCTGCAATACTTTTCCTGCAAATTTAGATTAGCAAGCAGTGGGCAAAGAGAAGAGAATGGAAGGAAGAGATGGCACAAGGACAGAGTGGAGGGCGTTGGGCACTCTGATGGTGGTAAAGGTGGAGTAATTTTGTACATCAAGACTTTGTACATCAAAACACTATTGTTACCATGTTATCTAAACTATAATTAAGATTAAATATATTAAAAGTTTTATTTTATATAATTACACTAAAATTAATTTAAATGAATTAATTTTAAGACCACGGCAGAGCCTGGCAAGCTCCCCGTGACGTATTCGATATGCCAGACACAGTAACAACAAAGTCTCCAATGGAGGCGTTACTGGGCCCGCTCGAGCAAATCGAGCAAATTTTAAGACAATTTAAAATTAAGGGAAGAAAAGAAAGGATAAAGGAGTATTTTTCCTAGTTTCTTTCTGGCGAATCAAATGTTAGAAAACATCTAATATTCAAAATGAAGAGGAGAAACTAAGAATATAATTGGAAATGACTCATGTCTAAGTTATGGACATAATTTTTCAACTTTCTTCTGACCTGCTACTTAGGTCAACTGGTTTTCCAATAATAATAACTCAAGTGAGATAATTTTCAGTGACAATGAAATATGTTGAGAACAAAACCCCTTGAGTAGAAATTTTTCCTAACAACAGACAGTTTACACTGACTAGTGAAAATCCTATATATTTCTCTAAGTCTTATTTTGCAACTTCCCACAAAGGGAGGAAAATCATGGAGCTGGTAAAAGATATTAGAGTAAGAAACGAGGGTGTGTGAAAGGAATAATAAAATCCATGCTCACTATTCACTGCAATATACTTCTGGACTTTGCAAATATGGTGCAGACCTACTAAACTGAATTTGTTTATTGACAAACTAAGAGTGTTTTCTTTGCTTGGGAGAAATGTTGAGGCATGCAAAGCAAATGCTCTACCGATGTTTTATTGCTCCTGCCCCTAAAATTTATATTGTATTTGAAATATCTGTTTCTTTTTTTCCCTTTATTTTATTTTATTTTTTTTTACAGTTGTAGATTTACAATTTTTTGTGCTTTGGTTTCAATTATACAATGATCAGATACCCATCCCTCCACCAGTGCCCATTTTCCACCACCATGGATAATATCCCTCCCACCCCCATCCCCCCATCCCCCCTGTCTCTGTGGCAGGGCAATCCCCTGTGTTCTCTCTCTCCTTTTGGGTGTTGTGGTCTGCAAAAGAGGCATTGAGTGGCAAACATGTTCAGTCTATAGTCTACTTTCGACATGCATCTCCCCTCCTGGGAGGATCCTCCAAACATCCTTTATTTGGTGCTCCCTTCTCTATCTGAACTGCCCTTTCCTCTAGGATACCCGGCTGGCCTCTAAGTTATGGAGTAATCCTCCTGGTGCTGATCTCAGCTATTCTTGGGTATTAATCTCATACTTTGTTACTTTATATCCCCCAGATGAATGCAATCTTTCTATGTCTATCCCTCTCTTTCTGACTCATTTCGCTTAGCATGATACTTTCCATATTGTACCACTTGTATGTAAATTTCATGACTTCATCTTTTCTAACAGCTACATAGGACTCCATTGTGTAGATGTACCAAAGTTTCTTTAACCAGTCATCTGTTCTTGGGCATTCAGGTTTCTTCCAGTTTCTGGCTATTGTAAAGAGTGCTGCAATGAACAAACAAGTGCAGATGTCATTTCGACTATACATTTTTGCCTCTCTGGGATATATTCCCAGGAGTGGTATTGCTGGGTCAAATGGGAGCTCAATTTCTAATTTTTTGAGAATCGTCCATACTGTTTTCCAGAAGGGCTGAACCAGTCGACATTCCCACCAACAGTGAAGGAGTGTCCCTTTCTCGCCACATCCACGCCAGCATCGGTTGCTTTTGTTCTTTTGCATGTGGGCCAGTCTCTGAGGTGTGAGATGGTATCTCATTGTGGTTTTGATCTGCATCTCCCTGATGATTAATGATGTAGAGCTTTTTCTCATGTGCTTTTTTGCCATTCGGATTTCTTCTTTGAGAAAGTTTCTGTTCATTTCATTGCCCCATTTTTGGATGGGGTTGGATGTTCTCTTCTTGTGGAGTTTAACCAGTATTTTGTATATCCTGGATATCAACCCCTTGTCAGATGTGTATTCGGTGAATATCCTTTCCCATTCTGTAGACTGTCTTTGTATTTTGGTCACTGTTTCTTTGGAGGTGCAGAAGCTTCTTAGTTTAAGATAGTCCCATTTATCTATCTCTGTTTTCACTTGCTCGGCCAGTGGCGTGGCATCTTTGAAGATACCATTAGCTTCAATGTCATGGAGGGTTTTGCCAACTTTATCTTCAATGTACCTTATGGTTTCTGGTCTGATGTTGAGGTCTTTAATCCATTTTGATCTTACTTTTGTACATGGTGTTAGGCAGAGTTCTGAGCCTATTTTTTTGCATGTAGCCATCCAGTGATGCCAACACAATTTATTAAAGAGGCTTTCCTTACTCCACTTCACATTACTTGCACCTTTATCAAAGATTAGATGAGCATATGATTGAGGGGAGATGTCAGTGTATTCAACCCTGTTCCATTGGTCTGCAGTTCTGCCTTTGTTCCAGTACCATGCTGTTTTAATTATTACTGCTTTGTAGTACAGTTTGAAGTTCGGGAGGTTGATTCCTCCCATTTTCTTTTTCCCAAGAATTGCTTTAGCTATTCGTGGGGGCTTATTGTTCCATATAAATTTCAGGAGTGTTTGCTCCATTTCTTTGAAGAATGTCATGGGTATCCTTATAGGGATTGCATTGAATTTATACAATGCTTTTGGTAGTATTGCCATTTTGGCAATGTTAAGTCTCCCGACCCATGAGCAGGGGATATCTTTCCATTTCCTCATGTCCTCTTTTATTTCCTGAAGTAGCGTTTTGTAGTTTTCTTTGTACAGGTCCTTTACTTCCTTAGTTAAGCTGATTCCTAGGTACTTGATTTTCTGGGGCACAATTGTGAACGGGATTGTTTTTTTCATGTTGCTTTCTTCTCTCTCACTGTTTGCATATAGGAAAGCCATGGACTTTTGGGTATTGATTTTATAACCTGCAACTTTACTATACGAGTCTATTGTTTCTAGGAGTTTTTTGGTGGAGGTTATTGGGTTCTCTAAGTAGAGTATCATATCATCTGCGAATAGTGAGAGCTTGATTTCTTCCTTTCCTACCTGAATGCCCTTAATATCTTTTTCCTGCCTAATCGCTATTGCAAGTACTTCCAGTACTATATTGAACAGCAGTGGAGAGAGTGGGCATCCCTGTTTCGTCCCTGATCTTAAAGGGAAGGCTCTCAGTTTTTCCCCATTGAGGATGATGCTTGCTGTAGGCTTGTGGTAGATGGCTTTAATTATGTTGAGGAAGGTCCCCTCTATACCCATTTTGGCTAGGGTTTTCATCATAAAGGGGTGCTGGATCTTATCAAATGCTTTCTCTGCATCTATTGATATGATCATATGCTTTTTATCTTTTCTTTTGTTGATATGGTGGATTATGTTGATTGATTTCCGAATGTTAAACCATCCTTGCATCCCTGGGATGAATCCTACTTGGTCATGGTGTATGATTTTTTGATGAGTAGTTGGATTCTATTTGCTAGTAGTTTGTTGAGGATCTTTGCATCTGTGTTCATCAGGGATATCGGCCTGTAATTCTCTTTCTTTGTGGTATCTCTGTCTGCTTTTGGTATCAGTGTGATATTTGCTTCGTAGAAACTGTTTGGAAGTGTTTTTGATATTTCAATTTCGTGGAAAAGCTTAAAGAGCATTGGGAGTAAGTCCTCTTTAAAGATTTGGAAGAATTCACTAGTGAATCCATCCGGGCCAGGACTTTTGTGCTTGGGGAGACTTTTTATTACCATTTCAATTTCCTTGATGGTGATAGGTCTGTTCAGGTATTCCAGGTCTTCTTGGTTCAGCCTTGGGAGTCTGTAGGAGTCTAGGAATTTATCCATTTCCTCGAGGTTTTGATGTTCCGTGGCATAAAGCTTCTCAAAGTACTCCCTGAGGATCCTCTGAATTTCTGTGGTTTCTGTTGTAATGACCCCCTTTTCATTTCTGATTCGGTTTATTAGGGTTTTCTCTCTCCCTTTCTTTGTGAGTTTTGCTAGAGGCTTATCAATCTTGTTAATTTTCTCGAAGAACCAGGTCTTGGTTTCATTGATCTTTCGAATTGTTTTTTGGGTTTCCATCTCGTTAATCTCTGCTCTGAGTTTTATTATTTCCTTTCTCCTGTTCGGGTTGTGCTCCTTTTTTTGGTCCTTCTCCAAGATCTTAAGCTGTGAGGTTAGGTTACTGATGTGTGCTCGCTCCTCCTTCCTGAGGAATGCTTGTAGAGGTATAAACTTTCCTCTTAACACAGCCTTTGCTGTGTCCCATAAGTTTTGGTAACTCGTGTTCTCATTTTCATTCGTTTCTAGGAATCTTTTGATTTCCTCTTTGATTTCCTGTCTAATCCACTCGTTGTTCAATAGTGCACTGTTTAATTTCCAGGTGTTTGACTTAGTTTTCTGTTTTTGTGTGTGATTTACTTCTAATTTCAGCGCATTATGGTCTGAGAAGATTGTTGATACAATCTCTACCTTCTTAATTTTATGGAGGCATGTTTTGTGGCTCAGCATGTGGTCTATCTTGGAGAATGTTCCATGTACGCTTGAGAAGAATGTGTATTCATCTTTTTGTGGATGAAGTGTCCTGTATATATCTACTAAGTCCCTTTCTTCCACTGTTTCCCTCAAATGAAGTATGTCCTTGCTAAGCTTGAGTCTGGTTGATCTATCAAGAGGTGACAAAGCAGTGTTGAAGTCTCCCACTAGTATTGTGTTGCTATTGATGTCTTTTTCCAAATCTATGAGTAGTTGTTTTAAGTACTTTGCTGGTCTCTCATTAGGTGCATATACATTTATTATTGTAAGTTCTTCCTGTTGTACAGATCCTTTGATCAATAAGAAATGGCCTTCACTGTCTCTTATGATCTTCCTCACTCTGAAATCGATGTGGTCTGATATAAGGATGGCTACCCCAGCTTTTTTATGGGAGCTGTTTGCCTGTAGGATTGTTTTCCAGCCTTTGACTCTGAGTCTGTTTGCTTTGACTATTGAGATGCGTTTCTTGCAGGCAGCAGAATGTTGGGTTCAATTTTCTAATCCATCCTGCCACTCTATGTCTTTTAATTGGTGCGTTTAGCCCATTGACATTGAGAGAGATTATTGTTATGGGATTTTGTCCCATTGTTCTGTTAAAATTTGGTGTATTTGAGGGGCCTTTCTTGCCTTAAAGTAGCCCATTTAGTTGTTCTTGTAACCATGGTTTTGAGTCTATGAAGTTCCTGAGCTGTTGTTTGTCTGTGAAACTGTGTGTTGTTCCTTCTATTATGAATGAGAGTCTTGCTGGGAAAAGTATTTTTGGGGAGGCATTTATTTCATTGAGTTTTTTCACTATGTCCCACCACTGTTTTCGGGCCATGAGGGTTTCATCAGAAAAATCAGCTGTGAATTTTAAGGATGCTCCGTTGTAAGAAATTTCTTTCTTCGATCTTGCTGCTTTCAGAATTTTGTCTCTGTCTAAGGTTTTGGTAATTTTGATCAGAATGTGTCTTGGGGTATTTTTATTCGGATTTCTTCTAGCTGGTACCCTTCGGGCCTCCTGAATGTGGTCACAAGTTTTCTTCAGCTCTGGAAACGTTGTAGCAATGATGTCTTTGACAGTTTCTTCTTCATCAAGGTTTTCTTCCTGTCCTCTGGGACTCCAATAATTCTTATGTTACCCCTCTTGGCTTCATCACGATCTTCTCTTGCCATCTGTTCCCGAATTGTGAGTCTCTTTTCCATTTTCTGCTCTTTTCTGGAGAGTCTCTGAACTTCATCTTCGAGCTCACTGATTCTGTTCTCAGCAGCTCTTACTCTGCTGCTGAGGCCTTCCACTGAGCTTTTCAATTCGCCTACGAGATTTTTCAGGTCTGACATTTCTGATTGCATTTTCCTCATTTCTGCCTTCAGATCCTCTTGTCTTCTATTGGCATTGCTTTCCATTGTTTCTTTTAATTCCCTAAGCATCCTAAGTAGCTCCCTTCTGAATTCCTTGTCAGAGAGGTTGTCTAACACTACAGTACTGTTGGTGTCATCTGGGCTAGACTCTTCAATATGAAAGTTTGGTGGGCTTTTGCGTTGCTTTACCATTGTGAGAGGTGTGGTTTAGTCCTTCACGTTTACTGTTGCTATTCTGCTTGATATGCAGTGTGAGTTAAGATAGGCTTATGAGTTATTGGCTACTGTGTTTCTAGCGGCTGAGCTAAAATAGAGAAGTTTCCATCTAAGAAGTTAGCTTATGGTTCCTATGGCATACATAGTGGGAAAATATTTCGCGGCTGCATTAGCGGCCGCGGCTCCGGAAAGAGTCCCTAGCACTGGGCGAGGAGTTGGATAAGGTCTCCTGTTTGGAATTGGAGCCGTTCAGCTTTGTTGCCCAGAGCTGCGCCTCTGTGCCTGTCCCACGCAGATCAGGGGTTGAAAACCGGCTTTCTAGGGGCTGGATCTAGCTGCGCATGCCCAAAGAGGGTCCCAGGCCCTTGGGGGCGGGCTGTTTGGAATTGGAGCCATTCAGCTTTTTTGCCCAGAGCTGCGCCTCTGTGCCTGTCCCACGCAGATCAGGGGTTGAAAACCGGCTTTCTAGGGGCTGGATCTAGCTGCGCATGCCCAAAGAGGGTCCCAGGCCCTTGGGGGCGGGCTGTACCTGTTTGGAATTGGAGCCCTTCAGCTTTGTTGCCCAGAGCTGCGCCTCTGTGCCCGTCCCACGCAGATCAGGGGTTGAAAACCGGCTTTCTAGGGCATATCTGTTTCTTTTAAAATAACTTTTCTTTTCCTTATTCTTCCATATCTATGAAAGTTTTCTCTTTTTTTCCTCAGATGCTATGCCTTTATGAGTAGTGATCATTTGCGTGTGTGTGTGTGTGTGTGTGTGTGTGTGTGTGGCGGGGGGTGGGGAGTGGGGTTGGTAGAACCAGCATCTCACACGTGCAAAGTAACTTTTCTACCACTGAACCACATTCCCAACCCTTATTGGTGCACATTTAATACATTTATTATCAAATTTCATTTGAGAGGTAGGATTGGGGCCACACTCATGATGCTCAGGGCTTACTCCTGGCTCTGTGCTCAAGGATCATTCCTGAAAGTGGTGGGGGACCATATGTTGTGCTAGGATAAAACTAGGATTGGTTGCATACAAGGTAAATACCTTAACTCCTGTTCTCTCTCTCCCTCTCCCCCCCAACTCTCTCTCGCTCTCTCTCTCTCTCCCTCTCCCATCCCTCTTTCTCTAGTCTCTTTCTTTAGTTGTTTTGGACAGATACCCAGAAGTGGAAATGCTGGACCATGTAGTAGTCCTATTCTTAAAGTTTTGAACATACTTTTTAATACTAACTACAATATACTGGATTGCCACCAACAGTGTGGATGAGTTCAAATGAATTCCCATCTCTAAAGACACTTAATTGTCCTTTGTGTTTTGGTAACAGGAAGTGACACTTCATTGTGGCTCTGATTTTGGTTTTTCTTTTTCTTTTTCTTTTTTTTTTTTTTGCTTTTTGGGTCACACCTGGTGATGCACAGGGGTTACTCCTGACTCTGCACTCAGGAATTACCCCTGGCGGTGCTCAGGGGACCATATGAGATGCTGGGAATCGAACCCGGGTCGGCCGCATGCAAGGCAAACGCCCTACCCGCAGTGCTATTACCCCAGCCCCTGATTTTGGTTTTTCACATGCAAGTTCATCTTTTGAATATGTTTTTGGTGAATTGCTCTTTTTTTCCTTAGGATTTTTTTTTGGATTGGTTTACTTGTTTTTAGAAAAATATTTTGCACTGGAGGAATTTCTTATACATGTATATTGAATATAAACTCTATATATTTAGTTTACAAAGATCCTTCCCTTCCTATACCTTGACTTTTAACATTATTGATATTTCCTTAGCTGTGTAGGAATCTTTAGTTTCCTTCACTACCTCCTGAGCTTCATGGGCCTGAGTGATACTTCAGTGGGTAGGGTGCTTGCCTTACATGCAGCAGACTGACGTTCAATCCCTGGCAGCCTATATGTTCCCCTAAGCCTGCCGGGAATGATCCCTGGGCACAGAATTAGAAGTAAGCCAGGTGTGGCCCCAAGACCAAATAAAATTTTCTTTTTATATCTATGCATATATGTATATTTGTATGTGTATATTTATGTACATTTTGTTTGTATAAAAAAGGTAGATAATGTAATTGAGTGAGTCAAAAGACTTGAAAATGTACATGTTGATGGTTTATATCTCAATCTGAGTCCAAGGATCTAAAAACTAATAGTGTTAATGTCTGAGCAAAGAATAAGATGGATGTCTTAGCTCCAGGGGAGAGAGAATCTACTCTTTCTCTGCCTTTTTATTCCATTAAAAGTCTTATTGGATTGGATGATGTCCACCCACATTTGTGAGAGTTATCTTTACTTAGTCAATTGAATGAATACTAACCTATTCCAACACACTTAGAGAAAAAAATTTTTTTTTGCCAGTTCTCTGAATAGCCCATAGCACAATTAATTAGGTAAACACAATTAACCATCACAGTTCATAAAATATTTTAGTCAAGCCAGATATCTTTAATAATTTATTTAAAATGCCTTTACTTCATTCATTACTCTTTAATATGCCAGAGTTTGCTTCAAGAAACTCTAAATTTGATCTTTCTCATGTGATTAAGCAAAATTTGGGGTCCCTGTCATAATTTTCTTTTACAAGGGTAAGCTGACAGCCTCTGGAATTTGCTTTCTTAACTAGGACAGTTTAGTTAGAAATAAAGATAAATCTAACTTACATTATAAATAATAGCTCCTGGGGCTGGAACACAGTGGGTAGGGTGTTTGCCTTGTACGCAGCTGACCTGGGTTCGATTCCCAGCATCCCATAAGGTCCCCCAAGCACTTCCAGGAGTAATTCCTAAGTGCAGAGCTAGGAGTAACCCCTGAGCATCACTGGGTGTGACCCAAAAAGCAAAAAAAAAAAGCTCCTTATCTAAGGTGAGTTTTAATGCAGATTATCCATCCTAGCACATCTCTAGTGGGAAAGCACATCTCTGTCACTGTCACTGTCACTGTCCTCCAGTTGTTCATTGTTTTGCTCGAGCAGGCCCAGTAACATTGTGAGACTGTTACTGTGTTTGGCATATCGACTACATCACGGGTAGCTTGCCAGGCTTGCCAGGCAGGTGAGATACTCTTGGTAGCTTGCTGGGCTCTCCGAGAGGGGCGGAGGAATAGAACTTGGGTTTGGCCATGTTGGCCACATGCAAGGCAAAGGCCCTACTCGCTGTGCTATCACTCCAGGCTGATATATATAACAATACTATGAAATTTTGTATAAAAATTTCTAAAAATTCTAAAAGGGTATAAATATTTAAATATAATGCTTTCTATTATGTTATTCCAGGCAGAGTCTCCTGCCCTCGTGCCTGGCTCTCCTCGCCGGGGCCCCTTGGAGGGGAGCGGGTTGAGTTTTCCTCCCTGCCCTGACCAGGGCTCCGTCAGCCAAAGACCTCCAGAACCAGCCACCACCATGCTGAGACCACTCTCCTCACACATGAAGGTACCGGCAGAGAAGCAAAGGCACGCGGGTCCCGGGGCTGAGATCTCCAAGCCTACTCGGATCGGGGCTGAGCATCCTCCACCCAGATCCTCCAAATTCCAGTAGGCGGGGGTCACACCCACCAACTGGCCCCCTGGCGCCATGTAATCCCATCAATGGCCAGGATTCAGAGGCAATAAAACCCAGCTCCCAGAAGCACGTGGCTGCATGTGCGGCCGCACAACATCTTATCATCTCATTCCTACTTTGGACAAACTGGCAGGCTACTGAATGTAACCTGCCCACATGGCAGAGTCTGGCAAACTCCCCATGGCATACCCAATATGCCAAATACCAGTAACAATGAAGGGTCTTATTCTCCTAACTCTGAAAGAGCCTTGAATATGGCACTTTTTTAAAAAAAATCTCAGGGCTAGGATGAAGGAGACGTTACTGGGCCTGCTCAAGGCAATCGACGAATAACAGGATGGTCGTGATTGTGATGCTATTCAGAGATTTAATTTTTATTCATTTTTAATATTTTTTACTTTTTAAATTTTATTATAGACAAAAGCCATAGCTGTTGATATGATTTTAGAGTTGAAATTAATTTGATAACAAAGCTCCAATATTGCTCGAGTGGGCCCAGTAACGTCTCCATTGGAGATTTTGTTGTTACTGTGTTTGGCATATCAAATACATCACGGGTGGCTTGCCAGGCTCTGCCGTGTGGACGAGATACTCTCGGTAGCTTGCCGGGCTCTCCGAGAGGGGAGGAGGAATCGAACTCGGGTCAGTCATGTTGGCTGCGTGCAAGGCAAACGCCCTACTGCTGTGCTATCGCTCCAGCCCTATCTCATCATGGGATTGTTAAATTCATGTCTAAGAATTTACAAAGCTGTTTGTTGTTAGTTGAGCCTTCTGTGTTATTATTTTTGTCTGTGGAGTTTAGTTGGCTTCTATGTTGCTTTCTCATATAATTTGATATGTTTCTGCTGAAATTTTCAGTATTGAGGAATTAGAAAATGTCATGTTGGGGGCTTGTAGTCCAGAGACTTCAGAATCTGTGGCATGGGCCATTAGTGAAGCAGTGGAGTTGAGCCTTCTGTGTAGCTACAGCAGTAGAATATAGGGTCCCCTTATACCTTTAAGAGATATAGATGAAGGTTTGTGTTCTATAGCTGCTTACTACTGGCAAAAGGGTGGTCTGGACCTGCCTAAGAAAGGTGAGAGATCTCACACACACTTAGTATAGCCCATCACTTCATTCTCCAGTCATCTGATGCTGAGCTTTTTGATTGATTATATGTTTTTACTATTTTGAATAACAGGGTTATAGATTCCCTTTGAAATAAGTGTTTCCATATTGAAGTTTTTATTCTATTGTGTTTTATTTTATTGTGTTAAAATCCATCGCTGGAGCGATAGCACAGCAGTAGGGTGTTTGCCTTGCATGCAGCCAACATAGCCGACCCGAGTTCGATTCCTCCACCCCTCTCGGACAGCCCGGCAAGCTACTGAGAGTATCTCGCCCGCACAGCAGAGCCTGGCAAGCTCCCCGTGATGTATTCAATATGCCAAACACAGTAACAACAAAGTCTCCAATGGAGACGTTACTGGGCCCGCTTGAGCAAACCAATGAACAACGGGAGGACAGTGACAGTGACAGTGACAGTGACAGTTAAAATCCATTATATTCTTTGCCATTTATTTATTTATTTTTTGTCACACCTGGTAGTACTAAGCCTTGCTTTGTGCTCTGTTCTGTGCTTAACTATAGAGTGAAAAATTTGCCTAGATAAGGGTCTGAGATTCTTAAGCTAGGTGAGAAACAGGTGGAAGCATGGGTTATCTTCAGAATTAAGGAGCTTCATATATGTGAAGCACACATTTATAAATATAAAGACTTTAGCGTCTTCTCCATAGAGATATTAAATCCTAAGACTATGAGATGTGGAGAGGAATTATATTGACTCTTTGTAATTCCAGAGGACCAATGAATACAAATTACTAGGCAGTGCTCCCACTTCTGGAAATAAGGTAGTCTTGATTTTTCAGTAGTTATTTTTCCCAATCAACTCCTAGGATCATTTTTCTATTTGAAATTTACTCCTAGGACACACAGGCAATATTTAGACCTCACTAGATTTACTGCTAAAGAGAGAATCAGAAATGTAAAAAAAATTAAAGTGAGTGACAAAGGATTTTGGGGAGACTTAATTCTGGAAACTCAGGATGAGGAGACTTTATGTTTTTTTTTTGTGAAAGAAGATTGGAATGGATTTGGGGATAAACTTAACAGTGTATGGAACCTCAGCCAGAAGTGGTTAAATCAGCAGAACCCACAGCAGGAGAGTTGCTGTGTATACTTTAGAGAAATTTTACATAAGGATATATATCAGTTATCATATTTAAGATATACCATTCATTTTTTAAAAACTGCTGCTCTTTTGTCTTCACCGCAGGTTTATTGAGATATAGCTGACATAAAATTAAATAAGTTTATGTAGCATGTGATGATCTGATACATGTAGATAGTGTGAAATGTTGATTATAGTAAAATTTAGCACTTCTGCTTTTCACATAATTACTATGTTTTGTCTTTTTACTATGGTGAGAACATTTAAGATCTTAACAAATTTAAAGTAAATAATATTATATAGAAAGATACCATATTATGGTAGAATATAGAATCTGAGCCAGGATGGCAGGGAATTGGGAATGATTTCCAGGAGACTTGGCTAATACTTCAAAAGAAATTGGCCTAAGGATATGAGCCAGTAATTGCACTTTAGTTCATGCGATTTATTTGGATATAAGAAAATAAAATCAATCCCATAATTAACTTACTTGTGGTTGTTTCTGAATTTAAAACCGAATGCTTTCTTATTATTTCTATGCTTCCTTTAAATATTTTGCACTGTATGAGACAGCATTGGAATATACTTCCGAAAGCATGTCAGATTTCTCATCACAAATCAACCAAATCTATGTGGCAAAATATTGCCACTAGCTGAAATAGGAATAGCTCATGCAAGTTATTCCCTTGCATCCGTATCACTGAGAGTTAATCTTTCACTCGATCACAGTTATCTTTACTGAACGATGACTCCACATGTTGACTATTGTCACTGTCACTGTCACTGTCATCCTGCTGTTCATCGATTTACTGGAGCAGGCGCCAGAAATGTCTCTATTCGTTCCAGCCTTGAGATTTTAGATTTTACTCATCTTTCCCAACGATTGGAGTCTCTTTCAGGGTCAGGGGGATGAGACCAGTTATAGTTACTGTTTTTGGTATATCGAATATGCCACAGTAGCTTGCCAGGCTCTGCCCCTGCGGGTGGGATACTCTCGGTAGTTTGCAGGGCTCTCCGAGAGGCATATGTATATATTATGTATTATATATATATTTCTCTCTATGATTTGTTGCCTACTGTCTGTACCCCATCAAACATGGCGTGGTAATTATGGAAAATGAGTAGGAAGTGTCTGATGATGTGTGCGCAAAGCGGCCGCATGGTCTGGAAAGTGACCTGGAGCGTAGTGGTAGTTAGGTAGTGGAGGTTGAATGCTGGGGCTGGGTCCCTTGGGGGCAGGGAGGGCTCTCGCCTACCCTTCTCTAGGGCGCCCCAAGTGAAAACAGCCTGGCGCGGAGTCTGGTGGCATGAGAGCTTCATTTCATGCTCCCTTCGGGGAGAAGCAGCCATGAGTTCTGGAGGATGGCCGCTGAGGAGATTATTTGGTGCTGGCAGAGAGTGGCTTATGGGTGTGATCCCTGGGTTGCTGGAGACTGGGGGAAGCAGGCAGAGGATCTCTGCTCCCGGGTCCTGTTGGGTCTAGAGTCCAAGATCACAAAGTTCCACATTACCTGGGTTCTGTGGCACTTCATTCATGTGTGAGGCTCAGCCCAGGCATCCAGATAGCATCCTGAAGCATGGTGGCGGTTGGGTAGTGGAAGTCAGCTGCCTGAGGGTCCTGAGGGCAGGGAGGGCTCTCACTATTAGCATAGTCAATTCTAAGAAATTGTCAATGTCATGGGCAAGCCTGACTTACTGGGAACAGTCTGAGTTTTCTTCTTGCTCTTCTCTTATTCTGATGGTGATTTACACAGTCCAGTCAGGAAGAATTTTTCTTCACCGTGCACAATGAAGATGGCACACTTGACTAAAAGAAAGGGAGCAAATTTTCTTTGTTTAAGTGAATGCATTATGGTGCTTTTCTGATTCTAAAAATGTAAAACCTAGCATTATGTTGAAGAGGTTTACCTCATTACAACTTACAATGACTCAGTAATGTGCAGAGATAGAAATCTTAACCCAAATATATCCATTGTGCTCTTAAATCTCTGACCTAAGGCTTAATTAGTTTGATCTATCACTGTCTTTAAGTGCCATAGGCACAGGGGTAAGAGAACATTCTAATCTGTGAGTTTGGTAGTTAAAGATGTGACCACAAGATGGCAGTGCGTTCATTTTAGTGGATTCTGGAAGAAAAGACTGGCAGTAGCAGTTGTTTTCTTATTGGTTGAGTAGATAGTGTGAGAAAGCATTAGAATGTTAGACAAAGAAGAGATCACTTTATGTTAGAAGTGGTTCTGCTGGCTGGAGATTGCAGATCCACAATTGATCCCAAATGAGAAGAAAAATGAAGACATTCATCGGAATTTTATCCACATTCTTGTGGTTGCAGTTGCACTGTGAGTTGAAACAGTTTTGAGAAGAGTATATTCAAAGAAAAATTTTTCAGAAACCAAGAATGAGGTTGACTTTTTTTTATTCAGGCTGACCTTAGTAGAAGTAAACGCTGGGGTATATCTAGCTGGAAGTTGCCCTTTATTCTCTGTTGTTTTCTTTCTATTAGGCACCAGTCGAGGAGAGAATGTGGAGCAGCATCCTTCGACCATGAATGCCCAGGAAGGAGAGACGGTTGTTCTCAACTGTACTTATTCAGATAGTCTTTCAACTTACTTCTTTTGGTATAAGAAAGAGCCTGGAAAAGCACTACAGCTCATTATACAAATACTTTCAAATAATCCAAGAAATCAAAACCAGAGATTCACGGTTTTATTGAACAAGGATGACAAACAACTATCCCTGCACATCACAAACGTCCAACCTGGAGACTCAGCTGTCTACTATTGTGCCATAAAAGCACATTGCTTCCCAGGTACCTGCAACCTGTGCTGAAACCGACACATGGGACAGCCCCCTCTCCTTTGACACAGACCTTCAAATAAAGCATTCGTCATGTTTGTCTGCAATGCAAGCTAATGTATTAGACATGAAAGTATCAAAGAGTTTAGGTTCCTGGTGACTCAACAATAGTAGAATGTTTTTTCTTACTCCGTTGCCGAGTGGTTTCTTGAAAGGGTTTAGTAATGTTTTATTTTGAAGTTCAGCCTTTAAGCATGATTCCATATTTGCATTTCAGAATTTTCTATATATAAATAATGCTTTAGTATCAAAATATCAAATTTTATTATGGATAACTTTTAAATCTTGTTTCAAAAATATTATAAATTTTGATTTTTGTTATAAACATTGAAAATGTTTAAAACATTTTTTGGTGGAGATAAGGTACTCTAAGTATTAATATAGTTATCGTCTCAAATAAAGTCAATATCTAAGAAAGTTATTCTACTAGTAAGATATTTAACTACGAAAATAAGAAATAGATAATATTCATGAAAGTAGGAAAAATAACACGAAATGAATAAAAAATAATGAGTGCCAAGGAATATGAGAATCAGCACAAAATTATGACAAATTTGCAGATTTTTTTTTGCCAAACGGTTTCTTCTATTGTTTTTGAATTGTTATGTAATTTATGAGATTCTATGTTAGCTTCAAGTGTCGCACTCATCTTCCATGGACTACTTCTAGTGACTTTATGGAGAATCTGGGTTTGAAATCTTTAATCTGAAAGTGGAGGATGCTCGGTCGAGCATCCTCCACCCAGATCCTCCAAATTCCAGTAGGCGGGGGTCACACCCACCAACTGGCCCCCTGGCACCGTGTAATCCCATCAATGGCCAAGACTCAGTGACTATAAAAACCAGCTCCCGGAACCGCGTGGCCGCGCGACATCTTATTATGACATCTTATTATCTCATTCCTACTTTGGACAAACTGGCAGGCTACCGAATGTAACCTGCCCACACGGCAGAGTCTGGCAAACTCCCCGTGGCATACCCAATATGCCAAATACCAGTAACAATGATGGGTCTCATTCTCCTAAAGAGCCTTGAATATAATCTCAGGGGTAGGATGAAGCAGACGTTACTGGGGCCTGCTCGAGGCAATCGACGAATAACAGGATGATTTGTTTGTGAATCTGAAAGTAACTTTTAATTCTTACTAAGGAAGGATACATGATTCCATATTAGTTGGTAAATATGAAAACTATTTTGTTTGGGAACAAGTAATGAATGAATAGTATGTAATAAATCACTTCCAAAAGACTCAATGGCAGTCTTTCTGTTTTTTTGTTTTGTTTTGTTTTGTTTTTCAGAACAAGAAGTTAGGTGGGACAAGGTCCAGTAAAACCTAATTAAGGAAAAGGCCAGTGAAGCTAACAGTAAAGCTAACAGTGCCTGTGAAGAAAGGATTGAGAATCATGGGTTTGTTTCTCGAGTTCACCTTGTGAGATATTGGAGTAGTTATGTCTTGGGACATTTCAGTTACAGGGTCTTTTAGTGACCAGTTCCTAGTGAGATAACTGAGAGTTCCAGAGAAGGAGGCAGAGCCGTGAGAGTTAAAGCTACTAACATATTAGGACATAGGATTTCAAGGGAATATGTTACAGTAACTCATTTTGGTTTTAGTATTCCATTTGTACTTTCTATTCTTCTAGAGGATGGAGATAATAAATAAAAATGATGTTTCTGAGCAGCGGCAAGTTTTACATAACTATGTCAGAATTTCTCTCCCTTATATAGATATAAAGCAAAGTGAGACAGAAAATAAACACAGAACCAAATTTATTTTTCAGTTTTTAAGCTATGATTGTCTGACAGGGAGTGCTTCAACCCATGTAGAAAATAAAAATATTACTGTTAGTGCATATTCACATCCCAATGAAGAAGTGCACGTGTGAAAGTTCTTTTGGATATACTCAAATGTTTCTGTGGGACAACACTTTAGTCCTTTCCCCACCTTTACAGATATGTATGGCACAGTTCCAAGGAAGGTCTCAATTGGTCTCATTTTCAGCCAACCTCGAAAAGTTTTCCCATCACTGTTCATTATTGTAGCCAGTAAGTCCCTACTGTGATGCATTGTCTCTGGAGGCTTTAAGCAAATGTTCCTTGGAGATCATTTGGCTTCACAAAGCAGCTGTCTTGGCTTTGATATATCTTGTACTCACAGCTCAAGCAAATAAATCATTCCCAGTGATTCTTTAGAAAATTAGGTGCCAAGTTTGCTACATCTAAGATAGAATTATTGAACTTTTCCATGGATTTGTCCTTATGTTCTATAAGAGATAGTTGCCGAAGGACTTTCATGAGAAAAGTCTGTTTTAATATGATGATCTGCTCAAGCAGTTTTCTCCCCCTCGGTGTTTTATACCGTGAGAATTTGTCTTGATGACAAAATATTTTTTTGAGTTGCATGAAGATATTAAGTAATTCATGCATTTGGTGTTCATTTTTAATAGCTACGTCGTACTTGAGAGGATGACAAAAGTTAGAAAATTAACATATTTCATTGTTGCTATAGTTTTCCGAAGCTGTGAATTAAATTTAAACCTCTAACTACAGAACTTGGAAATGACTCAAAAACTATGCCCGAGTTCAATTGCTAGCACAGGCCGGTCTTCCTGAGCACTGCTGAGTATAACTCTGGTGTTCCCCAGCACTGCCAGGCATGAGCAACACACATCATTGTCCCAAGCCCTGAATGGTGGGGTCTGTAGAGACAGGCTTAGTAGCCCTGTGAGAGACCTCTGGGTCCCCTGAGCACTGCTTGGGCTATCCAAACATTTTAAAAATTCATTCACAATTTGGGCTGGAGCGATAGCACAGCGGGTAGGGTGTTCGCCTTACAAGCAGCCAACACGGCCAACCCGAGTTCGATTCCTCCACCCCTCTGAGAGAGCCCGGCAAGCTACCGAGAGTATTCGATATGCCAAACACAGTAACAACAAAGACTCCAATGGAGACGTTACTGGGCCCGCTTGAGCAAATCGACAATCAACGGGAGGGCCTTTACCTTTTTACCTTTTATTCACAATTTAGTACGAGAGTGCTAAGAACAAGATCTTTTTTGACCTTGGATACTTTTTTGAATGATGAAAGTACATCTATTAAATTCCCTTGAGAAATATAACACGGTTGAGTAATAAAAGAGAAATATATTTCATAATTAGTCAACCAATTGGTAAAGTTGGTCATATTTTTTTCTTTTTGGGTCACTCCCAGCGATGCTCAGGGGTTACTCCTGTTTCTGCACTCAGGAATTTCTCCTGATGGTGCTCAGGGGACCATATGGGATGCTGGGATCCGAACCTAGGTTGGTCGTGTGCAAGGCAAACGCCCTACCTGCTGTGCTATCGCTCCAGCTCCAAGTTGGTCATTTTTGATGGTAGGATAATCTGCACTGCATGTGGTACAGAAAGTGTTAGACTTAATGGTTGTTGCTGAAAGGCCTGGTGAAAGGCCTTTCTGAAATGTTGGTGAAAGGCCCGAAGATGCTTCAACTGATTTAGTAGACAGAAATCATTCTGAAGCAAGAAGGAAAACTTTGGCTATTGTACCAAGAGATAGGCTATAACAGACGATGGGTATTTGTTGTCTTCACATTGATGAGCAATACCCCTAGACAAGACTTTAATTTTTATTATAATCAGTGTTCATGAAGTTTTATTATCACTTAATCACTTAATCACTTAACTTCCCGTTAGTTGTTGATTTGCTCGAGCGGGCGCCAGTAACGTCTCCATTTGTCCCTGTCGCGTGCTAGTGTAGCCCAATGGCATCTGTTCGCTCTGGGAACATGAAGAGCCTCAAACCGATCGTTCATGATCTTCACGAAGAAGTCTGACCATCTGGTAGGTGGGCGGCCACGCAGTCTTTTGACATCCCGTGGAATCCAGTCAGTAACAGCTCTAGTCCAGTGGTCGTCTTTAAATCTCATTATGTGACCAGCCCATCTGATTTTTGACACCTTGGCAAATGAGACAGTGTCCCTGATTCTTGATCGTCGACGGATGTTGGAACTCCAGATTCTTTCTCTCATTTGAGTGAAAAGTGATATTCCAAGCATAGCTCTTTCTATTCTTCTTTGGGAGACCTGAATAGCGTTCTCATCTTGTTTGCGTAGGACCCAGGCCTCTGAGGCATATGTTAATGCAGGAAGAACAGTGGAATCAAAGAGATGTGCCTGGAGCTGGAGTTTCTTCGTCCTCTTAGCTATTTCTTCAACGTTCTTGAAGGCGTTCCAAGCCGCTCTCTTCCTCCTGCGCAGCTCGGGTGCCAGGTCATTTGTCATGTTGACTTCTCGACCTAGGTACACATAGCTGTTGCATTCAGAGATGGTCGTTCCGTTGAGAGCGAATGGGGCATCAGGAACGAGGCTGTTTCTCATAAACATTGTCTTCGTAAGATTCAGCTGTAGTCCTACCTTTCCACACTCACGGTCAAAGTCGGCCAGCATTTGTGCCGCTTGGCTGATGTTTGGTGTTATTAAAACAATGTCATCAGCAAAGCGGAGGTGGTGTAGTTGCCGACCATCTATCTTCACTCCCATTCCTTCCCATTCCAGTCGTTGCATGATGTTCTCGAGGGTGGCACTGAAGAGTTTCGGTGAAATGGTATCACCCTGCCGAACCCCTCTCTTGACATCAATGATCACTTCTTTGTAGAATGGTGAGATCCTGGTAGTGAATCCGCAATACAGCTCACGGAGGATCTTGATGTATTGGGCTTGAATGCCCTGATTGGCTAGGGCTTCAATGACCGCTTCTGTCTCAACAGAATCAAAGGCCTTCTTTAAATCAATGAACATTAAACAGAGCGGCATCTTGAACTCCCGAGAAACCTCAATGAGCTTGGTTACCGTGTGGATATGGTCGATGGTGCCGAATCCTTTGCGGAACCTGGCTTGCTCGCATGGTTGTCCTTCATCTAGTGTTCTGCCAATCCTATTTAGGATGACTCGAGTGAACAACTTGTAGATCGACACTACCTCCACTACCCAGCCGCTGCCACACTCCAGGACACTTTCCGGACCCCCGTGGCGGCTCCGGCCGAGACTCACGCACGACTGAAGACCCACAGAACAAGATAAGCGGAACTCTCTGAGACCTTGGACTCCAGGCTCGGCGGACCCAGGGACAGAGTTTCTCTGCTTGCTCCTACCAACCACAGCTGCCGCCACACTCCAGGACGCTTTCCGGACCCACGTGGCAGCTCTGGCCGAGACTCACACATGACTTAAGACCCACAGAACAAGATAAGTTTTATTATAATCAGCATTTATATTACCAGTTGTCCTATGAAGGTATATGAGATCTCCTAGGACATATTTCATTCCTAGTTGAGCAAACAGAATATAGAGATTTCTTGTGGCTTATTTAGGGTCCCAGAGAGGTTATGGGAAAATGTAAATTCAGAGGTTTGTTAGCCTAAAGTCAAACTCTGTGTGTCCTGGCCTTCTTGAACAGAAATAAACTGTCAAGACTAGAGAAAATGGGGGGATTTCTGTGACAGAAGTCCATGTCTGGGGGTTGGAGCGATAGCACAGCAGGTAGGGCGCTTGCTTTGCCTTGAATCTGACCCGCGTTCGATTCCCATCATCCCATGTGGTCCCCCATGCACCGCCAGGAGTAATTCCTGGGTGCAGAGTCAGAAGTAGCCCCGGTGCATCGCAGGGTGTGACCCAAAAAGCAAAAAATAAATTAATTAATTAAAAAAAAGTCCATGTATGAAGTCCTCTTTATCTGCTGTTTGGTTCCAAATGGCAGTTGAAGAGATATCAAGAAGAGAAATACTGCTGTATCAGAATGCTAGTTGAGAAATCTGTGGTGATTAATCTAAACACATTTGTCTCCAAAAAGGTGATTTATTTAGCTTATAAGTAGATGAAAGCCTGGCAAGCTCCCTGTGGCGTATTCGATATAGCAAAAAGAGTAACAACAGGTCTCATTCCCCTGACCCTGAAAGAGCCTCCACTGGAAAGGACGAGTAAGGAGAGGCTGCTATAAAAACCTCAGGGCTGGGACAAATGGAGGCATTACTGGCACCTGCTTGGGCAAATCGATGAAAAGCAGGATGACAGTAACAGTGATGCAGTGATATGTAGGTGGAGATGAAGCATATTAATGCTGAAGGAGATGAGTCAGAGGGAGATGGACAGACATAGAATGATCCCAATCATTTGTGGGATATAAGTAAACACAGTATGAGACTAACACCCAAAGATAGTAGAAAGGAGGGCCAGGAGGACTGGCCCATGGTTGGAAACTTGCTACAAGTTTGGAGGCATAGAGAGGGCAGTTAGAACAGAGAAGGGACCACTACGATAGTTGGAAATGATCACTCTAGACAAGAACTGAGCATTGAAAGGAGGTGAAGTGATATACATGATATTGCAAATTACAATGTTTATGAGGGCAGGGGGATGGGAAAGAGAGTGAGAAAGAGTGAGAGAGAGAGAAAGAGAAGAGAGAGAGAAATGAGAGAGGTATCTTCCAAAGAGAGGCAGGCTGGCACGGGGAAAGTGGTTGAAAACCGGGGACATTTGTGGTGGGAAATGGAAATATACACTAGTAGAAAGGTTGGGTAATGGAATATTGTATGACTGAAACCCAATTCTGAACAACTTTTAACTATGTATCTCATGGTGATTCTATAAGAAAAAAGGTTTATTTGTTTATACCACAGGTAAAATATCAGCATACATAAGGGTGAGGACATAAAACTATTATGCTTTATATTGTATTCATAATCCATTACACGGTATTCTGCTACCTATCTAGTTTCATTGCAGATGCAATGATTGAACATGGTAGTTGGTTGAAACATCAATATTCCTTTAAATATAAATTTGTGCTTGTTTATTTTCAGATATAATTATTATCAACTTAAGTTTATTCATGCATTTTTGGCTCTCTAAGCTGTACCATGGATGTTGGCAAAAATATCATAGGTGGCAAAAGGGGAACCAAGAAGAAAGTGATTGATCCATTTTTCTAAGAAAAACTGGTCTGATGTGAAAGCACCTATGATGTTTAATACAAGAGAAATTGGAAAAATGCTTGTCAAAATCCAAAGACTTAGACTCCAAAGAGCCAAAATTTGATGTGATAGCCTCAAGTGTCTTGTATTCGAAGTGAACCTTGGTGGTCTGCAGAACAATGAAGTTGCATTTAGGAAATTTGGGTTAATTCAGGAAGATGTTCAGGGCCAAAGTTGCCTGAAGTTTTTCCATGAATTTTTTTTCATGGCAATGACGTCAAGATTTCTGATGTTTATTTTCTTTGTCTATTTTGTGGTTGTTTCACCAAGAAGGACAATAACCAGATTTCGAATCCTCTTGTGCTCAGCATCGGGAAGTCCACCAGGTTCAGAAGATGGAAATCATGAGGTGCCAACGATTTTAAAAAGGTGGACAATAAACTGATTCTAAACAGCATAGGGAGAGACATGGAAAAGGCTTGCCAGTCTATTTACCCAACTCATAATGTCTTAGAAAAGTGAAAATGTTAAAGAAGCCTAAGTTTGAATTGGGGAAATTCATGGAGCTACATGGTGAAGGAAGCAGGTCCGGAAAAGCTACTAGAGATGAGACAGAGGCTAAAGTTGAACAGACTGATGGATATGAACCATCAGTTCAAGAATCTGTTTCAGGTTCAGACAGTCATTGGTAACAAATTAAAACATTTTATTGGTGGTGGCTTAAACAAACAAACAAACAAACAAAAAATCTTGTTAATGCAATAAGAGTTTGAATTGAGAAGTTCTTTGAGAATATAGAGAAATTTGGCCTGATCAACAGCTTGCTTTTTCAGGAAACCCTGTTTCCTGTTCCTGTGTAACAGCCGCACAAAACCCAACAACTCTAACCTCATTCTCAGGCTCACTTCACAGTGCAGAGTCCTGACGTTGAAGATATTTGTGCTTGGTGGAAGAACAAAAGCATGTTGCTCTCCAGTACTCTGAAAGTGTTCCTGGCTTTCATATGGCTCGGTAGGCATGGTTCCAGTGGGAATGGCCTTCTTTCACCGTCTAATAACTGAGATATAGCCGTGTCTTATGGATACTCTGTAAAGGAGGGGTAGCAAGGTGTAATATAGAATTTTTTCCTCATAACACTTAACATATTTTTCCCCTACAGGATCCAGTTTTGCCCAGAAGGTGACTCAAACCCAACTGGTAATGTTAGTGCCTGAGAAGGAGACTGCCATTCTGAACTGCACATATAATACCAATCTTGAAAGCTACAGTCTGTTTTGGTATAAACAGCTCAGACACTGGGAAGTGATTTTCCTTATTCGCCAGGACTCTTACAGCCAGAAAAAGGCAAGAGAAGGTCGCTACTCGCTGGATTTCCAGAAGACAAGCAAATCCATCAAACTTGTCATTTCAGCTTCCCAGGCGGAGGACTCTGCAGTGTATTTCTGTGTACTCAGTGAGCCAACAGTGAATGGTGTGCTGGAAGGAGGTGTACCAGAACCCCAGGACTCTGACTGATATATCCTTCTGCTGCAGGGACCAAGGCAGGAAATTGTTATTGCAAACAGGAAGTGGTCAGGCTGTGACAGCACAGATGTAGGGTTAGAGGGGAACACGCTGTTTCTTTATGTTCATAGTCCATTTCCAGAATTACCATTCATCAAAAGCATCTCATTTCTGATTTATTGTTCAAAATTATTTATTGAAGGTAAAGAACAACCACCACAATAAGCATTTTGCCATTTGGGGCTTAGAAAGAGCTATAAGAAAGACTTGACTACAGAAATTTAGAAATATTTTTCAAAAATCTGTTAAAATTTGTGTGAATTGTTGAATTTTATGATATTTTTTTATAAATATAGTTTAAAATAATTGAGTATATCTTGTTCCAGGAACTATTTGGAGTAAGGAAGATCATTGACTTGGTCCATGGTTTTCTTCTTATTGTATACCATATTTTAATACTATTTTATGAATTTGTTTAATTTATGCATCTCTGCAGTTAATGGCCCTCTCATTTACTTTCTGAGGTACTTTCTATGTCACAAACTGTATGGTAATGTTTAGTCTATCTTATTAACAACACCTCTAATGTGGAAATCTCAACTTTCATAATGCATATCTCCCTATCTTACGGTAGTTTTATCTACAAAATGAGCCATAATATTTGCTCTTTGAAGGGCATTTGAAGGAGAAGAGTATGAAGAGTATGAGTTTTCTTCTTTCTCTTTTCTTGTCCATCATTTTACAACTCTTCCAAATGTAAATTTTTGCCATCCTGCCCCCAGAAATAATCCCGAGCACTGTCAAGTGTTATCCAATCATGCTCTCACCAACAAAAAGCAAAACAACAAAAATATAGTTGGACAGTTAAGGCAATCCTCACAAGAAAGTACAAAAATGAAGGAATCCAGATCTCTGTCTTCACAGACATAGGATGACTGCACTCATTTGTGGAATATAAAATACCATAATATGAGACTAACATCCAAGAACAGTAGAGACAAGGACCAGGAATATTGCTCCACAGTTGGAAGCCTGCCTCATGAGCTGGGGGAAAAGGCAGCTTGTATAGAGAAGGGATCACTAAGTCAATGATGGTTGGACGGATTGCTCAGGATGGGAGCAATGTACTGAAAGTAGACAAAGAACCAAACATGATAGCCTCTCAGTATCTATATTGCAAACCATAAGGCCCAATAGCAGAGAGAAAGTAAAAAAGAAATTTGTCTGCAATAGAGGCGGGAGGTGGGGTTGGGGTGGAGGTGGCGAGAGGGATACTGGTGACCTTGCTGGTGGAAAATGTACACTGGGGGGGATGGGTGTTCAATCATTGTATGACTGAAACTTAATCATGAAAGCTTTGTAACTATATATCAAGGTGATTAATTAAAAAAATCTCAATTTTTCAAAAAAGTCCTTCAATTTGATAAAGGGACTCTATAAAAAGAGACTAAGGTGTGTATGTCTTTACTACTGAAATTTCGTAGAAAAAGACCAGCTTGAAAAGTATATTTACAGGGACATTTTCTTATACAGATGAGCTTTTGCTCTGATCCTTGATATCCATATTGATATAGGACAGTTCTTATAAATGAGGTCTGATAAACCAGAAAAAAAGCTGAGTTAAAATCACCTGGGGGAATTTTTAAAATTACAGCTTTGTTGGTTTCAACTATGAAAGAATGATGTGTAAACTAATGGTGGTTCACAAAACATGGTGCTTTATTTTTATTTTGTTTTATTTACTTAGTCTTTTGGGCTTTTGGACCATACCTATCTGTGCTTTATCCTGACTCTTTGATCAGGAATGACTCTTGGTGATGCTGAGATCACTCAGGGATCACTTCTGATGGTGTTCAGATGCTCAGGGATTGCTCCTGTGGGACAAAACAGGGTCGGCCTCAGGAAGGCAAGCACCTCAGAGTTGTACCATCTCTGTTTTGAACTTGCCATTTTAAACCACTTACACGTTAGTTCTTTATGTGGTATGAATATTAGTTAATAAATCTTTAACACTTAAAAAATTTAGAAAGAAGAGAATTTGAACATATATTCCAGGATTTAGATGCAAAGCCACATTTTCAGATTTTCTTATCTTGTAGGGAAAGTCATTTGATTAGAGTTTGGCAACAAAATGTGGCAAATGAACTGCAAGAGAAAGCATCCTTGAAGCTAGATCTCCAGTAACCGTGTAGAATTAGTTCTCCTTGCCTGATCACATCTTGGAGTCAGTGAAATACTGAGGAATAAGATATCGATTCCAGACCATTCTATAGAGATTCAGTAGCTTCAATTATGATATTTAGGATTAATATTTTCATGCTTTTGCATATTTTACAATTCAGAAATATTTAACTCTTGAGGATGTAGTATGACTTGGACTGCATGCAGAGTCCCTCGAGGCACTGCAGAGCCAGCTGCTTGGGGGGTTCTGAAGCTGGTAGAGCTGCCTCTCTCCTGACCTCAGGCCCTGAGAATTGGTAGCAGTGAGGGCTGCAGTGAATGAGGGGCAGTCAATTTGGGAGCTATAGGCCATCTCCTGTCTGAAATTGGGACACGAAGAATCCTAGCAGTCTAAATTCCTCTTGGTTCTCTTTCTCTCTCTCTCTCTTTGATGAGGGGGAAATAAAGAAGTTGGGCCATACCTGTCTGTGCTCAGGGCTCACACCTGGTTCTGAGTTCAGGCATCAATTTTGGTGGGGCTCAAGCAGACCATGTGTGATGCCAGGGTTGATACGTACAAGGCAAGTGAATTCCTACTGTTCTATATTTCCGGTCCCTAATTCTCCTTCTTGATCCTTAACTTACTTTCTCTGGCATCTGAGTCCAGAAAAAAGACTCTAATATGCCCAGGTCAGAGTATGGTGGAGGCTCAGTGTGGAAGAGAACATTCAAGGGATGTGAATAGAACAGACCGCATTCCAGGACATGCTGGTCCAGCTGGTGAAAAAGAGATATCCTGGCAGTACCTAAGAATATCCTTGCCAAGAAAGAAGGGCAGTACTGTTCAGGAGTAGCGGAGGTCAGCCCTGGATATTGGAGAGTCTTGAGGCAGAGTTGGGACCTTCCAGTACCTTCCATGAATGATTGATTGGGGAATATTGAGAAGGTTGACCCTGAAATATGACTGAAGGAAGAATATAAAAATTATGAGCAAAGTCTGGACAAACAGTGTAATCAACAGAACTTAAAGGGGGAAAGTAGATAAATGTGTCAGAAAACTGTGGAATTTGAGTGAACTGGAGAGAGAAAGGTTTAAGTAGGATCTATGACAACTTCAAAGAGGTTTACATGGGGGAATCCTCTGGATCACAAAGATTTTAAGTGCTGGACTCTGAATGGTAACTTCCAACTGAAACTCTGAGGCCAAATGATACCCATGTAGGAATAAAACAGAAGACATAAATGTCTGAAACTTCACAGTAAGAAACTAAGAAGAATAAACCAGAAAAGAAATGTGATTTTCCATCCACCTCAGTGGGTGGATGGAAATAGACTGGGAAGGGCAGGAAAGGTGACGGAACATCTCTGAATCTCGTTTTAAAATGTTAACTTCACTTTTGAACCACAAGATGTTATGCAGGTTCAAAAATTAAATCAGTACAGATGGGATTAAATATTAATACGTTATGGAATGAAGACTCACCCTTGGAAGACTGCCAGGTCCTCAAAGCACTGCAACACAACAGCCAACAGCAGCAATATGAATACACGCAGAAATAAATAAATGTAGTTATGGATCAGAATTTACTAACACCCAAAAGGGGGGATATTGATTGAGTTGAATTTCTGGCTTGGGCAAGGTGGAGCTCTGAGGGACAGGAAGGAAGGCTGGGGAGGGTCGGGGACTAGTGGGACATCACAGCAGCCTTGTTGTCTCATGACTTCACCACCCAGTGACAAAGAGAGACCAGGACCAGCCCTTCCTTGCCCGCGTCCAGTGGTGGGTGATTGCCCAACTAGGCTCATTGCTCACTGTATTGGTAGGATTCCTACCAGCCATACTGGGTCATCCCAACAGCACCAACAAGGAGGTCAAGTGGGAACCTCAAGATCATAGGTGGCCCCCAGAGAACTCATCACCCAGGCCTCTGGACTCTCCCTTCCTCCACCCAGGAATCATGAGAGATGCGCAGCACCAGAAAGGAGACAGACTGGGACACTCTTAGGTCTGTCAGATTCCCTTCCCAACTAACACCCTCAGGAAACCTGGAAGCTCTGGCCTGGGAAGTATGAGTTTCTTGTACTCCTGACCAGAGGACCCCTGTCCTCTGTTGGCTAAGTAAGACACCAATGGACTGCTGCCATTCTGGCAGGTGAAGCCTGTCACAAGCTGCTGGGCAAAAGCTCTTTTTTTTTTTCTCATTAAAAAAATTTTTTTTAATTAGTGAAACACCATGAGGTACAGTTGTAGACTTACAAATTTTTGTGCTTGGGTTTCAGTTATACAATGATCGAGTACCCATCCTGCCACCAGTGGCCATTTTCCACCACCACTTATCCCAGTAATCCTCCCACCCCTCCCATTTCCCCATTCCCATCCTGCCTCTGTGGCAGGGCATTCTCTTTTGTTCTCTCTTACCTTTTGGATGCTGTGGTTTGCAAAAGAGGCATTGAGTGGCAATCATGTTCGATCTATAGTCTACTTTCAGCATGCATCTCCCATCCTGGGCGGATCTTCCCAACACCCTTTATTTGGTGCTCCCTTCTCTATCTGAGCTGCCTTTTCCCCTAGCATGTGCGGCTGGCCTCCAAGCTATGGAGTAAACCTCCTGGTACTTATCTCGGCTATTCTTGGGTTTTAGTTTCCTATTTTGTTACTTTATGTTCCCCAGATGAATGCAATCTTTCTATGTCTGTCCCTCTCTTTCTGACTCATTTTGCTTAGCATGACACTTTCCATGTAGTACCACTTGTATGTAAATTTCTTGACTTCATCCTTTCTAACATGGGCAAAAGCTCTTTGTCGCTTATTGGTCAGGCTCCCTTTTCCTCTCAAGGAGACCGCATAGTAGCAAGAAGCAAGCTCCCCACTTAAGCTCCCCACCCTCTAACAACAAAGCCAGCCAGGAGCCACTTCTCCCCCACAGACTGGGGAGGAAATTTCTGCTCTGTAGGAAGCATGAGCAGAAATTGGCTAGCGTCCCAGAGGTCTTAAATGAACAATATAGACTGAAAGAGTGCAATAAAGCCTATTATTCAAGATACTGAGAAAAGTCTTAAAATGGTACACTCAAAGAAACCTATATACATACTCATAATAACAAACCTTCTAGAGACCAAAGATTAATAAGCTCTGAAAGCAAAAAAAAAACCCCAATATATTACTTATAAGGAGACAGTGAATGACAGTGGAACCTCATTTTAAACTGTAGAAGCACAAAAGCAGTGGCGCTGTTTTCAAGTGCAGAGAGAGCAAGAGAGAGAGAGAGAGAGAGAGAGAGAATAATTTTTTATCCATGAATTCAATATCTGGGAACACTATCCTTTACTAATGAAGAGGAAATAAAAAATTCTTATTCTATTTAAGTGATTAAGTGATTAAGTGATTCTATTTATTAATAAAATTATTTTTAGAATTTGTTGTCCAGCAATGGACTCTTAATTGGCTAAAGTAAGTTCATCAAACAAAATGGAATGATATAAGAATATTCTTAGAGCATAAACAACAACAATGGAGAACAGAAAAAGCAAAAATATGTATAAATAGAATAGATTATTTTCATAGCACTGTAGCACTGTCCTCCCATTGTTCATCGATTTGCTCGAGCGGGCACCAGTAATGTCTCCATTGTGAGACTTGTTGTTACTGTGTTTGTCATATCGAATATGTCACGGGTAGCTTGCCAGGCTTTGTTGTGCAGGTGGGATACTCTCAGTAGCTTGCCGGGCTCTCTGAGAGGGATGGAGGAATGGAAACTGGGTCAGCCACGTGCAAGGCAAATGCCCTACCCGCTGTGCTATCACTCCAGCCCGGATTATTTTCATAACTTTAAAAATTATATTTGATAGTTCAAACAAAGATATAATAACATGTGACATGAGGCAAATGTGTGTAGGACATAATAATACTCAAAGCATCTGGAACCTCTGCTTTGGGACTTCATCCAGACTGTGGACCAGAATATTTAAAAGTAGTTTCTTGCTGTTTTAGGCAATTTTAGATTTCCTTTCAGCATTGTGGCTGGGCTTGGAGACCAGCATTGAAATGTAAAGCACTTATCTTATGATTTAACCATAACATACAGATGCCTTTGGCGGAAGCTAACATGAAGTTCCAACCAGGATTGAGCGAAGGGAATCAGTTTCTTGCTGTGTGAGAGGACTGTCATATCACATTGTAAAGGGTGTGGGACAGAAGGCATTGCTGAAAAATATTTGCCACTGGACCTGATAATAAAGTCCAGTGGTCACCATCTTAATGTCTTAGCCTCAGTGACCACAATAATGGGGCACACTGAGCAGGACAGCAGGACACTGCCTCACACATGGTTTCTCTACCAAGTATTTTCAGCCTAATCGTATCATTAAGAAACAATCACTTAAATATGAATTGGAGAACAGAGTCTTTAAAAAAGTTGTACATAAAAGGATCTGCAATGCAAAAGTCCAAAGAAAAGTAGAAGTTTGGGGGCCAGAGCTATAGTACAGTGGATAGCGCTCTTGCCTTGCATGTGGCTGACTGGGTTCAATCCTGGGCACCCCATATGGTCCCCTGAGCATGCAAGGAGTTAGTTCTGAGCACAGAGTGAGGAGGAACCCCTGAGCACTGTTGTGTGTGACCCAATGCCACACCCCAAAAGAAAAATAGATAGATAGAAGTTAATTAAAGGAGAATAAATAGCACTGTAAATAAATAGCACTGGCAGAGGGACAAATCCACGCGGGTTCCAGGGCTGAGATCTCCCAGCCTACTCGGATTGGAGTCGAGCATCCTCCACCCAGATTCTCCAAATTCCAGTAGGCGGGGGTCACACCCACCACCTGGCCCCCTGGTGCCGTGAAATCCCATTAACGGCCAAGACTCAGAGACTATAAAATCCAGCTCCCGGACATCTTATCAGGACATCTTTTTATGACATCTTATTATCTCATTCCTACTTTGGACAAACTTGCAGGCTATCGAATGTAGCCTGCCCACAGGGCAGAGTCTGGCAAACTCCCCGTGGCGTACCAAATATGCCAAATACCAGTAACAATGATGGGTCTCATTCTCCTCAAGAGCCTTGAATATAATCTCAGGGTTAGGATGAAAGAGACGTTACTGGGGCCTGCTCGAGGCAATCGATGAATAACAGGATGATGAAATGAAATGAAAATGAAATAGCACTGTCAGTCAAGCACAATATATAATCTTTGACGAGAGTCCAGGATTTGTGGGGAAGGGTACTCTTGAGAGACTAGGAAAAATTAAAATATAGACAATGTATTAGAAAAATAATGCGTCCTTTTTCTTTCAAAAGTCTTATTTGAAAGATAACTTTCTTTACAATTGATATGCTCTTAGGGCGGAAAAAATATTAAATATCCATTAGTAGTGACTCCATGATCAAATACCAGTTATTCATTATTTTCTTCTTAACAAATATTTAATGATAAGATAACAAATGTCAGTCACTTTACTATAAACTGGGTTCGTTTGGAAAAACACAAAAATCACTCAATAATGACTTGTGTTTTTATTACTTTGTAAGTAATTAGCCATAAATCCGATTCTGAAAATCCGCTGATTTAGACTGTCTCACAATCACAAATGAGAGTATAATGAACTGTATTAGTGAAGCAAGATAGTTTTTACTTGAAGGAATTTACTGAGAGAGATGTAAGGGGAGAGAAAGAAGCTCACATGTTCAAGAGACAACTGGGGCTTCTCCAGAGGGGAAAATGCCTATAATCATGGTATTAAAGGCTAAGTAAATTAGTACCTTCTTAGCTTCAGAAATACTCTGCTCTGTTATAGAATTTTCAGATAAGGCCAGAATGATACTTTGGCTAGGGAGTGTTCTTGCCTTGCAAGTGACCGAACCAGGTTTGATCCTCGATTGATCCCCAAGATCCCATATGGTCCCTTGAGTTCTCCAGCAGTAATTCCTGAGTACAGAGCCAGGAGTAACTCCTGAGCACACTGGGTATGGCCTTCAAACAATAAACGAAAAAAAAAAAGAATTTCCACGTAGGGTAGTGCAGCAAACTTTAGATGTTGGAGAAGCTGTGGTTCAGCTTTCTTAGCACTTCTAGATGATGCCCCTGGCAGAGATGAGAACTTAATTGGAGACGACTTGGGGAGGAGTCTAGGAATCACGCAGCCCATTTCACACCCTGTCCACCAGAGGGCGCAGCACTACAGTGCAAACATATTTGGGAGGTGGAGTCTTAGATTCTTGCTCATTTCCCTGGGGCGGCCACATGTTTTCAGGTTCACACTTAAAGAACACTGTGTAGGTGACACTCTAGACATGAACCCTTCTCCAGGCTTAATGATTGTGATACTCTTCCTGCTAGGTAAGTTATATGCCTCTAAAACTTTGGGTAATTCTATCAGCAAAATCTTCAATCACAAATTTTGTAATCTATGCACTAGATTCCAAAAAAATAAAAAAAAAAAATCTTTTCTTTTTCCCAGGACAAACACTTGGAGATTCAGTGAATCAGACAGGAGGCCAAGTGACCCTCTCTGAAAAGGCTTCCCTGACTATCACCTGCACTTACTCTGCCTCAGGGTACCCCAGACTTTTCTGGTATGTTCAATATCCGGGAGAAGGCCCAAAGGTCCTCCTGAAAGCCCAGAAGGACAAAGAAGTTGGAAGACAGAAAGGGTTTGAAGCCACGTACCTCAAAGACTCAAAATCCTTCCACTTGGAGAAAGCGGCAGTGCAAGAGTCAGACTCAGCTGTGTACTACTGTGCTGTGAGTGACACAGTGACAGGATCTGCAGGGGGAGCTGAGCACAAACCCTGAGCAGGGCCAGGCTCTGAGGCTGAGAGTTTCTAACAGTTGAGTGCAGTCTGGTGCCAGCACAGTCTCTGGTTGATTCAAGGATCATTCAAATGATAGAGCATAAAATCAAGGTGAACAATTCCCATATCCAATTTTTTATTAATGAAATGGAAAATGGAAACTGACACCAGTAATTTCTTATCAATCATCTATCACCCGTGTAATACCTATCATCTGCCATCTACGTTAGAGATTCTTAAGCTTTTTCTATGGATAATCCCTTTTTCCCCAAGTAATTTTTAGATAATCATAAGTATATAGGAACACAAAAGTTGATATACAAATAAACCACTGAATGAAATATGGTCAGAAAAAGGCTTAAAGCATTTCTAAAATTGTTCATGACCTTCACATTCAGTTATGCCACTAATGTCAAAGTAAAATTCCATAAACAATGAAGCATTATCTCCCTTATCTGTGCTGTCAATGTTGAACACTCACAAATTTCCTTGGGCACTCTGGTAGGCGTTGCTGTGTCTTATTATACTCTGAGAGAAGAAAGTTTCCACAAGGGTCAAGACGAATGGTCCATGGTTAGTAGCCTACATAAAGGGCTGGAGGAGAGGGTAGTTGGGACAGAGAAAGGACCATTATGACAACAATAGTTGAAATGGATTACTCTGGATTGGAAATGTGCTAAAAGTGGGAAAATGACCAAGCATGATCCTTTCAGTATCTTCAGTATATGTATTGCAAATAATAATGCCCAAAAGGAGAGCGAGAAAGAGAGAGAGAGAGAGAGAGAGAGAGAGAGAGAGAGAGAGAGAGAGAAGCGCCTGCCATAGAGGTAGGCTGGGGGCAGGGGACAAGGAATACGGGGTGGTGGTGGGTGTTGGTGGTGGGAAATGTACACTGGTGGAGGGATGAGTGTTGGAACATTGTATGACTGAAAATTATGAAAATTTTGTAACTGTATCTCATGGTGACATGGTGATGCAATAAAAAAGAAAGAAAGAAAGAAAGAAAGAAAGAAAGAAAGAAAGAAGAAAAAAGTTTCCAGAGGAAGCTGTATACCAACATAATGTCTGCCTGTCAGAGAGTTGAAAGAGAGCTTTAGACAAAAACAAACCGAAACCAATAAATAAATTAATAAATAACCCCCCCAAACCAAACAAAGCAAAACTTCTGATTTATTTTTATTTATTTATTTATTTATTTGTTTATTTTGCAGGAGGTGGGAGGTGGTCCCCTTGATGCTCAGGGCTTACTCCTGGCTCTGTGCTCAGGGGCAACTCTTGGCAAAGTGTTCCCGGGCCATGTGGGATGCTGGAAATTAAACCCAGGTTGGCTGCATGCAAGGCAAGAGCCCTACTATTGCTCCAGCCCCAACTCATTGATTCTTAAGAGACGAGGAATAAAAAAAGACAGGAGTAAGAATCTCACACGTAACTAGGCATGAAAGAGAGGAAAAGGGTATTAATCCTGGTGAGCACCGTCTCTATTGTCTAGTGATATCTGCTGATTAGCCTTCTTTAATTGTGTTTTTAAAATAGCAATTTCCTACTAACATTTAGAAACCCCAATGTTATAACACTTGTTGAAAGAATAGCAGGATATCCTCTAAGATTCTGTTATAAACAACGAATATCCTGTCCCTGTATAGCAAACCTGAAAGAAAGCTGAAAGTTCATGATTGTTGAATTGAGAACCTGACTTGATCACTTGACTTCCCGTTAATCATCGATTTGCTCAAGTGGGCACCAGTAACGTCTCCATTTGTCCCCATCACATGCTAGTGTAGCCCAATGGCGTCTGTTCGTTCTAGGAACACAAAGAGCCTCAAACCGATCGCTCAGGGTCTTGACGAAGAAGTCTGACCATCTCGTAGGTGGGCGGCCACTCGGTCTTTTGACGTCCTGCAGAATCCAGTCAGTAATGGCTCTATTCCAGCGGTTGTCTCTAAATCTCATTACGTGTCCAGCCCATCTGATTTTCGACACGTTGGCAAAAGAGACAGCATCCCTAATTCTTGACCGTTGATGGAGTAAGAATTGAGAACAGCACATTAAAAAAATAAGAAAGCCAAAATAATTTAAATAGAAAAATATAATAAATGCTTACTTCAGAGAAAAGAAAATATTACTTAAGAAAGGAACATATTCATATTTGCACCCATCTTTCTACTCTTTGCTTCCTTTTTTTATGTAGGAGTACTGCTATTTATTCAACCACTGATTAGCCGATTAAATTGTGCATGAACTCCACCTTACTTTTTTTTTCGTTTTTTATAATTTTATTTATTGAATCACTGTGAGAGCAGTTACAAAGCTTCCAGGTCTAAGTCTCGGTCATACAATGAAGCACCCGTACCTTCACCAGTGCCCATTCTCCACCACCAAAAATTCCAGTATACCCTCATCCCACACCCTCCCCCTACCTGTGGGGCAGATGATTTCCACATTACTCTCTCTCTACTTTGATCACATTCAATATTTCAACACCGGACCCACCATTATTATTTGAGATTTTACCCCAACACTCAGATCTGCTGAAAAGGCAACAGTAGACAACTTGTGTTCTATTGCTGGTTATAAATAACATATGATGTCGCGTGGCTGCAGTAGGGTCATGTGATTTTGATGTATTCGATATGCTAAACACAGTAACAATGAAAGTCTCCAGTGGAGATGTTACTGGGCCTGCTCGAGCAATCGATGAACAACGGGAGGACAGTGACAGTGACAGTGACAAATCTGGAGGGTTTTCTGCCAAAAGCCACTGGGTTTCGAGATTTGCTCCTGAGTCTCTGGGATCATGGCCGTTGAGCAGCTTGATCAGGAGCCAGAGAGGCCGTTCATGGGGGATGACTTGGGTTCTCTTTGGGACCGGGAGATCAGGACCCGCTCCACCTCCATCCTGTGAGGCCCAACAAGTTTTGTCACTGCGGGCCCAGACCTGACTGTCCAGTGGCCTCTGGAGGATGATGGCCACTGAGCCGCCAAGGGAAGCAGGCGGAGGGACAGCACCCTTTCCCCCCTGGAGTGGCCCGGCAACAGTAACCTACTGCGTGGTCCGGACGCATTTCTGCGAAAAGCCACTGGGTTTTGAAATTTGTTTCTGAGTCTCTGGTGTCATGGCCATTAAGCAGCTTGATCAGGAGCCAGAGAGGCCGTTTATGGGCGATGACTTGGGGTCTCGTTGGGGTGGGGAGGACAGGACCGGCTCCACCCCCATCCTGTGAGGCCCTGCGTGTCTCGTCACTGGGGCCCAAACCTGACTGTCCAGTGGCCACTGGGCCGCCGGGGGGAACAGGCCAAGGCACAAAACCTATTCCCACCTGGGTTGGTCCAGCACCAGTAACCTACTGCAGGGACTGGATGCATTTCTGCCAAAAGCTGCTGGGTTTCGAGATTTGTTTGTGAGTCTCTGGGATCATGGCCATTAAGCAGTTCAATCAGGAACCAGCGAGGCCATGCCTCCAATTATATAGCTGAGCCAGAGGTGGTTTGTGGGTGTGTTTCCCACATACCTAACTTTTGGCCGTTTACTTTCTTGGTAAACTTTGCCCCAAGTTTTTGGGGTCTGGTCAAAGGTATAGTAGCAATTTTGGGGTACCTGGAAGTCTGAAGGCGCCATCAGGCTACTGATGCACTTGCCTCTACAGGTACAGATTGACCTGCTGGCGGCACCATACCCCCCTACTCTTTGCTTCTTGTTCAGTGCTTTTAGATTCTTTTAAATGATTGAATGCAGTTTTTGTCTCCTATGTCTGGTTTTAATCATTTATCACAGTGGTCTCTAGGTTCGTCCATGTTGCAAATGGCAGGATTTGATCTGCCATGTATTGGATATGTAAAGTGTGTTCATATCATAGCTATTATGAACAATCTTACAATGAGGCATCTCTACGAGATAACAGTTTTATTTTCTTTGAAAATGTACCCAGAAAGGTACTTGTCCTAGTACTCCATATTGCCCCTTGAGCACTGTCAGGAGTGATCTTTGAGTGTGAAGCTAGGAATTAAGTCTCTGAGCATTGCAGGAGCATGCCCCCCTCTAACCCACACCAAAAGGAAGAAAGAAGAAAGAAAACAAAAAAAGAAAATATATGTAGAAATGTTATTGGTAGTTCTTATTTATAGAGTGCACTTCATACTGTTTTCCATAAAGGCTCTATCAGCTTTCATTTTCACCAATAGTGTATGAAGAATCCTTTTCTCTACATCCTCACTAATACTTATCTCTTGAGTTTTTGATACTGGTCATTTTAAGACGTATGAAGTAATATCTTATTGTGGGTTTGATTACCATTTCCCTGATTACTGAAATGGAGCATTTTAAATAATCCTCTCTGCCATTTGTATTTTTCCCCAAGAAAGGTCTATTCTTTGGGGGTGTGTGTGTGTGTGTGTGCGTGTGCGTGTGTGTGTGTGTGTGTGTGTATGTGTGTGTGTGACGACACTTTAGAAGGTCTGGGACCTCGTCCGATCAAGCTAGACAGTGGTAGGTCCCAATGATGTGGTGCTGCTTGGACACCCAGTGCCAGGGGCAATAGGGCCACACCTGGTGTTTTTTGGGAGTCCTCCATGGCTTAACCCAGCAGGGCTTAGTGTGGTTCTGTGATGCTGAGGATCAAGCCACTATCCCAATCAGAGAAAACTTGTGTTCTTAACCCCAGTGCTATCTTCCAACCCCTGTAGCCACTCCCCCCAATTTTTATATTTTATTCTTCAGTAACATTAACTACAACAATTTTATATGTTACAATTTTTTTCTTAAATTTTAGTCACATTCTGATAATGTGGTGCATTGTATAGTTTGGTTAGTTTCTGTTGAACTATAATTGCCTCCTACAGCTAAATTCCATCTGAGTGTGACATATGATCATTTAAAAGCGGCATTTAACTCAGTGTGATGGTTATTTTGTTAAGGATTCGTTCCTCTATTTTCATCAGAGATATTGTATGTGATTTCCTTTTCTTGTGGTGTTTTAGGCCTATTTGGTTATTAGAATAAAATAATGTTTTTTTTTCAAGTCTGAAAGTGTTTTCTCTTCAGTTTTCATGGCAATTTTGAGAAGAATTTATTGGTACTTATTGTTTAATGTTTGGTAGTCACTTTAAAAATTGTCAGGTGTGAGCCACCACCATGCTCACAGCCTCTCTCCACATGCTCGGGCCAAGCCTCACCCATGAGTGAATCTCCGAAAAAAAAAAAAAAACAGGTATGCAGACTTTCTAAATGAGAACTCTGGGTTCAACGGACAGGGAATGAAGATTCTTCACCCGTACCCCCGTCTCTGGCAACTCAGCAGTCACGCGCATAAACCACCTCTGGCTGGCACCAGAAAATCTCGTCATTGACCACCATCCAGATCGCATGTTCTTCTCTCCCAGAAGGGAGCACAACATGATGCTCACCGTAACATGCCACCTGACCCCGTACCAGGCTGTTTCACTTGGGGCACGCCGGAGGGGGGAGGACGCGGATGAGACCCCTTCCTGCCCCAAGGGACCCAGCCCTGGCAGTCAAAAATCTCCAGAATCCAGCCACTGCCATGCTCACAGCTGCTCTTCACACGCTCAGGCCGAGCATCATTTACAAGTGAATCTTTTCTTGGACCATGCAGCTGCATTCGCGGCCATGCAATATTTTAAATCACACACCCTACCCATACTCAAAGATTACTGCACCACATTTGATAGGGTTCAAAGTAGGAGGCAACAAATCTTAGAGGGAAATACAGATTTATTTTACATATATATATATATATATATATATATATAAAACACACAAGGCTCAACCTTTAACAACATGTAATTGATCTCTTATAGATGGGCTTAAATGGCCCCTGGGTGAAATACAACAATCTTCGCACTTTTTCCTCTAAGGAGACATTTTTGCAGCATTTTCAGCGGTTTTTCATAACACACAATACAAAATATATTATTTCAGTTCTGCTTTGGGGCAGGGATTGGGGTTTCGGATGGAAACATCCTAAATATGGTTGTGGGAAGGTGTAATGGTGATGGGATTGGTGTTTGAATATGAAATGTAATGAAATATTGTGAACTTCTTATAAAATTAAAAAATAATTGTCAGGTGTTACTACACTATTTTTAAGAGATAAAACCTGAGATTCAATTCTCCTATATAATATCACACACAAACAGAACTCAAATTGTTTCTCACACATGTTTTAAGTAATAGTGATGTTTAAATAGAAAGATAAGGGCCATGTAGTCATATAGCCTTCAAGAATTGAGAAGAAAACCTACCAAGAATCTTGCACAAAGGTTTTGAGTGACAGTAGCCCACCCCAAGATGGCAGTGTTCGCATTGGCCCTTCCTGTACTTAAGATTTTCTGTAGCAGCAGAGCAAAGCCTGCTCTCTGATTGGACATGTGTCTCTGATTGGCTGGGCAAAAACCCTGAGAATTTTCTTTATTAGGAGATGTTGAATGGACAAGTCAGATTTTGAGATATCCTGTGGAGAAGAATGGGGAAGCATCTGAAGATCTCGTGGGTGGTTTTCTGGCTTCAGTTTCACTGTAAGTTAATGAAAGTTTTTATTCAATTGACATGGAATGTTCAGGGAACATTTTCTTGGGATTTTCAGCAAATATTTATCAGATGGGGGTTGGAATATGAAAAAAGATGGGGTCAATTTATAGAAAATCTGGGGTTTGTTGTGAAGAGATGGAACAGAATACAAATGAGAAGGTTTAAGAATGGATGATACAAAAATTGAATTTCACTTTGCTTTCTGCATAGGGGTGAGCGGCAAAACCCATGTGGAACAGAGTCCTGCATCCCTGATCGTCCAGGAAGGAGACAACTGCTCCTTGCAATGCAATTACACACTGACCCCCTTTAACAATTTAAGATGGTATAAGCAGGATTCTGGGAGAGGGCTTGTTCCCCTAATAGTCCTGACTTACAGCAACAGCAGGAAGTCAAGTGGAAGGTATACAGTCACTCTGAATCCAGCCTCTTTCCGAAGCTCCCTACATATCACAGCTGCCCAGCTCCAAGATACAGCCTCCTACATCTGTGTTGTGGGGCGCACCGTGGTTCCCACATGCTTACAGCCAGTACTCTAACCTGCACCTGCAGTTTGTCAAAGCATCTTTGGAGCTGAAGCATGAGAATTTTCAAAATGTTGTCTGTGAGCTAGTACTTCTCTTTCAGACTGGGTTTGAAAGTGAGTCTAGATACATGGATAGCATAAAACATCTTTATTTTTGTTAGTGTGTTTGCTTTTTTTTGGGTCACACCCAGCAATGTACAGGGGTTACTCCTGGTTCTGCACTCAGGAATTTCAGGAATTACTCCTGACAGTGCTCGGGGAACCCTATGGGATGCTGGGAATTGAACTCAGGTCAGCTGCGTGCAAGGCAAACACCCTATCCGCTGAGCTATCACTCCAGTCTCAGCATGAAAGATCTTCTTTCAAGCAGATACCTCTACTTCTAGCTGCTCCCAAGGATACCACTGCTATATTGCATTACTGCTGCCTAAAAAATAAAATGCCAATTTTGACTGAAAGGCAGAGCTCAACTCTAGTTAGGTTCTGGCTACCAGTAAAATGTCAAATAAGTGTAAAAGCAACAAATAGATGGAGTTGAGGATAATATCTGACAAGTTTCCTTCCCTTCCTGACAGGTTTTAAGTCTTCATTTAATTACCCACTCAAATTCTTGAAAGAGTTCTGTGCAGAGAGAGCAACGTCAACTGCTTAGCCCAACTTTATATCATGGTGCCTTCCCAGAGGCTGCCTTCTACTGCCTTCCACCATTGTTCCTTTGGAGAACATGATTCTTCAGAGTATGTACTCAGAATACAGATGAAAGATTATTCTTTACTCTTACTATTGAATATGTTATTTTGTTAGGGTTATGCCTGGGAGTCTCCTTTTATTTCACATTGTCCACAACACATTCAATTATTTGAGCAGATTGGAATAATGTTCTTATTTGTTTTCCTTATTTCATGTATATTCATCACAGGACAATGACAATTTCTTGTTTCTAATCAAATTGAATGTAAATGAAAAGATAAATACGCATAAACTTTATGGAGCAAGACTCAGATAGAAGATCGATATGCTGAGCTACAATGTCAATAACTAGATTCTTATGCAGAAACACATTTGACAGGTCATTTGGCAGGAGATCATTTCTGCACTGAGAGAAGAAAATAGAACTTCTCTAGGCTTTCCTTGAGAGAAAAATGATACCATTTACTTATTCAATTTATTATTTTTTCATGGTAGATGCTGAAGAATTTTGTGGAAGATAAGAAGAAAGAGAACAATATAAGGAATTAAAGTAGGTCTAGCTGGACTGGAGTGATAGCACAGCATGTAGGGTGTTTGCCTTGCATGCTGCTGACCCAGGTTAGATTCCCAGCACCCCATATGGTCTCCAAGCACTGCCAGGAGTAATTTCTGAGTGCATGAGCCAGGAGTAACCCCTGTGCATTGCCGGGTGTGACCCCAAAAGCAAAACAAACAAACAAACAAACAAAAACAAAACAACAACAACAACAAAAAAGTAGGTCTAGCTCTACAATGGCTCAATGTTCTAGCACGTCACCATCAGAGATGGCTGGGTGAGCCTGTGCATGGATAAGGAAATCTTGACTCTGGTTGATGGAGGAATGAGAAGCTCTCACACTCTGACCAGAGTCCCAACGAGCCTGATAAATAGAAAAACTAGAGAAGTCCATAAGGATTCCATTTGTGATTTTATTTTGAGCACCTTGTGGTGAGTTGGAAGTTTCTGAAGATGGAAATGAAAGGAGGATTTCTTAGTCATGTTCCCTTTAATACAGAAAACTGCAGATAGTAGTTAGACCTACAATGTTAACCCTGGAGGATTACAGAAAGAAAAAGTATGCTCTTTCGGAAAGTAATGAGTCTAGTGAATTTCTGTCTGTGTCAGTGTTTAAATAGTTCTTAGCATCTTATATACCTTGAAGCAGTTTACAACTTTCATTGATTGGTTAAGGCAGGATCCTTGGAAGGGACTTCTAACTCTATCTCTGGCTTTTAATTTATCCAAGTAAAAAAGATAAATACTTTAAAGAGAACTTTGTAGATCCTAACCTTGAGTCATGAAGATTCAGCCACATACATTTATGTTCTATGACACAAAAAGGTAGTTACCAATCACTGAAAGTCTGTGCCTTAATCCTGCAGCTGCAATTTTTGACCTGGGTCTAGCCTTGTGGGTGAGAAGGGGTTGTATCTTCTGTATTTATACAAGATAGGGGATTAAAAATATTTTCCAAACTGGAGCATAGGGTAATATATCATTTTTCTGAAGGGATGAATCTCAATTTATATTGAATTAAATATTCTTACTATTAAATTTTCCTCTTCGATGAAGATTATAAACTTATTTGCTCAGTTTTTTTTTCACTACTTTACCCTTGACTTTAAGAGTGACCCCTTTGTGGCTCCAACTTCTAGTCCAAAAACTATTTTTCACTCTCACCAACATTTTTATTCTTGCCAACATTTTAATTTGTACTATTCTTTGTGTTTTCTTCATGTGTCACTTGTACCATAATTTACAAATTTAATGTTTAGCAGAATTGTTAATTTTTATGGACCTAAAATATAATGGTAGAGCACATGCCTCTCATGTATGAGGTCCTGGGTTTGATTCCTGGCACTAAAAAGAAAATTGAATTGGTCTTTATATTAAATTAGCTTTTAAAATAGCTGAACAAAGGTCCTTGCTTTAACTAGCACTGTCTGTGAAACCATATACAGCATGGCCTTATTCAAGTTTTTCTAATACAAATGGAAATATCACGTATGTAACAACTGAAAAGTTCACCTATAACATGACTTACTATATCAATAACACTTATGAATTTTTTAAAAATTTATTTATTGAATCACCATGAGAACAATTACACAGCTTTCAGGCTTAAGTCTCAGTCATACAATGTTCAAACACTGGTGAAGGGATCTTCACCAGTGCATATTTTCCACCACCAAGAACTCCAATATATCCCCAATGCCACCCCTCCCCAGGTCTGTGAGGCAGATGATTTCCACTTAACTCTCTCTCTACTTTGACTACATTCATTATTTCGACAAAAGATGCACCATTATTATTTGGAATTTCCCCCCAACAATCAAACATGCTGAAAAGGCATCATGAAATAATTTGTTTTCTATTGCTGGTTATGAAGACCATACAATGTTGTGCAGCCAATTTCTGATATTTTACTAATTAAGTCTGGAGGGATTTCTGCCAAAAGCCAAATAGTTCTGAGATGGGTTTGTGTGCGTCTGGGTCCATGACCATGCTGGAGAGCAACTTGTGAGGGGCAACTCATGTTCTCGGCAGGGCAAGAAGAATGTGCCGGTTCTGCCACCCATCCCATGAGGACGCAGTTGCCCCATCACCACCGGCTCATACCTGATGTCCAATAAGCTCTGAGGCGATGGCCACCATGCCGCTGGGTGGGGAGGGGGGAAAATGGCAGAAGAGACAGATACCCTTTCCCTCCTGGGGGTACTCAGCGCCGTAGCTTACTGCATAGTCCATTCACATTTCTGCCAGAGGTGCTGTGTTCCGAAATTAGGTCTGTGTACCTCTGGGACCATGGCTGTGCCAGAAAGCTGGGTGTGGGGGGCAACTCCACTTATTAATTTTTGAACCAACTCATGTTCTTTATTTACTAGCTGAAAGAATCAGAATGACCCAACTTATAGCAACATGGAAGCTAGAAGCAGAACCTAGATACTCTGATGCTTATCAATAGCTTCTTATACAAAGATGCAAGGTAGAGTCTAATTTTTAAAAAGATCAGTGTGTTTTATATTAAAATTTAATTTAACTCTATATTACTTAATTGTACACGTTAATTTTAGGTAAGTTAGAAGATACAAGCATTCAGAAAAAAAAAGTAGAAACACTCTCATAATTTCATGACCTAAAAATAATTTACTGTTACCAATTTTCCAATTTTGTGGGTGCACATATACAACTATATCTTCCTATAAAGTATACTGGTAATGTTTCTTGTAATTATTAACATGCATAGTTTTCTCCAGTTTATAGTGAATTTTCATGCCAAGCAACAAACATTGGAGGCATAATTATAATGACTGCCTCTTTTTCTTTATATAAATGTATTTTTTAAAATCACTTTTGGCATTTTCAATTATCCAGTGTTACAGACACTGTCATTATGAACATCATTAAAACCACAGCTAAAACAGAAATGGAATTGCTTAATAAGGGGAAATATATGACACTGAATATCTGATTTCCATGAAGAAATTTTTTATCAAGCTATGGTTTCAACAGTGGTGAATGAAGCTGGTTATTTTAAAATACTTTGCCAATTAGAGACATTATTATATCCCATTTCCCTTTGTAAACATATTTAGTAATTTGATTTTGCTTTCCTTTAGCTTGTGAGGTTACACACATGTAGTGAGAAATAAGATAGGAAACATTGCAGTGCTCTACAATGGATAATAATTATCTTACACAAAATGAGATATACAAAGTTTGAAGAACATTATTCTAATTCAAGTTACCATCTACTGCTTTTTTCCCTCTTAGTTGGGGATAGAACCCAGGGCCTCACACATGCAAGGCAAGCACTCTATCACCCTAGGAGCCATTTCCCTAGCAAGGCATTTATAAATTTGTTACTCAAAATGAGGACCAGCAAGATCAGAATTTGTGCAGAATCTTGGCACACTCTTCACCCAAACTCAATTTAAACATGCATTTTCACAGGATACCCAGGAGACTTTATCACTTAAAAATCTGAGAAGCACCAATTCAAATGATAAGCAGTGGCATAAATGGTAGCTACCAGAGGGGAGGCAGGGAAGTGGCTGAATAACTTGGGTTAAGATGAATGGAAACTGGATTTTGGTGGAGATCATAATATAATATGCACAAAAGTTCAATTGTAATTCTGAGCACCTAAAATAAAATATGGTGTTATTTTAATATTTAATAACATATTGGAGTATAAGTGGGAAGCTGTTTCAATATGCTATATGCTTTAAGTTCTTTCTATATGCTTCATTGTTTTATTCTTAGTGTTTCTAAATTAAAATACATACTCCAAGCTGTGGGCTAGAGTGATAGCACAGCAGGTAGGGCGTTTGCCTTGCACATTGCCGACCTGAGTTCGATTCCTCCGTCTTCGATTCCTCCGTCCCTCTCGGAGAACTCGGCAAGCTACTGAGAGTATCTTGCCTGCATGGCAAAGCCTGGCAAGCTACCTGTGGCATATTCAAAATGCCAAACACAAAGTCTCACAATGTTAGTCTCATAATGTTATAGGGCCCACTTGAGCAAATCGATGAAAAACAGGACAGTAACAGTACAGTGACAGTGACTTCAGGCTGTGCTATACAGGTGGATGAAGAGAGGGATGAGCTGGAAATGAGCTTTTGAGAAGCAATAAAACCAAGATGGAATTTAAATAAGTTACTTTGTCACTAGCCGAAGTAGGCAAAAAAAAAAAAAAAAAAAAAAAAAAAAAAAAAAAACCATTATAGCCAGATTCATTCTGTGGACATAAGAACTGAGACCTGGTAAGACTATGATGTCAGTGCAGGTCCAGAGAAGACTAGACCTCACTCCAATCTATCCTAATGCCACCCCAGCAGGAGTGAAGAGTTGTGATAAGATGCACACTAAAAACTCCAAACTCTTCCCCTTAACAATGTCCTAGCAATGGACTCTTATCTGCGTATAGAATAACATATGGGGGTAGTTTGAGAAAAAACTTCAAAAACCAACTTTACAAAGGCAAATCGGATGTTTGCCAATTCTGGGGATTGGCCTCCATCTCCACCTGAGATATACCTGAAATATATACTACTTTCCCCTCTGAATAAATCCATGTTCTCTCTCTTTCTCTCTCTCTCTCTCTCTCTCTCTCTCTCTCTCTCCCTTCCTCTCTCCCCTCCCTTCTTCCCTCCCCTCTCTCTCTTTCTCTTTTTTTCCTTCCTCACAATCTCTAAATAAAACTTTTTACTCCACTGTTCATCTCCTCCTGAATTTTTCTTTTCTGAGAGGGATGGCAACATTCTTGGAAAATAAGTGTGGAATTTAAGATTTACTCTCTTTTATGCAAAGAACAATTCTTTGATCCAACCTGGATCCACAGCTCTCTGAGAAACGGGGTGACAGGTATTTCCTACACTGGGCTCAACAAGCAAGTGGAACCCAGGTGTGGCTTGTGTTGCTGGGACATGAGGTCTTTGTTTCTGCAGCTGCTCATTCGCAGACTTTCATCAGTCCTAAAGGTTCCCAGACACTTCCCCAGTGACTGAGGCAATCAGAGAGATAAGAGTACATGCCCTTCATTAGGCTGCCATCTCTCTTCTCCCCTCTTCACATAGGATGCAAGGTTCTACCTGATTTGAATCTCACCTGATTCTCCAGTCTTAGCCTTTAACTTTCTTACCTTGGCTTTCTGCATTAACATTGTGGGCTTCCTTTCACTGCTTTCTTTGCCATGATCTTTCCTACATTTGATCCATGGATGACACTTTTATCCATCTGAAGTTTCCCCTGCTTCCCCTCAATCTTGGAGAATCTGTAGAAAAATCTTCCTGATTTCTGCTCATCTGAGCTTATTTAGCTATCCACTGAGTTCCTGTGAATTCACACAACATCCTGTTTATTTCTGGGATATTGGACTGGAGTGATAACACAGTGGTAGGGTGTTTGCTTTGTGTGCAGCCGGCCCACCCGCATTGGGTTCGATTCCTCCGCCCCTCTCGGAGAGTTGGGCAAGCTACCGAGAGTATCTTGCCCTCATGGCAAGGCCTGGCAAGCTACCTGTGTTGTATTCAATATGCTAAACACAGTAACAAAAGTCTCACGGTGGAGACGTTACTGGGCCCACTAGAGCAAATCGATGAACAACGGGAAGACAGTGCTACAGACAGTGCTATTTTTATTTATATAAAAAACTTCTTTGATTATTGAGATAATCAAAATTTATTTCTCATATATTATTGGTTTTCATTTAAAGTTTCTGCTTCCCAGATCCCATAATCTTGTTGATTTCCAAAATATAAGGAGTATATAGATCTCTCTGGGTATATTAACACATGACTTTGCTAGAAGCACCTAGGAACAGGGTCTGATTGCCCAGGGAACAAATTTTATGTTGTAAAATTGAAACTTTCAGTCCATCCCCAACTTTGGGGAAGGGAGAGTGACTAGAAGTTTTGTTCAATTATCAATGACCATTGATTTAGTATATTATATCCAAGAGATGGGCTGGAGCTATAGCACAGTGCTCGGGCGTTTGCCTTGTGCGCAGCCAGCCCAGCTGAGCTGGGTTTGATTCCTCTGCCCCTCTTGGAGAGCCCAGCAAGCTACCGAGAGTATCTCGCCCATACAGCAAAGCCTGGCAAGCTACCCGTGACGTATTCAATATGCCAAACACAGTAACAACAAGTCTCATGATGCAGACGTTGCTGGGCTCCCTGGAGCAAATCGATGAATAACAGGAGGACAGTGACAGTGATCCAAGAGATAAAACCTCTACAAAAACTCAAGTGGTTGGTGAGCAATTGGCAGTTTGGAGGAAATGGTGGATACACCTGGATAGGGCATATACGTGTCTGAGTGTCCTGACTACCGAGTAGAGAGAGAATAAAAACACATATAGATGAATTACTAACCTTTCAGCATTGTTCAGCCCAGGCCAGAATATTTTATTAAACCTGCATAATCTTTTATTTATGGACTGTTTTTGCAGCAAAGGTGATCAGTTGACCACTGAATGGCAAACGAAGACTTCTGCCAGTGTCTTGAAGATTTCTATGATTTTAACCATTTCTGAAAAATATGATCTTCCCCTTTTCACTTCCTCTCACTCTCTCTTTGTCTAATAAAGTTTAACCTCACTAGCTAGAGTAAAATAGATTTGTGGTATAGCCCTAGCTTTCCTGCTAGCACCATCTGCATAATAATATAACTTTCTCTCCTCTGAGCCCTGATGATTCAGTGTTTGGCTTATTAATGCATGCATGGGACATGGATCCAATTTGAGTTTGGTAATAGAAGCTCTGTGACATTCCTCCATTCTTTGCCCTATATATCTCTTCCATCTAGCTGTTTCTGAGTTATATCCTTTGTAATAAATCAGTGATCTATTGGGTAAATGAGTTTCCTGAGTTCTGTGAGTTGTTTTGGCATATTTATCCAACCTGAGGAGGATGTCTTTGGAACCTTTAATCTATATCTGATTACTCAGAAACCAGGTTAAAAGCCTGGACTTGCAATTGGTGTCTTAAGAATGAGGCAGTCTTGGGAGACTGAATTCTTTACCTCGAGCGGGCCCAGTAACGTCTCCATTGGAGACTTTGTTTTTACTGTGTCTGGCATATCGAATACGTCACAGGGAGCTTGCCAGGCTCTGCCGTGCGGGCGAGATACTCTCGGTAGCTTGCCGGGCTCCCGGAGAAGGGCGGAGGAATCGAACTCGGGTCGGCCATGTTGGCCGCTTGTAAGGCAAACGCCCTACCGCTGTGCTATCGCTCCAGCCCCTGAACGCGCTCGATCTCGTCTGATCTCGGAAGCTAAGCAGGGTTGGGCCTGGTTAGTACTTGGATGAGTTCTTTACCTATGGAATTTTATTCTATCTAAGCTTAATGATGTCAGAATTGAGCTGAATTTTTAAATAATTCCTGTGTCTGAGAATTGCTTGTAAGTATGGGGAAAGTTTCAGACATGTTATTGAAACTTGATTTCAGCACATCTAAAGTTTCCTTTATGGGAATAATTATGATATGCATTTATATTTATATATTAATGTGTTCATTGCTTATATTTTTAATTCAACTATAATCTCTATGAGGTCTAAAATATTGTAGTTCTGCTCACAACTTTATCATTTTCTATAGTAATAACTGGCTCATAATAAAAAATAACTAATGAATAAATAAATGTTGCTAGTTTCTACTTCCCTTTCCTTCTTTATATTCCTATCCAGATAACATAACTCTATGTTTTTTGTCTCTTCTTGCTTGGCTTAATTCTCTCCTGTCCTCAGTTCTCCCAGCCTTCCTTTGCTTGCTCACACAATTAGATCCACTCGGGCTCTCCTCCTTGTCCTCATCCAACTAACCGCACCTTATCAGTTTGTCAGATATAATATGAATGAACTGGGTCAGCTTTAAGGCTATTAACAGGATGGTGAAAAAATACATAAAGACCTTGGAAAGTATAAAAGTAACCTCAAGTCAAATAATCATGAGCACATGTCAAAGTCTTATTTCAAATTACTGCAAGAGAAAAGGTCCTCAGGAAACAAATTCAATTAATTATTTTTGGTAGAGACATAGGAGACTAGATATTTTAAAAAACCTGATTAAAGATCATTATTATGATCAGATGACTAAGTCATAATTATTCTACTTCTTACTGTCTGTGTACTGGCTATTAGTTTCATCACATGATTAATAGTCATTTGGGTATATGATACTAATTTCCCAGAAGGAGTCTTTATTTCATTAAAGCATATCAGAAAATTGCTCAAGCATTTTATCAGAAATTATAGCTAAGTACCATATGGGCTATATATTATATCCTTCCAAAATAAAGGCCATCCATTTTAGCCCAGTTTTGAGAAACTTATCTTACTCAAAAGCAATTCAAGTCTTTAGTATCTATAAAAGTGTCAACGAGGGGAATTGTCATGTCTTGGATCTTATCTTTGTATAAAATAAATTTGTATCTTTGATGCTATTATTAAAGACACAGTACTCTGAGACAGAGACAAAGAACTTTTTTAATTATGGCACAACAAGAACAGAACATCAGCAGATTTGCTTCAGGTTCTCTATCCCTTAGTCTTTAATTTCTATGAAGTGAGGTAAAAGATGCAGGAGGATGGAACTGTGTCAAAGAAGAGGTTCACTGAGCTTGGGGATTTACTGCTTTGTGTTAAACTTGCAATAAATAAACCTACTCTTTGTTTCAGAGAAGATTACTGTCTCCCTCAAGTTTGCTGGCTATGAGCATCAACCTGAGGAATGATTTTGGTAAGTGGCAACATTCTTACATACTGAAACACTCAGAAAGAACAGAGGAGGATGAGAGAGTCTCAGTGAAGTCTCCCAACAACATCTACTCCATGGTCCTGTGCTGAAACTTTTCCTGATAAATATACTACTACATCCATTCTGATTGATCTGTCTGACAGTGACAGAGACTAAATGCATTCGATTGTTCTCAACAACATTTGATTAAAGCCTTATCAACAGAACTCTAGGATGTTGGATGAGACCAATCAGTGGCATAAACCTTAATCATCACTCCTAGGATCTTGAATCCAGTCGACTGTAAATAAGTCCCAGATATAAATATATTCATTATGATCTATTAAAAGGAGTTCAAATTGACAGACACACTAACATCTGATTTAGTTGCCTAATAAGGATTGAAAAGCAAACATTTACGATGACCTTAGGTGAACCCCTTTTTCCTAGACATAAAGGTATATTCAAAGGGGTACAGCTAATTTCAGTTTATGTTTTATCATTCACTTAGTTAGGATGAGCATCACACCACTTTAGTAAGGCTACCTGTACAGTGTTAAAGCTATGTGTACAGTGCTAATGAGTATTTGCAATATCTATAACTAGATAAATCATAACTCTCTATAGCTAGTCAAGACTGTATCAGTTAAACTGAAACAAAGCTATGGTGAGCTATGTGCTTTACAAATATTGGAACAGAAGTACATGTTTTAAAGTGTCCATTGATAATGTTAGGCATAATAATTCAGGATAGGCTATATTAATATAAATTTTTATGTTTTCAGAGACCATGGAAGAGTGTTTCACAAACCGAAACAGGCAAGATTGCTAGCTGCTGCTGTTGCTTGGTTCCAGAAGATTGCATGGTTGTTTCGTTAGGCTCTGGTGCTGGATTTAGCATATAAATAGAGCATTAACCTCACTCTTCTTCCCCTCTCCCAAGGTCTAAATTTTCCCATCGTAGGCATCAGAATTTTTGCTATTTATTCACTGCCCCCAAATTAGTGTGATATCCTAGTTGCTCTAAATTTCCTCCCCTGCCCACCCTGTCAGTTACTAATGTATCAAAACAATTTGTAAAGAATGATTTAAAAAAATCAATTTTAAAGCATTTACATATACCAATTTTTATTCACCACCTTGGACTTTGTGGGACATTATAAGAAAAATGTTAGGGCAGTGTATGTAAACAGTGTTAGATATCTTCATAATCTAGGCCAGGCCCATATTTATCCAAGTAGAGAAACCAGAGGATTAAGCCAAAGTTAAATTTAAATACCATTTCTCTCAACTGCAACCAAGGAAGTGGACCAGCCAAACTGATTTGAGGTTACTACTTAGAGAAAGGATGAAGCATCATGAGTATCACTTCTGCAAAGTAGAGGTAAGTTTACTTTTTCCTCCTCTGCTGTTAAACATAGAAATCCTGATTCTTACCTAAGAACAACTGTCAAAAAACAAAGATAATCAGAGACTCTTGAAAGTTATGACATAAGATATTTATTACATACAAAGATCCTTTGTAGACCCATCAGCTAATTTCTCAACCAAACCATAGAAGTTACCCTGCAGAGGGATGATGTAGGTAAATTACTAGAAGAAAAAAGTAACTGTCACTTTACAGTTCTCTATCTGGCTAAATTACCTTTCAATAAAAGAAGAAGTGAAGAAATCCCCAGATAAATGAAAGTTAACAATGTTTATCACTTGCGGACATGTCCTACAGGAAATTCTAAAGGGAGCCTAACAGCCTGAAATGAAACTGCAGAGTAGTAACTTGGCAAACCACCAACAAACAAACAAACAAACAAAACGAACAACAGAAAAGATGATTGCATAGATAAACATAAAGTCAGTACTTTAAAAACTGGTTCTCTTCCCTGCTCCTACATGATTTTAAAAAGAATGTTTTTTTTTTTAATTTAGAAGCGATAGCACAGCGGGTAGGGCGTTCGCCTTACACGCGGCCAACATGGCCGACCCGAGTTCGATTCCTCCGCCCCTCTCGGAGAGCCCGGCAAGCTACCGAGAGTATTCGATATGCCAGACACAGTAACAACAAAGTCTCCAATGGAGATGTTACTGGGCCCGCTCGAGCAAATCGACGATCAACGGGAGGGTCTTTACCTTTACCTTTACCTTTAGAAACAATGATTATAGAGGTATATTAATGGTCATGGTCACGGTTCTCCCATTGTTCATCAACTTGCTCAAGCGGGCCCAGTAACGTCTCCATCATGAGACTTGTTCTTACTGTGTTTGGCATATACAGTGTTTGGCATATCAAATACATCACGGGTAGCTTGCCAGGCTCTGCCAGTATCTGTCATGCAGGCGAGATACTCTCGGTAGCTTGCCGGGCTCTCCGAGAGGGGCGGAGGAATCGAACTTGGGTCGGCCATGTTGGCCGCTTGTAAGGCAAACGCCTTACTGCTGTGCCATCGCTCCACTGTTAATGGTAACAGTGATTAAAGATGTGTTTCTACATGTACAGCTCTCTCCTTTACTGCTGGTTTTGATAATACAGCTTACAAACAAATGGACACAATGTCAAGATAAATAGCTTTCTAGTGAGTGCTTATTTTTTTTTAAGTACTTTGAGGTTCACAGGGTAGAGTTGAGAAATGTATTACTGTGCCAAATAAAATCAGGTGGGGGAGGGACTGTTGGTTTTCTTTTTTGTGGAAGTCTGTGAAGCTATCCTCTCAAGCACAGAAGCTTTGGGGGTGGGACAGCATGGACACAAATTCTGTGACTTTTCTAGCCTCTGCATTGCTTGGATCCACCATGGCATTAGATCTATTAGGCCTTCACCTATATATATGTCCATTATAAATCTTTAAAGTGGGGTGCTTCTTGAGAAGACTGCTTTATGGTACCCTAGACTTTTAGGCTTTATATTTGATTTCCCTGCAAGTTCTAAGTCTTGTCATCTTGAGTCAGTGTCACAACTTCTTAGGTTTTACGTGAGAGAAATTGCTGTGTGGTTCTTGTCACTGCACTTTCAGAGAAGAGGACTTTTTGGTTCGCACCTTTGCCCTTACTTCATCTCACTCTCAGCTCTCAGTGGAAATGGGAAGGGACTGATGGACCAGTTCATCTTGGCGGATACTGATCACCAGCTTCTTTTTTCCTAGAAAAGGACTGCTGTTTTTGCTGATTTCTAACCAACAGCCATTCTTCAAGGACATGCAGCAGGTATGGAACAAAAGTGGAACAGAGGCTGCCTATGCTTGTTCCACTGAAGATGCTATTGTGCTTTTTGCATTGATGCATCTGGTTCCTTGTTGCAATATGATGGAAATGCAGAGCAATTCACAACATTTAGAGATTGCTATCTATAGATTGGTCACATGGGATTTTATTTACAGTCTAGCAATTGGGGTCTATCACTACTATATTTTAAAAATTAACAATAAAATCAAAACCAATTGCTGTCTGATCAAGCACTGTTTTACATGTATCATTGGTGCAAAAATGCAGAGAGAATTTCCAGCAATTTCTTTTTTTTTATGTAAGAGTACTGCTATTTATTCAGCCACTGATTAGCTGATTGAATTGTGCATGAACTCCACCTTACTTTTTTTTCATTTTTCATAATTTTATTTATGAACCATGAGAGCAGTTACAAAGCTTTCAGGTCTAAGTCTCGGTCATACAATGAAACACCCGTACCTTCACCAGTGCCGATTCTCCACCCCCCAAAACCCCAGTATACCCCCATCTCACACCCTCCCCCTATCTGTGGGGCAGATGATTTCCACATTAGTCTCTCTCTACTTTGATCTCATTCAATATTTTGACACCAGACCCACCATTACTATTTGAGATTTTACCCCAACACTCAGATCTGCTGAAAAGGCAACAGTAGACAACTTGTGTTCTATTGCTGGTTATGAATAACATATGATGTGGCGTGGCTGCAGTAGTGGCTGTGCTATTTTGAAATTCTGAAATTTTAACACTTAAATCTGGAGGGATTTCTGCTAAAACCTGCTGGGTTCCGAGATTTGCTCCTGAGTCTCTGGGATCATGGCCGTTAAGCAGCTTGATCAGGAGCCAGAAAGGCCCAGACCTGACTGTCCATGGCCTCTGGAGGATGACGGCCACCGAGCCGCCAAGGGGGAGCAGGTGGAGTGACAACACCTTTTCCCCTGGGGTGGCCCGGCTACAGTGACCTACTGTGGGGTCTGGATGCATTTCTGCCAAAAGCCTGCTGGGTTTCGAGATTTGTTTCTTAGTCTCTGGGATCATGGCCATTAAGCAGCTTGATCAGGAGCCAGAGAGGCCATTCATGGGCGATGACTTGGGGTCTCATTGGGGTGGGGAGTACAGGACTGGCTTCACCCCCATCCTGTTAGGCCCTGCCTGTCTTGTCACTGCAGGCCCAAACCCGACTTTCCAGTGGCCTCTGGAGGATGGAGGCCACTGGGCTGCCAGGGGGAACAGGCCAAGGCACAAAACCTATTCCCACCTGGGTTGGCCCAGCACCAGTAACCTACTGCAGGGACTGGACGCATTTCTGCCAAAAGCTGCTGGGTTTCGAGATTTGTTTCTGAGTCTCTGGGCTCATGGCCATTAAGCAGTTCAATCAGGAACCAGAGAGGCCTTGCCTCCAATTATATAGCTGAGCCGGAGGTGGTTTGTGGGTGTGTTTCCCACATACCTAACTTTTGGCAATTTACTTTCTTGGTAAACTTTGCCCCAAGTTTTTGGGGTCTGGCCAAAGGTACAGCAGCAATTTTGGGGTACCTGGAAGTCTGAAGGCGCCATTAGGCTGCTGATGCACTCTCCTTACAGGTACAGATTGACCTGCTGGCAGCACCATACCCCCTCCAGCAATTTCTTGACTCTGTTTTATTAAATATTATTGCTCAGTTTTCAAGTAGGAAATATGTTTGTTTATAGTTTAGGCTATTCTGTCTTGAATTTTTTTTTTTGGTTTTTTTTTTGTGTTAGAATATATTTCTTTTAAAATTGGAGATGAAAGAATGGGTTAGGAGGTATTTGCTCTGATGTGGAAGAACTGAGCAATGTGAAATGTTTCTTGAATGCAAAGAACCTCACCTAGAGCTCTATCATAGAATACTTTAAAGTGATTTTTTTTTTCAATTTAGCCAAGTGGCTATTTGATATAACCATTGTTGATCAGACAAGAGTTGCTATTTGATGTAAAGTCCAGACACATCCCCCCCTCCATACACATTGACTGACCTTTTGTTTCTCAATATTTTTATTGAATTAGAGAAGAGTTTTATTTTCTTCAGTTCACATAATAAAGTTCCTCAACATAAAAAAAAAAAATTTAAAAATCACTGTCATGAATCCACAAGGTGGCAGTGTCTTCTTAGGAACTCAGGAAAACTCAAAAATGTGTGTGTGTGTGTGTGTGTGTGTGTGAGAGAGAGAGAGAGAGAGAGAGAGAGAGAGGTGGGGGAGGGAATGAGAGGTGAGAGAGGAGGGGCTTGTTGGTATAGCAGGTAGGACATTTTTATCTGGTTGGTAGAACCAATTCTTTATATGCTTCCTAAAGCAGATTTGACTGCACTAGGCTAATTTTGTTTTAGGGTCTAAAATTTGGATTATTAGTAAATCAGAGGAAAAAACAAAGATGAAACCTTCTAGCATTTTGCTGGTAATCCTGTGTCTTCAGATAACCCGTAAGTTTGGGGCATTTCTATGGGATCATAAAATACAATGAGTTTTGTCTATTCACAGTTCAAGATTAGAAATATATTTTTCCAAGGGAGGGTGTGGGTGTGAGGTTTGTGAAAAGATAGTTTAAATTCTGGACTCAGATTAGTCTGAAAGTAGTGAGTGGTTGCAGGTCAACCTAAAGTCAACCTGCAGTAAACTATAAATCCTGGACACAAAGCAACCACTACCCATTTGCTTGACTGAGTAAAAAAATATCTTTTCCCCCCACAGGGACAAGAAGCCAAGAGAATAAAGTGGAGCAGAGTCCTGAACCTCTGAGTGTCCCAGCGGGAGCCATGGCATCTCTCAAGTGCACTTACAGTAACAGTGCTTCTCAATACTTTTTATGGTACAGAAAATATCCTGGAAAAGGTCCTGAGTTCCTGATCTCTATGTACTCCGGTGAAGACAAAGACACAGGAAAATTTGCAATGAAGCTCGATAAAAACAACCTGCATTTCTCTCTGTTCATAAGAGAGTCCCAGTCTAGCGATTCAGCTACGTACCTCTGTGCAGTTGGTATACACAATGCTTCTCTGCCACCTGCATCTGTAACAAAATATACTGAGCCCAAGCAGGACCTCATACAGAGCTCAGGCTACAGGCAGAGAAATACTGTCTGTGCTCTAGATACAGATGGGATTAAAGAGTAGTAGGCGCTAGAATATGTTATTAATGAAAACCTGTCATTAGCAGTATTATAAACCTAAATTTAAATTTTTTATTTTATAAGGTAGTTCACAATATTTGATTACATTTAATATTCAAACACCAATCCCACCACCCATTCATCCCACCCTTCCCACCACCATTACGCCTTCCCACCCATCCCACCTATCCCAAAACATATTTGGGATATTTTCATCCCAAGCCCCAATCCCTGTCTCAAAGCAGAAGTGAAATAATATATTTTGTATTGTTTGGTTTGTTATGAAAAAATGCTGAAAATGCTACAAAAAAGTATCCATAGGGTAAAGAGTGTGAAGATTGTTCTATTTTGGCAGGGGCCATTAATACCTTCTTTAAGATATCACTAATATGTTGTTAAAGGTTGAGCGTTGCAAACTTTCACATATATTAGTATATATATTTCAGATATATACATATACATATGTCTATATTAGTATATATATTTCAGATATATACATATACATATGTCTATATAGACATATGTATATATAGACATATGTATATGTATATATCTGAAATATATATACTAAAATATGTATATTTTTCCCTCTATGATTGGTTTCCTGCTATTTGAGCCCCCATTAAATGTGGCCTGGTACTCTTGGAGAATGGGTAGAGAGTGTCTTATGATGTGTCGTGCTGCCTCAATGTGGCCATGTGGTCCAGGAATAGGTTCTCTTGTGCATAAGGCTCGACTGGAGCTTGTGGGGAGCATCCTTGAGCGTGGTGGTGCTTGGGTTGTGGAGGTTTTCAACTGCTGGGGCTGGGTCCTTTGGGGTGAGGAGGGCTCTCACCCATCCCGTCTGTCTGGGGCGCTCCAAATGAAACAGACTGGTGCTGGGTCTGGTAGCATGGCTATGGTGAGCGTCATGTTGTGCTCCCTTTTGGAAGAGAAGGACATGCAATCTCAAGTGCCTAATTATTTTTAAAACTTAAGAAATAAGGGTAATAGTATGGAGTTTTGATTGATTAAGGAACTATTTTCAAAATTATGAAAATAACTGACCTTGAGAATGTTTTTTAAAAAGATGGCTAAAATACATGAAATCTGACATTTTATTTAGCCTCAGATTTTATTTTTTTGAAATGGCTTATAGACAGTGGTTTATTTCTTGCTTGTCCTTTTTTTTTTGATAGTTACAAACTTTAATGTTTGGATTACAATCACACAATGATAAAACACCCATTCCTCCACCAGTGCACATTTCCCACCACCAATATCCCCGGCATACCCCCCCGCCTTTCCTATCCTCCCCCTGCCTCCATAGCAGAAAATATTCCCCATAATCTCTCTACTTTTGGGCAATATGGTTTGCAATACAGACGCTGAGAGGTTATTATTTTTGGTCCTTTATCTACTTTCTGCACACATCTCCCATCCTGATCGATTCCTCCAGCCATCTTTTTCTTAGTGATTCCTTCTCTATTCCAGCTGCCTTCTCCCCTTTGCTTATGAGGCAGGAGTAGGCTATGGAGCAGTCTATCTGTCCCGTGTATCTACTATCCTTAGGTGTCAGCCTCATGTTATATTGTTTTATACTCTACAGATGAGTGCAGTCTTTCTATGACTGTCCCTCTCTTTCTGACTCATTTCACTTAGCATGATACTCTCCATGTCTATCCATTTATAAGCAAAGTTCATGATTTCATCTCTCCTGACAGCTGCATAGTATTACATTGTATAGCTGTACCAAAGTTTCTTTAACCAGTCATCTATTCTAGGGTACTTGGGTTGTTTCCAGATTTTGGCTATTATGAACAGTGCTACAATGAACATATAGTACAGATATCATTTCTACTGTTTAGCCTCAGATTTTAACAATTCACAAAATGAGATAAGTATTCAGAATCACTAAAAAAAACAAAAAAAGAAAAGCTACAAGAAATAATACTTTCCTGATAGTTTGAGAAAAAGTTTTAAATGAAAATAGGGTTATAAACTTTTGGGATCTAGATATTTCCTTGCCCTGATGGTAGTGTGTTATATAATCAAACTTTCTAGAAAACAATGACATATTTCATTTCAAAATTACTACGAGAGTTAACTGCAATTGGTTTCTACTTGGCTGATAAAAGTTAAGGATGGAAATTGGAAGGCAAGATAAGGGGAGAAGGGACTTTTGGCTTCCAGCTGAGGTCTGCATTCCTCAAATCATTTGCACCTTTCGGAGCAGTACCAGATAGTGTTCTGATGTAGTACCATCTAGAGTACCATCCAGCACACAACACTCTATCAGAGGAGAGTCATGGTCCTTCACTGTGAAGTCTGAATAGCACTGTGGGTGTGTTCCTTGTGGAGTTCCTAGCATTGACTTTGTGTGTCACCCATGGGAGCTTGTTGGTATCCAAGCATGCGCCTTGGGAACCTAGAAGTTTAAGTTGGATCCTCTTCACTCTCTTGAGTTCTAGTAGTATTTTCCCTTTAATTCTCCAAGTTCCTGCAAGTCTTTTTTTTAATTGAATCACTGTGATATACAGTTACAAAGCTTTCATGATTTCATAATCGAGTTTCAGTCATACAATGTTCCAACATCCATCCTACTATCAGTGTACATTAACATGCATCCTTCTATCAGCGTACATTTTCATTTTCTTTCTTTCTTCTTTATTTTTTGTTTTCTTTGGACCACACCCGGTGATGCACAGGAGTTACTCCTGGCTCACGCATCCAGGAATTACTCCTGGCAGTGCTCAGGGGACCACATGGGATGTGGGAATCAAACCCAGGTTAGTCACGTGCAAGGCAAACACCCTACTTGCTGTGCTATTGCTCCAACCCCCAGTGTACATTTTCCATCATCAATATCCCCTGTATATCTTCTGCCACCCCCTAGTACCAGTCTGTCTCTATAGCAGGCACTTTCCTTTCTCTCTCTCTCTCTCTCTCTCTCTCTCTCTCTCTCTCTCTCTCTTTCTGGCATTATGGTTTGCATTACAGATACTGAGAGGCCATCGTGTTTGATCTTTTACTCACTTTTAGCACACATCTCTCATCCAGAGTGATCCTTTCCAACCATCATTGTCATAATAGTCCCTTCTCTATCCCAACTGCGCCCTCCTCCAGCCCCTGAGGCAGCCTTCCAACTGTGGACCAGTCCTCCTTGCCCTTGTTTCTAGTGTGCTTGGGTGTTAGTCTCATACTATGATTTTATATCCCACAAATGAATGTAGTCATCTCTATGTCTGTCCCTCTTCTTCTGGCTTATTTCATTCAGCATGATACTCTCCTTATCCACCTATTTATAAGTGAATTTCATCACTTGATTTTTTCTAACCAGAGTTTGTTGAAGTTATCAATCTCTAGGTTATCTTTACTTCTTTTTTCTCTTTATCTTCTCAATATATGCTTCATCAACCTTATGCTAAATCATGTGTTTGAAATATCTATAACTTTTGCTCTTTTCAAGACATAACTGATAAATATAGTTGTTATCCTGGAAATTCTACTCCTAAAATTTAGAGTAATCAGTTATTGGTGTGTTTAAAATTTTTATTATTAATAGCAAAACAAAAATTCAAACAAGTCAAAGTCCATCAATATGAGTGTTATGGATTGATTTGTGTCTCCCCAAAAGATATGCTGAATTTCTAGCCCTTTGAACAGAAGAATATAATCTTATATATAATCTTACTTGGAATGAGCCATGCAGATGTAGTTAACAAGTTAACATGGTTGACTTTCACAAGAAATTAAAGACACAGTATTTGAGTGGAAGAGTGACTGAAATATTTTTTAGTTTTCTTATTTCCACTCTTGTTTTAGAATTGGTTTCATGGTTTCTTTTATAGACAACAAAAATATTTTAATATAATAAAGATCTTTTCTCATAGTTGTTATATATCTATATTTCTCTACTGCATTACCTAAAGTATTTGAAAATCATTGCTTTTGAAAAACAATTAAAGCAATGGCAAAACAGAAATGCAAAAAGAAGGAAGAAGTACCAATTACATTAAAAAAGGTTGAGAATCTCCAACCCATCTCTACTGCAATTGTAATTACCCCCTACATTAGATGAGGGTACATTTTATGAATGGATCAAAGGGTGAGGATTACATGAATAAAATGTCTGGGTTGCAGGCCCTGTCCATGAGATAGTATGGCAATGAGTAAGGTACTTACTTGCCTTGCATGCTGCCAACCTGGGTTTGATATGGTCCTCAGCCCTGCTTGGAGTTATCTCTGAGCACAGACAGGAATGAGCCCTGAATACAGCTGGGTGTGAAACAAACAAACAAACAAACAAACAAAACATCCTGATTGGAAGGATAGCTAAAAGAGCCAAAGCACAAGCTTTTGCATGCAGAGACCCACGTTGATTTCTGGCACTGCGTATTTCCACAGTTATCCAGCCCTCTCTCCCAAACACTGGGCCAAGGACATGGCATAAGGTAGTGTATCTGCTTTGCATGCATGAGGCTGATAATTCAATTCTCAGCACCTTCCTACACCATAGGATCACTGGTATTGTGTTATAATCTCCAGTACCATGACTAAGTGACCAGGCAGCCATTGAAAACACTCAGACACCACAACAATAACCATAATAATTACCAAAATATTCACAACAAACCAAGACTGTACATTTTAGGGAACCAGTATATTCTTCTGGTAATTTTGGTCATTTAAAAATATTAAACTCAAGTACTGCTTGACCACAGATCATGGTATTTTGCCATCACTGTTATCTGGATAGAAATGATTGATGGATGATGAATACTAGTTGATAACTTTTCACTTCCATAGATGGAAAGACAGGGTGGAAGAGACACCATCCATACTTCTAAATTACTAATGTTACTTATCCTTTACTAGTTTTTACTTAAGATTGAAGAGTTGAGTAACACAGCAGTCTCCTTATGGTATCTGGCCCATGATCTCCACAAGGTTTCTTCCTAAGTAGAAAGTTTGGCGAATTGCCTGCAAATGTGGGCAGACCCTGTTAATTGTTAGGATTCCCATAAAGTAAATTAACAGGAAACTGGTTATTAAGTTGTTCCTCCCTTTCTCCTATTCATAATGTCAATTTGAAGGTGACTTAATTTTGTCAACTAGAAAAACTTCAGGACTGACGTTCACCAGTGTAGTCTGCCTGCCACACTTCTCTCTTATAGTCTCAGGAGGAAAAGAACAGAGCGGACTAGTGTAGACTCTTGTACCCATTGACCTTCAGCTTGCTCTCCCCCCCCCCCCCCCAGGATCTGTTTCTCCCCATCTTCTACTGATTATTTTTCTCAGACCAGAATCTCTCCAGTGCCCTAAAGAGCAGATGTCTTTGCCTTTCATTGGCATCTCAGTTCATTCTGAGTTGGGCTGTTCTAGTTCTCTGCCTCACTGCTATTTCTACCTTGTGGAAATTGTTTATTTTGTTAATCTTTTCATTACTTTATCCTTGATGGATTTTGGTTTATTCTATTTATACTTCCAATTTTTAGTGGAAGTTTTGAAGAGAGGGGAGAAATACATGCCTACTAAGTCAGAAATTTTGCTTTGAAAATATACCTCAATGGCATTTAACATTTCTAACTGACTATATGATTTTCTGTGACGCATGAAAGGAAATCTGTAAGCAGGGTTAAGAAATAAACCCGCAGCCCTGGGATAAATGGATTCAAGCTGGTAGAAATCAACAGAGTACTCACAAAGCAGTGAGTTTTTCTGACCTTGTGAGAAGGACCCCTATTGAGCAGATTCTGATTTCACCTGTATCTCACTCTTCAGTTCTGGCAATTTAAATTTCCCTGTGCCAGAATCTTTGCTGTAGTCTCTATGTGAAAACAAGTAGATGAGGAAGTATTCTTCTTTGAGAGTTTCACCTTCCTGTTACATTCATCTACATGTTACATTCACATGTACATCTCACACCTGACCTAAAAATTTTTCTCACGCCTAGTATGCTGGTCTCATTTCTTCTATTTGTATTGAGTTCATGTAGGTTTACTTCCCCTCTCCTTAAATTTCCAGAATTATGTATTTACATTTAATTTATCCTTATAAAATATCCCAAGTTCCTCTATTGATGTTAGTTTCAGTGTGAATGAGGTTGGACCAAGTTTTGGTACACATCACTTGAAGGCCAATATTCAACAGTCAAGAGTTGGTGTGGGAAAAAAAAGATTTAGCTAGATGCTAGCAATCTGAAAGGATGGTGGACTTCTTGTCCCTTGAAAACCATTTTGTTCTCAGGTTGGGGTTAGTGGTTTTCATAAGGTTGGCTGGGAAAGTAACAACAAAAAATCATGGGAAAGGGATCAGTAGGAACAAGGAAACAGGTAAGCTTCAGGAATTTCCGAATGCCTGTTTGCCCTTCACCCTCCATCTGTAACTGAATATGATTTAATTCAATACACAAATGCACTAGGACATCTTGTAAGACTGAGAGACAGGGCAAGAGCTAAGGAGAAATGAGAGCTTATAAGAAATACATTTGTGAGGAAAGGGATGGAGTATCTAATGCTTGCTCTCATCATTTGGCATAATACAATTAGTTTGTTGTGATCATTGATAATTGGAACAGACCTTTCACTTCCTCCATTTAAATGAACCTGTGATGCCTGAATTGTTTTCTTATAGCCCAAATACACGTCAAGCTTGTTCACCTGAAACAATGAATCTTCTTCATATTTTGTTTTGACAGAGAAAATTATTGCCTTTACTGCTTTGCATTTATTAAATAATTAAAGTTGTGTTCCAGGCTGATTAATTAATTTTTTTTCTTTGTAGCAACAAATAAAGCAATTATCTCTTTCTTCACCCCAGTTGCCTACCTCCAAGAGCACTAAGTTATACAAAGCTCCTCTGAGGTGAGACGATTGATATTATTCCTTATCCCTGAAGAAAGGCTTTAAAGAGTAAGGTCTCTCTCTGTTGTTCCAGTCTAGCATATTGTCTTTTGTGACTGATTTCTCAGTGAGGTGACTTATTCTTCCATTTTCACACGACTTCATTTTATCACATTTGTTAGATATAAGACTGACAAGTGCAGAAGATTATGTCATCACAGGTATGGTTAGAAAAAAGCACATTCTGTTTTTTGGTATAGTGTTCTGAGTGTTTTGGTATAGCATGTGTGAAATGAGTGAGCTCACTTTGAGAGTTAGTTCCACTTCCGGCCTTCGGAGAGCACTGTTGCACAATGAGAACTTTATTTTTGTTGCAATTCATTATCATCTATTAACCCCTCCTCTGCCCAACTCCTATACATCCTTCTCATTGTATCTATGTTGATAGGAACCTGTGAGGTGAAGAAGATCCAAAGTCATTAAAAGAAAGCATCTTTCCATCAGTTGCTGAAAATTACCAAAACGAGGTGTGTCTATTTCTAGGTCACTACAGACCTGTAATTCTCAACCTGCTAGCTCTCCAAAGACTCAGCAACTCAAACTACTGCTCTTTCTTCTCAGGAGCCTGCCTTATCACCACTACTCAGCCACACTCCTGCTGCTCATCTCAGGGTTCAGATGAATTTTGTCCTGAGCTGGAACAATAGCACAGCGGTAGGGCGTTTGCCATGCGCGGACAACCTGACCAACCTGGGTTCAGTTCCTCCGCCCCTCTCCGAGAGCCTGGCAAGCTACCGAGAGTATCTCGCTGGCATAGCAAAGTCTAACAAAGCCTGGCAAGCTACCTGTAACATATTCGATATGCCAAACACAGTAACAAGTCTCACAATGGACATGTTATTGGGCCCACTCAAGCAAATTGATGAACAACGGATGACAGTGGTCATTTCATTTCCTGTCCCACTTTTGCAAATGGGGCTGTATTCTCAATCAAGCCTAAATAAGAACATCTTTTCGTCACTGTCCAGTCTGTCCAGCGTCTACTGATTATATTGCAGGAGGAACAAGAGCCTTGGCATTGACGAGACATAGTGTCCACATCACACTTTCTGAAAGTGACCTGCCTGGAACTGTGGTGCAGTCACTTTCTCTATTTCACTGTACCTCTCCTGGTACATGCATCCCAGCTAAAGACTCCAGCTTCTCAAGTACATCTCAGAGGACCTTTTTTTTTTCCTTTCCTTTTTGGGTCACACCCGGTGATGCACAGGAGTTACTCCTGGTTCTGCACACAGGAATTATTCCTGGTGGTGTCCAGCCCCTGAAGACCTCGTCATTGAATGGTTCAAAAGTTTCAGGAATAAATGAGGGAAGAGTGAAACCTCCTTCCAGGTGAAGAAACCTCCATCCATTGGAGCCACTCAGCTAGGTCCTTCTTTGCTACGAGAAGCAAAAGGCCTCCAGTTGTTGAGGGAGCAGAATTTAAGCCTCCTGAGACCCTCCTGAGACTTTGTGATTCAAGAACTCAGTCTGTAGAGTTTTTAAGGCCCCCTTTTCTGTGAAAGCAAACAGGACAGGGTGAGTCTTGGGAAGGTTATCTCCTGAATTTTCAGCATCGCTTCTGTGCCACATTCAGATACTCACCGTGCCACAGGTGACAGTTTTCTGGGGAATTTCTCTAGGACAGCATTTCCCACTCTTCGGCCAGACAGCTCTATGTGGGCCCCACAGGGTGGGCATAGGTGAAAATCACATAAATGACAGGAAACTAAGGGAGCTCACTAGCAGGACATGGGGCCCCTAGGAAGAAAGCAAAATCAGAAGGGATCCAGAGTCAGGAAAAGATTGAGAAACAGTGCTCTAGGAGAAACCAATCATCCCCAACTCCCTGCCCCCTCCCACACTGTGAAGTAAGTACGTTATGAAATGTCAGAGTTCTGAGGTTAAAAAATTTTTTCTATAAAAAAATCATCTCTAGCATTCATTATGATAATTAGCGCAGCCTTAGGTGTTGATCAATATGTGGAAAATTGAAGTACTTGGTAATAACGTTAGCTGACAATTTGTGCTGCATAAATTCCCAATTAGGACAACCTGTACAGCAGAGGTTCTTAATTAGTGCAGTGCAGATTCTCAACCCAGATTTGAAGCTTAACTTCCAGCACATACATAACATCCCACTTTGACGCTGACATATTTTTAAGAAAATTAGACATCATGATGCTGAGATCTCTAATCTTGAAGGTATTCTACAATACAAATAAGAAAATCAAATGTAAGTTTTAGCACAAAACTGAGAAAAAGAATTTAACAGTTATCCAATTGTAACTGTTTTTTTAAAAACATACATTCTATTTACAAATTAAAAATTTGGCACCACTATCAGGTACAAAAGACTATTGAGAAACTTTAAAGCATTTTTAAAAGAAAAGTAAATTTATGATATAATGCAAAATTATTCTCAAAGAATTTCCCTTCTTATTTTTTTTTTCTTTCTTTTCTTTCTAAATTTCCCATCTTTTAAAGCTGTCACTGTCATGGTCACTGTCCTGTTGTTCATCGATTTGCCCGAGTGGGCCCAGTAACATTGTGAGACTTGTTACTGTGTTTGGCATATCAAATACGTCATGGGTAGCTTGCCAGGCTTTGCCATGTGGGTGAGATACTCTCGGTAGTTTGCCGGGCTTGCAGCAGGGCTGGCTGCGCACAAGGCAAACACCCTACCCGCTGTGCTAAGCACATTAATAAATTTAGTAAAAATAAATTCCCTGCTACTAAATTTCACAATATTAAAGAGAGTATTAGTTAATAGGAACTAAAACCAAAAAATATTTTTCTCTGAAATAATTGTACAAAACATCCATAATAATAAGATAATTTTAAGATAATTATCTTTTTAAGATAATTTTGTGATATGATTATAAATCTAAAATGTTTTATGTTATTTTATTTATATAAAATAGATCTGCTTGTAAAAATGTAAAAAAAATTACAAGCACAAAGTTAAACTTCCTTTAACACAATATTCCATAATTTCTTGTATCCCTTGTCACTTATCATCCTGTTGCTTTCAATTTGTTTGAGCGGGTGCCAGTAATATCTCTATTCATCCCTGTCATGTGTTGGTGTAGCCCAATGGCATCTGCTCGCTCCAGGAACATGAAGAGCGTCAAACCATTTGTTCAGGGTTTTGATGAAGAAGTCTGATCATCTCGTAGGTGGCCAGGAGTTATTTTGACATCCCATGGAATTCAGTCCGTAACAGCTCTAGTCCAGCAGTCATCTCCAAATCACATTACATGTCCGGCCCATCTGATTTTCGACGCCTTAGCAAATGAGACAACGTCCCTCATTCTTGATCGTCAAAGGAGTCAGAACTCGGATTCTTTCTCTCACTTGAGTGAAACGTGATATTCCAAATATAGCTCTTTCGACTCCTCTTTGAGAGACCTGAATAGTGTTCTTTTTTTTTCCAGTTTTTTATTTTTTTAATTTTTTTCTTAAATTTTTATTAGTGAGACACCATGAGGTACAGTTGTAGACTTACAATTTTTTGTGCTTGGGTTTCAGTTATACAATAATTGAATACCCATCCCTCCACCAGTGTCCATTCTCCACCACCACTGATCCCAGTATTCCTCCCACCCCCCATCCCCCCCATCCCACCCTACCTCTGTGGCAGGGCATTCCTTCTTGTTATCTCTCTCCTTTTGAATGCTGTGGTTTGCAAAAGAGACATTGAGTGGCAATCATGTTCGGTCTATAGTCTACTATCCCAGAGAGGCAAAAAAGTACAGTCGAAGTGACATCTGCACTTGTTTGTTCATTGCAGCACTGTTTACTATAGCTAGAATCTGGAAAAAACCTGAGTGCCTGAGAACAGATGACTGGTTAAAGAAACTTTGGTACATCCACACAATGGAGTATTATGCAGCTGTTAGAAAAGATGAAGTTATGAAATTCATATACAAGTGGTACTACATGGAAAGTATCATGCTAAGCGAAATGAGTCCAAATAGCATTCTTATCCTGTTTTCGTAGGGTCCGTAATTGTAGATAAGTGAGGAATAGGGAGGGGGCCAGCTATTGTAGATAAGTGAGGAGAAGGAAGTTTCACCAACCTTAATGGTTCACTGCTTCATTGTGGTGAGGAGGTGGCAATGGTGCCAACAAGCAAAGGGTGAACCGACAGGTGCTGCTCAAAGATGCAGGCCGGTGCAGGGCTGGACTCCTTGCATCAACTATGTCGATCTAGTCAGTACTTTCTGTATGTGATCATCAAGTTCATGCACGAGGTGTGTGGTGTGTTTGTCAGCGTGCAGATCGTTACAACATGCTATCCGCATGAGAGAGCCTGGCAAGCTACCTGTGGGGTATTGGATATGCCAAAAACAGTAACAAAAATGGCCCTCCGTAATTTCTAGTGGGAGAAACTATAAGATTGAGGTAGGTAAGTAGAGACCCTATGATTATGAATTTCAGAAAACAATCACTGTCACTGTCCTCCCATTTTTCATCGATTTTGCTCAAGCGGGCCCAGTAACATTGTAAGACTTGTTACTGTGTTTGGCATATCGAATACGTCACAGGGAGCTTGCCAGGCTTTGCAGTGTGGGGGAGATACTCTTGGTAGCTCGCCCGGCTCTCCGAGAGGGGCAGAGGAATCGAACTCATGTTGGCTGCGTGCAAGGCAAACGCCCTACCTCTGTGCTATCGTTCCAGCCCCAGAAAACAATAAAATAAAGATATAATCTGAAAAGGAGTTATCTTGTTCCACCCTGAGTTTCCAGACTTCAGAAAGTCCAGTCCAAATCCAAAGATTCTATCCCTTAGAACATAATTTTGTATTTTCTAACTAACACTTAGTACTAACTTAATACTAACACTTAAAATAATGCAATGCTTTTGTCTAGTCAGTCAAGAAGAAAAAAAATGAAGTAAACCCTTGACAAGATGAATTTCATTTTTTAAAAATTATAATGACAAATTTAATTTTTAGAAATGGCATGATATAGGATTCCTAATTATTATGAATATGTCTTTAGAACTATGAACTTAAAAATTAATTTATAAAATAGTTCTAAGATCTCTGTTCAAAGACATGCTGCCTTGATTTTTTTGACTGCTATTGATTCTTTTGTTTCTGGAATTTGGTGTACTACTTCTTCCAGTTTTTCTTTCATTACCTTTTTCTTTCTTTTTTTTTTTTTTTTGAGTTTTTCTGACAAAATGTTTTTTCCTTTGTGCCTTTTTATGGCCCTTTACTTAGGTCACATTTCAAGGCACAGGGTTCTTTTTTTTTTCTTTGCTTTTGGGATCACACTCGGCAATGCACAGGGGTTACTCCTGGCTCATGCACACAGGAATTATTCTCACCAGTATTTGGGGGACCATATGGGATTCTGGGAATCAAACCTGGCCGCGTGCAAGGCTTCCTGTTGTGCTATCACTCCATTAGCACAGGATTCTTAGTAGTCTACTCTTCGTCACTGTCCTTTGCCAGAACTGCCTTCCTCTGAGGCCTTTTGTTTAATGTGGTGACTGTAGCAGATACAGTGCTGACTGAGAAGTTGCCATGGGAGCCCAATCATTCACTTTTTTCTTGTTTGATTTTTTCTCTTTCTCCTCCTTCTTTTATTCCTTGAGGAGCTGAGATGGGGGAGTGGAGAGTTTGAGTGTTTTGTTTTATTTTGTGGTGTGAGGGATTGAATTTAGGGCCTTATGCATGCAAAGCATAAACTCCACCATTGAACTACAACATTGGTTCCCCATTAGTTTACTTTTACCTTTGTCTTTTCACTTCATTTCATGTTTCTTAGGCTAGAGAACAAAGCTTTAAAACAGTTCAAAATTGTCACCCCACTCTCTGTTCCCTGACACAGCTGTTTCTGCGCATTTTCATGTAATTTCCATGACTCAAATACATTATTTTGTTCTCTGAAGGAGAGAATATTTTCTTTTCCTTTTTATTTTTTTAGTGCTGTTTGTTTTATTATTATATTTATCCAATTTCTTCTTAGATTGCCATTTCTTTATTTTTTATGTACATTTTTTGGATATGCCAAAAATAGTCACAACAAGTCTCACAATGGAGATGTTACTGGCGCCCACTCAAGCAACTCGATTAACATTGGGAAGACAGTGCTACAGTGCTGCATATATTTTTAATGAGTCACCGTGGGATACAGTTACAGACTTACAAACTTTCGTGATTACATTTCAGTCATACAATGATTGAGAGCCCATCCCTCCTCCACGAGTGCCCATTCTCCACCACCAATGTTCTCAGTATCCCTCCCACCACGCTCAGACCATACTCCCTCTCCCACCCATGGAAGGCACATTCCATTTTACTTTCTCTCTTCTTTTGGGTGTTATGGTTTGCAATATAGGTAGTAAGTGGCCATCAAGTTTGGTCTATAGTCTATTTTCAGCATGCATCTGTCATCCCAAGTGAGCCCTCCAAGCATCATTCACTTAGTGGTCCCTTCTCTATCCCAGCTGCATTTTCCCCCAGCATGTGAGACTGGCTTTCAAGCCGTGGAGAGATCTTCCTGGCCCTTATCTCTATTATCCTTGGGAGTTAGTTTCCCACTCTGTTACTTTATATTCCACAAATGAGTGCAGTCATTCCATGACTGTCCCCCTCTGACTCATTTCACTTAGCATGATACTCTCCATGTTGATCCACTTATATGCAAACTTCTTGACCTCATCTTTTCTAACAGCTGCATAGTATTAAATTATGTATATATACCAAAGTTTCTTTAACCAATCATCTGTGGGTTTTTTCCCAGATTCTGGCTATTGTAAATAGTGTTGCAATAAACACACAAGTGCAGATGTCATTTTTACTGTATTTTTTTGAATCTCTAGGATATATTCCCATAAGAGGTATTGCTCGGTCAAATGGGAGCTCAATTTCTAGTTTTTTGAGAAACGTCCACATTGTTTTCCAAAAAGTCTTAACAGGTCGGCATTCCCACCAGCAGTGAAGGAGAGTCTCCTTCTCCTCACATCCACGTCAACACTGGTTGCTTTTGTTCTTTTGGATGTGGGAAGAGGGAATATTTTCATGGGAAGATTCAATTCAACACCAAAGAACAGGCTCTGAAATATCATTTTGGCAGCTTTGGGCTCATCTCTGAGGTGGCCACAATCAAAATGTGGGAGACTCAGTAATCTCAGGACTCCATCACCTTTATCAATCCAGAACACATCTCAGGATGCCATGAGAACCACGAATAGAGAGTCTCTGAATGTTTGCCAGATCCAGGTGGACCATAAGGGTGAGTTGGCCTGAGAAACCCATAAACATAATCACACTTACTTTGGAGGTGGTAGGGTATGGAAGTGGCAAGTGTGAACGTAGACTTGAAAGGGATGGAGATGGGTATTAGTTTTTATTCCCTCTTCCATTAGTAATTTTGGCGAAAGAAGTTACACATACACCTGGCTATGATGCCTGTATATTTGTAGTTGTGGTACTTACTAATGGTGGCACATTAGATTGTGGTGCTCATATTGTCAACTATGGTGTCCACCATGGTTTTCACTCCTTTAGTTGCCATGCTTGAACAATTGCTTGCTGGGGTGAGCACTATTCATTGTGGTACTGTGATACTTTCCAGAAGTTGTTCTTTCTGGCTCTTTTTTTAAGTTGAGGTGCTAACACAGACCTGGCCACAGTGGTAGCCATAAGTCACTCGAAAAAACACAAAACAGAGACATCAGAGTTTTTCGAATTATGCTCAGCACATAAAGGATATGTGAACTCAGAATTTGAACTCGAATTTGAACTAAGAACCATATTCTCACAGTGAATCAATTGTATAATCATTCAAAATTTTAGAATTTCTGGACCACAAATGCGGTCATGCAACCTCTTGTGCTCTACACCACTGGTGTACCAAGAGTAGCACATGACTTTAGATGGGGGTTAACTAACGTGTTTGTAATCTCCTATATAAGGGCTTAATGGCTTGAGTATGTAATACAACAATTTTCACACATGTTCCTCTAAGAAAACTTTATTAAACCATTTTTAATGTATGATTTTATTACAAGCAATACAGAATTAATTGTTTTGGTTCTGCTTTTCAGGGCACAGTTTGGGATTTGGAGTGGAAACATTTAAAATGTGGTGGGATTGGTGTTTGAAAATTAAAATTCATTAAATGTAATGAATTATTATGAACAACTTTATAAAATAAAATAATTTTTTTAAAATGACAGGTGCTTTAAGTCCCTGCACTACTTCTCTAGGCCCTATATTTGTATTTAAAATAATTTATTCATATGTCATTTCATACATTAAGTTAATAATAAAGAGTAGGCAATTGCACTTTATAATCTCCAATTTCTTTCTACATCTCTATCCATTTCCTCTTTTATTTTCATCTAGGAAGCATCTTTTCTCCACACTAAAGCTAATACCTACACTTATTCTCTTGATAAAACTATTTTCTAACTTTTCTAGTAAAAATATCACATTCCCATTAAATCTTTCTCTTCTGTTACAAGAATTGTCTCCTTACTCATGGGCTTATTTTGTACTTTTGAGGATGTTACTTGGTATATAAATGCACATAAATGTTTGCCTTTTCTACTAGCTGAAATGAGTAGAAATAGCACTTTATTAGTTTTTTAATTTTGTAAAACTTAACACAAGATTTAACTTATAAAAAATCTTCAATAAATTGCCAAGGAGTTATTTTGAATTAGACGAGAGAAACCACATTCAACCCTGAAAATACAATTTGATGAGACGTTTTAAGATAGTAACTTTCATTAACTGAGAGAAAGTTTCATTTCTAAAGAGGAAAATCAGCCTCCTTGTAAAGCTTTTTCCATTCAGCCTGACAGTTCTTTTACTCCAGATAATCTGTAGTCAGTCCTCAAAAGAATAGAAGTCCAGAAATTTAGAGATTGTTGATAAGCTAGTTGGCCTGATAGTTTTAGAACCACTAGGAGGCATTTTAGGCTTTACTCAAAATGAGCAAATTTCCCCCCCCACCCCAATATCTGAGATAGTTGAATCATAGATAATGAAATATTGGGTGAAAACTGACTGTTACAAAGATGATGTCCAGAATTGAACTGAGAATAGGATAGTTTCAGAGCTATAGTACAGTGGGTATGGCACTTGCCTTGTCCAGATGGTCCCTCAAATACCTTCAGAAGTGACCCATGAACACAGAGTCAAGAAAAAGTTCTGAGCATTTCAGGTGTGGTCCAAAACAAACAAACACACACATAAACAAAAGAATAGGAACATTTAGAAACACAGTAAAGCTGGAAGTTCCACCTGTAAAACATCTTTTTAAGTTTTGATATTCTTGACTAAAAATTGTAAAAAAAAAAAGGCATTTCCTTTCACTTTAAAATCATATCAATGATTTGGACCTTCTATATACCTCTTTGATACAAAAAGAGAGAGGCGAGAAAATTAAAATTGGGGAGAAAGAAGTAGGACACAATTACTGTAATTTTAAAATATGACCTATCTTCCACCATCAGAAAACAGAATCAACCAGGTGTTCCTGCAAGTTGTATGGATGGGGACATGCTTGACAGGAAAAGAAAGGAGACAGACGTGCGACCACAGCAGCTGCTGCTGCATGTTCCATTTCTCTGTCCATCAACCAAAAGTTTGTAGAAGACATTGCTTTGTTCATGACTTCCACCTAAAGTTTGCAGAATTACCCCAATTTTATTAAATTTTACCCTATTTGCCTCTTCAAGGGCATTAAATGAATAGACAATGAGTTCAGAGAGATAGTCTTTCTTCCTGAGAACTTCCTTAGGAGCAAATTCTCCACCACTTTCCCAATTATGTGTCCTAATTTCTGGCTAAGGAAATTGGGACAGTGGCCTGAATGATTTTTTCAGGCTATCTTGACCTTGGAGGATCCTTCCCATTTTATCACTTCCCTTTGACATCGTGATTATCGAGGCACTTTCAATGAAGATAATTACTTTGGAAGGAGAGAAGTCTACATGATTCTGACTTGAGGTCAGCCATATAGCAAAGCACACTGACATCAGCGGCCAAGTTAGTCCACGGATATAAAGCTAGAAGGAAACCTCTTTATCTTCTTGTTATCCATGAAGGAACTTGTTAATTGAGCCAATGTGATTTTCTAAGACAGATTTATTTGTTTTTCTTATAGGTCCAGGAATATTTGTAAGCCTGACTTTCTCTATGTTCCATGTAGTTTTCTCCTCTTCATCCTGGACTGACCTGATATTTGATCCCACATTTATATGTAACTCTGAGCTCCCCTGGCACTGTCTGGCTGGTTACCCTGGAAATTCCTTGAGTTTTAAGAAACTTGAAACGATTTTCCTCTACCCTTTGCTAGAATTTCTCTCCCTCAGGTCAATTATTTATTTTTAATGACTTAATTTAAAACAAAACAGAACAAACAAATTAAAAATATATGCAAGGTAGAACTAAAACTGTCAAGGAACACTTCTGGTATATGGAAGATTGGAATCGATGATAGATGGAAACTAATTTGATCTGGCAATGTAGAAATATTTCAGTAACATACCTATGTAAACACTTAAGTTTCTATGATGTGAAATTCATCTATATTTTCCCTTGTTTACTATCATGCTTTTAAAATATATACCATCTTAAATTAATTGAAAAGGCTACATCTTGGGCCTGGGGAGATAGTGTAGGGATTAAGACACTTAGCTTTCATGTGATGGATCCCAGTTCAATCTCAGGCACTGTGTATGGTCTCCTGAGCACTCCAGAATTGATTCCTGAACACAGAGCCAGGAGGAAGTTCTGAGTACCTGCTGAATACAGCCACCAAACAAGCAAAAAAATTTTTGAATTAAAAATATCAAATATTATCTTCATTTAAAATTTATTTTACAATAGACATTCAAACATGCAAACAGATTTACTTTTAATCTTTTTTTGGGGTCATAAACAGTAGTATTCAGCAGCTGCTCTCAACTTCGTACTCAGAGATTCCTCCTAGCAGTGCTCCAGAACTCATATGATTCTAGGAATTGAGCCCATCTCCTCATACATGAAAGGATGTGTTTTACTCTTGAGCTATACTCCCAGTCCCAACTTTCTTTTTTTTTAATTTTTTTATTAGTGAAATACCATGAGGTACAGTTATAGACTTACAAATTTTTGTGTTTGAGTTTCAGTTATACAATGATCAAGTACCCATCCCTCCACCAGTGCCATCCTCCACCACCACGGGTCCCAGCATCCCTCCCACCCCCCGTCCCCACTATCCCATCCTGCCTCTGTGGCAGGGCATTCCCCCTTGTTCTCTCTCTCTTCTTTGGGGTCCTGTGTTTTGCAAGAGAGACATTAAGTGGCAATCATGTTTGGTCTATAGTCTACTTTCAGCATGCTTCTCCCACCCTGGGAGGATCCTCCCAATACCCTTTATTTGGTGCTCTCTTCTCTATCTGAGTTTCCTTTTCCCCTAGCAGGTGTGGCTGGCCCAACTTTATTTCTTAAACTTTAAATGACCCTCTACCCATGAAGGCATAGTTTATTGAACATGCCATCTCTCCTATATTTTTATTATTAAATTTCCTTAAGTTATATGTTTGGAGCTTTCTCTTCTACTGTTTTCTCTACTGAGCTAGTGAAACACTTTGTCACTTACAATAGCCATTACACTTTGTCTTATCAATGTGAAGGAACCCTTCCTCCTTTCTGAGATTTTCAAGACTTCCTGTAACCTGGAAATACCTGCAATGTCAGTTTTGGCCTCTAGAGGATGAGGCCACAATCGTGGAAGATGTTCTAAATTGAGAAAGCAGCTACCACTTGAAACAGAGCGATACCTGCTGGATAAGCTCAGCCACCCTCTGTCAGCGTTGTCAGAAGGCTGCATTGTTTCCAGGGGAGTCTCGTTTCCCTACTGCCCAGACATGAAGCCCATTCTCATCTCAATGCTTGTGATGATATGCATGCTGAGTGAGTAAATGTCTCTTTTGATTGTTGCTTTCTTTGCACATGTACTCAAGAATCAGTTTGAAGAAATAGTCTTCATTGATCCACAATTGGTGTTACAGGGAAAACAAGAGCCCAGACCGTGGTTCAGCCTGAGGATTACATCTCTGTCTTGGAAGGGAACCCAGTGACGGTGAAGTGCAATTACTCATACTCTGGGAGTCCTTATCTCTTCTGGTACGTTCAGTACCCTAAAAAAGGACCCCAGCTACTCCTGAAACACATATCAGAACAGAGGGTCAACGGTTTCACTGCCAAACATAACAGTGATGAGAAGTCCTACCATCTGAAGAAAGCATCAGCTCAGGAAGAAGACTCAGCCACGTATTATTGTGCTCTGAATGACACAGCAACTGGTTATACAAGGGAAGTGCAACATAAACCCTCAGGGGTTACAGAAAGCATTTATTTGTGAGTTTTTTGTAGGACCACAGGAGGGCATTCTTTCCCTGAGAGACCGAGTGAAGAGAGTTTACTCTGTAGAGATAATATCCTCAATTGTCACTTAGCTGGAGTTAACCTCAAAAATTTGCCCACGAATATTCTCATTATGTGCTCTGCTAAAATTAGTTTTAAAAATAGTGCATTCATTCTATTAGGACCCTGGGAAATCCTTTTGAAATAAAAATGATAAACGCAGAGTGGGAAAACATTTTCTTTTGACCCAGAGGACAACTCCAGGTTTAAGAGGTGTAGTTCCACCTCTTGAACTCGTCTGCCAGCCTCCACCACTCCCACAAAGATTCATCACTGTAGAACTGAACACAGTTCCATAAAAGCATATGATATGTAATTCTGATCTTTTTGCCTCAAATATCTTTCCTCTGGTGCACTTTGTGAACTCCCACTGTTTCAACTGCAGTCTAGTCGGGAGGGAAAACAGTAATTTGAACAAAAAAGTTTAATATAAAGATTATTGAAGGATAACAGGTTAAATGCTATTAGATAAAATGCATTTCTCTAAAGAACAGCAAAATAAGCCATGTAGGGAGCATCCCTTATCTCTAGGACTCAGCCAGAGGCTTCTATACTGCATTGGAATGCATGTCCCTCCCTCCCACTTGGAAAGTGTGGGTTGTAGTCTCTAGATGGAGGAGAAGTTTGTGGCAGTGACAGAGATAAAGGATGGCAGGCAGAGAAACACTCACTAGGGTTCTAATGAAACTTACAGGAGACTAACACAGGAGCGGTCTGCTAAACTTGCCTGAGGTGATCATGATACTTGCAAAGAAACCACCTGTGGTTCTGCTGTGGAAGCTTGCTGGAGGCAAGTGACACTGGATGTCCCACGGGCTGGCCAAGCCCCACAAGAGCAAGAAATGTGAAAGCATATCAGAATCTGAGGGGGACATCTTTTAATCCTGCACTGCCATTCCAGCTTCCTCTCTTGACAAGACTTGATACCACGACACCTGGCAAAGTGAAATGTTGACAGGGGTCATGTCTGGTATAACAAATAGGGCAATGAAGGTGAATCTGGAACTGAGAGGCAGTAAGTAACTGGCATCTCTCAAAGCTCTGGTTACTTATCTTTCATGTGTACCCCTCCACACATACTGGAACTTCCAAATAACCAAGTAAAGCCTCCGTGTCTCTACCTAACTAGCTAAATCTCTCCTTAGAACAGATAAAGAAGTTCTCCATTTTTTGACCATAAAGAAAAGACTTACTGTTTCAGTACTCACTTTGGAGCTCTGGCTCCATTAATTACTTTTAAAATTCAAAGGAAGTTTCACTGAATATACAGCCAAGTACAGACTAAACTGTAAAGTTAATGCACAACAATTTTTATATAAATTAATTACAGTGGGAAGGGAAGAGAGGAAATGACAGCAAATACAGAGGCGCACAGCACAGAAATAGGAAGGAGATGGGCTGAAACAATAGTACAGCAGGTAGGGTGTAGCTTTGCATGCAGCCAACCCAACCGGGATTCAATCCATAGTGTATCATATGGTTACCCAAGCACAGCCAGGAGTAATTCCTTAGTGCAGAGCCAGGAGTAAGCCCAGGGCACTGCCATGTGTGTTCCAAAACCAAAAATAAACAAAAGAAATAGAAAAAAGAAAACGACTACATTCCTTGATTCCCTAGTTACATTGGCCATTGGGTTGCCACTGACAAAACAGCTACCCTCTTTTTGTCACTTATTTTATGTATATTCTTCCTGCATTCAGCCATAACCTTGATGGACTGAATTATTTTCCTCGAAAAGTCACCCAAATCATTCTCAAATGCTTAAAACATTTAATAATCTTCCCCTTTTATTTGTACCAGTGCTTTTAAATAATCTTTACTATTGGGCATGAGACTATCAAGAGGCTCCCCAGAAAGTCTCCTGAGCTCTAGATGGAGCCATCTTTATATCTATCATGTAACAATGACCCAACTTTCTCTTGGTAAATACTATCAATCACTCCAGCCAAAATAACTCCAGTCAATATAATAACCCCTTTGCTATTGTTTAGTTCAGTGATATATACAGTCTCAAAGGGCCACGTGGCAGCCTCATATTCCATTTCACTAAAACCATTGTTTTACCTTGTGATGTAAGTATCCAAACTTACAAAGTACAGAAGCAAATATTCTTCTAGTGTGTTTCTAATAATAAAAGTCAACAAATTCACTCCCAGGGCTACAACCTTGATGCCAAACCAATGAATTCTGGCTATGTGAAGACAATACCACAAAGTGGTCTTTTTCTTTTGTGTGTGTGTGTGGAGGGGACTATTACGATAGTGATGTTTTATGCTTTTATCACTTGTACTGAAACTGATGCTTCAACTTTTCACCGTTTAAAAAAATTATTTTTACTGAATCACCATGAGATACACAGTTACAACGTTATTCATGAGTGGGTTTCAGTTATAGAATGTTCCAATTCCCTTCATCAGTGTACACTTCCCACCATCTATGTCTTTAGCTTTCCTGCTGCTATCCTCATCACCTAACTCCCACCTATGCCCCAGCCTGCCTCTATAGCAGGTACTTAATTCTATCTCTCCCCCTCTCTCTAATACATTCCCTCTCTTTCCTTCTGGGAATTATCATTTGCAATACATGTACTGAGAAGTTATCATGTTTATCTCTTTACCTACTTTCAGCACTCAGTTCTTGTCCAGAGTGATTATCTCTAACTATCATAGTCATAGTGGTTCCTTCTCTATCCTAGCTGCTTCCCTAACCCTTCACTGTGGCAAGCTTCCATCCATGAACCAGTCCTCCTGGCCCTTGTTTTTACTATCTGTGGTTATTAGTCTTATATTATACACTTTTTTTGTCCAATAATTATGAGTCCAATAATTCTATATCTGTCCTTCTCCTTTCGATTCATTTTACTCAGCATGATACTCTCCATGTCCATCCATTTATAAGGAAATTTTATGACTTTGTTTTTTCTGGTGGCTGTGTAGTATTCCATTGTGTAGATGAACCATATTTTCTTTTTTCTTTTTTTAAATTTTTAATTTTTATTAGTGAAAACCATGAGGTACAGTTGTAGATTTACAAATTTTTGTGCTTGGGTTTCGATTATACAATGATCAAATACCCATCCCGTCACCAGTGCCCATTTTCCACCACTATGGATCCCAGTATCCCTCCCACACTCATCCCCCCATCCCACCCTGCCTCTGTGGCAGGGCATTCCCTTTTGTTCTCTCTCTCCCTTTGGGTGCTGTGGTCTGCAAAAGAGGCATTGAGTGGCAAACATGTTCAGTCCATAGTCTACTCCCAACACGCATCTCCACTCCTGGGAGGATCCTCCAAACACCCTTTATTGGGTGCTCCCTTCTCTATCTGAGCTGCCCTTTCCCCTAGAATACGTGACTGGCCTCTAAACTATGGAGTAATCCTCCTGGTTCTGATCTCAGCTATTCTTGGGTATTAATCTCATATTTTGTTACTTTATATCCCCCAGATGAATGCAATCTTTCTATGTCTATCCCTCTCTTTCTGACTCATTTCGCTTAGCATGATACTTTCCACTTGTATGTAAATTTCATGACTTCAACTTTTCTAACAGCTACATAGTACTCCATTGTGTAGATGTACCAAAGTTTCTTTAACCAGTCATCTGTTCTTGGGCATTCAGGTTTCTTCCAGTTTCTTGCTATTGTAAAGAGTGCTGCAATGAACAAACAAGTGCAGATGTCACTTCGACTACACATTTTTGCCTCTCTGGGATATATTCCCAAGAGTGGTATTGCTGGGTCAAATGGGAGCTCAATTTCTAATTTTTTGAGAAACGTCCATACTGTTTTCCAAAAGGGCTGAACCAGTCGGCATTCCCACCAACAGTGAAGGAGTGTCCCTTTCTCACCACATCCGAGCCAGCATCGGTTGCTTTTGTTCTTTTGAATGTGGGCCAGTCTCTGAGGTGTGAGATGGTATCTCATTGTGGTTTTGATCTGCATCTCCCTGATGATTAATGATGTACAGCATTTTCTCATGTGCTTTTTTGCAATTTTGATTTCTTCTTTGAGAAAGTTTCTGTTCATTTCATTGCTCCATTTATTGATGGAGTTGGATGTTTTCTTCTTGTGGATGAACCATATTTTCTTTATCCAGTCATCTATCCTCTGACACTTAGGTGCTTCCAGATATTGACTATTGTGAATAGTGCCGCAATGAACATAGAAGTGCAGATATCATTTCTGCCGTGTGTTTTTGGGCCCACTGAGTATATTTCTAGAAGAGATATTGCTGAGTCATATAGAAGCTCAATTTCTAGTTTTTTGAGGAATTATCATATTGTTTTCCAAAATGTCTAGACAATTGACCTTTCCACCAACAATGAATGAGAGTCCCTTTCTCTTAGTATCTATGCCAATACTGGTTATTCTTACTCTTTTTGATGTGTGCCAATCTCTTTGGTGTGAGATGATATTTCATTGTTATTTTTTTCTTGGCATCTCCGTGAAGATTAGTGGTGTAGAGCATTTTTTTCTTGTGCCCTTTGGCCATGTGTAGTACTTCTTTGAAGAATTTTCTCTTCACTTCTTCTCCCCATTTTTTGATGGTGTTGGATGTTTTCTTCGTGTAAAGTTCTACCAGAGCCTTACTTATCGTGCTTACTAACCCCTCATTAGATGGATATTGGGTAAATAATTTTTCTCATTTCATGGGCTATTTTTGTATCTTGGTCACCATTTCTTTTGAGATGCAGAAGCTTCTTAGTTTAATGTATTTCCATTTGTTTATATTTGCTTCTACTTGCTTGGTCAGTGGTGTTTCATCTTTGAAGATGCCTATACCTTCAATGTCATGGAGGGTTCTGACTATGTTTTCCTTCATGTACTTTATGAATTCAAGTCTGATATTGAGATCTTTAATCTATTTGATATGACTTTTGTTTCTTGCATTAGAAATAGGTCTGAATTCATTTCTTTGGATGTAGCTGCCCGGTTTCCCCAGCACCATTTGTTGAAGAAGCTTTCATTGCTTTACTTCATATTTCCTGCTCCTTTATCAAAGATCAAGTAATCATGTACTTGAGGGTCTTTGTCAGGATACTTAACTCTATTCCATTGATTCACAGGTCTGTCTTTATTCCAATCCCAAACTATTACAATGTGGTCTTTGATATAAGGCATATGTTGCATTTTGTAAGTTTGAATTCTATTTTTCCATGCATTATCTACTATATGGTAAAACTAGACAATTTTCTGTGCATGTTCCCACTTCCATAGCTTGGTTTGTGGTGGTAGGTATATGAATCTATACATAGGATTAAAGTACGTAGAAATATGAATGTGTGCAAGAGAGAGAAGTTTGTGTGGAGGGAGGCAAAGAGGGAGAGAGATATTTAAAAATGGAGAAAACATGGGCAGAGAGATAGTACAAGTGTTCTGGCATGTGGCTGACTTCACCATATATGATCTCTGGAATACTACCAGAGACCACTTCTATGTACAGAGCCAGGAATGGCATTCTGAGCTGTGGCCCAATCTTCATGGTGAGACACTTAATAAGGTCTATAATGGTGAATACTTAATAAGATCTAGAGCCTCATTAAATAGTATTTGTGCAATGTTAAAATACTGGTTTCATATTGTAGTACAGTTAGATAAAATGTTGCTATTAGAATGGGACATAACTCAGTGACAGAACACGTACCTTGCATGTGCAAGATGCTGTATGGATTCCTGGCACTCCATAGTTTCCAAGCATCTCTAGGAGTAACCACTGAACACAGAGGTGGAAGTAGCCCCCTCCTACCCACTCCCAGAACCACCAAGTGTGTGTGTTCCAGAAACCAAAACAAAAGTTATAAAAACGTCTCCATTGCAGCAAGCTATCTGAAGTTAAACTGTAGGGCTCTAAAATATTTTCCCCAACTTTCTACGAAGCTATAATGATTTCAAAATGAATATTTAAAATTTCCAATGCTTAAGTAGCATCACCAGTTTTATTAGAAAAACCATGAATAATTGGAAAGATCTTAAGCCCATGGTAATAGATGAAAATAGCCCTAGATTCTAATTTCTGCTTGGAAGCATGTATTTTTATAAATTGCAGGTTCATATTATTCATTTTAAAGAAATCTTCTGAACACTGAATTCTAATGGCTGGTTAATTATGTTTCCTAGTTAAAAAAGGAGTTCTATTAAAAAAAGATAATTTAGCTCAAACAATGCTCCAGTACTTTAAGGCAATCTCAAACTTAGTATCTTATAGACAAGCTTTATGTGTACATCCTATGGTTTCACAAAATAATATTAAAGTAGTTTTATGAAAGGGTCAATATTAATTTATTTTTAATATTTATTTTTGTAATTCTATTTAATTCTTTAAAGCACTGTGATTTACAGTCTTATTAATAATATGTTTCATATATACTGTATTCCAACACCACACCTACCACCAATGTGATCACTGACTTTCATCATTGTATTAGGGTCTCCTTCCAATCAACCCCAAACCCCACCCATGGTGAGTTTAATTCTGTAGAACAGTTCTTAGGTTCTGTGTCTTTGACCATTTGTTATTGCCTTACTATGTTTTTTATTTTTTTATACCTTATGTATGAGGGATCATTCTATAAACTCTACCCAGCACGACAAGTAGGACCATGACTATAAAGATATACTTAAAAATCAAAAACAGGGGCTGGAGCAATAGCACAGCAGGTAGGGCATTTGTCTTGCATGCGCCCGACCCGGGTTCAATTCCCAGCATCCCATATGGTCCCTGAGCACCACCAGGGGTGACTCCTGAGTGCAGAGCCAGGAGTGACCCCTGTGTGTCCCTGGGTGTGACCCAAAAAGCAAAAAAATAAAATAAATAAAATAAAAATCAAAAACATCCTTCCAAATTTTGACTAAGGAGTTTTTTAGGCAAAAAGAGAAAAATTGCTGGTAATTACAACAACCACTGTTAAAACACAACAACCACTCAGGGCGGTAAGTAAAATAATGCATTTGTAGCTGTCAACAGTGTCCATTAAGGCAAGAGTCTAGAGATAGTGGGTACTTAGAAGAAAAAATTCTCTGGAGAGATTTTTTACATTGTTCTGTTTTGAGTATCAGTTCTCTGACACTATTGAAGCCATACCAAATTATTAACCAACTCTTTTCTTTTCTACTTGTTCAACCAGAATTGTTTTTCTGTTGCTCACTGATAAGAACCATGACCTAAATATAATCTCATTGCATTAGGCAAATAAGAAGAGAGATATAAGGTGGGGACTATAAATAAATAAATACATCAGCAGAGGTGATTGTAAGAAACTCAAGAAGGCTCTTGGGTAATTTACCAATACTAGGCATTTGTATTTTAATTTTATATACTTTTTGGTTTGGGGCCACAATAGGCAATGCTCAAGCCTTACTTCTCTGTGCCTGGGGAATCACTCTTAGTGGGGTGACCATATGTGGCACAGGGAATCGAACCTGGGTCAGCTGTGTGTGAGGTAAGTGCCCTACACACTGAATTATTGCTCCAGACCCAACATTCTTTCTTTACTAAGCTCTTACCTGAATTCAACTCTTCTTACTCTGAGCCAGTTCAATAAAGGTTGGGAATTGGAAATGTTATTTATGTCATTTTTTATCTCTATAGGCTGTTTCTCCCCAGAGTGCAACTAGCAGGATGCTGCTACTACCACTGTGTGGCAGTGTCGTGCCTCCTCTCACTGGGTTCGACATCTCCTTGCCTGTGGTAAACACTAAGGCCTAAGGTTGACCCCATTGGTTTGGTAAGAAACCTGAGACTCAGGGATCCAGAGACTCAGAAACACCCAGCAAAGAGAGCCTACTCTTAGCTGGAGGAACACAGCTGCATTTCAGACCCCAGAGCTGTGGTCCCAATAGGAAAGAAGAATGAAGAAATTCCTGGGAGTGTCTCTGGGGATTCTATGGCTTCAACTGGCTGGTGAGTCAGGGCTCTTAGAGATGGGAACAGTGACCAAGGAGCAGAGCCCAGGAGACTAAGGGGCAAGGTCTTCTTGTTAGTGAAATAATGAAAGGAGAGTGAAAAGTATGGAAGAAGACTAGAAAATTAAGGAAGGAGACCAGAAAATTATGGAAGGAGAGTGAAAAAAAATGCAATGATTGATTCTTGGTCTCTGGCCTTGTGTTTCTGCCTTAGGGGCTAACAGTCAACATGAGGAGCAGAATCTTCAGGTCCTGAGTATCCAGGAAGGTGAAAACGTCACAGTGAAGTGCAGTTATGAAACCTCTATCACCGATTTACAATGGTATAGGCAAGATCCAGGAAAAGGCCTTACCCAGCTAGTGTTAATGTATTCAAGCGAGAAAAATAAAGATAAAGGAAGACTGCAATTCAAGCTTGACACCACTACCCGGAGCAGCTCCCTGTTCATCATCGCTTCCCAGGCTGCAGATGCTGCTACTTACTTCTGTGCTGTGAATGCACAGTGTTCCACAGACAGCTGCAGCCCTGACACAAACATGAGAGCTGCCCCTGACACATGTCAGCAGTGCACTGAGCTGGTGTTTATGTCTTTCTCACCCTGCAGGAGAGTTTGCAAACAGCTGGCGCATAGAGGGTCTTCTTTCAAATGCATGGTGCTTCTGGAAGCACCTTGGACCTGAGATGTGGATGGACAATCAAAGTGCCAGGTTCAGTTCTACTCATATATTCATGTGGACTTGGGCACAGCATCTGTGTAAGAACCTTGTATTTCCTCACTTGAAATAAAGGGTTTTGATGGCTGAGCCCGAAGAGCCTCTTTTTCTACCTACCTGCAAAGCAAAGTAGGGATGGACACCTGTAGAAGACAAGGAAGGACGCCTCACTATTAGTCTCATCTGTTGTGTGTGCAGTCCCTTAAGACCTCGGCAGCTATTGAGAGTAATAAGGTGATTTTTGCATTCTTCAGCTCCTGCCTAGGAATTCAAAGACCCAGCAGGAATCAGAATTAGAAATTATCTTAAGACTCTGTCAACAGAACATTTTCTTTTAAAGCTGAAGACTAGAAACACTGTATAATCATAGAGACAAAGTTCAGAAACCGAGCCTGTCATTTAATAGTGTGATTTCTAAGTTCTTCATTAGTGAAATAGGAACTCATCAAAAAAGCAAGAATTTTCCCCAGTCAAGTGAACGTTGAATTGTCTACTTTCATATCCTGAAATGTTGTTATTTGTGAAAATGGGCACTTCCATTGTCAAATACTTACATTTCCCAAAAAATTTAGTCTTGATTTTAGTAAGATAGGTAAATGTGAACATTCTTTTTATTTTTTGGAGGGGTATCCCAGAGATCCTTAGGCACTATCTTGGCTCTGTGCTGGGTGTCGGTGTGATGCTGAGGATCAAATTAGGATCAGCTGTATTCGAGGCAAGCATGAATATTGTTTTCTTAATATATTTTTGATACTACTGATGATGCATTTATGGAGTAAATTAGGAAATTATTTTTTCTGTGTAGTTTTAATGAAAAAAAAGATGATGGAGGATAGAGATGAAGGTTGTACTGGGAAATGCTACCAAAATATATGTCCTTGATTCAGCCGAAGAGAAGGACAACATGGAGGGCGGGATCCACAGATCCCGAAGGAAAAAAAAAAACAGGTTCCAAAAAGAGCCGAGATCATCGGGAAGTCCCAGATGGGGTAGGTACCGCATCCCGCCTCCCCCAGATGGAACCCCGGTGACCAGAAGCCTCTACAAGCACAGCTCGAGTATGCGGGAACTAGGACTTTTCCTCAAAATTGCGTGGCCGCTTATGCGGCCGCGCGACGTCTCTCTATATACAAAGTGATCCGTGGGAAGTAAACCACCCAACGTTTCTCTCTGAAAATCATAGTTAAGTTTGGAGCATGGCCACAGCCCCAGAAACACAAGGACTTAATGCATAACCCAACAGCTTGGAGCAGAAAAGTGAACGGACTATGCATTAATCCAGGCCATCAAGTCTGCTGGAGGGGAAAGGGTGTTGCCCCATTCGCCCTCTCCTCTCTGGAAAGAAAGATGGCGGCCACATGGGAGACTTGTGGACAGCAGGCATGAGCCGGGGGAGTGGGGGCAACTAAAACCTCATGGGAAGGGGGGCATTCCGGTCCGTCCTTCATGCCCTACCGAGGTCACCAGTTGCCCCCCATGAGCGGCTCTCCAGCACGGCCTTGGCCCCAGAAGCACAAGGACTTAATGCAGAACCCGGCAGCTTGGAGCAGAAAAGTGAACGGACTATGCATTAATCCAGGCCATCAGGTCTGTCCGGAGGGGAAAGGGTGTTGCCCCAGTCGCCTTCTCCTCTCTGGAAAGAAAGATGGCGGCCGCATGGGAGCCTTGTGGACAGCAGGTATGAGCTGGGGGAGTGGGGGCGACTAAAACCTCATGGGAAAGGGGGCGTTCCGGTCCGCCCTTCACGCCCTACCGAGGTCACCAGTTGCCCCCCATGAGCGGCTCTCCAGCACGGCCACAACTCCAGAAGCACAAGGACTTAATGCAGAACCCAGCAGCTTGGAGCAGAAAAGTGAAAGGACTATGCGTTAATCCAGGCCATCATGTCTGCCCGGAGGGGAAAGGGTGTTGGTCCCTTCCGCCCTCCTCCCTCTGGAAAGAAAAATGGCGGCCACATGGGAGCCTTGTGGACAGCAGGTATGAGCCGGGGGTGTGGGGGCGACTAAAACCTCATGGGAAGGGGGGCATTCCGGTCCGTCCTTCACGCCCTACCGAGGTCACCAGTTGCCCCCCACGAGCGGCTCTCCAGCACGGCCTTGGCCCCAGAAGCACAAGGACTTAATGCAGAACCCAGCAGCTTGGAGCAGAAAAGTGAACGGACTATGCATTAATCCAGGCCATCAGGTCTGTCCGGACGGGAAAGGGTGTTGCCCCAGTCGCCTTCTCCTCTCTGGAAAGAAAGATGGCGGCCACATGGGAGCCTTGTGGACAGCAGGTATGAGCCGGGGGAGTGGGGGCGACTAAAACCTCATGGGAAGGGGGGCGTTCCGGTCCGTCCTTCACGCCCTACCGAGGCCACCAGTTGCCCCCCACTAGCGGCTCTCCAGCACGGCCACGACTCCAGAGCACAGAAACCAATTTCTTAACTATCTGACTTTCAGTAGAAATACTTCCAGGGTCAATAAGTAAAATAGCAGAAATCCAAAACCAACATTTAATTCTTGAACCCAGCTGTAGAAAGCAAATCACTTCACAATGCTTTTTCAACATGTCTGATTTGGGTGGGGGGTAAACTCTAAATAATAGTGGTGAATCTTTTATTGAAACAATGAATCTAATCGAAGCAGATAGAGTGTTAACTAGAATTCATCTGCCCCACAGGGACTGGGAGGGGTGGGGGGTGGGGTTTTATTGGGGTTCTTCATGGTAAAAAATAAGTATTGGTAAATGGAAAGGTGTTTGATATTTGCATGACTGAGACCTAAACCTGAAAGCTTTGTAACCTTTCCCACGGTGATTCAATAAATAAATAAATAAAAATAAAAAATTAAAAAAAAAAACAACAAAAAACCAAAATATATGTCCTTAAGTCAATGCCACTGATATTTTAATCACCTAGGACACTTTCAAGGATCTGTATTACTGGACCAGAGAGACAGTAAGTGGGTAGGACACTTTCCTTGCATGTGGCAGGTTTGATCCCTGGCATCTTATATGATCCCCTGAGCTCTCCAGGAGTGATTCCTGGGCACAAATCCAGGAGTAAACCCTGAGCACAACTGGGTGTGACCCAAAAACAAAAAGTAAAAATAAAAACAAACAGAAAAATACTCTATTATTATTTTGTATCCAAACACACTGAACAAGTCTGGTGAAAAGATGCATTCATACTTTAATTTTTTAAATTGCAGTTTAGGTAACATGGTTACAATAGTGTTAATGTTTATGGTTTTAATGGACTAAATTACTTCAGCATTTGTCATATCAAAGATTGTTTTCTGTATCAGTTAGAGACTCATCCAACCTTGTGTTATAGGAAATTCAAAATAACAATTTTTTAACAAGGTGGCATTTAAATTTTCTCTCACTGGAGAAAGCTCTGTCACATGCAGACTGGGGCAGCATGCTAGCTTCATCAAATCTGGACGGATTTAATTCACCATCTCTTATCCTTAAGGGGTCACTTGTTTTTATATTTTCAAGAAGTCACTAGAGATCCATCCTTTTTATAGACCTTTCAGGAAGAAAAAGGAGAAAGTCAAAGGGCAAATGAATATGTGCTGGGTGAGTCTATCAATCCAGAAACCCAAGCTGACAGCTTCAACTTATATTTACCAGAGTGTTAGTTATCAGCAAGGAAGGCTGGACATCAAGGTTTTTTAAAATTTCATTTCAGCATGTTGCCACCCACATCAAAATTGCTGTTCTATGAGTGAGAAATAGAATAGAGAATATTTGAGTGGCAGTTTCTGCTGTACCTTCAGTAGAGTATGGTATATTAAGACTCATTTTAAAAATTTTATAGTTCTACATTTTGAAGTATCATATTCAGTCTATTTCTCATTCCTATTGAATTTACCTCCTAAAATGCTTCCCAAAGACATCACAACAACCACGACCCAGTTCATTGCCACAGCTCTAATTAAAAGTCCTTTGCTCCACCATCACTTGGCACAGCCCATCATTCCTCAGTGCCTTTGCTGATTCTGCAAGCAGAGGGAGCTTGTCAGGGCAAATCTGACCTTGTCAATCACCTGTCATTAGGCCATTAAGCAAATGTCAATCACCTGAATTGCCATTAGCTCTTAGAAGGAAGAAAAAACTTTTTATGACCTATGAAAACCTTACATCACAAGGATGTGATACTACCTCTCCAGCTTTACAATATGTATGCTTCTAATTCTCATTCTCTCTCTCTCTCTCTCTCTCTCTCTTTCTCTCTCTCTCATAAAAATTTGTCTTATTTAAGTTCCTTAAAAGTACTTTTGTCCAGGGCTTGAGCAATAGAAATTGCCTTTGATTCCCAGAATCCCATGTGGTTCCCCAAATATCACCAGGAGTAATTCCTGAGTGCATGAGCCAGGAGTAACCCCTGGGTGTGACCCAAAAAGAAATAAAAAAGAACTTTTGTCTTCTAATCTTTCTATATATCTTTTCAAAACAATTTTAGAAGACTTTCTTATATTTTTGTTCTTTTCGGTATTTTAATAGAGATCTGACTTTATGGCCTAAGTATTTACTATTTAGTTATTTTCAGAAAAATGTTTTCTGGTCCCTGCTGAGATGTCCCAGATGATCTCTGGAGGCAGGCAGGCTAGGTCCATCCCTAACAAAGCCCAGGTACCTGCTCCCACACCTTAAAGTTGCCACCATGCCTCTGTCCAGACTGTCCAATGAAATATTCTGGACTTTCTGGAGCAACATCTCCAAACTCTACAACACTAACATCCCAGTTTGGATAGGATATCACATAGAAATCAACCAATCAATCTCAACTAACAAAAGCATTAACACAGAAGGCTTACCTTGTAAAAGAGCTTAGTAAACTCAGACAAAGACTTAAGTCTTCTTGGTGAGATACAACAATTTTCACAAATTTTTCTTCTACTGAAACAGTTTTGATCATTCTATTAGCCATTTAGTGGTAACAAGCAATATAAAATAAATTATTGTGGGCCTGCCTGCTATGGGACAGGCTTGAGGAGTCGTGGGAAAATGAAGACAATGTTGGAGGGAAGGTGACAGTAGTGGTGGGATTGGTGTTGGAATAGTGAATGCCTGTAACATATCATCATAAACAGCTTTGTAAACCACGGTGTTTAAATATGGTGGTGGCGATGAGGGAAGGAGGCAGGAGTTTGCTAGTGCAGAGAGAGCTGAGGGCTGGAACACTTGCTATGGGTGCACAGAATTAGTGGCTGCCTCCATAAGGTCTCTCGGCATCGCAGCAGTGCCCACATGCTGCCTGAAAAAAATTGTCAACCTCTGGGACATAAGCATCACATGAGAAATTGAATAGATTTGTATTTTTCTGTTTGGTGACAATAAAACTGAAATAATAAAAGCATATTTCTGATCATCTATATGACCAATGTCTAATAGCCTAGTTCTTTCGGTTTTGGTGACATTTGTGTTCATTGCATCATTCTTATTAAATTAAAACTAAATGGAATAATAGCACTCTACAAATATAGACATCACAGTTATTTAAATCCAAAACATTGTTCACAAAATGTTGGTTGTAATAAGGCATAGAGTATTATGGTCAGGTCAAACTCGAAAGAACCTATTTTACTTTAGTTAGTGTCTTGTTTCCATTAAAAAAGCATTTTTTTACTCTGTGTTTGAATGAATCAACGTGCAATCCAAGAGTAAAAGTAAATTACAATATATATCTTTCAGTGCAGATATTTTGGAGGCCTCATTAAATGATTTGGTTGTGTGATAGTAAATTAGAGGGTCCTTTTGATTATGAAATTAAAAATAGCACTTCCAAATAACATTAAGTTACAAATCTCTTCACTCAAGGGAGTTATTAGACTTCACAAACCTATGACTTTCTTCTAATTAACTTAACTATTTTTACAGATTTTATATTCGTTTGCATATTTGTTTCACATGGCAATTTGTGAGGACTATGAGCTTGTAAGTTTTAAAACTTGAATATAATTGTTGTATGTTAAAAGACCATAATATTTTTAAACAGTCAATATGAGAATGGTTTCTTTTTTAAAACATTTCTTATGTTATATAGTAGTTCACAATATTTGACTACTTTTAATATTCAAATGCCAATCCCACCACTATATACCTTCCCACCACCATATTTTGGGTGTTTCCATCTTGTACCCCAATCCCTGCCCCAAAGCAGAACTGAAATAATATAATGTTTCCCTCTAAGGTGGGTTTCCTCCTACTTTGAATCCCATCAAAAGTGGTGCAGTAGTCTTAGAGGATAAGGTTCACTCATGGGTGATGCTCAGCCCGAGCACATGGAAAGCTGCCGTGAGCATGGCGGCAGTTGAGTTGTGGAGGTTTTTGTGTCCTTTGGGGCATGGAGGGTTCTCACCCCGCTCCCGGGGTGTCCCAAGTGAAACAGACTGGCATAGGGTCTGGCGGCATGGTTATAGTGAACGTCATGTTATCTTCCTTTCCAGGAGAGAAGGGCATACAATCTGGATGGTGACTGATGACAAGATTATCTGGCGCCAGACACAAGTGGTTTATGAGCATGACTGCTGAGTTGCACAGATGGGGGGGCAGGGGGGGAAAGTGGAAGGTGTTATGGTCAGAGGATCTCCATTCCTGGTCCAGTTGAACCCAGAGTTCTCAGTCACAAAGTCCCACAAACCTGGGTTTTTGGGGGTTTCACTTATGGGTGAGGCCCAGCCCGAGAGTGTGGAGGGTGGTCATGAGCATGGTGGTGGTTGAGTTCTGGAGGTTTTTGGCTGCCGGGGCTGGGTCCCTTGGGACAGGGGAAAGTCTCACCCATCCTCCTCTGGGGCACCACAGGAATAGTTTCTTATATGAAGACCTGTACCTTACTCAATTTTCAGAAACACTGAATTTACCTGTTATCCAGGGTCTGGCTCTGCCTCTGAAAGCCAGTTGCACAAGGGACCTGGACAAATGCTCTCCTAAAGACAATATTTCATAAAAAGCCATTATACTCACATGACATGTCTGCTCATTTACTCAATCACTTTTTTTCAACTATTTTGTGAACATATCCTATAAGAGCTATACATTTTGCGAAATTGATTTTGGGGACTGATACTAAGTTCCTGATCTCAGGATCATCAAGTTGAGTTTAAAAACAATGGGATATAAATGCTTCTAATATCATATGGTGATGAATGGGGCATATACGCACTTGCATGCGTGTATATATATGTATATATGACTCTGTGTATGAATAGTGGGAAAAGAGCTGGATGGGTATTTTCACACAACGGTGTTGCATAAATAGACTTCGAAGAATGAATAGAAATTGCCTAGGGATGTAGCTCAGTGATAGAGTACTTTTTATTTTGCATGGGTGTGACTCTGAGTTCAATTTCTGGCACTGAAATAAGATGGAAAGAATGGGTAGAAGCAACCTGGGCAAAGAGAAAGTAAAGTATTCTAATCAGAAGGGCTCATTCCCTGGTTCTAGGAAACTGGTGGGAAAATATATCAAGAAGGGATCTCAGATCATGCTGTTTTTTAACACTCTAAGGATACCCCACAATACCTAAAATAAGCTTAATACTTGGTGTGAACAAACATCAGATGCTGGAACCAGGGAATCTTAAGGCGAATCAGACTGCCCTGCCTCTTCTACTGGAAGTATATACTCAAACAATAGAGGACTCACCATTGTTTCAGTCCCAAATACTTCTGTGAAGTCTACAGGAGAAAGGTGGTGCTTCCTTCCTGGAACTCTGCCACTGGGTTCAGATGCCTGTTTTCTTTTCTCAGTGGGTAGGGCTTTTGCCTTGCACGAGGCCAACCAGGTTGACCGGAGTTCAATTCCTCTGCCCCACAGAGAGCCCTGCAAGCTATTGAGAGTATCTTGCCCACACGGCAAAGCCTGGCAAGCTATAGCTGTCATTGTCACTGTCCTCCCATTGTTCATTGATTTGCTCGAGCGGGCCCAGTAACGTCTCCATTGTGACAATTGTTACTGTGTTTGGCATATTGAATACATCATGGGGAGCTTACCAGGCTTTGCCATGTGGGCAAGATACTCTTGGTAGCTTGCTGGGCTCTCTGAGAGGGGTGGAGGAATCGAACTCGGGTTGGCCATGTTGGCCGCTTGCAAGGCAAACGCCCTACCCGCTACGCTATCTCTCCAGCCCTCTGGCAAGCTACCCGTGACGCATTCGATATGCCAAACACAGTAACAACACATCACACCGTTACTGGGCCTGCTCGAGCAAATTGATGAACAACAGGAGAACAGTGACAGTGACAGTCCACAACCCAAGTTCCATTCTTGGGTGATTACAAATTGAGACACAAAGAGGATTGCAGGGGGCTGGAGAGATAGTGTAGCAGGTAGGGTGTTTGCCTTGCACACAGTTGACCAGGATTCAATCCCTAGCATTCCATATAACATCCCAAGTACTTCCAGGAGTAATTCCTGAGTAAAGGGGCAGGACTAACCCCTTAACACTGACTGCCTGGTGTGGCCCCAAAACAGCAAACCCCCAAAAGGTGCAGGGTCAGAAGAAAACCACAAGACGGGTGCAGGGTCAGAAGAAAACCACAAGAGGGCGCTGCTCCCTTCAGCTGGTGGTTGCACACAATTTCATTTTTACTTACCCAGTAGCTCTCTCTTTATTACAGTCTGTCGTGCAGTTTTCTAGGGCAGTTTGTCTTGCTTAACATTCGAGTCAAGATTTTTCTGGAAGGTTTCACCAAAAGATCAAGACTTCAGAGAAACAACTCTGGCAAGTTGAACAAAATCTTTGGCTGCCTCCACCAATCATGCCATCTGCTTTCTGCTCAGCACTTGTCATTGTGTTGATCTGGGGTAAGTACATTTATTTAAAACTTTTATTCTAAGTTGCTTTAGCCCTTACCAAATTAGGTGTTAACCTTCTCACTCTGTCAACATAACAAAGCCTTTCTTTTATTTTATTTTCTAGGAGGGACCAGGGGAGACTCGGTGACCCAGACTGAAGGGTCTGTTACTCTCCTAGAGGGGAATTCTCTCACCCTGAACTGCACTTACCAGACTACCTATACTCCTTATCTTTTCTGGTACGTTCAGTATGGAAACAAAGGCCTTGAACTCCTCCTGAAGAGCTCCACAGCCGATCAGAGGGCACCACATCGTTTTCAGGCTAAGCTTATGAAAAGTGACAGCACCTTTCACCTGAAGAATCCCTCCGTGCAAGTGTCAGACTCAGCTGTGTACTACTGTGCACTGGGTGACACAGTGAGAGGGGCTGCAGGGGGAGCTGAGCACAAATCAGAGGGCACAGGTGAGCCCTGGCTGAGGGGAAGCAGCCTCAGGAGAGGGCTCTCTTCGAGCTCAAGTCTTCCATCCCAGAGGCATCTTTGAGGTACCTCCAGAGCTAATGCCTCAGAGCCAAGGAAATTCCGGATTACTCTATAGAGAGGAATCACAGGATGAACAAGGGAACTTAATTTGTCTTCTCTGAGAATGTCTATTTCTAGCCATTTTCTCCCAAATTTCATGTCATTCTTTAATTTTTTGTTTTGGGCCCTCTCCAGTGGCTCTCAGGGCATACTTTTTGCTCTGTGCTTAGGGATCATTGCTGGCAGGGCTCGGATGACCATATTGGATGCCAGGGATTAAACCTGGATCGACCCCATTCAAGGCAAGTGTCCTACTGGTTATACTATTGTTCCAGTCTATATACTAATTTTTAAACTACAATTTTCTAGCACAGCAGGTAGGGCGTCTGCCTTGCATGCAGCCAACATGGCCGACCCGAGTTCGATTCCTCCACCCCTCTCGGAGAGCCTGGCAAGCTACCGAGAGTATTCGATATGCCAGACACAGTAACAACAAAGTCTCCAATGGAGACATTACTGGGCCCGCTCGAGCAAATCGACGATCAACGGGAGGGACTTTACTTTACTTTACTTTACAATTTTCTGAGATAATTCACACATTGTGAATTTCATTCATCCATTTACAAGTATAATTCAGTGACTTTTAGTATATTTAAAATGTAATAAAATTATGTTCATTAATTCCAGAATACTACCCCTTAAAGAAACAGTCACTCATATTCCTACTTTCCCTCATAAACTGGCAATGACAATATCTCATCTCTAGGGACTTGCTTATTATAAACACTTCATAGAAGAGGATAATATAGCATTAGGTCTTTTGTTTCTAGTCCTTTCAGAAAAGATAATCTCGTCAAGATATTATCTATGCATTTGTTCATCACAACTTCTTTTGGCTTCAATGAATCTGTTGTAAGAATAATCCATATTTTTATTAAGTTATTAATTGATGGGGATTGTGGTTGTTTCCATTTTTTAGCTTTAATAAATAAGGTTTTATTTTGCTTTGCAGACTCAGTGGCTTCTCCTGGCTCTAAGCTTGGGAGTTACTCCTCTTGGTGCTGAAAACGACATCTGGGACTCCTGGAAGCAAACTGGTGCAATCCAGGGCCTTTATTAATTTTTTATTTTGGCACCACAGCTAATGTGTTCAGGACTAGCTCTGGACTCCAAGTGCTGGCTGTGCTTGGGAGACCATATGGGATGCGGGGAACCAAAGCTGGGTTGGCCATGTGCAAGGCAAATACCCTACCCACTGTGCTATTGCTCCAGCCCCAACCTCAGGCCTTTCATGCCAGGAGAATTCATGTGCAGGATGCCTATTATTATTTTTTTTGGTCACACCGGCAATGCTCAGGGGTTACTCCTGGCTCATGCACTCAGGAATTACTCCTGGTGGTGCTCGGGGGACCATATGGGATGCTGGGAATCGAACTTGGAACAGCCATGTTGGCTGCATGCAAGGCAAATGCCCTACCTGCTGTGCTATCGCTCAAGCCCCTTATTTTTAAATCAAACATGTTTTGAGTTAGTTTTCTATTTAACTGTGCTGCTCTATTTGGATTCAACATTCCTTTGTGGAAGTAAAATGGGTAAATATATGAGAAACACCCTTTAAAACAATTAGTCATACCAAAGTAAGATATTATTACCCCATGCTATCCCTATATTCATTCAGGAAATCTTTTTTAGCACCTATTCATGTGTGATAGTGATTTTAATAGTGTTTGGAACACAGAATATATGACAAAATTTCCTGCTTTGGGATTTCAGAACACAGTGCATTAAACTGCAATGGAATTCTTAACACAGTTCTTCTTTCACAGCACATTTCAGTCACTCACTAAATTCTACTGTGTTCTCTTTACAGTTTTATGGAAAGTGGTCTAAGCACTTAAATTCCTATTACACTTATAGACTTTGGTCTATAAGTATAATGACCAAATTCTCATTTTTCAGATGACATAATTGGGGGCATAGAGATGTGAAGTAACTTAACCAAAGTTACATAACCAGTTTGGAACAGACTTTGATATAAATCTGCCTGATGCACGAGCAACATTCCTCAGGTGTGTGTGTGGGGGGGAGAAACATGTGGAGGGGGCAGTGAGGGTCTCCTAAGAAGTGCTTAGGAGGCCCCGGGGCCTCTGCTTCAGTTCTCAGTCAATAGCCAGCAGTTCAAAGTAAGGGCTGAAGGATGTGGTGTTACTTGGACCCAGTGATGAGGGGGATTGTCTGGGCCTCTCTGGTTGTGCTCTAAGGGCTATCAGGCTATGTCAGGGATGTTTGAGGGGCTATGTGGTACCAAGAATTAAGCACATGCCAGGCTTGTGTCTAACAATTGTACTTTCTCTCTTTGCCCCAAGATCAGTATTCTTAACCAAATAATTGGTAGAACCAATTAGAAGTCTGTCCTCTATTTTTCCCATTATGCAATTAAATTCTGAGATTTCATAATTCTTATTTTTATTTGATGGAGACTCTACTGCTATATTGAAAGGTGCACTTCATTCTATTGACAATGGCAGAAATCTGTGGATATCTGTACAGTGAAGTAAAAAAGTTTAAGCATAGTATTTGGTGCTTTTCAAAGCACCAAATACTATGATTAGTATTTTGTATTTCCAAACTTTAAGGTTAGTATTAGTATTTAAGATTAGTATTTCCAAACTTTAAGGTTCCAACCTTAAAGTTAACAGATGTTCTCTGATTGAGCAGTCAGGCTACTCTGGGAATTATAATGCATTTCAGAGACTGTTTTCCATAGCTATTTTTTTCCATGGAAATGAGAATTATATTTTCAAAATTCAAAGAAGAATTCTAAACATTGTATATGTGTTTATTTCTTGGTAGTGTAGGATAGATAGAATGTTCTATTCTGCTCCATATAGTGTACATGGCATTAAAATTCATTTATTTATGCACAATAAGTCAATAAGTGCAAGTATTATGTAATTATAATATGGAGGTTTCACTAAGTCTTCTGATTTTTCTAAGCACAGTAATAATTTGTGCCCAAACAAGAAATTATTTGGATCATATTTTCCTCTGAAGAGCTTCAACTTCAAATGTAGCTTATTGGTAGAACATACTTTGCAAGTTTGAAGACTTGGACTCAATCCCCAGAACCAAAAACAGGAAGTCAGAATAATAGTAACAGCAGGTAGGGCACTTGTCTTGCACACTGCTGACCTGGGTTCAATCCCAGGCAGGAATACCACTAGGAATGAAACCTGAGTGCAGAGCCAGGAGCAAATACTGAGCAACACTGAGTGTAGCCTCCCAACACTGAAGTAAAACAGAATCGAAGCCAAGCAAAAGCCTCATTCCAGTTTACGCAGTTTTAGTAGATTCAGGAATTTCCAGAATTGTCAAGGTAAAGCTAACTGGTGAAGCCGAGAGCGAGGATTAAGACCGTGGAGCCACAATCACTCTCTTGATGGCTGGCCGCCCTTCGTCCTTTGTAGGTGCCTTACACATGCTCTTCACAAACACTCGCCACAGGGAGTGGACCTGCCCTATACCTCATAGGTCTTGTGTCAGCACCAGGGGCAGAGCCCATACTCTCTGCAGCTTCCCTTTTTCCATTCTCTTGAACATGTCCTTCCTTCCTTCCTTCCTTCCTTCCTTCCTTCCTTCCTTCCTTCCTTCCTTCCTTCCTTCCTTCCTTCCTCCCTTCCTTCTTCCTTCCTTCCTCCTTCCTTTCTCTTCTTCTTCTTCTTCTTCTTCTTCTTCTTCTTCTTCTTCTTCTTCTTCTTCTTCTTCTTCTTCTTCTTCTTCTTCTTCTTCTTCTTCTCCTTCTCCTTCTCCTCCTCCTCCTCCTCCTCCTCCTCTTCCTTCTTCTCCTTCTTCTTCCTCTTCTTCTTCCTCTTCTTCTTCTTCTTCTTCTTCTTCTTCTTCTTCTTCTTCTTCTTCTTCTTCTTCTTCTTCTTCTTCTCCTTCTCCTTCTCCTCCTCCTCCTCCTCCTCCTCTTCCTTCTTCTCCTTCTTCTTCTTCTTCTTCTTCTTCTTCTTCTTCTTCTTCTTCTTCTTCTTCTTCTTCTTCTTCTTCTTCTCCTCCTCCTCCTCCTCCTCCTCCTCCTTCTCCTTCTCCTTCCCTCCTTCTCCTTCTCCTCCTCCTCCTTCTCCTTCTTTCTTTTCTCTCACATCTTTCTAAGTAAGTTTCATTCAATAAAACTATCTTGATGTCATAAAATAATAAAGCAAAACACTCATTTATAAAGGATAAAAACATTAAAAATTCCAATGGCTCTAGAATTACTGAAAGCATAAAAGTTCTCATGGACTGATATAGAGAAGTGAAATGCAAGTTCCAATATTAAAGGGTGGCAAAGAACTTACCAATTAGAATCAAGGGGAAAAGGGAATGGATATTGAACTCTTAGGAGGTTCAATTGTTTGTTTGTGTTTTTGAGAGATATATCTAGAAATAGTTGGAGGACTGTGAAGTGCAGCACCCAAACCTAGGGCTCTGGCACAGAAAGCATCCATCCCAGCCTTTGGGGTTATTTCCCCAGCCCTCTCCTGATATTTTTTAAGTTATTATTATTACTTTAGTTTTATTTGAAGCACTGTGATGTGCAACACTGTACTGTAATAAATCTCATGTACGCAATATTCCCATACCACACCCTCCACCACTGTGTCTGCTTTCCTCTACTATTATCTCTACCCTCCCACTCACTGCCTACCCCCTGCTAGTGGTTAGCTCAGTTCTTCAGATCAGTTCTAAGTTTTGTTGCTTTGGGGCATTTGTTATTCCCTTATATCCAATATACGTGAGAGATCATTTTGTATTTGTCTTTTTCCTTCTAACTAACTTCAGTATTTGATAGTATTTTTAGTAGACTTTCCATTGCATTTGTTAAAAGTTATAAAGTTACATACTTGGGTTTTCTCCATTAAGCAAGATTATAATTTTCAGAAATAAACATTTTGAGTTACTTGGGGATCAAATAGAATTTTCTGATTTTTTTTCTTACACATATGCAATGAATGTTCACATTTATATGATATGTATTATGTTTTCCTTGTTATTATTTACTATGACACACACTTGAAAAAATTGTGACTCAAAAGGAATGATGTAAAGCCATTCATTAGCAACAAAATAATTATGCAACTTTTACTGAATTCCATGACCAGCAATCTAGAGTCACAGATCTTCCTGTTAGAGTCAAAACCCCATTATTTTTTCTCACTTTGACCACCTTGGAAGAAAAGTAAGCACATGTAAAAATAATTATATAATAATTATACCAAAGATACATAATTCACCACAGTTCACAACAGATTATATTTTATAAAAGTCTCTCATTTTCTTTTGGAGGAAGGCAGAAGTGGTGCTCAGGGGTTACTCCTGGTTCTGCACTCAGGAATTACTCCTGGTAGTGCATGGGAGACCATATGGGATGCCCAGAATCCAACCCAGGTCAGCCACATGCAAAGCCTACCAACTGTACTATTTCCCTGGCCCCCAATATCTCCCATTTTTTATCACAGAAGAATCCATTGAAGTTGAACTTTATTTTACCACTCTTTATTTGCAGTAGTATCAGTTCTAATTAGACAGAACAGGCCCCGGAGATAGCATTTCCCACCTAGACAGGAAGCATGTGACATGACATTGGCCCACAGACCCTGTATCAGGTAGCATGATTTCCTGTAAGGACAGAGAAGCATTACACAGCCTAGTAACTTTGCTGTGCCTCTTGAGCTCAAGACTCAGAACTGAAATCTGCATTTGGAGTAGAACAGAGAACATTTCATGCAAGGAAAAAACAAGCAGCATGCTAATCACCAACCTGATAAGGGTCATCATAGCTTCCATCTTTCTTGGTAAGTATGGTCACAAACCCTGCAGTCAACTTGCACCAGTTCCAAAACTTACAGAGAGAGGCAGGTCACTGTTATTTGATAAGGCTTCAAAGGGAGGGTTAGAGGACAACAGAACTCAGCCACTTTACTCTTCCAAGGTATTAAGAAGAGATCTATCAATTTCCTTCTTCTTTCTTGCAGGTTCCAGCATGACTCAGAAGGTTATGCAAGCCCAGTCCACAATTTTCATGGTGGAAAAGGAAGCAACAACCTTGAATTGCGTTTATGAAACTAGAACACACATTTTTTATTTGTTCTGGTACAAACAACTTCCAAATGGGAAAATGATCTTCCTTATTCATCAAGAGTCTTTCGAGAGAAATGCCACAAAGGGGCGCTATTCTCTGAACTTCCAGAAACTGGCCAGTTCCATCAGTCTCACCATCTCAGACTCACAGCTCCAGGACTCAGCGGTGTACTTCTGTGCTCTGAGAGATACCACAGCGCTGTAGGGGCCTCTGGAAGCCCCACAAAAACCTCAGCGGAGAAAGGGCCTCTTGGCTGCCCAGATAGGAAGTAGCGGAGACTCGTCAGCACAGGTGGGGGTTCAGGAAGGAACCCTTTGCTCAATTCATAGAGAATTTCTACGTGTCATTTATTCAAAGCGAATGTACATCTTTTGTTTAGGGCAGATTAACGTAGAATATATAACACATGAAACATTATAAAACAATAGAAGACCTCTTCATTATTGAGTTGGGAAATGATCTAATTATCTCCAGACTGAATAGGTGATTCTGTTGATAAGCTGCTAAGTTTTCGGGTTCACTCATTCATTTATGTGTACATTATCATGTGGAATGTTTAGTCTACTCATAATAAAGATGTCTTTCATTGAATTTTTTCAAAAGTAGTATCAATTCTCAATGATGCAGAATTATTTAAGTTGGATTTGTTCCACAATCACACTAATGAATTGTTGCACAACAGAAGAGATATAGTCTTACACACACACACACATACACACACACACTATTAGTTCAGGAACAAAAAAAGTGTTGTGGGTCACACAAGATTTTAACAAGCAGTTACTTGTCAAAATTTAACAATAAGTCACTACTCAGAAAGAGAGGGATAGACATAGAAAGATTGCATTCATCTGGGGAACATAAAGTAACAAAATAGGAGACTAACACGCAAGAATGGCCAAGATTAGTACCAGGAATTTTGCTCCATGGCTTGGAGGCCAGCCACACATGCTAGGGGAAAAGGGAGCTCAGACAGAGAAGGGAGCATCACATAAAGGGTGTTGGGAGGATCCTCCCAGGATGGGAGAAGCATGCTGAGAGTAGACTATAGACCAAACATGATTGCCACTCAGTGCTTCTTTTGCAAACCACAACACCCAAAAGGAGAGAGAGAACAAACGGGAATGCCCTGCCACAGAGGCAGGGTGAGATGGGGGTTATGGGGGGTGGGAGGGATAATGGGATCCGTGGTGGTGGGAAATGGGCACTGGTGGAGGAATGGGTATTTGATCATTGTATAATTGAAACCCAAGCACAAAAATTTGTAAGTCTACAACTGTACCTCATGGTGTCTCACTAATAAAACTTTTTTAAAAAGCCACTACAGGGCTGGAACGATAGTACAATGGGTAGGGCATTTGCCTTGCACGCAGCCGACCTGGGTTCGATTCCCAACATCCCAAAGGGTCCCCTCAGCACCGCTAGGAGTAATTTATGAGTGCAAAGGCAGGAGTAACCCCTGTGCATTGCTGGGTGTGACCCAAAAAGCAAAAATAAATAAATAAATAATAAAAATGAGTCATTATTTTGAAAACTATATTTCAAGCATTTCTACAAAAACTGGAACATCAGGCAGGGAACATGAGACTCACCTATAGACCACTGAAAATAGAAGTAATACTTCATGAACCACTAAGGCAGAAGTAAAAGCCATCGTTTATTTGTAATAACAATTATATATCAAAACTTTTAATAGTACTGCTACATGATCCAGGCATACCATGTGTTAAATGGCATTAAATAGCAGCCTAAGAAGAACTGGAGGCATCAGAGAAGCCACTTCCCCAGAGAAACTAAGAACACTGTAACTGGGTCAGCTCCTTCAGCTTCAGAGAGTCATGTTAGAGTTGGGTTGCAAATGCAAAAAGGTTCATAGGTACTCTATGAGCCTGACAATATAATAATAAAAAAAAGAAGACTGTCTTTGTACAGAATTTTTAAAGATTAATATCTTTAGAGCCCAGGCTCTAAGCAGTAGGTAGGACATGTGCCTTGCATGTAGCCTACCTGGGTTCCATCCGCAGCATCCCATATTGTCCCCGGAGCATGGCCAGAATGATTCCTATGTGCAAAGCCATGAATAATCCCCTGAGCAGAGACAAATGTGGCCCAAATAAACAAAAATAAAAACAAAAGGATGCAAGCCCAATGGCCTGAGACATAGTACATATGTACAGTACATAGTACAGTAACATAGTAAAGCAAGGGACACTTGCTTTACCTGTTGCCAAGCCAGGTTCAATCCCTGACCCTCCATATAATTCCCTGAGCCTGGCCAGGAGTAATCCTGAAGGCAGATCCAGGAGTAATCTCTGAGCATAGCTGTGAGTGGACCAAAATCCAAGAGGAAAAAAGATGTAAACTCTAAGTAGTACTGGGTCTCGGAATCCAAGAGGAGTGATTGTAAAGTCCAGCTTCTCCGGAGTAGAGTTGGGAGTCCTGGATAGTGATCCAAGAAGTGAAGTTTTGTCCCTGAGTACCTCCCATCAAGGTCAGGCTATAAGCTGATTGAATATGGAAATGCCACAATCAGCCTTAACATAGGAAGTCTATGGGTGTGAAGCTGAACTGAAGCCTGTTACCGCCTGCAAGACAGCTGAGGTCTCTTGCAGACCCCATGAATAATGCAATTCATTGTAGCCCTCAGGATTCACCCTTGCTTCCGAGTAATCCTTGTTCCAGTAATGCATTTCTGACATTCGTCTCCTTTATACCCCACCTCAGAACCTCTACTCTTGCACATGAATCTCTACTGGAGTTATTTTAGCATCCCTGGGCTAGAGTTTGAATTAAACCTGTTAGCTAAAATAAATGTGGCAAGGTTATATGGAGGAAAGGAAGAAAACTATTTTTCAGACTTTAAATTGAGGGCTTTCCGGAGGTAGAGGCCAACATAGAGTTCTGAGTCACTGTTTCCCCATCCATCCCTAGGGAAGATTCCAGCTTATATACAGTTGGAACAAGCAGGCTATTTTCAATGGAGGAAAAATTCACATTAAAGTAAATTTTAAAGTAGCAAAGTACTTGTCTTTGAGGGCCTATAGCATTTCCTAACTTTCTGGTTGAACAAGGGGGGAAAATACTGATTTTTAAATAGAGATCATTCATTGTCTCTGAAATAGGAATTATTCTATTCTATCACTATCACTATCATCCCGTTGTTCATCTATTTGCTCATCCCTGTCATGTGCTAGTGTAGCCTGATGGCATATTGGGGGCTCTTTCAGGATCAGGGGAATGAGGACTATCATTGTTACTGTTTTTGGCCTAACGAGTATCCCACGGGTAGCTTGCCAGGCTCTGCCATGCAGGCGGAATACTCTCAGTTGCTTGCCAGGCTCTCTGAGAGGGATTGAGGCTTTTGGGGTAACCTCTATATCCCTTTACAGGTGTTCCCAGTCAGGCATATATGCGGGCAGGATACTCTCAGTAGCCTGCCGGTTTCTCTGAGAGTGAGAACTAGAGAATAAGAGGTTGTGTGGCCACAAATGTGGTCACGGTCACGTGCTTCTGGTAGCTTGGTTTTATAGTCTCTGGATCCTGGCCATCCATGGGATTACATGGCAGTTGGTGGGCGTAACTGTCTAGCTACTGGAAGATGGGGGATCTGGGTGGAGGAGGCCCGGTCCCAAACCAAGCAGCTTGGAGATCTCAGCCCCGGGTCCTGCACACCTGGGTTCCTCTGCCTATTTCTTTATGCATGAGGCTCATCCGAGCATGTGGAGAGTCATCTCAGCATGGCTGTGGCTGGGTCCTGGAGGTCTTCAGCTGCCAGGGCTCTGCTCGGAGCGGAGAGGGAAACTCAACTCGCCCTCCTCCAAGGGGCTCCAGTGAAGACAGCCAGGCGCGAGGGCAGGAATCATTCTAGGTGCTAAAATGAAAATTGAAAGAAAATTCATACATGATTTTTTTATTAGAAGAATGAAATGATGTTATTCAAGAGTCTGGTTTTATTATATGTCATTTTCCTTGGAGCCATAGTTTCTAAGAACCAGCCAACACGATGTGAGGACTCAAGGTATATTTCATCAAATTAAATTATTATAAAAACAGATACACTTGTACATTGCAAGGCATCTCTATATAGAAAGGACTCAATCCACTCTGACTTTTATTAATTACATAGAGTTGGCTCCAGGACCTGCATCAGAGTCTTAATCTTGGACTCATATTTTGTTAACACCACCAAGCTGTTCCTTGAATGGTTCTCAAGAAGAGAATCAAAGCTCACTGTAAAGGCAGAGATATCTTTTTACTGCTTGAAAATTTACCTGAGAGAAGGTATAGGTATCCTGTGGCAAACATTTCCATTCACAATTGCCCCTTTCCACTGCCCAACCCTCTCACAGCCCCATGGACTGACCTAGGTCAGCAAATGGCAGGCGTTTATATTAAAAGTGTTTAAGAGTAGGACCAGTGATAGTACAGTGGGTAAGGCGTTTGCCTTGCATGCGGCCTCCCGAGTTCAATCCCTGGAATCCCATATGGTCCCCCTAGCACCATATGTGTTTGGCATATCGAATACATCATGGGTAGCTTGCCAGGCAAGTCTCATGATGGAGACGTTACTGGGCCCGTTTGAGCAAATCGATGAACTGGAGGACAGTGCTACAGTGCTACAGTACATAAAATGGATTAATTTTTCTCCGAGATGAGGTGATTATTGGCAAAGAGAATATGTATTTTAAAATTTTTATTAGTGAAACAACATGAGGTACAGTTGTACAAATTTCTGTGCTTGGGTTTCAGTTATACAATAATCGAGTACCCATCCCTCCACCAGTGCCCATTCTCCACCACCACTAATCCCAGTATCCTTCCCACCCCCATCCCCCCATTCCACCCTGCCTCTGTGGCAGGGCACTCCCTTATTGTTCGGCAAAGTGAACATTCTTATCCTGAATCCAGTTTAAATATAAGCTAGAGTGGGTTGAACTTTGTAATGTGCTCCAACAAACTAGGAAAAAACCCATCATTCTCTCCTGAAGCAGAAGACTATCCTGTACGCTTTTGCTCATTGATTGATAGAATATGGATGTCTCTCTATCAACTCACTGATCTGTGTCTCTGTGACAACAGCTTCCATTGCACAGAGTTCTCTCTCCCTCTTCATCTCTGTAGGCTGAAATCCTATCTACACCCCATTTGGCTATTCCAGGCGCTGAAGAGATAGAAGGGAGCTTACCCTGCATGCAGTTGACCTGGGTATTCCATATGGTTCTCAGAGTACCACCAGAAGTAATCCCTTAGCATTCCAAAAAAAACAAAACCAGATGACTATATTTTCTAGAAGGAGAATGGGTAAAACATCGGGGGACATACTTATTTACTCATTTTGCTGCTCAACAGTCTGAGGATGAGGTCTAGACATGGAAGCATTGCTGTTTAATAATTTATCAGCATACCTATGAAAATATTGAATGGTCTTTGAGAATGTGTAGTCACCATTCTATCTTCCAAGTCCCTGCTCTCATGACCCAAACATACAAACATAGAGGACAAAATGTGATCTCTCTTCTAAGCTTCCTAATTACTCACTACACCCTTAGTAGTTACCCTTGATAATTTGTACCATGGTTCTAGCATCCATTATGGCATTTTAACTAGACCATAAACAAAATGACTAACATGAAAAGAACAACATCAAGTGTTTACAAGAATTAGGAGTAGAAAAATTCTCATTGACCTCTGGAGGTAATGTGAGCTGGTACAACATTGAAAGCTATTTGGGAATATTTATTAAAGTTAAAAACAAGCATACTAATGATATATAATTAGTATTTCTGGGCACATGTCCAACAAAAGAGACATGTTAATTCATGAAACATGTATAAAAATAAGAGCATTTAATGTTTAATAATTGTAATACCCTAACACTAGAAAGCAAGTCCATCAGCAATTTTAAGAATAAATAAGTTATAATAATGGCCAAATACAGAGAAATGAGGATAGATAAACTTGCATACTTAATGTGGAATGAATCCCACAAATGCTAGTGAATGAAATATGTCAGACATAGAAGAAGCTAAAAAAACAGGCACTATGTATCTATAAAGTTATGTCAGGAGAGTAGAGATAGTGATTATTCCCCTCACACACTTTATTTAAACACTGTGGTTTAAAAAGTTGTTCATGATGACTTGTTACAGGCATCCAATATTCCAACACCAATCCCACCACCACTGTCACCTTCCCTCCACCATTGTCTCCATTTTCCCAACCACCCCACAAGCTTGTCCTCATAGCAGGACCACAATAATTTGTATTATATTGCTTATTAACACTAAATAGTTAACAGAATGATCAAAAATTATTTCAGTGGAATAAAATTAGTGAAAATCGTTTCATCTCACCATAGGGACATTAAGTGCTTGACTGAGGATTTACTAAGCTCTTGTTGCAAGTTAAGTCTTCTTGTTAATATTTTTGTTAGTTTGGTTAGCTTATGCATTATATTCTCATTCAATTTGGTGTGCAACTAACAGTATGTCAGTATTATACAGCTTGGAGATATTGCTCCAGAAAATGCAGCATATTTAATCAGGCAGTTCAGGTGGAAAGCATAGTGGCAGCTTTTAGGCATGTGTGCGGCTGTTGGGGTTTGGTAGGGAGAGAGCTGGTCCTGCATGCTCCTGAGATGGCTCCAGAGTCTCAACCAAAATGGTATTCCAAGAAAGTTTTGCAGCTACTTGATCTTTTTTGAGGTTTATTTATGAGTCTTTGAAACAAGGCTGGTACATGAAACATGATGAGCTTACATGGTGGTGGTGGCACATGGTGTAGCTGCTGGGATTTCCAGAGGTGGGGAGGTCACCCATTCCAGCTGAGAAGGCCTGGAGTTTTTAATCAAGAAACTTCATATACCTGAAACTTTTGGCATGTTAGGTTCACTGTAGGGGATAGTATTTATTTATTTATTTATTTTTATCAGAAACTAGTAACTCCCCACTGTAGCACTGTAGCACTGTCCTTCCGTTGTTCATTGATTTGCTTGAGCAGCTACCAGTAACACCTCACAAAAAATTGTGAGACTTGTTGTTACTGTTTTTGGCATATTGGTTATGTCACGGGTAGCTTGCCAGGCTTTGCCATGTGGGCGGGATACTCTCAGTACTTGCCGGGCTCTCCAAGAGGGGCAGAGGAATCGAACTCTGGTCGTCTGCATGCAAGGCAAACACCCTACCCACTGTGCTATCGCTCCAGCCCAGTAACTCCCCATAAAGAGAAATAGTTTAATAGAGCCTTTGGGGGATGTTAGTGATGAGATGTTCTTCCTGGGAACTAATGACATGGACAAGTTCACTTTGTGAAAATTCACCGAGGTCTACACTTGAATTGTGAACATATTTCTTAACACATATAAAACTTCAATAAAGTTTAGTCAGTATGACTTAAATAACCCATTAGTTAAATTTGAGGACATAATTCACACCAATGTATTTCCATACCATCTCTGCATCTTATAAGATGCCATAATTTAACAGAAAATAACGATGCTCGAAAAATATTTACTAGACCCAGAGACTATAAAACCCAGCTCTCGGAAGGGACATCTTATTATCTCATTCTTACTTTGGATAACCTGGCAGGCTACTGAATGTAACCTGTCCACACGGCAGAGTTTGGCAAACTCCCCGTGGTGTATCCAATAAGCCAAATACCAGTAACAATGATGGGTCTCATTCTCCTAACCCTGAAAGAGCCTTAGCACTTTTTAAAATTTCAGGGCTAGGGCAAAGGAGACGTTACTGGTGCCTGCTCGAGGCAATCGACGAACAACAGGATGATCCTGATCGTGAAAAGTCTCTATCTTTGATAGATATTTGCAGATATATTGTGTTTCCTGTACCCAGTATTCAGCATTCAAGATTGTCTTGAAGATTCCTCCTTTGCTTGCTGATTATTGACCCAAATTCAGAGCTTTGTTATCTCATATCCAGCTTTCTGTTGTAACAGACTTTCAACTAAAATCTTTGCTGTCAGATCTCCTCCCATATAGATCTCCACATATATTCTGTAGAATTATTTGTGCTTTTAGAAATTACAACATCAATCCTACCTGTCTGTTAATGACCTTTATTACTACTTTTTCTCTCTGCATGGCTCTTTATGGCTCCTACAATTTTGACCTACTCACTCTACCTCAGAGAATTAATTCTTACTTGAGAATGAGGTGAGCAAACACTCACTACCTTCCATAAACATGTGTCTCTAGTCCTTTGCTCCCACTTTCACCCTATATCAATGATTGACATTATCGTCCTTGCCCCAACTCTGTTCTGTAGACAATCTTAGAACATTTTTGTCTCATGGATTTCCTGCTCACTCAAGCTCACTGACATCTCTTCCTTCTTATGAAAATCTCTTCCATACTTTCCGGTAGAAATTTTAGAATATTTCAATTGTATTACCTAATTGTACGATGTACTTTCAAAGCATCATCTTATTTGTTCCTTGTAATAATTGTGAGCAACAAAAGGTAAAAGGTGCAGAGAATTAATCTCAATTTTATAGATTAGAAAAAAGTGTCAAAAAGGTTTTAAAAAGTGACTCGAACCATTACACTCAGTCAATAGAAAAGTCTATGCTACTCATCCAATCTCTTCATATCAAACTCCATGAGTTTATATGTTATCATCCCAGATTATGTATTCTTTGAAATATGCTTCTATTTTTTTGTATCCTTGGCAGCACTGACAAGCCACTTAGGAGATACTGTAAAGTTGAGTTGTTTTATTTCAGTATTTCCTGTACTAAGTTCTAGGGTGGACAAAGTCATGCCACTACTGCTCTCTGGATTGCTTTAGCAAAAACTGAGTCAGAAGAGATACATCACTGTGTCTTCAGAATATCTAGCCCATGGGAGAGGGAACGAATAAAGAGTTCTTTGAAGGTCGGGGCAATTTAGTTTTACCTCCATATTCTATTTTAAAAGAATTATTCTTCGTTTCATTTATTGCAAAAGTAAGGCATACTAATTTTTTTCCTGAAAGTTAGTAAGAGAAGAAATTTGATAGGATCAGAAGGACTTGCATCTGATACCCAAATCTGCAGTAAGCTGCCTTGACCCCCTAATGCTGCAGACCCCTGCATGCTGGGTGTGAGATCTGAAAGCTTCAGAGGTTAAAGATCCTGGTGCCAGCCTAAATGAGGGAGAGGGAAAGGGAAAGACAAAAATCTACCTAAACACTTGAGGCAAGATATTGCAGGGGGTTCCATTAGCATAGTAATAAACACATCAACTATCTATTTCCAGTCTGATCCCTTCTTCCACATCCCTGGGCATGGGTGTGGGCATGTAGTCAGGCAATTGCACTGGTTTTACTTATCTGTTTCTCTGAGCTGAAAGCAATTTGAGATAAGAATCATGTCTTGCTCTGGGTTTATGTGTTTGTTTTTGTTTTGTACAGAGTTTTATACATGGTAGATAACCTTGTAAATTTACAGACTGAGCTTCGGGATTCCTGAGCAGACACAATAGTTCGGGAGTTGTTAGGTGAGCTGCCTGAACAGAATGTTACCAGCACGAGAACTGTGCTCAGGACCTCAATTTCAGGTTGAGCTTAAACAAAGCTAATTTTGATGCGGAAGTCCACATAGAATGAACATCATTTGAAAATTATTCTTGTATTTGACTGCCTAGTCATAACTATAGTTATGACATATTATGTTGATGGTGCTGCCCCTAAGAGCTGGAGTAAAAAAAAAATATTGCTGTCTGCAATAGCCAAGTCCCAATGCCTTATCATGATTTAAATGAACGGAGAACAATGCTTTCTCCTCTAGCCATAATATACTTCTACCTCACATAAAGAAACCCCAATCCTAGAGAAATAACAAACTATAAAGATGTCCCTTTTAAATCTTTTGCTTAGTTGGTTTCACTAACACAAATAATTACAAAAGGAACTAGATACACAAACAGACAGGCACTGAGCAAACAGCACCTTAAATTGAGATTCCCAAGTTCCCTAATGGAACAAATAAATAGGAGACAGCTAAATACCACAGTCATGCCTCTGGAATGCAGAATGCCTGGTTAATAACATTGAGCACCTCAACCATCTAAAATAAAATATTTAAAAATTAGATGAAAAGAATGGTATGACAAGATGTAAAAGGATGTCACTTCAAGAACCAAGTTACCTGAGATGATCTCCCACCCCCCCCCCCCCGCCCCCCCTGCCGCCCCGCCCTTACCAGGGGTCTAGTGGTATAATGTTTTTGTCATCCAAGTCTGACCTAAAGATCCCTAGGAGGCTCACTCTGGAGGCTACCAAACTCCTACCCTTGCCTCTTGACCATGCTGATTAGCACTAATAAACGATTTAAAGTAATAATCCCCCTACACCCCCTCTAGGCCCCACCCCCTGCCACACACACACACACACACACACCAAGTTTCTTTTACTCTTTTTTTCACCATGCAATCTCTTCTTGTACAAAGCCTTCCTTTCTAGTTTACAAATCTTGGGTGCTTCCCAACGCCAATTTCTATCTCATCAACACAGTGAGACAGTTGGACTATTTCTGGTCCATCTTCTCTGCACGGGTGCCTGGAAACTGCTTCTGGGATGTAACCTAGGTGATGTCAGGGCTCACCTCATTTGCTTCCCTTACTGCTGTGCTGTCTGGAGTCTATTGCCCATTCTTCCCCTTCTCCCCACCAATTATGTTAATTTTACCTGTATTTTTAGTTGTAAGGGTGAGTTTCTCTTTTTTTCTAGTGCCAGTGATCCAACCTGAGGCTTCACACACGCAAGGAAACTGCTCTAATGCTAAGCTAATGCTGGCTCTCCAACTCAATTTCTACAAATATTTGTTAACCTTTATCAGTAAAACACAAATTGCAGCAATTTGTATTTGTTATGTTTTACAAGCAAAGCCATCTATATGGATGGGGGAGGGGAACTGATCTTTCTACAACTAGTTATTTAAGAGCTGTGTTGAATAATATTTTCATTATGAGATTGCATTTTGATTTCTTGGAGGGAAGTAGAAAATGAATGGAAATAATTCAGGCAAAGGATTGGACATGAGTACAGAGGTATATTTGTTTCCATTTTTTTGAAGGAATGTGATTCACAATACTGTCAACCATAGCCTGGTGCAATCATTCCAACATCACACCCACCACCAAAGTATGGATTCCTTCCACCAAGGTCACAAGGGCCCTTCCTCTCCACCACCATCCCCACCACCACCCCAGGGTAAGCTCAGTTATGCAGACCAATTCTAAAGAGGAGATTTTCAGACAGAGATTCTTCTCAGTTAGGGGAACCATGGAGACACAGCAAATAATAAACTCCACTATTCCATTCTAAAATTGTGCTTGGCATTATTTGGGAAGGTACAGATCTCTTGACGGTGCAGAAGATTGTTAAAATGATAATTGAGTATTTCCCCCTACTGTAGATGTGAACCTAGAAGGAGATTGTTCGATGCTTTCTGCTTAGAGTCTATCCCATTCTTCTGAATTTATCTCTCTGTGCTCTCAAGAGAAATATGATTAAAGACATGGCTGCTGGGAGGGAAAAAAAAAAGGAGCCGGAGATAGTGCAATGGGATCCTGTACATGATGCACTTCAGCCCAAGACCCACTTCACAGCACCTTTCCGGAGCACAATCAGGAGCATGCCCCCGAAGACAGAGCCCCTGAGCACAACCCGGTGTGTGTGGGCGGGGGCGGGGGTAGGAGGGTGAGATGGGGGGTAAGAAGCAAAAGCGAAGGAAAAATGTTAATTCTAAAAAGAAATTACTGGGGCTGGAGCGATATCATAGTGGGTAGGTCGTTTGCCTTGCACGCAACCGACCTGGGTTCAATTCCCAGCATCACATATAGTCCTCTGAGCACCACCAGGGGTAATTCCTGGGTAGAGAGCCAGGAGTGATCCCTGTGCATCGCCGTTGTGACCCAAAAAGCAAATAAAATAAAATAAATAAAAAGAAATTACTGTGATGCGAGCTGAAAGGTAACCACCAGAGGTCGCTGTTTCCTTTTGCAGGGATTCACATTTGTATTCTGGGGGTGGAGTGGGGGGAGGGGGTGTTGTTGACTGCTTAAGTTGGAGTCATGGGACACGCTCATTGCAGAAAGGAGCTCTTGGTTTATGAGTGAGGAGATTCTATCAGATCGCTCTGGAGACTAGTCCTGTCGGTGTGTTTGAGGGTGCAAGGCTCACTGTCTTTGGCTAATAATGCTTTTTGCTACCTGTTCAATTCTTGTGATCTTAGTATTCAGTAAGTAGTATTTTTCATTTTCCTATAAGCAAAGATAACTTTCAGTCCTACTATCCCTCTAACAAAAAAATACTGTTTTTATTTATATATTTATTTGTTTATTTATTTTTAGGGGAAAGCATTGGAGACTCAGTGACCCAGACTGCAGGGCCTGTCACTCTCTTGGAAGGTGGAGTTCTGTTCCTGAACTGCACCTACCAGACTATTGACTTAACGCCATATCTCTTCTGGTATGTCCAGTATGAAAACAAAGGGCTTGAGCTCCTTCTGAAGAGTTCAACCAAAAAGCAGGAGATTTCGCAGAATGGATTTCAGGCTGATCTTCTGAAGACTAGCAGCTCCTTCCACCTGCAGAATCCCTCCGTGCAATTGTCAGACTCAGCTGTGTACTACTGCGCTCTGAGTGACACAGTGGGACAGACGTGAGGGCAGCTGAGCACTATGCTAAGAGGGCGCAGGCGGGGCTGAGTGGAAGGAGGCCTGGGAAGAAAAAGGTGTATTCTCTCCTGAGACTGAGCTGATAAAAGAAAAAAAATTTAAGAGTCTTTTCAAGAACATAAACCATGCTCATGTTTAATTCCTAAAGCTTAGGGAGTGGGGAATTGCTTGGCAAGGCAGGGTGGAGGTCAGTGTCAAGGAGAACCCAAACCAGAGAAGTACTTGTGCTCAGCCTAAAAGGGTCCTTTCAAGAACATAAACATCAGAAGGGGCTGGAGTGATAGCACAGCGATAGGGCGTTTGCCTTGAACGCAGCCAACGTGGCCGACCCGAGTTCGATTCCTCTGCCCCTCTCGGAGAGCCCGGCAAGCTACCGAGAGTATCTCGCCCGCACGGCAGAGCCTGGCAAACTCCCCGTGACGTATTCGATATGCCAAACACAGTAACAACAAAGTCTCCAATGGAGACGTTACTGGGCCTGCTCGAGCAAATCGACGAACAACGGGAGGGCCTTTACTTTACTTACTTTCAAACATCAGAACTGGAGTGATAGCACAGCTGGTAGGGAGTTTGCCTTGCAGAGGCTGACCCAGGTTCGATTCCCAGCATCCCATATAGTCCCCCGAGCAGAGCCAGGAGTAATTCCTCAGTGCATGAGCCAGGAGTAACCCCTGTGCATCGCTGGGTGTGATCCAAAAAGAAAAAAAAAAAGAACATAAACATCAACACCTGGGGCCCAAGAGATAGTACAACTAGGAGGGTGTTCCTCTTGCAACTCGGGTTCATCCCCGGAATCCCATATGGTCACCCCAGCACTGCCAGAAGTAATTCCTGAGTGCAATTCCTGAATGCAGAGCCAGGAGTAATCCCTGAGCATTGCCGAGTGTGGCCCACCCAATCCCCTCCCCCATAACACAAACAAACAAAAAATAAACAAACATTAACACCATTGTCCCCCATAAAACAAACAAAAAATAAAAAAAATTAACACCATTGAAACCATGTTACCCAAACAACAGTAATTTTTAAAGAATTAATCCCTGATTAACTCTCTTCTAAGAGATTTTAAACTATTTCACCACTTAAAAGCCTCCCAAGGATGGGAGATATGTACTGAAAGTAGACTATAGACCGAACATGAGGGCCACTTAATACCTGTATTGCAAACCACAACACCCAAAAGGAGAAAGAGAGTAAAAGGGAATGCCCTGCCACAGAAGCGGGAGGGTGGGGGAGGAATGAGGGGGAATGGTGGAAGGGATACTGGCAACATTGGTGGTGGAGAATGGGCACTGGTGGAGGGATGGGTACTCAATCATTATATGATTGAAATGAAAGAACAAAAGTTTGTAACTGTAACTGCACCTCAAAAATGATCCATTAATAAAAAATAAATTAAAAAAAAAAGCCTTCCAAGTTTTGAGATTTCCATACAGGTCTTCACAAACCAAACAGGGAACTTAGAATCTAGCTCTTGCTTCAGTCTCTGAATGCAATTCAAGCTTGGGGCTCTCTGCTCTGTCCTTGCTGCAGAAAATTCATACCCCCTAACCCCCCAGTTACTCTTCATTCCATCAAATTGCTATGAAGGAGCTTCCAGGACAGGAAACTGGGGGACATTCTTTCACGTGTCCACACCACGCATTAGCGGAACAACAGCCCCAATTAGAAAGACTCTAATCCACAGTGCTCCCACTCTGCAGGGTCAGCTTCTTCTGTCACTGCCCAGGTTGTTCAGTCTTGAGGAGGTCATGTGGTTATTTGCTGGGGTTTGAATTTAGACTCCATGATCATTCATCTGAAAGGAAGCCTGACTTTCTAACCATTTTAGCTCCTTTAAATGTTTCGTTATTTTTATATAATTCTCTGTAAATTAGAAAAGGTCAGTATGCAAAGATAAAGGAAATCTCTGACAAGAAGACCCGTGTTAGTTTTTAGAGTAGAAAGTATAAAAAGAATTTTAAAAAATGTGTATGTCAGCACTAGCTGACTTAACAAGCTATAAAAGATGGAGTGGCTGATTTGGGGGGTTTCTCTCCAATCCCCAGTTCTTCTCCATGTCCTCATAGTATTTCACCTCCTTTGTTAAATATATTTCAAGGTATTTGATTCTTTTGCATACAATTATAAATAGAATTGCTTTCTTGATTTCTTCTTCTGGTATAGTTTTACTACTGACATATAGAAATGCAGTAGATTGATTTTGCAAACTGTTATTTTGCTTTGCTCCTTAATTGCTTCAAATAACTTCTTAATGGAGCCTTCAGGAGTTTGATCAATTTATATTGTCAACATGTAATGGAAATTTTACTTCTTCTTTTCCAGTCTGGGATCATTTTGTTTCTTGTTGTCTGATTTCAGTGGTTAAGCAGTGAAAGTGAATGACCTTATCTTGCTCTTGACTTTAAAGAAGTCAAGAGCTTTCAGAGTTTCACTATTGAGGATAATATTAGCTTTGAGTTGACATGAGTGTGTCTGTATTATGCTGCATTATGTTCTTTCAATCTCCATTTTGTTGAGAGTTTTAATTATAAATAAATGTTGAATCTTGCTTTCTCTACAAATATTTGTATGATCAAATGATTTTTTGTCTTTTCTTTTATTGATATAATGTATTACATTGATTGATCTGTGTATGTGAAATTATCCTTGTATGCCTGGAGGAAACTCCAATGATCATGATATATGATCCTTCGGATGCATTGCTAAATTTCATTTGATGCTACTTTGTTAAGATCATTTTCATCCATTTTTTATCAGGTATATTGATCTGTAGTTTCCTCTTTTGTATGTGATGTCCTTGTCTATTTTTTGTATCAGGGTTATGTTAGCATCATAAAATATATTTGGGAATATTTCTTCTTAATTTTTTTGAAGAGTCTGAGGATGATTAGACAGTTCCTTAAAATTTTGGGAAAATTCATTATAATCTAGTATAAATTATCTCACATGCATTAAAAATATGAGAAACAATTAATATTTAAAAAACAAATAAACAACAATGTGACCATTGATCAAAAGACAAAACATTAATAGAAACAGATGGTCACCAGAAGTGGTGACCTAGATTTTAGAATGATCAGATGTGTGACTGAGAGCAATTATGATTAAAATTTCCAATGGTTTAGTAGAAAATTTAGATAAAATTTATATTTAAGATGCGTACATTTAGGAGAGAGAAGGAAATAATATTGGTAGATAATTCAAATTAACTAAAGAAAATAAGAGAAAAATGTGAAAAGAGAAAAATAGATCAATGACTTGAAGACAGGATAATTAATAAAAGAAATAAAATATAAGAATAAATAAATATCCAAACATTTGCTATATGAGGGACAATAACAGATGGCTTAATATATATATAACAAGCATATATATATAATTGAAAATGTTCAGAAAGAAAAAATGAAAGAACAAAGCGATATTAAAAGTGATAAGGATAAATGGCTGAGAATGTTCACATTTGAAGAAAAAATTTTTAAATGTAGAATATGACGAATTAAATATAATAAATATAAAAGACCTACATTAAAAAGTCATAGTCAAATTCTGACAAAGTTAATAAATTAAGACTTGCTCTTCAAGTCTGGGTTCTCCCTTGAAAACTTATCTTACTTGCTTTTCTCCATATTTCTTTGCTTGCTTATCTCCATTCTGGGGAAGCCTGTGATCTCTCTCAAAAATGTACTTCTCCCATTCTTTCCCCTCACAGCTTTCTAAGTAAGTTTCAATGAAAACTTTCTTGCATCACAAAAATAAAAAATGTTTAAGAAATAAATAAAGCTAATGATTTTTAGAATTCAGAGTAAAAAGGCACTTTACTTATATGCAAGAATAATAATGCAAAGCAATGGAAATCAAAGACAATTTAAAACAAGATTTTAAGCATTAAAAGAAAACTGTCATCTGAGTTTCTAGAGCCAACAAAAATATTCTTTAAAAATAAAGTCAATATATATTTTTTTTTCAGAGAGACATGAGCAAAAACATGTCTTCCCTTATCCACACACACACACACACACACACACAGAAGATTTTTATAAGATCATTATTACACTATAGGAAACTCATGGTGCATGGATATTCAGGTTTAAGCACAAACAAGGACAACAACAACAAAAAAATCAGAATTAAATATACTAGTTGTATTTTTTAAGTTTTGTTGGTTTTGGGGGTGTGATGGGTGGAAGGAGGAATACCCAGTGGTGCTCTGGGACTATTCTTAGCTCTGTGCTCAGGGGTCAACATTGATGGTGCACAGAGGACCATGTGAATGATCTACTAATATTTACTCATTTCCTTCTCTCTCCTAAATGGTGGACTGCATGCAAGGCAAGTGCCTGCACACTCTCTCAAACCTCTTGTTGGTGATTTTAATAATTTCAGTTATGTTAAAAATTATTTTCTCTCTAAAGTGAAATGACAGCAATGTATTATTTGTGTTTATGGCAAAGTTATGATAATATTTAAAAATTTTTTTAAATGTAGGAGTATTGCTTTTTATTCAGACATTGATTAAGCTGATCGAATTGGACATGAACTCTACATTACTTTTTTTTTATTGAATCACTGTGAGATAGTTAAAAGCTTTCATGTTCGAGATTCAGCCATACATTGATCGAACACCCATCCCTCCACCAGTGCACACTTTCCACCACCAGTGTTCCCAGTATATTCCCCCACCCCATCCCAGTCCTCACCCTGCCTCCATGGCAGGCAATTTCCCCAATATTCTCTCTCTACTTTTGGTCATTATGTTTTGTTCTAATTTTCCCACCACCATTCAAGCCTGCCTGCCAGGAGCAGATGCTAGATCACTTATTGTCCATTGCTCATTTTGAACATCTCGGGTGCTGCAGACGTGTGCTTCTGGAATCCTAGATTGTAAATGGTTGGCTTCCAGAGACATTTCTATAGAGCACTAACCCATTTTGGGATTCAATTGGGTGTCTCTGGACCAAGGCTGTTGGTGCGCTAAGATGGTGCCCAGAGGCACATTGTGGGGGTAACAGCCAGGCCAACAGGTGCCGAGGAACTGGGTAGGGACAGCCGGCGACTCTGCCACCATGTGGCATGGAGATTTAATCCTGGAACCCACACACCTGGGCCTTGCTTGTGGAAGCTCTTGTTCGCCAGGATTCCATCTGGAGTAGGCAGGGAGACTGCACCTGCTCCATCTGGGGTTGTCCTGGTGAAACTGGCTCAGTATGGACCTGGAGAGATCTCCAGTTCTGTGGTGTCTTCTGGGATAATAATATCTTTTAAATTAAATTAATTAAATTAAAGGCCCTCCCGTTGATCATTGATTTGCTCGAGCGGGCCCAGTAACATCTCCATCGGAGACTTTGTTGTTACTGTGTTTGGCATATCGAATGCGTCACGGGGAGTTTGCCAGGCCCTGCCGTGCGGGCGAGATACTCTCGGTAGCTTGCCGGGCTCTCTGAGAGGGGCGGAGGAATCAAACTCGGGTTGGCCATGTTGGCTGCGTGCAAGGCAAACGCCCTACTGCTGTGCTATTGCTCCAGCCCTTTTAAATAATATCTTTTAAATCTTTTTTTAAATAAAAGGAAATAATGTTATTTGGAAGCATACCATGATTGGAAGGGAATGTGGCTCAGTGATCCAGTACTTACTGTACATATGTAATGCCCTGGATTAGATTTCCAGACAAGAGGGCTGGGAGATAGGGGTAGGGGGATTATACTAAGATAAATTAAAAATGTACATTTAGTCTCAAAAGTTACTACTAAAATTAGTATAAAACATAATATCTTTGAGTCTTTATAATAGACACAGGTTTCTTTGGCATAGGATAGAATGTGATAATCATAGAAGGAAGTCTGATAAACAAGATAAATAAAAATTTATTTTTATTTATAAAAATAGGATAAATAAAAATTTCAAAAATCCGCTTCTTCAAAGACAACGTTACAAAAATCAGTAAGCAAATTAAAGTATAGAAGAACAATTCAGAAGGATATATCTAGAGAAGGATTATTTCAAAACATTCAAAGAACTCTGTTGAATTAATAAAAAAGATAACACATTATTAAATACATTAGTAAGGTGAACTGTAAGTCTATAAAACATGCTTAACATTACTAACCATTAGGAAGACCCAAATCAAGTCCACACTGAGATGTCAATGATCTTACTAGAAAGGTGAGAAGCAAACTGTCAGCTTTAACAACAGCAAATGTGTGGAGCAACTTGACCTTTTGGGATAGTAATAGAAATGAAAACAGTACAATCCCCTTAGGGGATTGCTATGGTTCAGCAAGTCCACATATAAGTACTTTTTGAAGAGGAGTGGAAACATAGACCCACAAATAATCTGCACAAAATAATTTTGTAGCAGACATTCTATTTGTCACACACTGGAAGCAACCCCAAAATCCATCTACTGGAACATGTGTGTACAATTATGAAATTATGGAATATATAGTCATAATATATAATGAGTTATATACTATAGCTAATAAATATATTCCATAATTAATCAACAAAAAGAAATATTACTCTACAAATAAAAAAGAGAATGAGCCATCGATGGCTAAAACAAGAGGACAGACTTCTAAAACCTCATGCTGAACAATGGAGGTTAGACTCCTTTGCCAAATACTGGATAATTCCATTCATATGAAATTTAGAAACATAAAGACTAAACCATAAGGAGAGAAGTAACAAGGTGGTCTGCTCCAGAGAGAAGAGTTTGAATGGAGGAGATCACCAGGGAACTATCTGGTCTCATGAAATCTCTTTTTTTGTGGGAGGTGTATTAAAAAGAAATAAACCTCTAAAATTGTCACTAAAACAATGTGGGGGGTGGTGGTGGTAGCTATACTGATAGCTAAAGTGAAAAAATGAAGTTTTCACTCATTAAAATGAATATACAGGAGCTATGCATTCTATTACAAATAAATTATACTTCAGCAAATAGAAAACAAAATTTGAAACTTTTTTTTTGTTTGCTTTTTTGGGTCACACCCGGCAATGCACAGGGGTTACTCCTGGTTCTGCACTCAGGAATTACCCCTGGCAGTGCTCAGGGGACCATATGGGATGCTGGGAATCGAACCTGGGTCAGCGTCACGCAAGGCAAACGCCCTACCCACTGTGCTATTGCTCCAGCCCCCAAATTTGAAACTTTTACATGGAAAAATGGAACTAGATGAACTATTTCAAATTGAAAAACCCAGGTAATCAGTAACCATATCTCGAAACACGACTATCTACAAGGCCGCTCTTGTGCCCACCATCCTCGCTGCCACAATACTGACAGCTATACTGTTTCCTTTTCTCTACTTTTGTGAGTTTGTGCAATGGAATAATTCACCATGTACTTTTGTATTTTTTTAAAAAACAATCTAAACTTTGTGAGATATATTCATATTACTATATCACATGGGTATTTTGATACCACTAATTCTAATGTGTGGTAGGGTTCCTTTCACTTACAACAAGCTGTTTTAGGGCACCGACTGGCTATCCAACAATGTGACTTCTGAACTTAACTAGAGATAGTGTTCCGGTCCCCACCACTGCCATTTCAGTTGCCAGTTCCAAGTCCAAGTCACTGACCTTCCAGTACTTCTTCCTTGAATTTCATTAATTCACTCTACGGCTCACAGAACTAAGTGAAGTATCTGAAGTGTCTTTCCTTATAAGATTGACTTGACAATTTAGCATAAATGGGTGTAACTCAGAAATAACTAGATGGAAGAGATGCCTAGGGCAGGGGATGGAAAAAGGGTGTAGAACTTCCTTCTCCCTCTAGAAATACTATTATCATTGAGTCTCCACATGCTCGCCAACCTGGAAGTTTTCTGAGTCCATTCCTTCTTGGTTTTGAGGAAGACTTCTTCATAGAGGCATGCTTGATCAAATCACTGACCATGGGCGATGAGTCAGTCTTCCGTCTCTCCCTTTCTGGAGTGAGAGAGGGGTAGGAGGGTGGCAAAGAATAATTAAGTTTCCTCTCCCAATCACAGACTGGTGTTCCTAGGCAACCAGCTCCCAACCTTAGATATACTACAAACGTGTGCTCCTTTTATATACAAAAGACTCCTTTTTATTATGCTTGCTTAGAAAACTCCAAAGGTTTTGAAAGCTTTGTTTCAGAACCAAGAAGTAAGGCCAAATAAATATTTCTTATTAAAGCACTGTAGCACTGTCATCCTGTTGTTCATTGATTTGCTCGAGCAGGCACCAGTAACGTCTCCACTGTGAGACTTGTTGTTACTGTTTTTGGCATATCAAATGTACCACAGGAAGCTTGCCAGGCTCTGCCGTGTGGGCAGATTATCTAGGTAGCTTGCCGGGCTATCCAAGATGGATGGAGGAATCAAACTAGGGTCGGCCTCGTGCAAGGCAAACTACCTACCTGCTGTGCTATCGCTCCAGCCCTTTCTTATTAAAAATACTACAAATATTATAATTTCTCATTACAAGACTCCTGGCAAATAAGGAAAATCATTCCCCTACTTGATGACTAATTGTATCAAAATAAGTGATAATTTGTATCACTCATTTTACACTGCACAGTCCAAAGTCACATGCTTCTTCTCCAGTTTAGAAACTATAGATTGAGCATGGGTTACCTCTTGGATCAGGTTGAAAATAAGTCAATTCAAATTTAAATACATATACATAAGTATATAATTATATGCATAAACAATTTCATTTATAATTTATAAATAATTTAGTCATTTATAATTTCATAAATGTTATCAATATTAAAGCTATTGTATCTTTATTCTTAGAGCTATAAGTTATTCCATCTTTAATCGTTTTATTTGATTATATTTAACTTTTTGAATATATTAATGTCTTTGTTGATTCCAGTTCTCAGGCCATTGTCAGAGAAGCTGGGAGTAGCCTATAAGATCAACACTCTCCAGCTGCTCTGTAACAGTTGCAAAAGTACAGACAAATTTCTGTAATAACTACAGAAAGTTGTATAAGTTAATTTTTGGTATATTTTATTTTTGCTCACTATTTTATCAAGATTAATTTTTTCTGTAAAGAAATATACAGATCTTACATAACCAGTTCACTGTGGCCTGAGAATTACAGAGCTCTGTGTACAAACATAATGCATAACATGTTTTCTTCAAATCCCTCTCCCTAGAGAAAACTACTTTCTATTCTTTTTATTACTAGTTAAACCACACTAAACCTAAACAGTTTTTCTATTTTCTCAAAATGTAATGTAACCGCTGTCAGCCAAAAGGCTAAACAGCAATTGCTGCTAACAAAAATAGTTGTAATGCTGTTAACTAAAACAATTGTGATTGCTGCTAGCTAAGATACTAAATAAAAGACTAAATAGACTAGAACTTTCAGTTATATGTAGAAACCAGACATGACACAGTCAAACTGACATCAGCAAATCACATTTCCTGTTCTGACGTAGAAGCAGTTCGCTGTTCAGTAACTGTCATCCCTTAGAACATGTGAGGCACTTAGATCTGAATTTGAGACGGAACACAGCACACGCTTCAGAGGAAGAATGTGCAGCATGCTGCTTTCTACTCTACTGAGGGTGATCATAACTTCTATCTGCCTTGGTAAGGCTGCCACAGACAGAATAAGGCAATTCTGGTCTCCTAAATTTGGGCATAGGGTCAGGTTATTACTGCTTGGTGAGATTTATGAGAATAGGGTAATGGGCAGAGGAGTCAGAATTCAGTCTTACATTAATTCCTTACAGTCCTATGGGACAATCAGAAGAATAAGCCCAATTGCCTCTTATTTATGCATAGAATTATACACCTATGTATATGTATTTAAATCTGAGTTGACTTATTTTTTCAGGTTTCAGCCTGACCCAGGAGGTAACCCAAGCTCAATCTACAGTTTCTAGACTGGAGAAAGAGAGTGTGACTTTGGACTGTGAATATAAAACGATGGATACAAATTATTACTTATATTGGTACAAACAGCTATCAAATGGAGAAATGATTTTCCTTATTCTCCAGGAGTCTTATAAAGAAAATGCAGCCAAAGGGCGCTATTCTCTGAACTTCCAGAAACCAGCCAATTCTATCAGCCTCACTATCACATCCTTACAGCCTGGCGACTCAGCAGTGTATTTCTGCGCTCTGCGTGAAGCCACAGTGATGTAGCGACTCTGGGACGCTGCACAAAAACCTTAGACGTCAACATGAAGCATCTCTTTGAGCTATAAACACGTGAACTGGGGTCTCAGTATAGACAGGAAGAGGCAAGAGGCAAGCAGAGGTGGGGGTGGGGCAGTGGGCTTAGGAAAGGAAAGGACACGCTAAGGAAGATAACATCTTTCTACCTCAGAGAGCATATCCAAAACTGGTAGTCATCAAAAGCATTTGCAGCTTAGCTCTTCATCGTGCAGCTAACCATTTGATTAAAGACTTTAAAAAAAAATGTTCATGGTGATTACATTTAAAGTGGGAATATTGGCTTTAAAAAATTTAGAGATGCTTGAACAAATATGCACCTGAATTTTTCAGCTACTGACTTAATGTTTTTTAAATGTTCATAATGATTATATATAAAGTAGAAGGACTGGTTTTTAAAAACTTAGAAATGCGGGGCTGGAGAGATAGCACAGCCGGTAGGGCGTTTGCCTTGCACGCGGCATCCCATATGGTCCCCCAAGCACCGCTAGGAGTAACCCCTGAGCATACCTGGGTGTGACCCAAAAAACAAACAAATAAACAAAACCAAAAAAACCTTAGAAATGCTTGGACAAATATGCACCTGAATTTTTAGGTTACTGACTTAGGTTCACTCCAGATATTTATGCTTTGCTCACGAAATTTCAGCATTGTTAGATTTAAAATATCTCTGAAATTAGACCTCTCAGACCCTCCTAGTCTTGTTTCCTCATGTTTTTCCATGACTTGGGGCCTCATGCTATGCAAAGACTTGGGTGATGTGCATAGAATAAATATTATCACAGATCTTAACACCAAAAAAAAAAAAACCAAAGCATTTCAGTTTTTAAACAAACTAACCTAGCCACCTGATCACATTGTCTCCATGTCTTTATGAAGGTATACAAGTTTAAGGTAGAAAAATAATAAAATATACAAGAAGGAATACTAAAAACTTAAAATTTTTAAAAGGCCCTCCCGTTGATCGTCGATTTGCTCGAGCGGGCCCAGTAACGTCTCCATTGGAGACTTTGTTGTTACTGTGTCTGGCATATCGAATACTCTCGGTAGCTTGCCGGGCTCTCCGAGAGGGGCAGAGGAATCGAACTCGGGTTGGCCATGTTGGCCGCTAAAATTTTTAGTATTTGAAATTTTAAAAGTGAGATAATTCTAAAATTCTACTGCTCAGAAAAACTTCATTATGAAATTACATCTTGCAAAATATGTTCTATTCTGTGTTTTTGCTCAACATATATTACCAAATAATTTTTTACACAATATTAACTTACAGATCAACATCACACCCTAACATGGTGACACACTAATGAGTGATTTTATGACACTTTAAGTAGACAAATTTTATCTTGATGATTTAGTTACATTCACTTCAGTAAATAATAGCTAGTGTTAACCTTTTAGTCTTTCTGGTTTAGACTTACTGATCATTTCTGTAACCCTGGAGCTAGCTCTTTTTAACTTGCAACAGCTAAGCATTCTTGTATTTCCACTGATCCACAAAATTCTCTTGTACAAAGAATTTTCTTTACACTCTATTTACTAATGGCTCCAGATGGCCTCAATTGAGACAGTGCTGCACTAATGATATGCAGAGTAGCTGTCATACATCTAAAATAGTACATGCGGTTCAGTGTTGGTTGTTGATATTGGGTGACTGGTTTAGCTTTGGTTAATTATGTATTGGTTTATTACTTATTGGTTTAGTTTTAATCTGAAATTCCAAAACAAAATATTCTCCCTTTTAAAGGAATTTCTATCCTCATTGTATACACAGCAATGATCTAAATACAGACTAATTTCCAAGCAAGGGGGTGTGCATATATGTGCATGAGACAGTGTGTATGTAGGTGTGTGTGTGAGACTGTGTGTGTGTGAGTGTGTGTGTGTGTGTATGTGTGTGCGTGTGTGTATGTGTGTGCGTGGTGGAGATGTCAGGGGAGAGAGTAGGGTAAGAATCATGTAGCCAAATAAGTTATTAACTCAACAGTTAAATTTATTAAAATACATTAAAATAAAGTGAACAGAATGTTAACAAAGAAAATCAATGTAAGTAGTTTACAAGAGAATACAACAAATCAAAGATTGAAGCAATAGAAGTGTATCTTTTAATCTAGTGCAGGAAATGGTGAGAGATTTTCAAAGGAAGGTTCTCAACATTTAGCAGAGATTGAAATAACTATCTTGTTTAATGTTATCTCCAATATTTGTACTTTTGAAGTATGATGAATCTTCTAAAACATTTTAAAGAAATCAGATTCACAGCTTAAAATAGAGTCACAGGGTCACTAATCACGACTTGATTCACAGTAAACATCGAATCATATTTCTTTCTTTGATCAACGAGTTCTCTAACAATAGCTAAATGTTCTCAATAGTCCTATGCTTCTAATTCTTCAAATATTTTCATCATATTATTTTGTCAATGAATGAATGAATGTCATCTGAATAAACTGAATCAACCATATGCTTATAGAGAAGAAGGCTCAGTAGCAAGAAGTTTCTGCCTTACAAGTGTGAGTTAGAGAGTTTGATCCCTGATACACTGAGCACTTTAACTGACACTCTTTGGTTTGGGATCTCCAGAAGAACAATGAAGAGAGCTAGGTGTGGTACTGCATCCAGGGCTACATAAGCACCACAACTAAAAGTGTGCAAACAGTGTTGAACACCACTGCAATGACTAGGGAGTGTGACCCAAGTGAAAAATGTATGAACACAACAGCAAATCCTGGTGAGCATTAAGACCAGGATGTGTGCTTGCACCACAGCTAACAGAATGTGACATTTTTGGTGATTATCTATGCTAGCACCACAATAAGAGGTGTACAGCAAGTGCCGCAAGTAAAAGTGTGTGAATATTCGTCATCATAAGAAAAACAACAGAGAGAAGGAAAATAAACAATTATGTGCAATAATTTGCTTTTTTCCTTCTTTGTGGGATGGAGAATATCACCTGAAACTTTGCATTACTTCAACCTGACCTTTTCACAGACAAAATAATTGCATTTACATTCAAAAGTTACAGGAGTTTTCAACTGTTATTCTCTACTAAGATCCTGTTTTGGTTTTATTTTGATTTTTGGACCACACCTGGCAGAATTCTGGGCTGGAGCGATAGCATAGCGGGTAGGGTGTTTGCCTTGCACATGGCTGACCCGAGTTCAATTCCTCTTCCCCTCTCAGAGAGCCTGGCAAGCTACCAAGAGTATCCCACCTGCACGGTAGAGCCTGGCAAGCTCCTCATAGCGCACTTGATATGCCAAAAAAAGTAACAACAAGTCTCACAATAGAGACATTACTGGTGCCCACTCAAGCAAATCGATGAACAATGGGAGGACAGTGCTACAGACAGTGCTACCTGGAAGTAGTCAGGGTTTACTCCTGGTTCTGTGCTCAAGGATCACTCCTGGTGGTATTCATGGGACCATATGTGGTGGCAGGGTATTGAAGCCAGCTAGGCTGTGTGCAAGGCAAGTGTATTTCTGATTCAGTTTCTTTTTTGTGTACTTTTGTTGGATTACAAATTACGTTTCTAAACATTTTAGGTTTAACATTGGTTTATCCTTTCTCCCCCCACCCCCCTTGCAGGAGCTTAGGTTTATTGAGTTACTCCCATCACGGTGCTCCCGAGGCACATTCAGTTCCATCAGCACTCCCACTCCTCTGTGTTTATCTTTAACCTCTCCTTTGTGCTCTTCTTCCCTTATCTTTTAACCACTGTGAGACATGAATAAATAGCCGCTGATTACCAACCATCGTGATAGCCCCATCCCCTCCTTCGTTCATCAGTCACCATCAGTTGACCAGATGGGTGTAGCAATGGTGATTCAACCCCAGATGCACCCAGGGGACACTTAGCTCACCACAGATGGGCCAGTGACCACCCACCACAAAGGAACAGCGACAGACTTTGAAGTTTATTACATGTGTATGCTGAATCTTCCTTGTTTCAGTCAGTGATGATGACATCGTTCTCTCTTATCTCTCTTCTGGTTTTATCTTCAGGGAGTTTAACTTGAACCTCATATGTTTACTTACAATGACCAGAGATAAAAAATTATAAAGATAAGGATGACAATGAAGGTCTAGGCTGAAAAAAAAATCACATTTAACTCAAGTTTTCTCTTTATGGTCATATGATTCCTTTCTGTTCTAATTCCTGGGGCACTAATGAAAAGACTTTTGTACAGTGGATGTTCTTCATATACTAGAGGTTGCCCTAGCATACAATTGAATCAGGTCAAAATATAGTCATTTGTCTTCACCATTGCTATAACTCATTCTACTTTTTTGTGTGCCTTTTTCCTTAAATCTTAGTGACTTAATTGAATTTCTTAGATCAATTTTTTAGATATTAAAATATCTATTGATTGAGGTACTGTGATTTTTAATATTTTAAATGATGGCTTTACAACACCACACCCATTATCAGAGAAACTTCGTTCCTCCCACAAAGTGCCAAAGGCCTTTGCATTTCATCCCTCCCTCCCCAAACTCAGTTTTGGAAACAACTCTCCAATTCTGTTGCCTTTGGCCCTGCTTCTGCCTCACTCATATATGAGAAGGATATGAGAAGGATCATTCTGTCTCTATCCTGTTCCTTCCAAATGACTTCACCCAACTTTATATCCTCTACATCTCCATTCACATCACAGAAAATTGTATAATTGGATCCTTTCTTAGAGCTACATAGTATGCCGTTATATATCTATCCATTCTTTTGTAGTTGGGCATTTGAGTTATTTCATACCTTGGCTAGTGCTGAAATGAACACAGTTGTTCATATATCCTTTCAAATCAATATTTTGTGTTTTGGGGATAGATGTGAAGAAGTGGCATTGCTGAGTTGTATGGGAATTCTATTCTAACCTTTTCAAGAGGTCTCCATATTGCTTTCCATAGAGGTTGAACCAGGTGACATTCTCACCAGTTGTCGATGAGGGTTCCTTTCTCACCACGATTCCACCAACCCTACCTGTTTCCAGACTTCTTGGTACATACTATTCTCACTGGGATGAAATCATATTTCATTACTGTTTGATTTGCATTTCCTTGATCACAAGTAATGATGAACACTTCACTTCTTCATGTATCGATCGATCATTTGAACGTCTGTGTTGCTAAGCGCCTATCTGCTCTCCCCATGTTTGAACAGCGTTGTTGGATTATTTGTTGTTGAATTTTGTGAATATTTTATAGATCTTGAATATAAGCCCTTTATCTGATGTTTTATGTGCAAGTGTTTTCTGCATTTAATAGAGTGTCTTTTTATAATAGCTTGAGTTTCTTTCACTGTGCAAAAGCTTTGTAAATTGATGTAATTACATTTTTTTAATTTATTTGTTTGCTCTCTTTGCTTCAATGGTCATCTAGTGAAGACACCTCTGAGGTCAATTTTCTGGAGAGTTCTGCCTATGTTTTTGGTAAATTCCAATAGGAGCTCTAGCTGTCATTGAAAGGAAATGGATGTTCTGGTTTTTTATTTTGTTTTGTTTTAATTACTTTCTGGATTGTTTCAAAAGTTGATTCTCAACCCTTAAGGGAAAAAATTAGAAAATATTATTTTTAAACCCAGGCAGTCTCCTGCCTCCGCTCCTGGCTGTCCACACTGGGGCCCCTTGGAGGAGGGTGGGTTGAGTTTCCCTCCCCACTCCGAACAGAGCCCCGCAGCTGAAGACCTCCGATTTCAGCCACAGCCATGCTTAAGACCACTCTCCACACGTTTGGGTGAGCCTCACGTGTGAAGGACCTGGCAGAGGAACCCAGGTGTGCAGGACCCCGGGGCATAGATCTCCACGCCTGCTAGGATTGAAACTGGGCCTCCTCTACCCAGATCCCCCATCTTCCAGTAGGTAGGTGTTACACCCACCAACTTCCCCCCAGCACTGTGTAATCCCATCAATGGCCAAGACCCGGAGACTATAAAACCCAACTCCCGGAAGAGAACATCTTATTATCTAGTTCTTACTCTGGAGAGCCTGGCAGGCTACCAAAAGTATCCTGCCCATGTGGCAGAGTCTGGCAAACTCCCCGTGGCATATTCAGTATGCCAAAAACCAATAATAATGATGGGTCTCATTCTCCTGACCCTGAAAGAGCCTCGAATGTGGCACTTTCTAAAATCTCAGGGCTAGGACGCAGGAGACGTTACTGGTACCTGCTCGAGGAAATTGATGAACAACAGGATGACAGGGAGATACAGTGATTATCTTTGATTATAATATTGGCCTTTTCAAACTATTTCTATAAAAACAAAACCAGGGCCCTGCCAAATGGACAGGAAGGAAATACAAGACTACTTCCCGGGGAAAGGATCTATTTGGCCTTGGAACAGTAACTGTGGATAAAGATAGAGAGAAGCATGCTATTTTAGCAAAAGAAAGCAATAACAAAAAGAGGGATTTTCATTTTTGGGACAATTTGTAGAGGATTTACTTTTCTTCAAGAAACATGTGCTCAATTATCAAAAAAAAAGCTCTAGATAAGGAAGGAGAATCTCATTTTCTGTTCCACTTGATGATTAAAGATGGATAGACACTTTTTGTCAAAGGATTTTTAAGTTTAAAGAATGCGAATACTAGAAAAAAATTACAGCTACCCTTGATGTAACTATTTTCCAAATATATACCAGAAAACCTAGCCCTCTGATATGTAATAGAGGATTTCAAAGATTGATGAGTTGAGAAGCATTTGGCTTAGGCCTCATATTTTCAAATTTACTTTTCATGTACAAAAATCATAATAAGCACAAAGAGAAATTTGCAGGTTAAATAAAAAAAGGTTTTATTTTACTTCCTGTTGGGAAGTTCTGAACCTAAATATTGATTATACTGCTTTTTATATTTTTGGTTTTCATTTATTTTATTAAAAACACTGTAATTCATAAGGTTGTTTATTATATAGTTGTTTTAGGCATTTAGTGTTCCAAAACTACCAGTGTGACCTTCCCTCTATCAATGTCCCCATTTCCCTCTCAACCCCAACCTGACCTCTTAGGCATATAACAATTTTTTTTATAAATTTATTTATTGATTCTCCACGAGAGCAGTTTTTAGCTCTGCTGAAAAAGGCAACATTAGACAATTTGTTTTCTATTGCTGATTATGAATAGGATATGATGATTTTGGAATTCTGAAATCTTAATAATTAAATCTAGAGGGATTTCTGCCCAAAGCTGCTGGGTTCTGAGATTTGTTTCTTAGTCTCTGCGGTCATGGCTTAAGCAGCTTGTTGAGTACCCAGAGGGCTGTTCGTGGGCGGAGACTCTGGGTCTTATTGGGGCAGGGGAGGAAAGGGCTGGCACCTTTTCCCACCTGGGGTGGCCCAAGGCTGGTAACCTAATGTGGAGTCTGGATGCATTTCTGCCAAAAGCAGGCATATAACAAATTTACTTTATATTACTTGTTCCAACAAAACATTAAGAGATGGTAAATAGAATGATCAGAAAATAAATCAGTAAGAGCCAACTTGTGATTGCTATATGATTTAAAACTATGTAAATATGGAAAATAAAACTCTTGATCACTTGATCATTTGACATCCCATTACTCATCGATTTGTTTGAGCGGGCACCAGTAACGTCTCCATTCATCCTTGTCACATGCTAGTGTAGCCCAATGACATCTGCTCATTCTAGAAAAACGAAGAGCCAGAAACTGATTGTTCAGGGTCTTGAAGAAGAAGTCTGACCATTTCGTAGGTGGGCGGCCACACGATCTTTTGATATCCCATGGAATTCAGTCAGTAACGGCTATAGTCCAGTGGTATTCTCCAAATTTCATCACGTGTCCAGCCCATCTGATTTTCGATGCCTTGGCAAACGAGACAGCATCCCTGATTCTTGATCGTCGATGGAGGTCGGAACTCCGGATTCTTTCTCTCATTTGAGTGAAGCAGATTACTCCAACCATAGCTCTTTTGATTCCTCTTTGGGAGACCCGAATAGCGTTCTCATCCTGTTTTTGTAGGGCCCAGGTCTCTGAGGCGTATGTTAATGCAGGAATAACAGTGGAATCGAAGACATGTGCCCAGAGCCAGAGGTTCTTCATCCTCTTAGCTATTTCTTCAATGCTCTTGAAGGCGTTCCAAGCTGCTCTCTTCCTCCTGCACAACTCATGTGCCAAGTCATTTGTCATATTAACTTCTCGACCTAGGTACACTTAACTGTTGCATTTGGAGACGTTCGTTCCATTGAGAATAAATAGAAAGTCAGAAATGAGACCAGTTTCTCATAAACTTTGTCTTCATGAGATTCAGCTGTAGTTCGACCTTCCCGCACTCATGGTCAAAGTCGGCCAGCATTTGTGCCAGTTGGCTAGTGTTTGGTGTTATTAGAATGATGTCATCAGCAAAGCGGAGGTGGTGTAGTTACCAACAGTCTATCTTCACTCCCATTCATTCCCATTCCAGTCATTGCATGACATTCTCGAGGGTGGCACTAAAGAGTTTCGGTGAAATGGTATCACCCTGCTGAGCCCCTCTCTTGACGTCAATGATCACTTCCCTGTAGAATGGTGAGATCCTGGTAGTGAATCCGTAATATAGCTCACGGAGGATCCTGATGTATTGAGTTTGAATGCCCTGTTTGGCTAGGGCCTCGATTACCACTTCAGTCTTAACAGAATCAAAGGCCTTCTTTAAATCAATGAACATTAGACAGAGTGGCATCTTGAACTCCCAAGAAACCTCAATGAGCTTGGTTATTGTGTGAATATGGTCGATCGTGCTGAATTCTTTTCAGAACCCAGCTTTCTCGCATGGTTGTCCTTCATCTAGTGTTCTGCCAATCCTATTCAGGATGACTCGAGTGAACAACTTGTAGATGACAGACAACAGGCAGATTGGGCAATAGTTGCCAATGTCGTGGATGTCTCCCTTCTTGTATAGTAGTACAGTCCTGCTGGTTTTCCATTGGGACAGAACCTTGCATTCAGACAGGTAGCATGTGAAGAGCTGAGCCAGTGTATTGATGATTACTGACAGCAGGTTCTTCAGATGTTTGGATCTGACCTTTTCTGGGCCGGTGCTGTTCACTTCTGAAATGGTGTGTCGAATTTCAGAAGGGAGAACTTTGGGAACGGCATATCCATCCTGCAGAATTTGCTATGTGGGCAGGAGGACGTGGCTATCGAAGAGATCTGAGTAGAAGTCATGGATAATCTTCTCCATTGCCCTTCTGGAAGATGTGGTAGATCCATCAGTACGTCAGAGGGCAGTCATCTCGGTCTTGTAGTTGGCGAAGGACAGACGGGCGTTGCGAGTGCTTTTCCCAGCATCTGCTGCATCTGCCAGCACTGCTGCTCTTCTCTCTATGAGTTCTTCCTTTATCACTTCTCTACACTGTTTTGCAAGCCCGGACATTCACTTGCAGTTGCCTGAGGCTTGCACCAAGACATGTTGGCAAATAAGCTCAAGAGTAATTATAATGGGCCTCATTCCCCTGACCCTGAAAGAGCTACCAATATGGCAGCATTAAGAAGGATGGAAAATAAAACCCTTAAAAACAATATAATAAAATGGTTATCCTTATATACATAAGTTCTCAACTCTGCAATGTAAAGTAGATTGCATTAAATTTAATCTTATATTTGATCTCATTATGGTAATAATCATGGCTTACTTCAAAAGAAATTCTGTGCTAATGTATTTTGAAGTTTATATGAGCTAGGTAAGGCCTACTTATATAACTTTTCACCCTTTACACTTTATATAAACACTGGTTTGCAAAATTATTTATGATGATCTGTTATAGGCATTCAATATTCCAACACCAATCCCACCCCATTATCACCTTCCCTCTAGGTTATGAATAAGACAAAAACGTATTCCTATACTTTAAAAAATTTAATGAACATTTAAAAAAGATAACTCAAATTTTCATGTATATTTTACATGAACATGTAAAACTATGAAACTTTTGGGGCTGGAGAGATATACAATAGGTAGGGAGCTTGCTTTGCATGAGACTGACTCAGTATCTATCCCCAGCACCCCTTCTGGTCCCCTGAGCTCTGTCAGGAGTGATCCCTGAGTGAAAAGATGAGAGTTAGCTCTGAGTACTGTAGGGCGTTTGCCATGCACGCGGCCAACCTGGGTTCAATTTCTCGGCCCATCTCGGAGAGCCCGGCAAGCTACTGAGAGTATCTTTTCCGCACGCAAAGTCTGGCAAGCAACCCTCTGACAAGCCTGGTAAGCTATACATATTTGATATGCCAAAAACAGTAACAACAAGTCTCACAGTTTGTTGTGAGACATTACTGGTGCCCACTCAAGCAAACTGATGAACAACAGGAGAACAGTGCTACAGTGCTACTGCCAGGTTTGGTCCCCAAGCAAGCAAACAAACAAAAGACCTATGAAACTTTTAATTAAGAAGGAGAAAAATTTTAGGCTTATAAGTCTAGGTGAGAATTTCTTCTACTTCATGCCAGAAGTCACACACACACACACACACACACTGGGCTTAATCACTCTTCCTCTGCAAAAATTTCTACCATGGGACCGGAGAGATATTACAGAGGGTAGGGCATTTGCCTTGCATGTGGTCGAACTGGATTCCATTCCCAGCATCCCATATGATTCCCCAAGCATGGCCAGTAGTAATTCCTGAGCACAGAGACAGGAATAACCCCTGAGCATTGCCAGGTGTGACCCAAAAAGAAAAAAAAAATAAAAGAAAAAAATTTAAAAAATGTCCCTATCATGATGAAATAATTATGATATCCAGACCCAGAACTGTGGGCAGTGGCAAAATGCATGCCTTTCACTCATGAGACCAAATGACAGCACCCCATACTGCTAAGTAAATCTTCCTCAGGCATTCTAGTTGATCCCTGTTGTTACAACAACTGTATGTCCCCAGTAAACACCACAATGAAAGTGTGGGTTCTGCACAACCACATATATGGAACCCCAGGACATTATGGCACCAATAACAACAAAGAGAAGAGAAAGGGGGAAAGAATTTGATTGTGTAATGTGTCTGAATATGGTAGAGAAAGGCAAAATGGCTAATACACTATTAATATGCAAGTTGCTATTGCTTCTTTAGAGACTTCATTCGTGATACCTACTAATTGAAAGACACGGTATAATTTAAAAAATGATCTTGACATAATTCCTTGTCATAATTTTAATACCTTCAATAATTTATATTAATATGCTTGTTTACACGGCAGCATATTTAGAAGAGGATATTCATATTTGTATAATCTACAGATCGGAAATAATCTAAAATTGAAAAATGCAAAATAAGTAAAATAAGATACAAGCACACTAGGATGACATACTGGGTAGTTGTTATGCATGAAAATAAAACAAAACTCAGAATGACGTGCATAGGTTTGTCTGAAAATAATGAGTGAGTGTGTGTTTATTTGTGATAGAAATCGTTGTCTCTAAGAATAATCTGTGGTACTGAGGATTAATAAGAAACTTATTTTTACTATATCTTAATTTGCATTGTATAAAATATTATGAGTTGCATTATTTTACCATAATTAATTGTCCATTCCTGTCCCAGGTGACTCCCTTAATTCTCTAAGGTCTGGAAATAGTTTTTTACTCTCCATTGCCATGTTTTTCCTTCTCTCCCTCCTAATGTCTATCAGGTTTGTGACTCTGAATTTGATCACACTTTATCCTTATAAACAGGCATAAAATTGCTTGAAGAAATAGGTTTTTTAACTTATATTCCCAATTCTCTGCCAAAGAGGTTTCTAGACACACCCACAAACCACTTGATTGCCCTCTTTTCAGCCCTCTAGTTCTTTAAAAAATTTTCGCCTGGTGAGAGTCTTGTGTATTATATAATTCATCACACTTACACCTGGGTTCAACTCTTTTAAAGCTTCTAGTAGTAGTTTAGCTTTAAAGTCCATTCAAGGAACAATAAAAAGGAAAATATGAGTAATAAAAGGCATTTCTGACTGCCACTTTAACCTCTTATACACTGAACACAGTAAGAACACAGCAAAAAAAAAATCCTTTCCTCAATCTTAAGATTGGAATGATAGCACAGCCAGGTAGGGCATTTGCCTTGCATGTGACTGACCCAAATTCCATTCCTCCATCCTTCTCGGAGAGCCCGGCAAGCTATCAAGAGCCTGGCAAGCTCCCCGTGGCATATTCAATATGACAAAAACAGTAAAAAGAATCATAATGTAGACGTGACTGGTGCAAATCGATGCAAATGAAGACGTGAATTGGTGAACAAAGGGGGACAGTGCTACAGTGCTAGTCTTTTCTTTGTAGGTGATGTGAAGTGGGTACTTGAGTTTGTCTGTGACCACGAGATGGCAGTAGCTCCATTCCAGTGATTCCCCAAGTATCTTAAGTGTAAGAGCATAAAAGTGACTAGAGAATTTGCTTTTTGATTGGCTGAACTGCAAAGAAGAGAGGCTCTCTCCTCATTAGAAAGTAAGAACTAAGACACAGAAAGAGCTTTCTCAGGAAGAGACGACTTGAATTCATCACAAGTTCTATCAAGACTGACATACCAGAATGGACACCAGACTACAATGTGCACTCGTGGTCTTGTGGCTTAAACTTGACTGTAAGTTGGAGTTTAAGAGATGAGAACCACTGGGCACATTTCCCAAAAACTGGGGAGAAATTATTGGATTTTAATTTTGTACTCTCTCAGCTTCCTTTGAAAACTTTTCAAAATTGCCGAACTAAAATTTTTGCATGTTTTTTCCTATTTGTTTTCCTGAGCAGGGTTGCATGCAGAAGATCAAGTGGAACAAAGTCCTCCGACCCAGAGAATCCTGGAGGGCAAGAGTGTTGACCTCAACTGCAGTTACACTGTCAGTTCTTTCAGAGGCCTCTACTGGTACAGGCAAGATCCTGGGAGAGGCCCTGAATTCCTCTTCAGCCTGTTTTCAGTTGGGGATAACAAGCACAATGATAGACTAAGAGCCACACTTTTCAAGGAAGGAAGTTCTCTGCACTTCACAGCCCCTAAACCTGAAGACTCAGCCACTTACCTCTGTGCTGTTGAGACACAGTGTTCCTTGGGCACCTGTGTCCTCTACCCAAACATGCAGCTGGGGCTCTAGGACATTGGCATAAACATTGCTCCTGTTTTGCCTCCCCAGGCCTCTCCCCAAGTCATCACATTAAGGTTTATGATGTCTTCTGGGCCGAGATCACTGCCCACTTATTCCCACGTATCCTAGAAGTCCCCACTTTTCATATTCGTTAGTCTCCTCGTTCTAACTGCCCAGAATTTTCCTCACATAGATTCAGAAAGGAAGCTAGATGACACCCTCGTTCCTAGTTTGGGGCCATAAAGAAGAGGTCTCTCTAAGATGTGCTATTTTAGCATGTAGGTTACTTTTGAGCTGTAACTATGAGGTCCTGCAGGCTTGGGAGAAATTTACTACTCCCCTAACTACTAAAAAGCATGAAAATTGGGAGGTATTGTTACTGTCACTTTCACTGTCATTGTCCTCCCATTCATCGATTTGCTTGAGCAGGCCCAGTAACGTCTCCATTGCAAGACTTGTTACTGTGTTTGGCATATCGAATACGTCACAGGGAGGTATTGTCAAGATTTAATATATTCCTAGTAATAAATTTTCTATCAGAAAACGTATTCACGTGGCAGGGCAAATATTGAATTACAGAACATATGGTCTTTGTTTTTTGAATCACACTTTGTCATGAGACTCTTCCTTTTTCCTTGACACTCCCCCTGCTAGTTCCTTATTCCATTCCATAGCTCAGGACATATCCCTTCATTTACGCCCATTGTCCTTAGAGTCCTCATCCATGTAGATTCTCCATACACAATTAAGTATGGGGTTTTTTTTGGTTGCTGTTGTTGGTTTTGGTTTGGGGACCACACTCAGCAGTGCTCAGGACTTACTCTTGGCTCTATGCTCACGGGTCACTCCTGATGGGCTTAGGGAACCAGATGGATTGCCAGGATTGAATCTGGGTTTGCTCCATGTAAGGCAAGCACCTTATTGCTGTATTATGTCTCCAGGCCCAATTAAATACATATATGTTTCATCTCCTACTATTCTCTCTGATGTTAATTTGATTATTGGACTAGACTGAGAAGAACCAAGGGGCCAGGGGAAATTTCCACTCTGACCATTTCACAACCTTCAGGGAGACCACACAGGGATGCATATTCTACTCTGAATAACTTTATTTTTGCCTTAGCACTGCACTGTAGCCCTGTCATCCCGTTGTTCATCGATTTGCTCGAGCGGGCATCAGTATCGTCTCCATTGTGAGACTAGTTACTGTTTTTGGCATATTGAATACACCACAGGGAGCTTGCCAGTCTCTGCCCTGTGGGCAGTATACTCTCGGTAGCTTACCGGGCTCTCCAAGACGGACGGAGGAATCAAACCCTGGGTCGGCCGCATGCAAGGCAAATGCCCTACCTGCTGTGCTAGTGCTCCAGCAGGGAAGTAATTATTCAAAAAAAATTAAACTAATTAATTAAAAAATTAAAAAACAGAGGATCTTACCTTTTTTGCCTTATCTTATAATAATGATTATGGTGGCAGCAGGGTCAACCATCCTGTCAGTGTGTATTCCCTCCCAGGAGAGGAGAGAGTGAGAGGCTGAGGAGAGAAGTTTCTGGGTGGAAAGTGACAAGTAAAGAAGAAGCCTGCCAGGAGAAGACTGTTCCAGGCACACAGGAACTCTTGGGAAAAGGAATCATTTATCAGTGGAATCTAATGATATCTCTGGGTAAGAAGTATTGGGATTGTGTTGAGTCCTTAAACATCCTATTGCTGTTTATGTCATTTTTTTGTGTTTTAGAATGTTCTCCCTTCACCCCATCATCTGCCCCAGATATCAGAATTTGGTGTAGAAGATATTTACTCTAACAAAGAATAAAGAGAGAGAGAGCGAGACAACAGAGGAGGTCAGAGTGACCTTGCCGCAGCCAGGGGTTGAGACTCTTTTTCCAAAAACAAAAGAGAGATAAAGATAAAAGTTCTAAGCAGGGCTGCACTGAGACTTATTTTATAACTAAAAATGGTCTGAGGTTGTGGTTTCTTCTTTTTAAGATTTTTTAAAATATGGTAGCTGCAAAGGACCCTCCAGAAAAACCTCACCAATACTTAAGCCTCTTTGTTTTTCTTTCAGATCCTTTCCTCTGTTCCTCCACTTGGAAAATATTTGTCTTGTTTCTGGTTGATAAACTTGCGTTATTTTTGTGTCATTTCCTAAATCTATAGTTGATCATTTTACTTGCCTATGGAGATTAAAAACTTATTTTGTTTTTTTTGTTTGTGTTTAGAGCAACACATGGTCTTACTCAGGGCTTACTCCTGGCTCTGCATTCAGGTATCATCTAGCCATACGTGGGGAACCAGACCCAAAACCCAGATTGAATCCAGGCTGTCTGCATGCAAGGCTATAATCCTACCCACTAGACTATTTCTCCAGCCCAAGAACTAGAATTTTTTTAATAAAAAAAAAACATAAGAAGGTCATGCTTCTTCTTCTTCTTCTTACTATTATTATTATTAGTTATTTGGAGGCCATACTTGGCAGCGTTCAGGAGTTTACTTCTGGCTCCGTGCTCAGGAATCACTCCAGGTAGTATTAGAAGGGACCTAGCATATGCAGTGGAGAGAGTCAAACATGGGTCAGTTGAGTGCAAGTCAAGAAACTTAAACTTGTACTATCTTTCTAGTCCTGCTTTTTAAATTTCTTTACAGTACATCTTTCCCTTCAAGAGATGAGCAAAAAAAATCCCCAACTTACTAAATGAAAAATCATGTGATAAAAAAATAATACATATATATCGGTATGCAAAAGAAAGAAATCTAAGTGCATGCTGGGTATGCAGCAGGCTTATGGTTCTATCTAGCACCTCAGGGGTGCCCGGGGAGTGTCCCCATTTCAGGGAACAAATTGGTTCACTTTTCAGGAGCTCATAAATCTTTAAGAAACATAAATCATTAAGAAACTGTTTTCTTTCTTTAAATATCTCTATTACCAGACCCAATGTAAGTGAATGGTGTGGTGTGTCCACGTCCATAGGAAAACCTGGACACAATAAGTCCTTTCCAATCAGACTCATGCTTAAGAAATTACTTTTGTTCTTATAATCATAGGAATAGCACTATGTTGCTTTGGATTTTGTTGCTTTAGCTCCTGTTTCATCATCCCAGAGTGTTTTCTAAAGCAGCAAACTTCTCTGTCCTCCCAAGGACAGAAAAAGGGCTTTTAACTCTTCCAGTTCTAATCATACTCTTCTCTCTTTTTAGACTTTCAGACTGATAACTCTGAAACCCAGATGAATCATTTCCTGGGCCTCATTAAAACTTAAGTAACATGAGGTTTCAGCCCTGATGCAGGCAAGTTTTATAATCCTTTTGTCAGCATGAAGAAGCTTCAGCAGACATTCACCCACATTCCCTTTAAAGATTTAAGATGGAGTGGTCTGGGAGAGAGCACAGAGGGCAGGACTTTTGCCTTGCGTGCAGCTGACACTGGCTGGATCCTGGGTAACCCATTTGGTCCCCAAATGGGGACAAGCACTGCCAGGAGTAATTTCTGAGTGAAAAGCCAGGAGTAACTCCTGAGAATTGCAGAGTATGATCCAAAAAAAAAGATAAAGAAAGATTTAAGATAGTAAAATCTCTAGGGGGGACATATGAAACAGACAGGCAGGTAGGGAAAGCCCTTCCCTCCCCCCACTACATTCCTCCACTCCCCATGGCAATATGGCAGTGAGTTCTTGGAACTTGATAAAAACCAGTTAGCCCTAAGGCCATCAGGCCCCACTTTGTGCATATAGGAACTAACACCTGATAATACCTTTTCCTGGTGCCAGCATAGAACCAGAGAAGCTCCAACAGGAAAGGAACTTCTAAAACCATCCACTGCTCCCAATTTGGCAATAAAAGCAACAAACTCTATAGCAACAAACTCTTACCTGGGCAGCCCTAAGTGGGACAGTTTGGGAAAACCCCTGTACTAGCCAACTTGACCAGGAGGCATGCCCAAGTACTGACTGTGCCCATGTGTTATTTCTGGGTGCATACCTTGCCTGAGCACATGTTCTGCTTGAGTACATGTGTTGCTGTCAAGTGCATATGGTGCCTGAGTACATGTGTTGCCCGCATCTTTTTTATATCTGACCTGGAATGTGTGCTGGGGCTCTCTTTCCACTCTGTAGAAGCCTATGCTCACTCTTGAGCATGTTATTCTCTCTCTTTCTCTCTTCACTACTGCAGAACTTCCAAATAAAAGCTGTATTTACTTCAAAAATATATGTTTATGTATATATATACACATATATAAAATAAAAATTTATCCGGTCACACAAAGAGACCATTATGAAACCACAAATGACAAAAATTGACTAAGCTCTTTCTGTAATGTGGTAATAACATTTAGGATAATCTCCTTATCTGTCAAATACCTCACAAAGCAGGTTGGTGGACTTGCCCTGGATCTGAATAAAAGCATTAATGTTTTTAGTCCCAAGAGAGAGCTGTTGTATCTTACATTAAAATTCCTGACCAGTTGAAACACACTCATATCTAAATTGTGCAGAAACTGACATATATTTTATTTTCTTTGTTATAAACAAAAGAGCTCATGTACATCTTCCAGTGTTCAGTGATTCCAGCCTTGTCCCACTTCATTATGAAAGGTTTTTCTCTTCACTAAAAACAATCTCAAGAGGATGAGGGGAGCTGCGATGTAGCTTTTAAACTTAATTGATCTATTTTTGTTATTTTAAAAATAGCGATAGAGAAAAGTAGATATTTGGGGTGGAGGGGGAAGAAAATTGTTCTTTTTGATCTACTTTAGCTCTTTTAAATATAAGAAGATATTAAGAAAAAAATGTTAAGGTGAGGTAGGCAGGTAGATAGGAAAGGGCTCGTGACAGTGGAATTCCTGGAAATAACAAAACCAATAATCAGGATGCTAAAAAACAAAAACAAAACCAAAAAAACCTCACCCATGGTCCTTGAGCCACAAAAAGCTTACCTGTGAGCACAAGGATTAGTCTCTGATAAGACCTTTCTGGTACCAATAACAGACCTTGAGAAGGCTGGGCCCCTACAGATACAGAGACTGCAATTAAGAAGTTGAAGATTGAGGTTGGAGCTATAGCATAGTGGGTAGGGCATTTGCCTTTCATGCAGCCAACTTGGGATCAATTCCCAGCATCCCATATGGTCCCTTGAGTGCAAAGCCAGGAGTAAGCCCTGTGCATCGCCAGGTGTGACCCAAAAAGAAAAAAAAAAAGAACTTGAAGATTTAACCAAACACTTCAGAGCTATTCAGGGGACAATAACTGATAATCCCTCCACCTCTGGCAGAAAACTCCAGACTAAGGCAACCCTAAGTATATCCATATAAAAGCCAATCTTATAGGCCATTAGAGGCATTTTCCATCTCTGGAAAAGCCCGAGTTCTCCCTTGAGTACGTCACTCTCTCTCCCTTTGCTGTCCCTTCTTCCCCTTCCTAAAAGTCTCCAAATAAATTCTTTTCTTACTTTGTTGTTTGTCTACTCTTGACATTCCTTTCTGTGATGTAGGGGGGAAAACCCTGGAAATGCTGGGTAAGGTCTAGAACTGACCTTCCTTTGCACTTCAGCCTGAGTCCTCAGCTCCTGGAAAAATTGAGTGGTGGAGATTGAGTCCCATGCTGAGAAGACCAAGCTGACATCAGGTGCGACTTGATGGGCTGGCAGGGCTCTGGCCAGTGCTGTGCAGGGGCTTATGTGCAGACTTTAGCCTTCTCAGCCAGTGCCAGAGTGGAAGAGATGGATAAGGGAAAACTGAACCATCTCTCTCCTCTCTGCCTCACAGAGGCCACCCTCTGGGGCCTACCGACTTCAAAGATTACTCCCTTATCCTTTCTTACAATAATATTCTTCTCTTTCCCTTCTTTTCTCTGTCAGTATTTTTTGTGGAGATTAGGGGATACAAGAAACACAAAGAAGGGGGATGGAAGCTATGAATAGTTTCTGACTGATAGTCTAGGTGTCTTGTTTAGTTTATCACACAATATTCTGCTTATATTACATTCTCCAGTTCCACTTTCTGAGTCTCAGTGCAGGAGACAAAAAATCTGAAAGTGTGACTCCTGGATCAGGCTCTGACTTAACCTTCTAAGGACCTTGAGTACATTGATCTTTGTGTCCTAGACTCATTTTCTCTCTCTTCTCATTGAGTTCGATTTCTCCATCTTCTTGTGTCTGTATAAAACTCAATTCTTCAAAATCTAAAGAAAAGTCCTTTGAGTTCCCAGGAGCACAGATCACCAATAAAATACATTCTTGCTGTGAGAGTGAAAACGATAGTAATTTTAAAAAGTGTTCCCAGGGCTGGAGTGATGGTACAGTGGAAAAGGTGCTTGCCTTGCACAAGGCTAATCTGGATTCTGTCCCAGGAACAGTATATGATCCCCCTGAATCCCTCCAGGAGTGATCCCTGAGTATAGAGACAGGAAGGAGTAAGCCCTGACCACAGCCGAGTGTGAACCTAAAAATTTAAAATAATATTTCAAAAGTGTTCTTGATGGCTACTGCTCTGAAGGTATTGGTCCTCTTCTTTCAGACTCAAACTTTGACAGTTTCAAACTCATTCATTCTTCCATAGAGTCACCATCTTACGGGGGATGCCTATTCTGTATTTTTCTCCTCATTCCAGGGACTTGACTAAACACAGGAAGACTGTATCTCAGTGTATAGACTGTAACAATAGGCCTGGAGATTCTCCAGAGTGATAACCACAAGTCAGGGATGTATGGGCAAATTCAGCTCAAGTGTCTGTGTATCGATACAGATCAAATTCAGACATAGAGGTTGAGTTCTGTATCTTGGATTCTAGAATTTACCAGAGGCTGGTGTGGAACCATACTCCTGGACTTGGGTAAGTGTTGCAAGTACAGGAAAGAAAGGTGTTGCCAACAAAGAGGGACTTGTCTCACTTATCCAAATGATTGAAAGCAAGTATTGAAATAAGTGCACACTTTGCACAACTCCTGTGACAGGAAGTCTCATAAACAACATCATGGTATCACTCTCATTTTGTTGTTCGTTGATTTACTTGAGCAGGAGCCAGTAACGTCTCTATTCCTCCCAGCCCTGAGATTTTAGCAGCCTCTCCTTACTCATCTTTCCCAATGATTGGAGGCTTTTTCAGGGTCAAGGGAATGAGACCTGTTATCATTACTGTTTTTTGGCATATCGAATACATCACGAGGAGCTTGCCAGGCTATGTCTGTGCGGGATTCCCAATATTAGGCCAAGACAACTCAATGCTAGAGCCTAGCAAAGCAATGCTGCACAGGCACAGCAGTTCTCAGGACCACTACCCACTGATATTGAGGGGCCTGCAGGTTAGACCTTGTGTTGCTAGAGGGAGAAGGCACACAGTGCCAGGAAAGAAATCCAGGTCCTTGGACATGTTAAACATTCACCCCTGAGCTACCTTCCTGCGTTTACATTTTTAAATCAACTCATATCACAAGCCAAGTATTACCACCTCACTTCAAGTTGTCAGCCCAGTAATCTTTTGTATCTTACTGTGTTTGTGTAAGGGATCAAACCCAGGGGTCTCACGCATGCAACACATGTGTTCCCCTAGCTCCTGTCAAATCACTGATTTTTCCAAAGACTACTTATCAGGAAAATGCAGTGCTCTAGTACAATTTAGAAACAAGAAGTTCTAAATTTTCAAAAAAAATCTTAGATATACAGAGGAATTTATGGCATAAATTATCAATTAACACATTTAGATGCCAAATTATAGCTTAATTTGGCATCTAAATATCAACTGAGAGGGCAAAGTGATAGTACTACTACAGGTAGGGTGCTTGCCTCACACACAGCAGACCCAGTTCAATCCCTGGCACCATATATGGCCCTCCAAGTCTCACCTGGAATGATTCCTGAGCCAAGATCCAGGTATAAGTCCTAAGAACTTCTGGGTAAGACCCCAAAATAAACAATAAATAAATTTACTGGGTTGGGGAGAGGGTCAACCACACCGTCCTGTACTCAGACAGTTTCTGGCTCAGTCATGTCGTATGAGGGCATGAACCAGTGTTGTCCTCATGTAAAGCAAGAGCCTTAACCCCTGGACTGTTTCTCCAGCACCAATCCTTCTAAAGAAAGATCCTTTTAATTAGGTAAGATAGCAACAGCTCATTTCCAGTGAAGAAAATGAGTTCAATGAGTTGCTATTCAAATCACCACTGTTGATTCAACAGGTTATGTTGTAATCCTGTTACATTGTAATTAACACTCAAGTGCAAGTCTATATTTAAGGCACTTATTTTATAAATATACCTACTCAATATGCTAGATTTTTATTTTTTTGATAAGTCTGAGTAAACTTTCAGGTGTTAACCGATAAGTTATGGTGATAGAATACAGAAATTGTAGCATTATTTGATAATGCATTTATAGCACCAATACATCACTTTTGTTGTTGTTGTTTTTTGGGCACTACCTAGCAGCTGCTCCTGACTCTGTGTTTAGAGGACCATATGTGTTGCCAGGTGCTCAGGGCTCTGGCCCTCTGCTCAGGGGTCACTCCTGACAGTACTTGGGGGAATTATATGTGGTGCTATGAATTGAATCAAGGTTGGTCAAATGCAAGGTGAGCACCTTGTTGCTTGTTATATATCTTTGACCCAACATAGGTGGATTTTATTTTAATTCATTAAGGTTTTCTACAGTGGATATGTTTAGAATTAAAAATCATAGAAAACATACATAATTTTTTTTTCAAGCTCGTAGGGAAGAATTTCTGTGTAATGTTTAGACCTCTCAGCACAAGTTTGTACTGAATGAAAGATAAGAAGGAAACACACCCTGAGCTCTCTCTGCTGTTGGAGGAAATGAGGACAACATTTGGTGTTGACAGTTCTGTAACCATAACTGATTTGAGACTTAAAGAACAGTATGGTCGGTAAATTGACTTCCTTGCATCCCTGTGGACAGAGTCCAGTTTCCTAGTTCTGATATAAGCTGTACTAGGAAATACCAGTGCCTGCATTGTGAGAGCAGCTTAGGGCTGTGCCAGATGATGGTGAAAAGACTCTGTCCTTCCATCAGAGGAGACAAGAGATCAGACACAGAAATCTGAGCTTAATAAAAGAAGAAAAGAGAAAAGAAGGGGGGCGGGGAATAAGAAAAAAGTACTTTAAACTGGGTTGAGAAAGAAAATGGAGAAGGCTGGGTGTGTCTTTTTTTCCATTCAACCTCCGATTCTTGTTGAAAGTCCAGTGCAGTTTATAAATATTTTGAACATTATTTCTTTGAGAAATGTCTGATTTCTCTAAATTATTTTCAAACACATCACATGCATTTGAGATAGAGATAAATCTTTAAAATTTGCTTAACGCCTGCTCCTCTCTGGAAAGAAAGATGGCGGCCACAGGGGAGCCTTGTGGACAGCAGGTCTGAGTCGCGGGTGGGGGAGGCAGGGACCTCATGGGAAGGGGGGCGTAATGGGCCGTCTTTCACGCCCGACCGAGGTCGCCAGCTGCCCCCCACGAGTGGCTCTCTGGCACGGCCACGACTCCAGAGCACAGAAACCAATCTCTTAACTATCTAACTTTTAATAGAAATTCTTCCAGGGTTAATAAGTAAAATAGCAGAAATCCAAAACCGCGCGGCCGCTATAGCGGCCGCGCGACATTTTATTCTTAAACCAAGTTGTAGAAAGCAAATCATTTCACAACGCTGTTTCAGCATGTCTGATTGGGGGGGGTCGTAAACTCTAAACAATAATTGTGCATCTTCTATCGAAACAATGTATCTAGTCAAAGTAGATAGAGTATTTACTAGAACTCATCTGCCTCACAGGAATTGGGAGGGGTGGGAGGTGGGGTTCTATTGGGGTTCGCCGTTAAAAATAAGTATTGGTAAAGGGAAATGTGTTTGATATTTCATGACTGAGACCTAAACCCGAAAGCTCTGTAACTTTTCCCACAGTGATTCAATAAAGAAATACATTATTAAAATAAATAAATAAATATTTTTAAAAAATAAAATAAAATTTGCTTAAAATGGTCAATTATGTTAACACTTGTTTCAGTTGCTTTCTTATAGTCATTTAGTGTTCCATTTTATCATAAATAAATTATAAATTAGACTTTAATTCTTAAACAGGTTTATAAAACATTTCTAACACATAGAAAACAAAGTGGTACTTCTTTGATTTATCTTTGACAAGTTCTCAATTAGCGTTAAAATGTGGATGAGTATATTTCAATTGTGTTGGTTCATTCACATATTACATATCCATAGTAAAAATATTGTCCCAAAATGTAATAGGGTCAGACATACGTAAAATACTGTGATTTGATTAACTAAATCAAGAAAGTGTTTGTAATTCAGGAAATGTTAATCTACTTATTTTCATAAGAAATATAGGGCTACCATATTATTGAATGTTTATATTGAAAGTTATTTGATTTTCCTCATGTTTCCTGCTATATATAAAATTATATACACATATAAAACAATGTAAAATTATATTAAGTGCATTTATAAGATTATTCCTTTTCTTTTATTCTATGTAGAATAGGGGCCATTCCTATTCTATCTGATGGTTAAGGCACAGCCCAAAGCAGTACTAGATTGGGTGGTTCTCAGTAATTAAATATGAGTTCTTGCACATGCTAGGAATGTACTCTCCCTCTTGAACTATCTCTCTAACTGATGGGTATTAAAAAATTGGCAGTCAATCCAGAGATAGGAACATAGCATCTGTAAATGTTACTATTTTATATTTAGCTATCCAGTCTGAAAATTCCTATTTCCTGACATCATTACAAACACAGAATATTGGTGTTATGATTCTTAAGTCTCTTAGAATTACAACTGATGACAATGATATAAAGGAACTTTTCAATAAAGTGTCAATTAAGGAAAACCAGTCTGTTGGGTTGAAATAGCAAGAAAAGAAAGGGAGTTTCAGGTTCTGGAAAAAAGCAAGTGTAGCTGTAATAAAAATTTAGATTTCTACTTTTTCTAATATATAAACATTTGTTCTATACATTTTTGTCTATGTACTGATTTTGTTAAGGTCTGTAAATTTGATATTTAAAAAAAACAGAAGGAGAAAATAAAAGCATTTCTCTGGCAAGGCGAGACTTTGTCATATGATGGCACTGTTTCCTTTTCTACCTCCTACTCTGTAGACCAGTGAGGTGGTGTGTGACTTATCTCTGATTGGCTGGGTCAACCGTGTATATCCTGCAGAAACTTCTGAGATGACAAAGCAGATGCTTTTTCCTGTGCGTTCTTGTCAATATCACAGACACAAGAAATCAATTTTCAGTGAATGTGAGCAACAGGGAAAAATGGACAAAACCCTGTGTCTGATCATCTTTTGTCTGCACCTAGACCGTGAGTCAGAGGGATCTAGAATTTGGCAAGGAACAGACAGATGCCAGGGAAGAGAGACAGAGTTTTTTCAGGGGGATTTTCTGAATTTTCTGGGAGTTTTTGTGGAGATTGAGAAAGTAAGTATTTTTTTTTAACCTCGATAAATAATTTGCCATGAACAAATCTCTTCCTTTGTGCTCTCTTTTCTAACAGGGGTAAGCAGTAAACAGGAGGTGAATCAGAGTCCTGCAGCTCTGAATGGCCAAGAGGGAGACCACTTCATTCTCAAATGCAACTACACTGATAGTGCTATTTACTTCATTCAGTGGTTTAGACAAGATCCTGGCATTGGGCTTACATCTCTCTTGAAAATTCAGCAAAATGCGGAAGAATCATTGAGTGGAAGGATTACAGGCTCAGTGGATAAATCATCAAGACAGAGTACTTTAACTATCACAGCTTCTCAGTCCAGCGATTCCTCAACCTACCTCTGTGCTGTAATGCACAGTATGTGACAGGCACCTGCCACCAATACCAGAACTCTTCAGCTGGGTTCCAGTCACATGGCCTCTCTTAAAGATGACATGCAGTGCTTTGCTATATGGAGTGTCTAGACAATTACATATGAAAATTGATCAAATGATCTGAGTTCAAATTGTGAATTCTTTGATCTTTAGATTTTTATAAACTTAAGTTTAAATAATATATTTATTTTCATTCATTAACTTTGCTATACAATTTAGCACTGTAGCACTGTAGAACTGTTGTCCCATTTTTCATCTATTTGCTCGAATGGGCACCAGTAATGTCTCCATTGTGAGACATGTCGTTACTGTTTTTGGCATATCAAATATGCCACAGGGAGCTTGCCAGGCTCTGTCGTGCAGGCGGGATACTCTCAGTAGCTTGCAGGGCTCTCCCAGAGGGACGAAGGAATCAAACCTGGGTCAGCTGCATGCAAGGAAAACACCCTACCCGCTGTGCTATTGCTCCAGCCCCCTACACTTTAAAAATGAAAAATGAAGTGACTTCCAGTATATTCCGAGTTGTGCAACCACCACCTGTACCTAGCTTCAAACTATCATCACCACCCAAAAGGAGACCACGTGCTCATTAAACACTCACCACTCTCCCCTCCCTCTAGTCTCTGACAACCACTAATTTGCTTTCTGACTATTTGGATTTACTTTTTATTTTACTTAGCATAATTTTTGGAGATTTATCCAACAAAAGACCAACTGAAACATATTAAATAATCAGTAACACAGGACACCCAACTTCTAGCCAGCCTATTTGCATCTTCTCCATTCTATTCTTAGTTTCAATAGAAGTTTCTCCATTTTATTGTCTGTTTTAAAGACCCAGGTCTTTATTTCATTGATTTTTCTATATTTTTATTTTCATTATAATTGATCATTGCTATACCTTTATGTTTTTTATCCTTGTTCTTGACTAATTTGTTATTGTTGTTGTTATTGTTGTTTGTTTGGGAGCTCACTTCTGGTTCTGCATCCTGGGATCACTCCTGGCATGTTTGGGAGACCATATGGAATGTCTAGGGTCGAACCCACGTCAACCAAGTGTCAGGCAAATGCCCTACCCACGGTACTATCACTCCGGTCCCTAGATTAATTTTATATCATATTTTTATTTTCTTGGAGCAGTAAATTTGGAGAATGATTTCAGGCTCTTACTTTTTGTGAATACTGCTATCCAGTATTAAATTCTTCCCTCTTTCTGCTACTTCGACTGTGCCCCCACAAACTGTGATATGCCATATTTTCATTTGTATTCATTTCAATGTGTGTCTGATTTCCCTAAACATATTTTTTGTGACCAACAGAGTGTTAAGACATGTGTTTAGTTGTCAAATAATTGGAGGTTTCCTATTATCTGTCTATTATTAATCTCTCACAAAGAGTAAGTTGTTTATGTGGCTACCAAGTACACATATATATGGATGCATATATTTTTTCACTTGATCAATTGATATCTCATTACTCATCGATTTGCTCGAGCGGGCGCCAGTAATGTTTCCATTAGTCCCTGTCACATGCTAGTGTAGCCCAATGGCATCTGCTCGTTCTAGGAACACAAAGAGCCTCAAACCGATGGTTCAGGTTCTTGATGAAGAAGTCTGACCATATCGTAGGTGGGTGGCCACGCGAACTTTTGACATCCCGTGGAATCCAGTTGGTAATGGCTCTAGTCCAGAGGTCATCTCCAAATCTCATTACGTGTCCAGGCCATCTGGTTTTTGACACCTTGGCAAATAAGACAGTGTCCCTGATTCTTGACCGTCAACGGGGGTTGGAACTCTGGATTTTTTCTCTCATTTGAGTGAAGCGTGATACTCTAAGCGTAGCTCTTTCAATTCCTCTTTGGGAGACCCGAATAGCATTCTCATCCTGTTTTTGTAGGGCCCAGGGTCTCAGAGGTGTATGTTAATACAGGAAGACCAGCGAAATCGAAGAGAAGTGCCTGGAGCCAGAGGTTCTTCATCCTCTAAGCTATTTCTTTGATGTTTTTGAAGACTTTCTAAACCGCTCTCTTCCTCCTGAGCAACTCAGGTGCCAGGTCATTGGTCATGTTGACTTCTCGACCTAGGTACACATAACTGCTGCATTCAAAGATGTTCGTCCCATTGAGAGTAAATGGAAAGTCAGGAATGAGACTGTTTCTCATAAACATTGTCTTTGTGAGATTTAGCTGCAGTCCGACCTTTCCACACTCACGGTCGAAGTTGGCCAGCATTTATGCTGCTTGGCTGATGTTTGGTGTTGTCAGAATGATCTCATCAGCAAAGTGGAGGTGGTGTAGTTGCCAACAGTCTATCTTCACTCCCATTCATTCCCATTCCAGACATTGCATAACGTTCTCGAGGGTGGCACTGAAGAGTTTCGGTGAAATGGTATCACCCTGCCGAGCCCCTCACTTGACGTCAATGATCACCTCCCTGTAGAATAGTGAGATCCTGGTAGTGAATCCGTAATACAGCTCACAGAGGATCCTGATGTATTGAGTTTGAATGCCCTGTTTGACTAGGGCCTCGATGACCGCTTCAGTCTCAACAGAATCAAAGGCCTTCTTTAAATCAATGAACGTTAGACAGAGCGTCATCTTGAACTCTCGAGAAACCTCAATGAGCTTAGTTATCATGTGGATATGGTCGATTGTGCTAAATCCTTTTCAGAACCCAGCTTGCTCGCATGGTTGTCCTTCATCTAGTGTTCTGCCAATTCTATTCAGGATGACTCGAGTGAACAGCTTGTAGACAACAGACAACAGGCATATCGGGCAATAGTTGCCAATGTCATGGATGTCTCCCTTCTTGTATAGTAGTACAGTCCTGCTGGTTTTCCACTGGAACAGAACCTTGCATTCAGACAGGTAGCGTGTGAAGAGCTGAGTCAGTGTATTGATGAGTACTGATGGCAGGTTCTTCAGGTGTTCGGGTCTGACCTTGTCTGGGCCGGGTGCTGTTCACTTCTTTACCAATGAAATGGTGCGTCGGATTTTGGAAGGGAGAACATTGGAAACAACATATCTGTCCTGTGGAATTTGGTATGTGGGCAGGTGGACATGGCTATCGAAGAGATCCGAGTAGGAGTCATGGATAATCTTCTCCATTGCCCTTCTGGAAGATGTGATAGACCCATCAGGACGTCGGAGGGCAGTCATCTTGGTCCAGTAGTTGGCCAAGGACAGGTGGGCATTGTGAATACTTTTCCCGGCTTCTGCCGCATCTACCAGCACTGCTGCTCTTCTCTCTTTGAGGTCTTCCTTTATCACTTCTCTGCACTGCTTTGCGAGCTCAGACGTTCCCTTGCGATTGCCTGAGGCTTAAGCCAAGCCATGTTGGCAAATGAGCTTGAAAGTTTTCGAAGACAGGCATGGTTTTTTTTGTGGCTATCTCTTGGTGTTTTTTGCACAATCATGGAGGTGCTGAACCAGTTGATCGTATTCCTCATCAATGTTGTCAACGATGGCATCTTCCCATGTTGCCGCAATAGTGCCAAAGAGCTCCCAGTTGGTGGTCATTCTGGGAGTTCTCTTCTTAAACTTAAACTTTGCAGCCCTTTCTCCCTGCTCTGTGAAGTAGAATTTTGCACGAAGGAGACGGTGGTCCGATCCCGTTTGGAATTTTGGGACAACAGCGACATCGGTCAAGCAAGACAGTCAATTGAATATGATGTGGTCAATTTCGTTGTGGAACCATCCACCGGAAGACTCCCATGTTCAACATTTAGATTCGGCTTTCTGGAATTCTGACTTACCCTGGATGGTCTTGGTCGACATGATGAACACAGATTGTCTCTCACCCTGTTCGTTCCATTCTAGGCCATGGGTCCCAATGTGGAGTTCTTTGGCTGATCTTCTCGGTCCTATTTTGGCATTAAAATCACCAACAATGATCTTGTAGAAGGTGTGGTCTTCCTTATAGAACTTGTCCAGCCCCATGTAGAACTTCTCAATTTCTTCATCATAATTGGATGTTGGTGCATAGACAACGAAGATAGAAACTGCTGGCAGTGAGCCACATCTATTCGAGTGTAATCATCCGATTCGGGTTGTTAGGCATTCGAATGAAACAATGTTTATGGCCAAGTTCGTGTTGACAAGGACACTGACACCACTGACACCTCTTTTGTTGCATGTTCCAAGGAACAGTTCTTCTCCAGTGTCAAAAAGAGCATGATGTGATTGATGCCTTCTCGTCTCGGTCAGACCAATGATGACATACTTGATCTTTTGTGCTTGCACAATCAGGTCCTCGATGGATGCATCTGATGCCAGCATATGTGCATTGAAAGTACAGACAGTCATTTTTGTCTTTCTTTGTTTTGGCAACCTAGGTCAGCCCTGACATTTTATCAGCCTCTCCTTCTTTATCCTTCTTAACGCTGCCATATTGGTGGCTCTTTCAGGGTCAGGGGAATGAGATCCATTGTATTTACTTGTTTTGGCATATCACATACACCACCGATAGCTTGCCAGACTCTGCCGTGTGGGTGTAACACTCTCGGTAACTTGCCAGACTCTCTGAGAGGGATAGAGGCTTTTAGGGCGGTTTCTAATTGTCCTTGCTGGTGTTGCCATGGTTCAAACCATATTTCAATGCAATCAAATTTGGTGCAGTAATCTTGTATTAAGTATTTTATGATGGGTAGTGGAGGTAGTGGAGGTAATGAAGGTCTGCCGGGCTGCTGGGAGCAGGCAGAGGATCTCTGTTCCCAGGTCCATTGAGCCTGGAGTCCGAGGTCACAGAGTTCCGCTTCCCTCCCTCTGTGGGGCTTCACTTGTGAGTCTCAGCCTGAGTGTCTGGAGAGCATCCTGGAGCATGTCAACAGCTGGGTAGTGGAGGTAATGGAGGTCTGCCGGGCTGCTGGGAGCATATAATATATAATATAATATATATTATTCCACAGAAAAAATCACAGGTTTAAATGTCAAGGAAAGGTTTCAAATAAAAATTTGTTTTGACACTAATATATATGACTTCATATTACTATTTTTTAAATGAGCCATAACAAGTATTTCTTTACTTAAAGGCATTAGAGTTGATTGTCAGCAATTTTATGATTTCAAAACTATATCTCACCTCCACAACTGGTTCTAGCATACATTTGCAAATTTATCTCCAAGTGTTTCCAAATATGTGTATTCTCCTCCTATCAATTGAATTTCTTGATTTTTCTGGAAGATGCCTTTGCTTCTGTCCTTTCTTTAATATAAAATGGATTTTGGTAATTGATAGCAAACATTCTTTTAAAGTTTCCATATAGTTATTTCTTATGGAATGTAAAATTTTTGCATTCTATAAAATTAAACTTACAATACACAATACAATGATAATATTAATAACTATGGTATGCTGAATATCAAGATGGAGTCCAAGATTTCTGCCTCCTAGTGTGTAAGCTAAATCTAATTTTCTTTCCATAAATAGGGACATGTCCTGGAATATGATGGGATTCATACCTGTGATTTAATTATATTACTAGCAAAAGTGAAGGGATTTTGTAGATGTAATTAAAGTCATGAATCAGTTTGACTTTGACTAATCAAAAAGGAGATTATCTTTGGTGGTCCTTATCTAATCACATAGGCTCTTTAGGAGATGATTTAAATTTTTTTTCTGAGATCAGAGAGATTATTCAGCCAATCTTGTAAAAGCTAGCTGCCACCACAGATTCCAAAACCCAGGAAAATGAGTTCTGCCAACACTCAAGTCTAGGAGGAGGCCCTCCCCTCCCACCACAGACAAGATGGCAGTCTTAATTAACTCTTTTTTATAAGCCTTTTGAGATTCAATTTATCTACCTATGTCCAAACTTCTGACATATAGAAACTGAAGATAATAAACGAATATGATTTAAGTCCAAAAGTGAAAAAAAAGTAAAAAACAATTCGTAAACAGAAACAAATAGAGAAAACTAATAAGAAATAGTAAACTAATAATGATCACTTTCAATTTTATCTAGCTATGTCCAAACTTCTGACATACAAAAACTGAAGATAATAAATAGATATTGTTTTAAGTCAAAAAGTAAAAAAAAAGTGGTAAAAAAGCAATTAGTTAACATAAACCAATAGAGAAAACTAAATAAGAAATAGTAAACTAATAAAGACCGCTTTCCATTTTTGGAACCAATTACAGGGTGGTTGTGGAGGCATTCCCCAACCATCAAGAAATTTTCAGACACCAGGAGGATATCAAGAATTCAACCAAGTTTAGCAAGTTCTGACACTGTCTTCCAGAGGTAACATCAGATTCTATTGACTAAGGGTTTCGTCTCCCAGGAGACCTCCCTCTACAGAAGCCAGTCAAAAATTCAGGCTGCCTGCTGGACTTCTGACCAATCAGCAACAGACTGAAGGTTACAAACTCTGTTCCTCAGACTTCAAATGCCTGTGGAAAGCCCAGATGAGTATTTGTGCTTCTGTAGCTTATTTAGCTTATCCTAGTAACCTTAGAATAAACTATATCCTAAGGTTACTAAGACATCTTTCTCAGATCCAACTAATTTGCTCAAATGGCATATAGAACTCAGGAAAGGAATCAACTCACAAGGTCACTAATTTATTATAAACGGCATAAAGCAGAAACAGACAGATGAAAGAGATACATGAGGTGAGTTATGGAAGACAGACTCAAAACTGTCTTCCTTAAGGCATACCTTTCCTTTCAAATGTCCACGTGTTTACCAACCTGAAAGCTCTTAGAATCTTTCTTTGGGTTTTTATGGAAACTTTACTACATAAGCATAATTGATCAAATTATTGTCATTGGAAATTAAACTCGATCTTCAACTCTTTCCTCCGTCCTGAACATGTGTGAGATGAGACTGAAAATTTCACCTCTCTATTCATGTTGGTGTCCCTAGCAACTAATCTCAGTCTTTGGTTGTTTTCCAAAAGGTTCCTCAATAACAGAATAAGGGACAAATTTGTCACTCATAACATAAGAAATTCTAGGACTTTTGAGAGAAATGAGGAAGAAATTTTTTAATGTTTTCCAAAGAGATGAAATGAGAAATATATTTTAGTCCTCTGAATAACATTACAGCACTACTTTAAAATTATAATTAAATTTTTGATTATACATTGAAATGATAATTTCTTGTAAATTGCAATTCACACAGACTTAATAAAGTAAATTAGTATTATCATTTCCTAATTTTAATGTTTGGTATAACATGAGAAAGCTTGAAATGTAATGAAATCATACAGCACCTAGCAACATAAAGGATGTTTTCCAAATGGGGAGCCCCCACCCCCACCTCAGCACTTTTTAAAAAATTTTATTTATTTCTTGGGGGGGGTCACACCTGGCGATGCACAGGGGTTACTCCTGGTTCACGCACTCAGAAATTACTCCTGACGGAGCTCGGGGGACCATGTGGAATGCTGGGAATCGAACCTGGGTTGGCCACATGCAAGGCAGACGCCCTACCCACTATACTATCGCTCCAGCCCTACCTCAGCACTTTGGAGGTGGGGTCAGGAGATATGGGTAATCCCAGCACTTCAGGCTTCCTGAGCACCTCTTGGAATCGTCCACCAGAACCACCACCCAAGCTATCACAAAAGTCTCCATATTATAAGATTCAGGATACTGTATATTCATTCTCAGTAAGTTATGTCATGAGATTCAATCTTTGAGGGGAAGGAAAGAAGATGGTGGGGCATGAAAATTGTCCTTAGTTCTGTACTTGGTCCATAGAGGGCACTGTTGTCTGAACTGATAATGGCTTTCTTCCCGCCTTGCCTCTTAAAGAGGAGTTCTGACAGGGTTTTCTAGACAGTAAGACTCAGACAGAATCTCAGACATCAGAAGCAGAAGTTCTGCCAAGAGGGCATCTCTTCTTCATAGTCAGCACAACGTCCATAAAAAAATCTCTCTGACCACCGCCATCTGGTTCATCATTTCTTTGCTCAGAATGTCTCAGAAAGGAGATCATGGCTCTGTAATCACCTTGGTGTTCACCCTGATGCTTGAGCTCTTGTTTCTGAGTGAGTACCATTTCTTTCACCCCCTTCCCTGCTGGTGGAGCACAGTTATTATTTGACTTCAAATAGAAGCTGCTTTTCCCCTAGCCCCAAGCAGTGTTCAATGACAGATCACTGATGTTGCAGGAGGGACCAGAACTCAGTCAGTGACCCAGCCTGATGTCCACATCACTGTCGCTGAAGGTGACTCTCTGGAGCTGAGGTGCAATTACACATCTTCTGTTCCTCCCAACCTCTTCTGGTATGTGCAATATCCTAACCAAAAGCTCCAGCTTCTCCTCAAGTATGTATCTACAGACAATATTGTCTCGGGCATCAAAGGTTTTGAAGCAGAATTTAGGAAGAGTGACACATCCTTCCACTTGAGGAAATCCTCAGCTCACTGGAGTGACTCAGCCCAGTACTTCTGCGGTGTGAAAGGCACAGTGTCTTGGGCTGCAGAATAAGTAGAACACAAACCTGAGAAAGCGTAGTTTGAAAGACAGACTCAGTTCTTTTCAGGAAGTTGGTATGTTCTATGAAGGTGAACAGTTCTGAGAACACATAAGCCTGGAAAGTATTTCATTCTTATGGAAATCTTAGATTTTTTTAAATGCCACTTTTAAAAGCAAGGGCTATTGTTTGCTGAAGGGCACCATTTTTGGGCTTTAGATTCTAGAGAAAATTAATGGTATTAAACAAACAAACACTGTCCTGTTGTTCATCGATTTGCTTGAGCGGGCCCAGTAACGTCTCCATTTCGACACTTGTTGTTACTGTATATAAGTAACATGGTATATTTGGTATATTTGGCATATCGAATACGTCACAGGTAGCTTGCCAGGCTTTGCCGTGCAGGCAAGACACTCTCAGTAGCTTGCCGGGCTCTCTGAAAGGGGCGGAGGAATTGAACCCGGCTCGGCCAAGCTGGCTGCGTGCAATGCAAACACCCTACCACTGTGGTATCGCTCCAGCCTAGTGGTATTAATTTAAGATAAATTAGAGAACAGCTTCAATTCTCAAAAATCGAAAAAACCGGGGATAGCTTCTTTTTAAAATTCCATTCTCTTCAGATTATTTTTATTCATATCCTGAGAGACTTTTTTTCCCCTCAAAGAATTTCAACTCTTTGACTTAAGTATTTAACGTACTTAATTAAAATCTGAATTTAAAGACATCTACAAGGTGATCTTCCCACAATCAGTGAAGTCTAGACAGGGAAAAAGACCTTAATTCAATGTCAAAATGAAATACATTGCCATACCAAATTCTATATAGAACCTTCAGGTTGGTTATTCTGAATGACCCACCCTCCTTATCATATTTACCCATGTTATTTTTCTTCTTTTTCACCTTCTGGTTTAATTTCAATAGTACACAGTGGCATCCCAATAATAGTGATTTTCTAATCACTTTTGTTATTTTTATACACTATTTCACACAGCAAATTAGCAAGCATTTGCATTTTTGACCTGTTCAGCTGACCTTCAGTTGTCTATAGTGGAAATATAGAATTTCTCATTTTCTATATTCCTTAGTTGCAAATATATCTACAGAGGAATATTATTTAATGTACAGGGTCTGAGACAAGAGCATAAGTTGTAATTATGTGAATTTTCAAAAATGGTTATGTTGGGACAGGACTGATAGTTTAGCGGGTAGGCATTATGTTTGCCTTGCACATCGCCAGCCCAGGTTGAATTCCCAGCATCCCATATGGTCCTGATTCCTGAATGTAGATACTCAGGAATAATCACTGAGTATCGTTGGATGTGCCCCTCTGATCCTAAAAACGGTTGCTTCTGCTTCTAGACATTTATAAAGTTCTGTATTTTACAAAGCACTTTCCCATTCGAGTCTTAGTCTGGGAATTAGAGCAAATGACTTTTTATAAACTTTATAACTAGTTATGTGAACAGCGAGGCTAAATAAGCATGTATCCTCTAGTGGACCACCTCCCTAGTAAATGGAAGAAACAGAACTTCAACTTTGGAGACTTGGTTATATGCTTTTCACCTTGTTTTCAATGGCCTCTTTATGCTTATATTCTTAGATCAGTTTTACACACAGAGAATCATGTATATGAACAAAAATGATCTGGTTTGAGTGTGAAAAAAAGTTTCTTGAGAAAAATTTTATTTGTTTAGAAAGTGCTTCCTGGATTATTCCAAGAGCACTTAGACCAATCCAGACCCAGCAGAGCTTAGGGCTTACTCCTGACTCTGCACTCAGGGAGCACTCCTGACAGTGTTCAGGGTAGTGGGGATAGAGTGCCAGGGATTGAACTCGGAGATGTCTGCTGTACTATCTCTTGGGTCCATTATTTTAAATTTAATACCCTGGTTTTAAGGCTTCAGCAATGATATGCTCTATCTCATCTTGAAAAAGAATAAATGGAGCACAGGCACATTCTAGGACAGAAACTATAATACATATAGGAAAAGCAAGTACATCAGGACCAATAAATCCTAGTTTGGGACCCAGAGACACGACCATAGTGACAAAGGTCATCTAGGAAATTTAGGGGCCAGGTCTTTATTACAGCTAAAAATGACTGTTTTTTAAAAATTTAGTTCAGTAAAACTGGAAAGCATGATAAATAACAACCACCAGTATTAATAACATGTATTTTAAACTCAAGTTTTATCTTGAACCTTGATTATACATATTTTACATGAAATAACATTATTTACAATTCTAGCTGCTTTTGTCTTTGTGAGGTTTTTCTCCCGTAAAGGGGGAATTGTTGCTTGGGTTGCATCAGCCAATTAGACAGACCCAAGGGATTGCTGAAAGCAAAGATTTGTTACTTGTAATAGACAAGGAGGTACGGAAATAACTTTATTGCTATGTACTTTTTTTTCTTGAGTAGCCAATGCATCTCTAGAGTTTCTGAAGACAGCAAACCACGTTGGCGAACGAGCTCTAGAGTTACAACCCACCTACGAGATGGTCGGACTTCTTCATCAAGACCCTGAACAAATGGTTTGATACTCTTTGTGTTCTTGGAGCGAGCAGACACCATTGGGCTACACTAGCACATGACAAGGATGAACTGGTGCCCACTCAAGCAAATCAATGAGCAACGGGATGACAAGTGATACAAGCCAATTCAGAGAGGTTTTTATTCTCCATTTAAAAAGTAGAAGCTGCTTTTTCCCTATGGAAGAAAGATGGCAGCCGCTTGGGAGCTTTGTGGAAAGCCAGGTATAAGCCGGTCGTGATGGGGAGACTGAAACCTCATGGGAAGGGGGGCATTCCTGGCTCGTCCTTCACGCCCTACAGAGGTCACGAGTTGTCCCCCACAAGTGGTTCTCCGGCACGGCCATGGCTCCAGAGCACAGAACCCAATCTCATAACTATCTGACTCTCAGCAGAAATACTTCCAGGGTTAATCAGTAAAATACCAGAAATCCAAAATCGCGCAGCCGCAAATGTGGCAGTGCGACATCGTTTGATTCTTGTGACCGACTATAGAAAACAAATTATTTCACAATGCATTTTTGGCATATGTGATTTGGGGGTGTAAACTCTAAATAATAATGGTGCATCTTTTGTCGAAACAATGAATCTAGTCAAAGTAGATAGAATGTTAACTAGAATTCATCTGCCTCACATGCATTGGGAGGGGTGGGGGTAGGGTTTATTGGGGTTCTTCGTGGTGAAAAATAAGTATTGATAAAGGGAAATATGTTTGATATTTGCATGACAGAGACTTAAACCTGAAAGCTTTGTAACTTTTCCCACAATGATTCAATAAATAAGTAAATTAATTAAAACATAAATAAAAAATACTCTTTTGCCCCCGCGCCTGGGTCCCTCACCGGGACCCCTTGGAGGGGAGCGGGTCGAGCTTTCCTCCCCGCCCCGACCGGGGCTCCGGCAGCCGAAGACCTCCAGGACCAGCCACCACCATGCTGAGACCACTCTCCGCACACGTGAAGGTACTGGCAGAGGGACAAAGCCACGCGGGTTCCGGGGCCGAGACCTCCAAGCCTACTCGAATTGGAGTTGAGCATCTTCCACCCAGATCCTCCAAATTCCAGTAGGCGGGGGTCACACCCACCACCTGGCCCCCTGGCGCCGTGTAATCCCATCAGCGGCCAAGACTCAGAGACTATAAAATCCAGATCCCAGAACCGCGGCCGCGCGACATCTTATCAGAACTTTTCTTTATGACATCTTATTGTCTCATTCCTACTTTGGACAAACTTGCAGGCTATCGAATGTAGCCTGCCCACAGGGCAGAGTCTGGCAAACTCCCCGTGGCCTACCAAATATGCCAAATACCAGTAACAATGATGGGTCTCATTCTCCTAAAGAGCTGTGAATATAATCTCAGGGCTAGGATGAAAGAGCCGTTACTGGGGCCTGCTCGAGGCAATCGACGATTAACAGGATGATGAAATGAAATGAAATGAAAAAAATAGAAGCTGGGATTGGGGGTGATCAGTTGGAAGTAGGAAGGAGTATTATTGTATACTCCAAGTGATTGATTATGCTTCTCTCACATATCTTATGTTCAGAAAAATGGTGTCCATATAACCAGTAGGAAAGTTTTCAGGAGGAACATGTCATTAGGTAACTTTAAGACAACCCAGACCACCTGCTCAGCAGTTGCAAAGCCATAGGTTTAGTTGGATTCAGTTCTGTCTTGCGCAGTTCTGTCAGAGGGCATCTGTGAGGATAAAGACCTTACTCGAGGTTTTGATAAATAAGAAGCTGAAAGAAGCAGAATGTTTGAAAAATAAGTTACAGTTTGTTATATACTGCCGGTAACCAAGCTTCTCTAGTTAGCAATATTAATGTTCTAGTTTGTGTAGTAAATATCTCATTCCTTATTCAGATTCACTATAAAATAAATATATATAATTTAAAAGTAATATTATTTGATACTGCAAAGTGCAGCTGCTCTCATGAGCAACTATTTTGAGTACTGTGCTGATTCAAGAATACTCTTGAGAACTACAGGTGAGTACATAAGAGTGGCAGGAAAACAAATCTTTAGTGTTTCTGGGAAGCAATATTTCTTTATGCAAGAATATATAGTATACCTGAGAGGAAAAATTGGACTAGTTGATTAATTTTTCTTTTCCCTAACTGTTCCTCAAATTCATTCTTCTAGGCCAACAGCAGCAGAAAAAACAATTTTTAAATATTCAAATGTAATTTCAAGAATAAAAATTTTGTTGAAAAGCATTTTCCTTGAATTGCAGCACTAGCAATTTCAGATTACAGATTTGTCCCAGACCATATTGTGAGTGTACACACATGTGTGATTAGTGATCCCTCCACATTCATGCTCATCCTCTTTATTGTTTATATGTAAAATGAAGAGTGACTTCTCCTTTTTACTTTTGTCACTATTCTTTAATGCCACCTCCACAGAAGGCATATGGTCCCACAACATTCTCTGTGTTGTTGCCTATAATGTAGACTTGAAGTAATTTTTAACATCTTGAGCTCATGTAATCTTTTCTGTTGATTATAGCTCTAAGCATTTTAAGAAGTAACATTGATCTGTCCTTTCTTCCCCTGCAAGTAGCTGAGGTTCATTGAGTTACTCCTACAACAGTGCTCCCAAGGTACACCCAATTCTATCAGGCACTCCCAATCCTCTGTATTTATCTTTAACCTCTCCTTTGTGCTCTTCTTCCTCTATCTGTCAATACCTTATGTATTAAATTAGACCATGTGTGTGTAAACTCAAAAAGAGCACAGCAGCGGCAGTGGTCTATCTGTCCCGCCGTCAGCGTTCGGTAGTCTCACGCTGGTTCCCCCATCCTGGGGAGGTCGATGGCGATGGGCAGGCAAGGGAAGGAATGAGGGCCAGGCTGGTTGATGCCAGTTGCACTTTATTCCAATCCTCTCTCCATCCACTCCTGTTTCTGTCCTCTGCCTCCTCTCCTGCTTCTTCCTCCCCCATGCTACTTCATTCTCCTTCTCAGTCCCCTTCATCCTCTTTCTCTGGAGTCTGGATTCTGATTCTGATTCCCCAGCCCACTCTTACAGTCTAGTTAAATCCCAAAGCATGAGGGGTTGGGGTAACAATTACACATAGGTGTGGTCACAATCAGTAGGGGTAGAATTCTTTCCTTCGGGGAAAGCCGCTTTTAGGACAGATACTCTCTCAGCAGGACCCTAGAGTGGAATCCCATGGGTGTGTTTCTCCTCTCCTTGTCCATCAAACGTATAAGCATTCATAATATAAATCATTTTGTATGGATACAGTAAGAAATACCTTAAACTTATAGAATTGCTCTCCTAGGGCCATCTCGATCTCAGACTACAGTGCTCAGGTCAGATAGTCTTTCCTACCCCTAGCAGGGTCCTGGTCTCATTACTTTCGGATCATGATAGCATTTGTCTATGATCAAACTCTTAACTTATAGTTAAGAATCATGGCACTTTGGCCTGGCCCACTTCGATGCCAGAGTAGCTCAACTCTTGCCCTGGGTTCATTCAGTCCCTTGTTGGGACCTTGCTTTTGGGGTGTTAGGAACTAAGGGCAACTGAGGCTTAAGTCGAGAAAGCAGATGCCCCGGGGGTGAATAATATTCAAAGCCAATTAAATCCGAAATTACAAAGCATAATGTTAACAGTCTTCCTGTATCTATACAAAAAAGGATATTGCTTTAAAAGCCATAAGGAGAGGAGAAAGGCAATATTAACTTACAATACAATTTCAGTGTCCTAGAAGGATCTGACCTTACAAATGAACAGATACTGTTTGGGGGAGAAAAGCTGATTAACCGGTTGGGGAAGAGAGTATAGAGAAGTGGTTACAGATAAACCAAGGAATGGGAGTGACTTGGGAGCACTGTGATGGGTGTAACCTGACAAACCTAAGCTCCTTGTGGAGAAAGGGAGAAAGGACAAAGCAATGTCATTTTACACATGTGACCTGTAAAGTCAAATTCATCTGAGGACTCTGAATTTTGTGTATGCAAGTGAAATACTGCTTTTCTCTTTTCTTAATGTTCTTTGCATGATTTATTTTAGTGAAATATCTCTTTTGTATCAGGTAAACAGTTAATGCTATGCTTTTGTAACTTGGGAGTTAATTGACTCCGAATAATATTTATTCCTGGGTATTCATCATACTTACTTGACTTAAACTCAATTTCCTCTAGTTCCTAACACCCAAAAAGGGAGGTTCTGGCAAGAAATAAGGATGGACCCAGGGCAAGCTATAAGCATGAAAAGGGACATGCTAAGCACCATAAGTAGTATAATAAGTTAAGAGCACAGTCATAGAAAAAACTAACATGACCCAAAAAAGAAGTCACTGAATAAGGACCTTGCTGGGATTGGTAAAGACTAACCTGGCCTGAGAAGTGTGGTCTGGGATATATAGAGAGATGTCCCCAAGAAGAGCCAAGAACACCCTTTGAGCTTAATATATATCTCTTACTGTATCTATACAAAATGACTTAAAATATTATTAAGAAGTAAATTTAAGGTGGTTATTTAAATGGATTACTAGCTAAGGAAAGGAGAAAGCAATATGCCCTAATATGGAATCCTCCCTTGTGTGGATATCCTAGCAGGAGTTTAGAGTACTGAGCACCAAGATGAGGTCCTATTCTTGAGTAAATCTCCTAGAAAAATGGCCTCTGAAGGAAAGGATTTACATCTGGTCATTGTTTATGGTAATGTTCAACCACACCTATGTGTAATTGCTACCCTCAACCCTTATGACTTCTCTATAACTAATGCTGAGGGACTTGAATGAATGGCCACTGATTACCAACCAGCCTATGGCCCCTGTCTCATTGTTTGTCTTGGGGGGGGGGAGCGGAGGAAATGGTGACAGGCACTGAATGCACCAAAGGGATGCATGGGTCACCATGGGTGGGCTGGTGACCCCCAGAACAGTAACGCTTTTCTCATGGCATCCACCAGTTAGGCTTTTATTGCAATTGTAGATATAATTGTCCCACCCACTGTTACAAGTTCTCTAAAAGAAAATTTAGTGTCTAATTAATTTTTTTTGTTTTCCCAGATCTATGAAATTCATATTAATGAAAATGGATTGAATTATACAGGAGTACTCATTTTTATAAATTTATAGATGGATTGTCTCTATATTATCATATAAAATTGCATTGTATAAAAGTAGTTTTATAAAAAGCACTGTGGTATTTCATGATCTTATGTATGGCACCATAAATCTTTGTAGTTACCTCTGTGGCTTCAGGACAATCTACAGAATCAGTCCCGGAAAAGATGGCTGGGCTTGTTAGGAAACATTAGAGACTCCATGTATTTCTCCACATACATCTAGTAACTTTTCTATCTCCATGTCCTCTGCCCTGATTCCCATTCCTAAGGGATGCTCTCAACCACTGTATGTCTAATGTTAAGCCAAGTCCATTCAGGAATGGGTCAAGAGTGAACACCAGGCCCTCTAGAAATATCTCTGAAGACTGTATAGACCTCCAGGGACATTATTTAACAATGTGTCTGAAAGTTTTACAAGAAACAGAAGTCTACTATCCCTAGAGGATTCATAAACCACTGACACAAGCTCAGCTGCCTCAAGACTGGACCCCTTCTCTCCTCCTGGCACAACAACCCACTTTGAAATTCTAACTTACTTTCCAAACCACCCTACCTAATTCCCAGCCTAAACCTGGGAATAAAATGATTGGAGAGGATGGGAGAAAATAGTCCATCATCTTGTCATATTGCAAGCAACCAAATAAACCTGTATTTTTCACATTGACTCTTACCTCTGGACAAACTTGGGGTCAGTAACAAGCTGTTTGTATCTGCTAAGGACTGTGCCTTTCTTGGACTTTTGTCCATTAGGAGGCACTATAGGTCTGTTTTAAACCTGGGGGCTATTCTGAGGGACCTAGCTGTGTAGAGATGAAATAGCTGAGAAATTCACTGTGTCCTCCCAAGAGAGAGATAATAATGGTAAAGGAGAAAGAATAATAGGTTGTGATGAAAAACTAAATTGCTATCAGTCCATAGAAACTTATTTCTTTCTGGGTATCCTTTCAATTAATAGTTTTGCCTTATCCCCCAATCCCAGTACTAGTTTACATATCTATACTCGCATTATTTCTTTGGTCTGAAAGGATAGCACAGCAGGTAGGGCGTTTGCCTTGCACACCAACCCAGGTTTGATTCTTCAATACCTCTTGGAGAATCTGGCAAGCTTCCAAAAGTATTCCACCCGCCCGGCAGAGCCTGGCAAGCTCCCTGTGTTGAAAGCAGTAACAAGAAGTCTCACAATGGCGACATTACTGGTGCCTGCTAGACCAAATCGATGAGCAACGGGAGGACTGTGCTACAGTCACATTATTTCTTTACCTATATTATGATGCGTATTTGTTAGAAAGATTTTGAAATCAGGTAGATTCCAAGAAATAAAGTTATAAGAAAGATTAAAGATTCTAATAGTATAGATAATAAATATATAAATAAGGTTCTAATAGTATAGAAATTATATTTTTCCCACTTTTTTTTACTCCTATCACATAAAACTTTTATATTAGAGGGGAACGTTTTCATTCCCTTTTGGAAATAATTTCTAAACCATTAAATGCAACCCTATAAAAATATTTTTATGGGGCTAGAGAGATACTCCAGTGGGGGCACTTTCCTTGAACGTGGCTGACCCGGGTTCACCCCATTTGGTCCCCCAAGGCTCTCCAGAACTGATCCCTGAGCACAGAGCCAGGAGGAAGCCCTGAGCACTGCAAGGTGTAATCCCAAACCAAAAATTGCACTTATTTTTTTTCTTTTCTTTTCCTGTAACTAGAAAATATAGGGGAAATTGAGAAGATGAGAAAAAGAAGTTGGAAAAGGAAATGCAATGAGAAATGGGGAAATGCGAGAAAAAGAATAACACAGAGGAATTAAAAAGAGAAACAGCGAACTGAACTGAAAGCATAAGCCACAGAAAATTTTTAGAGATCATAATAAAAAACAAAGGACAATATGTATGTCCTTTGTATGTGTATATGCTGCAAGGACAATATGTAAAAATAAAGTCCAAATTATTCCTACTTTCTCCCACAATTTATAGTCCTATTAAGTTCATTTCCTATAACAAAATTTATGGCAAGTCTTCGAGATTCCAGGAGAGTTCGAACCGAAGTGTTTCATATAATCCCAAAATAGGAATTAATTAAGTATATAATAATACCATTTAAACATTTATGTTCTCATTACTTTGCATGACTGGTATGATTCTTGTATAATTAATGTGCAAGTTAGCAACGTTCTTTTTTGGATTTCAAAATGTGGATACTGTTTCTCTGAACCTCCCCAGCTCAAATGGGATGAGTTTCCCTCGGGAGAAATTCTTTTCTTTTCCTTCTCATTCTCTAGTACATCCAGAGTTATCATCTAGTACATCAGAGATAGACATTTCTGATGTCTGTCTCTAAAGAAACAGAATCTTTCTTTCCTTCTTACTGAACAGTGCAGTAGCAGAGACTGGAGGGTGAAATGGGGGCGCCACTGCCCCACCACTTCTGAGCTTGGTTTGCTGAACCCCTGTACCTCCAGTTTGCTGGATGAGGCTGATTGGTTGCAGAAGAAGGGAGAGTTGCAAAGTCAAGCCACGCCCCTTTCTTCCAAGGGTTTAAATGAAATACATCTCTGGGTGAAATGTCTCCAACACCGAGGCAGAGTGAAATGATGAGGTTGTTGCACGCCGTGCTGGGACTTTTATGCGCCCAGGTTTGCTGTGAGTCGGGGCTGCCTCCGATGAGAATCTGAAAACACCAAACACAAAAACAAAATAGCAACTGCAGTATTATTGAGAAAGGGGGAAAGGGGCTCTCAAGTCTTAGGCGTTCTCTTTCTTATAACCTATGGGGGTATCTTCCAACTTTTATGTAGAACGCTTCACCAATGACTATCCTTTATTCCCCCGCACAGGTGTGAGAGGCCTGGTGGAGCAGAGTCCTTCAGTCCTGAGTCTCCAGGAGGGAACTAACGGTACCCTGCGGTGCAATTCCTCTGATGCTGTGACTGCCGTGCAGTGGTTTCTCCAAAATCCCGAGGGTCCTCTCATCAGCTTGTTTTACATTCCTTCGGGGACCAGGGACAATGGACGGTTTAAGGCTACAACCGTCCCTTTGGAACGCCGCAGTCTGTTGCATATTACGTCTTCTCAGACCACAGACTCAGCTATTTACTTCTGTGCTGTGAGCCACAGTGCTCTCCAGACATCTGCAGCCTGTACAGAATACTCCGTTGGGTGAAGCCTCTCAGGCAACCACAATCACATCACAAGGCCAGGACACAGAATCTGCAGGGTTTGGTATTCCTAACCCACATCACTAGCCTTCTAACCTCAGGACTTTGTGACCCCATTGGGTCTCTTGTCTTCATCTTTCCTGAGCCGGCTCCTCTTTCTTCTCTAGAAACCTTGAACTTGCAGCTATCAGATTAGCTCAGAGGACTGGATTTAAATATTTAAGCTACAACCCAATAGTATGCTAGATTTCAAGAGTGAAAATGGGAAATAAATCAAAGAAAAAGAAAAAAATCACTGTGATAAAGATATGAATAGACAATGATTCGATTTTACTAGTGTTTTAAGACTATGCCAGTCAAATTCATCACAAAGCGCTAGGAGAGAATTGCAATGTATATTTCATTCAAATAAGAATCACGTATGTTCATGTTTGTTTTAAGCCCTAGGATGTGGTCTGAGCTGGACAATGTTTTATCTGTGTTTGAGAAGAATGTAAATTCTTTTTCATGGTTCTATTGATGCCTTTTTATAATTAAAGGTAAATTGACATGCTGAAAACTTCAAGAGTTAATTTTAGCAAAAGGCTGTTCGATTGTGTAGTGGTTAACAAGTGCTCCACTGATAGGAAGTAGGGGAAAGACTAACGAGATGGGATTGCAGCAAAGAAAGGAAATTATTTAATTGACTATAGCTTAAAGCCTCATGGGTTCTTTCTGATTGATTATCCTTTTAGGCTGAGATTTTTTTAAATGTTGATTTATTATTAAACATATTAAGAATTCCTAGAGAGTAAGCTATGAGTATATAACTCACCACTCCCAAATATACCTTTTTTTTTTTTTTTGCTTTTGTAGTCACACCTGGTGATGCACAGGGTTACTCCTGGCTCTGCACTCAGGAATTATTCCTGGTGGTGCTCAGGGGACCATATGGGATGCTGGGAATCAAACCCAGGTCAACTGCATGCAAGGCAAATGCCCTACCCGCTGTGCTATTGCTCCAGCCCCCCAAATAGTGTTTTATTCCTCTGTAGTAACAAATTCTAATGATTAGTTTCATTGTTTGGGATTTTGTAAAAAAATTTTTTTTCTCTTCTTTTTTTTTAAAAAAATTTTTATTAGTGAAACACCATGAAGTATAGTTGAAGACTTACAAATTTTTGTGCTTGGGTTTCAGTTATACAATGATCGAGTATCCATCCCGCCACCAGTGCCTATTCTCCACCACCAATGATCCCAGTATCCCTCTCACCCCCTATGCCCCCCCCATCCCACCTCTGTGGCAGGGCACTCCCTTTTGTTCTCTCTCTCCTTTTGGGTGCTGTGGTTTGCAAAAGAGGCATTGAGTGGCGATCATGTTTGGTCTATAGTCTACTTTCAGCATGCATTTCTCATCCTGGGAGGATTCTCTCAACACCCTTTACTTGGTGCTCCCTTCTCTATCTGATCTCCCTTTTCCCCTAGCATGTGCAGCTGGCCTCCAAGCCATGGAGTACACCTCCTGGTACTTATCTTGGCTATTCTTGGGTGTTAGTCTCCTATTTTGTCACTTTATATTTACCAGATGAATGCAATCTTTCTATGTCTGTCCCTCTCTTTCTAACTCATTTCACTTAGCATGATACTTTCGTGTAGTACCACTTGTATGTAAATTTCATGACTTCATCTTTTCTAACAGCTGCATAGTACTCCATTATGTAGATGTATCAAAGTTTCTTTAACCAGTCATCTGTTCTCAAGCACTCGGGTTTTTTCCAGATTTTGGCTATTGTGAACAGTCCATCAATGAACATAGAAGTGCAGATGTTATTTCGACTGTACTTTTTTGCCTCTCCGGGATATATTCCCAGAAGTGATATTGCTGGGTCAAATGGGAGCTCAATTTCTAATTTTTGGAGAATCGTCCATAATGTTTTCCAAAAGGGCTGAACCAGTCAGCATTCCCACCAGCAATGAAGGAGAGTCCCTTTCTCGCCATGTCCACACTAACACTGGTTGCTTTTGTTCTTTTGGATGTGGGCCAGTGTCTGTGGTGTGAAATGATATCTCATTGTTGTTTTGATCTGCATATCCCTGATGATTAGTGATGCAGAGCATCTTCTCATGTGCCTTTTTGCCATTCAGATTTCTTCTTTGGGAAAGTTTCTGTTCATTTCATCACCCCATTTTTTGATGGGGTTAGATGTTTTTTTCTTGTGGAGTTCAACCAGTGCTTTGTATATCCTTGATATCAACCCCTTATCGGATGGATATTGGGTGAATATCCTTTCCCATTCTGTAGATTGTCTTTGTATTCTAGTCACAGTATCTTTTGAGGTGCAGACGGTTCTTAATTTAAGATATTCCCATTTGTTTAACTCTGTTTCCATTTGGTTGGTCAGTGGAGTGTCGTCTTTGAAGATACCATTAGCCTCAATATCATGGAGGGTTTTGCTGACCTTGTCTTTAATTTACCTTATGGATTTTGGCCTGATGTTGAGATCTTTAAATCATTTTGATCTGACTTTTGTGCATGGTGTTAGGTCAAGGTCTAAGCCCATTTTTTTGCATGTGGTTGTCCAGTTATGCCAGCACCATTTGTTGAAGAGGCTTTCCTTGTTCCACTTCACATTTCTTTCTCCCTTATCAAAGATTAGATGTTCATACATTTGGGGTTGTGTGTAGGGATATTCCACCCTGTTCAGGGTCTGTGGCCCTGCCTTTGTCCCAGTACCATGCTGTTTTAACTATTATGGCTTTGTAGTAGAGTTTGAGGTTGGAGAGGATAATGCCTCCCCACGTCTTTTTCCCAAGAATTGCTTTAGCTATTTGTGCGCATTTGTTGTTCCATATGAATTTCAAGAATGCTTGATCTATTTATTTGAAGCATTTCATGGGTATCCTTATAGGGATCTTGTTGAATCTGTATAATGCTTTGGGGAGTATTGCCATTTTGACAATGTTAATTCTTCCTACCCATGAGCAGGGGATATGTTTCATTTTCTCGTGTCCTCTTATTTCATGGAGTAGTATTTTGTAGTTTTCATTTTAGAGGTCCTTTACCTCTTTAGTTAGGCTGATTTCGAGGTATTTGATTTTCTGGTGCACAATTGTGAATGGAGTTATTTTTTTCATGTCACTTTCCTCTCTCATTATTTGCATATAGGAAGGCCATGTATTTTTGGGAATTAATTTTATAGACTGCGACTTTACTGTGCAAGTCTATTGTTTCTGGGAGTTTCTTGGTAGAGGATTTAGGATTCTCTAGATAGAGTATCATATCAACTGCGAAAAGTGAGAGCTTGATTTCTTCCTTTCCTGTTTGAATGCCTTTAATGTCTTTTTCTTGCCTAATCGCTATTGCAAGTATTTCCAGTACTATATTGAACAAAAATGATGATAGTGGGCATCCTTATCTTGTCCCTGATCTTAGAGGAAAGGTCCTTAGTTATTTCCCCATTGAGGATAATGGTTGTCATGAGTTTATCGTAGGTGGCTTTGACTATCTTGAGGAAAGTTCCTTCAAAACCTATTTTGGTGCAGTTTTCATCATAAACGGGTGCTGGATCTTGTCAAATGATTTCTTTGTATCTATTGATATGATCACATGGTTTTTATCTTTACTTTTGTTGATATGATGGATTATGATGATTGATTTCCGAATGTTAAACCATCCTTGCATCCCCTGGATGAATCCCACTTGGCCGTGGTGTATGATCTTTTCGATGAGCTGTTGGATCTATTTACTAATATTTTGTTGAGGATCTTCACATCCGTGTTCGTCAGAGATATTGGCCTATAGTTTTCTTTGTTGGTGGTGTCTTTGTTTGCTTTTGGTATTAGAAAGATATGTGCCTCATAGAAGCTGTTCGGAAAAGTTCCTGTTTTTTTTTCAATTTCCTGGAAAAGCTTGAGGAGACCCGGCAATAGGTCTTCTTTAAATGTTTGGAAGAATTCACCAGTGTATCCATCTGGTCCTGGGCTTTTGTTTTTGGGAAGACTTTTCATTACAGTTTCAATTTCCTTGATACGAATGGTTCTATTCAGGTATCCCAAGTCTTCTTGGTTCAATCTTGGGAGATGATAGGAATCCAGGAATTTATCCATTTCTTATAGGTTCTCTTATTTTGTGGCATACAGACTATCAAAGTAGTCTCTGATGATCTTTTGAATTTCACTGGTTTCTGCTGTGATCTCCCCTTTTTCATTTCTGATTCAGTTTATTAGGGTTATCTCTTTCTTTGTGAGTCTTGCTAGTGGTTTATCAATCTTGTTTATTTTCTCAAAGAACCAGCTCTTGGTTTCATTGACCTTTCGGATTTTTTTTTTGGGTTTCCATGTTGTTAATTTCTGCTCTAACTTTTATTATTTCTTTTTGGGGGCCAAGTTTCAGTTCCTTTTGTTGGTCTTTTTCTAAGATCTTGAGCTGTGAGGTCAGATTATCTATGTAGACCCTTTCTTCCTTCCTTAGGAATGCTTGCAAAGGTATAAATTTTCCTCTTAACACGGCTTTAGCTGCATCCCATAGGTTCCGGTAGCTAGTGTCTGCATTCTCATTTGTTTCCAGGTATCTTTTGATTTCGTTCTCAATTTCCTTTCTGACACATTTATTGCTCAACATTGAGTAGTTTAATTTCCAGGTGTTTGATTTGTTTCTCGGTGTCTTTATGTGACTTGCTTCTATCTTCAGCGTATTGGGTCTGAAAAGATTGTTGATAATACTTATATCTTCCTGATTCTCTTGAGGTATGTTTTGTGGCCAGGCATGTGGCCTATTTTCAAAAATGTTCCATGTGTACTGGAAAAGAATGTGTATTCTTTCTTTTGGGGATGTAAAGCCCTGTATAGGTCTATTAGTCCTCTCTTCTATTTCTTCCTTCAAAGTTAATGTTTCCTTGCTGAGTTTTGTTCTTGTTGATCTATCCAGAAGTGATAAGGCGATGTTGAAGTCTCTGACCACTATTGTGTTGCTAGCAATGTCCTCCTTAAAATCTGTTAGCAGTTGTTTTAAGTATTTAGCTGGTCCCTGAATAGGTATGTATACATTTAAGAGTGTGATTTCTTCCTGTTGTAAATATCCCTTGATAAATAGAAAATGGCCTTCGCTGTTCCTTCTAATCCTTTTCAACCTGAAGTCTATGTTGTCGGATACTAGTATGGTCACCCCAGCCTTTTGGAGGGAGCTGTTTGCTTGCAGGATTGTTTTCCATCCTTAAACTTGAAGTCTGTGTTTGCTCTGACTGTTCAGATGAGTTTCTTGTAGACAGCAGAACGTTGGTTTCAGTTTCTGGATCCATTTTGCTACTCTGTGTCTCTTGATTGGTGCATTTAGACTGTTGACATTGAGAGATATTGTTATGGGGTTTTGTGCCATCTTTCTGTAGAGGTTGGTTGTGCTTTCAAGTACTTTTCTTCTTAGCTTACGGGAGCCCCTTTAATCCTTCTTTTAGGCTTAGTTTTGCGTCTATGAAGTTCCTGAGCTGTTGTTTACCTATAATATCATGTATCATTCCATTGAGTTTGAATGAGATTTTAGCTGGATAAGTGTTCTTGGTGAGGCTTTCATTTCATTGAGTTTTTTCACTATAGCCCACCATTGTCTTTGGGCTTGGAGGGTTTCCTCTGATAGGTCTGCTGTAAATCTACGGCATGCTCCTTTGTATGTGATTTCCTTCTTTGACCTTGCTGCTTGCAGTATTGTGTCTCTATCCATGGCATCCATCATTCTGACTATGATATGCCTTGGAGTGTTTTTATTAGGGTCTCTTAGCTGGCACCCTTCTGGTTCCTTGAATCTGGATGTCTGCATTCTTTAACTCTGGGAAATTTTCAGTAATTATTTCTTTCAGGGTTGCTTCCCTGTCCTTCTGGTACTCCAATGATTCTAATGTTGTTCCTCTTGGCATCATCCCCTAGATCTCTGATTCGCCTTAGAGCTATTTTGAGGTCTTTTCCCATTGCTTGTTGTTCCCTATGTGTTATCTGTTGCTCATCTTCAAGCTCACTGATCCTGTCTTTGGCTGTACTCATTCTACTGCTGAGGACACCCAGTGAGGTTTTAATTTCATCTACCGAATCCTTTATTTGTGACATTTCTTTTTGTAGCTTTCTTATTTCTGCTCTCATTTCTTCCTGTATTTTCTTGGCTATCCATTCCACTGTTTCTTTCATTTCTTCCTTTAATTTTCTGGATGTCTCCTCCACTGATTCTTTGAATTCGTTGAATATCCTTAGCATTTCAACACAGAATTCTTTATTGGAGAGTTCATATTTGTGGGTAGCCCCTGTTGAGGATTCGGGACTCTTTTCTTCGTCTCTCTTCATAGTGGAGATTTGTGCTGTTTCTTCATACTATTGTGGTTGTATAGAGGTAAAACCTTGAAGTTCACTAGCACTGTTCCCTCCTATTGTGGGAAAGGATTCTGAACAAGGCCAGTTGATGGTGGTCACCCTTCTCCACTTCTAGAATATGTCCTTCCTCTCAGACATTATTCTGTGGTTTATCATAGGCAATGGGTGAAGTGTTGGTGGAGGTGCTCTTTTATACTGGGCTTGTACAGCTTCTGGGGTACACTGGTTTTTTGTTGGAATGGGAGTAGGCCGGTGGATTATTGTCCCATTTTGTTTGACCCAGCCAGGACGTTTTCCACAGAATTAGGTGATGAAGGCTGGGATGTGAGTCGAGAGTGCTAGGAATGGGATGTATAACTGAGGCCGCACAGTAGGCCACGCCCAATTTTGAGGAGGCCACGCCCCCTACAATGGAGGTCATGCTCCCACCAGTCCAGATGCTAGTCCACAGACTTGTGGGGGGGGGGGGGGGCGGGCAGGCAGCGACTAGTTGGGCTGGTGTTTGCCATGGAAGTGGAGGCAAGTGTTCCAGACCCGGGTCCCTGCGGCGGCTGGTGTTCAGGGGCGTGGGTTTATGTGGGGAGGGGGCGACAAGCAGGTACAGACCTGTGAGGGGGGTGGAGACTAGTTGGGTTAGAGCTTGCTGTGAAAGTGGGAATTTTGTAAGTTTTTTTAAGTTGGTCATATTCCGTATATGAGTGAACTATTCAGTAATTATATTTTATTTCACTTGGCAAAGTTATCACAAATTCTATCATTTTTTTCCCCAAAAGGTACAATTTCATTCTTATGGTAGCAGAGTAGTACTCCACTGAATGTGTGATAAATGAAAACATATATGAAAATATATGGAAACTGGTTAATGATACTAATATATCATTTTATAACTAATATATAATATATAATAATATATACTTATAATATATAATAATATATAATAATGTTATACATTATATTATACATTATACATTATGTTATACATTTTATACATTATAATTAATGTATATAATATAGTTTCTTTAACCAGTCATATGCCCATGGGTATTCAGGTTAATTTCATGTTTTGGCTATTGTGAAAAGCCAAAGAGATGCAAAAATCTTTTCAATTAGTGTTTTCATATATTTTAGACAAATTCCTAGGAATATCATTGAATCATATGTTGTTTTCATTTTTTATTTCATTTTTAAAAGACTTTCTATACTTGAAAGGTCTGAGAACTTTCCCTGTGCACATAGAGAGACAGAGACAGTAAAGTATAGAATAGAATAAGTTTATTAGGGTTCTCTCCCAGGTGGACCCTACCGGTCCCTGGCAAAGCTGGGGTAGAGCTGCACCCAGGAAAAGTTAAGCAGGATTTTAAATAATCTTTTGTGGGAAAAGGGAGCAGGTGTGCTTGGTCTGGATGTGAGGAAGCCTGGAATGTACCATGATGGCTTCCTGTCACCAGATGGTCCACAGAGGGTGTGGTCGGGTGGGAGAAATGGTGATCTTTGGTTCTGGATATCTCATCAGCTGGTCACCATTCCTTACACCACTTCGCCACTTTACTTAGAAGATGTAATGTAGGACTTTAGGCAGGGAAGAGCTCCTATGGTAACAGAATTCCTGGGAAATAAAACCAATAGACCTGAGGCTGCAAAAAGCTTATCTGTGAGCACAGGAACCTAGACCAGATAAGGCTTCACCTAGTGCCAACAAACCTATAGAAGAAGAGAACCCTCCTCCCCCAACCCCCAGCTCCCAGAGTAGCTCCAGGAGGAACATAGGCCCAGGAAAGGAATTTCGAAGAGGACCATCAACCATTCCCAACTCTACCCCTTTTGCAACTATCCTAGCAACAGACTTATCTAGACAGAATTCACATATGGGGGCAGTTTGGAGAAACCCTATAAAAACCACCTTGAACAAAGGAAGAGCATGCATATGCTGCCTAAGTCATTGTGCTGTTTTTGCCCATGTGACCAAGCACATGTGGTCTGCGAGCACATGTGTCACCCGCATCTTCCTTCTTGAGATCTGTACTAGGACTTTCTCTGCCTTTGGGGAAGCCTGCATTCTCCCTTGATTCTCTCTACCTTTACTCTCCCTCCTTCTCCAAATAAAATCAGTTTTTACTTCGCTGCCTGTCTACTCTTGAAATTCTTTGATGAAAGACAGGGCAGAGTATCTCGATACCCTGGGTAAGGACTAAGTCTGACTTTCCTTTCCTGCAAAGAGCAATTCCTCACTCCAGCCTGAGTCCTCGGCTCCCCAAGAGATCAGGTGGTGGAGATCAACTCCTATGCCATGAAGACCAAGCAGACATCAGGTGTGGTTTGATGGCCACCTCATGGGGCTGGCAGGACTTGAGGTCTGTGCCATGCAGGGTCTCATTGCAGATTTTATGAGTTCTAGCTTTCCCAGTCCATCCTGGGGTGGCAGAGGTAGAACAAGAGAAAGTGGCTGTCTCTCTCCTCTATGCTTCACATAAGTCACCCTGGGGATCCACCATATCATTATTAACAACAAAAAAAATACCCTACCTTAATATCCTTTCAACAAATAATATATACCCAACTTATCAAAAAAAAAAAAAACTAACCCTCTTTTACCTTGTTTTCTTAGCATGTAAACATATCAACATGACACCAAAAAGTCCATGCCTAAAAGAATAAAATTCTTCCAAATCTACCACACACTGTTATAGTCAAGAGAATGGGGGTGAAGAAAAGGGGCTGACAATGAGTTTGCTTGTTTTTCCTCTTTTAAAAAATAATAAAACTAGGATGTGATTTTTAAATAATAAAACTAAGATGTGATTAAAGAAATTGCCTTGTCACCAACCCTGAAACAGCCCAGAAGGAAGAAGGTCAGAATCCCTTTGAGATGCAAATAATAAGCTCTTTGGAGATGCAGAAAATGAGGCTCCTTCCAGAGAAGCTTAGACCCCTTTGAAAGGAGAAACTTCAAGAGAAACAAAAAACTGTGATAAGAATGTGAAAAAATCCCCAGTGACAGAACCACATTGACTTACTTTTATTTAAGCAGAGAATTCCAGTCCCAGGTTCTCTCTCTCTCTCTCTCTCTCTCTCTCTCTCTCTCTCTCTCTCTCTCTCTCTCTCTCTCTCTCTCCTCATAGTTTCCTAAGTAAAGCTAATTTGCTCCATGATTCAAGTCTTTCTGGATTTCTTTCCTGTTAGACAACAAACCTGGAAACCTGGGAAAGTTGGGCAGAGGTTATGGCTGCTTTTCCTCTTCCTGCAGAGAGCAATTCCTTGCTCCAGCCTGAAGTCATGATTCCTGCAGAATTTAGGAGAGGATCAAGTCCAGTACTGTGCAGATCTAATGAAGCTCAGGTGCAGTTTTACAGCTGCTCAGTTGGGCTGGCAAGACACCGGGGGTCATGCCATAAAGGGGCTCAAGACAGACTTTACCCGTCCTAACCCACTTGAGGACTTCCTCAGGAAGAATAAGAGGGGTCAAGGAGGATCGCTTCTCTCTCTCTCTCTCTCTCTCTCTCTCTCTCTCTCTCTGTGTCTCTCTAAGAAATTCTACTGATTTTTCCCACTTTAGGTCCTCCCTCCCTCCCATCCTCCCTCTCTTCTTTCCTTCTTCTCTTCCTTCCTTCTTCTTCCTTCCTTCTCCTTCCTTCCTTCCTTCCTTCCTTCCTTCCTTCCTTCCTTCCTTCCTTCCTTCCTTCCTTCTTTCTTCCTAAAATAGTATTAGTCTAGAGATATCCTGTTCTGTGGAATGGATTATAACATCGTTACACTGAGAATTCTAGCATGTCAATCATGACTTTATTTAGCAAATAATAAAAAAATATATAGCCACAGATATTAATAAATGAGAATGAACACTTTGAACCAATCAGATAGAGAATAGGACAATTCTAGGACAATTCATGATACAATAAGTAAAATTTCTACTTTTATAAACAGGACTGACTTTCTGTTCTTTGTCAGGGTCAAATAAATAAATGTAGTGTCAAATTTCAAGCAAGTAATATTTTATTGCTGTATCATAAAAAAATTCAAAAAATACAAAAACTGAATATATTTTGAAATTTGAAGGACTGATATTTTGATTACTTTGAAGATATTTATTGTTAAATGTAAGCAGTATCCTAGAACCCAATAATGAAGAAAAAGACATACAAATTGTTTTGACAAGATAGACTTTCTCCGAGATAGCCAAAGAAAACAAATTTAAAATATTTTTTATTAGCTCTTAGATGGAGAAAAATAAGTGTAAGCTAAATGAATTACATAGATATAAGGAGGATCCATGGCACATAATAAGTTGGATCCTCAAGATCACTCCACTGAAGTTATCAACATAGGTTTACTACCTCAACTTTCATTTGTCTCCAGTTCGAAACTTTAATTTTAAGTTATTTACCCATGTCCCTTTCCAGGGAAACACATTTAGGCAAAATAAAGATTTAGATGAGTTAGGTCATGTCAAATGTGAATAATCATGTGGTCAAAGAACTTAAGAAACCCTATGTACTAATTGGGTGAGTTTCATCAAAAGCCAGGACCTGCTTGTTCAGTCTGTCAATCACTCAGAGACAAGGAGTTCTTAGCTTGAGGCAAAACTTATACTGGGCTTACATGTCACTCTCCCTTCCCCTGTGGATGCTCGTGATCTTTATCAACTCTGATAGGGCTGTGGGTAAGACTGGAAGGATTGTATATGGAAGGGCCCCACAGATGGCTCATGTAAAGTCAGGAGGAGAAAGACACTTTCTCCCAATCTAATATAGGTACTAGACATGGAATTGAGGAGGAAAAGTAGGTTGGAGAAAAGCATATTACAATGTCTATTTGACTCCTCTTTGGGTACTTTGTTAATATGATTCTTAAAACACTTGCTCCACTGCATTAAATTCTATTTTCTGATTGTTTCCACAGGATCCAGTGTGGCCCAGAAAGTTATTCGAACACAGTCATCTACTTCCATAGAAAAGGGAACTGAATTGTCAGTATAAAACATCTAAGAGCTTCTACTATATTTTTGGTACAAGCAACTTTCCAGGGGGAATATAATTTTTCTTATTCAGCACTATTTTTATGGTAGTTTGAAAACAAGGCATAGTTGCTATTCTCTAAACTTCAAGAAAACAGATAAATCCATAGACCTCACGATTTCATCCTTACAGCTGGATGATTTGGCAAAGTATTTCTGTGCTCTCCTGAAACTCACTATGTTTGAAGTGATAAAAAAGAAATCTAAACAAAAACCCCAAAGCTCAGTAAAAGACAGTTTTCCCAGCCTGACCTCTACCCCCCACCACTGCTGGTGGGAAGAATCTAGTTTAAAAATACACCTCAAGTCCCAAATCCCCCACAACTCCACATCCTAATGGTGGTAATTGTAATTGTTTAATCTATGATCTGAATTAAAAGATTTACTTCTAAGTAAAACCTCTTACATATTTGGAAGCAAGTGTCCAGATTAATTTCTTTAAATGCATTTGTAGTCTTGAAGTTTTGACTTCATATTGATGTCAGTGGGCCCCACAGGTGCTCATGTGAAGTGGGGAGGAGAAAGACGGTCACTTTCTCCCAATCCGCCTCTGCCACCTGGGACCCAGGTTTACTGGGTTCTTGTCTCCCCTCACAAAAAGTAATTTCAGAAGTAGACAATTTGTGAAATTACAGTTTTTATTTGGAGGTTTTGAAGGGAAGAAGGGAGAGTAAGGGAGTGAAGAGTAACATGCTCAAGAGAGAACCTGGGCTTCTCCAAGGGTGGAGACAGCCCCTACACACATCCCAGCATTTAGACATGAAAGCATGAAAGTACATAGCACAAGAGCAGGCATGCAGGCAGCACATGTGCTAGGTCACATGGGCCCAAGCAGCACATGGGCTCAGGCAGCATATGCACACCTTTCTTTTGTTCAAGGTGGCCTTTACAGGGTTTATCCAACCTGCTCCCATGTGGGGCTTCTACTTAGATGAAAGTCTGTTGCTAAGGAGGTTGCCAGGGGGTTGGGAATGGTGGTGGTCTTCTTTGAAATTCCTTTTCTGGCCTTTTGTTTCTGCAGGAGCTTCTCTGGATCTATTGCTCTATCTAGATGAAGGTCTTATCAGGCCTGAATTCCTGTTTTTTTCCTGTTTTCTGCTGAGGGTTTTACCAGTCTCTTGCAACTTCAGGGCTATTCCTTCCCAGGAAATCTTTGCCATTGCCTTGGGAAGGGGACTTCCCTATCTGCCTGCCTGCCTACATTAATATCAATCCCAGAGAACATGTGTATAGTTGCCTAAAGTTGAAAATAATTTCCCCTTAATATTTCAGTGGCAGTTTCATGTAAAGAGGCTCTCATCAGAACTGGAGAGATAGTTTAGCTGGTAAGACACTTGTTGAGTGTCTTACAACATATGATCCCGTAAACTCTGCCAGAAATGATCCCTGAGCACTTTTGGGTGTGCCCCCCCCAAAGGTGCGTATATCAAAATTATTCAATTAATTATTTTGATCACTTGACATCCTGGTATTCATCAATTTGCTCGAGTGGGCGCCAGTAATGTCTTCCTTTGTCCCTGTTGCTTGCTAGTGTAGCCCAATGACGTCTGCTCACTCCAAGAACATGAAGAATCTCAAACCGTTCATTCAGGGTCTTGACAAAGAAGTCTGACCATCTCGTAGGTGGGCAGCCATGAGATCTTTTGATGTCCCGTGGAATCCAGTCGGTAATGGCTCTAGTCCAGCAGTCATCTCCAAATTGCATTACATGTCCAGCTCATCTGATTTTCGACGCCTTGGCAAATGAGACAGCGTCCCCTATTCTTGACTGTTGATGGAGATCAGAACTCCAGATTCTTTCTGTCACTTGAGTTAAGCGTGATACTCCAAGCACAGCTCTTTCGATTCCTCTTCGGGAGACTCAAATAGCTTTCTCATTCTATTTTCATAACTCAGTTGAACTCCAGACTCAACTCATTATCTGGATTCACTAATTTCCCGGCCCTTTCCTTTTAGGCTTTATATCAACTAAGGTACAACAGAGAAAACAGATACACTGTAAATGATTTAGAATAAGAGATTCATTGCAGAGATTACTCCTCATGGAATTGCTGGAGTTACTGAAGGAGTCTATGCAAGGCTGTTGTCTTTGCAACTACATAAGACCTGAATTTACAAGTCAGCTACTGCAGTATTGCTGAGAAAAACCTGGATTTGGACAAATGCATGGGAACATTGACTTGTAAAAACATACTAGAGGCCATGAAGACAATTGTAATCCACAAAGATAAAATAATAGTTGCCTATCTCTTACGTCCATCAATCCATTTGCCATTAGGCTACATGCAGACTTGGCCCAAATCAAAGGGAGAAGCTGGCAGACAGTCAGTGAGTTATCAGTAAGATGAGACAGTCAGTGAGTTATCAGTAAGATGAGCCAGCAGAGCATCAGTAACATCTCTGAATTGCCACTGTGCCTAGAGTATTGTGGTGGCCTCACCATTGCCTTCCAAAAGAGCCACAAGTCTCTCTGTGACTGGCCCTAATCCAGAATGACACAAATGCTGGGAAATGTATTTCTAGAGAGTTGAGGCAGTGCAAAGTAGCCTCAACACCTTACCATAAGATAATTGTCTCAGGTAGAGGACACAAAGTTTATTGATTTCATGCTTTTCCCTGTTCTAGTCAATTCACACTCTCCCACTGATATCCTATAGTTTAGCTCCTGAGACATAATTGTGGGAAGCTGTCCATCTAACTGACCAAGGGGCTACGTGACCCACAGCAGGCCAAGTCCCGACATGTGCAAATCCTGTGCTATGCATGGTTATCTTGAGGAAACACCTGTCACAGAAACATCTGTCATGGCTGTCCACAAAAACAAGGAGTAACTGACAATGATTAACTATGTATGTGAAACGTATAGACCTTGTAACTTTCCTAACCATATATGGACATGACCTTTTTGTGTAACTGCCTTATGCTTTGTATGCATAGTTTCCTGTACTGATAAGGTATATAAGCCCCTGCTGCCCTGAATAAAGTCCTGTCCTGTCCTGTCCTGTCTGTCCTGTCCTATCCTCTCTCTTAGCTTCTTGTCTCTTCTTGTGTCTGCGTGTCCATTTGGTCGATCCCTCCTTGCACATACGGAACCCAGAACCCTCCCTGCAGGACGGGGAGGCAGATCCGTGGGTCCCCCTGCACATAATGAGATGTAAGATGAACTTTTGTTAGCACATTATGGGGAAAAGGAAGAACACTCACACTCCCTGCCTCCCAATCACTTCTCTGTATTCTGGCCAAAAACTTAGAGACAGCCCTGCGAACTACCCCTGAAACACAAAGCAGAGGTGCTGTTCCTGTGTTTGTGATCAGTAGCACCTCTTCATTCTTCCTGAACTTTCCTTGGGCTGTATTCAGTAGATCTTCTGCCTTTGATCTATATATAGTATGTATATTTGTCTTGACAAAGTCCTAGCTTGGTTTAGGTGGGGGACCATCATAGCATGGTATCAGGACCAGACTGGCCCTTACTGATGCTGTTTGTTTGACTAGTTTGGCTTGCTCAGCCTGTTCTGTTCATTGAATTAATCTTGCTGGTTGCTTCCCTATGTATACAATATTAAATTTGCATCTCTAAGCATGGGCCCTCTGGGAACTTTCTTTGAAATTGATGATATATTACTCAAACTCTCAAAGTTGTGGACTTGCCACATTACACATATCTTACTATAAACAATTTTTATTGAAGTAAAATTGTATTATAATATCATATAAAGTTCACAATTTCATCATAAATCAACACATCTGTACATATATTACAGTAAATTTACCACTTGATCACTTGATCACTTGACTTCCCGTTAATCGTCAATTTGCTTGAGCGGGCACCAGTAATGTCTCTATTTGTCCCTGTCACGTGCTAGTGTAACCCAATGGCATATGTTCATTCTAGGAACATCAAGAGCCTCAAACCGATCGTTCAGGATCTTGACGAAGAAATCTGACCATCTGGTAGGTGGGTGGCCACGCGGTCTTTTGACGTCCCGTGTAATCCAGTCAGTAATGGCTCTAGTCCAGGGGTCGTCTCTAAATCTCATTATGTAATCAGCCCATCTGATTTTTGACGCCTTGGCAAACGCGACAACGTCCCTGATTCTTGATCATCGACGGAGGTCGGAACTCTGGATTCTTTCTCTCATTTGAGTGAAATGTGATGCTCCAAGCATAGCTCTTTCAATTCTTCTTTGGGAGACCCTATTAGGGTTCTCATCCTGTTTTTGTAGGGCCCAGGTCTCTGAGGTGTATGTTAATTTAGGAAGAACAGTGGAATCAAAGAGATGTGCCCAGAGCTGGAGGTTCTTCGTCCTCTTAGCTATTTCTTTGATACTCTTGAAGGTGTTCCAAGCCGCTCTCTTCCTTCTGAGCAACTCAGGTGCCAGGTCATTGGTTATGTTGACTTCTCGACCTAGATACACATAACTGTTGCATTCGGAGATGGTCATTCCTTTGAGAGCAAATAGAGCATCAGGAACGAGGCTGTTTCTCATAAACATTGTCTTCGTAAGATTCAGCTGTAGTTCGAACTTTCTATACTCACGGTTGAAGTCAGCCAGTATTTGTGCCGCTTGGCCATGAGCATTGATTCATTCGAATGCCTAACAGCCCGAATCGGATGTTTACATTTGAATAGATGTGGCTCACTTCCAGCAGTTTCTATCTTCGTTGTCTATGCACCAACATCCAATTATGATGAAGGAGAAATTGAGACGTTCTACATGGAGCTGGAGAAGTTCTATAAAGAAGACCACACCGTCTACAAGATCATTGTGGGTGATTTTAATGCCAAGATCAGACCGAGAAGATCAGTCGAAGAACTACACATCGGGAACCATGGCCTAGAATGGAATGAACAGGGTGAGAGACTGTCTGAGTTCATCATGTCGACCAAGACTATCCATGGTAATTCACAGTTCCAGAAGGCTGAATCTAAACGTTGGACAAGGGAGTCTCCTGGTGGATGGTTCCACAATGAAATAGACCACATCATATTCAATCAATGTTTTTGTCTGACCAATGTGACTATTATCCCAAAATTCCAAACGGTATCAGACCACCGTCTCCTTTGTGCAAAATTCTACTTCACAGAGTGGGGAGAAAGGGCTGCAAAGTTTAAGAAGAGAACTCCCAAAAATGATCACCAACCAGGAGCTCTTTGGCACTATTGCGGCAACATGGGAAGTTGCCGTCGTTGACAACATTGACGAGGAATACGATTGACTGGTTCAGCACCTCCATGATTGTGCAAGGAATGCCAAGAGAGAGATAGCCACAAAAAAACACCTGTCTTCGAAAACCCTTGAGCTTATTCGCCAACGTGGTTTGGTGCATGCCTCAGGCAACCGCAAGCTAACATCCAAGCTCACAAAGCAGTGCAGAGATGCAATCAAGGAAGAGCTCAAAGAGAGAAGAGCAGAAGTGCTGGTATATGCGGCAGAAGCCGGGAAAAGTATTTGTAATGCCCGCCTGTCCTTCGCCAACTACAAGACCAAGATAACTGCCCTCCAACGTCCTGATGGATCTATCACATCTTCCAGAAGGGCAATGGAGAAGATTATCCATGACTTCTACTCAGATCTCTTCAATAGCCATGTCTACGTACCGACATACCAAATTCCACAGGATGGATATGTCGTTCCCAATGTTCTCCCTTCCGAAATCCGACACACCATTTCATCGGTTAAGAAATGAACAGCACCCAGACCAGACAAGGTCAGACCTGAAGAACACCTGAAGAACCTGCCGTCAGTACTCATCAATACGCTGGCTCGGCTCTTCACACGCTACCTGTCTGAATGCAAGGTTCCATCCCAGTGGAAAACCAGCAGGACCGTACTACTGTACAAGAAGGGAGACATCCACGACATTGGCTACTATCGCCCGATCTGCCTATTGTATGTCATCTAGAAGTTGTTCACTCGAGTCATCCTGAATAGGATTGGCAGAATGCTAGATGAAGGACAACCATGCGAGCAAGCCGGGTTACGTAAAGGATTCAGCACCATTGACCATATTCACACGATAACCAAGCTCATTGAGGTTTCTCGGGAGTTCAAGATGCCACTCTGTCTGATGTTCATTGATTTAAAGAAGGCCTTTGATTCTGTTGAGACGGAAGCAGTCATTGTAGCCCTAGCCAATCTGGACATTCAAACTCAATACATCAGGATCCTCCGTGAGCTGTATTACGGATTCACCACCAGGATCTCACCATACTACAAAGAAGCAATCATTGATGTCAAGAGAGGGATTCGGCAGGGTGATATCATTTCACCGAAACTCTTCAGTGCTACCCTCAAGAACATCATGCGACGACTGGAATGGGAAGGAATGGGAGTGAAGATAGATGGTCGGCAACTACACCACCTCCGCTTTGCTGATGACATTGTTTTAATAACACCAAACATTAGCCAAGCAGCACAAATTTACCACTAAAAATCAAATTATGTCCTGCATTATACAACTGACTTCTTTAACTTGACTTCCCCAATCTTTTTCCCTTCTCTTCCTGTAATCACTCATTTGATCTATTCTCTAAGTTTGGTTTTGTTTCACTTAAGTCAGATGTTTGTTTTGTTTCTCTATATGCCATAGATGAGTCAAAGCATAGTGTTTGTCTCTGTGTGACTTATTTCATTAAACATAGTACCATAATGTTCTTCTCATGTTATTATAAGTGGTAAGATTTCATCCCCCCACATTTTTAAAAAAAATAACAGCATATTCTATTATATTTTTACACCACACCTTTTTAACCCTATTATTTGTAAATAGGCAGTTAGGTTGCTTATAGCTCTTCACTATTACAAAAAAACTGTTAGCACATCTTATACTACTCCATGGAGGTAAACTGAGAGAGAAACAACCAATGTATAAATAAGAATATATCTTTAAATTTCCTGTGAAGGTATGGTTACTTAAAACACAAAGTTAAAAAAAAAATAGACAAGTAAAACCCAAAACCCATAACCCTGAAATTACATTGTCTCTATAACTATATTGTATTCTCAATAGTGTTCATGAATATAGGAAGCAATAGATCAACATAGAAAAGTCTTCCGGGGAGTTTTTCAGATGCAGAGTACACATCTCAAGAGGGGAGATGTGGGCAACACATATGATCAGGCAGCACATGTTCTCAGCCACAGAAGTACAAGCAGTACATGGACTCAGGCAGCATATGCATGTGCTTCTTTTATTCAAGTTGACTTTTATAGGATTTTCTCAAGATACCCCATGTGAGGCTTCTAGTGAGGTAGAAGTCCATTGCTAGGGAGTTGCCAAGAGGAGTAGGAGTGGTCCATGGTCCCCTTTGAAATTCCTTACCTGGCCTTTGTTCCTGCTGGAGTTAGTTTCAGAAAAGGGTCCAGCCTTCTCTGGGTCCATTGATGATGGACTCTTCACTTAATCACTTAATCACTTAACTTCCCGTTAGTCGTCGATTTGCTCGAGCGGGCGCCAGTAACGTCTCCATTTGTCCCTGTCGCGTGCTAGTGTAGCCCAATGGCATCTCTTCGCTCCGGGAACATGGAGGGCCTCAAACCGATCGTTCATGACCTTGACAAAGAAGTCTGACCATCTGGTAGGTGGGTGGCCACGCGGTCTCTTGACATCCCGTGGAATCCAATCAGTAACAGCTCTAGTCCAACGGTCGTCTTTAAATCTCATTACGTGACCAGCCCATCTGATTTTCAACACCTTGGCAAATGAGACAGCGTCCCTGATCCTTGATCGTCGACGGATGTCAGAACTCCGGATTCGTTCTCTCATTTGAGTGAAACGTGATATTCCAAGCATAGCTCTTTCTATTCTTCTTTGGGAGACCTGAATGGCGTTCTCATCTTGTTTGCGTAGGGCCCAGGTCTCTGAGGCATATGTTAATGCAGGAAGAACAGTGGAATCAAAGAGATGTGCCCGGAGCCGGAGGTTCTTCGTCCTCTTAGCTATTTCTTCGACGTTCTTGAAGGCGTTCCAAGCCGCTCTCTTCCTCCTGCGCAGCTCGGGTGCCAGGTCATTTGTCATGTTGACCTCTCGACCTAGGTACACATAGCTGTTGCATTCGGAGATGGTCGTTCCATTGAGAGCGAATGGGGCGTCAGGAACAAGGCTGTTTCTCATAAACATTGTCTTCGTAAGATTCAGCTGTAGTCCTACCTTTCCACACTCACGGTCAAAGTCGGCCAGCATTTGTGCCGCTTGGCTGATGTTTGGTGTTATTAAAACAATGTCATCAGCAAAGCGGAGGTGGTGTAGTTGCCGACCATCTATCTTCACTCCCATTCCTTCCCATTCCAGTCGTCGCATGATGTTCTCGAGGGTGGCACTGAAGAGTTTTGGTGAAATGGTATCACCCTGCCGCACCCCTCTCTTGACATCAACGATCACTTCTTTGTAGAATGGTGAGATCCTGGTAGTGAATCCGCAATACAGCTCACGGAGGATCCTGATGTATTGGGCTTGAATGCCCTGATTGGCTAGGGCTTCAATGACCGCTTCCGTCTCAACAGAATCAAAGGCCTTCTTTAAATCAATGAACGTTAAGCAGAGCGGCATCTTGAACTCCCGAGAAACCTCAATGAGTTTGGTTATCGTGTGGATATGGTCGATGGTGCTGAATCCTTTGCGGAACCCTGCTTGCTCACATGGTTGTCCTTCATCTAGTGTTCTGCCAATCCTATTCAGGATGACTCGAGTGAACAACTTGTAGATGACAGACAATAGGCAGATCGGGCGATAGTTGCCAATGTCATGGATGTCTCCCTTCTTGAACAGTAGTACGGTCCTGCTGGTTTTCCATTGAGATGGAACCTTGCATTCAGACAGGTAGCGAGTGAAGAGCCGAGCCAGTGTATTGATGAGTACTGACGGCAGGTTCTTCAGGTGTTCAGGTCTGACCTTGTCTGGGCCGGGTGCTGTTTGCTTCTTTACTGACGAAATGGCGTGTCGGATTTCGGAAGGGAGAACGTTGGGAACGACATACCCATCCTGTGGAATTTGGTATGTCGGCAAGTGGACATGGCTATCGAAGAGATTTGAGTAGAAGTCATGGATAATCTTCTCCATTGCCGTTCTGGAGGATGTGATGGATCCATCAGGACGTCGGAGGGCAGTCATCTTGGTCTTATAGTTGGCGAAGGACAGGCGGGTGTTACGAATACTTTTCCCGGCTTCTGCCGCATCTACCAGTACTTCTGCTCTTCTCTCTTTGAGGTCTTCCTTGATCGCATCTCTGCACTGCTTTGCAAGCTCGGACGTTAGCTTGCGGTTGCCTGAGGCATGCGCCAAACCACGCTGGCGAATTAGCTCAAGAGTTTTCGAAGATAGGCGACTTTTTGTGGCTATCTCTCTCTTGGCGTTCCTCGCACATTCATGGAGGTGCTGAACCAGTCGATCGTATTCCTCGTCAATGTTGTCAACAATGGCATCTTCCCATGTTGCCGCAATAGTACCAAAGAGTTCCCAGTTGGTGGTCATTCTGGGAGTTCTCTTTTTGAACTTTGCAGCCCTTTCTCCCCGCTCTGTGAAGTAGAATTTTGCACGAAGGAGACGGTGGTCCGATCCCGTTCGAAATTTTGGGACAACAGCGACATCAGTCAGGCAAAACCGTCGATTGAATATGATGTGGTCTATTTCGGAAAGACTGGCAAGCTACCGAGAGTATTCCGCCCGCACGGAAGGCAAGCTATCCGCTGTGTATTCGATATGCCAAAACCAGTAACTACAACTGGTCTCATTCACCTGACCCTGAAGGCTTCACCGACATGGCAGCACTGAGAAGGATGAGAAAGGAGAGGCCGACAAAATCTCAAGGCCGACCTAGGCTGCCACAACGAAGGAAGACAAAAATGATCGTCTGTACTTTCAATGCAAGTACGCTAGCATCAGATGCATCCATCGAGGACTTGATGGTACAAGCGCGAATGATCAAGTACGACATCATTGGTCTGACCGAGACAAGAAGACACGAATCTCACCATGCCGTTTTCGACACTGGAGAAGAATTGTTCCTCGGAACATGCGATAAAAGAGGTGTTGGAGGCGTCGGTGTCCTTGTCAACACAAACTTGGCCAAGAGCATTGATTCATTCGAATGCCTAACAACCCGAATCGGACGTTTACATTTGAATAGATGTGGCTCACTGCCTGCAGTTTCTATCTTCGTTGTCTACGCACCAACATCTCATTATGATGAAAGAGAAATCGAGAAGTTCTACATGGAGCTAGAGAAGTTCTATAAAGAAGACCACACCTTCTACAAGATCATTGTGGGTGATTTTAATGCCAAGATAGGACCGAGAAGATCAGCTGAAGAACTTCACATCGGGACCCATGGCCTAGAATGGAACGAACAGGGTGAGAGACTGTCTGAGTTCATCATGTCGATCAAGACCATTCATGGTAACTCACAGTTCCAGAAGGCAGAATCTAAACGATGGACATGGGAGTCTCCCGGTGGACGATTCCACAACGAAATAGACCACATGGACTCTTATCAGCTCCTTTTTTTTTTGCAAGGTAAGCTTTTTACAACCTATTGGTCTATTGATTTTATTACTTCCTAGGAATTCCATTGCTATGGGGCCCTTCCATGTTTACCTGCCTATATCAGTTTCATATCTCTTTCAGTTACTTTTAACATTAGGAAATCCATTTTCAACTGCTCACACATTTCTAGTATTTCCAATAGAAGTGTCTTCCATATGGACATTTGCTCTGAGAATTTTATTTTATTTCTATTCTATTTCCCTTGGACAAAGGTATCTTCAGCCTGCAATTTGAAAAGAATTGATTTCTTATTCTTTCAAAAGAAATTCTTAAAATTTTCAGAATAAAGTATATGTCTTCCCTCTGATGCTTCACTTTTGAAAACAGTTCCAGAGTTTTTATAATCTTGGATTTTTTCCTCCTTTTCAGCATCATCGACCTGCTCCTTCAGAGGTTCAAGCCAGCTTGATAAGTTTTCTACTAGGACTAGCTGCAGTGTGTCCAGTAAATGAACCAAGGATCAGAGTAAGCCTGCACCCATGAGGCTCAGAGAATAGGGACAGCCTCTGACTATGCTTCCCATACAAGGTTTCTCTTCCTGACCTTTGCCCCCCAGGCTGAGAAGATGTTCAGCAATATTGATGATGTGACAGAATTGGCCGTTCCTCTTGAAGTTTCTCTCTTGAAAGTAACAGGCGCTGGCAGGATGGGGAAGAGATATTCAACACATCTTCTCAGCACTGGAGACTGTGGGAGCCATAGAAGTCAACTGCCACTGGATCTCTACGGCAGACTGAGAAACTGGCCTCTCCTTGGAGCTCAGCCTTCAAATGACAATCATGAAGAGTTTCTTTACAAATACTTCTCATTGCTAATAAGCATACCCCAAAGCACTTAATTGTATTATTTCTCATTAAGAAATTAAAACTAACGCCCTACCCAAGTGCTCCATTTGTGTTTTCAGCACCTGAGTATAGTAATGTAGTTAAGAGAAAATTATCCCAGGAAGTAGGGAGAAATAATGACTAACTCCAGAAAAACAGATGCATTACCAAGAAGCTTCCACCAATAAATTCATGTGGAAAGAAGAAAAAGGCAGCAACAGTTCACAGTTCTGGACACTGAAGGAAAGGCAGGCTCCTTTTACTAGGGAAAAAAAATCTAGTTTTTCTAAAAACTAGGGAAAAACACAATGATGTTTATTGTGTTTATTATGTCAGTCCAATAGTATGCATTGAGAACCATTATCTAACTGAAATATCTCAAGTTCTATGTGATATTTTCTTGTTCTCATTTTTTTCACATTTGAGAAATAAGACATAACTCACCCAACTTTGAAAAGCATTTCCAACATTAGCATCTTAGAGAGTCCCAAAATGGCAAGGGTGTTATAAAGAAGCATAAATCCCAGAGCACAGTGGCTGGATGTCTTGGTGATGGTGATCTTACTGGTTTCAAAAGGAACTGAAAAGAAACAGAGAAGAAACCAGACCTAGGTACAAATGCAACAGAATCACTACATGAGAAGTTCACCTACTAACTAGCTAACAGGGCTGGATGCTTTAGCAGGTATGCTAGGAACATAAGAAGCTAGTGGGAAAGATGAAATTTATCTTTACACAGTGCTGGTATATTTTCATATCTAAACCATTGCTTCTGGTTTTAGTCTTCTCTGCCTGCAATAATATCCCTCAAGATCTGCAAACTACTGTCCCTTTGAACTTTCTTTACAGTTTTTATCCAAATGTCACCACTTGTGGAGTCTTTGTCTAAATCTCTATTTACTGTCCTTGAGAATCTCCCTTTCTTCAAGGATAAAGAATGACAGTTTTTTTTTTTTGATTGTTGTTTCTTTTTGCTAAAGTACTGCCACCTGCTGTTTGTTCAGTTGATCACTTCATCACTTGACATCCCCTTACTTATCAGTTTGCTCAAGCAGGCGCCAGTAACATCTCTATTCATCCCTGTTGCGTGGTAGTGTAGCTGAGTGGCGATTAATCGATCCAGGACCACAAAGAGCCTCAAACTGATCATTCAGAGTCTTGACGAAGAAGTCTGACCATCTTCTAAGTGGGCAGCCATGCCATCTTTTGATGACCCGTGGAGTCCAGTCGGTAGTGGCTCTAGTTCAGTGGTCGTCTCCAAATCTTATCATGTGCCCAGCCCAACTGATATTCGAAGACTTGGCAAATGAGACAGCGTCCCTGATTCTTGATCGTCGACAGAAGTCAAAACTCCAGATTCTTTCTCTCATTTGAGTGAAGCGTGATACTCCAAGCATAGCTCTTTCGATTCCTCTTTGGGAGACCCAAATAGTGTTCTCATCCTGTTTTTGTAGGGTCCAGGTCTTTGAGGCATATGTTAATGCAGAGGGAATAATGCAATCGAAGAGATGTGCCCAGAGCCAGAGGTTCTTCGTCCTCTTAGCTATTTCTTCGACGCTCTTGAAGGCATTTCAAGCTGCTTGCTTCCTCCTGCACAACTCAGGTGCCAGGTGATTTGTCATGTTGACTTCTCGACCTACGTACACATAACTGTTGCATTCAGAGATGTTCATTCCATTGAGAGTGAATGAAACATCAGGAATGAGACCGTTTCTCATAAACATTGTCTTCTTGAGATTCAGCTGTAGTCTGACCTTTCCACACTCATGGTCAAAGTTGGCCAGCATGTGTGCCGCTTGGCTAATGTTTGGTGTTATTAGAACAATGTCATCAGCAAAGCAGAGGTGGTGTAGTTGCTGACTGTCTATCTTTACTCCCATTTCGTCCCATTCTAGTCATTGCATGACATTCTCGAGGGTGACACTGAAGAGTTTTGGTGAAATGGTATCGCCATGCTGAACCCCTCTCTTGACATCAATGATCACTTCTTTGTAGAATGGTGAGATCTTGGAAGTGAATCCGTAATACAGCTCATAGAGGATCCTGATATATTGGGGTTGAATGCCCTGTTTGGCTAGGGCTTTGATGACTGCTTTCGTCTCAACAGAATCAAAGGCCATCTTTAAATCAATGAACATTAGACAGAGCGGCATCTTGAACTCCCAAGAAACCTCAATGAGCTTGGATAACATGCAGATATGGTCAATAGGGGCTGGAGTGATAGCAGAGTGGTAGGGCATTTGTTTTGCAAGCGGCCAGCCCGGCCAACCTGAGTTCAATTCCTCCACCCCTCTCGGAGAGCCCGGCAAGCTACCGAGAGTATCTCACCCACACTGCAAAGCCTGGAAAGCTACCCATGTCATATTTGATATGCCAAACACAGTAACAACAAAGTCTCACAATGGAGACATTACTGGGCCCGCTCGAGCAAATCGATGAACAATGGGAGGACAGTGCAGTGCAGTGCTATGGTCGATGGTCCTGAATCCTTTGTGGAACCCAGCTTGCTCACACGGTTGTCCTTCATCTAGTGTTCCACCAATCCTATTCAGGATGACTTTAGTGAACAGACGACAGACAACAGGCAGATAGGTTTAAGTTGCCAATATTTTAGATGTCTCCCTTCTTGTACAGTAGTGCAGTCCTGCTGGTTTTCCATTGGGATGGATCTTTGCATTCTGACAGCGTGTGAAGAGCCAAGCCAGTGTATTGATGAGTACTGACGGCAAATTCTTCAGGTGTTCGGGTCTGATTTTGTTCTGGGCCAGTTGCTGTTCACTTCTTTACTGACGAAATGGCATGTTGGATTTCGGAAGGGAGACCATTGGGAATGACATATCCATCCTGTGGAATTTGTTATGTGGGCAGGTAGATGTGGCTATCAAAGTGATATGAGTAGAGGTCATGGATAATCTTCTCCACTGTCCTTCTGGAAGATGTGATAGATCCATCAGGACGTCGGAGGGCAGTTATCTTGGTCTTGTAGTTGGTGAAGTACAGGTGGGCATTGCGGATGCTTTTCCCGGCTTCTGCCGCATCTGCCAGCACAGCTGCTCTTCTCTCTTTGAGGTCTTCTTTTATCACTTATCTGCACTACTTTGTGAGCTCAGTCAGACATTTGCTTGCGGTTACCTGAAGATTGAGCCAAGCCACGTTGATGAATAAGCTCAAGAGTTTTCGAAGACAGGTGTTTTTTTTTTTTTTTTTGTGGCTATCTCTCTCAGCATTCCTTGCACAGTCATGGAGGTGCTGAACCAGTCAATCGTATTTCTCATCAATGTTGTCAACGACGGCATCTTCCCAAGTTGCCACAATAGTGCCAAAGAGCTCCCGGTTGGTGGTCATTCTGGGAGCTCTTTTTTTAAACTTTGCAGCCCTTTCTCCTCACTTTGTGAAGTAGTATTTTGCACGAAGGAGACGGTGATCTGATCCTGTTTGGAATTTTGGGACAACAGTGACATAAGTCAGGCAAATCGTCATTTGGATATGATGTGGTCAATTTTATTGTGGAACTGTCCACCAGGAGACTCCCATTTCCAATGTTTAGATTTGGCCTTCTGGAACTGTGAGTTACTATGGATGGTCTTGATCGATATGATGAACTCAGACAGTCTCTCAACCTGTTCATTCCATTCTAGACCATAGGTCCTGATGTGGAGTTCTTCGGCTGATCTTCTTGGTCCTATCTTGGCATTAACATCACAGACAATGATCCTGTAGAAGATGTGGTCTTCTTTATAGAACTTGTCCAGCTCCATGTAGAACTTCTCAATTTCTTCTTCATCATAATTGGATGTTGGTGCATAGATAACGAAGGTAGAAACTGCCGGCAGTGAGCCACATCTATTCAAGTATAATCATCCGATTCAGGTTGTTAGGCATTCGAATGAATCAATGCTCATGGCCAAGTTCGTGTTGACAAGGACACCGACACCACCAACACCTCTTTTGTTGCCTGTTCCAAGGAACAGTTCTTCTCCAGTGTCAAAAACAGCATGATGTGATTGATGTCTTCTCGTCTCAGTCAGACCAATGATGTCGTATTTGAGCTTTCATGCTTGTACCATCAGGTCCTCTATGGATGCATACCAGCATACGTGCATTGAAACTAGACAGTCCTTTTTGTCTTTCTTCGTTGTGACAGCCTAGTTCGGCTGTGAGATTTTATCAGTGTCTCCTTCCTTATCCTTCTTAATGCTGCCGTCTTGGTGGCTCTTTCAGGGTCAGGGGAATGAGACCCATTGTATTTACATTGTAAATATGCGTATTCGATATGTATGCTGTTTGTTATGCTAAAATATTTTGTGATATTAGCACTGCCCTCACTGCTGCCCTCCAGGTCCTGGGTTAAATTGGTGGTTTAGTGCCATAGAAATTGCCATTCTAAATCAGTCAGTAATCAAGTAATCAGGAGAAAGGATTCAGAAAGATTGTCTGAATTTTAAGCCTTTTCCCAGATAAGTAGATGATTGACCTCAAAATGATAAATATAATACATACAATGCTTTTGAGCTTGAGAGTATGAGAATATCTTGGAAATACAGCACTGAGGGCAATGTGTCTACTGCTCTGTCCTTTATATCACTACAAATACCTTGAAAGGTGGGAATAAAACTTCAGAATAATAAACCATTGTAGGGAACACTGCTTAGTATGCTCTTTAAATTATATAATATACCTCAATCAAAGCAAACCGATTTTCAGTAAGAAACATAATTGAATGTGGAGACTTGCAACAATCTGAAAAACAAAACAAAACAAAACACCAATAAAACAAAAACTCAAACTTTATCTTGTGTCTAAACTGCTGAGTTGTTTCAGAATGTCTCCCAACCTCCCAACTGCTTCAAATAAGTCATTGAATCCTCACATAGGGAAGTTATCATACAGAATGGTTTGTGTTTATGTTTCTGTTTAATCCTGATAGGCCACCTTAAAGTTGAGTCCCTTTCCTGTAGGGGAAACAGTAAAGCAAAGACCATCAGAACATAGACCATCTAACCTCTTAGATTCCTAGAACTACCAATCACTCGTTGAGTGGTTTTGGACAATTTACTTGATATAGTTTATGCTTCAGTCTCCTCTTTCCTACTCTGTGATTATTGATAGACTGATAGATTGATAGATATGCAAGACTGATAGATTGATAGATATGCAAGGTTATTGTAAAGAGTTAATAATATGAAGACTGTTGATTCTTAGTGGGCACCCAAGAGGAAGTTATTTGCTATTTACAGAGATGAATAGATGTCTCTAAGTGGGATTAAATGCCTTGAGTTGTACCCCAGGGTGAGTTTCAGAGCACAGCCTTTCCTTCATAGTTGTCTTGGAGTGGATGCTTTTCTTCACCTCAGGAGCAAATATCTATCTAAATACAGTGATGCAAGATGTTTATAGAGCTAGTCACTATTCAACAAATTTAATAAGTATTTTAAGTCCGTGGTAAATCAATTAAAAAATTAATTTAGGAGCTGGCATGATAGTATAGCAGGAAGTGTGCGTGCTTTACATGAGACTGACCCAGGTTTAATTCCTATCATCCCTTATGGTCTCCTGAGCCCCTTCAAGAGTGATTCCTGAGTGCAGAGCTAGGAGTAAGCCCTGAGCACCACTGGGTGTAGTCCTTAAAAACCAACAACTGTAGCACTGTCCTTCCGTTGTTCATTGATTTGCTCGAGCGGGCAATGTCTCCATTGTGAGACTTGTTACTGTTTTTTGCATATTGAATACGCAACGAAGAACTTGCCAGGCTCTGCTGTGGTGGCAGGATACTCTAGGTAGCTTGCTGGGCTCTCCGAGAGGGACAGAGGAATCCAACAACAATGCCAAAATAATTAAATAGCCATTTATTTAATTTGTTTCTCTTCTCACTGCTCAGTCCATCTTTTCTATCCCCTTGTATCTTTTCTGCCTGAACAATGCCTGCCACACAGAGCCACAGTCCAGGTATAGGGATCACAGTCACAGTCACAGTCCTCCCGTTGTTCATCGATTTGCTCGAGCGGGCCCAGTAATGTCTCCATCATGAGACTTGATGTTACTGTGTTTGGCATATCAAATACGTCACGAGGAACTTGCCAGGCTTTGCCGTGTGGGCTCGATACTCTCAGTAGCTTGCCGGGCTCTCTGAGAAGGGTGGAGGAATCGAACTCGGGTCGGCCATGTTGGCTGCGTGCAAGGCAAACGCCCTACCACTGTGCTATCACTCCAGTCCAGGTATAGGGATATTTTTTGAAAAATATACAAAATACAATATTATTTTAAGATTCCTTGCAATTCTAACATTAATAGACAACATTAAAGTATACTAAAGTTTTGTTATTATTAAAGTATACTAAAGTTTTGTTATTAATCTACAATTGCTAAGATTTCCTCCACCCCTCTCAGAGAGCCCTGCAATTTGCTTAAGATGCAATGCACAAGTATTTAGTGATCAATTGGTTTAGCCTCTACTTTAGACAAAGATGGTGGCTATAGCTTACATGTTCTGTCTCTAAGTCATTTAGAACATGTGATCTGAAAAGAAACTTACTTAGAGAGACTCCTGTTTGTCTAGAAGCCTATCCCTAACAATAGCTTTAGACTTCTAAATAAGAGGGTTTTAGTGAAGGTTTCATGATTTCATTTACTGATCACATCTGTATATTCTTTCTTGAAAGAAAAGTGAGAAGTTAGTTTCATGCTTCTCAATTCTGTCCTTTTATTCAGAACATAACTCAAGTTTGAGAATGTGGAGGCACTGTTCTCTAGTTTTAGCACAGTCCCTGTGTTATTTCCTTTATTTATTTCAGAGGAAAGAAGGTCTTGCAGTTAATTTCCACAACCATTTTCCCAGAAGTAGATTTATACTCTGAAAAATCTTAATTAATGCTATCTTGTACTATTAAATTTTCCCTGAACATATGTTATTTTTCTAACAATATTTTGAGCTCACAAGAGAATGCTGCTTTTATAATTTTCACAGCTCTGAGGCAAATTATACACACAAAATTGCTTTTCAAACAAATATGTTTGTATTGAATCAAACTAAAATTATAGTTGGATTATGACATAGGCAAGACAGGCCATAAATCTTACTTACTTTTAAATAAATTTGTTGGGGAGTAATTTATATTCCATAAAATTCATCCTTTGAATTCACAGATCAGTGGCTTAGTAAATGAACTGGTCATCAACAATTACCACAATCCAGTTTTAAACATTTCATTAGTCAAAAAAAAATCCTTCATGCCCAATTATAGTTAATTGTATTTCTGACTTCTGGCCCCAGGCAACAACTGATCTATTTTGTATCTCCATAGATTTCTTTCTTGAACATTTCATATAAATGGAATCATAAAATATATAATCTCTGGTGTCTGTATTCTTTTCCTTAATATATTTTTGAGATTTATCTGTGTTGCCACATGTAATAGTAATTCACTAATAGTTCCATATTTTGCTTGCCCTTTTACCAACTTGAACAGCCTGTACCCATGTTTCTATCAGTAAGAATAACCACAAAGTACTTCCATACTTTTAGAAAATATCTTTCATCTAACATTAAAACATTTCCTGAACATCACAAATGTAGGTGGCATGGCAGATGCAGAACCATGTGGAAATGTTATTTAATTTTTACTCTACCGTGTACCAGTTGATTAATCTTGGTTGGATTCCCTAATCTTTTCAAGTTTTAGTTTTCTTGTTTGTAAATTAAGAATTATATCTCTCCCATATGACTTTTGTATTAGTACAATAAATAAAGCCCAAGGTTGTGTGGCACATAATATGTGTGAAATTTACTCTTTGGGGGAGTGTGGAAATAAGAGTTTAAACACTTTTTAATTCTTTTTAATTCAATATATCACTATATCACTATCATCCTGTTGATCGTCAATTTACTCGAGCGGGTGCCAGTAACGTCTCTATTCCTCCCAGCCCTGAGCTTTTAGCAGCCTCTTCTTACTCGTCTTTTCCCAATGATTGGAGGCTCTTTCAGGGTCAGGGGAATGAGACCTACTGTCGTTACTGGTTTTGGCATGTCGAATATGCCACAGAAAGCTTGCCAGGCTCTGCCCAAGTGGGCAGGATACTCTTGGTAGCTTGCTATGATTTATTGACTACTGTCTGAACCCCATCAGATATGGGGTAGTAATTATGGAAAATGGGTAGGAAGTGTCTTATAATATGTCACACGGCCCCTTTGTGGCTGCGCAGTTCAGAAAGCAGCCTGGAGCATGGTGGGGGTTGGGTAGTGGAGGTCTCTGCCAGGGCTGGGTTCCTTGGGACAGGCAGGGCTCTCACCCACCCACTCTGGGGCGCCCCAAGTGAGAACAGCCCAGTGCGGAGTCTGGTGCCATGGCTCTGGGGGCATCCTTTTATACTCCCGTGTAGGAGGAGCATCCGTGAGATCTGGAGGATGGCCAATAAGGAAATTATCTGGTGCTGGCAGGGTGTGGCTTATGGGTGTGATCCCTGAATCACAGGAGACTGGGGGAAGCAGGCAGAGGATCTGTTCCTTGGTCCCATTGAGTCCAGAGTCCAAGGTCACAAAGTTCCACATTATCTGTGTTCTATGGGACTTCATTCATGTGTGAGGCACAGCCTGAATGTTCAGAAAGTGGCCTGGAGCGTGGCAGTGGTTGCATAGTGAAGGTCGACTGCAAGGGCTGGTTCCCTTTTTAATTCACAAAGAAAAAAATTTTTTTCCTTTTTTTTTCTACCACAGTTTGCCATTTCACTTGCAAACATCTTTAAACTTAAAAAACAGCAGATCAAGATTAGGCAACCCACTTCTGAAAGGCTGTCAGTTCTCTTTGTGTTATGAACTGACGGAGGATTTCCTCAGTGTATGTGAGGCCTCAGGGAGGCAGTGTTGGGTCCCTTCTTTTGAACCAAAGAAAACCATTCAGGGAAGAATTGGTTGGTGAGTTTCTAGGACATTTATGAAGAGCTGGCCTCTGATTGGCTGGAAAACCAGATGCTGAATTCTGTTTTCTGAAGCAGAATATTCCACAGATCTAAGTTGCAGAACGTGACTCTGCAGAGAATACTGGGGTCGGATAAATGAAGAAGACTTCTTTACTAGCTTCACTGTTAATACTATGGCTCCATCTTGGCCGTAAGTCTTAGGGACACTTCGGACAGTATAAGTTGGTAATGGGAAAGGAGAATGTAGTCAGATTCGTATGGGTTTTGTTGGTGATTGTGGGAAGAAATTAAAGCTCCACAGAGACTAATTTTCATGTATAACCCTGACTTTCTGAACAGGAGCCAGGAGCAATACGGACGTGAAGCAGGATCCTCAGTTACTGCAGGTTCAAGAAGGAAAAGATATCAGTTTCACCTGCAGTTTTCCTACTGGTTCTTTTTATACCTTACACTGGTACATATGGAAATCTGCAGAAAGTCCCAAGATACTGTATGTGATTTCCTCAAGGGTGTATGATAAAGATGAAGAACACATGAGAGTCACTCTTAATGCTGAGAACGGTAACAGCTACTTGTACATCAAAGGATCTCAGCTTGAAGACTCAGCCATGTACCTCTGTGCCTTTACACAGTGGTCTTCACACATCTGCAGCCTGTACCAAAACCCATGACTGGTGCTGCTCTGGTGCCAATGTCAACAAAGAGACACATGTTGGGTGGAAAAGGCAAATTCAGACATTTGCAATGTTTTCAATGGGTAGGGGGAAACAAACATAGTAAACAAGCATTCCACTCATTGTTGCTTCCTCAACTAAGAGGACTCCTAATGCCTATAACCTTGACTGCCACCAATGTCTCGGTCATATAATTATATTAGCATGATTCCACATGCACTAGAGGATTATTCAAAACAATCTAAAGTAACCTAAAATGCAGGTCATATTTACCCATGTTGGTACAACACCGTAAGAGCTAGTTCTTCAATCACATTTGTTAATATATATGATTATAGCATGTTTATGCTCTCAACTTATGCAGCTGGCTGGACAACTGCAGGTTTCATACCAGCCCTGGCAACACTGCTTTGTTTAACCCACTAGAAGATTTTGGTTTTGTTTTACTTCAACCATCTTCCTACAATTTATATATTGTTTCTTCTCACGTAGCTATTTGCATTTTAATAAATCATTTGTGGCATCTGAAAGGAGCATTAATAATTCACTACTAAACTTAGTCTATTGTTCAGCTTATACTATGATTTGAATATTGAGTACATAAATTAACTCTATGATCTAACTTTTGTTTATTTTCAGATATATATGGCATCTTGAGTGTCTGGTAGTATATTCATTTTGCTTATTTCAAAACAATGCAGCAGTTTAATATCTCACTGGAGCTCTAGAGACCTTTAATTCTTGTGCCTTTCTGAGTATTATCATCATTAATTAGTGATTCTGTACCTCTTCATCTAATGGCCTGAGTTTCCGCTTTCTTTTTTTTTTCATTTTTAGATTTTTTTATACATATTAAATAATTCCACTTGTATTTGATATATTTTCTAATACTCTTCAAATATCAAAATATAACCTTGCTGAACACTTATAGCTGTGCCACATTCATTTTTATATGTATATACCCTTTTATTAAAAAATAAAATATAGATCTTGCAGTTTATATATTTTCGACAGAATGATCTAAGTTTCCACTTTCTTAAGATCTCAACATCAATAGCTACTTGTTCAACTCCTGCTTAACTTCCTAAATTATGCTACTTTGGTGCCATCTCTTTATTTTTGTGGGTTTATATTTTTAAAAATTTCACTGTCCCATTCTAAGGTAAAAGTATTACTTATTTTAAAAACAATATTGGATTGTATACAAACTAATCGACTGGATCCATTTAGGAGACACTCATTGAGAAAGTCTTTTTTTTTTTTTTTCAAAAATAGTTCACCAGATAGTAATGAATCCTTTTGACTAAGCAGACTGGTAGTGAATAAATCTGTTATATTATTTGAATGTGTTTAGAACTAAGGGTGTAAAACATGGAACTGAGTAAGGAGAACCTAGAGTTCATTGTATACTAGCATCAGTGTAATAATAAGAGCAAAAAAGGGGAGTCTTGCTGTCCTAGCCTTGGTCTAAAGTTGATTTCTATCATTAATGGCAGAAATCAATGGAGAGATTACTAATAGTTTTAGCAATCATCTTCGGACTTTAACTAACTCTGAATTAATAGAAAAAATGCAGAGGTTAAAAATAAAGGTTCTTGGGGCTAGAGCCATAGCACAGCAGGTAGGACGTTTGCCTTGCATGAGGCCCATCCGGGTTAGATTCCCAGCATCCCATATGGTCCCCTGAGCACCGCCAGGAGTAATTCCTGAGTGCAGAGTCAGGAGTGACCTCTGTGCATCGCTGGGTGTGACCCAAAGAGCAAATAAATAAATAAATAAATAAAGGTTCACATGTTTTTGTATTGATGCTACACAACACTTGACAGCTTTTTTCATGTTATAGAATGTGAAGGAATTGATGGTGCCATCTCTTGAATACACAATACTTCTAGACACTTGGGCTGGAGCGATAGCACAGCGGTAGGGCGTTTGCCTTGCATGCAGCCAACATGGCCGACCCGAGTTCGATTCTTCCGCCCCTCTTGGAGAGCCCGGCAAGCTACCGAGAGTATCTCGCCCGCACAGCAGAGCCTGGGAAGCTCCCCGTGATGTATTCAATATGCCAAACACAGTAACAACGAAGTCTCCAATGGAGGCGTTACTGGGCCCGCTCGAGAAAATCGATGATCAACGGGAGGGCCTTTACTTTTACTTTACTTTACTAGACACTTGTCAGTGACTACAACTTCCTTGGGTTCCTTGGGTTTAGGAAAATGAGGAGTTAAAGGTCTTTCCATAAACATCATCAATTCCTGGAAATAGAAGTACATAATTTGAAAAATATACAGTCATATACATGGGAACGATATAAATCTGTATTGCAGAGAACTCACCAAAAAAAAATACACATCTTTATGCAAGTCACATGTAGCCAAAGACATAGGAAGCAAAACTCTCAATCTCTTTGAGTTCTAAAATTGGTTTGGAATTTAAAGAATTAGCTATATTTTGAATATGAATAGACATACGAGCATAGCCTTGTAAAAGACCCCTTGGTTTTATGTAGAGGCTAGTTTTAAAAAATGAGGGAAATATAAAAATTGTACTGAGCAAGGACATCAGCCACCAGTCCCTTGCTGTGGAGGTCTAGGGAACTCATAACATCTGAGCATCTCTGCCAAGCTTCTTTGTCAAGCAGCAGTAATAGGACTGAGAATTGCTGAAACTAAGGTTGTTGAAAGAGGCAGATAGATGATCCAGGTCAAGTTATTAAAAACAACCAGAAAAAAGAAAGAGGAAAATACATTTTAGGGGGAAGGCACAATCTCTGGCGTTGGGGTCTACTCCCAGCTCTGCGTTTGGTGATCACTTCTGGAAGTGTTCAGAGAACTACCATGTGGTGCTGGAGACTGAACTCAGATTCCTGCATGCTTTACAGGCACTCAGTCTTTTGAGCTCCCTCTCCAGCCCTGGAAATTATGTTTTTATTAATGCCAGCTCTCAAAAGTTCTCAAAATTCCTCTTTACAGCACTTCACTTAATCACTTATCACTTAAGCCCCGTTATTCATCGATTTGTTCGAGCGGGTGCCAGTAACGTCTCCATTCATCCCGGTTGCGTGCTAGCGTAGCCCAATGGTATCTGTTCGTTCTAGGAACATGCAGAGCCTCAAACCGATCATTTAGGGTCTTGACAAAGAAGTCTGACCATCTTATAGGTGGGCGTCCACGTGATCTTTTGATGTCCCGTGGAATCCAATCAGTAATGGCTCTAGTCCAGGGGTTGTCTGTAAACCTCATTACGTGTCCAGCCCATCTGATTTTTGATGTCTTGGCAAATGAGACAGTGTCCCTGATTCTTGAGCGTTGACGAAGATCAGAACTCCGGATTCTATCTCTCATTTGAGTGAATCGTGATATTCCAAGCATAGTTCTTTCGATTCCTCTTTGAGAGACCCGAATAGCGTTCTCATCCTGTTTTCGTAGGGTCCAGGTCTCTGAGGCATATGTTAATGCAGGAAGAATAGTGGAATCAAAGAGATGTGCTCGTAGCTGGAGGTTCTTTGTCCTTTTAGTTATTTCTTCAATGCTCTTGAAGGCATTCCAAGCCGCTCTCTTCCTCCTGCACAACTCAGGTGCCAGGTCATTCATCATGTTGATTTCTCGACCTAGGTATATATAACTGTTGCATTCGGAGATGGTGGTTCCGTTGAGAGCGAATGGAGCGTCAGGAACAAGGCTGTTTCTCATAAACATTGTCTTCGTAAGATTCAGCTGTAGTCCGACCTTTCCACATTCACGGTCAAAGTCATTCAGCACTTGTGCCGCTTGGCTGATGTTTGGTGTTATTAGAACGATGTCATCAGCAAAGCGGAGGTGGTGTAGTTGCCGACCATCTATCTTCACTCCCATGTTTTCCCATTCCAGTCGTCGCATGATGTTCTCGAGGGTGGCACTGAAGAGTTTTGGTGAAATGGTATCACCCTGCCGAACCCCTCTCTTGATATGGATGATTACTTCTTTGTAGAATGGTGAGATATTGGTAGTGAATCCGCAACAGAGCTCACGAAGGATCCTGATGTATTGAGTTTGTACGCCCTGATTGGCTAGGGCTTCCATGACCGCTTCCGTTTCAACAGAATCAAAGGCCTTCTTTAAATCAATGAACGTTAGACAGCACTTCAGTACTATTAATTATTTTTATTTGTTTTGTTTTGTTTGGGGGCCACACCAGGCATGGTGCTCAGGACTACTGTGCTCAGGGATCACTCCTATCAGAATAGGGAGCTACAATGAAGTGCTAAGGATCTAATCCATATGAGTTGTATGTAAGGCAAGCAAGTGCCCTACCTGCTGTACTATCACTCTCACCCAAGTGCATTTTTATTTGCTGAAAGACAAACCGCCCTAAAATGTGGGGAATTTTAATAAATAGATACCCTTTTATAATCTCATGATGTTTTTGGATGAATGGCAAAAAATTGGGATGACTTGGAACACCTCAAATTGCTAATATAAATGTCTGGAGTCTTGGGAATGCCTGAGAGACTGGGCATGTCTAACTTTCATGTCTCTCCATCGATTCCTTCCCCTATGATCACTGTTGTGTCTCTTTTAGGGTTTTTTTTTGTGGGGGGGCAGTCCTGGAAATGCTCAGGGGTTACTCCTGGCTTTGCACTCAGGTATCACTCCTGGCATGCTCAGGCACCATATGAGATGCTAGGGGTTGACTCTTGTCCATAGCATGCAAAGCAAGTGTTCTACTTGTTGTACTGTTGATCAGGCCCCTACAGTGTTTTTTTAAAGGGAAGCTGTAATTTTACTAGGGCTTAAAAGGGGAACTGCCAAGTCATCTTAGTGTTATAGTTATTTATTTATTTGGGTAGGAAGAACAGCTGGGGTGCTCAGGGCTTCCTCCTAACTCAGGTATCATTTCTGGTGGAGTTTGGGGACCATATCAGAAGCCAGGGATCAAACTGGGGTCGGCTCCATGCAAAGTAAGTGCCTTACCCATTGTACTGTCTGTCTCTCCAGACCCTGAGTCATCTTAACTTTAGTTCCAGAGAATCACAGAGCCAGCCTAGACTCAACGTCGAAGAGACACGGACCACCTGGGGCATCATAGGCCATTGACTATGTCAAGAGCTAATAAAATAAACATGTTCTATGGCAGAGAGATGTTAGAGTGTTAATTCTAATACTGGATGTGTAATAAGGACACTGTAATTATAGATATATATATTTACTTAGAACATGTCCTTTTTATATATATTTCAAAGTGTCTAAAATTCTTCACATGTGTCACTTAATGTTTTGTTTTGTTTTGTTTTAGGGTTGTATTCAGTGAAGCTCAAAGCTTATTTCTGATTCTGTGCTCAGGTATCACTCCTAGCAGTGTTCACAGTACCATATGTGGTTCCAGAGATCAAAGCAGATTTGGTCCAAAGCAAGCATCTTAACTTCTGCTAAGGGCCTCAATACCCCTTTGGCTTCCCGCTTTTAACTTTTGTGAACCACACTGATGGTGCTCAGGAGCTATTCTGGCTCTTGACTGTGTTCTGTGTATCCTGCAGTGCCAGGAACTGAGCCCAAGCTTCCTACATACAATAAGCACATTCAGTAATTTAATAGAGCATATTAAGGATCTCTCAGATTCAGCTGCATGCTTCAAGACTCCATGCCAATTCTCCTAAATCAGGGAGTCAGGTATTTCTATTTTACTTTCTTATGATTGTCTTCCCCCTCAGTCAAGACTCCTTGAGTGTAACTTTTACATGACTACTAATATGCAATATTTTACTAATATTTCAAATAAATTATTCCTTGCTTATCTTTATTCAGTAAAGAAAGACTAGAGGCTGTGAAACTCAAATTCTCTATTTAAAGACACAGGCCAAAACAGCTTTTCCCTAAATTATCTTGCATTTTGATAATTTACCTTTTTCCACTACATACATAGCCAGGTCACCTTCATTACATTTAGAAAATTTTTACAAAAAGAGAGAGAAGGAGGGAGAGATGGAGAGATAAAAGGAGGGAAAGAGGGAGAAAAAATAGGAAAGAGAGGGAGAGAGGGAGGGAGAGGGACAGAGAGTGTAAACAACAAAGTTCTTGAAGAAAGTACATCACATTTGTCACTTTTTTTTGACTTTTTGGGTCATACCCAGCGATGCTGAGGGCTTACTCCTGGCTCTGCACTTAGGAATTACTCCTGGCGGTGCTCAGGGGACCATATGGGATGCTGGGAATCAAACCCCGGTCAGCTGCGTGCCAGGCAAACGCCCTACCCATTGTATCACTCCAGCCCCCACATTTGCCACTTCTGTTTTTGGATTACAACTCTAGAACTCCTTATTCAAATATAGGAGTGCTTTACTTCTGCAGGAAGATGACAGAAATTTTTTATGGTTAGGGGCCACACAAAGAGGTGTTTAGGGCTTACTCCTGCCTCTGCACTTAAGGATCACTCCTGGCAGTACACAAATGCCAAAATCTTATAAGAGCAACAGAGACCGGAGTTATGTAGCCACAGATCAAAATCCAGGGGCTTCTTGAAGGAGGTATAGAAGGTGGAAGAGAGAAGGAAGGATTTTCTCAGAGAATTGAGTAGGCACAAGAGCCTGTTGACATTGATTTCAGACTTCTAGACTCCAGCACTGTAGGAGACTGAAGTATTGTTGCTTTAAGCCATTGAATTTGTAGTTCTTTGACTACAAATAGGCCTAAGAAATGAAAAAAGTCTCCCAAAGGAACAGTTTTAAGGCTATGTTTAGATTCGTCTTTGGGATATTTTGAGTTTAAACTCTCAGTTAATATAAACCAAACACGTTTATTTATCACTTAACAGTTATTTGTGTATCTATTATTTGCCAGTATTAGAATAGTTTCTGAGAACATGGTGATGAACAATCGACAAATAATGAATGCTTATTACTTATCAAGGCCTTTTACTTGTGATACAGCAATAAACAAAACAGGCAATTTTCTTTATTTTCATACACCCCATGTTGTAGGACAGCACTGTTCAATGGGACTTTCTGATATGGTATAAATACTCTATATCTGCATTGTTCAGTTGTCACATTTTGGTGACTATTCAGCATTTGAAATATGACCAGAATGATTGAGAAACTACATTTTAAATTGAATTTTTATTAATTGAAATTTAAGTAGCCTATGTGGCTAGTTACTATCTTTTGTGCCAGCACAGATCTTAAATAGCTATATTACATACAGAATACTCAAAGTGCATGAGGCCAGCTCAGACAATCAATGAGTTCTTATAATAAAGGACAATGGTGATGACGTAAGTGACACTGAAATTTTTTTTCTTGGTTTTTGGGTCATATTCAGTGGTGCTCAGGCTGACTCCAAGCTCTGCACTTGTGGATCGCTCCTGGGGGACTTGGGAGACCATATGAAATGCTAAGGACTAAACCCAGGCCAGGCACATGCAAAGGAAGCACCCTAACCACTGTACTCACTCTGGTTCCCTGATAAAAAAATTCTGTAGTGCCCTAGGATGTTATTCCCTCCTTGAGTTTTTGTTTCAGGTAAATTTTTTAGAGAAATTCATATCCAGTAGATAAAACTTCTTTTTCAAGTAAGACTTGCTTTGATTTTTAAAAAGATTCTAAATTTTTACAGCAGTGACAAAGTGGGACGGTGGATATGAGCAGACACAGGGATGCCCAACAAGAAATTGGGAATGTTCCCCACATTTTTTTAATTAGCTAAAACCCATTAGCAAACACACGGAAACATACTGCATGGTTCTGAGTAGAACTCAAGATGGAAAAAACTTGATTCTGTCATGATGCTCTAGTTTTACATAATCCATTTTTATTTTTAAATTTTTATTTATTTTATTTTATTTTGCTTTTTGGGTCACACCCGGCAATGCATAGGGGTTACTCCTGGATCATGCACTCAGGATGCTGGGAATCGAACCCTTGTCAGCCGCATGCAAGGCAAATATGAACTACCTGCTGTGCTCTCGCTCCAGCCCCACATAATCCATTTTTAAAAGGTATTATCTTTCCTTCCCTAAACAAGATCAGCATGAGCAAACTTTTTTTCCAAACCTTGACAAATAGCTATACCTATTCTATTAGATATATAAATAGATATCTAAATAGATATTTAAATATTGATTCTAAAGTAAACAATTGGCTACAAAATCAGAATTTTTTATTCAGTCACAGAGGGGCAGTATGCACAAACAGATACTCCTCTCCTATCTCTCAAAGATGAGAGAGTAAAATCATTATGTCTGATTGGTTATCTCAAATTGCCATCAGTCCTTCCCCTTTCTTTCTATGATACAGAAGTAGACCACATTTCTTTGGGTTTGGAAGAAGCATATATTAAGGAAATCCACTGAGGAGCAGTCAAATTCAGTAAACCATTTTGAAGAAGAAGAGAAGAATGTTACTCCTAATACCAATATTGATTTCATGGATCCAAGTATCATGTAAGTTTGAAATTTCCCTGCTTACTTCCTAAGAAGACAACATTGTGGAATAGTGCCTGCAGGGATCTGCAGGAATGAGAGTTTTTTGATTGAGGGCAAAATATTTGAAAAGAAAAAAGAAAATTAGGTGGGGGATGTGGCATGATAATGAGAAAATAGATAGGAAGAAGACCTCAGTAACTCAGAAAAGAGAGACTGATTCAGACATGGTTTGATGTCTCTTTTTCACCCCCTCCCTTATGAACAGCAGAGAATGGACAAGAAATAAACCAGATCCCACAATTTCTGCTTGTACATGAAGGAGAGAACTTCGCTATGTACTGCAATTCCTCTAGCAGCTATAAACACTTACAGTGGTATAAACAGAAGCCTGGGGAAAGTCCTGTTCTCTTGAAGTTACCATTTAAGGATGGAGAAGAAAAGAAGCAAGAAAGATTGACATATTGGTTTGGAAATACCAAAAGGAGAGCTCCCTGCGCATCACTGAGGCCCAGAGTGCAGATGCAGGAAACTATTTCTGTGTGTTGGCGCAATGCTCTCAAGACACCTGCAGCCTGTCCTAAAATATAGGCGTCAGTAGCAGCTTCTGCCTATTGCTCCCCAGAGAGAGCTCAAGTCATAGCTAGAAGAAACTCAATTTCTCTAATAATTTTTTCATAAATTAACAAAGATCTTCAGGTTCAGAAATTAATTTTTCCTCGCCTGAGCACTTCTGAAAGTGCTCAGGGCTTGCTTACGTTTTGTCCTGTGCTCAGGGATTACTCCTTGTGGTCCCAGGGCACCATATTGCATGCAGGGGATTGAACCCAGGTCTGAAAGTTCCTTACCCACTGTACTATCTCTCTAATTCCAGGTTCAGATACTTCTATTGGAAAGTTTCATTGAATGTTTGAAGCAAGTGTTAAGCAAGTATTGTGCAATTTTTTTCCAAATCCACTGTCCACTGTCTTCCCGTTGTTCATCGATTTGCTTGAGCAGTCACCAGTCACATCTCCATTGTGACACTTATTACTGTTTTTGGCATATCAAATTCATCACAGGGAGCTTGCCAGGCTCTGCTGTGTGGGCAGGATACTCTTGGTAGGGGCGGAGGAATCAAACCCAGGTCAGCAGCGTTCAAGGCAAACGCTTTACCCGCTGTGCTATCGCTGCAGCCCTTTTTTCAAATAGTGAAAAGAAAAACAATTCGTAACTTATTTTATGAATTTAGTATTATCATGACACCAAAGTCAAAGGCTATATATAAAAAAAAACCTTCCTTGTGTGGTTAAAAAACAAAAAAGAAGCAAAACTGCTCCTATTTTCAGAAAACATAATTGTTAGTGCAGAAAAAGCTTTGGGGGGGTTTTGGAGGACATACCCAGTGGTGCTCAGAGCTATCTCTTGGTTCTGTGCTTAGAGAGTTCTAGCTCTGTGCTCAGGGATCACTCCTGGTTCTGTGCTCAGGAAACCATTCTGGTTTTTGAGATAGAACCAGGGTTCATCATGGACAAGGAAAGCAACCGTATACTTTCTCCCCTGACCCTAGTAGTCTTATCTTGTTCTTAGGGACATGAATAAAACAGGGAAGACAGACAAATACCCTCTTGCTTGCTGACAGAGTGGTCCAACAGTGGTAGCTGTATTTGTAAATGTTTACCAGTTGCTGTTACTTTGTTTTTGGAGCCAAATAAGTTATGGAAACTTTGTAAATTTAGGAAGACACAAAAATTGGTTCTGGGCCCCTGATACTAGTTCTTCCTTGAAGTATAAGGATGATGATTAGAGTTACTATGTTTCTGACCATGGGCAAAAGTTCACTAACCAAACATAACTTTTGAGGTTATGTTTGAGACTGACAAGGAGTCTCCACTCCTCTCCTTGCATTTAATCCATCAGATTATGAATGAAATTAAGGCACTATCTATCCATTTTCCCTAGGGAATACCCATCCCTCCACCAGTGCCCAATTCCCACCACTACAGATCCCAGTGACCCTCCCACCCCCCATACCCCTATCCCACCCTGCCTCTGTGGCAGGATATTTCTTTTTGTTCTCTCTCTCCTATTGGGTGTTGTGGTTTGCAAAAGAGGCAATGAGTGGCAATCATGTTTGGTCTATAGTCTACTTTCAGCATGCTTCTCCAATCCTGGGAGGATCCTCCCAACACCCTTTATTTGGTGCTCCCTTCTTTATCTGAGCTCCCTTTTCCCCTAGCATGTGTGGCTGGCCTCCAAGCCATGGAGCAAAATTCCTCACAGAATCTCTTATTCTTGGCTTGCATATTTTTTCTCTTTAATGAACATCAATGTTTTGTGGTTGCTCTTGCAGCAAACAAATTAAAATAGTTTAGTATATGAAGGGCTAAAAAATTGTGACTGTTATGTCCTTCGTCTATAAAACTATGTTGATTTATGATCAGGAGCTGACTTAATGTTTCCTTGGTTCTTAGGCATGGAGATTAAGATCACTCAGTCTAGAGCCACAGGAACAACACAGAAATTAGAGAAACCTAACCCTAGCCTGATCCCAGGCACTGCATGGACCCCTGAACACCACCAGATGTGTCCTTGGATATCTCTTGCAATGCATGGCAGGAACAATATTACATCCTCAGGCCCTGGCATTGAGTCATTAGACCGGGTTGACTAAGCATCAACGGGAGTGGCACTTGAACCTTCTTGGGGGACACCCCCCCACACACACACTCACACACAAAGACCAACAAGTCTGGCTCCATAGAGTAAGACCTTTATAACCATTCAACCATCAGTGTGATGAGTTCACACATTGGTATCAGCAAAATCCCACTCAGAGTCCACAGTATATAGTTATAAAACATGCGAGTAAAAATGTAGTTTCTGTGGCCATTGCAATAGATCAAAAGTCCCGTACCTGCCCCAGGCAATGAGAAGATATTTCAAAGCATATTACTGTGTCATGAAAAGGGCAATTTAGATCAAATGGGGCTGCATCAGTGCAATCTCTCCCTGGGGGATACAAGGGTAGGGAGCACAACATACTTCTAGAACAAACCTAGAACTTTCTTGAAGAGTCAAGAACAGTAAAGAAGAAAGAAAATAAAGATAAGTGAAAAGGGAGAACACAGAAAGGAAGAAATGACTGGAGAGTCAGTATAATTGAGACAGATGTACAAAAGCTGAAATAATATCCACATGGCTTCAGACATTAGCTTAAAAACCTTTGCTCCCGCAGAGGACATTAGAGACAAGAAAGGGCAAGTTATTAGGGAAGTCATTAGGAAAGGCACAGTAAACAAAAGCAGGCAGACTTAAATTCATTTTCCTTCATTTAAAGGTAAAGAGAATAGATCTTCAGTAGAGTGGGGGAGATGCCTCTACAGAAAGAAGCTTACAGTAGACTTCCTTTTTTAGAGCAACTTCCATTCTACCTTTAGGGACCTCCCCTGAAATTAATCTTCAGTCAAAGATATATGTTGGGGCTGTAGTTTTTGCTGTCTGACAATTTCTATATACTAGTACCTTGCTTTTATATTGGTCTCAATATATATTCTAGCTCACCCTTTAAAATTTTTAATGTGGTATCCTAAATTTTTAAATTATTGCATCTATTCATTTCTTCTGACTTTAAAGGTCAGAATCATTTTAGGAAATCCTTAATAAATCTTTCAATCTTCTAAAATATATTTTCTTTAATCTTCTAAAATGCATCTTTTAATCAGTTATTGGTTCGTGGAGTAAATATTATTCTCAGTTACTTGAAACCAAGGCTTTAAAGAGAATAAAAAAGTGTGTCAGTGTTGACATTCTTCAAAAGTGTTAGCATCAGCTTTGAAATTTATTTTAAACCTGAGATTGCCAAACTCCCAAATCTAAGCACATGCGGTTTAATCTTGCTTTCCTCGAGGTCATAGATGCAAAATAATGAATCAAATGGCAAGTCAATGTAATATATCACTGTGCCCATCACAGACAGGAATGCACATTTTAGAGCAACCTGTCAAAATGCTAGAGTAAAAAACATGAATTGTGAGTTGCGGAAAGTGATGATATCCGTAAAGAAATAAAATTTGAGTAAATTTAGAGATCTAATTGGCTTTTAAAAATTATTTATGATGTGGGCAACATCCCATCTAGCTACTAAAAGTTCTAGGAAATACATTTATAGTCAGAAGAGGGTTGGGGAAGGAGGCTATTAACAAAAGATTATTTCAAGCAAGGTCACTGTCCCTTAGGGGAAAGCTGATGTGTGTGTGTGTGTGTGTGTGTGTGTGTGTGTGTGTGTGTGTGTGTGTGTGTAATGGTGATGGGAGGATGGGGGATGAGGGGGCAGCATGTGGAGGCGGAGAGGGGGAGGGGGCAGTAGAAAGGCTTTCAGTGAATTAGGAGGACTGGTTAACAGTACATTCTTTTGATAGGTTAAAATGTAATTAAGTATCTTTTGGATTTTATTATCTCATTTTCAACATTGTGAAGCATATTTTGGTTTTATTTATTGAAGAGTCCTCAGTAATAAATGCAATAACTGACAAATAGTAGGCATTCAATAAGTAGTTATTGAATAAATAAATATTCAGGATTGAATGCTTTATTGACAAATATTAGGGATACAATAAAGTACTAGCATTTTGAATTATGTCTTGTATGAAAATATCAGAAAGTGTCCAAGGATATCACAGGGATCATAACAGAACTCATAATATATTCCAAAATCCTGATTTGTTCATGAATTCATTAATTCCATTCTTTCTATTTTCCTCTCATCTTTCCTTTCTCCTTTCCTCTCTCTTTTCCTTCTTCCTTTGTTCCTTTTTTCTATTGTTACTGGTGAATGAGATTTCTAAGTATTTTGCTAAACTCTTCTTGGGAAACTTTAATTCATTATAATTCAGAATTCTCTTTATCAGTGACATTCTTCATTGATCATGTTAAGTGGTATAAATGTCTCCTTCTTCTATTAAAATTATTAATCATTGTGTTTGTCAAGGTGGTTGACACTAGATATTTGAAAGTTTAGACTAGCATAGAGCTTTGAATTCCTGGAATGGAATAGTGGATTCTCCTATATCAATGACAAAAGGTTGCGGGGGTGGGGGTGAGGACTGGTGAGAAAAAAAGAAAAATCAGTTAAAAATCACAATTAACCCTTTACCATGAAGATAAAACACTGTAGGTGTGAAAGGTACATGTGGCAATTTAGTAAAGCAATTCCCCCAGGAAACATAGTGCTTGTAAACTCCAAAGCAATGGACGAATTTTAAAAGGTTTTTCATTTTCACTTGGATGATACCCTCAAACTGCATTCTACTGGGTAATAGAAAGGGGGTGCAGTGATTGCTTTGTTGGTATGGAAGATGGAAAAGGACTAAGACCAAGACAAAGCCTTCTGTCTCTAGGGCATTTGCTGCTCTTAAAATAATCTATATTCCAAAGTGATGGTAACTGTTTCACTTGAGCACACAGAAGCACAGTTAACCCTTAGTTCCCCATACAAAGGTGACATTTACTGGAAAAGACCAAGTTTGGATATATTGAGAAAATGCCTAGATAGTCCTTTTGGGGAAAATGATCCACATAATTTAATGAGTTAAGCCTGGGCTTATTTTTAGAGAAAAGCAGTTCTTTAGAACTTAGTAGCAACAAGCTATTGATTTACCTTCCGGTCCAGGGAGTGTAGCCTTCATATTGTAATTTATTTCCTGACACGCACATCCCACCACTTCTGCCACCATGTAAGCTCATCCACTAGCTTTGTTCCAGAAACTCATAAATGAATCTCTAAAAAGATCATCTAGCTACAAAAGTTTCTCAGATACCCAGTCCTGGTTGAGACCTCAGAGATGATAATGGAGGGGAGGGGAGAGCGGACCAATTTTCTGCCCTACCAAAGCACTCACACCCCCTTAGCTGTTGCTATGCCTTTTGTAGGACTGCCCATTAAATATTCTGTATTTTCCTGGAGCCCGCTCGAGCAAATGCAGCCACACAATATGCAGCCACACAATATCTCATCCCAGTAGGAGCACACCAGATGGATGGGAAAGTAACATAGAAGCAAACTAATCTCAGCTAACAAAAACATTAACACAGAAGGCTTAACTTGCTCAACAATAATTTAGTAAACCCTCAGACAGGATTTAATGTCGCCATGGTGAGAAACAACAATTTCCACAAATTTTCTTCTACTGAAATATTTTTTTGTCATTTCATTAGCCTGTGTAGTGGTACAAGCAATATAAAATAAATTATTGTGGACCTGCTATGCGGATAGACTTGGGAAAATGGTGACAATAACAGAGGGAAGGTGACAGGGGTGGTGGGAATGATGTTGGAATATTTAATGCCTATGCAAACCGTCATGAGCAACATTGCAAATCACAGTGTTTAAATAAAGCCTGGGGGTGTGAAATTTAGTTCCTGCTTTTGGAAAAAAATGGAGGGGCAAAAAAAATACAGCTTCAGCTATTTCTCAAACAACTTTAATTTTTAAAAATTCTATATACCACCTTGGCACATCTTTGAACTATGTGCCCTGGGCTCCTGTAATAGAACACTGTAGTACTGTCCTCCCGTTGTTCATCGATTTGCTCGAGCAGGCCCAGTAACATCCCCATCATGAGACTTGTTGTTACTGTGTTTGGCATATCGAATACGTCACGGGAAGCTTGCCAGGCTCTGCCGTGCGGGCAAGATACTCTCAGTAGCTTGCTGGGCTCTCTGAGAGGGGCAGAGGAATCAAACTCGGGTCGGCCATGTTGGCTGCATGCAAGGCAAATGCCCTACCCGCTGTGCTATAGCTCTACAGATAAAGTCTGTAAAAGAAAGTTTATAGAACTTTGTTACTCTGTGTCAGATATTTAATTAGGCTATATAAATATATAAACATAAAATTTGGCCATGAAGTGCGAGAGAGTTAATACAGAGTTTATGCTACTTGCCTTGCACACAGCCTATCCTGGTTTAATCCTCAGTACTGCCTATGATTCCCTGAATACTTCATGGAGTTATCCTGAACACAGATCTAGGAGTAAACCCTAAGCACAGCTGGGCAGGCCCAACCCCCCAATTTTTTGATCAAGAAAATAGTTGAAAAACTATTTTGAGCTAAAGGAGAGCCAGTAAATTGAAGGTGCTTGTAGCCAGATTAAGAAAACTCATTTTGACTTAAAGAGCCTTCAAAAAATAAACAAACTGACCAAAAAAGGTCAATGTCTTGTTAATTCACAAAAGAAAACATTCAAGAAAGAAAGAAAGAAAGAAAGAAAGAAAGAAAGAAAGAAAGAAAGAAAGAAAACATTCAACTGGTTAGCACATGTGCTATTTCTATAAAAGACAAAGGCAGACATAGCCTACCTATACCATCACAAGTCAGGTCAGGATAGTGAAAGAGGAAGCCTCAGTTTACCCTTGCCAACAAGAGGGCAGCCCACAGTTTGCCCCTCTCCAGAAATTCCATTTTCCCCATCAACTACCACACCTCATCCTCAAGGCCCTATCTTTAACTTTAACTTTCCTGGCCCTATCTTTATAAGCTTTCCTGGAGTACCCAGGACCATATTATTTTGTCCCAGAACTAGTAGCCACACGCTAAGAAAATAAACAATACCCATGGCAAGTGACAAGCTCTACAGATTTCTTGCATTCTTTGCAACACAAAGACCCGGTTTTCTTATAAGAATCTCACAAAAAGAGCCATAGTTAACTTAGACTTATTCTAAGTTCTTCCCCACTTGGGAGCTCCTTTTCTTTTCTCTTCTACTTTCCAATAAACCTTTCTACTTTCCAAACTCTGAGTCTGAGCATCTTTATTATTCAATATTTTCATTCTTGAAATGAAAAATGAAATGAAATGAAAAATTTCATTCAAGAATGACAATATTGAAGAACCTGGGAATCACAAATGAACACAGAGACCCACCACCTCCATTTCTGTCTCACCTGTATCAATACTGTTCCCCCAGGAACCAAAATTATAGTCATTAGGGAATTATAAAAATTAGTTATAGTCATTAGGGAAGCACAGATGTGTCCATCACATTCTGTTTCTTGATCTGGATGCTGGTTATATGAATGTGCCAATTTTCTGAAAAATTATCAAGATTGTATTTATGCTCACATATGGATTATACTCCAATAAAAGATTAAAATAATATAATAGCTTCATTGAATTACAAGGTAATATGTGAACCCTATAAGGTTGAATTATAAGGTAATATGTGGCCCCTTGGAGGGGAGCGGGTTGAGTTTTCCTCCCCACCTCGACCAGGGCTCCGGCAGCTGAAGACCTCCAGAACCAGCCACCACCATGCTGAGACCACTCTCCGCACACATGAAGGTACCGGCAGAGGAACAAAGGCATGCGGTCCCGGGGCTGAGATCTCCAAGCCTACTCGGATCGGGGCTGAGCATCCTCCACCCAGATCCTCCAAATTCCAGTAGGCGGGGGTCACACCCACCAACTGGCCCCCTGGCGCCATGTAATCCCATCAACGGCCAAGACTCAGAGACTACAACGATATCTTATTATCTCATTCCTACTTTGGACAAACTGGCAGGCTACCGAATGTAACCTGCCCACACGGCAGAGTCTGGCAAACTCCCCGTGGCGTACCCAATATGCCAAATACCAGTAACAATGATGGGTCTCATTCTCCTTGAATATGGCACTTTGTTAAAAATCTCAGGGCTAGGATGCAGGAGATGTTACTGGGGCCTGCTCGAGGCAATCGATGAATAACAGGATGTGAACCCTAATTTCCAACATTTATATCTAGTTTTTCTTTTTTGTATCTGAAATAATAAAGTAAAAATACATTTGTTAACTCACCTGACTTCATACCACTGGTAGTTCTGGCTATTTAAAAGATCATAGATGGAAGAGGTGATAATGGTCTTTTTTCTTCCTGTGGACACAAATGTAGGGCTTTTGGCCCTGGATATATGGTACCAAGGAGTCTCACTATTGGCATTTTCAGTTATTAGAAAAATAGTAAATTATATTTACTATTAATTGGGCTGGAGCAATAGCACAGCGGTAGGGCGTTTGCCTTGCACGCAGCCAACATGGCCGACCTGAGTTCGATTCCTCTGCCCCTCTCGGAGAGCCCGGCAAGCTACCGAGAGTATCTCGCCCACACGGCAGAGCCTGGCAAGCTCCCCGTGACGTATTTGATATGCCAAACACAGTAACAACAAAGTCTCCAGTGGAGACGTTACTGGGCCCGCTCGAGCAAATCGATGATCAATGGGAGGGCCTTTACTTTTTACTTATATTGACTAGGAAAAAGATTTTTTGGTTCACCTGTCAAGTTTTCAGCATAGCCCTACTCACTGACCATCTCTCCCAGACCAGGTTGGAATGAACTTCATTCGGAAAGGGGTTTCCAGGGACCAGCTACACTAGTTTATACATGTTTCACCCTAGAGACTGGTGCAGTCTTATAGCCAGTAGGAAGTCTGTCTTGCTGCAAATCTAGTTTTGACCCTCTGTACCCCAGGGGTCTTTTGAGCACCTACAGTGTGGGCCAAAACCCCCTCAAAATTAAAAATAAACAATTATATAAAGACCAAGCTTAAGACCATGATCCACACGTTCAGACGAGCCTCACACTTGAAGGACCTGGCAGAGGAACCTAGGTGTGTGGGACCCGGGGCATAGATCTCTAAGTCTGCTCAGATTGGGACTGGTCCTCCTCCACCCAGATCTCTCATCTTCCAGTATGTAGGCATTACACCACCAAGTGCCCCCGGTGCCATGTAATCCCATCAACAGCCAAGGCCCAAAGACTATCAGACCCAGCTCCCAGAAATGACATCTTATCTAGTTCTTACGCTGGAGAATCTGGCAGGCTACCAAAAGTATCCTGCCCACACGGAAGAGTCTGGCAAACTCCCCGTGGAATATTTAATATGCCAAAAACCAGTAACAATGATGGGTCTCATTCTCCTGATCCTTTAAAGAGCCTCAAATATGGCACTTTCTAAAAAAATCTCAGGGCTATGATGAAGGAGACGTTACTGGTGCCTGCTCGAAGCAATTGATGAACAACAGGATGACAGTGATACAGTGATATTGACTAGAAAAGGATAATAAATTTCCCAGAATACTTATCTCTTTGCTAATCAGAACAATGTACATGGTGCCTCAAATTGCAAAAGTCTCTGGAGAAAATGAAAAAGGAAGTCTGTTTTCCCTTGTAAGCTGCTGCGAGCAATCCCATTTTTGACTTCCTACATCCGACATTATTGACTACCTGTGAATTCCTGGGCTTTTTCTGATAAACAGGAAACTAACTGTCCATAAATAAATAAAATACTACCCCATTGCTTAAGCTCACTTGGGAGGCTAAGATCATGCATAAAGCAAATAGCTAGACAAGTTTCTGTTTGATCCTTGCATTTTCCCTAACATTCTCGTGAATGGGTTAGAAATGCAAAGAGCCTAATTGTCATTTAAAATGGTCTACAGGAAAACCCCTTACTGTAACTTCCCTACATTCTCTGCAACACAAAAACCTAGTTTTCCTATAAAACCCTAGGAAACAATCCATAGTTAACTTAGTCCTGTACTAAGTTTCTCCCAACGTGGGAAGTTATTTTTCTTCTTTTCTACATTCCAATAAAGTTTTCAACTATCTAACTGTGAGTCTAAGCATATTTATTGTTCAATATATATTTTTTAATTCTTAGAAATAGCACAGCGGTCGGACATTTGCCTTGCGCGCAGCCAGCCTGGATGAGCCAGGTTCGATTTCTCCACCCCTCTTGGAGAGCCCAGCAAGCTACCAAGAGTATCTCGCCCACACGGCAAAGCCTGGCAAGCTACCCGTGACCTATTCAATATGCCAAACACAGTAACAACAATTCTCAAAATGGAGACGTTTCTGGGGCTGCTTGAGCAAATTGATGAACAGGAGGACAGTGTTGACAGTGTTGACTAAAGAACCTGGGAACCATGGACCAACACAGAAACCTGCCATCACCATGCCTGCATCAAAAGTATGTTTTTATTAAGAGACACTGTTAACTCAAAAATCATCAAAATTCTGCTAATAAGGATAAGGAAATAAATCCAGTTGTAGGTGACAAGTAGAACCTATGATATAGCATATAACAGCTAAATCCTTTTGGACAGCCAGAATTTTCTGTCAACTGACCATACGTGGTGGTGATGTTCCCCTGCACTGAGGGGAACATTTGGAAATGCTTTTAGTGTTACCTGTTATGAAATTTTTCTGGTGGAGAGAAATGAGTTGTTTGTAGGGCGGCTGCCTTGCACGCAGCCAACATGGCCGACCCGAGTTCGATTCCTCCGCCCCTCTCGGAGAGCCCGACAAGCTACCGAGAGTATTCGATATGTCAGACACAGTAACAACAAAGTCTCCAATGGAGACGTTACTGGGCCCGCTCGAGCAAATCGATGATCAACGGGAGGGCCTTTACTTTACTTTACTTTATCTCCAATAAAAGCAATAAGCTATTTCAACAACAAAGTGGATTTATTACAAATCAAACAGCAGAACAAAATGTGAGTTCACGGGAATTCATAGTTAATCCTACATGTGTGTCCCAAGATTAACCGTCCCGCCCCTCCTCTGCCCCCCATATAATCTCTGCTTCTCAGTTCTCCCTAGGAGGAAATACTTAGCCTCCCGTGCGTGATGGAGGCATACAGGATCCTGCAATGAGCTGGGTTTGTTTGCATCGCCACTCTCTTTTCAGCCTCATGACCTTATTTAAATAGGTATATTAATTTTCACAAATTACCCAATAAATTGGACCATTTTCTAAAGTGATCTAACTGCCTCTTATCTCGCCATGAAAATATTTTCACTTGACTTCTAAATCCCCATTTTACCACAATTGCAGGAGAGAAATAAAGAATTTTTTCCTCCCCTAGGTCTTGGCTGACACACCCCCTGAAGAAAATTATCTGGAGAGAAAACAATGACAATTTTGTTAACATGCACACCTCCTGTAAATAAAAAAAGACTTACAAAAATGGAATAACTTTAAAAAGTGACCTGAAAAGACATGGCTATATTCACATTTTTTTCTTTTTGTCTCAGCTACGTGCTTCATTCATTGCACTACAATTTGGTTTCTGATGAAAAGACTCAAATCATGATCTTTGTGCAGTTAAAAGTCAATAGACACTTTCCAGCTATCATCTCACTGAAGGGACATTTCTTCAGCGTTTGCTCTGCTGGATTTTCATTCCAGGTGCTATTAGAAGTCAATGGACACTATTGAAGTCACCATCTTATGAGATAAACTTTTCTTGAGCATTTACTCTGTTGGACAGTTTTCTTCTTAAAGTTCCTTTTTCTTCTCTTTCAGGATACCAGTTCCGATTTCCTACTTGTCTCTGAATTACTTTGAAATCTCTTTGATATTTTTCTACTTCTGTCCCTTTATTGTTTGGAAATTTCCTTCAGTTTATTCTCCACTGCATATTTGCTCTGCATATTGGTCTAAGTGAAATCATATCAACTTTTTTCCTCTTTAGTACATTTATCTTTATTTTTTATTTTTAGCTTGACATAATATTTACCAAAAGAACTTCCTTTTAGGGATCCAATTTCATACCTCTTCAAAATCTAAATTACCACCACCAACATACCAATAATCCTCTATCACTATCCATTAGACCCTCATTTCCTTTCATTATTTCCCCTCTTTTTCTACAGAACCTCAGTTCTGTATTTAAAATCAAAGGATTCATTTATGTTTGTCTTGTCTACTACCTTTCCTTGCTTCTCAATATTCCACATATGGAATATGTGGAATCATCAAGTATTTTTCTTTCTCCTTCTGATTTATTTTGCTTAGATGACCCTTTCTTTTCCATCTATGGTGTTGTAAACGACAAGAATTTCATCTTTTTAAAAAAAAATAGCTGAGTAGTATTCCATTGTGTTTATATAACGTTTTCTTTATACATTAATTTTTCATTGTGCACTTGAATTATTTTCATATCTTGGCTATTACAGACAGTGCTACAAATGGACTTTAGTGTGGATATATATATATATATATATTCAAATTTGTGTTTGTATTCCTTGGATTTTTGCCTAAGGGTGGAATTTTTTAATATATACGGTAGATTTTTTTTTTATATTTTGAGAGATTGCTATACTGTTTTCCATATAGGCTGCACCAGTTTATATTCCCTCGATAGCATATGAGGGTTCCTTTTATACCAAATGTCTGGTCTTTCTGAATTATGTTTTTTCCATAGCTGTGAAATGATATATGTCTTAATAATAAATTATAGCAAGCATTTTTATGTGCTTATTTGCTATCTGAATGATTGTGTGTGTGTATGTTGTATAGTGTCTTTTCAGCTATTATTTTTGATAGAGTGTTTTCTTGTTGAGATTATTTAGTTCCTATCTTAAATATTGACTCTTAGATGTAATTTTCTACTTTTAAATTTTATTTTGATTTTTTTTTTACTTTTGTTATCTTAAAAATGTTGCTTTACTATTTTTCCTGCTTATTAAAAAGCAGTGCTAGACCATGAGGGAATGAATTTGAGATCTAATAAAATTAGGTTCTAACCATCATGTAACTTTTGGAAATTAATTAAATTCATGGTGGTTTGATTTCACTCCTATTATTGAGAACAATATCCTCTCTTAAGAACTACAGTGCTAAAATATCTGTAATTGGTCTCCAGAGATGACTCAAAGTGCTAGAGTACGTGCTTTGCATTTGAGAACCTTGAGTTCAATCCTAGGCACTACATGGTCCTTTAAATACTACCCAGTGTGAGTCAGAAAAATACCAGTGATCAATACTTGAATTATTGAATGCATCAGTCAGGCAGTTCCCAGTTGTCGCTCACTAATTGGACACATTGTGTTCTTCCTTTCATGTTCTAGTCTCCTCATTTATAAAAAGAAGATGATACTGCAATTCATTTCACAGGGTTAAATAATGATGACCATTTCACAAACTTAAAATAACCTCTTAGCAAGAAGATCCTCTGATGCATTCTCGGGTTATAATGGTAAAAAATTCAAGCCTCCAAAGGATTGGAAAGGAAATGACTGTCACATAAAATGTGAAGACTTAATATTTTTATATTTGATGTCCAGTGGGTGCTGTTACATAAACTGGAACTTTCTTTAATAATAAAACTTCTACTCCATTCCTGTGTGCTTCTTTACCTCAGAAGAAAGGTGAGTGGGAAGGTGAATGTAGGAGCATCTCTTATTAACAACCTAGAAATTTCCCCAAAGGTGGTTGCTTGAAACTTAGATTATCCCAGTTAGAAGAACTGGGAAAATTCAGTCACTTTCTCTCCTGCTCCATAAGAGAATAAGTAACATTGCATTCCATACTTCTCCCTCCATAGAAAGAATATTGTTCCGACTGGGATCTGAATAGACTATGCCAAGCCTCAATGAGTCATCATTGATGTGGCAGGGGAAGCCAGGTGAGTAAGCCCTCCTGGTATCCACATCACTGTCTCTGAAGGCGTCCCTTCGCAACTATGATGCAGTTATTCCTATTTTGTAGTTCCTTAGCTCATTTGGACCATTCAGTACCCCAACCACGGACCCCAGCTTCTCAAGTATTTTCCAGGTAAGATTCTGATTAAAGGCATCAGAGAGTTTGTAGCTCAACATAGAAAACTGTCAGCCCTGACAGTTGGAACAACTCTGCCCAGAGACTCTGAACAAAAGTCTCCTGAGACCCCAGCGGTTTCAGAGACTCAAGATTATAGCCTAGCCTGATTTCCCAAAGAGCTCTCCTTTGATTAAAAAATGAGCAGGTTAAAAGATCGGATCCCAGGGAGTTCTTGGCTCTTAAGAATAAGCAGAAACCTCAACATGTTCCTTCCCTTATACTGGGTCAATGTTAGATAAATCCCAGAGCAAAGTTACATGAATATTCTCCTTCTTGAGATACTGTCTCTAGAGTATCTAGATTGTATTGTAATTTAATGTGAATCAGCTGAATTTCTAATATCTCCCCCCACTATCCTCCAACATACTCCTTCAACCGCCTTTTGCTTTTCAGTTGATAACAACTCCATTCTTTTAATATCTCTAGCCAGGACTTCAGGGTAATCTTTTTCTCTCCACCTCCACACTCTTCATCTTGTCCATTCAGAAACTCAGTTGGCCCTACCTTAAAAAATTGGATCATTAATTTGATCACTGTTGCTATTGTTACACTGGGTTTAGGGTTTTCTGTTTGAAGAGAGACCTCATGTGAGAATGCAAGAGCAAAGGACCTTTATTGCTAGCTCGAGGTAGGGTTCAAGTCTCATCCAATGCAGTGAAGTCTTGACAAAGACACTGAGCCCTAATTACAGCAGGTTTTTATATCCTTAATCATATAAGCATAGCTAGCAGGCACCAACAGTCATGCCTTGCAGGTTTTTCCAGTAACAGGCTATAGGACAGGACAACAGGACGTGTGGCTTACTGATTAACGTAAGTGGGCAGGGATGGGAGGGGGGGTCTATCCAGTAACTCTAATCACAAGCTTTTGGGGAAACAGGAACACTGGTCTTCGGGAAACAGAAATCTAGGTCTACTGCTTGCTTTGCTGAAATGCAGCCTGTCGTGGCTTCTTGTTCTGCCTCACTCTAGCCCTTTGTTATCTTTAGTACAACACCCCTGGTCAAATCACCTTCATCTCCCAACTAAATACTCAAAGAGTCTTCTAATGGTTTCCCAATTTTCTTTTTCTTTTTCTTTTTTGTTTTTTTGGGTAATCCTGGTGAGGCTCAGATGGTACTCCTGGCTCTACAGTCAGGAATAACTCCTGGTGCTGCTTGGGGGAACGTATGAGATGCTAGAGCTCAAACTCGGATTGGCCACATGCAAGGCAAATGCCCTACCTGCTATACTATAGCTCTGGCCATCCTATTTTCTTCCTACAGTCTCTTATTTCTTAGGAGAGGATCACTCCAGCATGGCCCAGGAGACTCCAGGGTCACACTGGTTATGCCCAGGGCCTTCTGTCTACATGTAGCAGTGAATGGGGGGGGGCGCATATGCCAGGATCCAGACTCATTCTCCATGCGTGCCAAGCATAGGCTTATGGATGAGCCATCTCTCTGGTCACCTGACTTGGCAGAATCTTACTCAGTTTAATAAGTCTTAATATTCACCATTAACCGGATGGGTAATGAAGAACAGAAATTTATTTTTCATCGTTTTGGAGGCTGAAGGTCTGAGATCAACCAGAGTGGTTGGTTTTAGGAGAGAGATTTCTGCACTGTAGGCAGGCCAATTATCCTGACAGGGCTGAGAGCAGAAGGAAGCAAGTTGTTGAAATAACAGCACTCATCCCATTCATGAGGGCTCCACTATTTATTTGTTTGCTTTTTGGGTCACACCAGCAATGCTCAAGGGTTACTCCTGGCTCTGCACTCAGGAGTTGCTCCTGACGGTGCTTGGGGGACCATATGTGATGCTGGGAATTTAACCTGGGTTGGTCTCATGCAATGCAAATGCCCTACCCACTAACTATTGCTCAGCCCCGAGAGCTTCACTCTTATGACCTCATTTAATCTTAATTATTCCAAAAGGCCCTTGTCCAAATATCATCACAATGGAGGCAAGGTTTCCACAAACAAATTTTTGTAAACAATGTTGAGACACTAACAATTTAGTTCATAATAAACAGTTAATGAAGTCCTTCTAAGTATAGATCTGGTCATATCATTCAGAATCCTTGAAATAACTTTTTGTTTCTCTCAGACTCAAAGTCCTTTCAGTGGATTTTGATCAAAGTCCTATGTGATCTGGCTCTCAATATTTTTAAAACGCTAATAGAAAATATTTCTTATAGCTATGATTTATGGAGTCATCGAAAATCCCCTATAGAAAGTATAACAAAATAAAGACATTCTAAAATTAAGAAAAATGGAGAGAATGCACTGTGAACAGATAAGTTCCCCACCCCTCACACCCAAATTCTGAAGATTCTTTAGACTTAAGGTAAATGACAATAGAAAAAATTGAAACTTCAACAATAAAACAAGAACAACAGAAATGATACATAGGTATAAGAAAAATCAAGAAACAAAAAACTCTTCTTATTTAAGTTCCACATGATTGCTGAAATCAATTATTATAACATAGCCTGGTGGAGTTTTTAAGGTCTGAAGATGAAAGACATCTAGTAACTATGCCATAGACCAAGCAGCATAAATAACCTATACAATTATAAAAAGTATTTGTATTCCATGAAGCATTAAAATAATAACTCCACACAGAGCACGGAAGTTTTGCAAGCAGGCCTGCTGCAATCATTACAAAGCTATTAAAAGCATAATACAAAGAGAAATAACTAAACAATTGGTAGATAAATTATAATACGATAGTAAAGAACAAAAATAGAGGGTGAAACAAAAGGAATAAAGAAATAATGGGTATAATTTTAACTATCATTATAAATATAAATATTACATTAAATATACATTAGTATAAATAAATTAGTTATAAATTATTTAAATACACCTTAAAGACAAGAAACTATAGGTATGTTTTTTATTCCAAATTATACAAAACCATGCTAAATATAATGATATTTGTTAGTAAAGGAAAAGGATACCCAGATGACACTAAACTGTGTGGACTATACTAAAGTAAGATAATTAAATTTCATAAAAAACTTATAGAAATAAAGAGAGATATTACATGGCTGGAGAGATAGTATAGCAAGTAGAGTGTCTTGCATGTAGCTGACCTGGGTTTGATCCCTGGCACTCTATATGGTCCCCCAAGCCCACCAGGAGTGACACTGAAGAAGAGTAAGTACTGAACACCAAGGGGTATGGCCCAAAACCAAAATATATGCAAACAAACAAACAAAAAAAAAGAGGGATATTACAGATTTATAATACTTAATTTACATAATTGACATAGCAATATTAAAATTATGTACCTAAACATAGACATAACAATTGACAAAACAATATTATATATCTAAAAACAGAACTTTATTTTTTTAATTTATTTATTTTGAATACCCAGCCCTCCACCAGTGACCATTTCCCACCACCACGAATCCCAGTATCCCTCCCACCTCCCATACCCCCATCCCACCCTGCCTCTGTGGCAGGGCATTCCCTTTTGTTCTCTCTCTCCTATTGGGTGTTGTGGTTTGTAAAAGAGTTAAGCCTGATTTTCAGGGAGAAACGTTGGATGATTTACTTTCCATTGATCACTTTGTATATAGGGAGATGTCGCTCGGCTGCATAAGCAGCCGTGCGGTTTGGAGTAAAAGTCCTGGTTCCTGCATGCTCGAGCTATGCTTGTAGAGGCTCATGGTCACCGGAGTTCCATCTGGAGGAGGCAGGATGCAGCACCTACCCCATCTGGGACTGCCCGGTTATCTCGGCTCTTTTTGGGACCTGGTTCCCGCATGCTTGAGCTATGCTTGTAGAGGCTCATAAAAACAGAACTTTAAACTACTTGTTACTACTATTGTCACAACTGAAGGAAAATGTAGGGAAATCCACAGTTATACCTGAAAACTTTAAGCCTTTTTGCTCAATAAATCATAGATTGAGTAGTAAGAAATCAGCAAGAATATAGCAAAATTACACAACATTCAACCAGTATGAATTTACTGAAATTTATCAAACGTTTCACCATAAAATATAAATAAATGCTTAGATGAAAATGTGCAATCCTAAATGGTTCCATAAGAAAAAGAGCAAAAGTCTGAAATTAATAACTCCAGGTCATTGTATTCCAGGTCATGATATTCAATGAAGAAAAAAAAATGTCAGCAATCCAGGAAACACCAGCAAATGAGAATTTTCTGCTGTTACCGCACCAGATACCCAGCAGGAAACTGTCATTCCTCTTACAAACTGAGTTTGCTTTCCTGGGCTCAGAGATTGCCTGGAGATCAATTCTGTTCATGTCAGAGGCCACGATTTTAGAGCAGGTCACAAACCTTCCTGTTATAAAATGATTTCAAAGAAGGTACAGGAGAGCTTTATTCCTTCATCTTTTATACAATTGCCTGCTATGAAGATGATCTTCACAAGTTGAATGTTGCTGTCTTAATAGAGACAGGATGAATTACTCTAGGACTTTACAGGGTATGGTGTTTGCACTCAGGGTAAAACCTGGCTAATCATTAGGTGGAACTCTGCCATTTTGCTTTCCCTTAGTCTTTGAAGGGATAGATAAAAGACTATTCCAGGGCCAGAGTGATAGTACAGTGGGTAGGGCATTTGCCTTGCATGCAGAAGACTCGGGTTTGATTCCCGGCATCCCATATAGTTCCCAAGCGCTGCGAAGGAGTAATTCCTGAGTGCAAAGCCAGGAGTAACCCCTGAGCATTGCTGGGTATGACTCACAAACAAAACAAAACAAAACAAAAAAGACTATTCCAGTCAGGTAGTTGGTAAAGCCTAGGAACAAATGACAGAATGGACAAAATAAATCACCACTCAGACTAGACCACAGGTGACCTGGGAGCAGGAACCTATAAGTACAGAATGGATTGGGTGATTGGGCATGGAAGTAGAGTCCTTCTCTGCACAGTGCCCACCTTTTGCTGTATGCATCCCAAATAACAATGTACCAGCAAGCTGACATCTCACTGAACTGTCAGAAGCATTATAGAGCATGATAGAAGAAAAAAGAAATAAAAAGAATCCCCAGGTCTTTTGTACTTTATCTGATACGTGAGAGTGTAAAAATCAATTCCCCCACTTGAGTGTATAGGAATTCTCTGTGCTTTATACTCAGTTTTTTTCCCCGCAAAGCTAAAACTGCTCTAAAAAAATAAAGACATCGCTTTTTAGAAAATTTCATTTTATTCTGCTAGAGAAATAGCCCAAGAAGCTACAGTGCAAGCTTTTCATATAAGAAGTCCTGGTCCGATCTCATGGTCCCCTGAACAACACTAAGAACAATGTTAAATAGTAAACTGGGAGTAGTCCCACAGAACACGGTTGTTGGCTCTCACCAAAAAAAAATCAACTTTTATTAGATAACAAAATGAACAAAGTAAATTCAACAATCTTCATCTCCTAGGAAATACTCATTGAGAACAGCTCAAATGATTTCCTACTACTTTCCTCTCCTACCCTCTTCAACTACTTTTTTGGTGTTTCCTTAATTGTGAACTTACTATGTAGCAGGTATTATGTGATATGCTTTGTATAAATTATTCAATATAAATACAAATTATAGCAAAGAAAGTATAAACAATCCTTTTTAGTAATACAGTTTGACAAACCATCTAAAAGATAGGTTTATGCATTGAATGAATGTGTGCCCTATTTTGAACTATACTGTCAAGTGAATTACAGCTGATAAGTCAGGTTCAAGTAAGTGGCTAAAATGGTAGAGCACATGCCTAGCATGTGTGAGGATCTGAATCTGATCTCGGGACCACCCACAAGCACCACTGAGTGTTGACTTCATGGCCCCTGAGCACCATAAATAGTCCTGGAGGTCTCCAAACACAGGAGCATCAGATCCTTGACCACACTTTTTGGGGCTGAGCTTCACTGGGAATTGTACTACCACCACCTTCCCACATTGCTGGGTGAGACCCATAAATAAAAATACTTTTAAATTAATAAGCAGAATGTGATTTTCAGTGGTAGAGAGCCAGCCTAATATGTATGAGGACAAGAGTTTGATCCCTGCCACCATCCCACATCACCACCTAGACACCAGTCTCTCGCACTGCTTGTGTGATCCCAGGTATACCGCAACATATATGTAACCCTCTGACCTGCCACAAGAGTACAACTGTCAGAACTGCAACTGCAAAAGGAAAGAGAAGGGGAGAAGTTAAAAAAAATCTTATATTTCCAGTTTTAGCATCTATATTCTCAGATGATTAAGAAGATAATAACAACTTTTCAGAAGTTCTAATGGTGAAAAAAAGTCTTTCAAAAATCTAACTCACATCCTAGCACACTATGAAAACAGTAAATTCTAAAAGGCAAATTGGAAGAGACCCAGAAAACATCATCTATTCATGATTACACAGCTAGTGTAATATGAAGCATAAACTGAGTTCTGAATATTCGTAGCCATAACTTTAAGCAAAATATTTTCCATTTGTAAGATCACTGATGAATTTTCCTGCATACATTTATTCGAAGTAAATAATGGACAGAGTAGAAGAAAGGCAGAGGACATGAGAAACAACAGTAAGAAATACTTTGAAATGACTGAACAGTTATCTGCTCAGAGACCCAGTCACACAGACTCCCGGATGCCTGTTGAATTGTGAAACGGCAGACTGGCTTGAGAGAATCTGACAGAACATTCTCTAAACTTTGATTGATTCATTGCCTAAGATCTGATCCACATCTCTCTAAAGAGTTATTTTTAAATGTCCTGTTTTTTACTGCTACTTTTCCTTATGCTGATGAAATGGAAATTCTTTCTTCTTGTCTACTGGCCTTAATTCTTAGCTGGAGTACAATATCTTTACTTCTACTGTTTATCAACTATGCATAGTGCTCTCTTTGTTCTAAAGACTGCATGTAAGCTAGTTGGTAACAGAAGATGAACATAAATTCCCCCCACCCTGCCTCCAGCGCATTACTTAGTTGGTGTACACTGTATAAATGAATTTGGGAGCTGGAGAGATAACTCAAAGGACTGGAATAGAGATTTTGCCTAGGGAAGTCTTGGGTTTGATTCCTGGCTCTGTATTCTACCCCAAGCACTGCCAGAGGCAAGGAAGGAAGGAAGGAAGGAAGGAAGGAAGGAAGGAAGGAAGGAAGGAAGGAAGGAAGATTTTCTTTGCCCTATATCATTATTTCCTGCCTCATTGCGGCAGTGTTTTAAAAAGCAGGAAAGAGAAAACTGACTTCTCACCCTGTTCTCAGTATCCCTTCATTGTGATCTTAGGAAGGCTTTTTTCTGTATTATGTGAAGAAAATTTCACCAGCACTGTCTCTCCTAAGCATGCTATAGAATATGTCCTAAAATGAAGATGTGCATTTGTCAAAAAATGCAAAACTAATGAAGAATGGTGTAAATGAGTGGAGGATCTTATTGTATTGGTAAGGTATAATGTAGGTTATTTCTGAAATGGATTATATTCTAATTTTCAGGGTAGTCAAGGGTTGCTAGAGATGCACAGTTATTCTATAAAACTAACGTGGAAGGAGTTGTTTTGATGCACTAGCTGGAAAGACAGACCAGTTAATTAACTTATACCTGTGGAACCCAATGGCATCAAATCCTAGATTTCAAAATTCAGCTCAAACTTTTTTCACTCTAATCACCTTAAAATTTTTAGGATTTTTATAACAACTCACTTGAATAAGTTGGGTAAAATAAAAGGTATTTTCTTTTGTTCAGGAAGATGCAATTTCAGACTAGATAAAAGGGGATGAAACAGATTTTCTATGGAGGAAGTTGAACAGATAAAGCACAGGATTTACCCAGAATCTTCATAGACTTAAGGAAAAAAAATCTCAGTGACTGAGTCTAGAAAGTGGGTGAAGAAAATGAATATTAATAGATACTTTAAGGGAAAGTGACATTAAAATTTCCATAAAGTTCAAGGTAGTTTTAACAGATACGTGTATCTGTTAACTGGATCTAGCAGCTTGTTTGGATTCATATTTAGTCTCACCAATTAGCACAATGATCTAAGATCGCTGCTATGTCACCTTCGCATTACAGCTTCTGAAACTCTGATGTGGATCTTGTGAGTATCTTGTTCCAGATTATGATTGAGTATTCATAATCTGTTCACAGAAAGGAATGCTGCTGGTCTTTCAACTTCTCATAACATGCTTTAGACTATCTGAGAGGGTGCTTACCAAGGTGGCTACATTTCTACATTTATATTTATTTGTATTGTCTAGACTTAAAGCCCAACCCTGCAACTAATTAGTCATATAATTTAGAAATATTAGTTAACCTCTGTACCTCAATTTTTCATTGTGAGAAAATGGGGATAATATTGTCAATTTCCCAGAGTTGCATTGAAGCTTAAATGGATTGATATCTATAGTGTTTAAAGGCATCAATACACTGATAAAGTTTCTCAAATAAAAAAATTACCCATGTGCTTGGACCTCACTGATTACATTATATACTAGATTATTAAGATGAGAGAGAGGTGATTAATTGTGTACTAGGACCATCTCTTCACATGACCTTTGTTGTTCTGGCTGAAAATAATCAAACTTTAAAAAAGACATATTTCTCTGTTTCTGAATAAGGTCACTTATGCTACTTAACATGCTACTTAATCTTGATACTTGAGTATGCTACTTAAATCTTGATACTTTAATATGCTCAAATCTTGATATTTGCATATCACATAAAATTGGAAGAAAGAGAAGCATTATCAAGAGCGAATCACTTTTTTCTCTCTCCACAGGAGGGTAGTATTTCAAAAGACAAAATCTTCCCCACAGTCAGAACAAATGTTTGAGGTTGGAGGAAAGGAGGTAGGAAGGAGTTTCAAGTGACCACCACACAGAAGCTCCACCTTTTGCTCAGATGAAAGGTGACGAGAGTTTACCTCACCCAAGAAAGCTACTCGAGAAAGCAGTTAACATCAGAGGCCACTGTGCGCGACAGGAAGGACAGATGCCCCCGAAACTCTCACTGTTGGTCCTTTGGATTCAAGTGGCATGTAAATTTAAGATACTTCTCCTTAAACTTACAGGAAACCTTAAGGACAGGGAAATTCTTAAGGATGGGTTATTTTGTTCAAGAGTAAAGAAAAGAAAGAGGAAAGGGAGAAGGTGAGGGAGAGGGAAAAGAAGGAAATAATCACCTTAAATTGGGGAAGAATTCTTAATCCTCTTCCTCTTCCTTAATCCTAATGTCTTCTCTGCTTTGTTTCCAAATAGGGGTGAGCACTCAGCAGCTGGAGCAGAATCCTCAGCTTCGAAAGATCCAGGAGGGAGAAAATGTTACTGTGTTCTGCAAATCCTCAAGCACTTTGCCCTCCTTTCAATGGTATAGACAGGAGCCTGGGAAAGGTCCTGTTCTCCTGACAGCATTAACCAAGGGTGGAGAACCAAAGACTCAGAAGAGATTAATGTTTCAGCTTGATAATTCAAGAAAACAAAGCTCCTTGTTCATCACTGCTGCCCAGCCTGAAGATACAGGCATCTACATCTGTGCAGCGGCACAGTGTTTGAGGGGCACCTGCTCTTGTACTCAAATCCTCTTTAGCTTCCCATCACACAGCTGTCACTTTCCATCCCCTCCTCCTCAAACACCTCTAGAAAGGGACAATATCAGGCCATTAAGGAACCATCATTGCTGCTGCCTTTTCAAAGCTTGTCCTCATATGTTGGAGGACAAGATTCCCAAACACAAACTTCTGAAAATGAAGCCTACCTTAATTTAAATTAGTAGAACACGTGGATGTATAGCTTCCCAGGACAGTCGGTAGGTAAAGAGAGACTATAAAGAAAGGCATGTGGAGAACTTGAGACAAGATGTGTCATGACTCTAAATGGTCACTCTGTTTCCCTAAAGACCAAGCAAGGAGTGGTCAGTACAAGGGTATAGATGTGAATTATTTCACTGCTTTACTTTATTACTCTGTCTGGAGTTGAGTAAATGGCTATCTTTTAGTCAACTGAGTAAAAGGCAGGAAAATAGGGGTGCCCAGAAATGTGACTCAGTGGAGGGATCGTCCCTTGTGTAAGCCAAGAGGTAGACCCCCAATACCTCCCCCTATTATTGATTGTGGTGCCTGATGTGATGCCCAATGTCAAAATAAATGAGCCCTTTAGAGCTTCACAACCAAGGGTGTATGACCACAACCAAGTGTGAGATGCCCAACTCTAACAATAACCAATAAAGAAGGATGAGGGGAAAGAAAATATGATGGATATAACTGTAGTACTGTAGTACTGTCCTCCCGTTGTTCATCGATTTGCTCAAGTGGACACCAGTAATGTCTCCATTGTGAGACTTGTTACTGTTTTGGCATATCAGATACGCCACAGGGAGCTTGCCAGGCTTTGCCGTGCTAGCGGGATACTCTCAGTAGCTTGCCAGGGTCTCCAAGAGGGAAAAAAGTATCAAACCCAGGTTGGCTGTGTGCAAGGCAAATGCCCTACCCACTGTGCTATCATAAAACATTAAAAAGCAAACAGAATGGAAGTAAAATAAAATAATTACTAGATAGTGCTACTTTTTTTTAAACAAAAAATGTACAAAAGTATCAATGTATCACTGTATCAATGTTATCGTATTGTTCATCCATTTACCTGAGAGGGAGGCCAGTAACATCTCCATTTGTCCCTGTCACGTGCTAGTATAGCCCAATTGCATCTACTCGCTCCAGGAACATGAAGAACCTCAAACCATTTGTTCAGGGTTTTGATGAAAAAGTCTGACTATCTTGTAGGTGGGTGGCCACATGTCCTTTTGATGTCCCATGGAATCAGGTCGGTAACAGATCTAGTCCAGCAGTCATCTCTAAATCACATTACGTGTCCATCACATCTGATTTTTGACTCCTTGGCAAATGAGACAGCGTCCCTGATTCTTGATTCTTGATTGTTGATGGAGGGTGGAACTCTGAATTCCTTCTCTCACTTGAGTTTTTCTATTCCTCTTTGGGAGACCCAAATAGCATTCTCGTCCTGTTTTTGTAGGGTCCAGATCTCTGAGGTGTATGTTAGTACAGGAAGAATGGTGGGGTCGAAAAGATGTGCCTGGAGCCGGAGGTTCTTCGTCCTCTTAACCACTTCTTCGACACTCTTGAAGGCATTCCACATCACTCTCTTCCTCTTCTTCAGGTGCCAGGTTGTTTGTCATGTTGAGTTCTCCACCTAGGTACAGAAAAATGCTGCATTTGGAGATGTTTGTTTCATTGAGGGCAAATGGAACATCAGGAACTAGTCCATTTCTCATGAACATTGTCTTCATGAGATTTAGCTGCAGTCCAACTTTTCCACACTCATGGTCGAAGTAGGCCAGCATTCGTGCCACTTGGCTGATATTTGGTGTTGTTAAAATGATGTCATCAGCAAAGTGGAGGTGGTGTAGTTGTTGATCGTCTATCTTCACTCCCATTCCTTCCCATTCCAGTCGTTGCATAACGTTCTCCAGGGTGGCACTGAAGAGTTTTGGTGAAATGATATCACCTTTTCGAACACCTCTCTTTAGGTTTATGATCACTTCCTTGTAGAATGGTGAGATCCTGGTGGTAAATCTGTAATACAGTTCATGGAGGATCCTGGTGTACTGAGTTTGAATGCCCTGTTTGGCTAGGGCTTCAATGACCTTTACAGTCTCAACAGAATCAAAGGCCTTCTTTAAATCAATGAATATTAGACAGAGCAGCATCTTAAACTCTTGCAAAACCTCAATGAGCTTGGTTATCGTGTGGATATGGTCAATGGTGCTGAATCATTTTTGGAACCCTTTTTGTTCACATGGTTGTCCTTCATCTAGTGTTCTGCCAATCCTATTCAGGATGATTTGAGTGAACAGCTTGTAAATGACAGACAACAGGCAGATAGGGCGACAGTTGCCAATGTCGTGGAATTCTCCCTTCTTGTACAGTAGTATAGTCCTGCTGGTTTTCCATTGGGAGAGAACCTTGCATTCAGACACATATCTTGTGAAGAGCTGAGCCAGTGTATTAATGAATACTGAAAGCAGGTTCTTAAGGTGTTCAGGTCTGACCTTGTCTGGACCAAGTGCTGTTCGCTTCCTTACTGATGAAATGGCGTGTTGGATTTCAGAAGGGAGAACATTGGGAATGAAATATCCATTGTCACTGTCACTGTCCTCCCATTGTTCATTGATTTGCTCGAGCTGGCCCAGTTACATCTCCCTTGTGAGATTTGTTGTTACAGTGTTTGGCATATCGAATACGTCACGGGCAGCTTGCCAGGCTTTGCCGTGTGGACAAGATACTCTCGTTAGCTTGCCAGGCTCTCCGAGAGGGGCAGAGGAATCGAACTCGGGTTGGCCATGTTGGCTGTATGCAAAACAAACGCCCTACCCACTGTGCTATCGCTCCAGCCCCATGAAATATCCATCCTGTGGAATTTGGTATGTGGGCAGGTGAACGTGGCTATCGAAGAGATCCGAGTAGAACTCATGGATAATCTTCTCCATTGCCCTTCTGAAAGATGTGATAGATCCATCAAGATGTCGAAGGGCAGTCATCTTGGTCTTAAAGTTGGTGAAGGACAGGTGAGTGTTGCGAATACTTTTCCTGTCTTCTGCCTCATCAGGCAGCACTGCTGCTCTTTTCTCTATCTCTCTTTTTTTTGAATTTATTTATTTATTGAAGGCCCTCCCGTTGATCATCGATTTGCTCGAGCAGGCCCAGTAACGTCTCCATTGGAGACTTTGTTGTTACTGTGTTTGGCATATTGAATACGTCACAAGGAGCTTGCCAGGCTCTGCCGTGTGGGCGAGATACTCTCGGTAGCTTGCCAGGCTCTCCAAGAGGGGTGGAGGAATCGAACTCAGGTCGGCCATGTTGGCTGCGTGCAAGGCAAACGCCCTACTGCTGTGCTATCGCTCTCCATGGGAAAAGTTACAAAGTTTTCAGGTTTAGGTCTCAGTCATGCAAATATCAAACACATTTTCCTTTACCAATACTTATTTTTCACCACGAAGAACCCCAATAACCCCCCCCCACCCTCCCAATGCCTGTGAGGCAGATGAATTCTAGTTAACACTCTATCTACTTTGACTACTTTGACTAGATTCATTGTTTCGATAAAAGATGCACCATTATTATTTATAGTTTACACCCCCAAATCAGACATGCTGAAAAGGCATTGTGAAATGATTTGCTTTCTACAGCTGGGTTCAAGAATTAAATGATGTCGCGGTTTTGGATTTCTGCTACTTTACTTATTAACCCTGGAAGTATTTCTGCTGAGAGTCAGATAATTAAGAGATTGGTTTCTGTGCTCTGGAGCCATGGTCATGCCGGAGAGCCGCTCGTGGGGGGTAACTGGTGACCTTGGTAGGGCGTGAAGGACGAGCAGGGAAAGCCCCCCTTCCCATGAGGTTTTAGTAGCTCCATCACGACCAGCTCATACCTGGCTTTCCACAAAGCTCCCAAGCGGCTGCCATTTTTCTTTCCAGAGGGAAGAAGCTGCTCTTCTCTCTTTAAGGTCTTCCTTTATCACTTCTCTGCACAGCTTTGCGAGCTTGGACATTAGCTTGCGATTGCCTGATGCTCCGCTTGTGCCAAACCACATTGGCGAATGAGCTGGAGAGTTTCTGAAGACAGGTGTCTTTTTGTGACTTTCTCATTCTCCGTGTTCCTCGCACAATCATGGAGGTTATTACTTATTTTAATAAGAACAATAGTTTGTAATAACATAGAATTTTCTTAGGAGTTAGACTTTGTGAAAGATGCCAATAACTTCAAGTTTTCAAAGCTAAAGAAGCTAGAAGTGACTATTCTCTCCTCCCTATTCACCCATTTTTATTTATTTATTTATTTATTTAAGTTTTGCTTTTTGGGTCACTCCCAGCGATGCACAGGGGTTACTCTTGGCTCTGAACTCAGAAATTACTCCTGGTGGTTCTCAGGGGAACATATAGAATTCTGGGGATCAAACCTGGGTCGGCCACATGCAGGGCAAACACCCTACCCACTGTACTATTGCTCCAGCCCCTATTCACCCATTTTTATACCTAAAGAATTTCTGTTCTTTCTCTGAAACTTTATGGTATAGTACAAAGCACATCGGTTCTGAAGTCAAAAGTGAACCAGGTTTGACTTCTGACTTTTGAGTCTATGCCCCTGTGTAATTATTTGCTTATATCTACACTTACTTATAAATGAATGTGAATATAATCACTAAATTTGCACTTTTCATGAATTAAATGAGATAAAGTACACAGAACAATGTGAAGTCCCAGGTATAACTTAGACTCAATGATATTCCCTATAAATAATATTTTAATATCTTTAAATCTTATCTTCACTGTGAAAATGTCATTGCCTCATAAAGAAAAATGGGTTTCATCTGTCTAATATTCCAAGTGCTACATGGGTTGTCAGGAAGGCAGACACTATGATCTGCCAACTATTTTCTGCTTTTCAGAACTCTCCATTTCTATTTGGGCAATACATATCCAGATTTAATAAGAAAAACAACCCAAGAATGGAGAAGGAACTCAAAGGACTGGCGCACATGCTTTATATGTAGGAGGACTGGGTTCTATCTTAGACACCACATGGTTCCCAAAACACATTCAGGGGTGACTCCCAAACAAGACACAAGGCATAGTCCCTGAACACTGGCAGGTATGGCCACGAAACCAAATAGCCAGCTCAACACTGCTCTTCACAACTGGGCAATACAGAGAGCACACTTTTGATCAATGAGACTATCAGAAAACTTCAAATAATTTCCTGGGATAGTTTTGTTCTCCTGGTATTGTTCCACAACGTCAGCTCTCCCTTTCTAACTCTCCTCCCTAATACATGGGAGTTAAATCATCAGTATACCAGAAAATACAGGATAAATCTTCTTCCTAATCCCATGCCGGATAGTCCTTTAAATGCCAAGATCAAGTTTGCTCCCAGTATTGTTTCTTTTCATGAAAAAAATATTTAATAAACCATTATCTGGTTTAGATTTTGTCTCAGTTAAACACAATTCCAATTGTAGTCACAGTTACAGTCCTCCCATTGTTCATCGATTTGTTCAAGCGGGCCCAGTAACGTCTGCATCATGAGACTCGTTGTTACTGTGTTTGGCATATCGAATACATCATGGGTAGCTTGCCAGGCTCTGCCGTGTGGGTGAGATACTCTTGGTAGCTTGCCAGGCTCTCCGAGAGGGGCGGAGGAATTGAACTCGAGTCGGCCAGGTTGGCCGCTTGTAAGGCAAACGCCCTACCGCTGTGCTACCACTCCAGCCCAATTGTAGTAGGATTGAGATAAAATGGCTTTTTGATTTTCTGTTTCCATGAGCATGGGCAAAAAAAAAAAAAAAGAGAGAAAGAGAGAGAATAAACAAATTATTGTTTATACAAAGAAGTGATTTTCATCTATATTGATCTTATGTATTTCTTAAAATATTAATGGTCCTATAGATTTTGTTAAGGAAAACATATTTATTTCATTCAGGGATTTTTTATGTAAAATTTCCATATCAAATTCTCCTCATAAGGCACTATGGAATTCAACTTTTACTCTAAATCTTTAAGCTATGGACAATAACTAATGCCAGCAACTAATTATTGTGGCCTTCATTTTTTATACTTTAGATTCATATTTTGGATGGAAAAATATTTGCTATTTTTCTTGGTTAATCAGTTCACATTAACCCATTGTCCTACTTCATTGCCCCCTGGGGAAGTTTCTCCAAGTAGAATCCTTCATTTTGAAGATTATAAGAACAAACTACAAAGTTTAAAAATAAAATAAAATAACACATTTTTAACAATTGTCACTTAAGGACTGGAGTAATAGCACAGTGAGTAGGGCGTTTGCCTTGCACGCAGTTGACCAGGTCGACCCGAGTTCGATTCCTCCACCCCTCTTGGAGAGCCCGGCAAGCTACTGAGAGTATCTCACCCACACGGCAAAGCCTGGCAAGCTACCCGTGATGTATTCGATATGCCAAACACAGTAACAATAAGTCTCACAATGTTATTGGGCCCACTCGAGCAAATCTTTGAACAATGGGAGGACAGTGACAGTGACAGTCATTCAAGGAGAAGATACTCTTTACCCTTGGAATATTTAGTCTAGAAAAATTGTAATTGTGAATTCTTTTTCTATCTAAGATGTATGTAGCTCTTTTTAAAATACTAAATTAGTCTCTTGCTGGTTTTATAATCCAGAAATGTTTTTCTCAAAGACCTGGGAGCTATTTCTTTGAAATGTAGCCATCAAGGAGGATAATGTTCCACTGCCTAGTTTCTGCATGAGGTTAGGAGCTTAAATTCAGATGGTTCTTTTCCTAAGTTGCAAAATTTTCCTCCTTTCATAAAAATCTGAGTTATGTATTTATTTTTTCAGATTGAGACAATTAGCAAACACGGGTGACTTCCTCAATTACCATGTAAGTTGAGGGGGAACTGAATAACGGTGCTTTCACATCTTCTTATTTGAGGATTAGTTTTTGTTTATCTTGAGAAGATTTATGTTAAGAGTTGTTGTATCACTTCATTCTGTAAAGGAATAGAGTCTGTCATTGAAATATCTTCAAAAGGTTACCCATTGTCTGTCAAACACTGTCCTCCCATTGTTCGTCGATTTGCTCAAGCGGGCCCAGTAACGTCTCCATTGTGAGACTTCTTGTTACTGTGTTTGGCATATTGAATACTCTCGGTAGCTTGCCAGGCTCTCCTAGAGGGGAGGAGGAATCGAACCCGGCTTAGCTGGGCTGGCTGCACGCAAGGCAAAGGCCCTACCACTGTGCTATCACTCCAAGTGTTTCAAGTGTTCTATTCTGGTTTAATGTTCTATTCTGGTTTAATGTTTTGTCACTGTTTTATTTCGCTTTGTGGAGAGGTGTTTTGGGTGGCCAAAAGGTTTTGTTTTTATTTCCCTAAGACAATCACCTTATGTCTTTTCAAGATTGTTTCTCTGACACACCTTTCCCTAAAACCAACTCGATTTTGAAAAGAACATGTTTTTTATGGTTCCACCACTTGTGAACTGTGTAACTTTGAGTTTTTTATATTAATTTTATGAACATTGATTTCCTTCAATGTACTTTGGAACTGAGTATGACACTTACTTTATTGTGAAGAGAAACACGCTTTTGTAAACTGCCTTATACAATGAAGTAAAAATTACAGCTTCAGTGAAGAACCCTCAATACTATGTGTTCAACAGGTGTTTTGTGCTGAGAACACAGAACAACTCCTGCTATCAACCAACTCACTCTCATGGTACTTAAGGCCTTCTGGTAGTTCTATAGCAGCCGTTCTCTAACTTGAAGACTCCCCTGACTGACCATCTCCATCCTGGACAATTAATTCTAAGGGGAACTTGGACACTCTGTGTGTTTGTGAAATGCCTCTTGCCACATATATTTTCTCTTGCCAGACTGATGTCAGTGCTAGGTTCTAGTCCATGAAGGGGCTTCTTGGCCTGAAAAAAGGTTTCTGTATGAGGTTTCTGTAGGTTTTCCGATTGCTATCATAATGAAGAATGGAAAAAGCCTCTGAAACCAGAAGAGGTCTAATAATTAAGCCAGGGAAGAGGTGGTGGATAAAGAAAATATGTGGACCAGAATAATGATACACATGCTGCTGCTTTTTAATCACTAGTTTTATTCCCTTATTTTTCATGCTTTTTGGGGAGGAGAGGGGGTGAGTTCTGTGAATGCCTATTTCTTAGAATAAAGAGCAACCATCAACTTCTACTTATTTTTCTAGAAATTATTTTTTAGCCTCTTATTGTTGCTTTTTCTAAACCATGCTGAAAATACTGATATCTCATGTAAGTGTCATATGCTACCATTAGAATGCATTCCTTTTTTTCTGTAGTGGTCATACCTCTGGATCTATTATTATGTCATTGGATTTAAATTCAATAAGATTTGTGAAATACTTTTAAACGGCCATTTCATTGTAAGTCATTTACAATCCAGAAATTCTTTTTAGTCTGCTAATCTCAGGTTTGAGCTTGGTCAATATTGCTCTCATTTTTTTTTGTCAATAACTCTTATTTTCTAGAGACATATTTTTTTCTATTCTTCTCACCAAGCTACAATCTACCTATTACTCAAATTATTCTATGCATAGCCAGAATTCATGGGAGAAATATTCTTAAATCTTAAAGGTAACCCACCCATTACATTACCCCAACACATACACACATGCCTACACATGCAAAATTCTCAAACATCCAAGTGTGTACAATGTACTCTAAGCCACAGGTAGGTGGAGTTACCCACCACAAAACTTAGCAATGAAGTTTAGGATTGGCTGTAGCTGAATCTCTCTCATAAAACCAAAACTAGTTTCAAATTCAAGGTTTGATAAATAGCTATTTTAAAGAGCCTTGCTATCCCAGTGTGTTCCTATAGCAGAAGAATAAAGAAACATGAAGACACAAAAAGGAGTCTGGTTGTGGTACCTGTGGATACAAATTTGTTGTGAGTTAAGAACGCTCCATGGAGAAACTGGGTATAGGAAAGAGTTAGGGAGAAAAACAAAAATAAATGAAAGAAAGATCATATGTCTCTTTGTTGTATCCTTAACCAAGATTGAAACTAGAGAAAATTTTCCTACACTTGGAAACAGTTGTAGTCATTTTGTATCAAATCTCACTTGTGCTTATTTTTTCTCTTTCTCAACAGGGGTAAGAGTGCGGATGAACGTAGATCAGAGCCCTGGAGTCCTGATGGTCCAAGAAGGAGAACTGTCCTCTCTGACATGCAATTTTTCTGTCACGATGAGTAGTGTGCAGTGGTTTCGACAAAATCCTGAAGGAAATCTTGTATCCTTGTTTTACATAGCATCAGATATGAAGGAAGAAGGAAGACTGAAATGTACAGTCAATGCCAAAGAACGAAATAGTCACCTCTACATCAGAGATTCTCAGCCTGGGGACTCAGGCACTTACTTCTGTGCTGTGGAGCACAGTGTTCTTCAGACACCTGCAGCCTGTACACAAAACCATAACTAACAACTTACCCCAAGTCCCAGAGTGGGAGTAGAGACCTCATGTGCTTATGATCACATGCCCTGTTTCATGCAAAATTTGATCTTACGGTGCAGGCACACAGGCACATTTGTGATTTCTTGGGCTATCTCTGAGGGGATGGTATTCTTATATTTTAAAATTTAGACATTGGTCATATCTGATGCTGTCTTTCTGAACAGCAGTAACCAACTCAGTATAGAGCAAAGCTTTCAATCTCCATCTTTCAAAAAATGAAAGCTCAATTCTCACCTCTACATATTTCTCTACATCTTTATAACTTACGTAGATAAAACTCTGGATGGAGCTGGGGACTTCATGTTCTTTGGTCTAATAAATACACTTAAGGGGGGAAGAAAAGAAGACAAGAAAGAACCACTTACTTTTAGTATGTCAAAAGTCATACATAGGTTGTATATCGTTTAGGGACTGAGTACCCCCCCTCACCCCTTTTTTTGTTGTTGTTGTGGAAGGCAATCAAAATAACATGACTGTCTCACTGACCCACAAGCTACACCCTGTAGCAATAGGAGGCTCTCATTCCCTCCGTTGGGAATGTACATTATAATCTTGTACCTGGGCTTACTCAGGGACTTATTGCTTCCTTCCTCAAGATGTATTGCATCCCTTCTGGTGATCTAAGTATATAACCTTGAATGTGTAATGCATTGTTGAAGCTATCTGATTTGCATATATGACCGAATACAATTAAGGTCACTATAGAACATGAAATTTAGTGAGGGTTATAGAAATTGCTTGCTTCTTATGTAAATTCCTTTGCTCATTATAACTGTTATCTGTCAATCTGAATAGCTTTTTTTTTTCCTCCAGTGTCTCCCTGTCCTCTGCATGAGGGTCCATTTCCTATTAGATCTGGCATACACCTGAGAGTGGAGACACAGTGCTTCCAGACACATGAAACCTGAGCCCAGGCATGTGGCTATAGTTCCCAAATTCAGCAAGGTGGAGATAATTTATCCACTTCACCTGATTCTGGACCTTGTAAAGGTAAAGGTAAAGGTAAAGGCCCTCTCGTTGATCGTCGATTTGCTCGAGCGGGCCCAGTAACGTCTCCATTGGAGACTTTGTTGTTACTGTGTCTGACATATCGAATACTCTCGGTAGCTTGCCGGGCTCTCCGAGAGGGGCGGAGGAATCGAACTCGGGTCGGCCATGTTGGCCGCGTGTAAGGCGACCGCCCTACCCGCTGGACCTTGTATATGTGATAAATGAAAGTGATTTTACTTTCTAAATCATTGTAAATGCTGATGAACATTCAATCTAACGACTCTTTGCCCTAAACAAAATCACTTCTAGCATCTGTATTTCTAAATCAGAGTTGAGTAGCAATTCCAGTAAGAGAATCTCACATATATCATTATAAAGTTCTGTACTAAAGGGGATATTTTCATACTAAATGATATTTATTACCTTATTTTATGCATTATCTAAAGGTAAATAATAAGAGTAAATACTTAAAGGACCAAAAGCAATACTCTATAATCATTCGTTTACTTTTGTTTCAGTTTCTTATAGAACATTTTATTGTTTATTCTGTTCATCCTTAATAACATCTGCTTATATTATTTCTTTCTTTTTTGTTTTCACTGGGTAAAAGCTAATTTCTGATCATAAGTAAACTAGATCATCCTGAACAGAAGTAACTTTCATTGTTTCTCACCTCAGAATCCTTAGCTGTAATGTGAGAATAGTATTTTTCACTCACCATTATTATCAAATTTAAAAATATTCAACTGTTCTGCAAGTATTTATTGATACCTCTTAGATGATTGGATAGGGAGCTTTTGAGTGTATAGAGTTCCTTCCTTTGTTGAACACAGAATCAAATAGGAACACTTTTTGTTATTCTTGTCTCTTAAAGTCAAAGAAGTATTGGGAAAGCAAACTTGTCAGTCAGAGATAACTTCCTATGGTGCCTCCAAGCTGGCTGAGGTCACTCTGTCCCCGGGAGTCCAGCAGCATGCATCCTTAGGCCCTAGCACTAAAGTACCAGTTCACTTCGTAGAAAAACACTTGAAGTGCCCAGGTCAATGAGCCCCAACAAAAGAGGATGATAACACTTTTTTTCTTTCAGGAATGTTTATTGAGACACTGTGATATACAAATTTGTTCATAAAAGAGTTGTATCAAGCGTACAACTCTCCAAAAACAATCCCACCATCAATGTCCCTTTCCTCCATCAGTATCCCCAGGTTTTCTCCGATCCCTCAACCTGTCCTTTTAGCAGGCATACAACAAATTTTATTTCATATTACTTGATTCAAAAAACTTATCACTGTATGACTTGTCATCCCATTGCTCATCGATTTGCTAGAGCAGGCACCAGTAATGTCTCCATTCGTCTCTGTTGCGTGCTAGTGTAGCCCAATGGAATCTACTTGCTCCAGGAACACGAAGAGCCTCAAGGAACCAGCAGAGGAACCCAGGTATGTGAGACCCAAGCCTGAGATCAGGTATGAGATCTCCAAGCCTGCTCAGATCGGGACTGGGCCTCCTCCACCCAGATCCCCCATTTTTCTGTAGCTTGGCAGTCACACCCAAAAATTGCCCCTGGTGCTATGTAATCCCATTAATGGCCAAGATCCAGAGACTATAAAACAAAGCTACTGGAAGCGTGTGGCCTCGAGACCACAAGACATCTTATAGTCTAGCCCACTGTTGTACCTAAAGCAGCACACATGTGTTTGGTTTCAACATACTTGCTTATATTCTCTTACATACATTTTCTGTCCCTCTCGGAGAGCCCGGCAAGCTACCAAGAGTATTCTGCCCACATGGCAGAGACTGGCAAACTCCCCATGGCATATTCGATATACCAAAAACAGTAACAATAACGGGTCTCATTCCCCTGACCCTGAAAGAGTCTCCAATAAGGCACTGTTGGGAAGGATGAGTAAGGAGAGGCTGCTAAAACCTCAGGGCTGGGACTAATGGAGATGCTACTGGCGCCTGCTTGAGCAAATTGATGAACAACGGGATGATAGTGACACAGTGATTTTTAGTTACAATCATAATTTACCATGATAACTTAGCATTGGAAGCACAGGAGATTTTTCTTGCCTTTCCCATGGGATTAAACCATAAATAAATAAATAAATAAATAAATAAATAAAAATAATTATGTTGACTTTTTGGCATCTTCCAGTAACTTTCAAAGTTATGACCTCATGTTGTCCATAGCCTAGAGGATTATGTCATTGCTTCTCATTTGAGAATATAGAACACATTAAATGATCTCAGCCAAGCTCTAAGAGAGAAGTCAAGTTCAGAGAGATTTAATATGGAGGGGAAATTTTGTTGTGTCGATCTGTGTTTTAAGAAAGAATCCATAACTGATTGAATTATCTTGTGGTAATTTTATTAACCATAACAAACGTGAATACCTCTAAAGACCATGTTAGAATGCAAAAAACAAAACAAACAACAAAAAAAAATGAGGCATATAAAAAACATTAAAGATCACAGTCCCATGTAATCATTGCATTAAATAAAATATTATAACCTATATGTCCCTAATAAATATCCATTCTTATTAATATTTTAAGTAGGTGTCTTCCTAATATACCAATTGACAAAGTGCCAGTCACTTGACCTTATAAAATATTTATGTGTGTTCAAAAATTATTTTCTACTATTTCAAAAAAAACACTAAAAATTCTTTACTTTTATTTTAATGTCTTATTTTAACTTTCTTTTTAAAAAGAAAAGGGATAACAAACCAGTCTTCAGGAAATATAAAAAAAAAAGAAAGCAACAGTGTTCTTTATGTGTACCAAAGGGGGCAGTGCTTCCTTTCTGAAAGATAGACACCGTTAGCCAACAGCAGAGCGTTCACGTGTGAAATAGAAGCTTCTGTGACAAGAAGTAGAGGTAGCGCAGGGAGTCAGATTTATAGTTGCCTGGCAGGAGAGAAGCCAAACTGTGTCTTCACAGAAGAAATGGACAAGCTCCTGGAGGCAACACTGTTAATTCTGTGGCTTCAGACAGACTGTGAGTTGTGGGTGGAAAGTTAGAATAATGTGGCAAAACTCTAAGGGGCACTGTAGGGAGATGCGGTCTTTTAGAGAGGTTTGCCACGCTGTTTTATGGTTCAGAGTGGGTTTCAGTGAGGAAATATTTGAAGTTTCAGATCTGTTACTATCTTTTCAAACAGGGGCGAAGAGTCAACAAAAGAATAATGACCAGCATCAGGTTATACAAAATACTTCATTCCTGAGTGTGGAAGAGGGAGGAATTTCTATCATAGGCTGCGACTACAATAGTAATATGTTGGATTACTTTTCTTGGTACCGAATGTACCCAGCTAAAGGTCCTGAATTCCTGATATCGATTACTTCAGTTAAAGATAAAAATGAAGCTGAGAGATTCACTGTTTTCCATGACAAATACGCCAAACACCTCTCCCTGAACATTGCGACTTCAGAGCTTGGAGACTCAGCCTTGTACCTCTGCGCGGGGAGAGCACAGTGCTCCCGGGGCACCTGCTGTCTGCACCCAAACCTGCCTCTGAGTCTCAGCGAGGCCCTACTTTGGAGTCTCAGATGTGGAGACATACAGACTTCTTTCCTTTGGCCCCAGCAGTAAAAATACTGTTTTCGCTGTCTCACAAAAAAAGATCCATTTTGACTGGAGAAACCAGGGTCCTAATGCGAGTTCTTCAGTGAATTATCTGTCTGTGTTTGAGTATCAGGAATCACCTGTTGCATTTTTCATATGAAATAAATGAGGTGGTGATTATTGTTTCTGGCTAACTCTGCATTTACAGTTTATGGTAGTAGAGGAAGTGAATATTGTAAGTTATCTTATTTTTCACTTATCAGTTACTTCTAGGCTTGGCTTCAGTAAATCACCTACTGTGTTCTTTCTTTTTTCAGGAAATCACTAAACTATTTGACATACGTTCATCAAGGAGAGGGGATTATAATAGTAAGCATGTACCATGACGCCTGTCAGCTGCAGAGGTTTTGTTTTGTTAGGTATCCTGATTCTCAGATTAGGACATGTGGTAAAAACATCTAGGATCTAACTCAAAGTTGAGAGTAAAAATCTAGATCCAGGTTATTCAAGGACCATAAGAACTTAAAAGATGTGAGAATATATCAAATGGTTATTACATCAAGGGTCTTAATAGGTTGTCAGTTAACCAAAATACAAGCTATTTCTAGCTTTACACTTAAATAATCTAAATGGGTAGAGGATGCATATAAGATTCTGCTTTCCTATAAATGGGTTGTAATAAAATGAGATGGGGTTGGGGGGGAGGTTGGGGAGATTGGGTCATACCCGGTGATATTCAGAGGTTACTACTAGCTCTGTGCTCAGGAATTATTCGAGGCAGTACTCGGGGAACTATATGGAATAATTGGATGCTGAAGGTCAAACCCAGTTCAACTGCATCCAAGGCAAGCACCCTACCTGCTGTACATTCATTCTGGCCCAGAAATGAGTTTGTTAACAATAAAAATTTTATGTTTGAACTTTTGATATTTTATGTTTGAATTACCTCTGTTAACTTATATGACCTCTGAAAATCCTATTGGTGACTCACAGTTTTTCATTTGTGAACTATGGTCCTAATTAGATGAAATTGATTCCCAGCTCAATTACTTGGATTCATTCACATTACACATTTACTGGCCACTGGCTTTATCTTTTTCACTTATATGATACATAGGAAGAAATTAGTCAAGCCAAATTTCTGTGAGAAAAAAAATTTCCTCCTCTGGCCTAGAATTGTGCCTTGTTCCTTAAATATAGAATGTTAAGCTGCAAAGAGAAAAAAATCCCTTCTATCAGAAGATAACAAAGAAATAAAACTTTATTGTCCTGAGAGAATACAAGTACAAGAGTACAAGAATACAAGAATACTATGCCAGTGTGTGTGCATTTATGTGTGTATGTAATATAGTATAGAGTATATATCTATGTACAATATTCATAATATTTTCTGATTTCAAAAAATTGAAATTCTTTATTCTTCACCATGAAGCTGAAGGTGCTCCAAAAACATTACTTTTAAAAAATAAAATAAGTCCTTGAGTTAAGTCACTGTATATATTTGGAGGGAGGAGGTTGGGTTTTTGAGCTATACCTAGTAACCACTCCCAGCTGTGGCTCAGGGATCACACTCAGCACTGCGCAGGGGACTGTTGTTTGCTGGGATCAAACCTGGGCTTCTCTCATGTAAAGCATGTGCTGCAGCTCTCAAATTATTTCTCTGGCCCAGGACACTGTTTGTTGCACAAAAGGAAACTTTAGTAGCTATAATCTTTTGATTGAATTCAGAGATTTCAGATCTCTGGAATCTTGCCACATACAATCATGGGAGTCAGCACAGATTTCATTAGAAGGCCTACTGATGCTACTATAATGCAAGGTATTCTCATCTTCTAGCAGCCATACTACAGACTCTTCAATTAGGCACTATAACTCTTGCTGAAGCTGTTAGCTATTACCACAATAGCTCCAAAACTGAGAGACTATTGGTGGTATATTTTGTATCTTATATTTGTAGATGTGGAGTTGAGCTTATTTTCTAAAGCTGAATATATTTTAAGTTAGAGGATGTGAAAATTTAGGGGGCTTTTAATGAACCCTCTGGAGAAAACTCTGAAAATCTCCTTACTTTTGATTTTATCTGGAATATGACTTCAAGAAGTGCTGAAACCTTCTCTGAACAGAATGGAGTGATATATAGAGCCCTGAACAGCTTAGTTTGTCTAGGGATTCATGCAGGAGTAGTATAACAACCAAGTGCAATTTGTAGATTCACCAGTTATCTTATGTTTTATTCTGTTTCTTAACATTTTAACTCTTCTTGACACTTACCCAAAGTAGGTGTGATTCCTTCTCTGCTCCTGCCCCCTTATTCAGGAGAAGAGAGCCCAAGTCTCAAAGGTAGTACTTCTTGTACTTCTCTTCATAGCTTGTATTTGTATAGGTAGAAGCAATTCCAGGATATTTTTATTAAATGAATGCAAGAATGAAAAGAGGAAGGAACAATATATTTTTAAAATTATTTATTTATTTATTTATTTTTATTGAATCACCATGAGAACAGTCAAAAAGCCTTTTAGTTCAATTCTCGGTCAGTCATACAATGATCAAACACTTGTCCCTTCACCAGTGCACATTTTCCACCACCAAGAACCCTAGTATACCCCCCTTCCACCCATCCCCCACCTGTGTGGCAGATTTCCACTTTACTCTCTCTCTCTCTCTCTCTACGTTGATCACATTCAATATTACGATAAAAGACCCAACATTGTCATTTGGAATTTTCCCCAACATTCAGACCTGCCACAAAGACATCATTAGAAAATTTGTTTTCTATTTCTGATCATGAAGAGCATATGATATCGTGAGCCACTATAGTGGCCACGCGAATTTGGATTTCTGATATTTTAGTAATAAACCTAGAGGGATTACTGCCAGAAGCCCCTGGGTTTTGAGATTGATATTTGTGCCTCTGGGATCATGGTCTGTCAGAAGCCGGAGGAGCCGTTTGAGGCTGGCAACCCGGAGCATTGTCATGGCAGTAAGCAGGGCCAATTCCACTCCCATCCCATGAAGCCCCACGTGCCTTGTCAATGCAGTCTCATACCTGGCTGTTCATTAGGCATCTAAAAGATGCAGGCCATCATGTTGCGGCCGCAAAGGGGGACAGGTGGAGAGACAGACACCCTTCCCGTCCCTGGGGGGCATAGCACCATAGTTAAATACACAGTCCAGATGTATTTTGGTTGGGCATTATCTTTTGCTCAGATTTTCCCACCACCACTCAAGCCTGATTTTCAGGGACAAATGCTAGATCACTTACTTTCCATTGATCACTTTGCATATCAGGAAAATAATCCTGGTACCCACATGCCAGAGCCATGCTTGTAGAAGCTCATGGTCACCGGGATTCCATCTGGAGAAGGTGAGGAGACAGCACCTACACCATCTGGGACCTCCCGGTGATATCGGCTCCGGATGGGATCTGGAGAATTCTCCGGGAGGAACAATATTTTCTGTACTTTATTACAAGGAAGGATTTAATTATAAACACATCAAATGTTCTTTGTTTGCTTGTTTGGGGGCCTATACCCAGCTGTGCTCAGGAATTACTCCTGGCTCTGCACTCAGGGTTCACTCTTAGCAGGGCAGGGAGAGTCATACAGTATGTTGGGAATTGAATCCAGGTCAGCTGTATGCAAGGCAAATTCTCTACCTGCTGTACGATTGGTCTGTTCCCATAACAGAGTCTTCTAGATTCTCCTTGCTCACTGGCATCTAGAGCCTTTTCTCAAATTCAAATCTGCACCCACAGAATCCAGCTAAACTAGTGACAATGATATGTTCTGTTTTCTAACAGGGTGTTGAGAAATACAGTCTTTATTAATCCTGTTTTCAATTTCAAAAAAAAACCACAAACAGATGAATAATAAGTCTAGTCAATGCAAACACCTTTTATCCTTTAAAAATTTTTGAAATAGAGAGCTGGAACGATAACACAGTGGGTAGGGCATTTGCCTTGCACAAGGCTGGCACAGGTTTGATCCCCAGCATCCCATATGATTCCCTGAGCACCGCTAGGAGTAATTCCTGAGTGTGGTGCCAGAAGTATCTCCTGTGCATCACTGGGTGTGGCCCAAAAAGAAAAAAATATTGAAATAATATTGGGTTAAATATTATATAGGTTGTAGGACTAGTTTATTGTAAATCAACATCTGAATCTACTACATTATGCTCACCAGTAAAATTCTAATTCCAGTCTCCATCAAACAACATGCCCCTATTACTTAATTTACTCACCTCCCTTCCTTCTTTACTTCAAGTTGCCATTAACCTGATCTCATAGTATAAAAACTTAAGTTTTGAATTTTGTTCATTCACAAGTTTGGGTTTTATGTTGCACATATGAATGAAATCACACAGTGTTTGCTAAGCATAAAATCCTTTAAATATATCCATGCTGTTACAAATGAAAGAATTTTCTATTTTTTTATTATTATACTGTGTTCTTAACAAACCTATTTTAGTACCTTAAGTCAATAAATCAAATAGCTTTTCTTATTTTTAGATATATTTAATGTGATTAATAAATTATTCATAAGCCCAGTTGTTAAGTTCTGTTGCAATCAACATTTTTCATTCTCATTGTATTTACCCTGTTTCATGTCTGTGTGTGAGGGGAAACTATAATAAGGGGAAACATATCAATGCTTTATCTATATTTTTAGGCCACACAAAAACAAAAGTTTTTATAGACACTGACCACTATCATTTTTGTTCTTTTTTTTATATAATGCAGCACTCACATTTCATTGACTCCCACAGCTGTCAGTCCATATTCTTTTATTTTTTGGAGAAGCAGCATTGGCAGATGCTTTCAATAGTTGACTTAATCATGAATATAATATGCTATCTTGTCTGCTTCTCCACATAGTTTATGAAGACTTTATATTTAAAACAAAGGTAACTAACATTCAATAAGTAAGCAGTAAATAATTCAATAAATAAAAAATAAATTCAATAAATAATCAGTTATTTATTGAGTACTTGCAATATTCTCCATATATGTTATATACTGGGGATAAAAGCCAGAAGAAAATGCATATAGTATCTTATCATGTCAAATTTATAAAATAATTGGTTATATAAAAGCTTGAACATGGGGTTAAGAGAATCAAAAACTAAATTTAAGTAATCAGTGAAAGTAATATAAAGGTCTACATTGAGCCCCATACACTCGAGGCTTTGTAGTGAATCAGAGGCAGCGTATAAGCTGAGACAGGTCTCATGAAAGTCAGGCTGAAATACATAAAAGGTAGGGTACAGAAGTGATCTTAAAATAAGAAGAACACATATAAGGCAATAGTGAATTTTAGTACTAAAAGCCAAGACCAGCTATGAATACCAGCAAATGAATATATAAGACATACACATTATTTCAATACCAGAGAGTAACTGTGTCTCAATTTTACAAAGGAACAATCTAATCTTTGGGAAATGACCAAATGTGTTTTCTATTTCTTATTTAATCATTCGATGCTTTAAACATGACTTGGATCCAACCAGAAAGAAATAGATATTGTGCCTGCCTTTAAGGAAGCACACAATATTGTAGAATGTGTTACAAAAATAATGCAATCAAAGTTATCACAGAAAAGGGTAAAATTTGACCATATAATAGAAGCATCCACATTGGAAACTGATTATAAGGGAAGGCACTACCTTCCCTTATAATAAGCTACCTCTAAGTTTAAGCATATATGGAAGAGTAGTCAAAAATGCGGTCAGGGAAAAAGTATTATTGAAAATGAGAACTAGAATGTGCAAAGGTGTAAAGTCAAGATTTAGTTTAGGAGATGAAATTAAACTAATTTAGAATGACTGAAGCATGAAATTCAAAATGGGCAACAGTAAATATAAAATTAAAGCATTTGGCAGAAAGCACTTTGCAAAAATAGTTATAAGCCATTATAAGATGCGTGTACATTATCTTGAAGGCATTGATGAGCATTGAAAGGGAACTGAACAAGCAAATGTCATAATGAAATGTTACTACTTGAAATAGTATTCTCTTTCTAAATATGCACATATTTATGCATAATTATATGTCTATTTTCTACCTATTTTTCTTTTTGTCTTAATTCAGTAGTTCTCCTTATAACCCTATTTATTGGCAGGCCCCTCTTTAAAGAAAGAAGACAAGTTTTAGGTATAAGTTTTAAAAAGTCAAAATTCAACAACACATATCTATATCTATAGCTATTTATATACTTGTATCACACTCATATTCCTGGCTCTGTGCTCAGGGGTCACTCTTGGCTGCGCTTAGAGAACCATATGTAGTGTCAGGGATCAAACAGGAGTTGGTCACAATGCAAAGCAAGCACCTTAACCTCTGTACTCCTGAACAGACCCCATTTCCACATTATAATTAGAATTTCTCAGCCTGACCACCAGGGTGCACTGTTTTAAAAGTATTCTTACTGGATGGACATAGTATGGTGAAAGTAATGAAAGTGGGGTGGTTATCTGATTGGTTGCCCTTCAACCAAACACACACACACACACAGACACACACACACACACACACACACACACACACACACACATTTCAGTATTCTGGAAACGAGTACATAGGTCTCACTTTGACTCAAAGTGAGTCTCGCTGAAGAACCCCATTCAGAAGCTTACCTGGTGTTTTGGTGCCTTGCTGGGAAGTCAAGGCATGGAGACTTTCCTAAAAGTGCTCCCAGGCACCCTGTTATGGATGTTGGCTTGTAAGTACTTGGTTCAGTGTAGGAGAGAGTGGTGGATGACAGAACCTTGAGGGCAGAAACTGGGCTGAATTTCTATCCTGAAGAGGACTTTTTTGAGAACCACATGTCAGAAACATGAACGTGTGGGAACTGTTTTGGAGTTAGATACTAACGCCTGTGTTTTAAGCAAGACAGGAAGGGGAAAAAAAATCACCCTTCCTTTTTTCGAGATTGAAAAGCTCCTTAGAGGTTTTTAAAGAGTCTCTCTCTTTATTGCCTTTAAATCAGGTGTGCAAAGCTTACAAGTGGAGCAGAGTCCTTTATCCCTGAGCATCCAAGAAGGGGACAAAGTTACCATCCACTGCAGTTCCTCGGAGACTCTTTATTCCTTACACTGGTACAGGCAGAAGCCAGGGGAGGGTCCTCTCTCATTGATGGTGTTACGAAAAGGAGGAGAAAAGACAACTAAAGATGAAACAACTGCCACATTAAATGACAAAAAGCAGCAGAGCACCCTGCACATCACAGCCTCCCAGGCCAGCCATTCAGGCACCTACTTCTGTGCAGCAGAGACACAGTGATACTCAAGCCTTCAGGGCCTCAACTTAAACCTGAGCCTGAGCCAAAGGTACTCTCCTGGTACAAGGCTCCTATGAACACATGTTAGGATGCGTGAACACATATTAAGATAACCCCTGTAAAAGGAGTCACCTGAGAGAAGTTCAGTAGCTCCAACTTATAATGCCAAAATAGGACCATCTTCTCTCCTCCTATCTCATCTCATATCATACCATATCATACAACATTGGTTTCTTGTAATGATATAATTTCTAGGGAGACACTTACATTGCTACTACTTATAAAACTGTGTGGTAAGTAATTTGGATTGAGAAGAGAATCATATAAATTTCCATTTTAAATCCAGAATAAATTATGTAAGGTATACATGTGGATAATTCTTATATATAGACTTATGAGAATTAAAAATGACTCCACTCTTCTGCTGGGTATCTGTAACTTGTCCTTATTTAAGAGCAGTAAAAAAATAATAAGTTCTTTGATTCCTTTTGTGGCATCAGGATTAAAAATGAACCCATTGCTATGATTGTCACTGAACTGGAGGGTCACTTGAAGTATTTTCTCCAAGGTTTTAAATATATGTTTTTGGGAAATGTTATGAGAAGCACTTCCACTTTTAGAATGATCTGTCCTTCTCACTGAGCTCTATTATGACTTATTGTCAACTCAAATGTATTCTGGAGACACAAAAGAGTTTTAACAGATGAGTAAATTGTAAAGATAACTTCACCTCGATATTTGAGGTTCTCACAGTGGGACTTATGTCTCCCATAATGTGCCAAGGAAATCAAAAGCTCTTCTGAATGACAATTTTGTGACCTTTAAGAAAAAAATGACTTTAAAATTATTATAAAACAATACCTACTCCTTTTCAATACCTTAAATATATAATAAAATTAAAACTTAAAATTCTTCTATCCAAAGATAATTTACTGTGAACGTTTTCATTCTGATATATCTGCATATGTACACCATTGACTATACTATATATATATACATATATATGTATGTATGTATAGTAAGTATAGTAAGTTCCGTACAAAAGTTCCTATAGAAACAATGTTTATGTTTATTATCCTCTGCAGAGCCCATCTTCAGAGTATGAATGCTGGATTATAAAAGGCACAATTCACAAGTTCACATTTCAGCACACTGCTGTAAATCACGGTTGAATATTGTAACAATATCATATTCAACAAACATTCACTATCCACTTTATTTCAGACCCTGTTTTTGATGCCAAATATTAAACAGAATGAAGAGAAATGGTTTCTAACATTTAACTCTATTCTGACTGCCTCGTCTGATGAATGTCTGCTCACAAGAAACAACACCGTATACCTAGAGTTCAGGGGCACTATTAAAGTTATTTTTAAAGTTTGCCCAAACTTTCACCATCAATCCCTTCATACCTCATAGGTTTGAATACATATCAACAAAAGCAATGATTTTCTCAGTTTTCCCAATGTTTATGGAGGAAAGGAAAGTAAAACTATTTCAATAAAGTTGTTTAGAGAGGAAAAATGTTAACCTACTTCTTTAAAATAAAAAGGAATATTTATAAAAAGAGCTAAGGTAAAGGTAAGGTAAAGGCCCTCCCGTTGATCGTCGATTTGCTCGAGCGGGCCCAGTAACGTCTCCATTGGAGACTTTGTTGTTACTGTGTCTGGCATATCGAATACTCTCGGTAGCTTGCCGGGCTCTCCGAGAGGGGCGGAGGAATCGAACTCGGGTCGGCCATGTTGGCCGCTTGTAAGGCGAACGCCCTACCCGCTGTGCTATCGCTCCAGCCCTAAAATTAGTGAAAATACTTGAACACAAATTTATTCTTGAATTTTTGAATAGATAATAAACTCATAGTATAAAATAAAAAATTACTCAAAAAATGCATAGTAAAAAGGAATAGTCCACCTCCAATACGCAATATTCCTAGAAACCAAGTGATATCATTGTTAAAATTAAAATGGCACAGGCAGGGAGATAGTGCAGAGATGAAAACACATGCATAGCATGCAAGTGACCCACAATTAAATCATGTCCCCACATGGACCCTGAGCATCAACCAGTGCAGCTCTAGAGATATATTCAGCTGCAACTCTGGGGTCTGGCACTGCATCCTTGGACCTTCACTGTGAATCACCATCCAGTGGAGAATTGACTGGCCAAGAATAACTTGAAAGAATCCTCTAGAAATCCTGAACACTTCTCGGAAGATTCCCCCAAATAAATTAAATTAAAATCTTATTTGAATTTGTAAAGAACACACACACACACACACACACACACACACACACACACACACACACATAGTGACATGCTACCCACACTCTTCTATCATTAAGCTTTTCTCATTAAACTATATTATGTCAGGGACAGGATTGTTTAGTGGTATAGCACTCACCACGCATGTGAAAGTTCTAGGTTGGATACTCAGGATCCCCAAATGAAAGGGAAAAAAATCATGTGATCATTAGTATGTAGAAAAAGCATCCTGATTTTTACTTAAATTTTCAAGTAGCAAGTTAAGGGATCTTTTAATTAACTTCTTGTATCTATCATTCAATTTCTAGAATCATCACTGTCACTGTCACTGTCCTCCCATTGTTCATCGATTTTGCTCAAGGGGGCCTAGTAACATTGTGAGACTTGTTACTTTGTTTGGCATATCGAATACGTCACAGGTAGTTTGCCAGGCTTTGCCGCACAGGCGAGATACTCTCGGTAGCTTGCCAGGCTCTCTGAGAGAGGCGGAGGCATCAAACTCAGGCTGGCCATGTTGGCTGCGTGCAAGGCAAACGCCCTACCCGCTCTGCTATCGCTCCAGCCCTCTACAATCATAAACCAGTTATTCTATCTTTTTAATTTAAAAAACTGCAAATGTTTCAATTATGTAAATTAAGGCAAATACCCTACTCAGTGTTTTGAAGGCATATATTGCTGGTTTTTGTTTTGTTTTTAATTTTTTTTAAATTTTATTGAATCACCGTGAGATAGTTATAAGCTTTCATGTTTGGGTTACAATCACAATGATCAAACACCCATCCCTCCACCAGTGCACATTCCCCAACACCAATATCCCCAGTATAACCCCCCTTTCCCACCCTCCCTCTGCCTCCATGGCAGACATGATTCCCCATAATCTCTCTCTACTTTTGGGCATTATGGTTTGCAATACAGACCCTGAGAGGTTATCATGTTTGGTCCTTTATCTACTTTCTGCACACATCTCCCATCCCAACCAATTCCTTCAGCCATCTTTTTCTTAGGGATCCCTTCTCTATTCCAGCTGTCTTCTCCCCTTTGCTCATGAGGCAGGCTTCCAGCTATGGAGCAATCTATCTATCCCATGTATCTACTGTCCTTAGGTGTCAGCCTCATGTTATGTTGTTTCATGCTCCACAAATGAGTGCAGTCCTTCTATTTCTGTCCCTCTATTTCTGACTCATTTCACTTAGCATGATACTCTCCATGTCTATCCATTTATAAGCAAAGTTCATGACTTCATCTCTCCTGACAGCTGCATAGTATTTCATTGTGTAGATGTACCAAAGTTTCTTTATAACCAGTCATCTGTTCTAGGGCACTTGGGTTGTTTATAGATTTTGGCTATTGTAAACAGTGTTTCAATGAACATATGGGTACAGATATAGGTACAGATATCATTTCTACTGAGCTTTTTTGCATCCTCAGGATATATTCCCAGAAGTGGTATTGTGGGGTCATATGGAAACTCAATTTCTAGTTTTTGAAGGACTGTCCATATTGTTTACCAGAAAGGCTGGACTAGTGGGCATTCCCACCAACAGTGAAAGAGTGTCCCTTTTCCCCCACATCCATGACAGCACTGGTTGATTTTGTTCTTTTGAATGTGTGCCAGTCTCTGTGGTGTGAGACGATATCTCATTGTTGTTTTGATTTGCATCTCCCTGATGGCTAGCGATGTGGAGCAATTTTTATGTGCCCTTTGGCCATTTGTATTTCTTTTTTGAGGAAACTTCTGTTTATTTCTTCTCCCCATTTTTTGATGGGGTTGGAGGTTTTTTTCTTGTACAATTCTACTAGTGTCTTGTATATCCTGAATATTAATCCCTTATCAGATGGGTATTGGGTAAATATTCTTTCCCATTTTGTAGGCTCTCTATTTCTATTTAGGTCACTGTTTCTTTAGAAGTGCAGAAGCTTCTTAGTTTGATGTAGTCCCATTTGTTTATGTTTGCTTCCACTTGCATGGTCAGTGCTGTTTCATCCTTAAAGATGTTTTTAGCTTCAATGTCTTGGAGAGTTCTGCCTACATTTTCCTCTATGTACTTTATGGATTCATGTCTGATATTGAGGTCTTTATCCACTTTGATTTGACTTTTGTGCCTGGCATTAGACAGAGGTCAGAGTTCATTTTTTTTTTTTTTTGCAGATAGGTATCCAGTTTTCCCAGCACCACTTGTTGAAGAGGCTTTCCTTGTTCCACTTCACATTTCTTGTTCCTTTGTCAAAGATTAAGTGGTTATATATTTGGGGGTCTGTGACAGAATATTCAACTCTGTTCCATTGGTCTGCAGGTCTGTTTCTAGCCCAGTACCATGCTGTCTTAATTACTATTGCTTTGTAGTACAGTTTGAAGTTGGGGAGGGTGTTGCCACCCATCTTCTTTTTCCCAAGGATTGTTTTAGCTATTCGTGGGGGTTTGTCGTTCTATATGAATTTCAGGAGTGTTTTGTCTATTTCTTTGAAAAATGTCATGGGTGTCCTAATAGGGACCGCATTGAATTTGTATAGTGCTTTGGACAGTATTGGCATTTTGATAATGTTAATCCTCTCTATCCATGAGCAGGGGATGTGTCACACTATTTCCTAGTGTCCTTTTTTATTTCTTGAAGTAGCGTTTTGTAATTTTCCTTGTATAGGTCCTTCACCTCTTTCTTTAAGCTGATTCCGAGGTACTTGATTTTCTGAGGTACTATTGTGAACAGAATTGTTTTTTTAATGTCTATTTCTCCTCTTTCATTATTTGTATATAAGAAAGTCATGGACTTTTGGGTATTGATTTTGTAGCCTGCCACTTTACTAAACTGTCCTATTGCTTCTAGGAGCTTTTCTGTAGAATCTTTAGGGTTTTCTAAGTATAGTATCATATCGTCTGCAAATAGTGATAGTTTGACCTCTTCCTTTCCTATCTGTATTCCCTTGATAACTTTCTCTTGCTTACTGCAATGGCCAGGACTTCCAGTATTATATTGAATAGGAGTGGTGAAAGTGGGTAACTTTGTCTTGTGCCCGATCTTAGAGGAAAGGTTTTTAGTTTTTCCCCATTGAGAATGATACTTGCTGTAGGCTTGTGGTAGATGGCTTTGACTATATTGAGGAAAGTTCCTTCAATGCCTATTTTGCTGAGAGTTTTCATCATAAACGGGTACTGGATCTTGTCAAATGCTTTCTCTGTGTCTATTGATATGATCATATGGTTTTCATCTTTTCTTTTGTTGATATTATGGATTATGTTGATCGATTTCTGAATGTTAAGCAATCCATGCATCCCTAGGATGAATCCTACTTAGTCATGGTGTATGATATTTTTGATGAATCGTTGGATTCTATTTGCTAATAGTTTGTTGAGATCTTTGCATCTGTGTTCATCAGGGATATCAGCCTGTAATTCTCTTTCTTCGTGGTATATCTGTCTGCTTTTGGTATCAGAGTGATACTTGCTTCATAGAAACTGTTCGGAAGTGTTTTTGATATTTCAATTTCGTGGAAAAGCTTATAGAGGATTGGGAGTAAGTCCTCTTTAAAGATTTGGAAGAATTCACTAGTGAATCCATCTGGGCCAGGACTTTTGTGCTTGGGGAGACTTTTTATTGCCATTTCAATTTCCTTGATGGTGCTAGGTCTGTTCAGGTATTCCAGGTCTTCTTGGTTCAGCCTTGGGAGGCTATAGAAATCTAGGAATTTATCCATTTCCTCGAGGTTTTCATGTTCCGTGGCATAAAGCTTCTCAAAGTACTCCCTGAGGATCCTTTGAATTTCTGTAGTTTCTGTTGTAATGACCCCCTTTTCATTTCATTTTTGATTCGGTTTATTAGGATTTTCTCTCTCCCTTTCTTTGTGAGTTTTGCTAGAGGCTTATCCATCTTGTTTATTTTCTCGAAGAACCAGCTCTTGGTTACATTGATCTTTTGGATTGTTTTTTGGGTTTCCATCTCGTTAATCTCTGCTCTGAGTTTTATTATTTCCTTCCTCCTGTTTGGATTGGGCTCCTTTTTTTGGTCATTCTCCAAGATCTTAATTTGTGAGGTTAGGTTACTTATGTGGGCTCTCTCCTTCTTCCTGAGGAATGTTTATAGAGTTATAAACCTTCCTTTTAACACAGCTTTTTCTGTGTCCCATAAGTTTTGGTAATTCGTGTCCTTATTTTTGTTCGTTTCTAGGAATCTTTTGATTTCCTCTTTAATTTCCTTTCTAAGTCACTCATCCAATAGTGAACTTTTTAGTTTCCAGGTGCTTGATTTAGTTTTCTGTTTGTGTGTGTTATTTACTTCTAATTTCAGCACATTGTGGTCAGAGAAGATTGTTGATACAATCTCTATCTTCTTAATTTTATGGAGGTATGTTTTGTGGCTCAGCATGTGGTTTATCTTGGAGAATATTCCATGCACACTTGAGAAGAATATGTATTCAGCTTTTTGAGGATGAAGTGTCCTGTATATATCTACTAAGTCCCTTTCTTTCATTTTTTCCCCTCAGATGAAGTATGTCCTTGCTAAGCTTGAGTCTGGTTGATCTGTCAAGAGGTGAAAATGCGGTGTTGAAGTCTTCCAATAATATTGTGTTGCTATCGATGTCTTTCTCCAACTCTATGAGTAGTTGTTTTAAGTACTTTGCTGGTCCCTCATTAGGTGCATATACAATTAGTATTGTAAGTTCTTCCTGTTGTACAGATCCCTTTATCAATAAGAAATGGCCTTCACTGTCTCTTGTGACCTTCTTCCATCTGAAATCAATGTGCTCTGATACTAGGATGGCCACCCCAGCTTTTTTTATGGGAGTTGTTTTCCTGTAGGATTGTTTTCCAGCCTTTGATTCTGAGCCTGTGTTTTCTTTGACAATTGAGATGTGTTTCTTGGAAGCAGCAGAATGTTGGGTTCAATTTTCTAATCCATCCTGCCACTTTATGTCTTTTAATTGGTGCGTTTAGCCCATTGACGTTGAGAGATATTACTGTTATGAGGTTTTGTGCCATTTTTCTGTTGAAATTTGGTGTATTTGAGGGGCCTGTCTTGTCTTGAAGTAGCCCATTTAGTTGTTCTTGTAACCATGGTTTGAGTCTATGAAGTTCCTGAGCTGTTGTTTGTCTGTGAAACAGTGTGTTGTTCTTTCTGTTATGAATGAGAGTCTAATTGGGTCAAGTATTTTTGATGAGGCATTTATTTCATTGAGTTTTTTCACTATATCCCACCACTGTTTTTGGGCCATGAGGGTTTCATCAGACAAATCAGCTGTGAATATTAAGGATGCTCCTTTATAGGAAATTTCTTTCTTTGATCTTGCTGCTTTCAGAATTTTGTCTCTATCTAAGGTTCCGGTCATTTTGATCAGGATGTGTCAGGGTATTTTTATTCGAATTTCTTCTGGCTGGTACTCTTCGGGCCTCCTGAATGTGGTCACATGTTTTCTTCAGCTCTGGAAACGTCATAGCAATGATGTCTTTGACAGTTTCTTCTTCATCAGTGTTTTCTTCCTGTTCCTCTGAAACTCCAATAATTGTTATGTTACTCCTCTTGGCTTCATCAAGATCTTCTCTTGCCATCTGTTCCCGAATTGTGAGTCTCTTTTCCATTTTATGCTCTTTTCTGCAGAGTCTCTGGACTTCATCTTTGAGCTCACTGATTCTGTCCTCAGCAGCTGTTACTCTGCTGCTGAGGCCTTCCACTGAGTATTTCAATTCACCTACCAGGTTTTTTAGGTCTGACATTTCCGTTTGTAATTTTGTTTGCATTTTTCTCATTTCTATCTTCAAATCCTCTTTCATTTATTGGCATTGCTTTCCAATTGTTTCTTTTAGCTCCCTAAGCATCCTCAGTAGCTCCCTTCTAAATTCCTTGTCAGAGAGGTTGTCTAGCACTTCATTACTGTTGGTGTCTTCTGGGCTAGCCTCTTCAATAAGTAAGCTTGGTGGGCTTCTGTGTTGCTTTACCATTGTGACCTGTATGGCTTAGACCTTCACGCTCACTGTTACTATTCTGTTTAAGATGCAGGATGAATTGAGATGGGCTTAATGAATTATTGGCTAATGTGTTCCTGGTGGTTGAGCTAACCTAGAGAAAGTTTCATCTATGAGGGTAACTTATGGGTCCTATGGGATACGTAGGGGGAGAATAACTCTCAGCCATTAATGCCACCACGGCTCCGGGAAGGGGCCCTGCAACCAGGCTGGTACCTGGATGAATGAGCAGAGGGTGCCCTAAACAGTTTAACTTTGGGATCATGTGATGTGCCTCAATTCCCGTCCCCCCCGTAGACCAAGGATGAAAGCCAGCCATTCTCAGGGGATCTACTTAGATGTGCAGCCCTTTGAAGGGTCCCTGCCGCCGGGTGGGTACCTGAATGAATTAGCAGAGGGTGCCCGGAACAGTTCCGCCTGTATGCTGTTAACCGTCAGTTAACCCTTATGTTCTGCTCCTACTAACTTAGTTAACTTAATTACTTAGTAACTACTTAGTAATTACTTTGTCAAACCTCTTAATGCTACTTATGTTTCATCCCATAGGTTCTCATAACTTGTAATTTTTAATTTATAATTTTTTATTTAACAATCTCCTATTAATAGATATACTATTTCCAATGATTAGTTTTTCTTGTGCTGTGGCATACTTTATTAAAGCAAAACTTGAAAAAGTGAAGCAGTAATTAAAAATACCTAGTAAAAAAGAGGATTAGGGTCTGCAGTTAAACCCCTCCTTACCCCTGTACCACTAGCCCCACTTCAGCAGCTCTGCAACACCACCACGTCCTCCGGTCTTAACAGTGAACTGTCCGATCTAGTTGGCCATGTGTGCTGGGGGTGACTCCCGGGTCCCACAAACTTTACTTGCTCTACCCACCCCTCCAAAACCATAATAAAAATTAAAACAGAAACACAAGTTATGATAACCTATGGGATGCAATGTAAGTAGCATTAAGAGGTTTAACTAAGTAGTTACTAAGTAATTAAGTTAACTAAGTTATGAAGAGCAGAACATGAAGGTTAACTGATGGTTAACAGCAATACAGGCCTTCAAAACACTGAGTAGGGTGTTTGCCTTGTATGCAGCTGACCCGGGTTCAATTTCCAGCACCCCATATGGTTTCCTGAGCACCACCAGGAGTTATTCCTGAGTGCAGGAGCCATAAGTGAATGAGCCAGGAGTAAACCCTGTTTATAGCCCGGTGTGACCCCCCCGCCCCCAAAAAAAATCACACATAGACCATCTATCCTGACAGCTAAAGAAACAGGGAAAAGAGGAACAGATAAAATTGAAAGTTAGTGAAAGGAAGATATTTCAAAAATCAGAGAAGAAATAAATGAAATAGAAACAAAAATTAGAAAATACTAACTAAACAAAGACCTAATATTTCAAAAATGTAAATAAAATGGATTAAATTCAAGGTAGTCTTTAAAAAATAGAAAAAGAAGTAGATTATGCATTAAAAGAGGAGAAATTACAATCAATGCCACATAAATAGAAAGAAAAGATTGATTATAAGAGGCTGCTATGAATTACTAGATGCCAAAATTTTGATGATCTAGTTGAGAGCAATAAATTTTATATACATTAAAACTACCAAAATTTGACTATCTTAAACTAAGAAGCTTCTGCACCTCCAAAGAAACAGTGACCAAAATGCAAAGACAGTCTACAGAATGGGAAAGGATATTTGCCGAATACACATCTGACAAGGGGTTGATATGCAGGATATACAAAATACTGGTTAAACTCCACAAGAAGAAAACATCCAACCCCATCAAAAAATGGGGCAATGAAATGAATAGAAACTTTCTCAAAGAAGAAATCCGAAAGGCAAAAAAGCACATGAGAAAATGCTCTACATCATTAATCATCAGGGAGATGCAGATCAAAACCACAATGAGATACCATCTCACACCTCAGAGACTGGCCCACATTCAAAAGAACAAAAGCAACCTATGCTGGCGCGGATGTGGCGAGAAAGGGACACTCCTTCACTGTTGGTGGGAATGTCGACTGGTTCAGCCCTTTTGGAAAGCAGTATGGACGTTTCTCAAAAAATTAGAAATTGAGCTCCCATTTGACCCAGCAATACCACTCCTGGGAATATATCCCAGAGAGGCAAAAATGTATAGTCGAAGTGACATCTGCACTTGTTTGTTCATTGCAGCACTCTTTACAATAGCCAGAAACTGGAAGAAACCTGAATGCCCAAGAACAGATGACTGGTTAAAGAAACTTTGGTACATCTACACAATGGAGTACTATGTAGCTCTTAGAAAAGATGAAGTCATGAAATTTACATACAAGTGGTACAACATGGAAAGTATCATGCTAAGCGAAATGAGTCAGAAAGAGAGGGATAGACATAGAAAGATTGCATTCATCTGGGGGATATAAAGTAACAAAATATGAGATTAATACCCAAGAATAGCTAAGATCAGCACCAGGAGGATTACTCCATAGCTTAGAGGCCAGCCGGGCATTCTAGGGGAAAGGGCAGCTCAGATAGAGAAGGGAGCACCAAATAAAGGTTGTTTGGAGGATCCTCCCAGGAGGGGAGATGCATGTTGAAAGTAGACTATGGACTGAACATGTTTGCCACTCAATGCCTCTTTTGCAGACCACAACACCCAAAAGGAGAGAGAGAACACAAGGGATTGCCCTGCCACAGAGGCAGGGGGGGATGAGGGGATGGGGGTGGGGGGGATATTATCCATGGTGGTGGAAAATGGGCACTGGTGGAGGGATGGGTATCTGATCATTGTATAATCGAAACCCAAGCACAAAAAATTGTAAATCTACAACTGTACCTCATGGTGTTTCACTAATTAAAAAAAAAACTACCAAAATTTAAATAAGAAGAAATAGAAAACCTAAATTGAATAATCACAAGGAGCGATAGCACAGCGGTAAGGCGTTTGCCTTGCACGCAGCCAACATGGCCAACCCTAGTTCGATTCCTCCGCCCCTCTCGGAGAGCCTGGCAAGCTACTGAGAGGATCTCGCCCATATGGCAGAGCCTGGCAAGCCACCCGTGATGTATTCGACATGCCAAACAAAGTAACAACAAAATCTCCAATGGAGACGTTACTGGTCCCGCTCGAGCAAATCGATGAACAATGGGAGGGCCTTTATTATTATTTATTATTATGGAAACAGAAACAATTTTAAATCTCCCAATAAGTATATATTTATAAATATATTTATCGGGCGCGTTCAGGGTGGTATAAGCTTAATGGTAGTCCAAGACACATTTCTTGGTAAAAGCATAGAGAAAATGTGACCAACACAGTGAATATTCTTTACCTAGTTTACATATACAACACTGCACTCATATAAAACTACAGAATATAAATGTTTATAAAAGGCACTGGAGCGATAGCACAACAGGTAGGGCGTTTGCCTTGCACGCAGCCCATGCAGCCGACCTGAGTTTGATTCCTTTGCCCCTCTCGGAGAGCCCGGCAAGCTACAGAGAATATCTCACCCGCACAGCAAAGCCTGGCAAGTTACCCGTGATGTATTCGATATGCCGAACACAGTAACAATAAGTCTCAAAATGGAGACATTGCTGGGCCCGCTCCAGCAAATCGATGAACAACGTGAGGACAGTGCTACTTTGCTACAATGCCTCTCTTCTGGATCTGAAAGCAAGTCTTAACATCATTCTAAATATAATCTCTGATCACAATGGTGTTAGGTGGATACCATTTTTTTCTTTTTTAAAGAAGAGATGAATTTATTTCTGTACCTTGCTAGATATAATAGCCACTTGCCATATGTATATTTTTGTGGAAAGACATTAAAGCAGAACAGAGGTGGAGCTGGTGTTTTGATCTCTGACAAGAGCAGTATAAACATCCTCTTAGAAACTGTACTTCCTCTTTAGGGCAGAGACATGCAGCAGCCCCAGTAACTATTCTCAAGCATGCTGAGAGTGGATGGTCTCTGAATTTATGTGGGCCTAGAAGGAATTTCAGTCAGGAAAAGAATTTCCATTATGCTCCATCTTCACCTGCTGTGGGCATTTGTGGCCTATTTTGCCTTTAGTCAGTATCTCCCTAAATAATGGATTTGTGTCCTTTCAAATTCCAAGATGTAACTGCTGGTGGAAGGGAGTTGGGGATATGATATACCAAGTGTTTTTTAATTCTTAGTTTTAGTGACACAGGTTAATCTTATCTTCATAGTTCTGTCTGAGAGTTTTTTGAGAACTAACTCTGTCTTCTTTTTCCATAGATTCCAGCAAAGCTCATGAAGTGACTGAAGTTCACACCACAATAACAAAGTGGGAAGGAGAAACAGTGACCATGAAGTGGAAGTATAAAACCAGCGAAACAATATAAATTATTATACTATATAAATTATTATACTTTATACTTCTATAAACAACCTCCTGGTGGAAGGATGGTTTACTTTATTCATCAGGATTATTCTAAGCCAAATGTAATGCAGAGTCGCTACTCCATAAACCTTCAAAAGGAAGAAAAATCGATCAGTCTTAGCATCTCTTCCTTAACACTGAAAGATGCCATGATGTACTTCTGTGTTTTGGGGGCCCCCACAGTAATTGAAATGATAGTGGAAGCCTGACAAAAACTTAGAGCTCCACAAAGATGGCCACCTGCTTAGAGGCATGGGAAACCCATAAACCACAGCCAGGAAGAAGGCAGGCATTGTGGTAGCATATTTGAGACCTTCCTATCTTCTCTCTCCTTTGATAAAAAAATGTTCCCATATTTCAGCACACTATATAAAACAACTTTCTTTCCTAAGACCCTCAGTTATTGTGATTGCATTATACAATCAAAATAAATCTCAAAGTATGTTTCAATATTTTCTGAACAGTTTGAATGAATATGTTAATTTCAGGAAAATTAGAAATTCTCTTCTTAAATTTTCCCCTTGTATTCTAACAAATGGATTATTATTAAAGATTGGCTAAGAATAAAAATATAAGAAAATTATATATTACTTAAAATATCTCTGATAGCACAGCGGTAGGGCGTTTGCCTTGCACGCAGCCAACATGGCCAACCCGAGTTTGATTCCTCCGCCCCTCTTGGAGAGCCCAGCAAGCTACCGAGAGTATCTCGCCTGCGGCTGAGCCTGGCAAGCTCCCCGTGACGTATTCGATATCCCAAACACAGTAACAACAAAGTCTCCAATGGAGACGTCACTGGGCCCACTCGAGCAAATCGATGAACAACGGGAGAGCCTTTACCTTTTTTACCTTACCTTTTTTAAAACTGAATGGCCATTCAGTATATCATATAACTATGAAGCAAAAACCACATTAGATCTAGGCATTTAAACCAAAGCCAAAGATTGATCTTTTACTTTTATTAAAAATGTATGTCATATCAAAAAAAGGATAGTCTTAAACTACAGGGAAAAAAAGGTGTTAAGTATAGCTCTTTAAAATGTCACCATCGAAAGATGTTTTTGTTTCCCCAGAGAAATCAGAATCCAGAAACTAAAATAGAATAAATAAAATATCTGGAATTTAAATTGTAAATTATTTAATTTGATAAATATTTGAGAGATAGTGCAAAATTTACTTAGTAAATTTGGATTGTTTATTATTTATGACAAAATTCAATAACATAAATCAAAATATAATAAAGATCTGAATCTTAGTAAGTCTTTTTAATTCTTATAAATTTTATTGCCAATCTTACCTTAATATATCTAGCATCTAATTTCTAAACTACTCTAAGATTAAATTTCTGCTATAATATTAGATTGGTGAATTTATGGTAATTTTGATAATCACATCACTGTAATCAACAGCATTCTTTCCAGAAAATTAGCTTAACAATTTTTTTCCTTCCAAGTATGAGTTTTTTCCCTGCTCTATTAAACCTTACATCTGTCAGACATGATTTCATAAAAGTTTAATAAAATAAACTTAAAGACCATATTTAGTCTTTGAGAGGAAAAGTCTACAAACCACTGTTTCTTAAACTTATCCTTGGAAGTTTTCTCAGATGTCTAAGAGAGCTCTGTGGACCTTTCACTTTAATGCCAACATTACTTTGATGTTAAAGTGACACAATAAGAGAGTGTGAATCATTAAAATTTTTTTTCTAACAAAAAATGACTTAGGATATCATCCATTCTCATAAGAAAATAGTTCTAGGGGCTGGAGACATAGTACAGTAGTTAAAACCTGTAATATCTTGTCTGGGTGAAAGCTGAGCCCGGGTTAATTCCCAGCACAACTTCCATTCTAACTTCTGAGCACTTCCAGGAATGATCCCTGAGCACAGAACTAGGAGTAGCTCTGAGCACGGTATGTGGTTCTCCTAAAAATGAGGAAATATATGTGTGTGTGTGTATATATATATACATATATATACATATATATACATATATATACATATATATATACACACACATATATCCTAATTTGAGTTAAACACTGAATTAAGCAAAATAATATCAAACATTTTTATAACTACATTTAGGTTTAAATATGCAGATAGTTTACCAATGCATACTAAATTTCAATAGAAAAGTACTGGACAATAAATAGTACACGGGACAAGGTCTTGCACTAGGTCAACCCTGCACCCCATCTGCTGAGCTCACTAGGAATGATCTCTGAGAGCAAAGCCCAGAGCAAGCCCTGAGGACTGCCAAGTGTCCCCAAAACTCAAAAATAAAATAAATAAATCTCAATAAAGAATAAGATAGATATTTTCAAAACAAATATAAAATTTAGTGCTCAAAAATACAATCTCTGACATTTTTAATTCTCAAAACTTAAAGGAGATTACAAGACAAGAATGAGTAAAGTTGAAAATTGAGTTGCAATTATTCTTTCTTTTTTTTTTCTACATTTTATGTTCTTTAGGTACCTTGCTACTTTCAGATGGAATTTCTTTTTCTATGAAGTCTTTTAAGTATCTTTTAAAGGACTGGATTAGTGGCAATGAATTACTTCTTTATCTGTATGAGAAGTTTTTTACTCTTTATTCAATCTCAATAATAATATAGTTGGGTATTATTTGTTGGAAATATATTTTTAATTTAATTTTATTTTTATTAAGTTGTTCACAATAATTTATTATATTCAATATTCCAATACCAATCCCACCACCATTACACCTTCCCACCACCATTATTTTGAATATTCCCACCACCCCCCAAAGCCTAACCCCAAAGCAGGATCTAAATAATTTTTTATTGCTTGTTATGAATAATCCCCTAAAAATTATCCAAAAAAGTTTCCGTAGAGGAAAGTGTGTGAAGATTGTTACATCTAACCCTGGAGCCATTAGATCCTTGTACAAGACATGGTGGAACACTCTCAGATATTTCTCCTGAGAGTCTGTTGAACTCCAGTCTCAGTTTATACCCTCTAGGTTTTTTTCCCTTCATTTCAATATTGTAAGAATAGAATCATAGAATTAGGGTGCTGGGTATGTGGCATACCTTCTGCCCCCTATTCTCCTTGGCCCTGCCACATACATTTCCTAGAGTAAAGTTAAAAATCTTAGAAATTCTTCCCAATGCAGCTCATTGCCCTGTGATGGATTCTTTTTTGAGAAAGCATCCCCTCCCCCCAACCTATATTCCCACTATACCATTTGTGAACTGTCTTAAAAGTGTTATGTCAGGGGCTGGAGTGATAGCACAGCAGGTAGGGTGTTTGCCTCGCACTCAGTCAACCTGGGTTTAATTCCCAGCATCTCATATGGTCCCCCAAGCACTGCCAGGGGTAATTCCTGAGTGCATGAGCCTAGAGTAACCCCTGTGCATCGCCAGGTGTGACCCAAAAAGCACACACACACACACACACACACACACACACACACACACACAAAAGTGTTATTTCAGGTAACTGTCTATGTAAATTAATTCAAGATTTATTGCAGATTTGCTGTGGTGACTAGAAGAGATAAAAACAAGTCCTTCTTTACAGAATTGTTTTCTTATGCTTATCTTGAGGTATTGCATTTTTGAGATATGAAACAGTACTAAAAATTCCATTTTTTCTTCTGATATCATATTGACTTAACAGTTCTTACAAATACAGTAATATATTCTATTATTTTATGTATTTACATGTGAAGTTTATTTTAAAAATTTAAATAGAAACATTGATTTTTATCCTTTTGGTACATAAATATGACCCTTACTAAATAGCTACCAAGAGTATCTCATCCGCACGGCAAAGCCTGGCAAGCTCCCCGTGCCATATTCATTTGCCAAACACAGTAACAAGTCTCAAAATTGAGATGTTACTGGGCCCACTCGAGAAAAATTGATGAACAATGGGAAGGCAGTGACAGTGACAATGACTAAATAAAATTTTAGTAAGCTATTCAAATTTTATTTATTTATTTATTTTCATTTTTTTATTGAATCACTGTGAGATACAGTTAACAAAGATTTCATCATTGACTTTCAGTCATACAATGATCAAACACACATCTTACCACCAGTGCACATTTTCCACCACTGACATCTCCAATATCCCTCCTGCCACCCCACCCCGCCCTACTCCCTGCCTTTGTGACAGGCACCTTCCTTTTTACTCTCTCTCTATTTTGTGCATCACAGTTTGCAATACAGACACTGAGAGGCCATCATATTTGGTCCTTAGTCTACTTTCAGCACACATCTTACATCCCAAGTGATCCCTTTAACCATTATTGACTTAGAGGTCCTTTATCTATCCTAACTGCCTTCTCCCCCATCACATGAGGCAGACAACCATTTATATTGAAAGAGATTTGTGGCAAAAAAAGGAAATCTTACTAAAACAAACTATGATTGCTAGAGATTCAAGATAATTATGTTGAATTATCTTGGGCCAGGGAGTTAACTCAAAGGACTTGTGCACATGCTTGGCATGAGTAAGGTCCTGAGTTTGATCCAAGGTACCACCTGCCCCTCCAAACACTGCCAAGCAAGATTCTAAATACTCCAACACTATCGGGTTTCAGCACCAGAAGTTTTAGTCCCACGAAGCCCAACTGAGTATCACTGGGTATGGCCCCAGGGTGTAGGACCACTGTTGGGAGGATTCAATTTTTTAAAAAAAGTATTTGGCTCTGACAAACATTATCAGAGAACAAACATTATCAGAGAATAGACTGAGGGATACATTTATCCCTAAAGGAAGGCTTAATCCTTAGCTTCTTGGTCAAAGAGATAATGGTAGAAGATTACCTCAGAGGACTTATCTTGAAAATGTGAAAAGACAGTAAGTAAAAGAATTAATCATATAGCACAATTACAGCTTCATCAAAACAAGGTAATAGAAATATCAAGAAATGTCTCCTGGGATCTCAGATTTACTTCAGATCAGCACTGTGCTTCTCCATTTATTTATTTAGCAATAGAACCTTGTGTAATGTAACCCTCTATCTAAGTGTCTCACAATTCTTGATTTAATGTGTGAAAGAACCAGTTTACTTGGTTTCTCCTTATTCCTTCTTAGATCCTCAGACAATAAGTGGTCACATCAAGTCGAGCTCAATCAGATATTCGGTCTTTGGTCAAAACACTTTCTGAAAGAAGATCCTAAATTATATCTCTTACAAACAAACAAAACACTGTCCTCCTGTTGTTCATCGATTTGCTCGAGCAGGCCCAGTAACGTCTCCATTTTGAGACTTATTGTTACTGTGTTTGGTATATGAATACGACACAGGTAGCTTGCCAGGCTTTGCCATGTGGGCGAGATACTCTCGGTAACTTGCCAGGGTCTCCGAGAGGGGCAGAGGAATCGAATCTGGCTAAGCTGGGCTGGCTGCGCAAAAAGGCAAATGCCCTACCTCAGAAGGCTAATTCGTGTCTTGCAGGTAAAGAAGAAAGGAAATGAATTATTGGTTCTAAATCCAAAGGTTGACTCTGCAGGGCCCTGGATATGGCCCCAGGGTGTAGGACCCACTGATTTCTTATGAATGTCCTGTTCCCTTTTCTTTCAGAATCCAAGAGAATTGCAGACCTCTGAGTTGCTTTGACCAAAGAAATCTAAGTGCCTCTGACACTTTGTGATGGAATAACCTACCTACTTAGCTTAACTTTCCATTTCTTTTTTTTTTTAACTTTTAGTGAAGTACCATTGGGTACAGTTGTAGATTTACAAATCTTTGTGCTTAGGTTTCGGTCATACAATGATCAAATACCCATCCCTCCACCAGTGCCCATTTTCCACCACCATGGATAATATCCCCCCTCCCACCCTGCCTCTGTGGCAGGGCATTCCCTTTTGTTCTCTCTCTCCTTTTGGGTGTTGTGGTCTGCCAAAAAGGCATTGAGTGGCAAACATGTTCAGTCCATAGTCTACTTTCAACATGCATCTCCCCTCCTGGGAGGATCCTCCAAACACCCTTTATTTAGTGCTCCCTTCTCTATCTGAACTGCCCTTTCCCCTAGAATACCTGGCTGGCCTCTAAGCTATGGAGTAATCCTCCTGGTGTTGATCTCAGCTATTCTTGGGTATTAATCTCATATTTTGTTACTTTATATCCCCCAGATGAATGCAATCTTTCTATGTCTATCCCTCTCTTTCTGACTCATTTCGCTTAGCATGATACTTTCCATATTGTACCACTTGTATGTAAATTTCATGACTTCATCTTTTCTAAGAGCTACATAGTACTCCATTGTGTATATGTACCAAAGTTTCTTTAACCAGTGATCTGTTCTTGGGCACTCAGGTTTCTTCCAGTTTCTGGCTATTGTAAAGAGTGCTGCAATGAACAAACAAGTGCAGATGTCTCTTCGACTACACATTTTTGCCTCTCTGGGATATATTCCCAGGAGTGGTATTGCTGGGTCAAATGGGAGCTCAATATCTAATTTTTTGAGAAACGTCCATACTGTTTTCCAAAAGGGCTGAACTAGTCGGCATTCCCACCAACAGTGAAGGAGTGTCCCTTTCTCGCCACATCCATGCCAGCAATGGTTGCTTTTGTTCTTTTGAATGTGGGCCAGTCTCTGAGGTGTGAGATGGTATCTCATTGTGGTTTTGATCTGCATCTCCCTGATGATTAATGATGTAGAGCATTTTCTCATGTGCTTTTTTGCCATTCGGATTTCTTCTTTGAGAAAGTTTCTGTTCATTTCATTGCCCCATTTTTGGATGGGGTTGGATGTTTTCTTCTTGTGGAGTTCAACCAGTATTTTGTATATCCTTTGTATTTTGTATATCCTGGATATCAACCCCTTGTCAGATGTGTATTCAGTGAATATCCTTTCCCATTCTGTAGACTGTCTTTGTATTTTGGTCGCTGTTTCTTTGCAGGTGCAGAAGCTTCTTAGTTTAAGATAGTCCCATTTATCTATCTCTGTTTTTCACTTGCTCGGCCAATGGCGTGGCATCTTTGAAAATACCATTAGCCTCAATGTCATGGAGGGTTTTGCCAACTTTGTCTTCAATGTACCTTATGGTTTCTGGTCTGATGTTGAGGTCTTTAATCCATTTTGATCTTACTTTTGTACATGGTGTTAGGCAGAGTTCTGAGCCCATTTTTTTGCATGTAGCCACCCAGTGATGCCAGCACAATTTGTTAAAGAGACTTTCCTTACTCCACTTCACATTTCTTGTACCTTTATCAAAGATTAGATGATCATATGATTGAGGGGAGATGTCAGTGTATTCAATCCTGTTCTATTGGTCTGCAGTTCTGCCTTTGTTCCAGTACCATGCTGTTTTAATTATTACTGCTTTGTAGTAGAGTTTGAAGTTAGGGAGGTTGATTCCTCCCATTTTCTTTTCCCCAAGAATTGCTTTAGCTATTCACGGGAGCTTATTGTTCCATATAAATTTCAGGAGTTTTTGCTCCATTTCTTTGAAGAATGTCATGGGTATCCTTATAGGAATTGCATTGAATTTATACAATGCTTTCGGTAGTATTGCCATTTTGACAATGTTAAGTCTCCCGACCCATGAGCAGGGGATGTCTTTCCATTTCCTCATGTCCTCTTTTATTTCCTGATGTAGCATTTTGTAGTTTTCTTTGTACAGGTCCTTTACTTCCTTAGTTAAGCTGATTCCTAGGTACTTGATTTTCTGGGGCACAATTGTGAACGGGATTGTTTTTTTCATGTAGCTTTCCTCTCTCTCACTGTTTGCGTATAGGAAAGTCATGGACTTTTGGGTATTGATTTTATAGCCTGCAACTTTACTATACAAGTCTATTGTTTCTAAGAGTTTTTTTGGTGGAGGTTATTGGGTTCTCTAAGTATAGTATCATATCATCTGCGAATAGTGAGAGATTGATTCTTCCTTTCCTACTTGAATGCCCTTAATATCTTTTTCTTGCCTAATCGCTATTGCAAGTACTTCCAGTACTATATTGAACAGCAGTGGAGAGAGTGGGCATCCTTGTCTCGTCCCTGATCTTAGAGGAAGACTCTCAGTTTTTCCCCATTGAGGATGATGCTTGCTGTAGGCTTGTGGTAGATGGCTTTAACTATCTTGAGGAAAGTCCCCTCTATACCCATTTTGGCTAGGGTTTTCATCATAAAGGGGTGCTGGATCTTGTCAAATGCTTTCTCTGCACTATTGATATGATCATATGCTTTTTATCTTTTTTTTGTTGATATGATGGATTATGGTAATTGATTTCCGAATGTTAAACCATCCTTGCATCCCTGTGATGAATTCTACTTGGTCATGGTGTATGATCTTTTTGATGAGTAAGGTAAGGTAAGGTAAGGTAAGGTAAGGTAAGGTAAGGTAAGGTAAAGGCCCTCCCGTTGATCGTCGATTTGCTCGAGCGGGCCCAGTAACGTCTCCATTGGAGATTTTGTTGTTACTGTGTTTGGCATATCAAATACTCTCTGTAGCTTGCCAGGCTCTCCGAGAGGGGCGGAGGAATCGAACTCGGGTCGGCCATGTTGGCCGCTTGTAAGTCGAATGCCCTACCGCTGTGCTATCACTCCAGCCCATTTTGATGAGTAGTTGGATTCTATTTGCTAGTAGTTTGTTGAGGATCTTTGTATCTGTGTTCATCAGGGTTATCGGCCTGTAGTTCTCTTTCTTTGTGGTATCTCTGTCTGCTTTTGATATCAGTGTGATAATCGCTTTGTAGAAACCATTCCTAAGTGTTTTTGATATTTCAATTTTGTGGAAAAGCTTAAAGAGGATTGGGAGTAAGTCTTCTTTAAAGATTTGGAAGAATTCACTAGTGAATCCATCCAGGCCTGGGCTTTTGTGCTTGGGGAGATTTTTATTACCATTTCAATTTCCTTGGTGGTGATAGGTCTGTTCAGGTATTCCAGGTCTTCTTGGTTCAGCCTTGGGAGTCTGAAGGAGTCTAGGAATTTATCCATTTCCTCGAGGTTGTCATGTTCGTGGCATAAAGCTTCTCAAAGTACTCCCTGAGGATCCTTTGAATTTCTGTAGTTTCTCTTGTAATGACCCCCTTTTCATTTCTGATTAGATTTATTAGGGTTTTCTCTCTCCCCTTCTTTGTGAGTTTTGCTAGAGGCTTATCGATCTTGTTAATTTTCTCGAAGAAACAGCTCTTGGTTTCATTGATCTTTCGGATTGTTTTTTGGGTTTCCATCTCGTTAATCTCTGCTCTGAGTTTTATTATTTCCTTCCTCCTGTTCGGGTTGTGCTCCTTTTGTTGGTCCTTCTCCAAGCTCTTTAGCTGTGAGGTTAGTTTATTTATGTGGGCTCGCTCCTCCTTTCTGAGGAATGCTTGAAGAGCTATAAAGTTTCCTCTTAAGACAGCTTTTGCTGTGTCCCATAAGTTTTGTTAACTCGTGTCTTCATTTTCATTCATTTCTAGGAATTTTTTGATTTCCTCTTTGATTTCCTTTCTAAGCCACTCGTTGTTTAATAGCGCACTATTTAATTTCCAGGTGTTTGATTTAGTTTTCTGTTTTTGTGTGTGATTTACTTCTAATTTCAGCACATTGTGGTCTGAGAAGATTGCTGAAACATAACTTTCCATTTCTGTGTTGACTGTCAAATTGTATATTGATGTGGGTGTTCACCTGGAGTTTTGCAGAGAAAGAGAATCAGTATTATTAAAAGTGAACTACCCTATGTACAAGGAATTAACTATTTCTTTAAGTCCCAGAGATTTGGGCTTGATTATTATGACAGCATAACCTGCATAATGTTTTTGGTGTACCAAATTAACTAAATTAAAAAATAAAAAAAGAAAGATTTTGTAAAGACAGCATAATCCTGGTACAAAACCTGAATGATGATATGCTTTTAATTTTAGGATGATCTTCCTCAACAAATATGAATTCAAACTTTATTTATTATTTTTGTTTTCTTTTACTTTAAGGCCACACCCAGTAAAAAAGTTCACTTCTGTCTCTGTGCTCAGGGATCATTCCTGGGTGCTCTGGGAACACAGGAGGATGCTAGAAATCAAACGTGGGTCAAGGCAAGGCAAGCTCCCTACGTGCTGTGATATCTCTCAGGCCTCTTTGTGATCATTTTTAGAGTAGTGGGGGTATGATATGACATAATAGTTTATGCATTGGTTAATGAATATTACCCAAAGTCTAATCTTGCATTTATTTTTATCATTGTATATTTTAATTCCATTTATTTTCTGGAAAATTTTTATTTGGGATTAGGTTGAGAGTGAGTCTGATGTCAATGGGGCACCCAAGTGGGGAGGAGGGAAGTGGTAGCTTAGAGAAGGAAATATGCCTTACTCTTTATCCATTTCTACCAACTGGGAAACAGAGGAAATCTAAGGCTGATAAGAGTCTGCAGTGCACCTTGCTCCTTGCAGGAAAGGAAAATTAATCCTTGACCTTACTCAGAATTTTCAGGTCCATTATCTTTCCTTTACAGAAAAAAAAATTGAGTTGGGGAGTGAGTGCAGGGGTGGGGTGGGGGATACACTGAAGAGACAATGAACGCAGGCTTCTATCTACACCGAGGAGAGAGAGAGAGAGAGAGAGAGAGAGAGAGAGAGAGAGAGAGAGAGAAGACCAGCATTAAAGTATGGAGGTATGAAATTACACATTTCAAGAGGGGAGCATGTGCTTGGGTAACACCTGGGCGCAGGCAGCATATTGATGGTGTTCAAGTTGAGTTTTAAAGGGTTTCTCCCAAGCTGCCCCACTTGGGGCTTTCTACCTAGGTAAGAGTTTATTGCTAGGGTGGTTGCCAAGAGAAAGAGTTGGGAGTAATTAAAAGTCTTCTTTGATATTCCTTCCCTGACCTTTGTTCCAGCTGGAGCTTCTTTGGGGAAGGAGGGGGAATCCAGTCTTCTCTGAGTCTGTGCTGGTGCCAGGGTAAGGTTTTATCAGACTTTAATTCCTGAAAAAACAAGGTGTGTTTTGGCAGCCTTAGAGCTAGTTGGTTTCATTACTTCCCAAGAACTCATTGCCATTGGGGGCCCTTCCCTATCTGCCTGCCTGCTTCAATTTCATACACATTTTAACAGTTTATATTAGCTTACGCATTTACCCAAAATTATTCCATGTTTAGTCTGTGCCAAATTCTAAGCTGAACAAGGGATAGAAAATATGGATTTTAGAAATTGCCCTCAAACATAGAACAAATGAGACTCAGAATGAAATAATTGAAAATATCACTGTATACTGTATTACTGTCATCCCGTTGTTCATTGATTTGCTTGAGCGGGTACCAGTAACATCTCCATTAGTCCCAGCCCTGAGATTTTAGCAGGCTTTCCTTACTCATTTTCCCCAAATGATTGGAGGCTCTTTTCAGGGTTAGGGGAATGAGACATTGAGATATTGAGACTATATCATAGAAAATAACTCTAAAATACCACAGTGGCTAAAAATGATTCTATATTTGATTTTAGAGGACTAGAGTGATAGCACTAGTTTGCCTTGCATGCAGCAGACATGGGTTCGGTTCTTCCGCCCCTCTTGGAGAGCCCCACAAGCTACTGAGAGTATCTCGCCAGCACGGCAAAGCCTGGCAACCGACCTGTGGCGTATTCGATATGCCAAACACAGTAACTCTCACAATGGAGACATTACTGGTGCCCGATCGAGCAAATCGATAAACAACGGAAGGACAGTGCTACAGTGCAATAGTAGGAAACTTCACAGAGTTTTGCCAATAGTTGGATTTATTCATCTTTATACCAGAAGCACAAAACTTAAAAGATGGCCCCTAGTTCTAAACAGGAAGTTTAAATATTCAGCCACAAGAGGGAGCTTTAGACTGAAGGTATTCACTGCTACAGCCTGCAGTTCCTTCTTGGGTAAGGGACAGGTTTTCATTGACTTACCTTCACTTCTGTGTTACCTGTATTTCATATCCCCTTCATAATCTTCATAACCTGCATATTTTACTTAGAATATGCAATTTCATGGCTTTGGGTAAACCCCTTTATTCCCAAATGCAGAGGTAAGAACATGAGATGAAGAGAGTGAAATGTCTAATACTTTCATTTCAGATGATCTAATAATTGTTTCTATTGTGTAGTAATGAGTATATTAAACCATATAAGTATGAGAATTTTTATTTTATTCTACCGCACTTATTTAATAATAACTTTCTAAGAATAACTAGGGGCATAAAGCCCTCCCTAGACCTGGTTTTCTCTCATTCCTTCACTCCGGCCAAGGTTCAAGTTGGCCGCGTGGGACGCGGCAAGTGGCCCCCGAACACAGGGACCGGAGCACGAGGCAGTGAATGAGAAGTCCCCAGTAAGAAGAGATGCGTCGCAAGTCATAAAAAAAAATTCATAGGGAGTAAAATGGGGCAAGCTTATAGCCATCACCAGCTGTTTGCGCAAACTTTGCAGATGATGTTTAGAGCAAAAGGCTTGAAAATGCAGGAGAAGCAGATAGAAGCATGTCTTCAGCATGTAAGAAAAATTTGTCCTTGGTTTCCTAAGGAGGGTATTTTGAATGAAACTACATGGAAACAAGTAGGACAGGAGCTTCAAAAACAGTATAATAATTGTGGTCCAGCTGAGACGCCTGTAGATACTTTTGCGCTTTGGCGATTTATAATGGATAGTATTAGTCTCTCTACTGTCCCGGAGTTACAGTCGCGGGAAATCCTGCTTAATCATGTATATTGTGCTCCTTCTTCTTCTGGGGAGACGTATGCTTCTTTAACGTTCCCCGCTGCAATTGCCAAGTCAGTACAAACTGAACCTATGCCTGATGACAATCGAGGAGAGACAGAGCAGCGGGAGGAGGAAGGAGAGCAGTTGTCTGAGCCTGAGACAGTCGGGAGGTCTCTCAGTCTCGACTCTGGAGATATTAGTCACCAGTTATGGGACCATTTGAAAAAGCTTGGCTTGCAGGTAACTATTCAACCCCTACAAAGTTCTGTAGAGAACACGACTCAGCCTTTTAATTGCTGATAAACATGCTAACGTTTCCCCTTACCAAAAGGCCATTGCATTGGCAAAAGAAAAGGGCGAGGATGTGACTGGTTTCTCTATGTTTCCTGTCCATCTTAACCAGCAAGGTGGTCAGATACGTGAGCCCCTTCCTTTCAAGAAGATAAAAGAGTTAAAATTGGCATGCTCTCAATATGGTCTGACCACACCCTACACTTTAACTGTTATGGAAAACTTGACAGAAGATAATTTATGCCCTAATGATTGGAAACAATTGGCTCGCGCAGTCCTTTCTGGGAGTGATTATTTGTTGTGGAAAGCTGAGTTTTTATGATTTATGCCAAGAAATGGCTAGCCTGAATTGGGCGCAACAGATACCAGTTACTGAAGAAATGCTAACAGAAGAAGGAATTTACATAGACACCCAGAATCCATTAGGATTTACAGCAGCTTGTTATGCTCAAACTAAAGGAGCGGCCTGAAAGTCCTGGAAGGCTTTGCCTATAGAGTCTAACAGGAATGAGGAATTTACAAGTGTTAAGTGGGGGCCTGATGAACTCTTTACTACATTTGTTGATAGGCTGCTTAAAGCAGTAGGCAGAATGATTCCAGATCCTGCTGCTGGAGAATTAATAAGTAAACAATTGGCTTTTGAGAATGCAAATCAGGCGTGCCAGGCAGCCATTTGCCCCTATAGGAAGCAGGCTGATCTACAAGATTACATCAGGTTGTGTGCTGAGATTACACCATCGAGAGTTCAAGGGATTGCCATGGCTGCTGCCATGAAGGGAACTAACTATCCGACTGAGCTGCAGTGACAGCTAGGTCCCGGCCAGCCAGCAAAGGGAATCTGCTTTAAGTGCAGGATGAAGGACCATTTTGCAAGAAACTGTCGGAGCTCCAGTAAAGGCCCTGACATGTGCCCACGGTGTAATAACGGAAAACACTGGGCTAGTGCCTGTCTGTCCAAACAGACCAGAAGGCCAGAAGCAGAGAAACTTTTGGAGGGGCCAGTCCCAGGCCCCACCAAAGAATGTGGGACGTTATGTAGCACTGAACCTGGAGGGGACCTGCAGTCCATCTTTTCCCTTGTCAGAGCCACCGCAGGAAGTGTGGGATTAGACCTACCCAGCTCTGTATATCTTGTATTAACTCCAGAAATGGGGCCTCAATCTATAGCTAGTGGGATACGTGGCCCCTTACCACAACGGACTATGGGACTTATAATTGGCAGAAGTTGTGTGACTATGAAAGGACAACAAATATTTCCTGGGGTTATTGATAAAGATTAAAGGTAAAGGCCCTCCCGTTGATCGTCAATTTGCTCGAGCGGGCCCAGTAACGTCTCCATTGGAGACTTTGTTGTTACTGTGTCTGGCATATCGAATACTCTCGGTAGCTTGCCGGGCTCTCCGAGAGGGGCGGAGGAATCGAACTCGGGTCGGCCATGTTGGAGCGATAGCACAGTGGGTAGGGCGTTCGCCTTATAAGCGGCCAACATGGCCGACCCGATAAAGATTACAAGGGGGAAATAAAAATTATGGCTCAAGTCTTACAGACAATAATTGATATTTCCAAGGGGGAACATGTGGCTCAACTTCTCTTGCTGCCTTATACCACTAAGACCTGGCCCTATAAGCAAAAGGACAGAGGTACTGGAAGTTTTGGATCTTCCAATGTTTATTGGACTGCACGTATGCAGGCTTCCAGACCAACCATGGACCTGAGGATAAATGGCAAGAGATTCCGAGGTCTTGTGGACACTGGAGCAGATATTTCAGTTATCTCATTAAATTTTTGGTCACAGAACTGGCCTTGTGATGCCACCAATACTCAGCTGTCAGAAATAGGTCAGACCACTTCCTCTTTACAATCCTTCACTTGGCTGACCTGGAGGAATGCAGACAATCGCTCTGGAACCTTCCGCCCATTTATTTTACCTAATCTTCCTGTTAATCTCTGGGGATGTGATATCCTTGCTGCCTTGGGAGCAACGTTGGTTATTTCTTCAACTTCCCCAGCACCGCCTTTTTAATTGGGGTCACTGTTAAGCGAGTGGAGCCTATTACCTGGCTCTCTAACACGCTGGTATGGGTGGAACAGTGGCCTCTAACTACAGAAAAATTGCTGCCGCTCACATGTTAGTTCAAGAACAGCTACAAGCTGGTCATATTATATCTCCTACTTCCCCTTGGAATTCTCCTATCTCTGTCATAAAAAAAGAAGTCAGGAAAGTGGCAGTTACTACAGGATTTTAGAGCTGTAAATGAGACCATGGAAACTATGGGGACTGACCTGCCTAGCCCTACCGCTATTCCAAAAAATTCTCATATTTTAATTATTGATTTAAAGGATTGTTTTTATACTATTCCCCTGGCTGAGGCTGGCAGTAAACGATTTGCTTTCAGTGTTCCTAGTATTAATTTGAGTCAGCTCTATGACCAATATCAGTGGGTAGTCCTGCCTCAAGGCATGAAAAATAGTCCTACTCTGTACCAAAAATATGTTGCTGCTGCTATTAAACCTGTGCGGGATGCTTTGCCTGAAATAACTATTATACACTATCAGGGAGTCACGGTCCTCCCGTTGTTCATCGATTTGCTCGAGCAGGCCCAGTAACGTCTCCGTTGTGAGACTTTGTTGTTACTGTGTTTGGCATATGGAATACGTCAGGGGTAGCTTGCCAGGCTTTGCCATGCGGCCGAGATACTCTCGGTAGCTTGCCAGGCTCTCCGAGAGGGGCAGAGGAATCAAACTCGGGTCGGCCATATTGGCTGGGTGCAAGGAAAAGACCCTATCTGCTGTGCTTTTGCTCCAGCCCATTATACACTATATGGATGATATATTAATAGCTGCTCCTCAAGAAGGTGTACTTGTTAAGGCTTATCAGTTGTAAAAGCAACAGCTAACGGAGCATGGACTACATATTGCTCCTGAAAAGATTCAGTGGCGAGCATCTTTTGAATATTTAGGATATAGGCTGTTGCAGGATGCTATCATCCCACAAATGTTACAAATAAGAACAGATTCCTTGGAGACACTTAACGATTTTCAGAAGCTCCTCGGAGATATTAATTGGATTAGGCCATCTCTAAAATTGACTACAGGAGATCTTAAACTTCTATTCGACATTTTAAAAGGAGAAAATGATCCCACTTCCCCACGCCAATTGACTGCTGCTGCCATGCAGGCACTCCAAAAAGTGGAAGTTGCTATTTCTATGGCGCAGTTAAAATTTCTTGATTATTCCCGGCCATTTTTGTTGTGCATTCTTCTTAATACTCAGCATATGCCCACTGCTGTTCTTTGGCAAAATGGACCTCTTGAATGGCTCCATCTACCTCCAAGTAAGTCTCTTCTTTCTTACTCCGAGGCCTGTATGCTCAATTCGAAGGGCAGGAGTAGAAGTCAATTACTTTTTGGCAAAGATCCTGATACAATTATTGTTCCTTATACAAAACAGAAAGTTGATTGGCTCTTTCAGACATCAGAGACATGGGCACTAGCATTTTTGTCTTTTGCAGGAGTTATTGATAATCACTATCCTGCTGATAAGTTGCTTCAATTTTCATTACGAATGCCCTATATTTTTCCAAAAATATTTGTTAAAATGATCCTTTGCCTCAAGCTTTAACTGTTTTTACTGATGGCTCCTCTAATGGCTATGCTGCATATACCATTGATGGTGCCCCATGTCTTCCCTACAAAAGAAGGGGCTGCACAAGTTGCCGAATTGCATGCCATTTTAGCAGTTATTAAGACATATAATCAAAAGTTTAATATATATACTGATAGTCAATATGTAGCCAAGGTTTTAAGTCCTTTGGAGACTGCTATTCTAAATCATCATTCCCCTTCTCACATCGGGAGATTATTTATAAGGCTACAGCTATACACCCACGCTAGACAGCACCCTATTTTTATTGGGCATCTACAGTCAGATTCAAAATTGCCTGGCCCTTTAGCATTGGGTAATGAACAAACCGATCAAGCTATTCCGCTTCATCCGATTTTAACTCCTGTGTCTTTTCATGCTATTCAATATCAAAATTCTAGAGCTCTCCAACAACAGTTTGGTATCACCTGTGAGGCTGCTAGACAAATTGTTAAAACATACCCAGCTTTTATGCCTCACCTTCCTGTCCCTTTTCAGGCACAACTTGCTGCGTCCCGCACGGCCAACTTGAACCGTGGCCGGAGTGAGGGAATGAGAGAAAACCAGGGCTAGGGAGGGCTGTTTTTCCCTCATTCCCTCACTCCGGCCAAGGTTCAAGTTGGCCACGCAGGACGCGGCAACAAGGGAAATTATTTTCTTTTTCCATCATTCTTATAAAATGACTTCATTTTATTTCCATTTTCAAGAATTTTTGCAGCCCTGATTTCCCTTCTTTTGTTTTTAATTGTCCTTATTGCATATTAACTTTGAGTAGGATCAAAGATTTAAGAAAATGTATGTTAAGAGGGATCTCATTGAAATAGGACGATGCACCATTTGAGTTTTGTTACTTGAATCTAGCACCAACACACCTACTGAATGGAAAAAGATTGTCTCACACTATGTATAGTTAACAAAACAGCTAATATCAAAATATAATGAGGAACTTACAAAGCTCAACAAGAAACAACCTCATCAAAAAGAGAATAAAACTTCCACCAAAGAAGACATACAGGTGAACAACAGGCACATGAAAAATGTTTATTCTCATATATTATCAGGTAAATGAAAATCAAAATGAACACATCCATGAGAATGGCTTTCATAAAAAAAAATCAGAAAATTTTTTTCACCATGGTTTATTATGTTTTATTATGTAGGAGATTTTATTTAAGAATGTATTTGATTCTAAATCACGATTAAAAGCACTCCAAGCATTTTCTTCCTTTTCATTCTGTCACCATCATTTCAAAATAAAAGAGAAAAGTCCTCCGATTTATGATAAGAGGAATTGGATAAACAATAAAATGAATGCATGCAGTTATCCTAGAACAATTTGAAGTCAGTAGGCATAATGCTGAAGATTTGGGGTAGTGTTCCTTAAAACTCTAATTATGAACTCAGTGCTGTTTTGTGTAGCTTCTGCTCTTTTGCACAGGTTCCTTTCCTGTGCTGTCCTCAAGTAATGAGGCATGGATCCCTGTGCTTAGATTCTGTCCTGTGCCTACCTGATTTTCAGAATTTCCCAGGGCTGGAGTGATAGCACAATGACTAGGGCATTTGCCTTGCACACAGCCGACCCAGCTGACCTGGGTTCAATTCCTCTGCCCCTCTCGGAGAGCCCTGCAAGCTACCGAGAGTATCTCGCTCTCACGGCAAATCCTGGCAAGCTCCCTGTGACGTCCTCGACATGCTAAAAACAGTAACAACAAGTCTCACAATGGAGACAGTACTGGACCCGCTCGAGCAAATTGATGAACAACAGGAGGACAGTGTTACAGTGGTACCCTGACCTGAAGGAGCAAAAGGAAAGCAACAACCTGGATACTGATACTCCCAAGTTGGTATTTTGGGCTTGGACTTCTGTGCAGGTGCTGAGTTTGCAGGCTACCCATGTGGGGGCTGTCTGACCAAACTCCCCGGGCAGGATCAGCTGAGAGTAGAGTATGGTTGTTTTTTTTTTAATTTATTTTTTTTATAAGTGAAGCACCATGAGGTACAGTTGTAGATTTACAAATCTTTGTGCTTGGGTTTCGGCCATACAATGATCAAATACCCATCCCTCCACCAGTGCCCATTTTCCACCACCATGGATAATATCCCCCCTCCCACCCTGCCTCTGTGGCAGGGCATTCCCTTTTGTTCTCTCTTTCCTTTTGGGTGTTGTGGTCTGCAAAAGAGGCATTGAGTGGCAAACATGGTCAGTCCATACTCTACTTTCAACATGCATCTCCCCTCCTGGGAGGATCCTCCAAACACCCTTTATTTGGTGCTCCTTTCTCTATCTGAACTGCCCTATCCCCTAGAATACCTGGCTTGCCTCTAAGCTATGGAGTAATCCTCCTGGTGTTGATCTCAGCTATTCTTGGGTATTAATCTCATATTTTGTTACTTTATATCCCCCAGATGAATGCAATCTTTCTATGTCTATCCCTCTCTTTCTGACTCATTTCACTTAGCATGATACTTTCATATTGTACCACTTGTATGTAAATTTCATGACTTCATCTTTTCTAACAGCTACATAGTACTCCATTGTGTAGATGTACCAAAGTTTCTTTTACCAGTCATCTGTTCTTGGGCACTCAGGTTTCTTCCAGTTTCTGGCTATTGTAAAGAGTGCTGCAATGAACAAACAAATGCAGATGTCACTTCGACTACACATTTTTGCCTCTCTGGGATATATTCCCAGGAGTGGTATCGCTGGGTCAAATGGGAGCTCAATTTCTAATTTTTTGAGAAACGTCCATACTGTTTTCCAAGAGCGCTGAACTAGTCGGCATTCCCACCAACAGTGAAGGAGTGTCCCTTTCTCGCCACATCCGCGCCAGCATCGGTTGCTTTTGTTCTTTTGAATGTTGTCCAGTCTCTGAGGTGTGAGATGGTAACTCATTGTGGTTTTGATCTGCATCTCCCTGATGATAAATGATGTAGAGCATTTTCTCATGTGCTTTTTTGCCATTCGGATTTCTTCTTTGAGAAAGTTTCTGTTCATTTCATTGCCCCATTTTTGGATGGGGTTGGATGCTTTCTTCTTGTGGAATTTAACCAGTACTTTGTATATCCTTGATATCAACCCCTTGTCAGATGTGTATTCGGCAAATATCCTTTCCCATTCTGTAGACTGTCTTTGTATTTTGGTCACTGTTTCTTTGCAGGTGCAGAAGCTTCTTAGTTTAAGATAGTTCCATTTATCTATCTCTGTTTTCACTTGCTCGGCCAGTGGCGTGGCATCTTTGAAATACCATTAGCCTCAATGTCATGGAGGGTTTTGCCAACTTTGTCTTCAATGTACCTTATGGTGTCTGGTCTGATGTTGAGGTCTTTAATCCATTTTGATCTTACTTTTGTACATGGTGTTAGACAGAGTTCTGAGCCCATTTTTTTGCATGTAGCCATCCAGTGATGCCAGCACAATTTGTTAAAGAGGCTTTCCTTACTCCACTTCACATTTCTTGCACCTTTATCAAAGATTAGATGATCATATGATTAAGGGAAGAAGTCAGTATATTCAACCCTGTTCCATTGATCTGCAGTTCTGCTTTTGTTCCAGTACCATGCTGTTTTAATTATTACTGCTTTGTAGTAGAGTTTGAAGTTAGGGAGGTTGATTCCTCCCATTTTCTTTTTCCCAAGAATTGCTTTAGCTATTTGCAGGGGCTTATTGTTCCATATAAATTTCAGGAGTGTTTGCTCCATTTCTTTGAAGAATGTCATGGGTATCCTTATAGGAATTGCATTGAATTTATACAATGCTTTCGGTAGTATTGTCGTTTTGACAATGTTAAGTCCCCCGACCCATGAGCAGGGGATATCTTTCCATTTCCTCATGTCCTCTTTTATTTCCTGAAGTAGCGTTTTGTAGTTTTCTTTGTACAGGTCCTTTACTTCCTTAGTTAAGCTGATTCCTAGGTACTTGATTTTCTGGGGCACAATTGTGAACGGGATTGTTTTTTTCATGTAGCTTTCCTCTCTCTCACTGTTCGCGTATAGGAAAGCCATGGACTTTTGGGTATTGATTTTATAGCCTGCAACTTTACTATACAAGTCTATTGTTTCTAAGAGTTTTTTGGTGGAGGTTATTGGGTTCTCTAAGTATAGTATCATATCATCTGCGAATAGTGAGAGCTTGATTTCTTCCTTTCCTACCTGAATGCCCTTAATATCTTTTTCTTGCCTAATCGCTATTGCAAGTACTTCCAGTACTATATTGAACAGCAGTGGAGAGAGTGGACATCCTTGTCTCATCCCTGATCTTAGAGGGAAGGCTCTCAGTTTTTCCCCATTGAGGATGATGCTTGCTGTAGGCTTGTTGTAGATGGCTTTAACTATGTTGAGGAAAGTCCCCTCTATACCCATTTTGGCTAGGGTTTTCATCATAAAGGGGTGCTGGATCTTGTCAAATGCTTTCTCTGCATCTATTGATATGATCATATGGTTTTTATCTTTTCTTTTGTTGATATGATGGATTATGTTGATTGATTTTCGAATGTTAAACCATCCTTGCATCCCTGGGATGAATCCTACTTGGTCATGGTGTATGATCTTTTTGATGAATAGTTGGATTCTATTTGCTAGTAGTTTGTTGAGGATCTTTGCATCTGTGTTCATCAGGATATCGGCCTGTAGTTCTCTTTCTTTGTGGTATCTCTGTCTGCTTTTGGTACCAGTGTGATATTCGCTTCGTAGAAACTATTCGGAAGTGTTTTTGATATTTCAATTTCGTGGAAAAGCTTAAAGAGGATTGGGAGTAAGTCTTCTTTAAAGATTTGGAAGAATTCACTAGTGAATCCATCCGGGCCAGGGCTTTTGTGCTTGGGGAGACTTTTTATTACCATTTCAATTTCCTTGGTGGTGATAGGTCTGTTCAGGTATTCCAGGTCTTCTGGGTTCAGCCTTGAGAGTCTGTAGGAGTCTAGGAATTTATCCATTTCCTCGAGGTTTTGATGTTCCTTGGCATAAAGCTTCTCAAAGTACTCCCTGAGGATCCTTTGAATTTCTGTAGTTTCTCTTGTTATGACCCCCTTTTCATTTCTGATTAGGTTTATTAGGATTTTCTCTCTCCCCTTCTTTGTGAGTTTTGCTAGAGGCTTATCGATCTTGTTAATTTTCTCGAAGAACCAGCTCCTGGTTTCATTGATCTTTCGGATTGTTTTTTGGGTTTCCATCTCGTTAATCTCTGCTCTGAGTTTTAATATTTCCTTCCTCCTGTTCGGGTTGTCCTCCTTTTGTTGGTCCTTCTCCAAGCTCTTAAGCTGTCAGGTTAGTTTATTTATGTGGGCTCGCTCCTCCTTTCTGAGGAATGCTTGTAGAGCTATAAACTTTCCTCTTAAGACAGCTTTTGCTGTGTCCCATAAGTTTTAGTAAATCGTGTCCTCATTTTCATTCGTTTCTAGGAATCTTTTGATTTCCTCTTTGATTTCCTTTCTAAGTCACTCGCTGTTCAATAGTGCACTGTTTAATTTCCAGGTGTTTGATTTAGTTTTCTGTTTTTGTGTGTGATTTACCTCTAATTTCTGTGCATTGTGGTCTGAGAAGATTGTTGATACAATCTCTATCTTCTTAATTTTATGGAGGTATGTTTTGTTACTCAGCATGTGGTCTATCTTGGAGAATGTTCCATGCACACTTGAGAAGAATGTGTATTCAGCTTTTTGAGGATGAAGTGTCCTGTATATATCTACTAAGTCCCTTTCTTCCATTGTTTCCCTCAGATAAAGTATATCCTTGCTAAGCTTGAGTCTGGTTGATCTGTCAAGAGGTGAAAATGTGGTGTTGAAGTCTCCCACTAGTATTGTGTTGCTATTGATGTCTTTTTCCAAATCTATGAGTAGTTGTTTTAAGTACTTTGCTGGTCTCTCATTAGGTGCATATACATTTCTTATTGTAAGTTCTTCCTGTTGTACAGATCCTTTGATCACTAAGAAATGGTCTTCACTGTCTCTTATGACCTTCTTTACTCTGAAATCAATGTGGTCTGATATTAAGGTGGCTACCCCAGCTTTTTTATGGGAGCTGTTTGCCTGTAGGATTGTTTTCCAGCCTTTGACTCTGAGTCTGTGTTTGCTTTGACTATTGAGATGCGTTTCTTGCAGGCAGCAGAATGTTGGGTTCAATTTTCTAATCCATCCTGCCACTCTGTGTCTTTTAATTGGTGCGTTTAACCCATTGACATTGAGAGAGATTATTGTTCTGGGATTTTGTCCCACTGTTCTGTTGAAATTAGGTGTATTTGAGGGGCCTCTCCCATCTTAAAGTAGCCCATTTAGTTGTACTTGTAACCATGATCTTGAGTCTATGAAGTTCCTGAGCTGTTGTTTGTCTGCGAAACTGTGTGTTGTTCCTTCTATTATGAATGAGAGTCTCCCTGGGTAAAGTATTTTTGGAGAGGCATTTATTTCATTGAGTTTTTTCACTATGTCCCACCACTGTTTTCGGGCCATGAGGGTTTCATCAGAAAAATCAGCTGTGAATTTTAAGGATGCTCCTTTGTAAGAGATTTCTTTCTTCGATCTTGCTGCTTTCAGAATTTTGTCTCTGTCTAAAGTTTTGGTCATTTTGATCAGGATGTGTCTTGGGGTATTTTTGTTTGGATTTCTTCTAGCTGGTACCCTTCGGGCCTCCTGAATGTGGTCACAAGTTTTCTTCAGCTCTGGAAATGTTGTAGCAATGATGTCTTTGACAGTTTCTTCTTCATCAGGGTTTTCTTCCTGTCCTTCTGGGACTCCAATAATTCTTATGTTACGCCTCTTGGCTTCATCACGGTCTTTTCTTGCCATCTGTTCCTGAATTGTGAGTCTCTTTTCCATTTTCTGCTCTTTTCTGGCGAGTCTCTGAACTTCATCTTCAAGCTCACTGATTCTGTTCTCAGCAGCTGTTACTCTGCTGCTGAGGCCTTCCACTGAGTTTTTCAATTCGCCTAACAGATTTTTCAGGTCCAACATTTCCAATTGCATTTTTCTCATTTCTGCCTTCAAATCCTCTTGTCTTTTATTGGCATTGCTTTCCATTGTTTCTTTTAGTTCCCTAAGCATCCTAAGTAGATCCCTTCTGAATTCCTTGTCAGAGAGATTGTCTAACACTACAATGCTGTTGGTGTCTTCTGGGCTAGCCTCTTCAATAAGAAATTTTGGTGGGCTTTTGCGTTGCTTTACCATTGTGACCAGTGTGCTTTAGTCCTTCACGTTCACTGTTACTATTCTGGTTGAGTGAGGAGAGAGTTCCCGGATCCGCTCAGCTTTGTTGCCGCGGGATCTGATGTTCCCTCAGTTCCCGTCCCACGCAGGTCAAGGGAGAAAACCGGCTATTCTAGGGGATCGAGCTAGCTGCGCATGCCCTGGGGGAGTCCCAAGCAATGGGGGCAGGCTGTACCTGGTTGAATGAGGAGAGACTGCCAGGAGCTGTTCAGTTTTGTTGCCGAAAAATGGGCCTCGGTTCCCATCCGGCGCAGATTATACTGTTCCCTCTTATAGTGGGAAAGGATTTTGGATAAGGTTTGGTCAATGGTGGGCATCCTTCTACGTTTCTGAGTTTGACCTTCTTCTCAATCAGGCGCTATTCTTTGTTTTATAACCGACATTGAGTGAAACTTTTGGAGGAGGTGCTATTTGGTACTGAGCTTATACAGCTATTTTCAAACAGGTCTTTGTTGGAAATTGAGTAGGCAAGTGGGATATTATTGGATTGTAGTAGAAGAGTTGGGAAATTTTTGGTTGGTATTAGGAGGCAAGTTGTGGGATGAGAGTCCTGAGTGCTTGATGTGAGTGATATAACTGCGGCCGCCAGCCAAAGAGAAGGCCACGCCCACTTTTAAGAGGCCACGCCCCTTTCTGGTGATCACGCCCCTTGCCTGTCCCAGGCGACTCCCACCCAGGATCCTGGAATGGAGGAAGGGGGGTCGACAGTCTCCCTGCTGGGCTTCAGACAGGAATCTGAGGCGCGGCTGGGGGGCAGGAGCGGTTCCCGCCTGGACGTCCCCTACCCACCTCAAGATCAGAAAATTTAAAAAAAAGAACCCACAAGTGTTGTCAAGGGACTGGAGAAAAAGAAACCTTCATTTACTTTGATTGGAATGTAATAGAAAGTAGGTCAGCATCAACCACTATGATAAATCAGTATGAATATATATCAAGACATAATAAAATAGGAATGATAAAGAGAGAGACAGAGACAGAGTACAACAGGTAAGGTACAACAGCCTTGCATGCAGCTAATCTGGGTTTGATTTCCAGCACCACATACCATTTCTGAGCTCTTCCAAGAGTGAGTCCTGAGCACAGATCCAGGAGTAAGCCCTGAGCAAGTCTGGGTGTGACCCCCCACCCCCAAAAATAGAAAATGAGTATACTGTAGAGTCCAGGAAGTCCATTACTAAGACTCTAATTGAAAATCACAAAAGCACTAATTCAAGAGATATATGCCCTAAGCACTATTTTCTGTAGGCTATTTACAATTGCCAAGATATAGAAACAACCCAAGTGTTCACAAACAGAAGAATGGCCAAAGAAAGTGGTATTTGCACACAATGAAACCCTATTCAACTGTAAAACAAGATAAAAATCTTTGGGGACACTATGAAAATGGAGTTTACTATAGAAAGAAAAAAAAAGCTTCCATCAATTTCAATGGACTTTGTTCAGAATATAATTATTGGTCACACTTATATTGACAGTTTAATAGCAAAAAAGACATATTTCTCTCCTAAAGATATAGCCATTGGTTGCATGGCTGTTACCCCAGGGGAAAAACATCAAAGCAGAACAGAGGTTTGAGGGTTTTGGGTTTTGGCCTCTGAACAGAGCAGTGTAACACAGTACTATAAACTGTACTCCTTTTCAGGGACAGAAACTTCTAAGAGTCCCTAAGGAACTCTAACCTGAATGAAGAGTTGGTTCCTTGTACTTGAGTGGAACAAGAGAACTTTCAGTCAGAAGAATTTCCGCCATGCTCTGCTTTGGCCTACTGTGAGCATGCATGGCCTTTGACTTCAGTAGGTATCTCCCTAACTGTGGAGTCTCTGTATCCTCTTAGAGTTCATGAATGGGACCAAATACGTTGTAACTGGGTGTGAATGTATTAAAAGAAAAAATCAGCGGGGGAACGAAACTTTATGTAATTATTTTCTTAGTTCTTCTGTCATGCTTTAATCTAATCCTTATGGCCCATCTAGACTTCTTGGAGGACCAATTCTACCTTCTCTTTTCCATAGGATTCAGCGGGGCTCAGAAAGTTCCCAAATTCAAATCACAATAACTGTGTATGAAGGAGAAGCTGTAACCCTAGAATGCATTTATAGAAGCTGTTTGGATAATTATTATACTTTGTACTGGTACAAACAGTCTCTCAGTGGAAGCATGGATTACTTTATTTATCAGGATGATGATAAGTCAAAAACAGAGTGAGGACACTACTCAGTGAAATTTAGAAAGGCAGAAAGTTTCATGAGCTTTCACATCACTTCCTTAAAATTAGAAGACTCTGCGAAGTACATCTATGCTATAAGGGAACCACATAAGTAGAAATTATCATGGAAGTTAAACAAACCTTACCAAGGTTCCACCTGCATAGTGGCTTAGGAAAATACTGACTACTGACAGGAAGAAGGCAGAGAGTTCTTGAGGCTGTCCTTTTGTCACCTTTTGTCAGAAATGTTGCTGTATGTGAACCCACTGTAGTACTGTAGCACTGTCGTCCAGTTGTTCATCGATTTGCTCGAGCAGGCACCAGTAATGTCTCCGTAGTGAGAATTATTGTTATTGATTTTGGTACATACAATACACCACGGGGAGCTTGCCAGGCTCTGCCATGTGGGCGGGATACTCTCAGTAGCTTGCCGGGGCTCTCCGAGAGAGACAAAAGAATTGAACCCGGGTCGGCCGCGTGCAAGGCAAACACCTTACCCGCTGTGCTATCTCTCCAGCCCTTGTATATTAACCCACTATAAGAAAATCCACAAAACTCTTATGGTCTGAATGCTGGTGTCCCATGAAATATTAATAAACTGAATCCTAATCCTTATAGGCAATGGCATCAAGAGGTAAAAGGTACTGCATGCAGAGAAATGAGGAGAGACACTGGGAAAAAAATTAATCTAAAACCTAAATTAGGTTTTGCCTTTGAGACAAAAAAAAAAAACCATTAAGGAAACCTAAAAACCACTGAAACACAGAATTCTAGACCTATACCTAACGTTGCCTGAACAGAGAGGTGACTGGATCACCGGGAGTGAGGGAAAGTGAAGAACCTAGAAAGACTGGGTTTAGAACTGACTTTCCTCTCCCGTGAAGAGTAATTTTTCCTCACTCCAGACTGAGTTCCATCAGGTTCCACAAGAAATCCCATAGCAGGGATCATTTTCCACACTGAGCAGAACAAGTGGAACTCAGGTGATGCTTGACAACTGCCTCAGGGGCTAGTGAGACTTAAAGGTGCTATAAAATCATCAGTCCTAGATTTCCCCAGGCACTTCCCCATGAGACCAGGGAAGGAAAGTTGCCATAAACTCCCTTCTCTCAAGGATCTTGGCTTTCTCCACCCTACCTCATATTAGCCACCTGATGAACCCTACTCCTTTGCTGGTGGGAGACATGTCTTCATTGGCAACGTAAGGATCTGGATATAAGTCCTTATGAAAAGGGGAGAAACAGTGCTTTAGCTTTAATAGAATATTGTGGTGAGAAGCATTTCCTCAGTCTTGCCGCTAGAGGGTAATATAATATCTGTTATCTAAATCTTTAAACCTGAAACACAAATCCTTAGAGTGGATGATTTGGTTCCTAGATCTCAGTGGAGACGTTTATCTATGTTCGTGCTTGAACAACAACAAGTTGGGAGGTGGAAGAGAACCTGGGGATATTGGTGGAGGCAAATGGATACTGGTGATAGATAGGACTGGAGTTGGAACATTGTATACCTGAAACAACTGCCAACAACATGATAAATCATGATGCTTAAAAACCAGGAAAAACAAGTTCATCTATATAATCACAAGAGGGGCCAAACTGAAATTCCTTCTCAAACAAAGGAGAGATTATCATTGAGTTGTGCAAGTTAGTTTTGAAGTAGGTAGTACCAATGGGTGGTTTATGTGAGGTGGAGAGGAGAGATATGAAAGAGATACTTTCTCCCCATCCACCCCTGCCACTCTGAGGTCAGCTTGAAAGGCTAGCACTGATAAAGCAAAGCCTCAATATGGGTTTCTAAAAAGAACATTTCAGACCAGATCCGTGGAACCTAATTCAACATACACATAAGAGATCAAAAATCTTGAAGATGAATTTATTCATTCAGAACAGCCTATTTAATCAAGTTTGAACCTTGAAAACAATCTCTGTTTAAATTCTTAGAATTTGGACCAGACTTTAAGGGAAAAGTTCTTATCCCCGCCTTTTAAATTTATTTTTAACTCTGTGGGTCTTGAGATGAGGCTTCTGTCTTTGCCAAGGTTTCTCTAGGCAACAACCAATCACAAGTTGCCCAGGGTGTGGCTTTGTTGGTAGCTGTGGTTTTGCTTGTTGGGATTAGGGCTCTAAGACACTTGATGAGACACAGATTCTAAGTTCTGAATGTACAACCCCAGCTTGCACCTGAGCAATGATACTGCTGACAGGAATCACTGTTCTAACTTTAGGTAAGTGCTCTGGGTCTAAGAAGGAATGACTTTTGCAGCATAAAAGAATCAAGTAAGTGTCACCTTCACTTTTCCATTTTGTTTTACCAAACTGCTGGAAAGAATTAAGCTACCGAGAGTATTCCGCCTGCATGGCAGAGCCTGGCAAGCTATCCCTGGCATATTCACTATGCCAAAAACAGTAACAAGTCTCACAATGGAGATGTTACTGGTGCCTGCTTGAGCAAATTGAGGAACAACAGGAGGACAGTGCTATAGTACTAGAGTGCTTCTTTATAGCAATCCCTCTCTGTAGAGAGCCTGAGCATCACTGTGAAGGTTGATCATATTCATTCCTAACAGAAGGTTCCTGAAGTCTTAAAGCCTTGAAGACAGAAGCAGTTATAGGTTTATAGAGTCAAAAGACATAAAGATAATAATTTATCTTTGTTCTTGTGGCTCTGGATGGCTCATTAATATCAACACTACTTCTCTTGGCTTGTACAACACAAATGAGAAAACTCAGATTGGTCTGGAGGCTAAGTTTTCTGACACTACTTATGAATGACCTTCTTTGCATTCATATCTAGTAATCCAGCACTAATCTGTTGTTTGTCAACCCCTCAGGTATCATGGGCAATGCCAAGACTACACAACCACATTCAATGCAGAGTGTTGAAGGAGAACCTGTGCACCTGCCCTGTACACACTCTTCAATCAGTGGGAATGAGTACATATATTGGTATCGACAGATTCCACATCAGGGTCCAGAGTTCATCATTTATGGCTTAAAATCCAGCGAGACCAATGAAAAGGCCTCTCTGAAGATTGCAGCAGACAGAAAGTCCAGCACTCTGATTCTGTCCCACGGTACCTTGACAGACTCTGCCATATACTATTGCTTTCTGAGACAAGCACACTAATACAGATAGGGGCTACATCTGTACAGTATCTTTTGTGGCAGAGTGGGAGGATGGAGGAGGGGAGAAACAACCTCTATCTAAGGAAGTAACTGCACATGAATGAGCAGAATACCAACAAGAGTAAAGGAAGAAGGAGAAAAAGAAGCAAAAAGAAGGCAATGAGAACATCAAGGAGAGAATGAAAGGAACAAAGCAGAAGAGGAAGAAGCATTTATACCCTCGAAAGAACAGCAAAAATAACAAAGAAACTAAAAATCACAATTAAATCCTGCAAAAAGGGGTAAGGAAATGAGGACTTTTCAGATAAGTTTTATTGTTTCAAAATCATCCACCAGGTAGGTCTCACTTAAAAAATGTGAGAATAGGGCCTTGGGCAGTATAGGAGGACACAGGGAGTAGACACAAGCCTTGTACTCCACAAATATAAGGTTGACGCTAGCAATGTACATGATACTCCAAGCATCCCTAGATATGATCCCTGAGCACTGCCAGGTGTGGTACAAAAAAGACAAAATAAAATGCATTTTAATTTAAAAATAAATAAAATTAAAAAGTGAGAACACACCATAGTTGTTTCAAACATCCTTACTTTGCAGCTTGGGAGTATCTGCTCCAAATGCTGCATCATGTTAGTCCTTAACCTCTCAAAAATTTACGGGAATTTCAAAAATTGTTCCACTTGCCTTAAGGAAAAAAAAAATGAGATTTTCTTCGTTGCTTATCTGCATGTAGCCCGCACACATTGGATATGTATAATTTGGGGAAAAGAGAGACAATTAAGGACAAGTTAATGGAGATTAACTTCATATCCACATTTGATGTTGAAATATTTTCATAATTACACCAAAAGTTTACAATACTATATCTTGTTTTTGTTTTGTTTTGTTTTGTTTTAATGCATTGGGCTAAAGTGGTAGTACAGCAAATGGGCACTTGCCTTAGAAGAGACTGACTAAGATTCAATTCCCAGTACCAAAGATGGTCCCCAAGCCCACCAGGAGTGATTTCTGAGCACAGACATGTATAGGCCCCAAATAAAAAGAGAAACAAAAAATCCACAAACTATTTCATGAAAATATAAAGCAAAACCTCAATGTCCGATCTTTACAGCATACAGCCGAAGAGAAGGGCCACATGGAGGGCTGGCTCCACAGCTCCCGGAGAAAAAACCAGGTTCCAAAAAGAGCCGAGATCATCAGGAAGTCCCAGATGGGGTAAGGTGCCGCATCCCGCCTCCCCCAGATGGAACCCCGGTGACCAGAAGCCTCTACAAGCATAGCTCGAGTATGCGGGAACTAGGACTTTTCCTCCAAACCGCGTGGCCGCATAAGTATATAGACATCTCTCTATATACAAAGTGATCAATAGGAAGCAAATCACCCAACGTTTCTCCCTGAAAATCAGAGTTAAGTTTGGAGCACGGCCACAGCCCCAGAAACACAAGGACTTAATGCAGAACCCAGCAGCTTGGAGCAGAAAAGTGAACGGACTATGCGTTAATCCAGGCCATCAAGTCTGCCCAGAGGGGAAAGGGTGTTGCCCCATTAGCCCTCTCTTCTTTGGAAAGAAAGATGGCGGCTGCATGGGAGCCTTGTGGACAGCAGGTATGAGCTGGGGGTGTGGGGGCGACTAAAACCTCATGGGAAGGGGGGCGTTTCGGTCTGCCCTTCACGCCCTACCGAGGTCACCAGTTGCCCCCCAAGAGCGGCTCTCCAGCACGGCCACGACTCCAGAGTACAGAAACCAATTTCTTAACTATCTGACTTTCAGTAGAAATACTTCCAGGGTCAATAAGTAAAATAGCAGAAATCCAAAACCAACATTTAATTCTCGAACCCAACTGTAGAAAGCAAATCACTTCACCATGCTTTTTCAGCATGTCTGATGGAGTGGGAGTAAACTCTAAATAATAGTGGTGAATCTTTTATTGAAACAATGAATCTAATCAAAGCAGATAGAGTGTTAACTAGAATTCATCTGCCTCACAGTGACTGGGAGGGGTGGGGAGTGGGGTTTTATTGGGGTTCTTCATGGTAAAAAATAAGTATTGGTAAAGGGAAATGTGTTTGATATTTGCATGACTGAGACCTAAACCTGAAAGCTTTGTAACTTTTCCCACAGTGATTCAATAAATAAATAAATTTTTAAAAAAAGAAAAAAAAACCTCAATGTCCAAAATTAACTCTCTATCTCCAATCCATTTACTCTTCACCTTCTGTGATAACTCATTTCAATAATTTGGAGTATGCTCTGACAATCACTTTCCCTTTCATTTAATAAATATTTATTTAAATATCTACCCAATTTTCTTCCATATATTGAGCATAAGTATTTTTCTACAACTTGTATTTTTTAAATTTAAAAGGTTGCCGTACACATACACATGTTCCCATTCATGAATATGAACTTTATAGTATGTTTCTTAATTTTATAATTTTATTCCGATAAATTATAATTGACTTTGTTTATTTTTACTACCATGATTAGAATAATAAACATGTATACTGCACTATAGCACTGTCCTCCCATTGTTCATTGATTTGCTCAAGCTGGCCCAGTAACGTCTCCATTGTGAGACTTCTTGTTTCTGTGTTTGGCACATTGAATACTCTCGGTAGCTTGCCAGGCTCTCCGAGAGGAAACATGTATACACTTAGTATATATGTTAACATACATACTTGTATTCATGCATTTCTATAGCTCTTAAAAGTGAAATTGCTGTGTCAAAGAATATGCCGATTTTGTTTTTATATATATTGGAAATTTGCCCTCCCAAATGACTCTAAACAATCTTTATTGCTAACACAGTGTATAGGAAACCTATTTCCCTGTCACTTAGTTAAGACTATTACCAATTTTTAAAAAATCCTTTTTAACTTTAATTGTTTTATTGGTATTTCCATTAGCATTTCCTTGATTACAAGGGCATAACTTGCCCTATATCTTGTAACTTAATTAGATTGTATTTCTTGTTCATTAAAAAAATCTTTTAATAATATGAGTAAGGTTCTGCTCATTATATATTGCAATACTTTCTTCAAATACAATCTTTGAAATTTGTTCTTGGGTATATTTTAAATAAATTTGTCAAATCTAAGTTTTCTAGGAAAGACTTTCAATCTGAACTAATAGATATAAATTCCTACTTTTTTTTTCTGAATCAAGATTATCATTGAGTCAGTCTGAGCTAGCACAATTTGAAGCCCTGTTAGGGTTTAGGTATGTAAAAAAGAGGGGATTATACTCTTGTTTAAACAGTAGATGCCACAAGTCAGCATTTCACCTATGAAATGTAGATCTTAAATTTAAAAAAATCAAAAAGATATATGATTTTAAACATTGACTCTATTATGAATTGACGTCATCTCTCCCTACACATATTCATAGACACACACAAATTTTTATGTTGGAGTCCTAACCCCAAAGCTTAAAGTGAGTTATTTAGAGATAATTCTTCATAGAGACCCATTGTATTTACTGTTTTTACATTTCGAATACTGAAAGAACCTTCCGAAATCTGATACTCCATTTCGTCAGTAAAGAAGCGAATAGCACCCGGCCCAGACAAGGTCAGACCTGAACACCTGAAGAACCAGCTGCCAGTACTCATCAATACACTGACTCGGATCTTCACATGTTACCTGTCTGAAATGCAAGTTTCCATTCCAATGGAAAGCCAGCAGGACTGTTCTACTGTACAAGAAGGGAGACATCCACGACATTGGCAACTATCGCATGATCTACCTGTTGTCTGTTGTCTACAAGTTGTTCACTCAAGTCATCCTGAATAGGATTGGCAGAACACTAGATGAGGGACAACCATGCGAGCAAGCCAGATTCCGAAAAGAATTCAGCAAGATCGACCATATCCACATAATAACCAAGCTCATTGAGGTTTCTCAGGGGTTCAAGATGCCACTCTGTCTACCATTCATTGATTTAAAGAAAGCCTTTGATTCTGTTGAGACTGAAGTGGTCATGGAAGTCCTAGCCAAACAGGGCATACAAACTTAATACATAAAAGGATCCTCCGTGAGCTGTACTATGGATTCACTACCAGGATCTCACCATTATACAAGGAAGTGATCATTGACGTAAAGAGAGGGGTTCGGCAGGATAATACCATTTCACTGAAACTCTTCAGTGCCATCCTTGAGAACGTCATGTGATGACTGGAATGGCAAGGAATAGGAGTGAAGACAGACGGTTGGCAACTACACCACCTCCACTTTACTGATGACATTGTTCTAATAACACCAAACAGTAGCCAAGCGGCACAAATGCTGGCCAACTTCAACCGTGAGTGTGGAAAGATTGGGCTACAACTGAATCTCACGAAGACAATGTTTATGAGAAACAGTCTAGTTCATGACTTTCCATTCACTCTTAATGGAATGAACATCTCTGGATGCAACAGTTATGTGTACCTAGGTCAAGAAGTCAACATGACGAATGACCTGACACCTGAGTTGCACAGGAGGAAGAGAGTGGCTTGGAATGCCTTCAAGACCATCAAAGAAATAGCTAAGAGGACAAAAAACCTCCAGCTCGAGGCACATCTCTCTGATTCCGCTGCTCTTCCTGTATTAACCTATGCCTCAGAGACCTGGGCCCTACAAAAACAGGACGAGAATGATATTCGGGTCTCCAAAAGAGGAATCAAAAGAGCTATGCTTGGAGTATCATGCTTCACTCAAGTGAGAGAAAGAATCCAGAGTTCTGACTTCTGTCGATGATCAAGAATCAGGGACGCTTTCTTGTTTGCCAAGGCATCGAACATCAGATGGGCTGGACATGTAATGCGATTTGGAGATGACCACTGGAATAGAGCCATTACCGATTGGATTCCACGGGAAGTCAAAAGATCGTGTGGCCGCCCACCCACGAAATGGTCAGACTTCTTTGTCAAGACCCTGAAAGACCAGTTTGAGGCTTTTTGTGTTCCTGGAGTGAGCAGACGCCTTGGTCTACACTAACACGTGACAGGGACAAATGGAGACATTACTGGCACCCACTCGAGCAAATCGATGAGTAACAAGATGTCAAGCGATCAAATGATCTTCATAGAGATAATACAGTTAAAATCAGATCACTATGGTGAACCTTAATCCAATGACTTGAATTCTTATAAAGGGAGAAATTTAGACACCAACACACATACACATACATGAGGGACATACATATATCTGCACACAAGAGAATACCATATGAACATGAATACAGAGGTTGCAGTGATATATACCTGGAAGCTCAAGAGAGAGGCCTGGGGTAGACCTTACTCAGATATTCTTCAGAATGAAGTAATCCTGCTGACGACCTGATTTTGGATTTCTGACCTCTGAGACTGTGAGACAATTTCTGGTTTTTAAGCCAACCTGTCTTCAATTTTTTTTCCCTTATAGCAGCCCTAGCAAATTTATATACTGTCCAATGTCCTTACCATGGGCTGATATCATAGTCAAGCACCTCCTGCTTCACCATCACTCAGCCAGCACACTGTCCACGTCTCATTGCCTGTATAACTCTTTACTCCGAATCCTTTGACAAAATGGCAGACTGCTAAAGAAAATGTTTACTTCACAAAGTAAAATAAAGTAATCCCCATATCACTCAGGTTAAGAAAATCCATTGCTAGAAGATCTGCTTCATGAGAAATACTAAAGGAAATACTAAAAGAGAGCATTGTTTTGCTTTTGGGAGACCCAGATTTGGTACCTAGCACCATCACCTGATCCTCCAAACAATTCCTGAGCACAGAGCCAGGAGCAAATCACGAGCATTCTGGGTGTTCCCCTATATATGTTTAAATGTATTTAAACATATACCTGCTATTGTCTTAATTCACTTAAGAAAAAATTGTATAAAACAACAAATTTTCCCCATTTTTATTGAGTCACCATGATATATGGCACTGTTAACAATAGTTTTATGCATAGATCATTCCAACACTACTCCACCACCAGAGTGTCACTTCCCTCCACCAATTTACCAAAGTTCCCTCCCACCCTCAAGCCTAACTCCCCTGTAAACTCAGTTCTGAGAAACAACTCTCCTCTCTGTTCCTTTTGGTCATTTGCTGATTCCTTAGTATGTCTTTACATCCCAAATATGAGACATATCATTCTTTATCTGCCCTCTCCTCTGACTGACTTCACTCAGCGTAATACCTGCTAGTTTCATTCATACAGTGACAAATTGCATGATTTTATCTTTTCTTATAGCTGTATAGTATTCCACTATGTACACATACCACAACTCTTCAATCTATTCATGTTTAGTTAGATATTTACATATCCTGGCTATTGTATGAAGTGTTGCATATTAATACTAAGTGGTTTAGCTTCATTAGTGAATTGCCCCTTTTCCTCACCCCAGAGAAGCTTATAATGCTCTTATGAGCAGTCTTATTCCCCAAGTTTATCTTTTCTTTTCCTTTTGTGTTTTACCTCTCATTTTTAGCTACTAGATTCCCAAGTCAGTCTTGGTTACTTATAAAGTCAAACCTTCTGGTGACTCTGAATTTTGTATCTGTAGTGAATTACTTGCTTTTCTGTTTCCCCTATAACCTTTTCATATTTTACTACAGAGCAATGCTCTTTGCTTAAATACAGAAAGACCAATAATGCTATGCTCCTAATATTTGAGAGTTGATTGACTCTGAAATATATCTACTCCTGGGCATTCATCATAATTACTTGACTTGGACTTTGGTTACTGTGATTCCTATTGCCTCAAAAAGTGGGGTCCTACTGAGGGACATCTGGATGAACCAGGGCCAAGCGACAAAACCACCCCAGCATTGAAAGGAGACAGTCTGGAAAGCATAAAGCACAGTCTCTACCAGACAGGACCCCACGGGTTAGGAAAAACTAAACTGGCCTAAGAACTTAATTTGGCATTTATGGTAAAAGCCTTACTTGCCCTTGGAGCCCAGAGAGCTGTTTTGGAATCTATATCTCTTACTGTGTTTATCCAAATAACTGCAAATATTAATAAGAAGTAAACTTAACTGTTTAATTTGTACTAGTAGCAAGGGAAAGAGAAAAACAATATAGATGCCCCTGGGAGACAAAGCATCTCCTTGAGCTAATCCCCACAAGAGAATTGCCTTCATTGAAATGCTTTACCTTTGTAAATGATCAATCACACCCACATGCAATCCTGTACCTCAAACCCCCTCAAATTTTGTATAAAGGCTATTCAACTCTGGAATCAAATGAGCCATTTTTCACCGTCTATCCATGAATCCCACATCTCTTTGTTATTCTCTGGGTAGGCCTCTGAATGCATTGCACACTTGAACTCACACAAAGTGCGGCAATGAACACAGATTAAAACAATATTTTTAATTGTATTGTTAGACTTACAGTCTGCAAAGTTCCCTATATACGCAAAGTTGAAAACAAAGAAGGATTCAGGGAATGGAACTTTTCCTCCTTGGTAGTGGGGTTTAGAAATGGCCTGAGGGACTGCCTTGTTTTTTAGCAAGATCTGAGAAGTAGATTTACAAATATTGGAGTCTTCTAATTGTGGGGGAGTGGGTGAAAACTCCACTCTGATGCCTCTAGCAGCTTGTGAGACTCCCTGGTGGATGAGCACCAATAATAATTCAGCCTCCACTGTTCTCATTTCCTTCAGCTGCAGTTATACCTAGGTGGTGGATTACCTCCAATGTAGCTACTAAAAGAAACAAATCATATTGAAAGGTCCATGTGGACCAAGCTTATCTTGTAGACGTTTCTTTCTTTCTGCTACTTGTTTTGTTCTTGATTAAAGATCTGAATGTAGGACCTGACAAAGGCAGAGTTGGGTCATGTACACTGCCGACGGCTCTTTGCTGTCCATGCGCTTTCATTTGCCTCTCACACCCAATGGGTTTCTCTGTAATATTTTATATTAATTTTTAACACCCAAAGTCTAATATGTCTAGTTAATAATTGCTTTCTAAAATCTTTTTTATTTCATATTTTGTTCCCATCTCAATCTCTAAAATAGAGTTGTTGATAAACTCATTTTCATCTTGATTCTATATTCTAGGTTGGCTTTTCTTGGATAGCCTTGAATTATTTGTACTTGGAAAAGGAATGTTAGGGGAGATTCTAAGGCCTTCATCTCAGACTATGTATTTTCTGTGCAGTTCCTGTGATTACTGTGACAATTGGATAGAAAGAGTGTTTCACAGTGTTATGCTGATTCCCACGCTTCTTAACCATAGCATAGGCCATCTGTTCATGCAATGGTTAGGAGCTGCAGGGAAGTTCCTGTGGGTGAGGGTAGTCCACGCATTTTTTAAATAGAATATGTTTTTATTCAAATTTAATTCTGAAGGATATCATTTAGGGAGGAAAAAATCTTTTTACTTGATATAATATATGATATGCAACATCTGTTTTCTAAGATAGGCATAATTTAATAACAATCATTGCAATAAATTGCACTATACACAACATTCAAGGAAACATATTCATTTATATTTGATATGGTAAGAGGCAGTACGATGGCAGATATTATTATCTTCATTTTACTAATGAAAATACAAAGTCAGGAAAAAATTCCCATCAAGAAATAGTTTTGAGGGCTAATATTCAAGATACATAAGGAACTCATCAAATTCAACAACAAAACAAATTCCTTATAATGTGGGGAGAAGAGCGAAAAGGGCATTTAAGAAAAAAGATATTCATATGACCAATACATACATAAAAAATTTTAATTTTACTTATTCTTAGAAAAATGCAAATCAAAATGACATATAAGCTCAGAGGTAGAAATGTAACCCTCATTCGTTGCTGGTGAAAATGTAAATTGGTCCAGACTATATGATAAAGAATAGTACAGAGATTTCTCAAAATACTAAAAATAGTCCTATTATATGACAAAGAAATTTTATTCCTAGGTATCTATCTGAAGATTACAAAACACTAAACATATGCACACCTGTGTCCATCGTCCGTTGAAGTATTATTTATGAGCCAAGATATGGAAATAACCCGTGTCCAAAAACAGATGAGTGGACAAAGAAAATGTGATACGTATGCACAATGGTCTACTACTGCTCATTACAAGAAAAGATGGATTCTTGTCTTTTGAGACAACATAAATGAAATTGGAAGGGGTCAGACTAACAAAATAAGTGAGAAGGAAAAGACAGATTCTACATAGGACTTCACACTCACATGGGAGATTAAAATGAAAGAAAAGAAACAAAGCCACAAAAAACCAAACTATTGGTCTCTGAACACAGAAATTGGACAACCAAAGGGGAAGAGGGAGAGAATTGAAAAGCTAGGAGGGGTTTTATGAACTGTTGTGGAGGGATATTGGTATCAGGTAGTAGTCTTGGTGTGGGAATACATTTTCTAAAGAGGCGTGAAATTGTACCTCTCAAATGTAGTCTTAACATTCAATACTGCCTCAATTTAAAAAGGACTATTAAGAGATTTTCTGTCACAATTCAGATACCTTTTAATAAATTAATATCACATAAGTTCTAACTTAAGCAAAAGTGATTTTCAATAAATTATTGCAACTTAAGTAGTAGGTTAAGCTGATTCAATATTATTGGAGACCTGGGAGATAAAGTTCTCTAAATAGATAAAATTACTTTGAAATCTCATGTTTTAGTTTTAAGCTCATGGATACCTTCCATTCTGTCATATATCTTGACTTGTTTGAACATACCAAAAATGTTTTAAATTGGTGATCCAAAATATAGAACATGGTTATTCAAGAATATAATGTCATCCTTCAGATACAACTTCCTAGCCTAGGCTCTGTTAGGTGAGAGAAATTTCTAATCAGCATTCTCAAGAAAAGGGGGTCCTTTGAAGGCACGGATATGTATGTCATGATGAACTAGAACTGGAACAATATGCACTGGTAGTGAGACTGTAGTAGAGACCAGGCTGGTCAGGTCAGTACCTCCAATGTCTCATTAGCAGGGTAGATCAGGACAATAGAAATTTGGTTTTATCTAAACGAAAACTTTTTATTTATTTTGTCTGCTTTTTCCTTTAAAAAACGCATTTTTGGGGGCTGGAGAAATAGCACAGGAGGTAGGGCATTTGCCTTGCATATAGTCGACCCGGGTTCAATTCCCAGCATCCCATATGGTCCCTCGAGCACCACCAGGAGTAATTCCTGAGTGCATGAGCCAAGAGTAACCCCTGTGAATCGCCAGGTATGTCCCCAAAAGAAAAAAAAGCATTTTCTCCAATAACAGTATAATGATAATGCTACAGCATTAAAAAGAAAAGATTAAAGAAATGTAAGCTGTTGGTACTTTCAATGTAGGAACAGAATTTTTACTAAGAAATATAGCTACACTTTGGTGCTGGAGAAGGTGCAATAACTTTGTACATCAAAGTCATAAACATTAATACTATTATAGTCATGTTGCCTCCTTGGCGCAGTAGGCAGCGCGTCATGTTATCTAAACTACAATAAAAATAAAAATTTTAAATAATAAGAAATAAATAAAAGTTTAGAAAGAAAGGAAACATGACCACTACATAATAGGTACTGAAAAGAAGCAAGGCAAATACACACAGAAAAGTAAATCTCAAGAAAACTGAGGCCTAAAATGAGCAATGAAAATAGAAAGAGAAAAGGACACTCAGGGAAACAAATAGATTTTCCTGCTCTCCTAATTCTCAGAAGCACAATTGGAATATAAAATAGAAACTCTGTCCAGTACAGCTGGAAGCTATTTCCCTAAATTAGGACTGATATAGCAAGGTATTACTTGGCACATACTGGATGTCAGGCATTGGAAACTCTAAATGGCAAGAACAATTTAACTTCCTCCCTCCCTCCTTCCCTCCTTCCTCCCTTCCTTCCTCTCTCTCCCTCCCTCCCTCCCTCCCTTCCCTCCTTCCCTCCTTCCTCCCTTCCTTCCTCTCTCTCCCTCCCTCCCTCCCTCCCTCCCTCCCTCCCTTCCTTCCTTCCGTCCTTCCTTCCTTCCTTCCTTCCTTCCTCCCTCCCTCCCTCCCTCCCTCCCTTCCTTCCTCCCTCCCTCCCTCCCTCCCTCCCTCCCTCCCTCCCTTCCTTCCTTCCTTCCTTCCTCCCTTCCTTCCCCCTTTTTGTGGTGTCTGGAATTTAATTTATGGCCTCATACATGCAAGGCATGCAATTTTACTCTCCCCAAAATGTTTTCTGGGCCAGAAGATAACTTAAAGTTCCTAGTACATACTTTGCAGGCAGAAAGTTCCGACTAAATTCCCAGTACTGTACGGTCCTCCAAGCACTGCTATAAGTGACCCCAAAACACAATTTATAGTAGCCCCTGAGTACTATTGGGTAAGGACCCCAAACCAAAATCCAAATAATTTCCTTTCTAAAAAACTCTATATTTTGAAATGAGGTTTTAATATTATCCAGGGATTTTTTTTTTCAGCTAAAATGGTTATACCATTTCATGAATAAGAAATTGTAATCTTGGGGGTATGGTACCGCCAGCAGGTCAATATGTACCTGTGAGGCAAGTGCATCAGCAGCCTGATGGTGCCTTCAGACTTGCAGATACCACAAAATTGCTGCTGTGCCTTTGGCCAGACCCCAAAAACTTGGGGCAAAGTTTACCAAGAAAGTAAACAGCCAAAAGTTAGGTATGTGGGAAACACACCCACAAACCACCTCCAGCTCAGCTATATAATTGGAGGCATGGCCTCTCTGGTTCCTGGTCGAACTGCTTAATGGCCATGATCCCAGAGACTCAGAAACAAATCTTGAAACCCAGCGACTTTTGACAGAAATGCATCCGGTCCCTGCAGTAGGTTACCGATGCTGAGCCAACCCAGGCGGGAATAGGTTTCGTGCCTTGGCCTGTTCCCCATAGCGACCCAGTGGCCGCCATCCTTCAGAGGCCACTCAACAGTCAGGTTTGGGCCCCCAGTGACGAGACACACAGGGCTAATGGGATGGGGGTGGAGCTGGTCCTGTCCTCCCCACCCCAACGAGACCCCAAGTCATCACCCATGAACAGCCTCTCTGGCTCCTGATCAAGCTGCTTAACGGCCATGATCCCAGAGACTCAGAAACAAATCTCGAAACCCAGTAGCTTTTGGCAGAAATGCGTCCGGACTGCGCAGTAGGTTACTGTTGCTGGGCCACCCCAGGGAGAAAAGGGTGTTGTCACTCCACCTGCTCGCCCTTGGCGGCTCGGTGGCCGTCATCCTTCAGAGGCCATTGGACAGTCAGTTCTGGGCCCGCAGTGATGAAACTTGTTGGGCCTTACAGGATGGGGGGGAGCCAGTCCTGGTCTCCCCGTCCCAGCAAGACCCCAAGTCATCGCCTATGAACGGCCTCTCTGGCTCCTGATCAAGCTGCTCAACGGCCATGATCCCAGAGACTCAGGAGCAAATCTCAAAACCCAGCAGGTTTTGGCAGAAATCCCTCCAGATTTAAGTGTTAAAATTTCAGAATTTCAAATTCACGCGGCCACTACTGCAGCCACACAACATCATATGTTATTCATAACCAGCAATAGAAAACAAATTGTCTACAGTTGCCTTTTCAGCAGATCTGAGTGTTGGGGTAAAATCTCAAATAATAATGGTGGGTCTGGTGTCGAAATATTGAATGTGATCAAAGTAGAGAGAGAATAATGTGGAAATCATCTGTCCCACAGGTAGGGGGAGGGTGTGGGATGGGGGTATACTGGGGTTTTTGGTGGTGGAGAATGGGCACTGGTGAAGGTACGGGTGTTTCATTGTATGACCGAGACTTAGACCCAAAGCTTTGTAACTGCTCTCACAGTGATTCAATAAATAAAATTATAAAAAATGGGAAAAAAAGCTAAACAGTCACAAAGTATATTTTAGGGAAAATGGAGAATATGTTTTTATTTCTTGGGAATGATTATTGCAGTTTTTAAAGGGGAAATTGTCCTTTCATCAGGACAAGTATACTACCATATTGAGACTGAAGTATAATGTCTCTGGTTATTGCACATTTCAGGAGGAAAGTGTATATATAGATGGAAAGCAAATGTGGCAAAATTATTTTAGTGTTGAATCTAAGTGAAGGGTGCATGTTCATGTACCATTTTTGCTACTTTTCTCTGGGTTTAAATTTCTTTAAAATTAATTTTAATAAACTATATAATTATAAAACAAAAAAAGAAATTGTAATCTTCCTGAATTTTATCTTTCAGGGTCTTTTTCTCCTTTTTCTTAGGTCTCCACCTTTCATACTGAAGGTTTCCTTTCCCTTAATGTCTAATGATCTCTAATGTTCATTCACACTTATTAACCTGGGATTTGAACAAAGGAAGAGGCTCCAGTTCTTAATTTTAAGTAATTACTTCAAGCTAAGCCTGACAACTCAGACTTATATGCCTCTTTAGTCAGTATTTTCAGAAAAATAAAAATTTCCCCATAGAAGTAGTTGGAAAGTAAAAAGGGTTACCTGACTCTCCCAGATTAGGACAGGCCATCTGACAGTACTGCTGTAGTTTATATAATGGTACTTTATACATTCAGTCATTCTGCTTCCCCTACTCTTCCTTTGATCCTTTGAGGTATCAGCTGCTCTGGTTCTTGACATTTCCACAGCACTTGAATTTTGTTGGCATCTTCCTCTAAGGTCCCATCAGATGCAACTTTCTTCAAAAGGAAGAAAAACCAGTTTCCAAAGGGAGAGGTTGTTATGAATGGATTGGGAGGAGGGGCTCACTTATAAGTTGGTAGTTAGAAACTAGACTTTCATTGGTAATCAGAGCATAATATATACACATGTTGAATTATAATACTGCACACGTGGAGTAATAGCATAACAGGTAGGGTGTTTGTCTTGCACATGGCCAACCCCGATTAGATTCCTCCATCCCTTTGGGAGAGCCCGGCAAGCTACTGAGAGTATCCCGCCCATACAGCAGAGCCTGGCAAGCTCCCTGTGGCATATTCATATGCCAAAAACAGTAACAACAAGTCTCACAATGGAGACGTTACTGGTGCCCACTCAAGCAAATCGATGAACAATGGTACAACAGTGCTAAGCACTACACTTGAAACCTATGTAACTTTCCACCAATCATGCTTCCAGAAATTTCTATTTACCCTCAATTCCCGTTTCTTACATGCTGCCTCTCTCACCTGTTTTGTGTACATCCTTGGGCTTCTAAGTTAGAAATTAGGGAGGAATGGGGGAAAATTGTATTCAGTTTACCAGGCTTAATTATAAACCTACCTCATTCATTTTCCACAGATATTTTGTAAGGAGCCCAGAGACAAAGTTCTTGTCTAGTTTATTCAAATCTTTTGCATTTTTCTAGCAGATAGTAGGTCTCCAGTAAATACTCGTTGAATGAAAGAGAAGAGTAGGAAGCTGTTACTTTTTTTTTTTAATTTTCAAATAGTGATATGCAAGGACAACAATCTAGTGGCTAGCCATAAGGGGGCAATGTCACCATTCACGGTTAAACTTTGAAGTTTAGCTCAAAAGCCTGAGAGAAACCTCCAGTTAAAAATCAGATTGGCTGATACACATAACAGATGTTTAACTCTGTGGTGGTATTTATAGTGTTACTTGAAACCCAGAGGAGTTTCTTGAAGCAAACATCCACTTAAGAAATTATTTTTTGTTGAGGAACTTGTGATGGGGATGCTCTTCGATGGTTTATTAATAATCCTATGGATGCAGTTAACATGTGAGTCTTGGGATTTTTTTTTATTCTTGCACACAGAATGCTAAAGGTGGAAATTCTGTAGGCACAGGAGGTGAGGTTTTATTCAGAGGGAAACAGAAGGAGAAAAACTGGAGAGGGAAGAAGGAAAGGGGAAAGAAAAGCACAGACGCTGGCTGAGAAGCGCAGTCATGGAGTGTCCATCGTATTTCTGAGAAAAGGGATTTTAAACTCAATTTGAATTGTTTTTTCTACCTTCCCAAACAGGGGTGAGTGGCCAGCAGCTGAACCAGAGTCCTCAGTCTGTGTTCCTCAAGGAAGGAGAGAGTGTCTCCATGAACTGCAATTCCTCCACTGTGTTCAACATGATTGTATGGTACAAGCAACATGCCAGGAAGGGTCTTGTTCTCTTAGTAACCTTATATAAGGGCAGTGACTCAATTTCAAAAGGTAGAATGACAGCAAAGTTTGGTGAAAGAAGAATGGACAGCTTTCTGAGCATCTCTGCCTCTGCTCCTGAAGACGCAGGCACCTACTTCTGTGCCGGGAGAGCACAGTGCGGCCCCTGCACCTGCAGCCTGCACTCAAACTTGCTACTGTGCCACCTCCCTTCTCCTGCCCTCTTTGGCAAGTGATATGATCATGAGCATAACCTGTGTTCCCTGTCCTTCTATTACAGCAAACATATGACTGCATTCGAGGCATTATTTACCAAGGGTTGTGCTTGTTGAAACATTGCCCTCTCAATTCCTTTTTATTTTTTTATTTTGTTTTTGCTTTTGTTTTATTTATTTTTTTAATTATTATTAGTGAGACACCATGAGGTACAGTTGTAGACTTACAAATTTTTGTGCTTGGGTTTCAATTATACAGTGATCAAATACCCATCCCTCCACCAGTGCCCATTTCCCACCACCACAGATCCCAGTATCCCTCCCACCCCCAGAATTATCTCTTCAAATTAGCTGTTTTCATTTGTTTGGTTTTCTATGTGTGTATGGGTTTGGTTTTAGGGCCACAGCCAACTGTGCTCAGGGATTACTCCTGGCTCTGTGCTTAGGAATCACTCCTGGCTCACTTGGAAAAGCGACCATATGTAATGCTAGGGATCAAATATGGGTGGGCTGTGCACAAGGCAAATGCCCTGCTTGCTGCACTAGAGCTCCACCCGCCCCCCCCCCCCCCAGATGCTGCATGATTCTATTAGATAATTTTTTAAGTAGAATACCTGGTAGGATTATGAAACTATTATGAGCAAATTATAAATGCATAAAATTATATTATCTGGATGCTAAGTAAATTACATTAAAGATAAATGCCATATAATTTTATAATATATGAAAAAGAAATAAAATAAATGAACAAAAAAAAACTCCTAGGTTATAGGAATAAAATGATGGTTGCCAGAGGAAAAAGGGTGCAGGGCAGGAGTGGATTGTGTGAACGGGTCAATTGTAAGGTGGTAGTTGGAATCTAGACAGTTCGTGGCAGTCGTAACAGTATTATAGAGGTTGATTATAAAATAGTACACATAGGTGTTGATTATGGTGTCATTCATGTGTTGGGGTTCCATAAATGCTCTTACCTCTGCTACCTCTCCCAGAGAAAATTCCTTGGAGATAAATTCACTTCAGAGACCCTCAGTCACGTATCTCCTATGTCCTCCTCCCCCAGTCACACAACCCTTTGGCCCTGTTGGTCACGTAGTTCCTGTTGACTTGTGTTAGCTTAGCCTGGTTAGGTTACAAAGATAAGCAGATGTTTATAAATGATTAGTCTTGCTCTTCCTATGATTGTTGACGGAAGGCAATAAGTAAGGAATGTTACGGAGAATCGGGGCCCAGACCACGAGGCCGTGACTTCTCTGACCCCATGTGTTTTTCTAAATCTCTTATTTTCTTAGTCCTTGCAGCACCCCTGCTTCAGACCCGTTCACTCAGGGCTGATCCCTGGTAGTTATCTATCTATCCGAAGAATATATAAACATTAACACAAAAAGTTATATCTATCCCAATGTTTATTTCAGCATTATTAGGGAAGCAATTGAAGTGACTATTGGTAGGCTTTTGGATAAATATGTGATACATTTACATTTATATTTATAAAACATCAAAAGAATATTTATATATATTTATTGACTATGTTCATATTTATAGCTACATATGAAAGTTAAATTTTGCCATCTGCACCAACATGGAAAAAGTTGGAGAGAAGAATGCAAGGCAAATTAAGTCAGAAATCAAAAGACAAACTAAGTCAGAAATCAAAAGACAATCATTTCACCTGAGTGTGCAGTATCACGGTCACGATCACAATTATCCTGTTGTTCGTCAATTTCCTCGAGCAGGCACCAGTAACGTCTTCTTCTTCCTAGCCCTGAGATTTTAAAAGAGTCATTTTCAATGCTCTTTTAGGATTAGGAGAATGAGACCCATCATTGTTACTGGTATTTGGCATATTGAATATGACACGGGAAGTTTGCCAGACTCTGCCATGCGGGCAGGATACTTTTGGTAGCCTGCCAGGTTCTCCAAAGGAAAAAATAAGATAATAAGATGTCGCACGGCTGCAAATGAGGTCGCACGCTTCCAGGAGCTGGATTTTATAGTCTCTGCGTCTTGGCCATTGATGGGACCAACCTGGCGCTGGCGGCAGCTAGTGGGTGTGACGTCTACCTACTGGAAGATGGGGGGTCTGGGTGAAGAAAGGGCCAGTCCCAATCCGAGTAGGCTTGGAGACCTCAGCCCCAGACCCACATGCCTGGGTTCCTCCGCCAGTTCTTTCATGCATGAAGCCCATCCAGATGTGTGGAGAGTGGTCCCAACATGACGGTGGCTGGCTCCGGAGGTCCTCAGCTGCTGGGGCTCTGCTCAGGGTGGGGTTTAGGGGGAAGAGAAACTCAACCCTCCCCCCTTCAAGCACGGGGGCAGGAGACTCTGCGCTGTTCTCCTCTGGGAGCTGGGTTTTATAGTCTCTGCATCTTGGCTGTTGATGGGACCAACCTGGCGCTGGCGACAGCTGGTGGGTGTGACGTCTACCTACTGGAAGATGGGGGGTCTGGGTGGAGAAAGGCCCAGTCCCAATCTGAGTAGGATTGGAGAGCTCAGCCCCGGGACCCTCAGTGTGCAGTATAAGGAAATAAAATTGAAGAATATCCAAAATGAGATTAAAAGACAAAACAGTAGTTATTGGTAATAGAAGTAAGGTTATCTATGATAAAAAGGGTGAGGGAGAGAAAAACAAAGGGGAGAGAGAAGATCATCTGAATAATAAAAATAAATTCTGCAGTGTTATATATGTTAAAGATCACAAACTGTCACTGTCACTGTCCTCCCGTTGTTCATCGATTTTCTCTAGTGGGACCAGTAACGTCTCCATTTTTTTAAGACTTTGCCTTTACTGTGTTTGGCATATCAAATATATCACGGGGAGCTTGCCAGGCTTTGCCATGAGGGAGAGATACTCTCGGTAGCTTGTTGGGCTCTCCAAGAGAGGCAGAGGAATCGAACTCGGGTTGGCCATATTGGCTGCGTGCAAGGCAAACTCCCTACCCACTATGCTATAGCTCCAGCCCAATGATTACATAATGTTTCACAAATTAAAGTAAAAAGACAACCCATAGAATGGAAGACCATATTTGCAACCCCTAAATCTGACAAGATGTGGCATCATGAATATATAAATGAGTCTGGGACATAGCTCAAGTGATAGAGCACATACCTAGCCTGGGAAAGATTCTGATTGTGATCCTTGACACCATGTAGCCCCCAGCTACCTCTAATATAACCCTAATGGGCTTGAACACCTGTGGCCCTAATCCTGAAACCTGAGCACTGAGGTATCAGGTCTGTACAGTCTGACCAACCATCACTGGAGTCTGGTTCCTATTAAAAAAAGATTATATTAAAAAAAACACAACTCAACAATAAAGGGATTGTAAAGTATAAAAAAATGAGAAATTTATCATGAAGTTCACACTGATTAGGATGCAACTTAGCTCATCCTAGAAGGAAAACAATTTCTGCTGTAGGAATCATACTGTTCAGGTACTGATCTTAAGGGTCTCCTAACTTGTGATATTAATGTTATTAATTATATTATTAGTTATAATGTCAGACTTGCATGATCTGAAGGAAACAAACCCTTTTGGTTTCTTGTGGTTTTCAATCAGATAAAGATATGCACATAAACCTCTGGGGATTGCTGTTTATGAGCATTTTACAGTTTGTCTTTGTTGCCAAATAAGTTTCCAGAGATAAATACACACACACACACACACACACACACACATATATATCTATTAGAGTCAGTACTAAATCTAGAAATACTTATTCTCAAAACAAAATGCAAATAAGGAACCCAAGAGATGGAAGAGTACTAGGACACTTGCTTTGCCCAAGGCTGACCTGGGTTTCATCCTTAGTTCCTTAAGTTCCTTAAGCCCTGCCAAGATAGATCCCTGTGCACAGAGCCAAGAGTAACCATGGCTGACACATGGCCATATGTGGTCTTGAAACAAAACAAAAACAAAACAAAACAAAAAACTGCCCTTAAACAAACTAAGGACAAACAGTTGGATGGATTGATGTTATAAGAAGATCACTTTAGGGATAAGGGATGTAGTTTAGCAGTAGAGCCTTGCATGTGTGAGGTCCTGGGTCCCATAGTTCAACAAAGTGGAGAGACCTAGATAGTGGCTTAGACACTGGCTAGATACTTGTAGATAATGTAGTTAGAAATACCACTTAGGTAATGGTGGCTTAACACTTCGAAAGAATCATTAAGGCTATGAGTCTTCAAATAAGAAATTACAAAGAACTGCTGAAAATAACTACTCTTAAAAGGAAGTTGGTGCTAGAGTTTTCCCTTGCTCTGCTAGAGGGAAAGGTGATTTGTTTTCAAAATGTGGCATAAAGGCTTCCACGGAAATCACTTTCCTCTTGACATTACATGAATTTAAAAAATGAGCCTTCCAGGCATATAGAATTTTCTGGTAACAGGGATAAAAAAAATCATAGAGCCAATAATTGGTATCAGGATTTCCTGGTAACAGGGGTTAAAAAAAATCACAGAGCCAATAATTGGTCACCAGTGCTTTCAAATAGTTAATCAGTGATGGTTTCAGAGGAAAACTTCAAACACAAGGTCAAATATGAAAAGCTGTCATTTGTGGAGCCATATCAAAATATGTTCAGGGATAGACAGCATATGAAATGCTGCTTTATATTTCTCTTTAAAGTGGATTTGAACTTTGGACTGGGTCAAAGAGCTGAAATTCCACAAAACAAAGAATAATGAACATATCATGTTTGAAAAGACTGAATTTCCCCTACTTTTTTGCTTTGCTACCCCTCCACCTGACCATTTTAATCCTGTAACTTCTTCACCTGATCATTAGTCTCTCCATTACTTCATCCTTTTTTATTTTGCTCTTCTTTTTTCCTCTCCATCCCACTCCAATTTGGATACCTCCTTGGATGGGGTTTTAGCCTAAACGTGTGTACCCTGAAGTACAAATACCTATTATGCCCACATAAATGCATTAATGCTTGCCAATTACAGAAGACCTGAACAGAGACTTATCAAAAGATAACATAAACAGAGCCAGTAGGTATATGAAAAAATTGTACAATTTCACTTATTATCAAAAGAAGGCAAACCAAAACCACAATAATGCTCACTCCCATGAAAATGGCCTGCATCAAACATACTAGAAACAAAAGTGCTGCTAAGGGTGTGGATCAAATGAAACACTCATTTATTTGGTGGGATTTTAAATTGGTGCAATCACGGTGAAATATTGGATGGATATTGCTTTAAAAATGTAAAAATGGAAATTTCATGTGATCCAATACCACTGCTAGACAATTATCCAAAAGATATACAAACACTTTCAGCACGATCAACCATATCCACACGTTATCCAAGCTCATTGAACTCTCAGGAGTTCAAGATGCCACTCTGTCTAACTTTCATTGATTTAAAGAAGGTCATTGATTCTGTTGAGACTAAAGCTGTCATCGAAGCCTTAGCCAAACAGGGCGTTCAAACTCAATGCATCAGGATCCTCCATGAGCTGTACTATGGATTTACTACCAGGATCTCACCATTCTACAAGGAAGTGACCATCCATGTCAAGAGAGGGGTTGGGCAGGGTGATACTATTTCACCGAAACTCTTCAGTGCCACCTTCGAGAACATCATGTGACGACTGGAATGGGAATGAATGGGAGTGAAGATAGACGGCTGGCAACTACACCACCTCCGCTTCGCTGGTAACATCATTCTAATAACACCAAACATTAGCCAAGCGACACAAATGCTGGCTGACCTCGACCATGAGTGTGGAAAGGTCGGACTGCCGCTGAATCTCATGAAGACAATGTTTATGAGAAATGGTCTCATTCCTGACGTTCCATTCGCTCTCAACAGAACGAACATCTCCGAATGCAACGTTATGTGTACCTAGGTAGAGGAATCAACATGACAAATGACCTGGCACCTGAGTTGCGCAGGAGAAAGAGAGCAGCTTGGAATGTGTTCAAGAGCGTCGAAGAAATAGCTAAGAGGACGAAGAACCTCCAGCTCCAGGCACATCTCTTTGATTCCACTGTTCTTCCTGCATTAACATATGCCTCAGAGACATGGGCCCTATGAAAACAGGATGAGAATGCTATTCGGGTCTCCCAAAGAGGAATCAAAAGAGCTATGCTAGGAGTATCATGTTTCACTCAAGTGAGAGAAAGAATCCAGAGTTCCGACCTCTGTCGATGATCAAGAATCAGGGAAGCTGTCTCTTTTGCCAAGGCATCGAACATCAGATGGGCTGGACACGTAATGCGATTTGGAGACGACTGCTGGACTGGAGCCATTACGGACTGGATTCCACAGTATGTCAAAAGATCACATGGCTTCCCACCTATGAGATGGTCAGACTTCTTCGTCAAGACACTGAATAATCAGTTTGAGACTCTTTGTGTTCCTAGAACGAGCAGACGACATTGGGCTACACTAGCACATGAAAGGATGAATGGAGACATTACTGGCACCCGCTCCAGCAAATCAATGAGTAACGAGATGTGAAGTGATCAAATGATCAAGTGATACAAACACTACTGTGAAGGGATATTTGCACTTCTATGTTAATATCAGCATATTCACAATAGTCAAAACATGTATTCAACTTAAATGTCCACTGACAAATGACAAGATAAAAATAATTGTGGCTTGTATACTCAGTAAAATAGCATTTTGCTATTGTTTTAAGATAATATAAAATTATATATTTTGGGAGTACAATTTTATACCCCTTCAAATATAACTGAATCATTTTAAAGAAAATCCCACACATTATTTGTTTCTTTATAAGTAATTCAAACTATCTCTCTGGGATAAAATCATGTATTTAACATAAAGGCCCTCCCGTTGATCGTCGATTTGCTCGAGCGGGCCCAGTAACGTCTCCATTGGAGACTTTGTTGTTACTGTGTCTGGCATATCGAATACTCTTGGTAGCTTGCCGGGCTCTCTGAGAGGGGCGGAGGAATTGAACTCGGGTCAGCCATGTTGGCCGCTTGTAAGGCGAACGCCCTACCCGCTGTGCTATCGCTCCAGCCCATGTATTTAACATAATCAGAATTATATGACCACACTAAAAAATGTAGAACTATTATTTGTCAAAATAAAGATTTTGATAATATTGATCTTTGAGTTCTGTGCAAATCTGCCTTATAGTCCAATATTTGACTTTGATTCTGTTTCTTGGCATCTATCCCAAGGACAAAAAATATATATACTTGTACATTTATGTTCATTGCGGTGCTAAATATAATAGTCAGAATATGGAAACAACTCAAATATCTGGTGACAGGTGAATGGATGAAAAAGTTGTGGTACTGGGCCAGAACGATAGTACAACAGGTAGGGCATTTGCCTTGTACTCGGCCTACCCAAGTTCAATCTCCGGCATCCCATATGGTCCCCCAAGCACCACCAGGAGTAATTCCTGAGTGTATGGCCAGGAGTAACTACTGAGCATTACTGGGTGTGACCCAAAAGGCAGAGAAAGAAAGAAAGAAAGAAAGAAAGAAAGAAAGAAAGAAAGGAAGCAAGAAAGAAGAAAGAAAGAGTTGTACATACATACATTAAAATACTGCATAATTACAAGAAAAGATGAAATATTATAGTTAACTGCAACTTGAATGAAATTGGAGAGTATCAGGTGAAGTGAAACAAACCAAAAAAAGAAGGACAAATACCTGACAATCTCACTCATCTATGTATGTAGGAAGACAAAACAAGGTAATAGACACTTGTCCTTATAATGCAAAACTCAGACTACCAAGAAGTGGTGGGCAAGATGGGGGTGGGAAATGAATAGGTGAACTAGAGATGATATAGGGATAGTGGTGAGTTGTGTATGTTTTGGTGGTGATGAAGGTATAGTAAATTTATACCTCAAAACCAAAAACATTAACACTTTTATAACCATGTTATTTAAACCTAACAAAATAAAATAATCCTTTACTGCTTACCTTTGAAATGTTAACATACATACTTTATATCTAAAGATAATCTATGACAACTCCCTTTGTGAAAATTAAAAAACATTAAACTTCTTATGCCACAATTTTGTATAGGAATATTTACCCCAAATATATAAACAGATACACAGATTCACCTTAGTAACAATTACTATAAAAGTACAAAATGTATTCCCAAGTGTTAAGTTGTCACAGTCTGAAAAAACAAATTTAGAATAGGGATTTAAAGAAAATAGAAGTCTGCATATTGAGTGATAGAATAATTAATGCACCCTTGGGTAGAGAACAATAATCAAATTTACTTAGTAATGAGAAAGTAGATAGATTTCTTAGTGTTATTTTGTGCTAAGTGATGATGGAACAGAAAAAAAAGCACTCTAGTATCTGTATTTCACCCAGGTATACCCTGTGAATTATAAGAGAGACCTCACTCTTTATCAGAAATACTGCTTTTACTCTCTCTATATAAAGATACTATCTCATATCTATCTATCTATCTATCTATCCATCTATCTATCTCCCTTCTTTCACCTCACTACATGTATTTCAACCTGAACTGGCATTTATTAACCCCTCCCCATGTATTGCTTCTCTAAGCCTTCACTAATGAATAAAGCTCTGTGTAGCTTTGGGTGGTCTGTTCTCTGACAGTGAGACTATTTTGGATGGCTATAAACATTGACAAAGTATGTGGATGAGCGTTTTCAGCAATTCTGCCCTAGCTCACAAGATGGCAGTGCTGTTTTAAATGACTCTTGTGGGTGATTATGTGGGTGGGATTTGAATTTGAATTAGGGCCAAATGATGCTATGCAGAGTCTGGCTGAAGGGTTAAATTGTCATGTGTGGTATGTGTGGGGTGTGTGTGTGTGTGTGTGTGTATGTGTGTGTGTGTCTGTGTGTGTGTGTGAATTCTCAGCATCTTCTGCTTCCAGAGCAAAAAGGGGTCCAGAAGAAGGTGTTGTTTCAATAAAAGAATAAAAGCTTTACAGCAGTGGATCACATTTTGTCCAGGAAACACTGGCATTGAAGGATGAAGAGGTGGTCATCAGCTTCATTAATGATTGTTTGTCTTCAATTGAGCTGTGAGTAGCATTACCAAAAAAGGATCAAGGATAAACAAAAAAACTGAGGATTAATTTTCAGGAAACAGAGGGGATGTGGAATTCATTCTGACCTTCCTGACAATGTTTATGGATTCAGAGAGAGAATGATTATGATCTCGGAGACTTGACAACACTATAACTATTATTTGTTGGTTTCCTTTAAACAGGGGCGAGCAGTGAAGACAAGGTGACCCAAAGTCTCCCAACTCTGGTTGTTCATGAGGGAGAAAATGCAAGTCTCAATTGCAATTATGAAGTGACTGCTTTTCAAAGCCTGTATTGGTATAAGCAGCAAGAGAAAGGTCTCACTTTTTTGTTGAAATTATTTGCGAGTGAGAATGAGAAGGATTCAGGAAGACTAGTAGTCATGCTGGATAAGAAGGAACGTCTCACCACCCTGAGCATCATAGTTACCAAACCTGAAGACTCAGCTACCTACCTCTGTGCAGTGGAGACACAGTGTTCTTTAGCCCTCTACAGCCTGTACTCAAAGTTTACAGCTGAACCTTCTGCAACAGTTAGTGACTGTTAAGAACAGAGCCAGGAGCAGTGCACAAGTACCAGTGGTTGTGGCAAAAACCCGACAAAAAATAGCACTGTAGCACTGTCCTCTTGTTGTTCATCAATTTGCTCGAGCAGGCACCAGCATCATCTCACAACAAATTTGTGAGACTTGTTGTTACTGTTTTTGGCATATCAAGTACGCCACTGGGAGCTTGCCAGGCTTTACCATGCGGGCAAGATACTCTAAGAAGCTTGCTAAATTTTTCATGAATTTGAGGCATGCCCTCAAAATTAGAATGAAAAGAATAGCAACTCTTGGTTAAAATCTTATGCGCATGTTTTCATGGTGTGCATATTATCTGTTATTCGGACTGAATCGCATCACAATTATTCACTCCCTTTTCAGTGCATTTCATGGGAATCCGAATAGCTAATATTTTTTAGAGGGAAGCTTTATGTGATATCAGTAGAAATAAAGTAAGTGAATTCTAACAGCATTGATAAAGAGATGAAAAATTAATTTTGTTTTTGTTTTTCTTTCTCCCTATAATACAGACATTTTGGGATAGAGCTTTGTTTGCAAATTTTCTTGCCGGTCCAATAAGCAAAGAAGTAAACTGTACTTGATACTTGGCAAATATAGTCCCACTGAATTCTCCAAACAACTCTGATGAATCATGCTCTTATTCTGGTTAACAAATTAGAAAGTGTAAACTCAGAAGGAGTGGGACCCAGGAGGCATCATTACTGATTCAAATAAAAATGTTTCTTCCCTATTTGCAACATTCTTATTTATTCCTTTATTTTAAAGTTGTTACCCATATTGTGGCTGGTAAAATATTCTAGAGCACTTACACAATATACATTGAAGCAACCTTCCAAAAGAAAGCCTTTTTTTTTTATTAAACTGTGTATGCAACACTAACATAAAGCTAGCTTAATTACATATGATGGTATGATCTTTCAATGAAAGTTTAAGTCATATATATTTATAAAGAGTTGCAATGGAGGGGCTAGAATGATAGTACAGTAGTTTGCCTTGCCCTCAACTGGCCCAAGTTTGGTGCCTGGCATCCCATATGCTTCCCTGAGCCTGCCAGGAATGATCCCTGAGCACCGCCATGTGTGGTAAAAAAAAATAGTTACAATTGAAACTAGGGTTTATTGAAAGCAAATACAATGTACCTTAAAGGTAAAGGTAAAGGCCCTCCCGTTGATCGTCGATTTGCTCGAGCGGGCCCAGTAACGTCTCCATTGGAGACTTTGTTGTTACTGTGTCTGGCATATCGAATACTCTCGGTAGCTTGCCGGGCTCTCCGAGAGGGGCGGAGGAATCGAACTTGGGTCGGCCATGTTGGCCGCGTGTAAGGCAAACGCCCTACCCGCTGTGCTATCGCTCCAGCCTAATATTTTGCAAATATTTCCCATTGAATATTCAAAAATTCCTTCATTGTTCTAATAGTTAATAGATTAGAAAGTGCAAACTCAGAAAGATGAAGGCACAATCTCCCTAGAAATAACTAATAAAATTGATATCGAGTTTGTCTATAAACTATGCCAGGGCCAGAGAGTGCAGCACATGGTTTGTCTGAGAGAACCCCAGGTTTGATCCCCAGCATTACATGGTACTTTTAAAATATTTTTTTAATTTTTTTTAAAAACTATTCCATGATCCATATTAAATATCTCAAGGGGAAGATATTGGCCCACAGTATAACCACAATTGTATACTAGAAAAGTAATAAAACATTGGGACCACAAGGGCTTTTACATGTGAGTAAAGTAACACACTCACAATAATATACATAAAATAATCACAAACCATTAAATCTGTGTTTATTGTTTTTTTACTTCCGGGCTTAACAGTATTGCTTTAAATTTTTTTATTTTTTAAACCACCCTAGGAGCTCATTATTTAAGAAAACACAACAGCAAGAATAAAACATACACTTCATTTTAAAATACCAAAATTCAAATGAGGTATATTTTATTATCTGGTTATTATCTACATTATTTAGTTATTGATTTGATTAACCAAAGCACAATGAGAACTATACATTGACCAAATGACACAGCATCAAAGCAGCTCATTTTTTTTAATTTCCAACTCTTCATGTCACTATAGTGTTCCCTTAAATTGGCAATATATTAAAGTTACAAAAGATTTTATTTCATCTTATACTTGTCTTCTTTAATACATTGTTTCTGCAGAACAACGCAAATAGTAAAGGAAACTTGGGCCCATGATTTTCTTAGAAAATGTACTGTAGTTGATTATAGTTTCTTTATGTAGTTGATTATTGTTTCTATATTATACCCAGGAAATGAGGTAGTGTAGAATAAGCCAGGCAATCAGTAAAAAAAAGAAAGGTACAAACAGGGCAAAAATGAACAATGCAGGGGCCAGAGCGATAGAACTGTAGAAAGCGTGTTTGTCTTGCATGCAGACAACCTTTGAGCCCCGGAATCCCATATGGTCCCAGACCACTGCCAGGAGTTATTCCTGAGTGCAGAACCAGTAGTAATCACTGAGCATTGCTGGGTGTGACCCAAAAAGCCAAAAAAAAAAAAAAAAATCAATGCAACCAGCATTTTCCAGCCTGCACAACCACTGTCCACTTTCTTTCCTCCCTCCTTTTTCTATCTATACTAAGAGTGAGGCAGGAACGTGGCTTTGTGAGCCCCTGGGTTCAATCACCAGAATCACATTTTATTTTTTCATTTTTCATTCATTTCATCATCCTGTTAATCGTCGATTGCCTCGAGCAGGCCCCAGTAACGTCTCTTTCATCCTAGCCCTGAGATTATATTCAGGGCTCTTTAGGAGAATGAGACCCATCATTGTTACTGGTATTTGGCATATTTGGTAGGCCACGGGGAGTTTGCCAGACTCTGCCCTGTGGGCAGGCTACATTCGACAGCCTGCAAGTTTGTCCAAAGTAGGAATGAGATAATAAGATATTTTTATTTATCTATTTTTATTTATTTATTTATTTTTAATCTATTTATTTATTTATTTATTTTCATTACCTCATGAAACACCATGAGGTACAGTTATAGACTTACAAATTTTTGTGCTTGGGTTTCAGTTATACAATGATCAAGTACCCATTCCTCTACCGGCGCCCATCCTCCACCACCACGGGTCCCAGCATCCCTCCCGATCCCCATCCCCCGCATCCCACCCTGCCTCTGTGGCAGGGCATTACCTTTTGTTCTCTCTCTCTCTCCTTTTGGATCCTGTGGTTTGCAAGAGAGGCATTGAGTGGCAATTATGTTTGGTCTATAGTCTACTTTCAGCATGCTTCTCCCACCCTGGAAAGATCTTCCCAACACCCTTTATTTGGTGCTCTCTTCTCTATCTGAGCTTCCTTTTCCCCTAGCACGTGTGGCTGGCCTCCAAGTCATGGAGCAAAATTCCTGGTACTAATCTGGGCCACTCCTGGGCGTTAGTCTCTCATTTTGTTGCTTTATGTTCCCCAGATGAATGCAATCTTTCTGTGTCTATCCCACTCTTTCTGACTCATTTCGCTTAACATGATACTTTCCATGTAGTACCACTTGTATGTGAATTTCATGACTTCATCTTTTCTAACAGCTACATAGTACTCCATTGTGTAAGTGTACCAAAGTTTCTTTAATCAGTCATTTGTTCTTGGGCACTGAGGTTTTTTCCAGATTCTGGCTATTGTAAGAGTGCTGCAATGAACAAACACATGCAGATGTCACTTCGACTACACTTTTTTGCCTCTCTGGGATGTATTCCCAGGAGTGGTACTGCTGGGTCAAATGGGAGATCAAATTCTATTTTTTTGAGAATCGCCCATACTGTTTTCCAAAAGGGTTGGACCAGTTGGCATTCCCACCAGCAGTGAAGGAGCGTCCCTTACTCGTCACATCTGTGCCAGCATCGGTTGCTTTTGCAGAATCACATTTTAAAAGAAGAAAAGATCTCTTTTTCTTTCTCTACATTAAGAACCAGAAACCAGGAAATGGGGATGGGGGAGGGGGAAACCCAGTCTTCATGTACTCAAGGCTATAAAACAGAAGGGAGAAATCCTGTGTAAGTATCCCCAGTGTGTCTAAGACAAATATTGTAAAGTGAGAACAGGAAGGAGGGTACATTTATTTTTTTCCTTTGAAGATCAAAGGAAAAATAATTAGAAGACCAGTGACTACCCCAGAGGTGGCCATCATTGAAGCATGAGGGATGCTGAAAGTAAGCTAGATTTTTATCTTCTCATCTTCCTCCTCCTTAAGCTTTCAACACTTATAATTTTATCTACCGAGGAATTTTAAAAAATCATAGTTCTAATGTTTGTTATTTATCATAAAATCATCCTTTCCTTGACAATTTACATTTTACCTGCTCTTGAAGTTTTCCATTCAAAGTGCCTGTCAAAGACTTGGTCTCTGCTTTAGACACAGTCAATATGCGTGTTTCCCTAGTGGCTTGTTATAAACTGTGACAAAACTTTATCACTTATTAAATTCATATAGCAATATTTAATCATGTAATTTCTGTAGGATAAAGAGAATCCATTATAGCATTTTATCTGCCTTTTAGTCTCCTTAAATAGTTCACAATTTCAAATGCTTCTCTGATGTGTGTTAGGGAGAGGGTCTTATGAGACTTCCCACAGATAGGCTGGATGCTGTGTCTGTCGACGACAAACCAGAAGAGGGGCAAAGCTCACTCCCAGTCAAAACTCAAAAGGATAGAAGTCCTTCTCTCCCTAAGGCAATGGCTGTGCAAATAGGTATGAGTTCTGACCCAATCCCACTGAACTTTTTCCAAAGGAGAAAATCCTCCCAATTCCCCCCACCATAAAAGGGCAACTACAGCTAAACACATGAAACTAGAGATACCCAATTTAAAAAATTTATTTAATTAATTTTTTGCCACACCCAGAAGTGCTCAGGGCTCATTCCTGACTCTGTGCACAAGATTACTCCTATTGGGACTCCAGAGACCAAATGTGATGTCAGGGATCAAACCCAGTTTGGCCAAGTATAAGGCAAGTGACCTAAAACTGTACTGTCTCTGTCCCTTATGCAAAATTTTCAAACAGCTTCAGTATTCAGTCTTAAGATGAAACTCTCAACTTGTGAGGTATATTTTTTAAATTTTTATTATTGAAACACCATGAAGTACAGTTGTAGAGTTATAAATTTTTGTTTGGGTTTCAATTATACAATGATTGAATACCCATCCCTCCACCAGTGCCCATTCTCTACCACCACTAATCCCACTATCCCTCCCACCCCCCGTCCCCCCTCCCTGTCCCACACTGCCTCTGTGGGAGAGCATTCCCTTTTGTTCTCTCTCTCCTTTTGGGTGCTGTGCTAGGGCACTACTTATGGTCCCCCAGCACTGCTGGGAATGATCCCTGAGCACAGAGCCAGGAATAGCTCTTGATACCCCCAAATAATTATGTAGTCCAATAATAATAACAGTAGTGATTGCAGATGTGTAGGCTCCTCTGAGATACTCCGAAGATCTTTAGTCCCACCAGCAGATCTCAGCCAACCTGAACAGCTTTTCCCTATAGAATCTGAGGATGCAGTACTGCTCAAGGCCCTGCAGTAAGGCTACCTGGGCCACCGGTGGTGCTGGGGTCTCCAGGGCTGCACCAAGCAATGCTCAGGAAGACCATGTCATGCCAAGAACTAAACCTGGGTGGGGCACATGCACACTAATCATATTTTTACAAAAAATAAAAAACTCTAAAAAAGGGGCTTGGAGTGATAGAGCACCCCAGTATATCCTAGTATGATGCCACCCCCAAACAATAACAAAATAATTGTTTAAAAGTAAATTTCAGAACTAGAAAATATAAATTATGAAGTGATGTGAAATCATGATAGAATATATTAAGTTAAAGAAGCATAACTATATTATCACCCTATTCCTGTGGGGTTCTTACACTGATTCTCACTATATTGACTGTGTTGGGTTTTTGAAGCCTGAGATACAAAGACTTCTAAGTCCTACAGAGTAACCTGAGCTGGTCACTCTTACTCAGGCATGGAAAGAGTTTAGAGTTAGGGGATGGTGAGACAGTACAGAGATTATAACGCTTTCAGCAATCCTTCAATTCCAGGTACTGCATATGATACCACCAGCACCACCAGGAATGGTTCCAAGCTTCGCTTGATAAGGGTGCCCACATAAATAAATCAAAAAAGAGTTTGCTTTTTATTTTTTGTTCACACCCAGAAATGCTCGGGGGTTATTCTTGGCTCTGCACTCAGGAATTACTCCTGGCAGTGCTTGGGGGACTATATGGGATGCCAGGGATTGAACCCAGTTCATCCGCTTGCAAGGCAAATGCCTTACCCACTGTACTATCACTCCAGCACCAGTAAATCAAATTTTAAAGTGTTTAGAGCTTGATGCCAGAGACTTTGCCTTCCCAGATAAATCAGCTGAAATAAAAATATCCTTATCACTTTCTCTCATGTCTTGGGCACCAGAAGGAATTTATCTCAAAATACTAACCTCTCATCAAGAAAAGACTAATTATAAGACTAATATTAATTTGTTTTTTAAAAATGAAAGGAACAGGTAAACCTCAGCCAACAAAAATTGTCAGTTAGCTGCTGAACATTATACTTTCCATACCACCTGTGTTTGTGAGCATTTGAAAGAAAGTCTAGAGATATGCAAAGATTTGCATTATTTTAAACAAAGATCAAGTGCTTCTCAAAGGCACTGAAAAATGAGGTTTTTGTTACTGTTCCTTTAAAACTGTTCTTTATATAGTTAAATGAAAACTCCTCCCATTTCCGTCCTGCGAGTCATGTTGAGATCCCAATAGAAGTGCCCTCCCACTTACCAAGTAAATAGATTTTACCTCTTTGATGAATTCACTGAATGATATAAATTCATGAATGTAGACTGCAGAAGAAATGGTGAATATCCAGTTGATCTTTACTTCACTTTTAGCAGTAGTCCTAGGTAACTGACTTCTATCCTATACCCTGACCTGCCCTCCTCAAGAATGACAGATTGCTAATGTGTGTTTTAATGTTTCAGGGTCTAGAAGAACAGACTGGATCTCAACCCAAAAGACAAAAGTGTATGTAACAGAGGGGAGCACTGTGAACCTCTATTGTAATTATGGTACTTCATCTAAGGACTCTGTTGATCTCTATTGGTTTCGACAGTATCCAAACAAGGCACTGGAATTTATTCTCTACAGAGGCTGGGGTTACTCTGGAAAAGGAGATGCCAGCTTCGCCAAAGAAAAGTTTTATTCACAGACTACAGCAGAAACAACGGATTTGTTCATTGGAAACCTGGCGCCCTCAGACACTGCCCGATATTACTGTGCACTGCTGAAAGTGGCACAAAGAGAACAGAGCATAGGGGAGCTTTACAAGAACACCAGCACACCAGAGGAAGGAAACTGTGGCATAATTAACCACACTCATTTTTTTTTTGCAAGAAACCAAATGGCAGTGAACAGATACTTGGACAGGGACATGCTAATAATATGAGAGTTATGCAGTTGTAGGCAAATAGCTAAAGCTTTAAAAATGCCCATTTTTTAAAATTTGGAAAATATTATTTTACTTTGTAAATTATTAACAACTGGGTTTAATTTCTGGCATGTCCTACATGCTTAGCAAATAGTAAATCTTTTTTCCTTGTTAACAACTTTAGCTTCTACGGATTTTATATCGCTATCTAATATCTGAAGATTTCTTTTATACCATATTTTAAAACATACTAAACCCCTAAAAACACATATTCATGACCCAGAGAAAGTTCCCTTGCCTAAGGACCAGCGTCTCCATGCCAGACCATGGAGTGCACTTTCAGCAGACTCAGCAATTTAAGGATAAAAGTTTGAGATACCTTTTCTAGGAAAGTGGGAATTTCTCATGTACAGAACAGGGCGTAGGTTCTCACAAGATCAAAGGGAAGAGGAAGATTACCTGATATTGGGTAGTAGGGGCAGAGACAGACAGAGAGAGAGAGAGAGAGAGAGAGAGAGAGAGAGAGAGAGAGAGATACTGCTTGACTATTACCTGTCCCATGTCAATTCTTATGTATAGGAGAGAGTCTAAGAGGAACCCTCATGCCAACTTCTTGAACTGGAGGGTACCTGCCGCCTCCTGCAACAATCCAAGCCTAATAACCATAGCCACCATCAAAACTGAATCTCTTCAAAGCCTCCTGTTTTTGTACACATAGGTGTTAGATGGGATATAAAGGAAGATGATTTTGAGCCTATTCAATACAAAGACTGCAGAAATACCAGCACTCTGTGACTTCCAGACTTGAAACCCCTGACTTCAGACTTCTTGGTGAAGCCTGTACCAACCACTAAGAATAGCTTGGAAATAAGACAGAAAATCATAATCTATTGTATTTTTGATTTTGGGGCCACACCTGCCAATGTTCAGGGGTTTCTCCTGACCCTGAACTCTGGAATCACTCCTGGTGATCTGGAGGACCCTATGGAGTGCCAGAGATTGAACCCAGATCAGCCACATGCAAGGCAAGTGCCCTCCCCACTCTACTATCGCTCTGGTCCCAGAAAATCATATTTTAAACTATGTTTCCCCCCCTCAAAGACTAAAGCAAGATTTTAAAATATTAAAAAATAGCAAAGGTATGGAGGTATGAAATGCAGGGTATGTATAGGGAATGATGCATAGTCTAGTACAATCCTAGTATAGATAAATTTTACACAGGAGTAATGAGCAAAGGAAAAAATATATCTTACCAAACCTAAGCATTGACTTCGCTATTTGGATTATGTCATTCTTGTGTATATGATATTATTTTGTTCTGCAGCAAAAACACCCAAAAATATATTTATTCTCTAGGCATGAAAAAAATTACAAAACCAATTAAAATGTAATTACTTAAAGTGAAAAAATACTGTATTTACAAAAATAATTTTCAAATCTCTACTTAATGCTAACTTTAAAAATATTGGACTATGAAACACAGAGGAGTATTTGATGAGATGAGAACAGAGGCAAAGACAACAAAAAGAAAAATTAAGAAATGGGACTGCATCAAATTAAAAAGCTTCTGCACAGCAAACGAAATTCTAGATATAATAGAAAGACACACTACTGAATGGGAGAAAATATCTTCACACAGTGCAACAGATTAAGGGCTGGTATCCAAGATCCACAAAACACTCACAAAGCTGGACAACAAATAATCCAACGACCTCATCCAAAAATACGGTGAGGACATGAAGATACACTTTCCAAAAAAGATCAATGGGCATATTAAAAACTACTTATTGTCATTCATAAGTAAGTAAGTAAGTAAAGGCCCTCCCGTTGATCGTCGATTTGCTCGAGCGGGCCCAGTAACGTCTCCATTGGAGACTTTGTTGTTACTGTGTCTGGCATATCGAATACTCTCGGTAGCTTGCCGGGCTCTCCAAGAGGGGCGGAGGAATCGAACCGGGGTCGGCCATGTTGGCCGCTTGTAAGGCGAACGCCCTACCCGCTGTGCTATCAAAACACCATTGAGATATCATATCACACCAATAATAATGGCACAAACCCAACAGTCTTGTAACAGCCAGCATTGACATAGTTGTGGTAAGAAAGGGACGCTCATCAACTGTTTGTGGAAATATTACCTGGTTCAGCATCTATGGAAAGCAATATGGAGATGACTAAAAAATAAAAAATAAAACTGCCGTATGACCCAGTAATACTATTTCTTAAAATCTATTACCAAAATGCACATAGTAAAAAACATTAATTTGAAAGGATAGGTGAACAGATATGCTCATTGCAGCACCTAGTACAATAGCCAAGATATGGAAATAATTCATATGCCCAACTATGGAAGAATGAATTAAGAATTTGTAGTACATACACTATGGGATACTATGTGGCACTAATGAAAAAACAAAACTATGAAATTTTCTGTGTGACATGGATGGAATTAAAATTCTATGGTAAGTGAAGTCAGTCATAGGAAAAGAATAGATACAGAATGATTTCTCTCCTATGTAGGACTTTAAGATACATAGCAAGGTACCACATGCATGAAGGTACCGGCAGAGGAACAAAGGAATGCAGGTCCCGGGGCTGAGATATCCAAGCCTGCTCGGATCAGGCTGATCCACCCAGATCCTCCAAATTCTTATTATCTCATTCTTACTTTGGACAAAATGGCAGGCTACCGAATGTAACCTGCCCACACGGCAGAGTCTGGCAAACTCCCCGTGGTGTACCCAATATGCCAAATACCAGTAACAATGATGGGTCTCATTCTCCTAACCCTGGAAGAGCTTTTAATATGGCACTTTTTAAAAAATCTCAGGGCTAGGACGAAGGAGATGTTACTGGGGCTTGCTCGAGGCAATCAATGAATAACAGCAAGGTAATAAAAAAGGGCCAAAGGCAACACAATAGGAGGACGAATCCATACAATTGATGGGGATGGTTTAAAAGGGAGGGGTGTTGGGGCTCTTGGGGAGGGAGGTGGGTACACTGGTTAGAGGTGGTATTGGAATTATGTACTTGGGAAATCATTATTAACAGTATTATAAATCACAGAACCTCAATCAATAAAAAATAGTTAAAAATAATAAATTGGACTATGGGAAAACTATTCATGGAGATATAAAATAATTTAAAGAAGTAATATGTAACATCAATGAACAACATTTTGTAAAAAATTATTCTCACACCCTGGTAATATTAATACTATATTTGCTATAGCTTTTTACAAAGTGAGCAACTTGCAAAGGGAATTTAAGATTTATTAAGTAGTTCATACCTTTGATCCATTGCATAGAATTATATTAAGAACTAATTTTAATTAGGAAAAAAACCTTCTGGACAAGAAAATACACTCGTAAAAGACTTTCAACCATTTAGTGGAATAGAACTGAATGTTTTACAACCATTTAAAGAAGTAATTAGTAAGACTTATAGCAACATTAAAATTGGCATATAGTTAACTATGCTTGCTTATCAAATTATTGAAGCATATTAAGAAAAACTTAAGGGTTGATACAAAAATGAAAATAGGAATTTATTTAAGATAGTACATTTCTCAACATTTCAGTCTTACTGTTTATATAGTAATTTTAGCTTTGTTTAAACAATAGGTAACATTTTTAGAGGATTTAAGGTATTATGTCAAACAACTACGGACTCTTTCAATCCCAGCTCAGTATCCTGGATTCTTCTTTCTCTCCTGGACCAGGAGCATCTGCTTGCCAGTTCAGGGCTCCCCTCACTTCTCTCTTTAGTTCTTCTCCAAACCCAATGACAGAGCCTCCAAGCACCATTATTCATCATAAACTCATTGATAGGGGAGAATAAGCTCTTTTCTCTTTTCTTTGTAGCAGAAACAGTCTCCAGAAGATTAAACTTTTAGAGGACGGAGATAGCACAGACAGATTAAACTGTTTTCCTTGCACACTACCTATCTTTGCTCCATCCCCAGCACTTCACAGGGTTCCCTGAGAACTGTCAGGGATAATCTCTGAGAACAAAGCCAGGAATAAGCCCTGGATACAGCCAGATGTGACCTCAAAACCAACAACAAAAAGATTAAGTTGATTGAACACAAATTGTGCAATATTCATCAATATTTCATGGGAATCAATTTGTGGTTTCAGAGTAAAAAAGATTAAGTAAAGCCATGTCTTTTTCTTGGGTTTTGTCTTACATTGTTAAAGAATAATTAAGTATATATTTAATTTCACATGTTAGAGATAAATAGCATCTCCTTTTTCATAAGGGGCACCCCTGACAATGCTCAGGGGACAGGAGCTGGTGGTGGAAGGGACCAGACAGTGCCAGAGATCAAACTCAGGACTTCACAAATGCTAGGCGTGTGCTTTCCCACTTTAACACCCTCCCTGGCCTAGTAAATTATTTTTTAAAATAGAAACTTTACATATCCAAGTTATTCTTTCTGCTCATGTGTATATCCTGTCTCTTATACAAGAGGCAAATTCTTCTTTTGGATTTATCATACATGCTTAAACCTTTCACTATAATTAATATGGAAATAAGTATATATGTACTCATGTTAAATATATTGGCATTTTAAGTTTTCAATGTATTACAGTTTATCTCGCCCGCACGGCAGAGCCTGGCAAGCTCCCTGTGGTGTATTCGATATGCCAAACACAGTAACAAGTCTCACAATGTTACTGGGCCCGCTCGAGCAAATCGATGAACAACGGGAGGATAGTGACAGTGACATTTTATTAATGACAATTTATATATTTTTAGAAGATAAAACATTAGGGAGCTAACATAGAGCAATAATATATATATAAATGATACATACATTTAAGAATAATTGATAATTATTATAGTGATCAGACATACAAACCACAATGTCATGATTGATGGTAGACAATGCAAGAGAAATGTTTGGGGGTATGTTAATATTTTACACATAATTTTATTGCAATAATATTTAATAAAGAAACATATTCTATTTATTATTATATAGTACTAACATAATCTAACATCCTTTTATTATTATTTTTTCTACCTATGGTAGGTGGCATGCTGTTTATTGTAAGAATAACAGAGATAATGTAAAATGGACTGTCTCAAGACATTCCTGTGTACAATCTGTTAAAAGAGTTAAAAGTTGTACTAAACACATTATAAGAATTTTTTAAAAATCTTTATATTTATCCTGTAGTGTAGGTTTTATTATCAGGGTTAATGGAGGTTAAACAACTCACTCAACTGAGGATTTCAGGATTCCAACACTGGTCTTTTACATTCCTAAGCCCTCTTGACCATTTTTACATATTCTTAATGGAAATCAGGAGAATTCTGGAGAAAGGTAATGAGGGAGCAAAGAAAGACATTTGACAAAGGAGGGTACTTGGGTACGAATGGCTGCATGATTGAATGCTATGTAATCTTTGGCATTAAGGAAAATTTTAGATTTTAGATTTTCTTTAAAACATTCTTATAAGTGCTGTAGATACAAGATGAGATTCACTCCAGGGTTTATTGTGAAAAACAGGTACAGACAGGAAAATGTTATAATTATTTAAAAAGATAAATCTTCCCTTTTAATATAAATTGATTAAGTTGTGGCATTTTCACATGAGTGATAAGACACTGTGTTACTTAGCAACTTCCTTTTATCTTACTCAATGCAATGGACTTAAAGACTAATCATGTTTAGGAAGACCATCTTATTTCCTTTTCATTTATGCAAACTAAATTATTTAATCAATATTCTATGTTTTCTTTAATCATTCTAATGACAATACTATTTCTCTATAGTGTAGAAACAGGAAGATGTAGCTCAGTAACATCACCATTAGTAAGTACAGAATGGAACACAAATTAATCTTCTGACTTTAATTAGAAAGTTCTAACTTCAGCCCAGGTCTGGTATTAAAGGAAAGCTTTCTTCACAGAAACCCCAGCTTCTGAGAAAATTAGAATACATAGATTCTTATACAAATCACCTCACATTTGACCTTGTTATTATGCTTATTGGGAAAAATAGCAAAGACTTCTCTCCCTCATATTTGAAAACTTTCCAATGATGTAGCTCAACAGCTGATGTTGCCAATATTTTCTTTTACTCTTTTCTCTCAAACCAAGGAAGCATATTTAGATTCAAAATACTTGGCAATAAAGAGTAAGTCCTATGTTGTGTTTAATAAAAAACAAGACTGGCATTAGACTGAGCTAACTGTGGTCTGCCATTGTCATGGTAGCCTATGCTCAGCTCTTTTGGCTGCAGTGTCATGTAACTCCAGTGTTCTGCATAAGAGTCCACAGAACAGAGCAGCACCCGGGGTTTGGCAGAAAAAGACAGATTTTATCCAGAGTTAAGATCTGTCCGTGTATGCTGGTCAGCCTGCCAAGGACAGTCGTGACTTTTCCCTTCGAAGAAATTGCGACCCCTTCTAAAACACAGAGATGGGAGAACAGACACCTGGGAACATCTGAAAGCTGCTTTGGGCCAGAAAGAGAACATGAATGATATTAATTGGGCTGTGCTTCTGCTTTCAGCATGAGCTTCTTCAGACAGGGTTGAGGAAAGAGACGGGGTAGTCTCAAAATAGGCTACTCAGGACCATCTCTCTCTGAGTCAAAGATCCTGCATTATTCTTTAGTATCTCTCTGCAAGCTTCCGCCACACCCTAAGTGTCAATCAATCCCACCTGAATATTGACACAAGAAGGAGAGTTTATCTCTGAACAGCATGTACTTTGCAATTAATCCCATTTACTTTCTTTGGGTGGTATCCTATTGTGTAGGTAACATTGGTTTGTCTTTTCTCCCTTGCCATGGGGAGTTTAGGTTTACTGGGTTATACCCATCGAAAGGGCTGGAGTGGTAGCACAGCGGGTAGGGCATTTGCCTTGCATGAGGCCGACTTGGGTTCAATTCTTCTGTCCCTCTCTGAGAGACTGGCAAGCTGCGGAGAGTGTCCCACCTGCATGGCAGAGCCTGGAAAGCTCTCCGTGGCATATTGTATTTGCCAAAAACAGTAACAACAAGTCTCACAATGGAGATGTTACTGGTGCCCTCTCAAGCAAATCGATGAACAACAGGACAGTGCTACTGTGCTATAGTGCTACCCATCACAAGGCTTTTGTGTCACTCCCATTCCTTTGCTTATCTGTAACCTCTTTCTTTGTGCTCTGCTTCCCGAACTGGTCTATCACCTTTTTCTCCTAGTCAGACTCTGTTAACTTGTAACGTTAGATCCTTCTAAGAACACTTGACTTCTATTCGTAAGTGAAATATTGCTTTTCTCCTTCTCTTATATCCTTTTGTATATTTTACTTTAAAGCAATACCCTTTTTGTATAAACACAGGGAGATAGTTAATATTATGCTTTTGTAACTTGGGAGTTAATTGACTCTAAATAATATTCACTCCTGGGTATTTTCTTTCTATTTTTTAAAAAATTTTTTAATTAATGAATCACCGTGAGGTACAATTACAGACTTACAAACTTGTGTGCTTGCATTTCAGTCTTTTTTTTATCCAACTTAGATTTAAAAAAAGTATATTTAAATAAGTTTGATGTTAAATGATATATTTATAGTTATAATTGAAGTTCCTTCTTTTAAAAAATTCAATTTTCTATTAGTGAAACACCATGGGGTACAGTTGTAGATTTACAAACTTTCATGTTTGGGTTTCAGTTATACAATGATCGAGTTTCTATCCCTCCACCAGTGCCCATTCTCCACCACCAATGATCCCAGTAACACTCCCACCCTTCCACCCCATCCCACCCTTCCCCACCTCCGTGGCAGGGCATTCCCTTTTGCTCTCTCTTTCCTTTAGAATGTTGTGGTTTGCAATAGAGGTATTGAGTGGCCATCGTGTTCAGTTTATAGACTACTTTCAGCACACATCTCCCATCCCAAGCATGCTGTTCCCTTTACTTGGTGTTCCCTTCTCTATCTAAGCTGCTTTTTTCCCGAGCATGCACCGCCAGCTTCCAAGCCATGGAGCAAACCTCCTGGTACTTATCTCAACTATTCTTGGGTATTAGTCTCCTATTTTGTTACTTTATATTCCCCAGATAAATGCAGTCTTTCTGTCTGTCCCTCTCTTTCTGGCTCATTTCACTTAGCATGATACTTTCCATGTAGAACCACTTGTATGCAAATTTCATGACTTCATCTTTTCTAACAGTTGCATAGTATTCCACTGTGCAGATGTACCAAAGTTTCTTTAATCAGTTATCTGTTCTAGAGCACTCGGATTTTTTCCAGGTTTTGACTATTGTAAACAGCGCTTGCATTTCAGTCTTACAATGATTGAGTACCCATCCCTCTATCAGTGCCCATTCTCTACCACCAATGATCCCAGTATGCATCTGCTTTCTTGACTTAAGCCTCAGTTACCCTTAGTTCCTAGCAACCCAAAAGCAGGGTCCTGACGAGGGACTGTGTTGACCCAGGGCAATCTGTGAGCAAACCTGGAATCAAAATGGACCGGGCCAAAGCACCACAATACTTAACTATTAGTTAAATATGGTCATGGACAAATTCTGTCATGATTCAAAACTGTTTATATGTTTGTTGGACTAAGGAAAGGAGAAAACATACCTATAGATGGAATGGTGGTTCATCCTGCTGAATGAGAGTTTGTTCTAGAAGAAGCTTCCCCTGAGAGAAGGATTTTACTTCTGCTGATTTTATGATCACACTATGTGTAATTGTCACCCTAGCCCCTCATGATTTGGGATTTAACTAAGGCTGTAAGAGTGGGCTAGGGGATCCAGAAGGAGGATGGAGAGGAATGATGGAGGAGGATCCAGGGAAGAGGAATGAAGAAGGATTGGGGAGGAAGAGAATGGAGATGGGAATGGAATAAACTGCAATTGATACCAACCAGCGTGGGTCTCATTCCCTCCTTCATCTGCCCATCGCTGTTGGCCACCCTGGGGGTGGGGGAAGTGACGCGAGACCCTCCACACCTTTTGTAATTTATTTTTTGAATACAGACCATTGGAGAGACATTCAATATGATTCTGTAGCACTGTAACACTGTCCTCCCATTGTTCATTGATTTGCTCTAGTGGGCCCAGTAATGTCCATTGTGAGACTTGTTGTTATTGTGTTTTGCATATTGAATACATCATAAGTAACTTGACAGGCCTTGCCGTGTGAGAGAGGTGCTCTCAGTAGCTTGCCAAGCTCTCCGAGACGGGCAGAGGAATCGAACCTGGGCCGACCAGGTCTGCCGCATGCAAGGCAAACACACTACCCACTGTGCTATCCTTCCGGCCCACTGGTGAAATGCACCCAGGACACCCACAGGAAAAATAAAAACTAAAATAAAACTAATAAAAAAAAAAGACAGTTTGTATCCCATGCTCACCATCTGCAAGGAACAGGGATACCAAAAGACCCAAAACTTCAAAGAAGATTAGAAACTGAGGCCAGCATAATTGAAATACTGTGAAAAATAAGAATGATGTTATAGGAAAAACCATGTCAAACTCCATCCATGGAAGCAGGTTTATTTAAATCATATTTTATAAATTTTCTTTCTTCTTTTAGCTTTTTATATATTTCAAATAATAAATGCAAGATTTTTTACTGTATTAAATAATGTCAAAAACCTGCCTTCTCCAGATGGAACCCTGGCAACCATTGAGCTTCCACAAGCAAGGCTCAGGTATATAGGTTCCAGGACTAAGTCTCCAGGCTGCATGGCAGCAGAGGAGTCAGGCTGCCCCTCCCTAAATCCCCACCGGATTGAGCATTCTGGCAGTCACTCCCACAAATCTGCCTCCAACACCATCTCAGTGCACCAATGGCCCTGGTCCAGAGACTCCCAGTTGATCCCCAAATGGATTAGTGTTCTACAGAGATGTCCCTAGAACCCAACCATTTACAACCTTAGAATTCCAGAAGTGCCTCTCATGATCTTCAAAGTGAGCAATGGAAAATAAATTATCTAGCTATCTGCCCCTGGAAAGCAGGCTTGAATGGTGGTGGGAAAATTTGAACAAACTATGATGCCCAAAAGTAGAGAGAGTATTGGGGAAATTGGGGAAATTGTCTGCCATAGAGGCAGGGTAAGGACTGGAATGTGGGGGCGGATACTGGGTCCACTGATGGTGGAAAATATGCACTGGTGGAGGGATGGGTGTTTGATCATTGTATGGCTGAGTCTCAAACATGAAAGCTTTGTAACTGTATCTCATGGTGATTCGATAAAATAAATAAATAAATAAATAAATAAATCATGTCAGAAAAAGAAAATTGAGTCCTCATTCACCCATTGTTATATACTATGTAATAAACAATTTTAATAACCACCTGAATGCCCTCCTTATAGCATTCTCCTTGTTTAAGAATGGAAACAAACATATATTCATATATAGGTACATATATCATGGATGGTTGTTTGGCTTATATGCTCTTTGTTTTGTCAGGTTTTATAGGTGTGTGCATTTAACTTCTTTTATTTTTTACCTTATGTACTTATAGGCATTCCTAGTATAATAATAATCTCTACTGACCTGTAGGAATCCTGATCAGGCCAGTAGAGATTATTCTAGTGCATTTATTTTAACTAATATGTGATAGTCCACACTATGGATATGACATAGGCTATTCAATAGTATTTTGTTAATTCATATCCAGCTTGGCCATTTTAGGAAAACTATTATGAATAACTATGTACCATTTATATCTTAGTATAGATCTCAAAAAGCTAGGTCATTTGGATCAAAGAATGTATCTACCTATTTTATTTGTTTTTATCTTTTATTTGGTCACTGTCACTGTTAATGTCCTTCCATTGTTCATCGATTTTGCTCTAGCAGGCCCAGTAACGTCTCCATTGTGACACTTGTTACTGTGTTTGGCATATCGAATACGTCACGGGGAGCTTGCCAGGTTTGCCATGTGGGCGAGATACTCTCAGTAGCTTGCCAGCCTCTCTGAGAGGGGCGGAGGAATTGATGCTGGGTCGGCCGCATGCAAGGCAAATGCCCTACCCACTGTGCTATCACTCCAGTCCATTTTTTATTTAGTACAGTTAGAAAAGTTTTTTTGTTTTTTTAAATTTTTTTATTGAGATTTTGTAATTTGCAATACTGTTAACAACAGTTTTTCATGCACATAATTCCAACATGCCTGCCATCATCTGTGTTTTTATTTCTTGTCCACACCCTTTTCAGGGCTTACACCTGGCTCTATGCTCAGGGATCACTTCTTGTGGGACTTGGGGAACCATATAGAGTGTGGGAGAATGAATCTGGGTTGGACGCATGGAAGGCAAGTGCCTGATTCACTGTGTTATTTTTCCTGCCCTGTCATCACCTGTGTTAACAAACATTGCTTGGTTCAGTTTCAAACTGTACCTCATGGTGTTTCACTAATAAAAAAAACTAATGAGGCTAATACATAAGCAACAGAATTATTTTAAAACAGAAAATTGAATTCTACGTTTAACAAAAAGTCATTAAATTGGCAGAATCATTTTCTTCAGAGGTATTGTTTTATTCCCGTTGGGTGATAAAAAAATAAATATTAAAAAAATTATATCATATCAAAATCTCATTAATATATTTGAGTTTTATTTCCCATGATCCCATTCAATTTTGTATTACAAAATGTTTCTATTTTAAAAATATGATAGAACAGAAATGTATTTACTCTTGCTGTAATCTGCATTTCTTTGATTCCTAGTAAGAGAAAAAGTTTATGGTCAATTAGATTTTCTTTTCTGGGAATAACCTTTGTATCCTTATTTTTTGTGGAGCAGGGGGGCATTTGTTTTTCATTAGAGAATGTATATCAGAGATATCATTTCTTTCTTTTTTATTTTAATGAATCATTGTGAGATACATTTACAGACTTACAGATTTTCATGATTGCATTTCCGTCAATGTTCAAGTACCCATCCCTCCACCAGTGCCCATTCCCCACCTCCAATGTTCCCAGTATCCCTCCCCAAACCCCCACCCCTTCCCACCTCCTGCCTCTGTGGCAGGCACAATCCCTCTTACTCTCTCTGTCCTTTTGGGTGTTGTGGTTTGCAATAGAGGTAAAAAGCAGCCATCATGTTTGGTCCATAATCTACTTTCAACATGCATCTACCATCCTGAGCTATCTTTCCAACCATCATTTATTTAGTGCTCCTCTCTCCATCCCAGCTACCTTTTCCCCAAGTGCATGAGATCAGCTATCAAGCCTTGGGGCAGACCTTCTGACCCTTATTTTAATTGTCCTTAGGTGTTAGTCTCCTATTATGTTACTTTATATTCCACAAATGGGTGCAGTTCTTTTATGTCTGTCCCTCTCTTTCTGACTCTTTTCACTTAGCATGATACTCTCCATGTTGATCCACTTATATGTAAATTTCATGACTTCATTTTTTTCTAATAGCTGCATAGTATTCCATTGTGTAGATATACCGAAGTTTCTTTAACCAGTCATCTGTTCTTAGGCATTCAGGTTTTTTCCAGATTCTAGCTCTTTTAAATAGTGCTGCTGACATATGCAGACAAGTGCATATGTCATTTCTACTGTACTCTTTTGCATCTCAAGCATATATTCCCAGAAGTGGTATTGCTGAGTCAAATGGGAGCTCGATTTCTAGTTTTTTGAGAAACGTCCATATTGCTTTCCAAAAAGGCTAAACCAGTCAGCATTCCCATCAGCAGTGAAGGAGGGTCCCTTTCTCCCCACATCCATGCCAACACTGATTGTTTTTGTTCTTTTGGATGTGTGCCAGTCTCTGTGGTGTGAGATGATATCTCATAGTTGTTTTGATCTGCATCTCCCTGATAATTAGTGATGGAGATGTCCTTTCTTTAATCTGCTATTTGTTTTATGACTTTATAATATGTTACATGGTGTCTTTTGCCTTTAAATATATGCCAAATTTTATGTACTCAACTATATCTGTCTTTTTCAAAGTTTTTTTGATTTCTACTTAAAATATTTTCCTAATTCAAATATATACTAATAATATCATCTTTTCTTATTGTTTTATTGCAGTTTTACATAAAATCTTCCAGCCATCTTAAAAGACAAACACTATCTATTTTGGGAACTGCAAGATAGTAAAGGACCCCAAAATCATACATGATCCCCTGAGCAATACTAGGAGTGATACCTGAACTTAGAACTAGGAGTAAACCCTGTGTACTGCCAGGTATATCCCCCCACCTCAAATTCAGTTTTAATGTTATTTAATGTTCAAAATGTAGTTATCAGTCTTAGGTATTTGTTCTCATTATTCATTTATTGAGGTTCAGATGAATGGGATTCTGAGTGGAGTCATGTTGGAAAGCATGGGTTTTAGGACATTGTTTTTTATAACAAGAAATATTACATCCTGTTTCATCATCGTGTCTTATTTCAGTCCTTTAAAACTAAGTTTTTTGTCTCCAGAAAAGTTGGGAAAATGAAATGATTCATTGACTAAAGGGAGAGCTATTCCTATCTGGTCTGTTCCTGTGGTTTGCTTCCTCTGAACAGGGTAGATGGCTGACAGAAAGTGGAGCAGAGTGTCCTATCCACAAATATTTAGGAGGCAGAGGTTTTTGTTTTTAATTGCAGTTACACAGACTATTAGTTTTTATGTTCCAGACACATGCTAGTAAAGAGATTGCCCTTGTAATGGTCATTATTCCAGAAATGAAACAGAAAGCAAAAGTAAACTTGCCAATTAAGAAGACTACAGCTCTTTGCAATTCATAGACTAACTAACCATCAACTTCTTTAAGCCTTATAATCACAGGGACCCTTGGGAGCTTCATTCTATACTCAACTCCACCAGTTTCACTTTGCTTCTAATCAACGCAAGTAACATAGTCTCATAATTCATAACTGGGGTTTTTGTGTTTCCTCCTCTCTAGACACTTTGATAGACAATATAAAAATATTTCAGCGTAATGCTTATATACAAAGAGCTTCCTAATATATATATGTTTCTAATTAGAGTTAAGCTTTATGAAGACATTAATTTTTCTCTTGTCAAAAAGCACTCACTGAATGATAGCTAAGTGAATGAATGGCTATATTTACACTCATTTATAACAGCAAATTTATGCTAATGGTTGAATTTATATGGAGAGAAAGTTAAACTCACTTTAAGAAATAACTAGCAATTGGAGATTTTTCTAAACAAAATTAGATTGCAGGGGGCCAGAGCTATAGTACAGAGGGTAGGGTGCTTGACTTGCATGCAGCAAACCTGGATTTAATCCCTGGCACCTCATATGGTTCCCTGAGCCTGCCAGGAGTGATCTCTGAATAAAGAACCATGAATAAGCTCTGATCACTGTCAGGTGTGACCCAAACCCCCAACTCCCACCCTAATAAACTGCTTTAAGACATAAAAATACTCCTCATTATACAGAAAATATTCAAGAAAAAATGAAATGTCTAGTTTCTACCTGTATTACAGAATTATAAAATTATGGTTTTGTTCAAGATTGCAATGTTAAATTTTGAATTTGGGGAAATGTCATAAAAGAACTAAACAATCAAAGGACTTAAAAATTTACCATGGATTAAATTTTTTTCAAAATTTACCAAAATTGAATTTTTAATTTGTCCTCAAAACATGTATAGGATTTAAAGTGAGAGCCCAGGTAACAACATACTGGGCAGGATAAACCTACTAAGAATAAGAATCAAGAAACAATACCACAAGAAGGATCAGAAAAGGAAAAAGATTTTAAGTCTGACTTAAAGAGTCAGTTTCTATTGGGAGGATTATTAAAAATGAGACAATATAGAAAAGGACTATGAGATAATATGAAAAACTTGTAGCAGTTTTTCATGCAAAGAGACTAACCATAGCTCAGAACTGGGTTTCTTTCTAAAGAGAAAGCATGTGAGATCATTCATTTTTGCCATAAACAACGTTAAGGAAAATCTTGAAGTTGTTTTCAGATCAAGTGATTAATCTAAGTTTAAACTGTTAAATAACATCTTTACTTTCACAAGCACATTTCTAAGTGCAGGGAAGTACTGGATTCCCATAATAATTGACTCAATTAGCAGAAAAATGCACTTTTCCCTGAGCTATTCTACCACCAACTAATAACCTATATTGCAGAAGAAAGAAAAATCTAAAACACTTGCCTAAATGTGTTGCAATTATATGATCACTTTGCAGCATGAGTTTTGTTTAGGAGATGGATAGTGGAGACTAATAGCTTCTCTGCATTCATTAACCTCAGAAAAGACAAACTTTTAAATCAAATAGTTCAGTACACACACACACACACAGTAGTATTCTGCTTTGCTTTGCACATTGTTCTCTTCCTTGTCTAACTGCAAATACCTTTGCATAGATTTTCACTGAAAGTAACGCCTGAATTTGTGTGATAATTTTACCTTCCTGAGAATCTGCTCCCTTCAGGGTATTGAAATGCTATAAGAATAAACCAGGAAGACAGTTCTTAAATATTAGGGTTAATTTCTAATTTACCCCCTGTGCTTTTATTCATCACAGACACACTTGGTCTCTAGTTTTTTTCACTCATTTTGGTTTTGGGGTTTGGGGAGGGCCACACCCATTGGAACTCAGAACTTAACCCTTATTCCTCGCTCTGCACTCAGGGATCACTCCTGGCAGACTGGGGATTAACCCTGGTCAGCTGAGTGCAAGGCAAACTCCCTATACGTTGTGCAATTGCTCCAGCCCCATACTTCTCTTCACTCTTAGAAAAGCAGAGTTTGGGGTACATAACACAGGATGTTTCTTCAGGTAACAAGATCCCAAATTCTTAGGGATCTTCGATATCCACTTTACCATCCAAGTTGGTGGATATGTGTATGCAATGTGTATGTGTGTGTGTGTGTGTGTGTGTGTGTGTGTGTGTGTACCCACTTGTACCATAGTAAGATTCAAGCTGGTAGATATGCATATGCACATTAAGTGTGTGTGTGTGTGTGTGTGTACAAACATACACAGGAACCATATCCAAGAGTTCTTAGGAGTCAGGGAGCAAGCAATATCAGGGTTATTCTCAGGGTCTTGCACTGCTAAGTATGTGCTCTGCTACTTGAGCTACCTCTCCAGCCTAAAATGTGTTCATAATGTATAATTTTTATGGAAATGGAGATTTAAAAAAAGAAAAGAAAAAGCACCATGATATCTGATCAAGCATCTTCTAGAAAAGAACAATTTTAGTTAACTATATTTCATAATATACAGATATAAATACATCTGTACTTACTTATAAAATTTATTTACATACAGAGCAATAGCACAGCAGGTAGGGCGTTTGCCTTGCACACGGCCGACCCAGGTTTGATTCATCTGTCTCTCTCGGAGAGCCTGACAAGCTACTGAGAGTATCCCACCCGCACGGTAGAGCCTTGCAAGCTCCCCATGGCATATTTCATATGCCAAAAACAGTAATAACAAGTCTCAAAATGAAGACATTACTGGTGCCTACTCAAGCAAATCGATGAACAATGGGAGTACAGTGCTACAGTGCAATGCTACATAGATATGTATGTTGAGATAGTATTTATTCAGAATTTTATATGCCTGCATAACCCTTAGAAAGGCATCATATCTGGGACCAGAGAGATAGTACAGTAGTCAGGGTGCCTGCTTTGCATGTGACCAACCCATGTTTGATCTCTGGCACCCCACATACCCCACATAGTCTCCTGAGCACTGCCAGAAGTGACCCCTGAGCACAAAGTCAGGAGAAAACCCTGAGCACCACCAATGTGGCCTCCAAAAATGAAAAGCTTCATCTAATTACAAGAATATAATAACCCAATTTGAGGACTGCTGTCCTAAAATCGGATACCATCACAATGATACTTGTCATCCACTGTAATCCAGAAATAACAGGAATGACAGAATAGGAAGGAAAAGTTTTATAGGTGAGGGAGGAAAAAATGAGTTTGGAAGCAAATTCGGCCAGCACAGATTATAAAGCAAACTTCAGAAGAGGGAAGGGGTCTGAATTTATGCCTAGTAGAATTAGGGTGATATAATAGACAATACATATTTAGCAACTTTTTAGGGGAAAATCAAGCATATATATGAGCATGGAGATTGAACAGGTAAGTGGAGGAACAGTGAACATTACAGAGTCATACATTTTGTATATAGAAATGACAGGAATATCATGGAGAGGTGTCTTTAGTATGGTAGTAAGAAAACAGTAAATGTGGATGGAGGGACTTTCCAATGTATAATATATATATATATGTATATATATATATATATATATATATCACGATCATCCTGTTGCTCGTCGATTGCCTCAAGCAGGCCCCAGTAAAGTCTCCTTCATCCTAGCCCTGAGGTTTTAAAAAGTGCCATATTCAAGGCTCTTTCAGGGTCAGGAGAATGAGACCCATCATTGTTACTGGTATTTGGCATATTGGGTATGCCACGAGGAGTTTGCCAGACTCTGCCATGTGGGCAGGTAACATTTGGTAACCAAAGGTTGTCCAAAGTAAGAATGAGATAATAAGATGTCGTGCAGCCGCAAATGCGGCCGCACGCTTCCAGGGGCTGGGTTTTATAGTCTCTGGGTCTTGGCCATTGATGGAATTACACGGGCGCTGAGGGTCAGATGGTGGGTGTGACCCCTGCCTACTGGAAGATGGAGGATATGGGTGGAGGATGCTCAGCCCCGATTCGAACAGGCTTGGGGATCTCAGCCTGGGACTCACATGCCTTTGTTCCTCTGCCGGTACCTTCATGCGTGTGGAGCCTGCTCGGATCGGGTCTGAGCATCCTCCACCCAGATCCTCCATCTTCCAGTAGGCAGGGGTCACACCCACCATCTGACCCCCAGCGCCCGTGTAATCCCATCAACGGCCAAGATCCAAAGACTGTAAAACCCAGCTCCCGGAAGAGAACAGCGCAGAGTCTCCTGCACCCGTGCCTGGCTGTCCTCGCTGGGGCCCCTTGAAGAGGGCCGGGTTGAGTTTCCCTCCCATCCCGAACAGAGCTCCGGCAGCCAAAGACCTCCAGAACCAGCCACCACCATGCTGAGACCACCCTCCACATGCATGAAGGTACCAGCTAGATGAAGGACAACCATGAGAGCAAGCTGGGTTCCGCAAAGGATTCAATACAATCAACCATATCCACAAGGTGACCAAGCTCATTGAGGTTTCATGCGAGTTCAAGATGTAGCTCTGTCTAACATTCATCGATTTAAAGAAGGTCTTTGATTCTGTTGAGACTGAAGCAGTTATTGAAGCCCTAGCCAAACAGGGCATTAAAACACAGTACATCAGGATCCTCCGTGAGCTGTATTACGGATTCACCACCAGGATCTCACCATTCTACAAGGAAGTGATCATCGACGTCAAGAGAGGGGTTTGGCAGGGTGATATCATTTTACCAAAACTCCTCAGTGCCACCATCGAGAACATCATGCGACGACTGGAATGGGAAGGAATGGGAGTGAAGATAGACTTTCGGCAACTGTATCACCTCTGCTTCAATGATGACATCGTTCTAATAACACCAAACATTAGCCAAGCAGCATAAATGCTGGCCGACTCCAACTGTGAGTGTTGAAAGGTTGAACTGCAGTTGAATCTCACCAAGACAATGTTCATGAAAAATAAACTAGTCCCTGACGTTCCATTTGCTCTCAATCGAACAAACATCTCTGAATGCAGCAGCTATGTGTACCTGGGTTGAGAACTCAACATGAGGAATGACTTGGCGTCAGAACTGTACAAGAGGAAGAGAGCAGTATGGAACACCTTCAAGAGCATTGAAGAAGTGGTTAAAAGGATGAAGAACCTCTGACTCCAGGCACATCTTTTCGACTCCACAGTTCTTCCTGCACTAACATATGCCTCAGACCTGGGCCCTATGAAAACAGGACCAGAACACTATTTGGGTATCCTAAAGAGGAATTGAAAGAGTTATGCTTGGAATATCACATTTCACTCAAGTGAGAGAAGGAATCCAGAGTTCTGACCTCTAAGAATCAGGGAAGCTGTTTTGTTTGCCAAGGCATCGAAAATCAGATGGGCTGGACATGTAATGCAATTTAGAGACGACCACTGGACTAGAGCTGTTACCGTCTGGATTCCACAGGATATCAAAAAGATGTGTGGCTGCCCACCTACGAGATGGTCAGACTTCTTTGTCAAGACCCTGAATGAACAGTTTGAGGCTCTTCGTGTTCCTGGAGTGAGCAGATGCCAATGAGCTACATTATCATGCTACAGGGATGAATGGAGACGTTACTGGCGTCCACTCCAGCAAATCAATGATCAACGGGATGACAAGATGATATAAGTGATTATAAAATAAGGCCAATATTGAAAAACAGAGGCTAAAGGTAGACCAATGTGTCAAAGACTCAGCACTTTATAAAACGTACCTTATTCACATTTGGTCATGCAGACCTCACCCTGTAATGTTGGCAATAATTATACAAATAAGGGACACAGTTAACTTAGACATACAGTATGCAATCTTTTTCTGCTTGCTTGTCTTTGCTTTTTTGGGTAGCCAGATCTTACTCCTGGCTCTGTGCTCAGAGATCACACTACTAGGTGTGGCACAAACACACACACACACACACACTCACACATATGTCCATACACAGAGAGCCTGATGGGACTCATCCTAATGGAGCACATTTGGTCAGAAGCTGAATAAATTCTGAAAGTTAAAGGCAGAGTATACGTAAAGGGCAAATTAACAAACCACAGGTCTGGGAAGGTTGGAGGGACTTAGGTGACAATTATAAGAACTCCTTAGATTATAAAAGGCATGACATAAAAGAACTGAAAAATTGACAGAGGTCTTATTAAGATATTGGGATAAAGCGGTTTTACAGAAAGGTTCTTGGGGCTAAAAGATGAGAGTACAATTATAGACAGCACCCTCCACCCCCATGCAGATCTATTCCAGTATTAAATGGAAACCATTTATAAGAGAGCAGATTAGGCTATGGTTTTGACATAAGGGCTAAGTTTAAAAAAAAAATCAAGGCACATTGGAGTGGGCTTTAAAAATTTTAACCTTCTTATACCCAACAGTGAAATTGGGAATCAAAGAGAAATCATTCGCGTCATTATGATGGGATCACAAGTCTGGAAAAGTTGGTAGAGCGGTGACATATCTAACAGACTAATAGATTAGCAACTGGGAAGTTTGTACTAAGAAATTATTTGTGTGTGTCAAGAGTGAGATTGGAGTATAATGATTAGGTGTGTCAAAAGCATTTTTTATTATGCTAATCTGACTGACCTTGATGTAGGCTGGTAGATTAGGGAAGAGCCCCCCCCCCCCATATCATGGCAAGGAAATTTCTGGGAAGTAATAAATCTACTAGTCCTAAAGCTGACCCAGCTTGTGGATACAGAAAGTAAGATCTGATAAGACTTCTCCAGCTGCCAACCCTGAGGAAACTGGACCCCTCCCTGTAGAAAGAGCCTGGAGGAAATTCCTCAAGAACCTGAATTCCTTCCTTTAATCTGATTAACCTAGACCAGGGAAGGCTGGACCTTAAGAGACGAACCAGCAGGAACAAAGGTCAATAAAAAGGAGTCTTCAAAGAAGATCATCCACCAGTCCCAACTCTACCCACTTGGCAACCACCCTAGAAGCAGAATCTTACCTGGCTAAAAAGTCCCATATGGGGCAGCTTGGATAAACCTTATAAAAGCCTCTTTGAACAAAGGAAGGGTGCACACATGCTGCTGGTGTCCATGTGGCCATGTGGTGCCCGAGCACATATGTTGCCCACATCTCCTCTCTTGAGATGTGTACTTTCATGCTTTCATATCTAATGCTGGGATATGTATAGGGATGTCACTCCACCTTTGGAGAATCCCAAATTTTGTCTTAAGTGCATCTCTCTCTCTCTCTCTCTCTCTCTCTCTCTCTCTCTCTCTCTCTCTCTCTCTCTCTCTCTCTCTCCTCTCCTCTCCTCTCCTCTCCTCTCCCTCCTTTCCTTTCCTAAAACCCTCCAAATAACATATGTTTTACTTCACTGCTCGTCTACTCCTACTCCTGAAATTCTTTCCTGTGACACAAGATAAGAACCCGACAACCCTGGGTTATGCCTAGGACTGACTTTCCTTTCCTGCAAAGAGCAATTTCTTCCTCCAACCTGAGTCTGTGGCTGCCAGAGAAATCTGGTGGTGGGGATGAACTCCAATACCAAGACCAAGCAGACAACAGGTATGACTTGACAGCCACCTGGTGAGCCTGGCAGGGCTCTGTCCCATGCCATCCAGAGGTTCATCATAAACTTTATCAGTCCTAGTCTCGCAGCTGGTCCCAGGGTGGCAGAAGCGAATCAGGAGAAAGTGACACACTCTCTCCTCTCTGCCTCACATAAGCCACCCATGGGGGTCACTTACTTCAAAATTTCAAAGTAACTTTAACAAAAAGGGGGAGTGGGGAAACAAAGTAGAAGAATTCAAATTAACTAAGTAAGAAGCTAATAACAATATAACAATCTCAGTTTGTCATGCTCTAGTTCATGTAATTCTGCTTCACCAGAGAAGAAATTCTTCAGTGCAGTATAAGGAGAGCAACATAAGTTTTCCAGTAATTAAGAATAAGAGTCCAAAAATCTTTTGAATTCTGGGCATTAAAAACAGAAAAAATATTCAGAGTATACTGTTGAGCAAAAGCAAAATTTTAACTAAAAAAATAAGTAAGAATGGTTCCAATTCCATCAAGAAAGAAAATTATACCAGTGATCAGTAGCTATATACATAGAAGTCCTAGAATTCCTATTGGCTAGTAGGTCATATTAAGAATTTCTAAATCAGTTATATGTTGGGGAAATACCCACATCTTGCTGTCTTTTTCTCATCTTCACAAGAGCATTTTAGCATTTTTAATTTGATGTCTGAAAAGGGTTATGATATTTATCAAGTAGAGATCCTGCAAGTTTTCTGGTTCTAGTGGCAATCCAGTGATGTACCAGGCCAAATGGCATAGTAAAAAAATAAATGTTTAATATATATATATATAATATATATATATATATATATATATATATATATATGGGCTGGAGCGATAGCACAGCGGGTAGGGCGTTCGCCTTACAAGCGACCAACATGGCCGACCCGAGTTCGATTCCTCCGCCCCTCTCGGAGAGCCCGACAAGCTACCGAGAGTATTCGATATGCCAGACACAGTAACAACAAAGTCTCCAATGGAGACGTTACTGGGCCCGCTCGAGCACATCGACGATCAACGGGAGGGCATATATATATATATATGAATCTTCTGGGGCCCAGAGATAGTCCAGCAGGCAGAGTTCTTACCTTGTACATAGCCAACCTGGTTTTGATCCCTAGGACAAGCTGTGGTCACCCAACTGCCTCCAAGAGTGCAAAACCAGGAATAAGCCCTGAGCACAGATGGGTATGGCCCCAAACCAAAACAAATACAAAAAGTGAATCCAGAAGTCAGCCACTTTCATTTTACCACACCTTTTCACTGAGTTAACTGGAATTATCTAGACACTCTACCAGTGTTAAATAGTGGTCATCTAAAGTTTGTGGACATCTTTTTTCCTTTGTTTTTGGGCCATGTCCAGTGATGCTCAAGTGAGGGCTACCCTTGAGTCTGGGCTCAGAAGTCATTCTTTGTGATATTTGGGGGAGTATATGCTGAGGACCAAACCAGCAGTAAGTCAGTCACAAATAAGGCAAGCACCTTACCCCCTCTACTATCTCTCTGGAAATGTTACTAGATATCTTTGATTTTCTCTTACATTTGACAGAAAAGTTTTATCATTTTTCCCGCTAGTAGAGACTACTTTAGGAAGAGTTCATAAAACTCTTTATATTAAGAAATTAGTTTTCATTTTATATAATTTTAGTGCTTTTAACATGGATGTATGTTGTATTTTGCCACATGCTTTTTCTGCATCAATAGGGATGATCACACGGTTTTCTTCCATACAAGTTATTAAGCAGTTTACTTTGCAAATACTTGCTGCTAAATTGGTGTCTATTGTGTTAAGTGCTGATGTCTTTCATGTACTGCCCCTAGAGTAAGTTAACTTTATGTGTGTTTTTATACCCCCCACCCCGCATCCACAGCTATATAATTAGCTGATTCTGTTTTATACTTTTTTTTAATTAAATACCCCCACAAGGTTAAGTTGTATAACTTTAGGTGCACATAGTCAAAATTCATAATTGACCTGCCACAATCTGTCAATCACTGAGCAGGAAGCCAGTGAGTCAACCTTAATGAGATCGATTCATGTCTCTGAGACCTGGAATGCTGCAATCACCATACCTGAGATGGGAGAGAAGAAAATTCCAAGGAAAACACTCCTGTAAATGTAATTTTTTTTTTTCAAACCATTGGAACAATTCCTCTGCTTTTCCCAACTAAAACTCCTTTTTTGGGTGGGGAACATGCATGCTAAATGTTCCCATCAGATTTTAAGAGGAAAATATTAAGAAGATATTTAGAAGATCTGCTTGCATTTTCGTGATTCCAGACTTGAACGAATATTTAACAGAACTCTGAGGGGAATAAAGAGCAATCATGCAACTGTACCTCATGGTATTTCACTAATAATAATTTTAAATAAACGAAAATATTTCACTAAGATATTCTAAACAGTTTGAAAGAAAAAATAGAGCAATTATGCTCCCAGTAACATACACTGATTACAACTTGCACTACAAATAACCAGGTTTTCCTGTAACCACCCATATATCTGTTGCTTTCTTCCTATGCAGAAATGAGTGATCAGAGGAAGGTAGAGAGAGTCCTCCGCAGACTCTGCATCTCCAAGAGTTTGCTAACCCCCATCTGAAGTACAATTACTCTGCACTTCAGGGAAAATGCTAGAAGAAGCAATCTTATTGTTTTACATAATTTCACACATGAAGAAGAATGTAATACTAATATCCCACAATTAACATCAAAGAACATCTCAGCTGTTCTCTCATCACAGACTCTCTTCTATTTTCCAAAGACCCACAATTAGAAAAGAAGTAAAGAAAGTGAGAGGATGTTTGCCAGGGCAAGGGCTGAACATTATTTTTAAAAAAAATGGTTAAGTGAGTGAGAACTGAATGCAAAGGATAAAACAAATTTCTTCTTCAACCTCTTCTCTTCTTAAGTCCCTAATCTTGCTGTAAGTATAGCACTGTAGCACTGTCCTCCCGTTGTTCATCGATTTGCTCAAGCGGGCACCAGTAACGTCTCCATTGTGGGACTTGTTGTTACTGTATTTGGCATATTGAATATGTCACGGGTAGCTTGTCAGGCTTTGCCATGCAGGCGGAATACTTTCAGTATCTTGCTGGGCTCTCCTAGAGGGGCGGAGGAATCGAATCTTGGTCAGCCTCTTGTGAGGCAAACACCCTACCTGCTGTGCTATCGCTCCAGCCCACTGTAAGTATAGGAAACCAGAAAATAGGTTTCAGATAACTAATATGTGTAATGCATGAAATTATGGGAGTTTGCACAAGTTCCCAGATCCAAATACAAGAAACATTTTAGTTTCCTTTCTTTTTTGTAAAAGCACAAACATTTTTAGAGCTAGCCAGTTACCAGGCTCTTTCATATTTTAAAACATTTTAAGGAATGTTGCAAATTTCCTTCATATTTTTAAAGAAAAGTTGGAGGGGAGTAAATATAACTTCCTTAGCTAATATTCATCTCCTTAGATTGAGAGATAAAATCATGGTAGACCCTGAGGAGTTAAGGGAAAGAGTCAGAATCTTCTTTCAACCTTTAATGTATATTCCCTCAGAATCCTCAGAGCGCTCTTGACCTCTATCAAAGGGAAGAAGAGGAAGGGATTCCAGGTAGTCAGGAAGTCATGCAGTCATGACAAGAGAACATTTTGATGCTGTTTTTTGTTTTTTGTTTTGTTTTTCTTTTTACCTCACTGTATGTTTTATCTTCTTTTTAATTAATTCCTTTGTGGTAAGGAAGAAATAAAAATAAAAAAAATAAAAATAAAAAAAAAACGTTCAGGCCACATGGGGGCAGTGCTCTCATAAACAGAATAGCTGACTGGAAGCTTGAAGTTGAGGAGTAGGGAAGCAAATGTTTGACAACCAGATTTTGATTGGCTCTGAAAACAGAATGAAGATCTCCAGGGCTTCCAAACCCAAAGAACTAGAAACATCAACAACAGTGACATAAGGCTCACTGAATACCGTCTGTTCCAGGACTCCAAACTACATCCTTATGGACCCCAGGAAGAAGCCCAAAATGGAAACTCAGCCAAGAGTTTCACTTTTTCTCCTGTGTGTGCTGCTAACCTGTGAGTGAGGAGGATACTGAGAGGGGTTGAAGCATCGGGGTGTGTATGTGTTGTAGAAGGGCACTCTGGGGGGAATAATAGGGATATGGGGTGTGGAGGGTTCAAGCAAAGAAATCTGGGGGTGGTGCGTTTGCACCTATGGGATATTCTGGCTTTTATTGCGAGAAAGTAAAATAGATAAAGAAAATGACCCTTTGGGAAAAAACAAAAACAAATTTTTGCATGTGAAAATAGTTTTTTGTTGTTGTTTTCTGGGCCACTCCCAGCAATACTCGGGGTTACTCCTGGCATTCAGGAGTTACTCCTAGTGGAGCTCGGGGGGATCATACAGGGATGAGAGGGTCTAACCCAAGTTGTCCATGTGCGCAAGGCAAGTGCCTTCCCAGTTGTCCCATCTCTCCAGTCCTTGCATAGGTAAATCTTTACTCTCCCCAAATAGGTTCCAATGGACAAGCACCGGTGCAACAGAGCCCTCCTTCATTCAGTGTCCAGGAAGGCAAGAGCTTCACACTGAACTGCAGTTACACAAACAGCAATTACGATCTCTTCCAGTGGTTTCGGCAAGATCCTGGGAAAGGCCTCAGCACCCTCATACAACTGTTGTCAACACAGGTAGAGAAGGCCAGTGGACGAGTCATAGGAAGAGTGAACAAGGTAGACCAGCACTTTTCCCTGCAGGTGAAAGCGTCCAGGCTTGAGGATTCTACCACATTCTTATGTGCAGCAAGCACACAGTGCCTCTGGGGGCCTCGCTCTCCGCACAAAAACCCCACTGAGCCCTGCACCTCCTTCTATAAAGGGCTCCGGGGGTACACCTTAACTTCTCTCTGAGCAGAAGGAAACAGGAAGGCTTTTTATAACAGTGTCTTTTTTTATTCGAAGACCATGTGCAGAGGGATTATGTTTTCAAATGTTATCTATTGTGTTTTGTTTCTCAGTGTGAAGCTCTTGCTCTATTAAAACTAGTCCCAGAAACTGACATTTAATATCAGAGAGGAGAGAGCACTAAAGAACAGAAAGACAGCAGGATAAAAGTTCTTGCCTTTGGGCCATAGTGATAGAACAGTAAGTAAAAAACTTGCCTTGCTGACCTGGGTTAAATTTCTGGCACCACACAGTGTCCTCCAAGGCCACCAGGAGTGATCCCTGAGCACAGAACCTGGATTAAACCTAGAGCACTACCAGGTGTAGCCCAAGAACAACAACAACAAAAAAAAACTTAAAATAAAATAAAAGAATTTTGCCTTTGAGCTCCTCGTAGATTTTACAAATATGTCAGGAAAAAAAACCCCAACATCTTAAAAGCCATGACCATCAATTTCAGTAGTGGAAGAAAATATGTTTCTTTTAAATTTTAACACTCTGGAAAGACTGACTTAGAAGATCAAGTACCAAGACCTGAGGGGAAATGGTATAAAGCTTATAAAGACTGAAAAGAGAACACAATATAACGGAAAATATGGTTCCTCCTTAAAAGGGAATGAATGTCAGTTTAGTTGGCTGGAGAAGAGAAGTCCAAATGACATGTGACCAGAGGTAACAAACCAGGGTCTTCAAGACAACGCTGCATTCTGTCCTTTCCTAGGGTCAGGACCCTAAGTGGGGTAGGGTAGGGGGCAAAGGGTATCACAAGAGAGTGAATTACATTTTGAAATGGCTATAAACTGCAGGAGAGTGAGCACTGCCTCCAATAATCCTGATCATTGTGTCTGCCGATGACTGTCAGAGAATATCCACTACTGGGGCAGCACGTAGAAGATCCTTCAGAGGAAGTCACCAACTTCTGATCTTGTACACTTCAGTACTTGAACATTGACCCAGTTAACTAAAGGTGACCAAACGCAGGTTCCGTATGACTCCAGAAACATGAGTTGTCTCTCACAAGTCAGACTTTGCCCCTTCTGCTGTCTGATACCCAACATGCCAGCAGTAGGTGCAACATTGCACCTTTGATATGAGATCACTCTGTAAGAAAAGCAACTATTCAGCTGTTAGCAAGTTGATGACACTAGACCACTTCCACCCTGGAGATGTCAAGACTCTTATTATTGCTATAAATACATATATTGGGTATGCATGTACCTTCCTTCCATAGAACTACTAATAGGAAGGCTCATTGCTTCTGATGAAATTTCAAAAGATTTCACACCCTGCTGTATCAATATTCCTACTTTATAGCAAGGAAGTATGACAATGGACATGTGCCCACTGAATATGCTGATTCTGTTACACTTAATATTAGTCACAAGCCACTAGCCTAATAGAGTATTAAGATGAACACTAGGATGAACAGTAGGATGGTCTCATAAAGGTTTAGCTAAAGGACCAGATTAGGGACAACACTCTGAAAGGTTGGGGAGCTAGTCTTCAGGTTGGTACTGTGGATGTCTGGATAAATAAATTGGTACTTTAATTCAATGGAATACATCTAAGCTATACGAAAAGAAAAAATATCATGCAATTTTTTGCCACATGAGTGAATCTACAGGGTATTATGCTGAGTAAATTAGTCAGAAGGAGACAGATACAGGACAATCTCTCCCATATGTGATATATAAGGAAAGAAAAAACAAATGCCCCAAAGCAACACAACCTGAGAAACTGAGCTGGGGTGGGACTGGGAGAAGAGGGTAGGATGATGGGGTGTAGGGAGGCACTGGGGACAACAATGGTGGAGAGAAGTAGGCACAGGGTGTGGTGTTGGGACATTATACCCATAAAATCATACCAGTAACTGTATTGTAAATTACAGTGCTTAAATTTTAAAAATTTATATATTAATTAAGAATTAATGCTGTCTGCCTGTTAGATAAAATATATGGACTTTGGAACAAAGGGATAAATGTCGAATTTTCAACTCCAACATTCATGACTCATTTGAATATTGTGTGCATCCTATTTCCACATCTTTAGTTTCTTCTCAACTAGAGATCCTATTTCCCTTTGAAGGGAACATAGAAGAGGATATTTCTACTAAGCAAACACAAAGTTTTTTTTTTAACTTTGTTAAATAGATGGCCTCGTCTTTTAGAGATCTTTCCAGAAGATCAGAAGATCTAGAAAGGAGTTGCTGAACTGGGTACATTTACATACCATGAGATTATATGGTTATTGTTACTGAACTATGAGAAGAATTTTTAAAATATAACTCAGAATCAAGGCACATACTAGGATGGCTTTTAGAACTTTCATAATGAGGATTACTGTAAAAAGAAAATTGTAGTAATTATGATCTGACCATGGTAGAATAAACAAGGGCTAAAATTTCTCAAAGATAAAGATACAAACTGCTTTACTAAAAGAGAAATATGAACAGAAGTGTTAACTTAATGTAAGGAGAACCAATAATGAGTATAGGAGGTAGAAGGAGAGAGATTTAAAAAATATGAGTTATAGTCATGGAATCAACTAGAGCAATTGTAACTTGTTGCACTAACTCTCCTGGTAATCTTTTTTTTTTTTAAGAAATAGAGATCTGGGAGAATTTATCATAAAACTCAAGTGGATTTCAAAGATGCAAGAAATGGCCTAAAAGGATATTGCTGCTCTACTCTTATCCCTCTGACAGTCACTTCCAAAGACTGAAACTCCTGTCACTCTGAGGACTATTTTCTGACTATTGAGCACATGTGGTATGTACAGGTCAAGCTTCACACATCAGAGAGTTAATTCCCCAAGCACATTCCTCAACTAGTGTTGAAAATGAATGTATTAATTTCTCCAGCTTCTATATGTCTCTTTTGGGATAGCTTCAAAAATATTCTATAATATGCCCCATAGCTGCCCAGTGGAATTAAGCTTCAGTTTACTGTAGTAGCAACTACTTGAGGAATGCAAGGAAGCCTCTTGCTTCTTTGGCTTTGGCTTCTTCTTCCTATAGTTCAGTCCCTATCAATGTTTCCTAGAATGACTGCAAATAAACCTCTTATACAAATATCTACATATTAAAGCTGACTAACAGATATTCAAAACCAAGATACAAGTGATCACAACATAGTATAGGGATGGAGATGGTCTAAATTAAATGCCAGTTCCCCTTCTGTTGTTTTGAAGCTGAGATTTGGGGCACAAGGAGTTTTAGTATCCTTATTTAGGACTGAACCTGATTCTCATGCCTTAATACACATCTCTTTGAGATGGTAGAAGGTTTGGTCACTTACATCCATGGTACAGAGAACCTGTGTTCCACAGGTAGTGCCTAGAAGCAATAGGATCCATCTATTTCTCAACTCCCAACTCTTGATTTACATTATCTGTCACTCCCTCTAGAAATGCAAAATTCTAATAACTCATTTTACACTGCTACAAGTTCTTTGTTTATAATATTTAGAAAAATAGAATGATAATACTGAGAACAACTCATTGTGAGTTATTTGGGTAATTTTGTACTGATGAAAACCCGAGGAATAGTTGTTTCAGAGTTTTATGATACAATACAAACAGATTTTAATATTTTTATATCCTTGGAAAAATATAAGGATAACTACAAACTGAATGTTCTGCTTTCAATTTTAGTCAATAGTCTTTCTATCACAAACACACTTATCTCTTTTCTCACCCTTTATTTTAAAATGTAGTAAAAATGTTCTATACATTATTATAATAAGTATATTTTTAATTACCATGCTTAGTTGTTCAAACGCCCTACCGCTGTGCTATCGCTCGCACAGCAGGTAGGGCATTCGCCTTACAAGCGGCCAACATGGCCGACCCGAGTTCGATTCCTCCGCCCCTCTCGGAGAGCCCGGCAAGCTACCGAGAGTATTCGATATGCCAGACACAGTAATAACAAAGTCTCCAATGGAGACGTTACTGGGCCTGCTCGAGCAAATCGACGATCAACGGGAGGGCTTTACCTTTACCTTTTACCTTTAGTTGTTCATATTTTATTGTATTTACTGTCATTTTTTTGAGGAAAGAAACATGGCAGTGCTTGTCACTGATGTCCATGAAACCCCACCCCTTCGACCCACTGGTTCATGTCCCATACACTCCAGGTTGGGTCTTACCAGAAATAAATTTGCCAGTTTACTTTCCTCATTATTTTTAAACTAGCATAAAAGAACCCAGAAAACCCTTTTGTCACTTTCCTCTGCTATGCTAACCAAAACCCAATTTTTTGAAAGAGAAACCAAAAAGCATTGGTAAAAACTTTCCTCCCTGACACATACTCCCCACCCACCTGTCACAGCACTTCCAGCTGGTTCTGCAGCACAAGTGTTCTCAGGCTCAGAGGAGAACCCAAGTCAGAGAAACAGGCCTTCTGCTCTGTATGACACAGCTGTCAGCATGACACTCTTTAGGTCATTGTGGGCAGTTACGGTCTCCACCTGTGTGGATAAGGAAGGTTATTTTTCTTTTTTCTTTCTTTCTTTTTTTAAAAAAAATTTTTTGGGGTCACACCTGGCGATGCACAGGGGCTATTTCTGGCTCTGCACTCAGGAATTACTCCTGGTGGTGCTCAGGGGACATATGGGATGCTGGGAACCTAACCCAGGTCAGCCCGGGTCGGCTGCGTGCAAGGCAAACACCCTACCCGCTGTGCTATAGCTCCAGCCCCAGAAAGGTTATTTTTTAAATTTATAACATTAGCTAATGGAGCTGGGAAACAGAGAATAGAAACTGTACTGCCTCATGGAATCCAGCTCTGGGAGGCAGAAAGCTGTTATGTTCTGCTAAGGTTTAGCTTGAGAAGAGGAAAGCCGGATGGGGCATAGGAACTAGCTTGTGAAGTGGGGTACTTGTTGTGATACTCTCTCTCTCTCTCTCTCTCTCTCTCTCTCTCTCTCTCTCTCTCTCTCTCTCTCTCCTCTTCCCACAAGATCCATTATGGCCCACACAGTCACTCAGCCTCAATCACAAATGTCTGTGCAGAAGGCAGAGACTTTGACCCTGAGCTGCACATATGACACTAGTGAGAGCAGTTACTATTTGTTGTGGTATAAACAGCCTCCCAGGGGGAAACCACCCAACATGGTAAGAAGTAATCGTTTCTCTGTGAACTTCAAGAAAAAAGATAAATTCTTCCATCTCACAATCTCAGACGTCCAGCTCTAGGATGCGGCAATATATTTCTGTGCTTTCATAGGGGGGTCCACAGCAAGATGCACAACAGGGAGGGGCTGATAGAAACCTCAGTCCTCAGTACATATGGTTGATACTGGTGGAGTTATGGGAGTGGGGCAAGAGAGTGGTTGCATCAATAGGGTCCTAAAAAAAATCCTTGCCTTCTCTTCAGAATTAAAGTTCCTCATAACTGAATATAGGAAACAGAGAGGCTGATGGATGCAAGCTTGAATCCTTAAAATAGTAAAATAGTATAGTGTTTCCCAGTTCTACAAAGGGTTTACACACATCCTACTTCCAGCAACTCTCACAGCTTTATATTGTATAGGTGACAGGTCAGATGACCTAGGTCTAAGTCTCTCCTCTATAAAATGAATTTCTATTATTTTTCTGGGAACTCATATTAAAAGAATTTTTCTTTTTAATTTTTATTAGTGAGACACCATGAGGTACAGTTGTAGACTTACAAATTTTTGTTCTTGAATTTCAATTATACAATGATCAAATACCCATCCCTCCACATATTACAAGAATTTTTATTTTTTGATTAATGTTAGGTCTAGAGAAATAGCACAGTGGGTAGGGCATTTACCTGCATGTGGCCTACCTGGGTTCGATTCCTTCGTCCCTCTCGGAGAGCCCAGCAAGCTACCAAGAGTATCCCGCCCACACGGTAGAGCCTGGCAAGCTCCCTGTGGCTTATTCGATATGCCAAAAACAGTAATAAGTCTCACAACGGAGACGTTACTGGTGCCTGCTCAAGCAAATCAATGAACAACAGGAGGACACTGCTACAGTGCTATTAATGTGATTCTTTTGCCTGTCCATGTCCCACACTTAATTTCAGAATAAGGCACTCTTGTTAGAACACAACAAACATGACAATGAAGGTTTGGCCAGCAAAAGGATCCAGTAGTACTCTGAGGGACCTAAAAGATGCCTGGGGATAGTATGGAAATTTCTCCCAAAGAAGGAGAAATAGAGCTTCCACAGGACCCAACAATTCAACTTCTTGATATCTACCTTCAAACACAAAAACATTAATTCAAAAAAAGGATACACACACACACCATGTGTGTGTGTGTGTATACATTCATTACATAGTGCTTTCAAGCTCTTCATACTTGTGCAATAGTCAGCATACGAAAACAACTCAAAATTCCAACCACAGGTGAATAAAGAAGTTGTGGTATATGAAATACCCTGAGACTGAAAGAAAAGATGAAATCTTTCAGTTTGCTGCAACTTGAATGAAACTGAAATGTATCATGATAAGCAAAATAAGTCAAAGGGGTAAGGACAAATCCTGACTGATTTCACACATCTGTGGTATAGACAGAAACAAAACAAGGAAATAGACAATATTGAATTATGATAAGCCTTTACCCTGGATTACAAAACTGAGATTACTAAACAGTGCAGAGAGGCAATGGGTGAGAAGGAAGAAATGGACTGACTATAAGTGACATAGAGACAGTGGGAGACAAGTCTCAGGCATTTTGATGGTGGTTTAGGTGCAGAATCTGTGCCCCTCAAAGCCCCGAATATTAACAGTATTAAACCATGTTATATAAGTTGTAGCACTGTAGCACTGACCTCTCTTTGTTCATTGATTTGCTCTAGTGGGCACCAGTAACGTCTCCATTGTGAGACTTCTTGTTACTGTTTTTGGCATATTGAATTTGGCATACACCATGGGGAGCTTGCCAGGCTCTCTGAGAGGGACAGAAGAATCAAACTCAGGTCGCCTGCGTGCAAGGCAAACATCCTACCCTGTGCTATCGCTGTGCTATCGCTCCAGCCTACCATTAAAAAAGATATATTACTGGGATAACCCTGCTTAATTAAGAAATAAAAAAAAGGGAGAGAAGGAATATGTCTGGAATGTAAGTGTTTTACCTTAGGCATTCCCATGCCCAATAAAAATAGCTAATGATTTATAAGGTTCTATCTCACAGTAATTCAATTAAAAAATCTATTATAAAAAAAAACAAGTAATGATAACTATGAGAAGACCTGGAAAGGGCAAAGGAACCAAGAAGTGAGCCTCTGCAGGAAATGCAGTCTGCTAAAGTGCTACCCAATGTCCGGGAATCTGAGATAGTGGAGGAGGGAAGCCATGAGTACCAGTTACAGCGTTGGAGAAGTGTCAATTGAAGCTCATGTCATGCAGCCCTCCCATCATAAGTGCTTAAAATAGATTTTAATCGGGCACAACCTTGAAGACTCAGTGACACAGGGAGAACAATGTGGGCCCAGCACGCATCTAGTCGTGTAAGAGAACACTATTATAGACATTTCATCTGCCTGTCACATCCGAATGTCCAGCCCAAGCTTTGTCAATCGTTGTGACAGACAACTCTGGGCACTCAGATGCATTTCAGGCCAATAATTTCAAACATTAAGCATGTGCTGTTCATTTCCATACTTTCTGTCCCAGGACCTCCTCTGCCTCTGCAGGAACCCACTCAGTCCATAATCAGCGCAGTCTGGAAGTCTAGGGTAATCACACATGCTGGCAAGCACCAACCAGTGGGGGTGGGGGGTGGGAGGAGCCATAAATATTCTCACTTCGTACCTGACTGGAAGTAGCAGACAACTCTGAAGGGCACCCTGACTTTTAAGGGCATTCTTGCAGAATCAACCCCCAATATTGTGCCTCCCACCTCCCCCCCCCCCCCTCGCTATTCTCACTCCTCCTTCTTTAGATCACTTACTAAATAATCTGCTTTCACTGAAGTCCTTGCTTTAGGCTCTACTTTTGGGAAGAACAAAAATCAAAACAGAAATTCTTTGAAATTTTAATAAAGAAACGAAGAGAGTTGAAGGTGAACCTTCTTGGGATTGCTAATGAGGGTGGATATATATTTGAGTGTTATTAATTGGGAAGATCTAAAAGATGGTGAGGCAGATCACATTTACAAAACCCCAACCTCTGCAGATGCATGATCCTGTATTTTCACCGTAAAAAGAACAAAAACAAAAACAAACCCTAAAAACAAAAAGCTTGACTTAGCAAACATAAACTCTTAGTTACCCTAGTCTGAATTAATTTATCCTCTCCTACTTATACCTCATCTGTACTCATTTCCAAAATAGTCTGTTCTCTTCTATTCTCTTAACTGACAAATAAATATTTCAAGTCTTGACGTTCTTTTCTGGTTCTTCGACTCACCCAAATTTGTGCTCCCCTCTCTCTCTTTTTTTTTTTTGCATATTTCAAGCTGGCCAAATCATCTTAATCCTATAGACACACTTTAAAACTCTGTCTCTTTAGTAGTACATCCAAACCAAAAATGATTCAGTGGCTATCCTCGTTGCAGTTCAGGCGCTGAGAGATTATCATCTTGTTCCTTTACCTTCTCTCATCACACAGTTCTTAACCAGAGTGATCATTTCCGTCTATCATTGTCATAGTGGTCCCTTCTCAATCCCAACTTCCTCCTTCCCCACACTTGAGGCAGACTGCCAACCGTGGACCAATCCTCCTGGCCCTTGACAATGAACAAATTTTTATTATTTTATTATTTTATTTTATTTTTGTGAATCACCATAAGATACAGTTGCAAACTTACAAATTTTTGTGATTACATTTCAATCAAACAATGTTCGAGTGCCCTTTTTCCACCACCAATGTTCCCAGTGTCCCTCCTATCACCCCCCTTCCCTCCCCCTGCCTCTGTGACAGACACATTCCCTCCTACTCTCTCTCTCTCCTTTTGGGTGTTATGGTTTGCAATATAGGCACTAAACAGCCATCATGTTTGGTCCATAGTCTACTTTCAGCACACATCTACCATCACGAGCGATCCCTCCAACCATTATTTACTTAGTGGTCTCTTCTCCCTCCCACCTGCTTCACCCCCCACCCCCCCCATCACATGAGCTAGGCTTCCAAGCTGTGGTGTGATCCTACTGACCTTTATCTCTACTATCCTTAGGTTAAACAAATTTTTAATCCACTCTTTTTTTTTATTAGTGAAACACCATGAGGTACAGTTGTAGACTTACAAATTTTTGTGCTTGGGCTTCAGTTATATAATGATCAAGTACCCATCCCACCAACAGTGCCCATTCTCCACCCCCACCAATCCCAGTATCCCTCCCACCCCCCATCCCCCCCATTCCACCCTGCCTCTGTGGCAGGGCACTCCCTTTTGTTCTCTCTCTCTTTTTGGGTGCTGTGGTTTGCAAAAGAGGCATTGGGTGGCAATCATGTTCGGTCTATAGTCTACTTTCAGCATGCATCTCCTCTCCTGGGTGGTTAATCCACTCTTCAGCCATAGATAAAATCAACCAACAAGTAAAGTTAGAGCAGAACTTCCTAAGTGATCACTGAAGGACAAAATAATTTTATTATGTGGAATAATTTGAACAATATTTCAAATCTATAAATACAGAAAGGAAAGGGTTTAGGTTGAGTCTGGCATCTTTATTCCTGTTCTGGTTAAATAAGACTTAGAAACATAAGGGTGAATTAGCAACTCCTGTCAGTATAAGCCCCAGCTCCACCACTCTCTGCACATGGAGACCATCCAGCCATGAGACTCAGCTCCTGCACCAAGGAAAGCCCACGTGTCCCAGGGAGTATGTACATGCCTGTGATCCCAGTCCCTTCAACTGGGTGTGTGGGGGGTGGTTAGTGAGCAGTCTCACCACCTCTCTGGACAAAGAAAAGGTTGCAGATGAACGTCTCCAAGATAAAACCTTTGAAAGAAGACCTATTTTGTAAGGTTTCATTCAGAGTATTTTCAGAGAGGGAATTGAGCTTCATGAGGACATGAAGCCTGGGATGTCTGAAATGATTGCAAGGGGTGAGAGGTGTCTCTATGTTGATTAAGAACCATCTACATCTGAGGGAAGGCCTTGACTTTGACACCTGGAACAGCTTCTCCCACTGTGTCATTTGCTGCCCTTGTAAAAACTCTCCTAAGGAAATATGGGAGTAGTCATATGACATTCACATGTTTTCTAGGGTTTTTGTTTTACTATAGCGTAGTTAGCCACTATGAAAGATTCTATTGACAATAATTTCCAGACACTCTTGATGTCCCAAAGGAACAATTAGAGTTCCTCTGAATATCTAGCAGGGAAAATGCTGTTTTGGGGGGGTGGCAGAACAGAGGGTTGTTTGGGGGCCACACCCAGCAGTCTCAGGGCTTACTCCACTTCTCACTCTGTACTCAGGTACTACTACAATCTGTGCTTGGAAAACCAGGTTTCTGTGGAGCATGGTGACAGACACTGGTGCGGATAAAACCTGACCTTGCAAAGCAGGCCAGAAGCAAAGCCTCGCAAGAGGGAGTATCTGGGCAAAGTTTGCAAGAACAGGGTGTCAGCCAGCACCGGGTGTTCAGCCTTCAGCCTCACTTGGCCTCCTAGTCACATGAGTCCTAGACACAGAAACTGTCATGTATGCTTAGCAAGTCATCCTAACAGCAGCATCTAGCCTTGATTGGGATTGGACCTGGGCAAAGCAGAGTTGGAGAGGTGATAGGCAAATAATGATGAATTTGCTGTGATTGGACCATCCTCTTAAATAGAGACCCCCTATAAAATATGTGTGTATTTAACAATAAGGTGAACAGATATCAGCTGCTCCCAGAGGGTATTTCTCCACGCACCCATTGTCCTTCATCCTGTATCTTCCTGAACCGGGTGTGCAATGTGGCCAGGCACCATTGAGGGGAAAACTGTTCCCCAACAGGTATCGAATTCTGCTTTTTAAAAACCCCTTTTGTCTCCTCCAGTTTTACATTTTAATATCCTGTGATAATGTGGTATACACAACACCTATGGATGTCTTAAAGAACCTAACCTGCTTGTATGATATCTGTCTTTTTTAAAAAATTTTATTGAATCACTGTGTGATAGTTACAAGCTTAGTTACAAGCTTTCATGTTTGGATTACAATCACACAATGATAAAACACCCATTCCTCAACCAGTGCACATTCCCTATAACCAATATCCCCGGTATACCCCCCTTTTCTCACACTATCCCTGCTTCCATGGCAGACAATATTCCCCATAATCTCTCTCTACATTTGGCCATTATGGTTTGCAGTACAGACACTGAGAGGTTATCATGTTTGGCCTTTTATCTACTTTCTGCACACATCTCCCATCCCGACCAATTTCTCCAGCTATCTTTTTCTTAGTGATCCCTTCTCTATTCCAGCTGCCTTCTCCCCTTTGCTCATGAGGCAGGCTTCCAGCTATGGAGCAATCTATCTGTCCTGTGTATCTACTATCCTTAGGTGTCAGCCTCATATTATGCTGTTTTATACTTCACAAATGAGTGCAGTCCTTCTATGTCTGTCCCTCTCTTTCTGACTCATTTCACTTAGCATGATACTCTCCATGTCTGTCCATTTATAAGCAAAGTTCATGACTTCATTTCTCCTGACAGCTGCATAATATTCCATTGTGTAGTTGTACCAAAGTTTATTTAACCAGTCATCTATTCTATGGCACTTGTGTTGTTTCCAGATTTTGGCTATTGTGAACAGTGCTTCAATGAACATATAGGTACAGATGTCATAACTACTGTGCTTTCTTGCGTCCTCGGAATATATTCCAGGAAGTGGTATTGCGGGGTCATAGGGAAACTCAATCTCTAGTTTTTGAAGACTGTCCATATTGTTTTCCAGAAAGGCTGGACGGGTGGGCATTCCCACCAACAGTGAAAGAGCGCCCCTTTTCCCCCCACATCCACGCCAGCACTGGTTGCTTTTGTTCTTTTGAATGTGTGCCAGTCTCTGTGGTGTGAGATGATATCTCATTGTTGTTTTGATTTGCATCTCCCTGATGGCTAGCAATGTGGAGCATTTTTTCATGTGCCTTTTTGCCATTTGTATGTTGTTTGTTTTTAAGAAAAAGAGCTCTTACTGCATCATCTCATGCTTTGATCCTCAGCATTTGGTCCTCAGCTTAATAGCCTAATCAAACATGTGTAGGAGAGAGGAATTGATCCAGTGGTGGACTAGAGGGCACCAAATTCTGATGGACTGGCCCCAGAGGATGAGGAAAAATTATGAAACAGCAGGATGGACCCACTTGATTGGTATTTTCAGTAATGACTGCAGGCACAGTGAATGCAGGTCAGAAGCAAAGATTCTTATTCCTGAGAACTCATTAGTGAACTTACAGCTTCAGATATATTGAGATGAAGAGAAAAGCAAGGCCAATTATCTAGAGCGTCCCATCAAGACTGAAGAGCACAAGAGAAAAGGTGTAAAGTAATAACATTCTTACCAATTTCATGTGATTTTAACCAGAAAATAGTAGGCATGGTAGAAATTTCATTGCTGAGTGACAACTATGCCATTTACAACAACACGTTTAGTTTACTTTGAGAAAACCTCTGTAGTCCTAAGCATCTGTAGCAAAATGCTCACTGTTTGCCATGTTACCAAAGGGAAATAAAAAACAGACTGGGAGAGTTAAGACACCACTATCTACACAGCAAGCTAATTTTTTACTTAGTCTTTTCTTCTCTTTACTGTTTCATACAGGAATAAAATAATTTATATAAAGTCAGACCAAAGTGAAAGCCTTTTTTTTGAGGACTGAATGATATAGACTCAGTTCAAAGGGTACTCATGTCTCCTTGCATTATTAGTTTTTATTTTAGCTCCGTTGTCTCTTTTGTAAAATGAAGCCTGTGATTCCAGACCTCCCGATCTTTCTTTTCTCACAGGAGAATACATGCAAGAGAAAAAATGAGATGTCAGTGAGAAACTGTCAGATATGTGACACAGAATATTCCCAAATAAATTTTGTATATAATTGTTCTGATTCCTCATTCTCAAAGTCATGAGCGAGTGTGCTCAAAAGTCCTTACAGAAACATTTGCCAGCAGCCTCATAGAGTTGTAGAGCTCTTCAACACCACCAAAGTATTCAATCAAATGAGAATGCAGTTTGATAACAAAGTCCTGATCCTGACTTTGTCTAGTCTCTCAGAATGTTTATTTTGCCTTTATCATTATTTTGAAGTTTTGAAAAATGGCTAAAACACAGTATTCATCAAAGGACTAAATAACCAAAATGTGTGGTATGGCAACCCACAACCATTTTGAAACTTAAATTCTGGAATTAATAAGCTTCAGGGCCTGACAGTGGGGGCAGATGGAGGAGGGAAGGAGAAGAAAGAGATAAAAGAGGAAAAGGACAAACTGGCACATAAAATTCAAGTTCTCATAGTCATGTTTTTTTTTTCTTTTCTTCCCACCCCATCCTCTTTGTCTCTTTATAAAATAAATGTATCAGTTTCTTCTTCTCTTCATTTTTATCCATAATAAATTACAATATTAGCATTTTATTTTATTTGGCATTATAGTCAACTTTTGTTTCCTCTAAAAAAAGCACAAAGAGCATTGATAAGGCTGGAATGTGACTCAAGTGGTTGAGCACATGCTTTGCATATAGAAGACCCTGGTTCAGTCCCCAGCAGGACAAGTGGGGAATGTGGCCCTTTACATACATTTTTAAAAAGCACCAACAAGCATATTTTAACTAATTAAAATAAGTAGGGCAGGAAACTGGTATAGCTTTGGGGGCAAAAGTATAACTGACATATGATATGATATTAGTTTCAGGGATATAAAGAGATCTTATATTTTATATTTGTTGTATGATGATCATAATAATGTCTAGTTAACAACTGTCACCAACGATAAACTACAACTTTTTCTTGAATTAAGTACTTTTAAGGTCTAATAGCTAAGCAACTTTTTTAAAAAATTTTTTTTATTAGTGAAACACCATGAGGTACAGTTGTAGATTTACAATTTTTTGTGCTTGGGTTTCGATTATACAATGATCAGATACCCGTCCCTCCACCAGTGCCCATTTTCCAACACCATGGATAATATCCCTCCCACCCCCATCCCCCTCATGCCCCCCTGCCTCTGTGGCAGGGCAATCCCTTGTGTTCTCTCTCTCCTTTTGGGTGTTGTGGTCTGCAAAAGAGGCATTGAGTGGCAAACATGTTCAGTCCATAGTCCACTTTCGACATGCATCTCCACTCCTGGGAGGATCCTCCAAACACCCTTTATTTGGTGCTCCCTTCTCTATATGAGCTGCCCTTTCCCCTAGAATGCCGGCTGGCCTCTAAGCTATGGAGTAATCCTCCTGGTGCTGATCTCAGCTATTCTTGGGTATTAATCTCATATTTGCTTAGCAACTTTTGAATAATGTTTTAAGCAACAATTAGTCAACAGTCCATCTGGCATATTATTTCTTGTAACAAAGAAAGGATGTCACCAAATGTTACTGATACTAAGATTCAGACCAGACAAGAGATGCCTCTCACGTGCAGGACAGAGCTGCCAGCATGGCTTGTCCTTGTTTGCTGTGGGCACTGACAGCCTCCACATATCTTGGTAAGGAAAATATATATGCATGTTCTTTCTGGCAACCACTAGGACTGAGAAGTAGGAAAAATGAGCTCATCTCCTCATTGGTTCCTGCTAATGGAGACAAAAGAACCCAAAGTTTAGCTTCTGATTGTGTCATAATTGCTTCTAAAATGAGGCAATTTGAGAAGATGTGGACTATTTAGAAAAATGAGGTCTATAGATAAAACCAAGCTGCTACCTCATATATCCTGAGAAACTGGGGATGTCCGGGGCCACAGAGTTAGTACAGCAGGTATAGCATTGTCCTTGCATGCAGCTAACTTGGGTTCATTCCTCTCCACCCCATATGGTATCCTGAGCATGGCCAGGAGCAATCCCTGAGCACAGAGCCACGAGTAATCCCTGAGCATAGCCAGGTATGACCTAAAAAGAAAACAAAGCAACAACAACAACAACAACAACAACAACAAATTTGGAATATCTGAGCCTGGAAAGGACTTTCCAGTTTGCTTATATCAAGGGAAAAATAAAATTTTAAAAAATGAGGTCAAAGCCTCTTTTATTTTTCTTTTTCAGTCATACCTGATGGTGCTCAGGGGTTACTCCTGACTCTGCACTCAGGAATCACTCCTGATGGTGCTCAGGGGACCATATGAGATGCTGGGAATTGAACCCAGGTCAGTCACATGCAAGCAAACGCCCTACCCACTGTGCTATCTCTCCAGCCCCAATGCTTCTTTTTATGCTTACATTTTCCTTAAAACAAAGTTCCTACTGTTAAGACCACTTGTGTACTTCCATTTTTCCATTTGAATGACACAGAACTGAATGCTCCATGTTTAAAATTAATAAAATCCAATAATAGGGTCCAAAGCTGAGGTTGATGACATTTTAGAATGAGTAGGGCAATTACTTGTGTCGAGAGAAGTCAAGAATACCCAAAGTCAGATTGCTAAATAATAGCAAAAAAATAAGCATTCAAAGAAACACTGATATCAGTGCAGACATACACATCTAGTAGCCAAACTGAAATTCCAGTGAGAGTTGATGACAAATATTGCATTTTTCATCGATGTTTCTTCCATGTTTGTTTATACTTTAGTTCTTGAACTTCTACGTTCATTTAGTTAATTTTTCTTCTGGTGATGTCCTTTCTTTGTTTTCCTGAAATACTGGTCACAGCCTTGCATTATTTTCCCCATTTTTATTGAGGTACCATGATTTATAATACTGTGTACATTGTCCCAAAGCTACACCCACTACCAGAGTTCCCACTTCCTCCACCAACATCCCAAGGACTTCTCCCATGAACCCCCAAGTAAACTCAGTTCTCCAAGAACTGAAGAACTGGAGTAAGAAATCTCCAGTTCTGTTACCTTCGGTGTTTGTTGTTCCTTTACCTTGTTTCTACACTTTTATGGATATAACCATAAAGGTTTTTGGGGGAATTTAATGCAAAAAACTTATTTAAGTTAAATTTTTAAGTTTTTGAGTCTCCACCCCCACATTTCTGTTTCTGATTAATGTCAATTTCCAAAGCATTATAGTCTGAGAGAACAATTGGCATGACCTCTTTTCTTGATTTTATGAAGATGTGTTTTGTGGCCCAGCATGTGGTTTATCTTGGAGAATGTCCCTGTGCACTGGACAAGAATGCATACTCAGCTTTTGGGGGATGGAGTACTCTAGCTATGTGTGCTAAACCCATCTCTTCTATTTCTGCCTTCAAGGACAGTGTGTCCTTGTTGAGTTTTTTTGCCTAGTGGATCTATCCAGCAGTGATAGAAGAGTGTTAAGTCTCCTACTACTACTTTGTTGCTGTCAATATTTTCCTTCTTGTCTGTAAGCAGTTGTCTTAAACATTTTGACAGTGAACACTTAGGTGCAGAGTTGTATGAATTCTTCCTGATGTATAGATCCCCTGATCATGAAGAAATGATCATGAAGAACCTTCCTGTCCTTTGTTGCTTTTTTAAAATTTGAAATCTATGTGTTCTGATATATTTAGCTACCCCAGCCTTTTTAAGGAAATTTTTTGCCTAAAAGATTATTTACCAGTCTTTCATTTTATTTTTTTTCTAATCAGTTTCTTTTTTTTTAATCATTGTGAGATAGAGAATTACCAAATTGTTCATGATTGCTTTTCAGTCACAAAATACTTCAACACCCATCCCTCCACCACTATAATTTCCCAGAACTAGGGTCCCCAGTGTCCCTCCCACCCCTTCCAGCCTTCTATTTTAAACCTGTATGTATACCCTGAATACTCAGTTGCATTTCTTGCAAATAGCAGAAAGTTTCGCTGTCTTCGTCTTACACTTTCTGATAGGCTTTACTTCTTCAAAGTGTTCTCAAGCCCTTATGGATACCTCCATAAATGAGTAGATTATAATAAAAAAATAATTGCTTCATGTGGATTTTTATTCCCTGCCTGATCCTTCTTTTTTCCTACCTTTGGTGCTTCATTCTTAAGAGACATCCAAATCAATTATTTGCTTTAGCAAATGAAGAGCTGTATGAGCCAGGTAAATAAAACTTCCATTTATATCTGAAATGTTCTAAATCATTCCCAAAGAGTTTCTGCCCTTACTTTAAAACCTTTTATTTATTTACTTTTGCTTTAGCTGACAAGACACGTTGTCTTTGAACTTCTTTTGGAGTCTTGCCTTTGGAGCATAAAGTCAAGTCTAGCATAAGAAGTTCTGCCAACCTATCTTTCCTGCGGTAAGGCGTTTGCCCTGCACACAGCCAACATGGCCGACCAGAGTTTGATTCCTCCGCCCCTCTCGGCGAGCCCGGCTAGCTACCAAGAGTATCTCGCCCGCACGGCAGAGCCTGGCAAGCTACCCATGATGTATTCGATATGCCAAACACAGTAACAACAAAGTCTCCAATGGAGATGTTACTGGGCCCGCTTGAGCAAATTGATGAACAATGGCAGGACAGTGACAGTTTACCAAACATATAGTTTAACACACTCTTCAGCTAGCTTTCCCTTGAGAGATTCCTCATCCCCTTATCTACTGATAACCACAGTAGATAATTCTGAAAGCCAGCTGTGCTGAATTTTTGACCCACACCGTTCTACAGAAGTCTTCTATGTGGAGCAGTCACAGTGCTTGCTTTTTGCTTGCTCTGTTGAAATGTAAATTAGGGTAGTCTAAAAAACTCTTCTATGGGAATTAATGTGTGAATCTATCACCATTTTTTGATGGCAAAGGATTTTGAAAGGAAATTAATAGTATTGGGGTCATGTGTTACTTTGCTTATGTATTATTCATTCTTCTTCTGATAGCAGTTAGGCTTTGCCTGCAGGAGCCACTTCCTCTCTCTTTCCAGATCTGAACAAGTCAGTCCAAGTAAAGCTAGGCCCATGATGTTTTCTGGAACAACCAGAAAAATAAAATCCTGCTCCTGTTGGAGTTGTAAAATTGGCAAGAATGAGAGATAGAAGAATAAATTAAATTTCATACTAATAGAATCTATCTCTGGGCTCAGTCTAAAGTAACTCTGAAGAAGTTTACAATCTGCATTTGGATATGTCAGTTTCTTACTTGGTTTGTACAAACTGTTCAATAGAAATAGAATAAAAGCTGTAGATAGAAATTTTTCAATAATGATCAGATCACGATCACGACCATCCTGTTGTTCGTCGATTGCCTCGAGCAGGCTCCAGTAACGTGTCCTTTGTTCTAGCCCTGAGATTTTTTTAAAAAGTGTCATATTCAAGGTTCTTTCAGGGTTAGGGGAATGAGACCCATCATTGTTATTGGTATTTGGCATATTGAGTACGCCACGGGGAGTTTGCCAGACTCTGTCATGTGGGCAGGTTACATTCAGTAGCCTGCCAGTTTGCCCAAAGTAAGAATGAGATAATAAGATGTTGCGCAGCCGCAAATGCGGCCACGCACTTCCGGGAGCTGGGTTTTATAGTCTCCGGGTCTTGGCCATTGATGGGATTACACGGCACCAGGGGGCCAGTTGGTGGGTGTGACCCCTGCCTACTGGAATATGGAGGATCTGGGTGGAGGATGCTCAGCCCCGATCAAGACCCAGAGACTATAAAACCCAATAATGAAAAAATACCAGAAATAGGTGAAATTAGTTTGGCTGAATTTTATGTGTACACGCACACACATACACACACACACACACAGAGAGTTTTTGGGTCACACCCTGATGTGCTCAGGGATCATTTCTGACTTTTTGTGTGTGAGAATGTGTGTGGAATGGGGGTGGGGTGGGGTGGAGTGTCTCACCTGTTAGTACTCAGGGCTTACTCCTGGCTCTGCACTTAGGGATCACTCCTGGTGGATTCGGGGGACCATATGGGGTGCCAAGGACTAAATCCGGGTCAGCCTCATGCAAGGCAGGTGCTGCACCCATTGTACTGTCTGTCTGGCCACTTAATCCTGGCTTTAAGCCTCAAAGCCATCTGCAAAACACAAACTCATAAGCAGTGTATATGCCACTGTCATTGTCACTGTATGCCACAGCCTTGTGAATTATACTTTGCACCAAAGTGAGCAAGTCTCTAGTTTTTCATATGACAGAATTGTGGAGACTACATAGTAGTCATACAGCCTCCGCACCTGGCTGTCCTCACTGGGGCCCCTTGGAGGAGGACGGGTTAAGTTTCCCTCCCCGCCCTGAGCAGAGCCCTGGCAGCTGAAGACCTCCGATTCCAGCCACAACCTTGCTTAAGACCACTCTCCACACGTTCAGACAAGCCTCACGCATGAAGGAACCAGCAGAGGAACCCAGGTGTGCAGGACCTGGAGCTTAGATCTCCAAGCCTGCTCGGATCGGTACTGGGCTTCCTCCACCCAGATCCTCCATCTTCCAGTATATAGGCGTTACACCCACCAACTGCCCCTGGTGCCGTGTACTCTTGTCAACGGCCAAGACCCAGAGACATTAAAACCCAGCTACTGAAAGCGACATCTTATTATCTAGTTCTTACTCTGGAGAACCTGGCAAGCTACCGAAAGTATCCTACCCACATGGCAGAGTCTGGCAAACTCCCCGTGGCGTATTCAGTATGCCAAAACCAGTAACAATGATGGGTCTCATTCTCCTGGCCCTGAAAGAGCCTCGAATGTGGCACTTTCTAAAATCTCAGGGCTAGGATGAAGGAGACGTTACTGATGCCTGCTCGAGGCAATCTATGAACAACAGGATGACAGTGATACAGTGATACTAACAGAATTGTAAACGGAGGTTGCAAAAGGAAGGTAAGGAACCAAGAAAGGACCTAGGATATAATGTGGGAGGGATTGTGGCCTTCTGGTGGTAGGCCTAATGTAAAGATGCTACATGTATAAGTCAGTAATATTGATATTGTTATAAAAATCAAAAAATAAAATTTTAAAATAAAACTTTCTAACTTTTCCAAATTATCATAAGAAAATCCATTTTTGTGACTTTCTTAGTTGACCAGGTATTGCTATCAATGCTCTTTTCCAATTTTTCCTGCTGAAAAAAAATTACCGTATTATGAAATTTCACTTATAAAAAACTTCTTCACTGCATGAGCACTAATAACTATATAACTTTGTATCTTTGAAATATATCTTCATTCTTTCAATAACTTTTTTAATGAAGCATAAGTTCTTGTTACCAAATTGAAGCAACTATAAGTAAAATTGGACTGGAGGTTTGTAGCACAAAGTACTGCAGCTCATGCTTTGCATATGGGATGCTGGGAATCAAACCCAGGTCGGCCGTGTGCAGGGCAAACACCCTACACGCTATACTATCACTCCAGCCCCAATAAATTATTTTATACATAAAATTCTTTGTAATAAGAGAAAGACCAGATCCAATAACTAAAACAAAATCACACGCTGGTTAAAGAATACTAAGAAACTGGTTAACTATTCTGACTATGTTGGATCCAAGTGCTCCAGTAATTGTCAGCCACAACATATCTCTGACTTGTCTCTTCTTTATTTTGTCTTTGTTTTGAAGTAGGCTCTAGCACAAGTGATCGGCAAACACAACCACTGGAGTCTTAGACCTATAACCTGCTGTAGTTATTTCTTATGGTGACTATAACAAATAGCACTAAATTTAGTGACAAAGTTTAGAGTTTTGTCGTTTCAACTCCTGGATGTCAGAAGTCTCACAGAACTTAAATCAAGGTGTTGACAAGAGCTTTCTCACTGGAATTTCTAGGGGAGATTAACTGAAACCATGGGCCTTTTCTAACTTTATAAGGTAACATTCCTCAGTTCACTCTCCTTGTCCATTTTTAAAACCATTATGTGCATCACCTGTGCTGACATCATCTTATCTTCTCTGACAAACTTGTCCCTCTTACAAAAACCATTGTAACTGAATCAGGCTCAACTAGATATTCCAGAACAATGTTCTTATCTAATAACCTGGTCTTCAGCATGTTTTCACTATCTTCTCAAGATTGCCCCATAGTAATGCAGCATATTAACATAATCTGGGGATTAAGGCATAGATATTTGGGGGGGGGGAGGGGGCGATAATCATTCTATCATACTTTTCAACTAACACCAGCAGAGGGAACAGACTTCTTTCCTGATTGTTCCAGAAAACATCCTGGGCCTGACTTGATTTGAACTAGTGAAGATCTAGAAAGAGAGAAAAGGGGCTCCCCCAGGTAAAGCCAAACTGCTATTAGAAGAAGAATGAATAATACATAAGCAAAGTGACACATGACCTCAATATTATTAATTTCCTTTCAAAATCCTTTGCCATCAAAAAATGGCATTAGATCCACACATGAATTCCTATAGAAGAGTTTTTTTAGATTCCCCTAATTTACATTTCAACAGAGCAAGCAAAAAGCAAGCACTATGACTGCTCCACATAGACTTCTGGACTTCTGTAGAAGCTTTGTGGGTCAGAAATTCAGCACAGTTGGCTTTCAAGATTATCTTAATGTGGTTATCAGTAGATAAAGGATGGGTAAGGAATCTCTCAAGGTAAAGCTTGCTGAGGAGTGTGTTAAACTATATGTAAACTGAAACTAATAAGTCTCAGTAGAGATAGGTTGGTGAAACTTGTTATGCTAGACTTGAATTTATGCTCCAAAGGCAAGACTCCAAAAGAAGTTCAAAGACAATAGGTCTTGTCAGCTGAGGTTTAAAAAAAAATGAGAGCAGAAATTACCCTAAATCACAAACTCTTTAGGATTGATCAAGAGCATTCTAGGTTTAATGAAAGTTTCTTTTATCTGGCTCATAGAGCTCTTCTCTTGTTATGGTAAGTGAATTGATTTGCATGTCACTTGAAAACAAAGAGCTAAAGGTAGGAAAGAAGAACCAGGTAGGCAGGTGAAGAATTTATTTCCATTACAATCTACTTATTTATGAAGGTATCCACAAGGGCTTGTGAGCACTTGAAAGATTGAAACAAGTCACAAAATGTAAGATTGTGATCAGCATTTTATAAAAAAAAATGGAAGAAAAAACAGAATTAAATGGGCTAAAGTGGCTAAAGTCCAGTGATTAAAAATCTAAATATATATAAATGTGGCATAAATATTGAAAGCAAATGAGAATAAATAGGTCATGAAACATTGACAAAAACAAGGTAAAAATGAAAAGTAGAATGTCCTACAAATGCATCCAAGTGAAGCAGGCAGGCAGGTAGATAGGGAAGGGCTGCCCAAACCTGCTTCTGCCCCCCCCCCCCCCATCCACCCATGGCAATGAATTCCTGGGAAGCAATAAAACCAATAGCCCTAATTCTGTCAAGACCCACCTTGTGGGCACAGGAACTAAGACCTGATAAAACCTTTACTAGGTGCCAGTACAGACCCAGAGAAGGCTGGACCCATCCCCTGAGAGAAGCACCAGCAGGACAAAGACCAGGAAAGAAATATCACAAAACCATCTATTGCTCCCAACTCTAGCCCCCTTGCAGCTACCCTAGCAAGGAACTCTTACCAAGGTAGAGAGCCCCACAAGGAGCAGCTTGGGAGAAACCCTGTAAAAGTCAACTTGAACAAAGGAGGTGCATGTGTGTGCTGCCCCAGCCATGTGTTGCCTGAATCTCCTCTCTTGAGATGTGTACTTTCATATTTAATACTAGGATGTGAGCCGGAACTCCCTCTCCATTCTGGACAAGCCCACATTCTCTCTTGAGGCATTATTTTTTTCTGTCTCAGTCTCTGTTTTTTGCTTCGTTGCTCATTTCTTTTGGAAATCCTTTTCTGACAGAAAGGTAAGACCAGAAAGACCTGGATAAGTCTAGGACTGACTTTCCTTTCCTGCAAGGGATTTCCAGAGCTGTTCCCAGGTGACAGATGTGGAGATATGGCAGGTTCTCTTCTCTAGGCTACAACCTTTCTCCTCCCCTTTTTACATAAGTTACTTGGGGACCTCACTGGCATCAAAAGTAATATATATAGCTATGTACTATTATCACTCAAACACAAGCATGACAGACACAAATATGTGCTTGAGAGAGAATTTTTATTTTCTCCAATAAACGATGGAGTTTCAGAAATTTTTGTTTTTCTGATAACTATAGAAGTTTTGCTCTCCAATGAAAATAACCACAAATTACTTAAAAAATCTGGATATCAATGTAGGAAAAATAAGTTTAAATGCAGAATAGGAAAAAAAGAGAAATAATTAGTTACAATTTGACTAAATAACAGTTCTAGAGAGCTCTTAAGCATTGCAATATTCAGCATATTCTTGAAGCATAAACCTACTTATTTAAAACCACCCCAGAAATGCTGTATGTTTTGTTTTATTTTGGTTTGGTTTGGTTTGGTTTTGGGGTCACGCCTAGCAGTGCTCAAGGCTTACTCCTGACTCTGTCCTTGGCGATAATTCCTAGTGGTGCTTGGGGTACCCTATGGGGTGCCAGGGGTTATACCCAGGTTGGCACTGTGCAAGACAAGTGCCCTACTTGCTGTTCTATTGTTCAGGTCCTGCTGCATGCATTTATATTGTGTGTGCATTTATATTTATGTTCGTATTTCTGATTCTAACAAAGAATAATCTCCTAACTATTCTTTTTTAAGTCCCCCTCCCCCTTACCTCCTTACCCCTAAGATCAACTCTCGAAATTCCCAGGAATTCCAGACATGTTCCTCATAGCTCTGAATTAATCCTAATTCTGGTGTTTCAATATAGGACTCAGTCCCGTACGGTGCTATTTGTGTCATTATAAAGCTGTTTTCTCCCATGACACCATCATGTATACTATAAAGGATTTTATGAACAACAGTCCTACAGTGACTTTTGTTGGACATACTCTTCATCATTTTTTGAGGATATATTATCTCATGTTTTAATTGAGCTATTATAGATTTTTTTTCTCTCAAGACCCAGTACAAGGATTCCTTGCACCTGTACTTGTGGTTGCTTTTATCATATGAGAAGGTAAAAATCATGGGATTCATTAATTTTCTTTTTTCATGTTGACTGATAAGAAGCACAGAGCAAATGACACCTCAGCTCTAACAAATAGTGACTAACTTTATACATTCTTAATTCCAAATCTAATCCTAAATTTATGTTTCTGTTTTGATTTAATCTTTGAATTGTACATATTTTTGTTTGAGCATTTATATTTCAGAATAAAAAGCTCCATCATATTTTTGGGGGGTTACACCCAGCAACACACAGAGGTTACTCCTGGCTCTGCACTCAGGAATCACCCCTGGCAGTGCTCAGGGGACCATATGGGATGCTGGAAATCGAACCCAGGTTGTCCGAGTTCATGGCAAACACCCTACCCGCTGTGCTATTGCTCCAGCCCCAGCTCCATCGTATTTTAAACTATCCCTTCCATTAAGTAATTATGATGCTTTAAATTTTAAACTAGCAATTTACAATACCACAGTTTCTTCATGTCTAAAGCATTCCTTTCAGGTTTCAGTGGGTGTTTAAGTACATAGTCTATTTACCATTTAATTCCATAACACAACTAGCAACAGACAAGAATTTAATGACCCAATGAAGAGATATAACAATTTTCACAAATTTTCCTTTACCAAAATATTTTTTGATAATTCCATTAGTCATTTAGTTGTAACAAACAATATAAAATAAATCATTCTGTGCCTGCTAAGGGAGCAGGCTTGGGCACGGATAGGAAAATGAGGATAATGATAGAGGGAAGATCACACTGGTGGTGAGATTGGTGTTGGAACATTGAATGCATGTAACAACTAACTATTATAAACACTTTGTGACCTCAGTGTTTAAATAAAGTAATTTTTAAAATATAACTTCATATTAGGACTTATGCAAAATCTCTCTTAGATGATTCGGTATCTTTGAGTGCTTTATTTGGAATTATAACTTTTTATTCTAGCTTCCCTGTAATGGCATTTGGATTATAATACAATATAACTGAGTGACAGCTGTGGTGAAGGGCAGCCTTAACCCCACACACTGTCAACTGGATCTTTTGATCTATGTAGCTGAGTCACCAGTCTGGTCTGCTCCTTAAGTAGATATCTAATCAGGATGAATTAAATAGGGGAACTCGTTCTACAATGTATGCATATATCAAATCACCACAATGTATACTTTAAATACTTTGCAATTTTCTATGTAAATAACATACATAAAACTGTTTAAAAAAATGCTCTAGTGAAAACACTCTCGCAAAGTGTAGATGTTCTTTTTCTTATATAGGTAAAATTAAACAACGGTATAGGCAGTAACAATGACAAAACTTTGGTCCTAGATTACACAATTGAGATTTCCAAATGGGATTTGGGGAAAGGCTAAGAGGAATAGGAGATGGATTAGAAGTTACATAAAGATATTGGTGGGAAGCATTGGGCATTCTGGTTGTGATGAGGTGTGGTTAAATCAAGATCAAAAATGTTAAAACTATTGTAAACATGTTGCATTCACTATAACAACAATATTTTAAAACCTGGAAAAATTAAAAGTATAATGTCAACTTGAAATACTATTTTGAAAATGAATAGAAACTTTCTCATATTAGAAATTCGAATGGCCAAAAGGCACAAGAAAAAATAATTCTCTTCATCACTAATCATCAGGGAGATGCAAATCAAAATGAGATAACATCTCACAAAGACTGACACGTATTCAAAAGAACAATAGCAACCAGTGTTGGCGCAGATGTGGGGAGAAAAGGACTCTCCTTTATTATTGATGGGAATGCCAACTGGTCCAGCCTTTTTGGAAAACAATATGGATATTTCTCAAAAACCTAGAAATTGAGATCCCATTTGACTCAGGATACCACTTCTGGGAATATACCCTGGGTGACCAAAAATCACACAGCAGAAATACCATCTGCACTCCTATGTTTATTGCAGCACTATTCACAATAGCCAGAATCTAGAAACAACTTGAGTGCCTTAGAACAGACGAATGGGTAAGGAAATAATGGCACATCTACATAATGGAATACTATGCAGTGGCTAGGAAAAATCTGCCTAAAGATGGCTGGACATGGAGATTATCATCCTGAGTGAAGTGAGTCAGAAAGAGAGAGAGATATATAGAATTACTGCATTCATTTGTGGTATATAAAAATTATATAGTAGAAGACTAATATCTAAGCAAGGGAAAACAGGGACTAGGAGGATTGGTCAATGGTTGGAATCTACCACAAACCTGTGTGGGGCAGAAGGTAGGTAAGATAGAGAAGGGACCAGTATGGCAATAATAGTTGGAAATGATCACACTGGACAAGATCTGAGAGTTAAGAGTAGATAAAGGGATGTACATGATAACCTTTCAGTATCTGTATTGCAAATCACAATGCCAAAAGGAGAGAGAGAGAGTCAGAGAGAGAGAGAGAGACAGAGAGAGAGAGAGAGAGAAGGCAAGTGGGGAGGATGATGAAAGGGAAACTGGGGACACTGATGCTGGGAAATGTACACTGGTGGAGGGATGAGTATTGGAACACTGTATGACTGAAACCTAAGCATAAACAGCTTTTTAAGGTTCTATCTCACAGTAATTCAATTTTTAAAATCTTAAAATAAATATTACTAAACTAAGGAGAGGGGGATGCTATCTTGATCGCAGTAGTTTTCAGAGGAAACACTTAGAGAGAATGAGAACTCTGAGTCACCCTCCATGAGACTTTATCACAATGGTAAGAGACAGCATTAAAGTCACTCCTACTTGAGGAGTGAACTTGTTGTCTAGTTCTTACTCTGGAGAACCTGGCAGGCTACCAAAAGTATCTGCCCACACAGCAGAGTCTGGAAAACTCCCAGTGGCATATTCAATATGCCAAAAACCAGTAACAACGATGGGTCTCATTCTCCTGACCCTGAAAGAACCTTGAATGTGGCACTTTCTAAAATCTCAGGGCTAGGATGAAGAAGATGTTACTGGTGCCTGCTCGAGGCAATCGATGAACAACAGGATGACAGTGATACAGTGATACTTGAGGATTCCACAGTTTAGAAGCTGGCCTCTCATGCTGGTGGAAAAGGCAGCTAAGCTAGAGAAGGGACCACCAAGTAAAGGGTGCTAGAAGGGCCCACTCCGGATGGGAGATGCGGACTGAAAGTCGACTATAGACTGAACATGATGGCCCCTTAATACCTCTACTGCAAACCACAATACCCAAAAGGAGAGAGAGAGAGCAAAAGGGAATGCCCTGCCACAGAGGTGGGTGGGATGGAGGGGATGGAGCGAGGGTGATGGGAGGGATGCTGGGACCATTGGTGGTGGAAAGTGGGCACTGCTGGAGGGATGGGTACTCGACCATTGTATGACTGAAACACAAGCATGAAAGTTTGTAAGTCTGTAACTGTACCTCACGGTGATTCACCAAAATAGATAAATAAATAAAGTCACTGCTACTTGAGATATTAGGAAAAAGCACATTGGTTGCTGAAGCAAAACTAATAAAAATGTTAGTGTATGCACAGGAAAATGCATTCAGTGTGTACTTGGGCATGAGCAACCCAGGAAAGAAAATGATCAAGAATAAGGAAATTGAAACTTTACTGGATTTCTGTAGGCACAGAAATGTCTTTACATTGTTGTGAGGCTGCTGAAAACCTGGTGATTTCACAGTTGAGTTAAGAAGAGTCATGTAGAATAATCATAATTTTTATTTTTAAATTGGCAGTACAGAGGGGGTGAGGGAACGTTGGTGGACCATTCTCAGTAGTGCTCAGGGGCAACTCCTGGCTTGGTGTTCAGGGATTATGCAACCTTCACCCCTGTACTATCTCTCTCTGCTGGTCCAGTATTTTTAAAATTCTTAGAGTCACCTTCATAGCTGCGATGAGGAATTTTTTCATGGCTTGGAAACAGTGAAAGATTTTCAAGTGCTCATCACTTGTTCAGAGCTTCTTTCCCAAAGGGAGTAAAAGCAGGAGAAGGAATAGATTCTGCAGGGCCAAGGGACTCTATGAGGTTTTTTTTTTTTCTTAAAGTTTTATTAGTGAAACACCATGAGGTACAGTTGTAGACTTACAAATTTTTGTGTTTGGGTTTCAGTTATACAATGATCAAATACCCATCCCTCCACCAGTGCCCATTCTCCACCACCACTAATCCCAGTATCCCTCCCACCCCCCATCCCACCCTACCTCTGTGGCAGGGCATTCCCTTTTGTTCTCTCTATGAGGTTTTTTTTTTAATGAATCACTATGAGATATAGTTACAAAGCTTTCATGATTGAATTTCAGTCATATAATGATCAAACGCCAATCCCTGCACCAGTTTACATTTTCTACCATCAATGTTCCCAGTATCCCTCCCACCACCCCCAGCCTACCCCAATCTCTGCCTCCATGACAGACAATTTTCTTCTTACGCTTTCTCTTCTTTTGGGCATTATGATTTTAAGTGCCCTTTGAAGAGCAATTAATAAGGATTACCAAAGGCTCCCAATGCCCAGGATATTCAAAACTAATATTTAGTCATGTTTTATATGAGCATAGACCAGCCATAACCTACTGAGGAGAATCATATTGTTAGAGTCCTGGAGACCCCCTACTATGCCAGGAGTTAACTCATTAGTTGCTGAATCTTGGTTATATTTGAGAGAGGAACATGCTCAATGAGGATAGTTCATAATGGAGGGAGGTACTTTCAGAAGTGACTGCTTGTTAACAAATTTCCTTGATCCTTAACAAGGATCAAACCCAAGATTTCACACAAGCAGACATATTCTAACCGCTAAGGAACCATCATATGTATATTATCATGCATCCAACTTGATAGAGTCATTAGTCTGAATCAAAAAGACCAACTATTGTCTTTTTACCTTCCTTATGTGTTTTGCAGTACTTTGAGAACATCTGTCCATTAAGCATGTAAGTATGCTTATGACTTGTTGATAATGATGCTAAAATGATTCTGGGTTGGAGCATAAATAAATAAAATGTAAAATTATATGGTTCTAAAGTATAATTTGAATTTTGTCTGAAAAAAATTTCTATTCTGACTAATGCTCAGCTGAATAGTTAACTTATCAAATCAAATCAGGAGTATCACTTATTGAACAAAGAAGTAGCAGCATTTTTCTAAACTCCAGAAAGTGTTACTACACAAAAATATTACAAATGTTGATATATGTCTCTTTTGGAGATGTATATGGAAGGAACATCTCCAAATGCAGCAGTTATGTATACCTAGGTCAAGAAGTCAAAATGACAAATGACAACCTGAGTTGTGCAGGAGGAAGAGAGCAGCTTGGAATGCCTTCAAGAGCTTCAAAGAAATAGCTAACAGAACGAAGAACCTCCGGCTCCGAGCACATCTCTTCGACTCCACTGGTCTTCCTGCATTAATATACGCCTCAGAGACCTGGGCCCTATGAAAACAGGATGAGAACACTATTTGGGTCTTCCAAAGAGGAATTGAAAGAGCTGTGCTCGGAGTATCCACGCTTCACTCAAGTGAGAGAAGGAATCCGGAGTTCCGACCTCTATCGAGGATCAAGAATCAGGGACACTGTCTTGTTTGCCAAGGCGTCGAAAATCAGGTGGGCTGGATATGTAATGTGATTTGGAGACAACCGCTGGACTAGAACTGTTACCGACTGGATTCCACGGGATGTCAAAAGATCTCATGGCCGTCCACCTACGAGATGGTCAGACTTCTTTATCAAGACCCTGAATGAACGATTTGAGGCTCTTCGTGTTCCTGGAGCGAGCAGATGCCATTGAACTACACTAGCAAGTCACAGGGACGAATGGAGATGTTACTGCGCCGGCTGGAGCAAATCGATCAGTAACGGGATGTCAAATGTTCAAGTAATCAAGTGATGTCTCTTTTCCAAACCAGAGACCAAGGAAAGTTCTCTTGACAATTTTTATAATTTATAAGCTATGTTTTATAATTTCATTAATCAATGAGTAACATACAGCACATGAGCTATAAAATTAGGTATTTATTTTTATGTTCTCAATGTTCCTGAAAGTAATAATATTCATTTTCTTAAAACTTCATATGTATATTATATAATTTTTGTAAGATATACTGTGAGACATTGGATTGCTTAAAAGGGAATTTATGACATATTTAAAGTATTGAATGAATGCAAAAATACCTCCAGCCAAGCATCCTCCATCCTGCCAGACCATCACTCAGATTTGAGGGATACATAAAGAACATTAACACACAAACAACAGCTGAAGACATTTATTGTCTCTGAACTAGTCTTGCAAGAAATTACTAAAAGGTCACCCACAGAAAGCAGAGAACACTCACTCAGAAGCTGAAAGATACATAAAGCCATAAAATGGGAGAAGAATGAGAGTATATATGAGAACTCACAACCTGAGCTCTATATTAACAAACTTTAAATTTGACAGGAGAAATAGGCTGAGAACTTCATATATAAACAAAATAGTAACTTCAAAGCAAAAACATTTAGAAGAAAGTAACAAGAAGAGGCAAATGGAAGCAGATCACTACATAAAAGTCTGCCATCAAACTGCAAGTGGAAAAAATAAGGAAACATCAAAGCAAAACAAATAACAAACACTGTCCTCCCATTGTTCATTGATTTGCTCCAGCGGGTCCAGTAACTTCTCCATTTTGAAACTTGTTGTTACTGTTTTGGCATATTGAATACATCACAGGTAGCTTGTCAGGCTTTGCCGTGCAGGCGAGATACTCTCGGTAGCTTGCCAGGCTCTCTGAGAGGGGCAGAGGAATCAAACCTGACTTTTGCACACAAGGTAAATGCCCTACCACTGTGCTATCGCTCCAGCCCATCAAAAGAACAATATCAAATACTAAAACACTGAAAAATCTCATAGAAAAATGACAACAATTTTTTTTTTGCTCACACCTGGCGATGCACAGGGGTTACTCCTGGCTCTTCACTCAGGAATTACTTCTGGCGGTGCTCGGGGAACCATATGGGATGCTGGGAATCGAAACCGGGTCGGCTGCGTGCAAGGCAAATGCCCTACCCACTGAGCCATCGCTCCAGCCCCCAACAACAGATTTCTTTATGTCAATTATTTTTCTAAACGTCAATGGATTTTATTCCCCCACCAATGGCACAAAATGGCTAGATGGACCAGGAAGCAAAACCAAGCTTCTGCTGCTTAAAAGAAACACATTCAAACTCTCACAATAAACACAGTGCAGAGTAAAGTTTGGAAAACAGTCAAAGCAAATGGTAAACTGGAAAAAGAAGGGGGCAAGCTATACTTGTATCAGACTAAATAGCACTCAGGCTCAAGGTAATTAGAAATGGAAATGGGCATTAAAAATTAACTAGGGGATCAATATATAAAGAGGTTTTAACACTTTTTGTTTTTGTTTGCATTCATTTTTTTCTGGACCACACTAGCAGGGATCAGGAGCTACTCATAGCTTGATGCTTGGAATCTCCTCTGTTAGTGCTCATGGAATCATGAAGTGCTGGAAATAAAACTGGGACCTCCGATATGCAATAAATGCACACTAACCCTGAGGTTGTCTCCTAAGTTTGTAGGAGTTAGTCTCAGGGAGTTGAATCCCTGAGACTTAGCTCCTAAGTTTGTAGGAGTTAGTCTCAGGGAGTTGAATCCCTGAGACTTAGCTTCTATTAACGTATATGCACCAAATGTAAGGGCAGAAAATCTCACAGAACAACTGCTAATAGACTTAGAAAGATTAAAAGATACATTAATGACAACACAATAATAATGGGAGACTATAACACCCTATTGTCTTCACTGGACAGAGCAACAAAATGTAAATTCAATGAGAAATAGGAGCCGGAGACGGGAAACACTAGGATCAATTGATATGTAGCAGATCGTCCGCCACCATCACCTCATAATTTCAAAGATACATTTTTTTCTATTCATTGTACATGGAACATTCTCCAGAAAAAAACATGCTTGGGCACCATTTTCCACAAATTCATAGAAAATAGGGTATTCCTAATGACAATAAATCACCTTATTTTTTTTAAAACAATACATTAAAAATTATATCATTACAAAAAATAGAAGAGGATATAAGAAATGATAAACCAACTTGTGTCATAAATTGGAAAAATAAACAATGTCAAAATGACCATCCTACCCAAAGCATAATATAGATTCTATGTAGTCCTTGTCAAAGTTTCAGTGGCATTCTTCAAGTACATGGAACTAATCCTGCTGAAGATTCATACCAACTACCGCAAATAACCAAAGCAATTCTAAAAAAAAATAAGATGGGAAGCATTGCATTCCACCTCTTAACTACATTATAAGTCTAGAGTAACCAAAAGAGTTTGGTACTGGACTAATAGCTTACTTTCCAAACAAGGGAACTTCTAAACTTGGACAGTAAAAAATAAACCCTCTGATACATTTACAGTTATGAATGACTTATGAGCTGGTGCATTAAGTGAACAACTGGTGCTGAGAAAACTAGATAACTACAAAGAAGGAAAAATGAAAATGTATACCTATTTCACACCATGCACAAGAGTCGATTCCAAATAGATTGAAGAGCTTGATATCAGGTTCTTTATTCTGTCTTGCATAAGTCAGATTCAGATTTAAGAAAAAATCTTCAAGCAATTTCATAGGTTTCAATACAACTTTACATTTCTCTCCAATCTACAGGAGAATCTAATTTAAAGAATGTTTGAGACCAGAAAGATAGCTCAGTGGTCAGGGGAACAAGAACATGCACCAGGGTTATACCCAGCACCACAGCCTCCCACCCATGACCTGCTGAGTATAACCCTGGAGGCCCTCAGCATTAACAGGATTTCCTGGGTGGTCCCCAGCTCTGCCTGTCAGGAGCAGCACCACATCACCCTGGAGCCCGGGGCTGTTGGCCAAGTATTGTAGGCAGCAGTCCTGAAGTCCTTGAGAACTGCTTGGAAGATTCCCTCTCCCATACAAAGAGTGGTTAGGTCATAAATATTGATTGCAATTCTGCACATCAAGGTGCTCATGTTAGCAGTTGTCCAGTATATTAGTTTACCAGCAGGAAGACTTTGGACAGCCTCACACACTTTTTAATATTTTGCTAGTTTAAATGTTTAGACTAAAAGATATATTTTACCTTAGACGTTCAAGTAGCTTTAAGGTATATATAAATTACCCTCTTATAAGTGTTGACATTTTCAAATAAAGCTTCTATAATAGATTTGAAATGTATGTGATTAAATAAAGTGATTTGATGTCCATCAGTACCCAATTAAAATTTATGAGCAAACTCTTTTATTAACAATGGAAGATTTTGTGTTGCTTTTTTCTTTAAATCATTTTCCAGTCAACTTGTCCTGAATAACTCAATGTATTTTTTTTCTTCTGGAATTTTGGGGCCAGAGTGATAGTATTGCAGGTAAGGCTCTTGCCTGGGATGTGATTGACACAGGTTCAATCCCCAGTGCACTGCATGGTCCCCCAAGCTCACCAGGAGAGATCCCTGAGTGTAGAGCTAGGTGAAAACCCTGAGCACGGCCAGTTGTGCCCCCAACCAAAGGGAATTTTTCTATTGATCACACAAAATGTGCAAAACAAAGACAAATATGAGATTGCAATTTTTTTACTGTGACTATATGTATCTGTAATCATTACAAGTATTTTTCTGTATTAAGTTGGAAATACAACTATTAGCAATACATATTTGATTTTTAAAAGTCCTTACATATGATACAATTTTTCATCGCTTTGCTCAAGCAGGTCCAGTAACATTGTGAGACTTGTTACTGTGTTTGGCATTTTGAATACGTCAAGCGTAGTTTGCCAGGCTTTGCCCTACGGGCAAGATACTCTCAGTGGCTTGCTGGGCTCTTCGAGATGGGCATAGGAATAGAGCTCGGGTCGGACATGTTGGTTGCGTGCAAGTCAAACGCCCTACCGCTGTGCTATTGCTCTAGCCCGCTACAATTTTTAAAGAATCTTAACATAAAAGGAACCAAAAGATTGGAAATGCCTTTTTAATAAATTGATTGGAGTCAGTTCTAGGCTGCTTTGATTAAAAGACTTAAATCCCTGGTACCAATTAAATGCAATATCACTTTTTTTAAGACTCCAGGTTGGTTCTTTTTTGTTGTTATCGTTGTTGTTTATCTGATGTTAACCCTGTGTTAAAAAGAAAGACATCTTCTGTATAAGCTTAGGAAGGACAGGTGTAAAGAGTGGAAGATGTGAAATGAGAACCACTACCACAGACCTTGGTAGATCATTTTTTTCAAATAAGGATATACAGAGAAGTTGAGGAGCTGGAAATTGATTCCCTTAATATACATACCTACTCCCTAGTTTGAAGATTGCTGCATTAAACTGCTCTAAATATCACTGATTTATTCTCAGGTAGTCTGCATTCTGCATTCAGTAATAAAACTCAAAGAAAATATGCAGGAAATTTGAAGGAAAGTGTGTTAAGTTTCAATAAATTTGATAAATTTCCTAAAAACCATTTGACGTTTCTGATTTGGAAGAATAGTTACTGATGAATTAGAAAACCATGAAGATTGAGTTCCTGCAGGACACAGTCATTTGCACATGTAATCTTTATCTTGGGGAAAGCAGTTTTAAATGTCATGGTCATTTATTAATAAGAGTGGGAAAGAGAAAGCGCTCCAAATGTTGGGTGAAAATGATGATTGCTAGATCCTTTTTTCCTCTATCGTGCAAGAACATCTTCTCTTAAGCACTTATCTGGCGCTCTTGGGGAATGTAGCTTTGTTGTCACAGCATATTTACCTAGAAATCTATAACTGAGAAAAGATGCTTAGAACTTACACTCCTGCATGTTGGAGGGTAACCTTCAGAAATGGAAAAGGTGTTAGGAGCTTATAGCCTCAAAGAAAAATTAACCCAAAATTGTTGAATCAAGTCTGGCAATATTTCATTTTGTCATCTGTCATTTATTTTTCCCTGAAAGCACTCTTGGAATTTATTTTTTCTGTTAAAGTTTCTCTCGCTAAAAAATTTAATAAAAGTTGGATGTAAGCTTAATCCTTATTTGTATAAGAATTTTGTTCTCTTACATATTTAAGTGAATAAGACTCTGATTCGGATAATTATTTTCTGATACCTAAGCTATAAAATTCTGGTTCCATATACAGTGAGGCTAGACAGAAAGACAGCTGTTGTTATTTATTTAATTTTATATTCTGACATGTAGATTTTTCTTTTCTTTTTTTTTTTTTTGGTCAGAGATAATCTAACAGACCAAATGCATTGAAATACCTTGAATTGTTTCTAATAGTCTGAACTTAGCCATAAAAGCAAACACAAGAAAGTGATTCATTAACAACTTACTTTTAAGTTCTGCTGATTGAATATCATTCTCCACAACCACTGAGCACTATCCAGCCTTGAGGACCAGTTTCACAAAAAAATAGAATCTGCAGACTTGCACATAAGAAGAAAATGCATAATATATAACTTCATTAAACAGTTTCATAGGCCAAAGTCATAATTGGAAAAAATATGATACATTCAATGCCAAGATGAAGTTTTTAACTCATTAAAATGTTCTTATTGATATGATACTAATATCCTGAAATCAAAGGCCCATCCTGACTCACCTAGGACATGCTAAGAACACATTTGTCATTCAATAATTCAGAATTGTGACTTTTCAAAGTTTCTAAACTTTTCTTCAGCTTTCCTAGCCATCCCTACTTTATTCTTCCTTTGAAGTCTTCAACCCATCAACCTATTTCATTATACTAAGGTTCCTAATCCATCTTCTACTCTACACTCCTATTCTAGATCATCTCATCAACTCCTGAATTTCAAATACCAATCACTTGCTCTGTACTGATGTCTTAGTATCTCTAATATCAGCATAGTACTTCCTAGATTGTTCTACTTAATAATACCCAAATGAAACTCATAATTTCACCAGACCATAGGTCTTCCTTCTCCTTCCTTCTCAGTGTTCCCATCTTAATGAAGGAAACCATTGTGACCTCCAAGGTATCTTCCTCTGGTTGACAAAATTATCATATAAACATTGCAAAGCAATCATTTCATTCTCTAGTTTAAAATAAACCCATTACTTTCCACTGGGAAAAATCATGATTAAGGCTCACAGTCTTTCTTGTACTGATATAATACATCCCTGACCTCATCTCCCATCTCGCATTGTCATCCTTATAATACTGCATACTCGAACCTTCTCCTTGCCTTTCCAGGTTCTCTGTTCATAGACTCAGATGGCTGACCTAGTAGGGATGACTGTATTGATAGGCTCTCTTTCCTTGTGGTTATCAGTTGGTTTTAGGCCCAGATGCACACAGAAATGTGAGTCAAGGAGAAGTTTATGATCAGGGCACATGTTTCCCAGCTTCCTCCCTGTGGGATTGGTACAGGCTGACATAGACTGTTGATTACAAGTTTAACTATTTTAGATGTCTTTCCAAATAACCTTCTGGAGGTTCCAGTAATCACTCTCCTCCATCCCTTCCAGACCTTGAGTGATGCTAGTAAAGAGTACCACACTATCCTTCATTTGGCCCTAATTAAACTTTTATTATTAATGCCCTATCAAACTTTCATCAAGCTCGGCAATTTTTTGTGTGCACTCATTTCCTGATAGAATACTGACTAATGCTATTTGCTTTCAGAGCCTAAAATGTGTCTGTTACAAATAAGTGCTTTTTTTTTTTTTGGAGAGGTGATGTTGTGCCAAACTCAGAGGTGCTCAGGGCTTACTCCTGGCTGTGCTCAAGGGATCAAAGGGGCTGGTGGGGATGGGATCCTGATCAGCTGTATGCAAAACAAGCATCTTGCCCTTATTTACCTTTCAAGGCCTAAAAGTTATTTCTTTAGAAAAACCTTTAGTAGCCCCATTGATTCAAGTACAACTGCCTGCTAAACCTTATGTGATACCTACCACAATATTCTCCATATTTAATGACAGTCATTCAGTGAAAGCTAATGTCACGCTTTCTAATAGGCTGTATATTCTACAACATTCAACATTGAGTCCATTGAGTCTCTCTTGATCATTTCTTTTTTTTTTAACATCTTTTTTTTAATTTGTTTTTTCTTGGTCTACACCTGTCAATGCTCAGGGCTTAGTTCTGGCTCTGCACTCCTGGCAGTGCTTGGGGAATCACATGGGATGCCAGGTATTGAACCCAGGTTGGCCGCGTGCAAGGCAAATGCCCAACCTGCTGTACGATTACTCTGGCTTGCCTTGTTCATTTCTAAAGGCTACAAATTCAATGTGATATCTGAACTATAGTATAAAAGGTAAAGGTAAAGGTAAAGGCCCTCCCGTTGATCGTCGATTTGCTCGAGCGGGCCCAGTAACGTCTCCATTGGAGACTTTGTTGTTACTGTGTCTGGAATATCGAATACTCTCGGCAACTTGCCGGGCTCTCCGAGAGGGGTGGAGGAATCGAACTCAGGTCGGCCATGTTGGCTGCTTGTAAGGCGAACGCCCTACCCGCTGTGCTATAGTATATTCTCAATAATTATTTGTTAAATTATAAATGGATATATTGATGGATGGATTGAATGAATAAACAAATTTTATTTTTAAATATTTTTTGGCTTTTGGGGATCACCACCCAGCAATGCTCAGGAGTTACTCCTGGCTCTGTATTCAGGAGTCACATGGGCATGATCAGGGGACCATATGGGATGCCAGCATTTGAACCTGGGTTGGCACATGCAAGGCAAATATCTTACCCACTGTACTATGTCTCCTGCCCCGCAGATTTTAGTTTTAAAACATTATACTAGAGGACAAGAGGAAGTACAGAGGTTAAGGCAATTGCCTTGCACACTGTTAACCCAACTCCAATCCCTGCTACCGGTACCCACATGTTTCAATCTCTGGCACCACATCCCAGCACCATCAGAACTGATCCCTGAGCTGAGAGCCAGGAGTAAACCATGAAAACTTCTAGATGTGACCCAATAATTCACCCAAAATGAAAAAAAAAGAACCCACAAACAATATGTAATAGAAATATGTAAAACAAAATGTGTTGGAAATAAAATAATTTGACAGTATATTTATTATTATGATTCTCTAATACCTATTTTTCAAAGATAGAAAAAGTAAAAGAGAATATATACACACATAACACACACACATACACATACACACATTATGGAACACTTACCAAAGCATAAGGATGCATTACAATACCAAAAAACAATGGCTTTATAAGAAAATTATTAAGAAAATAAATCCTAAGAATTCTCATTGCAAGAAATTTTCCTTTTATTTTTTTAATACTCTATCTATATGAGAAGTTGAATATGAGCACAATAGCTATTGTGCTATTATTTCACAATATATGTAAATCAGCATGCTATTTGCCTTAAACTTACACAGTGATGTATATCAATTATTTCTTAATAAAACTGGGGAAAACAATAGGAAAGATTCATAAAAGCCACATTCTCTGAACACAATGCAATAAACCTAGAGATTAATAATTAAAATATAGCCAATAAATGAGTACGAAGGGAATTAACTACTTATGATATTCTAAATAATTTCCAGGTCACAGAACTAAAAGTGAAAACTGCAGGCAATTAAAAATTTACATTAATGATACCATTGCAACTAAAAATCTATGGTTTTGTTTTAAGCAATAATATAAGAAAATGTATAGACTTGAGTATATTTACTAATAAAGAACAAAATAGAGAAGCCAAATCTTGAGTTCAAGAAATTTTTAATGATCAAATAAACTAAAAGACTAATGAGCAAAAACAATAACACACAGAGGCACAACCAGCACCAACCAGCTCAGTAAAATCACAATTATTTTTGTTATAAGATATAACAATTATCACAACTTTCTTCATTCATTTTCTGATAATTCCATTTGCCATTTTGTTGCAACAAGCAGCATGAAATAAATTAGTTTTTACCTGGTAAGGGGGGAGGGCAGGGAACTGGGGACATTGGTGGAGGGAAGGTCACACTGGTGGTGGGATTGGTGTTGGAACATCAAACACTTGAAACAATTGCATTATGAACAACTTTGTAAATCATGGTGTTTAAATTAAAAAAAAAATTTTAAGCCAAAAAATTAAAAGCTATGTAAAAGAATAGAAATCATTTTAAAGCAAAATAAAATACAACAAATACAAAACACGAAGAATGAGAAAGGTGATATGAAACCCTCTAAGGAAGAATTTTTTTTGATTGTCAGCTAATATTGTCCCAGCCTATATTTTCTGTTAATAAGACCATTCTAAGCACCTTCTCACAAATCAAGCCTCTGCCTCCTGTATTTGAGAAATGACCTTGAACTCAATCTAGACATATATTACTCACATTTCAAGTCCTCCAAAGAGGCTTCACTGTTTCTGTAAATTCCTCTAATCTCTTTCTCTTCTGCATTTGTATAGTACAGCCTAAGCCTTAAAAGAAGAACAAGGAACATGATTGCCACTCAATTCCTCTCTGGCAAACCACATCGCCCAAAAGGAGAGAAAGAACAAAAGGGAGTGCCCTGACACAGAGGCAGGGTGGGATGGGGGATGGGGGATGGGAGATATACTGGGATTAGTGGTGGTTGAGAATGGGCACTAGTGGAGGGATGGGTACTCATTGTATAACTGAAACCCAAGCACAAAAATTTGTAAGTCTACAACTGTACCTCATGGTGTTTCACTAATAAAAATTTAAAAAAAAGAAAAAAGAAAGAAAAGAAAAACAAGGGACAGAATGTCCTGACCTCCTGACCCGTATCAGGCTGTCTTCACCGGGGCACCTTGGAGGGGGGCAGGATGAGTTTCCCTCCCCACCCCAAGCAGCATCCCGGCAGCTGAAAACCTCCAGAACCCAACTGGCAAGCAACCATGCTCAAGGCTGCTCTCCACCAGCTCAGATGATCCTCACCTACAGGGGAACCTGCAGAAAAACCCAGGTACGCGGAACTGGTGACTGAGATCTCCAAGTACCCTCGGAAGAGGACTGGGCCTCCTCCCCACATCTCCTCTTGGCAGCTTGGCAGTCACACCCACAAACTGCTCCCAGCGCCATATAATCTCATCAGTGGCGAAAATCCAGAGATTATGAAATAAAGCCCCTAGAAGAGAACAACACAGAACATCCAGGATCACACAGCTTCATTTGTGGCTGCACATCCTTTTACACTCTAGCCCACTGATGAACCATACACTTGCTTGGTTTCAATATACATGCTTGTAATCTTTAATATAAGGGTTTAGATGGCTCCAAGATGAAATACAACAATTCTTAACATAATTTCCTTTTATGGTGGTGGGAAGGTGCATGGTGGTGGAATTGGTGTTTGAACATTATTTGTAATGAACTCTTATGAACAACTTTATAAAAATTTTAAAAATTAAGAAAAAGAAAAACAAAGAAGAAAAATAATCTTTTTGTGTTAAGTTTTGCTCTTAATCACTTAATCACTTAACTTCCCGTTAGTCGTCGATTTGCTCGAGCGGGCGCCAGTAACGTCTCCATTTGTCCCTGTCGCGTGCTAGTGTAGCCCAATGGCATCTGTTCGCTCCGGGAACTTGAAGGGCCTCAAACCGATCGTTTATGATCTTGACGAAGAAGTCTGACCATCTGGTAGGTGGGCGGCCACGCGGTCTTTTGACATCCCATGGAATCCAATCAGTAACAGCTCTAGTCCAGCCGTCGTCTTTAAATCTCATTACGTGACCAGCCCATCTGATTTTCGACACCTTGGCATATGAGACAGCGTCCCTGATCCTTGATCGTTGACGGATGTCAGAACTCCGGATTCGTTCTCTCATTTGAGTGAAACGTGATATTCCAAGCATAGCTCTTTCTATTCTTCTTTGGGAGACCTGAATAGCGTTCCCATCTTGTTTGCGTAGGGCCCAGGTCTCTGAGGCATATGTTAATGCAGGAAGAACAGTTTTGCTCTATAACTGTTATTTTCATTTTCTTGACTAACAATCCTATTAAAACCTTTCCGTTTTTGTAAAGATAATACAAAAAAATGGAATTTCAGCCAGTTTCTGCTGATACAGTAAAGGACTGAGTTTAGTATCTTTTAAGGTAAAAAAATTATACCTATGAAACTAAATGAAATGACTCATTCAATCAGCATAGTGTTCAGCGTATAGCACAGTGAGAAACATGTTAGTTTTTATTATCAGACTCTGTTTCCCCCTCATAACTTTGTATAATAGGTGTTTGAAAAATTAAAGAAAGTATGATGGTCTCCAGGCAGGAACATGATGTTCAAGGTTACTTCAAGCAAACTACCTGCTTGTTTGAAAGCAAGATGATTATAAACCAACCCAATTTGTCACAAACAACTACTCATATTTAGATTTGTCTCAAAGAAATGAAAACTTTACATTCCTAATTTCCCTCTTCCCAACCCTCTGCCCAATAATCCGGAGTCAAGAGAACATGACCATGGTGGGAATCTACTTCTAAATCCATATAGAACAGCAGCTCCTTCCTAATCTAAGAAGATTAACTATATGATCTGAATTTGGGCTGGGTTTTGGTCACCTTAGACCCTCTTTATGGGCTCTAAAGTAGCCGCCTTATTCTGCTGTGCCAATCACATTATCCATACCTGTTATGTCTCCAAATTGAGTCCCTGGATGTAACTCTGGCTTGGTGTAAGATCATCCAAGTCCTACCCCAGAATATTTTATTTAGGAATATGAAATAAATATTCTCAGATCTTCTTTGGTATCCACAGTAAGAGACAAACACTAGCTAGAAAATGTACGTTATCTGAATTTAGAACTAACTCAGGTGAATGAAGCTGATAGGAGAAAAGGAACGAAAGATGAAACCACGTAGAATTCCAGTCCCTGGCACCCTGGGTACCGGAAGCCCCTGTGTACTTCTGTACTTGCCAAGATTAGAGGCGTCAATGCATTGCTGTCCTTCCCTAAGATTAATTCAATTCCCTCTTTGTCACTTGAAACATATCCTAATTAAATTCATGATGTTGGGGGGGGGGGAGATTTTCTAAGAAATTTTTATAAACTTACAAAAAACGTATTCTGTTTTCCTATGCACATTTTCAAGTTACTTTCTTACTATTTTCTCCAAATATCCTGAAGGGGGCACTGTTTCCATTCACAGGGAAAAAATCAACTGCACAAAATCTGTTTTGTTTTTCCTCCCCCCCCTTCTTTTCTTTTTCTTCTTTTTTTAAACAAAACTGAAGAACTGAGTGAATTGTATGATGTGATTCTAATTGGTTGGAACATCTGTTGAAATCATGCTTCCGTAGCGAAAGAGAAAACTACCATGGTTAAGAGTTCCCTAGCCAGCTTTCAAGACAGCTAAATCTGAGTCTTCAGTGAACTGGACAGAAAAGGAAAAAAAAAAAAGTGAAGATGCTCATAACAACTATTCTGTGGTTACAACTAGGCTGTGAGTTGAGAGTTGATTTGGAAGGAAACTCTAAGGGTAACGCTATTGTCTACACAGTGTTCACGGGAAGAGCTGAGTTCTTCCCTGGGGAAACTGAGCTATAGAGATAACCGGTGAACGCTTCCTTCTGGAATGTTCACTCGGGACAGGGTTGTGTGCAGAGGTGAAAGTGGAGCAAAGCCCCGCATCCCTGAGCAGCCAGGAGGGAGAAGACTGCATCATCTACTGCAATTATTCAAGCATTGCTTCAGACACTGCACCGGTTCAGACAGGATCCAGGGAAAAGCCTCAAACCTTTATTTGCATTGGTTTCTAACGGAGCAGTGAAGCAAAAGGCATGATTTACAGCCTCTCTTGACACCAAAGCTCAGCTCAGCACCCTGTGCTTCTCAGCCTCTCAGCATGCTCTCTTCGCCACCTACTTCTGCGCAGAGCACAATGCTCCCGCTGCGCTGTCAGTCCCTATACAAACCTGCAGCCGGACTGAGACCCACCCTTGTGGAGACTGTCTGGGAGGCATAGTTCACTGCATTCCGTTCTGCCAGGAAAATTCTGATAGGAAGTTGGGGGAGAGGTTGTTTTTAACTTTTCTTTATTGTGAAGATTTTCTAAAGTGCAAATGGGCAGGGGGAGCTCATGTTTTTCCTAAGAATAAAAGGTCTCCTCTTTCACTGCTTTACTGCCTCAGAGTCAAAATCCATTAGTCTGCCATTACAGAAAGATGTATATTTAGGGCAACTGTCACAAATAATTTCTATGAAATATGAAACCATTATTTCTTTTATATATGAATGCAAACATACAGCATTTACGAAAGGAAGGGCGAAGAACAAATTCTTGGTAAAATAATATTCTCGGAGAGGCTGCTTAGTCTTTTTCTGCAGCAGTCAGCTGGCATCTGTGTGCATTAGATCCTTATTTATCACAATATGTACAAAAATTCTTATTGTAGGACTTTAAAGGAAAACTAAAAAACTAATTAGAAGGACCTGAACCCACACAGTTGAATAAAAACATTATTCATATATACACTGCATCTATGAACCCAGAATACAGTAATTTTTCCAACCAAGTGCTGAGTGACAGTCTATCAAATTAGCAGGCTGTTTATAAGTTGCCCTGTCAGCCCAGCCCCAGACTGACCTTTGGTCAAAGAATCTGGAAGACAAGGCCTTCAGAAAATGTTCAATGCCCTCCCACCATTAACTCTTGCTTTGTTTCTTAATGACATCTAAGTCTCCCACAGAATTTTAGGGGAAATGCTGACCCACTGTAGTTCCACCCCCTGAAAGTTTGACTCTCGGTGTCAGCTTGGCCAAGGGAGCCTCATGCCTGGGGTCTTCTTGTTGAAGTCTGTACTCATCATAGAACCATTATCAGAACCCCTGGTCATAAGAGCACAGGGTTTAGCGTGGTTCTGACTTTCGTACTGTGAACTCACAACAGCATACTTTACCTAACTTCTGAGCCCCATACCCATGAATAAATACCTCTTTCTCTACTTGATTATACTCTAGTTATCTAGGGAGTTTGAGTAACAGTAGAATTATCCACTCTCAAGAGATGATACTTTTAAGGATGATACTCCTAAGGATTCTGCCACCCTTCTCTCCCAAGGTTACCTTCAGTGACAAAAAGGTGATTTAATACCCAGATGAGATCCATCAAGGTGATCTGGCCAGTTTTTTGCAAGAGACTACCCATATGATTCCATAGTATCAACACTTTCTTTTCAAACGGCTGTTATTCTCAGTCACTCTACAGTCATTTTCTGGGATTTTCTCATAAATACCAGAATTAATCCAGATATTATCATTGACAGTTACCCCAGTGCTTTTGTGAAAGAAGTGAGTCAAATGTAATTTAATTCAAAGTAATACAATTATATCCAATTTCAACTAACCTTTCAAGGAACCAATGAAAACACTTGTTTAATGTAAAGAATGTAATAACTACTGTGATCTAATTTAGATTGATCTTTTTCTAGATTCTATTGTACCTCTACTTGTCCCAAAATATTCTTATCCCAAAACTTTGCAATTGTAGGCCACTCCCTATTTAAGGACTTTTGAGAAATTCCCAGAATATTGCTTGTGTTTTCTTAGACATATTCTCAAAGTCAGATCAATATATTGCTTATATCAATATCAATACTGAGGCTTTCCATCATTCCAATTATCCTACAAACTGTCCATGCCACTTTATATCCTCACAGGACAGTGGTTGGTGCACAGCTCTGCTCCTTCCTTTGCCTGCAGAGTCTGTGTTCTGAGCCTAGAGGTTTGTCTACCCTTCTCTTCTCAAGTGAGATTGTCAATGGGCTGGCTTAGTAAAATCCAAGTTGAAATAAAAAAGCATTTCTCCACTATGCAAAATAATAGATCTCATGACACCTTTATGAACATCCGTAAAATCCCCACAGAAAGGATTTTGACTACTAAAGGTCAGTGATTTTATTTCTTGGCCATTTTGTTGTACTTATAATCCTATAATCCTTTCCCTTCATTATCCAGAAAGGTATATGGAGCACTGTATGGCTATATATAATAAAAGTGTATATTTCTTTGCATCATACACTTAATGCGAAATTAATTGTGAAATTACAGTCCTTGGATAAAAGTATTACAATTGAGTCCCCAACATAGAAGGATTTCTTGATGCATAGGCATTAGTGTTTTAACATTGATGTCCTCTTTTTGGTGTAGTGTGGAAAAATTGTAGGGCAAGCACACGAATAAAACACATAAGGTGTCAGAGATAAACTCAGAGTTCCCACACGCAAAGCATGCACTTCAGCTCTTTGAGCTATCAGATCCACCTTTCTGTCCTTTCTTTATATTTTCTCATTTGAACTTCTTAGCTAAAGACACTATTTCTGTTTATGACTGAGAAGCCCCATTTGATGGTAAAGAATACTTAGATTCTGCGTTTTAGCTGGTCAATAAAAGAAAATGTGCTTTTAAACAAAGAAATCTTTGGCTAAAAGTTTCCTTAATCATCCCAGATTCATAAATGTGGAAACTGATAAAGCACACAGTGGCTTCAACTATGCTACAAAGGTGCAAATTCAGTCCCATTCAGCTCAAACATCTAACACATCATAAAGAAGGAAATAAAGTTGAGATTCACGCACAAAATATTTATATCAGAGGTTTCATTGCAAGAACCAAGAAAGCAAGAACAAACATACATCAGGAAACAGAGAATACCACCATCTGCCTTATGTAGCACTGTAGCACTGCCCTCCCAGTTGTTCATTGATTTGCTCAAGCGGGCACCAGTAACATCTCCATTGTGAGACTTGTTGCTATTGTTTTTGGCATATGAAATACGCCACGGGGAGCTTGCCAGGCTCTGCCATGCAGGCGGGATACTCACGGTAGCTTGCCGGGCTCTCTGAGAGAGACTGAGGAATTGAACCCGTATCAGCAGTGTGCAAAGCAAACGCCCTACCTGCTGTGCTATTACTCCAGCCCCTGCCTTATGTAACTACTCAAAAAGCTTTGTATGCTTCTATGAAAAAGGAGAAGACTCACGGATCACTGGGTAACTATGTTTTTAGGTTTTGGGTAACACCTGGCATTGATCAGGGGTTCCTCCTGGCTCTGTGCTCAGGAATCACTCCTGGCGAGCTCAAGGGACCATAAGGGATGCCAGTGATCAAACCCAGGGTGGCCACATGCAAGGCAAATGTCCTACCCGCTGCACTGTCACTCTGACCCCTCATTGGGTAACTTTCCAAGGCAATAAATGAGGCCCATGATGAAAATTTCTCTTTATAGCAACTAATATTTTAATTAATTTTCCCTTTTTAACACATTTCGGAGAAGGGGGAAAATAGAACCCAGTGCCTGAGCATGGTCCTGCCTCACCTTAAATAGGACAATGCTGTGTGAAAAGCAGAATTTGTACTTAAACTCCTAGTGACTGGTTTCAAAGATGAAATTTGTTATTTTCTTTCCCCTGCTGTTTCCACAGCTACAGGATGGGGGTCAATAATTGAGTGGCTTTTTTCCCTGTCAAGAACAGTTTTGGAAAACAAGATGTTCACTGAAATTACAAGTTAACAAAACTGTCCTAAGAATATGCTAGATAAAATTTGTATTTTGTTCCTAGGTTTCTAGCAATTATAACCTAATGTTAATGTGAGGCCATTTACATTGTCCTAAGCTCCTGGCTAGTAGAAACACCTATCAGAGAAGTTTCAGTGTGTCATTTCAGCAAAAGGTGTTCTTAAGGTCCTGCCTGGATTTACCTCCGGATTCTCTGAGGGCACAATCAGAAGATAATAACGTACTGTTCTATATTATCTTCTAGTTTCCTCTTCATTTCCCCTTCCACATTTCATTTGTTTGTTTGTTTTTTACTAGATTTTGAGATTTACTTAAACTTTGTCCCTTTCGGACAGATATAAACCAGTTTCATGGTTAAGCAAATTGTCAGAAATAACCAAATTGAACATTATATGAAAATAGTTGAAAAGTCTTCCTGGACACACCATAATCAGTCCCTCAGACATCAATTTTATCAGATTTTTCCTTCCAGACTTCTAGAAAAATAATAATCGATTCAGTAAGGCCTTTTTAAGTCAAAAATATCTCCAAAATGGCAATACCATGTAAAAGCTGGCCTTAACATTTCAACGTTTGGACCCGCCTATAAAGCAGCTATTTTTTAAAAACCATCTTATTTCCCCAAATTGCCCCAGAATCTTCACAGGCTAATCAGCATCCACAGCAATTTGCTGGCAGGTTAAGAAAGGTCAGCAGTAGCAGTCCATAGACCAAAAGCTCCTGACACCATCAGAACCTTCTGCTCTGACTATAATAACTTCCATATTCGGACAAAATGAGATTTGACATGAAAAACTGACTTAGTTCCATCTTTCTTTGAGTCCAGCAGAGGCCCACTTTATAGATCAGGCTGAGAGCGTTGTGACCTCAGATTTATAAATATTCATAATGTATCTTGAATTTCAAGTTTCCATAGTTATTACCAAAGCAAGTTTCCTGGTTAATGACTGCTTGAGAGAAGATTTTTATTTTGCATTTATGGGCTCCATAATCAGACAACCTCATTTCCCATCATAATTTCTATAATGTTTCTGTAGAATTTAATGGTATTTTTCACACACTGATGTCCATGTTGAAAGCAATTTCATAAGGACATTGAGGAAAAGAGATTATTTCTTAATCCAATTGAATTTACTCCTGGAAGAAAAACCCACTTGAATCCTCAAATCTCTTTTCTTAGTAGAAGCTCTCAGATTCTGAAGATCAGCCTTCTTAAGATCAAGAATATAAGCAAGCCAAAATAGATATGATACCAGTACATTAAAAAAACATTAATTAGGCATTAATTAGGGGCTGGAGTGATAGCACAGCGGGTAGGGTGTTTGCCTTGCACATGGCCAACCCGGGTTTGATTCCCAGCATCCCATATGGTCCCCTGAGCATCAACAGGAGTAATTCCTGAGTGCAGAACCAGGAGTAACCCCTGTGCATTGCCAGGTGTGACCTAAAAAGCAAAAAAAAAAAAAAATTAACATTTCAACATAAAAGATAAGTTCTCTCACTTCCCTTTTCAACTTCTGAGTAAGTAGATTTTTATTTTCACTAGCTTCATTGACTTTCTATATTCTCTTTTTATAAGTTACTATGAGATGCACAGTTACAAAATTGTTCATGGTTGGGTATCAGTCATACAATGTTCCAATACCTGTCCCTTCATCAGTGTATCTTTCCCTACACCAATATCCCCAATTCCCCTCCCGCCACCTCCCCAGCTTGCCTCAATGGCAAAACTTTTCTTCTTTCTGTATCTCTCTCACTCTCTCTCACTTTTCTTTTGGGCACCAGTGGTTTGCAATACAGGTTTGAAAGGTTATCATGTATATGCCTTTACCACCTTTCTTTACTCAGTTCCTATCCAAAGCTATCATTTCCAGTTATCATTGTCATGGTGTATCTTTCTCTGTCTTAATTACCCTCCCCGACCCTTACTTGTTTCTAACTTTTGCTGAAACATCATTTTACCTTAACCTAAAAAGTACAATCCAAACACTCAAAACAAAACTGGTTGGTTTGTTGGATATGATAGTTTCCTGAGAAAATTTCCAATGCAACAATTGCCCACATACTGGAGAATACTAATGCAAATGTGTCCACCCTGGAAGAAACTCCAGGAATGTTTCCATTGATGTCAATCTGACTTCCAGAAGTTGCTGCCAATACTGCTGCCAAAACTATCTGCAAGCAAGGGGGTCCCCAAAACATTCAGTGCTTTATTCTGATAAAATACTTTTAAGATGTGAAGTTCACGTATTGTAAGGATAGGAGAGTTTGGTACTTATATACTAAAAATATGTTATAATTCAATAATTTCACTATGGATATACCTTTCACTGTTTTTTTGCGGGGGAGGGAGGTATCCAGGGATTACTTCTAGATCTGTGTTAAGAAGTCATTTTCAGAAATGTGCTCAGAGTTGAACTAAGGTTTTAAGGTTTGCCATATTCAAGAACCTTAAACCCTGAACTATCTCTCCAGGCCATCCACTTTGAACCATAGAGTTTTGCTTTTATTTTGTCTTTGCTTAAAGATGCATCTAGAAGTATGTGCTTAATATTAAAGGTTAACATTTTCACCTCTTTATATTAACTTTTATAATACTTGGTTTAAAATCAGAGTACGTGCCAATGGAAATAATCTTTTCAAAAACATTTTAGCTTTACTTTGAGGACAATTACATAGTAACAATTTTATTTGAAAAATATTAATTTATATATTGTACATTTATATTCTCAACTTTTTATTGTACCAATAAATTCTTCTATATTTTTGTTCTTTTTATTTTTTACTAAAATTGTCAAATTCTGAAAAGCTTCAGTGTTCATCATCAGATGGCTTTCTTTTTGTTATGCTGTTTTGCAGGGACATTTCATTATTACATTACTTAATTTTTAAGGGTGTCATTATAAATCAATGTCTGTATATGCTACATTAGGTTCACCTCTAAAAGTTCAAATCTTTCCTTCACTATACAATTTGTTTATAACATTAATTTCATCTTTTTCCTGTAATGTCCATGAAACCATCTGTTTGTTTTAAATTTCCATCATTACACAATGTCTTTCTTCATCCAGTGTGGTGAAATCTACTTTTTATCCCTTCAATATCTACTCTGCTCTCATTTATTACTTTATTCTGCTTTAGGATCAAATCTGTGTTTCCCAGACTTCCTGGAATCTAGGTATGGCCATAAACTAAGTTCTGACCAATGAAATGTTATATGAAAGACTCTAGAATAAGTTTCTTGGTGCTCAGGATCAGAGATGTAAGAGAGTGGTGTTGGAATATTGAGTGTCTGTAACAAATCATCATGAACAACTTCATAAACCACAGTGTTTATATAAGTGTAGGATAAAAGTTACATATGTAGCACTTTAGCACTGCCCTCCCCTTTTTCATTGATTTGCTTGATTGGGCACCAGTAACGTCTCCATTGTGAGACTTGTTACTGTTTTTGGCATATTGAATACATCATGGGTAGCTTGCCAGGCTTTGCCATGAAGGTGAAATACTCTCGGTAGCTTGCCGGGCTCTCTGAGAGGGGCAGAGGAATCGAACCCAGGTTGGCCGAGTGCAAAGCAAACGCCCTAACCGCTGTGCTATCACTCCAGCCCAACCCTATCACAGTAAACACAAATACTGAACCATGCTACACACCCAGAACTAATGAGAGTTCACCTGACAACAGCAGCAATCTTGGGCACTGGATTGACAGGACAGCACGGAGGGCATTTGCCCAAGGCTGACCGGGTTCGATCAGGAGAGATTATTGAGCATAGAGAAGAAAGAAGCCTTGAACACTACCAGGTCTGGCCCCCAAACAAAAACAAAACAAGAAAAAATAGGAACCTCTCCAGTGAGTTGTGTGTGCAGTCATGGAGAGTCAAACCAGGGAGAGAGCCCAAGTGGCACAGTAGGTGCCTGGCATGTGCACAGCTGAGTCCCAGCCCCTGCCTGCCGCCGCCCACGGAGTGCCAACGAGTGTGGTCTACATAAAAAAGGTTCTGAGCATCTGTGAAATGCAGCACTGTCTCCCATAAGTGAGGGCTTTGGCTATGTCCTCAGGAACATGTTGCCAATGTGAGAGAGGGAAGGATGTGATGAAAATTAGACCTGGTTTCATTTTTCCATCAAGAGACTGAGCAAAGTCAACACATGGAAACCTTAGCCATAGTTTAAGATCCCTACTTGTTCTGGGTTTGGGAGCTACAGTGAAGATGCTCAGAGCTTACTCCTGGTCTGTGCTTAGGGATCACTCCTGGTGGTGTCGTGGGACCACAGGACGTGCCAAGGATTAAACCAGGGTCTGCCACAGGCCAGGCAAGTGCCTACACCCCTGTGCCATCTGTGGCCCCAAGATCCCCATGAAACAGACATATGTATGTCTTTACATATGTAGGCTTTAACTATTCCATGTAAATTATAAAATATATTAATATAGAATTGATTTAAACATATCATTAATGATAGTTGAGGCATGATTATTACCATAATGAGATCCAAGTCTAAAATAAAATTTAAAATATATACTTTAGATTCCAGAGTCGAAAACATATATGTAAATGAGAATAGACATCTTATTGTATTGTATTAAATGGTTTTAATTCCCATACTTACATAGGTAAAAATCATATAGTAATCATCAATTGGCTCTTATTTATCTTTCTGATCATTCTATTTGCCATTTCTTAAAGTGTTGTTGTAATAAGAAATATAAAGTTGTTATATGCTTAAGGGGGCAGGTTGGGATTGAGAGGGAAAATAGGAATAATGGTGGAGGGAAGGTCACACTCGTGGTGTTGGAGCACTAAATGCTTGAAATATCTGTATAATAATAACTTTGTAAATTACAGTGTTTTTGCTGTCATGTCTCCCCATTGTTCATCGATTTGCTCTAGCGGGCCCAGTAACGTCTCCATTGTGACAATTGTTACTGTGTTTGGCATATCAAATATGTCACAAGTAGCTTGCCAGGCTCTGCCGTGCGGGCGAGATACTCTCAGTAGCTTGCCAGGCTCTCCAAGAGGAGAAATCGAACTCGGGTTGGGCGTGTTGGCTGCTTGCAAGGCAAATGCCCTACTGCCGAGCTATCGCTCTAGCCCATAGTGTTTTTAATAAAAATTAATTTTAAAAAAGTTGTTAAAGAGTATCCCTTAGAACAGCATATTTTCTAGCTAACTTCCCACACTCTGAAACAAAATACTACATTCACTCATTGGTTCATTCATTTGTTAGATATCAAACTCCTATTATTTGATAGTGTATTTTTAAAGCAGTAGGGCGTTTGCCTTGCACGCAGCCAACATGGCCGACCCGAGTTCGATTCCTCCGCCCCTCTCGGAGAGCCCTGCAAGCTACCGAGAGTATCTAGCCCACACGGCAGAGCCTGGCAAGCTACCCGTGATGTATTCGATATGCCAACACAGTAACAACAAAGTCTCCAATGGAGACGTTACTGGGCCCGCTCGAGCAAATCGATGAACAACAGGAGGGCCTTCACCTTCTTCATTTTTAAAATATAATGAACATATATTAAATGGTGTGAATAATACACAAGTCCTATAGATTGAGGAAATGAGAAATATATCTGAAGATAAATTTTAGTTTCAGTACTTTTGAGCAGCATATGACCTTGGATAATTTATTCAGACATTTTAATCATAACTTCCCTCATTTGAAAATGGGGCTATAATAATAGCACCTACTTTTTTAAGTCATGTGGATAATGTATGCAAAGTCTCTGGTTCAATGTCCAGCATTAGTATGCCCCAATAAATATTAACGATTGTCAGTATTATTAATTTCTATTGCTTTAACCGATACATAAAGGGCAGCATTTGTCTCACAAACAAGAACTCCCCTCCTCTTGGCCCTATTTTAATAAGAATTGTGATAAATTCCAAAGTTCACTCTCTAACTCAAAATTGAGTTTCATTGCATTTTAATTTTGTTTGGTTTCATTCTCTAGGGCAGAGGCACTTATGTGTTTGGGCATAACTAAGGGCGTTTGACTTGCATGCAGCCAACCTGAGTTCGATCCCTGACATCCCATATGGTCTCCTGAGCACTGCCCAGAGTAATTCCTGAGTGCAGAGCCAGGAGTAACTCCTGAGCTTTGCCAGATGTTATCCTTCCCCTCAAAAAAAAAAGAGTCTAATAATATGGAATTTCAAACACTTAGGACCTGGTAGGCTTACTGGGTTCCCATCTGAAAGATAACTCACTATTAAAAAGACCTCTTCACTAAAGCCAATAGGGGTGATCTAATCACTGAACTTAGCAACCACAACTCTGATGAATCATGTGACACTTCCAAAGCAGGGGAGGTCTTAGGAGAGAACCAGAGCAAACTTGGAGGAAGTGCAGGCTCTGCACAGTACCCGGCTCTGGAGCAGCCCTGGTCTGTGTTTCCACATTGATGACTGAGATGTTGATATTCTCTGATGAGCAAAATGACTGTTTAAAATTCTGACTTGCATCATTTCTCTGATCTATTATTTTGTTCATTGAGCTCAATGTTATCTCTATTCATCCCAGTAAAAGACTAATTTTCCAGGCAGGTTACTTGGAGACTCAGTGATTCAGAAGACAAAGGACTATGTCACCCTCTTTTAAAAGGAAGATCTGATATTTAGCAAAACTAGTGGGTGTCTCTTCCTCTCTTGGTATAGTAAATATTCCAGACACTAAAAGTTACTTTCTTTCTGAAGCATTGGGAAAGTGAAAGATCACAAAGAAGATCACAAAGGCTTTCAGGCTTATCAGGTAAGAAGTAACATTTCCTTCTACCTATGAAATCCCTCATCTAAATATCAGGCACAACTGTGATGTCAGAAATCAATAGAAAATACTGAAAAAAAAATCATTGTTTCCAAACCATACTACAATGTTAATTTTTTTCATTTGAATACTGAAACCTCTCAATAAGAATATAATTGTAATACTAAATAATTTGAGAATAATTTTTTAGATTTATTCTCTTACACCTGAAATGAATTTTGTCTGTTGATAGAGTGAGTGATAGGTTTTAATTTTAGCTGAATATTGACACTTCAACATTGGTCCTTTGATCAAAATGTGTCTCTAAGTGCACCATATTTTAAGGAGATCATTGGATGTATAAAAAAAGGTTTATATAAAGTATTTATCCCAATATTGTTTCTAAAAAATCTGGAAGTTGGTAAAACTTTACTATCTAATTACTGACATAATTATGGTGTCTAAGTTCTTATAGGAGTTACTCTTTCTTAGAATATGTGTTCCGAGTCAATACACTTACTAGGATGTAGAAACTGTTTAGCATTAAAGGGCAAACTTTCACCCAATCTGTTACTTAAGAACAAAAAAAAAGTAGGTAGGACATTGAGCTTATTTTTGAGGAGAGAATGCTATTATCCTCTGCAATGAAAAGTTCATTGACTTGTCACATGGAGGTGCTGTTCACAGTCTCAGTTTCTTTCTATTAACTCTCGTATCTATGTATCATCTTTTCCATAGTGATCCTTCCCGCTGGTAGACCACAGACACCAACAATGAATTTTTCTCTTTGCTCTCTAGTTCTGATCTTAATGTTTGGTAAGTACAGTTTTTCTTTTTAAACATATTTTTCTTCTTTGCGAATAATGAAGATCAAACTCCAGTCAAATCCATGAAAAAAAAAAAAACAAAACTTTTATTCCCCTACAGAAAGAACCAGGAGCAATTCAGTTGAACAGACAGGTCGAGTTGTCATCTCAGAAGAAGCATCAGTAATAATGAATTGCACATACATATCCAAGGGGTACCCTACTCTTTTCTGGTATATCCAATACCCCAACAAAGTTCTGCAGTTTCTTCCAAGAGAGACCATGGAAAATAGCAAAAACTTTGGACTCAGAAATCTTAAAGAAAAAGACTTCCCTATTGCGAAAGACTCAGTTCAGATATCAGATTCGGTTGTGTACTACTGTCTTCTGGTCGACACAGTGCCACAGTCATGGTGAGGAAGCTGTATAAAAACACCAAGGGTCCAGATGACATATTTAGTGAGACAGAACTCCAAGCACAGCAGCATTGTTCCCTCACAGGCTGTCCTGTTGGGATACTGTTGGAAGAGAGGGAAAGAACAGCATCATTTGAACTGTCTCTAATTCCAAAGGCAGAGAGTTCTTCCAAATGAGATGAGGGGAAATGGCCTCTGATAATGTGTCTACTCTCAATCAGGTCAGCTCTTTTCTATCCTTGAGGCTTCCTTGCATGCTATTTTGGAATTAGATTCTAATGACTTGGATTCCAGTGTTGGCTCTACTTCCCATTAGTTTGCAAGGATTTGGCCAAGTTAATTGATGTCTGGGGATTTTGTCTCTTTTTTTTCATCTGTGAAGCAGAAATGAAAACAATAACACAAATTTTGCATAGGAATGAAGTGAGAAAAGGTAGGCTGAAGGGTCAAATTAGATGTCAAAGCTTCACAGCACTAGCAAGTTTCTTGCTATCAATATTACCTTCTTAAAGAAACCTCCGTGCCTAGACCTGAAATATCTTTAATAGGACCTGAAAACCTAAAAGTTTATCACCCTCACACCACCACAACTCCTTCCCAGGCCATATGATCAATGTGTCATCTCTATGTTTGCCTTCTTTCTGGAAGACCCAATTTGAAAATGAAAATATATCAGTTACATGATAGATAGAAAGATAGATAGATAGATAGATAGATAGATAGATAGATAGATAGTAGATAGATACGTAGATATATAGATAGATAGAAATAAAACACCACTCTATTTTTTTGTTTTAGGGTCTCACCCTGCTGTGCTTAGGGCTTACTCCTGGCTCTGTGCTCACTCCTGGCATGGCTCTGCAAACCTTATGGGGTGCCAGCGATCAAACTAGAGTCAGCCAAGTGCAAGGCAAGCACCCTACTTGCTAAACTATCTCTCCAGCCCCATAAGCTTTTCTTTCAGGATGAGAGAATTTGGCAGCTCATAGAAATCATGATATTTATGACTTAAAGTCACTTTACTCTTTGTGAACTTACCCCAACTTTTAATTCGAATAACACATATTTATAGTACAATTGGTTTCATTATACATGATTTATCTTTTTAATTGATTTAGCATTGGTTTATAATTCTATAAAGTTTTAGAAGTATATTTTCACACATATGCATAAGATTCATGCAACTACCATATAATACAGCAATATTGTTTCTGGTATTTATCCAAAGGATATGAAAGCAATAATTTGAAATAACACACTTTAAACAAAATATTCAATAAAGCATCTACCTTATCTAAGATTAACATTAATCTTTCATTGTCTATCAAGTACATTCTGATATTTGCTTTCTTCCACCTGCAAATATATGCAAAACAACAAAAATAATAAGAGGTGCTTTTATACAATGTTAGAAACCCATTTGGCAGTCATTCTCCAAACTTTAACTGATAAAATAAAACAGAGATCTGGCCAGGTTCCAGCTTTCAGTGGGAGGATTATAAGTGGAGGTGCATTATAACCTTTTAACCTTTTGGAGAAAAGACTTGCAGGATCCTCAAATAGTATGAAAGTAGGGTGCAGAATTATGTACTGTAAGTCTAAGGAAGCAGTGAATGAGGATGACGCTATGGTTTTTTGTTTTGTTCTGGTTTGTGTTGATTTGGTTTTGGTTTGGGTGCCATACTTGGTGGTGTTCAGGGATTATTCCTGGCTCTGCACTCAGGGATCACTCCTGGCCATGCTCAGGGGACCATATAGGGTGTAAGGAATCAAACCCAAATCAGCCACATGGAAGGCAAGTGTACTACCTGCTATACTATTGCTCCAGCCCATGATGCTATACTTACTAGTACTGTATTAAATACTAGAAACATGCTATGGGGGTTGATTTTGATTACATTCATCAAAAAAAACCTATGTGAAGCAATGATACAGTAATTACCCTGACATTAGTAATTATTTCACTATGAATAGCATATCAAATCATGGCAGTATACACTTTATATATAAAAATATATCATTCTATTTAACTATATAAATAATCTGTAAAATGACTGTTATTGAACTTTCCAGAGAATTGTTGTGACAGTTAAGAGTTGATTTATTTCTCAGAACTCACTAAATGATGACTTTTAATTTAAAAAAGGAAAGGGTAATGGCCTTGCTTATCCCATTTATCTTCTCACAGGTAAACGCAGCCTCACTGTCTCATCAGCCTCCATTCCACTGTCCCCTCAAGACCAAATACCATGCCTTGAGTTAAGTTGCAGGGTTCTGGTGGAGAGCTGCTAGAACTTAATGTGTGAATTGTCAGTTAGTAACTATCAAGACCATGCTAGAAATTTGGGAATTGATGATGGGGAAATGATGACCCAGTTTTTTCCCCAAATGTTAATGCAGAAATATTTTAAAAGATTATTCAGCAGAGAAAGTAGACTATCGACCAAACATGATTGCCACTCAATGCCTCTTTTGCAGACCATAGCACTCAAAAGGAGAGAGAAGGAAATTCCCTGCCACAGAGGCAAGGTGGTATGGGGGCTGGGGGGGTGGGAGGGATACTGGGATCCATGGTGGTGGGAAATGCGTACTGGTAGAGGGGTGAGTGTTTGATCATTGTATAATTGAAACCCAAGCACAAAAATGTGTAAGTCTGGAAAAAAAATAAATAAAATGTTTTTTAGTGGAAAAAAAAAAACCATGGATATTAAGATCCGTGGTGGTGGAAAATGGGCACTGGTGGAGGGATGGGTACTTGATCATTGTATAATTGAAACCCAAGCACAAAAGTTTGTATGTCTAAAACTGTACCTCATGGTGTTTCACTAATAAAAATTTAAAAAAAAAGGTTATTCAGCAGAGTACCCACAGCAAGAATGACTTACCGTCCACCTTCAGAGGATATGAAGGGTAAAGAAAAGTGAACAGATACCAATTTGTGAACAAGCACTTGTAGACAAAGGAACAGTGTTTGAATTTATTCTGGCTACATATTACTTAGGCATCAAAGGCTTGCTTGATGTTACATGTAAGACTGCTGCAAATATAATCAAGAAGAAAACACTTGAGATTTGCAAAACCCTCTATATCAAAAATGACTTTACTGAAGAAGAGGAAGTCCACATATGCGAAGAGAACCACTATGAAGAGAAGTGGAATTCTGTGCCTGGCTCAGTACCACTGTAAGGAGTTTTTTAAGCTCTAGTTGCACTTCCCTATTTATAATGGTTAATATTAAACACATAGCAGACAAATGCAGCAACAAATCAATTGAGTTAGAGAATATTACTCTCACTCATTGCATGTGTAGTTTGAGTACAGATTCATTTAAGGAAGGCATTAAAAAAATTAAGTCCAGAATGAAGTAAAAACTTGAAGAAAGTGTGACATGCAGCATTTAAAGATATTTTAAAACATTTTGGAGGAAAACATTAGAAGGTTTTCTGAGAAAAATGCTTAATTCACAGATTATGGAAAATAGAATAAAGTTGATGGGTAACAGAAAAAGTGAAATATCTCTTCTCCTAGTTCCAACTATTGTATGTACAACAGAATTGATTTTCAAACTGCAAGAGGATAATTTCTAAAACACAAAAAGAATTTACAGGGATGAGCTGAGAGGTACTGAGGCAAATAGGAAAGCCCTATAGGGAATGAATAAGATCCCAAATCCATAAACACAATTGTGTTCGCTGGACACAAAGTGCTAGAGCAGATAATAGGTAATGCGGATGATGGGAATAAATCAGAATGACCACACTAAAGCCATTTTTAAGGGGCCAGAAGTTAGCACAGTAGTTAGGCCACATGCCTAGCAACTCCTGACCCTGCTTGGATACCTGACATCACATTGTCTCCAAAGCACCTCGAGGTGTGGCCCTAATGACCCCTAGCACCACTGAGTGGCCAGCATATCCCAGGCACTGCAGGACCAGAGCAGTGTCTTGTTCTTGGGCCCTGCTGAATCAATGGCCTGGTTGACCAAGAATCACTAGTAGAGCCCCTGAACTCCTAAGCACTGCTTGAGACTCACCCCCCCCCACAAAAGTCCACTATAATAGAGTAAGAATGTTAAATACAGTTTACTGAATGATGTAGACCCTATTTCAATATCAATAATAAAAATAGATAACTTTTATCAAGTGCTTGATTTATGTAAAGTGTAAGTACTAAGTATGTCACATACCTTAACTCATTTCATCTTGACCATAATCCCATGGAGTAGGTATAAATATTATTCCCAAGTCAACAGGTAAAGAAAAAAGAACTAATTTACTGAACATGATAGTTACTAAGAGCTCTCACATGAACTTAAGGGATATTAACCTAAAACTTGAATTCTAACTTCTACACCGTATCAAAGTGCAATATTACCTGTAGTTCTCATTAAAAAACCACCAGTTCGGTAGTGGCATACCCATTTTATAGAAAACTAATACCGAACTATTGTAGTAACTTTTCAAAATCCAAAATTTAGTAAGTAGCAGGTGCTAAGGCTCATATTTTACTCTATTTGGCTTTACTCCTCACTTGACTTTGTGAATAATACTACATTTGATGGATCCTCAGCTGAAAAAATAAAATGGCCACACTCAACCCAGATTCAATTTTGAGAAATGTCTCTATTAATGTGTCACAGTTTTATTCTTCATCCTAGCCTTTTCACCTTCATCTTATGTGAATTCACGTAAGCTATGGCCATAAATTTTTCAAAGAACACAAAGTTGAGATAGGTAGGAAATATATTACATCATATTAGATAGACTGAAACAGCCAAAATGAAATTGAATAGGGATAACTATATTTCTGGGAATAATTTTATTTTAAAAAATCAATTGCAATATGTAGAATGAAGGACCCTGGAATTAGATTATTTTTATGAAAATAATCTGGACATGTAACCCATTCAAACTGGCACAAGGAAAAGGAGATTTTCTGAAATATTACAGGTGAATTACACAGTTCATTTGCCCAAAAAGAGTACAAAACTGTGTCTCACATAAAAAGAAAATCTTCAATTAATTATTCTTTCTGAACCAACTTCTCAATAAATATATAATCGTTTACCCTCTTGGGAGACCACATCCTTCTGTTCATTTCTACTTCACAGTAACAAGTTTGTACATACCCATCTTTCATGTGTTCCAGTTTGAACCACATAGGGTTTTATAGTTCAAGTGACAAATACTATTGTTTTATATCCCTACTTCAAATAAATAAGCTCAATCTCTACCTAGTTTCAAGTAGCTATAGCAAGGGGAAGGAGGTCACTAGGTACGAACATGATTCCCAGATTAATCCCTTAAGGGACACTTGCAGAGGAGGAAGTGTGGGTGGCAGAGGAGCACCAAAAATGAAAAATTACTGCATGTGAAAAATAATTCTATGGTGTAATAAAAACCACTGAAGCAGTCACAGATAACAATCATAGATGAGTAAAAATCAAATGAATAAATAGCACAGCAGGTCCTTCAATAACATAATTTTTGTTCAAGTAATTTATTCATAACATTAAAGTAAATTACCAACTTCATACCCAAACCTGTTTTCTTTCTAGGCTGTTTCACTTAAAGTTGCAGTTTCCAAGGATGTTGGGGTCCTTGGGAGAGGAAGGTGGGCACACTGGTGATGTCTGATGTTAGAAATACGAGCATGAGAAACCATTATTGTAAGCCACAGAATCTCAATTGTAAAAAAGAATGATTTTTAATGTTGCAGTTTCCAAGAACTTAGGGCAATACTAAGTGAGGACTTACTATACTAATTGAACAGCAATTCTGAAACATATTTGAAGGGATATGAACAACTCATAGTGATTCCTAAAGCTAGCAAAGTCTTAATTCTGAAATAATACCACCTGAAGAAACTGGGATATCCTATAAAGAAACCCAAGATATTTATATTAAATACCTTTAAAAAGAGGGAACAAAACTGCCCTTGGGTTTTCAGAAAAAGATAAGGTTAAATGTACAAAATATTGATTATTCTGGGGCTGGACCAATAGCACAGCGGGTAGGGTGTTTGCCTTGCATGCGTTCAATTCCCAGCATCCCATATGGTCCCCTGAGCACCGCCAGGGGTGATTCCTGAGCGCAGAGCCAGGAGTAGCCCCTGTGCATCGCCGGGTGTGACCCAAAAAACAAACAAAAATCATTGAATATTCTACTTATTGGCTGAAACCAAAGAATCATTTGATTCTATCGCTAACTTACCACCATTTACAGGACTTGGGTAATGCTAACTTTGATTCTATACTTTGGGGTTTTGGTCCAAGTATTTGCTCTAGCGAAGACATGGCTATATGTCTTGCCACTAGGTGGCAATGTGGGCATTTTATTTAAGGCAATATGAATGGTTCACTGTGCTGGTAGTACTATAAATAGAGCATGCATGTGCATTGTGCAATCTCTGGTGGTTTGAAATTCTGATTGACTTCTCAAGTAAACATAAATAAGTTAAAATAATAAAATATGTCTTTGGAAAACTGATATATATTTCAATCTCTACAGGAAAGAACTGCGAACCTCAGCTACAGTAACAATGGTGAAGTCTTCGCAATTTTGGTTGGCTACTCTGTGACTTCAATTAAACTGTAAGTTGGGAAGCAACTAGATTTGGGAACAGAAAGACTAAATGGATATATTTTCAAAAGTCTGAGGAGAGAAGATAAGGGATTCCAAGTGGTTCACCTAGGGAACCCTAAGTGTGTGAGGGGGAGGGGAGGACGAGGGAGGTAAAGAAAAGACATAAACATGTTGCATTGGTGCTGATACTGTGTTTGATGTGTCTTTGAGAACAGGGGTAAGCTGCAAAAGTGGAATTCAACAGAGTCCGCAGTACCTGAATATTCAGGAAGGAGAACTTGTCACCAGCAACTGCAGTTACTCAGTAGGAATGACCACTTTACACTGGATCCAACAGATTCCCGGAAGAAGCCTGGTCACCTTGTTTATCCTGAAGATAACAGAAATGAAGAAATGAACTAAAATGGAAGAATGTGTGTTACAATAAGCACAGAAGAAAGACACAGTTCTCTGTCATTGCAGCCTCCCAGCGTGGAGACTCTGGCATCTACCTCTGTGCGGTGGAGACACAGTGTATTCTGAACACCTGGAGCCCGCACTCAAACCCTAAATTGGAGACAGAGAGTCTTCTCATTTTCTTTTTTCTAGATCATCTCTGTGATGATTTACATGTCATGTAAATTTTTCAAATGTAAGATCTTCCTCCTCTAGAACATCTCAAATCTCTAGAAAACATCATCACCAAGTATATTGCTAGAACAATTCATGGCCAATTATTGTCCTCACGTTGTTCATGGATTTGCTCAAGCGGGCCCACTAACATCTCCATGGTGATACTTGTTACTGTGTTTGGCATATTGAATACGTCACAGGTAGCTTGCCAGGCTTTGCTGTGCGGGCGAGATACTCTCAGTAGCTTACTGGGCTCTCCGAGAGGGCCAATTATATTAGAAGTATAATATAGAGTCTGGAGCTTAGCTGTCAGGGTATAAAAATATTGTTTCTTCAATTTACAGACTAGATGGCATTAGCCAAAGTACTTAATTTCCCCAGGCCTCAGATTTTTCTCAACTATGGAAAAGGAAACTGTTCATTGTAGTACCTAACTCAATTTGCAGGGATTGCATGCAATAATATATTCAAAGTGCTTATTAAACATGGTCCCTAGAACAAAGTTTCTATCAAATAAATATTATATTAGGGTTAGCTTCCTCATGAGTCTGCTGATACTGATTGAAAGGTTAATGCTTTAAATCACTGGAAGGGAGGTTGGTTTTAAATAACAAATATCAAATAAGAATTTTAGTTTCACATTCTTTTCTAATGATGCCGTCCATCAGTGGCTCTTCAAATTGTATTAGAAAGACATCAATGTTCCAGAGAGATGTACAGTGGGTAGGGCGCTTTCCTTGCACATGACTAATTGGATTCAATCCCCAGCATCCCATAGAATCCCCTGAGCCCCACCAGAAGAGTGCAAAGCCAGGAATAAGCCCTGAGCACAGTTGGGTTGGCCCCAAAACAGAGGGTGGGGGAGGTAAGGAGGGAGAGGGAGAGGGAGAGGGAGAGAGAAAAGAGAGAAAGAAAGAGAGAGAAAGAAAGGAAGGAAGGAAGGAGGGAGGGAGGGAGGGAGGGAGGGAGGGAGGGAGGGAGGGAGGAAGGAAGGAAGGAAGGAAGGAAGGAAGGAAGGAAGGAAGGAAGGAAGGAAGGAAGGAAGGAAGAGAAAAGAAAAAATTGGGGGCCTATAGCGATAGTACAGCAGGTAGGGCATTTGCCTTCCATATGGCCAACCAGGGTTCAGTCTACTGCCCCCCATATGGTCCCTGGAGCACCCACAAGAGCAATTTCTGAGTGAAAAGTCAGTAATAACTCCTGAGAATTACCAGGTGTGCCGCCCCCCCCCAAAAAAAAACAAAAAGAAATAAAACACTATTGAGGGACTTTAGAAAACCAAGTGAAAGGTCAACTTTGTGACTTTGTTGTATGGAAAGAAAAGTTAATAAAAAGTGCTCCTCGGAAAACTCAATGACTTCATTTGAAAGTTTTATACTGAAACATAAGTATCATTATTGCTATTGTTCTGCTTAGTCAACAAAATCAGTTGCACATTCTAACATAACTAAAATTATTTCCTTTAAATTCAAATATCTTTATCAAAGTGCTTATATCCACATATTTTAAAGGCAAACAGAGTTACAAAGTTCTGCTACTAAGATCTCTCAAAAGAAAAACAATGTCACACTCTGTTTCCCACCTCCAAATCCCAATTTATTTTAACAATTCCTAAATAAATGCTTATACCCTTAATCTTCCAGTAACTGATTTTATCTATCTACTCCCTTTTATATGGCAAGTCAGCACACTCACCTTCCAAATATCATTGCACAAACATGGGCTTAAATTGGTATTTCAGGAACTGGAGCAATAGCATAAGGGGTAGGGCACTTGCCTTGCCTGCTGATCCGTGTTCAATTCCCAGCATCCCATATGGTCCTCCAAGCAGCGCCAGGAGTGATTCCTGAGTGCATGAGCCAGGAGTAACCTCTGTGCATCTCTGGGTATGACCCAAAAAGCAAAAAAAAAATAATTGGTATTTTAGTTGTGATTACTACCACATAAACAGTGTTACTGTTGAGACAAAATGAGTATGCTAACAGCATTTCCGTTTTGTTATAATTTTTTAAATCAGTAATTGACTTTTTTCATTTTTTAACTCTATTTCCTAATCTTCCCACATTACTAAAAATATTTTTAACATATCTGTAATCAAAGAAAACATCACTCTTCGGAGTATGAGCACTATCTGTAGAACATGCTGGTGTGGAGTGAATAGAAAGTACTGGTATGGCGAGAAAAAGTACTGGACTTAACATCAAAGTCCTTTATTTGAGATACAAAAGTACATCTGCTAAATGGAGGCTCCATGGACCAGGACTCTTTTATATTCCTATAACATTGTCTGATACATAATATACCCTCAAAAAATAATAGCTATAAAAATGAATTTTAAAATAAAATGAAATACTTGTCAATAATTTCTCCTGGAAAGCTTGAAATACACCAAACAGATTATCAGTTTTTTCTTTCTCACTAGACATTCCTATATCTTCACATCTGCCCTTTACCCTATGTGAACTGAGTGATCCTTGGGGCTGGTACATACATGATATGCTAGGACTATGGGGTGTCACTTATCATGTTGACTATCTTGCATTAGGGGTCTTAATATATCTTCATTTCTTATTTATCCCTTGTTTGTGCTAAGACACATTCTATAAAACTACAGATCAAGCAATAAGAACATGGGAATTTTTTCATCAAATGCACATCACACATCTTTTTTTCATTCAGTCTTTGCATATCTAAAAATATCTTTATTCTACCCTCATGCTTGATTGATATTTTAACTGCAGATGAAATTGTAGGTTGAAAATCCCTCAATATTTGCAGTAGTTTAGAAGAAAAACATTTTTCATGAGTCAGAGGGCAGAGAGCACTTGACTATAGCTACTCATGTCTCCTTCACATTTTTGAAGACTTTATTCCACTACTTCCCAACAGCCAACGCTGCTATTAGAGAGAATAGTGCCGTTTTGAACCATTTTCTTTTATGACCTTTTTTTATTTTTGATTAGCAGGTATAGGATCCCATTTTTCCCTGATATTCTAAAATATGTGTGAGTAGTTAGAAAACACATCTCGGCTTCAGAAACAAAATGTGACTGAGACACTCTGGGGTCAAGGTACTTGGTCGCTCTACTGCTTATCCCACTGCTCATTCTGTGTGTGTCACAACTGTTCATATTCCTTGTCCTGGATAAGATTGTTGCCTAGGGAACTAGACACAGCTTGCTATACTGAGTCTATCACATTTGTAAGAAATTGGTTAGAATAAAACATTTCCTCAGCAAGAGTCATCTTCATTAAAACACAAAGAAGGGAGAAAGGATCCAAAATGCTGTGATAGAAGAACATGGGTAATTTGTTGGTAGTTTCCTTATGTTTGAATATGTTTTAAAGAGGTATGGAAACTAGATCCAGTCATGTAAACCAATAGCATCTTAATCTTAAAAAATATTTTAATTAAAATTAAATAAATTATTAAAAGTTCAGATAGATATATTTAATGGTCCTTTCTGATTAGAAGTAGAAATATCCTTTTTTAAGTCCCCAAAATAGTGCATTAAGCATACTATTTTTTTCCATCTATTTATTTAATAAATATTTATTGAGAGATTATTATGGAAAATACAATATTTTAGACACCTATTAAGCAACAATGTACAAGATAAGCAAAGTTTCTATGTACATCATGTCTATATTAAGAATACATAAGATGAGAAGCACAAAAATTAAAAATTGCAAGAATAAAGGGCTGTAGAGATAGTATAATGTGTAGAGTGCTTGTGCACATTGCTGTCCCGAGCTTAATCCCTGGCAACTCATATGGTCTCCCAAGCCCTCCAGGAGTGATCCCTGAGTGTAGAGCCAGAAGAAAGCCCTGAGCAGCACCAGGTGTGGCCCTCAAACAGAACAAAAAATGCAGGAGGAAAAAAGTCTAATGATCCCACAAATACTTAGCACATTCTTATTATATATCCGGTAGGTTCTTAGTCCTAAAAATATAACAATGAATGAAATCAAAACAAATCAACCCATATAGATTTGATAAATTTCATTAAATAAGTTGAGATGGTCCAGTCAATAAATAAAGAATGTAAATAAAAAAGGGAAACTAATAAAAAAAATAAAGAAGGTAAAGGTTTAGAGGAAACTAAAAGAGGATGATAGGATTGAGTGAAAAATACATTGATTGGTTCGGTGAAAACTGAGATAATATTTCTACTGAACTCCAGTGAGAAGAAAGAGAAGGCCATGCTAAGATGTGGGATGAAAGCATTCCAAATACATACGAAGAAAAAAATCTGAAAACACCCTTGTATTTTAGGAAGAGGAATAAAATGAACTGAGCCAAAGCATAGTGACTGAGCAGAAGTTGGTACAAGATAATTCCCAAACATATCACGCAGAACAATACAAAAAGCACAGTGAGTTGGATCAGAGAGAGAACACAGCAGGCAAAGCACTTGCTTGCATATGAGCTGACCTGAATTTGATACTTGGCATAATATATGACTCCTCAAACACTCCAGGAGTGATCCCTGAAATAGGAGTTAGTCCTGAGCACAGCTGGATGTAACTCAAAACACCACCCCTTGAAAAAAAAACACACAGTAAGTTAAATCTAAGATTTATGCTCAGTAGAAAGAGATCCTGTTAAAATAATTAGGCAGTGACACTATTTTATTGCTTTTTTAACACCAATTATTGATTCCACTGTGACTAGATAAAGTGAGAGGAAGAAAGGGAAAAGAAAGAAGGGAACATACAAAAAGAGAAGCTTTAGATATAATCCATAAATATGAAAATTACTATTGGAAATGATAGTTTGAAATAAAAATAATGTACATCAAAAGAAATATTCAAATACTAACTATTGTGACTATGAAATTAACAAAATGACCGCATAGATTAAGTGAAGGGGAGAGGACAGTAAAAGGAACAGAACCAAGAATGACTTCTTGATATTCTTGATATAAGTTCTAAGGCACTAGATAGTTCTTGGTGTTAGTTTCTGATGTAGATAAAGTTGAAGTGAGAATTGGTTTGGAGAGAAATCAGGATTTGTATTTTAACTAATCTAGGTTGATGATAACCTTATGAGTTTTTTGTTTGGGGGTCACAGTCAGAGGTACTCAGGGCTTATTCTAGGCTCTGGGCTCAGAGATCACTCCTAGCAGTACTTTGGGGACCATATGTGGTGCCAGGGATCAGACCCAAGTCAGCTACATGCAAGGAAAGTATTCTATTCAATATATTATATCTCCAATCATAACCTTGTAGAAATTAAAATAAATCATCCTAGAGGAAGTTGATTGGATAAATTGGTTTTGCGCTTTTGTGTTTAATGGTGTCATTGACATATAGGTGATACTTGCTACCAAGAAGCACAGAGAGATAAGAGTCTGGGGAGAAAAGAGTTAGGAAAGAAATAAAAGCTCGTGTCTAGTTCCCAGTGAGAAGAAGGTGAGCACAGAAGGAAAAGAGAGTAGCAAAGGAAATTGAAAACGAATGGCCACAAGACTAAAAAACCAGAAGAACCCAAAAAGGGGGAATGTAGAACTGAGAGAAGATATACCCACCCAAAATATTAAGTAAAATGATAACAAAGAAGTGACCTTGGGATTTGCAGTGTGGGAATACGGTTTTTATGAGTGGTGACAGCGGAAGGAAAGTTGAAATTAATTGAAGAGCTAATGGAAGGTAAAGAAATAGAAGTAGGAAAAAAAGATCATTTATTTGAATTTTATTGAAAAAGAGAGCAGAAAGACGGAGCAATAGATCAGGCAGAATCAGAGTTGAGGGAGCAATTTGTTATTCTGTTGGTTGGTTTGTCTTTAAAAAGTAGACAGCAGAACCAGTCTTTCAAAAAAGAGAGCTATTTTAAGGGACTACTTTATTGTTACTATTTATAGAAACTCATTTAATTTTTGAAACTACAGATTTTCAGGATTAAATCACAAAATAAATGCAAATGTTTCACTTGCAGAAAAGTGACCTCTAGGGGATTGCCTAACATTCTTACTTAAAATTTAAATGAATTTTTCTGCATCAGCCCTGAGGTTTAAGCAACTCAAGTTTAAATTTTGAGTGGAATTTGCATATGTCCTCATTACATTCTTTATTAAGGCAGCATCTAAATCTCTTGTAGGGTAACAAATTACAAAAAACCTAAATGATGACTATGGAAAGACTAATATTGTGTCAGCCAAGTGAGGCTCCAAGGATAAAGAAGACATTTTCAATCATTTTCCAATAAATCTCATGACATTTCTCTCTTTGTAAATAAATTCACGGTAGCAGTGCAAAATTGTATTTATTCTCACTGAATTCGCTGCAGTTGAGAAGACAGATGTGTAAAGGTATCATGAGCTACCTAATGACAGCTACAACCTTGTCTGCCACACAGATGAGACAAGAACTCCAGAGTCCCAAGACTACCAGCAGTTACCTCTCCATTGCAGACATGATTCCACATAATATCTCTCTACTTTTGGGCATTATGGTTTGCAATACAGACCCTGAGAGGTTTCCATGTTTGATCCTTTATCTACTTTCTGCACACATCTCCCATCCTGACCGATTCGTCCAGCCATCTTTTTCTTAGCGATCCCTTCTCTATTCCAGCTGACTTCTCCCCTTTGTTCATGAGGCAGGCTTCCAGCTATGGAGCAATCTATCTGTCCCGTGTATCTACTATCCTTAGGCGTCAGCCTCATGTTATTTTGTTTTATACTCCACAAAAGAGTGCAGTCCTTCTATGTCTGTCCCTCTCTTTCTGACTCAGTTCACTTAGCATGATACTCTCCATATCTATCCATTTTTAAGCAAAGTTTATGACTTCATCTCTCCTGACAGCTGCATAGCCTTCCATTGTGTAGATGTACCAAAGTTTCTTTAACCAGTCATCTATTCTAGGGCAGTTGGGTTGTTTCCAGATTCTGGCTATTGTGAACAGTGCTGCAATGAACTTATAGATACAGTTGTCATTTCTACTGTGCTTTTTTGCATCCTCGGCATATATTCCCAGAAGTGGTATTGTGGGATCATATGAAAGCTCAATTTCTAGTTTTTGAAGAACTGTCCATATTGTTTTCCTGAAAGTCTGGACTAGTGGGCATTTCCACCAACAGTGAAAGAATGTCCCTTTTCCCCCACATCCACGACAGCACTGGTTGCTTTTGTTCTTTTGAATATGTGCTAGTCTCTGTGGTGTGAGATGATATCTCATTGTTGTTTTGATTTGCCTCTCTCTGATGGCTAGCAATGTGGAGCATTTTTTATGTGTCCTTTGGCCATTTGTATTTCTTTTTTGAGGAAACTTCTGTCCATTTCTTCTCCCCATTTTTTGATGGGGTTGGAGATTTTTTTCTTGTACAATTCTACTAGTGTCTTGTATATCCTGGATATTAATCCCTTATCAGATGGGTATTGGGAAAGAATATTTACCCAATATTCTCATTCTCTAGGGCTGGAGCGATAGCACAGCAGTGGGGCGTTGGCTTGTGCGCAGCCAGCCCGGCCAAGCTGGGTTCAATTCCTCCGCCCCTCTCGGAGAGCTGGCAAGCTACCAAAAGTATCTCACCCGTATGGCAAAACCTGGCAAGCTACCCATGATGTATTCAATATGCCAAACACAGTAACAACAAGTCTCATGATGGAGACGTTACTGGGCCCGCTTGAGCAAATTGATGAACAATGGGAAGACAGTGCTATTCTCATTCTCTTAACGTTATCAAAGGTCTCAATAAGAAAATAGGGTTTATGGACAAAGTATCTTTATTGTCTCTCTATCCTGGAAGCCCTAATGTATTCTTCTACAGAATTATCAAGATATCAGAGGTTATAAAATTCACTTGTAAGATTATTTTATTGTTATAAAGCTTAGGAACATTGCAGCTTGAGTAGAAACTACATAATGAATAGTGCCACCCTTACATTATGTTAGCCAGAGACATCACACACACACACACACACACACACACACACACACACACTGGTTTATACAGGGAGAAAATTTCTAGATAAACACTAGCAACCTCTCTCTGCTCAAAACAACCTTAACACATGGTTTTAAAAGTTATACATCTAGGGTTAGAGAGATCATACAGCAGTAGGGTATTTTACTTGCATGCAGTTCACCTAGGTTCAATCCCTCGCACCACATATGTATCCTCAAGCCCCACCAAGAGTGACCCTGAGCATGGAACAGAAGTAAGCTGTGAGCACCCCCAAGTGTGGCCAAAATATAACTATAAACAAAAAAGATAATATTCACTTAAAAACAGATCGATTAAGGAAAGACCATTAGCAATGTTTTTCATTAAGGCAAAGAAGTTAGAGTTGTTGAAATGATATAGATTGCATGTTTCCTTTAATAAAAAAATTCTTTGCTCAAGATCTAAAGTCAAGACACAAGGAAAAAGGATGAACAAATGCTGAAATTCCCTTTACTCTGTCTGTAGCTCAGATAAATGAGTCCTGTCAGACTAAATAAAAGCATCTAAAAAAGATTTAAGGTACTGGAAAAAAGTCGCAGGACACTCTTCTATACCTGCATCCAAGAATCACAGACATTTTCTGTTATTAAACAATACAATGTATGATTTACTGAATTATAGGGTTCTCCTTTCTTTGTGAAGATCTTATTAACCTAATTTATTCAAGATGAAGCATAGAGAGCCATCAGAAAGGAAAGGAATTGGCTAGAGTGGGAAGGATCAGTGAACAGATAGAGGTGCAAATTCTATATGAATCCTCCAAGAGGATCAAGCACAGGGGCATCACTGGAGATGAGCTCCATCACCTGCCTTTGAATTGGCTTTCTTCCCGGCCCCATTCTATTCTCTTGATAGCTCATTCCTACTTTCTGGAATTACTTCCAACACCCTCTGCTTGTTAACCTTTGTATTCTACTCTTCTTTCAAGGGTTTGAAAGGGAATGAAAGCTAAGACACTGCTTTGACTGACACTGAAGAAAGATAACACAGAGTGGGTGGACCTGGACTTCCCAGCCATCTAAAATGTCTTTCTAGCCCTCAGTAGAGAAAACCCGCAAGAAGCCAGTTATGCTGCTGTCCAAGTCATACCAAAAACATTATTCACCTCTGTTGACATAGATTCATAAACATCCCCCTGTTTTGAAACACGGGGCACATCTAAGTCATTTTACTGCAGAAAGTCAGGTACTGAGATCAGAGACCCCACAGGAACAGTACAATAAAACAAAGGAAAATGCTGGGTCCTAACAGAGCAGGAAAGCAAGAAAACATTTTTAAAAAGCAATGTCTTATCTGCCTGAAGATCCATTAGTCTTTCCTGAAAGCCAAACATTTTCCATCTAATAAACCTACCAGAAAATATTAAGACACAAATATGAAGAAAAGACTCTTACAGAGTTAACAAGCACTTCACAGAAGAGTACTTTTTCCAGTGTACTCAGTGTTTCCATCTGAAAAATGTGAACACAGAAAGATTCCCAGATGTAAATATGGGAAAGCAAAGGTCATTAGCATCCACTTGTTTCTGATCAAAAGTGATGCCCTGATGCAGTGCAGTCAATGGTGGAACCCACTGCAGATGGATGTTTCCATCCTGCATCTGATTCTCGGTCCTTGGAGGCCACTCACTGAACCCAGGGGCCAGCTCCAAGATGGAACCAAGCAGAGACCATTAGAACGAACTCTCCCAAAAGATCTAAGTGAAGTCACTCTTTCCTACCCCAATCCTCACTTTCATAAATATCTTCATGAATTATTCATGAACTTGAAAAATCCCAAAATCCCTTGAGGACAGGAACAACAGATCTTGATCATTATTGTGTCCCAAATGCCTAGCACAGTGTTTTAAGTAAGGAAGGTTCTCATGGAAACTTTTCAAGTAAGATAGACCTACTTTGATTTGTCCTATATTCTGAAAATGAGAATTTCATAGTAGTGGAATATTTTCTCCATTTTCATTCATATATAGTGATTAGTTCTTTTCTAAGAACAGAAGCTGAAAAATATCATACAGTCCTACACCCTTCCTTCCTTCCTTCCTTCCTTCCTTCCTTCCTTCCTTCCTTCCTTCCATCTTCTATTTTATTTTCTTGGTTTCTGTACTATACCCAACAATGCTGTGCACTGGCAATGCTCAGAGAACACATGCAGTGTCAGGGATCAAACTGGGGTCAGCCATATGCAAGGCAGGGGTCTTAATCCCTGCCCTCTCTTTATGACCCTCACCTTTATTTCTATGCCTTATACTTAGCCCCTTGGTTTGCTTACTTGCTGTTGTTTCACCCCACAGAGAATATTAGTTCAGTGGGGACAAAACTTTTATTTCTTCCTCACTGATTATTTACCCTAGTTCAGCATCTGGTATCTAGAAAGAGCCCAATATGCAGTTTTAAAAATAAGTGTAAATATATATATAATTCTATTTCTAAACTTCTACTAGAAGAAGATTCTGCAGATTTTAATGGTAAATCCCTGCTGTCTCATCCCAGTTTTATACTAACCTGGTAGCATAGCTTTAGGTAAGTCACATTGTTATTTTTGGCTTCCATTCATTATGTGGAAAATCTGTGTGTTGATATACACTCTACTATTATCAAAAGATATTAACAGTGCTGAATTAGATTATGAATAAGTATGAAAGTGCTTATTCAATAGTAAGTAAAACACTCAAAACAAACAAAACAAATGTCATTATCAAGGACTTAACTGAACAGGGAATATTTTTCTGATAATCTTCAATACAAAATTGTTTTTCATGCTCTACCATGCAATTTATCAAGCACCAAATTATTACTCTCTCATACCCAATTGTCACATTACTGACATCCATCAGTTCCCCTGATTAGTCATGAAATATGATGGCATTATATTTGTCAACACTTGTATTATCTGATTTATTACTTTTACTTATTTTCTTTCAAGGGGGACTAGATATTTGCAATGTCTAATACCTCACAGGTACAATTTTAGGTACTACCAGTGGTTGCTTCAACTAATAGAGTATATAATTATTCAAAAACTTAATATAAAACATATGCTAATATGCCAATTTTTACTTACACGATGACATACTTTGAAGTTCTCCTCTTAACATATATTTGAGGCATCTAAGTTCAGTAATATGAGGAGAGGGCTAAGGCCTGGCACTCAACCTATTCAGTAATATGGGATGGACTATGGGATCCAAAAGAAAAGTCCACCATATGGGAAAAGAACCAAAAAAAGGGAAGTCTTTCATATGGGAATTGAACCAAAACAAACTAGCAGATAAAAAGTGCCAGTCCAAAGGAAACTGTTTTGTTTGTTTGTTTGTTTGATTGTTTGTTTTAAAAGCCAGAATCTATCAGAAACTTCCTATAGATACTGTAGTGTTTTGTATAATCATATATGAAAGAGCAGTGAGTCCAGGATACAAGTAGAAAAAGACCCTTTGGTAATAACACCCACTAATAGACACATATTTGGCAGACTAAGGCCTTAGAAGCAAGGATAGATCCCAAGGCCATTAGCATCTTCTATTTTATTTTCTTGGTTTCTGTACTACAGCCAACGTGCTCAGGACCTTCTCCTAACCCACCCTTACCCACCTTGGATTCCACTAGTGGTGAAAGCTGGTTCCTAGGTTCATCTCTACTATAGAGTGTGAAATCAAACAAAAGCTGTTTAAATAAAGGACCAAACTTGATAGCCTCTTCGTATCTATCTTGCAAACCATAATGCCCAAAAGTAGAGAGATATTATGGGGGGAATTGTCTGCCATAGTGGCAGGGGGAGGGTTCACATGGTGGGGGGGGATACTGGGGACATTGGTGGTGGGAAATGTGCACTGGTGGAGGGATGGGTGTTAGATCATTGTATGACTGAAACTCAAATATGAAAGCTTTGTAGCTGTATTTCACAGTGATTCAATAAAAATAAAAATTAAAAAAAAACAAAAGCTGCTTCAGAGGACCTGAAAATTAATACGCATCAAAGAATTTGTTCCCTTTAACCCACAAATTCTAATCTAGAAGTTCCCTCCCTTTTTTTTTTAAAGAAAGCAGTCACACTTGTACAAAGATTTTTTTTTAAATCTTCTAAGGAATTTATTTTTGTTTAATTTAAAAGAAGAAAGAAAAACTTAAGCACCCAACAGTAAAGAAGTATACTTGAAATAATTGGCACAACTCTATGATTGCTGCAACCATTAAAAATTTTTATGATTCTGCTTCTAGATAAAATAGAATAGCAAGGACCAAAGTGCCCTCTGTTTGAAACAACCAAAAGAGATGTCACAAATTCTATGTAAAAAGGCATATGTTAATTAGTCCATGAATAATTGAGAAATAAAGGAGGTAAGCCCTGATACTGGTTGCCTGAGAGAATTTCTGACCATGGAACAGAGATTGAGCCAAAGAAAAAAGATAGAGAATAGAAACTCAAAGAAATGAGAAGTGATGGAAATCCACAGAAAAGAACAAGAACCCTAGAGATCTTCAGAGAATACCTTCAAGGTTTCTGCGAAGCACTGGCAGGTGAAAACTACCCCAGAACGGAACAGAAAAAGAACCATCCAAAAAGCACTAGAGAGAGCAGTGCCTCTTCAAGTCTGCATAATGCTAGAATGGGATTCATCGTGTGATCATATATTCCTTAAATCTTCAATTGAAAATTTTATGGATTTCATTTTCTCTGACTCTGATCACTAATGAGTGTTGGTCATTTTCAAGCAAAAAAAATAACTTCACATCAATATTTTAGAAGTGGCCTTAGCTGAGATAAAAGGTAAAGATAAGGGCTGGAGCAATAGCACAGCGGGTAGGGCATTTGCCTTGCATGCGGTCAACCCGGGTTCAATTCCCAGCATCCCATATGGTTCCCCGAGCACCGCCAGGAGTAATTCCTGAGTGCATGAGCCAGGAGCAACCCCTGTGCATAGACGGGTGTGACCCAAAGAGTCAAAAAAAAAAGGGTAAAGATAAAAATAAATGTTACTTGTCTATGGCATTTACAACACAGCTCATAAAAAAATCTTTTTTTCTGATATTACTAATCAAATTAACCTTTAATGCAATTATCTTTAGACATTTCATTTGTCACTCTTGAATTTATTTATACAAATGTCAAATTAGGAAAATGCAAGCCCTGTTGGCAGGTATAAGAATGTGGCTATGCATGATGTAAAGGCTTGTACTTGCATCAACTTCAAACCTTGGTTTTGTTGCATTTTAAATGAATGAGTTCATTACGCTATTCTGACGTTTTAAATAATTTATTCATATTTTCTCTTATTACTTATATTGCTGAACTGAATTTTCCTATTTCTTCGAGGTCTTTCTCTCATTACCATCTTCATTGGTCCCTCTCCAGGCACTGCTTTCAGTTTAAAGAACAACTATCATGAATGATTCCAGAAAGAATTCAAACTCCATTTTCACATTCTCCACAATAAAGTTCCATATACTGGGAATCCTGCTGTTCCAGGTAGATTTTTTTTTCTTCTTGTGTATTTCCCAGTTCTATTTCTCAGTTCTCTAATTACATAGAAAACTATGTAGTTAGGTAACTACATAGCAAACCCAAGCCTTTAATTGGGAGATGAGTCACAATAAAAATCTAGGCAGGGGCATCCCTTTTCTTGATTGGGGGATAGGGTTTAAATGGTTCTGGGGTTGGCAGAAATAGGAGCTTCTTGATTGGATCACGAGCAGTAACTTCCTACTGGGGTCAGTTCAGCTGCGTGTTCTGTGACTGGTGACATGAGGGAAACTATCCAGAACCTTTAGCACACAATCAGGTCCTGTGTTTGGTCCAAACCAGTGACCTCCTATGAGTCAGCTCTATATAAGACTTTTGGTCTTGGCTTTTAGATAAGTCAGTTTCAGAATCTTTCTCCAATCTGCTGGTGACGCTGGGGGCATCTAAAGACACTCCCACATCCCTATCTGCTAGGGCTAAGGAAAGTCAATGACTTTCTTGTCATTTATCACAGACATTTTAGTGTGCTTAGTCTGAGGCCCACTATAACATTCATTCCTACATGTTTTAAGCTGAATTTTAGAGCTGCTTAACCTTTTCATTGGCTTTCCTTAACAAGAAATAGTTTGTGAAGTCTTGCAAAGATTTCTGCTTCTTTTGTCTGGTGAAATGGTGACTAAGCAAAAGAACAAAGTCAATTTTGATGTCAGATATATGATGGAATTAAAGCACAGTGGAATTTATAAGGCAGACTTCACAAGCGCCAACATCCTGAAAGATAATAGGGGTGGGGAGAGAGTCTTTAATTATTATAGACACAAAAATAGGACAAACTGAAAACCTTCCAAAGGTTTTCTTCCTAGGGATCTTCTTCACAAATTCAAATATCTTTGCTATATTTCTTTTAGACCCCACAGAGTCAGTTAGCTACAAAGGACCTTTAAATTTCATGTTTAACTAAGGAATATTTTCCTTATTAGATGAAAAATAGGGAGATAATCCAAAGACAAAATTTAGAGCTTACATTATGCTATCCTTCCTGCTCAAATGAAATCCAGATTTATAAGTCACTTAGGTAATCTCTTTTCAGCACTGGAAATTGAACTTAGAACCTCATACAAGGTAAACACTCTATCATTGAACCCACATTATGGTCTAACATAGCTAATTCTTACCTAGTCTATAAAGGTAAGAATTTACTGTCACTCATCTGCACTTGTTTGTTCATTGCAGCACTGTTTACAATAGCCAGAATCTGGAAAAAAACCTGAGTGCCCGAGAACAGATGACTGGTTAAAGAAACTTTGGTACATCTACACAATGGAGTACTATCTAGTTGTTAGAAAGGATGAAGTCATGAAATTTACATACAAGTTGTACTACATGGAAAGTATCATGCTAGGCGAAATGAGTCAGAAAGAGAGGGACAGACTTAGAAAGATTGCATTCCTCTGGGGAACATAAAGTAACAAAAAGGCACCCAAAAATAGCCAAGATAAGTACCAGGAGGTTTGCACCATGGCTTGGAGGACAGCTGCACATGCTAGGGGAAAAGGCAGCTCAGATAGAGAAGGGAGCACCAAATAAAGGGTGTTGGAAGGATCCTCCCAGGATGGGAGATGCATGCTGAAAGTAGACTGTAGACCGAACATGATTGCCACTCAATGCCTCTTTTGCAAACCACAGCACCCAAAAGGAGAGAGAAAACAAAAGGGAATGCCCTTCCACAGAGGCAGGGGGCGATGAGGGGAATGGGGGGGTGGGAGGGATACTGGGATCAGTGGTGGTAGAAAATGGGCACTGGTGGAGGGATGGGTACTTGATCATTTTATAACTGAAACCCAAGCACAAAAATCTGTAAATCTACAACTGTACCTCATGGTGTTTCACTAACAAAAATTTTTTAAAAAAGAGTTTACTTTTAATTCACTTTCTTAATGAGTACTTCCCTCTTTCCTAACCTGTGTTCCCTATATTTCCCTAGGGTGTATGTAGAAATAATACTTAACTAATCATCTTCGAACCTGAACCAGTGTCAGGTGAGAAGTCGTTTGTAGTGACTAGTATCACTATTGTCACACATCAGTGCTAAGCATATACTCCATACCTGAGGGTAATAAAATCATCAACTTTGGAACTTCTCATACTGTCCTATTCCTCTCTTCCCTTTACTGATTTTAATGCATTCTTTTCCTGAAATAAATATAACCATAAATAATAGTCTTTGAAAAGTATAGAAAGAAAAGTCTTTCTAGTGCATTAAAGGTAAAAGGTAAAGGCCCTCCCGTTGATCGTCGATTTGCTCGAGCGGGCCCAGTAACGTCTCCATTGGAGACTTTGTTGTTACTGTGTCTGGCATATCGAATACTCTCGGTAGCTTGCCGGACTCTCCGAGAGGGGCGGAGGAATCGAACTCGGGTCGGCCATGTTGGCCACTTGTAAGGCGAACGCCCTACCCGCTGTGCTATCGCTCCAGCCCATTATGGAACATAAAGGTAGTTCAGGGAAACCCCCACCCCGACCTTGAAGTTGTTGGAAATAAGTGTAAACTTATGTAAATTTGCATATATCTAGTTTTTCCTTACCTCTTTAATAGTTAGGAACAGAAATCTTGGAGAGAAGTGGCAATTAAGAACACTGTGCCTTTAACTTCAGAGCTTATCAACACTAGGCAATTGCATTTTTAACTGAGTAATTTCACATGTATGCAAGAAGTTCTATTTGTATGATTCCCAAACACCTATTATTTAAAGAAACTGGGAAGGCTGGGAGATGGCTCAAAGGAATGAAAGTTTTCATGTAGGAGGCTGAGGGTCAATCCCCAGCACTTAATGATCCCTTGAAAAGCAGTCTCCCCAGTACACAGTATAGAGCCAAGAGGTAGCTCCAGAGCACCTCGTTGTGTAGGTATAACCAAAGGAAGAAAGAAAGAAAGAAAGAAAGAAAGAAAGAAAGAAAGAAAGAAAGAAAGAAAGAAAGAAAGAAAGAAGGGAGGGAGGGAGGGAGGGAGGGAGGGAAAAAAGGGAGGGAGGGAAAAAAGGAAGGAAGGAAGGAAGGAAGGAAGGAAGGAAGGAAGGAAGGAAGGAAGGAAGGAGTGGGTGGGGTTAGAAATAAATATCAGAGTGCTGCAATGAACAAACAAGTGCAGATGTCACTTCGACTACACATTTTTGCCTCTCTGGGATATATTCCCAGGAGTGGTATCGCTGGGTCAAATGGGAGCTCAATTTCTAATTCTTTGAGAATCGTCCATACTGTTTTCCAGAAGGGCTGAACCAGTCGACATTCCCACCAACAGTGAAGGAGTGTCCCTTTCTCGCCACATCCGAGCCAGCATAGGTTGCTTTTGTTCTTTTGGATGTGGGCCAGTCTCTGAGGTGTGAGATGGCATCTCATTGTGGTTTTGATCTGCATCTCCCTGATGATTAATGATGTAGAGCATTTTCTCATGTGCTTTTTTGCCATTCAGATTTCTTCTTTGAGAAAGTTTCTGTTCATTTCATTGCCCCATTTTTTGATGGGGTTGGATGTTTTCTTCTTGTGGAGTTCAACCAGTACTTTGTATATCCTTGATATCAACCCCTTGTCAGATGTGTATTCGGTGAATATCCTTTCCCATTCTGTAGACTGTCTTTGTATTTTGGTCACTGTTTCTTTGGAGGTGCAGAAGCTTCTTAGTTTAAGATAGTCCCATTTATCTATCTCTGTTTTTACTTGCTCGGCCAGTGGCGTGGCATCTTTGAAAGTACCATTAGCCTCAATGTCATTTGGAAGAAACCTGAGTGCCCAAGAACAGATGACTGGTTAAAGAAACTTTGGTACATCTACACAATGGAGTACTATGTTACTGTTACTGTGTTACTGTTGTTACTGTGTTTGGCATATCGAATACGTCACGGGGAGTTTGCCAGGCTCTGCCGTGCAGGCGAGATACTCTCGGTAGCTTGCCAGGCTCTCCAGGAGGGGCGGAGGAATCGAACTCGGGTCGGCCATGTTGGCTGCGTGCAAGGCAAATGCCCTACCGCTGTGCTATCGCTCCAGCCTCGGAGTACTATGTAGCTCTTAGAAAAGATGAAGTCATGAAATTTACATACAAGTGGTACAATATGGAAAGTATCATGCTAAGCGAAATGAGTCAGAAAGAGAGGGATAGACATAGAAAGATTGCATTCATCTGGGGGATATAAAGCAACAAAATATGAGATTAATACCCAAGAATAGCTGAGATCAACACCAGGAGGATTACTCCATAGCTTGGAGGCCAGCCGGGTATTCTAGGGGAAAGGCAGTTCAGATAGAGAAGGGAGCACCAAATAAAGGGTGTTTGGAGGATCCTCCCAGGAGGGGAAATGCATGTTGAAAGTAGACTATGGACTGAACATATTTGCCACTCAATGCCTCTTTTGCAGACCACAACACCCAAAAGGAGAGAGAGAACAAAAGGGAATGCCCTGCCACAGAGGCAGGGTGGGAGGGGGGTGGGGGGGATATTATCCATGGTGGTGGAAAATGGGCACTGGTGGAGGAATGGGTATTTGATCATTGTATGACCGAAACCCAAGCACAAAGATTTGTAAATCTACAACTGTACCTCATGGTGCTTCACTAATTAAAAAAATAAAAAAGAAAAAAAAGAAAAAAAAAAGAAAGAAATATCAGAGGCTAGAGAAATAGCAGTGAGGTAATGTGTTTTCCATGCATCACATTGACCCCAGTTTGGATACCCTGTACCACATTCACCACATATGGTCCTCTAAACACTGCCTGGGGTTACTCCTGAGCACAGAGCCAGAAATAGCCCCTTGAGGATTACCAACCCTCTCCCCCAGCCCAATAAAAAATAAGACAAAAAATTAGGTATTAAAGGTAGTTTTATTTTATTTATTTTTGATTTTGGGACCACACCTAGTTGTGTTCAGAGGATACTCCTGGCTCTGCACTCAGGAATTACTCCTAGTGGTGCTCAGGGGACCATATGGGATGCCAGGGATAAACCCTGGGTCAGTAGGTCAGCGTCTTACCCATTGTACTATCTCTCCAAGCCCCCGCCCCAAAGTACCTATTTTATATGACTAAAAGTCAAAGTGAGAAGTAGATGGGCAAACTAACTGAAAAGGGAACTCAAGGTCTAAGTTTTGACAGTGTATGTGTTTGGAGTAGATGTATATAAGCGTTAATCCCCTTTAAATGTTTTCCATATGTGGGCTGGAAATACCTATCATAATATTTACTTTTAAAAGCTTATCATGGGCCTTGGTGTTCCATGTATATTCACTCATTTTATTATCATAATAGTTCAAGTTGTTAGGCCAGTTTGTAGATGCCAAGACACAGCAGGATTAATCATTTGCCCTAATTAGCAAACTCTTAGTATTCGAATCCAAACCATCTATCTATCTGAGTAGTCTTTCTCTTAATCGGTGCCTCATTTGTCTTCTTAGAAGGCATTGCTTTCATTTTCTCTCATCTTATAGAAAAGTATTAATAAATTGGTTATCATAATCCTCAGTCCTAATCCTCTGTGACAAAGTAACATTTTTATATGAAGAGATATGTATTTTATTTCTGATAATCCTCTTTTGCCCTTCAATCTTTTTCATGTGATTTAGAAAGTCCTAACTTCTTAGGGTAGAGAGGCACAATGAACACAGGAAAAAAATATATATATGCATATATATTATGTAATTCCTTGCATTGCAAATACAGAATTACATAAATTTAAGCTTTACAATACAATTTTCAAATTTCCTCTAGAAACAATGGAGCAAAAAAAAAAAGAATTTTGTGCTTGGATTAAAATTTTTAGTTTACTTTTATTTTTTATTGCGGAGTGGGGCTTGGGTCCACATCCAGTGTTGTTCAATGGCTATTCACATCTTTGTGCTTGGGAGTCACTCCCAGTGGTTCCTGGGAGACCAGAAAAGTGCCTGAAACACTGAACCATCTCTCCAGTCCAAGATTCTGAGTTTAAAGAAATAGCACATGCTTTTTAAAGACTTCTGAGAATATAAACTGTTCCAAATACAAATTATGCCATTGTAGATGAATTCAAATTTCCTGTCTTATAGGGATTCTGGCAGAATCTCCTGTCCCCATGCCACCGGGTCTTCACCGGGCCCCCTCAGCGGGGGGGGGGGGGGAGGGGAGGGCAGCGGGTTGAGTATCTCTCCCTGCCCCAAGCAAAGCCCCAGCAGCCAAAAACCTCCAGAACCCAGCCGCAGCCATTCTCAAGGCCACTGTCCACACACTGAGATGAGCCTCACCCATGAGGGAACCAGCAGAGGAACCCAAGTATGCGGGACCCGTGGCTGAGATCTCCAAGCCTGCTCAGATTGGGACTGGGCCTCCTCCACTCAGATCCCAGGTCCCCAGTTTTCCAGTAACATGGCAGTCACACTCACAAATTGCCACCCCCTCCTCCCTCTCCCCGCCTTCCCGCCCAAGATCCAGAGACCATAAAACAAAGCTCCCAGAAGAGAGCAATGCAGAATCTCTCACACAAAGGAAAGAAATCGTCAGTCCTACATTTTACCCATCCATGTACAAACCTTCCCTCATAGTAAATAGGAGGAGACAAATAGTAAAGTAAAACAAGTCTGTTTGGGATATAAAGAGAGAGAAACAGAGCATCAGCTTCTGCAGGGTGGAGAAAAGAAAAGCACATATCAAGAGCAAGCTGTGGCGTATTCGATATGCCAAAAACAGTAACAATAATGGACCTCATTCCCCTGACGCCAAATGCAACAGGGACTAATGGAGATGTTACTGGCACTCACTCAAGCAAATCCATGAACACCCGGAGGACAGTGATACAGTGATACAGTGATAGGGATTTCAAGGTACAATGAACACAAAAACAAGAAATACAACACCACACTCTGGCCCCTACCACAAGTGAAGTGGGAAAAGGCAATAATAGATCCCTAAAGTGTTTGATAGAACCTGAAGAAGTGTTCAAAGAGATGGAGGTCTCTGATAATGAATAATGGGACAACAATAGTCTGAAACCTAAACCAGCCCAAAGGCATGAGCAGAACTGGAAAACCGCTGAGATACAGAATTCCAGGACTTGAGCATGGCTAGACCCCTGGGGAAGAAAGGCTCCACTGCTGGAACAGAAGCCATACTAAGATAAGAATATCAAAAGACCATAAATAACTCCAAGCTCTCCTCTTGGGCAACCACCTTTGCACGGGTGGGGGTGGTGGTGGTGGCACAATTTGGTAAGATATATAAATCAGCTTGGCAGAGAAAAAGGTTCACTTCTGCCAGAGTTGTGTATTTCTTCTCTTACCTAATGGCACTTTTGCCCACATCTCCACTGGTGATAAGTGCTTTTCTTTTCTCCACTCTGCAGAAGCTGATGCTCTGCATCTCTCTCTATCTCTGTCTTTATATCCCAAACAGACTTGTTTTACTTTACTATTTGTCTCATAGGTAAGATGTAGGACTGATGATTTCTTTCCTGCAAAGAGCAATCCCTTTCTCCACCCTAGATCCCACAACTCCCTGAGAAATCAGATGTCAGGGAACATTTCCCATTCCAGAATGGGACAAGTGGAACCTGAGTGCAGTTTATGACAGCTTGAAGGGGCCTGATGAGACCTAAGTCCTGTATTGTGCCTATACTCCTAGTAAACTCACATCAGTCCTAGATTTCCCCCAGGCATGACTGGGAGCAATGAGGGGGTGGGGGGTAGTAGGTAGAGAAAGACAGGAAAGAGAAAGACTTCCTTCTGTTTTTTTTTTTTTAATAAATAGTCTATTTTTCTTTTTGAGTCGCACCCAGCGAAGCACAGGGGTTACTCCTGGCTCATGCACTCAGGAATTACTCCTGGCAGTGCTCGGGGGATCATAAGGGATGCTGGGAATTGAACCCAGGTCGGCCGCATGCAAGGCAAACGCCCTATCCACTGTGCTATCGCTCCAGCCCTAGACTCCCTTCTTGAGGCTGCTTCTTCTCTCCTCCCCACTTCACATGTAAGTCACCTGGGGAACCCTCCGTCCTTCTCAGGTGTGAGCCATCTCTCCCATCAGTGACAGAGGATGCAATGCATTCTAGCCCATAAGCCAAGGGGACAATATCCTCTCCTATTTCTATCAGCCTAAGAGAGCGATGCAAGTTGTACTGATGTGCCTCGAGGCCCATAACAACCCTGCCCTGCCAGATACTAGACACTAGAGCATATATTAAAGGATTTTTCACATGCACAAAAATAGCAGGAGAATTAACTGAGAGCCTTAGACAATCTGGAGAAGACTCCATTTTATGATGAAAAGTGATAAATTTGGAAACCCTGTCTGGTACAGACAGAGAGATAGAGATGAATAAAGTGAAGAAATAGAAGACGTTTATTATAAAGTTAAGAAGAGAGAGGTGTGCACCTGAGGGGGAAATCCAATCCAGCCCCTGAAGATATTGGGGTAGAACACCCCCTGGGAAACACTAAGGGGGCTTTCAGGTTGTCTTGGGAGGGAAAAGGGAACAAGGACCAGTGGAACTGGTGTGTTTGGTCTGGTTTCTGTTGTCTGTAGGGGATTGATGTGAAGAAGCATGGAAGCTTCCTGGCACCAAGTGGGCCATAAGTTCATGCTGGGGACAGAGTGGTCTTTGATTTGGGGAGTGTTGCTAGCTCATCAACTGACAGATCACCATCTGGTCCTGGGTGGTGTCATTTGGTCTGAGAAAAACTTTCTAAAAGGACACAGAACATGCAGATCAGCAACCAGAAATGTGCAAAATTGAAGACATTGCAACACAGAAGTAATAATGCTGCAAACCAAATCCAAATCTTTGCATCCCAGCAGGTGCCGACCTGGGCCTACCTTGCCCAGCCTACATCAACATTTTTTTTTTACGTTTTTATTGATTGCTGTTCTGTGCCTTGTAATACTGTTACCGATGGTTTCTGCACATAATTCCAACACCACACCCATCACCAATGTACCCACCTCCCTTCCCCAAGGACCCAAGCACCCCTTCCTCTCTTACCCACCACCTCCATGTTGTTCCCTGACACCTTTTAAATTCCCTAGAACTTAGATCTCATCCCAAGAAAGATAGGTAGAGAAAATCCTGAATGGACTTCATAAAAGATGATAAAGGTAAAAGGTAAAGGCCCTCCCGTTGATCGTCGATTTGCTCGAGCAGGCCCAGTAATGTCTCCATTGGAGACTTTGTTGTTACTGTGTCTGGCATATCGAATATTTTTAAAAAAAAAAAAAACTTCATGTTTGCATGAAGTAAGTACTGCGCAAAACAACTCCTGGAGTTAGAAGTTAAGTTGTTATAGAGAATAAAGCTGTCCTGCTTTGTGGATCTGAGCACACTGCAAAATGTTTACTCACTCTGTCTCTGTTCACCAAACCAGCCATATTAAATGTCTTTTCTGCTCCTCTACAAACAGCAAATGACCTTCACAGGGATTACGTACCCCCTTAGGCTATGTGCTGTTCCTAGGACCAGACACCAGCACCCAAAACCACTAACCAGGATACTTACTGAAAGAAATAGCTTCGGTCCCCTGAAATTTGCTCTAGCCCTAAAAAATGGGAATTTGTTTCTGCAGGCAGCAGAGAAAGACATTCCCTGTTAGGAGATCCTGCTGACAGGCTGCTAGAATGAAGGCAGTGATTGGCAAACAGTAGTTTCAACTAGGCACATAAACAAATATTGAGAACAGTAAACACATAAGATAATTCATTTGGACACTTTTATATGCAGCTTATAGAACTTAAAATAACATTCCCAAGTTAAACTGAAAACATTACTATGTAAATGCCACAACTAAGTCAAATGAAAGAGTAAATACCAGGCTTGCAAATTGGTCTCCCTTAAGGGCCCTGGAGGCTAGGATTATTTGCTGCCTTCCTAAGAAATGTCCTTCTCTCTATCAATCTTTTCTGTGTGACAACAAACCCATTGGCCAGCATATGTTCAGAAATGTCTGAACAATTGACTTTCAAGGCCTAACAAACATTCATTCTCTACCTTCTTAGAAACCTCATAGGAGACACTGTTGCCAATAAAGGGGGGGGGGAGCATCATAAATCTAACCCCAAAACTATACAACTTCAAAGAGAAACTGGATGTCCCCTGTTGGACTACACGTAGCTTAGGTTTATCAGGTTGCAACCATCACAGTGCTCCCGAGTCATTTCTATTACTTTGTCTATAACCACTTCTATGCTCTCTTCCCCAACCAATTTGTAAGGTCTCATCCTTCTTAGACACTGAAGCTGTACTGTAAGTTAATATTGCCTTTCTCCTCTCCTTATGTCTTTTGAGCAGTTTACTTTAATGCAATGTCCTTTTGTATAGATACAGGAAGACAATTAATTAATATTATGCTTTATAACTTAGGAACTAATTGGCTTTGGATATTATTCACTCCTGGACATCTGCCTTCTCAACTTAAGCCTCAGTTGCCCTCACTTCCTAGCACCCCAAGGGCAGGGTCCCGACGTGGGACTGGATGGAACCAGGGCAAGCCGGTAAGTTATGTGCTACCCTGGCATCACGATGGGCCAGGCCAAGGTGCCACGATTCTTAACTATAAGTTAAGAGTTTGATCATAGGCAAATGATGTCATGATCCAAAAGTAATGATGAGATTAGGACCCTGCTGCTAGGAATAGGAAAGCTATCTGGCCTGAGCACTGCAGTCTGAGATCGAGATGGTCCTAGGAGAGCAATTCTATAAGCTCAAAGTATTTCTTACTGTGTCCGTACAAAATGATTAATATTATGTATGCTTATGTTGGTTGGACAAGGAGAGGAGAAACACGTCCTAGAAGCAGTTTTCCTATGTGTCTTGGCTAGCTTGGATGAGACTGAACCTTTCCCCCTCCAAAGTGCCTTCAGTAAATGATTTCAGTATATTGAGGCAGTTTCTCTTATCTCACAGGAGCCTAGCTGGTCTTAGGTAAGCAGATCTCAGGTGCTAAGCCAGGCCTGATCTTGGGTATGTAGATACCTGGCTCCAGGCAGGCTGATATTTGAGATGTAGGCTCCAAGCTCTAGCAGACTGTCTTTGATGTGTTAATCCAAATAGCTTGTAAAGGTGAGGCCAAGATTACTGGCCTGCAGATGTAAAGAAACAATGTGGATGTAAAGAAACAATGTGGTTGTAAAGAAACTTTGTATGTTTGCTGCCTCAATGTTCTTTCTATAACTCTTTTTGATGACATCACTATATTGGCCCTTTAGAGGTACCATGATGTATATAAGGGGATTTTCGGGGCTCTCTCGGGTTGCATGTGCTTGAGGACTCCTGAAGCCTCCATGACATACATCTCTTCCATGTAATAAACGGCTGCTAAGACCAACCAGGTTGGCCTCGTTTCCTTCCTTCGCCTGACCATCGCCATTGACCTCCGTGGAGTGGGGAAATGGCCTGACCGCCAGCCGTTTATTTTTTGTGTGTTTACACAGTCCCCAATCCCCAGGTTGTTTGTACCCATCTGAATGGGTACTCTCATTGAATTGGCCATGTTATCAATCAGCCAACATCCCTAAGCACAGGTACAGAATTGTTAAATAGAGAGATGGAGTCTTTTTTTTTATTCCCTCCTGTCACCACTAAGTTAAGAGACTTGTTGATCTCACACTTTGAGATATATTTTAGTAAAGGGCTAAGAAAAACCCAGCCAGCATATTTTCTTAAAGTTTGGAAATAATATCTCAATGAACAGATGTATACAGTGTCCCAGCTGCTCTTTGTGGAAATTATCGTTTATAAGTCTAAAGTACCCTTGATTCAACCCTGATTAAAAATCAGATTCAAGTTAAAGTCCATTAGCCTACTTTGAAATTTGAAATTTGAAATTTTAGAACATTATCAACATAAGGACTATTTTTTAAAACTGTATCATCGTAAAATACAGTTACAGACTTACAAACTTTCATACTTACGTTTCAGTCATACAATTATAAAGTACCCATCCCTTCACCAGTACCCATTCTCCACCACCAATGATCCAAGTATTCCTCCCACCACCACCCCCATCACCACCTCCCTCCACCTCTGTGGCAGGAGCATTTCATTTTGCTCTCTCTCTCTCTCCTTTTGGGTGTTGTGTTTTGCAATACAAGTATTAAGTGGCCATCATGTTCAGTCTATAGTCTACTTTCAGCACACACCTCCCATCCTGAGCGGGCTCTCCAAGCACCCTTTACTTGGTGGTCCCTTCTCTGTCTGAGCTGCCTTTTCCCCCTGCATGTGAGGCAAACTTCCAAGCTGTGGAGCAATCCTCCTGGTCCTTATCTCTACTATCCTTGGATGTTAGTCTCCCATTCTGTTACTTTATATTCCACAAATGAGTGCAATCTTTCTATGTCTGCCCCTCTCTTTCTGACTCATTTCACTTAACATGATACTCTCCATGTCGATCCACTTACATGCAAATTTCATAACTTCATCAACATAAGGACTTTTAAGACAGAAAAAATACTGGGTTAACAATAAACCTGTGCTTAAGTGAAATAAATGATAACAATACAGGTTGGAATTAAAAGCATAGATGCAAAACTCAAACCGTCTTCATTCCTATTTTAGCTCTGCAATTTTGACAAATCACACCACTTCTCTACTCTTCAGTCCTTTTGAAAAATTTGGGATAGTAAATAATAGGTGCTTCACACAAGTGCTAGCGGCTGGTATATAATACAGGTTCAATTATAATGCTCGTTATTACTTGCAGACAGGTAGATAAGAGAAGCATTAGGTAATCGTTACATGACAGTAACTGTAAAATGTCAGATAATTCTATTCTTTGCATCTTGTATTAATAACAAATTTTATTGATACATTTATTAATTGAAAATAATGTGTTTTCTTTTAACATTGAAAATACTAATGATTCTTAACTGATAACTAGAAAGTTTGTTGCAGTAGACTCACTTGTTAGGTGTTTGTATGAGAACACTGCAATGTAATTTCCATCTTTGTAAACTAAAGGCTATTCTAACTCACCAACTTTATGATTAGAAATTCTTAGTGTATGGACGGCTACATGCAAAAAAATAGGCTCAGAACTCTGCCTAACACCATGTACAAAAGTAAGATCAAAATGGATTAAAGACCTCAACATCAGACCAGAAACCATAAGGTACATTGAAGATAAAGTTGGCAAAACCCTCCATGACATTGAAGCTAATGGTATCTTCAAAGATGCCACGCCACTGGCCGAGCAAGTGAAAACAGAGATAGATAAATGGGACTATCTTAAACTAAGAAGCTTCTGCACCTCCAAAGAAACAGTGACCAAAATACAAAGACAGTCAACAGAATGGGAAAAGATATTCACCGAATACACATCTGACAAGGGGTTGATATCCAGGATATACAAAATACTGGTTAAACTCCACAAGAAGAAAACATCCAACCCCATCCAAAAATGAGGCAATGAAATGAACAGAAACTTTCTCAAAGAAGAAATCCGAATGGCAAAAAAGCACATGAGAAAATGCTCTACATCATTAATCATCAGGGAGATGCAGATCAAAACCACAATGAGATACCATCTCACACCTCAGAGACTGGCCCAGATTCAAAAGAACAAAAGCAACCGATGCTGGCGTGGATGTGGCGAGAAAGGGACACTCCTTCACTGTTGGTGGGAATGTCCACTGGTTCAGCCCTTCTGGAAAACAGTATGGACGATTCTCAAAAAATTAGAAATTGAGCTCCCATTTGACCCAGCAATACCACTCCTGGGAATATATCCCAGAGAGGCAAAAATGTATAGTCGAAGTGACATCTGCACTTGTTTGTTCATTGCAGCACTCTTTACAATAGCCAGAAACTGGAAGAAACCTGAATGCCCAAGAACAGATGACTGGTTAAAGAAACTTTGGTACATCTACACAATGGAGTACTATGTAGCTCTTAGAAAAGATGAAGTCATGAAATTTACATACAAATGGTACAATATGGAAAGTATCATGCTAAGCGAAATGAGTCAGAAAGAGAGGGATAGACATAGAAAGATTGCATTCATCTGGGGGATATAAAGTAACAAAGTATGAGATTAATACCCAAGAATAGCTGAGATCAGCACCAGGAGGATTACTCCATAACTTAGAGGCCAGCCGGGTATCCTAGAGGAAAGGGCTGTTCAGATAGAGAAGGGAGCACCAAATAAAGGATGTTTGGAGGATCCTCCCAGGAGGGGAGATGCATGTCGAAAGTAGACTATGGACTGAACATGTTTGCCACTCAATGCCTCTTTTGCAGACCACAACACCCAAAAGGAGAGAGAGAACACAGGGGATTGCCCTGCCACAGAGACAGGGGGGATGGGGGGATGGGGGTGGGAGGGATATTATCCATGGTGGTGGAAAATGGGCACTGGTGGAGGGATGGGTATCTGATCATTGTATAATTGAAACCAAAGCACAAAAAATTGTAAATCTACAACTTTAAAAAAAATAAAATAAAGGGAAAAAAAAAAGAAATTCTTAGTGTAGCATTGTTGATTTAGATCTAATTTATGTAATCAGTGTAAAAGACTGTACAAATTTCCCTGAACATGGGAACACAGTTAAAGGCAGTTGTCATTGAAAAGCTATTTTTTTTTCCAAAAAAAAGCTGATTTAACAGATTTACCTTAAATTACAGGGCAACCCCTCTCTCTGAAATGACAACAGTATCTTCTGTCTGACAGCTTTCAGCTTAATTTCAGATTTATTCAGTGTTTTTCAACTTTGCAAGCATTTGGAAACTTGTAATGGAAAGGACAAATGTCCTTTTCATTTTCAATAGCTGTATCAGGACATTCTTCAAAAATCTTTGATATATTCATGTCTTCAAGTAACTCTTGGGAGTTCAGAGTGATAAGATAAAAGGAAGGGGACTTGCCTTGTATGTAGTCAACCCATATTCGACCGCAGATTCCCCATATGGTCCTCCAAGACTCCCAAGAGTAATTCCTGAGTGAAGGGCAGGGAGTAACCACTGGGTGTGACCCAAAAACAAACAGACAAACAAAAAGTAGTTCTTACATTACTCTGGGAGTATGATGAGGCATAAGGAATAAGAGGCAACTCCTTTTGTTACTTGTCTAAAAACTAACATTAAATGTGGAATGATGTAGCAAATCCTTTCCCTGAATTCTTTGACCCACCAGAAGGAGGGAAGGTAGAGGTTGAGTCTGAGGACTAAGGGGTTAGAATGTAAGGGGCTGTGTCCGTGGTTGGTTTTATGTGGCCTAGATTCCCAGGCTCATAGTGGGCAAAGGGGGAAGCAGGGGGAGGGGATGGAGCATGAAGTTGGACAGGTCTTCATTCCCACCGTGGACAACGGTTAGCAGATACTCTGATGTGCTGTTTCTTCACACTCACTTCTAGTTTGACTCTCAGCTTCTAAACAACCCTCAAAAATCCAAACCTAAATGTCCAGAAATATTCACAAGGAACTGACTGAGCCCCCAAATCCCTGAAGTCCCCAGAGAAAACCCAAAGTCCCCTCACAAGAACCCTGCCTCTCCTAACAGGCCTAGGAACTCCAAATGAGAAGGAGGAGGAGGAGGAGGAGGAGGAGGAGGAGGAGGAGGAGGAGGAGGAGAAGGAAGAGGGGGGAGGAGGAGGAGGAAGAAGAAGAAGAAGAAGAAGAAGAAGAAGAAGAAGAAGAAGAAGAAGAAGAAGAGGAAGAGGAAGAGGAAGAGGAAGAGGAAGAGGAAGAAGAAGAAGAAGAAGAAGAAGAAGAAGAAGAAGAAGAAGAAGAAGAAGAAGAAGAAGAAGAAGAAGAAGAAGAAGAAGAAGAAGAAGAAGAAGAAGAAGATGACATTCAGGCTCCAGAAAATGACACAAAGATTGTGTTCAAATAGCAAAATTACTGGGTCTTATTCTGTGATGTATCATATCCCCACTTTAAATCATGTATCAGTCAATTCTCAGTAAGAGATGCTCTGTCCTACGTCCTATTGACTGGTAGATGGTCTTAACCATTTTAAACATGGGACCCTTCTTTTCACATATAGGAGGGGACATACCAAACAGAATTTGGGAGATCAGGGGATACTTCCAGAGATTCTCAAATCAAGCATAAGGGTCTAAACTGATAGCACTCAGGGACCACCAGGGATACTCCTGCCAGCGTTCAAGGAGGCTGTGGGGTGCTAAGGATCAAATTCAGGGCATTTCACGTGGTGGACATGTGCTCTACCACTTCATCTATCTCCCTAGGTTGAGAACTCCTTTGAAAGCCAAAATTTGGGAGACTGGAGCTATGGTACAGTGGCTAGGACTCTTGCACATGACCCATCCAGGTTCCATTCCCATCACCCCTAGGGTCCCCTAAGCCTGCTAGGAGTGATCCCTGAACACAGAATCAGAAGTCATCCCTGAGCACTACTGGGTGTGCCCGCAAAACAAAAGCAAACATAAAAATTACTTCTTGGGAGCTGGGGAGATTGTACAGCTGGAGGAGACTTGCCTTGCCTTGCACACAGCCAACACAAGCTTGATCCCCTGCATCCCATATGGTCCCTCAAGCACTGCCAGGAATAATTCCCGAGTGCAGAGCTAGGAGTTACTGGTGAGCATTGATGGGTATGGGCCCAAAACAAACAAACAAAAAAATTTAAATAAAAAGTTTTTAAAAAGTCAAAAAATGTAGATCATATCCATTCAGTATCCATAACTGAAAATAGTGTTATGAATTATAGTAATACTTCTAAATATATTTGATTTTACACTGATCACAATACACTCATATATTTTTTACCTAAGAGATCAATTTACAAAACAAATTTACCAGAATGCCTGACACAGTAAAAATGTGCAATGAAGGCTAGCTACATTTACTGCTGTTCTGCTGTTGTTGATGTTTATTTAATCCAAACATAATGCTTATTGCACATTCAGACTCTGAGTTCTTCTAGTTACTCAATAACACATAGCTGTCCTGGACTCTAAATTTTCATTGGCAGTAACTTCATTTAATTCATATTTTATCTGCAACAGTATCCTGTGCAGCATCTTGCTTATAGATGATTCTTGATAAAATAATTGAAGCTACTTCCCTCCAATATTATGAAGAGAAGCAGTGTCTTGATTATTTTCTTCGCATTTTTATTTATTTATTTATTTGCTTTTTGGGTCACACCCAGCCATGCTCAGAGGTTACTCCTGGCTCTGCACTCAGGAATTACTCCTGGTGGTGCTTAGGGAACCATATGAAATGCTGGGAATCGAACCCAGGTTGGCCTCGTGCAAGGCAAACGCCCTACGTGCTGTGCAATCGCTCCAGCCCCCTTCTTAGAATTTTTAACTTCCATTGCTTTTGTCAAATTTGTAGGTTTCTACTTTCTAAAAATAAAAATTTAATCATAATTTTACTTATAAAAGGTTTTAAAAGTCTTCTTGGAAGAACCCAGATATGGTGGAATTCTGCTAGAGTTGTTCTCAATATGACCCAAGCAAAAATTTTACCCAAGGAGCATTCTCATACATTGCTGATTAACAGTCAAACTAGTTCAATTTTTATATGTTAATTTGGTGATACTTACTAAAACCTTTAAGAATACTAATACTATCGCCTTCAGCGGGGACCAGTGCACTGCACAGGGAGTGCGGTTCCGGCTGCCGGTCGCGAGGAAGAAGCTCGCTCAATGGGATATAGCGCCTGAGTGCAACTGGCCCTCATGAATGGGGTCGGCGGGGCTTCACCCATAAACCAGTTCCTGCTCCAGACATAACTCCGGCACATCTGCAGATTTATCAGGACCGGTAAGATGAGTCTAGGAAGCAAACCCCCAGTGACTTCCTAAAGCAAATCATTGGACGACCAGTCGTAGTCAAATTAAACTCTGGAGTGGAATATCGAGGGGTCCTGGCTTGCCTGGACGGCTACATGAACATCTGCCTGGAGCAGAGGGAGGAGTATGTTAACGGCCAGCTCAAGAATAAGAATTGTGACAGCCAGTTTTTTCCCCTGATCTGCGCTGGAAGGGAACTGAGCCCCACGGCTCAGCAACAAAGCTGAAGGGGACCCCTCTCCTCCTTCCAATCAGGTACCAGCGCAGGGACACTTTTCGGAGCCACGGCCACTAACGCGGCAGCGAAATATTCTCTCACTACATATGCCCTAGGAACCATAAGCTACCTTCTTAGATGGAATCTTCTCTATTTTAGCTCAGCCACTAGAAACACAGTAGCCAATAACTCATAAGCCTATCTCAACTCACACTACATATCAAGCAGAATAGTAACAGTAAACGTGAAGGACTAAACCACACCTGTCACAATGGTAAAGCAACGCAAAAGCCCACCAAACTTTATTATTGAAGAGGCTAACCCAGAAGACATCAACAGTACTGTAGTGTTAGACAACCTCTCTGACAAGGAATTCAGAAGGGAGCTACTTAGGATGCTTAGAGAACTAAAAGAAACAATGGAAAGCAATGCCAATAAAAGACAAGAGGATTTGAAGGCAGAAATGAGGAAAATGCAATCGGAAATGTCAGACCTAAAAAACCTGGTAGGCGAATTGAAAAACTCAGTGGAAGGCCTCAGTAGCAGAGTAACAGCTGCTGAGAACAGAATCAGTGAGCTCAAAGATCAAGTTCAGAGACTCTCCAGGAAAGAGCAGAAAATGGAAAAGAGACTCACAATTCGGGAACAGATGGCAAGAGAAGATCGTGACGAAGCCAAGAGGGGTAACATAAGAATTATTGGAGTCCCAGAGGGAAAGGAAGAAAACCTTGATGAAGAAGAAACTGTCAATGACATCATTGCTACAACGTTTCCAGAGCTGAAGAAAACTTGTGACCACATTCAGGAGGCCCGAAGGGTACCAGCTAGAAGAAATCCGAATAAAAATACCCCAAGACACATTCTGATCAAAATGACCAAAACCTTAGACAGAACAAAATTCTGAAAGCAGCAAGATCAAAGAAAAAAACTCTTACAAAGGAGCATCCTTGAAATTCACAGCTGATTTTTCTGATGAAACCCTCATGGCCCACAAACAGTGGTGGGACATAGTGAAAAAACTCAGTGAAATAAATGCCTCTCCAAAAATACTTTACCCAGCGAGACTCTCATTCATAATAGAAGGAACAACACACAGTTTCACAGACAAACAACAGCTCAGGAACTTCACAGACTCAAAACCATGGTTACAAGAACAACTAAATGGGCTACTTTAAGGCAAGACAGGCCCCTCCAATACATGAAATTTCAACAGAACAATGGGGCAAAATCCCATAACAATAATTTCTCTCAAAGTCAATGGCCTAAACGCACCAATTAAAAGACATAGAGTGGCAGGATGGATTAGAAAATTGAATCCAACATTCTGCTGCCTGCAAGAAACACATCTCAATAGTCAAAGCAAACACAGACTCAGAGTCAAAGGCTGGAAAACAATCCTACAGGCAAACAGCTCCCATAAAAAATCTGGGGTAGGCATCCTAATATCAGACCACATCGATTTCAGAGTAAAGAAAGTCATAAGAGACAGTGAAGGCCATTTCTTAGTGATCAAAGGATCTGTACAACAGGAAGAACTTACAATAATAAATGCATATGCACCTAATGAGAGATCAGCAACGTACTTAAAACAACTACTCATAGATTTGGAAAAAGACATCAATAGCAACACAATACTAGTGGGAGACTTCAACACCGCTTTGTCATCTCTGGATAGATCAACCAGACTCAAGCTTAGCAAGGACATACTTCATCTAAGGGAAACAATGGAAGAAAGGGATTTAGTAGATATATACAGGACACTTCATCCACAAAAAGCTGAATACACATTCTTCTCAAGCATACATGGAACATTCTCCAAGATAGACCACATGCTGAGCCACAAAACATGCCTCCATAAAATTAAGAAGATAGAGATTGTATCAACAATCTTCTCAGATCATAATGTGCTGAAATTAGAAGTAAATCACACACAAAAACAGAAAACTAAATCAAACACCTGGAAATTAAACAGTGCTCTATTGAACAACGAGTGGCTTAGAAAGGAAATCAAAGAGGAAATCAAAAGATTCCTAGAAACAAATGAAAATGAGAACACGAGTTACCAAAACTTAAGGGACACAGCAAAAGCTGTGTTAAGAGGAAAGTTTATAGCTCTACAAGCATCCCTCAGGAAGGAGGAGAGAGCACACATAAGTAACCTAACCTCACAGCTTAAGAGCTTGGAGAAGGACCAAAAAAAGGAGCACAACCCGAACAGGAGAAAGGAGATAATAAAACTCAGAGCAGAGATTAACGAGATGGAAACCCAAAAAACAATCCGAAAGATCAATGAAACCAAGAGCTGGTTCTTCGAGAAAATTAACAAAATCAATAAGCCACTAGCAAAACTCACAAATAAAGGGAAAGAGAAAACCCTAATAAAGCGAATCAGAAATGAAAAGGGGGTCATTACAACAGAAACTACAGAAATTCAAAGGATCCTCAGGGAGTACTTTGAGAAGCTTTATGCCACGGAACATCAAAATCTCGAGGAAATGGATAAATTCCTAGACTCCTACAGACTCCCAAGGCTGAACCAAGAAGACCTGGAATACCTGAACAGACCTATCACCATCAAGGAAATTGAAATGGTAATAAAAAGTCTCCCCAAGCACAAAAGTCCTAGCCCGGATGGATTCACTAGTGAATTCTTCCAAATTGTTAAAGAGGACTTACTCCCAATCCTTTTTAAACTTTTCCACGAAATTGAAATATCAAAAACACTTCTGAACAGTTTCTACAAAGCAAATATCACACTGATACCAAAAGCAGACAGAGATACCACAAAGAAAGAGAATTACAGGCCAATATCCCTGATGAACACAGATGCAAAGATCCTCAACAAACTACTAGCAACTAGAATCCAACTACTCATCAAAAAGATCATACACCATGACCAAGTAGGATTCATCCCAGGGATGCAAGGATGGTTCAACATTCGGAAATCAATCAACATAATCCATCATATCAACAAAAGAAAAGATAAAAAGCATATGATCATATCAATAGATGCAGAGAAAGCATTTGACAAGATCCAGCACCCCTTTATGATGAAAACCCTAGCCAAAATGGGTATAGAGGGGACTTTCCTCAACATAGTTAAAGCCATCTACCACAAGCCTACAGCAAGCATCATCCTCAATGGGGAAAAACTGAGAGCCTTCCCTCTAAGATCAGGAACGAGACAAGGATGCCCACTCTCTCCACTGCTGTTCAATATAGTACTGGAAGTACTTGCAATAGCGATTAGGCAAGAAAAAGATATTAAGGGCATTCAGGTAGGAAAGGAAGAAATCAAGCTCTCACTATTCGCAGATGATATGATACTATACTTAGAGAACCCAATAACCTCCACCAAAAAACTCCTAGAAACAATAGACTTGTATAGTAAAGTTGCAGGCTATAAAATCAATACCCAAAAGTCCATGGCTTTCCTATACGCAAAAAGTGAGAGAGAAGAAAGCTACATGAAAAAAATGATCCCGTTCACAATTGTTCCCCAGAAAATCAAGTACCTAGGAATCAGCTTAACTAAGGAAGTAAAGGACCTGTACAAAGAAAACTACAAAACGCTACTACAGGAATTAAAAGAGGACATGAGGAAATGGAAAGATATCCCCTGCTCATGGGTCGGGAGACTTAACATTGTCAAAATGGCAACACTGCCGAAAGCATTGTATAAATTCAATGCAATTCCTATAAGGATACCCATGACATTCTTCAAAGAAATGGAGCAAACACTCCTGAAATTTATATGGAACAATAAGCCCCCACGAATAGCTAAATCAATTCTTGGGAAAAAGAAAATGGGAGGAATCAACCTCCCGAACTTCAAATTGTACCACAAAGCAGTAATAATTAAAACAGCATGGTACTGGAACAAAGGCAGAACTGCAGATCAATGGAACAGGGTTGAATACACTGACATCTCCCCTCAATCATATGATCATCTAATCTTTCATAAAGGTGCAAGTAATGTGAAGTGGAGTAAGGAAAGTCTCTTTAACAAATTGTGCTGGCATCACTGGACGGTTACATGCAAAAAAGTGGGCTCAGAACTCTGCCTAACACCATGTACAAAAGTAAGATCAAAATGGATTAAAAACCTCAACATCAGACCAGAAACCATAAGGTACATTGAAGACAAAGTTGGCAAAACCCTCCATGACATTGAAGCTAATGGTATCTTCAAAGATGCCACGCCACTGGCCGAGCAAGTGAAAACAGAGAGAGATAAATGGGACTATCTTAAACTATGAAGTTTCTGCACCTCCAAAGAAACAGTGACCAAAATACAAAGACAGTCTACAGAATGGGAAAGGATATTTGCCGAACACACATCTGACAAGGGGTTTATATCAAGAATATACAAAATACTGGTTGAACTCCACAAGAAGAAAACATCCAACCCCATCCAAAAATGAGGCAATGAAATGAACAGAAACTTTCCCAAAGAATAAATCCAAATGGCAAAAAAGCACATGAGAAAATGTTCTACATCATTAATTATCAGAGAGATGCAGATCAAAACCACAATGAGATACCATCTCACACCTCAGAGACTGGCCCACATCCAAAAGAACAAAAGCAACCAATGCTGGTGCGGATGTGGCGAGAAAGGGACACTCCTTCACTGTTGGTGGGAATGTCGACTGGTTCAGCCTTTCTGGAAAACAGTATGGATGATTCTCAAAAAGTTAGAAATTGAGCTCCCATTTGACCCAGCAATACCACTCCTGGGAATATATCCCAGAAATGCAAAAATGTATAGTCGAAGTGATATCTGCACTTGTTTGTTCATTGCAGCACTCTTTACTATAGCCAGAACCTGGAAGAAACCTGAATGCCCAAGAACAGATGACTGGTTAAAGAAACTTTGGTACATCTACACAATGGAGTACTATGTAGCTGTTAGAAAAGATGAAGTCATGAAATTTATATACAAGTGGTACAACATGGAAAGTATCATGCTAAGCGAAATGAGTCAGAAAGAGAGGGATAGACATAGAAAGACTGCATTCATCTGGGGAATATAAAGAAACAAAATATGAGATTAATACCCAAGAATAGCTGAGATCAACACCAGGAGGATTACTCCATAGCTTAGAGGCCAGCCAGGCATTCTAGGGGAAAGGGCAGCTCAGACAGAGAAGGGAGCACCAAACAAAGGGTGTTTGGAGGATCCTCCCAGGAGGGGAGATGCTTGTTGAAAGTAGACTATGGACTGAACATGTTTGCCACTCAAAGCCTCTTTTGCAGACCACAACACTCAAAAGGAGAGAGAGAACACAAGGGATTGCTCTGCCACAGAGGCAGGGTGAGATGGGAGGGATGGGGGTGGGAGGGATATTATCCATGGTGTTGGAAAATGGGCACTGGTGGAGGGATGGGTATTTGATCATTGTATAATAGAAATCCAAGCACAAAAAATTGTAAATCTACAACTGTACCTCATGGTGTTTCACTAAAAATTTTTTTAAAATTTTAAAAAAAAAGAATAAGAACTGTGACGCCTTCATCCGCGGGAACAACGTTTTGTACAACAGCACACAGAAGAGAAGGATGTGAGGACGCCGGGGCAGCTTTTCCTACTTGGATGTATTTTTTTATGAAATGGTTTGCTTTTTGATATAATTTGTCTCAGTTTTTCTACTAGTTGGTTTCTTCCTTATGTGAACAAGATAAATGTATAAACGTACTGATTTGACTATAACGGAGTTCTTTCCTACCGAGTCTCAAGTCATCGCTGTTTACCTCTGTCGGTGCAAAGTGTGCAGAATGCAAAAAGGATTAAAAAAAACTTGAAGCTTTAAAAAAAAATACTAATACTATCAACTTGAATACATATCAGTTGGAGACTGTTGGGTTAAATAATGGGTTAACCAATATGGTAGAAGATAAAAATGGGCACAATTGCACATGCTTCCCTGAATCCATGTCCTCTGCAAGCTGGAGAGTCTTCCATAAATGGTGGAGTAGCTCCACCAACCCTTGAATCTGGCTAGCCTTGTAACTGTCTTTGGCAAGTAGAATGTAACAGAAGGAACAGAATGCACTTTGAACCTACGTTTTCTGACTTCTTGCGCAAAACCTAATATTCTACCACCTATTCTCTGGAACCTCAGTATTTCCTAGTGGAGTAATCCAGGGTGACCTCTTAGTGAATGAGAAACTACATGGACCAGAGCCTGGTTCTAGTAGAGGCCCTGGGCATTTGAGAGAGCACAGCCGAGATCAGAAAAGTTGACCTATTGCTGATTACAGTGAACCTTAGATGCCTGAAGGAGCCTAACCAAGACTAGAAAAAACATCCACTTAAGTCTCACTAGATTGCTGATCCAGCAAAAGTAATTAATCTAAAATATCACAATTATTGTGCTGCTGTTAGAAATAATATATTAGAAATAATGTGCATTAGCCTGGAATAATGTTTATGATATATTAAAGAAGGAAAGTTGAAAAATATGCTTATAGTAAGGTTCAATTTTCTACATGAGCAAAAAAAAAAACCTAAAAAATCTTAACCATATAAAAGCTTAAGCCACGAGCCATGGGGACTCAAGAGACTGGGCTTGGCAGAAAAGTGAGGAACAAGGGGCAGGAGCAGAGTAAATTGACTTTCTCTTTTCTATAATACTCTGTATTATGTGGTTATAGCCACCATCGTGAATCATTTTTGCAATTAAGAGACAGAGCTTTTAAAGAAAAGTTCCAATGCCAAAGCCTAGTTAGCTTTAGGAGTGCTTGGAGACACCCAAAGCTTTCTGACTTGAGACTCAAAGGCCTAAGGGTAGGGAGAACCTCTACAGATTCTGAGCTCTACTACCTCAGAGAGAAAGAGCGAGAACAAAAAAAAGGGTGTTTATACACTTATCCCATTAGTTCTATTCCCATGAATGCAGTTCATAGGATATAATTGTAAATCATAAATGTCCATAAATAATTATAATATTGTATTTCATTGTACACTTTTTATTATAACAAAATTGGGAGCAATATAAATTCCTACCTGGAGTAGAAATGGGGGAGTAAATCATGGCAGTATCTAAACAAATGTAGCCATTAAAACCATACTAATGATCTGAAAATATTCTTGCTTGCTAAGGGGCAAAAAGGACAATAAATAAAATGGAATATACTACATTGTTAGAATTTTGTAAATGGGCATATGCAAAGATAATGCACTAAGTTGTTAACAAAGCTTATCTCAGCATGTTTGATTTAAAAGGTGATTTTCTTCTTCATATTTTCTCTATTTTCCCATTATCCATAATGAATATGCATTCCTTTGAAATTGAAATAAAAAGATCAGGCTATAAGTGCTTTTAAAGAATCCTGGGTGAAAGAAACAAGGGAAGTAGCAGAGAAACCAGTGAGAAAGTACAAGAAAAATCTATATTTTGGGCAGGGGTGCAGGGATTCCTTCCCAGGCAATGCTCAGAGGTAGGGGCAGACAAAGGAGGTGCCCACTAGTCATTCTCAGCCACCTTACCTGGTGATCTAGTGCAAGGACCTGTGGATGCAATGCTGCTTCAGCCCTGGGATGCCAGAGAAACCCAGGCCACAGCTGGTACCCAGAGGCGATTAAAGGCCACATCCTATGGGGGTTTCCAGGCTATACCCAGTGATATCCCCTTTGCAACCACAGCATTTTCCTCTGGGCCCCTTCACCTTGACCAATTCAATGTTTCTAACTTTGTCTCTAATATTTCTAACTTTCTTCTGGAAAATTTCAATCATTATAACAAATATTCTATACAACATATCATCTATGCTGTTTCCTACCCCTGATAGAATGTCTCTTGCTTAACAGTTTCTAATTCAGCATCAATGAAGAGGCAAAAAAAAAAAGTGGATTTTCTTGTATTTTCTCATTCAGGGAAATTTTCTCCAAGCCTGCTCGGATCGGGGCTGAGCATCCTCCACCCAGATCCTCCACATACCATTAGGCAGGGGTCACACCCACCAACTGGCTCCCTGGCGCCGTGTAATCCCATCAACGGCCAAGATCCAGAGACTATAAAACCCAGCTCCCAGAAGCGCACAGCTGCATTCGTGGCCACGCGACATCTTATTATCTCATTCTTACTTTGGACAAACCAGCAGGCTACCGAATGTAACCTGCCCACACGGCAGAGTCTGGCAAACTACCTGTGGCATACCCAATATGCCAAATACCAGTAACAATGATGGGTCTCATTCTCCTAAGCCTGAAAGAGTCTTGAATATGGCACTTTTTAAAAATCTCAGGGCTAGGACGAAGGAGACGTTACTGGGGCCTGCTGGAGGCAATCGACGAACAACAGGATGGTCGTGATCGTGATCGTGATCTCACTCAGGAGACCTTGTGGCTCCAGGAATCAAACTGAGATGACTGAATACTGTACTCTCTCCCAGCTCCCTAAATACATTTAATGACTATCTATTCTTCCCCCCCCCCCCGCCCATTAAGGATGGATGTGGGTGGCAGGGCAGTGGGGAGGGAGGAAGAAATGAGGGAAATTTGGGTTGTAAATTAAGTCCCTAAATCATTCTGAATCTGCTTGTTTATGGTAAGACACATTATATAATAATGAAATAATTTGGTCAACAAGAAAATCTTTTTTTGAGAGACTTATTAGAATATAGACACACCTATTATAAAATTTATAGCAATGCCCTAATTCAATGGACATACGTCTACTGACCACAGCTATTCTTCTGAAAGCCTTCACTAGACAACCATTAGATAGACAGCCTTAAAGAAGAGGTTTTATGTAAGTACACAATTAAGCCAGAGTAATTACAGGCTCAGAGTCAAATTACAGGAGGTTAGCTAAGCGACAGAGGAGTGAGTCCCAAATATAGAAATAAATAAAGAAATACGAGTGCATCAGCAGCTTCATGGATGCTTCAGACTTCTATATACCCCAAAATTGCTGCTGTGCCTTTGGCCAGACCCCAAAACTTGGGGAAAAGTTTACCAAGAAAGTAAACAGTCAAAAGTTAGGTATGTGGGAGACACACCCACAAATCACCTCCGGCTCAGCTATATAATTGGAAACATGGCCCCTGTGGTTCCTGATTAAACTGCTTAACAGCCATGATCCCAGAGACTCAGAAACAAATCTCGAAACCCAACAGCTTTTGGCAGAAATGCGTCCAATCCCTGCAGTAGGCTACCGGTGCTGGGCCACCCCAGGGGGGAATAGGTTTTGTGCGTTGGCCTATTCCCCCTGGCGGCCAGGTGGCTGTCATCCTCCAGAGGCCACTGGACAGTCAGGTTTGGGCCCGCAGTGATAAGACACATGAGGCCTCCCAGGATGGGGGTGGAGCCGACCCTTTCCTCCCCATGCCAATGAGACCCGAGTTGCCGCCCATGAAAGGCCTCTCAGGCTCCTGATCAAGCTGTTTAGCAGCCATGATCCCAGGGACTCAGAAACAAATCTCGAAACCCAGCAGCTTTTGGCAGAAATGTGTCTGGACCGCGCAGTAGGTTACTGTCGCCGGGCCACCCCAGGGGGGAAAGAATGCTGTCCCTCCGCCTGCTCCCCTTTGGCGGCTCAGTGGCTGCCATCCACTAGAGGCCATTGGACACTCAGATTTGGGCCCACAGTGACGAGACACGCAGGGCCTCATGGGATGAGGATGGAGCCGGCCCTTTCCTCCCACCCCAATGAGACTGCAATTCTCCGCCCACAAACGTCCTCTCTGGCTCCTGATCAAGCTACTTAACAGCCATGATCCCAGAGACTCAGAAACAAATCTTGAAACCCAACGGCTTTTGGCAGAAATGTGTGTGGGCGACGCAGTAGGTTGCTGGCTCTGGGCCAGCCCAGGTGGGAATAGGTTTTGTGCTTTGGCCTGCTCCCCCTTGGCGGCTCAGTGGCCGCCATCTGCCAGAGACCATTGAACAGTCAGGTTTGGGCCCGCAGTGACGAGACAGACTCAGGAACAGATCTCAGAACCTAGCAGGTTTTGGCAGGAAATCTCTCCAGATTTAATTGTTAAAATTTCAAAATTTCAAAATTGCGCAGCCACTACTGCAACCACACGACATCATATATTATTCATGACCAGCAATAGAAAACAAATTGTCTACTGTTGCCTTTTCAGCAGATCTGAGTGTTGGGGTAAAATCCCAAATAATAATGGTGGGTGTGGTGTTGAAATGTTGAATGTGATCAAAGTATAGAGAGAGTGATTTGGAAATCATCTGCCCCACAGGAGGGTGTGGGATTGGGGTATACTGGGGTTTTTGGTGGTAGAGAATGGGCACTGGTGAAGGTACAGGTGTTTCACTGTATGACCGAGACTTAAACCCGAAAGCTTTGTAACTGCTCTCACAGTGATTTAATAAATAAAATTATAAAAAATGGGAAAGAAAGAAAGAAAGAAAGAAAGAAAGAAAGAAAGAAAGAAAGAAAGAAAGAAAGAAAGCCGCCTGCTTAACAACATGATTACTCCAGGAGTCCACAGACAATCCCTAACCCTTCTCACATGTATGTCCTCTGTACAGTACCTTCTCTCTCTACCCTATACCCTGACAGACACTCTTAGCCACATACGTGTCACTTATAACCATTCACCAGACCTTGAATTAAATATGACTTTTTTTTTCTGGGAAGCCTTTTCTCAAGGAGATCTTTGGTGGCTCTCTATCAAGTGTATCTGATGCAACATTTTTTACTGGATTTCTCTTCTTTGTAAATTCTAACCAAATAGTCACATAATAGAGCTCCAAAGATACTTGTTGAACCAGTGAATTTCAGTTCTTCTTCCTCCTGCAGCACAATCAACCTTTGATCTAATATCTTTGTAAAAACAGGGCTGAAGGTATAAAAGGAGAGAAATGGGGAAACAAAATTAAGAGACAAAGGTCTGCAAGGTCTGCTGTTAACCAGTCTTCCCAGAAACTACATTTCCTGTTCTGGAGCAGGAGAGCTCTAAGGACTCTGCATGAGAGGTGCCAGAACCCAAGTCAATGAATGAAGCTCAGCTATATGTTTCCGTCTGGAGCAGCACTGTAGCACTGTCCTCCCATTGTTCATCCATTTGCTCAAGCAGGCACCAGTAACATCTCCATTGTGAGACTTGTTGTTACTGTTTTTGGCATATCGAATATGCCATGGGGAGCTTGCCAGGCTCTGACATGCAGGCGGGATATTCTCGGTAACTTGCCGGGCTTTCCAAGAGGGATGGAGGAATTGAATCCGGGTTAGTCTGTGCTATCGCTCCAGCCCGAGTCTGGAGTTTGAAGGTGTTAATCTTCCTACTCAGGGACGACACCACCGAAGGGCTGTGTGCTGTGTCACCACTCAGGTGCTGCAGCCTGGAGAAGGGGGTGGTATCTGTCAGTGACTGAGGGGGGATCTCTGTAGTGATGAAATCACTTTACAAAAAAGTGGTCCCTCCACTCTTGGGAGGTCATTTATAAACCCTAAAATAGTCTAACTGATTGGGATGTCTTTGTTTAACTAAATTTAGCCACTGTCAGTCTGATAGTGTGTTTTATCCATGGGGTTTGGAATATGCATCTGAATTCCATTGCCAAGGAAGCCAATGCTTCCAGAAGAACATGCTGAAGGCTGAAGGCTAGCCACCCAATATGTGATCAAGTTCCAGTAAACTCTGAATGTTAAAGGCTCAGGAAACTTCCCTGATTCACTTTAGTCTATGTATATTGTCACATATTCCTCGTGTATATTGATACATGACACCATCCAGTTCTCCAGAAACAGGATGACCAGAAGTTTCACAGTGATCACCCTCACAGATGGCACCGTCCACATTTCTCTCTTAGCTTGGCTCTGACTCATATTTTGTTATAACAAAACTAATCATAAATATAGCATTTTCCTGAATTCTGTGAGTCATTCTATGAAACTATAAAACTGATGGTATAGAGGTCCCCAAATTTGTAGCCAACTGAGCAGAAATCAGAGTGGCCTAGTAATCAGTGTCTGAAGCATGGGCAATCTTGCAGAGACCTGGGCACTGACCCTGCAAACTTTGGCTTAACTCCTAGGAGTTCAAGGCAGAATTCATTGCGAGTCTATTCAGACAGAAGCATGAAAAATGGAATCTACAGTGCCTGATATCTGTCTGAAGTTCCTGATCATTCCTGTGGAGCCTGTGGTGGTCTGCCCACTCTTCTCATTTCCTTCAGGAGGATCCAGCAAGCCTCAGAGGGCTGCAATCACAACAACAGTGTCAGGTAGGAAAAAGGAGCTGAGGTTCTAGTGCGAAGGAACACGATCACATATTGATTAATATGTGAATGTTAAAATAATAGCTTCTCAATAAGGGAAGATATATCACATTCTTCTGTACAATTACAATGACGATTCAACAAATGGCTGCTATTCAGTGAACTTCCAGGAAGAGCTAAATTCATCAATCTCATTAGCTCATAATTACAGCTGGGAACCTGATCACTGCTTTCAGAGAGGAGGCAGAAAACACAGAGACAGCAAAAAAGCCAACCCAAAACCCAGGCTCCAGCAAAAACTGCCCCAGGTGCAGAAGTTGGGAGACACCCACAGACATCCTCTGGAAGTGCTGAAATGGGAGTCATGAGTCCTCTCAGGTGTGGGGAGGAAATGACTGATTATTTTAGGAAACACATTCCCATCATTGAGCTCAGAGAAAGAGAAAGAGAACAATGGCATCCAGGCCTCATTCTCAGAGTCATTCTCCCCCCTGAATCTAGTACCTGAGGTAATGGGGCAGCAGATGAAAATAGCTTTTGCTCAAACAAAGCAAATGATTTTAAAAATAGCCTGGTGTCTGAGCTTTGTCTCCCTGTGAAACTCAGAAGCCCAATCAACTTTCCCTAGCTGTGTGCACCGGTTTTGCATCCCAGATGGACCAATTCTAGTTTTATTCCCTTCTCCCACACCAGGACAGTAGATAAGACAGCTGGTTTAGACAGCCCCCAGGTGCCCCTCTTTCCCCTACACACACACACACACACACACACACACACACACACACACACACACATGCGGGGGGCCCCGCCAGACCACTCTCCGGCCTGCGGAGGTGGCCCTAGGATCCGTAGGTGCTGGGAAGGACCGACCGAATGAACACGAGACACAAGAGACAGAATGCAGCTCAGAAACAGAGAGAAAAAGGGACAGGACTTTATTGGGGGCAATCAGGGTATATATCCATTAGTGAGGCAGCTACACTAAAGGTCGTGCCCATATATGGTTAGGAAGGTTTGTTTTCACCTATCATGCATTACAAGGTTTATGTGTATCTGGTACCAGACACGAGGTGATTACACAAAGGGCCATGTCCATATGATTTACCAGACATGAGGTAGATACACAAAGAGCCATGTCCATATGATTTATAAAATTTACATGCATCACGTACCAGACACGAGATAGTTACTTCTTGTTATTACTGACAGCCATGACAGATGTTCTCTCAGGATAACCATACATCAAGATAACCATACATAGCACTGATTTTGCCTGTTGCAGGGTCACGTAGGTCAAGATGACCATACATAGCACAGGCTGTGCCTGCTGTGGGGTCGTAGGTCAGGATCACCATACAGGCACTTAGGCCTTGGTCAGTTAAAGGGCCAGCTTCACACACACACACACACACACACACACACACACACACACACGTCTCTTTCCACTTCAGAGCCACCACCCCAGGATTTCTCCTGAGATAGTGCTGTCCCTAAAAACACATTGCACCTTGCCTCTTCCTCACACACATTCTGACCATTTCATTACTCCAAGATACACCCTGTTTTTCAGTACTGAAATCCTGCCTGTGATTCACACCTATCATATGAAGGCAATCTCTTTCACCTATTCAACTTTAAAGCCTTGTAGCAATTACATTACTAGATATTGAACTTATTGATGGATAGGTCACAGGCATTGTATTAGATGCCAAAGAGGTCGGGCTAAGGAAAAAATATACTGACAGCAAATTCCTTGCAGTTTAAGAGGAGAGATGGGATAAATAAGTATATAAACAATATAAAAAACAATATAAATGCAAATCAGAAGAGTGTAATGAAAGTGTTAAAACAGGAGGCTGGGAGAGAGTGAACAGTGCAATTTCAATAGGGTGATCAGGAAATGCTTTCCCTCCTCTGGGAGAAATGAGAGAGAGGGCAGAGAAATTAGTAAACATTTATCTGCTTGGAAATACCAAACCAGAGGAGTTTCCACCCAACAGAGGCATAAAACATATCAATTGTGTGGCCCAGAAAAAGTGCCCCTTGCACACTTTGGGCATGTTACTTCCCAGAAAGTGTAATTTGGATTTTACTAAGCGGCCACACTTCCAGTTTCACATCCCCATCTGTCCCGGAGAACAGTATTCTCAGCAGAATAACAACAGTCAGCTGATTTTCATGAGCACCTATTTGCTTTTATTATTATAGAGCATAGTGTTTTCAACCTTATTATACACATCCCTCTACTAGTATTTTGTGAACAAGTAAGGTAGAAATTAAAATATATGTATATAGGGGCTAGAGTGATAGCACAGCAGGTAGGGCGTTTGCTTTGCACACAACCAACCCGGGTTTGATTCTCAGCATCCCATATGATCCCCTGAGCACCACCAGGAGTAATTCCTGAATACAAAGCCAGGAGTAACCCCTGTGTATTGCCAGGTGTGACCCCAAAATAAAGCAAATATATATATTATATACATATCAATATTTATAATAGTTTCATGTGCTTAGTTGCAATAAAGTTTTTACAGATAGGCAGAATTGAAAACCAGCAGTTGAAAACCACTGCTGTCCAGTGTGGTGCTCACTGGTCAAAGATTAGGACACAACTGAATAGATGTTAGCAAGGGAGCTCCCCATGGTGAATCAATTTTCAATTTTCTGTTCAACTCAGTAGCTCATTAATCTGCTTCTGGATATAGAGTCCCAACATAAAGAAAATCATTTCAGCCTTTTGGCAAAACACATAGGAACCTTGAGAGTGTAAATCTAAATATTCCAGAGCACTTTGTCTACTTTATCCAAGACGGTTGATAAAGATACAATTTATGAATAGTAACCAAACATTGTGCCAAGATATAAAGTTAAGCCTTTTTTTCCCCTTTGCTAAAAAGTTCTTTGGAAATCTGTGATATCACATCCAAAGCAAACTAGCTTTGTCATCATATGCTCAGTGAAGGTTGACCAAATGAACTGCAACGGGAATCCAGGGCATCAGGCCCATTTCAGAAAGAGAGAACCACAAGAAGAATGAGTTGCACAAATAGCAACAAGGGCTCCTAGAAAAAAAAAACATTTTTAGCATCTACAGCTTTCATTAACACCCTCCAGCACAATGACATAGCCATTTCCTTAGAAACAATTCTAGGAACACTCTATACTGGGAATTCCTTTGCATTAAAAGAAAGGAGACAATATTGCGTCTTTAAACTTTTGATCATAAAAACTTCTAAAAAATCATTCATTCCAAATATACTTACTGAACATCTATAATCTAATAAATACCACGGCCAAGGTATCAACTTGGAACACACCACCTTTCTTGGCATGCCAGAAGCAAAAACATAAAATCTCAGTAATATACATTAAGAAGATGTGGAGCAGATATTTTACAAGCACAGAAAGGATCTGCATTGCTCATGTATAAGCCATTGATTGTCTTCAGAGAAAACAGAAGACGAACAATGTAAGATAAGACATCTTTATGTGAGATGAGAAAAAAAATCCTTCAACTATAAAGAATACTATAAAGTTAAAGGCTCAGAAATTCTGAATTATTACTAAAATTTCTTAAGTACAGTAGATTGTAATACACCATAATACCTGTCCACCTCCAATATTCTTACATGAACAGTTGAGATTAGAATTCAAGGCATGGTCCTCAGAAACCTGGTGGGTAGAATCCAGGAAATCTGAGCAGTGATTTTTTTCACTTTCCATATAGGTGACAAAATTTTTCTAAGATATCAATCCCCACCTGGAGTGATTCTTGAGTATCATCAATCATGATCCAAAAACCAAAACTAGTTTTTTTCCTAATAGATGTGCCATACAAAACCAACCAGAATGTGAGCATTTGAGTCTCCCAAAAAGACAAAGAAGAGGTCCTGCTATCCACTGTCTAAGTCTTAGAGATATTCTTTTATATATGAGGGAATAATTTTGGATTTTGAGACCACACCCAGCAGTGCTCAGGGGCTGTCCCTGGCTATGTGCTCAGGAGTTCCCCCGGCTATGCTCAGGGAGCTGTATATGGCAATGAGGATAAAACCAGAGTGAACTGTCTATAAGGCAAGCACTTTCCTTCCTCTCTCTCTCTCTCTCTCTCTCTCTCTCATTAGATATATTCTTAACACTTAAAAGGCCTTGGGAACATATGAAAACAGAAGATATAATCCCTAAGCCCTAATGTGAATATCTCCAAATATGATCACTCAGCATTTAGACAAATGAATTAGAGGTGTTCAATTTTCCCAGAGTTCTCCCTTAAGATGATTCTCAGGGGTCAGAGTAGGGTACTTGCCTTGCACCCAGCCAACTTGGGTTTAAAACAGGGATGGACCACATATGATCCCATGAGCTCATCAGGAGTGATTCCTGAGCAGAACCAGGAGTAAGTCCTGAGTACAGTAGGGTATGGCCACATAACTTGCCCACACCCCAGGAAAGAAAACATGATTATCAGAAAGATAAGCAAGACTCTTTTCTACTGACCAAAAGTCTACAAGCTCTGGTCTATTAAGAAATAAAAGACAATCTTTAAAAAATAATCTCTGGGTTTTTTCCACCTGGAGAAGCCTGTATTCTCTCTTGAACGTGTATTTCTCTTCTTTCCTCTACATTTTCCCTCTCTGGGAAGTTCAAGTTCTCTCTTTACTCTCTCTTTCTCTCCCCTCTCCATTCTCTAAATTTTTTAAAATAAAATTGTTTTGCTTCACCAAAAAAATAATAATCTGTTTGGTACCTATAAATATGTTTCCCAAGTCTTTCTTTTCTGTATTTAAAATGCTTTATATTTCTATGCAGATACTCTCTTCATTATTCACACATCTCTCAGTAACCCCATTCATCCTTATTACTTTCAGACCATCACTATACATTCAGGAACTTTTCACATGACAACCATGAAATTTTAGGAGACTGCTACTTAAAACTTTTTGTTCTTACATTTTATGCAACTTGTTTTAGTTATCATTGGGTAGAGTTCTTAAGAGTTAAAACATTTGCTCAAAGTAATCCCTCACCCAAACAGATTTTTTTTCTTTTGCTTTTTTGGGTCACACCCAGCAATGCTCAGAGGTTACTCCTGGCTTTGCACTCAGGAATTACTCCTGGTGGTGCTTGGGGGACCATATGGGATGCCGGGGATCGAACCCGGGTCGGCCGCGTGCAAGGCAAACGCCCTACCTGCTGTGCTATTGCTCCGGCCCCAGAAACAAACAGATTTAAAAAAAAAATAGAACTCTGAAAAAATAAATTAAAAAAAAAGAAATAATAAATGTAATCAAAGTAGAAAAAAAAATAGAACTCTGTCCTTTATTCCTAGACTTGCTTCTCCTCAAACATTACTCCAACTCTGTGCTCACAAGACTCATTCAATTCCTCTCATATTCAAGCATTCTTCCTTTGAAACTTGCAGTTTAAAACGACTCTTTGGCCTGAGAAAGAGCTCAGTAGTTTAGAGTGCTTGCCTTGCATTAAATTTATAAATGTCACATATGGTCTAAGCTGATGTTAATGCATGTCAGCTCTGCTATCTGTCATTCCAATGTCACAAACATTTCTGGTCATAAATGTGCAACCCCTAGCTATTGTGTTCCAACAATACCAATAATAACCATAACCATACTGAAGTGGTGGTGATTACATCATCATCACCATCATCATCCTCATCATCATCATCATCATCATCACTATCACCGTCATATGGTGACTCTTGGAGGCCCAGGAAAATGGTAAAACGTGAGGCAGAGAGTTCAGTCCCCGCACCATACTGCTGAGCGTAACCTATGGCACTGCCATTCTGATTTTTCAACCGCAAATGTGTGCAATCTGTAGTTCAACATAATCAGTGTGCAACAACCTGCCCCCTCCCCCCCCACCACACACATTGCAACAATGGATGGATAAATGGATATAATAAGAGTAAATAATTGTGCTGACCAGCCATCCATATCGTATCTCTCCTCAAAAAATTATCAGAGCACTGAGGCCTGCATGCAGCCAACTCTCGGAACAACACGCTTTCCCAAGCCCCACTGGGTGTGGCCTGGAGGCCCTCTGAGCCCCGCTCGGGTGGCAATGCAGGATCCAAACAATACCGCCTCCTCAGGCTCTCACACTGAACAGCTGGCCTGTTTGTCCAAGAGTATCCAGAAGTAGCCCCTGAGCCCCAGAAACATCACTTGGGAGTCTTTTTTAATGTAATATAATAACAAATGACAAACTATCACCTTGGAATAATGTACTTATAAGAAGTAGCAGAAAGTCAGAGGTCCTTCCCACAAAGAACATGAAATTATACAAGGGCATGGACACCAGGAGGCAGGGATTTTTCTGTCCACCGCATTTTACCATCTGGTCCTAACTATTCATATGTCCCTCACTTGAAACACACACACACACACACAACAGTTTTTTTTTAGAGTTCCATCTTATAAAACATCAGCTCATAGTTAAAATTTCATGATCAATCATGTTCAAGTTCAAGCACACCTCATGGGTAGATTATGTCAAGTATCACTCTGGGGCACAATTCCTTCCCATCCGTCATTCTGTAAAGCTGAAAAGACAAGTAATCTGCCCTCAACACAGCCATCACCCAAAGTTGGAACAAAACCGGAAAGGCATACCGCTATTGACAATTTGGCTCAAAATAGGGGGGGGACAGGAAGGGGAAAATGACTCACTGAAAAAAAGCTGGATAAATTTTGAGAGTTCCCTGATTAGATTTTGAGACCTGGAAATAATTCTCAGCTGTGCCCTCTTGGTTTTTATTTTATCCCCCTGAGTCATCTTCCCTTTTTCATGAAAAGAACACATCAACAGTTGGGTGGTTTTATTCCTGCCAGTGGAATTTTAGAGTAAGACAGCCTTCATTTATTTTTACTCTTTCCACTCCTTTCTGTTGAAATAACTTTCTCAAGAGTTTTGTGGGTCTCCACAGATTTCAGTACTTTTCCCAATATTTAGCAAAAGGCCACACCCTCAGTTCTTTTCCATGTAACATTTATCTTTGGCTGCTGGTCAGGTAACAGGGACCATGTTCATAAGTTTCCTAGCAACACTGTGATTTAGTTAAGAGGATCTAGGAGGCACATCCTTTATCTCTTGAAAGAGCTCTTTGTCGAGATTCTTTCTGAGCTCCTTGTGATTACCCCAAATTTTTCTCTGTTTTGGAGGTTTTAATAAAAGTTTGTAGATCACACTCATGCATTTTCTCTAGGCCACTCTATCTTAATTTTAGTATCTTTTTTCCATTTGAAGGGATGAGAATTTTCATATTTATCTAGTTATGGTTCCTTTTGATTAACGATTATTCCCTCAATTTATTTATTCTCACTTGCATTTTTTTCTTTTTTTTCCACTTGCATTTTAATAATAGTAATAAGAAGAAACTCTATGGTAACTCCACATTTGACTTAGAGACAAAAAATATCCCTGGTGCTACAATCAAGTTCATTCTTTTACATCCTTTTACAGGAGATGTTTTTATAAATTTTTCTATTTAACTATGATACCTTTTGCTCCAGTTTCCAGTAACACGTTCTGTACTTTTAAAACTTTACAGCAATATCCCAAAATACATTCTTTTACTGACTGTTGAAGCTTATTTAGACATTGTTTTGTTCATGCTCCTCAAAATTCTTTCCGCCTCTTTGAGATATTTATTGTAGAAGCTTCCATATACAGGTGCCAAAATCTGTATTTGTTTACTACAACAAATTACTACAAGCTAGTGGCTTAACACAACACACATTTATTATCTTACAGTTTCTGTCAGAAAAGCTTGCTCTAGAGACTCCTTGCGAGCTAGATGAAGTAAGAAGCCATGTTGGGAAAACCCATATGGTAGGGACTACACTTGACAACTTTTACATTTTTTTTACTTTCTTCTTATTGACAAAGAAAAATACAGAAACAAAAACTGATTGAAAATTCTGAGAAATAACAGACAGACAACCTAATGCCAGATGTCTGGGGTATCTCCCCTTAATATAAAGAAGATGTAACTGTTTAGAACAACTTTGCTGGATTTCCCTTTCTGGACCATCCTGAAAGTCACTTCATTATCAGAAAGACTGGCAGAGGGGTTCTTTACCTAAAAGCTGAGAGGGTTTTCAAGGACTGAGCCTCTTCTCCATTCACGGGTTAACTATTCTGAATCCTTCATATTTCTACACAGAATAGAATCTTCCAGACACAACTTCTGAATAAACAACTTCTGGGTAAAGAAATTCTGGGAAATAGAGTCATTTTATAAATGACTAGACAAAGGAAGAGCTTATCTAAATTGCAGGTTGACAATTTTTTGAGTTTCTGTAACCTTTGAATTCGAAGTATGAGAGGACCAGGTAATATGAATAGAAAAGAATGCATTGAAGAATGGTTGGTAGATCTCCAATTTTTGTTATTGTTTGTCAAAACTCACATGTTCTAATAGCTTGCTTTCATACTTTTAAAATAACAAAGTTGGACTGAGTATCCTCAAAAGGCCCTTTAATACTAAAGATAAAATTTTTGATTATTGTTGGTTTATAAGTGAGACTCTCGAAATGCTAGTTTTGATATTATGATAAGTTCTCTATGTGATTTTCATTGTTGTTCAGAGTTGTGGCCCCTGGTAATATTTCAACTACCCAGAACCCAATAACAAGCATCTTCATGGGAACATCATAAATATACACCAAAAATATTCCACACTCAAATTTCAGCTCCCAGAGTTAGATTTTGTAAAACAGATTCATTACCAGGCTGGAAAGCCTCTCTATATAAGCTGCTTTTCCTTCTCCCAACATGTTTTTTTATTATTAACTTTACTGACACCTTTGACTTACCTTCCTGCTATTAGTAATTTTGCTTCTCTTGATGTTTACATTGGTTGCAGAATAGCTATCTCGAGTGCTATCTTATTTTTCACATAAGTGTAAATTTAATGTGATAATACTGGAAATGTATCCCTATATTGGTCTATGCTCAGGAATCAGCACTTATTTTCAAATTCCCCAATATATTTTAATGTGCAGTGAGTCCTGATAACCACTGGCCCAGCACTTTTTAAGGAGAATGTTTCTTTGTCAGGCTTCCAAAAACAATCCTGCCCATTAACTCAAAGAACAAAAAGATCACTCTGACACTACCTGAGAAATCGTGGGAGTTCTGAACCTAGGACACGAAAGGTATGACTGAGAATGAGAAGTCTCAGGAATGCTGAAATCAAGTTTGCTTTATTTATGGCGGAAACTCTGTGATAAATTTCTACCTGACCTACAAATATAATTTTTCCAACTATAGCATAACTAAATAACTAAATAGACTTTCTAGCATAACTAAATAGACTTTCAAACTTTATTCTGAGAAGCTCCCCATCCCATCATCATTTCATTGGGAATTATTTTGTTTATAATAGGTTTAGGATTCATAACACATCCCTGGGAGAAGAATGACTTGACCAAAACAAGTGATTCCTTTGGAACTTGAGAGAGAGTTTGGAGCTTACACAGACTCAAGACTCTGAGTTTGATCCTCAGCCTCACAAACCTACAGTATGACTTCTGAGTGCAGCATTGGTAGCATCTAAGCACTGCAAGGTGTGGCCCTCATAGTCTCCAAAGATGGCCAGTTTTTCTTAAAATGTCTTTTTATTCAACTCCTTACCCTGACTTTATATATATATATACATATATATACATATGTATATATATAAAGTCAGGGTAAGGAGTTGAATATACATATGTATATGTGTATATGTATATATATATATATATCACTGTCACTGTATCACTGTCATCCCATTGGTCATCAAATTACTGGAGTGGGCACCAATAACGTCTCTATTCCTTTCAACCCTGAGATTTTAGCAGTCTCTTCTTACTTGTCTTTTCCCAATAATGGAGGCTCTTTCAGGGATATATATATATAAATATATATATATATTTATATATATATATAGGGCTGGAGCGATAGCACAGCGGGTAGGGCATTCACCTTACAAGCGGCCAACATGGCCGACCTGAGTTCGATTCCTCCGCCCCTCTCGGAGAGCCCGGCAAGCGAGAGTATTCGATATGCCAGACACAGTAACAACAAAGTCTCCAATGGAGACGTTATTGGGCCCGCTCGAGCAAATCGACGATCAACGGGAGGGCCTTTACCTTTATATATATATATATATATATATATATATATATATATATATATATCACTGTCACTTTCCTCACCTTATTCATCAATTTGCTCGAGCAGGCCCAGTAACATTGTGAGACTTGTTACTGTGTTTGGCATATCGAGTATGATACGTCACGGGTAGCTTTCCAGGCTTTGCCATGCGGGCGAGATACTCTCGGTAGGTTGTCGGGCTCTCCGAGAGGGGCAGAGGAATTGAACCCAGGTAGAGTGGTCTTGAGCATGACTGTGACTGGGTTCCAAAGGTCTTCAGCTGCCGGGGCTCTGCTTGGGGCAGGGAAGGAAACTCAACCCGTCCCCCTCCAAGAGTCCCTGGTGAGGACAGTCAGGTGCAGGGGCAGGAGATTCTTCATTGTTCTCTTCCGGGAGCTTCTTATATATATATCAAGCTTATATATCAGGCAGAGTTTCCTACCCCCCGTGCCTGGCTGTCCTCACCAGGGCCCCTTGGAGAAGGGCAAATTGAATTTCCTTCTCTACCTCGAGCAGAGCTCCAGCAGCTGAAGACCTCCGGGACCCAGCCACAGCCATGCTAAGACCACTCTCCACACACTTGGACTAGCCTCATGCAGGAAGGAACCGGCAGAGGAACCCAGGTATGCAGGACCCGGGGCTGAGATCTCCAAGCCTGCTGGATCGGGACTGGGCCTCCTCCACCCAGATCCCCCATCTTCCATTAGCTAGACAGTTACACCCACCAACTACCGTGAAACCCCATCAATGACCAAGATCCAGAGACTATAAAACCAAGCTCCCAGAATGCAGCTGCACGACCTCCTATTGTCTAGTTCTCATTCTCAGAGAACCCGGCAGGCTACCGAGAGAATCCTGCCCATATATATATATATATATGCCTGACTGGGAACACCTGTAAAGGTGCTTAGAGGCTGCCCCAAAAGTCTCCATCCCTCTCAGAGAGCCCAGCAAGCTACTGAGAGTATCCTGCCCTCATGGCAGAGCCTGGCAAGCTACCCATGGCATACTCGATATGCCAAAAACAGTAACAATGATGGTCCTCATTCCTTGGACCCTGAAAGAGCCCCCAGTATGCCATCGGGTTACACTAGCATGTGACAGGGACAGATGGAGATGTTACTGGCACCCGCTCAAGCAAATTGATGAACAACAGGATGATAGTGATAGTGATAGTGATAGTGATATATATACTGATACTCAATCTATATACTGATATCTAGAATAACTATTTCAACTGCCAGATCATGATCTTCTAAAACACTTCCAGCAAATAACTTAGATAAAGGTAGCAGAAGTTTGGGGCTTTACCTGTGAAGAGACAACAGGATAATAGTAAAGTAAAGTAAAGGCCCTCCCGTTGATCATCGATTTGCTTGAGCGGCCCCAGTAACGTCTCCATTGGAGACTTTGTTGTTACTGTGTTTGGCATATCGAATACGTCACGGGGAGCTTGCCAGGCTCTGCCGTGCAGGCGAGATACTCTCGGTAGCTTGCCAGGCTCTCCGAGAGGGGCAGAGGAATCGAACTCGGGTTGGGCATGTTGACTGCGTGCAAGGCAAACACCCTACCGCTGTGCTATCGCTCTAGAATTTAAAAGTTTAAAAAACACTCATTAACTATCATTAAAAATATTCAGCTGCCTACCTATATGGCTAAGAATTGGTAGTAAAAAAAATCAGTGGTAAATTATGAGCTGGGGCGCTCTTATAAACAAGCTATTTAAAAAATAAAGCATGATAAAAAGAAATTAGAGAAAAATGATGTCAATTTTAAGATGACAATGGATATACATAAATTATTTTAAATTAAGAAATGAAAAATGTAAAAGAATTAAGCCTTAATGACAAATTCACATAAAAACAAGGAAATATGCTTTTATTCTACAGATTGTTAGACAATTTTTAAAACATTAGAATCCCCATTAGATTGTGTAAAAGAAGATTATAATTACATGCACAGTCAAAAAAGTATTAAAGCATCCTCTCTAAGGATGGCTCAAAGCAAAAAATATCTTAGAGGCCAGGGAGGCTTCACAAAGGCTTGAAGCACATGTTTTACATGCTGGATTCCTGGGTTAGATCCATAGTACCACATGGTCCCCAGAGCACACTAAGAATGCCCTCTGAATCAGAAGTAGTCCCTGAGTTCTGCCTAATGAAACCTGTTAGATTAATTCCATTGAAATGTCCACTTGTTGAATGCATTATGAAGATAGAATATATATTATTGTATCACTGTCATCCCGTTGTTCACTGATTTGCCCGAATGGGTGCCAGTAACGTCTCCATTCATCCCTGTCGTATGCTAGTGTAGCCCGATGGCGTATTGGGGGCTCTTTCAGGGTCAAAGGAATGAGGACCATCATTGTTACTGTTTTTGGCATATCAAGTACTATACATGTAGCTTGCCAGGCTCTGCTGTATAGGCAGGATACTCTTGGTAGCTTGCCGGGCTCTCTGAGAGGAGATTCTGCATCTTTCTCTTCCGGGAGCTTTGTTTTATAGTCTCTGGATCTTGGCCATTGATGAGATGGCATGGTGCCAGGGACAGTTTGTGGGTGTGACTGTCAAGCTACTGGAAAACTGGATATCTAGGTGGAGGAGGCCCAGTCCTGATCCAAGCAGGCTTGGAGATCTCACCCAGGGGTCCCGCATACCTGAGTTCCTCTGCTGGTTCCTTCATGCGTGAGGCTTGTTCAAGCATGTGGAGAGTGGCCTTGAGCATGGCTGCGGCTGGGTTCTGGAGGTTTTTGGCTGCCGGGGCTCTCTACTTGGGGGGGGGGGGGGGTTTGAGGGAAACTCAACCCACCCCCTCCGAGGTGCCCCAGTGAAGACAGCCTGGTTCAGGGGCGGGAGATTAAATTATTAAATCAATTGAAATAATAGTCCTTTATGGGTCTGGAGTGATAGGGCATTTGCCTTGCACACAGCCGAACCGGGTTCGATTCCCAGTATCCCATATGGTCCTCCGAGCACTGCCAGGAGGGATATATAAATATACATTAGATATAGATGTAAAGATAGATATAAAATATAGGATGATATGGATACATAATAGGATATCATGCAGCTGCAAGGAGTAATGAAATCATGATATTTGCCTCAGCCTGGTTGGAACATAAGATATCATGTTGAGGAAAGTAAGCCCGAAGAAGGACAAACACAGGATGGCCTCACTTATCTGTGGTATATAGAATAACTGGATGAGGAGATGTAGTGTAGTAAAGGGGGGATGCCTAGATCACCCTGACCCCAACGCATTTGGAGGAAAAGGACAGAGAAGGAAAGAAATTGAGGGGGGAGGAAGAAGATGAAAAAGAAAAGTAATGGGGGAACAAAGATAAAGGGTCTTGGGTATACCAATAAATTAGAGAGTGATTTAGCTATATATTCAAAGCACAGACTCAACAACACTGAAAATCTGAGATCTAAACTACAACCACTGAACTCTGAATTGTGCTCATCAAGGTGGTGGGTGGGTGAGGGTGAAGGAGAGAGCATGGGGACACTGGGAAGGGAATTTATACTGGTGCTGGGATTGGTACTGGAATATTGTATGCCTCAGACTCTTCTATCAATAACATTGTAAAACACAGTCTTTAAATAAGTGAAAAAAAATTGAAAAAGAAATGTTCATCTGCACACTAAAGAACAATGTGTTTGCATATAAATCTATGTTACTAAATATTTCTATATCTTAAAGTTTGCCTAAAGAAACAATCGGAAAATTCATTGCAAATTCACCAAAGAAAATCTTAAACATTAAAGAATCAGTATCGCTCTCCTCATTCACCCAGGTACCCACCCGGTAGCAGGGCCCCTTCCCGGGACTGCGCAGCTAACTAGATCCCCTGAGAATGGCCGGTTTTTACCGTTGGTCTGCAGGGGACAGGAATTGAGGCACACCACGCAATAACAAAGCTGAACTGCTCCAGGCACTCTCTCCTCATTCACCCAGGTACACACCCAGGGGTAGGGCCCCTTCCCAGAGGAGCTATATATCTCCCACTATATATCACATTGTCTTCAAACCTGGGGGGCGGTCTCCTACCCCCGCGCCTGGCTGTCCTCACTGGGACCCCTTGGATGGGGGAGAGTTGAGTTTCTCTCCCCCTCCCGCCCCCGAGGAGAACCCCAGCAGCTGAGGACCTCCGAAGCCAGTCACAGCCATGCTGGTCCACACGTCCGGAAGGGCCTCATGCATGAAAGAACTGGCAGAAGAACCCAGGCATGCAGGTCCTGGGGCTGAGTTCTCCAAGCCTACTTGGATTGGGACTGGGCCTTCTCCACCCAGACCCCCCATCTTCCAGTAGGTAAGCGTCACACCCACCAGTTGCCGCCAGCATCAGATTGGTCCCATCAATGGCCAAGACACAGAGACTATAAAACACAGCTCCCAGAAGCTCACAGCCACATTTGCAGCTGAGCGACATCTTATTATCTTTCCTTTGGAGAACCTGGCAGGCTACAAAAAGTATCCTGCCCCCACGGCAGAGTCTGGCAAACTTCCCGTGTCATACTCAATATGCCAAATACCAGTAACAATGATGGGTCTCATCCTCCTAATCCTGAAAGACCATTGAAATGGCTCTTTTAAAATCTCAGGGATAGGTAGAAGGAGACGTTACTGGTGCCTGCTCGAGACAATCGATGAACAACAGGATGATCGTGATCATGATATATCCCATAGGAATCATAAGTTACCCTCTTAGATGGAACTTTCACTAGGTTAGCTTAACCACCAGAAACACATTAGCAAATAATTCATTAAGCCCATCTCAATTCATTCTGCATCTCAAGCAGAATAATAACAGTGAGCATGAAGGTCTAAACCACACTGGTCACAATGGTAAAAGCAATGCAAAAGCCCACCAAGCTTTCTTATTGAAGAGGCTAGCCTAGAAGACAACAACAGTAATGAAGTGCTAGACCACCTCTCTGACAAGGAATATAGAAGGGAGCTACTGAGGAAGCTTAGGGAGCTAAAAGAAACAATGGAAAGCAATGCCAATAAAAGACAAGAGGACTTGAAGGTAGAAAAGAGGAAAATGCAAATGGAAATGTTAGACCTGAAAAATTAGGTAGACGAATTGAAAAACTCAGTGGAAGGCCTCAGCAGCAGAGAAACAGCTGCTGAGGACAGAATCAGTGGGCTCGAAGATGAAGTCCAGAGACTCTCCAGAAAAGAGCAGAGAATGGAAAAGAGACTCACGATTCGGGAACAGATGGCAAGAGAAGATCATGTTGAAGCCAAGAGGGGTAACATAGAATTATTGGAATCCCAGAAGGACAGGAAGAAAACCCTGATGAAGAAGAAACTGTCAAGGACATCATTTCTATGACGTTTCCAGAGCTGAAGAAAACATGTGACCACATTCAGGAGGCCCGAAGGGTACCAGCTAGAAGAAATCCGAATAAAAATACCCCAAGACACATCCTGATCAAAATGACCAAAACCTTAGATAGAGACAAAATTCTGAAAGCAGCAAGATCAAAAAAAGAATTTTCCTATAAAGGATCACCAGCATCACAGCTGATTTGTCTATTGAAACCCTCACAGCCCAAAAACAGTGGTGGGATATAGTGAAAAAACTCAATGAAATAAATGCCTGACCAAAAATACTTTACCCAGTGAGACTCTCATTCCTAACAGAAGGAACAACACAGTTTCACAGACAAACAACAGCTCAGGAACTTCGCAGACTCAAAACCATGGTTACAAGAACAACTAAATGGGCTTCTTTAAGACAAGACAGTCCCCTCAAATACACCAAATTTCACCAGAAAAATGGTACAAAACCCCATAACAATAATCTCTCTCAATGTCAATGGGCTAAACACACCAATTAAAAGATACAGAGTGGCAGGATGGATTAGAAAATTGAATCCAACATTCTGCTGCCTGAAAGAAACACATCTCAATGTCAAAGCAAACACAGGCTCAGAGTCGAAGGCTGGGAAAAAATCCTACAGGCAAACAGCTCCCCAAAAAAGGCTGGGGTAGCCATCCTAGTATCAGACTACATTGATTTCAGACTGAAGGTCACAAGAGACAGTGAAGGCCATTTCTTATTGATCAAGGGATCTGTACAACAGAAAGAATTTACAATACTAAATGTATATGCACCTAATGAGGAACCAGCAAAGTACTTAAAACAACTACTCATAGACTTGGAGAAAGACATTGATAGCAACACAATACTAGTGGGAAACTTCAATACCGCTTTATCACCTATTGATAGATCAACCAGACTCAAGCTTAGCAAGCACATACTTCATCTGAGGGGAAAAAATGGAAGAAAGGGACTTAGTAGATAAATACAGGACACTTCATCCTCAAAAAGCTGAATACACATTCTTCTCAAGTGTGCATGGAACATTCTCCAAGATAGACCACATGCTGAGCCACAAAACATACCTCCATAAAATTAAGAAGATAGAGATTGTATCAAAAATCTTCTCAGACCATAATGCGCTGAAATTAGAAGTAAATCACACACAAGAACAGAAAACTAAATCAAAAACTTGGAAATTAAACAGTTCACTATTGGACGAGTGGCTTAGAAAGGAAATCGAAGAGAAAATCAAAGATTCCTGGAAACAAATGAAAATGAGGACACGAGTTAGCAAAACTTATGGGACACAGCAAAAGCTGTGTTAAGAGAAAAGTTTATAGCTCTACAAGCATCCCTCAGGAAGGAGAAGTGAGCCCACATAAGTAACCTAACCTCACAGCTTAAGAGCTTGGATAAGGACCAACAAAAGGAGCCCAACCCGAACAGGAGAAAGGAAATAATAAAACTCGAGCAGAGATTAACGAGATGGAAGCCCCAAAAACAATCCGAAAGATCAATGAAACCAAGAGCTGGTTCTTCGAGAAAATTAACAAAATCAATAAGCCACTCACAAAGAAAGGGAGAGAGAAAACCCTAATAAAGCGAATCAGAAATGAAAAGGGGGTCATTACTACAGAAACTACAGAAATTCAAAGGATCCTCAGGGAGTACTTTGAGAAGCTTTATGCCACGGAACACGAAAACCTCAAGGAAGGGGATAAATTCCTAGATTCCTATGGACTACCAAGGCTGAACCAAGAAGACCTGGAATACCTGAACAGACCTATCACCATCAAGAAATTGAAATGGTAATAAAAAGTCTCCCCAAGTACAAAAGTCCTGGCCCAGATGGATTCACTAGTGAATTCTTCCAAATCTTTAAAGAGGACTTACTGCCAATCCTCTTTAAGCTTTTCCACAAAATTGAAATATCAAAACAAAACTTCCAAACAGTTTCTACGAAGCAAATATCACCAAAAGCAGACAGAGATACCACAAAGAAAGAGAATTACAGGCTGATATCCCTGATGAACACAGACGCAAAGATCCTCAACAAACTATTAGAAAATGGAATCCACGACTCATCAAAAAGATCATACACCATGACCAAGTAGGAATATAAAATGGGGAACATAAAGTAACAAAATAGGAGACTAACACCCAAGAATAGCCAAGATAAGTTCCAGGAGGTTTACTCCATAGCCACACATGCTAGTGGAAAAGGGAGCTCAGATAGAGAAGGGAGCACCAAATAAAGGGTGTTGGGAGGATCCTCCCAAAATGGAAGAAGCATGCTGAAAGTAGAATATATACCTAACATGATTGCCACTCAATGTCTCTTTTGAAAACCACAGGACTCAAAAGGAGAGAGAGAACAAAAGGGAATGCCCTGCCACAGAGGCAGGGTGGGACGGGGAGGATGGGGGGTGGGAGGGACACTGGGATCCATGGTGGTTAAAAAATGGGCACTGGTGGAGGGATGGGTACTTGATCATGGTATAATTGAAACCCAAGCACAAAAATTTGTAAGTCTACAGCTGTACTTCATTGGTGTTTCACTAATAAAAATAAAGAATCAGTATCATGTAAATTATAATTTTTACTACAATGTACAAAGTGCAAGACATAATTCATAAAAAATAAAAACCAAGCTCAAATAAAATTAAATGTACTCCTAAATAATATATGAATCAAAGAAGAAATCACAATGGAATTGTTAAAATATTTACAATTGAACACTAATGAGATATCTAATTTTTTATGTTGTAAGATAAACCTAAATTAGTAAAACAGAAAAAAAATTATACCCTTAAAAATACAAAACAAATATGTTTAAAGTGCAGTGTCATAAAAGATAGCACAGGGGTTAAGGCACTTGCCTTCATGTTACTTACCTGAGTTCAATCCCTGTAACAACCTATGGGACCCCAAGTAGGAATAATCCCAGAGAGTAAGAAATAAACTCTTGACAACTGATAGGTATGGCCCAAAGACAAAAACACAAACAAAACAAAAACAACCAAAAGAAAAAAACAAACCCCACTGTTGTTTTAGAGCAATTTTTTTATATACTTTTTGATCATCCATATGTCTTCTTTGAGGGAGTTTCTGTTCATCTCAATTTTTCCAGTCTTTTTGGAAAACAATATAGACATTTCTTTTAAAAAACTAGCAATTGTGTTGTCATAGGACCCAATAAGCTCTTATCTTATCTTGGCATCTACACTAACAAACCAAAAACTCTATTCATACAAGTCATTTTCCCTCCAGTGTTCATTGCAACACTATTCAAATAGCCAAAAACATGAAAACAATCCAAGTATCCAAGAACAGATGACTGGAAAAAGAAAATGGTGCATATACACAATGGAATACTCTGAGCTTTAAGTAAAGATGAAGTAATGCAATTTTCTGCAATGTGAATGGATCTAGAGAGTATCATGCCAAGTGAAGTCTGTCAGAGGGGAGAGACAGACACAGAATTATCTCTCCATATGTGGAATATAAATAAAGTAGGAGAATAACAAATGGCCAAAGACAACAGAAATTGAGGAAGGTTGGGGGAGAGAGGACTAGGATAAGGGGGAACATTGAGACTTGTGTGGGGTGAAGTGAACACTCCAGCAGGCGATATGGTGCTAGAATGTTTTATGCACAAAATCCTACTAGTGACAGCTTTGTAAGCCATGTTACCTGTTACCTAATGCAAAAGTAAAATTAAACAATAAAATTAAATTTAAAAAACAAAGCAGGACACATGAGCTAAACATTATGTCAAAAAGTTTTTTTTCCTTTTTGGGTCACACCAGGTGATGCACAGGGATTACTCCTGCCTCTGTACTTAGGAATTACCCCTGGCAGTGCTCAGAGGACCATATGGGATGCTGGGAATAGAACCTGGTTGGACACTTGCAAGTCAAACGCCCTACCACTGTGCTATTGTTCCAGCCCCTATGTCAAAAAGTTTTAAAAGGGATATAAATAAGCAACAAAAATCAGAAGGAAGAATATAGTAAGAAGAAGGGCGAAAGATATAAAATCCCTAACCCCCCCCCAAATGAAAATCCTAGATTTTAAATAACTCTTTCAAAAGTATTATCTTTGAGAAGACTTGTTAATATTTATAGCTTTTATAGCTACAGACACAGAAAAAAATGATAAGAAAATTATAGGAACAAATTCACTGTCACTGTCCTTCCATTATTCATCGATTTGCTCGAGCGGGCCCAGTAACATTGTGAGACTTGTTACTGTGTTTGGCATGTTGAATACGTCACGGGTAGCTTGCCAGGCTTTGCTGTGCGGGCGAGATACTCTCAGTAGCTTGCCAGGCTCTCTGAGAGGGCGGAGGAATCGAACTTGGGTTGGCCGTGTTGGCCGCATGCAAGGCAAATGCCCTGCCCGCTGTGCTATCACTCCACCCTAAGCACAAATTAATAAAGATTAATTTGAAAAGTTGAACTAATTACAAAATATTTTAAAATTTACAATCTAGCAAACATGACTAGAAAAAGTGGCAGTTTTGAATTTAATCAAATTTAAAAATGTAAAAACTTTATATATGCATATAATTATAAGGTAAATTACATCAAACCCAAGATCAATCATTTTCTACATTATTCTAAAAATGCTTTTATATATATATATGGTCAAATATGTATGAAGTACTAAAATATGAAATCACAAAAGTAACTCAAAGCATTTCATGTGACCAAGAGAACCACAATGAATATTGAAATATTGAAATATCATTTGCAAAATATAATGACTTCCCTAAAAGTATTTTCAAACTAATATTGACTATTTTTTTTAAAAAAAAGTAATACTGATCTGTACGGTCAGGTAAAATTATCCCACAAGAATTGAGAAAGGCTTCTATAGTACAATATGCAAATAAGTATATTACTATAAAAATTCTCATACTAAATGCAGTAAAGAAATATTGGCACAGTTAACATTATTTATAATCGAAATTTCTGAACAAAATAAGAAGAAAAAAGAAACTTCTATAACCTGGCAAAGGAATCTTGTTTAGTTTTGCTTTGTTGAAAATATTCCCTTAGTGGTGTTGGAAAATGGGCACTGGTGGAGGGATGGGTACTTGATCATTGTATAACTGAAACCCAAGCACAAAAATTTGTAAGTCTACAACTGTACCTAATGGTGTTTCACTAATAAAATTTTTTTAAAAAAGGAAAACATTCCCTTAATTGAATTAAAAAAAAAGAAGAAAAAAAACTTATTTCCAATATCATCATGTCTCTCCTACATTGAATAAAGTTTTTGAGCAATGCAACAAAATAGTGAAAATTTAGCACTAGGAAGGAAAAGACATAACTAACATTAATCATAGACGACTGGTTTCATTTCTGAGAAAGAAAATGTATAAATGGACCTAGACTACCTCATCTTGTCAGAAAACTTGGAAGCTGTCAAAGACTATAAATATCTTGTCAGAGAGACTCAGGAACTAATCTATAAAGATGACCCCTGGCTAAAGACGGGACAATTCCCACACCAATAGGTAATGGCTCTAATAGATTGAAACACTTGGGTTATGTTTAAATTCATGCTTTCATAGAAGAATCCTCTTCTGTTACTTGTGGGAATTTGTCCTGTTTTGCCTGGGATTTGCCTGCAACTATTCTAGTTTTAGCACTGAAAGTCTCATGTCCTGGAAAATTCTGTCAGTTTAGGCAAAGAGAAATGATTAGCTACCAGACAGGAAAAGCAATTTATCTCCTAAAAACTGAAAAATAACTGAAAATAAAACTCACACACTTAACTGCAATGATAAATAACTAACGAGATAATTAACTATAGAAATTTTCAATTACTAAATGAACTGCAAATGGTATCATTAGAGTATCATTTTCAGACTAACTTTAAAACAGTAAAGCTAATCATTGCTTATTGATTGTCACTAATAACACGTTCACAACATAAATATACACACACCTCATAAACCAAAACACAATCAGACATTGGGCTGGAGCAATAGCACAGCGGGTAGGGAGTTTGCCTTGCACGCAGCCAACATGGCCAACCTGAGTTCGATTCTTCTGCCCCTCTCAGAGAGCCCAGCAAGCTACCAAGAGTGTCTCACCCACACGGCAAATCCTGGCAAGCTACCCGTGATGTATTCAATATGCCAAACACAGTAACAAGTGTCACAGTGGAGACGTTACTGGGCCTGCTCAAGCAAATTGATGAACAATGGGAGGATAGTGACAGTGAATCAGACATTATGTGTCTTGTTAGTAAAGCACACAACCTCATGGTGTCTGGGTTATGCTTCAAACTAATCAGGATTGAGGAAGGTTTGCAGATCTGGATAGTGGTAAAGGTGTAGATTTATAAGATTGGCCATGAATTGATAATTATGAAAACTAGATGATGGGTATATAGTGTCTCATTATACCATTTTCTTCTCTTTATCAAATATTTGAAATTTTCTGTAAAAATATTTTAATACTGAGTTAACATACAAAGAAATCATCAGAAACACAGACTTGTATTTACAATGTCCATTGAATCTTATTAAAAATAACTCAAACAAAATAATATCAAACAATGATGTTAAAGCAAATTAAGGTATACTGAAACAAAATAGACTAGTACAAAGTTACACACACACAAAAAAAAAAACCCCACAATTTTCAAGTACAATTGAATTACATAGTGGCATATTTGGGTTGGAGTGATAGTACAGCGGGTAGGGTGTTTACCTTGCAGGCAGCCAAGCCGGCTGACGCAGGTTTGATTCCTCCACCCCTCTAGGAGAGCCCAGCAAGCTACCGCAAGTATCTCGCCCGCATGGCAAAGCATGGCAAGCTACCCATGATGCCAAACACAGTAACAAGTGTCACAATGGAGACATTACTGGGCCCTCTCGAGCAAATCGATGAACAGGAAGACAGTGACAGTGTCAATGGCATATTTATAGACATCATGTTGAAAAGATTATCAGTGTGAATCCAGTTTCATTAATGCTGGGCGCAGCGAGGCAGTACAGCAGATAGGGTGCTTGCTTTATATGTGGCCAACCTGGGTTAGATCTCTGGCACTCAGTAAGGTCTCCCAGCCCCACCAGGAGTGATCTGGTGGGTGCTTAGGGCCAGAAGTAAAGCCTGAGCACAGCTGAGCTTAAGCCCAAAACAAAAATTCCAGTAATGTACACATATTTACTTTTTAAAATACTAAATGACCTACATAGTATGTATTTATCCTGCCTGAGGTCACCCCAGTTACCTACAACTCTTGCTTTCTGCTCTGTTGATTATCATGTGTGAGTGAGTGTGTTATGTTTTGTCCTTTTTTTGAAGAAAGAAAAAAAAAAGAAAACTCACAGGCCTGGAGGAGAGCAGGTGACATGACTAAGCTTATATATACAGAAACCCGATTTCCGGTTCTGCAGCAGCAAGGCCTCCAGCTTAGGACACAGGCAGAACAAGAGCCATTTCATCAGTGAGAAGAGATTCAGCAATGCAGCGAGGACCACCTGCTCTCTTGTGCACAGTCGTGACCTTCATCTGCCTTGGTAGGGAGCCCAGCAATCTGTAGCCAGGACCTGAGGAAGAAGATTTGGGAAAGAAATTCGAGATGAACTGGAGTTTGCTTTTCCCTTTTTTCCTGGGTCAAAATTTGGCTCTTGATGAGAACTTTCTTGAAAACAATGTCAACAGATAAGCCTTTTATTTTTGTTTTTCTTTTCTACAGGTTCCTGCAACAGTAACAGCGTCACTCAATCTACGCATGCAATGTATAAAGGAGAGGGGAACTCTGTGATCATGGATTGCTCTATCTCAGTCAGTTACACATACTACTTCATGTACTGGTATCGTCGGCCTTCCAGTGGTGAAATGATTCATGTGATCAACATATATTCTGAAAGAAATACAGACAAGAAGGGTAGATACACAGTGGTATTTCGAAAAGAAAAAAAATCCCTAATGCTCACCATCTCAGACTTGACACCTAGTGACTCTGCTGTTTACTTCTGTGCGGCTAGTGATCCACGGTGAGAACAGGGACAGCAGAGCCTTACAAAAACCTCCTGGGCTGAGACAAGCCACCTGGAGCCCAGGAGAGTACCCGCAGGACAGGAAGAGGGTACATGCAAGGCAGCATGAAAAGCATTGGTGGGTTTAGAGGAGAATGAAGGCTCTAGGAACAACCTTACCACACTGGGTATTTTTTTAAGGTATTTTCATCAGGGTTACAAGTGCCCAACCTTAAGAGCATTTCATCTCTTAATCTGCTCCTTGAGAACAACTATAACATAACAGATGCTAACTGGTAGAGGTTGGCTTCTGTCATTCCTGTAGGTCCAACAGTGATCTCCCTTTAGTAGCGATAATACCTCAGTTTTCCCTGTATCATCATACCTCTCCTTATCCAATCACATGTTTAGGTTTGCATGAAGCTGGCTGATTTTGGACACTGTGGTCAATTAGCATAGTTCATCTCTCTCACCACAATTAGCAGAAGGATGGGATCCCAATTCTTGATGTGAAACCACTGGGGATGCCCTGGGGACTGTGAGAGAATAGGATGCAAGCCTAGAACTGCAGGAGACTTCTTCCATTCCTGCAGAAGAAGAAGAAGAAGAAGAAGAAGAAGAAGAAGAAGAAGAAGAAGAAGAAGAAGAAGAAGAAGAAGAAGAAGAAGAAGAAGAAGAAGAAGAAGAGGAGGAGGAGGAGGAGGAGGAGGAGGAGGAGGAGGAAGAAGAAGAAGAAGAAGAAGAAGAAGAAGAAGAAGAAGAAGAAGAAGAAGAAGAAGAAGAAGAAGAGGAGGAGGAGGAAGAAGAAGAAGAAGAAGAAGAAGAAGAAGAAGAAGAAGAAGAAGAAGAAGAAGAAGAAGAGGAGGAAGAAGAAGAAGAAGAAGAAGAAGAAGGAAGAAGATGATGATGATGATGATGCCTGGGTCCCAGGCATGTTCAGATGCACCAGAAATATTTAATGAGGATGAGATGTGTCAGCAGCAAAACCGAAGTCACCCACTCAAGTCAAAAGTTACCTTGGATTGAAATATTGTCAATTATCACTTGATAACTGTTTGATTATCATTTTATCATAAATGCACTGATGAAAAGTAGAGGCAAAGAGACCTTGGTCAGCCCCTTCTTTTGCCTCATCAGTATGCAATGATCACAGCCCAAGGGTTTTAGTTCCCCAAACTGTGATTCTGATTCCCCACATAAACTTTTGATATCTTAAACACACACACACACACACACACACACACACACACACACGTATTCTCCTCAGTTCCTGTCTCTTAACTAGAACTTCTTCACAAGATTTAACAAGGGTCAACAATTTCCCTAACATGACTTGAGCCCCTATGCCCTATTGTGATTAGAGGGGTTCTACCTGGAATTTCAGTTGTAACAACAGAAGCCTTGGTTTGGGATCCTCCAGAAGCAGACAAGGATTCAAGAGAAATGGCTTAATTAGATGATGGCTCCAGAAAAACATAGTGAGCCGAAGGGAGAATGATAGGACAGCAGTGGGCATTTTATCTAGCTTGCTGCCTTTCTGGGCCCCTAGAGTGTCATCCTGCAAGGAACTTACCAGGAACCAATGAAAAATGCTTTCCTCTCTGTGCCTGCCCATCTAGTCTATAGGCCAAAAGAACTAGGATATTGATAACCTAAAGCCTTCCTGTTGTTGGCAGAAGACAGTTCCCAGGGATGTGAGACTGCACATTCCCAGCAGGCTGTTCAGAAAGGAAAAATGAAGCCTGAGGCAACAGGCTCCAGTACTGTCCAGGAAGCTGGCTGTGTGCAGTGACAAGCACAGGGAAGCTGAGTGGGACTCCAATTAACCAACACTGTAGCACTGTAGCACTGTCCTCCTGTTCTTCATTGATTTGCTCGAGCACACCCAGTAACGTCTCCATCGTGAGACTTTGTTGTTACCGTGTTTGGCATATCAAATACGTCACTGGTAGCTTGCCAGGCTTTGCCGTGCGGGCGAGATACTCTCGGTAGCTTGCCGGGCTCCCTGAGAGGGGCAGAAGAATTGAACTTGGGTCCGCCATGTGCAAGGCAAATGCCCTACCCACTGTGCTATTGCTCCAGCCCATATTAGCCTCTATCATTATCACTGTCCTCCCAATGTTCATTGATTTGCTTAAGCGAGCCCAGTAACATTGTGAGACTTGTTATTGTGTTTGGCATATCGAATACAGGCTTTGCCGGGCAGGCAAGATACTCTTGGTAGCTTGCCAGGCTCTCCGAGAGGGGCAGAGGAATCGAACTCGGGTTGGCCATGTTGGCTGCGTGTAAGGCAAACTCTCCACCCACTGTGCTATGGCTCCAGCCCATATTAGCCAACATAAAATATTTTGTGTTGGGTTTCCATCCTTTGTAGACAGTAAAGTAAAAGTAAAGTAAAGGCCCTCCCGTTGATCATTGATTTGCTCAAGCAGGCCCAGTAATGTCTCCATTGGAGACTTTGCTGTTACTGTGTTTGGCATACTGAATACATCACGGGTAGCTTGCCAGGCTCTGCCCTGCGGGCAAGATACTCTCAGTAGCTTGCCGGGCTCTCCAAGAGGGGCGGAGGAATCGAACTCAGGTCGGCCATGTTGGCTGCGTGCAAGGTAAACGCTCTACCGCTGTGCTATCGCTCCAGCCCACAAAAGAGAGATAATATAGGGTAAAATGAATTAATCAAATAAAGTACTTTTAGACTTTTTTTAAAAAAAAAACCTACTGATTTGTTGTCAATGAGAAAGGATATAACTTGTTTTTTTTTTCTTTTTTGGTAACATCTGATGATGCTCAGGGGTTACTCCTGGCTCTGCACTCAGGAATCACTACTGGCAGTGCTCAGGGGACCATAAGGGATGCTGGGAATCCAACCCGGGTCAGCTGCATGCAAGGCAAACACCATACCCGCTGTACTATAGCTCCAGTTCCAAGAAAGGATATGACTTCTTAAGCTATTCTGACTAAATAGGTTATTTCAGTCTTAGCTCCCATGTCACCTGTATGGTACTGAGGAGAGACAAAACTGAACAGATGCACCTGCATTACTGCACTGGGTGAGTTACTGTTCTCTTCTCTTTTAGACTCTCCCTGACCAGGTCCTGGTCTGATACTGTCAGATTACTCTCCCTCAGGGAAGAGTTCTCCTTGCAAAGAAACTTGCCTGCCCACAACTTCCAGATGACCTATAAGACTTTGTTTTTTCCATCTTCAAAATTCTGCTCCTGGAATTTGCTTTTCCCAAAATGTTTCATCTGCTTTTCTATTTTTCAAAACTTACAATCTTTCAAAAACCTATTTTACCTCTCTCCTTTGATGTTTCTGAGAATACCTTCGTGCAAAGAGCATGCCTAGATCCATTATCTTGGTGCCCAGTACATCTTCCAATTACAAAGACCCCCAAAGCTCCTTTGAGAAGTGGCTGCTTCTAGAACTGGGGCAAGGATGATGCAAAATAATTCTGGAGCACTTTATAATGCTCAAAAATAATGTAGGAGGTATGTGAAAGAGTCATGAGAGGTAACCAAAAAGTACCCTATAACATAAGATGGAACAAATGAGCAATAAAATTAAGTAGCATTAAGTGATAACCCAATTATGAAATAAATATCCATGAGCTGTTACTGATATAAATAAATGATATGATAAATAAACAGGAAAGAAAAGACAAATCCCCTGTGCTAAAGAACTTTAAATAATTCATGGAAGCATTTTGCACTCAAGGAAGTAAAAATGTAATTCTCCATTCCTTAAGCTTGAAGCTCTCTGAAGCCTAAGAGAGAGTAGGGGCTAAGACACTTGCATGCTGCCAAACCTTGCCTGCAATCCCTGGAACTACATATGGTTTTTAAAACACCCCCAAGAGTTACTCCTGAGCAAAGAGTCAGAAATAAGCCCTGAGAAGGTCAGGATGTGGCTCAAACCACAGCCATCAACACATAAATACACACACACACACACACACACACACACACACACACACACATGCGCGCGCGAGTATCTAGTGACTTCCTTGCAAAAAGGATGATATGCAGGTAGTGGGTGTGGGGAGAAAGGTGACTTTACAACAGAAAACTCTGACAAAACCTTCTCAGCCAGTCCTTTTGCTGTAATATGGTGAGAAATAACACTATATCTCTAGCCTTCCTTATCCCAAACCCATAACTCCAGTCTAATTGTGAGAAATCACCAGATAAATTCCAAATGAGGGCACGCTAAAAACCCTAACCAATGTTCCTCAAAATGGACAAGATCATCAAAAATTTAAAAAGCCTGAAAATTGTCAGAGTCAAGAGAAATCTAAGGAGACTTCATAACTAAATGTAAATTAACACTCTAGGAAGTATTCTGCAATAGAAAAATAACACACGGTAAAAATCAAAATAAATCTGATAAAATTTAGACTTATTACTATAAATATTAGAAAATTGGAGGTATTCAACATTATTAAAATATATTATTACTAGTCTGGGGCTGGAGCGATAGCACAGCAGTAGGGAGTTTGCCTTGCATGCAGCCAACATGGCAGACTTGAGTTCGATTCCTCTGCCCCTCTCAGAGAGCCCGGCAAACTACCGAGAATATCTGGCCCGCACAGCAGTGCCTGGCAAGCTACCCGTGATGTACTTGATATGCCAAACACAGTAACAAGTCTCATGATGGAGACGTTAGTGGGCCCGCTTGAGTAAATCGATGAACAACGGGAGGACCGTGACCGTGATTATTAGTCTATTAGTTTTGGGGGGTATCACAGTAAATTATTAATAGAGAAATGAGCATAAGGTGTTTGAAAAGTATTGTGCTATCTTCAGTACTTTCCTACAAATTTCAAACTATTCTAAAACAAGGTATCATGATCACGGTCACAATCATCCTGTTGTTCGTCAATTGCCTCGAGCAGGCACCAGTAAAACAAGGTATATTTTTTAAAATTATGCAACTATGGTTTTAATATGACCAGATTTTTAGAGAGTGAGCGCTGTCAATTTTTTAATATTCCTCAAAGAATTGTTTTCTTCTACATGCCAGTCTACACATGGCTGTTGAACTAAACCAAATTGGTCTATGCTCTATGTAAAATATAAAACAAAGACTTTCAAAGACTTCATCTGAGTGAAGAACATCTGCAGTCTCATTGATATTTTTATTTTAACTGCATGTTGATGGTGGGCTGGAACAATAGCACAGCGGGTAGGGCGTTTGCCTTGCAAGCGGCCAACATAGCCAACACGAGTTCGATTCTTCTGCCCCTCTCAAAGAGCCCGGCAAGCTACCGAGAGTATCTCGCTCGCATGGCAAAGCCTGGCAAGCTACCCGTGACGTATTCGATATGCCAAACACAGTAACAACAAAGTCTCATGATGGAGATGCTACTGGATGAACAACCGGAGGACAGTGACAGTTGATGGTATTTTTTGCTTATTTTATTTAATAAAATATTAGGATTAATTTTGTTCATTTCTTCATACAATTGCTAAATCTAGCTACTAAAATGTTTAAAATTCTGTGTGTAGTTGCTGTATAGATAGTAGTGATCCAAAATGGTAGACATAAAAATGTTAACAGCACTTATTCCTAAGAGTGGGATTAAGTGTGATTTTTCAGTTTTCCTTTTTTTTCTCATTTTTCTTCAATAAATGTGTTTCTTACATAATAAAAAAAAGCAATAAAAATTAAGACACAAAGAACTACTGCTGTGAAATGTCACACCGCTGATGGAAGCACCAGGCAGAAATGTCAAACCATAGAGTTCTTTCATTAATTAATTATTCATTCACTCATTTAAATATACATATATTGAGTACCCCATCTACAAGACACTAGGACAGTTACTAGGAATAGAAGCACCCAAAAAATAAACTGCAATTATTTCCATCAAGAAGCTCTCAGTCTACTTCAGAAATTAAGCTCATAAATAAAACACTAGAACACAAAATGGTCAATGATACTATGGTGATTCCTAGAGAGTCAGCTCCACTCCCCTTCCTGCTTTAAACATGGCCATTCTTTAGCTCCAAATTTAGTCTATTTCTCTGCCTCACATATTCACAACTAACAGCTATATGCTAATGACTATGCCTCTAACTTGGTTTTGCTCCAAACTGTGTATACATCCTATTCTCTTTTTGTTAGATAACCTTGAACAATCTAAACCCATTTTCTCTTTACCTCCTTAACTTCAAGCTCTTCTATCTGTATTTCTTACCTTAATGTCACTACCTTGCCTGGTAGCTATATGGAAGGAAAATTTATCTCTTTTGTTTCCCTTCTCAACATTCTTCAGATTCAGCATGGCGCAAGTTCACATATGAGAAGCTTTTAGCTACCTATTCAACCACATCTCTGGTACATCTCTTATCAACATTGATCTTCTAGAAATAACAAATTAAACTTGGCAAATAACATGGATCTCACCGTCAGCTCATCCTTCCCTTTACCCCCCACTTTGCTTGGAGTTTTCAATTTCATCATCGCCCTCTCCTCCTCAGTGGTCCCACAACATAGGTTACCAAACCTTCCTGTTCTGTCTGGGAAAATTTAGAGTACCTCTCCTCTGGCTACTTTTGAACTATGTGTACATTTTCAGAACAGGAGTTATCACTTTATAGTATGATGTCTGCTTTCTTTGGGATGCTCTGTTGAGGGCAAGGTCTATGTACCATTTATCTTGAACTAACAGTGTTACACAGAACATGAAAAATAGAAGATGTTCATATTTACTGGCTAGGTCCAAAAATAATTTAGTTGTTGCTTGAATACACACAAGTATAAGTCTTTGTATTTGAATATTCTTGTTCCAGATGGCTCCCTCCCTCACATGATACAGGTAAAATATTAGAATACTGAGCACAAAATATACCCCATCAGAGTTTTTTTCTTAAGTCCTACTTGAGATGAAATCAGATAACCTATCCCTCTTTCCCCTATCCTGCATCATATTTTTAAAAATTCTTTATTGAATCACTGTGAGACAGACTCTTAACTCTTACAAAGCTATTTATGATTAGGTTCCTAAGTCATATTTTTTCATGGCAATGATCATTAGAAGATATTATATTGTTTATTTGGTGGTGTATTTCTTGTCTGCTACCCACAAGTATAAAAGCATCAAGAAGCCCAGGACTTTGTCTGAATTATTCAACAAATGAAATAAATATCTGATGCATTTATAAATAAATAAATGATGTTATTTATCACCCAGACATGCTACTGTCTCTCTGACTTTCATTTTCTCTTCACCTATTTCACCTATTTTAATTCATCGAGTTATAAATCCGAGAACAAAAAAAAAAGGTTGCAACACAAAACTCAAAGAATTGTCAAGTATAATTAAGTTGAGTATGCAATAATATTGTAATTTATAAAAGTAACACTTCAGCTTACCATATATTAAATTTGTATCCAGATTGTGTCGCATCTTTTAATTCATTTGTTCAACAAATATTCATATCATATCTATCATAAGTTCTTTTTTAAAAATTTAAAAGCCATCTCATATTTCTACCACTGTTTATGGTCTACAATGTCCTTTCCAATGTTTCAATGTTTCCACATAAAAACTATTTGAGTAAGAAGGTCTTATGAATAATGAGTTGATTACCAAATTAAGGATCACTGGATTATGAAATGTTTGAACCAGGAAAGTATTCCATAATTTTATTGTTGAAACAACTATATACAAAAACCTATTAGCAATCTATTTCACCTCAGAGAGCTATAATATACACATTGTCCATCAGTACTAGTACATTAATTCTTACTCCTGAGATTTCCCAGCCTTATCTTAGTTTCAGTGTTAACATAAAAATTTCACTGCTAAACGTACAAACTTTGAAATAAGGACAATGTCTTGTCTATTTCTACAACCTTCATCAAGGTTCCGCATATTCTCCATAAGTATTTATTAGTAAAGTAAATTTTTATGAATGTTAAAAAAACCTCTCTATTTAGAAGGCTTTCGGGGGTTCAGAAATATAACAGTGGGTATGGCATACGCCTTGCACATGGACAAGCAAGTTTGATCCCCAGCATCCCATATGGTCCCCCAAGCAACACCAGGAGTAATTCCTAGCCAGGAGTAACCACTGGATATCATTGGCTGTGCCCCCACCCAAGAAGGAAGGAAGGAAGGAAGGAAGGAAGGAAGGAAGGAAGGAAGGAAGGAAGGAAGGAAGGAGAGAGAAAGAGAGAAAGAAAGTTTCCAAGATAACTGTGACCACTAGTTTGCAAAGATGGTCCTTCGATATTTAGACTGATAAATGGACTCCTCCCTTTGACTCTTGGCTAGCCCTGTAACTCCATTGTACCTAAAGGGATGCAATAGAATGATGTTAAATGGTTTCTGAAACTCAGGAGCAACTTGGTGGTTTCTTTCTTGGTCTCCTGCATTACTCGCTCTGCCACATAACCTATTCTACTTTTCTGAATACACTGTGGTGAAGACAGAGAGATGTCAGGTCAGCTCTCAACTTCTCCAGATGCTATGCCAAACTCTTGTGTGAATAGATAAGCCATGAAGATGGCAACTCCAACTGATCTTTGAGATTATTTAGTCCTGGGTCTGGGATATAGAACAAAGAGCTGAGGCATATGCTTTACCTTTAGCTACCTCAGGGCCAATCCCTGGTTCCCTAACACTGAGAGTGATCATCTGAGCACTAAGACATGAGTATCCCCCAAGAATTCCTGGATGTGACCCCCCAAAATAAAGATTATTTTGGTCCTGTAATATATGACTATAACATGAGACATGGGGCTGGAGTGATAGCGCAGTGGGTAGGGGGTTTGCCTTGCACATGGCTAACCTGGGTCCAAATCCCAGCATCCTATATGGTTCCCTGAGCATCGCCAGGAGTAATTCCTGAGTGCAAAGCTAGGAGTAACCCCTGAGCACTGCCGGGTGTGACCCAAAAAGCAAAAAAGAAAAAAAAGACTCTCTCATCAAAAGAACCAGTTGAGCCTCTCTTGACAGTAACAGGTCATTTGGAAGCACTTAAGTTTTGGGTAGCTTGATAAGTTTTGTGGAAATTTTTCTTTGACTCCTATTAAGAGAACAGCTGTTCGGTGGATTGGAACTGACAACACTGCAGAGTCCAAAGTTGTGGGAACAATAAGCACAAATTTCCTCACTGGCCATAAAGAGGTAAATAGGTAAAGTAACTTTATCTCTTGACCTCCACAACCTACATATTCTTACTGTTGAGAGTATAGAGCCATAGAGGTCTCTGTGTATATTTTACCTTGAATTTCATCTTAGAAAGATATCACCCCATTCTTATAAGGCATTGCCTCTTGGAATTTCAGCTCTAGAAGACCATTTCAGTCCTCTGTGAACTTGACTGTTTCCAGAAATTGTGGTATTTTATTCAACCATGATCATAGGTCAACTTCTGCACCTTCTTTGCTATGAAGTGAATCCTAGGGTTGTATACAGTCTTGTGTTGGATGTTTGTAAACAAGGATTTCCTACTGCCATAGATAGTAATGCACTCTGAAGCTTTAAAGGCAGTAAAAGCAAACCCATGCCTGGTGTTGTTCCTCTCTTGAAACAATAAATCATTGACTTTTCCAGGATGGAAGAAGGCTTATATATAGTCAATTGCCTAAAAGTGGTTGGTGACAAATTTCACGGTCACGGTCCTCCCGTTGTTCATCAATTTTTTCGAGCGGGCCGAGTAACGTCTCCATCATGAGACTTGTTACTGTGTTTGGCATATCGAATATGTCACAGGTAGCTTGCCAGGCTCTGCCGTGAGGGCGAGACACTCTGAGTAGCTTCCGGGCTCTCCGAGAGGGGCGGAGGATTCGAACTCGGGTCAGCCATGTTGGCTGCATGCAAGGCAAACGCCCTACCTGCTGTGCTATAGCCCCAGCCCAGTGACAAATTTAATAGTACCGAATCAGGATTCAGCTTTGATATCAGTTGCTGGTTAGATGGCAATTAATATAAAAAAGTGAGTTTTTTTATGAATTAGTAAGTGAAAATCCATGTTATTTGGCCTTGTGTATCCTCCATAGCAATTCCTGATATAGACACATTTTATAAATTCTTCAAGCTAGTTCCAGTGAGCTAAGGAGGGAAGCCATATAGCATCAATTATTAGTTTCTTCGTCTTCTTGGTTATTTAGTGCTGGGGTTCTTTTATTCCTTACTTATTCCTGCAACTTCTATAGTGAATGCTTTCTGGTAGGCGTTAAGATGTGATAGAAAAAATTTGACACTCCCTATCCTCTGCCATATGCCCATCCACATGCTTGTACTCCAAACATCCTTGACTATAACCCTCCAACTTTTTTCCTTCCAGGCCCCTTATTACTATCTCTCAAAGTTATTACTGAATATTACTTTAATATAATTATTATATAGTTTTTGGCTTAAATACACATATAGAGCAAATCTGTCCATAAATCAAGCTCAGATTTTTTCTTCCTACTTTAGATAGTCAGGGCTGGAGCGATAGCACAGCGGTAGGGCGTTTGCCTTGCACGCAGCCAACATGGCCGACCCAAGTTCGATTCCTCTACCCCTCTCAGAGAGCCCGACAAACTACCGAGATGTATTCGCGGCAGAGCCTGGCAAGCTACCCGTGATGTATTCGCTATGCCAAACACAGTAACAACAAAAGTCTCCAATGAAGACGTTACTGGGCCCGCTTGAGCAAATCAATGAATAACAGGAGGACAGTGACAGTGACAGTGACTTTAGATAGTCATATGTCCTGCCCAATAAAAGCATAAATGAGAGGTATGGAAGGTCCACAGGTGCAATTGCAATATGTTCTGTAGAAGTTTTAGGTAACAAACACATGCAATTTACTTATGAACTCTGGTCTAAGCTGGGCTCAATCCTAGATGTGTCATTTCCATTTTATAATACACCTAAACCCATTCAATTTAATGATACAGAGAATCCAAAAGACTGTATCACAAGGTTATGGCACTATTTTACATCTTTACATTAAGCACCAATGTAGAGGGATAAGGTAAGACTTTAATAACAATCCATGAAACAAAACACTTTCAAGCAACCAACTACAGAGTTCGTGAAGAGGGGAATGAGGAGATCATTGAGAGGAGAATTAAAAATGTCACTTATACATACCCACAACCCAGCATCTGGTGATGGGTCTGGTATCACTGTGAGTCAATAGGGTCAAGAATCAGAAATATTAATTGGCACAGAACTGAGGAAAACAAGGTTAATGTGAGACCAATAGGTACCAGCACTCTGTCACTAATTCTGATCACAGTGACATTCTAAGAGGAATTGATAAGTGTTTTCGCATCTGTCTTCTAAAGATCATGCCATCTCATCTTTTGAACACCACTAATGCATAATTGCATGTGGAAGTGGAGTCTAGGAAACAAATATCTGCTTAGCCTAGTTGACAAGCACAATACAGCACTCCTAATATTTTTCCTTATCTATCTCAGATCCCAGAAGACAGAATGTAGTGAGAAAGAAAAATTGAGAGCTTTCTGAGGACTCCCTGCTAGTCTTTTGGCCACCAGATCTGTGATTTGGGAGATTCCTGAAATAGGCAATGTGCCTCTCAAAGATGAGACCATCACTCTGGGTCTACCAGGAAACATTTTGGAGATGGTGAAACCAAAAGAAATATTATAGAGTATAATGAACAAAAGACTCATTTCCTGTTTCCTATTCTGATTCTGTCTTCCAAGTGAGTGTGAGCACCTAAAGGAGAGTGATACTTCCAAGACTATTCAAATATGTAGAGAAGTTTATTCTGAATTGTTTTTATGGACAATACTTGCCTTCATTCGGGGAGTGAAGGAAAAAGGAGTGTGAGATTCATAAGGTAGATAAGCAAAGGAGCTTACCTCCTCTTACACGTTGCAAGTAACCAGTTCAAAGTGCCAAACTCACACCTTGGCACAATAATCTGTTCTAACTAGCACATTTCTCCTGCCCTTAAATTCAATGCCATAAATGAACTTCATCTGTATCCTACTGGCTATGCTGACCACAGTAGAAGAGACAGAGATCACCGAGGAAAATCAGCCGGAAAGGAAACTCAGAATTGCCAGTAACCAGAGCAGTGACTCACAACTTCAGTCAGACGTATCTCCTTTCAAGGACAAATAATTTTTGCAGACTCCAGTGTTAACTACATTACTTTCAGCAAAACAGCATTTAAATACGTAGATGCATAAAATAGCATCTCAAACTCTATTTATTGCTCTTATACCAACATCAGAAAAACACAAGTTAAACATGCACAAAATTTCAAAACTAATAAAATTCTAATGTTTTTAATTTAATATAATAAATGTTATTTTGCTGAAACTAAATCATCAATCTTGAAGCAAATAGATGACTATATATGTGTACGTGCATGAATTGAGGCTTTATCAATTTTATTCTTCTGAGTTTCTGAAGAATTTTCCTCATTGTTTTTCTTGGTTCAAAAATATATTTATATTGAATTGTTAATTAATTCACTTGATAGGCTAATCAATTCACAATGCAGCAACACTACATTATTAAAACAAATGTTTCTCAATTTTAATAAAGCATTTTCTACTACATAATTGCTGTTATATCTCCTTCTAATCAAATGCGGCTAAATGATTTATACAAAAGATGAACTCTATACAGAATAACCATGTGAATGGTGAATAGAGTACTGATAGTGCATTGATTTAAAGTATCTAACACAATCATTCTATTTTTCCCAAAATAGTTTTCTATTTTGGGAAAACTTTCTATTTCAAATTATGTGACAGCATTTGACCTTCACTTAATACTAATATTATTTAAAGGGCAGAGGAAGGTATTGAGGTTTATGACAGTATTTGCTAGCAGATCTCATCATGACGATAAGCTCCAACATGAATCAGTTGCAAAATATAAGAAATACATATTGCTTCCAACCTTGCATAACACAAGATTGATTTTCCCAAAGGAAAAATGGGGGAACTCATATACAACTTTATAGCATATTCCTCCCATAATGTTGCCCTTTATTTTCCTTCTATTACTTATAACATCTAGCATTTGCTCTTCATTTGCTCTTCTTTAATGATAAAACCTATCAAGGCAGTCGTTTGGCTCTCTTTGTGGCCTTGATTTTGACCAAACATCAATTTAAATGTTATATATTTGAGCGTACATTTTTTAGCATGAATTTTGGTATCAAAACTTAACAAATGCCAAGGTTTTTAAAACTTGAATATTTAAGCTCATAAAAATATCATAAAAATAATTAATAGCTTTTACCATATTTTCATAAAACAAAATATAGCGGTAGGGCGTTCGCCTTACAAGCGGCCAACATGGCCAACCCGAGTTCGATTCCTCCACCCCTCTCAGAGAGCCCGGCAAGCTACCGAGAGTATTCGATATGCCAAACACAGTAACAACAAAACAAAATGTATACACCTATATACAAAGAATGTCAGGTTACTTCCTTTGCAAGCTAAAATAATATCACCATGTGTTAGAAGTTAAAGCAATTTACAATACTTTTGTTCACCAGCTGAAATTATGTAAATATTAACTTAAGTTTGGGAGACTACAACATTATAGATTTTGCTCATAATCTATGAGTTATTAAATTTTATATCACACCACTTCATTTTCACATAATTATGCTTTCCAATTACCTGTTTTGGGAATTAACTACATTTTTAATACTCATAAAAACATGAATATCCATAAATACTCAATATTAATTCTAACTATTATAAATAACAACTGATTTTTAAATAATATATGCCACAATTATCATTTCCTTAAAGATTTCCTTATCATTTCCTTACAAATGCCTTTAAAATAGTGATAGTTTTGTCATTCTATTAAAAAGTGGTTTCTAAAAAGAATACTATTCAAAAGAAATACAAAAATGCAATAAAGTGTAGAATATTATCCTTGGAACTAATAATATTCATTAGTTATTTGCTAAGGTTTTATACCATAAGTTTAAATTATCCAAACTCTTAATATATTTAAGTCACAACCTATTGTAAATTTTAATACAGCATAGTGTAACCTTGTTTTAATGATCATTTTTTATAAAATTATAACTTTTCAATTCTCTGGCAAAGTATCTCATATAGCTTAGTGTGAAGGAGTGAGATGATTATCTCTTTTCCATCGACTTCTGTAATTTAAAAATTTTCAACTTAATCAGTATATTCTGATTTTAGGATGAAAAATTTAAATTTTAAAATAGTAAATGTGTTAAAAATAAATAAGAAAATTAGCTATTTTGAGTACAATCTATAAGAAAAGTAATTGTAATATATAATCTTAGTAATGAGGAATGTATGAGAGGCTGAGGTACCTTTCCTACCACAACAAAAAGGTATATTAGAAATATTAGCATTGAAAACAACACACCCTTTGATACAATAAGTAGAGTACCCCAGTCTTTGTGTCATCCTTGTTGGAAAATAAAGTATGTGCAAGGAGCTGAGTGCAACAATTTTTAGTTATATCAAACTGTAAATAATAGTCATATAGCAAGGATTGGCATCACATAGCACTGTAGAATTGTCCTCCCGTTGTTCATCGATTTGCTCGAGTGGGCCCAGTAACGTCTCTATTGTGAGACTTGTTACTTGTTTGAATATCGAATACATCACAGGTAGCTTGCCAGGCTTTGCCTTGTGGGCGAAATACTCTTGGTAGCTTGCCAGGCTCTCCGAGAGGGGTGGAGGAATTTAACCTGGATCAGCCGGGTTGGCCTGGTTGGCCGGGTCAGCAGCGTGCAAGGCAAATGGGCTATTGCTCCAGCCCCCGGGATCTCCAATAAATGATATTCCTCACTTAAAAACAATAAAGTAAAACTACACAAAACAAAAATAAATTGCTGAACAATATAGAAAATATGATACCATTTATGTTTAAGTTCTGTAATAATATAGACCATGAGTATTAATAATTAAAAAACTGAAAATGCTATGATGAGTTAGAATTACACAAGAGGAACAGTAAGACTAAAAAATGAGTTTTAGTTTTAATTGCAATGTTTTAATTTTTATAATAATTCATTCAGGTACCACCTGAATAATTAAGCTTTACAGGTTTTACATTTTCCTCTCTAATCCTGTACATTTGCATTCATATACACAGGCAAATTACAAAAACCACTTCTATTAGAGACTGGTGATGTGACAGACACTTTTCTAAGCAATTTACATGCTTATACATACTTTGCTTAAACTTAAAACTATGAAGTTAATTTTATTAACCTCATTTTATAATGAAACCATGCCTCAAAAGGATTAGGTAAATTGCCCATATTCCCTGGGCCCCTAAAGTTACAGTCAGAATTGGAACTCAGGTAGCCATCTAGGAACTAATCTTAACCACAATTCTATTTTGCATATTTTCACATAGCAATACACATCTGTGTCTGTGTGTTTGCTCACATAAAGCTCTGCTGCCCAACCTTCTCTATATCTTATTCTCTGATGTCAGCTGCTCATCAACATCTTCTTTCTATAATTTTTTATAACCCACAAAAGAATAATGGACTAATGAATTGAGTTAGACAGTTACTAATGAATTGAGTTGAGGTAATATTCTTGCATTGTTAGTGTTCTTGTTCTTTTCCCCTTATTTTCAAGGCCTGCAAGATACCTCTCCTTTTAAAGGCCTACAAGACAGGGGGTGGAGGTGGGGAGGAGGGTTGCAAAGCAATAGTGCAGTAGATAGGGCATTTCCCTTGTATTTGACCAGCCCAGATTTGATCCCTGGCATCCTAACTGGTCCCCTGAGCACTGCCAGGAGTAATTGCTGAGTACAGAGTCAGGAGTAACTCCAGAGCATCACTGGGTATGGTCCAAAAATTAATAAAAATTTTTTAAAATTACTGCCTGCCAATACTTCCCAAAGCACTGTACAAATTCAATGCAATCCCTATAAGGATACCCATGACATTCTTCAAAGAAATGGAGCAAACACTCCTGAAATTTATATGAACAATAAGCCCCCACGAATAGCTAAAGTAATTCTTGGGAAAAAGAAAATGGGAAGAATCAACCTACCTAACTTCAAGCTCTACTACAAAGGAGTAATAATTAAAACAGCATGGTACTGGAACAAAGGCAGAGCTGCAGACCAATGGAACAGAGTTGAATATACTGACATCTTCGATAAGGGGGCAAGAAAAATGAAATGGAGCAGGGAAAGCCTCTTTAATAAATTGTGCTGGCAAAATTGGACGGCTACATGCAAAAAAGTGGGCTCAGATCTCTGCCTAACACCATGCACAAAAGTAAGATCGAAATGGATTTATGACCTCAACATCAGACCGGAATCTATAATGTTTATTGAAGACAAAGTTGGCAAAACTCTCCATGATATTGAAGCTAATGGTATCTTCAAAGATGTCACACCACTGGCCAAGCAAGTGAAAACAGAGATAGACAAATGGGACTATCTTAAACTAAGAAACTTCTGCACCTCAAAAGATACAGTGACCAAAATAAAAAGACAGCCTACAGAATGGGAAAGGATATTCACCAAATAGACATCCTACAAGGGGTTGATATCAAGGATATACAAGGTACTGGTTGAACTCTACAAGAAGAAATCACCCAACCCCATCAAAAAATGGGGCGAGGAAATGAACAGAAACTTCCGCAAAGAAGAAATTCGAATGGCAAAAAGGCACATGAGAAAATGCTTTACATCACTAATCATCAGAGAGATGCAGATCAAAACAACAATGAGATATCATTTCACACCACAGAGACTGGCCCACATCCATAAGAATAAAAGCAACCGGTGCTGGCACGGATGTGGCGAGAAAGGGACCCTCCTTCACTGCTGGTGGGAATGCCGGCTGGTCCAACCCTTTTGGAAAACAGTATGGACGATTCTCAAAAAATTAGAATTTGATCTCCCATTTAACCCAGCTATAGCACTCCTGGGAATATATCCCAGAGAGGCAAAAAGGTATAGTGGAAGTGACATCTGCAATTTTTTGTTCATCGCAGCACTCTTTACAATAGCCAGAATCTGGAAAAAACCTGAGTGCCCGAGAACAGATGACTAGTTAAAGAAACTTTGGTACATTTACACAATGGAGTACTATGTAGCTGTTAGAAAAGAGGAAGTTATGAAATTTACATACAAGTAGTACTACATGGAAAGTATCATGTTAAGCGAAATGAGTCAGAAAGAGCGGGATAGACACAGAAAGATTGCATTCACCTGGGGAACATAAAGCAACAAAACGGGAGACTAACACCCAGGAATGGCTGAGATTAGTACCAGAAATTTTGCTCCATGACTTGAAGGCCAGCCACACGTGCTAGGTGAAAAGGAAGCTCAGATAGAGAAGAGAGCACCAAATAAAGGGTGTTGTGAGGATCCTCCCAGGGTGGGAGAAGCATGCTAAAAGTAGTCTATAGACCAAACATGATTGCCACTCAATGCCTCTCTTGCAAAACACAGGACCCAAAAGAAGAGAGAGAGAACAAGCGGGAATGCTCTGCCACAGAGGCAGGGTGGTGGTGAGGGGATGGGGGGTGGGAGGGATGCTGCAACCCGTGATGGTGGAGGATGGGCACTGGTGGAGGGATGGGTACTTGACCATTGTATAACTGAAACCCAAGCACAAAAATTTATAAGTCTATAACTGTACCTCATGGTGTTTCACTAATAAAAAAAAATGGCATTTTTTCCCCTATGGGGAGAATAAATAAATAAATAAATAAATGGGTTTTTTAAAAAAATTAAAATAAAATAAAATAAAATTACGGCCTGCAAGATAGAACCCAGATCCCTTTATTTTGCCTGTTGACTTTGTTTGGTATATTTACTATTATTAACCAATAATTCTAATCCATCTTTTCTCTCATTAAAAAAATTTAAATAAAATAAAATTTGAAAGAGCATTTGTTTTCCCAAATGACTTTGGGACGGTGATAGTGACTGACGACTCAGCAACCTCATAGTTGAGTCTATATAATGAAGAAATTAAATGTTCTGATCAGCGCATCAGTGGAAAAGTTGAACTTTCTAAATTAGAACAAGATTCTAACTTAAGGCCATTATTTGCCTTTTTAGTCCCTGTCTAAGACACTTCTTTCCTTGATTGTTATACTCTGGAAGCTTGATTATTGATCATGAACTTGCCTAGAGCATGGCACAGTAAATTACTTCAGCGAGCAGTAAATGACTGGTGGCGCTTCCCTAAGCGCTAACTATCCGTGCAAAGAACCCAGCTCCCAACAAAAACAGTTCTCTAGCAACTGAATTTTGCATTCATCCACAGCTTAGATAGCTCTCTTCCTTGGACAGTACCGACACAGTCTTATTCATTATGTCCTTAGAAACATAATACTGGAGTCAAGGTGGCATCATTTTACTTATAGAAAAGGCAGTCATTGTATCTCTCCTCCCTTCATATATAATTCAATTAGAAAAAACTCTGTCTCTCGCCTTCTCGCCTGTGAAGAGTCTTATCACATTGAGAAAAAATGGTACCATATGTCATACCCACAGGGAGTTCCTACAGCAGACTAGCAGTGACTATTAAAGCAACTAATATAATCAGCCACTAACTCAAGCCCCAAGTCTTCCTTCCTCCAGCACAAGATATTTCTCCTCCACCCAAATTTGACCCCCTCCTTCTGAAACAGGATAAAAAGAGAATTTCTAGCATAAAGGAAGAAAAAAATAACTCCATAATATAGTTATACACAATAAACCTACTGTATAATTTTTTAAATTTCTCAATGTCTAAAAGCATTTTAAGTGAGGGCAGCTGACCTTGGTGGTGGATTTGGAGTTGGAACATGGAGTGCCTGAAACTTTTTTTATTAAAAGCTTTGCAAATTAAAAACAAAAAGAAAAAATGTTGAACACAACATACACCAGGGATGAAAAGAAATAGCAAGGTTTTAACCCTTTAAAATTCAAGGGTTAGGGTGGGAAAAGTTAAAACAGATGAATAGAAAAGTGTGAAATGACCCTGGTACTAGTCTCCCTGATTGACACTTGAATTGAATCTTGACTCTATCCTATAAGCTCTGTTACAATGGGAAACCCATGCCACTTTTTTGGACCTCAGTTTTGTGATATATAAAATAGGCATCAGATTGCTTTGTAGGTTGTTGTTTTAACAATTAAGAATTAAATGGCATCTAATAAATATATTCACTTCCTAGGGCTACTGTAATGAGCAACTTGATGGTTTAAAACTGTAGAAATTATTCTTTCAGATATTTGGAGGCCAGAAGTCAACTTTTAGTCAAGTCAGGTTTACTCTGAAGGATTGGGGGAAGGAGTCTGTCTCGTCTCTCTTCCAACTTCAAGGGGCTCCTGGCAATTCTGGCTTCGACTGACTTCTAGCTATACCTCTCTGGTCTCTACTCTGTCATCATAGGGCCCTGTATAATCCAAATACCTCTCCTTTTGCAGAACCCTCCCCACACTTTCCTAAGTCTAGAATGGTCTCATTTTAATTTGATTTCACAGGCAAAGAATCCTATTTCCAAATAAGATGACATTCACAGTGATCAGGAGTTAGGATGTCAACATCTTTGGGGAGAAATTCCAATCAAAGATGAAACAAAGAGCCATAAATATTCATCTTGAATTCCTGCCTCCCCTAAAATGGCTAATAAAAGAGAATTTCTTTACCAATAATTTCTGAACAAAATAAAATTATGAAATATGTGTCTATGAGCATACATCCACTGAATAAACCTTTTGGTAGGTAAATCCTGTTTACTAAGAGCAGAAAATACCAGAGAAAGCATAAAGATGCTCTTGTGGGAATAAAATCATCCTAAAGACTAAAAAATGCCTCCTGCCTTAAGATCCAAGAATCATTATCCTTTCCCCACCAAGGGGTACAGTGAGAAGAGCTGATTGGCAGTCAGCAAACTGGCATTGTTACCATAATCCTCCAAAGAAAGTTAGAAATTGTGACATTCTCAGGTCTCAACTTACTATCCATACTCTAATAAAATGAGGAGTGAACTTCTGTTCACTTAAAAAATTCTTTGTTATCCATATCTATGTTATCCACATCCTCTAGGTCTCTGAGGAGCTCCTCCTGTTTGACCTTGGGAAGCACCTTGAAGACTTGGGTTTTAGAGAACTCAGGAGTCTCAACACTGCATGAGAATCAAGCTCCACAGTGCAGGAATTTTGGATCCTTTGAAAACACTTTAGGACTTTCAAATAATTAGTTGGTCCCTGGGCTGTCTCATAACTTTAATATTTACACTATGACAAAGTGAAAGAACTCATTAGTGTTCTAGCCAAAGCAATATCATTCTCTTTATTCATTCCAACGAACTTATTTTACATTAGCAAGGAAAAGTCAAAGAGGTAGAGGCCCATAGGGTATTACTTGCCAGCCAAAGCAGAGCTCAAATGAAAATAAATTTGAAAAGAATAAGCGAGGGACCCTGTGAGAAATTTTTTCCAATATCTGATTTCCAGAAAGTAAGGTCCAAATAAGTGACTTTCCAACATGTTCCCAAGCTTTCCACAATACCCAGAGGTGCCCGGTCAATTCACCAAACACGTGACCTCAGAGACAAGGGGGGCAATATGATGGCAGCAAGGCAATGAGGCCAACAACCATGAAAAGATTTCCAAACTCCTACTTCCACAAAAGGCTGAGTCTCTCTCTCTCTCTCTCTCTCTCTCTCTCTCTCTCTCTCTCTCTCTCTCTCTCTCTCACACACACACACACACACACACACACACACACACACAAACACACACATACACACACACCAGCTCTTTGCAATAAAAAGTGTTTTGATTGAAGCAATATCGCACTGTAATATCATATCACTGTTAACTGCAGTACATAAGCTACATTGTCTCAGACAGAGATGTACAAATACCTCTCATGATAAATGTTGAAATCTCCCACTTCGTTCCCAGCAGAGGACATCATGGTTCCACAAAGAATCCAGTCAGCCTCATGTTCCCTCTCAGTAGACTAGTGTGAACTCTCACCTTTGGGATCAGTTGGGATCCTCAAGAGATTGGTGATTACACTTAGCAGGATTGTCCATGACACCACCAAAAGTTATGCCATTCAAGATTATGGCTCCTTCATTCATTATAAACCCAGTGTTACGGCTTATAGGCTCTTTTGCTCTTTCTGACATACATTGATGCAGACAGCCTGGTAGAGACCAGCAAGGATTTCTGAGGATCTTACAGAATTCTGTAAAAACTCTACTCTGAAGGGAATTCTCCTCCACAGAACAATTCTGCCCCGTGATTCTGAGCTCAGAGAACAGTGCCATACACAAGGCCTGTGGCAGAGGGTGAGTATCTCCCCTATCAAATTCCAGGAAATTGGAGAGAAGGACAACACTGCTGTTTCAGTAAAAGGTTTTCTCTAACGTTCAAATTTGAGCCTGATTTGCATTTAAAATTTTCTAGAATTTCTCATTTCCAGTCAAGAAGATCTTATCTATTAGTCACTCACCTGGTAGGATTTCACATACAGACACACACACACACACACACACACACACACACACACACATACACACACACATGCAAGCAGACACACACACAACCATTTCTATTCCCACCAACGTGTTGTGAGATCTGAGATATGAAGTGGATAATAGTCCATTAGTCACCTTTGAAGTTCAGCTATTAAAGGTTCAGGTTCAAATATAAATGTGTTATTTGGAGCATGGCATAGAGAACTTTCCTCGACTATTGATGCTCCAATAATGTTGGAATACTCGACCAAGAATTTAGGGTTATTATCAGCTTTCCAATAAATTATCCACTTTACATAATTATATTTAATATATGAAACTGGAAACTTGCTAGGTGGAAATCTTTTAAGGTGATGTGAACATATATAGACAAGATCATTTTGAATGGATGTATATATGACAGATTCTTGTCATATTATTAAGGTAAATCAGTTTGAGGGTATAGTTTAACCTTTGAAAGGTTACTCTCAGGGAGGGGGTCTTTCTCAGAAATAGACCATTAACATGACTCCCCTCAGATCAGTCGAATGTGTGACACAGTGTTAGCTGTATATAGCATAGACTTTTTAAAAAAATTTTATTAGTGAAAGACATTTTTCTACTACTTCCAAGTTTCCTGACCTTGGCAAGCTGCTTAAGCTCTGTGAGCTTCCATTTCCTACGTTATAACACCAAGATATAGGAAAGAAAGCACACTATAAATCTCATTCAGGTACCCCCCATTAAAGAATCTCTTCCTTCTCCCATTCACACCAGTAGGCAATTGGAGTCAGTTTAGAACCCTCACCAGACCTATTTCCCGAGTCACTATTGGCTCCCAGCTTGGGTCCTTGCACATTTGTCCATTGGTGCTTGCTCACAATGTCAGTGACTTCGTGCTCACATCTCAAGGAGTAAGGGAGGAGCTTGCAGTGTTTTTGTGCTGTCCATATGTCTGCCTTGCATGTAAGAGCCCCCTTGTTGATCTTGAGTGAAAGTTTCAAGAGGGTAGGTTTCATAGTTTCTAAGAGAGAACCACACTCATATAGGGTTTAGTCATTAATTCTGTATTCATGATGCCATAATAAAGATTTCTTACAATGGCACATCTTCTTCTCAAAGAGAAAGTCACCAACTCCTACATTCCGCAAAAACAAAATTAAAATGCAAACCCCTGTAAATCACAGTGTTTAAAGTGGGGCGAGGGTGGGATGAAAAATCATTTAAAAAGAAACTGAGACTAAAACACTGCACCAGGACTAAATTCTGTTTGTCAGCCGGGGTGAGTTGTGGAGGCCTCAAGAAGAAAACCTCTCTGTGGCTCCCTCATTTTTTTACACTGGGAAAATCAACTTAGGCTGAGCACCCACAGTCAGCTTCCAAAAGAAAACAGATTGCAAAAGGGTAGGCAGTATGCTGCCTGAGCAAACTGTATGAAACAATGAAGAGATGGGCTTTCCAAAGAGGAAGTTTGGCCTTTAAGACTGAGATTGATTTCCAGCTGGTCACATAGTATAAGTCCTCTATGTCATGAATAAGGACAAATGAAGCCAAGAGGTTAAGAGTTTGCCTTTAATCCCAGATGAGAAGGTAAGATTAAAGCTGGGGATTGCTATGCATGACTCAGACCCCCAAGTAGCGACAGAATTTCATTCTGTGAAAATAGAAAGCTGATATGACCTAAGATGCCTGGAAATTCCCCAATTATGTACCAATAGATGATGAAATGCTCAAAGACTGAAAGCCAACAAAAAAAGTCTACACACTTCCAAAATGCCACCCTTATAGAAGACTTGTACAATTGGTGGTGGGAAATGTACACTGGTGAAGGAACAGGTGTTGGAACATTATATGACTGAAACCCAATCGTGAACAACTTTGTAACTGTGTATCTCAATGGGATTCAATTAAAAATAAATAAATAAATAAATAAATAAATAAAGATTTCAAAAGAGACTTGTCTAACTGAGATTGTTCTCCTTTCTTTTCAAAAGTGATGGGGCCAATGCATGTATTGTAGTAAATGTACAATCTGCAGGCTTTGGTGATTTCCTTAGAGGTCTCCATCCTTTCAAAATCTGGAAGTCCACAGCTCTGCCTGAATCAGACTCTCTTACCCTAGCCTTTGTCTTAGGGACGGTGCTGGTCTCTGGTTTGGGTACGGTGGCCTCTTTCTGCCTCACAAACATTAGCGTTAATTCTTGAACTTGTTCAAAACCAAGCAAAGTCCATAATCAGGGAGCAAATTCCCACACTGAGCCTCTGGGGAGGACCCAAGGCTGAGGAGTCCTGAGGGGTTGGGAATCTCAGCTAACTCCGTCTCATCATTCTCCTTTGGAGGGCTGGGAGTCTCCAACCTCTCATGGCCCACATGATGGCAGGGGACTCCTATGCCTGTGAGCACTGCGTCAGGGGAGCCCATGAGAGACTGGCTCCCAGCAAGCTGCCCTGTGGAGCGGGAAGGGAAGAAATGTCTGAGGGGATGTCCCTCTGCCATGGCTTTTCCTCAGCCTGGTCTAACCTGATAGGGGATAAAGAGCAACCACGGCCCTCGGTGTGTGATTTTTCTTGGGGTTTGGGTAGTTCTGAGGACAGACTCAGCCAAGGAATAGCTGTGACACTGACAGGTACTGGCCCTATGCACAGTCAGAGAGAAGTCAGCTGAATATTCTATCTCCTGCACCCTGCCCCACTCCCCTACCCTTCTGCTATAACTGGAAGCTAATGAGGCCATGTGGGGAACCTGGGCGTTGGAGAGTGGGGATCTAGGGCTAGGAGGCACTGTTGAGGAATCTCCCATCACCTAACACTTCCTCTCCCCATTAACAAAGACATGGGTTGTTAAGACCTGAGCCCACTGGGATCCCTCTCTCCTCTGTGTTCCTGCTCCCTTTGTTGGCTGTTTTCCTCTTTGGGAGACTTAATCAATACTGCCTTCACTGTCATTGTTCCTTCCCGAGCAAATAGGATTTGTAAAAAGGTTGAAGCTGCCTCACACTACTTCCCCATGTCTACTTCACTGTATAGCTGAAAGAATAATAAAATCTGTAAATGTGGGCGAAAGAAAGTTGGCCTCCCTTCCTTCCTGATGCATTTGGTCATCAGAGTTGCCAGAACCGTAGATCTAAATGCAACTCCTATTTCTGATGCCTATTAACTCAGGAGCCCAGGGCACCTCACTCATAAAATGAGACTATAATTCCCTCCCTCAGCTGGTTGTGAGTTAAATCAATCAGTGTTGTAGTAACATAGAAGGCACACAGTCAATGCACAGTGACAGCTAAATCCCCTTCTCCACACACTGGATTGTGAGTTTGGAACTAAATCCACTTAACCCTAGAGAAAATGGAATATAGAAGGAGCAGGTAGGAGGATCAGGGAAGTATGTGGGTCTCACTTATTCACATCAGGCCCCTGAAGAGATTTGCCAGAACTTTCTAGTTTCTGATATTTTTAGAAATCAATACAGCAGGTAGGGCATTGGCTTTGTACCCAGCAGATCCGGGTTCAATTCCCGGCATTCCTTATGGTCCCCCCAGACTGCCAGGAGTAATTCCTAAGTGCAGAGCCAGGAGTAACCCCTGAGCATCGCTGGGTGTGACCTAAAAAGAAAAAAATAGAAATCAAAAGACTAGATGAGACTCAAGGTATTAGTCTTTGAATCACAACTTCAGGAACTGAGGGCTGTTTGTTGATGCAAATGGTATGGATTGGACCAAGATCACACAGATCCTCCTCCAGGCTGAAATTCAAGAGCCACTACAGCCAAGTCTGAGCACTGAAACACATAGGTGACCTAGTACCTACTGTTTCCCAGGGGTCCCTGACTACTAAACCCAACCAACAGGATTAGCAAAAAAACTAGCCTGTGGGCTGTTTCCTGTAGGCCTCTGTGTGGTTTGCTAGCAGATAAATTAGGCCCCAGGGAAGGCAAGGGGCACAGAAAAGGGACCCTAAAAGGAACAATTGAAAGAGAAAAAAGAATGGAGAGAGGGTAAGAAAAAAAGGGAGGCAGGAAGAGATGAGTGAAAGTAATAAAAGGTTTGTGCTTTTGTTTATCACTCAGCTCAACAAATTATATATTTTACACAATCATCCCGAGGATTAAATGAACAATACAACATTTTTTTTAGCTCTTCGTGATCAAATGCTTTGCTGTTAAAAGTTATATTCCTGGGGAGTTGATAGCGCCAAAGCTCCGTGTTCCTTGTCATAAACACAAGAAGAGAGAAAACCTGTGTAAATTTAAATTACACAAAACCTTTCCCCCAACTGTCTGTCTCTGAGCAGCCCCTTTTCACTGAGCTCTGTGGTGGTGGAATGTAAGTGTCTTTATCTCCGCAGCACGGAATTTTGAAAACTTGACTTAATAGGATTTCTTTCTCACGAGACAGATCACACATTGCTGCCAACTTATGTCTATTTTACTTTTAACTAAGATGAATCAAAGGGCTTTGTCTTTGTTTGTAGACCTTCTGTTTATACGTGACAAAGAAGGACTTTTTCTGCCTGGTCCTGGAAACGGGACTGACCCAACTCATTGCCAGGGACAAGAGTGAAAAGGGATATAAAAAAATATAGCAGAGGGTTGCCTCTCTGTCTCAAGAGTCCTTCATGGGATGCAAAAAAAGGTGGAGAACCACTTGGCTAGACATGTAACAGCAATAAAGAATCAATAGGTTCTTAACATATGAAGTGACTTGATGATCGAGACCAAGCTTACAGTGATTGTCACTTGTCTCCACTATGTGAAACGTATTTCATATCAAGTTGGGCTGAAGGTTGAGATGCATTTGGGGAATCACCTCGAGAACCCCAGTGCCACAACACTATGTTTCTGGAAGAATGGAACAAATGGCAAAATTCAATGAACAATGGAATGACTGGGCTAACATGGTAGAGCCTGGCAAGCTACCCATATTCGATATGTCAAAAACAGTAACAATAACGGGTCTCATTCCCCTGACCCTGAAAGAGCCTCCAATATGGCAGCATTGGGAAAGACGAGTAAGCAGAGGCTGCTAAAATCTCAGGGCTGGGACCAATCAAGGCATTACTGGCACCCACTCAAGTAAATTGATGAACAACAGGATGACAGTGATACAGTGAACAATGATTAGTTTATCTGACATTGTTTCTGTGTATTAGTATGGTTGTTGTACTACCGAGATGGAGAAGAAATCTACTACAAACAATGAGATATCATCTCACACCACAGAGAGACTGGCTCACATCCAAAAGAACAAAAGCAACCAGTATTGGTGTGGATGTGGAGAGAAAGGGACTCTCCCTCACTGCTGGTGGGAACGCCAACTGGTTCAGCCCTTTCGGAAAACAGTATGGACTATTCTCAAAAAATTAGAAATTGAGCTCCCATTTGACCCAGCAATACCACTCCTGGGAATATATCCCCGAGAGGCAAAAAAGTATAGTTGAAATGACATCTGCACTTCTATGTTCATTGCTACACTGTTCACAATAGCCAAAATCTGGAAAAAACCCGAGTGCCCAAGAACAGATGACTGGTTAAAGGAACTTTGGTACATCTACACAATGGAGTACTATGTAGCTGTTAGAAAAGATGAAGTCATGAAATTTACATACAAGTGGTACTACATGGAAAGTATCATGCTAAGTGAAATGAGTCAGAAAGAGAGGGACAGACATAGAAAGATTGCATTCATCTGGGGAATATAAAGTAACAAAATAGGAAACTAACATCCAAGAATAGTCGAGATAAGTACCAGGAGGTTCACTCCATGGCTTGAAGGCCAGCTGCACATGCTAGGGAAAAAGGCAGCTCAGATAGAGAAGGGAGCACCAAGTAAAGAGCATTGTGAGGATCCTCCCATGATGGGAGATGCATGGTGAAAGTAGACTATAGACCGAACATGATTGCCACTCAATGCCTCTTTTGCAAAACTCAGCACCCAAAAGGAGAGAAAGAACAAAAGGAAATGCCCTGCCACAGAGGCGGGATGGGATGGGGGAGGATGTGGGGGTGGGAGGGATACTGGGATCATTGGTGGTGGAGAGTGAGCACTGGTGGAGGGATGCGTACTGGATCATTGTATAACTGAAACCCAAGCACAAAAACTTGTAAGTCTACAACTGTACCTCATGGTGTTTCACTAATAAAAATTTAAAAACAGAAACAAACAAAAAATAGAAATCTGCTACAGATCAATTTTAAAAAAAGTTTCCAGAAGATTCCACTTTGTCTCCTGACCCTGGAAGAATGACTGACAGCTGGAGCACAGCTGGAGGCTCTGGGAACCCAGGAGGGAAGAGATCCCAGGGAGCATCTCTCCTCCTAACGCACTTTCAATCTCTGCTTCCAGGAGAGGAGCCCACTGGGATCCCTCTCTCCTCTGTGTTTCTGCTCCCTTTGTTGGTTGTTTTCCTCTTTGGGAGACTTAATCAATACTGCCTTGACTGTCCTTGTTCCTTCCCGAGCGAATAGGATTTGTAAAAAGATTGAAGCTGCCTCACACTACCTTCCTGTGTCTACTTCACTGTATAGTTGAGAGAACAATACATATGGGAGAATGAATAAATGAATGAAATTAATGAACACACGCCGAGGCTTAAAGAGAAGAAAATTAACTGCTTGGTTTGATGACAAAAAAGCCACATCACTCTTTGTGTTTCAGTCCCCAGCGCAGTGCTGCAGACGCCTTTCTCTCTTGTCGGGACCCACAGCGATGCACAGGCACCTGCAGCCAGTACCAAAACCCTGCAGCTGGTGCGGGCCTGTCTGCTCCATGCATAGAGGGACAAGCCTGGCGTGGCCCACGGTTCAAGTCTGTCACCCCAGGAGCATTTCACAACCTCTCAGCCATGTCTTTCAGCTCCTCTGAGCCTTGTATGAGATCTCCATAAGAGCTGAAAATGCACTCCGAGCCATTCACACGCCATGGAGACAAGGTCAAGGAAGGTCATCCTTGGGAGTCAAGGACCCCGACCGAGGGGAACAGGAGACAACCCAGAGGGACCTTCCACATCTCAGGACTTGGTATGGGAATGATGGGGCAGGCAGCTGAAAAGACCCGTGGATTTCCCCTTCTTTTCAGTGTTTTTCTCCCTCTCAGCCTGGGGGATTTCCTCAAGATGATAGGCGAATGAAACGTGGGGTTCTGTCTTCCCAATATATCACAGAAGTTGAACTTGCTTCTGGCCAGACAAGCCTGGTCCAGTAAGCCTGGTTTTTGTGATTTTTATGCTTAGAATGCAGAAAGGGGTGAGCCTGAGAAAGTCAACAGTGAATATCTCTGCAAAGGAGAAAGATTTGCTGAAGGTCCGGAAGACCAGCTCTGAGTTGGTCCTGGTAGCTGTCAGGAGATGGGATCCACCCTACCTACCCACCCCGAGGAATCTAAAGCTATGCCTGAGCCCCTGATTTTCAGTACCTGGGACGAGGGCTTCGCCCCACCGAGAAAATAACGGGCCGAAAGCAGCCCACCGGCACTAGATGGCAGCAGAGGGTAAGAAAAGCGAGTGGCAAGGCAGCTCAGGCAGAGTTAGGCTTGCAACCCCTCCATTTTGCTTTACATCTTTAATGAGATATGTGAAGAAAATGAGTCCCTTACATGCCAGACACAGATGCCACAGCATATGGAGAGATGCCGCACAGCAATATTTCTGTGGTTATTAAACAGGAGGCACCTAACCAGTCATTCACTGCATCATCATGCGGATCTGGTCCTTTGTGTCTCAGCTACTGCTGTTGACAAGGTAATAACAGGAGAAAGCAGTTTGAGAGGACTGATGGACGGACATGCAGCTCTAGGCTGGCGCAGCCTCGCCCTGCCGGGGGTTGCGGGCACACTGCCAGAAACACGAGCAGCCCAGCCCAGCAGGGCCTCTGCCAAGTGGACGCTGTGTGGTTTGGTCTAGGCACCGCATGCGCCGTGTCCTGGAGGCCTTCCTGGCAACCCTCGAGGGCTCATTTATTCTGAATTCGATTACTACCCGACAGCTCTGGAGTCTGACCTTTCGCCACAAACCCCAAACGGGAAAGAGAGCTCTGGGCGTTTTAGACTGCGAGCCATTCTTGCTCTGTGGGCAGCATGGACGCCATCTAATGTAATTAAAGTGCATTCAGATGGATGCCTCAGACTGGTGAGCACTTCTTCAATGTGGTCCCAAACTAAGGCAGGGGGGTCTGGGTCCTGCTGCATACAGGAAATCTTTTTTCCTCCTCCTCCTCCTCCTCCTCCTCCTCCTCCTCCTCCTCCTCCTCCTCCTCCTCCTCCTCCTCCTCCTCCTCCTCCTCCTCCTCCTTCTCCTCCTCCTCTTCTTCTTCTTCTTCTTCTTCTTCTTCTTCTTCTTCTTCTTCTTCTTCTTCTTCTTCTTCTTCTTCTTCTTCCTCTTCATTATTATTATTATTATTATTATTATTATTATTATTTCTTAGAGGGCAAGAGTTCCTCCCAATGGTTAGCAAAGCTGGAAGCAGGCAGGTCCCACTCTATTTTGCTACAGCATCCCCTCACCCACCCGGGCTCTGCTCTCCTCACTGGCTTCATGTTCACTATACTTGCTCAGTTCTTATCTAACTGTCCTAGCTACCTACAGCAAGGTGGCATGGAACAGGAGCCCGTGTGGTGAGAAATTAAGGCAAACAGCCACCTGGGGCCCAGTGAGGGTCCCTCCTTTCCTCTGCTTCAAAGCCCAAAGTTCCCAGGACTCCTAGGAGCCACAGACAAAGCTTCCCAATAATCCTGACATGAATGCCAGTAACGAAGTAATGAATGCAGTAACAAAGTAATGAATATGGTCATGAATGCAGAAGTGAAGGCGTCAAGCTGAGAAATAACTTCCCTTTCTGATAGACTTGACCCTAGGAAGTAACCTCCAGTGGTGGGGTGGGGGTGGAGGGTGAGAAGATAGTCCAGATGCAAAGAGCATCACCCCAGTTCTACTTCCCTCCCTCTCAGAATATGCTCCTATGTGTTAGAAAACTTCCCTTGTCTGTGTGTCCTCAGACAAGTCTCTTAACCTCTCTGGGCTTCGCTTTCTTTGTCACTTGAAGACCTACAGGCCTCGGTGGCCCCCTTCAGCACAGCCACCCTGCAGCTCTCCTTTCAGAAGCTTCTGCAGCCCTCCAAGAGTATCCCCACCCGATGATGCTTTTGCCCACAATTGCCAAACTCCTCGGGAGCACGCAGAATGTCCTCCTCCAGGGGAGAAGAATCACAGAGCGTGGTTGGAGGCTTGTCAAAGTCCTTGGTCCCAAGAGCGAGGGGAGCGAGGAGGCACGTGTGGTATTGACACGAGCAGCGGGGTCTGCTCTCTCCTGAAAGGGCCCCCCAAAGCCACCCCTGTGGGCGGTGGACATGCACAGCCGAGACTGAAGGATGCTTTAATAACTATTTCTCCTTCAAAAAAAGAGACCCATTTTATTCTGCACAGGGGTCTAGGGGCAAATCCAGGTCTCCCAGGAGGACTCTGCTCTCACCCATCATATGGGATCCGTTCAGCTCAGCTGCTCTGACAAAGAGCTGAATGCAGCTCTCATGGTGCAGGCGGCTCCCTGCAGCTCCGCGTGAAAATGACTCACAGCAGTTATGAATATCAAACCTCCTTTGATGTGTTCTCAGACAGGAGGAGCAGCTATGGCGGGAGGGGGGCGGGGGGAGGCTGGTGTGAGGAGTGAGGAGGGAGATGGGCTCTGGACACTAGCGCTGTGGAGCTGTGCTCAGAGGGACTGGGCACATCTGGTTCCCTCCCGAAGCTTCAGAAGACATCCAGGCTGGGTAATCATCCCTAGCACTCCCAACCAGAACAGAGCTCCTTTCATCCATCTCTCTCCCTTCCTGCCCTCTCTCTTCCTCACTCACTCTCTTTCTCTTTCCGTCTTCAGCTACAGAGGAATTAGATTCTCCAAGAATTACAACCTGTTTTTATACCTTACCCCGTCCCGAGGGGATAACAATTCACTTCCCTGCATAAAACTGGTTTTATTGAGCACAGAATGAATGCACTCCCCCCCCAACACTCGGCATCTGTGCCGATGCATTTCTAGCCATAGACCTGGCCCTGGCCAGCCAAGCGGAAGGATTTTCCCCCTTTAATGGCCATTACTAGACTCTCAGCCTTTCAAGTGGCCACATAGTACCTTGTTCTTCTAATAGGCTCTCATTGATGATTGAATTCAGAGCCTTCAGGTCCTTCCTGTCAGCTCCTGAGACAGTCCATCCCCACAGTTCAGAGCCCAAGACATAGCCGAGCACCTGAGAGAGAGAAGGCCAGGCCCTGACACCTTCTGTCTGTTTCAACTGAGAGCTCATTTATGGTGGGGAAGGGGATCCCATTCTAGATAAGGTCCCTGGAAACTTGAGCAAGGTCACTGCAATTATGGAAGGAAGTAGCCGAGCATGTGCAGGGGGAGGAAGATCTGTTCAAGCCTAGGCCTGCATTTGTTTGCTTCCTGAAATGAAGCTGATTTCATTTTGTAGTAAAGTTGGACTTTGACCAAAAAAACTCTCATCCACCCACAGAGATCTACAGGAGCACACATGGAAATAATAAAATAGCTACTTGATCATTGTATAACTGAAACCCAAGCACAAAAATTTATAAGTCTATAAATGTACTTCATGGTGTTTCACTAATAAAAAAATGATTAAATAAAAAAAATAAAAATGGAATTCTAGAAGAAAAAAAAATAGCTACTGTTTACTGGGCACTGACCATACCCAAGGCACAATGCCTGGATTAGAACGTACCAGCCCCTCTTCCTCACAGATGCTTTGTGGAGTGAAGAGGAGGGACCTAAGAGAGGCAAGTTACTGCAGCCCCTATGTTACAGACCAGGAGCCCAAGACTCTGAAGAGCTAGAACATTTCTTCCTTTCTTTTTTTAAATTGAATCACCTTAAGATACACAGTTACAAAGTTGTTCATGATTGGGTTTCAGTCTTAAAATGTTCTAACACCCATCCCTCCACAAGGAGCACTCAGTTCTTGGTTGGAGTGATCATTTTTGAACATTTTTTAACATCTTTTACAACTGTAGTACCATAGCACTGTCCTCCCATTGTTCATTGATTTGCTCAAGTGGCACCAGTAACTTCTCACAACAAATCATGAGACTTGTTGTTACTGTTTTTGGCATACTGAATACATCACTGGTACCTTGGTAGCTTCCTGGGCTCTCTGAGAGGGGTGAATAAATCGAACCCGGGTCAGCCATGTCAGCCACGTGCAAGGCAAATGCCTTACCCGATGTGCTATCACTCCATCTTTTACAACAGTGTAATGCAAAAGAGACTGGGTTCTGGATGATTGGATTCCCTAGCATTTCTCTCTCCCACTATGCTTTGGGGCAGTATGTCTGCTCTCAAATGGTTGCTATATTCAGGGCACTAGGTTTGTGAATAGAAGCAGATACGGCACACTGTTCTTGATTTAGAATGCTTCCATTTAACCACACACCAGCTCTCACAAAGAGCTACACACAATCAAAGTTATAATGACTTCTGGGGTCTTCCAAGATCCCCGCAGCCAAGGTACCCGTGTTTCATCCTTTCTCAGTATTCCACTCTGGACCTCCTCCTCTTGATCTGATTCGAAATTGTTCAGAGAGTAAATATTGGATTCTTCGACAGTAGGCCTTCAGACACTTGAATTTTATAGGCATAGAAAATTGTGAACAATTCAACAATTGATTGCATTCATTATGCTTCAGTTACCCACCTCCTAAACTAATGATTGTTTTGTTATGCTTTTTAACGTGACCCGTAAGCTTCTCTAACCTATTTGTCCATCATTTTAGAGGAGGAGAGCAAGAAGGCAACACTGGCAGAGGGGGTTTAAGCTCATGGAAGTTTCAGGAAGCTAAGTTCTACATGAACTAAGAAACAAGACAGGGGAAGAGTCCAGGTGGAGTAAAAACTCCATTGCTCACAATAAGGGATGATAGATCTGGTGAAACAGAAAGAGACAAGTGTTGCACACTTTGTCAATTTTGCCGGGTGCAGATTGATTGCCAAGGTTGTTTCAACTCTGCTTGCTGGATTTGTGCTCGGGGAGAGTACTGTGTCCCACTGGGCTGAACATCTCCCAGTGGTACAAACAGCAGTGGCAGGGGGACAGGAGTGAGGGGCTGAGGGGGAAGACCAGTTTCTTGACATTAAGAAAGAGAAACTCCCCTCTATGGCATGAAGACATGGAGAGACTGACATTATTAAAGTCCCAAGAAGCTGAGAACAGACTGAACTTATATTGAATGAATGAGGCTCCTTTACAAATCTTGATTTTAAAAATCTCATTATGCAGAGATTTACATCTGACTGCCTCTTAGAAAATTGGAGCACATTCCTAGACAGCACATCAGAACTGAAGACCATTTAAAGTCAATGTCTTGGTAGACCCTTGCCAAAGATGGGCTGAGAGGACCAAAGGCTCAGCTCTGGCCACCACGTTTTCTAATCCTCTAAGCAAAATGGAGCCCGGTTTTCTTTTTCCAGACAAAATCCAAACTGGGACACCACTTTGGATTATTTTTGGTTCTCTTGATACACCCAACTCCATATACAAATCAGTAGTGACTATGGATCCTCTTTTTATTTCTCGGCTGTGACTTCAAACCCTCAGCAAACCTCAGCTCTCAGAACCTCAGTCTAGGAATTCATCTTTCCCCATTTTCCTGAATTTGACCACTGGAGGGCAATGCTGGACCGGCCAAATGACTCCAGATCCTCTACTCCATCTTTGTCCCTACCTTGGCCTATTATTGCAGGATGCAGCTTCTGGCTAAGAGCCAAAATCAAAGACCACTGGAGCACCCCAAGAGCAGAAGTCCAGTCAGGTCTATTACAATGGCACCCCCGCTCCGCTCTTGGGATTATAGGAATGAAAGACAGTTCAGTGGCAAGCATATCTGACTCCACAGTAGATTCAACACCCTGGGAAAGAGAATGAGGGGACTTGCTCTTTATGTCATTAGCTGGGAACACTCTATCTTTCTGACTAAAGGAAGCAGTGTTCTTTCTACCTGTTCTTACTCACCCACATGTGAAATCCTCAAGGGTAAACTCGTAATGTGCTCTGTGTTCTTGGCAGTAAATATTTTGTTTGGCAACAAAAGCTTGTTAAATGGATGGATTCACAGATGCATGATACTTAGGCAAAAGTTGGAATTGGTTGTTTTCAGATTGGTTCCTTTTCCAGCTCTTTTAATACCTAACGTTTAAATCATAGGTTAGTTGCCAAGCATCCTTAGTCTGAAAAACAGCAAAGGCTGTCCAGGTTACTAATAATCCAGTGTAACCAGTATGCACTGTTATTTTAAATACTGTTTTAAGCTTTTCCGGTCTTATTTTTAGGAAGTCCTTTATTATGTCACCCATATGTCCTCAGACCTCATCAGCCTGTGAATTGCATATACAAGCACTGTTTCAATAATAGCTAATTTTTAATAACCTACAGCCTCCATGGCTGGCAGATGTAACATCCATTCTGTCCTCGCAGAGATTTATGTAATTTTCTGCCCCACAGTGGGTTCTCATGGAACTCACAACCCCAATAAAGCAAAGGTCTCCCATAGGTCACCTTATGTCATCTCAGAAGACTCTTTCCCAGGATACTGTCCCCTCAATATACCTCCCTGTGCCCCTAATAGTTGCCATGTCGATATGGACAAAGCCTGTTCCCAAATCACTAAAAAGCACAGATAAAAGCTTGAGAGTAGGATGAAGCACACACAAGCCTAGTGAGACCCCAAACCCAACGTGAGTCTTTCATTCTCTTCCTCCATAAACAAGGTACCAGTCAGCACCTTCAGTAAATATCCAAAGTGGGCCACATCTCCAGGTGCAGAGTCCCAGGATCCACCCCTTCCTGCCTGAGAGGATCATGGGGAAAATCATTTCCTCCCAGAAGGCATTCCACTTGCCCTCCAGCATCTCAGGTGGAACCCAGCCTTCAAGGCCTGACAAGGCAAACACAGTTCCACCCATGTGTGGAACACTTAACTAAATTCATCTTGGGTGAAGCAAATGCTCTTAATTCTAACAGACCACTTACCATCTTAATGTACCACATCTCTTCTGTTTTATGATGACTTCACATTCTCTACCACAATCAGTGAATATCTGTTTTAGATGCAAATGAAATTATTCTCCACCTTTCTCAAGTTTTCTCAGCCAAAGAAGAGTGCCCTACAGTTTATCAGAACCCTAGCACTCTCAAAGGTCTTCAGGGAATGGGGAGAAGAGAGTCTTTTCATATGGAATTTTCGCATTATAAAAATTTCTAATTCACATTTTCCCCTACAGTTCTGATAGAAGTCTTAGACTACATGCTCCTCATAAAAATTATGTCCATCTCATAAAATAGTGCTATAAATCAAAGGATACTTTCCCTTAGAGCAAACAGTAACTGGGGAAAAAACACACACACACATTCTAAAATAGCATTTGTCTGTCAACTGTCCGGGGGGGTTAAATTGATCATATGTTAAGCATGTCCTGTACTATGTACTTTCTCAGGATGCCTTCAGTGTGATTAAGGAACAGGCCTCTAGGGTGGTATCTCTGTTCTACGCCTGGAAAAAGCAATGTACAGAAATTTCCATAAAAGAGAAGATTGACAGCCAATACATAAGCCTGGAGAGGAAAGCAGTAGTCCCCCGGGTTAGCTCACTGCTTTCAAACACAAACCTGCCTCCGGGCCCAATTTTCAGCACCAGATCTCCGGAGGGTAGGCAACACCTGAGGCCTGGATACCATGTCTGATGTCCAGGTTTGACATTTATGGCAAGCCACAGACCCTTTTGCCTTGCTTTTGAAAACCCAGACTCTTTTCAGAGTTCCCCACTTACTGATACCTTATCCCAGGTAAATGTGCCTAGGATGGTTCCCCTGAAACCACAGTTTCTTACAGTTTCCAACACAGTGCAACCCTGATGACTAATGGGTAGATAAGAGTTTTCATGTTCTATGGTTTCAGTGAAGTGGATCATGGCCAGTGCCTTCAAACACCACACACCAGCATCCTCCCTGGGGAGGTGGGGATGTTAAAACTACCTTGTTATATACTAAGGAACTTAGAATGGACTATAGACTACAAATATGGCCAGTATCAGAACAAAGATCCTTAGCAATTAACCAGAAATTATTCCATCCAGAAAGTTTACTTTCCAATTCTGCTCAGAAACTAGCGGTTTTCTTCTAGATTCAGGGCAAACTGAGGCAGATGAACTGTGTTTTGGACAGAGGACATTGGCAGCCCTTGAAAATCAATTTCCCTAAGAAATTGATCTTTTCCTCAGGCCTGTGAACCTTCTGGTGACAGTGAGAGGATGGAAGGGACAGTATTCTCCAAAGGGAGATCTTTGTATCACCAATTTCTGAGGTCAGAGGAGGATAGAATTGCCCCACAGAGGGAAAGATAGATTTGGTCCAGAAATTCTGAGAAGCACTCCCTAGAGGAAGGCATAGCTGAAATAACTTAAAGAATAAAGGGTTTTGACCAATGGAGATATTGGAAAGGGCTTTGTAAGCAGAGTTTACAGCGTGAGCGAGTCAGGCTACGACTGTGGTCGGGGAACAGTGCCCCCAATCTCCAAGGAATGATTGTATCGGATGGGGCAGAACCGCTGGAGTGATAGGGTGAGTCCTGGTTGAGAAAGGTCATGTGAGCCAGAAGAGGATTTGGACTATTTTTTTCCTGTGAAAAATGTGCAGAAATCAAAGATAAATAAAAGGTAATGTGCTTGGGAAATGTTCCCAGAGATCACTGTGGAGGGAAGATGAGATCAGATATAAAGCAGTGAGATTAGATATAAAGCCAATGCAAAACCTGAGATGGACATTGAGAAGGATCAAAGATGAAGGATAGGAAAGAAGAAATACTTTTAAGGACTCTTAAAAATTCGGTGGAATTAGGGCCAAGGTTGTGGCTCGGTGGTAGAGAGCGAACCTAGCATGTATGAGGACTTGGGTTCAAACCCAGCACCAGGGGAAAAGTAGCTGCATGATATGTGGGGATGAAGGACAGTTGAGAGTGGTTCCTGGTTGTGGGCTACAAGAGTCTCTAGTTCCCATGCTCTGAGGCCTTGGCATCAGAAAGCAATCCTCACTTTTTAGCACTCTAAGGCTTAAGGTATCAATCCTCCTAGGAGTAATTTTGTGTTTCACTGGTCCCAAAAACTCATCACAGAAAACAGAATTTCAATCACCAATAAAAGGGACTTGGGGCAAGGCATTTTCTTGAGCCTCTCACACAATGAACTTAACCTTCCTTTATTATAGGTTCAGTTTTGTGAATGAGCACTCAATTATCGTACCTGAAATCACCTGGCAATCATTTGAATGTGAAATCTCAGCTACCTGTCTTTTCTATACCATCCGTCTTTACTGAACTATCTCTTCTCCTCTTCATGTTGGTGGAAGGAAACCCAATGCAGAGGAAGTCTGGGAGAAGTTTTTACCTCCACCACCACTTAAAATCTTTGTTCTTGCACAAAGACTTTGGGTAGCTTCGTCCTCTCCCCACCAGAAACAGCCTTCCTGGGAGTCTTTTGTTTTGGTTTGGTTTGATTTTGCTTTTGCTTTTGGTCACACCCAGCAATGCTCAGGGCTTATACCTGGCTCTGCATTTAGGGATTATCCCTGGCAGTACTCGGGGGACATTATGGGATTGAACCATTGTTGGATTGCGTGCAAGGCAAACACCCTGCTTGTACTATCTCTTGGGCTCCTTTCCCAGGAATCATTTAGTGAGCCTGTCTAGTGCAACTACAGAGAACACATACATCTTCCAGGGAAACTCCACTATCCAGAACATCAGAAATATCACTATGGTCACAACACTTGCTCTAGTGCAGTATACCCACAGCCTTGCCACCAACCTTCTAACTTCACACGTGTGTGTGTGTGTGTGTGTGTGTGTGTGTGTGTGTGTGTGTGTGTCCACAGTTATCCCAATATCTAGTATGTATCACCTAAAGTCTTGGTATCCTGAGGTGATTTTTTTAAATTACTTCTTCGTTCATTTGTCCTATTTTCCCTTTAAGGTTGTTTCTGAGATTATCTAAGGAAAAAAAATGAGTCCTCTTGAAAAGGAAGGGGGAGTGAGAAAGAAATGAGGTAAGATGGAAGCAGTAGTGGGAGGGAAAACTTTGGGAAAGGTGATTCAAAGAGAAAGAAACCTTGACCTCCATCAGCCCTGACTCTCAAAATAAGATTGGCCCTAAGATAGCTTATTATTTTTCCCAAATTAAAATTTCCTGGCTCTGCAGTCATTGTGTACACCATGAAAAGGAAACCATCACACAAAAGATGTAGTTATCCTCACAGTGGGAACAGTCACAGCCACGCTGATTCTGCTCTAAGAATAGAAAGATAACAGTGCTAAGTCAGGAACTCCAAAACTTTGGGTTTCAATAAATAGAATAATTTCTTAACAGGATGTTAGTTATAAATGAAGATAGAAAAGGAACCAACTGATTCTTCTATAGGGCCTAGGTGGTCATAGACAATTTCAGCCTGTGCTCCTTCATGATGAGATCACAAACTGCCATGTGGACTGGAAAACTCCCTGCCTGGGTGCAGATGCCAAAAACCTCTTTGCCCCAACCCTGCCTAACTTTCTGCATGTTATCTAATAGGCTGAACCTCTTTCTCTTGATGCAAGTTTTAAGAATCCCCAATCTTTAAAATCTACTATGGCAAAAACTTTGACTAGTTTTTCCTTTCACAGAATCTTCAACACATAGAGAGAAGTTGCATATACGTGGCACTCCATAACTATCTTCTGATCTGAGGATTTACTGACTCATTGATTCATTAAAAAATCAACAAAATACTTCCTCCCTCTCTGAACCAGAAACTACTTAATGGACAATGACTGTCACAGTACGTGCAGGAAATTGTCTGTCCCTACCTTTTCTTATCCTCTCAGAGCCCCGGAACTCAGAAACAAGAACCCAATGTCTTTCAACAAAAACCTCCCTGGTTGTTCCTTTTCAGAGAAGCAGCCTCATGAGGCTGATAAGGGAATCGCACCACATGAGGAAAACACAGGCCCCAGGTGGCAGAGGGCACCAGAGCCTCCTCTAAAGGGTCCGATTGGGTTGCTGCCTTTCAACAAATCGGAGTGTGTCTTTTGATAGCGCAAGCACCAACCACCCCCATGGACCTCTTTTCTTTATTGTTGCAGCAATGAAGCAGCCACATGGCTGTTGCAGATAAGGTGGTCTGAGTGCTTTGTGCATGCAAATGCTTATGGTACAGCACTGAGGAGAACCACAGACGCACCATAGGCTGGCTGTTCTGCATCATGCTGTCCTTTCTCTGTGTCTCCCAGGTAAATGGGTGCAGTGCCCCACCACTTCTTATTTCTCATCCTCCTCCCACCTTTTTTTGTTTAATCTTTGCCAGACAGCTCCTGCAGGATGGAAATTGCACAGCCTCCAAAGAAGATGGCCATGATTGGGGCAGATGTGAAGTTCCAATGCCAATATAACGTTTCTGCTGAGAATCATGATTCTGTCTACTAGTATCTGCAGAGAGCTGATCAAAGACTCAAATATATCTCCCATGTCTTTCAAGTCACCATGGAATCTGAGAATTATCAGTTGTCTATGGATAGGAAGTTGTCCTCCAGTACCTTAATCATTAAGCACCTGCGGCCAAGAGACAAAGCCCTTTACCACCGTGTACTTCAGGTACCATGATGCCTGCTGGGTATCTTGCTGAGCAAAAACTGTAAGCCTCAAGAAAACACAAGATTCAGAAGTTTTTCAATATGACAGGGGCTTCTCAGTGTCATCTTGATTTCCCCCACATACTCATCCATACATTTATCCAAAATTAAAAGGCCCTTATAATTTGCAAATTGATAGGTGAAGCACTGGGGATACAAAGATAAAAACAAATAAGCACTTCTCAAATACCAAAATGTATTCAGCAAGTTGTACCTCCTCATGTTTACCTTGCTAAACCAGGAGAAGGGAATTAAATCCTGTTGTATTACTCAAGTCTTCAACACGACAAATAAAATCACAGTCCATAAGACCCAGAATAACCTATGAATTAGACACATACAAAATCAAGGCCAGCAATTAACATTTTAATTATGAATCCTTGAAAACTAGAGGCATTTCTTAAATCTTAAGGATAATGTTATCTCCATGTATATATAATGTCTAATAGATGCATATATACACACATATAGATATATAGAGAAATACATAGATACATAGATAAGAACTGGTAGCATAGGGGCTGGAGCGATAGCACAGCGAGTAAGGTGTTTGCCTTGCACGCGGCCAACCCAGATTCGAATCTCAGCATCCCTAAACACCACCAGGAGTAATTCCTGAGTGCAGAGCCAGGAGTAACCCCTGTGCATCGCCACGTGTGACCAAAAAAGAGGGGAAAAAAAAGAACTGGTAGCACAGCGCACTGATATGCTCAAGTAGACTCAGGCATCAGGCTTAATGAATTTTGAACTAGGCATTGATCTTCCACTTACTGACTAGCTCTCTACATGACCTTAGGCAATTTGCTATGTGCATTATTTTCTACTTTGATAAAATAATAACAATCATACCTACCATAGATGCCTCTTACAAGAATTAAATAAACTATTTCAAGCAATGCACTTAGAGAAAAGCTTGGCACAGATGACATATTTGGCAAGTATTAACTGGTCTTATTGTTATTGATGGTGATGACTTGATGATGATGATTATTGTTCAATATCCGTGTCCTCACTATTTGGCTTAAGCCTTTGGGAATTTGTTGATAAAAACATAAATAAATCTCTAGGACAATTACGTATAGTATCCTACATTAGTGACCCATTAGTAAGATCTTAATATCAATGGAAATTCAAAGAAATGCAATTCAAAAGACCTTCAGGACCTTTTTTCAGTTGGTGCTGATAAATTATTAAGAGATTCCTACACACGCAAAAATAAAACCAGAGAAAGTGATGTCTGCTTGACCCTCATAAAACAAACAAATATAGACTTTATGAGATATTAAAACACAACAGTAGTCTCACTCATTAAATGGATAGTGAAATAATTTGCAAACATGCAGCTTAAAATAAAATTAAAGTTGTTTATGAACATAATTATAAATAGGAAATTAGTTCAATCAACATAACAGGCATACTATATGACCTTAAAAGGCCCCCACTTCCAAGAAGATTACAAATTGAGTCAAAATACACCAAACCTTTTGACATCCAAAAAAAAAAAATGTGGAGCTGGAGAAATAAGTACCAGGGTTAGACAGTAGCCTTGCATGTGGCTGACCATGGTTGATCACAGGCACCAAACCGAGTGCCCTGAGCACTGCTGGGCATCCCTCCTCCCTGCCCCCACAAAAATAAAACAGTCAAGTGAGGTTCATTCCAAGATGCAAAGAAAACATATGCTCTGCAAAGAGGCATCTTCACTGGTTCCTTTTTATGTCAGGAACCAACCATGGAAACTCCTTGGTGTGAATTGCTGAGCTGGGAACTGGGACTAGGTCAGATGATCTTCTATATTTTCTCTTCTGAAGACATAGTTTCCTGCTGCTTTAGATCCTGTGTTTTTTCGTCAGTGGAAACCCTAGTCCCCTGCTGCCTCGCTGGTTTTCTCATTTGCAGCCAACATATGGGCTCATCAGCACTGGTGCCCCCTAAGAGCAGACAAGGGCATGAAATAACATAAAATAGGAGACTTATCTCAGGCCCAAGAACTGGAGAAAAATTCTGCAAAACTTGACTTTGGATATAAGATTTCAAGGTGATAACCCTGCTGAGACAGGCACAGCCAGGGAGAGTTGGCTGAGGGCATCACTTGCTCTTCTCCAAGGTACCTCGGCATGCTGAGGGACACAGCTCAGAATTAGCTGAAAGCTCAAGGATAGTCTGCAGGTTTCCTGAAGGATACTTACAACAGGGCTAGCAATCCTGCTTCATTCTCTGCCAGTCAGAAATTATTCTATAATTCCTTCCCAGAGTTAAAATTCAAAGCCTCGTGCTATGTCACCTGCAATAGCAAAACGGTTTCTATGAGACTATCACCAAGGTCTCTGGTTCTGCCATGCTACTGTCACTGTCACTGTCCTCCCGTTGTTCATCAATTTGCTTGAGCGGGCCCAGTAACGTCTCCATTGTGAGACTTGTTGTTTCTGTTTTTGGTATATTGAATACGTCACATGTAGCTTGCAAGGCTTTGCCATGTGGGCGAGATACTCTTGGTAGCTTGCTGGGCTCTCCAAGAGGGGCGGAGGAATTGAACTCGGGTCAGCCATGTTGGCTGCATACAAGGCAAACGTCCTACCTCTGTGCTATCGCTCCAGCCCATAGCTAAGTGGCTCATTAAGAGAAATCATCTTTCTGCCTTTTCAGAATGCGCTACTACCAAAGGTAACATTTGGAGTGAGAAGAATAGTCAATGGAGAACTATTGACCCTGAGAGCAGAGCCCAGTCTAGGTTTCCTGAGAGTGATCACAGGAATCCAAAACAAACTGTAGAGACACTGATGGCACATCTATATCTCCTAACCATTCCGTCACTGTCTAATGAAGTGCTCCACCTCCCCTCGTTTTTTTTGGACAATAGCAGAGAAGAAAAGGTGATCAGGAAGAGGAAACAGCTTTCCAAATGTTCACCAAGAAACCTACTTCATGTTCATGTGCTGGGGAAGAAGGCAGTTGGGATATAGAACGGACCACTAAGTCAGCGATGGTAGGAGGGATTGCTCAGGAATTGGAAATGTGTGCTGAAAGTAGATTGAGGACCAAACATGATGGCTCTCAGTACCTGTGTTGTAAACCATGATGCCCAAAGTAGAAATAGAGTAAGAAGGAAAGTGTCTGGCACAGAGGCAGGGGGTGAGATGGGGTGGTAGTGGCAGGAGGGGTACTGAAGACATTGGTGGTAGGAAATGAGCACTGGTGAAGGAATGGGTGTTTGATCATCATATGACTGAAACTCATTCATGGAAGATTTGTAATTTATCTCACGGTGATTCAATTAAAAAAAAAGAATGTTCACCAAGTATCCATGAATCTGAGGATCAAGTCTTTGCATGGCTCATTCTTTATTCAGTAATGCATATAAGGTATCTGCTGTGTACCAGTTAGTGTGCCAAGGACCATAGATACCAATGGTCTTCTGCCATTTGGGAGTGCTTACTGATGGGGGGGCGGGTTACTGCCTTAACAGAGGAACCCAACCACACACATGTTGAGATAAGAAAGACACCTTGGGGAGGAATTATGGGCTTGTTGCAGGGGAAAAGTTCAGATTGGAATTCGGACCTTCAGACTTCAGGATGAGTTTGGCGATAAGTGTCAGGGAAAGATCCTCAAGGAAATGAGCTGAGACTAAATATGGAAAGTTTGTTTATTTACATCCCAAAGTCCCAAGTCAGTAACAGAAGCAACATTACAACTCCAAAAGTCCCAACTTGCCCCTATACTGTTTTGCTTGGCAGCTGCTCCAATTCAGTGCCACACAGCTGGGTAAGTGAGTCGCAGATGGAATATTGGCAGCCAAAATCTTTTCAGAGACAAATGACACTGTGATTTTCCTTGACACCCATTGAAATTCCTCCCTAATTTCCAAAAATATCTCATGTTTGCTTTAAAACAGTCAGCGGGTCCAGACATTTCAGTAAAAACAAATCAGAGAAACAAAGTAATCCCTGCCTTGGAGCATTCTGAGCCCAAATCAGTCAGACAGAAGAACCACTTACTGACAGCTGCTCTGGGACACCAAGAAGTGGGCCTGACCAAGGGAAGGAGAAACACAGTTTCCTCTGTGCTGTTGCTGTTCTTCTGTTGCTTGTTCAATCAACCAGCACCCTAGCAGAGAGCAGAGACAGCAACAAGAAGCAGAGCAGACAAATGAAACATGGGTCCACAGAAATAAACAGGGGTACATCTCTGAGTCGGGCTGTGCTGGTTTCTTATGTGAGAAGTTGCAGAGTAATGAGGAAAAGATAAAGTAAAAAAAAAGGTTTTTTTCTCTATGAACACTTTCTCTGTCTCTCTGTCTCTGTCTGTCTCTCTCTGTCTCTGTCTGTCTGTCTCTCTCTCTCTCTCTCTCTCTCTCTCTCTCTCCCCCCAAAACACTCAACGAGAACAGGGAGAGAAAGGATATGTTCCCAAATCCAGAGCACAGTGAGTCCTGAAAGTTCCCATTAGAGAGAAAACCAAGAATTCTGACCCTCTCTCCCGGAGACATTTAAGTAGTCCTATGGATAGATGGTTGATATAAAGGCTCCAAATGACAGAAACTATCAAAGATAAAGGCACTAGGTCTAGGTATGAGCTGGTTTAACATGACTTGGGGATCTTTTAGCCTCCTCAAGTCCTGTTTGCTATTCATCCCTGGCCTACCAAGGCTGACTCTCTGGCTCATTAGGTGGTCTCCACCCTTAGCTGCCAGAGGCAGTCCTTTGCCAAAGGTGAGAGAAGTTATTGATACTTCCCATTGATCGCTGACACGGCCTCATTCAGCTCAGGCAGGCAACTGTGACTAAGTCAATAAGCCAATCATGACAAAGCTGAGACTTGATGCAAAGAAAACAGCATCAGAGGTGGACCTACAAATGTGTGCCAGGCTCAGGAACAAACGCTGCTGCACATGCATTCACTCAACATCCTGGCAAGATAACTGTAATTACACTATAAACTTGGTCACAGGTTAAGGCACCAAGCAAGATTCACACCCCAAGTTTCCTTGGCCTGCAAAAGCAGTGTGCCACTGACAAATGATATGGTAGTGACACTACATTGGGACCAGGGTATGTTCAAATGTTAGTCACTAACAATCAACAGTAGGTTCTAGCTAGGTAGGTGCTATCTCTGTGGCAGACTAGTCAAACCTGCCCTTGTGCCTTTACCCAGGGCCTCTCTATGTCCTGGGAATGGCTGAGCCCAAAGTCTGACAAAGTTCAGTTACTTCTTCTACACATGCCAGGAAGAAGCAGCACTTTCCCTTATGCCTCTAGAGCAGTTTAGATCTACCATTTCCAGAGTATTTATTACATCTTTGTCATGAGTCCATGTCTATCTCCCCCTCAAAATGAAGTTCACTGAGGGTAGATGCCTCATCTACTCACCTTAACGCCTACCCAATGCCTGTCCTATGAAGGGAAGTTAGGGCGTGTTTGTTGAATAAACAGTCCTACCTGTGACCTTGCAGGCCTGTCCCACCTCCCTCTAGGGAAGTGACTAACACCAAACCACCTTAGTAACGGACAAAGCCTGTCTGGGGCGGACCACAGATGATCTGGGGCCGGCAGCAGAGAGCAGCCTCACAGCACAGAGGCACCTCCCTGAAGCCATGCTGGGGGTCTGCCCTTTCTTCAGCCTCTGCCTCTTCGTCTTCGGTGCAGGTCAGGACAAGCCGCTGGGCTTTTGCTGCAAGTGTGGGGCATGGGGGTGGGGGTGGATATGTAGCAGAAGCAATTTTCCAGAAGGAGAGCCATGCTGAGCTTGTCTCTAACAATTCTCCCCAACTGGTGGGTGGGGGGGCAAGGGCCTTCTTCACAGCCTCTCACTGAGGGCTTTCTCTTTTAGGGGCCCCAACGGATATAATTTTAGAACCAGACACCAGAACTCTGACGGTTCAAGTGGGAGAGCCTGTCACCTTCCGTTGCAGTGTAACGGGAGGAGATCTGAAGAACTATCAAATGAGCTGGTATAAAAAGAATGAAGATAATGCCCTGGTTCTGGTATATAAGCTAAGCAACAATTCTAATAGTAATTTAAGGAATAATTTCAAAGGGGAAATCAATACCTTAATGAATCAATATATACTTGACATTCCAAAAGCTACAACAAAGGATGTGGGGACTTACTACTGTGGATCCGATATCCACAGTGTTACAGTTACCGCTTCTGACCACCTCTGAACCCCCTGCAGGGTCCACGTAAGGTGGCAGATCCAGTTACAGATCCTTTGGCTAAAATGTGCACCACACCCCAGATGAGGCTACCTGATAACCTCAACAGTAACATCTGATAAGAGAGACAGGACGGGACTTGAGGTGAGGGCCTCATCTTCGTACTCAGTTGAAATGGGCCTTATTTATTAGTCAAGAAGGTCAAAAGAGGAGGTTATGCTGAGACACCCAGGGGCCCTGCACCTGTTTCTCACAGATTCCTGTGAAAAGGTTCAAAGAAACAACCCTCTATACTGAGAAGATCTTATTATTGTGGAAGCGGGCTGTGATGAACAGATTTTTCTACTCTCATGAGTGCTGTAGCTCATTGCAGTCTTTATTGTGAGAGTGTTTGTGTGCATAAACTAGATAAAGCAAGGATGGTTTTCCATTACCATCGTAATCAAAATTTCCAAAGCTATTAGAGAGAGCTTTAACTCTTACTCTATGAAGAAGGATGAATAGACTCATTTTCTGAAGTGCCTCTATGAGTAGCTCAGGTATTGAATGTTTTATAACTTCCTCAGCTTACAGAAACATCCTGGAGACCCCTGGGCTGGACATGGAGGGATAATGTACAGGCTTCCTTCATTGTCAGTTGCTAAGAGAGACCTTAGAGACAAATAACTTGTGGAAATGTGGGACTTCTGAGTTGGTCATGAATCAACTGAATTCAAACTGTGGGTTCCCAAATCTTACGCCGAAATGGATGAGACAAGGCATCTGAGACTGTAAGGAGCCATACCAGAGGAAGCCACTGATAGGCAGAGAGCTAAAAGACAGAAATATTTCATTACGCTCTGAGAGTATTCTAACCCTGTTGGCTCTAGTAGCCAAGTCCTTGCTTTGTCCGCTCAAATATCTCATCTGTCTGGGATCCTCTACACATACCAGTTATCAAGCAGTGGGCAGAGAAGGAAGGAGGGGGCATATTAGAGATGACACAGACACAAATGGCGGAGGGTCCAGGGCATTTTGATAGTGGTGAAGGTGCATTATCTTTGTTCATCAGAACCATGCAAGTTAACAAAATTGTAACCATTTTACCTAAATGACAATTTAAAAAATTAAAATTTTAAAGCTCAGGTGTTAGGATAGAGTATACACAAACGTGAGAAGTGCTATGTTGAGGCCTTTTATTTGGAAGTAAATATGGAAGTATTTCTTCCATTCTACTGTCATCTTCATCTTCTGTTTATTCTAAATGACATCACACCAAGTTCATAACACTGAGATAAATCTTGGAAACAGAAAGGTCATAACCATAAGTCATAATCTGGTCTAAATTCTACCCTTATCAATGTGTTTACAATTTATACTAAAAGACAGAGCATTGGAAATTACAATGAGAGATTATAAATTATTACAAAATTTAAGAACGTATATACCACACAACACTGAGAGTTACTGACTTGATGTCCAGTGCTCTGGGACCACTTAAAAACAGATGAGGCTTGAAGGAGGTAGGACATGGACACATGAAACGTTTATGTACTAATTATATATTGTTATGTAGTATAACCACAAAATTTAGATACACAGAACAATTTACTGTCTCACATTTTCTTAGGATCCAGGTAGAGCTGAGTTGAGTCTTCTGACTCAATCCTTCTCCAATCAAGGTGCAGCCATTTCAAGTAGTTTCTGTAAGATAATCCACTTGTGTGGATGATGGCCAGTATTAAGTCCACACATAGGCATCTTCACAGGGTTACTCATGAGATGGCAGGGGGAGAAAGAGTATTCAAGATGGTGAACACAATCTTTATGTAACCTAATCTTAGAAGCATCATCCCACTGCTTCTGCTACATTCTCTTCCCTTGAAATGAATTCAAAATTGCAGTCACACTCAAAGGGAAGGGATTACATGAGCACAGGTCTTCCAGGAGATAAAGGTCCTTCAGGGGCCATCTTAGACACTTTCTGCCACAGGGGATTAATACAACAGAAAAGGAAAATAAAGAAAAGGCTCAAAAACTCTGGTTGAAACCAACTTGTAACTCCTGACTACAGGAGATTTTATTTTATCTTATAAAACAGCAATTCTCAGACTTGATTGAACATGTAAAGCACCTGGAGAGATTTATTTCCAATCAGGTTCTTGAGCACCAGCTGCAAAGATTCTAATTCTGTCTATCTGGAGGGAGGCCCAGGAACATGTATTTATAATAAGTACTCTAGGGTTTCTGATGCAGGTGGCCTAAGGACTTGCTTGGAGAAATTCTGCTGCAAGTTACAGGAGGATATTTGGTACTTTGTATAAGGAATATTATTTCCAGATTCTGCACTGATTACAGGAAAACCAATGATAGATGTGGTCAAGGCATCTCTTAAACAATGATTCGTAATTCCAACTGAAGATTTGAATTGTTTGGAAAAATTCTCTGAAATATCAGTATCTGCAAACTATGCCCAAGTAAATTAATTAAGTTGGTGTGAGCATAGAACTCTATGAAGTTCATAGAGCATAGAACTCTGTGAACCCAAGAAGTTCAACCTCCTCATCTGCCTTGCTCAATACAAAGAGTAAGACCTTGTTATTCCATATGAAGTCTCTGCACCAACAGCATCAGCATCCCTTGAGAGTCTGTCAGAAATAAGCAAAACTATAAACCACACTATATCTACTGAATTGGAATCTGCATTTTAACACAATTCCCTCAGTGAATTATATGCGTCTTAAAATCTTAGAAACAATGGTCTAGTTGTGCCATAATTATTGAGAAAATCCTCAGAGGTAGAGAAATATAAATCAGCTTTGCCCAAACACCACCCAAGAGTCTATAATTGTAAAACTCTCCTAAAGGGATTCCGATGTGCAGCCAGGTGTGGAATTCACACAGTAAGCAGTCAGTCATCACCAAATCAGAGAGCATATTATCTGTGTTACTTAATATAATATTATCACTGGGAACTATTAAGTCCTTGCATCAGCCTACGAAGAAGGCATTATGTAAATCCTAATTGTGACCATTTCTAATTTATCCACAAGCAGATTAGGGAGTGAATTAATATTTATTGAGACTATGTCTTTTTTAACAGCACCACATAACCTTTATGGATTCCTGCTGCTATACAGGAATCCATGCCACCACCTCCGATTTAAGATCAAGTCAGAAATAAACAACATGAATGAGGGGGCTAGAGAGGTAGTTGTTTGCCTTGCATGTGACCGTTTCCTGTTCAATGCCTATCACTCACTGTATATTGTCCCCTTTGTTCTCCGGGATTGATCCCTGAGTACAGAGCCAAGAATAAGTCCTGAGCCTTTCTGAGTGTGACCTAAACCCACTTCTCAAAAGAAAGAAAATTAGTATCTGATTAAGTCTGCTTAGAAAGAAAGGGGTCAGGAGATAAGGATGTGTATCTCTTGTTGTCCATTTCTCTGACTGGATGTATTACAACATGAACTCTGGTCAATGTTGGTGTGAAGAAACCTAAAATCCGAAATAGACATAGACTGAGGATCAAAACAGAACCTGGATCCAAGAAACAGGGACATTTCTCGGAAAGCATCAGATTGCACAACTAACTAAAAGTCTGAACACAAAATAATGAAAAAATAAACCAGGCAAAAATTAAAGTTGAAGACCTAGAGAAATTCCCTGGAATTTCCCAGCAGTTAACAAAGAAACTCTTTCATTTGATACCTGAAGCTTTAGGTTTGGGTGAAGAAAGGACCATCAAAGGCCTTAGCATAGTATGGCCATGAACTAAATGTGTCTGCAGAAATCCCAAAACCAAATGAAGAATAATATGAATTAGCCAATATTTTTGTATTGGCCATATTCTTCCTCACTGTATTGGTAAAGGTAATTTAGAGTTAATTTGATTTACTTTATTAATGTTCTCCTTTCTTTAATTAATATTGATAATTAGAAGGTCTCACTGAAAGAGGTCAGAGCAATAACAAAAATCCCAGAATGTTTTGTCCATGACCTAAAGTCTTTGAGCACTAATTTGGGTGCATGGCAATATGTCCAAATAAGGGGCAAGGCATGCCACTTCTTAAAAAAAAATTTTTATATAGAACTTCCTTAACATTTTTTACTTTAATATTTTTATTATTGATTAAGGTTCTGTGATTTACAATACTTTTATTGGTGGTTTCCCATGCACATAATTCTAATACTGAACCTGTCACCAGTATAGAATTACGTGCACCTCCTTCCCCAAAACACCCAAATGATCCGCCCTTTCAACCCCCCTCACCAGTTCAATTATGTTGACCAGTTAGGCATGCCACCGCTAACAGACCCCCAAGCAAGAGCCCTTGTATGTCTACAAAAGGAAAATATGATTGTACAAAATCAGAAAGAAGGTGGTACCTGATATCCAAAATACTGTCACTGGTGGCTGCACATAGTTACAGTGTCATGGAATAGGATATGGAGTAAGAGGTATTAAGAAAATAGAGTCAGGATATCCTTCTTCCTTTGCAACAGAGGGACTCACACACAAACAAGGAGTAGAATGTAGCTTCTATCACACACTGTATATCTGGAAGATGTCACAACCCTGATAAATTTGCTCATTAAAGCATCCTGAAAGTGCCTGGTGAAAATATGGGTAAGGCCCAAGTAAGGAAAAGCACTCAAGGAAATCCTTCATTCCGAACAATTTAGACCTTAAACATAAACTAAAAGTTAGTTACTGAATTTAAAAGCTGGGTGTCGGGGGTGGGAGGAGGGGAATCTTAAAGGAATCACTTCATTCCTTTTTCTGTGTTCATTTAATATTGATTAAATACTCATCCAGTATCAATTCAAATATTTTCCATGACTTATTTTTTAAAAGTCATTTATTATAACACATCAAAATCTGCTTCCCTACAACTTTATATTTTGATATTTTCTTTGCTTTCTGAAGCAACACAAAATTCTACCTTTCTGTTTTCAAATACTTTTAGTACTCTATCAGAATCACTCTACCCAGCTCTTGTATCTCTATACCCCATTCTCTTAATCACTAGCCATTTCTTATAACAATTTAAAAGTTTAGTCTCCTCAAGGGAATAATTTAAATTTCATGTAATTTTTATGCTGTAGACAAATTTAAGTACTATAACTAGACCATAATGAATCATCGATATATATGATTTCATTACAACAATTAATATTTATGTTTCCACCTGACGGTTCAGCATACCATTTTAATGCCTCAAACCTTATCTCAACTCCATGACTTAAATTAAAACCTTCCCTGTAAATATCAGAGAAATCTGTGGGTAGAGGCACACATGTCTGGACTACACAGGCCCTATGTTCAATCCTCAGCACCACAAGCCTCACAAACACCACGGGATATAGCCCTGGTTGTTCTTAAAGACTATAGTAAGCTCCACCCCCTAAAACAACAACAGCAACAGCAACAGCAACAACAAATATAAGACTGGAAATGTTGCTGGAGTAGTAGAGCACATGCCTTTCATATGTGGGACCCTAAATTTGATCACCAGAGTCACTTGGAATGACCCTGCTACTCCAAGTACCATTATTGTGGGTGTGGCCTTCACAATAATAGAAACAACTGAAATAAATATGCCTTGTCTTCATCTTAGTGAATAATGCCATCATTTCAAACCTATTGCCTTCTTCATCCTTCACTAATAACACTGATCTAAAGTATTGTTTTCTTTTTTTTAATCACTTCACTAAGTCTTTGAATGACTTCTTTGGTCTTTGGGATAATCCTTATGTCCTACTCATAGCATCACTTTGAATACAAAATACGATCATACCATCCCCCTGATTTAAAATCCTTCAGGAGTTTTAAATCATCTTTGAACCAGTTTCCACTGCTTACTGACAAAAGAAGAAAGTCTATAAAACACCTCTAACACCTCCATAGACTGAGCCCTTCTTATTTTCATTGCCTATACTTCTAACCTCTTTATTCCTCATTTTCCACACACCTGTCAAACCCCTTCTAGTTCCTGGAACACAGAAGCTGCCCTCCTGCCCCTGGGCCCTTGCACATGTCATCTCCTCTCTAGGGAAGAGAACCGTCTCCTCGTCATTTGTTTGACTCCTCTTCATCTTTTGGATCCATTTTTGCACATGATTCCTCAGATCTTCCAGTGGATTCACAATTTGATTTTTTTATGTACTTTGTACATCTGTTTATAATAATAATAGTCCATTAAATATTTTATTAAATCCCCATGATTTAGAAAGTTATTCATAGTTGGATTTTAGACATACTATGTTCCAGCACCAATCCCACGACCAGTGTCTTCTATCCTCTACCAGGGTTCCAAAGTTCCATCTCCCTGACCCTATCCCCAGCCTGCCACTTTGACAGGCACCTTTTTAAGTTTGATTGTTGAAGTTTAAATCTCTAGATTCATTAATTATTTTACTCATTTGAGCAATAGCACAGTGGTAGGGCGTTCGCCTTGCGTACAGCCCACTCGACTGAGCCAGGTTTGATTCCTCCGCCCCTCTCGGACAACCCAGCAAGCTACTGAGAGTATCTCGCCCTCATGGCGAAGCCAGGCAATCTACCTGTGACATATTCAATATGCCAAATACAGTAACAACAAGTCTCATGATGGAGATGTTACTGGGCCCGCTCGAGCAAATTGATGAACAACAGGAGGACCATGACCATAATATCTGCAAGATCAAGGACTATATCTGCTTCAGCTTATCATTGAACCTGAGAAAATGTATAAATGTACCTATATGAATTAATGAATTACTCTCCTAGGATCTAAGATTTGGTGATTATATCCAGAAGGTAATTGTTATAACTGACTTTGAGATGTAGTAGAATCCCATCCTTCCTATAGTCTTAAATTTGAGTGGTATTGGAGGACCAAGAGTTCTCCTGAGCTTAAGGCAGAAGATTTTTAGAGACGAGCTATTCTCTCCCTTTCTCTAGCTATCTGACATGCTCATGACACACAGAACAGCTGAAGGTCAAAGGACTCTCCACTGAGTCACTTTCCACAAAGGGATCCCAGACAAGTAAGTGAACTCACTCAGTGGTTGGCCAGTTCAAAGGAAGTAGAGAGGCCAATATGATTATGATTTCCTCAGCAACTCCTAACTAGGCTTATGATGCACGCTTTTGGTGTTTTGGATTTGAGGCAGAAGTTTTCAAGTAGCTATATTATTAAAATTCACAAGTCTGTAATTATAGGGATACATAACCTCATGCCTCAAATATGTACTGAACATAGATAATGTTCCCAGTGCTATGCCACAGACTGAGTTACAAACTGGCAAAAATTCTCAACTCCTGTTTTCAAGGTGCTCTTTCTAGTAGCAGAAACATATATGAAGATAAAACGTATTCACGGCATAAGGAGAAAATCATTGTATGGAGATATATGTATGTGTATATATATATATGGAGATATATACATATATATGTATTGGTGGGTGATGGTTCAGAGTTGGGGAAAACTCAGAAGAGGGGATCTGAGTATATGAGTTCATAACAGAAAACACTTGCTTTTCTGAGGTAATATATGCTTGAAGATGGCTTAAAATGATTCAGGAAGGAAGACGATTTTCTTCAGTCATTTCACATACATGCACGCACACACATACACATATACACATGTGCATACACACTTTGATTGTGATTTCTACAGTTAAAAAAAATAATAAGTTGAAAATTGATGGGAAAATACTGAACTCAGACTAGCCAGTCTCCTTTTGTGGGAAGGTTTGTGTCTATCAGAGCTTCTCTAAGGGCCCCCTGACCACAGATGTGGGCAAATTCCCAGCAAAATCTAAGAGATTTCCAGAATGCCACTATTGTACGCCAAAAACCACACCAGCTAAACGACAAATAAAGAATCAAGAAAAGCTGAAGGATGGGGAGCAGAAAAAAAGAATAGTGTTTCCTTGGCTACTAATAACTTCCTTTAAATTTGCCGTAGGGAGCCGGGGGGCTGCGAGGAAGTTGTAGCTATACCTAGCAGAGCTCAGGAGCTAATACTGGCTCTATGCTCAGGAGTTATCCCTGATGGTGAAGTAGGGATAGGGGGTGCAGCCATATGAAAGGCAAAATGCCATATCTTCTGTTCTATCTCTCCAGCCCAACCCTTTGTGTTTATAATAAAGAACTCTTCCAAAACTCTGGAACTATCCAGAATGTGATGCTACAAGGCACTGGCTTTCTCCTCACCTTGCTTCTAGAAACTGAGTAATCTGGAGAGGTGATTAAAAAGCAATGTGCCCATTGGTGGAGGAATGGGTATTTGATCATTGTATAATTGAAACCCAATCACAAAAATTTGTAAGTCTACAACTGTACCTCATGATGTCTCACTAATAAAAATTTTTAAAAAAATAAAAAGCAATGTGCTCCGTAGGGAGAAAGATAATGCTCATGGGACTGGTCTTGAACCTACACTTCTGCACATTTATTATTTCAGTGGGTTTAAAATACGGAGATTTTTTCTCAGATATGCCAGCATCTTATAACCTACACTAACTTTATAAATCTTTATCTGGGCTTATTGAGTTGTTTCTATTCAAGAAGTTGTTTTTAGTCAGAGCAAGAATAATGCTTTTCTCTTAAGAAGTATAAAGTATTCCACTAAAAAGTCCACGAGAGAGCACACTGGGCTGAGCATATGCATTACATATGAGAGGCCTGGGTTTGATCCTACCACAGCAAGATGCCCTGAGCACCACAATGAGTGAGACCCTATGCATCAGGGTAGCCCCAAAGCACTGCCTAATGTGGCCCCCAAAACAAAAATAAATTAAAATAAATTGAGTCATTCTGTTTTCTTTCTCTTTTCTAATTTTAATTTAATCTTATTTTTGATTGAATCACCATGAGATATACAGTTACAAAGTTGTTTGTGATTGGGTTTCAGTCATACAATGTTCCAACACCCATTCCTTCACCAGTGTACATTTCCCACCACCAATGTCCCCAGTTTCCCTCCCACCACCACCCACCCCCACTCCAAGCCTGTCTCCATGGCAGACACTTTTCTTTTCTTCTTCTTCTTCTTTTGCACATTTGCTTCACAATACAGATACTGAAAGGTTATCGTGTATATCCCTTTACCTTCTTTCAGCACTCAGTTTAGTTCAGAGTGATCATTTCCAGCTACCATTGTCATAATTGTCCCTTCTCTGTCCAAACTGCCTTCTGCATCCTTCCCCTTATGGCAAGTTTTCAACCATGAACCAGACCTCCTGGCCCTTGTTTCTACTATCCTTGAGTAGTAATCTGGTACTATTTTTTTATATCCAGCAAATGAGTGCAATTATTCTATGTCGTCTCTCTCCCTCTGACTCATTTCACTCGGTATGATACTCTCCATGCCCATTCATTTATAAACAAATTTAATTACTTCATTTTTCATGGTGGCTGAGTAGTAGTCCATAGTGTAGTTGTACCTTAGTTTCTTTGTCTACTCATCTGTTCTCAGGCACTTGTGTTGCTTCCTGATTCTGTCTATTGTGAATTTCTAGTTTTTTTTGAGGAATGCCCACACTATTTTTCAAAAAAGATATACCAGTTGGCATTTGTATCAACAATGTCATTCTGGTATTGTCAGTCATCTAGAGTTTTGCATGGAAAAAATTCCTCATATTCATATAAATGTTTCATAATTTATTCATTATATAAGTGAATTCTTTTGTGGTACAATGTTCATCTCTAATAGATTAGTATTACATATTTACTTTTTTTCTATTTAAAATTTATAGATACATACAGGTTACTAGTAACATTTGCTCCCAGTTTTCTCATACCAAAATCCAAGAAAAGGGTAACTTGCTCTTTGCTATTCACTATTCTCAGGGAAGAGGCATAAGAAGAAGAGAGAGGCTGGAGGTAACTCAGGATGATCCTTGAAGCTTCAACTCAAACATGGTCTACATCATATCCATCACATTTATCATCCAAAACCTTTCATAGCCAAGTCCCAAATTAACTGGGCAGGACTTGTACCTGGTCCACAGAAGAAATTTCAAGGAATACAGAAATGGGCATAAATTGATCAAGGAGGGATTGAAGACTTTACAACAATACCACTACTACTAATATATGTGCCATATCCTTTGGTAACAGCCATGTAATGTGTATCAACATGAGGATCCTGTGTCAATAGAAAAGAAAATGTTTCTTCTTTGTGCCAAATGTCCTATGAAATGAGATATATATATATGTGTGTATATATATATGTATATATATATATATATATATATATATCATGAGACTCTAGTGGCCAATCCTGCCCTAAAGGATTTTGGGAGAATTCCCAAATGAATTCTTGTCTTATTTCTGTGCATCCATATGGAAGGACACCCTAAAGTGTGGAAAAAAGGCATTCATGAGACCTAGAGGCTTGTATAGGCCTCCAGAAGAGTCTTGAATTATTTTCTAAGGACAAGTTCCAGATTAGGAATCTTAAAATGCTATTCAGATGCTACTCTTTACCTACTGAATAAGATACAAACACGTGAGATTGTCTTTTATTTCTTCTCTTCTTTAGGCATCAAATATAATGAGTCCTTTTCTGTGCCAAGAACTGTGCCAGGTACTTAGTAGAAGTAAGATAAATATGGATCCTGCCTTCATGGACTTATCACTTTGAAATCTGTGGAGAAAGAACAGTGAAGAAATGCATAAATAAATAGCAGAAGATCATACAGACTCTCAGCTCCATATCATGGACTACAGTTTCTTCTTGGAAGACTTTCCACATTCAGCTTCAGATATGCCACAGTTACTGATTTTCTTCTATTTCATGACCTCTCCTTTGTCACCCTGACAAGCTTTACCTCCTATCTAGCTTCTAAATATAGAATACCCAGCACCCTGGCCTGGATCTCTCTTCTCTTCTGTACCTGTCCCTGGGTGAACTCATTGAGCTCACAGCATTAAATTTCTATGTGCTCATGACTCGCAAATTTCTATCTCCAATGCAAAAATTCTCCTTTGAGGATGTAATGTCTCCCCACTTGAACCACCTTAGCACTTACCTCTTGAGTTATCACTTGTTTTCTCTCTTTTTCCATGGGTGTTGGTATACTTCCTTTATCCTCCTCCCAATTTGTAAACCCCTTGAGGGCAGGGATCCTTGGTCTGTTTCATCTTCAGTTAGCATAGTTGGTCTGTTTCATATCAGCATGGTATAGCAAGTCTTCAATATATGATTATTGAATTTAATGCTTGAACTGAATTCTGCTTCAGGGACTTCTGACACACAGATGTAATGAAAGGGAATATTTTATTTAAAGAAATAATGTCTCCTCTTTCTGTGTTTCTAAATGAACAATCTCAGATGAGAGAACACAGCTACATACATTGACATGAGGTGAATACTTAAATTTAAAAATGCTAAATCAAGCCAATATCATCCCTCGTGGTCACAAAAGCTGCTGTAGAGGTTTTATAAATTGCCTCCATTTCCGCACCCCATCTGGCGAGGCTGGCATGTTGCAGCCACGGACGACTTACTCTTCACAATAGTCCCCACTTGGATCTACTCTCTGTTTGAAAATGAAAAGATAAAAAGAAAATGACATGAGCTTGCCTAAACTCTCCCTCCCCACCAGAGCAAGCAATTGAACCACATAATGCTGATTTTGTGTTTAGATCCTGAGCCAAACAGGAGGTCAGAAGAGGAAGACCCCACTGGATTCAGGAAAGATGTTTCCGCAGCCGCTCTAATGAAAGCACATGGCAATTGCTCTTCCCATCCTTCATTAGATTTCTTTTTAATTTAGTCACCATGATTTACGATACTGTTAAAATAAAGTTTCAGGCCTACAATGATCCAACCCCACACCCACCACCAAAGTGTTAGTATCCCTATAGCAGTGTCTGAAGTACCCCTCCCATCCCCATCCCCATCCCACACCCATCCTACCACATTGGAAAACAGTTCTATATGTCAACTCTCACAGTCTGTTGCCATTGGCCATTTGTGATTCTCATACTGTGTTTCTTTATATCCCACATATAACAGATCATTCTGTGCATCTCCTTCTGAAGGACTTCACACAGCCTGATACTCTAGTTTCATTAGTGTAATAGTACGTTGTGTGATTTCATCTTTTCTTATAGCTTAGTATTCCACTGTGTATGTATACCATAGTTGCTTTATCTAATCATCTGTTCTTGTACCCTTGGGTTGTTTCAGATCTTGGCTATTGTGATTAGTGCTGCATTGAACACAGGAATTTAAATGTCTTTGTGAAATTGCATTTTGGGGCCTTTAAGGAAGTTGCCAAGAAGCAGAATTTCCCAGTTCTATGGAGGTTCAATTTTTAAGTTTTTGGGAAGTCTCCATAGTTTCCACAGAAGTTGAACCATACAACCTTCCCACCACAGTGGATACTAGTTCCTTTTTCCCCTCAACCCCACTAGCATTGGTTGTTCTTTTTGGCGTGTGCCAGTTACACTAGTGTGAGGTGATATTATCTCATTGATGATTTGATTTGCATTTCCCTGATAAGTAATAAAGACCACTTTTTTTAAAATAAAAAATTTATGGATCACCATGAGATACAGTTACAAACTTGCATGATTGCATTTTTTTCGAACAATGCTCGAGCACCCATCCCTCCAGCAGTGCACATTTTCCACCACCATTGTTCCCAGTGTTCCACCCACTACCCTCACCCTACCCCACTCCCAGCCTCTGTGGCAGGTACTGTACCACTGTCTGTAGCACTGTTGTCCCATCATTCATCGATTTGCTCGAGCAGGCACGAGTAACGTCACCATTTGAGACTTCGTTGTTACTGTTTTTGGCATATCAAATATGCCACGGGGAGCTTGCCAGGCTCTGCCATGCGGGCGGCATACTCTCGGTAGCTTGCCGGGCTCTCTGAGAGGGACAGAGGAATTGAAATCGGGTCGGCCACGTGCAAGGCAAACATCCTACCTGCTCTCTTAGTATCTGTATCGCAAATCACGATGCCCAAAATTAGAAAGAGATTAAGAAAAACTGTACCTGCCACCTGCCACATCCCACTCCTGACACATAGCAGGTACAGTCTTTCTTAATCTTGCTCTAATTTGGGGCATTGTGATTTGTGATACAGATACTAAGAGAAGACCACTTTTTTTTAATATGTCCACCTTTATGTCTTTGAAGAAATGTCCATTCAGATTTTCTCATTTCTTTGATAGGGTTGATTCTTTTGTTGTCGTTGTTGTTAAGCTTTGTGCTTGCTTTATAAATCTTGGACATTAGCCTTTGTCAGTTTCATCTGAATGTTGATCATGTCCTTTTCCAAGCTTCTCTCAAGGCCTGTCTACCAGTCAATTTCATATGTCTTTAGATTTAAGGGAGAGAAAGGTCAGTGCAACCTACGTGTTGTTCAGAGAATAGCCAAGAGCCTGTTTGTACTGGAAGATTTGCCAAAGCAAGTCAGGACCCCTAATGACTAGTCCAGGAGCCCTGAGAATAACATGGACAAAGCACCCGCAGACCATGAGGTTGTTTCTCCTCCTCTTGTTGCTCTAAAGAAAGCTTATCCTGGGCCTCCACCTACTTGCAACTTAGGGCTTAGTTCATCCACATCAGAGGAAATTTGTCAGGATTGTCACTTATGTAAAATAAGAATTCTTCGGTTGCCACCACTTTTGAAATTGCTTCCCTATCACACTTCCCTGAATAAATGCATATCTTTTGCTATCATATTTACTAACAAGGAGACCTCTGGGATGACCTGAGTTTTAAGAATTCTGCTGGACATTTGGTCCGCTGTCAAGCCGAGTCCCAGCCCCATCGCCAGTCAATGCAAAGTGGGCAGATTGTGACTAGGGCAAAAGTTCTGGCAGACTGAAGCTGTGCCCTGGCTTAGCCTCGTGCTCACCCATCTGCCTCTGGAAACTTGAGATGGCACTTTTAAGACTAAGGTGTTGCAACAGAAGAGATTATCATCAGTGAACACTTGCAAAAGTCCTCTGGCCCTGCACTTGCCTGCTCCCTCTCTGTGGCATCTGCCATTCCTCAAAGCCAGGTCAACCTGCAGCCCCAACATCATATCATAGTGTGGCCTCTGCTATATGGACACTGTGGGCTCGGTCAAGTGCCTTGACTTCACTGACAGGACGCCTCAGTGTGACAGAGGCTGTGGTGACTCCTATTGCACACACAGCTCGGCATCCCCCTTCTCCTCTGCTGCTAGCTTCCCAAGCTCACACCATCACTATTGGGCACGCACCTGTGCTAACTCTCAGACTCCATAGCAATTAAGGCCCTGCCAACTGGGTAGCTTGTATTTCTATTCAATAATCTTTTCATTCACTCATACTAAGTGTTCATTACACAGCTCAGTGTTAACAGCCCTTTAACTTGACATATCCATGATATATGCAACAGCACCTGAATTCTAAACTAGGCCTTAATACAGCAGCACAAAATTGATCAGAAAATAACCCCTCCAACCTCGGTGTCTTCAGTCATGGTAAGTGATGGTCCAGTCCTTGTCCCAATTCATCCCCACTTTCCACCAGATACTCACCACACATCACACAAAATCAACCATCAGAGATGTGCCTGGTGTGGTGAGGGGACAGCAGAGATGAAGAGTATGAGGTTTCTAGAATATTCCAAGGCACTGGATATAGTGTCCCAAATGGCCATAGGACCAACATTCACACAAATACTAATTCTCAAGACTAGGAGGTTGGAGCACCTCATTTGCATGCAGGGGCCTTGGGTTCAATCTCAAGGACCAGATGGACTCTGAGCCTTGCCAGGAGGACCCCCAAGAACTGAGCTGGGAGTCATCCCTGATCAAATGTTGACCCAAAACCAAACCAAAAACACAAAACGAATTATTGTTTTCTTGCTTATTTGGTTTAGAAATTGTCCTTCTGAGACAGAGAACTAACACAACAGGTTGCCTTGGACGAAACTGACCTAGATTAGATCCCCGGTACCATGTGGTGTGGTCCTCTGAGCACAGAGCCAAGAGTAAGCCCTGAGAATAAACAGGTGGGGCCCAGCAACAGAGAGAAAGAGGGAGAGGGAGAAAGAAAGAGAGAGAGAGAGAGAGAGAAGTTCTTTATTTTCCCTCCCATTCCTCCTTGCTTTTATTTTTTGGGTCACTCTGCCTCACTGAGCACTGGATGCCATCTAGGCTGCGGTGCTGACTGAGGTTGGTGCTCTTTAACCTGTGGTGCTTTCACATGTGTTCATACCTCAACCACACTCTTGGTTGAGGTGCACAAGTTACAGCTGTCATGTTCACAGAGGGCTCTAGTGGCTATATAGGAAACTCTCTACTTCCACCTTCCAGTGTGCCCTTGTGCCCATATGCTCTTTTACTTATGCAGCTGCTTCCTGCTAGCCCCTTATAATGGCTTCACACTCCTCTTCATGATTTCCTCAGGTCACTCTACCTTCAGAGCCAACTGTAGTTGGTGCTCCTTTAACCTCCTTCCTTTCTCCCTCCCAATTTGTAATGAAACTAAGAAGAATCATTAGCTCCAAGGCCACAAATTGGGAAATACCCATGGGATTTCATCTGTAGCACTGCAGCACTGTCCTCCTGTTGTTCACCTATTTGCTTGAGCGGACACCAGTAATATCTCCATTGTGAGACTTGTTGTTACTGTTTTTGGCATATCAAATACATCACGGGGAGCTTGCCAGGCTCTGCCGTGCACGCAGGATACTCTCAGTAGCTTGCTGGGCTCTCCTAGAGGGGTGGAGGAATCGAACCAGAGTCAGCTGCATGGAAGGCAAACACCCTACCCGCTGTGTTATCGCTCCAGCCCATTTCATCACCCATGGGAAATACCCATGTGAGTGGTAGACTCTGGGTGTGCATCAGTGGGAGAAACTGGCACAATGGGCCCCGAAGTGCTGAAAGTGGGACCCCTAGGAAAGAAGTGATACCCTTCACCCTGGCATTTGCCAGTTCTGTGAACATAGACCTGACCCTCCTTCCCATTGAGGAGGAGCAGGGAGAAGCTCACTCCTGGGGAAGGAATTCTCCTCTAGGGAGCTCTCTGTACTCAATCCCTCATTCAGATCGAAGGATAAACGACTTTATTTGCTTCTCTGTGGGAGATGAGGCAGGAAACTTCCTCCAAGTTCTGGAAGGATAGAGGAAATAAGATCTGCTTGATAAGATCTTAATTCCACAGCTGGATTGTCCTAGAACTACAGACTCTGAGCTCCCTGCAAATACTAATGCAGTCACTGTGCGCTTTTTTCTAAGTGCCCATCACCAAAGAAAGGAGGGAAAGCCCTTATCCTCTCCCTGGTTCTACCTATCCCACCCTCCCTCCTACTCTCAATCAAGAACCTGCAGAAGAATGTTTTTTCCATTTTCAGAGAAGGAAAACAGCAAGGGCTTTTTTTTTTTAATGTGCAAAGAAATATTACAAATAGAGAGAGGCTTCCAATTCTGGTCTTTTTAGGGGGTTCTTTGGGGGATAGGGGTCTCATCCAGATATGCTCAGGGCTTACTCCCGGGTGTGTTCAGGGATCACTCTTGGCAGTGCTCAGGGGATCATATAAAGTGCTGGAGATCCAGCACGAGTTAGCTGTATGCAAGGGAATTCCTTACCCACCATTCTCTCTCTCTCTCTCTCTCTCTCTCTCTCTCTCTCTCTCTCTCTTACATGTAAGTACAAATTGCTATTGCTTTGTTTTGCTTTTGTTTTTAGACTTCTACCAAGACTTAAAACTAGTCTTGGGGAATCCTCTCTGGAAAGAAAGATGGCGGCCGCACGGGAGCCTTGTGGACAGCAGGTTTGAGCCGGGGGTGGGGGGCGGCAGGGGCCTCATGGGAAGGGGGGCGTTCTGGGCCGTCCTTCACGCCCGACCGAGGTCACCAGCTGCCCCCCACGAGCGGCTCTCTGGCACAGCCACGACTCCAGAGCACAGAAACCAATCTCTTAACTATCTAACTTTTAATAAAAGTTAATAAGTAAAATATTCCAGGGTTAATAAGTAAAATAGCAGAAATCCAAAACTGCGCGGCCGCTATAGCGGCCGCGAGATGTCATTTTATTCTTAAACCCAGCTGTAGAAAGCAAATCATTTCACAACGCTGTTTCAGCATATCTGATTGGGGGGGGTCGTAAACTCTAAACAATAATTGTGCATCTTCTATCGAAACAATGTATCTAGTCAAAGTAGATAGAGTATTAACTAGAACTCATCTGCCTCACAGGAATTGGGAGGGGTGGGAGGTGGGGTTCTATTGGGGTTCGCAGTTAAAAATAAGTATTGGTAAAGGGAAATGTGTTTGATATTTACATGACTGAGACCTAAACCCGAAAGCTCTGTAACTTTTCCCACAGTGATTCAATAAAGAAATAAATTATAAAAAAAAAAAAAACGCCTAGTCTTGGGGTTGGAGCAACAGCACAGTGGGTAGGGCGTTTGCCTTGAACACAGCCAACCTGGGTTCGATTCCCAGTATCTCATATGGTCCCCCGAGCACTGCCAGGAGTAATTTCTGAGTGCATGAGCCAGGAGTAACCCCTGAGCATCGCCGGGTGCGACCCCCCCCCAAAAAAAAACCTAGTCTTACCAGCATGAAAATCTCTGTCCTGGACTTCATGTCCTACCTGAGGCCCAAGACCCTCACAACCCCTCTTTCAGCAATCCAGGACAAACAAAAATAATTTCCAGAGAGAACATTAACTTTACAGTCTCTCCACATCTCTCTCCATGGCAGCAAACCTTCACAGTGAAATCAGTCATCCCAGGCAAGCAGAAGGCTATTCACCCCTTCCAAAAGCAGGCAGTCATGGACACATTTCCCTCTTCATGGCAGATTTCTGTGCATGTCTGTGGTCTGCTGTGAAACTGGAATAATGCAAGGGAACAGAGGAAGAAGAAAGAAAATATGGAAGGAGGGTAAGGAAAAGGAAACAGTGCTGGAAAATAGCATTGCTCCAAGTCTTTTGTGCTACAGGCAGAATTTCATCCCAATGGTACATGATGAGTTGTCTGATATGAGAAATCACAGGACCAGGGAGAGGTGTATAATGGGTAGGGTGCTTTCCTTTCATGTGGTAGACCGGGGTTTAACCCCTGGCACCACATATGATCCCCTAAGCATTGCCAGGAGTGATCCCTGAACACAGAACCAGATGTCAGTTCTAGGCAGTCAGATGGTTTGCTCCACCTCCTTCCCTCCCTCCCTCAAAAGTGAGGAATCACAGCTAATGGATTTACCTGGCTGAATTCTACCTCTCAGAAGGGAGCACAGTAGGGTTGAATTTGGATCTGGAAGTCAGGGCAGGATTCAGAAGAGGAGCTAAAAACCACAGTCTAGTCCATTTCAACCAACACAGAAAGATCCAAAAGGACAAGGACATCCGCATGGAGCAAATATTTACTGACCACCCAGGAAGTGGCCAGAAGGGTTGCAGGAGCCCAGGGGACACAGCTGCTGGCCCAGGTGTGGACTTCTGACTTCTGGTCACTAAGCGGTCTACTATGAGTAATTGCCAGGAACCAGGGCTTTAGGAGTCCACATGGAACAAGAAGCAGAAAACCAGGGACACCCAGAGCTGTTCCTTGTGCATCAAGGGCAGTATTGCAAACTTCACTGCATTATGAGGCTTAATCTTTATCTGACGACACTTTTTTTTTATACAATGGTTTCACATCAAAATTACCAAGGGTGGTTATAGAGATCCTACTGCCCAGACCCCCACCCCTGAATAAATCAATCAGTTGGGCTTCATGTTTTTCAAAATCTTCTCAACTTTTACCACCCTATTTTTTCCTCCCTGGTGAGCCCAATGTGTGGCCAGGATTAAAAGACACAGCCTGAGGTCACTGTTCTAAACCCCCTCCAACTTTTCTCATCCTCTGTACTCTTCTTATCTATGCGATTTCCTCATTCTTTTTAGATTTTTTTTCTCTTTTATCTTTCCATCAGATAATTCTATAATACTCCGTGAAACCCCTTTCATGCTTCAAGTTTGCTTTTTTTCCATTTAATTTTCATTGCCTGCTCCACTTATTCCATCTCCCCGTTAAATTTGTCTGCGTTGTGTTTTCCCTCAGCATCAACATCAACGGGGCAGCTGATGTGAGCAGGGCACTGGAGAAGGTACTTAACTGCTACTAAAAATTAAATTCAATCCAATGATGCTTTCTGTTAAATTCTGTCTGACAGTTATGGGCTCTTGTCCTATAGAAGATTGGTGTTTTGGCAACGTCTCTCTTCCTTCCTAGGATGCTACTCTCTTGGTGTATATAAACAGAAGATCCAAATATAATAGATTGCAGCAAAAAAAAAAAAAATAAGGACAACATCCATAAACTGGAGGGGTGCTGGAAGGCAGACAAAGGAATATCAAAACAGCATTAATAGGATTGTAAACCATGGAATCGCAAATTTTAAAAAAATATAATAATAAATAATTCCATTTAAAAGCAAAGAAAAAAACCTTTTAAATTGTTTTAACATTTAACTGACTGTAGCTAACCGGCAGCATCTTCCCTGTCCAAAGGTCAGGAACATTTGTCTGTTTGTAGCAGAAAATAAAAGATCCAGTTTGGTATAAATGGTGGGGCAGCACTTACGCATAGCAAAACAGATTCAAAATGTCTACAAAGAAAGGGTGTTAATCTGGTTGGAAGATGTTTCAGGACTTGTCTTGACACTGTGTCTCATAGTACATAAAATTACAAGGATGCCAAAAAATGGGAAACTGAGGGAGATTATGGGAAAGGAAGAATAAAGGCTTTCAAACTACTCTTGCCTTTCCTCCTGACATCCAAGTCTCAAATATCCTTGTTTTTATGTAATGATGGTAAAGGAGGAAGCTAACAAGTAGCCAGGCAACGAGCCTATTATTTGCTCTCATCATTTTCATTTTTTTCCTCTCATAAACCCTATGAGCTCTCTGCTCCGATTTTTCAAACTGTGGAGATATGTTGGGTCCAATAGAATAAGTTAATCTCTTTATCTTGTACAAAGCTGACCCTGGTGAGGGGCTGGAGCGATAGCACAGTGGATAGGGCATTTGCTTTGCACGCGGCCAACCCGGGTTTGATTCCCAGCATCCCATATGGTCCCCCAAGCACCACCAGGAGTAATTCCTGAGTGCATGAGCCAGGAGTAACCCCTGAGCATCGCTAGGTGTGACCCAAAAAGAAAAAAATAAATAAATAAAAACAAACTTTATTTAAAAAAAAAAAAAAGCTGATCCTGGTGAGATTCCCAGCACCACAAAGACGCCCCACAAGACTTCTAGCGATCACTGAGCATAGAGCTAGGAGTAAGCCCTGAATACAGCCGGGTCTGAAGAAAAAACATTAATTCTCCCTGGAAATCACTTGAAAGAGCAGACATCTCCCAGGACTCAGGAAACTGTGAACTAATGGGTGGCCTGGACACAGAATGACCGAATCCTGAAGGAGGAACCTGAAGGAGGTGAAACCCAAGGGCAGGGCCTGGACATCCAGAAAGGAATAAAATTTGTATCCAAATTTCATCTTGCTCCTGCCCCAACCCAGATCACACTGTGAGCCACAGGTCGTGACTCTCCCTGACCAGCAAGTCTCCTAGTCATGCTCTGAGCCTGTTCTCCACCAAACCATCCCTGTGCCTCCCTCCCCTACCTCTTACACCTCTGGTTTTGATTTAACGTTCGTGCCAACTCTGTCCTAGTCAGGCCTAGAGGAAGATTGGTTTTTGTCTATGAGCAATAAACTTCTTTAAATGACCTCTAGCCTGTGACAATATAAATCAAAGTCATAAACATAAACATATTCTTGGGATTTTTCAGAATGACTTTCTGAATGATTTGGAATCACTCAGCAGTAATTGTCTGGAAAGACTGACAGGTTTTTTTTTTTTTAAAGCCCGGCTAACTAACTGTTCTTTTGATATTAATGCAGTTTAAGCCTGCAGTACTTCCTCCTGCCTCGGGCTTTCTTTTTTTCTTTTTTGCTTAATATCTTCATTTCTTATACAGAATATTTTTTCCCTATACATGTCCCTATACCTAGTGTATCAGGCAAAGTCCCTGCAGAAGACAGGGTATTCTTGGAGGGGTGATTAAAGAGAATCAAATGAAAAGGAGGGGTGATTAAAGAGAATCAAACATTAAACAAAGGTGTGAATTGAAGTGTGCTCCCTCAAAAAATAAATATGTTGAAATCCTAGTCTTGAATGTCTCAGAGAGTGACCTTATTTGCAAGGAGGGACTTTGCCATTGTTGTTATTTGTTACGATAAGGCCAGACATGCTGCATACTGAGACTCGAGGTATGTAAGAAGATGGCCATGTGAAGACAGACACGGGATGTGGCAATGAGGGCAGAGACTGAATAGAGGTGGCTGCAAACCAAGTCAAATAACATCAGATTGGCAGCCAACCAGTGAAAACTAGAAAGTGGCAAGGAAATCATCCACTAAGGATTCCAGAGGGAGCAAGGCCAGCTGACACCTGGATCTCAGGATTCTAAGCCTCGGGAACTGCAGTCCTTCCCTGATGTGTCAAACCACCTAGTTGATGACACTTTGGTAAAGCAGCTGCAATAGACTTCCTTACTGGGCTATGGAAAACATAGATAGAGTCCTGTCCCATCCTCAAATACTGGCTTTACCTTCATGTTTGCTTCTTTGCATGTAAAAGAAACCCTCATCCCAATTTCTGCTGCACATTCTAGTTCCATTATTAATTCACCTACTTGATTGCAAAACTTTATTAGTTATTGATCTTGAAATTTAAAGATGCCCTTCCAAAATAAAAATTTTTTTAAATAAAAATAAATTTAAAATGTTGTTACAAATAATTCGCTCTTCTCTAGAAGTACATAGAAATTAAGGCTGAAATGTGGTATTTTTTTTCTCAGTTGGTTTCTAAGTTTATAATTTTTTATAAACATTGGTTTTTAGCATCCTATGTGTCAGATGTACAACATTATAATTAACTTGGGTATACCATCATGAGCATCATCAAAAGTCTAGAAATGGATTAAGGGTGTCAATTATATGGTGATTGATGGAAGCCAGACTTTTGGTTTCTGAGATTTTTTTCAATCATGTGCTTTAAGTAAGCCAACATAAAGAGACCTAAGAGCCCTTCAATAAAGAAGATAGATAAACTCTGTAACGATCATGAAACTCTGGCTCAAATTTGGACACAGTGCCTCGTTGAATTGCTCTTTTAAGAGTGGATGAATCACCCTTATCCAACTTAGCCTGGAGGGAATTGGCAGTAAACACAACAATCATTACACCAGCAGCAGATATAATCCATCTCCACCTTTGATGGTTCTTTTGATTACAATTGTAGATGTCAATAATTCTTCTTGGTATTAACTGTTAACAGTAATGTGAAACCTAACAACATGTACATCTAACATGAAAATTAAGCAGTTATCAAACTTAACTTCTAGGGTGGGAAGCAGAAGCCTGGCTATCAATCACATAAGTTGCCTTAACCTCCTCCTGATTGTCCCTTCTTATCAGGATAGCTTTATTGACCTAGAATGTGGTACTGTTACCTCATTGACAGGCAACAGGCTAGCTCCACAGGGCTACTGAGATAGGCAAAGCCTCTCTAGAGAAAGTGAACAGCTGTCAGCAGGGGCTGACTTGCTCAGACAGGAGTGCATCACAGAGAATTAATTATAACTCTGAGGAGGGAGAAGGGAGAGGGTGACTTGGAAGGCCATGGTACAGCCATGCAGGGGATTTGCTGCCTTATCCATCTTATACTCTTCTGGGCAGGTAGGAGGAACCCAGAATATCAACCAAGCAGCAGTACGAAACACTGAGCCTCCCAGAACAGGGTCCTCAGGGACTGTGCCCTTACTCTATGATCTCAGACCCAGTCCTCACTGTGTTTCTCTCTTGTCTTGTCTCTCTGGAGTTATGTCAACTGTTGTGCTGATGCCTCAAGATCAGGTGGTAACTGTGATTATAGGGAGATCTGCCACACTCAGGTGCTCCATGCAAGGAAAAATCTTTACTAACTACTACGTCAGCTGGCTCAGGAAGACCCAGGAAAACACGATCACTTTCATACACCAAACAGGAAACATAACATCTATGGTCCTGATTTCCAAGGTTGGGTCCAAGGTAAACTTGATGATTCAAAGAACCAGACTGTTCTTGAGATGATCAAGGTATTAGAGAAAAAAGATTTTACTACTGTGCCATGACTACCACCCACCTATGGGTTCACTTCCAAGCTGTTTAAAACCCAGATCTACACAGATGGCAGCTTCAATAAGTTTATGAATACACAGTATAAAATTGGGACTGTTTGGCCTAACACTATCACCTCAGAACAGAGCCTCACAGAGAACTTAACCTGCCAAAAACCTCACATACAAGGGTCCCTATGGCTGAAAACACCAGGTCTTCTCAAAGTTGGAATGGGCTACCTCCGCACCACTTCCCTGTTCCTACAGAAGCCCCAACAGTCAGGCCCACACTTCAAGGCCATCACCCAGGTAAAAACTTAACTTCAACTAGACTGTAGTGTTAAAAATTCTGGATTTTCTGGACACACAGCCACATTCATGGCCGTGTGACATCTCCAGACTCTACAATATTGACAATACAATAGTAGCACACAAGATTAGATGGGATGCAAAAACCAACCAATGTAGAAACCGATCAATCTCGACTAACCAAAACATTAAAATAGTAGGCTTAACTTGTAACATCTTAGTAATCCCTCAGACAATTACTAATGTCTTCATGTGAAATGCAACAATTTTCATTAATTTTCTTCTAACGAGATTTTTTTTGATTACTCCATTAGCAATTTACTGGTAACAAGCTATATAAAATAAATTATTGTGAGCCTGTGAGAAGGGCAGGCTTGAGGATTGGTTTGGAATATGGAGACAATGGTGGAAGGAAGGAGACAGTGGTGGTGGGGTTGGTTGTTGGAATATTGAATGCCTGTAACAAATTATCATGAACAACTTTGCCAACCACAGTGTACAAATAATGTGTGTGGGGGGAAATAGGGGCAGAGAAGACTGCCCTTCCTTCAAGGTCTGCCTATTCATTCTCATGGTGCTTGGATAGGCAACCCTGGCAGGGGCTGGGCTAGAGAAAGGTCCCAGTGTAGGGAAGGAGAGAGGATAAAATCAGTCAGAAATTGAAGCATTCTATACTTGAATAATTCTCTTAGAGCTTCCTAAAATATTAGCCACACATCCAAAGTGCTTAGTGGATGGTATATCTTAAAGATTACTTTCAAGTGTTGTGACTATGGGTAACAATGATTCTCTCTCCAACCATCACACCATAAATCTGGCTTCTCTACAGGAAGAGACTAGGGGAGGTGTGGAGTCTTCTCACCTCCTGCAGCTTCAACAGTATCCCCTGCTGTTCATCTTCCCAGCGGAGAGGGCATGACCCAATTTGCTAAATTCTGCATTGTTTTCATAATTACTAGACATGACCACCCCACTCTTCTTTCCTACTCTTTTACTTATTCTTCTTATTGTGCTAGAAATATATTGGAAACTTTCTCTGGCACTCCCTTATCTTTTTTTTGGGCAGCTCAATCTAATTCCCCACTTTCATCTTGGTCATTTTTCTTTTTCTAGAATTAAATCATTGACCATTGACTGGCTGGAGCGATACCACAGCGGGTTGGGCATTTGCCAGAGTTCAACTCCTCTGCCCCTCTCGAAGAGCCCGGCAAGCTACCAAGAGTATCTCACGTGCATGGCAGAGCCTGTCAAGCTACCCATGATGTATTCAATATGCCAAACACAGTAACAAATCTCACAATGTTACTGGGCCCACTCGAGCAAATAGATGAACAATGGGAGGACAGTGACAGTGACAAATCATTGACAGCTTATTCTAAAACTGACCCTGCAGCTTTCCTTCCAGCCTCAACTAGAAAATTTACCATTCATCTCATTAGATAGCTTCATTGGAAATCTTGCTGCAGAAGTATGTGTTGGATAACTTGATCATGGTATTGATATCATGTATATTTAGGTCACGATCACGATCACGACCATCCTGTTGTTCGTTGATTGCCTCGAGCAGGCCCCAGTAATGTCTCCTTCATCCTAGCCCTTAGAATTTTTCAAAAAGTGCCATATTCAAGGCTCTTTCAGGGTTAGGAGAATGAGATCCATCATTGTTACTGGTATATGGCATATTGGGTACGCCATGGGGAGTTTGCCAGACTCTGCCATGTGGGCAGGTTACATTTGGTACCCTGCCAGGTTGTCCAAAGTAAGAGTGAGATAATAAGATGTCCCGCGGCCATGCACTTCCGGGAGCTGGGTTTTATAGTTTCTGGGTCTTGGCCATTGATGGGATTACACGGCACCAGGGGGACAGTTGGTGGGTGTGACCCCTGCCTACTGGAATGTGGAGGATCTGGATGGAGGATGCTTAGCCCCAATCTGAGCAGGCTTGGAGATCTCAGCCCCGGGACCCGCATGCCTTTGTCCCTCTGCTGGTACCTTTATGCGAGTGGAGAGTGGTCTCAGCATGGTGGTGGCTAGTTCTGGAGGTCTTCGGCTGCTGGAGCCCTGGTAGGGGTGGGGAGGGAAACTCAACCCACTCCCCTCCAAGGGGCCCCAGTGAGGATAGCCAGGCGTGGGGGCAGGAGACTCTGCACTGTTCTCTTCTGGGAGCTGGGTTTTATAGTTAGGTATCTGAAATTTATTCAATTTAAGTAGCTTCAAGTAGCATTCTTATCCTGTTTTCACAGGACCCAGGATGAGAACGCTATTCGGGTCACCCAAAGAGGAATAGAAAGAGCTATGTTTGAGTATCACGCTTCACTCAAGTGAGAGAAGGAATCTGGAGTTCTGACCTTCATCGACGATCGAGAATCAGGGATTCTGTTTTGTTTGCCAAGGCATTGAAAATTAGATGGGACCTGTGGTGGTGGAAAATGGGCACTGGTGGAGGGATGGGTACTTGATCATTGTATAACTGAAACCCAAGCACAAAAATTTGTAAGTCTACAACTGTACCTCGTTGTGTTTCACTAATAAAAATTTTAAAAAAGAAAGAAAATCAGATGGGCTGGACACGTAATGCGATTTGAAGACGACCGCTGGACTAGAGCTGTTATTGACTGGATTCCACGTGATGTCAAAAGAACGTATGTCTGCCCACCTACGAGATGGTCAGACTTCTTCGTCAAGACCCTGAACAAATGGTTTGAGGCTCTTCATGTTCCTGTAGCGAGCAGATGCCATTGGGAAACACTAGCACACAACATGGACAAATGGAGATGTTACTGGCACCCACTCGAGCAAATCGATGAATAACAGGACATCAAGTGATCAAGTGACCAAGTGATGCTTTAAGTAGGTACAGTTTACTGTATATAAATTGTACCTCAATAAAGTTACAGGGAAAAAATTAAGATAAAATGTTTCATTGTACTACTTCAGGAAATATCTAAGAAAAACTTTATTCAACTATGCTTCTAATCAAATCTCCTCTCCTCTGTACAAGTATAAAGAGGCTGATGAGTATTTTCCAGGCACATGCAGTTCCAGTTAGGATTCCTCACTGTTCACCAAAGGGGAAGAATTCTCCCACTTTTGTGATTTTGCATGACCTTTCACTTACATACAAATATAGAGAACTAGCATATATAGAAACCATATATATCTTTTATATATTAATATATATTTGTGACCGCCACCATTCTCAAATAGCACTGGTAGCACTGGTAGCACTGTCCTCCCATTGTTCATTGGTTTTCTTGTGTGGGCACCAGTAACGTCTCCATTCTGAGACTTGTTGTCTGTTTTTGGCATATCGGATACATCACAGGTAGCTTGCCAGGCTTTGCTGTGTGGGTGGAATACTCTCAATAGCTTTCCAGGTTCTCCAAGGGGGGTGGAGGAATCTAATCCAGGTTGGCCGCATGCAAGGCGAACACTCTACCCGCTATGCTATTGCTCTGGCCCAATATATATGTACATACAATTATTCTGTGAATTTCATCCCTGACTCCCCATGAACTCTCATAATTTACCCCCCCCCTAAAAAAAGCCATATTCTAACCCTCAGGAACTCTATCTTTGACTATCCCAATTTCACTCACTCAGTTCTAATGTCCTGATTCTAACATGGGTCTCAACCTAGTCTTCCCCTCTCTGCCCCACCCTGTTACATGGTTTCTTGGGTTGAACTGTCTGAAAGCTGTGACTCTGATCTTAGATAAAGTCAGATTTCCAGATCACCATCTGGATTGGAAAACTTAACTACCACATTCTGGGAAAGAGTTCTGAATCCAGCCTTTCTAAGATGTATCCAAGTAACCACACAGACCTTATTCTGATCTAAGTTCAAAGCCTGCTATTCATATCTGGGAATTCTTATAAACAATAAGCAGGAAGGGGGAGTGCATCCCCAACCCTGAAAGGACATGGGGAGGGATACTAGAACTTTGGAGATGAGCATAGTACAGTATGTTGTACCCCTCAAACATACACAGTCTTGTAAACAATGGCATTGCAATAAAATTTAAATGAATACTAAAAAGCTAATAGTAGTGATAGCACAGTGGGTGGGGCATTTGCCTTGCAAGTGGCCAACATGGCCAACCCAAGTTCAATTCCTCTGCCCCTCTGGGAGAGCCTGGCAAGCTACCGAGAGTATCTCACCCCACGGCAAAGCCTGGCAAGCTACCCATGACGTATTCGATATGCCAAACACAGTAACAACAAAGTCTCACAATGGAGACATTACTGAACCCGCTTGAGAAAATCAATAAACAACGGGAGGACAGTGACAGTAGAAAGTAAGACACTCCACCAATTGTAATTTCAGCTTTCCAGGCTGTTCTCTGGAAATGCTTCACTCCTAGTTGCAGAAGGACAGTTGCCTCCCAGTTCTCTGCCACTACGCTACTGAGCACCGCCTGGCTGCTTCTGTCCAAGGTCATAACCTGATAAGGGCCCACAAATATCTTTCTGGTGCTGGTCAAAGGAAAATCTTGAAGTCCTGTAGAGCCCAGAAGCTAATGTGACTTCTGCCACTCCCTTTTCTTCTCAGGGACTCTCCTGGAATGGCAGCTAAAAGAGTCAACAAAAGGAAATATTCTATGGGTCTCTGACAGGCCATAGAATTGCTAACTTTACATCCACATATGTCTGTACTGTGAGGCAAAGTATCCAAGGTTTTCCCTTCCACTTTCACTGACTTATCACTTATACCAAGACAGCAAAAGGGCTCAAGATCTGCTATGTTCAGTTCTCTACATTGCAAATGAGCAAACTCACACCAGTGAACACCGCAGTGAGTTCAGCTATAAGAATTACTTTTGCAGAGAAGAGAATTGCACTCAAATTAAAGTTGTCTTCTTTGAGTAGTCTTAGCCCTTTGTGGTATTTCAAGCAGGACTTGCTGACTAAAAGAGCTCCACACTAACAAGGTAAAGAAACTCCAGAGTTGAGTTTCCTTTGCTACTCTTCAGTTCAACATGCACCCCCAAGCAGACACTGAAACGATCAGATTATACAGTTCCACTTGTTTTTCTGTGAAGGCACTTCATGTTTCCAGTAAATGTCATCCCTCTTCTATACTTCATCCTTCCCCCATTGCACTTATCACTATTTGATGTGCTACATATTTTATTTGCTTGTCAATTTGTTGTCTGGCTCTACACTGGAATTCAAGTTGAAAGACAACAAGAATTTTTTCCTTCTTTTGTTTATGGCCTTAACTCCAGCACTTAGAATAAGTCTAGCAACAAATGTATTGAAAGAAGGAGGGAGGGGAGGGAAGGAGGGAGGGAGGGAGGGAGGGAGGAGGGAGGGAGGAGGGAGGGAGGGAGGGAGGGAGGGAGGGAGGGAGGGAGGGAAGGAGGGATGTGTTTTATGAGTGATTTCCACTATGTCCCCTGCACTGCGCAGAATTCTGGGATGCAGTAGGGCAATGTTAGGTGCTAACTTCGTCTTTGTAATGCTTTCTTCATGCCTCCTTGATTATAACAAGACTAACTAAAGGGTTAGTAATAGAGTGCTCTGGAGCCACAAATAACTTACTCTAGAAAGACAATAACTCTACAACACTGTATTGTTTGCTTGTTTGTTGTTGTTTTGACATTCTATACATTTATCATAGAACTGAGGTAACAATGAAGTGGGTTATAAACTTTTCTTTCTTTTGCTATTTTTTCTCTCCTTTAACCTTAATTCCCAGTCTTAGACTATCAGTGACAAAGATGAATGCTTCTACTTTATTTCACAAAGAGATTTTGCAAACTGTCCCTTCAAACAGACCTGCTGGGGCTTGCTAATACATAATAAGTGTTTAGCACATGGTTTAGCACATGAGTTATGACACAATAACTCATGGACTTAAACAAAAGAGCAATTCCTAACTCCCTCTCTCCCTACTGCTGCCTCTGCCACCACTTCCTCCAGGGAATTTTGGTATTCTTCCAGAATTCAGAGTCTGTTTGGTGCTTAGGGCTTTGGGTTGGTTAGTTTTGGGGGTTGAGTTTGAGGACCATAACCAGAGGTGCTTGGAGGTTGTTCCCAGCTCTGAGGTCAGGAATAGTTCTTGATTGTGCTTAGGGAACCATATGCAGGGCTGGAGATCAAAGCCAGGCTCAGTCCATAAAACTCTTTCTAGCCCAGTCAAATATTTAGCAATTCACATACACCAGCACATACAAGAATGTGAGTGAGAACGCATGCAGGAGATGGAGGAAACTGAAGGTGGTGCCCAGATGCACATAGGCATCCCAGGTAGCAGTTGGCTACTGGGCATGCCAGGCAACAGGTTGTTCACAAAAAAAAAAAATCTCCTTTGTCCTCTCTCCTCGTCTGGTAAGAAAAGTACCAAACTGAAAGAGAGGGCAAAGGAAATCAAGCCAAAATGCATTTGTTTATATTAATTTAAATAAGTCGGTTTCTCAAGCCATGTTTGAATAAGATATGTCAGAGCCAAAAAAAAAAAAAAGATATGTCATACCCATAACTTTTCTATTTGCCTATGTCCATGTGGGGGAATAGCACTGTAGCACTGTCCTCCTATTATTCATCGACCTGCTCGAGCAGGCACCAGTAACATCTTTATTGTGAGACTTGTTACTGTTTTTGTCATATCAAATACGTCATGGGTAGTTTTCCAGGCTTTGCCATGCAGGCTGGATACTCTCGGTAGCTTGCCGGGCTCTCCGAGAGGGGTGGAAGAATCGAACCCGGGTAGGTCTTGCGCAAGGCAAACACCTTACCTGCTGTGCTATCGCTCCAGCCCATGGAGGAATAAGAAAGTTTAAATTATCCTTTTCTGGCTTAAGGACAAAACCTTATGAATATGTATAACTCTCAGAAAAAGAAATGTCAGTATAAATCTATTACTAGGGTCACAAATTATTTAAAAAGAAAACCAATTCAAGGTACAGACTTTGGGGGAATAAAGTTGCTCTTATTGAAAATAATACCATTCACTTTATTAGCTCAGTAACAACTTAGTAAGAACCTACCATGTGCAAGATATTTCTCTTAGACGCTCTGGGAATAGCGTACTCAGCAACTCCTGAGTTTACTAAAAAATAAAATGAAATGAAATAAGTAAAATGTATATTCAATGGTGATAAAAGTCATAGTGAAGGCTTGGAGGGAGGGAAATGAACCTTCTCATTGGGGACCTGGACAGATAACTCTTTTTAAATCAAGTGGTCCAGAAATGCTACAAGAGAAGATCCCATTTAAGCAAAGGCCTGCGGGTAAGCAAGGGGGTGTGATATTTGGAGTCTGGTGTTTGCCAAGTCTCCCATGAGAAATAACATCCAAACTGTCCACTTTTATGACATATAATAGTGCCATATTTTCTATAGCCTGGGGGAATAGACAACAGTCTTTCTTATCTGACTGAGAATTCTTTCACCAATAATAGCTCAGACTTTTCGTTTTTCAAGACCAAATGACAGAATTCCATTAATTAACACAAAAATGAGGAGGAAACAATTTCTGAAAGGTCAAAGCTTACAACATGAAAAGGAAGATGACAGCATTGAACCATTGACAAATGAAACATGGAACTGGGAAATTAAGCTTTTGTCTCCCTTCCTCCTTAGTGACCACCCTCTGTGGATGGATGAGAGTTGCCCATCTACAAGGGCAAAAGATATAAATTGGATGTGCCTCTCTCTGTCGCTGACTTTGTTCCTACAGCTTCATTCCCCAAAGGGATAAGATTTGCAGATCACACTCCAAAACTGCTCCCAGAGTCTGCGAAGCTGAAATAAAACATGTGTACCTCAGTGAGGTTCTTGTTTTCTCCTCAGTTCAAGGAAGCCAGTCCCAAACAAACCTGAGGAATTTGGAATAAGCATGAAGTGATAATTCTTTATAATCCTAGCAAAGTTTTAGGGATTTGCTTCCAGGACTTGTGGATATGATATTGGACCCTCAGGCCCTGGGCAGACCCCAGAGTTCTTTTCTGTTCTCAAATGCTAGCTAACATATGAGAGGAGTTTTGCTCAGAGACCTAGAGGAGGAAAGTTGGCATCCACAGGGACAACACTGAAGGACTGCTAAGTGCAGATGGGTGGAAGTTCTTCCATACAAAACCCTCCTCATATATGAGCCCTCAGCTGTGTCTTCAGAGCACAGTTAAAATCATGCATGACAGACAAAGGGTAGATTGCCTCAGTTCTCTGAAGAGAGGGAGTAGGGATCAAGCACCAACTCTATAAGAAGTAGAAATGCTCCAGTACAAGGGGAATATAAATCAGAGATGGTTCAGTGGCCACTGCCCTCTCTGGTAAGAATCAACTTTAAATTTTCTGACTTCATAGGAAGTTCATTGCTTGACATCCAAGCCATTATGGTACTTTTCATATGAAGAAAATAATCCTCAGCACTGCAAATCTACCCTTATGCCTACCATTACACACACACACACACACACACACACACACTACTCACACACACACACACACACTACTCACACACACACACACACACACACACACTACTCCACAAGTACCCATACATCATGTCCAAAGAGCATTAAAGAAAAAACTATCTCTGTGTATGCATCTGTGTGAAAGAGAGAGAGAGAAAGAGAGAGAGAGAGAGAGAAAAGAAAGAGAGAAGAGAGGATTGAACACAGGATTGAACACAGAACCTCACAAGTAGTGCAAAGCATGTGCTCTACCACTGAAAAGCATGTGTACTACCACTGAGCTATGCCCGTGGACAATCATTGCTTGATTCAGCTTTTTTGGTTGAAAACACAGAAAAAGAGAAGGGAGAAATTAAGCGACATTCCCACCTTCAAACAAAAGAACACAGATCTCCCAATTCCTGGTTTAACACTCTTTCTCCCCCTTCTGAACCTGGTTGTCACAGGAAAGCACCCTATTCTCTGTTCATTTCCAGTCCATATCCCTTCGATCTATTCTCCTTTCCACTCAGCTAAAAATTTCCCAGCCAAAGAAAGCCCCTCACAATACCTTTGCAGCTTTAAGAATAAGAAATCTCAACAGAAGTAAAAGTACAAACTCCTCTTAGAAGTCCAGAGGTCTAGACTACAGTTAAGTCTTTCCTTTCTACCTCTTTCTAAAGGCATGCCTTGAAATCTCAAACTTCCACTCAGGGTTCCTTTGCATTCCTATGGGCTGGGTGCCTATCTCAGCCCCAGCCAAAGCAGGTATTCAGTGTATATTGATAGATGAAAGAAGAAAGACTGGCTTCTCTCTTTTTCTCTCTCTCAACTCAACCCTAGATGAACCCAATTCATTAGGGACCTCGTCCTCACTCTCTGCCCTCTGTGCCCTAGCAATGCCTCTGATCGTCTCTGCTTGGCAATAGATGGGTCAATGGCCAGAGCTTGCCTTCCATTCAGAAACAAAATTCCCCTCATTCCTCTATCAGAATAAGTGCTAGTAAACAACTTGACAATGCTCTGGAGCTAGGGATGTGGTTCAAGTTGTAGAGCACAGGCAATGCATGTGAGAGGCCCTGAGTTTGATCCCTGGCACCATAGACGTTCCAAGTACCATCAGCTCAGCCCCCCTCAAATTCCCCCACACCTAATCTTCAAAAAAACCCAAAACTAAGTAATGACATGACAAAGAAACAAACAAAAACATGAATTTATCTATGATTATAACAACAATGCTGTTCTACCCATCACCAGTCAGCCTCTTCCACTGGGGTCTGGTAGAATCAGGAATTACCTGGCACAAATCTTCAAGCATGTGACTTGTATTCAAAGCTTACTTCTGCTCTTTGACAACTTAAAACCATCACTTCACCTCCCAAAACTCCATATGAGGTGAAGAAACAGAAACTGAGTCAGCCTGATGTCCTCTCAGCTCTCTCAGCCTTGATACTCTATTTCAGTAGTCCCCATTTCCTATGAGCTGGAAAAGAAAGAAAGAAAATAGTCTGAAGCTTCAGAAAAAACAAATCTAAAACTTTAAATCTCCTTGAAATAAAAATCACCAGCAACTATAAAGAAATATTAGCCCTAGGACTGGAGCCATAGCACAGAGGGTAAGGTGTTTGCCTTGCACACAGCGAACATGGGTTCGATTCCCAGCATCCCATATGGTCCCCCGAGCACCACCAGGGGTAAATCCTGAGTGCAGAACCAGGAGTAACCCCTGTGCATCACCAGGTGTGACCCAAAAAGCAAAAGAAAAAAAAGAAAAGAAATATTAGACCTAATAATAATTGATGATCTACAGATATAGCTACTTTCTTTATATGAGTCACAGTTTGAAGTTGTTTACATCTTTTCATCTATTTATTCTTCACATAAACCCATTGTTATGATGATCCCTTTGCCATCCAGATGATGGCACCAAAGCAATAAGAGGTAAAGGCATTACTCCAGGTTATTCTACTAGTCAGTGACTGATCCTGCCTCCAAAAATACTGTACCACACAGCTTAAGTCGACTCCCCTCAGGCACATCAGTAGTGTAGAGGTGAGGTGTATGTATTTAGCTAAACCACAATGCCAACAGCAATGTAAGCATGAGTTCCGAACTACAACAAGGAAACAAAAATGTCAAAGGAAACCTGGGGTCATTGGAGGGAAGTTGATACTTGTGATGGGATTCATGTTGGAACACTGTATGCCTGAAACCCAACTATGAATAACCTTGTAAACTTAATGCCTTAATTAAAAAAAATAATAATGAGGGGAATGTGCAATGGTGGTAGGATTGGTGTTGGAATATTGAATGTAATAAATCATCATGAACAATAATTAATTTTAAAAATTTAGAGTCTTCTTTTGGGGCTGGAATGATAATATAACAGGTAGGGCACTTTCCGTGCATGAGGCTGACCTGTGTTCAATCCCTAGTACCTCATATGGAGTGAACACTGAATACAGAGCCAGGAATCAGCCCTGAGTAATGCTGGACATGGCCGTAAAGCAAACAAACCAAAAAAGAGTCCTCTTTCTCTGAAGCTGACTGAAAACTGTGCTTTGATTCCCCTCACCCTTTTATCATATGGTGGCAAGAGAGTGGGCCCCATACCTTCCCAAAATCCTCTGGAGCGATAGTATGACAGGTAGGGCGTTTGCCTTGCATGCGGCTGACCCAGGTTCAATTCCCAGCATCCCATATGGTCCCCCAAGCATTGCCAGAAGTAATTCCTGAGTGCAAAGCCAGGAGTAACCCCTGTGCATCGCGGGGTGTGACCTAAAAAGCAAAAAAAAAAAAAGACTCTTTTATTAAAGAAAGCTATGCAAAGTGGGGAGAACTATTTCTACTGATTTCCCTTAATGCCACTCTCCTCACATTTTTTCCTCCAAGGAGGTAATTAGCTCCCTAATATATGAGTGTAGGTACTTTCCCAACCTCTGTCTCCAGCACGTGCTTTCTGACTAAGCTGATGCTCCTCAAGCCGGTTTTCTGCAGAAGCCATAATTTTTTTTTTCGTTCTTGTTTTCCTTTTGATTTATTTTCTCTTTATTTTTTATTTATTTATTTTTTTACTTTGTTTTTTATCATTTTTTTATTAGTGAAACACCATGAGGTACAGTTATAGACTTATAAATTTTTGTGCTTGGGTTTCAGTTATACAATGATCAAGTACCCATCCCTCCACCAGTGCCCATCCTCCCCCACCACGGGTCCCAGCATCCCTCCCACCCCCCATCCCCCTCCGTCCCACCTTGCCTCTGTGGCAGGGCATTCCCCCTTGTTCTCTCTCTTCTTTTGGGTACTGTGTTTTGCAAGAGAGGCATTGAGTGGCAATCATGTTTGGTCTATAGACTACTTTTAGCATGTCTCTCCCACCCTGGGAGGGTCCTCACAACACCCTTTATTTGGTGCTCTCTTCTCTATCTGAGCTTCCTTTTCACTTAGCACATGTGGCTGGCCTTCAAGTCATGGAGCAAAATTCCTGGTACTAATCTCAGCCATTCCTGGGTGTTAGTCTCCCGTTTTGTTGCTTTATGTTCCCCAGATGAATGCAATCTTTCTGTGTCTATCCCGCTCTTTCTGACTCATTTCGCTTAACATGATACTTTCCATGTAGTACCACTTGTATGTAAATTTCATAACTTCATCTTTTTCTAACAGCTACATAGTACTCCATTGTGTAAATGTACCAAAGTTTCTTTAACCAGTCATCTGTTCTCGGGCACTCAGGTTTTTTCCAGATTCTGGCTATTGTAATGAGTGCTGCAATGAACAAACAATAGGAAGAAGCTATAATTTTTGAGGCAGTACACCATCAGTCATTGTCTTCTAGTTCTCAATGCTTCCTCTTTTCCAGAGTCTAGTTATTAAATCATCTGGTGGTTTGGGATGGGGGAACCAGAAAAAATGCTTGGGCTCCCTAGTGATCACCGTCCATACCTCTTTGACTTTGGATTTTTCTGGTTGAATGGATACTAGTAAGCTCCAAAAAGACCACATGAATATGTTTACAAAATTAGTCCTTTGGGGAGTATTAAACATTATATCTTCTATGGGGGGAAGACACTACCAGTAGAAATAACACCAACTATTAGTTGTAGTAACAAAGCAATAGACTGAAACTAGTGAAACTAGAGGCATATTATTATGCTTTCACCTCAGGAATCCATAGAGAAACTGAGAGGGATGGAAATATTACAGTAGGCAAAGGGAAAAGGGAAATCTGTATGCAGAATCAGTGATCTTTCTCTAGCTGTTTCTTCACTGCCAAGAGAAGAAATGCTTATACCCAGAGCATACGTGAAGCTACTCTTTTTCTCACAGAAAACACAGATGCTTGGCTCCATTGAGCTTTCCTAGTCTTTTACCTTCAAACTTTTGTCTTCCAGCATCCAGAGCTGTTTGGGTCTAAGTGTGAAATGAAATCTAGAATGGGGACTCTAATCAATCAGTTCCAAGTGACCCTTCATGAAGGTCTGTTGGTCAGATGGAGTGTCCTGATTGATGACTGGATAACAGAAAATTTCCACCTCTACGTCTCTCTCAAGTGGGGTTGGCTGCACATCTTGGTCACTTTTCTTAGCTTTTGACATCTAGGACATTGGAGGAAAGAGACAGAAAGACAAAGACATGTACTCACTAGAGTGAGCAGTGGTTTGATTCTGAGTTCCAAATAACTACCTTCTATTGTTCTTCCCAAATATTCAGGTTCATGAAAACATCTTTATCATGCTGACAAAAAGTTTTATTGCACAATTTAAACAAGTATACTTTCCTCTGTTAAGTAGAGCAATATATCTATGCCTGTACCTAACAGTGATATCAAATACTATTTTCATGATTTGATACCTGAGTAGAATGCTCACAAATAGGTTTTCAGAGTCAAATTCTAATTTACTTTAGCCATTTTGTTCAGTTATCTTCCAGAGTATCTTAATAAAATTTGATTTAATGAATAAATGAATAAATAAGAGACAATCCAGTGCAGACAAGTATGTGACATGCAAAAGTAAACATGACCGATCATTCATCCAAAAAAATCAGTAGGTGCTAAACTTAAAAGCAATCTGAAAATTGTGCCAAACTTGATTAGTGTATTTTGCCTCTTTTTAAATGAACATATTTTAAATTTTGGGCTACAATTTGCATATCTTGGTAGTTAGTACTTTGAGCTCTGAAATTAGACAAAAATGACTGAGACAACTCTTCATTTACTCTTGCAGGACTTTGAACAGATTGCTTAAGTTCTAAGCTTTCATTTCCTCACCCATAAAATACCTACTTCTTATAATTAAGGATTAAATGAAATAATTTCTAGAATGCTCCAAGCACACCAAATATTTCAATAATATTAATATATTTTCCCCCTCTATGAAATGGTCTATGAATGGTCTAAAATAGAGTAGTTTTCACCTGGAGAGAGAAAAAAATCAAGAATCTAGAATGGAAAGGAAAAACTTACCATGATCATGGCTAACATTTTTCACAAACAAGAAATTCAAGTGTCTGGGGTGGGGTTGGGTGTGTGCAACTAGGCATTGTTCAGGAATTCTGGAGACCCTCCCAGGAATTCTCAACCAACCTGAGAATAAGATGTTGCTCAGGCCCATTGGTAACTAGGGATATACATAGCACTCCAAGTGGTGCTAGGGGGATCTCCATGGCTGCATATCTGACAATGCTCAGGGGTCGCCAGCAATGATCAGGGGACCGTGGATGCCAGAAATTTTATCCAGTTTGTGCATGCCAGGCATGTGCCCCTTGCACGGCAGAGCCTGGCAAGCTACCCGTGATGTATTCGATATGCTAAACACAATAACAACAAAGTCTCCAATGGAGACGTTACTGGGCCCGCTCGAGCAAATCGATGAACAACGGGAGGACAGTGGTCACAGTGGACAGTGGTCATGTGCCCTTAATGCTGTACTATCTCCCAAACATTATATATAAAATGCTTCATCAGGAATAAAGGTAAAGGCCCTCCCGTTGATCGTGGATTTGCTCGAGTGGGCCCAGTAACGTCTCCATTGGAGACTTTGTTGTTACTGTGTCTGGCATATCGAATACGTCACGGGGAGCTTGCCAGGCTCTGCCGTGTGGGCGAGATACTCTCGGTAGCTTGCCGGGCTCTCCGAGAGGGGCGGAGGAATTGAACTCGGGTCGGCCATGTTGGCCGCTGGTAAGGCGAACGCCCTACCTGCTGTGCTGGAGCGATAGCACAGTGGGTAGGGCGTTCGCCTTACCAGCGGCCAACATGGCCGACCCGAGTTCAATTCCTCCGCCCCTCTCGGAGAGCCCGGCAAGCTACCGAGAGCATTCGATATGCCAGACACAGTAACAACAAAGTCTCCAATGGAGACGTTACTGGGCCCGCTCGAGCAAATCGACGATCAACGGGAGGGCCTTTACCTTACCTTTACCATCAGGAATATTTTCCCCAAACAGACTCTGAATTCTTTCCCTAATGAAAGCTTCAAAACTGTACAAATCAACTACTGTGAGGGTCTGACTCCTCAATGGCAGACTATAACTTCACGTCCCTGTGTCTCTACATGATGAAGGTTACTCCAGCCAGACTCAGCTTCACCAAGAGGAGAATAAACTTTTCTTTGCCAGACCTTTATCTGGTTGACTTGGTTCAGGTGGTGAAAACAGTAGCTGCACATGGGCGTCTCAATTTTCAGAAAGTCTTACCCAGGTCTGAGAATGCACCCCTGCAGACTCTCCCCCATCTAAAATACATTTTGAATGTACTCTATTCTAAACAGAGACATCTTTTCCAACTGGCAAAGTGACTTTATATACTTCAATTTCCTAGTGAGCAGTGACATCTATCCATCCTCATGTTGCCTGTGCCTGTACATAAGGTGGCTTTTCTTTCTAGAACTTGGCCAGACAAAATCACTTCTCCTAAGTGAATCCCATGGATAAATATCTTCATTTAAGTCTTTTGTCTTTTTTCATTAGAGAACCACAGAAACCTTATCCAGGGGAAACTAGAAAGAAATGCCAGGGAATCCGAAAGACTCTCTCGCCAGAAATGTGTATACTGATGAAAAAAGTGAAGGGTATCTTAGCCAAATCACGTGCTGGAAAGCATCTATGCCATAAATTAGGAAACTTCCACCTGCTAAGAAAAGCACCCTGTTAGGGAAAAAACCTTTTGTTTGGGAGTTAGAATCTTACTTCTTTTTGTGACTTTAGAAGCGAGTTTCCCTCTTTGGGCCCAGATTCTTATCTGTCCAATAAAGAGTTTGCAGTAGATCATCTCTGAGTTTCCTCCAGCATTAACAAGCTACCTTCTCTGTGAGAAAGGGAAGGAAGCCATGGGATAAAGATCAAATCTGATGAATTTCCAATATTGGGAAGTAGAGATCCCTGCCTAGCTGGTTCCTTTATGTGACGCAGTAAGTATAAAACCCAAAAAAGAACTAACGGAAATGCACTCATGATTAATCAAAGGGGATTGAAAGTCATTGCTAACCTCACACCTACCTTGCTTCGCTGCCAGCTCACCTCCCTTGGGACACTCCTCCTCCTCTTTAATGCCTCATCGTGATTCTCAAAAACTGTGATCACTCAAGGTTGAAGCTTTTAATCTCCCATGTATAAAAGGATATGCAAATAGAGTTCAGTTTCCTGTTGAGTCTCTGCCAAGGTCTTAGCCTGGCAGTTCTGGGAAAGGAGCCAAAGACCTCATATTTCTTGGCTGTTAACATTCTCCCATCTGCGCTCCTCAGCAGCTGGGCTTTGGGCTGTGGCTTGCCTTTAGTCTTACACTTTTCTAGGTTTTCTAAAGGAACTCTTTAAAATGTTTCTGCAGGAAAGTAACTTGACTCCCAAGTAACCAGACAGGATTATCTGATTATACTTGGGGACAGCACAAAAGAAGACCAGGAAGTCTCTATTCCTATACTATAGCCTCCAAATCCCATCTTGTAATTGTACCATTGTACTGACATCAACTAGGAATTAGTCCAGGCTTGCACAAGTCATCTTTGTCTCAATTACTGGTGTCCACCATCATATTTACACAGGGTGAGAAAGACAAAGTCCTCAGATAAAGTAACTATCCTGAACAATATTCAAAAATAAATAAATAAATAAATAAAATCCTTGAAAAACACTAGACACCTCAATGTGTTTCTGAACCAGAGACTCAGCTGAACAACAGAATGAGCATTGGACTAATTGTCCCCTGGGTCCCCCTGATTGAACACACACAAAATAGCAGCTGCCAGTTTTGCTCAACACAAGGCATCCAGATCCAAATTCACTGAAATGTTGGACCAACAATCTGAAGGAAAATTAGATGCTCCAAGTTATGTTCAGTCTGACCAAGAAGAAGCTCCTCTTTTTCTGTAAATGCCCTGGTTGTTTTGTTTTTTCTAGTATTTCTCTCCTGAGCCTAATTTCCAAAAGGGTTTCCTTATATTTTCTCATTTCCTTTTCAAGGTCAATGTACAAAGTAAATTTTTTAATTTCTTCAGAAATCTCTATGGAGAGATTTCCTCTTCCATTTCTCTGTTATTCCAGACAGCTACCAGGAGCAAAGTGTTCAAGCTTAGACCTCAGTTTATCAGTAAAAAGTGTTCCCAATGTTAATGCTCCATATCCAGTGGTTCAGTTAGTGTTTTCTACAGCATTTATTTCTAAACATCTTTCCCTAATCTTAATCCTTAGACATATACTTTATAAAATCAGACTTTCTCCTTTGAAATCTACTAAGAGGTTTTATACTCTACACCTCCCGGCCTTCATTGCCCAGCTCCCTCCTCCCGGCCTTCATTGCCCAGCTCCCTATCAGTTCCAACAATGAGAGTTATCAAATCATTTGCATCTTAACAGGGAATTAGATACAAAAACAGGTCCCATCTGATTTCTGTACCCTCTTCTACATCTATTGTAACCACCCCATACCCCTCCAACCCAACTCGAAGTTAGCACCACCTGGAGGCATTTTTCTAAGATCTCAAACTTCTCTAATAGTAAGACTCATGATGGTGCCTGACTCAGAGAGCTTTGGAAGATTCTGTCAAAATTCAGATTCAGTCATTTCTTCATCATAGTCTGTCATTAGAAAAGGTTGCACTATCTGCGTATCCCTCTTTTATAGGATGAAAACCAAAGCTTTATATTCTAAAACTCTATGAAGCTCCTGTGACACTCCAGGGCAAAAATTTGAATTCTTCCCATTAGTTCTGTGCACTATAAAGAGAGCTGCCATACCACACTCTTTCTTTCTTTTTTTTTTTTTAAATTTATTTCTTTATTGAATCACTGTGGGAAAAGTTACAGAGCTTTCGGGTTTAGGTCTCAGTCATGTAAATATCAAACACATTTCCCTTTACCAATACTTATTTTTAACCGCGAACCCCAATAGAACCCCTCCTCCCACCCCTCCCAATTCCTATCTACTTTGACTAGATACATTGTTTTGATAGAAGATGCACAATTATTGTTTAGGGTTTACGACCCCCCCCCCCATCAGACATGCTGAAACAGCGTTGTGAAATGATTTGCTTTCTACAACTTTGTTTAAGAATAAAATAATGTCACGCGGCTGCAATAGCGGCCGCACGGTTTTGGATTTCTGCTATTTTACTTATTAACCCTGGAAGAATTTCTATTAAAAGTTAGATAGTTAAGAGATTGGTTTCTGTGCTCTGGAGTCGTGGCCGTGCCGGAGAGCCGCTCGTGGGGGGCAACTGGCGACCTCGGTCGGGCGTGAAGGACGACCCATTACGCCCCCCTTCCCATGAGGTCCCTGCCGCCCCCACCCCCCCGCGGCTCAAACCTGCTGCCCACAAGGCTCCGGTGCGGCCGCCATCTTTCTTTCCAGAGAGGAGCAGGCGAGTGGGTCAACACCCTTTCCCCTCCGGGCAGGCATGCTGGCATGGTTTAACACATACCACACTCTTTCTAAGGAAGAAATATTATCATTTTATACAAGTCCAGTTATCTGGTCTAGTTTTGTTTTCCTAACACCTTTCCTCATTCTATATTGTATTTATAAAATATCCAGTCTATTCAAAAATGACAAGGCAGGACCTGGAGAGATGTACAGAGGTTATGGTGCATGACTTGCATGCAGCCAACCCCAGCTAACTTTTTAGGACCATATGGTTCCTAACCTTCACCAAGAATAAGGGGGAGTTGGAGCTTCCTGAGCACTGCTTGGAAGGACCCCCACAAAACCCTAAAAATCAGTATAGTCTCATATTTGTCAGGATGCTTAAGGTAAAGTGGGTCTGAGAGAAAAAAATCTTCCCTTTTTTTAATGCAAAAACTCCAAGGGCTATATATAAGGCATAATAATCCTATATTTCCATTTAATTCATCTCCCCTCGTTCTATAAATCATTTCTATACTGAATTCAGTGATGAGCTCCATCCTGCATCTACAAATTAATGCAACTATCAACACAAATTAACTCTATAGAAAGAAAAAATTTTTTTCACCAAAACCTATTTTCCAGTTTAATAGAAAAAAATTGTTATAAAAAGACAATATCTTTCTTTTTCTCTTCTATCTCTTTCTATCTTTCTCCCTCAATATATTATTTGCCAAGAAGGACAAGAATAGTTCTGCCCTATTTTTGGTTTCCACACTCCAATACATTTAGACCCTATCTCATCCAAAAGTAGGATCTCCTTGTTCAGCCCTGTTTGCATTGTTACACAGGTCCCAGTAGTCATATCTGAGGATGCAAGTTGTTTAGTAGATCTTAAAAAACATATGTTCTAAGAGAGAGGTGAGAAATTCTAGGATGGCTGGGACCAGCATGCTGGGAAGCTCATGTTTGCTGCTGACTCAGTCTCCTTACCAGCTGCTTCATCCAACAGATGCATCTTCCTTATGAGGCACCAGAGACCCAGAATATCCACATCCTGTGGTTCCCTGAAACCCAAACACCCCTCATTTGAGTTCCTTTCCAATCTAAAGAACAAAAGCTGCTTCTGGCTTTGGGCCAGTTGACAACAGATGTGGGTCACAACCACCAACTACCCAGGAAGCATTCACCAGGGCAAGGCCTGAGAATCAGCCTCTAAGAAATTCCCATATATGTGATCCTATCAGTAATCTAACATCTGCTCAGAGACAAGGAGAGACTCCTGAGTACCTTCAGGGATTTTATGCTTCTTGTTGGGCATTAAGAAGACTGAGTTACTACTAAGATTTAAGAAAGCAGAGAGTCAAGGGACTTATTGAAATGTATACGACTCCAGATGTGCCTTAGGAAAACCTGAAAATAAATCTATCCAAAAAATATTTTGACTTGGTGTCTTCTATATCACTCATATATATGTGAGTGTTTGAGGATACAAGTTGTTCTAGTAGACCAGGAAGAGCATTTATATACACACAGAAAGAGCCCATATGGTGACCATATACTGGATGGACATTGAAAGCTACGAGCAATAGGACCTTCCCATTCCCCACATGTGGGACGTGGGGATGATCTGCTCATGAAAAATGGCATTGCTAGCTTGTTCTAGATCTTGCAAGGATGTTTCCACATGGTAATGTCTGAAAGAGGTCATATCCTAGATTTCCCTAGATCTATAGATTTTATGTACTTTTTTTTCACCCCAAATGGCCTTTTTTCACCAAGGAAAATGGCCCCAAGCTTGTACTGCCTACTTAGTAAAGCTAAGAAAGAAGGATAGGAGCAAAGTGTTAGAAGAGATATAAAGACTTAGTACCAAGAAAAATGTTGTGGACTCCAAGTATTTGTCACTTGAATTGATATTAACCACCCCGGGAAATGTCAAGATCAGTATTAGAATGTGTATTATCTTAGAGTCTCTGAAAGAAAACATGAGAATTCAAGTAGTGCAGAATTCTTGAATTTTGCTTGCAGAATCAACCAAAAAATGTGCTTAGCTGTGACTGGAATAAAGCTAAGTCTTGGCAATAGCTGAAAGAGGCTGCCAGCTGCCAACCCTCTGCAAACTATAAAGTAGGTCACCCCTGGCTCCCCAGTCTCATCTTTCTGTGCCCTTTCCTTGGACCCTCCTCCCCATCACAGCCCTCAGACACTCTCATTCTATTCCCCATCAGAGTTTCATATCAAGAAATGTCCTGAAACCAATTCATACTAATCTGTGAGTGATGAAGATAAATGGAGGTTTTAACTTTTCAGAGGTTGTAGTGGGAGGGAGGGAGCACTGTATTTTAATAGCAATAATAGCCACAAGCAAAGACGTGAAAGCAATCATGGAAGAGTTTTCAAAGCTTGAGGAAAAATGCCCAGAATAAAAAGGGAAGTTTGATCCTCAGTATGGGTCATTAGGAGAATTGTGGGTCTCCCAGAACAGAAACTTCTCTTTCCTGTGCAGGAAGAGGTGTGCACAGCAACCTGGCACATACTCAAACAGAGCACAGAGAGAGCGTTAGCCTGGCCATGGTGCAAGTCATTATACCTGAGGGAAGAATCAGAACTATTGCAGGAGGTAGGGGGGAACATGCCCACCTGGTGAAAGAAACTACATTTCTACAGTGTCAGAAATAGCTTTATAAGAATTGAAAGTCATTCAGCAGTGACCCAAATATCCTTGTTAGAGAGCAAGTTCAGGTGATGTCTAGATGTCTCAATGGTTTAGGAGCTAAACCCGGAGCTCTTTTTCTTTCTGGAATTCATTATAGAATTCTCAGTTAAAAGAAAATCAAGTCATCCACCAAAAATCAATGACAATTGCTATTTCACTATGTTTCTCCACAATTTTTGCCATATAAAATTATTACATGCTCTGTGTATATAACTATATGCCACATACACATTTTGTCTTTCTTGTTACTCCATTACCTCCACTACCCAGCTGCTTCCATGCTCCAGGCTGCTCTCTGGACAATCAGGCCTATACTCATTCATGAGTGAAGCCCCACAGAACCAGGTAAGCAGAACTCTGTGACCTTGGACGCCAGGCTCAACAGGACCCAGAAACAGAGATCCTCTGCCTGCTCCTACCAATCTCCGGCGACCCAGGGATCACATCCAGAAGCCCCACCTTACTGGTACCAGATAAATACCTCAATGGCAGACCTCCACCACCTCCGCTACCCAGCCGCTGCCACACTCCAGGCCGCTTTCTGGACCGCGTGGCCACAAAGCAGACACGCGACACATCATAAGACATTTAATACCCATTTTCCAAGATTACCACACCATATTTGATGGGGTTCAAATATGGTTTGAACCATGGAAACACCTGCAAGGGCGATTAAAGACCGCCATAAAAGCCTCTATCCTTCTTGGAGAGCCTGGCATGCTACCAAGAGTATCCTGCCCACATGGCAGAGCCTAGCAAGCTATCCGTGGGATATTCAATATGCCAAAAACAGTAAATACAAAGGGTCTCATTCCCCTGACCCTGAAAGAGCCCCCAAAATGGCAGCATTAAGAAGGATGAGGAAGGAGAGGCTGATAAAATCTTAAGGCCTAACTAGGCTGCCAAAATGAAGAAGGACAAAAATGACTGCACTTTCTTTTTTTTTTTTTTACAGTGCTACCCAATTTTTTTTTTATTAGTGAGACATCATGAGGTACAGTTGTAGACTTACAAATTTTTGTGCTTGGGTTTCAACTATACAATAATCAAATACCCATCCCTCCACCAGTGCCCATTTCCCACCACCATGGATCCCAGCATCCCTCCCAACCCTCACACCCCCCCATCCCACCCTACCTCTGTGGCAGGGCATTCCCTTTTGTTCTCTCTCTCTTATTGGGTGTTGTGGTTTGCAAAAGAGGCAATGGGTGACAATCATGTTTGGTCTATACCCTACTTTCAGCATGCTTCTCCCATCCTGGGAGGATCCTCCCAACACCTTTATTTGGTGCTCCCTTCTCTATCTGAGCTCCCTTTTCCCCTAGCATGTGTGGTTGGCCTCCAAGCCATGGAGTAAAATTCCTGGTACTAATCTTGGCCATTCTTGGGTGTTAGTCTCCTATTTTGTTACTTTATGTTCCCCAGATGAATGCAATATTTCTATGTCTATCCCTTTCTTTCTGAGTCATTTCGCTTAACATGATACTTTCCATGTAGTACCACTTGTATGTAAATTTCATGACTTCATCTTTTCTAACAGCTACATAGTACTCCATTGTGTAAATGTACCAAAGTTTCTTTAAAAAATATGGAAGGCTTCATGAATTTGCGTGTCATCCTTGTGCAGGGGCCATGCTAATTTTCTCTGTATCATTCCAATTTTAGTATATGTGCTGCCGAAGCAAGCACGACTGTCTGTACTTTCAATGCATGTACGCTGGCATCAGAAGCATCCATCAAGGACCTGATGGTGCAAGCGCAAAAGATCGACATCATTAGTCTGACCTAGACGAGAAAGCATCAACCACATCACACCATTTTCAACACTGGAGAAGAACTGTCCCTCAGAACATGTGACAAAAGAGGTATTAGTGGTGTTGGTGTCCTTGTCAACACGAACTTGGCCATGAGCATTGATTCATTCCCATGCCTAACAACCCGAATCGGACGTTTACATTTGAATAGATGTGACTCACTGACGGAAGTTTCTATCTTCATTGTCTACACACCAACATCCAATCATGATGAAGAAGAAATTGAGAGTTCATAAAGAAGACCACACCTTCTACAAGATCATTGTCAGTGATTTTAATGCCAAGATAGGACCGAAAAGATCAGCCAAAGAACTCAACATCGGGACCCACGGCCAGAATGGAACGAACAGGGTGAAAGATTGTCTGAGTTCATCATGTCGACCAAGACCATCCATGGTAACTCACAGTTTCAGAAGGCCGAATCTAAACATTGGACATGGGAGTCTCCTGGTGGACAATTCCACAACTAAACTGACCACATCATATTCAATAGATGGTTTTGCCTGACTGATGTCACTGTTATCCCAAAATTCCAAACGGGATCGAACCACCGTCTCCTTCATGCAGAATTCTACTTCCCGTAGCGGGGAGAAAGGGCTGCAAAGTTTAAGAAGAGAACTCCCAGAATGACCACCAACTGGGAGCTCTTTGACACTATTGTGGCAACATGGGAAGATGCCATCATTGACAACACTGACGAAGAATACAATGAACTGGTTCAGCACCTCCATGATTGTGCGAGGTATGCTGAGAGATAGCCACAAAAAGAGCACTGTTTTCAAAAACTCTCGAGATCATTCACCAGTGTGGCTGAGCGCGAGCCTCAGGCAACCACAAGTGAATGTCCAAGCTCACAAAGCAGTGCAGAGAAGCCATAAAGGAAGACCTCAAAGAGAGAAGAGCAGCAGTGCTGGCAGATGCAGCAGAAGCCGGGAAAAGCATTCACAACGCCCGCCTGTCCTTCGCTAACCGCAAGACCAAGATGACTGCCCTCCAATGCCCTGATGGATCTATCAAGTCTTCCAGAAGAGCAATGGAGAAGATTATCCATGACTTCTATTCAAATCTCTTCGATAGCCATGTCCACCTGCCCGCATACCAAATTCCGCAGGATGGATATGTCGTTCCCAATGTTCTCCCTTCCAAAATCCAACATGCCATTTCATTGGTAAAGAAGTGAACAGCACCCGGCCCAGACAAGGTCAGACCTGAACACCTGAAGAAGCTGCCACCAGTACTCATCAATACACTGGCTCAGATCTTCACACGCTACCTGTCTGAATGCAAGGTTCCGTCCCAATGGAAAACCAGCAGGACTGTTCTACTGTACTAGACATCCACGACATTGGCAACTATCACCCAATCTGCCTGTTGTCTGTCATCTACAAGCTGTTCACTCGAGTCATCCTAAATAGGATTGGCAGAACACTAGATGAAAGACAACCATGCGAGCAAGTTGGTTTCTGCAAAGGATTCAGCACAATCGACCATATCCACACAATAACCAAGCTCACTGAAATTTCTCAGAAGTTCAAGATGCCGCTCTGTCTAATGTTCATTGATTTAAAGAAGGCCTTTGATTCTGTTGATACTGAAGCAGTCATCGAAGCCCTTGCCAAACAGGGCATTCAAACTCAATCCATCAGGATCCTCCGTGAGCTGTTTTACAGATTCACTACCAGGATCTCACCATTCTACAAGGAAGTAATCATCCATGTCAAAAGAGGGGTTTGGCAGGGTGATACCATTTTACCGAAACTCCTCAGTGCCACCCTCGAGAACATCATGAGATGACTGGGATGGGAAGGAATAGGAGTGAAGATAGACAGTTGGCAACTACACCACCTCTGCTTTGCTTACGACATCATTCTAATAACACCAAACATTAGCTAAGCAGCACAAATGCTTGCCGACTTCGACCATGAGTGTGGAAAGGTTGGACTACAGCTAAATCTCACAAAGACAATGTTTATGAGAAACAGTCTCGTTCCTGACGTTCCATTCACTCTCAATGGGATGAACATCTCCAAATGCAACAGTTATGAGTACTTAGGTCAAGAAGTCAACATGAAGAATGACCTGGCACCTGAATTGAGCAGGAGGAACATAGAGGCTTGAAACGCCAACGCCTTCAAGAGTGTCAAAGAAATAGCTAAGAGGACAAAGAACCTCTGGCTCCGGGCACATCACTTTGATTCCACTGTTCTTCCTGCATTAACATATGCCTCAGAGACCTGGACCCTACAAAAACAGGATGAGAATGCTATTCTGGCCTCCCAAAGAGGGATCAAAAGAGATATGCTTGGAGTATCATGCTTCACTCAAATGAAAGAAAGAATTAGGAGTTCTGACCTCCGTCGATAGTCAAGAATCAGGGACGCTGTCTCGTTTGCCAAGGTGTTGAAAATCAGATGGGCTGGACATGTAATTTGAGATTTGGAGATGACTTCTGGACTAAAGCCATTACTAATTAGATTCCACAGGATGTCAAAAGATCGCATGACTGCCCACCTACGATATGGTCAGACTTCTTCGTCAAGACTCTGAACGATAGGTTTAAGGCTCTTCGTGTTCCTAGAACAAGCAGGCTCCATTGGGCTACACTAGCACGCAATAGGGAAGAATGGAAACGTTACTGGCGCCCGCTTGAGCAAATCGTTGAGTAACAGGATGTCAAGTGATCAAGTGAAGTGCTACTATATGATTGATAGTGTATGTGATTAAATACTTCCTCCTAATCAGTATTTCTAATGAAACATGGTAGTATTATATCCAGGAGCATACTGTATCTCTTAATTAGTTCATTTATGGTTGAGAGTTTAAGTAGATTTTGTTTTCTTATCACATATATAGCTGTGGTGGACATAGCAATATTTAAAATATTTGTTATTCATTACATTAAATCTTCACATAAACTTTATGTATAAATTAGTTAAGTGTAGAGATTCAAAATCTGAAGTAAGTCCTCAGTTCCTCAAATAGAAGATTCAAGATAACTTTTTCTGACCAACTTGCATATAAAGAGCCTTAAGATTATAGATGAAATTGTCAAATTCCATTAGAAAAGTTCTTAAGAATTGATTTGATTATGTATACATATTTTTAAATCACAAATAGAATACAAGATTAATTTTGAAATGCTGCTGTTTTGCTATTCTCCTAGTTCATAAATGTCTATTGAATTCTCCACAAGCGTTTTAAATCAATGTTTATCATCATTGGAGCAATTTTTTTTAAATCTTCCAAGATTTTTTCAGAACTTATCAAACTTGCTTGAGTCTAAGTTGGTTAGATTTTAGCACATTATGACTCTATATATGAAACAATCACTCCCAATATTTTAGAATCACAGTAATGTAACATTAGAATAGTTGTTTGCCTTTATCCTATAAGAGGATATTCATGATTTCCACAACAACATATTTAATTAAAAGATTTGCTTATGCAACATCAAACACCTGTAATTGTGAAGGAAAACACTCAAGAAAGTTCCTATGATTGAGTTAAATTACTTACTCATCTTTTTTTCCTCTTTTTTAACTAATCTCTTTACTGATTTCCAGAAGCATCTATGAACTAGCATTGAGAGAGATCACTCCAGATTAATATGTCTTCACAAAACTGCACTTCACTGTGCAAAGAAAAATAAGCACTATAATACTGTGTTTTTGAAAGAAACTGATCTTCTCTGAGGATAATAAATCTCATTTTGCATTCAAATGTATATTGTTTCCTCATAATAACTTCTCAAAGTGGAAATATTTGCCCAAAATAGTGTAACTATTTTTATCCTCCTGATAGTAACTAATTACTTTCTAATAAAAAGAGGATGATTTATCTTGCTACCAATATCTTACTGGCATTAAGATCATTACCTTTTTTAACAAAAGTTGCCTCAGTATCTGTCAAAAAATATTTGTTGATACTTTATTTTTTATTACTAAAGGCCTAAAACATTTTTTCACAACTGCCAGTCAATGAGTGACTTTCTTTACTTGTCCTTTGTCAATTTATTTCTTAACATCTTAGTGTTTTACTTATTGAAATACGTGTTGGTAACAATTTTGTGCCTTTGAGTTTTGTGGCATTTAACCACAATAACAACAGTAATGAAAGGATACTGGATGACTGAGGGTGGTGGTGGCAAAATGCCAAGGAAGAAAGGAAGAAGGCTTTTTAAGGTTTTTGCACTACTGTATTTCACTGTGACTACATACCACAGAGGTGCAATATATTAAGCCTTTGTGCAAAAACACCTAGGTCTGATCCACTGTGTGCATTTCTGCATCTGGAAGAACCCTTTGAGTGTCATGGAGAAAAATAATATCTGAAATTTAATGCTCCTGCCCCCCTGACTTATTTGAGGATTACTCCTTCTTGTCTACTACAGTAGTTTCAAGTTGTATTACCAAAGTCATGAATAATAAATAATTCCACTACACATTTTATGCTCTCATGGTAATAAATATCAAAGAAGTAACAAAAACAGGACTAGTGATGACTATGAGACTGTAAACTGAGTCACACACTCATACACACTGAAGCAAGAAGTTGAATCCAGGACTATATAAGGTGTAAAATCCCTCCTCCTCTCCAGAGTACTAATGGCCTAGTATAAAATAAAGTTGTGCTTTAGGAAGTGGTTGATGTGATTTGAATTCCATCTCATTGGAATATGATAAATTTATAAGTCAAATTCATTTCACTTCATCCACTTCTAGGGGCCATGCAGAGAGCTATGGGATGCATGCCTTGCATGTACAAGGCCCCAAGTTTAAGCCCTGGTATCACGCACCCTCCTAGAGTACCACCAGGAGCAGCCCTAGAGGATCCTGAGCACTACCAGTGTGACCCTGGTGGCCCCCAACACCTCTGGGTCCAAGTCACTCTTTAACATAGTTCCCAGCACTACATCCACTTCCCTTAATATTGAACCTTATGGCCCAGTAGACCAAGTAATACCTGGAGTCTTCTCTGGGTTCTCTGAGCATTACTAGGGATGCCCTAAAAGTAAATAAATAAAAATTAGTCATGGATATCTAAAGGTCATAACAAGAAGCAGATCTACAGAATGAAACTGTAATATTAAATCCCCAAATGCTAACAGTACTTCTGATGAGAAAAGTATCCAGTGTCAAAATGAGGAATAAGGATGGCAAAAATGTCATTATTAGGTAGCACTGGAAAAATGACTAGTGCTGACATGAAGAATACAGACTCTTCATAAATAAAAGATGACTTATTAGAAAATCACAAGTAAGTAGAGAGAGAGTAGGAGGAGGAAATAATGATACCGGGAGAGGGAGCTGGGAAAGCTTTTGGACAGTGGAGATAAATAGGGCTAGCTCTGAAACTTGGAACAACTGGGAATATTATTTCAGGCTCAAGTAATCTCCCTCTGAGATTACTCTAACATCACCCAAAAGTGTCCTCATCACAGAGCAAAGACTCAATTCATCCCTACACATTTAAATTTTATGTTTTTGTGTTCCCAGGGTGTTTCCTGGGAAGCAAGCAGTATTTTATTCACTTCAGAGAATCAATCAGCATTAATACCACATATCTGAGCATTTACCAAGTCTGGGTTCTCCTTCATTCTTCTCTTGACCCAACGTATGTTTGATCCAAGAGCACAGGGATTAATCCTTTCATCCTAGGATTACAAGCGCCAGTTAGCACACCATGTCCAATTGCTATTTTTCAGGTTTAGAAGAGTAAAAGTAATGCACAGGGGAAGAAAACTTAACTAGATTTCCTCATGGGTTGTTCAAAAATAACAAGATGTATGGCTTAATGTGATCAAATACAATGGCTCAATTAGAGAAAAGAAAAGGAAAATCTATTTTCAGGGAATATAAACAACTCACAGAGGAAACACTTGCAATGAAATTCTCATTTTTTATGTGCAGAACTGGAACATATCCTGGATTACTCATTTCCAAAAATTAGACTCGTTTAGATATTAATTTTTCAGCTCATAGTGATGAGTTTACAGTACTTCTTTCTGGTATAGCAGACTGGAAGCATTCACAGTTGCATAAAGGAAAAAATATGACTATCTTTCTGGCTCACACAAGAAATCAGGCACAAAAAAATTATCCCAAGTCAAAAAAAGTTTTAAAACATTTTCAAGCCTCAGATTACATGCTGGTTGTGATGAAAATAAATAACTTAGCAAGAGATGAATTCATCTGTCACCATCTTTAAGGCATCTTATTGGCATGATGTGGTATGCAGGACACAGCATCACCTCGCAGTATTCCCACCAACCCTAAATAAATAAACTAATAGTAATCAAAATTAGGATTCTAATATAAGACAAGGGAGCTAGGAGAACAAACTAGAGGGTTCCACAAAAGAACAATTAGATTGACCAAGTGAGAAGGTGAGTCATTCTACAGGGTGGCAGATCTAGTCTTGTCAATAATCAATGTTCTGAAAAGTTAAAGTGCAATAGAGGCGGGGTAGTGTAGAGCTACTATAACTAAAGGAAACTTAAAGATATGACAACTTAATTTAAAGCAGAGTTTTTATTTGGCTCTTGTGTTTAAACACTATCTGTAAAAGCCATTTGGGAGAGAATTAGAAAAACTGGACCTTGGAACTAGCTATTAAATGACTTTATGGAATTGTTAGCTTTCTTAAGTAAGAAATTACATCTAAATTATATTGGAAGATACTTTTATTATTTTTATGTTGTGTGTTTTGGGCCACACCTGGCAATCTCAGTGGTTACTTCTGGCTCTGCACTCAGGAATTACTCCTGATGGTACTCGGGGGACGGTATGGAATGCTAGAGATTAAACCCAGGTCACAAATGCCTTACCTGCTGTACTATCTCTCCAGCCCTAATATTTTTATTTTTTTAAATGCTTTGTATTGCTTGCTTTGGCAGCACACATACTAAAATTGGAACGATACAGAGAAGACTAGCATGGTCCCTGAGCAAGGATGACACGCAAATTCGTGAAGCGTTCCATATTTTTTTTGATCATTGTATAATTGAAACCCAAGCACAAAAATCTGTAAGTCTACAACTGTACCTAATGATGTCTCACTAATAAAAATCACGGTGACGGTCTTCCCGTTGTTCATCGATTTGCTAGAGCGGGCTCAATAACATCTCCATCATGAGACTTGTTGTTACTGTTTGGCATATCGAATACGTCACGGGTAGCCTGCCAGGCTCTGCCCTGAGAGCGAGATACTCTCGGTAGCTTGCCGGGCTCTCAGAGAGGGGCGGAGGAAACGAACTCGGGTCGGCCATCTTGGCCGCTTTGTAAGGCGAACGCCCTACCGCTGTGCTATCGCTCCAGCCCTAATAAAAATAAAAAATAAAAATGAAAAAATAAATAAATAAAATGCTTTGTAAAGCAATTCCACTCCTGGGAATATATCCCAGAGAGGCAAAAAAGTATAATCGAAGTGACATCTGCACTTGTTTGTTCATGCAGCACTCTTTACAATAGCCAGAATCTGGAAAAAACCTGAGTGCCTGAGAACAGATGACTGGTTAAAGAAACTTTGGTACATCTACACAATGGAATACTATGTAGTTGTTAGAAAAGATGAAGTCATGAAATTTACATACAAGTGGTACTACATGGAAAGTATTAAGCTAAGCGAAATGAGTCACAAAGAGAGGGATAGACATAGAAAGATTGCATTCATCTGGGGAACATAAAGTAACAAAATAGGGGACTAACACCCAAGAATAGCCAATATTAGTACCAGGAGGTTTACTCCATGGCTTGAAGGCCAGCCACACATGCTAGGGGAAAAGGAGCTCAGATAGAGAAGGAAGCATCAAATAAAGGGTATTAGACCTTCCCAGGTTGGGAATAGCATGCTGAAAGTAGACTATAGACCAAACATGATTGCCACACAATGCCTCTTTTGCAAACTACAATACCCAAAGGAGAGAGAGAACAAAAGCGAATGCCCTGCTACAGAAGCAGGGTGGGATGGGGGGGTTGGAGGGTGGGAGGGATACTGGGATACTTGGTGGTGGAAAATGGGCACTGGTGGAGGGATGGGTACTTGATCATTGTATAATTGAAACCCAAGCACAAAAATTTGTAAGTCTACAACTGTACCTCATGGTGTTTCACTAATAAACATTTTAAAAATAATAATAATAAATAAATAAATACATAAATAAAAATAAAATGCTTGGTAAGCAAAATCAACCCTCAATCTAAAGACAGTTAATTCATGACAAAAGAGCTAGATGTATGAAGTAGAGCAAGGAGAGCCTCTTCAACAAATGATTCTGGGAAACTGGATATGCAAAACAATAAAACTGGATCCATATCACACACCACACACAAAAGTTAATGCAAAGTGGATTAAAGGTCTAAGGTTGTATGAGAATCCATAAAATCCATCATGAAAAATATAGGCAGAACTCCCCCAGAATACAGACCTCAGAGGTGTCTCCAATTATTTGGCTCCATTAGTATAGATAACATAAAACAAAAAAATTAAAAAATAGTACCACATCAAATTAAAAAGCTTTTACCCAGCAAAAGAAATTCAGACTAAGATAAAGAGACACCCAATTCAACGGGACAAAATATTCTCAAAATGTATATCAGATAAAGGTTTCATTTACCTAACAAATGGAGCACTCACAAAACTCAATAGCACATTGTACACCTGAAACTCAGTAATTAATAACACTGTAACTTTGTAATTCATAGTTATTCAATCAAAAAATTTTTTAAAAACACTCAACAACAAAAACACCATCAAAAACAAGACGAGGAGAGATGAACAGATCCTTCCCCAAAAAGGACCTAGAGAGAACAAATAGACATATAAAGAGCTTGGACATGTTCATCTCCACTTATTTTCAGGGAAATACAAATTAAAACAACAATGAGGTGTTATCTCACACCAGTGAGCATGGCATCCATCAAAAATACGACAAAAAACTTTTTGTTTGATGATGAGGTCAAAAAAGGAAACTTATTGTTAAAGGGAATGTCATGTGGTTTAGCTTCTGTGGAAAACAGTATGTAGATTTCTCAAAAAATCAAGAATAGAGCTCCCATATGACCCAGTGATTCCACTTTCTGGAATCTACCTCCAAAACTCAAAAACATTAATTCGAAAAGGCAAATGCACACCACTGCTTACTGCAGCACTCAGTAAAACGACCAGGAGGTAGAAACAACCCAAATGTACAATGACAGATACATGGGAAAATAAGCTGTGGCCTATATACATAGTGAAAAAATATGCAGCTGTAAGAAAAGATGCAATCACTTGCTGTAACTTGGGTGGAACTGGAGGGTATCACGTTAAGTGAAATAAGTCAGAGGGTGAAGTCCAAATACCAGATTATTCCACTCATCTGTTGTATATAGAGAAATAAAACAAAGGAATAGATGGTATTGAACAATGATAAACATTTGGTCTCAAATTACAAATCTGAATTTACTAAATCAGGGGTACAGGAGAGGAAGCATGAGAAGCCAACTAGAAATGACATAAGATCTTGGTAAAGGGGGTTGGCACTTAGGTGGTGGTGAGATGCAGTAACTATACATCAAGATCATAAACATTAGCATGATGGTTGACTTATGTCCTTAGCTACAACAAAAATAAAAATAAAATAGATGATTTTTAAACTTAAAAAATTCTACAAGTCTCATTCTATTCTCACCCCAATTCTTCCCATGTTATATGATTTCTAAAATTATTAGTTCTTTAATATTAAAGCAGCAGTGCATTACATAAGCTAAATATTATGTAACATTAAAATATTATGTAAGTTTCAGCTGTGTATCATTGACAGGGAAAAAAAGTGCATGCTGGGCATTCCGGTTTGGAATCACCTTGTATCCCAATTTGGAGTGTGCAATTTCTTTCTTTTCTTTCTTGGAACTCTCTTACCTCTAGAGAAGCTCATGTTCTCTCAAAGTGTGTTGAATTTTCTCTATTTCCTTCCAATTTCTTCACTTAAAAAAAATTCATGCTGAAGTGTTTAGGAATGATATTTGTAATGTATTGTAATGTATTAAATGCTTTACCAAATTAAATATCTAATATGGCTAGCACCCATGATTATTAAACCTGAGTGATGAATCTATAAATACTGATTATATACATGTTTAATGCTTCATCCATTTTATAATAAAACATTTTTTAAATTTTCATTTGTTTGGTTCCTAAGAAGTCTTCAGTGAATTTAAACAATGAATAAGTAAAATGGGATCTGTTTCTTGAAGATTAACTTACATTCTTAAAGACTGCTGCTAATCTCAAGGAAATCTCCGGATGAGTAGGCATTAAAATTGTATGCTCATAGGACATATTTCTATAATAGTAAATTCCATCACTGACTATAAAGTTAAAATAAATAATAAAATTGCTATTTAATTGTGCTACATATTCTGAATTTTTAAATTATCAGTTTTATTCAACATACAGAAAGAAGTGTGATATCTTTAAAATACTGCCTTTCAAGATCTGAGATAATGACAATGATTCAAATCAAGTCCTCCCCTTGTGGTGGGTGGGGAATTTCATAATTCTAGAGACCTATAAAGGAACTGCAGCTGATTGTTCAACTCACTTCTCCCTCAAGGGGAAAGCTATCATAGAGAAGAAGAAAAGAATTTTGACAAAAGTCAGATTCCTAAATAAGAGGAATTTGACTCAGTTTATCTTCTCTTGGGGGTCTTAGATAAGCCTCAGTTTCAATTCCTTTCAATTCCTACCCAGTTGCTACATATATTATTGGATCTTATTAACTTGCAATTGATACTGATCTATCCATCCTCTTTATGGTTTTACCAGAACTTCAAGTCACATACCCAACTACCTATCACTTAAACAGCTAAGCATTATTTTTAACAGCAAGGCTAAGACATTGATTCAAAAGATGTAGTGCGGGTACTGAAGTTACTATCTTCACTATCTTCACTGAGCCCTCCCTTTCTCGCCAAAGCACAATCACCATGAATCCAACATCTGATCCTAAAAATATCACTAAAAGAAGCCAAGGCCCTATATCCTATGTACCCATAGCCCTGACTCCTGATATTCTAATCAAAGCAATTGGGTAGATTTTATTGTTTTTTTGTGGAAGGGGAAGAGTTCTGTTCATGATTGCTTCTGACCATTTATTTACTCATCAGTCAAAGTCTGATTCAATTGATCTGCAAATCTCTTAACTAAGAAGGAAAGAGTAATGAAGGACTAGAGAAAACCTGGGTTTTTTGCTACAGTAGCAGCTTTCGCAGTACAAACAACAGAATTAAGGACAGTAGATGCCAAAGTATAAACCATGGGCTTTCAGGGTACCCAAATTCTTTTCAGAAATTCCATGAGGTCAGAAATATTTTTCTAATAAAACCAAAAATGTTATGTGCCTTTTTATTATGTTGCCATTTCCACTGAAGAAAAAAAAAGCCATTTCCACAAAAGCAAAGACAAGTAGAACTGCTGGTGCTTTCTTTAGCCTGACTAAGACAGTAGCTGTGATTCTGTATTGATAATCATCATGATCTGCCTTGATGTGAATTTTCAGGGGTAAACAAGGCCTTTTCACTTTACAAAAGTGTTATTGACTATATTTGGCTGAGAAAGCTATCAGAACAGAATAACATAGACTAGGTGATCTAAACAATAGTTATTTCCTTATGGTTTTGAAGGTTGAAGTACAAGATCAAGGTTCTCATAGTTCAGAAGTCCTTCATCTTGACTGACAGATTGTCACCATCTTAAAGTATACTAACATGGTCTTTCTGTGCAGATGACTACCTTCCAAGTCTCTTTTGTCTGTCCAAATTTATCCTTCTTATGAGAACACCTCTCATATCAGTTTAGGGACTACACTAATCCATTCCTAAAGGGACCATTTGAACTTAACCATCTCTTTAAAGATCTTATCTTTGTTGGTGACAAAGAGAAAAAGGAGAAGGATTAGGAACACCTTGAGAATAGTGGGGTACAATGACTGTACATCAACGGCAAAAGCACTAACATTATAATGACCATGTTACCTAAACTCTCATACAAAATAAAAAATAAAACCTTATTTCCAAATTCAGTCACATTCTGAGATACTGAAAAGTGGGGATGTCAATCAACATATGAATTCTGGAAGGACATTTTGATGAAGCTATAAAAACCATTAATTTGATTAAATCTCAACTTGAGTCTATTCTTGTTTAGTATTCTGTGCAACAAAAAAAATGGAAATGCACACAGATCACTGCTGCTGCATTACAAATCATGAACATTATCTCAAGGGAAAACATTTGTGCACTTCTTTGAGTTGCAAACTGAACTTATCACTTTTTCATTAAAGCACCACTTTTGGGGCTGGAGTGACAGTATAGCAGGTAGGGTGTTTGCCTTGCACGCGGCCAACCCAAATTCGATCCACAGCATTCCATAAGGTCCCTGAGCCCCATCAGAAGTGATTCCTGAGTGCAGAACCAGGAGTGACCCCTGTGTATTGCTGGAGGTGACCCACAAAGCCAAAATAATAATAATGAAACTCCACTTTTTCCTTGAAAGAATGAGTAGCGACCATGGTTATTCCAACTAAGTATTTATCAAGGACCTTCTCAAAAATGAATAAACTGAGCCTATCATATCAAAAAATTTACAGTTGTCATTAATAATAAAAATGTAAGCTTTTCAGGCATCTATGTGTACTAATTATTTCCCATATGACTGATGGATAAAATTACAAAACCATTTATGCAGGAAAGTTCTATTGAAATTGCAATTTATACCATGTATTCTAGTGTAACAGAATATGAAACGTTAATTAACAACTAACTTTGAACTGGGCTTCAGATTTCACATTGCAATTCACCTCTATTTTCAAAGTATGTATTGCATAAGGTCAGATTTTCCTCATATATTCAACTAAACCAATATATTGCAGTAGGTTGAATGCATAAGCAGACATTAGTATCAAGGTGATTTCTAACAAGCTAGCTGTTCTTTGACAGATGTCCTGAGACTATGACCAAACCTCAGTATCTATCTCCCTTCCTTTCTTTAGTCTATACTCCCCATGCTTTTTGGATGTTATATGTTGATATATATCTTCAACAGCCTGATATTCTTCTTTGAATATATTTACAGTTAGCTTAAAGTATTCAGAGAGTACCTGTCAATATGAGAAGCTGTGGATCTAAATAAACCAACAGTCAAGAGTAAGCCCTGAGCACAGCTAGGTATGAGCCCCACTTTTTTTTTTTTTTTTTTTGCTTTTTGGGTCACACCCAGCAATGCTCAGAGGTTATTCCTGGCCCTTCACTCAGGAATTACTCCTGGCAGTGCTTGGGGGAACCATATGGGATGCCGGGGATTGAACCCTGGTCGGCCGCGTGCAAGGCAAACACCCTACACGCTGTGCTATTGCTCCGGCCCCTGAGCCCCACTTTAAAAAGACAGAAAAAAGAAGAACTAAATTTTTTTTAATTTCTAAAAAATTTTTATTAATGAAACACCATTAGGTACAGTTGTAGACTTACAAATTTTTGTGCTTGGGTTTCAGTTATACAGTGATCGAGTACCCATCCCTCCACCAGTGCCCATTCTCCACCACCACTAATCCCAGTATCCCTCCCACTCCCTATCCCCCCCCACCCCACCCTGCCTCTGTGGCAGGACATTCCCTTTTGTTCTCTCTCTCCTTTTGGGTGCTGTGGTTTGCAAAAGAGGAATTGAGTGGCAATCATGTTTGGTCTATAGTCTACTTTCAGCATGCATCTCCCATCCTGGGCAGATAAAAAAGAACTAAATTAACTTAGTTCAAATTTTAAAATTCCAAACATTCCTAGCCTAGAGAATAATCTTGCCTATTTTTTATTTAATCAATCCCTATTTATTTCTGAGATTGGTTAACCCCAAAAAAATCTCAAATTATTCTGAATGTCTGAATGTTCAAGAGATCTGCTCCTAAGCAGTATTGAACACATTACCACAATAAATACCCTGACCCCCATGCATTGGTCCTTCATTCTGCTCCCCCTGAAGAATAAGATTGGCTGGCATGGAGAATATGGCTCAGAATCCTTTAAAAAGATATGAACTTCCAGGTACATCAACCCTGGGCTTTTCCTTCCCAGTTCATATAGCAGTGAGAAGTCACATAAAGAAAATACCACATTTTGGGGGTATGGTGCCGCCAGCAGATCAACCTGTACCTGTGAGGCAAGTGCATCAGCAGCCTGATGGAGACTTCAGACTTCCAGATACCCCAAAATTGCTGCTGTGCCTTTGGCCAGACCTCAAAAACTTGGGGCAAAGTTTACCAAGAAAGTAAACGGCCAAAAGTTAGGTATGTGGGAAACACACCCACAAACCTCCTCCGGCTCAGCTATATAATTGGAGGCATGTCCTCCCTGGTTCCTGATTGAACTGTTTAATGGCCATAATCCCAGAGACTCATCCTTCTCAGTGCTGCCATGTCGGTGAAGCCTTCAGGGTCAGGTGAATGAGACCAGTTGTAGTTACTGGTTTTGGCATATCGAATACACAGCGGATAGCTTGCCAGGCTCTTCCGTGCAGGCGGAATACTCTCGGTAGCTTGCCAGTCTTTCCGAGAGGGATAGAGGCTTTTGGGGCGACCTCTAATCACCCTTGTAGGTGTTACCATATTTGAACCCTATCAAATATGGTACGACAATTCTGGAAGATGGGTATTTAGTGTCTTATGATGTGTCACGCGGCCGCTTGTGGGGTATTTATCTGGGTAGGGTGGGTCTCCTGTGCGCAATTCGATCCCTGGGTGGTTGATGGAAGCAGACAGGGCAGGGTAGGGTGGGGCTCCTGATTAGAATCCCTTTGTCACCTGTGGTAGTGGGAGCAAGCAGAGAAGCTCTGTCCCTGGGTCCGCCGAGCCTGGAGTCCAAGGTCTCAGATCTACTCAAATCTCTTTGATAGCCATGTCCACTTGCCGACATACCAAATTCCACAGGATGGATATGTCATTCCCAACATTCTCCCTTCCGAAATCCGACACGTCATTTCGTCGGTAAAGAAACAAACAGCACCCGGCCCAGACAAGGTCAGATCTAAACACCTGAAGAACCTGCCGTCAGTACTCATCAATACACTGGCTCGGCTCTTCACTCGCTACCTGTCTGAATGCAAGGTTCCGTCCCAATGGAAAACCAGCAGGACCGTACTACTGTTCAAGAAGGGAGACATCCATGACATCGGCGACTATCGCCCGATCTGCCTATCTACATCTGTCTGTCATCTACAAGTTGTTCACTCGAGTCATCTTAAATAGGATTGGCAGAACACTAGATGAAGGACAACCATGCGAGCAAGCAGGGTTCCGCAAAGGATTCAGCACCATCGACCATATCCACACAATAACCAAGCTCATTGAGGTTTCTCGGGAGTTCAAGATGCCGCTCTGTTTAATGTTCATTGATTTAAAGAAGGCCTTTGATTCTGTTGAGACGGAAGCGGTCATTGAAGCCCTAGCCAATCAGGGCATTCAAGCCCAATACATCAGGATCCTCCGTGAGCTGTATTGCGGATTCACTACCAGGATCTCACCATTCTACAAAGAAGTGATCGTTGATGTCAAGAGAGGGGTTTGGCAGGGTGATACCATTTCACCGAAACTCTTCAGTGCCACCCTCGAGAACATCATGCGACGACTGGAATGGGAAGGAATGGGAGTGAAGATAGATGGTCGGCAACTACACCACCTCTGCTTTGCTGATGACGTTGTTTTAATAACACCAAACATCAGCCAAGCGGCACAAATGCTGGCCAACTTTGACCGTGAGTGTGGAAAGGTAGGACTACAGCTGAATCTTACGAAGACAATGTTTATGAGAAACAGCCTTGTTCCTGACGCCCCATTCGCTCTCAATGGAACGACCATCTCCGAATGCAACAGCTATGTGTACCTAGGTCGAGAGGTCAACATGACAAATGACCTGGCACCCGAGCTGCGCAGGAGGAAGAGAGCGGCTTGGAACGCCTTCAAGAACGTCGAAGAAATAGCTAAGAGGACGAAGAACCTCCGGCTCTGGCCACATCTCTTTGATTCCACTGTTCTTCCTGCATTAACATATGCCTCAGAGACCTGGACCCTACGCAAACAAGATGAGAACGCTATTCAGGTCTCCCAAAGAAGAATAGAAAGAGCTATGCTTGGAATATCATGTTTCACTCAAATGAGAGAAAGAATCCGGAGTTCTGACATCTGTCGACGATCAAGAATCAGGGACGCTGTCTCATTTGCCAAGGTGTCGAAAATCAGATGGGCTGGTCACGTAATGAGATTTAAAGATGACCGCTGGACTAGAGCTGTTACCGACTGGATTCCACGGGATGTCAAAAGACCGCGTGGCCGCCCACCTTCCAGATGGTCAGACTTCTTCGTCAAGATCATGAACGATCGGTTCGAGGCCCTTCATGTTCCCGGAGCGAACAGATGCCATTGGGCTACACTAGCACGCGACAGGGACAAATGGAGATGTTACTGGTGCCCGCTCAAGCAAATCAACGACTAACGGGAAGTTAAGTGATTAAGTGATTAATCCCAGAGACTCAGAAACAAATCTCGAAACCCAGCGGCTTTTGGCAGAAATGTGTCCAGTCCCTGCAGTAGGTTACCGGTGCTGGGCCAACCCAGATGGGAATAGGTTTTGTGCCTTGGCCTGTTCCCCCTGGCAGCCCAGTGGCCACCATCCTCCAGAGGCCACTGGACAGTCAGGTCAGATTTGGGCCCACAGTGACGAGACACGCAGGGCCGCATGGGATGGGGGTGGAGCCAGTCCTGTCCTCCCCACCCCAACGAGACCCCAAGTTATCGCCCACAAATGGCCTCTCTGGCTCCTAATCAAGCTGCTTAACAGCCATCCCAGAGACTCAGGAGAAAATCTCGGAACCCAGCAGGTTTTGGCAGAAATCCCTCCAGATTTAAGTGTTAAAATTTCAGAATTTCAAATTCGCGCAGCCACTACTGCAGCCACGCAACATTTTATGTTATTCATAACCAGCAATAGAAAACAAATTGTCTACAGTTGCCTTTTCAGCAGATCTGAGTGTTGGGGTAAAATCTCAAATAGTAATGGTCGGTCTGGTGTCAAAATATTGAATGTGATCAAAGTAGAGAGAGAGTAATGTGGAAATCATCTGCCCCACAGGTAGGGGGAGTGTGTGGGATGAGGGTATCCTGGGGTTTTTGGGGGTGGAGAATGGGCACTGGTGAAGGTACAGGTGTTTCATTGTATGGCTGAGACTTAGACCCGAAAGCTTTGTAACTGCTCTCATGGTGATTTAATAAATAAAATTATAAAAAATGAAAAAAAAAGTAAGGTGGAGTTCATGCCCAATTCAATCAGCTAATCAGTAACTGAATAAATAGCAGTACTCCTACATTAAAAAAAAAAAGAAAAGAAAATATCAGGTTTTCCAGGATATTCTATGGCAGTCTAGGAAAGGAGGTTCACAGCTACAGTGATAAGACACCCAGAAACACTTTTAAATAATAACCATTGTATCACTGTATCACTGTCATCCTGTTGTTCATGGATTTCTTCAAGCAGGCACCAGAACCATCTCCATTCATCCTAGCCCTGAGATTTTAGCAAGTGCCATATTGGAGGCTCTTTCAGGGTCAGGGGAATGAGACCCATCATTGTTACTGGGTTTTTGCATATTTAATATGCCATGGAGAGCTTGTCAGACTCTGCTGTGTGGGCAGGATACTCTCGGTAGCCTGCTGGATTCTCTGAGAGCAAGAACTAGACAATAAGAGGTCGAGCAGCCATGAATGTGGCCACAGGCTTCCAGGAGCTTGGTTTTATAGTCTGAGTCTTGGCCGTTGATGGGATTACACGGTGGAGCCGGGGGCAGTTGGTGGGTGTAACACCTAGCTACTTCATGTGTGAGGCTCATCCAAGCATGTGGAGAGTGGTCTTAAGCATGGCTATGACTGGTTCCAAAGGTCTTCAGCTGCTGGGGCTCTGCTCGGGACGGGGAGGGAAACTCAACCCGCCCCCCTCCAAGGGGCATGGATGAGGACAGCCAGGCACGGGGGCAGGATACTCTGCATTGTTCTCTTCCGGGAGCTTGGTTTTATAGTCTCTGGGTCTCGGCTGTTGATGGGATTACACGGTGAAGCTGGGGGCATTTGGTGGGTGCAATGCCTAGCTATTGGGAAATGGGGGATCTGGGTGGAGGAGGCCCAGAATTTAAATAATAATACCATAATAAAGATCAAAGATTGAGTATTTTCTCTATATACCAAAATAATCATTGGACTAGAAATTGGGATGTTTGATTTCTTTTATGTTCCATAAACTTGGCTGCTATGCCCAAGCTACGAAACCTCCATGGTTCTCTCTAGCCTATTTTTCTGAACATCTAGTGGAGTAAATGTATCTGTCTCAGTTGTGACATTCTAGGGTTTCTCCCCAGAGGCACAATTGATCCTTGATTATTTGTGTTAGTTGGGAGGAAAGCGATTTAAATATTTCAAATATGTACACAAGATGAAGCTCATTTGTATCTGGCTTTTGAATATATTTCATGAAGCAAATCACAACAAATTTATCTTCCTAGTGATGCTTAACTCAGGTTAATGTGAAAAATCAATTTGATTACAATCCATGTTGCTATGCTCCATTAAACAAGTGTAAGGTGTGTAGTATTCCATAAGGCAGCCTGGAATGTGATGTTAAGAGGATGATGATTCTTGCCCTGGCTCTGTACCTTCCTAATTTAACCTCTTTGAATATGCAGTATACCAGCCTTATAATGGATTCAGAAGACAACCCCAGAATACCCACTAAGTATGGCACTGCTTTGGCACAGGCATACAGAAATGAACAAGAAAAATCCCTTCTTTCATGGGTCTCTACCTAAAATAAGAAAAGAGGAAAGGGATTTTGAGTATGAGAGATAAAAATCACTGAAAATTCAGGAAAAGTCTAGCACCTAGCCTCATGCCCACTTGAGCAGTCATTTAAGACTTCCCAGAAATAGGTAAGCTAAGTTCAGAAAGAAGACAGGAGGTTGAGAGAAGTAAATCAGAGGGAGAAGGGCAAATACACAATGATCTCATGCATCTGTGGTATATAGAGAAACAAGACAAGGGAATGGAAAATGTGAAACAGAAAATAAAAACAAAGCAGAGGAGAGGAGCAGAGAAGATCAGAGAGGAGAGGGGAGGGGAGGGGAAAGTAAAGGGGAGGAGAGGGAAGAGGACAGATACTCATTCAATGACCCAGGCTGAAGCATTAATGAGTCCTTAACAAATACATCCCTCATCTCAGAGAACAGGGTTCTGATGGAAATCCATGATGTGCTGCCTCTTGGATCCTCAGCATGGATCTGACACACTGTCACTTCCACCCATTTCCTCTGGGTCAAAGTAAAGACCCCAAATCAGTGGAGTACAATATGCAATCTCCTTGTACCAGGAAACCTGAAAAATCACCTGGCAAAATACCTTGGATGAATACTTCTGTTACAGGATTGTAAGTTTCACTGTGCCAGGTCTACAGACTTGTATAACTTAAATTTTGGTGTTAATTGCCTTCAATTCTCAAGTTTTCATTTCCTGTAGCTAGTTCTATTCAAACCAGTTTCAGAAGGCTTCTGGGACTCTCTTGTATACCTGCACTAAAGAAAGTCAATGAATCTCACATAGAAGCCTAATTTATTATTTAGCACAATGACTGCTCTCCTCTTGCTATTTCAGAGACCAACACCTAAAATAAATTGTACATTATAATTATCACTTAATCACTTAATCACTTAATCACTTAACTTCCCGTTAGTCATCGATTTGCTCGAGCGGGCACCAGTAACGTCTCCATTTGTCCCTGTCGTGTGCTAGTGTAGCCCAATGGCATCTCTTCGCTCCGGGAACATGGAGGGCCTCAAACCGATCGTTCATGACCTTGACAAAGAAGTCTGACCATCTGGTAGGTGGGCGGCCACGCGGTCTCTTGACATCCCGTGGAATCCAATCAGTAACAGCTCTAGTCCAACGGTCGTCTTTAAATCTCATTACGTGACCAGCCCATCTGATTTTCGACACCTTGGCAAATGAGACAGCGTCCCTGATCCTTGATCGTCGACGGATGTCAGAACTCCGGATTCTTTCTCTCATTTGAGTGAAACGTGATATTCCAAGCATAGCTCTTTCTATTCTTCTTTGGGAGACCTGAATGGCGTTCTCATCTTGTTTGCGTAGGGCCCAGGTCTCTGAGGCATATGTTAATGCAGGAAGAACAGTGGAATCAAAGAGATGTGCCCGGAGCCGGAGGTTCTTCGTCCTCTTAGCTATTTCTTCGACGTTCTTGAAGGCGTTCCAAGCCGCTCTCTTCCTCCTGCGCAGCTCGGGTGCCAGGTCATTTGTCATGTTGACCTCTCGACCTAGGTACACATAGCTGTTGCATTCGGAGATGGTCGTTCCATTGAGAGCGAATGGGGCATCAGGAACAAGGCTGTTTCTCATAAACATTGTCTTCGTAAGATTCAGCTGTAGTCCTACCTTTCCACACTCACGGTCAAAGTCGGCCAGCATTTGTGCCGCTTGGCTGATGTTTGGTGTTATTAAAACAATGTCATCAGCAAAGCGGAGGTGGTGTAGTTGCCGACCATCTATCTTCACTCCCATTCCTTCCCATTCCAGTCGTCGCATGATGTTCTCGAGAGTGGCACTGAAGAGTTTTGGTGAAATGGTATCACCCTGCCGCACCCCTCTCTTGACATCAACGATCACTTCTTTGTAGAATGGTGAGATCCTGGTAGTGAATCCGCAATACAGCTCACGGAGGATCCTGATGTATTGGGCTTGAATGCCCTGATTGGCTAGGGCTTCAATGACCGCTTCCGTCTCAACAGAATCAAAGGCCTTCTTTAAATCAATGAACGTTAAGCAGAGCGGCATCTTGAACTCCCGAGAAACCTCAATGAGTTTGGTTATCGTGTGGATATGGTCGATGGTGCTGAATCCTTTGCGGAACCCTGCTTGCTCACATGGTTGTCCTTCATCTAGTGTTCTGCCAATCCTATTCAGGATGACTCGAGTGAACAACTTGTAGATGACAGACAATAGGCAGATCGGGCGATAGTTGCCAATGTCATGGATGTCTCCCTTCTTGAACAGTAGTATGGTCCTGCTGGTTTTCCATTGAGATGGAACCTTGCATTCAGACAGGTAGCGAGTGAAGAGCCGAGCCAGTGTATTGATGAGTACTGACGGCAGGTTCTTCAGGTGTTCAGGTCTGACCTTGTCTGGGCCGGGTGCTGTTTGCTTCTTTACTGACGAAATGGCGTGTCGGATTTCGGAAGGGAGAACGTTGGGAACGACATACCCATCCTGTGGAATTTGGTATGTCGGCAAGTGGACATGGCTATCGAAGAGATTTGAGTAGAAGTCATGGATAATCTTCTCCATTGCCGTTCTGGAGGATGTGATGGATCCATCAGGACGTCGGAGGGCAGTCATCTTGGTCTTATAGTTGGCGAAGGACAGGCGGGCATTACGAATACTTTTCCCGGCTTCTGCCGCATCTACCAGTACTTCTGCTCTTCTCTCTTTGAGGTCTTCCTTGATCGCATCTCTGCACTGCTTTGCAAGCTCGGACGTTAGCTTGCGGTTGCCTGAGGCATGCGCCAAACCACGCTGGTGAATTAGCTCAAGAGTTTTCGAAGATAGGCGACTTTTTGTGGCTATCTCTCTCTTGGCGTTCCTCGCACATTCATGGAGGTGCTGAACCAGTCGATCGTATTCCTCGTCAATGTTGTCAACAATGGCATCTTCCCATGTTGCCGCAATAGTACCAAAGAGTTCCCAGTTGGTGGTCGTTCTGGGAGTTCTCTTTTTGAACTTTGCAGCCCTTTCTCCCCGCTCTGTGAAGTAGAATTTTGCACGAAGGAGACGGTGGTCCAATCCCGTTCGAAATTTTGGGACAACAGCGACATCAGTCAGGCAAAACCGTCGATTGAATATGATGTGGTCTATTTCGTTGTGGAATCGTCCACCGGGAGACTCCCATGTCCATCGTTTAGATTCTGCCTTCTGGAACTGTGAGTTACCATGAATGGTCTTGGTCGACATGATGAACTCAGACAGTCTCTCACCCTGTTCGTTCCATTCTAGGCCATGGGTTCCGATGTGAAGTTCTTCAGCTGATCTTCTCGGTCCTATCTTGGCATTAAAATCACCCACAATCACCTACAAGGGTGATTAGAGGTCACCCCAAAAGCCTCTATACCTCTCGGAAAGACTGGCAAGCTACCGAGAGTATTCCGCCCGCACGGAAGAGCCTGGCAAGCTATCCGCTGTGTTTTCGATATGCCAAAACCAGTAACTACAACTGGTCTCATTCACCTGACCCTGAAGGCTTCACCGACATGGCAGCACTGAGAAGGATGAGAAAGGAGAGCCCGACAAAATCTCAAGGCCGACCTAGGCTGCCACAATGAAGGAAGACAAAAATGATCGTCTGTACTTTCAATGCACGTACGCTAGCATCAGATGCATCCATCGAGGACCTGATGGTACAAGCGCGAATGATCAAGTACGACATCATTGGTCTGACCGAGACAAGAAGACACGAATCTCACCATGCCGTTTTCGACACTGGAGAAGAATTGTTCCTCGGAACATGCGATAAAAGAGGTGTTGGAGGCGTCGGTGTCCTTGTCAACACAAACTTGGCCAAGAGCATTGATTCATTTGAATGCCTAACAACCCGAATCGGACGTTTACATTTGAATAGATGTGGCTCACTGCCTGCAGTTTCTATCTTCGTTGTCTACGCACCAACATCTCATTATGATGAAAGAGAAATCGAGAAGTTCTACATGGAGCTAGAGAAGTTCTATAAAGAAGACCACACCTTCTACAAGATCATTGTGGGTGATTTTAATGCCAAGATAATTATAATAATGTACAATAATTATAATTCTTTATTCTCAGATGAGTCTTCCCCCGAGATCCACATCTTTCTGCTTTCCACACTAAGTCATGGTCCATTGCTGGACCCAAAACATGCATTCTTGGGGCCAGAGTGATAGCACAGCAGGCAGCAGGTAAAGCATTTACCTTGCATGTGACTAATACCAGCTTGATCCCCAGAATTCCATATGGTCCTGAGTCCTGCCAGGAGTGATCCCTGAGCACAAAGCAAGGGGTAAACCCTAAGCACAGCTGGGCTGAAACTGTGATGCAGAGCTGTATCAGAGAAAGACAGTCCTCCTAGAAAGTTCCCAACAGTGCCATTTGTTTGCCAAGTTTAACCCAAGTGGTTACCTCTGCATTTGTCCAGTTGGGTTATCTTTTTTTAATTCTACAAAGCACCATACTCCCCAAAAAGAATTTTTGATGCCTTCTTTCCTACTTGTTTGTTGGGTTTTCTTTTTTAAAAAAAAATAGCAAGATGGTTAGAAATGAAGTGGCTTAGAGTTTAAAAGGCGGGGAAGCAGTCGTCACACATTATAATTGTGACACTTAAACCACTGATTTGGGGAAGATCCTTTAGAAAAAGTGTGGAGATAATGGCTTTTAATAACAATAAGATTCATAACCTCCTTTAATAACATTCAACAAGGTCACTTTCCATGAGACAATTGTAACCATTTATTTCCAATGTCATAGACACAGAGATCAAAGACTAACCAAGACAAGTGTCTTAAAGCCCCAAAGGAGTGCTTTAAAAAAGGAATGAATGACTGGAGCTGGAGTGATAGCACAGCAGGTAAGGCATTTGCCTTGCACACGGCCAACCCAAGTTCAATTCCCGGCATCCCATATAGTCCCCTGAGCACTGCCAGGAGTAATTTCTGAGTGCAGAGCCAGGAATAACCCCTGTGCATTGCCGAGTGTGACCCGAAAAGAAATAAATTTCCCTCCATTTCCTTCAATCTCGATTAAAAAAATTCATAAAAAAAAGGAATGACTGTCAAAAAAAGAAGTCAAATAATAAAATAAGTAAAAAGCTTCAGTTGAACTGGGCATGAACCACTGCACCTAGTTGCACAGGTTATGCCTTATTCCAGGGAACTTGTTGGAGGCAACAAGAGGGTCTAGAATTCTGCTGGTCTGGCTGAAGCTGTGGTGTCAAGCAGAGAAAGGCAAGCCTTCTAGAAAGTTCACAAAGGTGCCATCTGTTTTCCAGGCTTAACCCAAGGGGTTACCTCTGCATTTACCCAGTTGAGTTACCTTTTTTCAATTCCACAAAGCACCATCTGGGCTCCTGGCCCTGGTTTTAACAACTAAGGAGTCATTGGCAAAGATAAAAAATTTTAATTTCCACGAAGGTCCTTTATCAAAGGCTTACCATTATTTTCCTGTAAAGTGGAGTTGGCAGAGGTGATGCAGAAAGCTTAGCAGCTGTAGGGAGAAATAACATTGAAAGCAAACATGTTCTGCCCATCCCAAAGTCTATATTTGGAATCCACTGGAGACATTGAAATACCTAACATGCTCCTCTGTGGGGGAACAGTGGAGAGCTGACTGACCAAACACAAGCTGGTGTGATGATTTCTGAATATCCATTGTCTAGTGACAATCAAATTGGTACCTTTAACCTCCATCCAGTGGGATTTGGTTGCAAAGAAACAAACACAGAAGAACTGTCCAAGTTTCAGGGTCACGTGGGCAGTCATTAGTGATGTCTCAGGCCAGCCGTATATTCAATACCATATTGCTCCCCCAACCCCAACTGGTGAACCATTGTTGAGTCATTCAAGACAGTTAGTAAGCGTATCAGCATTCAATAGGTACATGGAGAGCAGAGTTTGGGGTATTTTCTGTCAGAGGTACCCTTTAAAAATAAAGTAAAATCTGGACAGTTTCTTATTCTATTTTTGTTCTCTGCTTGCCTGGCATACATTTGCAGCCAGCAGATATTGGTCATCTGTTCTATTCTTTCCAGCTTTTCTATTCTTTTCTGAGTGCATATGTACAAACCCTTTGGATTGAAAGACCTAAACTATTTTACCTAGGGAAATATTCCAACCTTGGGATATTCCAAGTTTTTTGTTAGGTGATCAATTTCCCACAGTTAATTCTAACCCAAACTCCTGGATGCCACTAACCAGCAGGCAAGAAGAGACTTGGACAGAAGCACCTGAGAAAGCCTGCTTGGACTGAACTGCCTTTGATATTACAGGGCTTTGATGTGGAGAAAACATCCTTTCCCCAGGTTCTCAGAGGCCACATTGGGCAAAAGCATGGAGGTTTTTGTAAAGCTCTGTGACACTGTGATTGGGGGGATACTCACAGTGCTACAAACCCCACAGAGACCCGTACAGAAACTGCAGAAGCAAAATTGTCATTTCCCTGGAAAATTCTAGGCCTTGCTACTGGGCTCAGGGAAAATTCACAGCTGGAAAGCACTCTTCCTTGCTTGGTGACCCAGAAGGGATGATGGGAAGTTGTCTAAACCAAGAGAGCTGACCACCCCACTTCCCAGCTGTTGGCCCCTCTTGCTCCCTGCTCTTTCTCTTTGCATTAAACCCAACATTTCAACATGTTCTTATCATTTGGGGAATAAATAAAGAAACAAGGCATTTCTTTAAAAATGCTCTTTGTCTTGGTTTTGTGCTGGTTTTGGTTTTGTTTAGCAAAAAACAGTTATCTAAGCCATCTCATATGGACATTCTGAATCCACATCCCTAGAGAGATTTGCCTGCATGCTTAACTTTTCAGTTTGAAACTATGAATTTGAAGCAAAAAAAAATTGTATACAATCAGCAGCCACAGTTTTTCATTCTGATACTAAATGTACTATAAATCTATGGTGCGTGATCAAAATTTCATACCATACTACCACTTCCAGCTATGCCACTTGCTTTGTGACTTTATGACAAACTTTAGGACTGTGAAGGCTGTTATCTAGGAATAATTATGAATCCAAGTCACCACCTTGGCAAAGTCAGTTTTCCAAGATCAGAGTCAGGTCTGGGTCTTGGAAGTGAGAACAATCTAAAATAATAAAATATTAATTTAGGTAACTTTCTAAAGTGTAACTGTCCTGGAAATGTTCGTCCAGGAAGATATGCTGCTGCCCACTTCTCAGGGAACAGCCTCCTCTAAACAAACCCGCTTCTATCTGCAAGTAATTAAATCACCATGAGCCAAGCCCTCAAGATTCCCCAAGCCCTACAGCTAAGAGGAAGAAGGAAGGCAGGAGCACAGCTGAGGTTTGGAGAACACCCTTGGGTATAGTGATTCAGACAAACTCATCTTTGGAAAAGGAATCCATGTGACTATGCTAACAAGTAAATAATTTGTCCACTCTTCAAGGTTAGGGTAATCTTCATTCATGGAGGCAAAACTATCAGGAAATGTCAAATTGGTGGTAATAGCACCAACACAATGTCAAGGAGAACTTTGGGGAAGATGCAGTCTCTGGTTATGCTCTTCCATGCAAACTGGTGGGGGAGAGATGGATGTAGATGATAGATAGATAGATAGATAGATAGATAGATAGATAGATAGATGCTTTGGGGGATATGAGTGATCCCATTAGCTTAATGGAAACTCAGAAATCTCTGTCCAGGGGCAGAAACTCAGGTCAGGATGTGGAAACCACAATTGGTTCAGCTCCCCAAGGAGATGTAAACTGTCTGAAACAAGATTGATCGGAGTCTGGGTGATTTTATCAAAGTGCTCCAGATACTAATAATCCTCTCTTTGGAAAAAAAATCTAAGAACTGAGTTCAGTTCATGAGCAAAGAAAGTGAAGTTGTCATTGGGGTTATTCCTTTACAAAAGTTTTTTCTCTTCAGAAGTGCAGAACCAGTTCAAGGTATGTTTCTACTTGCTTGAACTGCAAATGGAATCTAGCTAACTAGTGAGAAAACTGGAACATTCTGATATGCTGTGAGGCTGGTTTCCAAGCAGAAAAAGTGTGATTCTTCTGGGTGAGACCCCAAAGAAGCACTTTCCTGAGGACTACTTGTGAGCACCTTCCTCTCTGGTAGGTCTTAGAGGTCCTCACTAATTACAAAGGAATTGATGCTAAAATTGTCAAAGATGATGCTCAACACAGAAAGCATTCTTTTTGTGTCATTTAAATGACATTTGACTCAGCTATGTCTTGTCCAAGAAAAAAGGGAGGGAGATAACAGTTTTCATTTGGCAGCAGCTAGTGGATATTAACATTATAACAGCCAGTGTAATAAACACATACAAAATCACATAGCAGAGGGCCTAGGGAAATCTAGTGATATGATCAGTGGTCCAGAATCTACTAAACTGGCTACAGGATGAGTAATTGCATGGCCTGGTGTCAGAGAAGGTTCTGGAGATGTGGAGTGGAAGAATATGTAATGATTTCCTCTCGGACAATGACTGGAAACATGAAAGTCTTGGGTAGGTGAAGTGAGGGAGAGAGAATTGAGGACAGAAGAAGAGCGCAGGAATAGCATTGATTGAGTTCACCCAGACTCTCATACTATGGGGTAAAAGGGGTATAGGGCTTTGCATCCAGAAAGTTCTAGAACTCCAAAGCTATGCCATCAGAGTCAGAGCTGAGAAATTCCAATTTTTGCTAAATCACATTGGATTGTGAAAACTCAAACTAATTGCCTTTAGGCTTTCCCTTTTTCCTCACTAAAGTAATAGTTTACCCACATTCCCAACAAAGTTTGTGATTGATTTCCTTAATCTCCCTCTGTTCTCCAAGTCCTTTCCAATGAGTTCCTGTTTACTGATTCATTTGATCCAGTATTTCCCTCTAGAAAATACACTTCCTAGTTTTAAATGGTGGCTAGATAGTTTCTTTTCTTTCTTTCTCTCTTTCTTTCTTTCTTTCTTTCTTTCTTTGTTGTTGTTGTTGTTGTTGTTGTTGTTGTTGTTTGGTTGGTTGTTGGCTTTAATTGCTATTTTTTGGTTTTGGTTTTGGGGGCCACACTCAACAGTGCACAGGGTTTACCCCTGGCTCTGCACTCAAGGCTCACTCCTGGCAGTGCTCAGAGGGCACTGTATGCGGTGCCAAGTATTGAACCCAGGTCAACCACCTGAAAGACAAGTGCCTTACTCACTGTCCTATCTCCCCAACTCTTATTTTTAATTGCACTATCTTTTGATGACTATCAGAACAGTACAACTCCGTTGCCAAACCCAGGTGATTTAAAGTTTCCTTTTAATTGCATTTTAAGTTTTAAAGTGAGTACATTTTTTTAATATTAACCAAATTATTTGACAGATGGATATGACAAAATACAAAAGGAGATATGGCTAATTGAAGTTTGGGAACACGGAGCTGGTGCATTCCATCATGCTTTGAAATGAAAAGATAAGGGACACCCAGAGAGGGCAGGAACCAGAATATCTTTGAGTGCTGCCTTTTTTTTTAAGCCAACTAATATTGGATTAGAGAGGCCTTTCTGCAAACCCAGGCCCTTTATCTTCTCAGAAGCCTACTTCCTTTTGATGCTTTCTTTCCTTCGGAGCTTCTTTCAAGTTCTTACTTGCAGGGCTCTCAGGAAGCACAAAACTAACAGAAAAGCTCTACAGAAAACCACAGTCCCAAAGCCACCACACCCTTAGTCCTCTGGTTAGAGAAAGCCCAGAGTATCATTAAACTCTACAGGACAGAACCCGGGAATAGGACGAAGCAGTGTGGAATAAAGTGCCTCATAGAAACATGTATGTGTGATGCTACCGCAACCCTGACGGGGCTTAGAAAAGTGCCACAGTACTCAGCGTGTACACATTCATGAAAGTGGGTCAGGAGGTGGATTTAGAGTGAGGTGACTAGCTGTTTTCCTTACATCAGCTCCCACCATCAGAGTACCCAGAGCAGGTCAGAGCATATTCGTCATGAAATGTGTCCTCCAGTTCTCACATTAACCTTGCAGAATTAGGGAGTTTGCCTCCATTTCCACACCTTAGAAGATGTCCCTCAAGATCACTCAGCTTAGCAAGTCAGCATTTGTTGCACCTATTTGATTCCAGGGTCTGTACTCTGGAATATTGGATTAGAGAGGCCTCTCTGCAAACCCAGGCCCCCCTTTTTTTATGTTACAGTACTTTATTTTTTTTTATTAGTGAAACACCATGAGGTACAGTTGTAGGCTTACAAGTTGTTGTGCTTGGGTTTCAGTCATACAATAATAGAGTACCCATCCCACCACCAGTGCCCATTCTCCACCCCCACCATTACCAGTATCACTCCCACCCCCTCCCCATCCCCCTTCCCACCCTTCCCATCCCATCCATGACAGGGCACTCCCTTTTGTTCTATCTCTGGTTTTGGGTACTGTGGTCTGCAGAAGAGACATTGAAACCCAGGCCCTTTATAGTAGATTGTGGAATCTACTCTGTCCCTGACACTGCGATATGGGTGGGGCAGATTTCCCCCACCTGACCCAGCCTCTCCCTCAGTCCTCTGCAGGGCACCTTTCCAAGCTGCCTGTGGCGGTTGAAGCGACAGTTAGACTGTTTTCTCATCTAGCCACCATCCCCCCACTCACCAAGGAAAGACACCTGCCCCCCAACCAAAACTGTTTCCCCAAAGAGGCATTCTGATTCCCCTAGAAAAGTGAAATAAGGTCCATATATCACTTCTCACTCTCAGAGTTCAATGGTTCCCAAATAGAAAGTCATTTAGATGATGATCAGCGTCACCATATGCCCAAGAACAAATAATCTGCAAAATTCTGGATTCATCAATGTGCTTCTATGATTCTGAGATAACTCCCCCTTCCCTCCCAGCCCACTGACCCTTGGCCTGGAATCTTTACCATTCCCTGTCACCAGGAACATCTACCAACTGCCTTTGACCTGTGGTTCCTTCTTCACGAAACCTTTCCCTGCCTGGTCCTCACAGCATCTACCTCTCCTCCTCTGGGTCTTTATTCAAGTGTTACTTTGCTTCCAGGAGACCTTTCCCAGTTATCCTGTCTTTCTACACTGTCCTTATCCTGCTTCTTTGTTTTTCCTAGTGAGGAAGGGGTGCTCACAACTGGTTCTCTGGCGTCCCAGGATCCCCCCCCCCAGAAATTCTTGGCCAATAGAGTTGGTAGTTCAATGTTAGGGCCAGAGAATATGGTCACCCGAGGGCCACCCAGCAGTGCTCAAGGATCTTCAAAGCTGTCCCCAGTGATGCTTGGAAGATCATGGGCAATGGGAGTCAAACCAAGGTTGACTCCATGTAAGGCAAGTGCCATAACTGTTATACTATACCTAGCTCTACCTTGCTTAGTCTGATCAACTGCACCCCTACCTGAAAGTCTGTATGCCTCTTTACTGAGTCTCCCTTACTCCATGAGGGCAAGGGCTTTTTTACTGTAACCACAGATAGGCACAATATGATTTAATTGAGTGAGAGAACAAGTCAGCTGTGGTCTAAGGTCAAAGGAAAGAGAGATGAGAGCATCCTGCAGTCAAGCTTGAGTCACAGCTCTGTATCCTGTGACCTATCATTGTCACTAAATCCCAGACTCCCTTCTGGGTGCTGGGAGGCAACATGAACAAAACACAGAGAAATGCATGGCTTATCAAAGTTTGTATTCTAATGACAAGAGACAGATGGCAAACTAAATAGATATATTCTCTAGAATTTTAGGTAGTAACAAGTCCTGTAAAAAAAAAAATCCAACCAGGGAGGGAAGGGAATTAAAGAGTACTCATAGGAGGGCACAGTGTGAAACAACATTTTTAAACAGAAAAGTCCAAGGCCAGAGAGTAGAGTGGGTAGAGTGCCTGCCTTGCTTGCAGCTGACCAGGGTTTGATCCCCGGTACCATATATGATTCTCGCGAGCCCTGTCAGTAGTGATCCCTAAACACAGAGTCAGGAATAAATAAGCTCTTAATACAAGTCAGGTTTACATACAAACAAACAAATCAAATAGAGGTTCCAGAGGGCCTCACTGAAAAAGGTGGCGTCTGAGCAGTGTTCTGAAGAGGAAATATGGGGAGACATGTAGCTTTCTGAAGGAACAGAATTCCCAGCCAGGACACACAGGGCCACTGGTAGGGTATGAAAATAAGTCACAGGGCCTATAGAGATCAAGTTCTGGGGCGAGAACTTGAAGATGAGTTCAGATTGTTAATAAGGCTGTGAGAGTGGGTTTGCAGTCCACTATGAGGACTTGTGCTTTGGGATTCAAGAAGAAAGACTGGAACTTGGAGTGGAGATCACAACTCACTGGAAGGAAAATCACAGTAAGATGAAACCTGGGCCCCAGGCCACACTCGCAACATGTAAGTATAAACTCTGTCCTCTCCAAGAGTGCCAAAAATAATTAGATTCTGGGGTCCCCCAGCAACCTCTCCTCTGTCCTGCTTGCTCTTAGTGAAATTATATCCACCACATCAAGCAACACTTAGTTTTCTGGTTTTGCCTGGAGCGATAGCACAGCAGCCAACCAAGATCCGACTCCTCTGTCCCTCTCGGAGAGCCCAGCAAGCTACTGAGAGTATCTCGCCCGCACAGCAAAGCCTGGCAAGCTCCCTGTGACTTATTTGATATACCAAACACAATAATAACAAGTCTCACAATGGAGATGTTACTGGTGTCCTCTTGAGCAAATCAATGAAAAACGGGAGGACAGTGCTATAGAATGTTTCATGCAGCACACCCTTACATTTAATCTTAAAATCTCTTAACACAGAAGCTATTATCCTCATTTTTGTAAAGGAGGCACCTAAAGTCCATGAATATAATGAAATATACTGTTTCCAAGAGGTCTGGTGTAAGGGACGAAGTCTAAACCAAGTTTCCGATTTTCTGATATCTTTCAGATCATTACAACTGAGAATCACTCTCCATTTTAGTGACTTGCGAAGTTTCAGCTGAGGTCCTTTGTGGGGAATAAACCGATCAGAAAATGCATATTCTCTCCTTGGGTTGTACGAGTGACATACAGGCAATCTCATAGACTGATTTTTGCATATGACAGAGGATAATTTAACTGTCACTTTTAAGTGTGAGTATGTCATTAAACTTGCTAAAATTTGATGTTCATGAATATGTTATTAAAATATACCAAAGACTCTAATTCGCATTTGTGCTAAGAAGCACTGCTTGGTGGGGACTGGGAATGAAATGGAATTCTCCTAAAAAAGAAAGAGCAGAACTCATCAGTCTAGATCTTAGGCATCACCTAAGTGCAACATAACGATTGAGAACCATGACTTGATGATCAGTGCTCCAACTTTTTTTTCCTCCTGATCAAACTAAGGAAGATCTTTCCAGTCTACATTCACACTTTCTCATTCTAAGCACAACTTCAGATTGTAACACAGCAAAACCTTAGATTTCTATTGACTCAGGAATCACTTCCTGTTTGTTCTACTGAACAGCCCCCAAGACTGAGGAGAAAAAGGGTTAGGTCAGGCGACATAACAAATCCCATCCAATTATGTATTATTACACGACTTGGCCACTGGGGCCAGGACTGCTTTAAAGGGAAAGAAAGGCAGATATTTTGTTTGTTTGTCTTCGGGCCAAATCTGGTCCTGCTCAAAGATTTCTGCTGGCTCTGCATTCAGTTATCATTCCAAGTTGTGCTAGGGAGACCTTACAGGATGCTGGGAATCCAACCTGGATGGGCCAAGAACAAGGCAAGTGCCTTACTTGCTGTACTATGTCTCTAACAGAAGAGTTTTTAGATTAGGTCTATCAGTTGTGCGAGTACCATTGATCTTTGGCAGAGGAACCTACTTGGAGGTGGAACCAAGTAAGTAACTCCTTTTCTTATTAGAAGCACTACATTTGGCAATGTCTTTGTTGAATAGTTTCCTCAAGTTATTAGGAAATTAAATTAACTTAGAAAATATTTTTAATTGTTGAAAAATCCCTTTAAGCAGGTAATTTGGTAAGGGCTGGTTTGAGGAAGAGGAGCTGAGTTTCTGATAAAATTTATGATGGGTATGTGCTGCTCATGTTTTCTTGATTCTAGCCTTCCTAGAAATTATTCACTGTTCTTTTCTTGGCTAACTTTAGAGAATCAGCCTAGGTACAACAATGCATCCTCTACTGTAGACCTATCTCAGCTATAACCAGATTGCTACAGTAGTATATATAATAAATGTGAGGTGTAATGATGAGCCTGTCAGACCAAGAATTTAGAGACAAGTCCCAATCCTTCTCATTGACTGACTAGCTCTGTGACTTCACTGAACTCTTTCGCTCTAAGAAACAAAATGATTTCTGAGATGTCTTCAAACTTTAGCATACAAAGGTCTTAACGATCATCCAAATTGATATATATGTATATATACATATATGAGTAAGGACAGGCTGCTAAAAATCTCAAGACTGGAACAAATGGAGATGTTACTGCCGCCTGCTTGAATAAATCGGTGAACAACAGGATAACAGTGATAGAGTGATATATATTTGCATATATATATTTAATTGAATCACCATGAGATACAGTTACAAAGTTGTTCATAATTGGGTTTCAGTCATGCAATGTTCATCGCCCTTTTCTTCACCATTCTTAAGGAGAATTTAGTAGGAAAAGTGAAAAAAAGTGCAATCATATGCAATTATATTAGCCAATTGGAATTCTATGACTTAATGGGGGGCTGGTTTTGCCTGGAGCTGACTTTCTTGAGCCTTATAGTTAAGTTATTTGACAATATTCATTTAGCAATTCTAAGCAAAATGAAAATAACCCCTTTTGCCCTGAGAAAATGTGGTTCTGAATCAAGATCAGAGGGTTAAGAGAGGGCAAGTTAAGAAGATAACAGAAAGCCTAGATACTTCCCTAACTGGCAACACATAGAAGATAAAACATATCAAACAAACTGTCAAAATAGAATGCTTAAATCTCAGACACACTCACAAAGTTCTGTTTCCAAACTACATTTGTCTACTCCTATCAAACAGATGAACTAGACCTTAGGCAAGTGGGGACCAGGATTTTATGTAATGATGCCTAAGGTAGTGTTCTAACAGCACCACTCTACTTTGGAAATGGGACGCAACTCATTGTGGAACCAAGTAAGTTGTGTTTTACTTCAGTCTGTACTTTACCTTGGAGATGTAGTGTAAGTGGTATTTCTTGTTATGTCCAGAAGTTCTAAACTGCAATTTCATTATGCTTTTATAATATAAGTAAGGGCATATTTTGAGTCAATGCCTTAGGTTTGTCTTAAGAAAATATTATATGTATGCTTGAAAATTGTAATGCTACTTCTACAACTGCCTAAATAAAGCTTATGGCCACCTGGTCCATATTGGGACCGGGAAAAAAGAATAGTTTTACGTGAAAAAAGTCTCTCCGTTTTATAAGGTCACTCTTAAAAGAAAGATGGTTAGAAAGAAGACAAATATGGTATAAATTTAGATAAAGAGAGTCTACCTCTTATTCCCTCTAGCTGAGAACTTGAGTTAGACCAACATGTCTGGCTCAGACAAAATAATCCCCAACGTCCAACTGAGACCGGGTCTGCCAAGAGAGTTGCTCTGTATTCATCTCCCAGGTTAACCCTGAATCTAAGACTATGCACAGCTTCAAGAACCTACACCCAAAGTAGAAACAGCCACCCACTAGAGGACAATAAATAAGTAACAGTTCTCTCCAAGAGAGTTTGTCCATATGTAGTTTGGAAATCCAGAAGTCGTATTGGGATAATTGACAGTGGTCAGTCACTAGGGCTAGTACTGAGAACAATGGTCTTTCAGAAGCTCTCCAAAATGCGCAGCCCAGTGAGCAGCAGTACCCCTTACGTGGTGAGATTTTTCTTTTGTTTATTTTTGAGGACATAAAGGGGAAGGTGTGTGGGTGTTGGAAGACTTTCTAACAGTTCTCAAAGTTGCTGCGAGTGTCAACATGGTCTCTGCCTCTCAGTGGGCAGTTTCAAATGACAGGAGTTCATGATTACAAGATTCTAGGAAAATCAAATTTCTAAGTTTTCTTCTCTTGAGGGGAGAGAGACTAGAGCAATGAAAAGAAGGAGGGAAACAGAATCATGTTGTAGTTGATTGCAGTCTGATTGATGTTGGGCAAATTACATCTGAGGAAAAAGAATTGAGCTTCATTTTCCCTTTAAATCATTTTCACTTGAAATTCAGAATTATCTACAGTGTTAGAATGAAATCTCCCAGCCTGTGCCTTTGGGAGTCTTAGGAAAGAAGGAAGGAGATAAAACTGATGTTTAGCCTTTTTACTGGCACCTGACCCACCCTACCCGATGATGCTCCATTTATTTCTCCAGTTTTCTCTTCCTGCCCCGATGGAGTGTAATATAATGATGTGAAGCTCAGGGAGGGTAAGTGAGAATTTCAAATCAAGCCCTTAATCCTTAAAGTTTTGACAGCAAATAATGGCCCTACACTACCCTCATTCCTTTTTGCCTGACACTAGCCTTAGATTCTTGCATTTTAGCGATGAGATGGAATAATTCACACAGTCTTTAAGTTCTATTTCACATGATTACTATATACCCTCCTGAGGCTTATATCTGGATCTAGAGTCAAGAGAAATTACAAAACAAAAATAAGCAATCCAAAGTGAACGGCAGCTTCTCTGACCTGCGTCTCTGACACCCCGCACCACTGGGCTCCCCCGCCAGCTACCAATTTCTTGTTCAACCCTCGGGTCCTTAGAAAGCCTTTCACTGAGTTCAGGGAATTAGAAAGTAGATTCGTTATTATGGTAAGACAGTCTGAGTGATGGGGAGAAATTGGGTTTCTAATCAAAAAGCAGTTTTTGCAGCCCAAGAGAAAGGAACCAGAATATGAGAACAAGACCTGTGTCTAAACCCAGGTCTGCCTAACATTCATTATAGGAAATGTCAGTGTTCCTCACCCCAGCTCGCCTCCCCAGCCATTGTGTTCTTCCTGGAGAGGCCTCTCAATAAACCGGGAGTTAAGTGTTCTATCTTAGAAGCAGCTATCAGTCACCTGTCACCCTCTTCTCCTGCTCTGACTCAGCTCTCCCATTGTAATGCAAGAGATTTCATGCTTGCATTCTTATCCAGCAGGTCAACTATTATTAGCTTCAAAGGGAATGGAGACTTGTGCACCAGGGGCCCCGATCTCATCAAGGGCAGCTTTGTAGTTCTCTGAGCTTTGGGGTCCCTAGACAGGGAGCCAGGCTGGAGAGACAGAACACAGATGTTCTAGCCCCAGGCTGGTTACGTGTAAGGTGGCATCACAGCGTGCTCCTGGGACACCCGACAGATGTTTTTTGGAGCTGGCACCAAACTCTTCGTGGAGCCGCGTGAGTGGATTTTCCCCCCTATATTTTTAGGGATAAGCTGTATTCTGGGACAGGGTTTCCATCCAATTTTCAAGACTTGAGAAAGTCTAAGTAGGAGCTGGAGTGGTACAAAAGTGGATTGGGCCCACGTGAAGACATCATTAGGTTGAGTCACAGAAGCAGCTCTATAATATAACTCCTTTTATTTTTTAATATAATCCTATTTCCACTTATTTCTCAACTCTTCAAAGAAGCTTTGAACACACAAAGAAATTTAGAGTTATACTAAGAGCATATAGATGCTGGAGAGCAAATGGCAAAATTCCTTTGGCCCAAATTCTCTGGAAAGTTACTTCATTGGGATACACAACTCTCTGGTCAATCAGGCAAACATTCGTGCCTTGTTATCAAATGTCCTTCAGTTTGGAAAATTCAGGAGAGGTGGGCAACGTGGTCAGAGTAATCAGGTTGAACAAACTTAAATGTTCAAGTTAGAGTCCATCTTGGTAGAGATCCTTGAAATTATGACTGGTTTTTGTTAGCAATGTCGCCATTCTTCAGGAACCACTATGTATCTCACTGTGAATCTAAAACAGAGATGATTTCTGAGTTTCTAAATTAAGAAAGATGGTTGAAGAATGGTCAACACTTCTTTTTATATTGTTCACCAGCACATAATTGTAAATGTGGATTGGTACCTGTAAAAAGAGTAATCCAAAAATAAACAATTGTTCCCAACCAAAAAAGTAATTTTGAATCACAAGTTAAAATGTAGTTACAGGGGCTGGAGCGATAGCACAGCGGGTAGGGCATTTGCCTTACAAGCGGCCAACTCAGGTTCAATTCACAGCATCTCATATGGTCCCCTGAGCACTGCCAGAGGTAATTCCTGAGTGCAGAGCCAGGAGTAACCCCTGTGCATCTCCAGATGTGACCCAAAAAGAAAAAAAAAGTAATTACATCTGTGGGCCAAGAAGGAAAGCTGGAAGGTCTCAGACAATACACAATTAAGCTTTTAATTTAAATTTTGGACTACCACGGTGCAAATCTTCTGTGACTTTGAATTTTGGTTAATATCAAATATAAAGTAGACAGGATTTCATATGGCAACAACTGTATTTAAAGTATTTTTTTAAGTTTTTATTCAGTGTGATAGATTTTTTTGTTTTGTCATTATATGCCCCCCCAATGGATTCAATAAGATGCTTTACTTTTATACAGTTCTCTAAAACAGATAGCCATTGACTGTTAAAGATGGTCTAAGAAAAATGTTTCACCCAATCAATGCACAATGTTAGATCTGAAAAGCTGACTTTTCTGATCCAATAATCAATATCATAAATGTGTAAACTTCTTTAGACATCTGTCTTGTCAACTATGTTATGTTGTTCAAATTATTGGAGCCAGGTCTCTCTAGTCCAAAGTGCTCATTGACAACTGCCTTTGAATTCATCTTTTAAAACCTCAGGCAAGTCTTAATTATCCAACACTGGGTCATACTTTTAAAGTAACCCAGGAGATAAAATTGTTCTGTTTTTGTATTTTAATGGACTTTACAAGTTTAAATGCTCTTGAAAATCAGACAGACTGCATTTCACCAAAGTTAGTTTAGTGAACAAAAAATTAAGAAAGGTGAGAGAGCAAAACCGGTGGTTTTCAAGCCGTTACTGCTAGGGTTATCAGCATCTGTTATCAGTGGCTTCAGCAATGCCAGGAAGAAAAACAATCTGCCTGTTTTCTCAGACAGACTAAAAGCAGGTTCCAGGCGAGTGCTTTGAAAAATCCACAACCCATCTCTCGTCTAGTACTAAAGTCAAAAATATAAAGAACCAGATTCTTAGGAATGAGTCTTCTGCTTATGTGACTAGACTAGAGTCCAGTCTTTTAGCTGAGCTCCCTGACAGAAATAATTGAAGAATTACGATGGTGGTTGTGAAGGGACTTCTCTGAATAGCTGGTTCCTAGGAAAGCCCCAAGGAACTTAAAAAGTGGCAGTCAGCAGAAACTTCCTGACAAGCAACTGTTCCCTATCAACTTGATAGAATCCACTGATATGATGATAGCTCTGCTACTCTAGGCTACACAAGAGAAACCCAGATTCAAATTTAGAGTTAGAAATATAACTGCATTTATTTACTCAAATGCGGCCACATGATATCTTATTATCTCATTCTTGCTTTGGACAACCTGGCAGTCCACCGAATGCAACCTGCCCACATGGCATAGTCTGTCAAACTCCCCGTGGCATACACATTATGCCAAATACCAGTAACAATGATGGGTCTCATTCTCCTAACCCTGAAAGAGCCTTGAATATGGCACTTTAAAATCTCAGGGCTAGGATGAAGGAGACATTACTGAGGCCTGCTCGAGGCAATCGACGAACAACAGGATGATTGTGATCGTGATCGTGATTTACTCATTACCAGGACTTTTTGTTTACTTTACATCTTGACTGTAGATCTAAATCATTTCTTTCTATAAGTATTAGAAGCACACTGGAATTCAACATTTGGGAGTGCAAGGTTGGACCACACATGGCAGGGCTTAGGACTTACTCAGGGATCACTCCTGGCAATGTCCAGGTGCCAAGGATCCAAACCCTGGTCAGCTGCATGAAGACACAACTGCACTATCTCTCTGGCCCTTGACATATTTTTATTTTGATATCAGGAAGCCAAACTCAAGTACATTTTAGATCCCAAAACCCATAATTACAGAATCATTGTGTTGAAAGTCAGCAGTTAAGCCTATAATTAGAAAAAGTTCAGATCACCCATTGACAGATTGGTTGCCTTTCCTAACTTAAAGCATTTTCAGGAGTCTTTCCTTAGTAGTTACCTAACAAGAGCAAAACTCCATAGACAACAACACATCACAATTCAGAAAGTTCTATAAGTCACAAGGGGAAAGATTCATTCTAACTCCCTTAACATTTTACGACTTCTGGTTTTTAGGTCAGAAAAAAAGATGGAAATGCAGGGAAGCAGATAAATGACAGTCCAAGGAACCAAGCCAGGAGGAGACCCAATTATTGTGACTAAGAGTCCACAATTACACTGGGAATAAAATAAAAACAAATGAGCTTATAGTCCTGTCTATAAGGACTTCTGAGAATAATAGCTGCTATTCTCTGGTTAAAACTCCAGTGAAACTATGAGGTAGACCTTACAAAAGAATAGGTATTAACCTAAATGCAAAGATATGTACCCACTTAATTTTAGTGGGTCCCTTCCAGTCCATAAGTCAAACATGACATCCTAAAGTGATGCCTCTACCACCCTCTTTGCCTGAACAAGTTGGATAGTCCTTCTCACACCCTCAATTCTCTCCAAGCCTGAACACTGATCTCCCACCAAGAACTCATATTTTTAAAACAAGCCAAGTGAAGCAGAAAAATATTCAACCTAACCTCAGTTACCCTGAGGATTGATTAATAAAACAGACCTCATTGAAAGTCAGATGATCCAGAAACTTTCTATAGTTTTTTTTCCCATCTCTGTCCCAGCCACATCTCTTAGCAGCTACTATTTGTGAGTGGAACGAACTGTCTTTCATTTTTGTTTCCCCTGGCCATCCTCTCTTGGAGATGCAAGCAAGTGCAAGTTCCTAATAGAATGCAGGATTGTACTATTTGGCTTCAAAGAACCCAAGCAAAACAACGTTGCTTAACTCCTATATTTTGTAGGTAAGCATCTCACTAATTGATTGTATTTGCAGAACAACAACCTCCTGCCAAACCATCTGTTTTTGTCATGAGAAATGGAACGAATGTCGCTTGTCTGGTGAAGGATTTCTATCCCAAGACTGTAAATATTAGGCTCCAGTCATCCAATGTGATAAAAGAATATGACCCGTCTGTCGTCCTCTCTCCCAGCGGGAAGTACAGTGCTGTGAAACTTGGTCAGTATAAAGATTCAGATTCAGTGACCTGTTCTGTTCAACATGACAATAAGATCGTGAATTCCACTGACTTTGAACCAAAGACAAATTCTTTAGGTAGGTCACATCTAACCTCAAAGTACTGGAGTTTGGGCTGGGGGGGTGGGGATGGTAAGTTGTGGGGAAGAAGAGTTCAAAGTATAAAGTATAAGTTCTTAACAAGAAATAATGCTAAAACACATACACACAACAAGAAGACTAAAGTCCAACTATAAACTGTCATTGGCAACTGAAATCTGCATCCCTGAGCTGAATCTGATACTATTTTCCTATTTTATCCCCATCTCTTTCTGTCAACCACTTCTTACATTAATGATTATCCTATCACTATACCCTGAGATTGCAAATCTTTGTGTAGTCTACTCTAGTGTAAATGAAAAAGAAAAAAAAAGAAGAAGCTTATCATGGGGTTAACAATTCTATTTCTAACTACAGATGAGAAATTTGCCTGAATGTTGGTCTCATGGTAGAATGTAAAAATGCAGGATTGTATGTTGACTGTGTAAATAGCTGCATGACCTTACCCAAGAACTCTGATCTTCAATTTACTTGCCTGAAGTCTCCTCCTGTTTTAAACCTTGAAGTAAATCCCTGAGCCTCTGGTTTACCACATCACTCTGAATGCTTCTCTTTGTTCCAGATACTGTTCCAGATACTGTTTCGGATAATAGTCCAGATAGTATCCCAGATAATGTAAAACCAACCGGATCTGATAACACAAACCATGTTTCTGTGAGCATCCGTAAACTTAAAGGTTAGTTGAAATCAAAACCAAATCTATAAATGTCATATTGGACCAAAAAAAACTCCTTTATTAAATGAAAATAAAAACTATATCAGAATCTAGTTTGCTCCTTTGAACTCCCAGCAGAGCCAGCCTGGCTACAAGCATGGTTTTCCAAAACTTGCCTGGCCAGTCTGAACAGCAGCCTTACGTCTCTAAAGGGACCTCACTGGGTTTGCAGCTCAGGAAAAATAATGATGATGATGATGATGATGATGATGATGATAATGATAGTGATGATGATGGTGATGATGATAATGATAATGATGATGGTGATGATGATGGTGATGATGATGGTGATGATGATAATGATGATGATAGAGATGATGATGGTGATGATGATGATGATGATGATGATGATGAAGAAGAAGAAGACTCAGGAATGGCGAGTGCTGCACTGTGGGCCTAGTTGCTGGAAGTCTCTTAGTCTCTTGCTGAAACCACCATCTTCACTCTTGTCGATTGCAGTTCACCCCGAGAAGGTGAACATGATGTCTCTCTCAGTGCTGGGGCTCCGGATCCTATTTGTCAAAAGTGTCGCCATCAATATTCTCTTGACTGCCAAGCTATGCTTCTTTTAAGGTAAGAATTAGCAGTTATGGGTCAAAGAAATGAAGCAAAGAGCTAATGTACATCTTTTGCTTGTGGAAAACTTGGGTTCAATCCTTAGCATGGCAAAATTCCCCCAAACACTGTAAGGAGTACCTCCCCCACCAAAATAAAATTAACATTTTTTAAATTCTTATTTCCACCAAAACTATGTAATCTATGTAAGGTAAAGGTAAAGGCCCTCCCGTTGATCGTCGATTTGCTCGAGCGGGCCCAGTAACGTCTCCATTGGAGACTTTGTTGTTACTGTGTCTGGCATATCGAATACTCTCGGTAGCTTGCCGGGCTCTCCGAGAGGGGCGGAGGAATCGAACTCGGGTCGGCCATGTTGGCTGCGTGCAAGGCGAACGCCCTACCCGCTGTGCTAACTTTTGAAATCATAAGAGACCAAGAAATATCAGGAATAAATGAACACATTACAAATAAATAAGAGGGCCCATCTAGTTATTCTGCATAACACTTCTCATCCCACAGCTACTGTTATCCTTTTATTTCAAGCAGACTTGAAATTTATAATGTAGTATAATGTCACACTATTCAATAAGTTCCACCTCCACCCTGAGCTGAAAAATTGGTGCTTAAATAAGAAGAAACTGTTTTCTTTGCTATATTGTTTATCTGCCTACAAGAGGTGAGTTATTTGCAAGAGCATTGGTTTGAAAAAAAAAGAACCCTCATCTAAAGAATATTCAGGAGGATGGGCAAGAGAAATAACACAGGGTTTAATGTGCTTGCTTCAATGTAGCCAGCCCTAGCTCTGCATGTTCTTCCAATCACTTCCAGGAGCAATCTCTGAGCATAGAGGCAGAAATAGCCCCTGAGCAATGCCAGGTGTGGCCTAAAAACAAACAAACAAAAAGAATATTCAGGGGGAGTAGAATCTTCCTTTGTCTAGACAAAGGGGACACCAGCTCCTAGTCCTTAATCAAAAGAGTTGTAGACCAGCTTATCTCTAGGATGAAACTATGCCCTCATTCATAAGAGCCCACTATTGAAACTCAAAATATGTACAAAATTGGGGGTAAGAAGTTAATTATTTGCCTGTTACTTTTATTCTCTCTTAAGTCACGTTAGACATAAAATTTTAGCTATTTGGTCTACAAAGACCCTAATAAAACTCAGTGCCAGTTCCTGATCTAGAAATAACCCTATACTGATAGACTGTTGGATTGATCTAACCCAGCCTGCAAGCACACCAGGTCATTCCTGAGCAGTGGTCCTGCTGTTATTTTACCAACTGTCCCAAGAATACAGGCAGCGCAGCTACACAAAAATATTACAACATAGAAGTCTCAAGATCTGACTTAAGTCCAGTCACCAATTTACTGTTACCTTGGCCAAATTGCTGGACATCTCTGGGCTTGGGCTTTACATCTCTAAAGCAACATAGTTAAAAATGATTGAAAAAGAGCAAATGGTTTTATGACTTGTCCGAACATTGCTAAATTGATACCAACTGGCAAAGCTTATTGCCATGTGTTTAATGTGCCGTGATACACTTCAGATGTCTGCCATGGCAAAAACCATCCCAGATGGCATGACCACCATGATTCCTTCCAGAACTGATAGTCTAGGATTACCCAGAAACTCTGACAGAATGCCCTTCCTTACTCACAGACTGACCTATGGCATAAGGAGGTCTCTCTGGAAGAACCAGAAGTCTGCAGAAGTGCTATCTCCTAGGCTTCAACTTCCGGCTGATTCAAGTCCACCTCTTCTAGTCTGGCTTCAATGGCTGCTAACCAAGTCAACTTCTCTCTGAAGGCAACAAGCTCAACTCATCCTCCATCCGAATATAAATTCAAATGCCTTGCGAATGTAGGCTTTGTACCGAATTGCTTCATATGCTGCTTTTAAAAGGGATGTAAAAGGGATATATTCATATCATGTGCTTTTATAAATGTAAAGGACTTTTTAAAAATTTCTAAACTGAAGACTGAAAAGACATTTTGTTTCTTTGATTTTGTTTGCGCCATAAGTAGGAAGTATGTCCCGCTGGTTTCTATCTACATTCTCTGAGAGGAAAACAGACCCTGAATAATGAAGAAAGATAACCTCTACCCAAGTAGGAAAAGTTCGGCTAACCCAGGCACTAGGTTTGCCCAAAATTCTGCCATTCCTTTTTATTGGCTTGTCCTACCTGAGTTTACTTCAGGTACCACTAGAGACATTGTATGATGAGGTGGGGTCCAGAGTTGCTGAAGTCACAAAAACATTTTCTTCTTTTCTAGTACTTTACTACTAAATCACCCTTGACTTCCTTAATACCATAATCCAGATAAACAACAGGGGTTTCTAAAATCTCATCTAAAATGCTCTTCAAGCTATTAGCAGAGATCAGAGTGAATCAGAGTGTAAAAAAATAGGGCCTTCTTTCTAGTGACTGATTTAACCAACATATACTGACCCCCACATCTGAGTTCCAGGCAGTGTGCTGAGGGTGCAAAGAGGTGTAAGATATGGGCCTTGCCCATTGGACAGTCAGGCTTGGGCCCGCAGTGACGAAACTTGTTGGGCCTCACGGGATGGGAAGGGGAGGGGGGGCCGGGCCTGTCCTCCCCACCCCAAGGAGACCCCAAGTCATCGCCCATGAACGGCCTCTCTGGCTCCTCATCAAGCTGCTCAACGGCCATGATCCCAGAGACTCAGGAGCAGATCTTGAAACCCAGTGGCTTTTGGCAGAAATCCCTCCAGATTTAAGTGTTAAAATTTCGGAATTTCAAAACCACATAGCCCTACTGCAGCCACATGACATCATATGTTATTCATAACTAGCAATAGAACACAAATTGTCTATTGTTGCCTTTTCAGCAGATCTGAGTGTTGGGGTAAAATCTCAAATAATGGTGGGTCTGGTGTTGAAATAGTGAATGTGATCAAAGTAGAGAGAGAGTAATGTGGAAATCATCTGCCCCACAGGCAGGGGAAGGGTGTGGGATGGGGGTATACTGGGACTTTTGGTGGTGGAGAATGGGCACTGGTGAAGGTACGGGTGTTTCATTGTATGACTGAGACTTAGACCCAAAAGCTTTGTAACTGCTCTCACGGTGATTCAATAAATAAAATTATAAAAAATGGGGGGGGAAAAGTAAGGTGGAGTTCATGCACAATTCAATCAGCTAATCAGTGGCTGAATAAATAGCAGTACTCCTACAAAAAAAAAGATATGGGCCTTGCTTTCAAGCAACTCACTGTGCATGTGAATTTTGGGAGGGAGGTACAGGAATGAGTCAGGGGAATTGCCCATAAGAACAGTATCTTGAGTTCAGAGCGATGGTACAGCAGGTGGGGCACTTGCCTTGCACACAACAGACATTCATTCTATTACCGACATCCTATATGGTCCCCTGAGAACTGCCAGGAGTAATCTCTGAGTGCATGAGCCAGGAGTAACCCCTGTGCATAGCCGGGTGTGACCCAAAAACGCCAAAAAAAAAAAAAAGACCAAACTGAGCTTATAGGTCACGCCACAGCTTCCTGAGTCCCCAGCCTGCGGGTCTCCTTCAGCCCAACACCCAGCTCTAGGTTTCCTGCTCTTGCTGCTGCTGCCACATCAGGATCAGTGGCGTGGCCCCCGTGTGGTCTCCCTGCTCTGCTTCTCCCCCCTCAGCAAGGCCACAGCTTTTCTAGGGACACCTAGTCAGGTAGCAGAGCCCTAGCAACCCCATGTTGTGGTTTTCTCAGTTTCTGTGTGGGTTATCAAGCGGGAGCTGATAGGGTTAGCAGTGAAAGAGAAACCATGAGCAATAAATTCCCCTGCCATTGCCATGGGCGAACTTCCCTTCATGTCTTCTCCATCCAAACCCAAATGGGAGGTTCAGTGATTTCCAATACTGTTAATGATGCCTTCCCATGCACATAATTGCAACACCACACTCCTCACTAGTGTACCCAAGGGATTGTGCATTTTTAAAGGGAGAAAGTTATATTTCTTTATTCCACAAATATTTATTGACTGTCTATTATGTGACCAACATAATCACAGGGGCTGGGGACATATCAGAGAAAATAAAAACAAACAGCAGTGGCATTTCTGTGGAAGTGTGTGTGGAGGTCATGAGAGAGAGGAATAATAAACATGTATAAATGAGATGATTTCAGATAGTAATGTGAGGGGAAGCAAGATAAAGATGTAATTGAGGGCAATTCTGGGTAGCTGGGGAGCTGATTGGAGGCAGCAGCACTGTAGGTGTTTAGGGGACTCTTGATAGGTAAAGCCAAGACCATCCAGGGAAAAATTAGTCCAAGATTCCACACAACATCAACATTGAAGGCATTAAGGTAGCCTATTGCAAACACGTTCATACCTGTTACCTAGGGTCACCAGACCATGTTTCTCTGAAGTTGCTAAAAACAAAAAGATCATATTGCACTTTTCAGCTGGGTACAAAAACATTCCTCCCTTAGGCAGAGGAGATAGTACAGCATCTAGGGCATACACCTAGCAAGTTGCCAACCTGGGTTTGATTCCCAGTGCACTGAGCATTACCAGGCATACCCCTGGAGGCCTTTGAGCACCAATGGGATGGCTCTGGTGTTCCCTGGCTGCAGAGAGCCTGGTAGCACTGAACTTAGGCACAGTTGACTGTCACCTGAGAGGCCTCTGAGCCCCATGCATCACCACTTGGGAGACCCCCAAAATATAATTCCTCCTAAAAAGGTATGTACCTTATTCAAAGTCGGTTTCAGGACCATTGCTGGGGAAAGAACCAAATTATCAAAACATGCCTGCCCCGAGCTTCTTCTACATAAGCATACAGCTCCCCCCCCCCAAATAATGGCAAGAGTTGGAAGACTACACTGAACTTCAGGGTATACAATTGAGCCACCCTCTTACCCACTTTGATGATCCGAAAATAGGGTTCCGCACACTTCAAGGACATGAACTTTCCCACCCAGAGGAGCACCCAGAAAAGATTTAAGGAGATCCAGATGGGACAGTGGCTCCCTTCTGGTCTGGGGGCATCATACTGAGGGTGAGAGTATGCCAGAGCCTCAACCTGCAGCTTATCAATTAAGCCCATGCTGCCCAGAAGGTTCTAGGCTTGTCGCATCCCTCAGCCAAGGCTACTGGCTTCCTCTCCTGGGTTCATTCCAGCCACTCCATGTTGACTGCTCTTCACCCCCTCTCCTGGAGCCCAGAAAAGCTGCGACCCAAAGTCTCTGCTGCTGAAACCTCCTAGGTACAGTGCAGAGAAAGGCCTGGACAAGCCAGGCCACACACACACAGCTCTACCATGCATCTGTTCACTGCTTGGACCTCAGAGTGTGTACTAAAGAATAACCTCTACAGCATCTCCTGTCTCTGAAAATCCAGCCAATACTCCACTCCTTGACTAGTGGTCTCATGACAGAGAATTCAACAGAAGTGAAGTAGGGGAGGAGGACAGCTTCGGAGGCGGTGCTCTATTTTGACTTGTATCATTGACTGCCCCCAAGGAGAATACTCTCCTCAGGAGTCACTATGGAGCTCCAAAGTCCAAGAGATTTTGAAGCTAGAATTCTGGGGTTCACAGGCAGCTTTCTGGAGTTTCTCGATACACTTCCAGGAAAGAAAAATGTTTTCTATATAAAGTAAGTATAATGGAGCTATCAATAAGTATCCAGGAAAAATAAAGTGGCTACAAGGGGAAAAAAAGACTCAGAAAAGATATGACAGGGAAATTTTTTTAAAGTAAAAGACTTTGTGTTCAACATGAATCCTTTTAAAAAGTTGCATCAAAGTAACATTTCATAGGTCTTTAGTATTTATTTATTCCTTTTGGAGGGGATGGGGTACAGTGCTGGGGAGAAACCCTAGGGACTCCCACCTCAGAAGCATACACCCCACAGCTTCGGGCCAGCTAGGCTCTGGGTGTGGGTGTTATAAACCACAACTTTATATGCTACACTGTGTCCACCACTAAAAACCATTGACTCCTTTTCCAGGATTTACCAACATTTTCGTTTGCTGCCCCAAGAGGGAGCAGAGTTTGTGTGCAGAGGACCCCTTACTCTGCATCCCATTTGACTCTTGAAAGAGAAACAGACAGTTCCCAGGGACTGGCAAAGAATGGAGAGCACAGAGACACGCTGAGGGCCTCTCCATGGACTGGCCTCCTCTGCGCCTTTCCACTACCTCATGACCTATCATTGGCAGGGTACCCTGTCCTGGGGACCCAGCTCCCTCCTGAGAGCAGGGTCATCCCTCACAAAGCCACATGGAGTCTCCCCAGAGAATCTCTGCTCCACTGGGAACCAGGGTGCACCCTGCACATGACTACGTGACAAAGGTGACTCCGCGGACACCACAGGGCCCCTCTAAAGGTCATGAATAGGAGCACCAGGACTAGGAAGAAGGGCACAGTGTCCAAGGACGTGGGCAGCCCCAACAGGGAGCAGGGTTTGTGTGCAGACTTCCTGGGCACCTGTTTCACCGTGGTAGCTGAGGGCACAGTAGTAAGTTGCACTGTCTTCAGTCTGTGCTAAGGATATCACCAAGTGGAAAGTTTTTTTTCTGTTATCATGTTGCACAGAAAATCGACCCTGAGTAAAATGTGCATCAAAGGAGTAACTGTTATCCTTGTAAAAGATGAACTGAAAGGAATGGTCTGGGTGTATTCGATACCAAAACAAGTCTGGATTACTGTGATCTGTGGTGTAAGTGCAAAACAGCACCACCCGGCCGCCTTGTACCACTGACTGGACCTGGAATTTCTGGTTCACTGAGTTACACTCTGTGCCCTGGCCTGCAAAGAGAAAAACGTGAGAAAATTGTGATGTCCCGACACCAATAGGCTCTGGCCTATTGCCATCTACACAGGCCCACCCAGGATAAGCCCAGGAAGCAGAGGCAGGAGAGGGGTGCAGAGCTGAAAGGCAGAGAAAAGTTAGGAGAGCCAGAATGACAAAGAAAGAGGTGAGCAGACTTGGAAAGTCAGGTGTGGGAAAATGTGATGACAGAGGGAGAGGAAGTGAATATACTTACAGAAACACAGAAGGCCAAAGCCCACAAGGAGAAGCATCTTCTTCTCGCATGGGGGCAGAGTGCACAGAATAGAACAAGGCTCCTGAATCATTCGAGAACACCTCAGGCTTCTGACAGAAGGGAGGGAAACGAAGAGAGACGGGCCACCCTGAGCATCATGTGACTGAAGGAGCAAAAGCTTCCAGCCCAGAAACTGTTGTTGTCACCATTATTATTCTCCTCCAGTCACCTTGAATTGAGACTTCAGAAAAACACTATAAACATCACTTTAAAACAACAACAACAACCAAAAAAAAAAAAAGCAGAACTAGAAACTGCAAATGCAAAATCACCTGTTTAAACATCAGAGGATTCTAAAATGGCTGGCTACCCATTTGAAATCTGTGTCCATATGCTCAGATCACAGGGTGGGTGTCCGGAAACCCTGACTTTGAACAGCACTTGAACACCCAGTACCTAGGTGAGCAGTGCAAACTTGGAGGCAGGGATCGAGTGCCTTAGTCTCTCCTCCATACAAAGAGCCAGGGAAGAGGATTGGACCGCTGGATTCTACAGTCACGCCTGGACTGAATCTAGAACTCCTTTGTCAGGGCACACCCTGATCCTGCAGTCTCCCTGCACCACATGTACCATGACTGTGCAAATCTCTATAACCCTTCACAGCACACACCTGCTTCCAATCACCTAATTCTTCCCCATAGCAAATGTGGGATTTGCTTGGAGTGGGCTCAAGCTTGCTCAGGTGTGATCCGAGGGTGGAGCCTGGTGAAGCTGGAGTTCCTGCAGCCACATGACATACAAATATTGCTTCCATATGAGCCAGCATGTGACAACAGCTAGGAGGCATTCCCCTGAAAAATAGGCTAACTGCCCCCAAATTTGAGAATGTTTCTTTTTTTTTTAATTTTTATTAGTGAGACATCATGAGGTACAGTTGTAGACTTACAAATTTTTGTGCTTGGGTTTCAATTATACAATGATCAAATACCCATCCCTCCACCTGTGCCCATTTCCCACCACCACGGATCCCAGTATCCCTCCCACCCCCCCAGCCCCCACCATCCCACCCTGCCTCTGTGGCAGGGCATTCCCTTTTGTTCTCTCTCTGTTATTGGGTGTTGTGGTTTGCAAAAGAGGCAATGGGTGACAATCATGTTTGGTCTATAGTCTACTTTCAGCATGCTTCTCCCATCCTGGGAGGATCCTCCCAACACCCTTTATTTGAGAATGTTTCTGAGAGTATTTCTAGAAGTTCCTTTGTGTGACTTCACCCTCCAATTAATCCAATTAATCACTAAGTCCTGTCAGTACCACGAACTCTATCTCCAGTCCATCCACTAAGGGTCTCCAGTCACCACCGGCCCCAGCTCTTGCAAATACCATTACCTCTTCTCATATGTAACCATTGCAACAACCCCCTGATTGGTGCCCAGGCTTATGCCTGTGTCCCTGGGTAGGCTCCATACCAGCCTTTATACAACATAAACAAGAGAATGCCAGCTCCTTCCTTGAGCCTGGATCTCCCTGCAGACAATCTGTCACTAGTTCCTCTCCAGCTCCTGCAACACTTCCTCGCTCTCCCGTTCCCCATCAGCTGCTCTGCGCTTCCTTCTGGTCTTCTGCTGCCTTTGCTCTTTTAGCAGCCTGAAGCTCGAGCCCCAGTTTTCTACTAATCTAACTGGGAAAACCGGCTCCCCCTGCCCACTCTGAGTCAATCAGCTCCCCAGCCACCCAGAATTGCCCTCAATTACATCTTTATCTTGCTTCCCCTCACATCACTATCTGAAATCATCTGATTTATACATGTTTATTATTCCTCTCTCTCATCTCCTCCAAACACACTTCCACAGAAACTCCACTGCTGTTTGTTTTTATTTTCTCTGATACATTCCCTAGCCCCTGTTATTATGTTGGTCACATAATAGACAGTCAATAAATATTTGTGGAATAAAGAAATATAACTTTCTCCCTTTAAAAATGTATAATCCCTTGGGTACACTAGTGAAGAGTGTGGTGTTGCAATAATGGGCATAGGAAGCTATCATTAACAGTACTGGAAATCACAGAACATCAAACAGAATTTTAAAAGTTTCTAAAAATTGATTGAAGTAAAAAATTAAATTTAAATTTAAATGCATCATCCCCACACAAAGGAGAAAGAAGAATCTCTTTAACAAACGGTGGTGGGAAAACTGGACAACCATATGCCAAAGAATAAAACTAGAGTACTCTCTAACCCCACAAAAATTAATTCAGAATGGAGAAACAGTACAGTGTTTAGGGAAGTTGCCTTGCACTCAGAGAACTTGGGTTCAATCCCAGGCACCCGAGATGGTCCCCCAAACTTGCCAGGAGTGATCCCTGAATGCAGAGCCAGAAGTAAGCCCTGAGCACCATCTGAGGTGATCCAAAAACAAAAACAAACGAAAAAAATAAGTAAACAGGAGTGATCCTGACTGCAGAGCCTGGGCACTGCTGGGCGTAGCTCCCAAACCAATAAAAAAGAATTCGAATTTCACTGGTTGGGCCTCTTATATTTTACCTGGTAACCCTGGACAGAGAGAAACACAATAGGGAAGTTCAGCAGTGCAAAGTCTCATGACAACCCTGAAGTCCCCTCAGATGTGGGAGAGGAAGGTTCAGTAACCCCATTTCTAAATTGTGGGGCTCTGTCCCGTCTGGCACTGCCACCTGCTGGAAAGCATCTTACCCCCTCGCCCCCACGCTACCAGAGCGCATCCCAGTGCTTCCCTGACAATACTAACCACCCTTTCTATCTCTATAAAGCTGAACACATTAAATTTTTTAATTTGATGGGGGAAAAGTAAGGTCAGGTGAGCTGAGCCCACTGCAGCTCCAGCAATAACTTGCCATGTGACCTTCAACATGCCTAACCCTGTCAAGTCTCAGTTTCTCCATCTGTAAAATGTAGAGAATTAATAATGATAGCTTTGGGGGTTGGGGATGTGACACAGCGGTAGAGGCTCACAGGGGGCCCACATGTGCGAGGCCCTGGGATTCACAGCACCAACATAAGAACAAAAATTACTTTTTCATGGGATGGTTGAAAAATGAAATGAGTAACACGTGCAATTCAGCCAGCCACACTGAGCTGATATGTGAGGTTTCTGCCACTGTTGTTGTTTTTACTGAACAGACTGAAGAGTACATTCCTAAGAGCCTGACTCTCTTCAAATATGCTCAGAGAAAAGACACTAAGTCTGAAAGTTAAGGTTGTGGCTGGGGATGTGGTTCGGCAGTTAAGCATATGCCTCGCATGTGTGAGGCCCTGGATTCCTTCCCTGCCGCACCCAGCCCCTGTCCCCCCCACCCCTGTGTCAAAAACACTTAAGCTGTGAAATCTAGCACAACACATACTGCACGCCCTGTAGCACTGTCCTCCAGTTGCTCATCCATTTGCTCGACCAGGCACCAGTAACGTCTCCATTGTGAAACTTGTTACTATTTTTGGCATATCCGATATGTCATGGGGAGCTTGCCAGGCTCTGCCCTACAGGCAGAATACTCTCGGTAGCTTGTCCAGCTCTCTGAGAGAGGCAGAGGAATCGAACCCAGGTCAGCCGTGTGCAAGGCAAACACCTTACCCGCTGCGCTATCGCTCCAGTCCCACCCCCCGAAAAGGTTCTGAAATCTAGTACAACCCGTATTGTACAAGTCACTGGCAACAGCAAATAAAAAGCCACTCACACTTAACCTATCAGTGCCACAAGAATGTCCTATAGTTCTATGCAACCCCAAGACTCAAGCTCTTTCTCCACCCCCCCCCATCCGGAGCACTGGGAGCTTTGAAAAGTGAGTCTGCTCACCCACTGTTTCAATGTTTTCAAAAAGTTGCGTTAGAGACCACAATGGAACATCAAGTGGGCTCCGAAGAGTTGGAAGCAGAGTCTCATGATTTAATGACCTAATATAGACCTTGAATGTCTGTACCCCAGACATTCCTTTCATTTAGCTTGAATGAGCAACAACCCGTAGACCAGGAACCTGTTCTGGGCCGCCTTTCATTAATTTCAGACTTCTTGGTGAAGGGGGCCCTCCAAGCAGCTGGGAGTCCCAAGGATTTGCTGAGTCTCGCCTCTCTGCTGGGCTCCCATGCACAAGGGAATAATCAAAATAATCACCCCTCCCATCTCCCACCCCATGCTCCCCTTTGAGGTGTGACTGTTTTTGACCTCACAGCGCCCTCTGCTGTCTAATTAGCTCATCTCCATAAATAGGTCATTCTGGACGTGGGAAAGAAAATAGGTCAGAGGAGGAAAAGATTTCTTTGTTCAAAACTTAAGTCAAAGCTGCTGCTTCTGCTCCCATTCCCCTTTCAACCCAGAAACTGCACCTGTCCTCTGTGGGCCCCGCAGGGTCTTTCTCCCCAGTCTTCAGAGAGAACTTCTTGCCTCTGAGGATGTGAACTGGCAACTCAAAGGCTAAAGGAGCATTTTCCAGATTTTAAAAAAAAAAGTCTAAGGCAACCGTAGATGCCATAGGGAAATTTCTTTGTGTGGATCTATACAGATAATCTCTTTCTGATAAAAGAATAGAGACGTGATTAAAAGAGAGAAGCTTGAGAACATCTGAGTGTGTGCTCATAGAGCTAGTGGGCAAGAGAAATGGTATCGGCATCACCTTCCTCTTGGACACAGGGTATTCCAGGATTCCCAGCACAGACTGGGTCAATGGGTAGCAAGAAGCCTTCCAGGAGGGACCAACAACCTGAAGATGTCTTTTGCCACCACTACCGCCCCCAATCCCATAGGAGCAACACAGGATCACCCAGGACCTCTGTGTTGCAAAGGGATCTTGTTGAAGACTCTTTGAACAGGAACGGATATGAAGACCCATACCATGGATTCATGCCCGGTACCCCTTCTGTGTTTGAAGAAAAACAGTGAAAAGAAGAGCTATTCAATGGCATTGCTGCTGCCAGCTTTGGAGCAATATGTGCAAGAACAGGTGAGTGACCCCCTGGATAAGGGAGACTGTGTGGAACCTGGCCTGGCTCTTGCCAATCAGATGCCTGGCACTGCCTGGGTTTTCCCTGCAAATGGCACAGGGAGGGCAGGTCGATTATTTCCCAATTACCAGAAGTTAGCAGTTGGTAGTGGCTATTCGAAATCCAGATAGGGAGGACTGTGAGGCCACATCGAGACTCAGAGGGGAAGAGTGATGAGTCAATTAGCAGTGGCTGCCATGGGAGCTGGAGCAGGAGGTAACACCACACCGTTTTGCATCTGCCACCCTGCTCTAGATGTCATTCCTGCGATGCACCCTGCAGAGAAAAAATAATCAGCCCCAACTCTCTGTTGGATTATCCTTTTGGTAAAGGGCAACGTTTTAAAATCTCAATCTTTCCCTCAGCTTCCCTGGGACCGCATGGGCCATTTCTTTCACCATCAATTGCTGTTGCCTGCAGCCTAAGAAATAAAATTTTTCCAATAAATTAAGATGCTTTCCTCTCCCTCTCTCTTTCTTTCTAAAATCATAAAGCATGTACCAAAGCCAAATATATCTCTCATACAGCTTATTCTCCATTTAACAGGGAGAATCTTACCTAGACTGACCAGGAGAACCACTGGGACAGAGATCATCTGGGAAGATTCTTGTTCTGGTGTGTGGGGGAACAGCTAGAGGCAGAATTGAGACTTGCATACCTTGGATTTGGGATCCCAAGGTCTCTGTCTACTTGCATGACCTTGAATACATTGTACAACTCAGGGTCTCAAGTTCTTCACATTTAAAATGAGGTTCCCTTCCAGAACTCACATTCTGGAGTGTTATATAAAGTTACAGATCTGACTTGAGTGCATCCTTAGTTTATATTCCCTTGTGCATGTTGCTTAAACTCCTCATTTCCCAGCAAGGGGAAAAAAGCAAAGCTTGCCTCTTCATTGGGAGGTTGCAAAATCTCTTGATACAATATATGTGACTCATTAGAGCCTGGAGGTTCATGCCCAGATGCCAACTTGGAATACAAATTATTATTTCATCTAGGAGAGAGAAAATGCTGAGAACAGTCTTTGGGGAAGGGGGAGAAAAAACACACATCAATTTGGCACACATGCCAGAAAAAAGAAGACGACGACTATGCTTAGTATGATAATATTTTGTTATCTTGTTTGTCATCTGTATCTTTAAAATCTGCTCTGCTCTCTCTATCTTATTCTAAAAGAGGGAAGAGGGACAAACCTTTCCCAAGAAAGATGAGATACCTGTGATGGAAAGGGAGACACGGCAGCCTAGGGCAGAAGAGAAGAGTCAGCAATGCACCCCCTCTCAGTTGCGCCAATGCAGCTGGTTATTGTAAAGGTCTTTGCTCCTGTGTGAACCAGAAAGGAAACTGACATTTGGAACCACGGCCACAGGCATCATGAAACTCAGCAAGTAATATCTGGCAGAATTAATCTTCATTCATCTGAAAATTGTCAGAGAGCGCCAATGTTCCTTAAGGAATAGGAAAAAAAAAGAGGCATGTTGAAGTCAAGAATTATTTATTAAATGGTGATAGTTTTCTTTTTCAGGCATCCTCTGGGTCTGTTTCTGGGGAGATTAGTGTTGTGGCCCTAAAGGCAGAAGGGGCTTTTCCCACAGGTTCAGATGGCATGAACTGAGACAACAGATATGCCTTTAAGACCCAATCATGGTTACCTGGAAGCCCGAGTAAGTAGCTTAGTTTCAGAGATTGTACACAATAGCATGGATAATCTATAACGCCAGGTAGTCAAAGATGTGGCTTTATGATCGGTTTTAGTCTGGATTCCATTATTTTGGAGGAAGTTTATCTCCCCAATTATATGTTTTCTTGAGCTGATCAGGAGAATCTACAGGGGCAAAGCTTTCCAGAAGCATACGTTTCTGAAATTAGGCTCCCAGCAGTCAACAGAGAAGAAGTGGCACCTTTTGTCTTTCCAATCATAAAAGAAGTGCCTGGCTTCTGATGTGTGCTTGATGCCCATTAGGGTCTCTTTCCCTCCCTGCAGGTCAAAGCCAGTGGGGAACCGCGAGGCAGTTCTTTCTGCACAACAGGGTGGGTAACCAGAAATGGCCCACCTGCTAGGTGTTTAGGAGCTGCGGGTCTCCATGGTCAGTGTGACCAGAGGAGAAGAAAAAAAACTGGACCATCCTAACGTGATTGATAACTCTCTTATCAAGTCCTGGACTGCATTGGTAGGATAAGGCTATTTCTAACCTTGCCCATAGACCTTGCCCCCTCCCCTAAATGCACTAGAATCATATATGAGAAGAGGAAGTCACAACCTTGCTCTCAGGGGTTACTTTTGGTAAAGGGTCCAGGCACTGTGTGCAGAGCTGTGAAACCCCAATATTGAAGTCTCAATGTAAGTGGGGTGAGTACCTCCATTTCACACACAATGTTCAGAATCCCTCATGAGCTGACCAGGGCACTAGAAAGCTGAGCAGATGCTCTAGGCCATCAGATGAATTCCCGGATCCCAATGGGAAATGGCTATAAAAAATCAAACCACCTTTCCTGTGGGTAAACCAGAGCCCGTCGTTTATGTAAAGGCGCCAGCCCCAGGGGAAGGAAGAAAATAGGAAATTTGCATTTGGAACAGGGATTTAAGTGAGAGTGAGACTTAGAAAGTACCAACTTTAAACCAAACGTATCTGTTTATTTGGGTTGGCTTTTGAATTATCTAGAAGTCCCAAAGATAGAACCCATCTCCCTGAGGATTTGATTCCCAAATTCTGAATTGACTTCTAAAACAATCAACTGTTAAGGCAGATGGCAGGTTGGAAAATCCTATTTCCCAATGTAATAATAGAAAGGTACTTTTCTTTTGTTTTTTTATTTGCCTTATTTTGTTTAGGAAATGGAAGTAAGATTAGATACCCTGGGGAAGCGGTGAGGAGTAGAAGGGACATTTGCAAAACACTTTTTTAATAAATAAGATCCAGAGAATCAAATCAAAGACTGTGCATTCGGAAGGTTCTTAAGGATCACCTAACTCATCTCTAATCTTAAAAACAAGGCCAGCGAAACCCAAAGAGGTTTTGAATCTATTTAGTTTTATGCTACTGGGCCTGGCCCATGACAAAGTGAAGAGTTCAGATACTGACCTGACCAGAAAAACCCAAGAGATTGGAAACACTGTGGTCCTTGGCCATTTGTACCCAAATAGTCTACCCAAAACTGAGTGAGCTCAAACAGAATTTCAGAGTTTCAGAGGGAGAGAAAGTCATTACATGTCGAATGTGGAGATAGGGGAAGATAGACGTAGAGCAATGAGACTAGGGGAAAGTTGTTACCATCTTGGTGTGAAGATGGAAAAGGCCAAAATGAAAATGTTGGTCTCTTCTTCAGACAATTACCTGTAAATTCTGCAGGCTAATTTCTTGGTCAGTGGGTTTATGTCTATGATAGACAGCATCAGCTAGGCAATTGCTTTGGACCATGGAATAGATTTACAAAATTGACTTGCTGGGCCTTCTGGTGTCTTAAAATGGCAATCCCATCTCTGGACATGCCTCTCAGCCCTGAAGCTCTGAACTACCAGAAATCCACCATCATTTATCCTGTCTTAGAGGCTTCACAAATGAAAGGAAATTCAAACTCTTCAAGGAAGCTCTGCAGACTTAGGTTCATACACCGATGCCATGGGTTTTTGCAAAGCCCCTTGACACAGTGTTCAACAAACTAGTGGTACTAAGATGAACTTTGGGAGGGGAACTCAGCTCATAGTGAATCCTGGTAAGTAGAAGAGAACATTCACCATTCTTCCTGAATATGATTTGAGTGTTGTTTGTTGTTTGATTTACATCAACTATTGGAAATGTGACTTCTCATCCTATCTCTGTTAATATTCAAGTCCTGCTTAAGTGCCCTTCCACATCCCCTGAAATAATCCAGCCATGAAAGTGCTCCATGCAGCTAGATGCTGCTTTTGCTATATTCTCACAAAATCACTTAACCCCCTTTCTCATCAAACTGCTTGGAGATCCTTCTGTTGCTCTCTAAGCCCTGCTGGTTGATGAGTGAGAGAAATGCCCAAGGATGTTTAGGTTTTTATTTCATTGTGAAATGAGAAATGTGTTTGACAACATGTTTGGCTTCTTGGGTGTAAAATAATGATGATTTATCAATCACTCACTATATGTTAAGCACTGTAGTTCACACTTTCTGCCATTATCACATACCCTCTTTATGCCAACTCTCTGGGTTAAGTGTTATTATCCTCATTTTAAGAAAGAAAACTTTTTATAGATTTTTTGGTCATATGTTTATGGAAAGCACAGAGAGGTTAAGAAACCTGTTTAAGCTGGAGCAACAAGAAAATAAATCTGAAATTTAATAGTTGGTGCTCAGACTCCAGAACTAAGAGTTTATTTGTGGGAGGTAATGTTTGGGAGAAAAGTCACTGATGTTTTGGTCCCTAAACTTGCTAAAATAATCCCTCAAAAGGTTTCCCAGCTCTCAGTAATTGAAGCCAGGGAGAGATCACCACTCCCAAGTGGGCCAACAGAACCTGCTTCTTTTGTCCCAGTCCATACAGCAGCTTTCCCAAGCAGGAACCGTTCTTCCACAATGCAGAGAGGGATTCTGAGGAACTTGCCCTTCATTTCAAAATCGAGTTCGCCCCAAAACCTGAGGTACTTCAAATTTACTGCAACTGCCAGCCAGTTAGATGAAATAGTAAATTAATTAAGACAACCATATGCCTGGCTATTGAGATACAATTGATTCTTTGTTTCCCTAGTTTGTCTCCCTCTCAGGAGGAACCATGCAATTGTATAACCACCAACACCATGTGCCTCCTTCCCCTGAGAGTACAAGGGTGTGAGATGTAGTTTGTGGGAGCGCAGACTTCTATGCCAGGTGGAAGGCATTTAGCAGTATTTGTAAAGCGTTCTATAGGTGTGTGGCTTAGGTGCATCTGAAAGACTCATCTTTGGAAGTGGAACAAAATTGATGATAAACTCATGTAAGTTTGAATAACTAAAATTTCCAAATTTCTCTCTGGAACCTCGATTCCTAAATTTCCAGTTCTCTTTAGGAACTCAAGTTCAAACTATAGTAGAACCATTGAACGACCAAATTTGAACACGATTTGTGCCTCCCTTAGATGGGACACTACTGTTTACCCTCACATGGCATTTTAGCTACTGGACGAGAATAGTAATGCTAGCGGAGCATAGAATTAAGGACCGTTAGAAAGCTTAAATTTTTTTTATTAGAATGGCTTGGATTTTGCATGGACTAAGAAAAATCAACAAAATCTTCATCTCTCTTTTCTTCTTCTGTAAACTGAGGGGTAGCAATTCTTGTTCCTGTTAGACCAAAGCAAGTAGTGTCAGGGGGTGTCAACGCAAATTCATAACCTGATGGTAGCACAAGGAAAAGGAGGCTCCATAAATTCTACCACCAGACCCTCCTTACCAAGAGTAAAAGTCCTCAGGGTGCTGGTTAGGAGGTGGAAATCCAAGTTTGGGTAGCTGAGTATTTGTAGAGTCTCCTGTCATTGTGTGAGGCCGGAAGCTATAACAAGCTGACATTTGGGAAAGGAACAACTCTGAATGTTAGACCAGGTAAGCGTTAAAGATTATTGCTTGTTTCTAAACATCAGCTGAATGGCTTAGAAATTCAGAGAAAGATCAATGAATTAATCACCCAATTATTCGCATCTCTAGAGGGTTGGTACCATGTGTCTTTTTCAATGAAAATGCTAATGAACCCCTTTAGGACTGTTTCTTCAACACCTTTAAGTGCTTGGAAATGTTAAGTTTGTGTTTGTTTTCATCACTGCTGAAGACACATGTCTGATAAATGGAATCTGAATTGAGGTTTTAGTGTGCAGGGACAGAAAGCATTTAGAATGGATTGAAGTTAGATTAGATGAAAGCAATGTCCTCAAAATTCTCCCTTTGACCTTATTTCCCCAATCCTACCAGTTGGTCCCTGAGTCTTGTGTGCCATGACCCCCATGTGTGTGATTTTTCATCTGTGTCTCCCTTGGAATATCCTGGAGGGTTACAAACAGCATACATTGCAACCTGATTCGAAAGACTGAACTGTAGCCTCTTGATAGAAACAATTGAACTACCACCATATCCCACCAAGTCTCTCCAAGGGTTCCAGGTCAGTATGATTAGAGAAAGAATTGCCTCACATCCATCACTCTCAAAACCTTGCACCCAAACTAATTGGGTAAAGACTCATGACACTGATTAGAAGCTGACATTTGGAAAGAGATAGCACAGGGTTCAAGGAACTTGCCTTGCATGAGGCTCACCTCGGTTCAATTCTGAGCATCCCAGATGGTCCCCCAAATCTGCCAGGAGTGATCCCTGAGTACAGAGTCAGATGTAAGTCCTGAGCACTATCAGTTTTGACCCCAAAACAAAAGTTGTTTTAAAAAATAAAATAAAAGTACAACCATGCTCAGGTTCAAAAAGACAGTACAGGGAGTTGGAATATATGGTTTGCATGGAGGAGACCTGGGTTTGACCCCAGTTCCACACCAATTGTGTGGCCCATAAAAATAAAATAAAGCACATACTTGTTGACCAGTATGTCCAATTGTTAACTAAAGTCCAAAGAGGAACAACGTCAGTTGCTGTGTATCCATAGTAGTATGGGTACTTGAACTCCTCTGAATATTTGAAATGATAATCAGAAAAAAAAAACAAACACGTTCCATTTTTCTTTTAATTTTTATCTATCAGTGAATGAACTGTTATACATTTTTCTCCCAAAGGTTTTAAATTTATCCTTCTTTTGATTCTTTTACTCGTGGTATGTACAAAGATGAAATATTGGTTGAGATTCAAAAAACATCCATGAGATTTACCTTAAGCTTTGCCTGTCAGAGAGATTCTAAGAGCTAAAAAGATGGGAAGCTGACATTTGGGAACTAGATTAAAAAGAAAATCCAAATTAATCCCAAGGAGCAATGTTCAGTAGATAGTTACTTAGACATCAGCACATCCACCCCCAAGCCTAGCTCTCAGTTGGCTGGACTATGAGAATCTTGGGCTTGCCTCAATGAGTAATAATCACTTGTTTGCCCTAACCTTATCTTGGGAAGAGAGAAATGTCAACCTCCAGGCCCCCCACCCCAGTCCTTATGAATTGGTTCATTTTGATAGACTTCATCATTATTCACAGTGTTCTGGAAATAATAGAAAAGTGCATTAGAAGCTCTACAAATTGAAATTAAATGTAAATTTAGATTATAAATATATGACTCGCAGTAAACAGATAAGCAGGAAAAAAGATGAAGAGATTAGACGCTTGCCATGTTTCTCTAACCCTAAAGGGGATGTTTCCATAAATAGTTTTTATTGAAGAGACACAGGGCGGAGGAAGGAGAAAAAGAGAGGCAAACAGATTTTCTCCTAATCCTCTTCACTCTACAAAATTGGAAATTGTTTCTCAATCACATTTCCTTGAACAGAGCAAAGAAAAACCGGGCCTTTTTTCAGAGTAAAGGGAGCCTGGGTGGGTACCTCCTAACATTCATCTGAGGAGAGAGACTCAGCTAGGCTGGAGACAGTGCAGGAAAAGCGGGGGAGGGGAAGATTGCACAGAAATAAGTCCTTGTAAATCTGCAGGGACCAGGTGTCTCAGAGGGCAGGATTTCCCCTGGATTTTCTGCCTTCCCTCTCACCTTTCCTGTCTCAGCCCTTGGATTAGGTCCCAGTTGCACAGGCCCTAGGATGCCAACCAGAAATGTTAAGGAGGCAGTCAGCTTAACCTCACTCCAGAGACCTAGTGTATTCTGACATTAAAGAGTCTTTTAATCCAACTGCTTGGGGGTGAACTCTGTAAAGACCGAGGAAAGGGTAAGGGGGAAAAAAAGTTCTATGAAGTGAAAATGAAGATGTTCCATATATGACTGGCAAAGATATTAAAAACCTGGTAGATGCCTATAGCTGCTCAAAGGGAGCTTGTCAAGGAAATAGGCAGCCCAAAGGCCTATCCTAAACCTCCCTGCTCTTTGGGACACCCCTCTGTCCACAGCCAGCAGCCACGGGGGCAGGGAGGGCTCAGCAGGCATCTTCCTCTGAGGAAGTGGAGTGGGCCTCCCACAGTTTGTGTAAAGGCATTTGCTGTGGTGTAACTCAGGAAATAATGCCTTGGTATTTGGCCAAGGAACCAGGCTGACCGTCAACCCCAGTAAGTATCCAAAATAATGGGGCTCCCACCACTTCTTCCTTTTGGGACCACAGACCAACCTGCGCTCTTGAAGGGGATTGTACTTGTGATCAGGGTCCACCATGGGGAAGCAGAGCAGGAAAGGCCAACATGGCCTCAAATTTTGACTTTGACACAGCTATGTAAAAGTCTTCACCCTCTCCTCCCTTCTGCAATTCATTTCCAGTAAACCAGAACCAGTGAGTAGATGTAGGTCAAGTCAATACAAAGCGGAGAAGGGGCTGGAGCAATAGCAAAGCAGGTAAGGTGTTTGCCTTGCGCGTGGCCGGCCAGGGTTCGATACCCAGCATCCCATATGGTCCCCTGAGCACCACCAGGGGTAATTCCTGAGTGCAGAGCCATGAGTAATCCCTGTGCATAAAAAAAGACCCCCCCCAAAAAAAGCAGAGAAATAACCTCAAAAAATCAACTAGAAACAATGTGAGTGGGCACCAGAAGTAGACAATTGTAAAAGACCCCCAAAAACTGGATGACTAAAACTGGAGGGAAGGGAAGTTCAGAGAGGAAGGAAGAAGGAAAATAATTTTTTAACTAGAAATAAAATCTGTATCTCTCTATCAAAGCTCCTGTCCTTAGATGCTGCCTTCTAGGGTTATAATCTAGTAATCTGCCAGTTAGCAGAGGACTGTGGGAACAAGACCAAATTTACCCCCAGACCCTTTTGCAAAGAGCAGCTCCTGGCCAGTTACTGCAAAGCCTCTCCACACTGTGCTGATAGTGGAAGTGGCAGCTATAAACTGACATTTGGAAAAGGAACTGTCTTAACTGTGAATCCAAGTAAGTTTGAAGGCACTAGGGGATGGTGGTGGAGGGGTAGGTCACAAAACATTTATTTTCTTGGATTTAAATCGCTTCTCTCTCCCCCAAAATCCCATATTTAATGTTTGTGTTGGGAGAATATGATCCCCATCAGAGAGATTAGAACTCCATTGTACAAATACTAAATTACCTTTGGTCAAAAAACGTTCCTATCATCCATCATAAATGAGATTATTGGTACAGGGTGAAAAAATTGAACACAGGATCCTGAGGGATTCAGCTAGAGTCAGGAATTGTTTGCCAAAAAGATAAAGAGGAAATTGGCATATTTTGACTATGCAAATTCAGTAGAACAAATATAAATCTTCTAGACTTAGATACTAAAGCTCGCCTAAATTTATCTCCTAAAATAATGGGTCCTACAATTTCATTAATGAATTCTGGAAATTTGACAGATTGCTTGCTTTCTTTCACTCATTCTTTCTTTCTTTCCTTTTACTCTTCACTTTATCTCCTCAACTCTTCTCAATTCCCACCCAGTGAGTTCTCTGTCATGGTTTGCCCAGACAAAGCATTTAACCTTCCTTTTCCCTCAGTTTACCAAAATAACTGACCGAGCTGTCACTTAGTTCAACTATGAGAGGGGAAATTTATTTGTTCTCTGCACTGTAAGAACACAGCATTCTCTCCCTCAAAGATACACCCATCCTTAATATTAATATGTGAGTATCTGGAAAAGTTCAAAATGCTTTAAAGTAAAAGGAAGGGGCTGGGGTTGCTATGGGCACTTCCTGAAACAGTGTTTCTGGTGGGCTTTTCAGAGTGGTGTTTATAAACTAATTAAATCTCTGGGTGCTGAGTTTCCTTTACTCAAATCTGCTTTCTGTGCCTCGGAGAGGATACTGCCGTGGGAAGGAAAGGCATGTTGCAGAATACAGGCCACAGTTCCTGAAAAGAAAAGTGGGGAGGAAGGCTTCCAGGATATAAGTGATGGAATGATTTTGTGCATGCAGCATGGAAGGAGTTAATGCAGCCCCAGCAGCTGAGGGCTTGGAATGTTCTGGATCAGTCTTGTCTGATGAGTGCTGTGTGGTTAGCCATGAAGCTATCCTGCCCAGAAGTGCCTTCTCAGCAGGGGCACACGTCTGCAACAACGGGAACAATGAATAATACATGATATTGTTACATCCCGTGCAGTCAGGAGTCTCTGTGGTCTTTCCTAATTAGAGTTTCAAGGGGATCCATAGGAACATCCTGGGAGATTCAAGGACGTCATTTTTCAGAAGGTGAAGAGCCTATTCTGGGGACAGGATTAGAAGGTTTTATCACTGGAGTCTTGCAGGCAACACTCCAGAGCAGGGCTGTGATACATGTCCCAGTATGCAGGGAAGCACCATGGTTACCATCTTTGGGAATGGAGAGCTAGACGCCCTAGGCTTTAAATGTTGAAGAGGCCAGGGAGTTTGACATCCTAAGCATGGAAGGGAAGTATCTGTGCAGAGTAAGCATCCTTCCAGACCTATGAACAATGGTCATATATCGCACTTTCCATGCAATGGACTCTTTATATGCAAGAGCTATAAGACTGGGCGGGAGTCCAGAGACCTATGATTAAATTCCATTTTATTTAAAGCCACAGAGCACAGTAGCATTTTGGTGTTATCTGTTTGAGACAACTGATTTTTGTTTGTGTCCTGATATCAATGAGGCTGAAGTAGGGGAGCTCTTTGAACAGATCTGTGAAACAGGGAAAAAATGTGGAGGGTCATTCGAATGCCTGACCACCGCCCTTAAGGCAGATGGACTCTTCTTAGCTAAATCCTAGCAGTTCCCTCTCATCCTTTCCATGTAGGTGATAAGCTAGCAAAAGCTTTGGACTCTTTATTAGTAAGTTGCCGCTTGAAGACTTAGAGACTGGCACAAATTCAGTTAAAACAGTTGGAGCGTTTAAATCTTGAATGCAATTAAAGAGCTAAAATATTTTTCTCTCTTCCTTGGGGGGGGTGAGGCTTGACCTCCATCCTGCCTCATAATGAGACTGAGTGAATGTTGCTCCTACCCTCCTGTGGCCCAGAGATGCTCAGGCTCTTCCTATGGTTGTGGCTGGCAGCCACAGAAGATTCAGTTTATAGCAACCCCAAGCACAGGAGCCTGTCTCTAATAGAAACATCAACTAATTCAACCATGAGGATGCTGTGTGGTCAGAACACTGCAGGAAGGACTGTAGGATGACTAGTTTTCCCATTTGGTCTGGGGTTGAGGAGACTTTCCCAGAACAAAGATTCTTTACTAAACCCTGGTCAGTCCCCATGAGAGTCAGTTTCTGTAGCAAAATTCTGCTGCAAACTACCTATGAAATACTGCTAACATTTCACCAGGCTCAAGACTCATGGAAAAGCCAGGGGTGTAAAGAAACCCTGGACTAAATGTGCCTATCACTCCTCTTAGTTATACCGGTGCCCTGCCCAAAGGGAACCTCAGGAGATGTTTCTCTGGGCTGAAGCCTAGACCTCATCTAATTCTAGTCAGCCTCCCCAAAGCCACACTCTCTCCTCCTGTCTCCCTGTAATCAATTCATTGTCATCAGAAATGTGTGACACCTCGGAGGGAGGGGAGGACATGTCTTGAAAACTGATCAGAGAAATTGTGCTGAAAATGATGCTGTAAAATGGAAATGAGACCTTTAGAGGGAGAGCTGCTGAACACGGGAATCAGCAAGCCTCCGATGGAAACCAGAGAGAAGGTGGGAGTTTGGGGAGACAGACCCCCGGGAGAGGCAGCAAGTCCCTGTCCCAGGACCATGAAGCCTATGGTCTTTGACAAAGAAAACCTCCCGCTCACAGATTCGGGTTCCTTTGGGGGAGTCCTCTCCCCAGAATTAAAGAGGAAGAGACTTGTGTGTCTCAGCAGCCCCTAGGGTTCTTGTAAAGGTCCCCATCATTGTGCTACAAGTAGCACCAGCTACGGAAAGCTGTCATTTGGACAAGGAACCGTTTTGTCTGTCCAGCCACGTAAGTGCTATGGCATAGGTGAAATTCTGGGAATTCAGTCCTGGTTGGAAGAAGCAAGGCTGCCTGGGAGCCAGATCTTATTTGAAGTGAACTAGAGGTCACCAACGTCCTTTCTTTTCTTTCATCTCAACTCACAGATTCCCTTTTGTTCTCTGAGCCATTCACTCACTCTCCCCCTGCTGCTGGCCAAAACTGGCCTTGTCTCTGGCAAGCTGGAAAGCAATCCTTGCTGCTTTCACAACCTTCTCTGGGTTGGGGTCCCAACTTGGGAGATGCCTTTTTCTAACCGGCTCCTCTGTGGGACCTCTTCAGCAATTAATGTCCTGGCTTGTCAGAAGATTCTTCCTCATCCGGTTCTTAAATACTCCTGGCACAGTCGAGCCATTTTCCCAGGTACCTTCCACACAGGGAGAGAATTAGATGTGGCATTCGGATCAGAGTGGGTTTTAAATGAAAGCAGAGAGGGAAAACGTGAAAACTGAATGGGAATCCGGGGTCTTACTGCAAATCTCTACCTGTGCCCTGCATGTCTCTGGCTGCTTCTACAGATGCAGCACTACAGATTGGGGACTTGGGAGGTGGGGAGAAATAGAAAGAAGTGTAGATCTGCTGTGTCCATTCCTATCACTGAAACCACCAGGCAAAGGATTACAATTAATTCCCAAGAATTTCAGATACAGGGCTTAATACCTTTCTCCTCATGGTGACTTGTATCCGTGCCGATAATTAGAGCAGATAGAAAGATTTGGCTTCCTGGGTTTGCTGCTGCAACCCGCTGGGAAGAGAGAAGCTCCAACTGGGGATTTTTTATTGGTGGTGTTTTTTTTTTTTTAAAATGCATAAAATTCCTTCTGTCAGTCGTTGTAAAACACCCTGTCACAGAGAAAAGGATGATAGTTCAGAGAAGCTGATACTTGGGGAAGGAGGCAACTAACCGTGAAGCCAAGAAAGAGGCAAAAGCCCAAACAGACCATGCATGTCCCCCCATACCTCCAGTGCAGGTGCACACACACACACACACACACACACACACACACACACACACACACGAATTATGACTTTTCAACCTCTTGTCCCTTTCTAGCATGGATTCTAATGGAGTCAAATGGAAATGATCAAGGAGAATCTGGAGTCCCATGGGTGGTCAGAAATGATAAATGAGAGGACTGAGAGACAGGAAGAGAGAAAAGTTCAAAGTTAGGGAAAGCTCTTTCTTTCACTATGATGTCCTCATTCCCACTCCCATTGGAATTGCAGGGAACTCCTTTCCTGGGCTCTCCCTGGAAGCTAGTGTCCTTACACCCTCGTACGTCAAACAAGATGAGTTAGGATACTGTTCTGTGCAGACAACAGAGCCCCTGTCCTGTCGATGGAGGGAAGGTAGTCTGGCATCTCTGATATTATCTGGTCCTCCTCAGGGAGCACTAGTTCCCACCTGCTTTGTGTGGCACTGAAAGTGTTCCTCTGAGGCCACAGATGGTTCTCATGACCCACTTGAGCATGTAAAATGTTGCCCAGTGTGCTGATAAGCAAGGGACTATTGCTGCGAGTATTGGTTGACTTTCTCCCAGTAACGTGGGCACCAAAGCTGAGGAGTTGATATTTGAACCTGGGATCCTTTTGACTGAAATATGCTAAACGGGGTCTAAAAGGCCAAAATTGCCTTGGGAGCTCTGCTTTTGTTGTTAACTCTCCAGCAGTTGTCATCTCAGCAAAACACATCCACTTAGAAAGGGCAGCTCCTCATTAGCCAGACAAATGAGAACAACATATTGACCAGAGAGAAGGAGCAAGGAGCCCAGATCTCAGCCTCCGAGAGCCTGGCATTTCCACTCCTTTCATCACTGTGAGCCGGTGAGCGGTTGCTTGCTCAGAAAAGGCAGATCAATGGTGCCTGAGGACCTGGTGTCACTAAGCTGGGGCTTGGAGATGGAAATGAGATGCAGATTGGGCTACCTGGGGGGGGGGGGGGGGGGAATAATAGAGAAGGCAGGAGGAGACTGGAGCTCAGGGATGCTGTACAAAACTGCAGCATGTCAGAAATTGCAATGCCACTGCCTAGAGAAGAAACGTCCCTAGCAAGTGCCCTCTCTGCCCTGACAGACTCTGTCCCAACGATGGTACCCACTCCCAGATCCCAGAGGCAGCCGAGATGACTTTTGAAGTGGCATCAAGAAAAGGGCTAAGATCTCTGGGAGTCACCTTGTCAGTTTTTGCAAAGGCTTGGGTGACTGTGTAGCAACCTCCTCCAGCAAGTTGACATTTGGGCAGGGGACATGCTTATCAGTCATTCCAAGTAAGTGTCCCTGTGGAACGTAGTGGCACCAAGAGTCACAAGCTTGAGCAGAGGTGATAAGGGGGTGGTGGACACTAAGCTAAGGGCACTTGAATAGAATCCAACAGTGTGTGTTGGGGGGAGGGCGGTTTAAAGAACAACAAATGCAATTTTGGTCTTAAAACGAGCAGAGAGTTTGGGACTTGCAAGTGGCCTTTTAAAAACCAAGTCAAAGCTCTCTATTCTCCGGCATGTTCTCAGAGCACATGGGGGACCAGGGAGGGTTGGGGGTGGATAAAGATATCACTAAAATGAAAGGTAGGGGGAGGGAAAACTGTTAGGGAAATGGAGCAGGTTGGAAAGGAGCAAGGTGAGCGGGCCTCACGCTGGGTTAATCCAAAGAAAATGAGATGCTCCTGAATTTTCAGAGAGAAATAAAATCCTTTCCAGCATCAAAAAGATGTAATAAAGAGACCTAATTAAAATGCACTTCAGAATCAGATGATCATCAGGAGAGAAATTAGATCTTAAAAGAAAAAGAATTTTTTAAATGCTCCTGCATAAAACAAATGGGCCTACACCTTTAATTAGACGGTGAGCAGCACAGGATGCACATTAGCCTCCTGTAATCCCCTCTCCCCGGACCCAGGCCCCCCAGCCTCTCCCAGTCACAGCTGCTCCAAGCCCCAAGCTCCTTTCTGCTAATGCAGAGTCCTAGCACAGGAAGGAGCCCGGGTGTGCCTGGTGACCGGTAGGCGGAGTCCCGAGCCCAGGTGTATACTTGGGCTCTCTCTTCTTTCTACCCGGTTTTTGTTGAGCTTCCTATCACAGTGGAATACCGGTAACAAGAACTTCTATTTTGGGAGAGGGACACGTTTAACAGTCTTTCCAAGTAAGTCAAAGAAACTTTTTTCCTCACCATCGAGTTACTTAAATTCTTGAAACTCCAGAAAGAGTCGTCAAAAGTCTGTGGCTGTGTTTTCTCTGTCCTGGGACATAGCAGAGAGCCCCGCCCCACCACCCCAAGAGTGATTTATGCTCTGACAGGTCTTTCCTTCCCTGCCCGAAACCCCCACCCCAGGGGACAGAGATCATGTTGTCTGAAGCTGTGGTCATCCCTAGCTGTGCCCTCACCTCTGGACTGGCCTGAGAAGTGGGTCTTTATGGCAGAGAGCTCAGGAACAGAGAGGAGTATAAGGATGACTCAAAGCAGAGCAAATGGGCTAGAACAGTCAGATGCTGCAGAGCCATGGGAAATAGTGGGTTTTCTCAAAGGAGAAAGATGGCAGGAGCATCAACTCATTCCCACGCTCAGACCCAATGGGATTCAATGGCAACACCTGGAGAGAGAAAGAGGATTTCTGTTCTTTCTAAAGAAAAAATTGGCAGAAAAATCAAAACAGCCCTCACTTATCACGCCTCTCCTAATTGCGGTCATTTTTTTTCTCAGTTTTTCTCAGTTGTTCCCATGGGAAAGGGAATGAGGAGGTCACTGGTAGCTTTGATGTCATAGGCAAATTGCAAGGAGGGGGAATTCCAAGAAGTGAGGGGGATGTGCAATAGAATTTGAAGAATTTGAAGCAATGGTTTTTGTAAGGACTTACAACACTGTGGTTCTAACTATGGAAACAACAGATTAACCTTTGGGGCAGGAACTAGACTCACCGTTATACCCAGTAAGTATTCCCTTGGCATCAGGGATTCAGTCATTTCTTCACTTTCAGGTCACCTACATGAGATGTCAGGGATGACACGAGATAACATGGACTCACAAAGAGCATTTCCATCTGTCCTTTTTCATAACTGGCAGAGATGAATGTCAATTCAGTTTCTGAGTTTTCTGGGGGAACTCCAGTCTTTAATAATTAATTCAAAACTAGAAAATATGATTCTCAATTCTGTTTTTTGCTGCTGCCATCATGTGCTACTGTGACATGTGAAGTGAGTTCAGACATAATGACTGCATTTCCACTTTCATTTGGAAGGATAATTTTAACTATGTGTACTGCGAGTGCTTGGAAGACATGGGAGAAACATAGGCTTTCAAAGAGACAAGCTGACCCAGAATCTCAGGAAGACAGGCCGATAGAATGTCAGGCAATATAGTTTTACTAATCTAGTCCAGTGTCATGTCTCTTTTTGCAGATGGTAAAGGAATTTGAAAGGGTGCTAAGTGCTGATACTGGGAGTTAGATGGATTTACTCAATGGGAAGACTAAGCACTGATCCTAAGGAGAAGGTTGACAATCAGCTCAGGAAGCATGTGGGTTTCCAGTTGAATTTTTCAGTATACATCTGTATTTAGTATATTAAAATTTAGGCAAGGAAAAAAATATTGTTTTTTTTGTTAGCTGTTTAAAATAGCTATGTTGGGGCTGGAGCGATAGCACAGCGGGTAGGGTATTTGCCTTGCATGCAGCCGACCTGGGTTCGATTCCCAGCAGCCCATATGGCCCCCTGAGCACCGGCAGGAGTGATTCCTGAGTGCAAAGCCAGGAGTAACCCCTGTGCATTGCCAGGTGTGACCCAAAAAGCAAAAATAAATAAATAAATAAGTAGCTATGTGAAAGAAAGAAAGAAAGAAAGAAAGAAAGAAAGAAAGAAAGAAAGAAAGAGGCACATAGACTCTTTTTTTGCACCTGAAATTAAAATCTTTGGAAATTTTAAATGTTTTTTTTGTAACCAAAGACAGCCTCACAAATATTGAAAGAGCAAGAATTTATCCAAGTCTAGATTTCCCAGCTGTCTTAACTACTCAGTACCTGAAAGGAATCTCTTTCTTTTCTTTTTTTTCTTTTCCTTTCTTTTTCTTTTTCTGCATTAAAGGCATAAAACTTCAGATTTGGATAGCTCAGATCCTTATAGTGAAAAGTACATGATGAAGAGTCTCCCAATTAGGTTAGGAAAAAAATACCTTTAAACTTCAAAATCTTTTTCCTCCCCTTTCTCTAGATAGGATAGAAAATGGTGCCCTCGTCACTTTGTATTTAGTGACAAGGAGCTTCAGGAGTATGGAGGTGGGGCAGAGAAGAGCTGTGGGGTGTGGGAACCCAGTAATGGCCAGTCTGCTTATCCCTGTTACATAGTAGCACAGTAGCCAGAGTGCCCAGGGAACTGACCCTAGAGAAAATGAACAAAACCAGGAAAAATCGCCTAGTCCCCTAGGAGTTACTTTGCTCCCTTAAGTGAAACTAAGAGTAACTCAACAAAAATGCATTACTTAAGGACAACCACCTTGGAGCCCAAGTATTTGTAGAGTTGGCATAGAAGTTAGCTATTATGAGCGTGTTCATGTAGTACTTCCAGAAATCTTTGGTGATTGCTCTGGTTTTTGAAATTGGAAGACATCAGAGCACAAAAGAATTGTTTGTGACCAGGGATGTGATTAGGATTAATGAGTGAAAGAAAATTCTAGCTAAAGAGCTAGAAAAATTCCAGAAAGAAAAGATAGATTAAACCTTTGAGACATTCCCTTTAGAGAGCATCATTGCATTTATATGAATCCAAGAAGCAAAGAGCAAACACAAATAAAATTCCATATACAGTCAACCTTTTTCACCTTTAGATGATTATTCCAGTGTCTGTGGTTTCTTTGTCAAATACCAGCAGGTCCTATATGCAATGTGCTAAAATGTAACTGTCTCCTATTTCCGTCTCCTATTTCCAGGTCTATAACCCATTCCCAGTCATATGTGCGTGAGCACACACACACACACACAGAGAGGGGGGGGGGAGAGAGAGAGAGAGAGAGAGAGTTTTTGTAGAGGAGTTTGATGCTGTGTGTATGAAGGAAACAGGATAACCTTTGGTTCCGGAACCATTTTGAGAGTCAAGCCTTGTAAGTATAAAAGACATTCTAGCTCACCCTAATCTCAACCTGAATCTCATTGCGTATTGAAGAAACAACTCCGGTTTCAACATAATTGAATCCAAAGAAAGAAAAGGGAAAAAACAAAATTCTAAGCATGTGATGAGTGTGATTCATTTAAGAATTTTCTTAGGTTGCCTTTGAGGGAGTTAATCACACCAATTAACTGGTGTGACCCACAGCTCTAAAATAGAATTGGGCTTAAAAAAATATATGGCAGTGCTGCTATGGACCACAAGGCCCACCATTTGCATGTCTAGACTCACCAAAAGTAGCCTTCCTCTGTGATTTTGAGCTTAGAGGTGTACCCTGGGACAATGACTGAGAGAGGTGTGAGAGAAGATGATGGTTTGGGGGGCATTTCTGGATTCATGTCAGGAAGAAGCCAGTGTAGACAGGCCAGTGAGGGCCAGCATGTCTGCCTGGTTTCTGCAAAGCTGCCGACAAGTCAGTTGAGTGACAGCAGCATCACGTTGACTTTTGGAACTGGGACTCATTTAGCAGTTAGTCTCAGTAAGTATGAGGCAAAAGTGAGGCTTTTATGTCTTCTGTTATTTGTTCTGGACTGATATTTGGGTTGTTGTGTCTTAGACTCAAGATGTACAAGCCAGAGCATCTTTTCATTGTCCTTTAAATATTTGTGACTAAGAGTCACAGGCCGACCCATCTTCTCCTGCATGACAGGGAAAAGTTTTGGGCTACATCTGCTCTAGTGAAGAAGGCAATGGTGATGTAGCTCTTATGTGAGAGCACTCCCTGTATTCAGGCCCCTTGTCCGGGGTGATGGTATGTTTGAGATTCTATTAACATAGCAAGAAGAAGGGCAGAGGGGCAGTAGGGAGAAGGGCAGCCAGGGTGTTCAGCTCACTCTGTGTTTGTGGGCTACTGAGCAACTGTAGGTTCTGAGAGGCTCTGAGAGATTTATGTAAAGGGTTGACCCAGAGTGTGAATGCAGTTGGAGGCACTAACAGACTCACCTTTGGAAAAGGGACCCAGCTCATCATTCAGCCCTGTAAGTGCTCTGGCCCTGGGGATGGGGACACTGTGGGGACATTTCCAACCTCTGCTGAAGACCTGAAGACCCTCAGCAGGGTCTTTTGTCTTTGGCATGGTTCCCAGCAGATGAGAAGTGTAGAGCAGTGTAGAGAAGGGAGAAGGTGCAGTCTGTGCTTTGAAGGGCACCCAAAGGGCATTTGCAACTGTACGGACTACAAGAGCATTTTGGAAATTCTGGGCTCCACAAACAGACCACTGTGTTAGCAGCACCTTTGCAATTAAAAAAAATGACCTCTATAGGAATTGTGGAAATGGAGACATACTTGATTTCTCTCCTTTTTTTGTCCTCATATCCTCCTCTCTGCCTGACTTAGGGACCTTACATTAGAACAATTATTAATCATTTGATTCCTTAGCCCCATCACTCATCAAGTCTGACAAGAGAGATCTATTAACATAAAGCCCAGAAAGCAAAAGGACAAAGAGCTCAATTCCCAGTGGTTGTGGAATTGAACTTGACAACTCATCACCCTTGAGGTGAGGAGCCATCAACTAAGTCAGCAACCCACGGTCAGCAGAGGTCAAAGAGAGCAACCTGCCAGAGAGGTAGAATAGCAGGTAAGGCAGTTGGTTGCCCTGCACTGGGCCAAGCTGTATTCAATGCCCAGCACCACATTGGTCCTCCAGTCATGGCCAGGAGTGATCTCTGAGCACAGAGCCAGAAGTAACCCTAAGTACAGCCTGGTATGGCAAAAAAAAAGGGGGCATCAGTGCAGGTTGTTTTAGCTAAATAAGTATCTATCCAGCACCTGCTACCTCCTAAGCATTAAGGCTCCAGAGTTGAGAGAACAGATATAGATCCCTGAGGGTTCACTCAGGCTATCCATTGGGAAGAGGTCCTGGGGAAACTCAGGGAAAGGGAGTGACAGATGGAGATAAGATGGGGAGTCAGTCAGCAGCTCTTTGTTACAAAGCATCTCCCTTTACTCATGGCAGTGTCCATCTCAAATCACCCCTGGTCAGGAATGGGAACCACAACTGAACTGGGTATGTCTTTAAGTCAAAGGGTGATGCAGAGGGGAAACTCAGGCTATTTTTTTTTCTTTTTGGGTCGATAACAGGGCTGGAGCAATAGCAGTGTTAGGATATTTGCCTTGTATGCAGCCAGCCCAGCCAAGCCGGGTTCAATTTCTCCACACCTCTCAGAGAGCCCGGCAAGCTACCAAGAGTATCTCGCCCGCACAGCAAAGCCTGGCAAGCTACCCGTGATGTATTCAATATGCCAAATACAGTAACAACAAGTCTCAAAATGGAGACATTACTGGGCCCACTCGAGCAAATCGATGTACAATGGGAGGACAGTGCTACAGTGCTTTTTGGGTCACACCCAGCAATGCTCAGGGGTTACTCCTGGCTCATGCACTCAGGAATTACTCCTGGCAATGCTTGGTGGACCATATAGAATGCTGGGAACAGAACCCAGTCAGCTCCATGTAAGGCAAATGCCCTAACTGCTGTACTATATTGCTCCAGCCCTGGAAACTCAGACTACTGGTGACCCTTCCTCCTGATGGTGGTGATCTCAAAGAAGACTTGCTCCTTTCCATCTATTGGGGTTATTTTTATTTCTCTTTTTCATCTGGGAAACCGAACTTCTCCCTGCTTCTTCGTCTTCATTTCTCTGTGGGTTTCCTTTGGAACAGTGGACTCAGGAGTTCATTTGTCAGCAGAACTTGGTCACTCCAGGCCACAAGGATGAAAAGAAGTCTAAAGAGTCCTCCTCGCTTTGATCGCTTTGGAAGGGTGGTAGGGTCCAGGGGAGGAAATGGTCTGCATAGACCGTCGAAGAACTGTTTCAGGTTGACTATCAGCAGATGTGTCCATGCCCTATGTGGCCAGCTTCTGAGCAGAACTGTTCTATTCACCTATTGATGGAGAAAATGCAATGCCTTGGTCCTCTGAAAAAAGAATCAGATGCCAGCCTCTCCCCCACCCACCCCAAAGCACTGCCATGTTTCATTATTTACCAATTATGAAATGACTACATGATAATTAACATGAAATTATATAGATGAGCAGTTTGAGTATGTTGAACTCATAATTAAGATGCAAATTATAGAAGTTCTGGGGCATGGCACCCAGCACTACCTCAGACACAGTGGTCCCTGAAGACAAACTTGTGTTTGGGCCTGATTTATTTTTGGTCGGCGTTCATGCCATTCAGAACCTGTCTGGAAGCTGATTAGGAGTCTCAGGCTGCCAATTTGGGGTCAGATTAGCAGAGCTCAGTGTGCCAACATGAGCCAAAAATCATGACAGAATGGCTTGGGTCCTGCTGGAAAGGAGAAGGGGCTGTTGTGGCATGTGGCACCAGTCAATGTCTCCTCCCCTACCCCTTGACACCTGGGGGCCTGGCTAAAAGACTCCCTGGGGTTTTTGTTAGGGGCTGTATTGCTGTGACGATAATAACTATGGCCTACGCTTTGGAACAGGGACCAGATTGACAGTAAAACCAAGTAAGTGAAGGCATAGCCTATGTCCAACATTGGTCTGAATGAGGAAGGGCAGCACTGGGCGTTTTCATGGCACTCAGACACTGACACTCCCAAGAGGGTCAATGCACCTGAGGTCTTTGTGCTGGGGATGGTTGAAAGTTTGTCAATGCATAATTCTGACAATCCTAAGAATTAACTCTCAAAAGTTTTACCAGCTTTCTCATTGGCTCTCTGTGTGTTTGAAATGCTGATGCTGATGCCATATTCTATGATACAACAAAGTCAAAAAAGACATAACTTACATCAGGATTTCCTCCAAAGGAATCCATTCTCTCCACAACATGCAGTCCACTTCTTGGTGACATTTTATTGGCCTGTTTGTTCGGTTTTGTTCTTCAGAAGAACAATAGCTCTGAAAGGGGTATGGGTTCTGGTCTCTCTCTCTCAGACCCCAACACTGACAACCCCTCACTCCCGCCGTCTGTGCTTAAGGGGCATGATTGTGCCTGACTGTGCAATTGTCAAGTGTGGTTCAGGCATGAGCAGAGCAGTCTGTTTTCTGGAGTAAGCCCAGGGCTTGAAGAAAGAGTTCAGATGTAGCTGTTTCTCTGTTATGCTTGGAGAAATGCCCCAGCCTGCTTAGGAACTACCGGCTGCAGCTGCAAGGTGAACCCCCCAAATGAGATCCTTCCACTAGGGGGAAATGTGATCTCACCTGCTGGGTCTCCCCCCTCCATGCTTTCCACCCAGTGATTATTGTAAGGCCATATATGACTGTGTGAATTATGGAGGCAGCTCATATAAGCTCATCTTTGGAAAAGGAACTAAATTGTCTGTTGAACCAAGTAAGTGTTGGAGTGGGGGGTGGGGGGGCCTAAAAGACGAACTCAATGAGGATAGATAAAGTCAATTACCCCCACCCCTTAGCTGACCTCAGTCCCAGACGGGCACTCCTCTGCCAGACATAAAGAAAGTCTGCACTTCTTCACATGTAACAGGGCACCCCACAGTATAGCCTCTCAGGAGGGACTGCCACCTCCTGCTCCAGGGGTGACCTTCTCCCATGTCCATTTAAACAAGTTCCCAAGTGAAAAGCAGCCTCAGGTGACCCAGAGTCTATAGGACTGCTGTGTGGTTGGGTTCTAGACATTAGGTATTTTAGGGGATCACACAAGGAAGGAGGGGCAGAGTAGTGACTATGAGGTTTTTGTTAAGGGAATGTGCTCTGTGGAACCCAAGGGTACACCCTCCACTTTGGCAAAGGCACCTCCCTGTTGGTCACAGCGGGTGAGTTCTCGTGGCTAACTAATTATCTTCTCTGGAAAGAAATCCAGTGGGACCTGTTGAAACACAGATGAATTTAATTGCTTCGTTTAGCATGCAGTTGTTAACGATGTCGGATGTGTGAGCAAGATAGGAATACACGTTTCCCTGGGGGCTGGATTTGGTTATCAGGTCTATGGGCAGTTTGATAAATTGTATTAATACAGCAGCCTGTGTTTCTCAAAGGTCCACAAAGCACGTTGAGGGAAAGAAAAAGAGGCAGAGATAAGAGGCAGAAAGGCTTTGTGAGAGAACAGGAACAAGTCAACGAGAAGGGAGGCTACAAAGCAAAAGTGTATAACTGAGGAAGCATGTCCTTAAAAGATGCTCGATGAGGACCCAGTGGGGATTATGCCAAGGTCCCCTGGCAGAGCTGAAAACCTGGCCAAGAGCTGATTCTCTACCAAGGCTTCAGGAGCAGCCAGTGTTTGTTTCTCCTGCCTTTTCTCTTCTGGGAAGAATGAAGCAGGAATTCTAGGGAGAGGGTCATCTTGGTGTGTACCAATAGCAACACACAGTTCTGATATTCAGCCTGGACAAAAGCAGTTCCCCAGGCTGACTTCACCCCTTTGCCTGGGCTGGGCCTCTCTAAGAGACACAAAGAACCCAGTGTCTTGGCGGTCTCCCTACTGCATCTGGATTATCTGTGCTAAAGCAAAATGTTTACTCCACCCCTCATGTTGAATCTGTCAGGGTAATAGAGAATTGTAGAAAACAATGCTAGACATTCACAAAAAAAATCACAAATCATCCTGTTATTCGTCGATTGCCTCGAGCAGGCCCCAGTAACGTCTCCTTCATCCTAGCCCTGAGATTATATTCAAGGCTCTTTAGGAGAATGAGACCCATCATTGTTACTGGTATTTGGCATATTGGGTACGCCACGGGGAGTTTGCCAGACTCTGCCCTGTGGGCAGGCTACATTCGGTAACCTGCCAGTTTGTCCAAAGTAGGAATGAGATAATAAAATGTCATAATAAGAAGTCCCCTCCAAGGGATCTCAGCAAGTGAGGACAGTCAGGCGCGGGGGCAGAAGACTAGACATTAATAAGCTAAAAAAATAAACATTTTTAGAGTTCGGTGTATTTTGGTTTTGTTGCTAGTGTTTTGTGGGGGTTTCCCCATTAGAATTAAATAAATGGGGGGTGATTTCTAGGTAGGCAGCTGTGGATTGCCTACATGGATTTCCCATCACAATGGATTTGCAGTGGATTTCCTCAGCAACGCTCTGTCATAGAACAGGGGTGATCATAAAGTAATTAATAAGGAGCTGATTTGTTAACAAATAGAGATTCCCCTTTTCTTTGTTGTTGTTTTTGTTTGTCCGGGGGCCACACTTGGCTGTGCTCAGGGGTTATTCCTGGCTCTGCATTCAGTAGTCACTCCTGGTGGTGCTAAGGGAACCATACAGGATGCCAGGAATAGAATCCAGGTCAGTTGTGTGCAAGACTGACGCCCTACCTGCTGTATTATCTCTGCAGCTCAGAGTGTCCTCCATTTAAATGAGTGATCTAATAAAATCACACAACTTGAAGTGACACAGCATGAAGCTAAATACTGTCCATTGCTGACCTCCCCCTTTTAAACCTGCTCTCAAAGAGTCAGGTATGTCCTCCTCATTAAAAGGTGGATTTCATATGTGTTCATCACCCAAGGTTTCTTGGAGCCATAACTTATAAATAAAAGAGAAATCTGATCTAGTTATTTGTACTCTTTTGCTTCCATAGCAGGTCTGACTCAGAAATCATGTCATTGGTGTATTTGTATCTCGTAAGCTGAGTCTTATGAAAAATCCTAAAGGGAGTACGCTGAAGGGCTCAGCAATCATTTCACTCTTTAAATCCTGATAATTTGTAAAATCAGCCTCTTGATAAACACATTTGAGATTAACAGCATGAGACTAGGAAGTTTTGCAAACTCAGACCAAATCAGAGCAATAAAGACTTTCTGTATGACCTGAGATAGTATTCTAAGTAAATCCCCTTTGGGAAAACATGCGGTCAAGGCCTTCTAATGAGGAAAGTGTTTATGATAGCCTATTAATTGATATAAAAGCCATTTGAAGAAATGGTACCTTTATGTTGGTTTCTGTATAGCCATATAACACTGTGGCTTCCTCTGGAAACTACAAATACACCTTTGGAACAGGCACTCGGCTACAGGTCTTAGCAAGTGAGTCATACAGGCGAGACAAACTCTACTGGGGGTGATGTTTGCTTATTTTGTTGGGGGGGGGGGGTACACCCAATGGTGATACACCGAATGGCTACTCCCAGATCCATGCTTGAGGATTACTCCTGGGAGACCATACAGTACCTGAGATCAAACTCAAAACTCCTGCATGCAGTGCCCGAGAGCAGTCCTTTGAGTTATTTGAGTATTGGTGTTTAAGCAAAAGAGGGTTTTTAAAAATGGAACATTTTCATAAATTATGGAAGCAAAACTCACAGCTATCCAGGTGGCAATTCTGAGTGCTCTGTTTTAGATAGTGGGAATAATCAAGCTCTAAGATGCACCAGAATGTACTGGTCCCCAATTTCCTGAGAATGGGGAGTTCTTGACAGACTCTTCTAAGCATAGTAGGAATTCTGTGGCTTTATTCTCTTCTCTTAAAGTTGTATTCTCATTTTACACTTTCACTCCCTTTTCCTGCCTTTCTTCCTTGCACAATTTTATGCTAGCAAACAAATGGCACAATAGGAGGAAGGAGTTGTTTTACAATAGGTGGAGGCTTGGCTCAAGGGAAGAGCATCCCTGGAAGTGGAGGAACATTGACTAAATTCTAGTAGGAATGGTATGTGGACAGCCCTGGCCCCTGAGTGTCACTTATCTTCACTCTGGACTTTCCTGACTCTGGTTGGTGGGCCCCTATACCTCCAGGCAGCCAAAGGTAAGGGAGGTGACTGTGCTGTAGATTCGGCCACCTTCTCAAATTTTCCTTTAAATTTCCTTAAAATTGAGAGAAGTTCAAAAGGATCCACTGAGAAGGACAAGAGAAGCCACCTAGAAGAAATTGATTTGAGGTTAGTCCTTAAATAATGGTAGTTCTGGAAAGGGAACAGCAAGACTGGGGAAGTCTCAACATGGACAGAGGTAGAGTGGTGGAAATTCCTGTCCTAGTGAAGGCAGGACACAAAAAGGCCTGTGATTGAAGTCAGGACTGAAATCCAGGGCTGATCGATGGCTGCTACTGTCTCTCGTTCTGTGGGGTGAAAAAAGGTGGGAACCTTCCAGAGGTTCCACAGACTGGACTTCAGTCAGAGGTATCTGACTATAGTACCTGAAAGAGGTGAGCTACGTGCTGACCCCTCCTGCCAGGAAGCCTGTAGGAGCTGCACCAACCTCTCCCACTGCAATGCCAATCTCTGACAGCTTTGACTTTGATGCCCCTTTATCCAAACCAGAACTACATTTTTCATAACCCTTACAAAATCATCATCTAAAGCACTAAAGAAAATGCTATGATTTGGGTAGTGTTCTGGGTTGGTGCAGAAAATTTCCTTTTCAGGGTGTTTAAAGGTATTTCCTTCACTTATCCAGGATAGAAACAGTCCTTAAATCCAAGTAGGTGCTAGGATCCTGTGCCAGGTTATTATTGTGACAATTACTTAATATTCTCCATGCTCTTAGTATCGCTTCTTCCAGAAGATCTGTAGGGAAAACTTAGTTCAGTTTCTAGAAGGTTTTTGCTGAGCTGAAGATCACTGTGTGAATAATAATGCAGGCAACACGCTCACATTTGGAGGGGGAACAAGGTTAATGGTCAAACCCCGTGAGTATCTCTGTGGAATCCATAATGAATGTTCTAATTTCTGAAGGGAACCATAGCACTGAGCTTCATTTGGGGGATTTCTCCGCTCGATTTTACTTTTTATGTTAATTCTAATCATTAATCCTAATGATTATGCCTAATGACTATAGTAAGGAGTGCAGACATACCTTATTTACCTGTAAAAACAGGCACATATATAAATGTCTGGCATAGGAACAAATGCACTGGAGAAAAGCATTTTGGATTCTTTTTTATGTTAACCGTTTGGGTTAGGAAATCTGATTGTGTTGCACTTAGGAACTGGTGCACAATTCAAGTAGGAGAGTCCTTCTCCAGAACCTTTTTCAGGTCCACACCCCTTCTTTCTGGCCTGGTCAGAGTGCAGGTTGGTCTGAAGGTGTGAGGAAGAAATATTTGACTTGAGTTGAGTCTGCATGCTGTGAGCTAACCACCAGAGTAATAAACAGGTTCTTCCACTGCCTCTTTGACCAGAGACTCAGCCGGAGGAGCACGCAGGCTGGATTTGGGGATTGAAAAGGATTTCCTGGTAACCACAAACCGGGTCAGTTTCTGTAAAGCTTTCTATGATTGTGTGATGCTGGCACCAACCGAAAGCTGATTTGGGGATTGGGGACAAGACTGACAGTCAATCCAAGTGAGTCTCCAAATTAACTCCCTCAAACCTGTCTCTGCAGTTAGAAATACCTCAGAAATGGTCTCTTTGTTTAGTCCTAATGTTGAAAAGGTCCGGTTTTGAATAGCGTTTGCCTTCAGTCTGCCTTTATTCATAAAGCAAGAGAGAAGGGCATGGTCAGACGGCAGTTGAAGTATTAGAGCAAATAGATGAGCTGGTTCCCCCAAAAAGGACCACCAAAGAACAATTAGAGGAAGTGAGACTCTATCATGTCCCCAACATATTGACTATCATGACTCAACATATTGAGTCACCCCAAACATCAGGCTCTGTCTGCAAAGACAAGCCAGGTACTACTAGGAATTCCTGGGATAATGGTCCATCACAATGGCCTCCAAGAGGTCACCTCCCACTCTGAGCTGTCCAGAATGATCCCAACTTGCCCTGAAATCCAGGTTTCTCTCCATGTGCTTTGGGTCACAGTCTTATGTGGATTTTTCTGGAAGGGACAATAAAGGAGTTGGTTTCATCCCATTTCTGCCCTCTCTGAGAAGTTGTGCTCTCCACCCTTCTCTGGGAATGTCCTGGTTGCTTGGGCTTTGACGGCTAGCTCCCAGAGTAGTTCTGGAGATTCAGGCTCTCAGAGCAAGGGAGAAAGGGAGTTGTGTAGTGGAGCCAAGGGGCTCTGGGAAAGACATCTTTGATGTCGACATTAATGAATTTCTAAATGAGCTTCCGTGTGTTAACCTGATAAGACTCTCCCGGGAGAAGGTCACTGTTACCTTTGCAGCTCAAAATGTAAGACATGTGCTGCAAGGGGAAAAATGAGAAATGTCAATTGCAGTGCTGAAATGAAGAGACTGAACATCAATATTGAACCAGTTTTAATGCTAAGTTTATGAAACGTCAACCTTTCAGAAGACTCTGGGTATACATTCTTTTAGGGTCAGTGTGCTAATTATTTTGACAGTGTTACTAGTTTATGCACTTTAAGGGGGGAAACCAAAATAGGAGAGGGTAAAAGGCTAATGAAGTAATATCATTGTGGCTATGAACATGAATGTTTTAATTAAACTGCCAGGGAGATTCTCTTACTTAGATGTATGGCTCTGGAGAGCTTACCTTTTCTCTTCATGCCTCATTTTTCTCATCTGTAAAATGGGGAAATGGTAGTCCCTAGTGATACAAAAAAAAAAAAAGAATGAAATGTTGCTAAAAGGACTTGGTGTAGTGACGGGCAGAGAATAAGTCTTCAAGAAACACTAGTTATTATTTCTCGTTAAGCTTGCTGGAAAGAGAAAGTGTAAAGTATTTTTCTTAAAGTTTCTGTAAAGGGCAGCAATGGTGTGTGACTTTAGCAACACAGGAAAACTTATCTTTGGCCGGGGGACTGTCTTGCAAGTAAAACCAGGTGGGTGTGAATGTACAATTATCCATTATGTTCATTTTTGGTTAATTTTCTCTGTTGTTTCAGCTGCTAACCAAAAAGTCCTAGTTTTAGGTTTTGGCTTTCTTTTCCAAAGTTAGGAGAATGTGTGGAAACTGATAAATATGATCTTTTCCAACTCATCTGGTTTCGGCTAGTTACAAAGAAAAAAGGCAAGACAGGTGATGAGTGGCATCTGGAATTCCTAGGCAAGGGCTGAGAAGTTGGTCTATCTGGAAAAAATAAAACCATCAAATGTGTGCGGCTCACCACAGCAGAGGAGATTCTGAAATAGTCATGTTCAAGAGTGGAAACCACCCTGTTGTTTTCTCTAAAACCTGTCGAGAAAAATAAGTAGATTAAAATGGCAAGATTACCTTGTTTTGAAAAATGAGGAATGGAGAAGATAATTGTTTAGGGATTAAAGGGTTCTGTTTAAAAACATGGAAGATAGCACTTAAGATGGTTTTTTGATGGTTGTATATAACTATATATAATACATAATGACATATATATTATATGTTATATATATATGTGTGTCACAATTTGTATAGCAAAAAGAATTTGTGTTGACATTATTTAAAGGTATATAGCATATCCCTGCCATCTCTCTAGCAGAAATAGGGGGAGTAATTTTAGCAAGGTGTTTTTGTACTGGACAGAAATACTGTGCCAACTTCTGGGATAAACAAGTTAGTCTTTGGGACTGGAACACGGCTCGTCGTTATTCCCTGTAAGTCCTTTACCCCTTCAGTAAAAGCCCTTAATCTATAATGACCAGCTCACGCCTCCCAGACACCTAATGAATTTCTAAATGAGCTCTGTGTGTTAACTTGATAAGATTCTCCAGGGAGAAGGTCACCCTACCTTCCTGACTCTAAATGTAAGACGATGTAAGGGGGGTGGGAGGGGGGCCGGGAAATGTCAATTGCAGGGAAGAGCATGGGCATAAATATTAGAGCTGTTTTGATGTTAAGTTTGTCAAATGTAACCCTTTCAAGAGACCACTTCCAGCACATTTATTAGCTTGTGTCTACACAGCACAATTGCTCAGTTACTTTTATTAATGTCAGTGGTTGATCCAGATATTTAGGTACTGCCTTGAAAAACCTCCTTCGTCCTCAAAATTGCCTAAATTGACTGCCACATCACCTAAATAATGGCCAGATCTGTTTTACTCTGTGCCGTGTAGACTCAGCCTAATAAAAACAACTGCTTTGTGTTTTTTCCCCTCACGATCTTCTCTGTACATGGAAAGTTTCCTTCTATTCAACAACATCTCCTCACACAAAGCAAAAACACCCAGCAAGCCATTTGACTTATTGTGACTGCTATTTTGCATTTATATGACTCCTTTCCTTGGGAGAGATTAAGACACTTCATAGAATTTATTAGCTAAACAGATTGACAGCCTAATTAGAAAGAGTGAAGCAGATTCTGAGTATCTTTTTGTCGCTGCTGTTCCTGCCCTTTGAGTAGAGTGTTTGGTCAGATGGCTGTGTGAGGCAGATAGAAGATAGGGAGGTGGGCTCGTGTGGAGTTGAGGGCTTCTCAGCTGCATGGGAGAGATTGTTACAGGAGGTAAAACCGTGCTAAATAGGTCAGGGCAACTGACAGTGCCAGGAACATTTCTTTCCCCTGGAACTCATGTTCTCACACCACATAGTCTGACAGATTCTGACATCAATTCTTGGGGCTTGTCTTCTCTTCTGACTTTTGCTTTCAGGCCCTTCCACTCTACGTCTATTGCTTCTCTCTCTCATTCCTCCATCTCTCCTTTGATTCCTAATGACCATGCTCACCCCTGCCTCAACCACACCTCCCTCTTTAACCTGTCACTTGTACTTCTGAGGAGTTTCTTCATTCCTTGAGGAATCCCCAAGGGCACCTGAGGGAATCCCACCCTGACAGGGGCCTGGCAGGATCAGTCCTCTCAGAGGTGCAGCAGCCACCACGGCTGCCAGAGGCCTAACAGGAGGGCTGGAGCTGGGCTCAGGAGAAGGAAAACCCTCTGGTGGAAGGTCTACCATGGAGTGAGGGACATCATGGATTCATGAATCCTGTGTCTGATTCCTCTCTGCCTGGGAAAATGGAGCCTCTGCTTTGGGGACCTGAGATCCTGCAGGGTTTTTGCAGTCGAGTCAGTCACTGTGGCCAGACAGGTTTGGGGGGTGTGCTGCATTTCGGGTCCGGCACTCAAGTGATTGTTCTACCACGTAAGTGTATCTTTTCTCATTTCTGAGCGTTTGTTGTTTCGATAAATCATGTGTGCAGGGGGGTTCTTTCCATAACACCCCCACCCCCATCTCCCAGCTAGTCCCTGATGCGTTGTAATTTCTGGATCTAGCTACACTGCCAGTTTAACCATTAAGATGATCAAATGCATTTTTAAAAATAACTTTGACTGATTTTATTCATGTTGCCAACAGCAAAGGGAAATTAGCATGTCATGAGGACCTAATCTATGCTCCGCGGTGGCACGTAAGGGCAGTCATTTCTTCTTACCCCCAGCAATTAGACCTTAGTACTCAGCTGACCTTGCCTATCCCTTCTAGAGGAGTGAGTGCTTGGGTCTGCTAACTTGTGTGTAAGAAACCCCATGAGACAGACACATTCTCCTGCAGTCTTTATTAAGAAAGCTTTTTTGTTCTTGTTTAGACAGTAAACCATAGCTAATATATCACCCTCCCTCATCCCCACTGCCAGTTTTCCCCCAACACACATGTACACACACACACACACACACACACACACACACACACACACGCAGAGGTTAGTAATATCTTGTCTTGAACAAGCACACTTTGTACACTGTGACCCAAACCAACTACCACCCTTTTATCTTCACAACTCGCTCAAATAACATAAACAGGCTCACGCATCATCAAACATTATATCTCACAGACAAGTTTAATCATTTAAGTCAAACCAGGACACCAGAACTGGGATTAGAACTTGAGGTTCCCTCTTTCCTTTCAGTGACATATCTTGAGGTGTTACCTTTGTGAATTGGAAACCTAACAGGCGCAGACCACAGAAATGGACAGGGAGTAGGAGATGGGGCGGGGTGGAGGAGACGCTGGACCCAGAATAAAAACAGATGGCTGTGTTATCTAGTGTTTGGTTCCCCTCATGTCTCTGCTGGTGGTGGCTATTTGGTGCCTGTGATGAGGAAAGAGCAGAGAGACAGAGGAAAAGACCTGCTGAGCTGTGGGGTTTCTGTAGGCCTCTGTATTACTGTGTACTCTGGTGGGGGAAAGTTCTCCTTTGGGGCTGGAACCAGAGTGCAAGTCTTTCCAAGTAAGTACCAGAAATCAAGAATTGATTTTGAAAAGGTATTTGCTACAAACAGCCACATTTGTGTTGGCACATTCTCTCTGTTCTGCAGGCCTCTCTGCCCCAAATTGCATTATGGGGTTTTCCAGGCCTCTTGTTGTTGGATCTGTGTCCCCCTGGGATGCCACTTCCCACAGACAAGACTCTCCATCAACCAAATCAGCCTGAGCTATATGCGAAAATCATGGTTCTGACTAGCATCTTAGCAGAGGTGAAAATAAGACACTAGAGAATCAGATGCATTATGACTCCAGACAAATGATCTGTTTCTCTCTTTTGCATTTTTATTTAAAATATCAGGGAAGGTGACGCAAGTTCAACTTTCCCCGATTTGAAAACTACTTTATGAATTATGCTTCCTTAGATGCAGAGAGACCGAGATTGACTTTGGGTGTTTAGTCATTCGATTTCATCATCTGTGTCTGGAATCTGTAATGGGCAAGGGAATCAAATGTAATTAAATGAGCAAATAATCTTCAATAGTCAATATTCCTGCATTGTTTTATGTGCTGTGCCCTAGACTTTTTATCTGGGCTTTATCTCTAATAGGTTCCCCAGAAGGACAGAGCAGGGTTTTGTAAAAGGTTTTGAGACTGTGTGACTAACTATCAATGGATCTGGGGCACGGGGACCAAGCTAATTATAAAGCCAGGTAAGTCTCAGAGATGTGACTGTAAGGGAGCGGAGATACAGGTTGAAGAATACACAAAGCCGGGCTTGCAAATCATAGTTTCAAAGAACAATCCAGCCTGCTAGGAACAATGCACTCGACCCAAATGGGGTTATCATTCCCATTGTGAGGCAATGTCAGCCACTAACACTCGTGTTTGGTCTGTTGCTTGCAGAATGAAAAATGCCTAACTAACCCTCCACGAGAGTTGAGCTGTGTTGTTTGGGAGTATCTAATTCCCTCTGCTATGGTTAGAATTATTTCTCAAGGATAGAACTAGCCTCATCCTACTGAGGAGCAAATCAAAGAAAAAATAAAAGACCAGAGGATGAAAATTAGGGTTCCTGAAGCTGTCCTTACAGCCTGACCCCCGACTATTGTCTGACTTGGGGAGCCCAGGGTAGCAAAACTCCAGGTCACTTGCTTGTGAGTCTCTGAGGATTCTAAGCCTTAATGCAAGTCCCGAGAAGATGGGATTTAAAAGTCAGGAATGTCTGGGGAATGTGGAGGCTGATTAAGTCCGCTTTTAAGGTAGAGGAATTGAGATGTTCTTAACCCCAAAAGACAAAGCCCTTCCTCATCTCACCCCATCATCACCCCTCCTGGGGGTTATTGTAAGGCTCTAGAGGGCTGTGTGAATTATGGAGGTGCTGTGAATAAGCTCATCTTTGGAACCGGCACTCTGCTTTCTGTCGAGCCAAGTACGTGAGTAGCAGAATTCTGCGTCTTGGTCAGCTGGGGAGTAACAGCCACTCCTGGGAGGAAGGGAAGGCTGAAGTTTTCAACTTAATTCCCCACAGCCCCTTCCAGCTACCAAAGTTCTTATTTACACTGTGGAGAAGATTCAAAATTTCCTAGTTGGATCACACCCTACAGAGAAGGAGGGAAATGATGCTAATGCTAAGATAAATCCTGGAAAGAAACACTATGGGGGAAAATATGAAGGCTGAGGCTTTCTCCAGAACTCTGCTCCAGGCCATGTATCTGCAGGGGTCATTCCTATGCCTGTGCAAATACTCCTCTGCAGACCTGTTCATGCTATTGTGGTGTGTCCACTGGTCCAAATACCTTTTTGGCAGCCATGTCTTCTTTACCTTCCTAAGGAGACTCCAGACTCAAGGAGATAGCTAAGGAGTCAGATGGAACCGAACAAGGGGAGAGGAAGGGCAAAGTCGGGGCTGGGGGCAGCTTATCTCAATACTTCAGCTAGGACACATGCCCTCCCTTCCCCATATTCCTACATTTGCTTCCCCTCTCACTTTCCATAAATCATGCCATTTGGGTTTATTCTAGACACCTCTGGCTCCCAGGCTGAGGAGAGAAAGAAAATAATATTTTTCCTCTTTCTCTCCAAGTCTCGAGCGGGCCCAGTAACGTCTCCATTGGAGACTTTGTTGTTACTGTGTCTGGCATATCGAATACTCTCGGTAGCTTGCCAGGCTCTCCGAGAGGGGCGAAGGAATCGAACTCAGGTCGGCCATGTTGGCTGCGTGCAAGGCAGACGCCCTACCGCTGTGCTATCGCTCCGAAGAAGTAACATGTCACAGTCATTGTGGAAATGAAATTGAGTCTCTTCTCTCCTTGCTCTCTACTTTTGCCCAATGTCTCTGTTACCACCTTGGATACCACCCTTCTCTCTTCCTTCTGTTGTACCTTCGGTAGATTCAAACCCAGTCAATGCCCAGCTCTGTGAGAACAGCATGTTTTGGTCCTCTTATCCTGGCCTTTGGGATACAACCTTTCTTGTAACAGAAAATGTCCACTTCTTCCATTTATTTTAGACCTAGATTTTTTTAGGGGTGTGAGGGATAATGGGTCCTAACACCCTATCCATTTTGAGCCCATGGCTGAACTTCCTTCCTGGGGAAGAGATAGAACTGCTTGCTTTTGTTACTCTTCCCTAATTAAATATTTTCTTAAGCCACGTGACATGACACCATTCCACAGTGAGATAGCTGTGACAATATGGTGTGGGGGCAGAACCACACTTGGGTAAAGTCTGGGTGTAAATTTAGATAGCTCCACAACTGGAAAATCCTGAAGCAATTAAAAAAAATCACTATCTCTTCAGATCTCTGTGTCTAAGGCTGCGAACAAGCGTGGTTAGCAAATATAACAACAAGAGTTGTTAACATATTCTTTAAGTTTTGGCACATTTAAACCCAGAAAAGCAGAACATTTTAAAAGTCCATAAATTTGGCTTTTTGAAATAAAACTGGTTTGCCATATTTAGCAAAACCTCTTTTTTTCTTTCTATCACAAAAGACCCATTTCCAGATACATAAGTATATAAAATAACCTATAATCTGACTGCCTCTCTCTCCACCTTGCCGTGGGTTTTGTGAAGCTTTACTAGTGGTTTCAGTAAAGGCAAGAATTGCTGTGGGAATAACAATGTCAGACCCTTCTTCGGAACTGGAACCCAGCTGGTGGTAAAGCCCAGTAAGTGTCCGTGTTCCATTTATATTTGACCAAACCAATAAGTCCTGTGAATTTAATGGAGTTAATTTACTATGTAGACAAATGGACCTTTTGAAAAATGACTTTTGCAAATGCATGAACATGCATGATCGTTGTGAATAGAGCAATAATGATAACTAGATGCAAAACGAGACTATTCCAAATTGTCTTTTATATGGTAGCTCAAGTCTCCTTCTTCCAAAGAGATATTGGAGCTGTGAGTTATTTACAGCCAAGGGATCTCTTAAACTATATTCTACAATGATTTGTGTTTATACTTGATTTTTTTTTTGCTCACAGAACTTGTCTTCAGTTCTATTAAAAATGAGAATGCATCTCATTTTAAATACTCCTAATGTGTATAAGGTACCTTCTTTTTTCTCTCATGCCTCTGTATGTATTTATTCTGAAAGATCTAATAGAAAATCCAAACATTGTTCCATTTTGACAAATGTCCACATCTAGTCCAATAGATGTCAAATTTCACTAAAAGCACAGCTTTGCTATTCAAATGCAACGAAGGTAAAAAACAATTCAGAGATGAATTAACGATCCCAGATGGCTTTATAAACACCTGAAAGGAAATTCAGACTGAAATTAAATGGCAGAAGTGATGACAAGATTTTTGTTTAATTATCAATTCCTCCTGGGAGGGTAAAAACTTTTTAAATGTATCTCACTGAGGAAGGAGGGAAATAGGAACTCAGGGACTCAGCATTTCGGGGTGTACATGAGGTGTGTCTGTTCCTCCCAGGTGCTATTTTGGAGACAATGGAGGTAACTCAAGTGTCAGTCAAAAAACAATATCAAAATAAATTAAGAGACAGGCGTTGTCAAGTTGACTGATAGAAGATGCTTATTTCTTCTATATATTTCATGGCTAGACTTTTTTAAGGAGTGTGTCATAGTTCCCTACCCTTTCCTGTCTAAAATACCTTGAATGCGAGGGAATGTCCTTCCTTGGGAAAAGATTGGGGTGTTTTCATTTGTTATTCTTCCCTCATGAAATGAGATACTGAACCCCAAAATTGGGCTATAATTGAGACTATAACTAAGACTAAGACCAGCCCGGGAGCTTAAAATCTGAATAGCCAATATTTGAATGTCTCAATGATAAGGAAAACACCTGGGTGATTTCCTAAGTTTGCTTTATATCTAATAAATATGACCAGCCCATGTTCATCTTTTTTTACTATTCCTGATCCTTGGTGAGGATCAGGTCTCTAATTAGGAGAAGATGGTGGAATTTTTTACTTTGTGAAAAACAAGCTTCAGTCAGGGTGTCAATGGTGTCAGGTTTTCACCTCTTGGTGGTAAGAGATTATATCCTTGAACTTTGAAAGGAAGTGGTGGGAGAAGAAACTGGGAGTCAAAATGAATGAACTCCATGCCCCTAGCAAGAGCAGAACTAGATAGAGTGAGGTAAGCTTGGGCTTGGCTTAAAGTGTGGTTTCTTCAGTGAAAGAAGGTAAGGTGAGGGCTCCCTGCTATTGTTCTACCTCAGGAGAAAATTTGGGTGCATTTCTGGCATGGCCCCTCTGCACCCCCATGTTTCTGTGGGCTCTAGAGAGTATATTTCTAGCTCAGCGACTCTGCCTAACTTTTTCTTTTTTCGTCTGCACTAACAGAATTATGTTTGATATGGTAAAGGAGTTTGTTGAATTGTTGCCTTTAGAATTCACTTTCAGTGTCAAATGAGGTCATCCAATTTTCTTCCTGTGCATTTGCAATAAGCAGCATAAAATTCAAGCAAAACAACCAGCCAACACAGAGAAAGATGACCAAGCAGATAATGAGGCCTGTTTATATAGCAAAGGAGATGGTGTTGGATTTCGTGAAGCCCTGTGAACGTGAAATATTCATCAGGGGATCATGTGTACCTTTCCTAAAAAGAGCCCTGTGAGTTTTTGTTGTGGTTCCAATCACAGTGTAAACAAAGCTCTTACAGAATCGTCTTTGGAAAAGGGACTCAGCTTCATGTTCTGCCCTGTAAGTCTATTCCTGTGATTTTCTAAAACTGGTTCCCACTGAGTTAAAGTGGGTTTGATGTTGGGAGGGAAAAGTTTCTTAGATTCTGAGACATGTGGGCAGATTCAAGGTCCTCAGCCCTTCCGCTGCTTTGCCAAATAACAAATTCTTCCCCTCCGAAGCTGGGAAAGTTGCTATATGTGGTCTCCTGTTCAGATATCAATTGTAGTCTTCATTGTTTATATAATGAAGAGTAAAGTCATCATGAAACTTTGTCCAAAGTTCATCATCAAGTGTCCTCCACCCTCTCACACCCACTGCTTATTCCAGTAAACTTTGCATGATCATATTGTTAAATCCAGTGTGATTCCTGGCCCCAACAAAATTGTCTTTGGAAATGACCCGAGTATACCTATGACCCCTCTCTTTTCATTCTTCCTTAGAGACCCTCTTTCCTCTGTTTGGTCTCTGCAAGATTGCCCCATGACTTCTCATTTCCCTTGTTGCAGGCATGGGCGAGTGATAATGTTTTTTAAGAGCTACTTTCAAGCCAGAGGCAACAAAGATGTCCTGTTGGCCAAAAGCAACATCTTCAGATGATCTTCTCACTCTGTACCATTTTCCAAATCCTTTTCTTCATTTAGGAAAAGGAGACACTCCTTTTTATTCTGAGCACAGCAAAGAACTTATAATGAGGCCATAGACATGGGTTTCCTTTGGAATTTTTTCACAGGCTAACAATAAGTAGGAAGTCTGCAAGAGGTTTAGAAATGCATCCTTGGGCCAAACTCCATGGATAGATGCTCTTATTAGCATCACAGACAGTCAAACCAAGGTCTTTTAAGTATAGCACACTTTTTAAAGGAACACAGAGAAGGGGGCAAAGATTTGTTACATGAAAACATGAGGAAGGTTTATATCAGGAAAGAGTAAAAAATGAGAGGAAACCTCCAGGAAAACAAGAATGAACAGCCAAGCTTTCAGGGTTTTTCCTAAGGCTTTCAGGGTTTTTGTCAAGAGGCTGATCACTGTGGGATACAGGAAGTCAGCGCCTGATCTTCGGAGAAGGCACAAGACTTTCTGTGTCAGCAAGTGAGTATCCCTAATTTTGATAAGCAATGACTTTTTCCTTGAGTGGGTTTTTCAGTTTATCTCGGTATGTTTTCGCTTCCAAGAAAACAAACCGAGGTAATGTTGGGAAATGGGAAATTAGTGCTGAGCAGGAAGATGAACTAGACATTCTGGCATCATTCAAAAATCAACCAGACCATCATGGGCAAACACACATACCTGGCCCTGGGCTAAAAACTTCCAGCTAGCTCTGCTCACAAATCCTGACCCAGTTACCTCTCTGATCTCAGGAGATTAGAACCCTAAGACAGAGAACCTGAAACTCCTTACCCAAGGACCATGGAGATCCAAGATATTCTGGGTTTCTATTTAATGGTGATATTAATTTTAATTTCTTTAAATAATACATGAAAACATCTCATTGCAACAAAATTCAAATTATAGAGAAAGCCAGCATTCACCTTGATCCCCATCCTTCAATATCAGTTTTCTCCCCAAAGGTGACCACTTGGATGGGTTAGCTATGTTGTAATGAGCTTCTATTTTGAGAACACCATCATGAAATCGTCTGTCTTTAGGGAGGGCATCTCAAGACCAGAAAGAACCGTGCCTGCAGTCTGCAGGATATCAGTTAGACATAAAGAAATGTTGCCTGAATGTAAGGGCTGTTGGAAAAGGAGAGTCACCTTCCCAGGAACTTTTAGAGACGGGCTAGAAAGACAGGAGTTTGTTCGTGATGACCTCTGCCATCCACCCTGGTCTCTGCAGACCTCTGACAGGTGATTTCCCCAGGCAAGCCTGGGGCTCAGCCTTTCCCCCATGACCTGGTTATCGCTGCAGTCTAGCCCTTGTCAGCACTACTCCTGTGAGTCGCTCGTTGTTTTTGCAAAGGAAGGAAACTCTGTGCTTACTCTGGTGTTGGGAGTTACCAACTCACGTTCGGGAAGGGCACCAAACTTTCAGTCACACCAAGTAAGTTCTTCTTTCTGCCTAATTATTCTTTCCAAGAAGTCTGTCTTCTATCACGCAGAAGCTGTCAAAACACAGGTGGTGTTTTCTTTGCTTGGTTTGTGTTGGGTGGTTCATGATAGCGGTTGGAAAACAAGGTTATTAATGCACACATTCCCTGGGGTATTGTACTTGGCTTTTAATATCCCTGTAATCTCTCCCTGGGAAAATGTGTGAACTTCCACCAGCAGGAAGGTCCAGGGAATATGTGGGTGTGGGGGAGGGGGGCAGCCGCAGGGGGTGGGGGTGGAGCGAAGCGGCATGGGACAGGCATTGGATGAAGCTAGACAAAGGGCCTGCAGGAATACACACACAACAGGTTCCCAGAAGGCAGAGCAGTAGCCACACAGAGTGAATTTCCCAGGAGGTGCGCCTGCCAGAGTCCTTTCTTTCAAGGAAAATTATGGCAAACAGAAGCCGAAGGGGATGTGGCTAGCTATTAGTATTCATCCCATGTTCTAACCTAATTACAAGGAGATTGTTTTGGCCAGGGGCAGTCATTTTAGGTTTGTTTTCCTGCTTGCCTCCTCCACCTCCACCTGGCTTCCTAGAAGCCCCCGTCAAGGTTATTGCAATAGCACCTAACACTGTGTAATACCAACGTGGACAAATTAACCTTTGGGGACGGGACCACGCTCACAGTGAAGCCGAGTAAGTTGTGTTCTTTGGCGGGGCCTTTAGGAGCAGTCAGTCAAATCATTTCTTTGAAAAATATTTTAATCCTGTGCATTTGCTTGGGTTCTTTATTAATGTCCTATCCCCAGGCCAAAAGAGACTTTGTTCTCTTCTTGGCTTAAACGGAGGTATAGCTGCGTGCACACGGGTATGGGCTGTGCGCTCAGGTTCCAACTCATGGGGAGGCACCTTTGAGAATTTTGAAAGAAATCACTGCTTACGCGATAATGAGTGAGCAGGAATGGCGAATGACAGAGGGGAACCCGCTGTGACTCAACCTCCCTCTCCTATGGAATATGTACACTTTGGTTCTGTCTCGTGATCTAGGGCGGGAAAGTCCTTGGCTTCTGTCTAAATTAGCTTCAGAATTTAGCAGCCCTGGGCACCAGAAAAAAAACTATCTTATATGCAACTTTCACACACATATGCCCCCCCTACACACACACCCCTACCTCCACCCCACCCCAGCCGGTGCTATGAATTAAGCCTCTGGAAAGAACCACCGTGGAAATGGAAATTGCCTTTGAGAACAAAGTTTCTGTGGTAGCACAGGAGAATCAGGGTGGAGTCTAGTCTTACAACCTCGCTCAGGTGCCCGTGCCCCCTCAGGACATTTTGAATCCAAGAATCTTGAATTTTGAATCTATGGACTGAGCAGCATTGCATGAGCTTTGGAGCCAGGAAAACCGGAACCGAAACCCTAACTCCACTGCTTTGCAGGCTGTGTGACCTTAGGCAAACTCCTTCACCTCTCTGAGCCCCGTCCACAAAAAAAAATGAGAAATATAAATATACTGCTTCTTTGAGAACAAATGAAATCATGCAGCTAAAGTATTTAGCATAGGGCCCAAAACATTGAAAGAGCTCATTAAACCCTTGCTATTAATAATAATGATAAACATCGTCTCCAACCCAGAGCAGAAGCTTTGGTTTCGCCCCTCAGGCTCTTCTGTCAAGGCCCTGTCATGCGTCAGGAGAAGAGCTGCCAGAGGGGAGTGGGGAGAATGTCAGCCTGCTCTATGAAATCCTCCACCTGGGATTTGAAAGAGTCTAAGTGGAAATAGAAAGAATCCGGGCTGATTTAAATACAAAGCCAGCCACGTGGCAGGGGAGCGGTGGCTGCATCTCTGCAGGGATGGGGCAGCCCCTTCCAGCCAGGGCTCCCAGCTCTGCTGGGGCAGAAACCTTGCTCCCTGGCCCTGTTCCCCTGTCACTGCCCCGGAGTGACTGTCTCCCAAGTGTCAGCACCTCTACCCAGGATGCTGCCCGTGCAGAGGCACAGGGACAGAGAGAGACTGATGCTTCCCAGGGAACAGTCAACGTTCCTCACGTGGCCTCTCTAAGTCCTCCTGGCAGTGAAGCTCTTGCAAATCGAGCCAGTCACTATGGAAGAGATGGAGGGTGATGTGGGACGGAGTCCCAGATGGAAGTGGGGGTGGGGGTGCTCCTGACACTCAGCGGGAAGGCTCTCTTCTCCTTCCCTCCAGGAGCCAGGGTCAAGCCACCAGATGAGTCTAATAGGGCAAAAAGAAAAGTCTGGGGTGGTAAAAAGCCTCCTAATGGATTTTGGAGCAGTGGAAGTGAGCTGTCGGGGGCCTGGAGAGAGCTCTTTCTCTAGCGGGGGTTGGAAGGAGATGGATGTACTCCCAGGAGGATTGCAGGTCAGCCCTGCCTGCAGGCAGGAGAGAAATGAGTGGACTTCTCCATCTCCGAGGCTCTAGTTCAGAGCCACAGCCTCTGGGAGAATAGGCTTCTGGGTTCCGTGTGGAAATCTTTGCTTCCTGTGTCCTAAAAATCCTTTGTTCTCAGAACTGGCTTTTTACCCCAAAGCACGGGTTTTGGCTCCCAGCTGGTTTGTGGTATGGACCTCTGTGGTGTTTGGGGAGTGGAGGGGATGCGTTAGTGGGTCGGGAGGTCTGGGGGTGGGGGTGGGGGGGATTTTGTAAAGCCCAATGGCGTTGTGGGAACAACTTTGGTCAGAACCTGATCTTCGGTGCTGGAAGCAGATTATCTGTGCTGCCCTGTAAGTGGTATGGTGGGAGAGGACAGGACTTTAAGCCAGGGTCCACAGGGAGGGAGAGATGGGGAGAGGACCGGACCCGAGCCCCTGAGGAGTGGAAGGGATGGCTCATTCAGGGAGGCAAACCTGCCTAAATGGGTAATGATGGCAGAAGCACATGGATTTGCCTTCTCAGAAGGACCTTTTTCTTGAGGAGGGGAGAGGGGAGCTGAGCTGGCAGGTTTTTGATGCTGAGATAATCACTGTGGCAAGGACAAGGCTTCTCCTTTATCTTTGGGACAGGGACAAGGCTGCTTGTCAAGCCAAGTAAGTGGCATATCATTTGAATTGTGCACTGAATCTGATTATCTCTGAGAGAGAGTCCTGCTCTCCTTCCCCCTGGGACCTCTTTGGGTCAGAAAGACATAATAGGAGGCTAAGTTGAGGGGGACCTCATCATCTTCCTCATGCTTGGAGGCACCCCGGGAGGGGGCAGGAGACAAACCCTCTAAGAATCCACTCGTCGGGGCTTGGAGTCCATCCATGAAGTGGTGGCAGGTCACCTCAGAAGGAAATGCTAAAGACACTCCTCTCCTCGTTTCAGAGAGGAAAGTTGAGAACTGTGGTTAATACAGACAAAGCAGGGTCCTGAACCTTTGGCCAAACACCAGAGGGCTCTAGAGAGGGGTGCAGTGGCAACTGGCTGTAATCTGAGCCCCGGCAATGCTAAAGACCAGCTTGGGTCTCACATAAGCCGCTGACTCTGGCTGGTTTTTATCACTGAGGAGTCCTGAGCCAGGACCAGTCTTGGTACACGTCATCCTCAGTGTCTTGAAGGAAGAGAAATTAGAAGAGAAGGTTGGGGAAAAGCTTCTATCTCAGATCATGCAGTTACCTCATTTTAGAGCAAGATTGTTTCCCCACGAGCAGTTTGTCTTCATTTAGCAGCTGTCTTCTCTGGGGAAGCCATTTTGTAGAGGTGTTTGTCACAGTGTGACAAGTGGCGCCTGGGGGAAATTGAATTTTGGAGCAGGAACCCAGGTCTGGGTGGCCCCAGGTAAGCCTGATTCCCTGGCACCTAACCCTTCCTTAATTCTCACCTATGTGTGCCAATTATTTTTAATCCAAGGCCACCAAGAAACATGCTTGGTTTTTGCCTGCTTGCTTTCGTTTTGATTCTGAGCCACACTGGCACAAGGTTCATAGGTCCATGAAGTGCTCGGGAGCAAACCCACAGTTCCCATATGCACAGCATGTGCCCCAGTCCTTTAAGCCATCTCCCCTGCACAGAAACGTATTTGAAAGGAAACCATCTCCCCGAACAGCAATATCCGGAGCCATTAAGCAAAAATGAGAGATCAATTTGTGTTCAATAGAAACATTTTTGGATAAGTAGGAATTCTCATTATTCTCTCTATCAGTCTCCTGTGTAAGTACCTTATTCCCCTTAAAAGGAAAAAAGTTACAATAAGAAGTATAGCCATGATTCAGGCTGTGGTGTGGGAGAGAAGGGCTGTGTATTGTGGGGGAGGGGAGGATTGGAAATGTGCTCAGGAAGATTGGACATGTTTTTGACAGGCTATGTAACACAGTGTGAATTATAACCAGGGAGGAAAGCTTATCTTTGGACAAGGAACCGTGTTATCTGTGAAGTCCAGTAAGTATAAAAGTGTTTCCCCGGATTAAGCGCTGTCTGTGGATTAAGGGCTGATTAAGACCCAATTATACACCATATGAAGAATGTTTAGAAAAAGTGAATAAGCGTCAAATAAAAGGAGGACAAAAGTCTCCCTGGCTAGGATTTGGCGTCTCTGTGCAACTCGGACCATGTCAGGAGGCTCTGGGAATTGCTTCTGGGATGTATGTGGTAGGATTAAGATGTATGACTGATTACTCAGGGTATTGGCTAGGACCTGTAGCCCTGGATTTGTACAGTAATCAGCAACATGACTTCTAATTCCTTAGCAAGCCTCTAAGGCACCATTCTCTTTGACTAAAAATCTGTCAATTTATAGAAGGAACCTTGTAAATAATGATCATCGACCAAATTAACTGTGATTAGTCTGATTAGTCTCTCCCAAAGTCTGGAAACCTTTTTTTTTTCTTCCTTCAAAAGTACTCGGACACCTCTGTTTCTAAGGCCGTAAGCCAAAAATTCACACAATCTGACCTTGTGGAACAGAGAAAACCCTTAAAATCATCCTTCCTGATTGCCTCCATTGAGGTAAGAGCCCAGAGTAGATAATGATCATGACCCCAAAGCTTTCTATGGTGGAATGAGGGTTGGGGTTTAAGTCTCCAATCAACTTATCCTGTTTCTATCTATCATTTTTCCACCCGAGGCTTGAGGAGTACACAAAGATTCAAAATATTTCCATGTGTGGACTCTCTCCTAGGCTCAGTGCTTAGGCAATTCAGGGAACAAATTCAGTGTGGTATTGCCTCAGGAAACATACATTATGGGGAGATTTCCAGTTGTGCCCTCAGAATATATTATTCGTCTATCCCCCCAAGAATGTTTCATATCATCCTTACTATCTTAGAAAATATTAAAATTGATTCTTGTTGCAGTTTTCAAGTCTTTCACCAGCTAAATCAGCATACCTCCCTCTTCAGTCCTGAAAAAAGAAATGGTCCAAGTGAGAAGCTTATCATTTTATTAATACAAATTTATTGTATCAATATCAAATGAATTTATTGGATTATTTTTTATCTAGAGTCTAAGAAGGAATCAAGGATTCATTAAGTTTCCTAGAGGTAAACTCAGTGATGCCTAGAACAGAGTAAAATACTCTGAGGTTTTTTTGTTTTCTTAAACTATAAGACAGAATGTCGGTTTGGGCATCTAAACATCAGAGCATAGCAGCTCTCTCTGTAGGGAAAGCTTACATTTCAGACTTAGAACTCCATAGCATAAAGTGATTAGCAAATAATAATAATAATAAAATGTAAAATCCCTGAAATAAATGAGATCATAAATGCAAAGAAGGATTTCTTTAGGATTGGTTGATGGGAATCTGATTGCTCCTTTTCAAATTTAGATTGGCAGGGGTAAAGCTGAGTTCCTAGGGTGACTGCCAACCCTTTACTCTGGCTCTACCAGCTGGGCCTCTCTCGCCTGGTTTTTGTTGTTGAGCATGTCACAGTGTTCAGGCCGGCAAGTCATCTTTGGATCTGGGACCCAGTTGACTGTTGTACCTGGTAGGCTACCACAATCAAATACTGTTTGTGCTACCTTACTAAATACTATTAAGCTACAAATGTATACTATACCTCTCTGTAATTTTATGGACCTGGGACTGGGATTGGGGGTGAAGATTCCTTGCATGCTTGTCAGGCCTAAGATGAGAATTATTTATCATATTAGAACAAAGAACAAAAAGAGAGAAGCCTTTTTGTTAGGTTTGGAGTAGTAGTTAATGAAAATGAGCAGAGAAGAAGCTCACCTAACCTAGAAGTGTTGGATAACAGGAACAGATTTCATCAGGGGAAATGATGTTTCTCCCTCAAAGCAGACAAGGTGCTGCAAGATGATTTTACTACCTTAACTCAAGTGTTGTTAGCCAGCTACATTTCTAGCCTATTCTGGCTTATTTCTACCTAAATTGCTAAACACAAAGGTACCTATTTAAATGGAGTTCTATTTCTACAGTTCTCTGGTGCCCTTCCAGCAAAGCATTCCTGTAACACACTGCTTATCATTTCTACAAGAAAGAACAAGTAAGCCCCATGCCCTCCAAAGCTGCATAAGTATTATAATTACTTGGCTTAGACTGAAGTCACCTCTATTTTATTTCTCATAACTGTGTTCATTTGTTGAAATTTGTTTAAATCCAAGCTGTGTGGGCGTCTAACTGTTGGCACTGAAATTTCCTTTCTCTTGAAACTGTCAGCAAAATATTTTGCCCATAAATAATGTTTCATCTAGACTTGCAAATGACAGTCAACACCATAGCCTCTTTTATCCCCCCTTGCAAAAGGGAATGTGCAAGCAGAAAGCAAAAAATGCCAAAATGTACAGTTTCATTGTGAGGGGCCTTAGAGGTAGTATTAGCATACATTTGACTATAATGTAGATACCTTGACAGATAGGATATAATGATCTTATTAGATCACACATAAAAGTACAGTTAGCTTAGTTGATGTGGCTCAGAATGTCATTAAGAGACGCATAGGTCAAGTTGTCAAGTTCAGTACAGACCCAGGTATAGACTCGGGGAAAGAAGTTTCCAGATAGTCCTGGAACTAAAGGCAGAGTAAGGATTTTCTTTATAATCAAATCCACCTGAGAATTTTCATTTATAATTAGGAAAAGAAAAAGGTAAATACCTTGCAGGATATTTCAGATAGTGTGTGTGTGTGTGTGTATGTGTATAACACAAAAGATACAAGAATGAACCCAAGCAGAAAACTGAAGAAAAGAAATCGATAAACCACTGAAGAAAATCAGTTGCCCTTATCTTGCCTGTCTCTGATAATGGATGTGTTCTCTAGGCTCATTTCTCACTTTGGTTCTCAAATTTTCCAGGGAAATAGCAAAGAACAACTAACTTGGTTAGTTGTCTCTGGGTAACACAGATCCCTTTTAGGAAGTCCCAGAATACTTTTTGCAATGACTGTAAACATTGTGTACACCAATACCAACAGACTATATTTCGGATCTGGGACTAAACTCAGTGTAAAACCAAGTAAGTTATAGCTGTCTACAGAAAGTCCTCAGCATACCATTCTAAATCCCTCTTAAAAGCTGTAGTTTTGAACTCTTAATTTTGTGTTTTGAGTTCCTACCCAACCTATTTTATTATTGCTTGTTCAATATGCTCTTTAACTGATATAAAAGGTAGCAAACAAATCCCATTATTCAGTAAACGTTCTAAAACTCCATACTTCTGGCATGGTATCTTATTAAAAGGAAAACGCCCAAATTTAATTGCCGCTACTTTTACTAGCTGACAAGAGAGGGTTTGGATATAATTTAAAGTACTTATAAATGTCCAGATTTCAGACAGGAGATATGACAAGTTAAAATTATATGTATTTCTTAAAAGATGAAAGAGATTAATCTTGATAATAACTATCATTTATTGAACTCTCACAGTGTATTAAGTACAGTGTAAATGTCTCTCATGCTTTAATTCATTTAACCTTCTAAACGATCCTCTAGACAGATGTTATCACCCCCACTCTCTCAGATGAGAAAAACTGTAAAAATCAAAAACAATTTGAATGGGGTTAAAATAGTCACCCGGCAAGGGCTGCAGCAGTCGTTAGCACCAAGGCCTGCCTATCCCCACAGTGCTCTCTCCTGACCTTATTCTCCATGACGTTTGTGTAGGAAGATCTAGCACTGTGGCTCTAATGGCTACAAGCTCACTTTTGGAGCAGGAACCAAAGTAACCATAAGAGCAAGTAAGTAAGAAGGAAAATGACAGAATAGCTTTAAAACAAAAATGGTGGGTATGGTCATGAGTAATTTCATGTGGAAGGGTAATACCACTTTGCCCACAACCTTTTTGCTTCTTGGTCTCCCTCACCCCTTCTTAGAACACTCTCCGGCTCCGGAGCATTATTGGAGAAAAACAAAACTAAACCACTGAAATTATATTTCAAGTTTATTTAAAACTTGAGAGAAGATCCACTAGGCTAAGTGACAGGGAGAAGTGAGTCTTTTCCAACATTTGAAGAGCTGTCGCATAGATGAGGAACGAGTTGCTACAAAAGACCAACTCCAAACCAGTGGGTGAAAAGAGATGATTCTTAGCCTCCTACAGAGTCAAAAAAGCAAAATTCCTTGCAGGGTAAGACCCCCCCCCTTCAAGAGGTACTGTCTTGGGGTGCTGGAGAGATAGCACAGCAGGGAGGGCGTTTGCCTTGCACGCGGCTGACCCAGGTTTGATTCCCAGCATCCCATATGGTCCCCTGAGCACCGCCAGGAGTAATTCCTGAGTGCAGAGCCAGGAGAAACCCCTGCGCATCACCGGGTGTGACCCAGAAAGCCAAAAAAAAAAAAAAGAGATACTGTCTTTTCTTCCCTGGAACTCTTCACACCGAGCCCTTAAGGAGAGCCATGGGGTGCTATAGAAGGGATTTCTGTGCCTCCTTATTAGATACTGAGCTAAAGCATCTCTGAGCTCCCTTTTAACTCCAAATGTTAAAATTCTATGACCCAAACCTAGATGATGAAAAGGTAAGCTGAGACCTGTTCCTTCTATTTTTATTGTTTTGATAGCCCCCCCCAAAAAAGGCCATCAAATTATTCATGACTTCAAGCCTATTTGGGACTTTGGTGTCTAGAATATGGTGAGGTATGATTTCCCTGTGCAGTAAAAGGGAAAGGAAGGGGTCATTGTGGAGGGAAAAAGAGAAAGATGCCTGGACTGGAACCAAAGGTGGAATGTGGGAAATATTCGGGTGCCTTTGCAGAGGACACATGGAGTCTATCAGAGTTTTCACAAGTTCAGCTATAGACAGAGATCCAAACACAATATCTACCAAGCTGCCTTTTATACCAGGAAATAGGGCTAAGGAAGCAAAATTCCTTCCAATTTAAACACTCTCAAAAGGACAGGTAATTGCTTTCTGGAGGGAGGGGTGCCTGGGGGTAGGAAAACTATTGTTGCTACAGACCATTTGTCCCCAGAGTGATAACCTCTGAGGAGGGACTGTTCAGCTCTGCCTGTCAGCGGCACAAAAAAAAAAAAAAAAAAAAGTTTAGAGCCACTTAAAGAGGAAGGAGGTGACTTTTCAAGCCCATTCTAGAGAGCAGAGGGGGAGAGTGGATGGAGATCACTAGGACCAGGTTCATGTAAAGGTGGCTAGCACTGTGTTGATAGAGGCTCGAGCTTGGGGAAGCTGTACTTTGGAAGAGGAACTCAGCTAATGGTACAGCCAGGTGAGTGATCATAAAAGAAATCAAAAAGAGAGATGGATATGATCCTATGGTCTTGAAACTTAGAAAACTTGTACATTGCCCTTCCTAGGAGATCTCTTTCCCACGTGGACTGGAATGGAAAGTAGATGAACGTGGGGGTCCCTTCTAGGAACCTGAGAATCCCAAGGGGTCTGTGCAATAGGGAAAGATAGTCCTAGTAAGGCATTTGAGGCAGTCCCCAAACTCCTGTCCAGTCTTAAATTCAACTCTTGGAGGAAGTATGTGACTCCTTATTCAGAATGGGCGTGCTAGCTTAGAAGTCGGACGACAAGGCTTGTTTTTCTTGAGTCTGTGATTCTGTCATTTCCATCTCAGAGGCTCCATCGAGTGCAGCATTCCTTTCTTGCCAAGAATGGCTGCCTCACCATACTCCATCAGCCTTCCCCTGGAAGCCCACCCACACACTTCCTTAGTACTAATCTCACAGACAAATGAACTCTAAAATATTCGAAGGGTTTCTGGGTCTGAAGTCTAGACCTGGAGAACTAATACTGACACAAAGTACACAGCTATTTCTGAAGGTCTGGGTGCATCCAGCAGGAAGAGTCACACACTAGGGTGTGTGTTGGTGTGTGAGTATGTCAGCATTTTCACTCTAGATGTGTAAATGTCCTAAAATGTCCAAGAACTCATAACTTTTCCTTTTACCAATCCTCCAGGGATTTAAAATTGTCAGATTTTAGGCCCCTGAATGAAGGAGAGTTGTAGTGAGCTACGATGTTCATTCACTCATAGATTTGATCCAAAAAAAAAAAAAAAACCAATCAGCCAATGCAGAGAAGTCAGAAAATATAGGCTGCTCTCCCACCCCCCCTCCCTCCCTCACTCCCTACCTCCCTCTATCTCTCTAGAAAAAAATATGTGTGGGCTGATTTATATTTTCTGGGATAGATCTAAGTATGTGCCCACTTGAAACCATTTAAGCTCTAAAAAGTGGGTGCAGGACTAGGAAACAGGATTATCCTAAATATCACAACTGCTCCACTTTATCAAAATCCTCAAAAATGTACTCTGTCGGGAAATGTTTTCTGTGTGATTTCCTTGGTCCCTGTGGTTTTTTGCTGGGCCTTAAATCACTGTGTCACCAACGTTGCTGGGAACAAGCTGACTTTTGGAGGAGGAACCAGGGTGTTAGTCAAGTCAAGTGAGTACTGGGGCTTATGCCACAATTCTGTTTCCAAATTGAAGCAGAAATTAGTTATTAAATTGAGCATGCTATGCTCATCCATATTAATCTGCCTCAAACTTGTGTTAAAAATCTATAAGGGTTGCTCTTATGCATAAGCACTGATGCCTACACAAATTCATTGTGGATAAACACCACTGCTATCTAAGGTCATCTTCTTAAGAGAAGGAAAACAATAAAAATGATCTCCTTATTTCTTTACATCTCTTACCTGATTGTCCCAAGAAGTAGGGGAAGGTAGAAAAGCATGATGCTCTCTATATTTGTAGTAGAGGAGTGATTTGGACATGCTCACAATAGCAAGGCAAAGGCCCGCATTTTCTAAGGTTTGTTATATAGCTGTCTCTACCAGACTTCAGTCCTTATAACCATCACTCTGATTTGTCTCCTCTGCCCCTTATTTTTCTAAATTAATGCATCTGAAATATTGGTTATGCTTATCTTCGGGCTCACAGAAACCATGTGCGGATTTAAAAGACATTGCTTCGAAAAAAGAGTTGAGTTGGAGGTTGTATTCCACCCTCCAGAGGGTGAAGTATTGTTTTTGCAGTTGATGATATTATCTGTTTCATTGTGGAAGGGAATAAAGAAGGTAGGGGATACTTGAAAGGCAAGGTAATATGAGCAATATTCATGCAAAATAAATCATTGAGGCGTTCTGCTAGGAACCAAAAGACAATGTGGATTTGCTCATACCTCATTCATGGCCAGGGAGATACCTTAGAGAGAAAGACCTCTCTGTCCATAGCATGGAGATCATGATTCCAGCTCTGCCTAACTAAAATGACTTTGTGACTCAACCGAGATCATATATGTGACATCTCATTGAAAACTGTGGGTGATCAGATGACTCATGATTTTTCTGAAAATTGGGATTTATGAAAAATTCCACTGGAGTCATTATTAATCGTGAGAAATCTTCATGGACCTTGTCTATAAAAGAGAATTAATTTAATTTGGATGTACAGTGAGCCATTTTAATCTTGAAGAAATTGGTCATAAGAATTGATGAACATCATCACTGACCCTGGAGATCATCAGAAGCCTGAGATCTCTCAGGAGAGAAATGCATGAAGTTGGTGGCTTATCATAAATGGTTTCTAAGGTTCCCTACCTTTCCAAAGATTATGTGAATTTAAGACTCTGTTGAGCTTACCCAAATAAGTGCCTTGTGTTGAACTGGGTTGCAAATGTAAGAGCTCTGGGAGAATTCCTGTGCTTGAAAATGATGGGAGCCAGAGCAGTAGAAGTGCAGGTAGGGCACTTGCCTTGCATGAGGCTCACCTGGGTTCAATCTCCTAAATCTTATATGGTCCCCAAGCTTACCAAGAGTGATCCCTGTGCACAAAGCCAGAAGTAAGACGTGAACACTGCTGGGTTTAATCAAACAGGAAAAAAAAAAAAAGAAAAAAAGTGAGTGGCATTTGGTTTTTGTGGTGAAGTCAATCACTGTGGGGCTCAAACGTCCAGAGATTGGTGTTTGGGAGAGGAACCATGTTAAAGGTGAACCCTAGTAAGTATTGCCATGAATTCTGAATTTTATTAGTGACTGAGACAGGTAACATGTTTTGGAAATCTGAGTGGACTGCTAGATGCCCTCAATTTATTCAAATTTAATGGGGAGCAGAACACTCCCCACCCCAACCCCTCCCTCCCTGACCTAGCTGTAAGTGCTCATTCTGCTCTTTCATGGTTTGCATTGTTTAAAATTTATTACTGAAGTCAATGTAATAAGGCTGTTCACACATCCCCATGCCAGCTCTATCAGAAATACCCACTCTGGAATGTCAATATCTTTGCTGCCAGTTGGCATCATCTTACAGTCTTGATGCCCTAAACACCAAGAACCACTGGTTCCAGTTACTCAGATAATATCCAAAAGTTTCTTTAGAAGAATAACTTTTCTAACAAGGAGTTTAGGTTGTAAAACTAAATATAGTTGTCAACAGAGAGAAGGCGTGATCTAAGTTTCCATGTTTATCACAGAGGGTGTGGATCTACCAGACCTTCAAATTGCTTATCTGCAACTAAGATGATTAATTCCTCTATTGCTAGACCTCATGTCATGCATCACCAATTCAAAGAGACCTGACCTGCACAGCCAATCTTACAGTCTCCAAACATAGCCACTACGGGAGTGTTCTCTATTCCGTTCCCCAGTCAGTCATGCACTTGGATCTCTTGACATCTACAAATATACATATTTGCTGATGTCGCCTCCCCCTTGGTAAGCACCAAGTGGACAGGGGTAATGTCCAAGACATTCTCTATTGTATCCCTGTGCCTTTGTGTGGAGGTATTCAGTAAATAATTACTAAGTAAGTGTAGACCCTCCCATCATCTACCTCATTAAGAAGTAACAGTGCTATTATTGATATCCAAACACTGAAATCTCACTGAGTTCTTTGCCACGGACAAAACCAGAATACAAGTTTCCATTGCTTACAGTGCTGTATACAAGGTAAAGTAAGTGCGTGGTGCATAAGGTATTTGCAGAACCTCGTTTCACTGTGCCTAACCAGGGAGGATACACATTGGTCTTTGGGAAGGGAACTACCATATCCGTACATCCTAGTAAGTGACTGTTTATTATTGATCATAATGCCTCTACTTTGCAATCTTAGATTGTATGTCTAAATGTCTAAATATCTCTGTTCCTTAGTTGGGGGTTTAATGATAAAAGCCATTAAAACAAATGAAAACATGGATTCTGTCACCACTCCTAATATTCAAACCATATCTTACCCTCTATGTTCACAAAACAGTTTTTTTTAACTATGTTAAAGAGATAAAGAACAGTTGCCTAACAGACAGGAGCCATTTGCTAAATGTTTCTGCATGAGATTGTGTACCCGGGTTGATTCTTAAGCCAAAATGGAAATCAGAGCTGATTTCCTTTGTCTAGTAAAACAAGATTACTGGGTGAAATTTTGCAAATCTCTTTGAAAAAGTGTTGTCTAGAGAGTTGTCTTGACAGTCCTTTTATCAGAGTTGTCTGGAGAATATCTCTAGGACCCTTATCAGACTTTCCCTACATCACTATTATTGGGTCCTGCAAAGAGGCTAAATTCCATGGCTTAGTCTTTATTCCAGTAATGAAAAGGGGGAATCCCAGTCAGAGCTCCCGGGAGGAGGAGAGATGCATGTTAATCACGTTAATCTATTATCAAGGTAGCTTGGGCATTGTTGTCAGGCCGCATGGCACTGTGATTTATAACACATTCATCTCTGGGAGTGGGACAAGATTATCAGTAAAACCCAGTAAGTAGGCAATATGTCACGAAAGTCGGAGGCTTAATGTGGCTACTGAGGCCCATTGAACTTACTGCAGTATTTGCAGGGCCCAAGAGTTAAGAAATTAATGGTTTATGCAGCCTTAAAAGCATTCTGATGTGGAAAGAAATGTGAAAGTAACAGCACAGAAGATAGAAAGATCTGGCCGTGGAGAGAAAGAGTCATGGAGCTGAACCAAGAATAACAGACCGACACTGCCCATTCTAGAAATGAATCCTAAGTAGAAAGGCAGAAAGTTTGGGGGCAGGGAGATGACTCAAAGAACTGCAGAGCATGCCCTGCGAGCCAGAGGCCAGGGTCCGATCCCAGCACCACAAAGACTGGAGCACATGCTTTTCATGCAGGGCACCTTGGTTCAAGCCCCCAGACCATAGAGTTCCCCCCCTCCCTGAATACTGCTTTTTTGCAACCCCAATAGAAGAGAAAACTGAATACTCCCAGTTATTCTATGTTTGGCTTAATTAGTACATTTGGGTCCTAATTTATTCACACATAAGATGAAAATATTTCATATCACCTTGTACATTATTTTAAACCAGATAAGCAAATGAGTATTAAAAAATTTTAATTATTAAATGCTCTATAGGGATAAATGCTCAGAACAATAATAGAAATCAAGGCCAGTTAATAGAACTCCTTATTTTATTTTGCTTGATTTTTGGGTCCACACCCAGTTGTATTCAAATACTACTCCCAACAGCGCTTGGGGGAACCATTTGGTTTGGAGGCCTGAACCAAGATGTCCCTCGTGGAAAGAATGTGCTCCAGTCTTTTGAGCCATCTCCTAACTAGCCTTAGCTAATTCTTCCACATGAATTAAATATTGCAGCTATTTTCATGTATAGCTGGAGCTATAGGCAAAGGTAAAAGCCTCTCTCATCTAATGAATTACAGTTACCTAGAGGTAACCCAAGTGAAAATGACAAGAGAAGGGAAGCCATTTTGTAGAGACTTTTATTGCCATGAAAATACTGGAAGTTTCCAAAACCTTTCTTTGGAAAAGGAACAAAACTCCAAGTTGCCCCAAGTAAGCCTAGTTCTTCAGAATTTCTTATTCCCTGCTTTGTTCCCTCTCGGGTTGTAACATTTGGAGAACCTAATGAGTTGGAATAGGCCTTTCCTGCTCACTTTGAGAAAATTTAAATTAGAGATGAGAGAAGAATCCCTTATCCACCCCCTTAACATCCTAGTAGCATTGTTCCATCAAGTTGTATTCTTTCTTAATCGAAAAGAGAGCCATGACACTACCTCTGAGATTAGTGGAAAATAGTAAATTTGCAAAGTATGAGAACTAAAGAGAAGATAAGTAGTGTTTGTTTAGGCTTTTTATTTATTATTATTATTTTCTTAATCAACCTGGGTACCCTTTTATCAGAGGAACCTTCAACTTTGGGAGCAGAAGTAACCAAACTATGACTGAGCTGCCACATCTGTAAAGCAGATTGACTGGGAAGAAAGAGCAGGAGGTTGTCACTCTTCATGATCTAGATGCTACTCCATAAAGTCTCAGATTGATTGAAGTTAAAATTAGGGGAGACACTATGGCAAGAATCTAACAATTGATAGCCGCAATGGAGACAAAGGGACTAGAAACGTATGTTGGATAAACAGAGTTGAAAATTGTGAGTTTGACGGTGAGAGTTGCAGAGATGAGGGTAAATGGAGATTTCCCTTGAAATGTTGCTTAATAAATGCCCAAATAGGTGGTGGGTGGTCTGTGGTTTATGTGCAACATCAAAAGGAAGTTAAGATGTAGCCCCCCTTGTGGGTGAAAAGAATCTTCTCTTTCAGGCTGAGAAGGAGGTGTGGGCTTGTGGGTGTTTTAGCTTGGCTATGAAACACTGTGGGAATGATAGAGGCTTTCAGATCTTTGGGAATGGGACTAGACTGCGGGTCAGGCCAGGTAAGTAGAGTATCAGAGCAATAATAGAAAGATTGAAGACAAAATGTCTTCATGTCTCAAAAAATGATTGTGTAATAGAGAATGAGCTGGTGTTTTTAGGATCCTGTTACTTGAATGGTGTCTGGTTATAGCAAGAGAATTAATTGCACTGGGGTTGCAATCTCACTGTGGAAGGGACAGGGAAGGATTCTCTCCTAGAAGCTCCTCCCAAGATTTATGTTTTCTGCTAAAAATTCTCCTTGCATCCAGGATATTTGTGTCTTTGTTCTAACAGAACTGGTTCAATCTGCTTTGCCTCAGATCTCTGGCTCTTTCTTTCAAAATAAGTATAATATCTAAGTCATGGCACAATTGTGGCCCAAATGAGGTGTGATATGTGTACACTGTCAACCTCTCTGTATGTAATTGGTTATCTGTGAAGGACAGTTTTCTTTCCCCTTTCCTAAAGTGTATCAGAGATCGAAAAGCCCAACCCTGCAGGACATTTTTGTATGGGGGTTTTACAGAGTGTGAATACAGGGTACAACAAACTCATCTTTGGAAAGGGGACTCTGCTTCTGGTATCTCCAGGTAAATGCTAATCCCTCATTCCCCTAGGTTTATCCTTTATTTTATTAAAGGCTTCTACAAATGTTTATTGTGCATCATCCTTGTTTCATTAATTGAAACCTGTTAATGTAAGTTTGTACCCTATTGGAAACTTTTTAAAAATGGAAATCGCTCGAAGAAGAGTTGGAAATAACAGTAGAACTCATTCTCTTATGTCAGAATAGAATAGAGATTAGCACCCAAATGATAAGGACAAACCTGACTTTTCCAGAAGTAGCCTGGCTTCATGCATGAAACTTAGAATCTAGTCATTCCCCGGGCCTCGCCCCTCTTACCTCTTGGACAATCTATAACATGCACAATGATAGAAGCCTTTCATTACTGAGATCATCCTATTAAAACGAAAAGATCTTTGAGAGCAAAAGCTCTTCTTGTATCCCATGAAATGACTAATTTGATCCTTTAACAAAGTAAGTGCTTCATAAATGCTTGTTTAATTAAAATCAAACACGGAACAAAATCAGGTTTTTCTGCCAAAGGGGGAAAAGAGAATAAAGTAAATGATACTATGAATTCAGTAAGTGGAGGAGAAGGAAAAAATTAGATGGGGAATCAAATAGACCTGCGTTTTGATCTCTGCTACCAGGTAGCAATGTAACGTGGAGCAGAGTGCTGGCCTCAGGTCTCATTCTTCTCTGTAAGTGGGAGGTAAGTCCTCAATGCCCTTTGGGCCTCCTGTCACCAATAATCATTCCATTGTAGAAGGTGGGGGATTCTCATATGAGTGACTCAAACATCAATATGTTAATTAAATTATTATATATTGAGCATCTAATACCTGATTAATAATATATTAGCAATGTTTTATACCTTACTAGAATATAAGTCAGGAAAAGGGGTAAAGGGGCAGAAGGAGCTTTTTATAAAGCATCAGCACTGTGTGGCTCCTGGGGAACAGGAAATTCCCTCACCTTTGGGTCCGGCACCTCACTGCATGTGGAGCTGAGTAAGTGTGAGAGTTGATAGCAATTACATTGTCTGTTGGTGAAGGGGAACATGAAAAAAAAAGTATTTTGTCTTTGGATCTTATTTATGATGAACTATAATCTCATGCTGATGTATTAAGAGTTATGACATCCAGATAAATGAGTCAAAGTGTTCAAAAATCAAATGAGCATATTTTGGGGGTGGAATTTAGCAAATCGCTGATACTTTTCCCAGTAGACGAGGTTGACAGAAGCCCTGTCCAGTATTAGAGTGTTTAGCACTAGATTTGAGCTAACTGAAGACAAATAGAGAAAAAGTACTCAAAGAAAAGAAAATTGCATGGCCATGACCTAATAGACCCTTTCTAAGTCCACTGCCAGTGATTCAGAGACATATTGGGAAGAAGTTATCCAAGGCAGTCTTATCCACACCCCCAAATAAGCCAAATCTAATTCACTCCAGAGACTGTGTCCCTTTGCACTAAACACTGTTCAAAAAGAGGCAGTGAAGTTCAGAAAAAGGGACCCAGAACTTCTGGTTTCCATCTAGAGCTCTAGATTTGTTTTGACCCTGACTAGGTACAGGACATGAATAAGTCATTTTTCACTTGGACCCCAGACTTTTCCAGTGTGAGACCACAAAGTTAAGGCACTACATCTTTGGGTCGGGGATCTCACTCCTGCCTTGGCAGAATCTACCCTTCAGAGTTTATGTGACTTAAAGGCATGGATTTCTAGGGCCATTTTGTAAGCAAATTCTAAAATTCAAATGAATAGACTTTAATAAAAAAAAAAACTTAACATAGAAATAATATTACCCCCTTCTCAGAGCTTATAATATGTGAGTATACTCTGGGTACATGGCATTATAGCATTGTTTATATTATATTATGTCGTTGGGGGCAAGAGAAGGCAATATGTCTATTATATACAAGAAAAAACAGAATCTGAGAATTAACTTCACAAGATAACAGTGATAATGACTAAAAAAAAAAAAGACTACAGTCACTACCTGTGATCTCTTGTCCTATCTATACATTATGTCACAGGTCCTAGTAATGCCATTTGCAGGGAATAAAGAAATACATGGACTTTATCTTTTCTCTTAGATACCTCCATGACTTAAGATGGGGTTTTGGGAAATCCTGATGTGGATGTCCCAAATCTAAAGGCTTCTCTATTATTAATGGGAAAACAGAGAGTCACTGGAATGTTTACTCCGAGGCGGAGAGAACTCCCCATGGAGCTCCCTTGTTCTAATCATCTGCTCCTTCACTGTTTCTTACACTTTCCTGCAGACTAGCCATCCCTGCAACTGATCTGCAAGAATTTGACTCATTTGTGAGTTATTTAAAAATGCAACACTGAGGCCACTTTGGATCTTGCTAGATCACAAAAACTTAGTTCTGAAAAGGAGTCCAGAAATCAAATTCTTTCATACACATTTGTTTTTCCAATAAAGAAACTGAGACCCACAAAAGTGTATTGATATGTCCAAAATACTATAAAACCAGTGAGACCAGGGCTGGAACTAAAACCTGAAGATCCCGGTCCCTGGGCCACTTTTCTGTGACTACTTTGGTGTTTAATGGACTAATCTTCCAGTTGGTAGGTAGGCTATGTGAGTGTTCATGAAAAAAAACCAAAACTAAACTAATTTGGTTTAACTAGGGGAATGCAAAAAGGTATTTAAAAAAAAAAAAGATTATTTTTTTCTTTTGGGGTCACACCCAGCAATGTTCAGGGGTAACTCCTAGACTCAGCACTCAGGAATTGCTCCTGGTGGTGCTTGGGGGGCCAAATGGGATGCTGGGGATCTCAGCCTCGTGCAAGGAAAATGACTGTTGTACTATTGCTCTGCACGCCACCCCCCCCCACACACACACACACAAAAAGAGTTGTTTTGTATTAGGATCTTCCTATGGCTTCCCTAGATTTGCTCCCCAGCTATGGTACAAAACTGGGAGGAAAAGGTCCTTTTTGTGATGATGCAAATCACTGTGGGGAACACTGCAGACTTCAAAGTTGTCTTTGGGACAGGAACAAGACTATTTGTTCAAGCAAGTAAGTTCCATAAAATAACTTGATTCATTTTATGGTAGAAGGACATCTGTTTTCATTATTTTTTTCTCTGGCTTGGTTTTTGTCTATGATCTAAATTAGAAAGTAGGGATTGGAGATGTGGCTTAGAGGTTAAGCATGTATGAGGCCCTGAGTTAAATCCCTGGCACTGTTAGAGAGGGGGAAAAAAATAAGAGGATAAGTTAGCGATGATAATGTCACATTATAGCATATCTGTAAGTTTCGCTCATGCAGAAAATATGCACACTATATCCTGGTCCTGCCTAAAAATGAGTCTCAGTGGTTATATGAATGACTTCATCAACCTGAATGTTCATAACATCTTAAATATAATCCACTGTGTACCAAATTGAACCTCCTATTCAGTTCTGCTTTTGTTTTTGTTTATTTTGTTTGCTTTGTCATTTTGGAGAAATGAAAATTCAATAGTAAAATGATATGCTTCCTCCCTCTTTGGCACATGCACACACAGATGCAGGAACATTCTGGTAACTACTTGTGTTGGATTCCCACGCGGTAACTTAGGTACAGGGTATCATTTTGTATAGAGTTATGTCAGAGTGTAACACAGGATATCAGAAACTTACATTTGGAACTGGCACCCAACTTTTGGTCATCCCAAGTAAGTCAGATCTCAAAAAATGTGTAGCCCCCACCTCTGAGGTTGATTTACACTTATATCTGTAGGTCATAGCCTGGTCTGTGATAAAATATTGGCTTATATTGATGCTTTTATTATCATCATTATTATGATTGTTATTACTATACTACTATTTTATTATCGCTGATTATCATATGCGTATATATATATATTCTGCAGTATTATTCTTATTTTGTTGGGGTTTTTTGTCTTTTTTTAGTGGGGGGTTGTTGGGTTCTGTTTTGTTTTGGTGTGTGTATATATATATACATATATACACATATACATATATATGTGTGTGTATGTGTGCATTGCTGGGCCCCACCTAGCATAAATATCAATAAGCTTAGAATTTATTCCTGGCTCTGTACTCCTGGCAGAGCTCTGGAGAACAACATGGAGTACCAGGGGATGACGCCAGCTCAGATGCACGCTCCCTACCTGCTGTATTATCTCTTCAGCTCCCTGCCATATTATTCTTTTTACCCCTTAAGGAGAATCACTGTCATGATATCAGGAGAAAAAAATGTTTGAGTTTCCTTTTGAGACAATGCCTTATTTGTTCATTCAGTTGCAACTTCTTTTCTGAGAATCAACATGAACCTCACTCTGTTTCGGTTTCTACATTATCTTTACTCAAAGGATACTTATCTTTTAATCTCTCCCCAAACGAGCCTTTCCTGTCCCAATAATTATCAGAGTGAAGGGAAGTTCAACTCTGTAAATGATTCTTGAGTATCATCAGCAAGCCAAGGATCATAATTGGTACAGAAAGAAAGAAAGGTGGAAGCAAGGGAGAAAGAAAGAGGTAGCAGAGAGAGTCAAAGGAAGGAAGGGAGGAAGGGAGGAAAGAAGGAAGAAAAGAGAAAGATGTGGTCCCTCCTCTCAAGAACTCTTGTCTTATTAACAAGGTACATGTGTGTGTGCCCAGAGAGGGCTGTGGGTGCCTTGCACACTGGGACCCCGACTGGAACCAGAACCAAGGTGACAGTGACCACATTTCCCAGATGTGTTTATGGGAAAGAAGTCAGTCAGTTATCTGCTGGAATGTTTGACTTTCTTAAGGAAGAAAATCCCAGTTGGTGGTAGGCATCCTATGGGAGATGAGGACAGAAGCTGGAGTGAGTGAGGAGTGACTCACCATGACTCCTGCTCAGCCTGGGGGACGCCGTGCTTCTGAGTCATGCAGAGGCATGATTTTAGCATGAGCTCTTTGAAATGCTCCTACTCTTTCTGTCACCGTGAAAAAATCGATTTTTGCCTAAGGACCCCAAAAAAATGGCACCTTCTACTCAGGCATGGCAGCTGAGGTGGGGAAATGCCCACCTGCTCCCTGGTATCTTTAGAAATACTCACACCCACCCAGACTGTGTAGGTGGCAGGTTTTGCGCAAAATGGTGTGAAGGTTCTGTTTGCCTAGTGACGGGGAAAGCAAGAGGCTGTGTTCGCTGGGAACTGAAGAGGAAACTGAAGGGCCTGTGAGTAGGAGTGGGGATGGAGCCAGCACACCCCTGAGGGAGGTTCCTGCAAGTCCTCACAGTGCCCAGCACAGAGGAAAATCTCAAAGTCAGCCTCTCTAGTTCCACAGCCTGAAGGACTGCTGTGAAGGCTATGTGTCCTGAATGAGAGGTTGGCAAAAACCAGAACCTCTTTTGCTATGTACCTACTCAAACCTATGGGAGAATGGACCCACATGGTGATCACACCAAGAAAGTGAGCCTGGATCCTCCAGTACAAAAGACCTCCTGCTCCCCACCCACAGCTCTTCCTGCCCCATGTGCTGGCCAACTTCTGATTTCCATGTGAGCAGGGAGGACGAGTCATTCCTCAAGACCTCACCTCAGGTTCTGAGGTGGTCACTTTCCCAAACCTTCTCCTGTCCGTCCTCATCTCTTCCGCCTTCCCCTTCTCTCAACATATCACTGGCAGCACCCCCTATGAAAAGGTGTCCTTGCTCTTCCCTGAGGCTGGGCTTCAAGTCCAACAAAGGGTCACAGAAGTGAAAGGGGGAAGGTCTTATGTTGAAGGGAAGACAGAGGTTCAGGGTCAAAGTATCTGCCAAGGCCAGGCTGGACAGGCCCAGTCCCTCATTATCTGTCTGAGTCTAGCTGGTCCCAAAGCTCTTTGCTAATGCGGCCTTAAGGCAAATGGAGGGTCAGCCACCAAGGGTTGGACTCCATCTATGCCAACCATGACCTCCATGTGCATTCACTTCTTCATATTCAAAGTAGGGAAGATCAGGCTGGAGAGATAGCACAGCGGGTAGGGCGTTTGCCTTGCATGCAGCTGACCCAAGTTTGATTCCCAGCATCCCATATGGTCCCCTGAGCACTGCAGGAGTAATTCCTGAGTTCAGAGCCAGGAGTAACCCCTATGCATTACTGGGTGTGATGCAAAAAAATTACAAACAAAAAAAAAGTAGGGAAGACCATGATGTGTCTCTTCCCATCTTTCAAAAATGCTTATGGAACTTTTTCCTCTGGGCTAGGAGCTCCTAAAAGTAGGGTTCTGTCTGAATAGAGATCTTCAGAAACAAAGAAAGTGGAGAGCATGGAGTGGCCTGGCCTATGTCTGGACAGTAAAGGGAGAAGGATAAATCAGCCGACATCAAGGCCAGGAGATCCAGGACAGCTGTAAGACAGCACCTATCACTCTGGGAATAGTGGTCAGTGCTGTGCTGGGTGGTGCCCCCAGAAGCATTGGGGTAACTGCAGCAGGGAGGTCACGAGAGATAGGTTTCATCAAAGGTTTTGCTTACTGTGAGTATCAGGAGGATACGGCAAATTTACGTTTGGCAGAGGGACCAGTCTCGTTGTTCATCCCTGTAAGTAATATGAATATCAAGAGATATTTCTTGATCAACACCAAGGGGAAATGCTGGTAGGACATCACAGAAACAGGGAGGCTGGGAGAGGATCTTCCCAATCGAGAAGAGAGTCCTGTGTTGTCTGGGAGCAACTTTGTGCTTTGTGAGGTCTCATGAGATGATTGAGGTTGGACTAGACAAGGCTTTCCCAGGTGCTTCCAGAGAACAAGTCCCCAAGATTTGAGCAAAGAGACGTTGTGCGTGGTTATTAGGGGAACCATAGCCAGCAGTGCTCCAGGATTACTCCTGGCTCAGTGAGGGGGGGAGGAGAGGGGGAGAGGAGAGATGACCATGGCCTGCTGGAACTGAACCTAGTCTCCTACGTACAAAGCATGCACTCTATCCTTTGAGCTCTCTCCCAGCCTCATTCTTTCAATTAATATTATTATATTTTAGGTAATAGGGTTCGAATAGTGTTAACATGTATGGCTTAAATGTAAATTATTACACCTCGCCACCACAAGTGTGCCCAAGAGCCTCTACACTGTCCTGGTGTTACTTCTGATCTGCTTTATCCTTTTCCCTACTCATTGCTTATTAATCTGTTTTGTAATCCAAGGTCAAGGGCTTGTCATCATTCAATACTGTCAATTCCTTTCTTTTGTTTGTCTCTATACCACAGATGTGTGAGATCATCCAGATCCCATTTTTAAAACAGAGCTTTTTTTCTTCGTCACCCTGCAGCTCAACCCCTTGAGGCTCAAAACCTCCCTTGGATCCATGAGATATCTGTCATCCACAAAATCATCCCAGTCAGGGGGCTAAGGTGCCCCAGCATGCTGAAGGAAGGGGGACCTAGGACTTGGACAGATGTCCTTTGGCTACAAGAACTCTCCCTTTCCTTCTCTGTAAAGCATTACTGAGAATCAGTGTATCACTGCTTTCATTTGCTGAATGCTTCTATGTCAATGACTCTACTCTCCTATATTCTTATATGTTCTTCTTCCAGGCTCATATCCATCCTATGAGCAGCTGGAATTAGGCCCATTTTACAGATGAGGAAATTAAAGGTCTGGGCAAGAAACTTGCCTAAGAAAACATAGCAAGGAATTACTCAACTGAACTGAACTCTCATCTAGCTAGAAGATGGTTATTAACCAAACTACCACACTGTTACCTCTGTGCCCTCTGTGGAGGAAAACCCCAGGTCCCAAAGTTCGTCTGCTTGGTTCTTGGTTTGCCTATTCTGAACTTTCTTGCTGTGATCATGGCAGTCTAGGTATAGGATTCAATGTTTCTGAAGGATTGGTAAAATCTTTGATTTAGGTCGATGGGAATTAGGCATGGGAGGAAGAAGAGTAGAAAACTACGGGACTGTTATTAAGTATGAAGTGATGCGTCCAGAGGAATCTACAACTGAACCATTGAGCAAGTAATTTCAACATTTTGTTCCCATTAGTCAAGGCTATAACAGGGACTTAGACTACAATATGGATGGGGGGCTATGAAGTCTCCCGGGTGGTAGAAGGCAGGTATTTGTAGTGCACTGTACCAGAGTGTAGACACAGGCAGCAGAACACTCACTTTTGGGAGTGGAACAAGACTTCGAGTATATCCAAGTAAGTTTCTGACTTCAGACTTGAGCCAAAGACAGAAAGTCTCTAATGCTCTTAGATGATGAGTCTGTAATTCCTGGCCTTGTGTTTCATGTATGAGACTTAAATATTTTGAAATTTGAATCTCTAGCTACTGACTCAATAGTACCTTGCTTTATAATAGTAATTATTGCTAATGGGAATTGATCTCTTCACTGCTATAGAGATAGACTTCTTTGGTTGAGTCAAGGCAAAATACCTCTTTCAGAAAGAAAATTGTAACTGATTATGCAACATCCCTCCCCCCTCTAATTTATATTTGTTAATATTTAGTTCCCAATGAAAGATGTTAAGGTAAACCTCTTGAAGATTCTGGGCATTAGACATGTCCTCCCTAATCTAATAATCTAATCAATAGTTGAGGAAAAAACTTAATATTCAAATAATACTGGGACCAGGCTCAAAGGACTGGTGCATATAGGAGGACCACATGATCCTCCACTGGGTGTACCCTCCATAAAACCAAAATCCAAATAATGTCAAAACATACATAAATATTTATATATATACATACACACATATATATAAAGAAAGAAAGAAAATGAAACCATACAGAAAGAAGTCGAAACAGAAATCAAATAGACTGATAAAAGAATTGAACAGCATTAAAAATGAATTAATATTTAGAGCGTTTATTCCATTCAGTAAAGATAGTGAGCATCTGTTATATTTATTCTAAACACTATGCCGGATATGAGGAAGCAAGTGAAGAAAACACAGAATCTGCCATCCAGAATTTCAGAGTGATCAATGTCTCACCCTCTAGTGTCAGCATATTGCAGTGGAGATCCATACAAAGTGCAGTGGGAGGAGTTAAAGCTATAGTACAGTGGACAAGGCACTTGCCTTGCACGCAGCTGACCAGGGTTCAATCCCATATGGTCCCCTGAATCCTCCAGGAGTGATCCCTGAGCACAGAGCTAGGAATAATCCCTGAGCACCACTGGGTATAGCCCCAAAACAAACAAATAAGAACAACCAGAAAAAATGGATTGGGGGCAGAAAGAAGGCATCCCAATCTTCAATCCTGGTTAGCTGGTCTTTAATGCATTCTGTTTGGTGCTGTAAGCTCAGTGAAACCAGGATCTTCTCGTCTTCTTTACATCCCCAAGCTCAGCTCATTGGGGTCACCCAACATATGGTGCTGAAAACTACCTCCTGGATAGGAGTCGGGAAGGCTTCTGTGAAGGGATAATAACTGTTTCAAACATATTGGTTTAGACATTAACAAGTCTTCTCCAACAGAGAGAGTTGTTAAACTTCAGAACAGGGAGATTACAGAATTTATCCAAAGAGTGTGGGCGGGTGAGAACTTGTCTCTCTGGGGAAGCTTCCTCTGAATTTTTTCTATTCATTTCTGTACTTCACCAAAGCCTCTTCCTGCCATGGGGTGCTCCGGGCCGCATTCAGAAAGTCTGAAGCCCATCAGACTTCTCAAGAACCCCAGTTCAGAGCCATAAAGACTACATTGCCCAAGATAAAAGCAGCACAAGTGGGTTTTAGCAGTAGAAAATAACATCTGATAACAAATATGTAAAATCTCTGTGTCCATTTGAGAGACCATCAGGAAACATTGTTCTAACTTTTCTCCATTATGACAAAAAAATTCTTCCTTGAAAAATGCAGCTCTGCGATGAACAGAAAGTTATGTGGAAGGAAGATCAATCAGTTCTGATTTGGGAAAGACTTTTACATTGCCTTTGTTCCTGGCAGGTAAACCCTGCAAAATGTTGGTGATATGGGTCCTGCATGTTGATTACAGCCCTCTCTGCCCGCAAACTATTTCTGATGGTAGCAGGGGAATTAGCTCTCCAGCTGCCTGTGTGTTTAGCCACTGCTCAAACAGAATGAAACTGGTTCATGGTGATCCAAAAGAAATAGTATCAGTGAGGCCCCTGATTGTTCTCCAGGAGTAGGGTGGAAAATAGATTCTGCACAAAGAAAATCTGAGGCTAAAATTTAGCTTGAAATTTTAAATTCTTGGGGCTAGAGAAGGGACTTCCAAGAAATATATATATATATATACATATATATATATATATACCTTGCATATGTTCTACATATGTGTTTTTAAATAGATATACATATGTGTATATTTGGATCAATTAAGTTTAAGGAAACTCTAAATTTCCTTTATTTGGTTGGTTTTTGTTTGTTTTGTTTTGTTTTGTTTGGGGACCACACTCAGCTCTGCTCAGGGCTTATTGCTGCTCTGCACTCAGGAATCTCTTCTAGTGGGCTCAGGGAACCATATGTGGTGCTGGGAATCAAACCCAGGGTAGGCATGTACAAGGCAAGCACCTTACCCATTGTACTATCTCTCCAGCCCTCTTCCCTTATATTTCTTTACTGAATAACTTTAAGACTTTTAGAGTCTTTAAAATGCTAAAGTGTAAGCAGTCTTAAAAACGAAACCATAATATACTGCATTTTCCAAATGTACCTACCTTTAGAATCTTTTTTTCCCAAAGAAATTTAGAGCTAGAGTTCTGTAAAATTCTGACTGAAAAGTGATTCTGACCTCCTCTCAACCTTCAAAATGTCTACACACACACACACACACACACACACACACACACCACTATTTTGGATGTTAGTCCTTGTCTTAGAAATCTCCAGAGAAAAAGATTTTCAGGCCCCAAAGATGATTTATTTCTGATTCTCACAATCCTCAGAGAAGGGAGGTCCTCTTGGTGCTTGTATGTCTTATTTAATCTCACTCTTCCTCTGCCCATAAGGAAAAATAGAAGCACCTTCTAAAAGGAAAACCTTTATAGACTACGATTCTGTTGCTAAGTCTAGCCAAGGTCTTCTATCTCTTGTCAGTGTTCTAAGATGCCCCTCAAGTTCATTTCTTAGTCAATCCCTGGCTTTCCCCCAGAAACTGCTTGTCTTCCTCCACTCTCAGTAAGGCTCCAGAAGGGGTACTCACCCTCAGAAAAGCTTCACCAGGGAAGGTCTGGGCGCTTAGTACAAAGAAAACTAAGAATTAGGGTCCTGTAGACCAAACATCCCTCTCATGTCAGAAAAAAGGTGATTTGGAGGGATTTTATAAAATATCAGTGCCCCCAGGCTGGTCCTGCCCAGGGACAGTTCTTGTAAAGCTGCCTCCTACTGTGTAATGTCTGGCAGTTATAATACTCTGACCTTCGGAGCAGGGACCAGGCTGGTTGTGAGCCCACGTAAGTACAACCCCACAGATGACCAGGGATAAAGTACTGACAAGTGGCCAATGAGAAAACAACCAAGGATTTATAGCAAACATGGGGCTATTTGAAACCCTTACTTTCCATGCCTACACTTTCTCAGTGACTTAAAATGTTCCCATTTTTTATATTAAAGACAGAAGTGCCAAGAGCCAGTTGAGTAAATGAAAATCTGAGCAGAACAATTTACAGAAACATAAAAAAAAGAGTCCCAGATACTCTGTGCTCTCAAGCAAAGCTGATAACATCAGCACCAGATAATCAGAAACTTCAGGAAATTAGCTAAGTGCCCTTGGGAAAATGTGATGAGTTCATGGCAAACACAAATTCCCCTTTATTGCAGCAGGTAACTGAATTCCCTGGATTGGCTACTGAGCATGGTGTATGGGGGGACACTGGCTTGCTGAATCTTTTCGCTGGAGTTTAGTAGAGTCCTGTTGTTTGTTGTTGTTGTTTTAAGTATAGCTGGTAAAGGTAGATCCCAGAATTTTTCCAAGGTCTAACAGCCTCTCTGTCAGCCTCCCAAACAAGCACTGCTATGAAACTTAAACCACAGCACCTCCAGATTATTTTGGGGGGTGCCATTATCATTTAAATAGAAAACTGGTCACTTTTACCCTGGGAGAAAGCTCAAAACTCTACAAGGGTCAACGTGATGACTCAAAAGACTGGAGCACATGGTCCAGGGTTCAGTCCTTGGAATTACATGGTCCTGAGCACCGCCAGGGTAATGTTTGGTCTACCTTTACCAGCAGTGCTTGATATAAAGTGTCCACTTTCTCAATAGCAAAATGGTAAAGACCACACCATACTATGAGCCAATCCCCAATCATATAGCACCTAAATGATAGCCTTTCTGAAATACTCTTATCTTCCATGTTTTGCTATACTGGAGCTTATTTTATTGTATAAAGAAAGAGAAACAGATTTCTTAGGAAATAAGAGAACTAAGCAATGAGATTCCCAGGGAGCCTTTTAAGTTGGTGTGCTCAGTCTGGTGGTTTCCAGAAGTTTAACATCTGGAAGGTTATTGCAAAGACTTTACCTGCAGTGGGGATTATTCCAGTGGCAACAAGCTAATGTTTGGAACAGGGACCAGACTGAGTGTCCAGCCAAGTAAGTATGCTGGAGCGAGGGTGGGCACTGATAGCTAATTTTTCTCAGTCCACAATGTTGAGTTGATCTCAAACATTTTCTCTGTAGAATCCCAAATGGTTCTTTGTTACCCACGCCCTGCCCCCCACCCATCCTGGACCTCTTCCCATCCAGTTTTCAGTGTTCCAGAAATATCCTCAGACTAGGACCTTGAGGATTATTGTACAAGTAGTCCTGGAGCTTCCAGGAGGAGATCCCAGGCATTGCTACCCTGAGTTGGGGCTTTTGCTTTGCTGAATTCTTGATATCTTGAAACTGCAACCTTCTAGTCAGCATCCTATTCCTCCATCCTAGGAGGAAAAGAACTGACCACTAAAGGTAGAGTCTCCAGACAGAAGGGTAGAAGGGCTAGTGCTATCAAGTGGGATTCTCCTGTTCCCTGGGAGAGCACTGGGCTTCGGTTGAGGGAGAGGAGGATTTAGTTAGTTTCTGTAATGGTGTCGCCTGAAGTGTGAATACTGGAGGAATGACAGGTCGACTCACATTTGGGAAAGGAACTCGAATATCCATAATATCTGGTGAGTTCTCTCAAGTGTCACTTCCATCAAATCCGTGGGTCAATGTCACTAATCCCTTCCCCTGGGGATTTCAGTGATTTCTATCACCAGGCTTAACTCGAGGTGTTCTAACTGATTGTCTTCCAGAGAAATCTGTGAAAGGGGCAGCAATACTATCAGTCTTAAGTCTCTGTTTCTCGATGTCAAGCAGTAAAATTTGGCTTTATGTTGCTCAATGGGTATTTTTAAGTGACTTCTATGTGGTCATAACATTATAAAATGTTAAGACTGAAGATGAAGAAGTCTAAGCAAGTTGCCTGATCTGTCCTCCAAATAGTATTTAAAAACTGGCCCAAAAAAATGTTGTTAGCAACTGGAAAATAAGATTCTCACATTAGCTTGTTGATGATGTCAACAGGCACTCTGGTCATGGAGAAGAACAGGATCTTGGCAGGAAATTGAGCCAGATGTGGAAAGTTCATGCAGTAGAAAGGACTGGCTAAGCCTGGAGGATTCATAAGATCCTTGTGGGCAGGTAGGGGAGCTAGCTCAGGGGTCGGTTTGATCTTCAGCACCATGTGGCCTCAATATCACAAGACCAAAGAAGCACAGCACTGCCAGTTTCTCACACTGACCCATTCCCCACCTGGTCACTGGGAATGATCCTGGGCCCTGGGCATTTCTCAGGAGGCCAAAATATCATATAACACACACATACACACATGCACACAGACAAATGATTAAAGGGGAATTCCAGGAATATAAATAGAAGTCATGGTCTTGAGAATGAAAAAAGCAAAACATTTTGGTCTATGCAATACCTGAGACATTTGATAATAAAGTTGGAGAGAAAGGCAAAAGTATCTTCTTAAACCACAGACAAATGGGGAAGTAGGGCCTGCAAGAGAACACAGACTTAGGACCAGACCCAATGGTGGGGAAAATGGAAATTCAACCTAGAAACACAAATCAAGGGCCGGGGAGATAATACGGCAGGTAGGGTGCTTGCCTTGCACATGGTTCGATCCCCACATACCCCATGTGGTTACTCCTGAGCTCGGCCAGGAATGATCCCTGAACACAGAGCCAGAGTAAGCTCTGAGCACCAAGAAGTATGCCCCCACCACACACACACACACACACACACACACACACACACACAGAAACTCAAACCAGAGGGGCAAGCCCTTTTTGTGGACAGCTCATAACCTAGAGACCACCTTTCTTCATCCCCATTGTGCTCTAAGAAGGGTTATCATATCCCTTAATAGGGGAAAAAAGCTTAAGGATTTCTGTAAAGGAGACTCTGAGAGTGGTATGAACGTGCTGCTTCTGGGATACAATTTGGCCAAGGAAGCAGAGTCTCTGTTACTCCTGGTAAGGATGTCCAGCTTAACGCTCCTGTGTTCACCAGAGGACTCCAGTCAGTGTTGTTCGCTCCCATTACGGGGTTGCTAAGGGCCTCAGCACAGATTTGATGGTGAGGGAGATTGCAATCTCGGCTGTGCCCTTGGGATGTGAATCCCTAGACCATTCGGACATGTGTTGCTGCACTTATTTTTGAATACAAATAAAAGGTTAGGATTGAGAAAAGCTGAACTTCCACAGTGAAAAATGGATTCAGTCTTGCTAACACTACCTTCTGAGAGTTCCTTGGTGGTAGGATGTGTTTATCTTGCTAGGTGGAACAGGATGTCTCTCCCTCAGGGCTCTAGCAGATGGACTCCTACAGACTCCAATTACAAGTAACTCATTTCTGTTTTCAGACAAAAAGATAAGGTTGTACCAGAGGGAGATGGGGTAAGAGTGAAAGAGGAGATAGAAGAAATCAAGCTTAGTCATTCATCTTTCTTTTACCAAAAAAAAAAAAAATCTAATAAGCAGGAATTTTGCACGTCTGATGGTGATGAGCCCACTAATTTATTTGACAATAGTTTCTGGAGCACCTCCTTGGTGTCAGGTACTAGGGAAATAGCAGTGAGCCAAAGGTAAACCTTTGCAGTCACAGCTCACATTTCAGGTGGCCAAGAGAAAGAGTTTGACATAGTTGTACTCACAGAGAGGACATAGAAAGGACTTATGGACCAGGGAGATGGCTCTGAGCACATGCTTGGCATGTGAGATCCCTGGATTTAATACCCAGCACCACAGGGTTTCCCCCATACCTCTGGGTGTCGGCTCTCCGAACTTGAAAAAAGAAACCTAACTCTCCAGGTCATGAATGATCCTGAATGTCATACCAGGAACCTTGCGCCGTAGATTATAGGCCACAGGGAGTCCTTCAATTATTTTGCACAAGAACAACTCCATGTTTTAGACAAAGGCTTTGGAAAATGAACTCAAAGAAGAGGCAGAGGAGGACGGAGAGGGTGGAAGATGATAAGGTTGAAAATGAGAGTGAGAGAAGCTGCACGGAGAAACAACAGCAGAAACGCAGAGGGAGAGCTAGCACACACTCAGCAGTGAGCCCGAGTCTTGAGAGAAGCTGCAAAGCACTCAGTTCCTGTGACTTCATTTATTGCTGTGGCCTTTTTCTCTCTCACTAGCAAAGGTCAAAAATAGGCCCTGTCTCCAGTAGCCTCCCACAGACTCAGAGTTGGTTTTTTATGTCTCACATTCAGCCTGGCTGCCTTCCTCACAATCCGGTGCTCCCCAGGCCTCTACTGGGCCGCATCACTGCATACATGTTTCCAGTGATGACGGAGGTGTGCTGTCAGGCCACGCTCCCCAGAGCTGCCGGCACTTCTTACTATTTCGCTCTTGAAACGGAGTTTGAATTTTTAACTAAATTTTTACTTTTCCTTCCACATATAGCTAAATGATCACAGAACACAGTCTAGAATTTCGTGTTTCCCAAAGCAGATGATTTTTCCTCCCGCCAGGGCTGAGGAAATCCCTAGAATGACCTGGATGAGGGGGGTAATTCAGGTGCAGTGAGGGACACCTTCTGTTTAAAGAAGTTAGCTTTCATAGGTGTAGTCTTTTTCTGAAAAGGGGGGGGCAGCAGGTCAAGTAGGTTGGGGAACTTCCGGAGGTCTCCTGTCTCTGGTCCCCACAGCAACCCCCTTTCCCCTGAAATGCCAAACTGCACCCACTGGCACCTTATTTGCAGCCTCTCCTCTCCTGTTCTTCCCTGTTGTCCCCCTGCTCCTCCCCACAGCGCCCGCCCATAACTAACAAATCCACGGAGATGATACGTAAGTGGTGCTCTGGGGCCTAGCTTGCCTCTCCCAGTTGAGTCATTCCCCCACAAGGATGTCAGGCCTCCCGGGGGTGGTGAGGCAGGACAAAGCATCACTGTCCTTCACGTGGGACCACAGACCCACCCCTGCTCTCCCACTCCTGCAGACGTCCCCCACACCACAGGCAGCTTGGCCCTGACACAGCACCCCGTCTGCCAAGGGGCTGATTTCCCTGGCTTCGGGGCCAGCTGGCGCTGCCAGGGCCACCCTGGCTGGTTTAGGAAAGGGGTGGGGGGTGCCTGGTGGGTCTGAGAAACCTTCCTGCCTGGTGAGGAGCTGCAGGAGGAGAGAACCACAGGGGGAGGAAGTTACAGTCCCACCCACCCACCCCAAACTCTCTGGGTGGCCCCAGTGTGTTAATCCCCCTGGCAAACCTCTGCTTCCTCCTCTAAAGGCAGGAGGTCTGAGAGAATAAACAATGTGAGTGCATTCAAACCCCAAATCCTTCGGAAAGACTGAGCCGTGTTCCCAGCACAAGAGGAAAAGCCCCACCCCACCCCAACTCCTGTTTCCTAGGGCAGAGAAGCTAGGCTGCCTTACTCTGGGCGGCACTGTCCTGGCTATCTCTGACCCTCCCAAGGGCTCCGGATACTTTCTTTTGTTCTTTTCTCTTTCTTTCATTTTGATTAGACCCAGTTTTATTTGGAGAAACTCTCATCAGTGTGTCAGACTGGGAGGTGGGTGAGGCTGCCTCTCCCGGTCACTGATGAAGTTCAGGACCTGGTGGCTCTTGCTCAGGGTCTCCTGGCAGGGCTGGGGTGGGCAGGGCTTTCTGATTTATAATCCAGAGATTTAAATATATTATTTGGGTTTTCGGTTTGGGCCCCCCCACCACCACTGGGACTCAGGGGCTCCTGTGCTCCAAGATCACTCCCAGCGGTGCTCAGGGCAAACCAGGCCAGGCCAGGGGTGGGACTCGAGGCTCCTGTATGCCAAGTATGTGCTCGTCCCTGTGGGCTACCTCTCCTGGTCTGTAGTCCAAAACAAAAACCTTTCTCAAGGAGAGAACCTGGAGATGGGAGTGGCTTCTGACTTCTTTCATGGTGGCCTATGGAAACTCTCCAATTCCTTCAGTGCCCAGCCCAAATGTTGGGGTTGCATCGCTGGGCCATTTTCCCATTTGCAAACCTCCCAGAGCTGTGCTATCACCTACCAGGCCAAAGTTCCCATGAAGGAGAAGAACAAGCAGCAGTGTTAGGCTGCCTTAGAGGGCTGATGTCCTTGACCAGAAGCAGGACCTGGCAGGAAGTACTCCCTGAGAGCCTGACCTCTTCTTTTTTTATTTTTTAATTTATTTTTTTTTTATTAGTGAAACACCATGAGGTACAGTTGTAGACTTACAAACTTTCGTACTTGGATTTCAGTTATACAGTGATCGAGTACCCATCCCTCCACCAGTGCCCATTCTCCACCACCAATGATCCTAGTAGCCCTTCCACCCCCACACCCCATCCCCCCCACCCCACCCCACCTCTGTGGCAGGGCATTCCCTTTTGCTCACTCTTTCCTTTAGGGTGTTGTAGTTTGCAATAGAGGTATTGAGTGGCTATCGTGTTTGGTCTATAGTCTACATTCAGCATACATCTCGTATCCCGAGCGAGTCCTCCAAACATCCTTAACTTGGTGTTCCCTTCTCTATCGAGCTGCCTTTTCCCCCAGCTTTCAAGCCCTGGAGTAGACCTGGTACTTATCTCAACTATTCTTGGGTGTTAGTCTCCTATTTTGTTATTTTATATTCCCCAGATAAATGCAGTCTTTCTATGTCTGTCCCTCTCTTTCTGGCTCATTTCACTTAGCATGATACTTTCCATGTAGAACCACTTGTATGTAAATTTCATGACTTCATCTTTTCTAACAGCTGTGTAGTATTCCACTGTGTAGATGTACCAAAGTTTCTTTAACCAGTCATCTGTTCTCAGGCACTCAGGGTTTTTCCAAATTTTGGCTATTGTGAACAGTGCAGCAATGAACATACAAATGCAGATGTCATTTCGACTGTACTTTTTTGCCTCTCCGGGATGTATTCCCAGGAGTAGTATTTCTGGGTCAAATGGGAGAGAGCCTGACCTCTGCAGCCAGGTCTGTCCCTGAGCCCTGTTCTGTGGTGAGCAGCTCAGCTCTGCCCGTGGCTGGCATCAGGACATGGGCCTGGGCTGGGGACAGGAGGGAAATCAGAGCAGCTGCTAACACCAGTTCTTTTGGCCTACAGATATCAAGGATCCTAAACCCGCCGTGTACCAGTTGACAAAATCTAAAACCAGCAACATGACCGTCTGCCTAGTCACTGACTTTGTTTCTAATACGACTGTCATAAAGAAAGAGTACGGGATGTTCAGCACCAACACAACTGTGTTGGACATGAAGAGCACAGAGTCCAAGAGCAACGGAGTCCTGGCCTGGGACAACACTGCCAGTTTCAGTTGCAGCGAACCCTTCACTGTGCCATTCTACTCCAGCTCAGGTGGGTGCAGCCTCTGTGCCCACACAGCCTCCTTCTCCTGGCTTCCCATCAATGGTATCTAAAAAGAAGCTCTAATATGAGGGTCTCAACCTCACAAATTGTCAGCAACAAAGCTCCCCCTCCTCCCCCGACCCAACACTACCACCACTACCATCAGCCTCATTTTATTGAATACCTGAGAACCCCGTTCTAGCAGGCCACAGACAGTCCTGTTTGGAAACCAGAGCAGAGACAGTGACAGGGAAAGGCACTGGGCCCATGTGGGACAGATTTCCTGCCAGCCCGCCTCTGTCCAGCTCTCAGTCCCTTTGCTGACTCACGGGATGAAGCCCCGACACCAGGCCTCTTCCAGGTCCCTGATTTCTGGTATTGGACTATTCCAATTGCCTTCTTAATAGCCAACATCACCCCCCCACACACACACACACACACAACTCCTGAGCTTTCCCAGGCCCCCACCTCAGTCAGTCATGCATTTAAGCCCCCCTTTGATTATGAATGTACATAAACTAGTCGGATGAAGAATCAGCCCATAAGGAAACCCCATTCTAGTGGGGGGCAGAGGAGACCCTCGGCACGTAGGGGAGAGCTAGATCATTTCCGATTGCAATAGAAGCTTTAACGCGGCGTTCAGGAAACCATCCATCTCGGATCAAAAGTCAGGGAAGAAGGGCTCTCTGGAGAAAAGGCTGTCTGAGTCGGGATTTTAACAGGGTCAAAAGGTACCAGCCGTGCTGAGGGCAGAGGGGCCCCGCTGGAGGCCCGGAACAAGAGCAGAGTGAGAAGGCAGAACCGCAGCAGACAGGGAGCACAGAGGAAGAACAAGGCCAGGGCCAGAGCATCGGGCCCCGCAGATCAGACTCTTCCTAAGCACAGTGAGAAGCCCCAGGTCAGACCGGCATTAAGCAGGAGATTACAGTATCGTGGACTGCAGTGGGGAGGGGATGCCCCGAGCCAGGGTGGGGGCAGAAAGGAAGCTCTAGCAGGGAGAGATCAGAACAGAAAAGCCTGGGCAGGCAGTGGAGAAGGGCTGAGCAGCCAATGGCCTTTGGGATTCAAAGGTCGAGAACTTCGCGGGACTGAGAGGGAGCAGAGAAGCTCAAAAAGGCAGCGGGATTTTACGTCTGACCCGCAGGGCCCATGAGGGAGCCATCTGCTGAGTCAGAGAAAACAAAGGGACAAATTGGGGGTGCAGGGATCACAGCCTTGGGAACACACGAAAGCGTTTGCATTCCCCTACCCAACTCCAGATTGAAGCGTCCCCTAGGGCAAGGGAACAGGGACTTTGCACAATCTTGCTGGCTGACTGAGTGAAATGGTTCCATCACTGGAACGCAATGGGAGTCTGCCAGGGCCAGTGGTTCCCCAGGCCTGGGGGCAGACCCCAGGAGTCCTCAGCTCAAGACCCCAGCTCCAATAGCCGCCGGGAGGCCTAGGCAGTGAGGACTGCCCCATCAGGGTTCTAAGCCAATGTCTCTGCTTCTTCCTTTAGGCCTTTCCTGCAATGCCACATTGGTAGAGAAAAATTTTCAAACAGGTAAGAAGAGAAGGGTCCCTCTGGCTCTGTTCAGGTTTGGGCAGGAGGGGACAGGCAGGTGGGGGCAGTGGGGAAGAACAGGACGATTAGCTGTGCTGTGAGGAGCAGTGGAACTCAACGGGCCAGCTCAAAGGGCCTGGAACTCTGTGGAATCCCCCAGCGTCCTCTCCCGATCCATGCTGGGAGGCTGCGGCCCCAGGCTCTGGCTCCAGGGACTCACACCCCGGCCTCTGTTGTTCCTGTCAGTCACCCCACTGTCACAAGAGGCAAAGAGAAACTTCTGGGCGCCCAGCTCTGACCCTCCATCTGGCTTCTTCCTCCTGAAGCCGCGTCCTCCACACAGCTGGCGCGTTGCCTTCCTTGGCAGAAAGCAGCAGGAATCACCGCCCCGGCACTGATTCTGCCTCTAGGGAGGTCTCTGCATGCCTCCCCCGCCTCCACCTACCCCCCACTCAGAATTCAGCCATCTTCACTGCGCCATCCCTCGTAGGGCTGGTTCAGCCTAAAACTCCTCCGAAAGGGGCCCCGCTCCCAGGAACAGTGCTAAGTCCTGAGACTCCCACCCTGTCCCCTGAGAGACACAAAAGCAGAAGAAGGGCTAAGTGTATAGCCGGTGTTTTCCTTTTGAATTAAGAGCACCGTGCATAACTCAGGGATGAGTTTCTAGTGCATGGAGGCTCAAAGGGAGGGTGGGCGGGAGCCGGAGCCTGTCCTGCGGTGGGGAAAGGCACAAGAGTGTCCTGGGAGCTGGAGGGATCGGGCACCTGTGCCTCTCACTGCAACAACCCTCAATATTTAATTTCTTTGCAGACTGGAACCTGAATTTCCAGAACCTGCTGGTAGTCACCTTCCGCATCCTCTTTCTCAAAGTAACCGGCTTCAACCTGCTGATGACACTACGGCTCTGGTCCTGCTGAGGTGAGGGGAGGGGCGAGGATCTGTCTTTTTTGGGGGGAGGGGGGGAGGGGCGGTCATATTCGGCAATGCTCAGGGGTTACCTCTGGCTCCACAGTTAGGAATTACTCAGGGAACCATATAGGATGCGGGGGACCAAACCCCAGTTGGCTGGAAACAAGACAAATGCCCTACCTGCTGTACTATGGTTCCAGCTGCAGGATAAGGGTCTTGGGGATGAGTCCCAGAGCTTTAAAGGCAGCTCCCCCATGACCACCATCAATCGCCTGGCTTTGGGGTCCTAGGTCCAGCCCACTCGTTCAACCTGCCACCACCATCCCCACCCAGGAGACCCTCTCCAGCTAACAATGGCTGAGGGGGGCGGGTTGTATTATCTAATCGTCTCTGCTGTCACCTCTGTGAGCCTTGTCTCCCCCTCTCAGGCCTAATAAATAAAGCAGCTGAGGCCAGGTCACGTGAAGGCCACGCAACCCCCTCATGCACTTGTCAGGGATGCTCCACAAGCAGACGCCTCCCCGCCTTCTCTTGCTCCCTTTCACTGAAACACCTAAGGGACCCCAATTCCTTTCCACATGCACCCCCACTTTTTTTTTTGCTTTTTGGGTCACACCTGGTGATGTTCAAGGGTTACTCCTGGCTCTGCACTCAGGAATTACTCCTGGCGGTGCTTAGGGGACTATATGGGATGCTGGGAATCGAACCCGGGTCAGCCGCGTGCAAGGCAAATGCCCTACCCACTGTGCTATAGCTCCAGCACCCCCCCCACTTCCTTTCTTCTTGTGGCGCCCAAGTCCTAGAGCAAGTCCGTATGCCCTTCTCTCCCAGTGTTCTCCTGGGCATGTTGGGCGGTATCGGAGCACTGCCTTTCCCACCCCCCTCAGAGAAGGCCCTGAGTCTCGGGAGCACACAGCCCTGCCACCCTGCTCTACCTTGGTATGCAACCTGACTGCATCTCTTCCTCCTTCCAGGTCACCAAGACTGTGAGAGTCCCATGCCCTGGCTCCCGACTTCCTCTATCACCTCTCGCCTCTTCAAGCCAAGAAGCCACCTTTCAGGGCCACTGTCACTGCCACCAACGGACCCTACAGACCACCTGCCGTCGAGGCTGAAGAGCTCCTCACACACTGCTGCCGCCCGCTCTGTTCCCTCATTGCTGCTTGTTCCCAGCACAAGCTGGGAACTGTGGGCCGGGGCCACCTCCTCGGGGCAGTGGACAATCTCTCTTTTCATCCCACCCCTCATCCCAAGACCAGGAGGTGACAGCTCCCCAGTTCCCACACCCGAGTGCCTGGAGAACGCTCTAAGGAGCTTGTATTTGTTTAAACAGTGTTCATAAAGAAATCTCTATCTTCCTTTCCCCCAAGATGTGGGGGCAATGGTCTCGTAACCTAGGTCCTGCTTTGCTCTGTAACCAAGCCACACTGTATATACAGCTACCCACGGCTTCATTAAAAGCGATTGCAAATGCTGAGTCTGTGCTCCTTGTTTGACTGGGCATGCAGGGGGTCATTTTCTGTTTGTTGATGACCATGAGCTGGGCAGAAAGAAACCAAGACATTTGTCTACGATGCCCTTTGGGGAACCTAACCCAACAGGCGGCTTAAGTCAACCTCTTCTTAAAAATTCCACTGGGGTTGGGGGCCAGCAAAAGCCACTTGAAAGCCTGGTCCCTGCTCTTCTGTGTGCATGCCACACCGCTGGGCCACCCAGAGCAAGAGGCCCCTAGCCAGGGGTGGTAATGCCCTGTAGTTGGGGCTTGGCAGGAAGTTGCCCTCCCCCCCCCCAATGCCACCCACTGTCTCTTGCCCTCCAGGCACATTTCTTCTGCCTTTTGGACTGAATTCCCACACATTTCCCATTAGGGACCACCCACCACTCCCCCCCGCTGAGTCCCACCCTAGAGTCCCAGATCTAGGTGTGGGGTGGGGGAGAAAACTGTGGCCCCACCCAGACTTCATATGCAACCCCGCCAGATGGAAAGGGGAGATGGGTTTGTGTCCCTGAAACCCAGGGACCTGGCCAAAGAGAGAGGATGAATCCAGGCACCGCCCAGAGCACAGGCCCTGAGCTTCTCCTGGGCTCAGCCTAGAGACACGGGGCTCAGAGACCATGCATTCATCTGAGCCTGACCCCCGGCCAAGAAAAAGTCAGCACTTCACATCCCAGAGCGGGGAGAGGGCTGTCACCCCAAACCCTCATGGCTCCCCTCTGTGACTGATTCCTCCGGCCAGAAGCCCCAAATCCTCCAACTCTAAGTCCTCTGCTGCTTACTCTCGCTGCTCCAGAGGTGGCCCAGACCTCTCCCTCCCTTCCATGAGCTCAGGTCATCCCCTATATGATGGCAAGGGGGACTACTGGCATCTCCAGCTCCGCCACCAAGGACCTCGGAGACCAAAGACTCAGTAGCCAGGCCCCATTCAGCCCTACCAAGGGTCGCAGAAACCTCTGTTTTCTTGGAAGCACCCCACCGTCAGCCTAAAGACAAGTCCCTGGACTGATGACAAATGGGAAGGTCTTGGCGGAATCCCGTCCCCGCCACCACAGGCACACACGCGACAGGCTCCACCTTCCCCAAAGCGGGTCCTGCCACCTGCAGGGGTCCCGGAGCTGCGCCTCATCAGCCTCACACGTGCAGGCGGGGATCCCACCCCTGGGAATTTCTTTTCATTAAAGCATCTCTTCTCCGATTAAATGATCATGCTTCTGGGAGGGTTAATAGAGCAAGACTTTCTCAACTGTTAAAAACTTGGACAAATTAGTTTCTCTGTTTCCCTCCGACAGCGGTAACTTTGGTATCTACACAAAAGGCCCAAGCGAGAGTCTGGCCGGGGAGGCAGCGGAGAGACTTAGCTCCAACCGACAGGGTCAGGGAGCCTGAAAGTCCCACCAGGACCAAAGGCAGAGCCGGGCTCAGGCCAGCAGGGACCGACATGTGACTTGCAAAGGCAGGCATGGCCCAGGCCTAGCAGGGGGAGACGCTTCTCCCAGAACATTCTAAGCTGGGGCTCAGGGGAGAGGCCTCCGGTAGGTAAGAACCATCTGGAAAATGGGGCAGCACCACTCCCCGAGAAGCGTCCATCAGAAAGCAGGGCTCTACAAACCTCAGTCAAGGCTGAGTCAGGAGAAAGTGGTTGTAGAGGTGTTAAAGGGGGCACAGTCTTGGTCCACTCATCCTCACACTGACTCTGGCTCCATCTGGGTGTCAGAGAAAACTCAAGTGTCTCATGAAGGGGTTTCTAGAAGGACCCCTGTGTTCACTAGGAGGGTTGGCCTAGAGCCTGGGGGCAAGAAGGGAAGAGCTGGCTGGGTTGGGGGGTAATCAGGTGAGCTGCTGAGGAAACCGGCAGACCTGCCTTAATCAAGCCCATCAGAAGACGCTGGCTGCTGGCCGAAAGGGCCCCATCCCCTGACCTCAGGAGGTCAGAAGGCGCTGCAGGGCAGTCACCAGGGAGCAGAGCAGGTATTTCCTGAGATTAGGCCCAACTACACCCCCAGGGTTACTTTTTTTTCTTCTTCTTAATTGAATCACTGTGAGATAGACCACGACAAAGCTGTTCATGATTGGGTTCAGTCATACAGTATTCCAACACCCATCCCTCCACCAGCGTATATTTCCTAGCACCGGTGTCCCCAGTTTCCCTCCCATCACCCTCCCACTCCCCACCCTCTACCTGCCTCTGTGGCCTCTGTCTCTCTCTCCTTTGGGGCATTGTGGTTTGCAATATCGATACTGAAAGGTTATCAAGACTATCCCGTACCTACTTTCATCCCTCAGATCATGTCCAGCGTGATCATTCCCAGCTACTATTATCATAGCGGTCTATCCTCTATCTTACCTAGCCTCAGCCACTTGTGGTTTAGTTCCAACCACTGATCAGTTCTCCTAACCCCTGTTTTCCCTGGCCATGGATATTAGTCTTCTACAATATATAATTTTTATATACCACAAATGAATGCAGTCATTCTATATCTATCCTTTTCCTTCTGGCTCATTTCACTCAGCATGATACTCTCCATGTCCATCCATTTACAGGCAAATTTCATGACTTCATTTTTTTCCTGACAGCTGCATACTATTCCATAGTGTCAATGTGCCATAGTTTCTTTATCCATTCATCTGTTCTCAGGCACTTAGGTTGTTTACAGATTCTGGCTATGGTGAATAGTGATGCAATGAACATTGGAGTGCAGATGGTGTTTCTGCTGTGTTTTGGGGCCCCCAGGGTATATTCCCAGAAGTAGTATTGCTGGGTCAAATGGGAATTCAATTTCTAGTTTTTTGAGAAACATCCATATAGTTTTCTAAAAAGGCTGAACCAGTCAGCATTCCCACCAACAGTGAAGGAAAGTCTCTTTCCCAGGTTTACTTGCAGGCCAGTCCTGGATGTAGAATGGATCACATAAGTCCAGCATAGTTTCTAGAGGATTCTCAGACACCTCACACAGAGACCTACCCTGTGAATGCACTTGGAGCCACAGTCCCAGCAAGAGAAGGGCAGGCTAAGCATGAGTGTTCCTCAGAGACATCAGGGAAGAGCCTTGAGCTCCAACCCGGGTCCTTGGCCACATTCTCCATAGGGCCACAGGGGGCAGTGCTGAAGGGGCCTTATCTTCCCCTCTTGTCCATTCACTCCCCTCTTCTAGGGCCACATGCAAAGTCCTTCTGCAATATCACCTGAATGATAGGTAACTAGGCAGCAAAATCCACTCCTGCCGTGAAGCACTCGGTCAAGAGTCGGCACACAGAGACACTTTAAAACATACTCTTGACTTGAGGCCTGACCCATGAATGAGCCAGCATCAGTCTAGTGGAGAGGGAAACGGGGTGGAGGGGTGAGTGTAAGAGCACAGAGAGAGGAGACTTCTACAGGAGCAGCTAAAGGAGCCCCTGTCTCACCGTGAGGCCAAGAGCTAAGGAAAACCCAGATAAGAACAAGCAGGAAAACCAATAGTTGAAGGCTTGGCAGGCACAGGAACTCATGCAGGAAAGGAGGGGGTAGATGAGCACTTTGGGAAGACATCAGAGGTGGGTCACCAGGGAACACACCAAGGTCCAAAGGCACGTGATGGGTCACCTTATTGCTTCACATTTCCTCCTGGGAAAATCTACCTCTGGGGCAATGAACCGGAAGATGCACTTCTGGCCGGCAGCTGGGCAGGTCCGCAGGGGTGGGGCAGGGGCAGGGGTGGGGAACCAGAGGCATAGAGACCCCCATGTGGTGCTGAGTCAGAAATATGCCACCAGGAGGGTGGCTATGGGAATCTCCTGAGCCACCTCCTGCAAGACCACCTGGTTTTCAGACTTCATTTCACGGGCTCCAGCACTTGCATGAAAGTTCCTGTAAGCGACACACGGAGAGCCGCATTTTGACATTAATAACGAGGTCAGACGTCGAGTCTGTGGCCAGAAGTGGGGCAGGAAGTGGAAAAAGTGTCCCACTTCCCTCCAGGTGTTGGGGGCTTGGAACGCCCCCCTCCCATTTCCATGACGTCAGGGCTGCAAGTAGGGCGCCCTTTGAAGCTCTCCCGCAGAAGCCACTTCCTCTGGAAAGAAGGGTTAAAAATACCGAGGCCCAGATAGCATCGCTGCAGGCCACGTGCCGCGCCAGCCGGCTGAGCCGTTACACCGCCCCGTCACCGCAGGTGCGCAGGGAGGGGGGCGCCCACGCCCAGGAGCAGGTGGGGGGGGGTGCACTCCTCGCCATAGAAACACCCCCCTCCCAGCCCGCCCCTCTTCTGCCCTCTGCTTCAAATCAAGCCCTAAGAACAAACTCTCCCTTCTGGATCAACGTTTGCTTATGAACACTTGGGGACCCCAAGTCACGGGCATCATCGGCGCACGGCGCGGACGCAGGCTGCAGGCGTCCGGGCACCGCCGCAGGAGCTGGAGGGGCCACCCAGTGCTGGACTGGTTTTGCCGAGGCTGAGAGTTTGGGGGTGGGGGTGGCCCTGATGGGCGTCTCCCCATTTAAGGAGCCAGCAGGGCGGCCGAGGGGGGCATCGCTGAGCTGAGCCGGACCGGGACGCGCGGCTCTGTGGTCGTGTCTGCAGTCACCAGCAGGGGGCAGCAGCGCTCCACCAAAGAGGCCTCTTCTCCCTCATCCGTTCTCTTCGGGGCCAGGAAAGTCCCCAACGCTTAGGAAAACCTCTTATCAGAGGAAAATAAAAGGCAGCGTGGGACCGGGCGTGGGGGCAGGGTGGGGGGGACGCTGATAATTCCAAAAGTCTCACCCTGGCTCTTTCCCGCTCACCGCGCGGGGCTCCAAACCCGTGTGGAGTGGAAAGAGGGTGTAGGTCAAGGTCTGTGGACAGCAGGGGGCGCCACTGCCCGCGGGGGTAATCAGGCTGCTCACCCGGCACTGGACAGACGGGCGCCCGCTGGGCTCTGCATTGGGGATCAGGGAGGCTGGTGGGGGTGCTCCCTGCACTCACCACACTTGGCTTGTACCCCTCAGAGATTCCAAAACCCCTTCGTCTGTTTCCCAGTAGGCCCCGCGCCTTCCCAGACTCGGGGCAGGGTGCTGAGGATTTGGTCTCATCATAAACTGAGTCCTAAGGCCCTGGGGGATAGAACAGCGGGCGCTTGACTTGCACGTGGCGGTCCCAGGTTGGACCGCTAGCATCCCGTATGGTCTCTTGGGCCCTGCCAGGTGTGATCTCCGAGCGCAGAGCTGGGGGGTATGCCCTTAGCATAGCCGGGAATGGTCGCCCCCACAGAAGAAAAAAAAATCCCCAAACTATGAGTCCACACAGTGGAAGTTCCAGAACCAGCTTGTTTACATAGAGGAGTGTCCGAGATAGAAATGGGACCGAGACTGTTTCAGTCTTAAAAGGATATGACAGGCTGGAAAGGGGAAACGGGAAAGGGGTTTGGGGGTGAACATGATTTCTACCCAGATCCAAGGGGCTGCACCGTGTCAAATGCCACACCCCAGGTCTGTGCAGGTAGGTACAGGCAAATCATATTCTAAATTATAAATAAGGGTCTGTTTCACGAAGCACACTTTCTGTCCTCAAAGAGTTAAATAACAGTCCAGCAAGAACGTGGGCACAACTGGGCGAGAGAAGGGACCATTATGACAAAGAGAATTAGAAATTATCACTTTGGATAGGAACTGCGTGCTAAGGAACAAACAGAATAATCTCTCGGTATCTGTGTTGCAGACCAGAGTGCCCAGATGGGGGGAGAGAGAAAGAGACAGAGAGAGAGGAAAGTGCCTTCCATACATAGAACCACTGAGGCAGGCTGGGGGGGGGGCGCAAAAGGGAAACTGGGGTCACTGGTGGAATGGAAACTGGTAGAGGGATGGTTATTAGATCATTACATGACTGAAACCTCATCATGAACAGCTTTGTAACTGTGTATCTCACGGTGACTCAATTAAAACAAAAATTAAAATTAAAAAAAAAAAGGAACGTGGGCATGGAAGAGACATAGCCTGCTTGCAAATGCAAGAGAGATGTTTGCCAGCCGAGACGGGTGCAGTACGTGGGCAGGAGTCAGGAGAACCAGGGACTGCCTATAAGCCCCTCTGCAGGCTTCTTTCCTAGGGCTTTTAACTCTTCCAAAGTTTTATCAACCATATGAAATTTTTTTAAGTTGCCCATGTATTTACCTGTCGATGAAAGAGAGCATGGGGATGAAGACGCTCAGTAAATGGGGAAGGAAATATAAGGGAATGTCCAGAAAGTTCTGTCACGTGACTCAGTCAGACTGGCCCACGAGGCTGAGGGGAAAGGGCACCTTGGGCCAGGGAGCTGACTCAAAGGGCTAATGCAGGGGCTTTGTCTGCAAGAGGCCCCGCCATGGTCCCCAAATTGTTGCCGGGAGTGTCTCCCCCGCAATATGCTGGAAATAGTCCCTGAGTGGGACCCAAAAACAGGACCCCAAAAAGGAAGTGGGTACTGCAGCTTAAGGAAGCCATACCCAGGAGAGCTGAGGGTTCCTGGGCCCCGTGGGACAGCCCCCATGATGATGGCCACCTCTCTCTTCCCTGTGGCCCCGGGAGCTTCCTGTGACACCATTACCTGCATTTTTTTGCCTCCAGCTTGCCTTCCAGAGAGTTTGTTGGGGGCAGGGGGGCGGGGGTGGGGGAAGATGATAGGCTCAAACTGCTGGCCCACAGCACCCAGCCTCTGGAATTCCTTCTCCACACCATCCCTGGACACCTTCCTTTCCAACATCCACCCACAGCCTCAGGGGCCTCAGTCTTCAGAAAGGTGGGGGGGGGGGGATGGGAAGGGAGGGGGCTGGTAGGAAGGTGGGTTTGGGTTTGTTGCAGCTGGGCTGGCAGGGTCTCAGGGCAAACAGCTTCCCTTGAGTCAGAGCTCCCTAAATCCTCCTAGCGGGGTTCAGCACCTCTGGGAAGAACAGAGCCACATCTCCTGTTTGCCATGAAAGGGCAGCGTGCACCCATTCCCGAGAAAATGGGGTCCCCGTGAGTGTTTCCTTCATTTCCAAAGCCTTTCGATAATCCCCAGGAAGAGCAACAGTGAATGTTGGTCTACCTCTCCCTGAAGCCCATGTCCAGTCCAGCTAAGGAGAACAAATTAGGGGGAAAGCCTAGAAGGAAAGGCTGGCAGGGATTAAGAGAGTTGAAGCCGGTGAAGGAATGTGGTTGAGTGCAGCATTTCTCAACCACTGGAAGCCACATAGTACTCTGTGCCTCCCCCCTTCCCCCCTCCCCCCCCCCGGATATTCCAAGGGGGACCAAAGGTGAAAATCAACTGAATGGAGGTAAGGAGGTGATGACACAAGAACAGAGTGACAACCAAGGGACAACCGGCAGAACAGGAGGGCCACAGTAAGAAAGCAAGGTCTGAAGGGGACCTGGTTAGAAAAAGGTGGAGACAACAGTGGTTTGGAAGCGTTTGCACAAACTGCTTTCCACTCCACACTCCCAGCCCTGCCTAGTGGGAAGAAAGCTTCAAAAGGGCGTCTTTCCAGTGGAGACTCTAAGACACTATTTTTAGCAAACTCCAGGGTGTTCTGCTTCTCCACGCTGAGCCATGTTATTCCATGATTCTCCGTGGGAATGGGTGAGCCACCTCCTTATCTGGGATCTTGATGAACGTCCTGCGTGGGTAAACCAAGCAAACACGCTCGCTTTGATCTTCCCCCACACAGAGGCAGGCTCTCCTCCCTCCCGAAGACGGAAACAGAGAGTGGTTTGCTTGGCACCACCCAGTGCTGGGCCTTTATCAGCCCAAGCCCAGCTCCCCTGTCCCTCCACCACTGTGGACGCCCAAGTCCCAGAGGGTTCTAGAAGCAGCCAAGGGAGGAAGAGGAGGAGTTAGAAACAGACTTGGAGTGGGAGGACATAGTTCAAAAGACTAGCATGCTTGCTCTGCATGCCAGAGGCCCTGGCTTCATCCCCAGCACTGCATGGGTCCCTGAGCACGAGCCCAGAACTGCTGCTCAGCGCTGCCATGTGTGGTCCCCAAAGACAAGCAAAACAGAAGTGACCTTGGATCAAGACCCACCCACCATCACCCCCACGACCAGTACTCAGTTTTCGGCCTAAATGCCCCATCCCTTCCATGACCTTTTGCACACGCCTAATCCCCCTTCTGCATAGAGGAGAATGGAAAAAAGGCAGAGTCATAGGCACTTCAGGAGGACACTCCCTCCACAGATGTGGCTAGCAGCCTCCCAAGGCAACTTTTGGCCATGTAGTCACCACTGCTCAGTCACACGACACAGAGTTAGCACAGTGATACCAGAACCAGCCAGGTGGAACGGGCCCTGGTCTGATGCACAGGTCAGGCCTCAGCTTAAAGGTCACCTCCTCGGGGAGGTCTTTTGGAGCTTCCATGTCAAAGCGTCTGTCTCCCCCTCCCCAACTGCCTGTTTCTTTTCTTTTCTTTCTTTTTTTTTTTTGGCATTTTTTTTAAAATTGAATCATCATGAGATACAGTTACAAAGCTTTCATGTCTGAGTTTCAGTCATACAATGATCAAACACCCATCCCTCCACCAGTGCACATTTTCCACCACCGATGTCCCCATCCACTTCCCCCCGCCCCCACCCCATCCTACACTTCCCCCTGCCTCTATAGTAGACAATTGCCCTCTTTCTCTTTGTCTCTCTAATTATGGGTATTATGGTTTGCAATACAGATTACAGATACTGAGAGGCCATCATGTTTGGTCCTTTATCTACTTTCAGCACACATCTCCCATCCCGAGCGATCCCTCCAACCATCATTGACTTACTGATCCCTGCCTTATAAGCTGGGGGAGAAGGCAGCTGGGAGAGAGAAGGGATCACTAAGCCTGTTTCTTTCAGTCACTGCAATTCCCACATTCTATGTAGGTGCTAAGCTGGCTCCCTTCCAGCAGAACTGAAGGCCCAGAAAGGTCCCTACCGTGTCATTTCTGTATCTCTAGGGCCTAGCATAGGAGGCATTCACATACTTTTTATTATTTTCCCCCAAATGGTTATTTTTTTTATTTTTAAATATATTTAACTGAATCATCATGAGATACACAGTTACAAATGTTTATGGTTGGGTTTCAGTCATACAATGTTCTAACACATATCCCTCCACCAATGTACATTTCCCACCACCAATGTCCCCATGATTTTTAAATTAATGATAAAGTGATAGGAAAAAAATAAGCTGCCCCTGTCCCCGCCCAGAAGTCTGTTACTGCCCTTCGACAAGAGTGGGTTAAGATGTTGATCATTTCTGAAGCTACGTGCTTAGTCGCTGGGTGTTTTACTGTTCCTTGACGTACATCTGTGCATGGGTCAGTGTGCGAACATCTCAGTCATAACACATTTAAAACCATCTTGTCCACGTCGGGGAAGAGGAGGGGCAGAACAGGGCCACAGACTCAAAGCCGGCTGGAGGCTGCAAGCAGGAACAGGCAAAGTGGACGACTGCACGCTGGCTATGGAGAGCTTCATTCATGTGGCCATAAAGGTCTCATTCTGGCTGAGAAGGCAGAAGGAAATTGAAGGTGGAGGAAGGGGAATCTACAAATTAGTATTAACGATGGTTCTTCTTCCCCTTGTCTGTAAAGCATTTAACCCCGCTATAGGCAACTCACTCCTGATGTGTAAAATCTAGAACACATGGTTCATTCCTGGGACTGAAAAGGCAGAGCAGGCCTGCAGGACCGAGCCTGCTAGGGGGACCTTGGAACGTCCGGGACATCTGTCTCCCCGTGGACCAAGTTTGGCAGAGCAACCCTGGAGGACAGACAGCTCTCAGCCCTTCTGACCCACAGTTGGCAGCAGTTACAGAACAAGGTTCCTTCCCTCACATTTTATGACATTACGATTTTGCATTGTCACTGTTGTTCTATTACTTCTCTCATTCCAAGCCTAATGAAATGCTTTTAAATCAGATAGTATCAAGACCCAAACCCGGTCACTCGCAAGCGGAGCTTCATCTGGAAAAGGAGTGTAGCCCCCTTTTACAGATGCTTACTGGGCGAAACGACAGGAGGGAGAAGGGCATGACCCTGACTGGGAGTGACTCGCCTCCTCCATCACAGTCCGAAGCACGACGTGCGCCAGGGCCGAGCTAACTGTTCATTACTTGCAAAATTCTAGGGATAATAAATGGCCAGACGGTATGTGCAGAGCAGGTCCGTGATTCAACTTTCCTATCAAGTTCTTTCTCAAACACCAGATCTTTTTTTAATGATGTTAAAATTAACATTTTGTTTTATCCCATCAGTAAACGTTTTGCATAATCTGGAGTCCTATAAATTCAAGTGAGAATCATCAAGACGGAGAACAGGGGCTGGAGCAATAGAACAGAGGGTAGGACGTTTGCCTTGCACGCTGTCAACCCAGGTTCGATTCCCAGCATCCCATAAGGTCCCCCCTAGCACCGCCAGGAGTAATTCCTGAGTCCAGAGCCAGGAGTAACCCCTGAACATTTCTGGGTGTGACCCAAAAAGAAAAAAAAAAAGAGATGGAGACCATGTTGTCCACTAGCTGCCAACCTGGGCAAGCCAGCCAGTGCCCGTGTGCTGAGTCTCCAAAACCAGTGAACAGGCAGGCCTCTCACCTCCCCAAGTGGTTTCCAACCACCTAAACAAAAGTGTTTTGAAGCCCGAGATGAAAGCATGTGATCAAAGAGGTCAAAGGTATAGGCTGCTAAGAAAACATAAGCGATGGTTTCCATGTGATAGGGAACAGGAAATGTGTGGGCAGGAGGTGCCCAAGGCCACTGCAAAGAATGGCGGGGAACAGGCTGTGTACAAGGGTTGTGGAAAATGATTTCCGGCCCAAGAACACACACACACACACACACACACACACAAAAACACCACTGATCCCATTATGTGTCAATCCAGAAGCATCAGCAAATGTTACCATCTATGCTACAGAGCACTCAAAATCCACTTGTCTCACAGGATATCTTGAGCAATGTGAAGAGGCATTATCACAACACAGCCAGTGGGTATTGAGAAAGGTCTCAGACAGGAAGAAGCGTCTAATGAATAGGCTGCCTCTCCTCATTTAGTGTTCTCTCCTACCATTATTTTAGCCACTCCAGCTCAAAAAAATTAAAAGGTGTGAGGTTCGGAACATAACAAATATATGTATTTGTTAACTGTTTTCAACTTTAAACACCATGATTTACAAAGTTGATCACAATACAGTTGTTTTAGGTGTTCAATATTCCTACACCAATCCCACCACCATTGTGACCTTTCCCCCACCAATGTCCCATTTCCCATTCATCACTGAATCCTGCCCTCTTCCAGGCACAAAATTTCTTACTTTATATTATGACATTTATCTCACAGTGGTGTTACTAAGATGATTGTCTGAGAATTTACTGAGCTTCTGTTGAATTGAGTCTTCTGTGTTGTTTTCACTCACTGAACTTAGCAGCTTCTATGCAACTTTTTCACCTAATTTGCTGTTTTCCTCCTGGGCTTGTCAGTACTATGAAATCTGGAGCTGTCGTGGGGCCACGTTTCAGCCACGTGCTCCAGGAGCTGTGGAACTGGGACACTCAGCAGCTTGGCATCTCTGAGATTAGCCTCTGCCATTTAAATGCCAGAAGTCAAGTGTGGTGGGGTGCTGGGCCTTCCGGCAGGGTGAATACTCGGCACGTCCCCATCCCCAGAAGGCACAAGCGATCTCAGCCCAGAGATCAGGTCTACCTGGACCAATTCAGCTGCAGCACCTCTCCAGGGACAGTATTTTTCCCCCCCAAACTTGAAGAGTTCCATAGCTAATTCTTCTGTACATACAGTTAAGAGCTACTACACAAAGGAGAAATGAGGGGCCTGAGAGATAATACAGGAGTTAAGGCGTATACCTTGCACATGCCTGACATGTTTGATCCCCAGCACTACACGGTCCCCCCATCACCACAGGATGTAGAGCTGGAAGCCCCCAAGCATCACTGGGATGGCCAGGGTAATGCCTAGCACTAGAGCCCAAGCTGCACCACATCCCCATAACCCTCACCCAGTTGGCCAAGAACCACTAAGAGGGGTCCCCAAAGCACTGCTTTAGAGCTCCCCCAAATAGTCACTTATAAGAATTTTTAATCAAACTTAAACCCAAGGTGGCATAAGCAGTCTATACTCTTGACCAACTGTAAATGCTAAAAAGAACAAAGAGAGTATTTCCTATTGATGGTAAAGGGTTTGGGTCAAATTATCTTGAGGTAACAGCTAAGTCTATAAAAGAAAGTTTAACCTCTGCCCCACTAGTATCTCAAGATCACGAGACAGAAAATCTATACGTTACAGGCTCTAACATTTCTGTGTTCTTTGAGAAGTTATTATTCTAAATTTTCAACCCATTTGTCCTGAATTCGTTGTTTCTCTTACTCAAAATACTTGTTTATCCAGTCTTTAAAAAGATTCCCCAGAGACTCTTGATAGAAATATCTGTTTACAGACAGAAGTTTTAAAGCACATTAAACTAGTCACAATTGCAATGTACTGGCATCCCCAATAATCACAAATTATGGCCCAAAGACCAACAGTCCAATTTTGTAAATATTTATTAGAATAAAACCATATTCATTTAAGAAAGTTTGCCAGCGGTTTATTGTGAAGAAGAGTTACACAAAGAGCTACTAAACACAGAGACCCAAGTGTTTCACTGCGTTCCCAGGTCACTGTGAGAGACACCAGCATCTGAGAGGCATGACTACAGAGCAGTGCTTCTCGGCCTTTCGCGTATACCTGACAGACCTGGAGACTGATAAATATTTTGCTTCTCTTAGCCTGGGATAGAATGTGAGCATCAAATAAGCTCTTAGGTGACGTCGACATGCCGTTCAATGGGCTATCTTTTGAGAACCAAGAATACAGAGAGCAGTGCTAACATGATCCCCTAGTTAGACCCCCAGAATACAGATGCCACTTTCAAAGGTTTTTATGTTGCCATTTTTATTTAATTGTTCTGGGCTGTGACCTGGCCACTGCAGTTTCATTTTTATATTCCCTCCCTGACCACCCCCCTTCCAAATTCTAATGTGCAGTCAAGTTAAGGAAACCTCTAAAGAACAACTCATCACCTCAGTAGTCAGCTAAATTTAAACTGTAGGATTCTCAACATAGTTTGTTTTCTATATATAGCACCCAAGATAGAAATAGGGCTGCCAGGATGAGACGTACAAGTACGCTCAGACTCCTGCCCACAGCCCATCATTCTGCCCAAGCAGGGTCATGAATTCTAACTTTACACAAGTTACAAATCTGAGTTGGCTTCTTCAATTATCCAGTGAAGCCTAGAACCCCCTGAGACAATTTCACAAGGAAATGAAAGGGTATTTGTGGCGATGGTTTGAAGATGAGTGTATCCTATAAATAAAGACATTTTCTCTACGCTGATTACAATGCCTAAGAGACACATATTTCATTCTTCTCCACAAAAGCATATGAAGACAGATTACTATTTTGTTCTGTATCTAACAAAGTGCTTCACGATGCAGTTCCAGGAACGCATTGTGGCACAAGAGAGGAGCCACCTGTAACCACTGAAGGCTTAGTAGAGGAACACCAGCTCCAAGGAAAGACAAAGGACGGCCCTGCCCAGGGCTGCCTGCACTGTCTCATCACAGACTTTAAATACTTAATGAAAATATGTGGTAAATTCACACTTGCAGGTTATCAACTGAAGAGGTTTCCAGAGGAATGAAAGGAAAAGAGATTTTAATGGCAACATGAGAGAAAATTTTTTAAAAAACACAGAGATAGGAAGAAGCGGCATAGTCTTTTATTGCTGAAGGCAAAGAAATTACACTTAATGGAAGGCAGAGGTCACACTAATAAATGCTCATTACAAAGTTATTCTGCCACAGAAGCGAGGGAACTTCTCCGGGCTCTTCACCTGCATACCAAATCAGATTCGGGAGATGGACAAATCTGGAGGAAATCCAAACGTCCAACAAACTGCCATTTCAAGAATGTTTATCCACGAGGAAATGAAGAAGTGAACCTACAAAAGAGAAGCAGAAAGGTAAGAAGAGATATCCAAGATGATATTACAGCCAGGGTCCAAATCCTTCAATCTACAATAAATAAAAAGCCAAAGACTGTTATGGTGTTCCCAAATTCTAGGCAGTATTTAAGCCCAGCTAGACCAACCAGAATAGAGCAAATATTTTTCTAAGCACATTTATGAGAGAAACCATAAAAATTAATACTCAGATCTGAATTCCAGGCACACCAAGGCAAAACTAGCTAAGAACTGGTGGACACGTTCCAGCACGAGCTCTGCCATTGATTCGCCACAGCCTTTCAGATCTCACTGACCTCTCTGGCCCACCAACTACTCCAGGTGCGGAAGGTTCTAGAAAGTTTCTAAGGTACTAAATTCCACTGGGGTGGCAGAGAGGGGGTGGTGGGGATGATGGATGGGGAAAAAAAATTCAAGAAGGAAAGTACAGATAAATTCCAAGACTTCAATTTAACAAAGAACCAAAAAGGGAGGGGGGGAACGACACTATTCTTTTCCCCTTGTAAAGACAACTATTTTCAGCAAGAGCATAAAATATAGCTCCAAGTGCCAAACAGATAGTACAGAGATAGTTAAGGTGCTTGTGGATAGTATAGATAATAGTGAAGGTGCTTGTTTTGCATGCAGCCAACCCCAGTTCAATGCCCAGCATCATCTATGATCCCCTGAGCACAGAGCCAAGAGTAACCCCTGAGCACAGCTGGGTATGCCCCCCACCAAAAAAAAAAAATAAAGCTAATAAAACAACATCTCCAAGAGGGTCCTGAGACAGCATACAGCGGGTAGGATGTATGCCTTGCATGCAGCAGCTGACCCAGATTCAATCCCTGGCACTCCATACAATCCAATGCCTGTTCCCACCCCCCCAACCACCCCTGCAAGAAGTAATCCATAAATAGAGCCAGAAGTAAACCCTGATCACTGCCCAAAAACAAAACAAACCAGGAAAGAAAAAAAAAAATAGCAACCACACCTCTGCAAGAGTCAGAAGAGGTGGTGCCTCCATCTAGTATATGTGGCCGGAAGGCCAAATGATGGCCACTAGACTCCAGGCACTGCAACTGGTTATAAGCAGCTGCTTTTTCCTACAGTGTGCCACAATCTGTGAGCTAGAGAGGAAGTACAGTGGGTAGGGCATTTGCCTTGCACGTGGCCAACATGGATTCAATCCCAAATATCCTATATAGTCCCCCAAGATTTGCTACAGGTGATCCCCGAGTGCAGAGATAGGAGTAAACTCTGAGCACTGTCAGTGTGGCCCAAGAAAACAAAAAGAAAGAAAAGAAATCCTCTATACTGGGGTATATTGGGTGGGGTTCACATGTGGCAGTGCTCGGGGACTAGTCCCAGCTATATACTCAAGGATCACTCCCTGCAGTGCTCAGAGACGTGGTGCTACGAATCAAACCCAGGTCTCCCGCATGAGCTCAGCGTTTTCAGAGATACTGTAGCCTGGGTCAGGGAGGCAGCTCAGCAGCCAAGCACTTGCAGGTACGAGGGAGAGGGGGAGAGAGAAAGGAAGACAGTGAGACCGGCAGAGGAGGGAAGGAGGGAAGGAGGGAATGTAGGTCATGTCTTGAAAGAGGCTGGGAACCATAACTTCTCAGAAGAGTTGGATTCCCATTGGGCAAAAGGGCATCAACTTTACTTGGTGTACAGTATAGCCTGAGATTACAGATCTGAGGCTACTAGTCAAGTGTTTTTATTTCACTAACAATGGCATTAACAGAAGTACTTACTGTTGAATATATCTATAGCTTTGGCATTTGATCAAAAAATTGCCAAAGAATGAGCAAAAATAGGGAATGATGGAGTCAGACATGTGGACAACCCGGGAACAGTTCCTGGCATCCCAAATGTTCTACCAAGCACCAAGTGGAGTAATTCCTAAGTGCAAAACCATGAGTATGACCTGGTTTGGGGGCATCCCTGGGTGTGGCCCCAAAACAACAACAAAATAGGGAACAAAAAGTGTTCACAATGACAATTAAGAATAAAGAAGTCTATAGGACTCAGTCACTCCATCAAATTTATCTTTATTTCTTAAATTTTGTGGTGCTGAAGCCTCATAGACACAGAAAAACTCTACCACTCTACCACTGAGTACATCTCTGGACCTCCACTAAATTTCTTAAAGCAAACTCAGGCAACAGACCAAATAATAGAGCATACCAACTCTAGTGGCCAAAGTGAAAGAGCCTTTGTTGAAATAGGGCTATTTCCACAAAGAGCCTTGAGACATTTAGAATTATAAAAGAAATCCTAATTTTTTATATAAAATTATAAGCCAGTTTTTGAGATTCTGTATCAAAACATTTATACCTAACATTGGGAGTGGCCCATCTAGAAGACAAAAATGACTTCTATACATTGTCCCTCGGACACTGATTTGCAGAAAATCCTAATTACAAGACCTGCTCCCTTCTTTGGAAGCAAAATATATCTACTAAAACTATTTCAAAAGCTGAGATTCTAGGATTCTTTGAAATGTCAGCTCAACAAAATTAGACTATTCAACAACTGAGGAGAATGGTTTCAACTGCTAACCAGAAGATAAAGGTTTCTAAAAAAATGACTAATAAAATGTTCGCCCTACATATCAAGATATGCAAAATAGAAGACACCTACTGAGAAAAGTTAGCATGACTTCTTCGGTCTATTTCACCACCGCAGAAAAGAATGCCATCGGATCAGTCTATTCTAATCATCTTTAAGGAAAGCAAGACACAACACAAAGAACTGTTAAAAATGATTACTCTCTATACAAAGATACAAAGATAATGCCAGACAGGGTCATTTCTATTTGGAATCTGTATTATTCTCTGGCACCATCTCATTCTAGATACCAGCACCAAGCAGATATGCACAAATACTGATTTTCCTTCAAGTTCATCTTGTCCTAAATCCTGGCCACCCAATTAAAACTGAAATCAGAGAAAATGTGCACCAAAGACTATTCTGTAGAAAATCTAGGTTGAGAGATCAATGTGAATTACTGCAATTTCAGAAGGCATGATACAGTACTAAAAATGAAGGTAGCAGCAAAGATCAGACCATCTCATCCTCATTTCATAGACGAAGAAACTAATTTTTACAGACTGTCTAGAGCTAGGGTGCCCAACAAGACAGTTACAAGCAACAGGCGACAAAACTTAACATTAAACCAAAATTCTGTTCCACAGTCACTTGCTACATTTTGAATGTTCAATGACCGCATGCATGTAGCTAGCTCATAGCTATTTTTCCTACTGCTCAGAGCAGATTTAGAACACATTTACATCAAGAAAGTTCATTGAACAACACTGTTCTCGGATCACCTTCTCTCAATAACCCATGTGTCTTGGCCTGAATTCTCGAATATTTCTTCTGGATCAGATTCAAGATGATCAATTTTGCAGAAATATTTTTGACAGTCTGCCTTCATTCTCTCCTAAGATTTTTCCAATTTAAAAAGACAAGTTGGGGGCCAGAGAGAACATTCAACAGGCTGAGTGCATACTCTGCATGCAGGAGACCCAGGCTCAATCCCCGAACACTATACAGTCTCTCAAGAACTGCTGGGAGCAACCCTTAAGCATGAATTCAGGAACAGCTCCTGAGTAGGGCAGGTATGGCCCAAACCACAAAAACAAAAAAACAAAACAAAAATAAATGAAAACTGAAAAGAAAAGCTGGGTCCTGAGATGTGGCTCAAGTGATAGAATAAACACTTTGCATGTGCACGGCCCTGGGTGTGACTCCCAGAACTGTACAGCCCTGCCCCATCACATATGGTCCCATAATGACTTAAAAAAAAAAAAAGACAAGTAAGTTTAATACTTTTAGTCAAAACTTTCTAACAAGAAGATGTATATATTCATTATCACATAGTTCTTGGGCCGAATAGAAGGAAAGCCAAAGTTTGGAGTCAAAATGACTGTGATCAGTTCTCATTAGTCTCTTAGCAGCACGTCCAGGGCCAAGACAAGTCAACTAAGATTTCACCAGAAGCGATAACCTTGTCAAGCTGAATGCTTTTACTCACTGCCTCCATCATGTGTGAACCAGAAGGACCACATGGGTTCATGTATTTAAAGTGAGGAACAAGAGATGGCTCAAAGGGGGAGAGACCTCGGGCTTCACATGCAAGAGCAACTCCCAAACACCCCGGCACTGGCAGATATGCTCCCCACATTCCCTTATCTCCCAAAAAGTACACGGAGTATATATGAATCCTGTAAAGCTGGTCCTGTGACAACTGCAAAATATTCTTTAAAACACAAATGTTGTAAAAGACCTTTCTCCAGACACTGAACTTTTCTAAGAATATTGAGGGGTCACTTCCAGCATTCAGTACTCAGCTTGGCAAGTGTTCAGGGGCATCAGGGGCACATCCAACAGCGCTAGGGGTGCACAGGGATATGGTGCCCGCACCTCGTCCATGCAAGGCATGTGTTCTATCACTTTAGTCACATCCTCAGACTAAAAGACCCACAGTCATGCTTTATCTTTCTACCTCCTGTGAATGGATGAAAGGGATCTGGTCATATGGACAAAAGCCAACAACTGAAGAAAAAAAAAAGCAACCCAGCTGAGGATTCACACAAACAGCACAATTCTACTCCCAACACAATGGGAACAACCATGGATTCTATTCAGCAAAGACCTTAACAGCTGCAAGAGACTGACCAGCCAGGCCAATCCCCTGATTGTGCAGACATAAAAACTGGGCTGAGAGACAAACTTTTTTGTCCATTCAACCAGTGAACACAGAAAAATCTCAATGCGGGACTTCCGACTCCTAGGCTCATGCTGGCACTCCAGCCAATAGGCCCTCGTTATGAATACTTTCCTTGGCTTGTCTCTTCCATACCACTTTCCACATGTCTAAGCACCCACAGAAGTAATTATACAGCTACTTTCCACAGCCTTTTCTTGCAGCTGAAAAAGATGTATTCATTCATGCATTCATTCAACACATACACATTGTGACTGCTAGCCCAGTGCTAAGTCCAGAGATCCCTGCCCTCAGGAAAAGTAGAAAATGCAATGAGAGAGAAAGGAAAGTGAATGAATAGTCTCCTTATAAAAAAAAAAAAAAAGGACCGCAGCATGAGGGGCTCTTGAAAACCCCACAAGTGGCTCCTCCACATGAAGAAGGAAGGGTGTGGCAAGGGAAGATGACATCGCCCAAGAGCCATCCAAGTAGCAAAGATGGAGAAAAACTCAAACACTGTGCTCTTTGTTCTTAGTCCCCTTTTTTCCAGAGTAGCTTTAAGCTAACCAAAGACAAAATGGAGTTCAATCACCAGATTGTGTGTGGGTTTGGTTTTGTTTTTTTGTAATAATGTATTTAAGCAGACTGAGTTATGAAAGAATAACAGGTGAAGAATTCAGCAAAAATCTGAGTTTGGTCCCTGACATGGCCTGGCACCATGAGTACCACTGGGTGTGGCCCTGGTGGCCCACAGGACTGCTGGGTCCAAGCATCACCATATCACTGCACCCCGTCATTGAACCATCTGGCTCAACCAATCCTTGCTAACAAGGATTATCAGGAATGGGTCCACAGACCACTAAGCACTGTTTGGGAGCACCGCCACAAAAAAAAGTCGAATGAGTTCATCTCACCCTCCAAGGGAAGTGGAGTTGGGGAAAAAAAAAAAGATGATGTAGTATTTAAGCCAAAATCTGCAAATTCAGGATAGTTCTTTTTTGCTATTGTTTGGGAATGGGGAGCATGCAGTGCCAGGGATTGAAGCTAGGGGTCCTACGAGTGCACTCTAGCCCTCTGAACTCTCTCCTACACTGAATAGCTCCCTTCTTGAGAACTTCTTTAGCGGCTGGGTCAAATTCAGTATTAGGTGAAAAGTCAGGGAGAAAATTAATAAGCAGGTCTCTCCAGCCAACAGAAAAAAAAAATGAAAACCATTACTGACGGGGGTGGGAGGTCATGTGAACAGCAGAAACATGTTTAAAACCAAAATAAACAACAAAAAAGGCATTCTCAGACATGGTAGGTAAATGAAAGGAAATGAAATCCATACACCATCTTCCCTGTGGAGCAAGTGTCATGGGCCCCTTAAGGGTTGCCTGCCTCTGGCGCCAACCCCATACTGCCCACTTCTGGCCAGTATGAAAAGCAGCCCCCACCCAGCAACTCAGCCCACTTGGACCTCTGCTGCCCTCCAGTGATGGGAAGAAACAAAATTTAGCACATAGGCTTCAGTGGTCTTGTGTTCAACTCCCCTTAAGCTTTGCATCTGACTCTCTGAGCACAGGAACCACACAATCCACTGGGTGGCAGCAGAACCTAGGGAGTCGCTGGGCATTTCCCTTGCAGAGGGAAATCACTAGATCATGGTGCTTAACCAAAAGCCACCTGCAATCACAGGTCTGTAAATAGCAACACTGGTGTTTGTCAGTCACAGAGAGAGAGACACAGCCCTGCAGTCCCCTCTCTCCAACCAGGATTAGAGAGAATTGTTTGAAAGAACTGTGAGAGAATTGCCTTCATTACTGTGTGTGTGTGTGTGTGTGTGTGTGTGTGTGTGTGTGGTGGGGGGGGTGGGAGGGAGAGAGTTAGCCCCAGGCTAAGCACACTTCCCAGTGGCAGTTCTTCCCTTTCTGCCCATTTCAGCTCTAACTCTGGCTTCACATCAGCAAAAAGTTTCCTTTCCCCACTGTGAACCAATGAATCTACATCTCTCTCTTCCTTTTTCTTTGGAGCATGGAAGACAGGCTGGCATTTCTGAACAAGAATTCCCCAGATATAAAAAAAAAACAAAACCAGAAATAATGACTAGAAGTAAGCACATTTGTAATTTTTTAAATAGTCAAATATTCTAAGAGTCTGTGTCAGGCAGACATTCATTCAAAAGAGATTTACTACCACTTAAGTGCCAAACACTGATCATCATTTCCGGTCTGTGCAAACTAATGGTACTCAGAAGCTCACCGGGGTGTTTTTCACTTTTATATTTTATTTTTATGATAATCTAACATGTCCTGTGAGTCTGCTCTGAGCCAGCAGGAAAGCCAACTAACAGGCTAAAGTTTTACCTTAAGACTGCCTACTCCTAGGGCTGAGCATAGTTCAAGGGTTGAGGCACTTGCCTTGCATGTGGCCAAGCCCATTCTATTCCCAACCCCACATGGAGATGGTCCCTAGAGCACCCCAGAAGTGACCCCTGAGCAGAGCCAGGAGCAACCCCTAAGCACTGCCAGGTGTGGCCCAAGACCCACCCCCCCCAAACACACCCCAAAATTAAAGATTTCCTACTCCCATCATTGAACATGTTTTCAGAATACCGTAAAATCAATAATTTGCAAAAGGCTGTATTAAAAGATCTAGGTTTTCCATTTGTCTAGGCTGAACAATGTGTCATGAAGAGCCTGTGGTTAACGTCTTAAACACATTTCTTAATCATGTAATTATCAAATACACTCGGTTAAAAATGGACTGTCAGGAGCCATGGAGGTAGTTCAAAGGGCTGCAGTACATGTTTTGCATACAGGAGGCTCAGGTTAGATATCTGGCGCTCCCAGAGACCTTCCAAGTTGAGCCAGCAACAGCCTTTAGGCACTAAACCAGGAGTAGCCTATGAGTAACACCAGGCTTGGCCCCAAAACAATGGATTATCAAACTTACAAGTTTTTTAGCAAAGGTCTCTAAACCTTTTGTCTATCAAATTAGCAAATCTACCTTCATAAAGTTATGTAAAAATAAAGTACAATAAAGAATAATTATTTCAAGACTGCCTACAGTGAGCACTCATTACCTGTTACCGTCTGTACTTCTTCCTGAATGAATCCATTTTTTCAACTCTGCCATGTTCTTTTGATCCACTTCCTCAGAGTAACTGCGGTTTTAAATGTCACCCCCAAATTCATGCAAAAGCGGCACATATAGATGTTTATTCTTTTTTATGCCCAACTCTCAAATGTACTTGGCAAGTATGAAGAATGTAATCTGCTTTGTTCTATCTTCTGAGTTGGTATAAATATTGAACTCACTTGGAAACTATTTTAAAAGTGTTTTTGGCACACTACACATAGAACTGAATTAGAAGCTCATGAAAAGGGCAAATAGATATTTAAAAATATAGTAAGACAGTATAGTAAAAGTCAAATGAAGGATCTCTGTGAAAAACCTTCATGGCGGGGGGGGGGGTTGGGGGAAGACAAAGACTTTGCTGAGCAGGAGAGAGAGGCAAAAGGCTGGGTTCCATCCCCAGCATCACACCCCACCCATCGCCCAACCCCAGTGCCCCGAAGAGCAACCCCAAGCATAGAAATGGGATTAGCCCCCAGCACACTAGGTGTGGGGGGAAGAAAAATTATGAACTCTCTACAGAACGATTTAACACTATAGTCTGGGTTTGAATGGTCTTGCTGTACCTTGGGCCTATATTTCCCCACTGAACAAGTGTCCTCAGGTTGTTAATGTGGTACGCGGCACCGTTTCTGCTGAGCCTGCTATTTTGTCTGTCCTTGTCATAATTCTGAAATACTCAGCTCTCTGCAGCAGAGTAATCCTCCAATCACAACAGCCCAAGGAAATGATTCTCCATGCTGTGCTATCTCCCCAAGCCCAGAGAGCATCCCTGATCTCTGATCTCTTTGTTCTGCCCCCCCGCCCCCCTTATAAACATATACCATGGCTCAACGAGAAACTGCAACCTAGAGTCAGGACATCAGAAGACTCATGACCGACCTGGCCAGGTTACTCTCTGAGAGCCGAGTTACTCCTGACACAAGTGAGAATGTTTGGTGTCCTTAGGTCTGCTTCCTAGCTGGGCTCCAGGGCCAGACACTGCCACTGGGCTGCAGGTGGGACAGTGGCTCCTCTCCCTGGGCCCCCACAGCACTTTGTTCCCAGCCACAGCACTCGACCTACGCTGTCCCTGTGCCTTCTCTCCTACGCCATTCTTCTCGTCTTCCAGAGAGGAGTCGTGTTACTTTTGTGTTCCCAGTAACAACACATTAAACGGCACGTGTGGGAGTGGGCAAATGAGTCCTGGTCAGGTCTCCGAAGAGTTGCTACTAGGGGGGATAAGATGATTTGTTCTCAAGCTTTTTCATGGAGATAAGACTATCTCTGTCAACTTTTTGACTTCTATCAATCAAAAACACTCTGATTCCACAGCTGTTTTTAGGGGCTGTACCAATTGGTTTAAGAAAATAAAAGCTTCATTTGTGGGGGAAAAAAAGAAGGGCAAAAGAACCAAACTGCTGACAACTTTAAATAGTGCAAGATCAAACCCAGATCTCAAATATGCAAAGCATGCCTGAGCCACATCTCTTGCCCCTTATTCTACATTTTTTAACTTTTCTCCTAAGCTAATTCAATTTCCCCACTTTTACTTTATCAAGCATGTTAGCAAATGGCCCTTAGTCATTCACCGAGCATATACTGTAAACCTACTGGGCTTAAAAGCACTATAATAGGTACTGTAGGGACAATGGCCTAGCATTTAATTTCATTTAAGTTCAGAAATCAGGGAAAAAAATATAGAGTAAATCTAAAGGAAAGAAAAAGAAACCTAAAATTTATGTCTCTTCCAAATTCTCAAGAGTTATTTTCATAGAGTTATTGGTGCAGAAATTAATGTATTAGCTAGCTACAGGCAAACTCTCATTTTCTGTTATCTTAATGATTTGCAGAACAGTGAGAAGAGAAGGCAATGACCAAAAGCAGCAACACTGATGAATCATGATGATATAATGCATACTTTGCAGACCAATGGAAAATTCTGCAACTGTCTTATCAGCAATATGGGAACCTTGTCAACCATGAACAAAACCAGTCCCATCCAATTTCAACTCCTAAAATCAACATTATGGAACAAGGGCTATGATCATCACTTACATTCTTATAGTCTCCTACTCCTCAATTAACAGGAATTATTCATCCAACGAAGTTCATGACAACAAGGTGCAGAATGGTGCTGGCAAAGAGAAAATCAGCAAAGGCCCGTTCCGGGGAGATACCTTGGAAATCTGCCTTGTTCTGTGGGTTGATCTGTATTCTCAGGCAAACTGTATAAGAAAAAAGCATAACCATAATTATTTACAAGCATAAAACAAATGCTACTAATGAACACACATAATCTGTTACCCATCAACTCTATTATAAAAGAAATGGTACATGCTTACATTAAAAGGTGAAATGATATCCACCATAGCCCCAAATTTTAAATCATCTATTTATCTATGGGCAGTAAAATGGGGAAACAATTGCAAATGAATACTGCAGGCTACAAGGAGAAATGTAAAACTTTACAATAATAGAGGAATTCACAAAAAGGGTTTAGTAACATAATCCAGAGACAAAAATCACACTATCTCTGATTCCACTTATGTAAAGCTTACTATGAGGCAAAACCAATCTATGACCATTTAAATCAGGATAGTGGCTTTGATCTTTCACAGGGTAAGTGTGATGAGGAAGGGGATAGTGAAAGTCCAAAGGTGCGGGTAATAATCTAAATACTGACCTTGATGATGATTAATGGGGTGAAATTGAAAATTCATCTAGTTGCACATTTAAGTTTTACACTCTAACCATTAAGGACAAGATAAAGGGGGTCAGGGAAAGTGACTTCTCGAAGTCAAACCAAAATCCAAAAGTTTACACAGAATAAAAATTAATGTAACAAAAAAAAATCCTCAGAAATCTCTTACCAACTATACTTATACTTGGATAAAAAAGAGACCAAACTGGTTGACAAAGGTGATAAAACTGTGAATTAGTTTCTAATAAAATTATACAGTGCATAGCAGAGATAAATAAACATGCCATCCATGAGGATCTCATAACCAAAGATAAATTAACTTGAAAATTCTAGCAGTTGCATGTCTCAAACAAAGGCAGGAACCTCAAGCTTCTTGACAAGTTCACTCTGACAGAGAATTCTATGCCGAATTCTATAACTCTGAAGATTCAACCTGATACATCAGCCATAGTCATTTACATAAAATGGAAGCGCCAGGAGTACACTTTTCCAATATATCGTTACATCTGTGATATATTACACTACTTAAGAAAAGCCAAATTTGCTTCTGGTTAGCATCCACTCTATCAGCAACCAAGAAAAAGCAATGAACTAAACTCTAACCCACCAGTCAGAAAACCATCAGATGAGTTCTCCAGAGTCTGTCACCATGGCAACAGTTTTCATTAGGCTTCAACATGTAAACACTGAAAAAGCACCACTGATCTTTCCAGGCACCTGGACCCTTCAAAATATGAAGGACACTGACTGAATAAGGGCACCCAATTAAAACCCTGCTGTGGAGAATATAAATTGGTTCATCCTTTAGGGAGAAAAATCTGGCAATATCTATTAATATTTAAAATGTTCTTACCTTTTGACTAAAGAATTAATCTTATAGAACAAAGACATTCCAACTGCACATATGCTTAAGTTAAAACAAAAACCATCCAAATGTCACCCAAGGGATTATTATTATAACTTAAATGACAGACATATAGTCAAACCCCACGCAATGCCAGGCAACTATTCAAAAAAATAAAATAAATTCTCTATCCATCTACAATAAAGATACCCAAGATATCTTGGGTATCTTTGGGGGGGGGGGGGGGAATCATTCCATTTCATACAGATCTTTTGAAAAATAGGCAGACAGAAAGATACGGTATTTTCTTATGTGCTTTAGTTGCAAACTAGAAAAAAAATCTGGAGAAACAGATACCAAACTCTTAAAGAGTGGCAGCTCAGGTGGAAGATGCAGGTCGAGTTTCAGGCAACACGAGAGGACAAAAGAGAAAGAAGCTCCTTGTGGATGAGGATAAAGTAATGACAAGGCAGTGACACTGTTAAAAAATCACAGTCCCACAGAGATGGAAAGGATGCCAGGGGTCACCAAGACCAAGACCCCCTTTCAGGCATAAAATGCTGAAGAAGTACTGGGGTGTGGGCAAGTTGGGGGAGGCTACAGGAATCCGTTTGGGAAGCTTTCCAAAGTAGAATACTGCCCTCTTCCAGAACCTGAACCTGATAAGCATCTCTGGTGCAGCATTACAGACCTGCCAGAGCCTGTGCTACTGATAGGGGTGTCACATTTCTCAGGTGCACTGGCATGCCTATTCCAAAAGCTCCTCCAAAAAAGCAACTTGAATTCACTGTGGGTGGGAAACAGAGACTGGTCAGCCTCGAAGTAAAAAAATATAGAGTCTGTCAGTCTGGTCTGGGATCCACCGGATGGTGCTGAAGGGCTACTTCTGGCTCAGTGTACAAATGGCGTTCAGCAGATCATGCAGTGCCAGGTATGGAACCCAAGGTTCTAGCACATAAAATATGCAGTTCAGACCTTTGTACTAGCTCCCTGGGATCCCTCCAAATATTAAAAATAGATATAACCTAACACACAACTTAGCAATTCCACTCCTAGGCATCTATCAAAAAAAGATACAAACTCATGAGTTCAGGACCAGTGAGACAGCTCCATAGGCTGGAACACAAACTCTGCATGCAGGGTACCTGGAGTTCATTCATGCGTGGTCACCTATGCACAGAGCACTGAGCCTCAAGACACCTCTGAGTACTTCCGGGCATGATCCCAAAAGAAACAAAATAAAATAATAATTTAGAAATATACCTTCCTATTGTAAATATACAAACTTAAATTATAATCTGAAAATTAAATAAATAAAATAATTTTATTTAATAAAATTAAATAAATAAAATTAAATAAATTAAATAAATAAAATAATAAAATAAATAAATAAAATAATGTCTTTTTTTAAAAAGACGCACAGAACCCTATGTCCACTGCACAGTTGTTTACAATTACTAGCAGATGACTGGGATAAAGGGCTAGAGAGATAGTAAGAGGGTGGGGCACTGAGCTTGCATGCTGCCAACCTGGTTCAACACCCCACATCCCACATATGAGCACTGCCAGGAGTAATCCCTGAGTGCAGAGCCCAGGGTAACCCCTAAGCATTGCCAGATGTGGCCACTGCTCCCCCGCTGCCCAAAAAAACAAACAAACAAAAAAAGACATAGTAGAAGCTGAGAGGCTGTACAGTGGGTAAGGCACTTGCCTTGCAGGCAGCTTACCCAGACTCAATCCCTGGTACCCTGTATAGTCTTCCAGGAGTGATGGAGCCCTGTGAGGAGTGATCCCTGAATGCACTCTCTCTCTTCTCTCACTGGGGTACAATCCTAGAGAGCCCCAGTGACAAGGCACAGAGCAGCAAGCCCCAGCAAGGGCACACAGGTGACAGGGTTCCAGCTGCAGACTTCAGTCTAGGAAGGCACCACCAGAGATGGACAAGACCAGGGGCCATTGTACACTGGAGGCGAGCAGACCACAATGGACAGGACTTAGGCCATGGTACACAGGAAAGGGAGGGCACTACGGAAAGAATGAGTGACATCATACATAGGAAAGAGAAGAGGCCTAAACAGTGAGGAGGAACCTGGACCCATGCACTTACATAGTACAATAAAATCTAACTACTTAAAAAATAAAAATAAATACCTTGGGGAATACTGGCATTTTGTGGTGGGTGTGAGAGGGTAAAATTGTACATCTAAAACAAACATTTTTACTCTTATAAATCATGAAACTATTGTTACCTCAAAAAGAAATCACAAATCATACATCTAAATTATATACTGTACCTCTAAACCCACAATTTTGAGACCACCTGCCCGCCCCCACCAAAAATAGCCTGTAGGCGCCAGGAATGTGGTTCAATGGTAGAGCACATGCTTTGCATATATGAGGCCCTGGGTTCAACCCCTGACACTAACTTCCCCCCTCCCGAAAAGACTCCTCCACAAATGGCCATCCCTGAGCACTTCCCACGGAAAAATCTACTGCCTCTTGAAGTGCAAATTTAATCTTCTGAAATGTTCACTCTGTATCACTGTATCACTATCCTCCCGTTGTTCATCAATTTGCTCGAGTGGACACCAGTAACGTTTCCATTGTGAGACTCGTTACTGTGTTTGGCATATCGAATACGCCACGGGGAGCTTGCCAAGGCTCTACCGTGCAGGCGGGACACTCTTAGCTTGCTGGGCTCTCCGAGAAGGAGGAGGAATCAAATCCGGGTCGGCCACGTGCAAGGCAAATGCCCTACCCACTGCGCTATCGCTCCAGCCAATATATGTCCCTATGGAGAGAAATGTAGAATAACTTCTGAGTAAGGAAATAAACAAAGATGAACAGGAGCAATAGTACAGCAGGTAGGGCATTTGCCTTGCGCATTGCCAACCCAAGTTCAATCCCCAGTATATATGGTCTCCCAACTACCCTCCAAGAGTGATCCCTGAGCACAGAGCCAGAATAATTCCTGAGCACCACAGGTGTGGCCCAAAAACCACCACAGTGGTATATGCCAAAGAACTAAGAACACAGTGAGTAGGAATCTATTTTTTTATGTGATGGTCATATAATGCCTCTCAAAGAAGGGGCTATTTGGGGCTGGAGCAATAGCACAGGGGGTAGGGCATTTGCCTTGCACGCGGCTGACCTGGGTTCGATTCCCAGACTCCCATATGGTCCCCTGAGCACCGCCAAGAGTAATTCCTGAGTGCAGAACCAGGAGTAACCCCTGAGTATCGCTGGGTGTGACCCAAAAAGAAAAAAAAAAATAGAAGAAGTAGATTTCTGCCTTGGGAAGTACTCAGGGATGGCCATTTGTGGAGGAGTCTTTTTTTTTTGGGGGGGGGGGTGAGTGTCAGGAGTTGAACCCAGGGCCTCATATGTGTGCTCTACCACTGAACCACATCCCTGGCGCCTAGAGGCTATTTATAAATTTTTAAATTGGGCTATTTAAGACCCAATTCAAATGACAGGAGGCAAGCATATAAAAATCTGGAGCAAAGCATAGATAACTTAGACAATCTTAATACATTCACATTATAGCAGGTCACTGACCAGCCTACAGTGACTAAGGAGATGAGCAGCCTCCTTCTGGGGCTTTGTAAGAATGCAAAGTACCATCAGCATGCTGGGTGGAGAGTCTACGAACAGTTCTAAAAGTAATAGAACATGAACATTTCAGAGTTTTAAGCAGAAAAAAAAATCTAATTTAATCTGTTAATAATCTATCTAAATCAGATGATTATGATCTGGTTTTAAATTTGATTTAAAGTAAAATAATCTGATTTTTCTCTTTTTTGGGGGGAAGGGGGATGGCAGTACTCAGGGACTAGTCCCAGCTTGGTTCACCCCCTCATAGTACTCAGGGGAATATATGTGTTACCAGGAATGTTTTAAAATTGCTAGAACAGCCATGTGGAGAATGATCTACAGAGTTAAAGAAGACGAAGAGGAATCATTTATAGACCAGCATACACAGGTGATGACAGTAAGAATGGATAGAAGAGAGACAGAATATATACTAAAAGAAGACAGGACTTGCTGGATAGATGTGGAGATAAAAAAAAAAATCAAAGGACTGAGGAAACCCACTTAGATGAAGACAATTTCAATTAGGTTGAAGCCTGATTTCTGACGTCAACAAATCAAGCAATTTTGAAACCACAGACAGACTGGTAAAGAAGCAGATAGGTGGGTGAAAGTTTACTTTAACAGGTACATAGACATCAAAAGAAGATGTTATGGGGCTAAAGAGACCATACAGAGGTTAAGTCTTCTCTCTGCTTTACATGGCCAAGCAAGGTTCAATTCCTAACACCACAGATGGTCCACCAAGCCCTATCAGGAGTGATCCCTAATTGCAGAGCCAAGAGTAAGCCCTAAGTACTGCCAGCATATGGGGCAGGGGGTAACTGGGCAACTGTATTACAAATTTGAAATTCGGAGGACAAGTCAAAACTAGTACATATGTTGGAGTTACACAGATATTATTTAAATTTATCTGTGGACATAGAGAAAAAGAGAAAAGAGAACCATGAACTCTACCAGGAGAACAGAGTGTTGTAAAAGTTTTGAGAAGTCTTTCACACAAAAGGAAGCAGACTAATTATGGTCCATGCTGCTGAACAATCAGGTAAGGTGAGGTAGATGACCACCAGGTTAGTCAAAAGGGCAAGAAACAGTTCCCTGGCATGGTGGGATCACGCCACCACCAAGAGTGAGTTAAGGAACTCACAGAAAATAAGAAAGCAGAAACAGACTGTTCATTCAAGGAAGTCAGTGATGATGGAAATGAAAGAAACAAAAATGGTAACTGGAGGAGTATCAGGGGGTAAAGTGAATTCTTGCTTTGTGAAAAGTAGCTGCATTGGGGCTGGAGTGATAGCACAACGGGTAGGGCGTTTGCCTTGCACGCAGCCAACATGGCCAACACAGGTTTGATTCCCAGCATCCCATATGGTCCTCCGAGCGCTGCCAGGAGCAATTCCTGAGTGCATGAGCCAGGAGTAACCCCTGAGCGTTGCTGGGTGTGACCCAAAAAGCAAAAAGAAAAAAAAAAAGTAGCTGCATTTTACTATTATGTAGGTTTCAGTATGCATCACCAGCACACAGTGTGTAAATACTATTAATTCATCACTAAAAGTCCAATTCTGTACTCCACCAAACATATGTCTCCTTCATCTGGAAGCATTTTTTATTTTATTTTTATAAAGTTGTTCATAGTGATTTATTACACTCAATATTACAACACCAATCCCATCACCATCACACCTTCCCACCATCATTATTTCCAATTTTCCCAACCACCACCCAAGCCTGCCCCAAGAGCAGGCCCTAAATGATTTATTTTGTATTGCTTGTTATGATTAATTCACTTAAAATGGTCAAAAAAAAAATTTTTCCTTTTTTTCCTTTTCAAAAAAAAGAAAGCGTGTGAAGATTGTTGTATCTCACCCTGAAGCCATTAAGCTCTTACATAAGAGATTACTAACATGTTGCTACAGGTTATATGCTGTGTGTTAGTATTTCCTTAATCAAGATTGGTTGCCCTCTACATTTGTAAAGTAGAAGACTTGTGTGTTAATGTTTCCTTAATCGAGATTGGTTGTCTTCGACTTGACATCCCATCCAATGTGGTGTGCTACTCCTGGCATACCTGTGGAGTAGAGTATGGAATGTCAGGCCCCAGGAAGCCTGAAAGTACTTTTACCTGGACACTGGAACATTAGAAATATGGCACAGAGAGAAATTAATGATGCAGGATGGAAGAATGACTATAGAAGTTGAGTTCTGAAGGAGTAAAAATCAACGAGATTTCCCTGCTTGAGGAGTGGCTTTGCTGAACAAGGCACAGAGTCTTAACAATCTGGGACGTCAATCAGAGCAGAGGTAGAGGCTGCTGATTCTCTGGAGTGAGGAAAAGATTTATCCACTCTTTTTGTGAAAAATAAAACAAGATCATCAGCTGAGAATAAAAGAAAAGAGGGGATATAAAAGAGCAAAGAGGAAAACTATGAAGTTTATTTCTGGAAAGCAAAGCTATTAGAAAAGAATTATAGGGCCTCTGGGCAGAGCTGAGTGCCCATTTGTGTTCCTATTCTCGCCAAAACGTCTCCATCACACTACTATATAGTTACACTTGACTGTATCTCCCACTAGACTATGAACTCTGAGTGCGGAGACAATGCCTGTGTTTCACGGAGTGAATCCACAGAACCCAGGCAGAAAACCTGGCTCATAACTGTATGGTATTCCTTAAATTATTAGCAGGATGCTAAGAGTTGAATATATATACAGGTAAGCACCAAGGATGCAGAGATGAAAAGTCCCTATTCCCTATACTCAAAGCACTAGCTCTCGCGCTCTCTCTCTCTCTCTTTCTCTCTCTCTCTCTCTCTCCCCCACACCTCTCATATATTAAGAGACGCACCTACCTAAATTTGTTGAGAATGAGGCAAGAAAGATAGGATCATGAAAGAGCCTGTATGTAACAGATTTTGTTTTCTTCTTTACAAAGGACAACTTCTATATGTATAGTGACACAATCAGATTTACAAATCAAATCAGGCCATCAAAGAGTAGGACAGAGAATAGAAACTAAAGAGATGAGTAAAGAAGATCAGTCTAGATGAGAAATGCACAATCTTAGAGGGTCAGAAAGACAGTATAGTTGGTAAGGTAGTGGCCTTGCATGTGGGTGACCCAGCACCACACAGCACACCAGGAGTGGCACTTGAGAAAAGAACCAGGGACAGTTCCTGAGTACAGCCAGATGTAGTCCAATGGAGGGGGTAACATTAAGAAGATGAAGAGAGAAACGGAGACAAGATTCAGAAACAGGATTCTCAGGTGGAGTTCTCAGGTTAGGGATGTGGCTCAATGATAGAGCACCTGCCTTGCATATATGACACCTAGATTTAATCCCCAATACCACAGGAAAGAAACAGTACAAATGGATTCTCAGGTATAAGGTTAGCAGAGATACAAAACAATAGGACCCCAAAACCTGACAGACACTTGCCTACTGCAAAGAAAGGTCACACCCAATGTTCAAAATACCCTTGGTGAGATAGAAAACATTCTAGATTAGACCCTCTTGATTCTCAAACTCAATTATATTGTGGATTTGTAACCTAGAGGAACACAGTGTTCTTTAATCCAAAATCGTCTCCTATAGATTACAGAACAGACCAAAGTTGTGCAATGACTTAAAAACTGATTTCAAGGAGGCTGAGGGGCTCAAATGAAGAGTATCTGCCTTGCAGGCGTAAAACCACGAATCCAGTCCCTTGCACTACCACACATGTTGAGTATAATCCATGAACTCTGGGCAGTCCAATCCCCAGAGCCTCCAGTATGCAATCAATAACATAACAGGCTAAGTGCACCACTACCATAACCCATATCCCTAGCCAAACTTAAATACTGCCACCAGAGAGAGTGAAACTCTGGTCATCACAAAAATGAAGAAGGAAAAATAGAATAATTAGATGTTTCCACCTTTAAAAGATAATTGAGGACCCGTGACTGAGATCTCCAAGCTGGCTTGGAGCAGGACTGGGCCTCCTCCCCCCAGCTCCCTAGTTTGCAAGGAGCTTGGCAGTCACACCCACAAACTGCCCCCAGCACCACATAATCTCACCAATGGCCAAGATTCAGAGACTCTGAAATAAAGCTCCCAGAAGAAAGCGACATATGCCTTACCCATGAGTGAATCTGCTCTATAATCATATTCTAAATTTCAGAATTCCTGGAGCATACAGCCACGTTTGCAGCTGTGCAACCTTTCAGACTCTAGCCCACTGACGCACCAAAAGCAGCACACATTTGTTTGGGTTTAACATACATGCCTGTAATCCCTTATACAAAGGCTTAAATGGCGCCAAGATGGAACACAACAATTTTACACACTTTGCTCCTATGGTGGTGGGAAGGTACATGGTGGTGGTATTGGTATTTGAATATTAAATGCAATGAATTATTGTGAACAGCTTTATAAAACTAAAATATAAATAAAATAAAATAAATTTTTTTAAAAAGATAACTGAGGAGCTGAAGAGATACAACAGTGGGCAGGGTGCTTGCCTTGCATGTGGCCGACCGGGTTCAATTCCTGGCACCCCATATGGTTCCCAAGTCCACCAGGAGCAATCCCTGAGCAGAGCCAGAAGTAAGCCCTGAGCACAAAAAACACCCACCCATTTGCCCCCAAAAAAAGATAACTGAAAAAAAAAAAAGAAAGCCGGATTTTAAGATCAAAGACTTAAATTTTCACATATTCCTCCTAATAAACACTTGAAGAGACAGAAAGCATAACAGGCTGAGCACAAGCTTTACAAGCAGAAATCAGTGCTCCCTCTCCATACCTCATGGTCCCCCAAGCATCCCTGGTCTGGAGGCAATCCCCAAGCACCAAGTCAGGAGAGTAGTCCCTGAGCACCACAAGATGTGGCCCAAAAATCAAACAAAAATCAACAGTTTAAATGAGAAGAGGATTTCAGTTTTAAAAAAAGAGAAAGGCAAACACCATTATTTACTCTAAAAAGAACAGATACCCTCCTCTAGAGATACCTAACCAAAGACAAACAGTTGGCTGCTAAGGATGTTTAAATTATGACAACAAAAGAATATCCTCCCTCTGATGCCCTCTGAGAGCCTATCATACTAAGGACAGGAGAGAGCAGACAACAGGTTGAGTGCGTACAAAGCAAATGCTGTGTGAGGGAGCCCTGGGAGCAATCACTGAGCACTGTCAGACTCAGTGACCCCAAAAAGGGGATGGAGGCAAGTCCACTACACCATAAACTGTTGGGTTTGGGTTTCTTTCTTCTTAAGTTTTCTCAATGGGAATTTTTTTGTCTCTGGCTTCCTGTCACTCCCCGAAATCACAGGAGTCTCCCAGTCATGACAAAGTATAAGAAAACAGACAACTAGGGCAAAATATAAATGGCTTTTTAAAAACACGGCAGCATTCTATATTTGCTAAAATTGTACAGATCAATTTCCAAAGAGCATACGATAAATGAACACATATAGAAGCAACGGGAGAGGATACTCAGAGGCGCAAAAAACTTGCACTACATTTTCGTCAGGAATAGCACTGTAGCACCATCCTCCCGTCGTTCATCAATTTGCTCGAGCAGGCCCAGTAACGTCTCCATCGTGAGACTTGTTGTTACTGTGTTTGGCAAATTGAGTAAGTCACAGGTAGCTTGCCAGGCTTTGCCATGCAGGCACGATCCTCTCGGTAGCTTGCCGGGCTCTTGCATTGAGATTTAAAAAAAAAAAAAAAAAAAGGCCTAGCACACCAGGGGCTAGAGAGTCCCACAGGATCCATCCCCATGACCTCAGCATGCCCCAAGCATGAGCACGACAGCTCCACTTCGTGTGATGTAGGGGGCCACAAGTTTCTGGCCATGCCACTGCTACACAGGAATACCATAACTGAAGGCATATGAGCTCTGATGACACAGTGGCAGAGATGTGTGAGACCGGAGGAACAGCAAACACAGCAGCTGAGAGTTCCTGCTTTGCAGGTATGTATGGTCAAAAATTCAAACCCTCACTGTCCCACATGTGCCAAGCACAACCCTGACCAAGTGAGTGTGAGCACCCCAGAAAAAAAGGGTGGGCCAAGCACAAAGGCCAGGAAGTAGGACCCTGCATAAGCCCATGTCTAAGCTCCACCAAAACCTGTGTGTCTCAACTAAGAGTGGGAATCTGGATAAGTCCATGTGCAAGCACCCCAAGAAGAGGATTGCAAACCTCAGCAAGCACCATAATCTTATGTGTGACTTCTGGCAAGCACCAGTCAGGTCTGGGTGCAACACCTGGGTCATGGCAGCAAATACCAATAACAACAAAGAGAAAGGGGAAGGGAGAGGGAATTTACGACAGTGAGGGGCGGTTCAAAGTGTGACCCTAGGAAACACCTGTGCACAGCAACCCGAGTCACTGTGCCCGAACACTATACAACCAGAATGTGCCAGAACACCACAGCTAAAAAGCACAGTCCCCAGAGGCTGGAGCAATAGCACAGCAGGTAGGGCATTTGCCTTACACGCGGCCAACCCGGGTTCGATTCCCAGCATCCCATATCGTCCCCCGAACACTGCCAGGAGTGATTCCTGGGTGCAAAGTGAGTAACCCCTGAGCACAGCCAGGTGTGACCCAAAAAGAGAAAAAACAAACAAACAAACAAAAAAAAAACGAGCACAGTCCTGGAGAGCCCGTGTGCAAGGACCACCTCCAAAGGAGTATGATCCTTGGCAAGATCCACAACCTGACATGTAATCCCCAGCAAGCACCACAATTAACAGGTGTGATCAGTCAGGGAGGGAAATAGACAGGGTGGTGTTGGAATAATGTAGACAGGAAACCAGCATCAACGGTATTGTAAATCATAGTACCGCAATCAATTAAAATGTTGAGAATAAACAAAATGTGTGAGCACCACAGCAGCAATTAAAATGTTAAGAATAAACAAAATGTGTGAGCACCACAGCAGCTCACACATCACAACAATAGCAAGAGAAACATCAAAGGGAGATGTGGGAAGAACTTTTCCATCCAAATTACCATATGTGCTAATACCAATTTTACATCTCCACATTACTCTTTTTGTTGTTGTTGTTTAAGGGAGACTTACATTCTCTTCTCCAAGATAAAATCCAAATTCCCTGGTCTCCACCAATCACTATGTTCTAGCACCCAGTACTTATAATCTACAATACCCTTTCTCCAGCCAAACTGGCCTCCTTCCTTCTCTCCCATTACAAGAAAGTTAGAAAGCCAAACACCACATACAGTAATTGGCTTCCTACCCTTCTCAGCTCCACAACTTCTCAATAACCACAACTCCAAACTTCTGTATAAAACCAGTCTCCAGTTGATGATGTGAGCTAACGAATGGCAGTAGGGGTAGGAATTTTTAAGGTCAATGCCATCAAAAGAACCACAAATGATGCCCTTTGATGCCAACTATAAACTATCATAAATCCTTCTCTTGCTGGAGTTTTTCCTCCTTCCAGTCCAATTACCTGCTATCTAACAGCTATGGAAATCCCAATCTCCCAAATTGTCTCCATTAATAAACAGCCCTTTCGGTAGGCATTCTCTTCAAAGACAAGTCACTGACTTTTCATTGGCAATGAGGGAAATCAGTCTGTCAATTATATCTTAGCCACAACAGCCTCAAAAATTAAGGAAAAATGATTTGTTAAAAAAATCCTCTGGCATTATCACAAGTCTAATAATGTCCTAATAATATCAAACTATAGTCCAGACTCACTCCAGCAAAATAGACACTTCATGAAGCCCTGAAGTTGTTTTTTTTTTTTTTAACTTTCTTCCTTTGTCAGGAAGAACTTTTTCTTAATTGTGGTTTAGGTCACCTGGTTGCAACAGTGTTTAATGTCTTAATGTACAGAGTTACTGCATCTCACCACTACCAAGTGCCCAAGACCACCCAATGTGACCAAAATACTCTACCACTATCCTTCTTCGTATGTGTGGGGGGGGGGAGGGGCGGGGGGACAAATTTTGGATTTCTGACCATGCTCAATAGGATATGTTGTGCCAGGGATGAAATCAAACTTGGCTACATGTAAGGCAAGTGCTTTAATCCCTATACTATCTCCTGGCTCCCACTTCTCTTTTTTGGTGAGCTTTCAAGCCCCATACTATCCCCACCTTCTCCAGATATGGAATACAAAACCACCAAACAAAAGTCACCAGAGGGTTGGGGAGATGAGTAAAAGGAATGAGCACATTTTGTATGTGAAGATGCAGGTTTGAATTCCATCACTACATAGTTCTCAGAGCATCATCACGAATGAATCATAGCACATAGCTAGTATAGCCCCTGAGCACTGCCAGGCGTGGCCCCAAAACAAACTTGAGAGGTGCTCAAGATTCCCCCTTTTGCTCACCAAAGAGATTTATTTTTGTTTTGTTTTGCTCTGTTTCGTTTTGGGGCCACATCAAGCGATGCTCAGGAATTACTCCTGGTGGTACTTGGGGAACCATAAAGGATGCTGGAGAACAAACCTAGATTAGTCACATGCAAGTCAAATGCCCTATCAGCTGTACTATCACTCTGGTCCTCATCTAATAAATAGTTGTTTTTTGTTTATTGGGTCACACCCGGTGATGCCCAGGGGTTACTCCTGGCTCAGCACTCAGGAACCACTCCTGGCGGTGCTCAGGGGACCATATGGGATGCCAGGAAACAAACCCAGGTCGGCCGTATGCAAGGCAAATGCCCTACCCGTTGTGCTAACGCCCCAGTCCCTAATAAATAGATTTCTTAACCATGAACAATACTGGGGAAAAATGAAAGGATCCAAAGCAAAGAGGACAGGGTATCTGATAATGGCAACATATGAGCTCCTAAATTCTGAAATGCTCTATCTAGATCTTGGTCATCTACAAGAAAACTCAAAGGCAACATCTAGTTAACAGATTAACTCTGCAACATCAGAATAGGCTGGAACAAGTCATAAGTTCTTAGACTTATTTTAAGTTAAGAGAGAAGAAAGAATATTTCTGGCATGAATCTGATCAAGTAATTTGTGCTAAAAAGCATTCTACACATCAGTTTGTTAAAGATTTTGTCTGGGGGCCATACTCAGTGTCCTCAGGAACCACGTGGTGCAGAGAGCTGAAGCAGGGCATGTTGCAGACAAAGCATGAACTCAGCCCACTGAGTTTTTTCTCTGGACCTAGACCGGGAATTTCTAAACTTTTTCTGCTAGGAACCCCTTTGACCCAAGAAACACAACACCAGTGAGCTGCCAGAAATGCCTCAAATTTGTTAAGTAGACTCTGGGTTAATTTCTGGTGGTTGTGCCTACAAGAAGCCTTTTACCTTCCAAAATTCTTCACTATTCAGTTACATGACGCCCAATGGGGTCCTAATCCATAATTTAAGGAGGCCTGTGGTTTTCAAACACCGGTGCCAGCCACAGGTGTAAACAGCTGAAAATCTCTGCTCTACAGACTGGAAACTTTGTGCAAGAGGAGCACTGTAAATGAAATCTCCAGACAACTCTAATGCTGGATTCTGAATTTTGTCTGTGCCCAAACTAGAATGTAAATTCACGGGGAAATAGACATTATGACTCCCACATTTTTTTAACCATACTTTGTTTTAGCTATTTGATCAGTCTATCTGGTTCAACCGAAAGTATCCCGCCTGCACGGCAGAGCCTGGCAAGCTACCTGTGGCATATTCGATATGCCAAAAACAGTAACAACAACAGGTGTCATTCCCCTGACCCTAAAAGAGCCTCCAATACAGCAGCGTTGCAAAAAAGATGAGTAAGGAGAGGCTGCTAAAATCTCAGGGCTGGGACCAATGAAGACGTCACTGATGCACGCTAGAGTAAATCAATTAACAACAGGATGACAGTGATACTTTGTTTTAGACTCAAACTATAACAGAAAGCCTGGCTGATGGTATCCATGGCTGGACAGGCAATAACGGATTTTGACAAAAAATTGTATAGGATAAACGACTTTCCCTAAACATAACAATCTACCAGATATCGAGTGATGGGAATCAAAAAATAATAATAGTAATAGTAATGGAGCTAAACTAGAACTCCGGAAATAAAAGCTGAGTCCCGGGACTGTGAATTAAGGAGTTTCACCCACATGGACTAAGCAGGAGCAACGAAAAGTCAAAAGGCACGTCAAGTATAAACCGACAGGCAAAGTGCCTGAATGTTTCTTACACTGTGCACTGAAACACTTCGCCAGAGGTTAGCAGTGATTCGGCCAAGGGAAGAGAGACACTGCAGATCTGGGTGGGTTTTTCTTATTTCTTTACTTCCACCACCTAAAAGCTACGTGAGCGATGGAATGGAGTTGCCTGGGCACCCTCAGGATCGGAGGCCAATGCGCAGGGGAAGCTGCAGCATGCAGGAAAGTGTTTCCTCTTAGATCCCATTCCTGCTCCTCAGCATCCGGGTCACCTATCCGAGCCTCGATTTCCCTTTCCACGGGGACCAAAAGCGACCCGCACTAGCCGGTTGTTTCTTCTAACTTCTAACTAAAAGTCAACAGGCACGTCAGAAGTTCTAACTTCTTCTAACTTTACAAGGTGAGGGGGTCCGGCTCGGAGGAGAAACGAATGCTACGCGAATAAAGGCAAACGAGCACGTATCATAGCGAATACAAAATCATTTACCCGCGAGGATGAAGCTCCCCACGCAGGAGATGAAGCCCGAAAGGAAAGAGTTGAAGGGGAAGGTCCCCACGAGGAGACAGTAACCGAACTGCAGCGCCCCGGTCAGCAATATGTACAACAGGTACGCATCCAGCAACTTCAGACGCTGCGGAGTGGAGCTCAAATACTCTTCCAAGAAGCGCGAGATGACCGACACCACCGACGCCGACATGACTGAGCCTTCCACACTCCGGCCCGCGCTTCTCAAACTCGCAGCGCCGCCAACAGCGAAACCGGATGGAGGGTTTGCGCATGCCTGTAACTCAGCTCCGCCCACTCGAGTGCCCGCTTCGCGCAGGCGTAGAGGGAGGCAACCACGCCAAAGAGCTAGTGCGCAGACGCAGAACACTTGTACTTCCGGCAACGTCCGCCCAAATGAGCTCCTGCGCCTGCGCTGTGGATCTGGAGACGTGTACCCTTCTCGTCCTGTTTCCGCCGTCAAGGGGCCACGCCCACAGTTGCTCTGGCAACAGGATGCTGTGGGTAGTAGAGCGTGAGGAACCTAAATTGCAGACTTCAGAGCTACCTGAGGGTCTCCGCTCTGATTGGTCCACCCGCGCGTCCTTGAAGATTAAGGGTTTGGGTGTTTTGATCGCCACTGCCTGGCTCTCCCGAGCTTTATCACCAACTTAGCTCTAGTTCTGCTGAAGGCACTGACTGCTCCGTGTCTGTCCTGGATTTTAGAGTAAATCCGCTTCCCCCCATGTTGAGAACAACCTTGTCCAGTCCCTCTCCTGGAACCAGTTTAGACTTAGGTTTCTAGGGAAGCAGCAGAACTTTATCTCTGCCAGACCCTGAACTGAAGGAGAGGTCTAGCTTTGCTGGGAATAAGATAGTACAGACTGGAGAGACAGACAAGAGAGCTCTTTGTATGTAGGATGCCCAGTTCGGTCCTTGGAACCTCGCGGTGGCGAACAAACAAAAATAAGCCTGGTAGAACACCATAGCCCATAGATTTCCGTATTCTTTGAGGGAACATTTTGGGGGACCTATTCTGGAGTGCTGGGCCCCTACTGCCCTGCTCGCTGCTTAGGTTTTGCTAAATTGGTAGTTCAAGCAAATCAGATAGTCTTAAAATGTCGCAGAAGGGGAGGGAGGTGGATTGGGGTTGTTAAAAACGAAAATGGCAAGTCCAGAATGCTTGTACAAAGCCCATCAAGACTTAATACCTAAGCTAATTGCCGTTTCAATCTTCCTTAGACGAAGATTATCTTAATTGGTCAGTGGGAATTTTTTAGTAAGAACCTATGAGGTTATGGGTTAACCTCAAATCCTGAAAGGAAAAATGAGATAATCTGACACAAATCCTTTAACCATTACCCGTAAATAAGTTTCTTAAGCCTGAAATAAATCCCTTTTCCTTATCATTCCCTTTCTGCCTATAAAAACTTCATTTTGTAAAGACTTTTGCAAAACCTTTTATACTTATTGAACAGGATGCTACCCAATTTATGGATTGCTTGATGAAGTCTATTAAATCTTTAGAATTAACTTGGTTTGGGACAGAGATAATACAGGGGCTTGCACCTGACGCCCATTAGTTCTTTGACACTGGCTCTTGTCCCAGAGCATCAGTGGATTTAAACCTGGTCACCCCCTAGATCCCACCACAGGAAGCCTAAGTGGTGGGATCTAGTACTGCAGGACCCAAGCATCACAACATCCTTGATCTCTCACACTGAGTCATCTGCCTAGTAGACTAATTAGCACCTAAGAGTAACCATATGATTACCCTAAGAGTAACCATAGGGTCCCCTGAGTGCTGCTTGGGAGTTCCCAGGAAAAGGTAAAAGTTTTATTTTTACAGTACTTTCATTATGCTTATTTGATGTTTTAATTATTTTATTATCTAATGATAATTTTATTGGGCTGGAACGATAGCACAGAGGGTAGGGCATTTGCCTTGCCCGCGGCCAACCTGGATTCAATTCCTCCACCCCCTCAGAGTGCCCGGCAAGCTACCAAGAGTATCTCGCCTGCTCGGCAAAGCCTGGCAATCTACCCGTGACATATTCGATATGCCAAACACAGTAACAACAAGTCTCACAATGGAGACGTTTCTGGTGCCCCTCGAGCAAATCAATGAACAATGGGAGGACAGTGCTACAGTGCTGCAAATAATTTTATAATCAATATAAATGTTGTTATAGAAATTTTAATTATTTTAACTAATTTTTGTTAAATCTTGAGTTTTATTATTATAAGGGATGTGGAAAGTTTAGTATTTGGTCAAATTTAGCATTTTTCTACTCCCAAACTGGAATCTTAAACAGGTATGATAATCTAAGATATCAGAGCTGAGAGGCCGACATGAGCATGCCTGGTTCAACCCTGGCCCCCTCCAAGTCATTTGCTAAGAACTTTTGATGCCAGTGATTGAACCCACAGCCTCACACATGTGAGGAAAGAATTACTCTACCACTGAGCTATCTTCCTGACCCTGAGGTTTAATTTTTTTTTTTGGTCACATCCAGCAATGATCAGGGGTTCCTCCTCACTCTGCACTCAGGAATTACTCCTGGTTATGCTCGGGGGACCATGTGAGATGCTGGGTTTCAAAACTGGTTTGGACCATGTGCAAGCCAAATGCCCTACATGTTGTTCTATCACTCCAGCCACCAAGACTTAATATTTTAATAGATACAATTAACTACTTGTTTTTAGCATTTTAAATCTTTTTTACTCCAAATTAGTGATTGGCTTTCACTGTTCTTTCTTTTTGTTTTATTTTGTTTTATTTTGGAGCCACACCTGACTGTGCTCAGGGCTTACCCCTGGCTCTGCACTCAGGATCACTCTTAGTGGAGCTTGAGTGAACATATGACATGCCAGAGATAGAATCCAGGTCAGTTGCATGCAAAGGCAAGTACTCCACCATTACTCCAGCTGCCACTACCCTCATAATTTCACTTGAATCTGATTTTCCAAACCTGAGTTATCTTAACTTTCAGATGCAAGGTGTTTATACAAAGATACTTTTTCAGCTTATCAATAGTTTTGAACTATTCTATATGCTCAAGAAAAATGGTCACACACACACAAAAGAGCAAACTAGTGACAATGTTCCTTCATTTTTTTATGTGTGTTGAAACTAGAAATTGTACTTGTGTCAACAAATAATCGTCATTGGTGAGCAAAGACTTAGATTCTATAAAGAAAAAAAATTATCCATGTCCTCAAGAGCTTTACAATGTATTTAAAGAAATTACTTCATGGTTATACCCTACTGTCTGCTGCATAAACTTAAGTGGAGCTTAAATTCTTAAGTTACTGAACAAGAAGAAAAAAGAAGAAAAGAGTATAAACAAGCTTATTCCTATTTCAATATATGGCAAGTAGCACCATTTTCTCTGACAATCTGAATCTTTATACCTCATCAGGAAGTAGGCTCCTAGCTTCCTCTCTACCGTCCAACTTCAAATTTAAAGAGTAGGCAGATGCTTTTAATCATTCAGGAGTGGATTCCTGGGGGGCTTTCTATTCCATCAGCCTGGCTCCTTTCAGCAGTTTCTCCCTTCTGTTTTGTCTGCCTTTGATCCATGTCAACTATCATCATTAGCATCTCCACAGGAACTCCCCAAGGGGAAAGTGCAGAGGAGATGAAAAACATTGAATTCACTTATTGAAAACATCCTTTTCTGATACCTGTGAGTTATAGGTCTCCCCACACTTTCAGAATCAATGCCCTCCCACCCAGATTTTTGGAACAGGTATCTCCAAGAGGTGTGGCTTTGGCATATGGACTATATTTTAAGCTGAGGCTAATCAGGCCCTTTAAACTCACATGAAACTTTTACTGAGGTCTTACCAATTATTTAGTTAGAGCCAGAAATAACTTTTCTATATGAAAAACTGTAAATATTCTATTACAGAGCACCTGGTCTCCTCTGGATCACTCTTCTCTCTCTGGTAATCCTGTCCCCTACACCATTCCTGTTTTTGAACCCCTGTTTTTCCACCTTGTCTTTAGAATCCTCCTTTCTTCTTTTTATTTTTTTTTCTTTTTCAGTCACACCCATCGATGCTCAAGGGTTACTCAGGAATTACTACTGGCGGTGCTTGGAGGACTATCTGGGATGCCGGGGATTGAACTCTGGTCAGCCGCATGCAAGGCAAATACCCTACCCTACCCACTGTACTATCGCTCCAGTCCTAGAATCCTCCTTTCTATGTAGATTTCCCATACATAGATTGGTTTTATTGTCATGGGGTTTTTGGGTTTTGTTGTTGTTGTTGTTGTTGTTATTTTGCTTTTTTGGGTCACACCCAGAAGTGCTCAGAGGTTACTCCTGGCTCTGCACTCAGAAATTATCCCTGGAGGTGCTCAGGGGACCATATGGGATGCCAGGGATCAAACTTGCTTTGACCCAGTTGTGTTTTTTTTTTATTTTTGGTTGTTGTTGGTTTGTATTTACTGGTTTTGGCATATCAAATACGCAACGGATAGCTTGCCAGGCTCTGCTGTGCGGGCAGGATACTCTCGGTAGTTTGCCAGGCTCTCCAAGAGGGATAGAGGCTTTTGGGGCGACCTCTAATCGCCCTTGTAGGTGTTCCCATGGTTCAAAACATTTTTGAACCCTATCAAATATGGTACAGCAATCCTGGAAGATGGGTATTAAGTGTCTTATTATGTGTCGCACGGCCATTTTAGCGTGGCAGCGGCTGGGTAGTGGAGGTAGTGGAGGTCTGAAGGTGAGGTATTTATCTGGTACCAGTAGGGGGGGGTCTTCTGTGGTAATCCAATCCCTGGGTCTCCAGCGGTTGGTGGAAGCAGACAGGACAGGATAGGGTGGGGTTTCTGGTTTTAATCCCTTTGTCACCTGTGATTGGTGGGAGCAGACAAAGGATCTCTGTCCCCGGGTCCGTCTGAATGCAAGGTTCCGTCCCAGTGGAAAACCAGCAGGACTGTATTACTGTACAAGAAAGGAGACATCCACAACATTGGCAACTATTGCCCAATCTGCCTGTTTCAATCTTTCATCTACAAGCTGTTCACTCGAGTCATCCTGAATAGGATTGGCAGAACACTAGATGAAGGACAACCATGCTAGCAAGCCAGGTTCCGCAAAGGATTCAGCACAATCGACCATATCCACACGATAACTAAGCTCATTGAGATTTCTTGGGAGTTCAAGATGCTGCTCTGTCTAATGTCCGTTGATTTAAAGAAGGCCTTTGATTCTGTTGAGACGAAAGTGGTCATCGAAGCCCTAGCGAATCAGGCCTTTCAAACTCAATACATCAGGATCCTCCATGAGCTCTATTACAGATTCACTGCCAGGATCTCACCATTCTACAAAGAAGTGATCATCGATGTCAAGAGAGGGGTTCTGCAGGGTGATACCATTTCACTGAAAATCTTCAGTGCCACCCTTGAGAACGTCATGCGACGACTAGAATGTGAAGGAATGGAAATGAAGATAGACCGTCTGCAACTACACCACCTCTGCTTTGTTGATGACATCGTTCTAATAACACCAAACATTAGCCAAGTGGCACAAATGCTGGCTGACTTCGAGCGTGAATGTGGAAAGGTCGAACTACAGCTGAATCTCACAAGGACAATGTTTATGAGAAACAGTCTTGTTCCTGACATTCAATTCACTCTCAATGGGACTAACATCTCCGAATGCAACAGTTATGTGTACCTAGGTCGAGAAGTCAAATGACGAATGACCTGGCACCTGAGTTGCACAGGAGGAAGAGAGCGGCTTGGAACGCCTTCAAGAGCATCGAAGAAATAGCTAAGAGGACGAAGAACCTCCAGCTCCAGGCACATCTCTTTGATTCCACTGTTCTTCTTGCATTAGCATATGCCTCAGAGACCTGGGGCCTACGAAAACAGGACGAGAACTCTATTTGGGTCTCCCAAAGAGGAATTGAAAGAGCTATGTTTGGAGTATCACGTTTCACTCAAATGAGAGAAAGAATCCGGAGTTCCGACCTCTGTCAAGAATCAGGGACACTGTCTCATTTGCCAAGGTGTCAAAAATCAGATGGGCTGGTCATGTAATGAGCTTTGAGACGACCGCTGGAGTAGAGCCGTTACCGACTGGATTCCATGGGACATCAAAAGACCGCGTGGCCGCCCACCTACAAGATGGTCAGACTTTTTCATCAAGACCCCGAACGATTGGTTTGAGACTCTTTGTGTTCCTAGAATGAACAGATGCCATTGGCTACACTAGCACGCAACAGGGACGAATGGAGACATTACTGGCGCCCACTTGAGCAAATCAATGAGTAACAGAAAGTCAAGTGATCAAGTTGGTTTGTAGACAAAAGAGGAGAGAGCCACACTTGGCTATGCTCAGGAATGACTCCTAGCAGTGCTCAAGGTGTGGTGCTGGGGATCAAATCCAGGTCAGTTACCTGTAAGGCAAGCACCTTATCATCTATCCTATCTCTTCAGCCCACTTGATCACTTGATCACTTAACATCCCATTATCTCCAGCCCATTTTTAAAAATTTTTTCTTGTAGTTTAACATGTAGAGTTACTGCAACTTCACTATCACCAACACCAAAGTACCCAAGACTCTCCCTCTCTGCTCTTGTTTGTTTGTCTTTGTGGGTTTTATTTGTCTCATTTCATGCTCTCAGTGCTGCTACCCCAGGTCTACCACCAGTCCCTCCACCATTATCCCAAGGTCCCTTCCTCCTGGTCCCTCTAGCACCCTCTCAGATGACCGTATCTCAAGATTAATTAGTTCTGGTGACCATATCTAAGGATTAATTCTATTGGGGATGGCCTAATCCCTTGATTTGTTTCTTTAGATCCTTCATATGGGTGATATCTGGTATTTGTCTTTTTCTTTCTGACCTCACTTTACTTAGCATGACTTCCTCCAGTTCCATCCAAAATTGCAGCAAATTAAGATTGAATCTTTTCTCTTAGGTGAGTTTAATTCCAATATGTATCACAATTTTTTATTCACTTACCTATGGTTGGATTCTTGAATACTTTCCATATCTTGGCTATTATAAACAAAACATACAGGTGCATATACATCCTTTTAGATTAAAGTTTTTGTACTCTTGGGATGGATGCCCAGGAGTAGAATATCAGGTTCATATGGAAGCACTCTTAATTTTTTTTTTATTTATTGAATCACTGTGAGAAAAGTTACAAAGCTTTCAGGTTTAGGTCTCGGTCATGCAAATATCAAACACATTTCCCTTTACCAATACTTATTTTTCACCACGAAGAACCCCAATAAACCCCCACCCCCCACCCCTACCAATGCCTATGAGGTAGATGAATTCTAGTTAACACTCTATCTACTTTGACTAGATTCATTGTTTCGATAATAGATGCACCATTATTATTTAAAGTTTACACCTTCAAATCAGACATGCTGAAAAAGCATTGTGAAATGATTTGCTTTCTACAGCTGGGTTCAAGAATTAAATGATGTCGCGCAGCCGCTATTGCGGCCACGTGGTTTTGGATTTCTGCTATTTTACTTATTAACCCTGGAAGTATTTCTGCTGAGAGTCAGATAATTAAGAGATTGGTTTCTGTGCTATGGAGCCATGGCCGTGCCCGAGAGCCGCTCGTGGGGGGCAACTGGTGACCTCGGTAGGGCGTGAAGGACGAGCCGGGAACGCCCCACTTCCCATGAGGTTTTAGTCGCCCCATCACCACCAGCTCATACCTGGCTTTCCACAAAGCTCCCAAGCGGCTGCCATCTTTCTTTCCAGAGGGAAGGAGGCGGAAGGGACCAACACCCTTTCCCCTCCGGGCAGACATGGTGGCGGGGATTAACGTATAGTCCGTTCACTTTTCTGTTGCAAGCTGCTGGGCTCTGCATTAAGTCCTTAGCACTCTTAATTTTTTGAGAAATCCCCAAACTGTATTCTGAAGAGGCTGAACCACTTAGCAGTCCCATAGTGGTGGTTGAAAGTTACTTTTTTTTGCCACATCACTACCAGCAGCAATTATTGCTTTTGGACTCTGTGATATCAACCATTTTTCCTGTTGTTATACCTTCTTGTCATTTTGATTTATGTTCCTCTGTTAATCAGTGATAATGAACATTTTTATAGCCTATTGACCATTTTTATTCTTTTTTGAGTACTTATCTGTTATCTCCGATACCACTTTAAGAGGTCATTCACACATAGGCAAATGTTTTTTTTTCTCTTTTATTACTCATTCTGATGCTATTTTGTTTACTTGAGCAACCTAAGAAGAACCCAGGAGGTTAGAGGAAAATTTCCCGCTTCTTCTCAAAGCCAAATACCACTGTAATGTTCTTCTAAACTATTAAAAACATCAGAAGGTCTTGTTCTATGTTCAGATTATAATGTTGCAATTATTGAAATATTTTATCTGTCACTGTTATCTGTCATAGGAGGACATTGATAATATAGCATTGATTTCAATAGCTTTTATCAGAATATTAGTATATACAAGAATTTATTATTCTGAGCCAGGAACATATATGTAACTCAGGACATGTATGTATGGATCAGGATATAACTCAGTGGTCATATCCTTCCCTTTCAAATATTAGGCCCTTGGTTCAATACCGACACTGCCCCCAACCCCCCCCCCCCAAAAAGAAGTCCATGTGTGTCTAGAGTAGTACATAAGAGTACAGACTGTAGTGATAGAGCACAGAAAGTAAGGTGCTTGCCTTGCACGTGGCCAATAGGGCTTGATTTCCAGACTCCATATGGTACCCTGAGTGACCCTTGTGACTACACAAAAAATTGTACAGTTTGGGTAGCGTGACGGATTAAGAATTTACCTTGCACACAGCCAAAGGGTTTAATCCCTGGCATCACATATGGCCCCCCTAAACCCTACCAGGAGTAATTCCTAAGCAAAAGCCTAGGAGTAAGCAATGAGCACAGTTGGGTATGGCCCAACTCCCAAGCAGTACACATCTAAAAAAAAGGAGTACAGCCTCTAGCAGAGGACAATATGACTCAAGTGTAGTGCACACATATCATATGTGTGAAGCCCTGGGTTCCATCCTCAACTAGATAATAAATACATTATCTAGCACAGACAACTCTAGGTTTGATTTTGTTGTTACCAATTATCTAATTCAGGACAAGATTGCCAGTTTGACTTTTCCTTTTTTTCTAAAACAGAAATAAAATTAGCTGGATTGTTGCAAGCATTAAATAAGATGTTAAACAGCAAATACACACTATAGTAATTGACATATTGCAAAATATTCTGCAGATACTTGCTTTTACAAAGTGACAAATCCATTTAATTAACTGTATCAGCTTCCTCTGTTTCTCTGAATAATTAGAAATTAGCCAACCACAGAGCCTCAGTACGTGGGGCATGAATAAAATGGCATTGGAGAGACTTCAGCTCCAATGGCCCCAAAGGGCAGATAAAATATTAATTTAATTTAGTAAATTAAAGCTAAAACCAGAACACCCTTAGAAATGTCATTACTAATCCTTTTGCAGATGAGAAATGTTTTTTCCTCTACCTGCCTTGGGTTGATTGCTAAAGCCCTATAAATTAGACAAGGAAAAGTCAAATTAAAAAGAGACAAACCAAAAGAAACTTATTAGTATAAGCACCACACATATACACGAGAATACTCTGATATTAATGAGTTATGGTTTTGTTTGTTTGGGGGGAGGGCACATGCGTGGCAATGTTCATGGGTTACTCCTGGCTCTGAACTCAGAAATCACTCCTGGCAGTGCCCCGGGGACTATATGGGATGCTGGGGATCAAATCTGGGTCTGCTGCATGCTAGGCAAGTGCCCCACCCCCTGTACTACCTCTCTGACCCCAGGTTTGAGTTATTTATCCATTGCCTTGCTATAAGAGCGGTATATTTTTAGAGAAATGTCAAGACCAAGGAAGATAAGTTCAAACTTATTTTCTACAGTAACAAATGGTGGAACTGTAAATTTATGAGGGAACTACTAAGGGATAGTTAGTAAAGTTTATTATATAGATGCCTCTGGGGCCCTCTCATAGATAATGAGAATATAGAGTTGTCTGGATGATTAATTTGTCTTTACTGGTACAGAGGGGTTGAGCAAAGAACACCATTACAAATTTATTTCCTGCCTTTAGGCAAATAGGGGAAGGGCAGAGAACTTTACTTGCATCTTCTTCTTAATGACCTTCAGCTCAAAATAATTCTTATGTCACCGTGGCATATTTGGGAGATCAGGGCTGTGGCTTAGTGGTAAAGTGGATCCATCATATGTCTGAAGCCCTGGGTTCAATCTCTGGAAATAAAAAGAATTTAATACTAAGAATCCTCCACAAATAAAAAGAAGTTAAAGTGACATATTTGGGGACAACATATCCGCTGCATTTTCTTTTTTATTATTATTATTGCTATATATTTATTGAATGCCTTCTGTAGGGTGTGGGCTATAGAGTATTTCCTTGTATTATCTTCAGTTTTTTTAAGCAACCCTGGAAACAGAAGTTCAATCAGATTGTTATCCAAGTGTGTCTGATAAAACCTGTTTTCTCTCTAGTACTTTCTAATCAGATGAAACCTTGCATTAAAGCAGTAATTTTCCCCCATTTCTTTCCATTTTTTAAATTGTTTTTCGTGAATCACCATGAGGTACAGTTACAGACTCACAAACTTTCGTGCTTACGTTTCAGTCATATAATGATCAAGTACCCATCCCTCCACCAGTGCCCATTCTCCACCACCAATGTTCCCAGTATCCCTCCCACCACTCCCACCCACACCCCCCCACGCCTCTGTGGCAGGCACATTCCCTTTTACTCTCTCTCTCCTTTTGAGTGTTGTGGTTTGCAATACAGGTATTAAGTGGCCGTCATTCTCAGTCTATAGTCTACTTTCAGCACACATCTCCCATCCCGAATGGGCCCTCCAAGCATCTTGGTGGTCCCTTCTCTATCTGAGCTGCCTTTTCCCCCAGCATGTGAGGCCAGTTTCCAAGTCATGGAGAAATCTTCCTGGTCCTTATCTCTGCTATCCTTGGGTGTTAGTCTCCCATTCTGTTACTTTATATTCCACAAATGAGTGCAGTCCCTCTATGTCTGTCTCTATCTGACTCAATTCACTTAGCATGATACATGATACTTTCCATGTTGAGCCACTTATATGCAAATTTCATTACTTCATCTTTTCTAACAGCTGCATAGTATTCCATTGTGTAGATATACCAAAGTTTCTTTAACCAGTCATCTGTTCTCAGGCACTCGGGGGTTTTCCAGATTTTGGTTATTGTAAACAGTGCTGTAATGAACATATAAGTGCAGACGTCATTTCTACTATACTTTTTTTTGCCTTCCAGTATGTATTCCCAGAAATGGTATTGCTGGGTCAAATGGGAGCTTAATTTCTAACTTTTTGAGAGAAATGTCTATACTGTTTTCCAAAAGGACTGAACCAGTCAGCATTCCCACCAGCAGTGAAGGAAAGTCCCTTTCTCCCCACATCCATGCCAACACCAGTTGCTTTTGTTCTTTTGGATGTGTGCCAGGCTCTGTGGTGTGAGATGATATCTCATTGTTGTTTTGATCTGCATCCCTTATAATTAGTGATGAAAAGCATTTTTTCATGTGCCTTTTGGCCATTTGGATTTCTTCTTTGAGAAAGTTTCTGTTCATTTCATCGCCCCATTTTCTGGCGGGATTGGATGTTTTCTTCTTGTAGAGTTCAACCAGTGCCTTGTATATCCTTGATATCAACCCCTTATCAGATGGGTATTGGGTGAATATCCTTTCCCATTCTGTACACTGTCTTCGTATTCTGGTCACTGTTTCTTTTGAGGTACAGAAGTTTCTTAGTTTAAGATAGTCCCATTTGTTTATCTCTGTTTCCACTTGCTTGGTCAGTGGCGTGTCATCTTTGAAGATACCTTTAGCTTCAATGTCGTGGAGGGTTTTGCCAATCTTTTCTTCAGTGTACCTTATGGATTCTGGTCTGATGTTGAGGTCTTTAATCCATTTTAATCTGACTTTTGTGCATGGCGTTAGGTAGAGGTCTGAGCCCATTTTTTTGCTTGTCCAGTTTTGCCAGCACCATTTATTAAAAAGGCTTTCCTTCCTCCACTTCACATTTCTTGTTCCCTTATCAAAGATTAGATGATTATATATTTGAGTGTGTGTGTAAGGATATTCAACCCTGTTCCATTGGTCTGCGGCTCTGCCTTTGTTTCAATACCATGCTGTTTTAATTATTTCCGCTTCGTAGTAGAGTTTGAGTTTGGGGAAGGTGTTGCCTCCCATCTTCTTTTTCCCCAGAATTGCTTTAGCTATTCATGAGGGTTTATTGTTCCATATGAATTTCAGGAGCGTTTACTCCATTTCTTTGAAGAATTTCATGGGTATCCTTATAGGAATCGCATTGAATCTGAATAATGCTTTGGGGAGTATTGTCATTTCAACAATGTTGATTCTCCGAATCCATGAAAGGGGATATGTTTCCATTTCCTCGCGTCCTCCTTTATTTCGAGAAGTAGCGTTTTCTAGTTTTCTTTGTACGTGTCCTTTACCTCTTTAGTTTAGCTGATTCCAAGGTACTTGATTTTCTGAGGCATGGTTGTGAACGGGATTGTTTTATTCATGTCACTTTCTTCTCTCATTATTTGCATATAGGAAAGCCATGGACTTTGGAGAGTTGATTTTATTTTGCTGACTTTTCTAATCAAAACTTTTTGCCCCTTTTGATCAACCTTGAGATGAACTCTTTAGGATTAAGGAAGAAAAATAATGGACGTTATTTGCATTTGGTACTTGGCCTCGTTGTGTAGTCCTGAATGGTGCAGTCCTCAGGCCCAGTGAAGCAGAGCTGCTCAGGCCTTCTAGTGCTGGGAACTTCCAGGGCCACATGTGGAGGGGCTTAGGGGACCATGCCAGGGATCCAACTCACAGACTGCAACGTTTTTACCTCGCTCACTGGCTCTGTGCTTCCTGTTTTTCCACCCCTTTTCTTTGTTCTGTTGTTGCTGTTGTTGAGGTGACAGACTTGGTTGTGGTTCTCACCAGGTTCACCCACTTTTGCTGGGACTTCACACACATGGTGGCAGTGTGCAAGACAAAGATCCCAGACTTTGTATTTTTTCTTGTTTTTGGTTTTTTTTTTTTTTTTTTTTTGCTTTTTGGGTCACACCCGGCAATGCACAGGGGTTACTCCTGGCTCTGCGCTCAGGAATTACCCCTGGTGGTGCTCAGGGTACCATATGGGATGCTGGGAATCGAACCCGGGTTGGCCGTGTGCAAGGCAAACGCCCTACCCACTGTGCTATTGCTCCAGCCCCGATCCCACACTTTGTGGTAGCTCCAGGAATCACAGTAGGTGGTGCAGATGGGATTGCGCTTCACATATGGGATCTAACGCACAGCCTCATATGCTTGGTAGGTGCCCTACCACTGAGCCATTCCAGGCCCCTCGACACCAAAGAGGAGGCATGGAAAATGATAAGCCCTCACCGGAAGACGTTCTTCTGACATTCACTGGGTCCAGAAATACCTTTGTATTAATAAGGACTGCAGGTGTCCGGGTGGACAAAGAGGTCAGTGGAGACTTTACAGTGGAATCTTTCTTGACTGAGAGTTGCCTATGTCGTCATTATCATACACAGAAGAAAAAAAACACAGTGACTTTTCTCTGCCACTTTCTACTTAGGCATTATGAATGTTCATTGTGTGTTCCTCAGCTGTGTATGCCCACCATTCCCCCTCATGAATAAGCATGTTTTTCCTGGAAACTCCCAAATATGTACAAACTGTTATATCACCCTGATTCTACTCAGCATAAAATCAAACTACTAATTCCCTTTTCTGAGGCTTTCTCTATACCCATGCTGGTTATACTTTCCAACTTATAAGTTGTTTTCTAGTCACTAGTGTCCTCTTTTTTATTCAGCTTATCATCCTCTTTCTTTTTTCCTTCTTCTTTCCTCCTTCCTTCTTTCCCTCCTTCCTTCCTTTCTTCCTTCTTTTCTTTTAAATTGTTTTTGGGCTGCTCCTGTCAGTGCTTAGGTCTTACTCCTGGCTCTGTGCTCAGAGATCAGTCCTGATGGTCCTTAGGGAACCATACATAGTATCAGGTATTGAAAGGGGGTCAGCCATGTGCAAGGTAAAGGCTTTAACCCCTGCACTATCTCTCCATCACCCTGTTTCTGGGATTTTTGAATGACACATTCAGAATAACATCATAAAACAATGGGAGTGTAGTGGGCAAAATTGTCACCTTTTGAGGAAAAAACATTATTTTAAAGTTTATCTCTCTCTAATAAGAAATTACATCCTTGGTTCAGAGTGATGGTACAGTGGGTAGGGCGGTTGCCTTGCATGTAGCCTATCTAAGTTCAATCCCTGGCTTCCCATATGGTCCCCCAAGCACTGCCAGGAGTAATTCCATAGTATCGAGCCAGGCCTGAGCATCGCTGGTTGTGACCTAAAAAGAAAACTAAAATAAAAAAAAAGAAATTACATCTTTTATCAAAATCAATATAATTATCCAAAGCAAAGAATTTGTCTAAGAAAATCTCATCATGGGAAAGAAGAATCTTAATCAATTCTTTTGCCTGTACTCTAAGTTCTCACTTAATGATGACAACAATTCTTAGAAACTTCATTTAAAGCGAAACAACATAAAGCAAGAACTGATATTATTTTTTTTCTAATCAATGTTATAATGAAATAATGTTATTTAAGAAACTATTTCAAGAAACATCAATATTCTCCTTTTTACCTCTCTGCACTATTGCATCTGATTGTTCATCTTTTGAACATTGGTCCCAGTGGGATATGATACAATATGATGCTGGATGATAGTGTGATATAATATCAAATCTATATTTGTTTTTCATCCCTGGTTACTGGCACAGGGCTCCTAAAATCTCTTCAGAAATAAGTGCAATATGAGCATCTTTCATTAAGATATTTGATTTTACTCTCTATTTCCTGAAATAATTCCAGATCTATAAAGCTAAAACAAGCATTCTTTGTTATTCAGAACAGCCCCTTTCAATCACAAAAGTTTATATTATAGAAGCAACTTTTGAAAATCCCCTTAAAATGGAACTCCAGGGGCTGGAGCGATAGCACAGCTGGTAGGGCCTTTGCCTTGCACATGGTCGACTGGGGTTAAATTCCTAGCATCCCGTATGGTCCCCCGAGCATCAACAGGAGTAATTCCAATTAGAGGGTTGGGGTTTTTGTTTTTGTTTGTTTGAGGGCCACATCTGGTGGTATTCAGGCCTTGCTCCTGGCTCTGCACTCAGGGATCATTCCTAGTAGATTGGGCAATCAGGAGGACCGTATTGGATACCAGGGATCGAACTCAGGTCACTTACCATACTATCTATCCAGCCCCTCGGGTGGAGTTTTTAAGTCACCCCCACCTGCAGTCTCCAGGAAGAAAAGAACTAGAGCATGAGTTAAGTTACCAGTGGCTAATGATTTAATGAACTGTGCTTACGTAGTAAAGCCTCTATGTTCAGTATCTTCTGAGTTGCTGAACACTTGCAGGGACTGGGAAGCTGATATACCAGAGAGAGACTGGAAGATCTGTGTCCTGTCCCCCATATCCCACTCTGTCCACCTCTTCTACAATAAACCTGGTTATTCCTGAGCTGTATTCATTATAATAAGCTGCCAATCAAGTAAGTAAACTATTTTTAGGAGTTCTGTGTCATTCTAGCAAATCATCAAATCTGAAGAGTTGATCATGGAAACCTTCAAATCAAATGTGTGGATTATGATCTGGATTTGAGAATGCGGGGTGGAGGTGGTGAGGGAAGGAGTGTTTTATGGTACTGAACCCTTAACTTGTAGAGTCTGTACTAACTTAGAGCTATTAGAGTTAGAATTGAGTTCAACTGTAGAACACCAAATTGGCGTGCACCAAGAACTGGAATATTACTTGGCATGGAAAACCCCAGGCATCAGGTGTCACAAGTGTTGACAAAGTATAGAAATGGGTTTGTGAGATACCTCAGTGGACTGGAACATGTTCTTTGCATACCAGAGGCCCAGGGTTAATCTCCAGCACTGTTGAGAGTAACCCCCATTACTGTTGGGTACAGTCCAAACACCCCCTTAAGCACAATGTAAGTACTGAAAAAGAAATAATCTTTTCCTTTGCCTTATTTTCTAATAGAGCAAAATAAATGGATTTTTACTTTCAAAAAGTAATTTAATAATTGCATATTTTAAATTTATATATTTTAAGAAGTCAATGGTGAAAGAAGTTGCAAAGTGTCAGGTTTCTGATGTAGGCTCAAGTAAAGCATCCAGCATCTTCAATGATTCCATATCCCTCATTCTAACCTCCTTCTAGTCCCTGATATCATATGACAGTTTTGTAGATTTCTTTGTCTGATGTCTTTCCCTGTCAGTCTTTGGGAGTTCAATGTAAAGAAATTCTGGGTCTGTCCTTGGAACCCAAGAGAGAGTCTACCATATTGTCCTTTCCAATGGCAAAGCACTGTAACATCTTCAGTGCTTCAGCAACATTCTCCCACAGTATTTTCTGTGAAAAAGACAGTGGTCTTACCTAGGGGTATGACAGAACTCACTGTCTGTGTGCATGAGGCCCTGGCTTCCATTCCCAGTACCATATGCTAAGAAAAAAAAATTAGCCACAGCCAGCAGTGCTAAGGGCTCTTCCCAGAGGTGTGGCAATGCCAAGGACTAAACCTAACATGCCAAGGACTAAACCTAACATTACAAACCTTCATGTAAAGCCCTTTGAGCTCTTTTCTGGCTCTAAGATCTAAGTTTGGGGGTTAAGGCACACCAAACTACACTTTTGTTATATGGTCTCTTGTGTATGTGCACTATACTTTTGCTAACAGATCTGGAGAATAGCTCACAGGGCTGGAGCACATGCTTTGTATGCATAGAACATACACTTTGCTGGCAAGATTCAACCCCCAGCACCACCAGGTCCCCAAGCATTGCTAGTAATGATCCCAAAACAAAACAAAACAAAACAAAAATTAATTTAAAAAAACAAACAAAAATACCCCTCAGAATTGGTTTTCTTCTGTAAACTTTTTATTTCAATATAATTCAAAAATTACAGAAAACTACAATAATCATATACAACACAATCTGTATATAGTTTCTTCCAGATTCACCAACATTTACCCCATTTGTTTTATTATCCTCTCTGTATATGCATGCATATGCTTTTTCTGATCACTCCCTTTGAGGGATATAAATTTTTTAACTACACTCCAACTTTCTTTCTTTTTTTTTTTTTTTTTTTTTTTTTTTTTTTTTTTTTTTTTGCTTTTCGGGTCACATCTGGTGATGCTCAGGGGTTCTTCCTGGCTCTGTACTCAGGAATTACTCCTGGTGGTGCTCAGGGGATCATATGTGATGCCAGGGATTGAACTCAGGTCAGACATATGCAAGGCAAAAGCCCTACCCACTGTACTATTCCTCCAGTCCTTAATATGTGAGGGTGATTTTATTGTTGTTGTTGCTGTTTTGTTTTTGTTTTGGGACCACACTTGGCACTGCTCACGGATTACCCCTGGCTCTGCATTCTAGCAATCACTCTTGGTGGTGCTCAGGAGACCCTAGGGGATGCCAGGGATCGAACTTGGGTCTGCCTCATGGAAAGCAGGAAACTTCACCACAATACTATGGCTCTGGCACCCACACTCCAACTTTCTACCTGTTCCTCTCTTCTGCTACCAATGTCCAACCACAAAAATAAATGGGGGAAAAATTCTTTGTGTTATCCTGTATAGCAGCCACTATTTACGTGTGGCTTTTGAACTTGTGAGCTATAGATAGTTATGCCAAGGAAGCTGCAAGTAACCACATATTGCAGTAGCCATTATATTAAACAACAACTTCAATGCCAGTTCCTTCCTGGAAGGATCACACCCTGTTCATAGTTCATTCAAAAGTCAGTAATACCTACCTGGAACCTAAGAATGACCCACCCCTGCCAGGCCTACTCTATCAGCTTATCAACTCCACCCACTCCTGGAATAGCCAATGTGATTTACAGGCAAAAAAAAGAGGATTTGTCAAAATGAGCTTCCATCCATGAAGATCCTATTAATGTTTTTATCGTACATAAAATCAAAAATTTACATGTAATGGAGACATAAAAGGAAATGTATTCTTTTATACTTGCACTTCATTTGAAAGATGAGAGAAAGTACATTACAATTTCTCCCCATATTATAAATCTGTTAGTTCCAACAGGTCCTTTCAGGTGTCCCTGGCTCCAGGGACACCTGAAAGGACCTGTTGACTTTGGGCTAGAAAAACAGCATTTTTCATTAATTTCCAGTTTCCCTCTTCTAAGCACTTCATATCGTAAAGCTGATTGGCACATGGAAATGAAATACAAGTGCTTCTCCGCTGTGCAATTCGGAGATGAGGAACAGGTGGAGAGAGCGAATACCTGTTCTAACCAGTTATCCTTGTCCACTAACTTTTATGTTTTACAGGTCCTGCCCCGCAAATGTGTGTGGCAGATTTTGTTATTCCATTTTAAAGTGACAGAGCTCAGAGTTTAGCTCTCAAAATCTTTGAGGATTCACGTTGTTTTATGGGAAAATGTTTACACATCTGCCTCCTCACTAAACTTTCCCACCACTTAGCCAATAGGGACTGAGCGATATTCTGTGCCACACCCTGTGGTAAGCGCTGGGATCAAAGCATAGAATAAAACAGACAAGGCCTGGCATGAAAAGTTCTGGCAAAGGAAACATAATAAATAACTTTAAAATGCCAAATAGTTACGAGTTACAAAAAAGGATCTAGATGGTAGCTCAAAGGACTGGAGATGTGCTTTACATATGAAATTGCAAGGTTTGATCTCCAATCCCATATAGTCTCTCCCTGCCCTTCAAGCACGGCTGGGAGCAAACCCAGAGCCAAGAGTTATCCCTAAGCACTGTTGGGTGTGCCCTACACACACAGAGACACACATACACACACACGCAGTACAAAAGAGATGAAATCTTTTTTTAGTATCCGGTGCTATACTAGAATGACTGGGATCCTCTATTTTGTGGTCTGGGAAGCTTCAGAAGTTTGGGCTGAGCACCAACTGCAGTTGCCAGCCCTGAAAAAGGACAAAGAAGAGAGGGTGAGAGCAGACAGAGAGGTTAGGTTTTTAATGACACTCCCAACTTTACCTGTTCCTCTATTTTTCCATGCTGCCAATGTCCAACTACAAAAATAAATGGGGGAAAAAAATTCTTTGTGTTGAATAGCCACGAGGGCAGCTATTTTGCTTCTTTTGATAATAGTATAACCAGAGAATAACACTTGCTTTGAATAGGTATCCAATAATAATGTTGCAAATGTTATTTATTATGTAACAACTATTACACATAGTATGTAATCATAATACAGTTACATACCATAGCATTGAATAATTATGAAGCAAGCAGGTAGATAGGGTTCCCCCTGTCCCTTCCCCTTCACATTTTCTAAATAAAAACTTTTTGGTTCTTTATTTGTCTTCTAGTAAAATTATTTTCTGTGAGAATAGACAACAATCCTCGGAAAACTGAGTGGAAGTGAGGGCTTGATTGTCTACAGCATGTGGGAGCTCCCATGGGCTTCTATTGAGTCTTAACTGCTGGGCAGCCCACACTCCACCAGTGTTGTTGTGAGAGGAGCGCACTCCCTCTGATGCTTGGTATCCCCCTCTGAGGCGCTCTAAGCAGAAATGAATATACTATTTACTTAATTATCTTGGTTAATCCGAGAAGACACCAGCCAGTGGGGAGAAAATAAAAGATGCTAAATAACTTGCGCTAGAGTGTGTGGTGGGTAAGTAGCAACGTCAAGACTGACCTCCACCCAGGACTGGAGCAATAGCACAGCGGGTAGGGCGTTTGCCTTGCATGCGGCCGACCTGGGTTCGATTCCCAGTATCACATATGGTCCCCCGAGCACCGCCAGGGTTAATTCCCTGAGTGCATATCCAGGAGTAAACCCTGTGCATCGCCAGGTGTGACCCAAAAAGAAAAAAAGACTGACCTCCATCTAAACTGCTAGCCCAGAAGCCAAGCTTTTAGTGAACCAGCGAATCTCAGCACCTGAACCGCATCATCTCAGGTGCTTTCCAAAATTCAGTTTTTAGCATTAAGCTAAACCAACAACTAAAATCTCAGAGAGTAAGAACTGGAATACTACCACACACACCCATTCCCTGCAAATGCTGTTTTTTTTTTTTTTGTTAATGGGTCGGCTGACATCTGAGTAGGGTCTACTACTAGCACAGTGGTCACTCACCCAACAGTGCTTGGAGAACAGGTGGTATTGGGGATCAAACCTGGGGCCCCATGTGATTCCTGCATACATTGGCATTTAGGATGGCTTCAGTGAAAGATGTGAGAATGAGGTTGTCAATAGGTCCTGGAACTTCTCCTGCCTCACAAGTATAACACTGCAAGTTCCATCTCGTCTGCTTCTGATGTAGGTGATTTGGGTGGTTCCCCAAAAAGATGTAAGTGAGAAAAGTGGGCAATAGGGAAGTAGTAGCAGAGAAAGATGCTCAAGGCTTACTCCTGGCTCTGTGCTCAGAGATCACTCCTGGGGTGCTCGGGGTACCATCTGGGTTACTGGGGATTGAACCCAGGACGGTCCCATGCAAGGCAAGCATCCTACCTGCTGTACCATTCTCTGACTCTCCATCCTTCTGCTTAACCTTCCTCAACATCCCTGGGGAATTGACTAAAAAGGTTAGAACTTGGCTGCTTTAAGACTACAGGGCAGACCATGTGACCTCACTCCAAAAAAGAAAAAAAAATAGACTACAGGGAAACTTCCTTAAGTCACATCTTCCCCCAAACCCATTGCCAGAGGTTCCTCATAACTACCCCATAGCACTAAACATCCATTGAGCAGCTCTGGTCCCTGTGGCCCCTTCCACTAGCACCACACATGATTCCCGGTCACACCACATGCAGAGAGGTGCACAACAGAAAGATGCAATACCCAGTAATCACAACAACTAAAAGATGAGCGAGCACCCCAGCCAGATCGTACGGGTCACATGGATGAGCACAGCACTGACCCCAGCTACCAGATTGTGTATGAGTCCCACCACTGAAGAGTGTGGCTTCCAGCAAGCACATGGGCAAGCATAGACATGTAACCCTCACCAGCACCAATGCTGGGCTTTTGAGCATCACAGCTTGATGAGTGAACCCCCTGAAGAACACAGTCTGCAAGCACCACCACATCCAGTCTTGTTGGTGCCATCATCATGACAACAACCTGGTGAAGAAGGAAGGGATAGGAGGAGGACATGGCAGCAGAAGAAGGAGAAGAAGAAGGAGAAAGAGTGCCCACTAAGAAGAATAAGAGGAAGCTAATATAGGGGCTGCATAGCAGGTAGGGCGTTTATTTGCCTTGCACACAGCCGACTCAGGTTCAATTCCCAGCATTCCATCTGGTCCTCCTGAGCACCGCCAGGGGTAATTTCTGAGTGGATGAGCCAGGAGTACCCCTGTGTATTGTCAGGTGTGACCCAAAAATAAAAAAAAGAGGAGGCTAATATAAAATGATGGGGTGCTAAGTTTGCAAATCAGAGAACACAAACTCAGCTGCCAAATTGCTTAGGCATTTAAATGTTATATTATTTAAATATAATTCGCATTATAGATATAAAAGTATACAATCGATTTTGCTCGAGCGGGCCCAGTAATGTCTCCATTTTGAGACTTGTTACTGTGTTTGGCATATCAAATATGTCATGAGTAGCTTGCTAGGCGAGATACTCTCTCTCTGAGAGAGGCAGAGGAATCAAACCCGGCTTGGCCAGGCTGGCTGCGTGCAAGGCAAACACCCTACCGCTGTGCTATTGCTCCAGCCCCAAAAGTATACAATATTGTTATATATATATATAATTTATATTATATATATGCACATTTCTTTGGAAACGCCTTGTCTACATAGGTAGGCTCTCATCACTCAGCAAATAAGGTTTTTGTTTGAGTTGTTGTTGTTGTTGTGGTTATTGGGACCAGACCTAGCAAAGCTCAGCTGAGTCTGCACTCAGGAATTATCCCTAGCAGTGCTCAGGGGATCATAATGGGATGCCAGGGATCAAACCCAGGTTAGCAAGCACCCTACCTGCTGTACTACCTTTCTAGTCCCTATAGTTTTTAAAAGATACAAATTCGGTAAAGATGGTACATCCTTGCAGGCTGACCCAGGTTCAATCCCCAGCACTCCATATGATCCCCCAAGCACCACTAAGAGTAATCCCTGAGTGCAGAGCCAGGATTAAGCCCTTAGCACTACTGTATGTGGTCTACTCCTGCCAAAAAAAATCAGAAAGATGGAAGTTTAACACATGATTAAATTGTTTGGTCCTCAAACATGATTACCACTCAATGTTTCTTTTGCAAACCACAACACCCAAAAGAAGAGAGAGAACAGAGGGGAATGCCCTGCCACAGAGACAGGGTGGGATAGGGGGCATGGGGGGTGGGAGGGATACTGGGACCCATGGTGGTGGGAAAGGCACTGGTGGAGGGATGGGTGTTTGATCATTGTATAATTGAAACCCAGGCACAAAAATGTGTAAGTCTGCAACTGTACCTCATGATGTCTCACTATTAAAAAATTTTTAATAAATAAATAAATAAATAAATAAATTGTTTGGTCTGCCTTGAACACCTATTTCTACAAATGAAAGAAAATATTATTCAGTCATAATAAGGAAATCCTGCCATTTATAACAACATGGATGAACCTTAAGAAGATTATATTAAGTCAGAGAAAGTCTAATACCTCACAAGTATACCACATGATCTCATTTACATACATAATAATAAATGAACAACAATAAGAGGAAAACCAAAATCATAAACACAGAAATTGATGGTTCACAGAGATGTGTGTAAATTTATGTATTGGGGAGGGGGAAAATAAAAAAAAAGTATAAACTTTAATTTTATAAAACAAGTCATGGAGCTGGAGCAATAGCACAGTGAGTAGGGCATTTGCTTTACACGCGGCCGATCCACGTTCGATTCCCAACATCCCATATGGTCCCCTGAGCGCCGCCAAGGGTAATTCCTGAGTGTATGAGCCAGGAGTAACCCCTGAGCATTGCCGGGTGTGACCCAAAAAGAAAAAAAAAGTCATGGGGAGAAGATTAGGGTGCATGCACTTGTTCCAAACTCCATCTCCAGCACCAAAAGGTCCCCTGGGCATGGCAGAGTGTTTCTCTGAAGTCCTTGACACCACCCCTCAACCTGACCCCCATGTCCTCACCATCCCCAGGGCACCTGGGGCCCACGCAGCACAGCCTCCTTGCCTTGGACCACAGGACTCGCTGGCCAAGAACACAGGTGGGACCTCCAGCCCTCCTTACATCCCATGGGAATCCCCCCCAAAGAGTGGGACTCTAATACACAGCATGCTGACACTAATTAATAATAATTAATAATGTTCTGCTGCAAATTTGAAAATTGTTAAGGAATAAATCTTAAACGTTCTCATTCCAATAAAAAGAACTTTGGAACTAACTTGACTTTGGTGATGTTAAAAAGACTTGATCATTTCACAATGTAACAAATGTCTAATAATTATGTTGAAAATAATACAATGTTACATATCCAGTATCTATCTTTTAAGTGAATGTTACTTATCCCTTGCCTGATAGAGCTCTTTAAATGCCTATTCTAGGGCCAGAGATAGTGCAAGGTTAAAACAATTGCCTTACATGCAGTCAACCCCAGTTCAATCCTCAGGAGTGACCCTAAGCATTGAAAAATTAACACCCATTCTATTAAAATGTTACTCCTTGAGATGATACACAGATGTTGTCTTAGAAAAAAGAAATCTCAGTCTCCTGAATGTTGCAAGGCAGCTACAAAACAACAAGAACCACTTTGACACACCCTCTACCTGACCTAATCTTACCCTATCCAAGGTGGCAGAGCTGGGAACATCCCATCCTGTTTATCAGTTTAGGTCAACTAACTACAAAGCACAGTGCAGGACCTCTGAGATAAACCAGCCCAGCCGCCTCTCACACCCGGTTCCACACCCCATTCGAGCCCACCCAGACCCACCTGCCTTCTCCTTGAACAAAGGGGAAGTACAGATAATCCAAACTGAGCGAGCCCTGGGCTTGAACTCTGTCTTCGACTAGGTTGAAAAATCACCGCAGCAAAGGAATGCACCTTGGCAAGAGTCACTTAGTTTTAGGGTTGCCAGAAAAAATACAAGATGCCCAGTCCTGTCCCGGATGTTGGATGGGACCTACGTACTATAAAAAGGTATTTGTTGTTTATCTCAACTCCGGCTTTAATGAGGCGTCCCTGTTTCTCAGTTGTGAAATCTGGCCATCCAGGAGCGGTATCAGCCCCAGGCCCTGTGTGGGATCCAGCGGCCACGCATGAGGACTCCCGGGATTGGAAGGACACCTGGGGGGAGGAGAGTGGAGGGGCGGGGAGGGAAGTAAAACAGGGAAGCCCACCCCACCCCGAGAGTGTGTGCAGGGATAGTTCAGTCTCTGCAGAGGCGGGAGTGGGAGGGAGCCCGGTAGTTTTCTACAAGGCTGAGATCCCACGTGCGCGCCAGGACCACCGGCCCGCCGCCGGAGGTCCCCGCCGCCGCAGGTCCCAGCCGCTCCGCGCCCCGCCCCGCCGCGCTGGCCACGCCCCACTTTGTTATCCGACACTTTCCCGGGTCAGCTGGTGCTGGCGTCAGGAGGAGGGATGGGCCGGCTCGCCGCGACCCGGCAGGGCTTGTTTACTATGGCTGATGATCTGGAGCAGCAGTGAGTTGATCCTTCCCCTTCGCTCTTTCTCTCGCTCTCTCTTTCCGGGCCGAGCACCACGGTGGCAGAGTCCTGCCCTTCCCCTGCCCGTGGGGGGGCTCGGCTGCAGCGGCGGGCTGGGGGGCTGCGGTGGCCGGGGACGCCTTTGCCCGGAGGAGGCGGCGGCCCAGCCTGGAGGTGGTGGGGGGGGGGTGGGGGTAGGTGGACGCAGGTCCTGGGGGCTCGCCTGCTGCTCTGCGCTTCTGCTCTGTGTTCGCGATCCGCCCACCCCCCACCCCGCACCCGTCCGATTGCTCCGGGACCTGGGCTCAGCCTCGGTGGGTTTGCCCCAGGGCCCCCGGGCACGCTTGAGCAACGCGGCTGCGGAGGCAGCTGCCAGCTCTGCCTGTCCGGATCTGCCCCGGGACAACGTCGGGGGTGTGTGGGAAGAGCCGGGCGCCGAGGGCGGAAGAGGAGAGAGAGAGTAAGAGAAAGAGAGAGAAAGAGAGAGAGGGGGGTGGGAAGCACCGGGCGCCAAGCCGACGCAGCTACGTTTGCGGGACTCGCCTGCAGGTTCCGCGGACCCGAGCGGGAAACTTTGGCGGCGCGAGTTGCGGTCGGGTTCTTTCATCACCATCCGAACGGCAGCCTCCTTAAGGCTGTGGTTTCAGAGCGAGAACTTTGGGGACTTTGCGAGCGCTGGTCTCGGTTGGCATCGGCGCGGATGCCACCTGTAGGTGGTGTGATTGGCAGGCTTAGATAGCACTCGGGAAAAGTTGCTGCGACGAGAATGACTCAGCTCCCAGCCGAGCTTGGGCTGCACCAGAACAGGCCCTTTCCTGGAGCCCCCACCCCAACCCCTCTTTTCAGAGCCGCACAAGAGGGAGGCTTGCCAGAGAAGTGAAAGTCAGGGCCCTAGGAGCTTCCTGGAGCGCCGGGAGGAACTGTCTAGGAAAGTGTTGCTTTCTAAGCTGACTTTTCCAAGAGGAAATTTACAAGTGGTTCTCAGGACCTAGAGCCACACAGCTCAGAGCCTGGGGGAAGATGCGAGCAGTGGAGCTTGTAGCAAGTCAGAAGTCAAGCCAAGATCAAGGGAATCCATAGAGCAGCTCCTCCCTCAGCACCGAATCCTTCCTGCGGCTCCCACCCACCCTCACCCCAGGACAAAAGCGCCCCAATGAGAGGAGAGCTCCTGACACAACTAAGTTCATGGCTTTGTGGCTTCAGCTACTCCTTGCCTCCGTTTCCCACGCCAGCCTTTACCTCCCCATCAGTAATGAACAGAGTGCCTGCCGCTATTTCCTGCACTTAGTCTGTAACGTTTTCGGTGAAGAGAAGTATAAAGCTCCCTTTGAGGGATCTCTGCTCTGCATCGCTGGGGCTGCCCCACAGAACTGCATTTCTCCTGAGCGCTGCTGAGGGAAGATATAAGGAGATGAGGGGTTTCTAGCTATCCTACTCTGATTTGTCAGTTTCTATGACAGGGGGAGAACCCTTCTGTTCATACTGGCAAAACTTTTTGGTCTTGGTGTTCATACTTCAAGACTCCAGGGAATTCCAGTCCAATAGTAAAAGGGTATAGAGATTCCTTAAGACTGGATTGATTAAGGGGCACAGCGAGAGCTCTGTGAGCTGAGTGCATGTGTTGCACGCAGGAAGCTCAGGTTCAGTCCCCAGCACCGGCCACTGCATGGTCCTCCACAAACACAGAGCTGGGAGTAGCCCCTGAGCCACAGCGGATGTGGCTCAAAAAGAAAAAGTAAAGTAAAGTAAAGGCCCTCCCGTTGATCATCGATTTGCTCGAGCGGGCCCAGTAACGTCTCCATTGGAGACTTTGTTGTTACTGTGTCTGGCATATCGAATACTCTCGGTAGCTTGCCGGGCTCTCCGAGAGGGGCCGAGGAATCGAACTCGGGTCGGCCATGTTGGCTGCATGCAAGGCAAACGCCCTACCGCTGTGACCGGAGTGACCAAAACTGACAGTTCTCAGTGATGTACTGCTCTTAGCTGCTTTCAAAGCTTGTTCTGTCACCTGGAGATGCTTCTTAATGAAACACTGGGAATGTAGGCAGTTGGAATTCAGCTGAGATAAAGGAAATGTGTTAGGAGTTTATCTTGTACAAGGTATTTCATGAGTTCTGGCTGCATTGACTCAAAAGCTCTATTACTACTCTATGACATAGATACAGTTATTACCCCCCAATTAACTCTGTCCCAGAAAAAAACTTAATAATGTTCCCAAAGTCGCATTGCTGGTAAGTGGCAGCGCCAGGATTAAAACTCTAGCATCTGGCTTTAGGTCTTGTCTCGCTTCAGAAAAGGGAGAGAATGTCAAGATGTGGTTAAATTCTGCGCTTTTTTTTTTTTTGTATACGGTGTTGAAAAGCAGAGGTTGGATCATGGATCATCTAAGGAAAAGATGTGCAGAGATGCCGGGATTTGAGAACTGGTTCCTAGAAGTAACTGATCTCATTAGCCATCTACTATTTGCTCCTCTATAAACTAAAAGAGGCAAGAGGAGATGATTTCTACAGATTGTCGTCAAAAATTCTGTGCTGCAAATGATGAACCAATAAGCCTTCGACCAAGCTGAGTTAAAGATAGGAGAAATATTTTCTTTTTTGGTTTGAGAGCCACATTTGGCAGTGCTCAGGGCATCTGGAGGTGCTGGGGTACAGACCTCCAATTCCTGCATGCAAAGCATGCTCTGCTGCCTTTGAGCTATCTCCCTGACCCTAAAAAGAACTGTCTTGGGAATGTAAAAGAAATAATAAAACCTCATTCATTATCTTCTTGTCTCAGGCACCTTACAAACTCCCTTATGTATTGAGAAGTTCAAAGGCAGGTAAATTAAGATCCAAAGACATTCAGCCTGTAAAGGATAAAAGCAGAGACTTAGTTTCAGGTCTGTTTTTAATTCCTAAGTGGGAGCTTTCAATCTCTACCCTGCTGTGACTTCAGAGTCTTAGAGGTCCCCTGAGTTTGAAGGATGCGGGCTGCTTATCTTATCTGTTTTACTGCATGCCATTAGAGATGAGCTCTCTATTCATTTTATAATCTGGGAAGTGAGACCAGAGGCAGCCTGTGGTCTACCAGTGAGTTACTGCAAGACTTGAACCCAGCCCTCCCACTTCCCTTCCTGTGTCCTTGTTCCAGGCTAAGCTGATTGAATTCCTGAAACCCCAATGGGACAGATGGGAGTGTCCTGTGTTTCCAGGGACTGAGAAAGGACTTACACTCAACCCCCTTGAGGGGATGTACTGCCCCTCTTCAAAGGAACAGCCAGTCCTGGAAATGGCAACAGTGGCTAAAAGTTGACTTTTCTCCCCCTTGGAATCTTGAACATGATGATAACCAGTAGCCAAAGAGAATTGTAAAAGCTCAGATGATATAATAAATGTGAAAGGGCTCTGTGTGTAGTGAAATGTGGTACCCTCGGTGCTCTGAGTTTCTGCTGGAACAAAGGCATGTTGTTGCTGAGCTCACAGGAGAAGAACGAGTAGCAGGTGGAGAGGAATTGAGCTGGAGGGGTCCTTCTCATAGGAAACGTCCACATCCTTGATTGGTCTTGAATAGTCAGTCCCCCAGGCTGAGGGTCTCCCTGTTTCTTTCTGTGTTGCCAATGAGTGTGTCCTATCTCTTTGTCCCAGGCCTCAAGGCTGGCTGAGTAGCTGGCTGCCAGCGTGGCGCCCCACATCCATGTCTCAGCTGAAGAACGTGGAATCCAAAATTCTTCAATGTAAGTAGAAGGAACAGCTGCCTTGCCTCCCTCAGGAAAGGCAGAACTTTCCCGAGCCTGGTACAAAGAGCCCCAGTTCCTGATCAGCATGTTTGAGACGAGAGGAAGGGATGCCAGTGGTTTGAAGGAAGAGATTTACACAAAGGATTCCATGTTCTGTACTCTCAGTTCCTTGGCATCTCACAACCCATCGTCTGAGTTCCTGCCATGTCTCACAATTTCACCATAAACCCCAGCAGGTCTCCACACAATACACACACACACACACACACACACACACACACACACACACACACAAAGTCCTTTCTTCTCTTTGTTCCTCTCTTCCTTAAATCTCGCTCTTCTTCCAAGCATGCTTCTTCAGTTTTCTACCTTCCTACCCAAGGACCAGCAAACAGTCCTGTATTCTCTGATATCATTGCCCCTTATATTTTTCTACCCCAGTAACATTCTATGTTCAGTGATGTTCTACCCCCTTAGTCTGTTAACCCCAGCAGTTTGCATTGCCCCCTAGATTGGCTTTCACGAGCAGTTAGTCACGTGAGAGCCAGGCATTCCGGGAGCAGCAGTGCCATGGGTCAGGACAGGGACCTTGCACCCTGCGTCCCTACATTTCCCACTGCTCTTCTCTGTTCTCTGGTGCCTGCACAGCTCCTGATGGGCCTGGGGGAGGGGAGTCTTGGCCGTTTCTCCCAGGCTACCTTGTCACATGACTGCTTCATGCAAGCAGCAGAGGCAACTCATGTGGCCTCCCTGTTTTGAAGGCTTTCCTGCGGGCCCACTGGGGATTGAGAATGTGTTTGCCATCTTGATGGAGACAGGGCTGGGGGCTCAGGGGATCCCATTATAACCTCAAGTTTATCCCCCACTATGAATCTTAATTCATCCGTGTTTACCTGTCCACCTGTCTTTACTCTAGTCCAAGCTACCCCCCCAGACACCTGCACTGGGAACACTTTTGTCCGTCAGTCAAGCCCCAAGCATGCACAGGTACAGGCGCCATGAATATGCATGAACTTGGGAGTCAGTGAGGCTACTGCACCTGGGCCCAAAGGGAGCCCCACAAATGGTCTCCAAAAAGAAAGTGACTCTTTTTATAAGCTGCTGACCAGACCACTGACAAACTGTACTTGGCAGCGAACTCTTCAGCAGTATAGTCAGCAAGGGGTGGGGGCGGGGGGTGGTATGTGGAGAGAAAAGGTCCTATTGGACTTGGGGGTGGAAGATGCTGAGCAGTAGAGACAAAAAAAAAAAAACATGACCAAGGAGGCTAGAGCAATAGTCCAGCGGGGAGAGCATTTACCTTGCACACAGCTGACCCGGGTTCAATTCCCAGCATCCCATATGGTACCCTGAGCACCTCCAGTAGTAATGCCTGAGATCCAGGAGTAATCCCAGTGCATCCCTGGGTGTGACCAAAAAAAAACAAAAAAAAGAAAGAAAGAAATAAAAATATGGTGTGGCTGATACCGAACCGGCTTAGTGATCTGCCTGGCATTCCCCTCTCTGCAGGCCTCCAGAACAAGTTCCTGGCTCGGTATGTGTCCCTCCCAAACCAAAACAAGATCTGGACGGTGACCGTGAGCCCAGAGCTCAGAGAGCGCACTCCGCTGGTGATGGTGCATGGTTTTGGGGGTGGGGTGGGCCTCTGGATCCTCAACATGGATTCCCTGAGTGCCCGACGCACCCTGCACACCTTTGATCTGCTCGGCTTTGGACGAAGCTCAAGGCCGACATTCCCACGGGACCCAGAGGGCGCCGAGGATGAGTTTGTGACCTCAATAGAGACGTGGCGGGAGACTATGGGGATCCCCAGTATGATCCTCCTGGGCCACAGTTTGGGAGGATTCCTTGCCACCTCTTACTCCATCAAGTACCCAGACAGGTAAGAAGGAGACGCCCTCTTACTCGTGACCAGAATCCTGACAGTGTTCGCTTAGGATCCTTCTCTTCTGGATGATTTGAGGAATGGTCTGCAAGCGACTGCACTTGACCTTCTCCTTTGTGCTCCTTTAGAGTTAAGCACCTCATCCTGGTGGACCCATGGGGCTTTCCCCTCCGACCGACAGACCCAAGTGAGATCCGTGCACCCCCAACCTGGGTCAAGGCTGTGGCCTCTGTCCTAGGGCGTTCCAATCCACTGGCTGTTCTTCGAGTAGCGGGGCCCTGGGGTGAGTAGCCTGCAGGTCAGGAAAGTCTTTGAACCAAGGCTAATCCATTCTAGAAACCCCTCTTGCATCTGGATTCCTGTCTTCACCACCTGTTCATAAAAAGTGGGAATGGACCTGGCATAGTTATTTAAAGCTATTGATCCAGCCCAGACTGCCTCTCCTGTTGTCAAAGGTGCCCTGTCCCCTTTGACTAGATGGGAAAAGCTCCCTTTGCAAGAGACAGATGGAGCAGAACTACTATTCTGTGCCTTGGCAAGTCTCCGAGGCGGGGGGGGGGGGGGGGGGGGCGGGAGGGGGGTGGTGGTGGTGAACTGACTCTTCCCTGCTGAAGTTAGCTTAGGCTGCATGTGTGAGTTTGTAGCAAACCGTTGGTGAGTCAGCAGTCACTACCACTAGACTGCATCTCTGTGACTTTCCCAGTTCCTATAAAAGAAGATATTGCAATCAGAGTCTCTGGCAGATGTAGAACAGCCCTCTAAGCCATGCTTTTCCCCAGGGAGGCTTCACATCCTCACCAGGTAATAACTGTTAGCAGGAGGCTAGAGAGGTAGTACAGCAGGTAAGGTTCTTGCCTTGCATATGACTGACCCTGGTCAAAATTCCGCCAGCAGTGACTCCTGAGCAAAGAACAGAGAGCAAGCCCAGCCCCGCTAGATGTGGCCCCAAAACAAACAAAACAAAAAGCTGTCAGCAAATTCCATAGGTGAAGAGAGGGAAGGAGGTCAGGGGAGCCATCCAGAGTTCTAGAAGGTCTGCCACCTTCTTTTTTTCCCTGGAGTCTATTCCTTTCTCAGCCATGCATAATCCATAGAGTGGATTGGCAATGACCATAGAGTGCCAAGGATTCAGTCTGGGGATCTTGTATATCTAGCTTCTGCTCCAGTCCTTTGAACCACCCCTTAGCTCGTGCACTTCTGTTTGCCTGTTTGTGGCCTCTTCATTTGGCCTTGATGGCTGATGTCTATATAGTGACGTTCCCTAGCCAGTGACTCATTGCTCATGGCTAAGGACGAGTCATCTATTGGTGCCTTGAGAGAAGTAGCCTGTCTCTGGAGAAAAGAAGAACATGAGCATGTGAGCAGAAGGTATGGTTGGGGAGAAGGGAAGGAGAATCAGTGACTTGAGGCCTGGCAGAGAAGAAAGGGCCAAGCCTGGCTCCAGGGACTGAGTGGTCCTGCTGTCACTAGCCTTTCCCTTTCTGTACTTGAACTGCCTAAGGTCCTTCGTGGACAGAAGAGCCAATACAGTGGGAGTCCTGGAGGAGGGGAGCCTGGCAGGGCTTCCTGGCCACTGCTTGTTTCTTCCCTCATGCCTCTTGCTGCTCCTCGCAGCATGGAGAAGACCACGAGAGAGAGCAGAAGTGGGCCCCAAGGCTTCATTGGCACAGCTGTTCTGTGCGTCCTGCTACTTGTCTGTGAGCCATAACGCCAGGGGGAGGAAGCAACCGAGCTCAGCACAGCCCCATCTGTGCCCGAGGCCAGTGTTCCGCTTACCTCTGTCCTTGGATTCCCTTACAACCCCGAACATGAGAGGGCTCTTGGGAGGTTGTCTGGTTTCATCCACTACCTTCAGGTTAAAAGTCCAGAAGGGTCTCAGGGAGAAAGAGCTGTCAAAGAAAATTATCTCCACAGTGGACTTTTGTGGGGCTTATGATCCTTGGAGGAACATCAAGGTTACGAACATCAGGGAGAGGAAAGTAACCTGGCTTCTCTGATGAGACTGTCTACACTCCTCGGTCCTTGCAGTGCTTGGCTGAATCACTTAGAGTCTCCTGTGGCTTCTGGGTCGCCTCACGCACTCCCGGTGCTGTGTCATGTTCCATGGATTAGCTCATGCCCAAGGAAGAGGGATTATGCTTGGCTAAAACTATTCATTATTATTATTGGGGGTCAGAGAGATAGTACAGCATGTAAAGTTGTTTCCTTGTACACAGCAGACCTGGGTTTGATTCCTGGCATGCCATGTGGTCCTCCAAGCCCACCAGGAATGAACCCTGAGCACAACTGGGTGTGAGCCCAAGAAAACAGAATTGTTCAGACATACCCAGGCTAGGCAGGCGTCTCCCACCAGCCCTCCCCACTTCCTACCCACAACTGGCCACTCCCTGTTTTTCTGTCCCTCCCAGGGCCTGGTCTGGTACAGCGATTCCGGCCGGACTTCAAGCGCAAGTTTGCAGATTTCTTTGAAGATGATACCATATCGGAGTACATCTACCACTGCAATGCCCAGAACCCCAGGTGAGGCATCTCCCAGAACCAGCTTAGGGAAGACAGAGGGAGGTGGGAGGTAAAAAAACTCAATTGCTAGAAGCTCCCAAGAGGCCTCAGGTTGTTCAAGGCTGCATTTCTGCTTCCAGAAAGTTCTCATTCAATTAAGAGAACAAAGGCATTAGCAGGCTTGATCATTTCCAGAGAGATCCCCAAGGATAGGCATAAAGGGATAGAGAGGATAATAGATTAATTAAACGTGAGGTGCTCTCTGGAGAATGACCCTTCTTCTTCCCTTGAGAAAGGCATTAGGCCCAACAGGCAGAAGTCTGGGGGGAAAAACACAGCTTGCAAGATCTTTTTTTTTTTAAGTGAGAAGGTAATGCAAATGTGGTATTTTTTTTTCCTATAAAAAGAAAGAAAGAAAGGGAGAGAAAGAAGTTTTTATCCGTGACCCCTCATGCTGGCCCCCCTGAGCCTGCTGATCTGCATCTTGGCAGCTGACAGCCGGCAGTCGGGAGTAATCTCCCCTGGGGCAGTGCCCTGTGAGTGGCTGATACCAGGCCTGAGTTGGTGGCACCACCCCCTGGGCTGTTGGGAGACATCTCAAGGGAAACAAGGCCACTGAGTGGGTGGAGCAGCCCCCTCCCTTGCCAGCCCATCCAGCTTTGTCCCGAGGTGGGGACTGTATCGCAGCAGTGTGGTCTGAGCCTTGGCTCCCACCCCAACAGCTTTGGGACAGCGTGGGAACTATCCATCCAACATTTCACATGAGCTCAGCTAATTGAAAGGCCCCTATTAAGCAACAGTATAGAAACTCAGCTCAACAATCAAACCAATACCCCCAGCTTCCCGCTCTCAACCCCTTCTCTCTGCCCCACCGGGCCCAGTGCCAGTCTCAGACCCATTGAGGCCCCACAGGCCCAGCCCGAGCTCATTGCCACGAAGGGTTCCCCAGTCCCAGGCCTGATTCTGTATAATAAATAGCCTCCCAGCCTAAGCCACAGAACTTATAATTTTGCAGCACATTTGTTTCCCAGAGAACGCAGAGGTAACGTCAGTGACAACCACCCCCTCGTGCAAGACATCATTCAGTCTGGGAAGGCTTTTAGTATGTTTTTCAGTTGTTGTGGGGGCCACTCATCAGAGAGACAAGCCACTGCCAGGGATTGAACCCCAGTCCTCAAGTCTGCAAAACATGCAGGAGCCACCTCTCCAGCCCCTCAGTGTTTTGGTTTGGAGGCCACACCCAGCAATTCTCATAGGACCATTTTGTGCCAGGGATGGAACCCCAGGGTGCCCACATGCACAGCCTACACTCTCTCCCAGAGCTGTTCCTCTAGTGTCTCTGCTTTTTTTTTTTTTTTTAGGGGGCATCACAGTGGTTACTCTTGGCTCTGCACTCAGGAATTACTCCTGGGCAGTGCTCAGGGGACCTTATGGGATGCTGGGAATCGAACCTGGGTCAGCAAATGCCCTACCCACTGTGCTATCACTCCAGCCCCGTGCCTCTGCATTTTTTTCCTTAACTGAAATAATTTATGTTTATCTTTATATATGTTTTAGGATACAGCCTTTAAGTCAACATCTGCATATACTATATTATGTTCATCTCCAGAATTGTAGTTTCCATCTGTCAGCATGTAGCTGACCCCACTCTGCTGAATTCACTCACCTGTCTTCCCTCTTCCCTCAAGGCACTCAATTTTTCAAACGTTCTGAATGTTTCTAAGTGATAACCCTGACAAGCTCATGGAGAACCCTTCACCTTCCCTTGGGAAACATGACATTTGATCAGAGGTAGCACACTTTACTGAAACTTATTGGTTTTGTACTAACTTCCCTTTTTCTCACAGTCATCTGTGAGAATGTGGGTATGAATCTCCCCAATTTGTAGTAAAGGAGATTCAGAGCCAATTTAATGTTCAGGTTACATGACCTGCTAAGAAAACATAGCCAGGAAAGAGTTCCTGTCTGACTCCAGAGTCATGATTTTTCCAGTGCCCACCAACATCCTTTTTTTTATTATTATTAGTGAAGCACCATGAGGTACAGCTGTAGACTTACAAACTTTCACACTTGGGTTTCAGTTATACAGTGATCGAGTACCCAGCCCTCCACCAGTGCCCATTCTCCACCATCAGTGATCCCAGGAGCCCTCCCACCCCTCCACCGTATCCCCCCGTTTTGCTCTCTCTTTCCTTTAGGGTGTTGTGGTTTGCAATAGAGGTGTTAAATAACCATCATGTGCGATCTATAGTCTACTTTCAGCACACATCTCACATCCCGAGTGAATCCTCCAAACACCCTTTACTTGGTGTTCCCTTCTCAGTCTGAGCTGCCTTTTCCCCCAGCATGTGCTGCTGACTTCCAAATCATGGAACAGATCTCCTGGTACTTATCTCAACTATTCTTGCCCGGCAATATCTTAAGACAACTCTTTGTTTCTAACTGCCTGTGCAGAGCCAGGCTCCCCTTCTCAGACTGACCATATAATACTGAACAGGCTACACCTGCCCTGCTAGGCAGCAGTTTTCCCTCACCTCTGCTGCCTTCTACAGAAGCTCTGGACCAGTCTAGAAAGTTGACAACTATCCTTGTGATCCCAAATGATGTGGCTTCTAGGGCTCTACCTAAGTAGATGGCCCAGGAGAAGCAGCTGTGGCTTCTCCTGCAGAGCACTATAGTACAGAAGACTGATGTCCCCTCCCAGAGACTATTCCAGAAGTCCCTTTTGTGAAACAGGGACCCACCCTGTGGTTATTGAGGTGGTGAGGGCCTGTGGCCGCTTCTACCTGTGCTGGGGTCCACCAAAGTTACGCCTACTGGTACTAGAGTTTGTGGGCAGAATCCCCACATACTAGACATGTGCTCTGCCACCTAAGCTAGCTCCCCACCCCCATCTCAGGACGCCTTCTTTCTTGTGCTACACTACTTGCTTTTCAGAATTCATCTCTGATGAATTCCTCAGCTTCAACCTCCAGCCCCAGGAGACTAAGTTTGGGCTTTCCACAACTCCACCATTTTGTAATTCTTGGAAAACTTGGAGGTATTTATCATATGATTAGTTAGTTCCTGCCGACTTCCCTGTTATGTGAACTCAGGGAAGGGAAGCCCCACCTCTGGCTTGTTTGTATGTCCCCCAGGGCATGTGAGTGTCTGTTGAATAAATGATGCCCATTGCGTTCATGGGCCATTTCTCATGTGTGTCCTTCTGACTGACTTTTATAACTGGAGACCTCTGTAGATTCAATCCCATCTCTTCATCTTAGCATTAGTTAATGAGCACAGAGCTGGAGGTACTAGAGGGACACAAAGAGGAGAAAGGGTCTGCTCCCAACCTCTCAAATGCACTGAGAAGTTGAAATTTTTGCTGTGGGGTTCATTCATTCTGTTCATTGCCGTGCCTCATTTTGCCTTGCCAGCGGAGAGACCGCATTCAAGGCCATGATGGAATCCTTCGGCTGGGCCCGGCGCCCCATGTTGGAGCGAATTCACTTGATTCGAAAAGATGTGCCCATCACCATGATCTATGGGGCCAACACCTGGATCGATACCAGCACGGGAAAGAAGGTGAAGCTGCAGCGGCCGGATTCCTATGTCCGAGACATGGTACGTGGCAGCCTAGAAACAGGACAAGGCAGAAACGCTGTATCTGAATATACACACACAGACTAAGTCCCAGCCTGGTGGGATTATGTGCAGTATGGGGATCAGAGAGTGGGTGCGGGGGGCAGAGGGGAAAAGAGTGGAGAGATTTAGGGGAAAGGAATGGATAAACTGAGGGGGAAGAGGAATGGATAGATTGAAGGGAGAGGAATGGATAGGTTGAGTGGGAAGTAATGGATAGATTGAAGGGGGAGGAATAAAAACTGAGGCAGAGTAGAGGAGTAGATAGACTGAAGAAGGGGGATGGAGACAGTGAGAGGGAATGGACAGATACACTGAAGAGAGAGGAATGTATAGACTGAGTGTGGAGGGATGGATAGACTGAAGGGGAGGAATGGATAAACTGAGTGTGGAAGGATGAATAGACTCAGGGTGGGTGTGGTTAGAGGGGGGCGGAGTAGTGGATTTGAAAGTCTCGGCTCTCCATCCTATCCTAAAACAGATTCAGCAGCTAGGCAACAACATCAAATTTCCACTCCTACCACCCTCTAATTCCCACCCAAGACCAGAACCAAGAAGAGCAGAGCGAATAGGGGAGATTACCACGCCTTCCCCCACTCCTGCTTCCCTTTATCCACAGCCTCCTCTGCCCTCATTGCTACTGAGCCTTTTTGATGTGAAGACTGGGCAGCCCAGGCTGGAGTGATAGCGATAGCGATAGATAGGGGGTAGGGCATTTGCCTTGCATGCAGCCGACCCAGGGTTGATTCCCAGCCTCCCATATGGTCCCCTGAGCACCACCAGGAGTAATTCCTGAATGCAAATCCAGGAGTAACCCCTTTTCATTGCCAGGTGTGACCCAGAAAGAAAAAAAAAGACTGGGCATCCCCTGGGGCCCCCAGTTTACTGATCCTTCGGGTGAAATAAGCAGGGAGTGGTGGGGCTGGTGTGCAAGGAAGGAGAGGAAATGGCCCGCAGAGTAGTCGAACAGGGAGCTGGGCTTCATTGGCTCCCACAGCAAAGTACCCACTCCCAGGGCAGAAGGCGGATGGCTCTTCTGGTGAGTGCTCCATGTGGCAGGGAAGAGGGTTTTTTTTTTCTTTCAAGGAGTTCTTCACAGTTTTAACTCCAATCCCACCACCACCATTACACCTTCCCACCACCATTATTTTGAGGTTTTCTACCACCACCCAAGTCTGCCCAAAAAGCAGATGCTAAGTAATTAATTTTGCATTGCTTGTTATGAATAATTGACTAAAAATGATCAAAGAGGTTTTCTTAGAGGAAAGTGTGTGAAAATTGTTGTATCTCATCTTGAAGTCATTTAAGCCCCTGTATTAGAGATCATTAACTTGTTAGAGTTTAAGTCTTGTGTGCATATATATATATATATATATACATATATATATATATATATATATATACATGTACTTTTTTTTTATCAAGATTGGTTGTCTTCACTCTTACACCCCATCAAATGCGGTGTGCTACTCTTGGTATATCAGTGGCATAATTATACAAGATGTTGCGTGACTGCAAAAGCAGCTGCACTCTTCTCGAATACTAAACTTACTTCATAGGGTGATTTTGGGGTCCGAAGGCGTCTCTGTACTGCACTGCTCTCTGCTAAGATTCATTTGTGCCTCTGGATCATAGCCATTAATGGGCTTAAATGGCTCTCAGAGGTAGTTCGTGGGCGTGACTGGCAGGAAAGCGGAAGCACAAGGAGAGGGATGGAGGGGGGGCCCCATTCCCAACTCCAAAAAGGCAGACAAGAGGGTGAGAGGGTGAGAGCAGGGAGAAACGGTGCCCATGCCCATGGTCCCTCTCTGCAGGAGATTGAGGGCGCATCACATCACGTCTACGCAGACCAGCCACACATCTTCAACGCCGTGGTGGAGGAGATCTGCAACTCTGTGGACTGAGCATCTGTCCGTGACGGAAGAGGAAGCCAGAGAGTCATTCTCACCTCCCTGTCTGCTTACTCACCTTCTGTCCTTTCCTCTCCAACTAACACGTGCCAGCCAAGCAGAGGCCCAGGGCAGGACCCCAGTGAAAAAGAGCCCCCCTCCCCCCCACCATGGGGCCACACGCAGGGCCAGCAGCAGCCTTGTGAGGCCTTGAGCTCCCCAGCCCGGGGAAGAGCACGAAGGGTTGTGTCATGCCACCCCTTTGTCCCCATGCCAGGTGTTGTCCAGACGATGGCTGTGAAGGGATTGCGCTGAGCCACGTTCCCTCCCCATGCCACAGGGAGGGTGGCCTCTTCCCCTGGGTGCAGGAGCTGCCTTTCCCAGCTCTGGAAAGCTTGAGGAGGTAGGTTCTTTATCAGAGCCGCTTTCTCTCCCATCATGGCTCCCCCATCCCATACCAGCTCTGCCCGGGCTCTGGCTGGGACCCTCTTCACAACCAAGAGCTGGCCTGGGACTGCCGTGACTAGCAACTCCTTCCCCAACCCGGGCTGGCAGCTCCAAAGCCCTCTCAAACCTCAGAGGGACATGGCTGGCCCATGTGATTCAGATCAGGTCCCGGAGAGCTGAGGCGAGAGCCAGGCCTGCTGGCACCCCGTGCTTGCGCAGACCCCATTGCCGCAGGGAGGATCCTAGTCACCCCTGCCCCCCACATTCCAGTTCCATTGGGCAGGGGTGCTGCGGTCCTGCTCTGCCTCTCCATCCTGGCTGCCTCAGCTGGGGACACTCAAGTGCTTCCTTCCCTGCCCCTCATACTTCCCAACGGGTGGCCTCTGTGCCTCCCTCTGTGCCTTGGGCCCTGAAGCCCCACCTGTAGTGTAGAGCAAAGGTGGCCCCTGGTGGAGAGCGAAGGGAAAGGCCTTCAGCCTGTCTTTAGACACCACCCCCCCCCCCCCCCCATGCCCACTAGTATGGCAGGATTTTGTTCTGCCGTTAAACCAGCAGCTCCCTGCTCCCTGTCTTTATCACCCATGGGATGGGTGGCTGGGCCCTACCACGCTTTCTCTCCTCCTGGTCTCCACCTCATCCCACCCCTGCCCCCCTGTCTGTCTCTCACAGGCTGGTTCCAGTTGTCGCCCCTAGGTTCTGGGTAATGGGCTGGGCCTGGCCTCAGAACTCGGGCAGTGCCTGCCTTCCCTTTCACTTTTGTAAAGCCAACCCTTCCACCAGAATAGTATTAACTCCTGGTGCTTTGTTCTACTGGTCCAGCTGCCTTGGGCTCCTTTTCTATATTAATAAAGAAATGAGTAAATGATGCTGCTGGTGGTGTTGTCAATCCAATGTTGCTCCAAGGAGCTCTGGGGGTGCTGCTGAAGTTCTCACGACCTGGGTATGCCTGACTCAGAGAAAGGTCTCGCCTAAAGAGGTCCCCTCCAACAGGTCACATCCTCTGGAGTTCAGTGCCACGTTTTCCTTCTCCATTCAGTCCTGAATCCAGGTCTGCACAGGCTACTACTGCGAACCCCTCCAGTGGAGGATGAGGTGTGCAGACAGGCCAAGTTCCAATGCAGAAGGAGAAGCAGGTAGAATGAGTGCTCCATACTGCCGAGTCAATAACCCCAGCTTCATAGTGCATTCCAAGTCAGTGTGTGGGCTCCAGGATACTCCAAGGGGGTCCTTGAGGTGGAAAATCACAGAAATGGGGAGCCAAGACACAAGACTAGGGGGCCAGCTGTGGGATAGGAGACCCATAGAAAGGAAACAAGGTCAGAAGGGAAAGGTTGAGAAATGCTGCTCTAAGCAAATGAACATAGTGCCCTAGAGCCCATTTGAAGCCCCATCCTCTGGGGCTCAGCTACTCCTTATCAGGGAGTCCCTCTTGGGTCCCTCTTCTATGTGTCACCGTGAGAGCCCCTGTTATAAAACTTATAACTTTGGGCCAGAGCCATAATGCAGGTGGTGGAACATACACCCTGGTGCAAGGGCCAGAGTTCCAATGCTCGCACCACACATGCCTCTGAGCAACTTCAATCTCAGCCAGGTCAAACCCTGCCAGGAATGGGTCCTATAAAATAAACAATAAATAAAGGGCTGGAGCAATAGCACAGCGGGTAGGGCGTTCGCCTTACAAGCGGCCAACATGGCCGACCCGAGTTCGATTCCTCCGCCCCTCTCGGAGAGCCCGGCAAGCTACCGAGAGTATTCAATATGCCAGACACAGTAACAACAAAGTCTCCAATGGAGACGTTACTGGGCCCGCTCGAGCAAATCGACGATCAACGGGAGGGCCTTTTTAAAGTTTATAAACTTTGGGGCCGGAGCAATAGTACAGTGGGTAAGACATTTACCTTGTCCTCAGACAACCCGGGTTCAATCCTTGGCATCCTATAAGGTTCCCCAAGTCCACTAGGAGTAATTTCTGAGTGCAGAGGTAGGCATAACTCCTGAGCATCTCTAGGTATGGCCCAGCAACAAAAAAGAAGGCTCATAAATTTAAAGTCACATGTTTAATGTCTTTTTTTACCAAGAGAAGAAATATAAGGACAAGGGGTATGTCTGTCTCCTAGTTCACATCCAATATGTTTTTGTTTCATTGTTACAAGAGAAATGAAAGTGTTCAGAAAAGGTGGGGGGTGAGGGTGAGAGATAGTACAGCAGGTAGGGCACTTGCCTTGCATATGGCCAACCTGGGTTTGACCGCCTGATTTGGTCCTCTGAGCGCTGCCGGAAGGACACATGGTGCCTGCTCACAATTGGCCCCGAATTCCATGGCTCTGAAGAATGAACAAATGATGAAAGAAAAGAAGTCCTGGCTTTATTTACAAAGCTCTGATCCACTCCAGGACTTTATGTCTTCTCTGTAACATAAGATTGTCTGGTTGCCATCTACCAGAAGGAGGAGAGGATGGCATTTAGAGTTTAATACTTAACCTCTGGGCCTGTGATAATGAAGATATATGGCACCCATCTTTCTGGAAAAATCCACTCTTCACAGAGATGGACTCTGTCAGAGTACATGCATCCATTTGAAATTGCAAGTCAAAGGGGGTGCATCATGGACATACTGGGAAGGCCCTTGTCCCTCAGCAGTGATGACAGCTGAACCTCAAGAAGGGCAGAATGAAGGGGTGTGAGTGTGTCTGGGGCTGAGGGTAGACCTGTCAGTAAGGACCAAGGTTGTGCGACCAGACTGTGGGGGTATGGGTGAAGGAACTCTGGCCATGAGAAGAATGTTCATCCTTACACCAAGGGAAAGAAATTTCTGGAATGAGGCCCAGGGTGGGGTGACAGTAGACAAAATCAGATCTGACACTTGAAGCAACAATTCTGTGAAAGGGAGATGGGAGGGCTGAAACGCCGCAGGGCAACTTAGAGGCCTCCACAGTGATCCCGGCAGAGATGCTCGTAGCTTGGATTTGTCCAGTGTCTGACAGATACACAGAGAGAAAAATGCAAGAAATGTTTAGGATGTAAAATCAAAACGACCTGATCCCAGCTCAGCTACTACTGTTCTCTTACACAACAAGCCACGAGAAGCAGGACTTACCAAACATCTTCACATAACAAAACAACTGGGGGGTGCTTGTTAAAATATACATTCCTGGGCTGAAGAAAGAGCTCAATGCTTTGCATGCCAAAAGTTTGGGTTCAATCTCCAGCACCACATAGCCCCCAAACACCACCAGGAGCTACCCTGGAGCATTAACTGGGGAGTAACCCCTGTGTTCTGCTGTTTGGGTGTGGTCCAAAACCAAACTATATATCTTAATAGACATCTGTAGATATCTATTTCTGGTGGCCAGGGAAATGACGCAAAGGCTGGGCACATGCTTTGCATGCAAGAGGTCCAGGTTTGAGCTCCAGTTCTTCAGGTTTCCCTCAGCACTGCCAGGAATTGCCCATAAAGAAAATTACAATTGGGGCTGGAAAGATAGTACAATGGGCAGGGCATTTGCCTTGCACACAGCCAACCCAGGCTTCATCCCTGGCATTCCATGTGTTCCCCCAAGCACCGTCAGGTGTAATTCCTGAGTGCAGAGCCAGGGAGTAACCCCTGAGCACCACCAGATGTGACCCAAAAAAAACAAAAAAAGAAAGAAAGAAAGAAAGAAAGAAAGAAAAGCACAATTCTGGGCCATTTTCTCTAGAGTCTGCCTCTGTAATTTTTGATGGTATCTAACCCACACATTATTAGACACTTACACACTTCCTACTCATTTATGCCTCTCGGGGAGCCTGGCCCACATGGGCAGAACCTGGCTCCTCATGGTGTATTCGATATGCCAAAATACAGTAATGACAATAGGTCTCATTCCCCTGACCCTGAAAGAGCTTCCAATCATTGGGAAAAGATGAGTAAGAAGAGGCTGCTAAAATTTCTGGGCTGGGAGGAATAGAGATGTTACCAGTGCCTGCTCTAGTAATTTGACAACCAATGGCATGACAATGATACAGTGATACAGTGATCAAACCACACAATCTACCGTTAAATACATTCTCTAGAAGAGTCTCATTCCCCTTGGCTGCAGCCCATCTGCTCTGAGGGATCCTGTGTCTCTGACAAATAACCCCGTCGGCTTGTGGAAATGTCATGGGCCATGTGGAAATGTCAGGCCTATTGCCTTAAATGTTCTTCCCGATTTTTCCAGAACCACTTCTCTTTGGGAGGCCTCACAACACACAGATCTGATCCTCCCAGATCCAACGCAAGGTATCACATTCTTTCCATTCCTGCAGAACATTGTGAGGGAAACCACTGTCTGAGAAGTACTTTGTATTCTTTACCAGGCACAGACACATGTACACACACACACACACACACACACACACACACACACACTCCAGTCTGTGACATTCTTAACATTCCCAGGGTTGAGACTAAGAAAGCACATCCACATGCCATCCAGTCATTATCATTCCTGGTGAGTTCCTAGGATTTGTAGTGACAAATCAAGCCGGAAACTGGAGCTCCTCAAATCTCCTCCTGGATGACAAGAAGGGAATCCACAGAGAGACAGAAAGGATTGTGACTAATTCAAGACCCCAGAGGTCCTGCCTATGTAATGACTAGCAGGAAGTGTACTAAATTTAACTTCCTCCTTGGGCCAGACACCAAAATATATCTGCTAAAAATATCTGGTTTCGTTGCCAAAAGGCTGTTGAAATCTTAGAATATGTCTCTGCACTCTCACCTACCACCCTGTCAGCCCACAACTGCAGGCATTGCTCATGATCTGATAAAAAAAATCTCATTAGCTGGTGGCAGGATGTGATGCCCATGAATAGTACAAAACACCAAGTCCTCATCATGTAACCTGGGGCTGGAGAATGTCGAGGATTAGTTCCAACTCTGTGCAATGAAGCTTCTGAAGACAAACCATTTCTTCACTTGCTAATGCTAGTCGATTATCTTATATGGGTTCAGCATTATTATGTAGAAAAGTTTTTGTCTTTATCCTACTAAATATCACTTTTCACTGGGGCTGAGGAGGAAAGATAACCATAACTTAATGTTTTTGCAAGACTAATGCGTTACTTAAAAATGCTAAGAAGAGTTCATTGATGCCAACAAATCATGGTGCTCTTCTCCTAATGCAAGAAACCAGGCCCTATTCTCCCAGAAAAACTGTTAGTAGGGGAGCCTTCTGCATATCTGGCCTGACCAATGGTTAGGTGTTACTTTTTCAAGTGTTTCTAAGTCCTGAAAGGGAGTTTGTTATAATTTAGCAGCTCATAGTTTAATGATAATCTGAGAACATACTATATAAACCAGAAGTAACCAGGCTCTACTATCTGCTGAAGAGAACTCTCTGAAGGACTCGGAGTTACTGGGGATATTTTCATCTTAATCTGAAGAGTCTGACAGTGAAGGAGGAAAAGGCAGGAGAGACCATCCCTGACGAATGGTTCTGTGAGAGAACAGGATGGGAGGATGCTGGTGATTTACAACCAACGAGTTATTGGCCTCTGACAAATTATAAGGCAATTGTCATAAAAGAAAGAAGCAACATGTACTTCTAAAAATGTTCAGTGAGAGACAAAAAATGTTCAAATGAAAATGCAAAAATCCGGCATTAGAGCAGGACTTGCGGTTAGGGGCCAGCCCCTGGCAAAGTATTTCTAGCCAATCCTGGATAAATCAGCACCTTTTTCTTTCACTGAGTTTAAATTCTGGAATTGCATTTTTTCTAACCTTTTAAGAATTGAACTATTGCTCTTTAATGAAATGGTGTGAGTGGTTTAAGATAGGAATAAAAAGGCATGTCACTTCTTGTTGTCAAGCATATCAATTTCAGAGCTTTTTCCTGTAAATAAATTTTGTGGCACACTACCATCTGTTAAGTATTACTTTATAAAAGACCAAAATGGGAGAAGAACTTGAATTTTATCACTAGGAGATAAGTAGATGATGTGGAACTCAGACCTTGGAGATAACATTGCTCAGAGAAGCAGATATAATGAAAGTTTCAATAGTAGCACATTTATCAAAAAGAAAATCTCAAAACTAAGAGCAGAAGCATTTTGATAAAAGAAAAACTTAAGTGGAAAGATATTATAGTTCAATGGACTAAGTGCTGGCTTTGCATGGGGGAAGTCTAGGTTACATTCCTGGTACCACATGGTCCCCCAGAACTGTTGGGAACCACCCCAAATAACAGAACCAGGAGTAGCTCCCCAACACTGTGGGGTGTGCCCCTCAAAAAGAAATTAATAGGAAAATAAAACTTCGTAAAAATAGAGAATAGAAGTTAAACAGGTACATAGGTGGTGCTTTTTATTCTATTTATTTATTTTGGTGCCAGGGATTTAACCTAGGGTCTTCATGTATGAGAAACATGCTCTCCTTATGAGCCATACTTCTGGTCTGAACAATATTTTTTGTTATTTATTTTGTTTTTGGCAATGCTCAGGGGTTACACTGGCTCTGCACTTAGAAATTACTCCTAGCGGTGCTCAGGGGACTATAAGCGATGCCAGGGATTGAACCTGGGTCAGTTACCTCCAAAGCAAGCGTCCTACTCACTGCACTATCCCTCCAGCATTGTTTTTAAAACTTCAGATTATGGGACAGGAGCAATAGCACAGCGGGTAGGACGTTTGCCTAGCACGCAGCCTACCTGGGTTCAATCCCTGGCATCCCATATGGTCTCCCGAGCACCACCAGGAATAATTCCTGAGTACAGAGCCAGAAGTAACCCCTGAGCATCGCTGGGTGTGACCCAAAAAGAAAAAAAACTTTCAGATTTCATGGGGGCTATGTATGTAGTTGTTTGATTTCACTGTGTGATTTGGATTTGGGGGCTACATCTGGCAGTGCTCAGATACTATTCCAGGCTTTGTGCCCAGGAGTGACCCTTTGTAGTGCTGGATGAACTGAACATGCAGTGAATTTGCAGTGCTGGGCCTGAACTGAGCCTGGCTGTGTGCAAGGGGAGCCCTCTCCCTCCTCAGCTTTTTCACTCCTGGCCAGGCCATGAATATTGTTCTATAGGTATTGACAGGGAAAGACACTTTTATGGTTTTTTTTTTCTTTTTGGATCACGCTCAGCGATGCTCAGGGGTTACTCCTGGCTCTGCACTCAGGAATCACTCCTGGTAGTGCTCGGGGGACCAAATGGGATGCTGGGAATCGAACCCAGGTTGGCTGCGTGCAAGGCAAATGCCCTATCCACTGTACTCTCGCTCTGGTCCCAAAAGATATTTTTAAATAACAAGTTGTAGACAATTCAAATACCACCACCCCATTTTTATTTGTAAAATAAAAAGTGACATGTGTATAAATAAATATGTTCAGATCTAAAAACACAATAATATTTGCTTCTGGAGAGTGGAATTGACTGTAGGTTGTTCATATTTACTCTCTGCGTCTCTGCGCTGGCTGAAATTCCATGGTGAATGTGTATTTCTGTCATTAAAGATGAAAAATAAAAGAGCTCTTCCACCAGAACTGATCCTTCCTTTGATTTATCAGCTTCATGAATGAGCCCCTCTGAGGGGAGCCTGGGGTTCCTTGTGCTCCCTTTGCTTCCTCTGCGATCTACCACAAATATTTGCAGAGAAGATCATGGCAGTTTCCAGAGGACTATGAAGGACAAATCCAAAAGGAAAGAAAAGTAAGAAGCTTAGAGCTCATTGCTGGAAGGAAAGAAAGAGAAGTTCAATGGTTCTCCCTTGTCCATTTCCAAAGACATTTACTGATAGAGATCTTGCGTGTTCCCTCACTCTTTGGAATACATGGACATCTTTAGAACCACCTTAAGCCTGTCTGTGTGTGACCCAGTTTGTCTTCCATTTTCTTTTCATTGTTTCTTTTTTTTAACTGTTTTGTTACATTTTAAAGAAAACATTGTTACTTTTTAAAACTTCATTTGTCTTTGGAAACAGTGTAGCACTGAAGCACTATCCTCCTGTTCATCGATTTGCTGAAGCAGGCACCAGTAACATTTCCATTGTGAGACTTGTTGTTACTGTGTTTGGCATATGGAATACACCATAGGGATCTTGCGGAGCTCTCTGAGAGGGAATTGAACCCGGTCGCCAAGTGCAAGGCAAATGACCTACCCGCTGTGCTATCACTCCAGTTCGGAAATAAGTGTAGTCAAAATAATGGGTTGCGATAGCACAGCGGGTAGGGCTTTCGCCTTACACGCGGCCAACATGGCCGACCCGAGTTCGATTCCTCCGCCCCTCTCGGAGAGCCTGGCAAGCTACCGAGAGTATTCGATATGCCAGACACAGTAACAACAAAGTCTCCAATGGAGACGTTACTGGGCCCGCTCAAATCGACGATCAACGGGAGGGCCTTTACCTTTACTATTTGAATTTGGAGTCTTCATAGTATTACAAATCTCCTTAAATATTTAGAGTACTTTTATTACAACCCCTTTTCTTAGAAAGGAAGGGAGGGAGGCAAAAAGAAGGAAGGAAGGAAGGAAGGAAGGAAGGAAGGAAGGAAGGAAGGAAGGAAGGAAGGAAGGAAGGGAAACCAGCTTAGTACCCTTCCTTCCATACCCTCTGCCTTTTCTCCCACCTGTACCCTCTCCCTTAGGAAAATTTATTTCTGCTCTGGATGTTCACTAGTTTTATCTCCCAATCAAATTAATTTTCTTATAAGGCACACATGAGTGAAATCATCCAATATTCACTATTTTTTCCTTCTGACTTATTCTGATTTGCAGAATCCCCTCAAGTTCTTTCTATTGTGTGCCAATGGAAATTTTTTATCTTTTAGTTTTTTTAGAGTTGAATGTTATTCCCTCGTGCATATACAACCATCTTCTTTGGCCTCCAGGATTCTCTCTTATTTTTGCAGTGCAATCTTCAAAGCACAGAATGGCTCTATCTCCAGCCTCCAGTAGTTTTGAAGCCCAGCCCAGTGGCTACCTTGCTCCTGAACTATCTCCTGTCCAATTAATATGGGAAGTTTGCTTTTTCTCCTTTGGAGTAAAGTCATTTAGCTCACAGATGGTCACCCCATTTACCAAGCGAATTTATGATGAGCTACATGTGGTGTTATCCAGTCCCTTTCCTGGAGAAATAGTTATTTATCTTGACAAATTAACGAGATTTCTCTCTATCTGGTCTGTACCATTCCTCCAGAGTATTGTTCATGAAGCACGTCACATTTCGGTTAATGAGTATTCAGTAGTAAAGTTGTTTTCTCTCTCTACTAGCTTTGTGGGGAGGTTCTGGGGCTTGGCAGGATATTTGGGTTTTTTTATTTCATTTCATTTCCCCAACAATTGCTAAGCATCAAGTGACCTTATACATCATTAGAAAGCAGGCAGCACCTCACATTCTGCCTGGCAGAGAGCGGAGTGGCCCCCCTGTAACTGGTGGGAAGGTCAACTGGAGGCCACATGCAAATGAGAGCTGTGGAACAGCAGGTCCAATAAGGAAGGAAAGTCAGAGGCTTGTCCAATTCCTACATTTTCAGGACCAGACAGCAGGTCAGCTCCGCACACCCGCTCCCCTCCAATCTCTTCTTTAATCATTTTATTTATTTTGTTTAGTGGCAATAACATCACACTGGCCAAAGAGACAGTGGCGAGATGAAGGTGTTTGCCTTGCATGCAGCCCAACCCAGTTTGATCCATGGCACTGCATGATCCTCTGAGCCCTATGACTACAACCCCCAAGCACCAATGCCCCTGAGAACTGCTAGGTGCTAGCCAAACCCCGCCCCCCAAAATTACATTATGCAAGAGACCCTGTCTTCTAAGAAAGAAACTTCATTCCCTCTTGCTCTTGAAATAGAATGTGTAACTCCCTAACAAGACCTTCCCCTTTCTCCCACACAGCCTAACTTTACTCTTATTAAAGTTTTTAGACTCATGTCTGAAACTGTATGCTGAGGCTCCCAGTCTTTCTGCTCTCTCTACAGGAGAGAGGATACAGGAGGCAGTCACACTTTTGACCAGATTTTCTGCTTTTTTTTTAATCTTGAGAAATGAACCTTGTTGAAGTATCTCAATAAAAAGGGATTTGATTTCCACGAAATCATTCCTGCATGTCTCTGCAGTTGAATGGTTTCCTCTATCCCAGTTTAACTTCCTCTTTCCACACCAGCTCTATTCTCCTTGATAGCAGACTCCTTTCCTCTAATTATTCATCCGATGGTACAGAGACTCTCAAATGATCTCTCCAGGCACTGAGCCTGCCTGGGCTTCCAAGAGCATTCCTGTTGTCTGCAACAGTCTCTGCAACTCATTGCAAACCCCCAAAAAAGAGTCATTTTCTTGTACAGTTTCTCTCTCCCAGCCAAGCCACACGGTTCATAGGTCACTGGTCAGGCAGTGAATTATGCCCTCAGATTTTTCATCCAGGGGTCAATCATTAAAGGCTGACTAAAGGTCCATCCCTTCCATACAAATGTGAGCATGGTGGAGATTATGAACACATTTTATTACAGGAAACAATACTATAAATAACACAGACTACCTGTACCCACCACTCTCATTAGAAATGTCCACTTAGGGTGCTGGACTGAAAGCTCAGAGGAAACTCAAGGACCCAAGTTCAATCCCTGGCACTTCATGTCCCCCCCCCCAACTCCCAGGTGTAATCCTAGAAGCAGCTAGGCCTTCACATTAAACCATCTGTCCAACTGGCTAAGTATTGCAATGAGTGACCAGGTCCCCAAGCACTTCTGAGGAGGTACTCCCTAAAATTCACATTTCCACAAAAGAAAAATAGATTACAAAAGATGATCGTGGACTGTCACATAATGAATGTTTTTCTAAAGCTTTTTGAAGAGACAGTAAGAAAGAGAGCCTCTGTGAGTCTGCAGGTCTGGCTGGGACATAAACACATTGTCCAGACCTGACACACAGCACTGAGGGCCTGGATGGCCAGTGACACAGTGTCCCAGCTGTGATCATAGAGTTCAAGTTACACCATAACCAGTGTCCAAGTCCCTGTCTCCAAGCTCACTCTCTTGTCATTGTACACATTTCGGTAGCCCTTCGTTAGCTCTCCTATGGTGGTGACACTCTTGCTTCTTAAGCCCCTGAGTCATATTTTTGGTCCTTTTTCAGGGATCCCTAACAGCAGAGCTGTCAGGATAACCTCATGTGTTTGAGTGGCACCACGATTTGAACTCACGACCATGAATTTGTCATGCAAATAATTGAAGCCACTGAGCCATCTTCCACACTCCGAACATGCTCTCCTCCTCTCTCTCTCTCTTCTTCTCTCTGTCTCTCTCTGTCTCTCTTTCTCTGTCTCTCTCTGTTTCTCTGTCTCTCTGTCTCTCTCTGACTCTGTCTGTCTCTCTCTCTCTCCCTCTCTCTTTCTCTTTCTCCCCCTTTCTATTTCACTCTCATTTTTGCTCTCTCTGTCTCCTCTCTGTTTGGTCTTTGACCATACTCAGCAATGCTCAGAGGCTACTCCCAGATGTGTGCTTTGGGTCTCTCCAGGATGTCCTCTGGGAACCATGTGTTACAATTAAACCTGGGACTTGAAGCGAAGCATGTGCTCAGCCCACTGAGTTATTTCTCCAGCCCATTAAAACATCTGTCTGTCCCTGGGGATTTGTGCTGTAGATTTGGTGATGAAGAGGAAGAAGGACTAGCTCTTCCTTAGTGCTCTTTATTGGTGGGTAAACTGCTCCTCAACTTTCTTCTCACCCTCTTTTCTAAAGCAGTTCAAATGCTGGTCCACACATCCCCAAGGCCCAGAACTCCATGTCCTTCTTCAGAGTATATACAAAGGCAGTGAGAAACACAGCCACCACACGACTCAGAACTGAAAGGATCTTGTTGATCTCAAATGTACTTTCTGGGAAGGAATCACCTCGGAAAACACTATGATCCCAGACGGGTGGGAAGCATGGGTGCTGAAACTTCCTCTCTGCCACCCACGGAAGAGGGACACTATGGTCTGGAGGGATGGACAGACAGGATAAGCCCCAAAGACTAAGAAGCAGAGCATGACCATGGAAACGGAAGCACCAGATCCATGGGCTCGGTGGCAGTGGTTCTGCAAAGGCTAGAGCCAGCAAGACCTCCTGTCACAGATGCTGATGATATAGAAGCCACGGCAGGGCAGCTGGGACCCAAGGGTGGCGGGGAAAAGCACAAGTAAGAAGTCTCCTGAGGGCATCGTATGACTAAAACTCACATATGAACAATGTTGTAACTGTGTATCTCATGGTGATTCAATTAAAAAATACATATTTATCAAAAAAACTGACTCAGATGAAAAATAAACACTGAAAAAAATTTACTGAAAAAGATGCCTCCTGGAGGGCCAGAGTGATAGTACAGCAGGTAGGGCACTTGACCATACCCAGCAATGCTCAGAGGCTACTCCCAGATGTGTGCTTTGGGTCTCTCCAGGATGGGCCTTCCACACAGCTGGCCTGGGTTCAATTTAAGGCATCCCATACGGCCCCTTGAGCCCACCAGAATTAATTCCTAAGTGCAGAGCCAGGAGTAACCCCTGATCACCACTGGATGTGACACCACCCCCCCTCAAAAAAAAAAAATCTCCACGTTATCTCCCACAGACAGAGGATCTCCTCACGGTGTGGTGCCACAGGTGGTGGGGGGATAGAGGGTAGCAAGGGGCTGCAGAGTGACCATGTGGTACAGTTGTCACTATGACAAACTCTCCATGTCAGAGAGAAGAAGAAATAGTTCTGGGTGTTACACGCAGCACAGGATACACCCTTCCCCTCCCCCCACCCTCGCCCCAGACACTAAATTGGTCAATACTTTCGGAGAAGTGGCTAAGATAGAGAGAATGTTCAAGATAAAGTGGTGCCCAGGAAAGATGCCAGAGGAAGTGGGGGTGGGAGTAGAAGCCTACAATCGAGATGATGGGCAGGTTCCTGGGATGCACGGCAGGAATGTGGGCAGTGGCAGCAACAGCACCAGAAAGAGCAACTCCACTTGTCTGCTGAGGAGAAATCTGGCAAAATATGGGGCAGAAGCCCTAGTACAGTGGGAATGCACTTGCCTTGCACGTGGTCGACTCTGGTTTGATCCCTGGCACCCCATGTGGTCCCTGTATGTGGTCCAAGAACACAAAACCAAATAAACAAAACAAAAAAATAAAAAAAAACTATCACTGTGGCAGCCCAACACCCAGAAAGACCAGGCTTCATTTCTAGTGGAACTGGAAGACTTAGGAGAGGGGCCTGAGAGCAAGTGAGGCTTACCCGGGCTCAATCCCCAGCACCACATAGAATCCCTGACCTCCACCAGGAGAAATGCCTGAGCACAGAATCAGGCATCAGCCCTGACACAGCTGAGTTCATTGCTCAGACACACAACCTACCCACCCCCGGGCACATCTGTACTTTCCTTAAATGGCTCTACCATTCTTCTGGATGCCTTATTAGCCTCATGACTTCTGTATTAAATAAAATGTCACAGTCACTGTCACTGTCCTCCTGTTGTTCGTCAATTTGCTCGAGTGGGCCCAGTAACGTCTCCATTGCAACAATTGTTACTGTTTTTGGCATATCAAATACATCACCGGTAACTTGCCAGGCTTTGCCGTGCGGGCGAGATGCTCTCGGTAGCTTGCCAGGCTCTCCAAGAGGAGCGGAGGAATCGAATTCAGGTAGGTCATATTGGCTGCGTGCAAGGCAAACGCCCTACCCACTGTCCTATCGCTCCAGCCCAAATAAAATGTATTTAAAGAAAAGCATATATACTGGAGTATTCTAATGACCTTGGACACCAACATTTTTTAATAAAAATGTTTAAAAAGAGAGGACAGAGAGAGTCCTCAAAGGCCAGAGTAGATGCATGCAGGAGATCTAAGTTTGGTCTTTGGCTCTATATGGTCTTTAAGTACCACCAGGAGTGACCCCTAATCATTGAATTGGGAAAATCACCCAAGTCATCACCAGTGAGCCCCCTCACCCCCCCAAAAAAGTGAAATCTAGGCACCCGAGTGCTATTTTTAAGTTACTCACAATTTTCTGATTCAATTATGGGAACAGACTGTGTTTGCTAGTTAGTTTGTTTTGGAAAAACACTTCAATGACTTTATGGGCAGTAAAGCAAAACTCAAATCCTCAGTGGCTTTTGCACATGATGAGCTTCACTGCTCTCCCTTATAATGGAGGGGTACGTGTACTGTGAGAGAAGATTCATTTCTGCTCAACAGACTGTGTCCATGGGTCATTCGCCCCAGATATCAAGGTCCTTACTCAGGGACAAATAGAACTGAAAGATTGAAAGATACTGGGGGGCGGGGGGGGGGGGGCATTGCATGGTAAAGGTAGCTTCTTGACAATGTTATTGGAAACGTTATAACAGAATAAGGAATAAAGAAAGAGTGTATAATTGGGCTGGAGCAATAGCACAGCAGGTAACACGTTTGCCTTGAATGCAGTCGACTGGGGTTCAATTCCCAGCATCCCATATGGTTTCCTGAGTACTACCAGGAGAAATTCCTGAGTGCAGAGCCAAGAGTAACCCCTGTGCATCAACAGGTGTGACCTAAAAAGCACTGTCCTCTCCTGTCCTGTCCTCCCGTTGTTTATTGATTTGCTCAAGCGGGCACCAGTAACATCTCACAACAAATTGTGAGACTTGTTGTTACTGTTTTTCGATATTCGATGCATATCGAATACATCGCGGGTGGCTTGCCAGACTTTGAGGTGCGGACGAGATACTCTCAGTAGCTTGCCAGACTCTCCGAGAGGGGCGGAGGAATCGAACCCCTGTTGGCCACATACAAGGCAAACACCCTACCCACTTGTGCTATCGCTCCAGCCCACCTAAAAAGCAAAATAATAAAAAATAAAAATAAAAAAGAAAGAGTGTTTATCATTGTTTTTGCTTGTGTGTTTTAATCTGGCAGTGCTCAGGAGATGTTCCTATCTCTGTGCTCAGATGCCATTCCTGGTGGTGCTCAGGGATCAAACAGGGTTGGGTTATGCAAGGAAAATGTCTTAACCCCTGTACTGTCTCTCTGGCCCCAGAAAATTGAAAAAGTACAACAAAAAATATTTTATGTGTCTGGCTTGTGGATTGTCAGCAATTTCCTGTATCTCATTATATGGGATTCCCTCCACTTTTTCTTTCTTTTGTTTACCTGCTTTGTTTTCATTTGAAGGCCACATTTGACAGTGCTTGGTGGTTGCTTTGGCAATGATCAGGGACCAGGCCATACCAGGGATAAGTCTTTCCTTCCTGTGAACGTCTTTAAATCTTTCTGCTCATTCACTAAGGGCTTTTGGCTGTACACAATTCTGGGACTACTAAAATAACCAACTCTGTTAAAGTAACTGGTTACTCTGAAGTGCTTGGTTCTCTGCTCCTCCCTTGATGCTTAAAACCCAAAAAAGTTCAATCCTCAATCCTGAGTTCAGGCAGAAGTTTACTGGACCTCCCCATGGAATTCCCAGAGAAATGCCTCGTTTTCTACTGCTCCCTAATGTTCCCGCAACTCTGATGGTCATTTGGCCACCTTCGCCCACTGCTCTGACCACCACAGCTATCCTTGAGCCCAAGTCTTAACTCAAGAGCAGACAGAGCTCCCTGTATTATCATCTCCACGCACATAAGAGACCACACCAGCCAAAGCTTTTCCAAAGGTTTGGGGGAAATGGAGGGGATGCAAGCTGGAGAGATAGTACAGCGGTAAGGTGCTTGCCTAGCACACAGCAGACCTGAGTTCAATCCCCAGCACTCCATATGGTCCTCCAAGCCCACCAGGAGTGATCCCTGAGAGCAGAGCTAGGAGTAAGTCCTGAGCACTGCCGGGTGTGGCCCAAAAAGCAGAGAGAGAGAGAGAGAGAGAATAGAGGAAATTCAAAGATTCTGCTATTCCCTCCCTTCTGCCTAAGAAAAGAATCAAAGGGAAGGCAGCTTGGAAAAATCTAAAGGGTTGGAGCCACACTGCTTTCTGTGATGATTGCACACAACTGTCTTTTGGGAAGCTAGAAATTACTCGAAACACCAGGGAATCACAGATGACAGAGCTGCCAGGCCCCTCAGCAGCACTGCCAGGAGCACTGGGACATGTGTGGGACAGTGGGAGGTTGGTCTCTAGACCACATGCTTACTGGGCAGGATCATAAGCCCCGCACTATTCCTCCAGGCCTGAAATAGGTCTTGAAGAGGAAACAGCAATTGAGAAGGAAGAGGAGGAGGGAGAGAACTACTGTTAGGGGACATGGCAAAAGCAAGCAAAGGAAAACAAAGTACAAAGTACGCTGTATAAATTCTCCAAGGGCGGTCAGGGGTGGCCCCGATGGCTCTTCCCCTAGCCGCTCAGGTTCGGGGTGGGCCCGGGCTGCTCACCCAGCTGGGGCAGCCCAGGCTATGGGGCAGACGGAGGACTAAAGGAGGGCCAAGCTGGTTGATTGATCAGTTGCCGTTGATTCCATTCTCTCCACGCGCCTATCCCGGTCTCTCTGAGCCTCCCATTCTGGTCTCACACTGCTCCTCATTCCCATCTCCTTCTGCCTTTCCTGATCATCTCTTTGTGCTCCATCTCGCAGCCTGGGCACTCTCTCTCTCTCTCTCTCTCTCTCTCTCTCTCTGTCTCTCTCTCTCCATGTGCCTGCTCCTGTATTCTTCTACATTCTTCTATATCCCCCTTGCTAGCCTCTCCACGGTCCATCATGCAGCACTCCCCCCCCTCCTCTCTCTCTCTCTCTCTTTCCCGCTCTCTAGTCTCTCTAACTCCCCAGCACTCTGGGCTGACTGCCCAAGGGCAAAATACCCCTTAAGGTGTTTTTCTCTTTTCCTTAGTCCAATAACTCTATCAACATCTTAATATTAGTTATTTTTGTATGGACACAGTAAGAGATAACATTGAGGCTTGTAGGGCAGCTCTCCTGGGAACATCTTGCCACAGACGCAGACTACAGCGCTCAGGCCAGATTAATCATTCCTAATCCTAGCAGAGTCCAAATTTAGTTATTACTTTTTGGATCATGACAGAATTTGTCTATGACCAATCTTTTAACTTATAGTTAAGCATCATGGCACTTTGGCCAGGCCCATCTCGATGCCAGGGTAGCACATAGCTTACCGCTTGCCCTGGTTCCATCCAGTCCCTCGTCGGGACCCTGCTTTTGGAGGCACTAGGAAGAAAGGGCAGCTGAGGTTTAGGTGAAAGAACAGATGCCCAGGAGAAAAATATTACGGAGAGTCACATAACAAAAGCATAGCATATACTGTCTTCTTGTTTCCATCCAAAAGGACATTGCTCTGAATTAAACTATGCAAAGGACTTATGGAGAAGAGAAAAACAATATTTACAAGTCAACAGAGCACAAAGAAAGAAGTTACAAATAAACACAGAGGAATGAGAGCATTGTGATGGGAGAAACCCAATATACCTAAACAATCTGAGGCTATGCAGGAAGGACAAAACAATGTTATCCTACAGTGTGCTTTTTTTTTCTTTTTGGGTCACACTCGGCAACACACAGGGGTTACTGCTGGCTCTGCACTCAGGAATTACTCCTGGTGGTGCTCAGGGGACCACAGGGGGCACTGGGAATCAAATTCTGGTTGGCCGCATGCAAGGCAAACACCCTACCAGCTGTGCTATCGCTCCAACCCCACAAAGTGTGCTTTAAGTAAGGAATGATCTTGTTTGGCGGAAGCAATTAAGTATGCTTGAGTGCCTTCATATTTCATGACATCTTAGATCCTTATCACTTCATATTCTTGAAGTCCAGAAATGAGAATATATTAAATTGGTTAATGGAGATAGCACAGCGGGTAGGGCGTTCGCCTTACAAGCGGCCAACATGGCCAACCCAAGTTCGATTCCTCCGCCCCTCTCGGAAAGCCAGGCAAGCTACCGAGAGTATTCGATATGCCAGACACAGTAACAACAAAGTCTCCAATGGAGACGTTACTGGGCCCGCTCGAGCTCGAGCAAAATGGAGATAAAAAGTGCAGAAAATAGGGTGCCAGAGTGATAGTACAGTGGACAGGCTCTTGCCTTGTATGGGGCCAACCAGGGTTCAATCCCAGCATCCCATATGATCCCCTGAGCTCTCCAGGAGTGATCCCTGAGCGCAGAGCCAGGAGTAAAGCCTGAGAACTTCTGGGTATGGCCCCAAAACCAAAAACAACATTAAAATGTGCTGAAAACATATTGAGTTAATTTGCACTACTTCTCAAGCAATAATCACACTCCAATTGCTGCAAGAAACATATCTTTCCCTTTCTGGCCCACGGTTACTCTGATCCATGCAGACTCCTTCTCTGGCAAGAAGTTGTTGCTTTCTTGCTTTCATCAATACTTTATTAGTCAGCTTTGTACTTCACCGTACTTTAGGCTTTGTTCTAAGAACAGAGGACACCACAATGAACAGGTCAGTCTCTGCCCTCATAGTTTTCCTTCTAGTACAGAGGACAGACAGATAGAAAATGTAAACAAAACGTCAGGCAGTACTACAGATAAGTAGAGGATGGGGACAGAGAATGACATGAAGAGGTCTTTTCATAAGAAGAACAAGAAAAGCCCATTTTAGGAAGTGAGTGTGAGAAACTGAGGTTGTAAAAGGGGAAAACGTTGAGGGGCTCATGAGCTGACATGATTAAGGAACAAGGGGCTATGATGTCTGTCACAAGCTCACTTCACTGTGCAAGGAGCATAAATAGATGGAAGAAGAGACTACTAGGAAAGGGACAGAGGAGGAATTTAGCTGAGTCCTTGCGCCTAGTCCGTTTCAGCCCAGCATAGCCTCACCAGACCTACAACTGAGATTCAATGATCAAGCTCTGGGAAGAACCTGCCATGTTTTCCTCACTCCCTCAACCAAGCTCATTAAACTTTTCCAATGTTAGCAGGCTCTGCAACTGGGGAAATGGAGGAAACTTCAGTTTGAAAGTTGGAGCAATCAACAGCCAAGGGATTTGATGTGGCTGGGGCCTTGTTAACACAGAGTTGAAATGAGTCTCCAGAGAGACTACTCACAGCTTTGCTCCAGAGAGGCGAGAACTTCCTCAGCAGAGGCATGTTCTTTGCAAAGGTAACCCCCCAGTTCAATACCCAGGATAGCATGTTCCCCTGAGCACTAACAGAAGTGGCCAGAAAATCCACACTAACAAAAAAATATGTGTGTATACATACATATGTATGTATATATGTATATATGTTGCAATAGCTAAGCCATACTATCCATTCTTTGTTTTTTCTTAATGTAAGAATACTGCCATTTATTCAGCCATTTATTCAGCTAATTGAATTGGGCATGTACTCCACATTACTTTTTTAAAAAATTTTTAATTGGATATCTGTGAGATAGACCATTACAAAGCTATTCATAATTGGGTTTCAGTCATACAATGATCCAGTACCCATCCCTCCATTTCCCACCACCAATGTTCCCCATTTCCCCACCACCAACCTCCAATCCCCCACCCCCTACCCCCAGCCTCCCTCTCTGGGAGGCAGTTTCCTTCTTGCTCTCTCTCTCTCCTTTTCCTTTTATGCATGATTGTTTGCAATACAGAAGCCAAGAAGTCGTGGTGTTTGTTCACGGCATTCGGTATTTTTATCAGGACAGTAAGGCTAGAGTAGCTTTTCAACTGGGTGGAAGCTTTGGACTGGGGATGTGACTGCCGAGGCTTCCGGAAGTACAGGGAGGTGGGGGGAGGTAGCCCATCCGGACCCCTGAGAAAGCCTGGAGATTTCAGTCACAAAACCCTTATATCAAAAGTTTCAGCAGATTATGTCTTAGTGAGGTTCATCCTGAGACAGTGGAGTCAAGCTGGGGTATGGCAGCGATTGTGGATTGTAGAAGCAAGCAGCTGCCAGAGGCGCTGCTTGGGTGGGCCACCAGGTTAACCCATCCCCCTCTGATATATCCTAGTCTGTTCAGCCATGCACGGGTCCAAGATTAGCTGTGGCTTTTGATCTCTTTCAAGATTTATCTATGAGTCTTTGAAATAAGGCCAGTAAATGAGCTTGTATAACTGAGTCAGAGGTGATTTGTGGGTGTGGCTCCCACATACCTAACTTTTGGCAATTTAATAGCACAGCAGGTCGGGCATTTGTCCTGCATTCGGCCGATCCGAGTTCAGTTCCTCAGTCCCTCTTGGAGAGCCCAGCAAGCTACCGAGAGTAGCCTGCCTGCATGGCAGAGCCTGGCAAGCTCCACGTGGCATATTCAATATGCCAAAAACAGTAACAACAAGTCTCACAATGGAGACATTACTAGTGCCCGCTCAAGTAAATCAATGAACAACAGGAGGACAGTGCTACAGTGCTTATTTTTTATTATTGAATCATCATGAGATAGATAGAAGCTTTTATGTTTGAGTTACAATCACACAATGATCAATCACCTATCCCTCCACCAGTGCACATTCTCACAACCAACATCCCTGGTACATCCACTCCCTTTCCCGCCCTCCCACTATCTCCATGGCAGACAATCTTCCCCATACTGTCTCTATTTTGGGGCATTATGGTTTGCAGTACAGATACTGATATTATCTATTTTCAGCACACTCCTCCCACCCCGACCAATTCCTCCAACCATCATTTTCTTAGTGATCCCTTCACTATTCCAGCCACCCTCTCTCTTTCACTCATGAGACAGGTTTACCAACTGTGGAACAATCTTTCTGGCCCTTGTATCTACTGTCCTTGGGTGTTAGTCTCATATTCTGTTATTTTATACTCCACAAATGAGTGCAGTCCTTCTATGTCTGTTCCTCTCTTTCTGACTCATTTGGCAATTTAATTTCTTGGTAAATTTGGTCCGAAGTTGTTGGGTATGCCCAAAGACACAGTGGAAATTTTGGGGTGTCAGGAAGACTGAGGCACTATCAGGTTGTGGATGCACTCACCCCACAGGTACAGGTTGACCTCTTGGCAGCACTATATCCCCTGATCCATTGTTTTTACAAGGATGTACCCAGAGGTATGGATGCAGCCCTGGAGACCCAGGCCCTGTGTTGTTGGGAAGCCCCCAGGACCATTTCTGTATGCAAGAGTAGCCATGTGGTGTCAGAGATCAAACTCAGGTTTTACATATGTTAGGCATATGCTTTATTACTGGAACTTTTCTCCTCAACCCCTTCATAATTCACTAGGGAAGTAAACTGGAGTTTGGACCACATGCAGCAGTGCTCATGTTTAACTCTTGGTTCTGTGATTAGGAATAACTTCTGGCAGGGTTCGCTTTATATGGTGCCAGTGATCAAACCCAGGTCATCCATATACAAAGCAAACATCTTATCAACCATATGATCTCTCCAGCTCTTCATGATTCATTTTTTAAAAAATATATTGTTGTAGAGGGTCAGGGAGCTAACTCAGAGGGATAAGTATGCATGTTTTGCATGTGGGGGACATGGGTTTAATTCCCAACATTATATGGTCCCCTGAGCGTTGTCAGAAGTGAAACACCAAATGTGATGCCAGGAGTAATCTCTTCTCATCACCAGGCATGTGGCCCCACCACCAAAAAAAAAAAGTGTCTATCCTGGTACATAAAATATTTACTCCAAAGTAAATGATTATTAGGCTTGGAAGACATTTCAAAAAGCTGGAATTCATGTCTTGCGTGTATGAATATCTGAGCTTGATTTCCAATCCCACAGTAGCCCCAAGCACTGTAAGGCTCTCTTGTGGACCCTGAGCTCTGCTGTACCCAAACAAGGCCACATCCCCAGCACATGAGCACCTAACAGTAAGGCTGGGGCAAGTCTCACCAGAAGTTTAGACCCCAGGCTCCCACAGCTGGAGAGGCACAAAATATATAAAAATAATTATTGTTGTGTTATTGTTGTTGATATTGCATTCAAGTGATAAGAATATAAGTAGGTTTTCTTTTTGCTTGCATTTTCTAAATCTCCTATGAAAAATATTATTTTCACTTAAAATGTTATTGTCCTTAAATTTGCACTTAAAATAATATGTCCTGGGGCTGGAGCGATAGCAGAGCGGGTAGAGCGTTTGTCTTGCATGAGGCTGGCCCGGGTTTGATTCCCAGCATCCCATATGGTCCCCCGAGCACTTCCAGGAGTAACTCCTGAGTGCATGAGCCAGGAGTAACCCCTGTGCATCGCCGGGTGTGACCCAAAAAGCAAAAAATAAATAAATAAAATAATATGTCCTTTTCATAATTCAGTCCATACTTTTCTTAACGAGACAGGTCACAAGATCCTATTTTTAATTCTCAACACAAATGAGTATTTTTTTGAAACAAAATCTGTTAGACATCACCCTCAAATCAAAGTGTTCAGATATAAAGATATCTTTCTACCCACAGAGGTAAGAAAACACATTTTCATAGCTAAAAGCAGATAAAAAGAATATCATCTGCCCAGGTCCTAGTGAAACAGTGACTTCAATTTCTGAAACATGAGAGAATGTTAAATCACAACTGACAACAAATAGGACCTGAATTGTTAGAGGGAGGTTCAGTGTTTGGGCCACTCAGCTCTAATTACTTTGGGAAGGAAAAGGGACAGCTGCTGAATTCACAAGAACCGAAAACCTGTGACTTTTCCAATCATAAAAGACAGCCTTTCAAATCTGAATAAGAAAGTTTACCATGACTTTCTCATTATCATGAATTTTACAGTGGAAACAAAGGCAAAGTAATAGGGCCTATCATCTGCTGGCAAGTTCCAATCCAAGCCAACCCAAGGCATTTTCATTGTCTCCAGCAAGTAAAAGGGCCACAAAACACTTTCCCCTGATTTGGATATTTTACTTCCAAAAACATGCTGTCGCCGTCCCACACGCCCCACCGAGGTCGCCAGCTGCCCCCCACGAGCGGCTCTCCGGCACGGCCACGGCCCCGGAGGCACAAGGACTTAGCACAGAGAACCAGCCGCTTGGAGCAGAAAAGCAAATGGACCTGTGTTGATCCGCGCCACCAAGCCTGCCCGGAGGGGGAAGGGCGTTGACCAGCCCGCCCGCTCCTCTCTGGAAAGAAAGATGGCGGCCGCACGGGAGCCTTGTGGAAAGCAGGTTTGAGCCGGGCTCGGGGGGGGGGGGGGGGAGCGGCGGGGACCTCATGGGAAGGGGGGCTCTGTGGGCCGTCCCCCACGCCCCACCGAGGTCGCCAGCTGCCCCCCATGAGCGGCTCTCCGGCACGGCCACGACTCCAGGGCACAGAAACCAATCTCTTAACTAGCTAACTTTTAATAGAAATTCTTCCAGGGTCAATAAGTAAAATAGCAGAAATTCAAAACCGCGCGGCCGCAATAGCGGCTGCACGACATCATTTTATTCTTAAACCAAGTTGTAGAAAGCAAATCATTTCACAACGCTGTTTCAGCATGTCTGATTGGGGGGGGGTGGGTCGTAAACTCTAAACAATAATTGTGCATCTTCTATCGAAATAATCTATCTAGTCAAAGTAGATAGAGTATTAACTAGAACTCATCTGCCTCACAAGAATTGGGAGGGGTGGGAGGTGGGGGTCTATTGGGGTTCGGGGTTAAAAATGAGTATTGGTAAAGGGAAATGTGTTCGGTATCTACATGACTGAGACCTAAACCCGAAAGCTCTGTAACTTTTCCCACAGTGATTCAATAAATAAATAAATTATAAAAAAAAAAAAAACATGCTGTCCTGTTCTTCAGTACTGGGGGGTGGAAGGATAGTGGGGGGGAGGAAGGGGAATGGAATGGGAATCAAACCTGACCATGCTCAGCGTTTACTCTGAACTCTGTGCTCAGGGATCACTCTTGGCAGGGCAAGAGCACTACCTACTGTACAATCTCTCCAGCACTGCATAATTCAAATTTTTTAATTATAAGAAGATACTTCAAAGATAAGCACATTACATTTCCATCTAATTTCATTTGTATTGTTTGGACTTGATCAGTCTAATTGTCCCAGAATAATTGCGGAGGGCATATAAATAGCATAACTTAAGAACGAATCTTCTTTAATTAATAATGTGGTTATATCCCCATAAATACACAGGAAGTTTAATATGCTATTAGTCAAAAATGCATCATACTGGGGCCGGAGAGATAGACCAGTGCCTAACACACCCAGGTTCAATCCCCAACATCCCATATGGTCCCCTGAGCACTTCTAGGAGTGATTCCTGAGTGTAGAACCAGGAGTAACTCTTCAGTATCACCAGGTGTTTCCCAAAAAACAAACAAACAAAAAAGTACCATACACATAAACTGATTTCAACCCCAGACTGATTTCTCCCAACTCAGGTTAATTGTTTAGGTCAAGTCAAAACTTCAGTAATTTTGTATTTCTTTTCCCATTTCAGTCTCTCACAACCATGTCTGCAAATAATTTCATAGCTGTGAGTAATTAAAGAAAATATTAACAAGAAAAAATGTATTATTATGATAGATCCTGCAGGTATTGTTTAAAACAAAATGATACTTGAAAGATGGAAAAGAGCTGACAACAATAATAACTAGAGAAAGGACAGATTTACACTGATATTCTTGAATTGTTTTGCTCTGTTTGGGGAGCTGGGAGAGAGAATTTGGGTTCACACCTTGCTGTGCTCAGAGCTTATTCCCAGTTCTGTGTTGGGGATAACTCCTGGTGGTACAGAGAATTATACTCATGTTGGCTGCCTGCAAGGCAAATGCCTTAACACCTGTACTATCTCTCTGACCCCGTGTTTTTGTATTATTTAAAAGTAAGTAAGACACTGATTAACTATGTATTTTGATAGGCAAATAATGCAAGTTAAAATTTTAAGATAATTGTAAGATAACATTTGTTTGCCCTTCCTCCCTGGCCGTAGGGAGCTTGGGTTTGTTGATTGCTCCCCCACCCTGTCAATTACCTTTGTCTCCTGATCATACTCTGTTGACTTGTAAATATTGTTTTTCTCTTCTCCTTTTTTTTTTTTTTTATTGAATCACTGTGGGAAAGGTTACAAAGCTTTCAGGTTTAGGTCTCAGTCATGCAAATATCAAACACAATTTCCCTTTACCAATACTTATTTTTTACCATGAAGAACCCCAATAAAACCCCACCCCCCACCCCTCCCAGTCCCTGTGAGGCAGATGAATTCTAGTTAACACTCTATCTGCTTTGATTAGATTCATTGTTTCAATAAAAGATTCACCACTATTATTTACAGTTTACCACCCCCCCCAAATCAGACATGCTGAAAAAGCATTGTGAAGTGATTTGCTTTCTACAGCTGGGTTCAAGAATTATATGTTGGTTTTGGATTTCTGCTATTTTACTTATTGACCCTGGAAGTATTTCTACTGAAAGTCAGATAGTTAAGAAATTGGTTTCTGTGCTCTGGAGTCGTGGCCATGCTGGAGAGCTGCTCGTGGGGGGCAACTGGTGACCTCGGTAGGGCGTGAAGGGCAGACCGAAACGCCCCCCTTCCCATGAGGTTTTAGTCGCCCCCACACCCCCGGCTCATACCAGCTGTCCACAAGGCTCCCATGCGGCCGCCATCTTTCTTTCCAGAGAGGAGAGGGCGAATGGGGGCAACACCCTTTCCCCTCCGGACAGACATGATGGCCTGGATTAATGCATAGTCCTTTCACTTTTCTGCTCCAAGCTGCTGGGTTCTGTATTAAGTCCTTGTGCTTCTGGGGCTGTGGCCGTGCTGGAGAGCCGATCGTGGGGGGCAACTGGTGACCTCGGTAGGGCGTGAAGGACGGTTCTCTTCTCCTTAATATCCCTTGCATGGTTAGTTACTTCAGAGCAATTACTTTTTGTATGGACACAGGAAAACAGTTAAAAAGACATGCTTTTCTAACTTGGGAGTTAATTGACTCCAGATAATATTACTTCCTGAACATCTGCTCTCTCAACTGAAGACTCAGTTGCCCTTACTTCCTAGATCCCCCAAAGCAGGGTCCTGACGAGGGACTGGATGTACCCAAGTAGCTGTGAGCTACCCTGGCACTGAAATGGGCCAGGCCAAAGTGCCATAATGTTTAACTATAAGTTAAGAGCATGGTCATGGACAAATTCTGTCATGATCCAAAGAGTAATAATTAGATTCAAACCCTGCTAGGGTTAGGAATGATTAATCCGGCCTGAGCACTGTAGTCTGAGTCTGTGACGAAATATCCCCAGGAGAGTCGCCCTACAAACCTAAATGTGCCTACTACTGTGTCCATACAGAATGGCAAATATGAGGAAGTATAATTAAGATGTTAATTAAGTTACTGGTCTAAGAAGAAGAGAAACACACCTTAAGTGCTGTTTTGCCCTCGTGTGCTGCAGGTGGTCAGGAAGGGCTGATAAACATGTTTGTTGATTGTCCTTCTGGGGGGGGGGGAGGCATGGTTTGGGAGGCGTGGCTAGAGAAGAGGTGGTTAAAGTGGTGGCTAGTAGGAGTAGGGGGGGAGGGGGGAGCGGGGGAGACAGAGTTAGGAGCAAGAATTGAAGGGAGGGTTGTGGAGTGAGTTAGAGAGGGTTGGAGAGAACTGGGAGAGAGCTGGAGAGAGTTGGGGGCGAGTTGGGGAGAGAGTTGTGAGAGTTGTGGAGAGAGTTTGGGAGAGTTTGGGAGAGAGGGAATAAATGGCAACTAATCACCAACCAGCTTGGCCGTCGTTCCTCCTTTGTCGGCCCATGGTAACGGCTTTCCTGGGTGGGGAAGTGGTTCTAGAGCACCAAACACGGGCGGTGACAGAAAGCTGCCCAGAGAGCCTGCGAACAGTCGAATATCCCTTGATGTGTGATCATCCTAGAGTCACCCGAGGAAAGAAGTTTACACAGATAACTACTAAAAATAGAGGCAAAAAATGTGACTCTCAAAATAACAATGGAAAATAAAGACAAAAATGAACAATGGATAAATCCAGATTAACTAAACAGAAAATGTGGAGGGAGAGGGGCCAGAAAGATAGTACAGAGGTAGAGCATACATTTTGTATGCAGAAAAGCCAGGGTCAATTCCCAGTATCCCACATGAAACCCGGAGCCCCTCCAAGAGTAATTCCTGAGTGTGGAGCCAGGAGTAACTCCAGAGCATCACAAGGTAACCCACAAAACAAAAACAAAAGGAAAATGTGGAGGGAGAAAAAAATGGGGGAGAAGAAAAGGAAAGCATGGTAAATATAATATGTAATTTAATAGAAATTGATTCAAGTGTCTGGAGCGATAGCACAGTAGGTAAGGCGTTTGCCTTGCACACAGCTGACTCAGGTTTGATGCTCAGCATCCCATATGGTCCCCTGCACACTGCCAGGAGTAATTCCTGAGTGCATAGCCAGAAGTAACCCCTGTGCATCACTGGGTGTGACCCCCCCAAAAAAAGCAAAAAAGAAATGGATTCAGTTACATAAACAATATCAATAAATTTAATAGGTTAAACCTCTTAATACAGATCTTCAAGATGGCCACACATAAGAGAGAAATCAAGCTCTAAATCAATTGAGCAAGCATGACAAACACTCAGTATACAAAGAACTTGATGATGTAAAGGGTAGGAAAATATATAACAGAAGGAAACTGGTATTCCAGAAGAATATTATGACTAAAAAAAGAGGGTGATGTGATAAAAAGGAAAATAAATCTTCTGCATGTACACAACAATTCACATAATATTAAAAGACATAAATTTTAAAAAATGACAGAAGGGACCCCGCACCAAGTTATTTCATTTGGGGCACCCTGGAGAGGGGCGGGTGAGTTCCCCACCCCACCCCAAGTAGCCAGCTTCAGCAGCTGAGAACCTCCAGAACTTAACCACCACCATGCTCACAGCTGCGCTCCACATACTCAGGCCAAGCTTCACCCATGAGTGAATCTATTTCTGGACTGCGTGGCCACATTTACTGCCACAACAACTCACACCTCACACAACTTGTGTTTTAATATTAAATGTAACCAAATGTTGTGAACTACTTTATAAAAATAAAATAAATAAATTTAAAATGACAGAAATAGAAGAACTAATTGATAAACCACGGTCAAAACAAAACAACTTCTTGCAGGAATAAATATATCAATCAAAGTACTTGATAGTTTATAACAAGAGTGAATCCAATTAACAAGCTTGGCCTCATGAACAAATACAGAATTCCATATCTGAATATGGACCTGCAGAACCATATCTTACTGACCACCAAGAATTAGAAAGCATAAACTCCTTTCAATGCACATGGATTGCTTATAAATATTGATCATAGACAAATTCCTAAAGCAAGTCTAAACAAATACTACTGAAACTCAATCTTTCTTTTTCATGCCTGACAGGTAATATGCCAATGTAACAAGATTTGAGGGAGACACATGTCACACAGATGCTGAAGGATCTAAAAATTCAGTCTCTTTTAATGGCAAATTGGGAACAACCTAACTATAAAAAGGAAATGGTTATATAAACTTTTAAATACAGCATTTTAAATTAATTTTAATTCCAACACTTAAATTTTTATTTATGCTGAGATCTGAGTAACCTGAAAACACTTAATTTTAAAACATCAAAGGGGCCAGAGAGATAGTACAGAGGGTCTTGCCTTGCACATGGCCACCTCAGGTTATATCCTAAGCATCCCATATATTGCCCAAGCACCTTAAGGAGTGATTTCTGAGAGCAAGAACAGGAGCACCCCTGTGCATTGCCAAGGGTGGTCCCAAAACAATCACTGTCACTGTCACTGTCCTCACGTTGTTCATCAATTTGCTCGAGCGGGCCCAGTAACGTCTCCATTGTGAGACTTGTTGTTACTGTGTTTGGCATATTGAATACATCACGGGTAGCTTGCCAGGCTTTGCTGTGCGGGCAAAATACTCTCTGTAGCTTGCTGTGCTCTCTGAGAGGGGTGGAGAAATCGAACCCAGGTAGGCCGGGTCAGCCGTGTACAAGGCAAACACCCTACCCTCTGTGCTACACCCCAGCCCCCCAAAACAATAGCAAACACTTCACTTGCTCACTTGACATCCCGTTACTCATCAATTTGCTCAAGCTTTACTGAGACCAGTAACATCTCAGTTCATCCCTGTCACTTGCTAATGTAGCCCGATGGTATCTGCTCATCTAGAAACATGAAGAGCCTCAAACCGATCATTCAGGGCCTTGATGAAGAAGTCTGACCATCTCATAGGTGGGCGGCCACGCGATCTTTTGACATCCCATAGAATCCAGTCGGTAACGGCTCTAGTCCAGAGGTCGTCTCCAAATCTAATTACGTGTCCAGTCCATCTGATTTTCGATGCCTTGGCAAATGAGACAGCATCCCTGATTCTTGACCATCAACAGAGGTTGGAATTCCAAATTCTTTCTCTCATTTGAGTGAAACATGATACTCCAAGCATAGCTCTTTTGATTCCTCTCTGGGAGACCCAAATAGCGTTCTCACCCTGTTTGCGTAGGGCCCAGGTCTCTGAGGAGTATGTTAATGCAGGAAGAACAGTGGAATTGAAGAGATGTGCCTGGAGCCGGAAGTTCATTGTCCTCTTAGCTATTTCTTCAACGCTCTTGAAGGTGTTCCAAGCTGCTCTCTTCCTCCTGTGCAACTCAGGTGCCAGGTCATTTATCATGTTGACTTCTCAACCTAGGTACACATAACTGTTGCATTTGGAGACGTTTGTCTCATTGAGAGTGAATGGAACGTCAGGAATGAGACTGTTTCTCATAAACATTGTCTTTGTGAGATTCAGCTGTAGTCTGACCTTTCCACACTCACAGTCGAAGTGGGCAAGCATTTGTGCTGCTTGGCTGATGTTTGGTGTTATTAGAACGATGTCACCAGCGAAGTGGAGGTGGTGTAGTTGCAGACCGTCTATCTTCACTCCCATTCCTTCCCATTCCAGTCATCACTTGACGTTCTCAGGGTGGCACTGAAGAGTTTCAGTGAAATGGTATCACCCTGCAAAATCCCTCTCTTGACTTCTATGATCACCTCCCTGTAGAATGGTAAGATCCTGGTAGTGAATCTGCAATACAGCTCACGAAGGATCCTGATATATTGAGTTTGAATGTTTTGTTTGGCTAGGACCTCGATGACCACTTCAGTCTCAACAGAATCAAAGGCCTTCTTTAAATCAATGGACGTTAGACAGAGCGGCATCCTGAACTCCCGAGAAACCTCAATGAGCTTGGTTATTGTGTGGATATGGTCAATTGTGCTGAATCCTTTTCAGAAACTGGATTGCTCGCATGGTTGTCCTTCATCTAGTGTTCTGCCAATCCTATTCAGGATGACTCAAGTGAACGAACAGCTTGTAGACAACAGTCAACAGGCAGATCGGGTGATAGTTGCCAATGTCGTGGATGTCTCCCTTCTTGTACTACTGTACAGTCCTGCTGGTTTTCCATTGGGACAGAACCTTGCATTCAGACAAGTAGCATGTGAAGAACCAAGCCAGTGTATTGATGAGTACTGATGGCAGGTTCTTCAGGTGTTTGGGTCTGACCTTGTCTGGGCCGAGTGCTGTTTGCTTCTTTATAAACGAAATGGTGTGTCGAATTTCAGAAGGGAGAACTTCGGGAACGACCTATACATGCTGCGGAATTTGGTCTGTGGGCAGGTGGACATGGCTATCAAAAAGATCCAAGTAGATCCAAGTAGAAGTCATGATAATCTTCTCCATTGCCCTTCTGGAAGATGTGATAGATCCATCAGGATGTCGGAGGGCAGTCTTGTAGTTAGTGAAGGACAGGTGGGGTTGAGAATGCTTTTCCCAGCTTCTGCCACGTCTGCCAGCACTGCTGCTCTTCTCTCTTTGAGGTCTTCCTTCGTCACTTCTCTGCACTACTTTGTCAGCTGGGACATTCGCTTGTGGTTGCCTGAGGCTTGCACCAAGCCACGTTGGCAAATGAGCTCGAGAGTTTTCAAAGACAGGCATCTTTTTGTGGCTATCTCTCTCTTGGCGTTCTTCGCACAATCATGTAGGTGCTGAACCAGTCGATCGTATTCCTCGTCAATGTTGTCAAGGACAGCATCTTCCTATGTTGCCACAATAGTGCCAAAGAGCTCCCAGTTGGTGGTTGTTCTGGAAGTTCTCTTCTTAAACTTTGCAGCCCTTTCTCCCCACTCTGTGAAGTAGAATTTTGCATGAAGGAGACGGTGATCTGATCCCTTTTGGGTCCCTCCAATACCTCCACTGCCTGGTTGCTGACACGCTCCAGGACACATTTCTGACACTCAGGCCAAGACTCACACACGAGTGAAGTCCCACAGAGCGAGGGAAGCAGAACTCTGTGACCTCAGACTCCAGGTTCAACAGACCCGGGAACAGAGATCCTCTGCCTGCTCACAGCAGCCCGGCGGATCTCCATTACCTCCACTACCTACACTACCTGGCCTCTAACACGCTCCAGGACGCTTTCCAGACCACACGGCCACATCATAAAACACTTAATACAAGATTACCACACCATATTTGATTGCGTTGAAATATGTTTGATCCATCTGAACACCTGCCAGGACAATTAGAGGCCACCCTACCAGCCTCTATTCCTCTCAGAGAGCCTGGCAAACTACCGAGAGTATTCTGCCCACACGGCAGAGTCTGGAAAGCTATCCGTGGTGTATTTGATAAACCAAAACCATATATATAATGAGTCTCATTCCCCTGACCCTGAAAGAGCCACCAATATGGTAATGTTAAGAAGGATGAGGAAGTAACAAATACAAATTTAAAAATAAATGAAATATCAGAATAAGAACATATAGATATCTTATATATTATATTTATGCTGACTATATGATGTGATATTAATTTGTCAAAATATAAATACTGGGGCCAAAGAGATAATACAACAGCTAAGCCAAATGCCTTGCACAGGGCTGACCCAGATACCACCAGGAATAATTTCTGAACAGAGTCAAGAGTAAGCCCTGAGTTCTACTATGGATAGCCCCCAAACATGTATTTTTTTACTATGAAATATATTTTTTTCACTAAGATTAAAGTGGTTCACAAGATTCTGCACTTTTACCAAAAATTATGCAAAACCCACTGATTTCTAGACCTCTTCTGCGTACCAAAGGTGTGTAGAATACAAACATAATTATGTAAGAAATGCATAGACTAGAGGGACTGGACAATAGTGAATGAAAACAAATCCCTGACTCTGACCACAGAACTAAGGTTACCAAGATAAGAAAGAGGGATGTCCCGGAAGGAATGGGGGTAGAAAACACTAGAACTACTGTAAAAGAAAATTTTAAGGTGAAATAAAAGAAAAAAAAAGAAGCACACAGATATTCACTAAAGTATTAATGGGGCTGAAGTTGAGTCATGAGTGAGGAATTTTTCAAATGTATGTTAGTGGTTGTCAAACTTTCAGTATTATAGGAGTATGCACATCTATAATTAAAAAAATGCAGTGGAAAAGAGACACTTACCTTGCACAGCAAGGTGCATTTAGTTAACATTTTAAAATGTTGAAAATAGTAAGTTTATGTTATGTATTTTACCACAAAAAGAAATAGTACTGTGCCTTAACTTTCTTATAAATTGAACTGAAAAAATTTATAAGCAGGAACTTGTTGACAAGGTCAACTTTTTTTTGTATTACTTTAACCATCAGCCTTCTGAGTGTTTGATGCCTTAAACATGGAGATGAAACTAAATGGTTATTTTTAATATTTTTTAGCAATGAAAAATTATTTTAGGAGTCATGTCAATAAAATGATAGATGTGTGTGTCTCCTAGCATCATCTCCCTAAAAGCGTTGCTCTAGACATTCATTCACAGATGAGACTGCCTTTCTGGGAGTCCATTGTCCTCTGGAGAAGTTCTAGTTCAGCATTGGAGCCAAAAAAACTAGGCACGGAGGCATTGAAGAAAGTAAGCAGATTAATCACACCTCCCCGGAACAGCACTGGTCAGTGCCTGAATTGACTCCCAGAATTTCTCCCAGGAGAAAAGAGGGAACCAATGAATGAGCACCCCACTTCCTCAACTGCTGGATGCAAGCCAGAGGCACACTTCTTCCCACCGTACTCAAATTATCTGCATGGCTGAGTAGTGGGGAGAGGCTGGGAAGACAGCAACCAAGGTTATGAACTCATCCAAGACACACTACTAACCTCTTCACTGTTCATCCTACCACTTTGTGGACTCCATTAGGAAACCTGTCCACATGCTGCTAAAGATGATGCCTCACCTGTAGACCCCCAAACTGGCCCAGGAACATGCCAGTTAAATGTTGAACACTCTAGTCTTCAATATCAGACTCCTGAATTAACTTCTTGGTATTGACTCCCAGAGATTTAAGTGGGAACATTTGCTGAAGGGGTTCGATATCTGGGAATTGGGAGAAGACTGATAAACTAGCATTTCAGAATAGCATCCCAGGGAGACAAAGGAAACATTCCCAGCACCTATTTGCCGATCAGGATAATGTTAGCAATTTCTCCTTAAAATATAAATAACTGGGCTGGAATGATAGTACAGAGCGTAGGGTGTTTGCCTTGCATACGGCTCACCTGGGTTCTATCCCCAGCATCCTATATAGTCCCCTGAGCACCACCAGGAGTGATTCCTGAGTGCAGAACCAGAAGCAATCCCTGGGTATTGTCGGGTGTGGCCCCAAAAACAAACAAACCCAAAAAATTGGTATAAATAATGTTAGGAGTTCTAAGGCACGACATGGTGCCCATAGTAGGTAACACTGTATTGAACTTAATTGTTCAAAGAGGGGTCAGAGAGATAGTAGAGGGGGCAGAGCATATGTCATCTGGGGCCCTGAGTATTGCCAGCTGTGGCCCCAAGCAATGTCAGGGAGTGTCACATTCTTGTGTCCTTGAATTGCACATCAGGCCCACTTGGCTATGAATTGCCAGGATTTGTCCCTGGACCTCCTCAAACACCTATTGGGAGGCTCCTCAAAACACTTTTCTTTGAAGAGTAAAAGTTAAAACCACATGCAAAAACAAAAAACCTCTGTGAGATGGTGGATAATCTTAATCTAATAATAGCATTCATCATGGCAAGTATGTTATACAGTTAATACCTTAATACATAATTTTATTTGTGGCATATCTCTCAAAAAATTGGGAAAAATTGGGGCTGGAGCGATAGCACAGTGAGTAAGGCGTTTGCCTTGCACACAGCCGACACATGGCCGACACAGGTTCAATTCCCAGCATCCCATATGGTCCCCCGAGCATCGCCAGGAGCAATTCCTGAGTGTATGAGCCAGGAGTAATCCCTGAGCATCGCCGGGAATGACCCAAAAAGCAAAAAAAAAAAAAAAATTGGGAAAAATTCATCCAAACTTTTTTATTTCCTTCCCTCTTGTCCTTTCCTCAACAGGACCTGATCTTCTATCAGGTCCCAGCCCAGTGAGGGGAAAACCAGGAGAGGATGATCCCAGGTTCTATTTTCCCTGGGATGGATCCTTACATCTCTGTGACATGAACACTGTCTCTTAAGATTGCTTGTTATTAGATAAAATCCCCCATTTTCAGGAGCATAATTGGTCTCCTATTTAAGCCAAAAGTAACTGATATTCTTCATCTTAACTAGCAAGATAAACTTATTTGCAAAGTTGAAGTAAGGGCAGCCAAGAGAATTGGGAAGAGGCTGAATAAGGTTCATTATACTAATTCCCTGGGGGTCCCATCAAACTTGGAAGAATAAAATCTCTTGAGAAAACAAAGCTACCTACAAGCCAAATCCTTCAATCCTAACGTCACCATTACAGAGATATGTGTTCATCCCAGGAATAGCTCACACACTGTATCCTAGAGCCCCGGCACCCACAAAAGAAATCTCCACTGGCCAAGCCAATGTGAAGGGGAGATGAAAGTCTTCATCAATCAAAATCACTCCCTTGGTCCAGGAGGAGGATGAGGGAAGATTTTGTCAAACAGTAACTGTTCTTCTATGGTTTTCCTCTTTTCAGCACATCGAGAGAGAGAGAGAGAGAGAGAGAGAGAGAGAGAGAGAGAGAGAGAGAGAGAGAGATTTCTGCACTTCCTGGAGATTCATTAGATCCTCTAAACTGAATGATGACAAAGTTCAAGGAAATGCAGTAATTGTTCAGAAAGCTTCTAAAAGGATTGGTGTTTTTAGTGAAAGCCTCAAGTCACAATGTGTGGAGATCTCACACCAGCAATATAAGAACTTAGAACCTCCAGACAGTACTGCAATCTCCAAAACTACTCATGAGGACCAGGTATCCTCTGCAATCTTGTGAATAATAATGTATATGGCATGGTCCACTTGGGACTTCTCTAGGGGGCATCTAGAGCCTGAATCTAGCTCCATGGAGTAACCTTCCCTACTTTGGCAGAGCAGAGGATGCCAGAGCAGCAATGGTTTCTTCAAATCACCTCTTCCTGGCCCCCGTTTCTGTTCCTCTATAAGGTATGGTGCATCAACCACAAGGCCCACTTTCATTCTTTCTTTTTTTTTTTTTGCTTTTTTTTTTTTTTGCTTTTTTTTTTTTTTTGCTTTTTTGGTCACATCTGGCAATGCTTACAGGTTACTCCTGGCTCTGTTCTTAGGAATTACTCCTGATGGTGCTCGGGGGGACCAAATGGGATTCTGGGGATCGAACCCAGGATCGGTCACATGCAAGGCAAACACCTTACCCACTCTACTATTGCTCTGGTCCTAGGACCCATTTTCAAGTGTAACTTGAGCACAACCATCCAGGTCAATGCTGGGCAAGTCAACCTCTTCTGTCAGAGCTGTTTAGTCACTCATTCATCTGATAAGGTTGTCCTGTCACTCCTTGTAACTTGTGTGATTCTCCTTGGGAACCCAAAGCTCTGGTAAACAGCCTAGGTAAATCTCTTCCTGCTTTTTCTTAGAAGGAGAAGTCATCTCTCCTTCTAATTGCACTAGAACTATTCCAAAGACCACAGCAGGACTAACTTTCAGGGCATCTGCTGAGACTTTCCCACTGGTCACTAGTGGAACCCTTAGTGACCCTTAAAATAATAAAAGGAAGCAGATCATTTCAGAAGGGTGGAAGGATAGAATGGTGAGGGGTGTCACTGGGACATGGTGGAAGGAAGCTGACACTTAGGTGGAGGGTGTGGTGCTGGAATGTTTTTTTACATGAAACCCTGCTAGTATCATTATTGTAAATCAGGGTACCTACATAAAAATGCACTGTATTAGCACTGTGTAAGCATTGTCCTCCCATTGTTCATCGATTTGCTCGAGAGGGCACCAGTAACGTCTCACAACAAATTGTGAGACTTGCTGTTACTGTTTTTGGCATATCAAATACTTCACGGGGAGCTTGCCAGGTTTTGCCGTGCAAGTGAGATACTCTTGGTAGCTTGCCGGGATCTCCGAGAGGGGTGGAGGAATCGAACCCGGCTCAGCCACGTCCAAGGCCTTACCCACTATGCTATTGCTCCAGCCCACATAAAAATGATTTAGTCATCTGCGCTCAGCTGTGAAGTAGTACCTAGAGCATAAAGCAATGTGCAGGATGTTCTTTTTCAAATTTTTGGTGAATCTAGACAATGTTGAACCTAAAAATACCCACTAGAGAACAATCCTAGTTATCTCTTCAAAGACTAACCAGCAATTTTTTATTCTTTAATAGTTGCCAGCCATGTTAGATGTAATGGTAGTTTGTGGGATGACTAAACAGTGAGGCCTGGGGGCAGGGGGAAACAAAAAAAGAAAAGAAGAAAGTTTATACTGCAACTATATTTATATTCTTATAGTTATTATATTCTATAACACCGCCTTTATTCCAGACACTGGAGGCAGGAATTAGAAGGTAGGTACCAAACTTATTCTCAAGGGACTGACAAATAATTCTTACTACAGAATAATTAAGGTAACAGTTGATACTTACATAAAGAAACTTTTGGACAGATGAGGCGAGAAAGGCACACTCCTTCACTGCTGGTGGGAATGCCGACTGGGTCAGCCCTTTTGGAAAACAGTATGGACAATTCTCAAAAAATTAGAAATTGAGCTCCCATTTGACCCAGCAATACCACTTCTGGGAATATATCCCAGAGAGGCAAAAATGTATAGTCGAAGTGACATCTGCACCTGTTTGTTCATTGCAGTACTATTTACAATAGCTAGAACCTGGAAAAAACCTGAGTGCCCAAGAACAGATGACTGGTTAGAGAAACTTAGGTACATCTACACAATGGAGTACTATGTAGCTGTTAGAAAAGACAAAGTCATGAAATTTCATACAAGTGGTACTACATGGAAAGTATCATGCTAAGTGAAATGAGTCAGAAAGAGAGGAACAGACATAGAAAGATTGTATTCATCTGGGGAATATAAAGTAACAAAATAAGAGACTAACACCCAAGAATAGCTGAGATAAGTACCAGGAGGTTTACTCCATGACTTGGAGGCCAGCCGCACATGCTAGGGGAAAAGGCAGCTCAGACAGAGAAGGGAGCACCAAATAAAGGGTGTTGGGAGGACCCTCCCAGGATGGGAGATGCATGCTGAAAGTAGACTATAGACCGAACATGATTGCCACTCAATGCCTCTTTTGCAAACCACAGCACCCAAAAGGAGAGAGAGAACAAAAGGGAATGCCATAGAGGCAGGGTGGGATGTGGGGGATAGGGGGTGGGAGGGATACTGGGATCAGTGGTGGTGGAGAATGGGCACTGGTGGAGGGATGGGTACTCAATCATTGTATAACTGAAACCCAAGCACAAAAATTTGTAAGTCTACAACTGTACCTCATGGTGTTTCACTAGTAAAAATTTTTTTAAAAAGAAAGAAACTTTTGGGAACTTGACTTTATTTTTTCAGGGTAGCCACATCCATCACAGTGCTGGGGGATTGGTGGCACACCCAACAGGGTTGAAGGAACAGATATGAGGTCTCAAGTATTAATGCCAGGTCGTGAAAGTCTCTACCTCTTGAGCCACATTTTGGACCCCAGGAGAAGTTGACTTCTAAAGAGAAGTTTTGTTAAGTGTTTTGGCGTTTCTTGCTGCTGGGAACACTAACAAACCCAGCAAGAGCTTTGTTTACCAGCTCAAAGTTCAGACAGTTTCAAAATTTTAGAGCATGTTTGTAGGGAGACTGCTATGCCATCTAACGAGGAAATGAGACCCTCTTCAGATGTACCAATTTAAGATGTTTTGACTTCTGACTTTGCATATTTACTGGCTCCTAAGAAAGAAGACCATATAAGTGAGATATTTCCAACTTCTGAGTGTCAAACACCACCAAATCCATCATTAAGATGCTGAAGTATTTTTAATCAAAAATTTGAGAAAATGTTATTTATAGTAATTTTTTAGGAAACTTGTTTTAAGGAATGTGAAAATTAGAGATAGACCATAAAACAAAGAAAAATAGATATTTTCCACACCAAGCGAAGGTTGACTTTGTGCTCAGAGATCACTCGGGTGCCAGGTGCTAAGGATCTAACTAAAAATCATTAAAATGATAAATAAATAAATAGACTTTCGTGGGGCTTTTTTGAACCCCACCAGATTGTACTCAGGACTTAATTCCAGCCTTGTGCTCAGGGATCATTTCCAGTAGTGCTCAGGGGGACCACATGGGGTGCCAGTGATCAAACCAGGTCAGTTATATGCAAGCAAGCACTTTATCCACTGTACTATTTCTGTGGACCCAATAATAAATTTTTAGTGATCAATATTTAACATTTTTGTGATTAAAACACAAATGCTTACATGATTTTGTCTTCCTTATATGTGCATCTTTGTCATTAAAATATGCCTCTTATTACCTTGTTAAATACTCTTGGGCCTAAATACAGTTTTGTATAATATTCAGAACTATAATTAGAAAAAAAAAGAAAAAAAAAGATTTATGCTTCTGCCTCCCAGCAAATCACACTTTCTTGTTCTAACATGCAAGTCAGTGGTAGCACAGTGTCCTTCCCAGAAAAGACACTTTTCCTTCAGCTCATTCCTGTTTTCTTTCTCTTTCAGGTGTCCTCAAATCCCAGAATATCCAATCTCCTGATGCCTCACACCTCTCCCTGCCCATCCCCAGCAGAGGGCCAAGAGGTCAAAAGGAACCAGACCTCAGTCACTGAGTTCATCCTGCTGGGGCTCTCTGATGTCTGTGAGCTACAGATGCTCATCTTCCTGGGGTTTCTCCTGACCTACTTTATCACTCTGCTAGGGAATTTCCTCATCGTGGTCATCACCCTCCTAGACAGGCGCCTCTACACCCCCATGTACTACTTTCTCCGCAACTTTGCTGTCCTGGAGATCTGGTTTACCTCTCTCATCTTCCCCAAGATGGTAGTCAACATCCTGACAGGATGCAAGACCATCTCCCTCATGGGTTGTTTCCTACAAACATTCTTCTATTTCTTCCTGGGCACCACAGAGTTTATCCTGCTGGCAGTGATGTCCTTTGACAGGTATGTGGCCATATGTAATCCTCTACGTTATGCCACCATCATGAACAAAAGGGTCTGTGTCCAGCTAGTGCTTTCTTCATGGACAACAGGATTCCTTCTTGTGATTGTTTCAAGTTTCCTTACATTCCAGCTCCCATTCTGTGGCCCCAATGTCATCAATCATTTCTTCTGCGACAGCTTCCCCCTTCTAGAACTCATATGTGCAGACACGAGTCTGATCGAGTTTCTGGGTTTCATAAGTGCCATCATCAGCTTACTGGGTACACTGTGTGTGACAGCCACCTGCTACGGCCACATCCTGCACACCATCCTGCGCATCCCCTCGGCCAAGGAGAGACAGAAGGCCTTCTCGACCTGCTCCTCACACATCATTGTCGTGTCTCTCTTCTACGGAAGCTGCATCTTCATGTATGTCCGGTCAGGCAAGGATGACCAGGGGGAGGACAGGAGCAAGGTGGTGGCCTTGCTCAACACCGTGGTAACCCCGATGCTCAATCCTTTCATTTATACCCTGAGAAACAAGCAGCTGAAGCAGGTATTTAAGGAGCAGATACACAAACTCTTCTCATAAAGCTGTGGGACTAATGATTGAAAATAATATTCTTATACTAGCTAAAGGAAAAGGAGGTCTTGACAAGAAATTGAGCTTTTCTCAGTCATAAAAGATTCTGACGACATGTCTGTGGGTTGTCAGTCACTATGTAATTTGGCATAAATTTGGAAGCATTATGGAACTGCATAGTATTTTTTTTAACATTTTACTCACAGTGGTATACAATGATAGGGTTTCATGCATACAACGTTCCAAAACCACAACCCCCATCAGAGCGTCTGCTTCCCTCCACTATTTTCTCAGGGTCTCCCTCTCAACCACTTCTCCAAACCAGCCTCATCGCTGTCTAGACTCTGTTCCATAGACCAGTGCTAAGATTTTATTGCTTTGAGCCATTTTTCATCACTTCACTGATATTTTTGTTGATTATAAGATTTGAATGTTTCTGTTTATTCTGTTTTCTGCCTGGTTTCCCTACAAAACTCAAGTTCTTTGAGGAAAAGATATAGTTCTGTAACTCACTATAAAAATTAAGCTAGGGGACAGGGAGGAAGGAGGTAAGGAGAAAAGAAATTAAGCTGGGGGTCAGAGCCAACGTATAGTGGATAAGGCATTTTGCCTTGCACACAGTCAACCTGGGTTCAATCCCTGGCACCCCATGTAGTCTACCAAACCCATCAAGAGTAATTACTGAGCACAGGGTCAGGAGTAATCCCTGAGCAACACCACATATGACCCCAAAACAAAACAAAACAAATAACAGAAAGAAAAGACAAGTGAAGCCAACAACACATTTTTCTTTCTGCAGATTTCCTGCCTAGATCATGTCCTAGGTGATATAATAAACATATTTAACTGTAAAAATACTTATAATTTGGGGCTAGAAAGATATCTCAATGCGTTGAAGCCTGGGTTCCATGGGAAATGGTTGCCTAAGCCCACCAGGAGTAGTCTCTGAGTGCAGAGGTAGGAGTAAGCCCTGAGCATGCAAGGTGGAACCCAAAAAGAAAAATTCTGTATGAGTGATTATAAAAAATTCTCTATAGGTCTCAGATTCCATTCAAGGATAAAGGGAAAAACACATGAACAGTTTTAAATGCACATAGACAAAGGAGTAAAGAACGCATACACTGTGTGTGGTATATTAGGAAACATAGTAAAAGAAACAACAAATATCCAAAGCAATTGAAACTGAGAACCGGTCTTTAGTAGAAAGTATATCAAGTTGTGTTTGGGGTGGGAAATATAACGGGATGGGGGAATGACACTGGCACAGAGGTGGATGGACGTGAACACTCTGGTGGAGGGTGGTGTTAGACTGTTTTATGCGTGAAACCCTGCTATTATCATTATTGTAAGTCACAGTACCTAAGATGCAAAAATTTAATATTTTCAAATTTTAAAAAATAATATTATTTTCCATAATAGATCAAAGGAAACAACCCATTAGATCAATAAGTTAACACTGTAGCACTGTCCTCCCATTGTTCATCGATTTGCTCAAGCGGGCACCAGTAACATCTCCATTTTGAGACTTGTGACTGTGTTTGGCATATTGAATACGTCATGGGTAGCTTGCCAGGCTTTGCTGTGCAGACGAGATACTCTCGGTAGCTTGCCAGGCTCTCTGAGAGGGGTGGAGGAATTGAACCCGGATTGGCCGGGCTGGCTGCACGCAAGGCAAACGCCCTACCGCTGTGCTATCACTCCAGCGATATGTAGAATATACATAGACATTTGTGGAATATATAGATATACATATGTATGTCGATATTTAGATATGTAGAATATACATGTATATATATTTATGTAGACATGTGTGTATGTATACATGTATGTAGATATGTAGAATATACATAGGCACTTCATGGAAAAATAAACCCAAAGGATCAATATATGTAAGTGATAAGACTTCAATTTTTGATTGTCAGTTCCATCAAATTAAAATAACAATCTGTATGATTATTATGTACTTTATTTATTATTTGTATTTATTATTTGATTGTGGGAGTGTTATCTTTGGGGGGCCACACATGGCTGTGTCCAGCACTGCCCCTGACAACTCTTCTTTAGTGCATTCAAAGGAGCTGAGGGAAATATCCTTCCAAGAAGTCAACTGTCCATATTGTCCCAGGGTGCTCCAGATTCTCTTCTGAGAAAGATATGACACAGGGGCCTGAATGACTGCTTCACTGACTCAGAAACTATTGGATTCAAACTAATGACTTCAAAGAACTTTTGTCACTTTTTTAAAAAGAACACAACAAATTTTAGCCCTATCAATATTACCTTGAAAATAAATCTTAATATTAACCTCTTCTTTTAAAAAAGAAAGGCCTAAAAAAACAACAACAAAAAAATTAACCTCTTCTTTCATCTCTACTACTTCTTACTTCAACTACTTTAAGTCAATGTCTTTCAAGTCAGTGTCTTCTCACCCATCCCCCAAGCCCTCTTTTGCCCATTTTCAGCCCCTTTCCACACAGTAGCCAGAGTGATTGCAGGGGTGGAAAGAGGCATACCTGGAGAAGTTAGGAAGTTACTTCTGGATTTTCACTCAGTGGCAGTGCTCAGGGGGCCATATGGGATGCCAGGGATTGAACCTGCATGCAAGTCAACTCCCCTACCCATAGTCCAACCCCAGTCAGAGTGATTTTTGTAAACAAACTGTAGGGCACAACAGGAATGCCTGAGTGTGAAAGTGCCTGGCCTGCAAGCACAAGGCCAGGAGTCTAACCCTCAGCACTGCCCACATGCACCAAGTATGGCCCCAGTGGCCATGCAGTTTGGGACCTCTTGTGCCGTGACTGATTGTGTGCTGACTGGCACACCACAGTAAGGGAGTGTAACTCCCTGCAAGCTCATGTGCAAATCCCACATTGAAAGTGTATACTCAGAAATTCTCAGGTCGGCCATGTTGGCCCCTTGTAAGGCGAACGCCCTACCCGCTGTGCTATCGCTCCAGCCCCGAGTTCCCGAGTTCGATTCCTCCGCCCCTCTCGGAGAGCCCGGCAAGCTACCGAGAGTATTCGATATGCCAAACACAGTAACAACAAAGTCTCCAATGGAGACGTTACTGGGCCCGCTCGAGCAAATCGACGATCAACGGGAGGGCCTTTACCTTTACCTTTACTCAGAAATTACTCCTGGCAGTGCTCAGGAGACCATATAGGATGCTGGGAATCGAACCCAGGTCAGCCACGTGCAAGGCAAACGCCCTACCCGCTGCACCATCACTCTAGCCCCTAAGTGAAATGAGTCAGAGAGAGAGAGAGAGAGAGAGAGAGAGAGACATAGAAAGATTGCACTCATCTATGGAATATAAAGTAACAGAATGGGAGACTAGCACCCAAGAATATTTGAGGTAAGTGTAAGTACCAGGAGGTTTGCTCCATGGCTTGGAAGCCGGCAGCACATGCTGGGAGGAAAAGCAGCTTAGATAGGAAGGGAACACCAAGTAAAGGGAACAGCACACTCGGGATGGGAGATGCATGCTGAAAGTAGACTATAGACCGAACATGATGGTCACTCAATACCTCTATTGCAAACCACAACACCCTAAAGGAAAGAGAGAGCAAAAGGAAATGCCCTGCCACAGAGGGTTAGGGGGAGAGTTACTGGGATCATTGGTGGTGGATAATGGGCACTGGTGGAGAGATGGGTACTCAATCATTGTATAACTGAAACCCAAGCACGAAAGTTTGTAAGTCTACAACTGTACCTAATGGTGTTTCACTAATAAAAATTAAATTAAAAAAAAAAGAAAGAAAGTGTGCAAGCGCCAACCATCCCTTTGGCCAAGTGTGTGAGCATCACAGATAAATGTGTGTGACTCCCAGCCACCACAGCCAAAACCACCAAATAAAAGGAAAGGGAAATTATTTAATAATAATAGAATTAAAATCATCTAAGGAATTTTTCTCATTGCATTGGGTCACTCTCCTGTCTAAAATTCATTCACAGCTTCCCTTTGACCTTCCAACAAAGCCCAACACCTTTCCTTAACACTCAATGGCTACCTGTGATAGTTTCATTTCCTAGGAGCAACTCCCCAATTGGCTCCAGCATTTATCTGACCCCAGGTCTAACTAACTACTGAGCACAGCTCTTACCCTCACCACTGCCTTCCAACCAGAAAAGCCTCCTTTCTGGTTCTGGAGCACCCCCATTTTCCCTATACTTGGAGGTCTTTTTGTATTCCTTTCTCTTGAGAGATACTGTCTCCTCCACCCCTCACCCCTGCCTGCAATGAGCCCAGCTGACTTTTCAGGAGTCCACTTAAATATACTTCCCAGGACCCTCTGCCCTGATGATGTCCTTCTCATCCAGTGTCTACATTTACACCTGCTTCACTGATGACTCTTCAGTTTCATTTCATTCATTTAATTTTGGATGCTGGAGATCACACCCAAGCCTCACACATGCAAAGCTTACACTGCCACCAAGCTACATCCCTGGTCAGCAGTTGCGTTTATTTCCCTTCCTTCCCTCCATGGTTGTCCTTGTTGTGTTGGGAGGTGGGGAGAGCTATGAAAACAACTTGTTTCAGTGCAGTGTGAGGGGGCACATACTTGGCCATGAAGTACTGAGGCTGTACTTGTTTGGGTGCCAAGGATGGCACCAGCAGTACTAGGAATCATCCTCATTGATGTGGTTGAGACTAAATAGAGTGATGCATTATGCCAGGATCAAACTCCTGACCTGAAGCATACAGGCTCTGAACTCCATTCCTGGGCCTAATAGAAGCAACTCTTTCCTTCCCTACTTCACTGTAAGCTTCCTGGAAACATAGACTTGTTTAAGGCATAGCTAGAGTTGCTGCACAGTAGGTATTTAATGAACCAAACATCATGTGATACTTAGATGCCTTCATTCAGCTCATGCTATTCTATCATCACTCTGCTCCCTACAAACAGAACAAGGTCCTTCTTCATTGCTTCACTACTGACTTGATCTCTTAAGAGTTTGTTTTCTCAAATCATGAAGCTGGAGCAATTGAATGGAAACATTATTCATTTGTTCCCTGGAGAACAGTTGACTTTTAATTGCACTCCTACCTTAATTACCTAAGTACCATGCAGAGGAAACCTCAGATGAAGGCCTCAGTGAGCTCCACAGTCTAGAAGGCTTTGTGCCAGGAGAACCATCCTCCAGGACTGAAGGCAGGGAGTACAGTGTGGCTGTCTTTCCTCTGATACTGCTCCCAGCAATCTGACTTGGTGTGACCGGGAGAATTGTGAAGTGGCCATTGAGAAGGTGAAGTGGCCACTGAGAAGGTGCACTAAATTGCTAATCTGGAGGTTGTTCCTTGCATTCAGTCCTCCTCAATCTTGAGTCTGTGAATGACATCTCAATGAAACCTTCCTTTCAATGAAGCATCCTTGGCTCTGAAGGTCCTCATGAGAACTTCCCTCCTAAATGCCCAGCCCACCTTTAGAAAGAATATTTCTGTGTTTACTAAGAAACTATAGTTATAATCCAGTCCACACTGTTCATGACATCATTAAGGGAACATTGCTCCCAACCTGTAGAGCTGATTATTAATCATAACCAAGATTTTAAAATATTTGTAAGTATTTGCTTGGTGAGTGCCAAGCCTAAAGACATAACTCAGACAACCAGAGGCAAAAAGAAAGTTTATTACCTGCAGTGAAAAATGGAGACAGGAAAGCTAGCATTTCAAACTATGGCCTCACCAGACTGCTGATCTGCAAGAATAAACAGACTTTATGGTTTTCTAGTGCGACAGTATCCGGGAGCAAACCACTTATTACATCCCTGGCTCCCTCCACTTTGGTTCCCTGCTTCCCACAGATGTGAGGGCTTGTATCTATAGCAGAAACATCTGGCTTTAAGTGTTCTTCTGATTTTTTCTGAAAAACAGTTTTCAGGAGACTCTGATATGAGCGACAATCACAGGGGTAGAGTTTCAATGAAAGACTGAAGGTTTACTGTGAGTGGTGAACGTACCTGGCTCACGAGGCCATTTCTTACACTGTAGCACTGTAGTACTGTCCTCCCGTTGTTCATCGATTTGCTCGAGTGAGCCAGTAACGTCTTCATTTGTGAGACTTCTTGTTATTGTGTTTGGCATATAGAATACATCATGAATAGCGTGCCAGACTTTGCTGTGCTGGTGAGATACTCTTGGTAGCTTGCCAATGGACCCAAAATCAATCAATCAATTGATCAATATTTATATGACCAGGGAAGGAACTCAGTGGTTGAGCACATGCCTTGCTTGTATAGGGCCCTGGGTTCAACTGCACTGTACTACACTGTCCTCCTGTTCTTCATCAATTTGCTCGAGCAGGCATCAGTAACGTCTCCATTGTGAGACCTGTTACTGTTGTTGGCATATCAAATAAGTCACGAGTAGCTTGCCAGGCTTTGCCGTGTGGGCACGATACTCTCAGTAACTTCCCAGGTTCTCCGAGAGGGGCGAAGGAATAGAACCCAGGTCGGTCCGGGTCAGCCGTGTGCAAAGCAAACGCCCTACCACTGTGCTATCACACCAAAGATAAATAAATAGACTCAAATAAATGTTTTGAGTATCTGCCATATTCCTAACATTCATTTACTCATTAGTTAAACAAAAATTGATTTCTTGCTAGGTACAGGAAAATATAAAAATGAGTAAGACGTGGTCTCCAACAATTCATTTTTGCAAAAACAAAATTACCAGTACAACTGAAGAATAATTTGAGTTACATTATAAGCACTAGAAAGGAAGTTTCATGGGCTGTAGAGCTCAGAATGGCTAGAAATGGTAAACAAACAGCAACTGGCTGGGATGTGGCTCAGCAGTAGGAGCCTATGCCCCTCATGCATGAGTCCCCGGGTTTCATTCCCAAGGAGGGGGATGGGGGGAATGGAGAAAAGAAGAGGTGCCTAAAATGAGCTTTGAAAGTGAGTAAATAATAGATAAGCAAACAAAAGAAAGAAGGGTTGGCACCCCAGGCTGTGAGGATGAGAGAACAGCTTTGGAAAGGGTCAGAGGCTGAAAAAGCTTGGAGAGCTTTGTACCAGTGAGGAATTGGATAAAATCAAATAGGCTCTTCATTACTGCAATAAATAACTGCAATCTCCTGGAGAGGGAAAGGTGAAATTTATATAAGATAATGTGTGGGGGTTATGAGTCTTTTATCTGTGGTAGCTTATAATTAAACCATTGTCTATAGTCATTGTTAGTTAGCTACTGAGAAAAGCCAGTTACCCAGTTACCCCATACTAATGTATAACTTCTTTGTTTTATGCAAAATAGTCAGCTCCAGTCTAAAAAAGAGCTTCATGCCTCTATTCAAGTGGAAATGAATACCTTCCTCTGGTTGTGTAAGAAAGACCCAGGCTTTAATCACAGGACCTTTCCTAGACACACAGTATCACTCACTTTTTCTCTTTCCCTCAGCATGGAAAAGAGAAGCAAAGCCTCTGTGTGCAGGGAAGCTAAGAACAAGCCAAGGCCTTGCAGTTCCCATGGACGACAGCATATAAGCAGACAGTCTGAAATTCCAAAGACAGAAACTGTGGGGGATGTCTGAGATACAGAATACTAAGGAAGAGAAGGAGGAGGCATGCTGAGGAAGGTCAATCATCAGGAAATGTTTTGTCTACAACCTAAAGTTTGAGAGAGGAGATAAGAATGTAATGGGTAGAAAAAGTTCAGTAAAAAAGAATTAGAGCCAAAGAAATAGTGGGTAAGATGCTTGCCTTGCAAGGCCAGAGTACAAACATGCAACATAGGCTTCCTACATGTAGAGCCTGTGCTCCTATCCATTGAATTAACTCTCCCTCATGTGACATTCTGCAAAAGGCAAAAGGAACAGAAGTCAAATCAGGAGGGTTGGAGCGATAGTACAGTGGGTAGGAAGCTTGTCTTACATTCAGCTGACCCAGGTTCAATCACCAACACCCTAGATGGTTCCCTAAGCCCCGCAGGACCTGAACACAGAGCCAGGAGTAAGCCCTGAACCCTGCTGGGTGTGGCCTCCAAACAAACAAACAAACAAATTGGACCAAGGGTTATTGGGGCCTGGGGACCGGAAAGAAAAATAAAGAAATGAAAAATAATTACATAACAAAGAGGAAAACTGGGCAGTTATGAAACTCTTCCATAGCTTAATTTTGACTATTGTAAAGGAGCTATAAACATTTGTTCAAACACATACAGCTATAGATTTTTAAATAGTATATTTTGTTATATCTAAAATATAATATGAAATCTAATTTTTCTCTCAGGGTTTAGTTTTTTTTCAGATTTTTATTTATTTATTTTTAGTTTTTAACAGTTTTCTTTCATTTTGAACCCCATCAAATATGGTGCGGTAATCTTGTATTAAGTGTTTTATGATGTGTTGCGCAAAGCATCCTAGCCCATGGCGGCGGTTGGATAGTGGAGGTAGTGGAGGTAGGGGAGGTCTGCGGGGCTGCTGGGAGCAGGCAGAGGATCTCTGTTCCCGGGTCCATTGAGCCTTTGAATCATGGGAACACCTTCAAGGACGATTAGAGGCCGTCCTAAAAGCCTCTATCCCTCTCGGAGAGCCTGGCAAGCTACAGAGAGTGTCCCGCCTGCATGGCAGAGCCTGGCAAGCTATTCGTGGTGTATTCGATATGCCAAAACCAGTGAATACAATGGATCTCATTCCCCTGACCCTGAAAGAGCCACCAATATGGCAGAGTTAAGAAGGATGAGGAAGGAGAGGCTGATAAAATCTCAGGGCCAAACTAGGCTGCCAAAACAAAGAAGGACAAAAATGACTGTCTGTACTTTCAATGCATGTATGCTGGCATCAGATGCATCCACTGTGGACTTGATGGTGCAAGCGCAAAAGATCAAGTATGACATCATTGGTCTGACGAGAAGGCATCAATCATATCACGCCATTTTCGACACTGGAGAAGAACCATTCCTCGGAACATGCGACAAAAGAGGCATCGGTGGTGTTGGTGTCCTTGTCAACACAAACTTGGCCATAAGCATTGATTCATTTGAATGCCTAACAACCTGAATTAGATGATTATACTTGAATAGATGTGGCTCACTGCAGGCAGTTTATATCTTCGTTATCTACACACCAATATTCAATTATGTAAAGTAAAGTAAAGTAAAGTAAAGGCCCTCCCGTTGATCATCAATTTGCTTGAGCGGGCCCAGTAACGTCTTCATTGGAGACTTTATTGTTACTGTGTTTGGCATATCGAATACGTCACGGGGAGCTTGCCAGGCTCTGCCGTGCGTTGAGAAGTTCTACATGGAGCTGGAGAAGTTCTATAAAGAAGACTACATCTTCTACAAGATCATTGTCAGTGATTTTAATGCCAAGATAGGAAAAGAAGATCAGCCGAAGAACTCCACATAGGGACCCATGGTCTAGAATGAAACGAACAGGGTGAGAGACTGTCTGAGTTCATCATGTCAACCAAGACCATCCATGGTAACTCACAATTCCAGAAGGCCGAATGTAAACGTTGGACATGGGAGTCTGTCGGTAGACAGTTCCACAACAAAATTGACCACATCTTTTTTAATCAATGGTATTGTCTAACCAATGTCGCTGTTGTCCCAAAATTCCAAACGGGATCAGCCCACCATCATCTTCATGCAAAATTCTACTTCACAGAGCAGGGAGAAAGGGCTGCAAAGTTTAAGAAGAGAACTCCCAGAATGATCACCAACTGGAAGCTCTTTGGCACTATTGCGGCAACATGGGAAGATGCCGTCCTTGACAACATTGACGAGGAATACGATCAACTGGTTCAGCACCTACATGATTGTGCGCAAAGAACGCCGAGAGAGAGATAGCCACAAAAAGATGCCTGTCTTAGAAAACTCTCGAGCTCATTTGCCAACGTGGCTTGGTGCAAGCCTCAGGCAACCGCAAGCAAATATCTGAGCTCGCAAAGCAGTGCAGAGAAGCGATAAAGGAAGACCTTAAAGAGAGAAAAGCAGCAGTGCTGGCAGATGCGGCAGAAGCTGGGAAAAGCATTTGCAATGCCAACCTGTCCTTCGCCAACTACAAGACCAAGATGACTGCCCTCCGAAGTCCTGATGGATCCACCACGTCTTCCAGAAGGGCAATGGAGAAGATTATCATGACTCCTACTTGGATCTCTTCGATAGCCACATCCACCTGCCCGCATACCAAATTCTGCAGGATGGATATGTCGTTCCCAACTTTCTCCCTTCCGAAATCCAACATGCCATTTCATCGGTAAAAAAGCGAACAACACCTGGCCCAAACAAGGTCAGACCCAAACACCTGAAGAACCTGCTGTCAGAACTCATCAATACACAGGCTTGGCTCTTCACACGCTACCTGTCTGAATGCAAGCTTCCATCCCAGTGGAAAACCAGCAGGCCTGTACTACTGTACAAGAAGGGAGACATCCACGACATTGGAAACTATTGCCCGATCTGCTTGTTGTCTGTCATCTACAAGCTGTTCACTCGAGTCATCCTGAATAGAGATTGGCAGAACACTAGGTGAAGGACAACCATGCGAGCAAGCTGGTTTCCAAAAAGGATTTAGCACAATCAACCATATCCACATGATAACCAAGCTCATTGAGGTTTCTCGGGAGTTCAAGATGCTGCTCTGTCTAACGTTCAGCCACACGTCCTAGGGGAAAAGGAAGCTCAGATAGAGAAGAAAGCACCAAATAAAGGGTGTTGTGAAAATCTTCCCAGGGTGGGATAAGCATGCTGAAAGTAGACTATAGACCAAACATGATTGCCACTCAATGCCTCTCTTGCAAAACACAGGACACAAAAGAAGAGAGAGAGAGAGAACAAGGGGGAATGCCCTGCCACAGAGGCAGAGTGGGATAGGAGGGATGGGGGGAGGGAGGGATGCTGGGACCCGTGGTGGTGGAGGATGGGCGCTGGTGGAGGGATGGTTACTTGATCATTGTATAACTGAAACCCAAGCACAAAAAATTGTAAGTCTATAACTGTACCTCATGGTGTTTCACTAATAAAAAAAGTTTTAAAAAAAGGACTTTGATATGAATAAAAAATAAGCATATCAAAAAATAAATAAAGAAGGCCTTTGATTCTGTTGAGACTGAAGCAGTCATCGAGGCCCTAGCCAAACAAGACATTCAAACTCAATACATCAGGATCATCCATGAGATCTATTGTGGATTCACTACCCTGATCTCACCATTCTACAGGGAGGTGATCATTGACGTCAAGAGAGGGATTCATCAGGGTGATACTATTTCACCCAAACTCTTCAGTGCTATCCTAGAGAACGTCATGTGACAACTGGAATAAGAAGAATGGGGGTGAAGATAGATGGTTGGCAACTACACCAACTTTGCTTCACTGATGACATCATTAATAACACCAAACATTAGCCAAGCGGCACAAATGCTCGCCGACTTCGACCATGAGTGTGAAAATGTCAGACTACAGCTAAACTTCAAGAAGACAATGTTTATGAGAAACAGTCTCGTTCCTGACATTCCATTCACTCTCAATGGGACAAACATCTCCAAATACAACAGTTATGTGTACCTAGGTTGAGAAGTCAACATGACAAATGACCTGGCACCTGAGTTGCGCAGGAGGAAAAGAGCGGCTTGGAACGCCTTCAAGAACCTCGAAGAAATAGCTAAGAAGACAAAGAACCTCCATCTCCAGGCACATCTCTTTGATTTCACTGTTCTTCCTACATTAATATACGCCTCAGAGACTTAGGCCCTACAAAAACAGGATCAGAACACTATTCGGGTCTCCCAAAGAGGAATCGAAAGATCTATGCTTGCAGTATCACGCTTCACTCTAATGAGAAAAAGAATCCGGAATTCCGACCTCCATCGATGATCAAGAATAAGGGACGTTGTCTCGTTTGCCAAGGCATCGAAAATCAGATGGGCTGGACACGTAATGAGGTTTGGAGACGATCACTGGACTAGAGCCATTACCAACTGGATTCCACAGGACATCAAAAGATTGCGTGGCTACCCACTTATGAGATAGTCAAACTTCTTCGTCAAGACCCTAAACGATCAGTTCAAGGCTGTTCGTGTTCCTAAAACGAGCAGATGCCATTGGGCTGCAGTAGCACGTGACAGGGATGAATGGAGCTGTTACTGGCACCCACTCGAACAAATCAATGAGTAACGGGATGTCAAGTGATCAAGTGATCAACTGATCTTTTATTTTGGGATCCCTAAAGAGACAAAGACCCCTCACCAGAAAGATCACAGTGACTCATAAATGCTCAATAGAATTTCTCATCAAGACCAAGAAAAAGGGGCCAGGGATGTAGCTCAGCAGTAGAATCCTTGCTTTGCATGTGTGAGGCCCTGAGTTTGATTCTGATAACACACACACACACACACACACACACACACACACACACACATTAAGAAAGATAAGGTCAATTAGGAGCTAAAGGTTTGTGACCTTCCCCCAAAAATTCGTATGTTAAAATACTAACCCCCAAAGATGATGGTTTTAAGATGTAGAGCCTTTGAGAGTCGTTAGGTTTTTAAGATAAAGCTCTTGTCATAAAGTTTATAAAAGCCTTGTGAATAAGACTTTTATAAACTCTTATTTAAAAAAAAAAAAAAGACATCCTACAAGGCCAGGAGCGTGATCCTCTGCCTGCTTCCTCCAGTCTCTGGTGACCCAGGGGTCACACCCATAAGCCACACCCTACTGGCACCAGATAATCTCCCCATCTCATCGACCACCCTCCAGAACTCAAGGCTGCTCCTCCCAGATGGGAGTATAAAAGGAGGCCCACATAACCACGCCACCAGACTCCATGCCAGGCTGTTTCCACTCGGGGCGCCCCAGAGGGGGGTGGGCGAGAGCCCTCTCCGCCCCAGGGGACTGAGCCCCAGCAGTTGACCTCCACTACTCAACTGCTGCCACACTCCAGGCCACTTTCCGGACACATCATGGGACACTTCCTACCCATTGTCCATAATTACCACACCATGTTTGATGGTGTTCAGACAGTAAGTAACAGATTATATATATATATATATATATATATATATATATATATATATGACAAATGACCTGGCACCTGAGTTGCGCAGGAGGAAAAGAGCGGCTTGGAATGCCTTCAAAAGCCTTGAAGAAATACCTAAGAGGACAAAGAACCTCCAGCTCCGGGCACATCTCTTTGATTCCACTGTTCTTCCTACATTAACATACGCCTCAGAGACCTAGGCCCTACAAAAACAGGATCAGAACACTATTCGGGTCTCCCAAAGAGGAATCGAAAGATCTATGCTTGCAGTATCACGCTTCTTATATATATATGCCTCTCAGAGTGCCCAGCAAGCTACCAAGAGTCTCCCGCCCACATGGGCAGAGCCTGGCAAAGCTACCCATTGTCGTATTTGATATGCCAAAACCAGTAACTATAATGGGTCTCATTCCCCTGACCCTGAAAGAGCTTCCAATCATTGGGAAAGATGAGTAAGGAGAGGCTGCTAAAATCTCAGGGCTGGGACGAATAGAGATATTACTGCCACCCGCTTGAGTAGATTGACAAACAATGGATGACAGTGATACAAGAGATACAAGACCCAAAGAGAGGTCAAATGGTAGGGTCTAATAAGCTGAGCATGCAGGAAGCCCTAGATTCAATTCTCAGCACTATGTGGCCCCAAGTGCTGGCTGGGTTTGGTTCTGGCAGCCTCTGAGGATTGCCAAGACTGACCCCTATTTTTAAAAATAAAATGTTATTTTTTAAGTTTTAAAGACCCCCACTGAGCTCCCTCGCACCTTTCACCATGTGAGGACTCAACCCTAAAAAGCACTCTCACCTGATTGTGCTGGCACACAGTCTTGCTCTTCAAGTCTCCAGAACTGTGAGAAAAAATTGTCTACCATTTACAAGCTTTCCAGTCTCTAGTATTTTGCTAGAGTAACCCAAATGGACTGTGAAAAAGGACCCCAACAACTTTCAGGAAACCAATGGGAAAACTTGTAGGAAGAAATGCCTTTGTCCCAATCATAACAGAAGAACAGAGGGTAGGGGCTGAAATGATAGTACAGCAGGTAGGATGTTTGCCTTGCACGCGACTGACCCGGGTTCGATTCCTAGCATCCCATACGGTCCTCTGAGAACTGCAGGAGTAATTCCTGAGTGCAGAGCCAGGAGTAACCCCTGTGCATCGTCGGGTGTGACCCAGAAAGGAAAAAAATAATAAAACAGAGGACAAGATTTAATTCAAAGATGTCTTCTCTCTATCTTTGTCTTTGTTCCTTCTCTCCAAAGGAACAAAGGACAGACTGAGTGTAATGTGGATATGGGTACAGAGTGGACTGTGACCTGCACGGGAGAGTAGAGTTGCCATCCCCACTGTTCTAGTGTGAATCTTCCAGCCACCTACTTCCAGCAACTACAAAGTTACAGGTCTAAGAACAACCCCACCCTCTACATCAAGGCTCTAAGAAGGCCCTCCATTTTATAGAGCTCAAATTACATCCTCCTGGTTTGCTTCTGAGGCACAGGTAGGTATCATGGAGTCATGTTTGTTCTAGTGCTCTGGCCACAGGTGATGCCAGCTCCCCACTCAGGCCTGGACCCAAGAACTGACTGATAACATCTCTGGTTTGTTCCACCATAGGGTTTGGAAATTCACTACCTGCCAGATTGTATTTTAAATACTTAACATAAATTAACAACATTTAGGATTGAAACTTAAGAAAATAAGGTGCTTGTCTTGTATGCTGCTGACTCCAGTATGACCCCTGGCACCACATACGGCTCCCTGAACACTGGAGCACTGCAGGGGTCACTCTTAAGCACAGAGTCAGAGTCAGGAATAAGCCTTGAGCACCACTGGGTGTGCCCCCCCTCAAAAAATAATGAAGTATAGTATTATCTCCATTTTATAAATGAAGACAGTGAAGTTCAGAGAGATTTAACATGCCTAACATTGCATAACTAGTGAGTGACAAAGTAAAATTTAAACCCAAAGTCTTTACAGTGGTCCAACACATTGTTTTTATTTATTTATTTTGCTTTGTTTGGGGTCATGCCCTGCAATGCTCAGGGCTTACTCCTGGCTCTGCACTCACTAATTACTCCTGGTGGTGCTTGGGAAACCCTATGGGATTCTGGGGATCGAACTCAGTATGGTCACATGTAAGGCAAACACTCTACCCACTGTACTATCACTCCAGCCCCATTCATTGCTTTTAAAGCAAGAGTAACTATAAGCAGAAATTGTCTTTATTATTGAAAGTGTTAGTTATTCTTTAGTGAGAATACAATACGATAATGCACATGAAAAACACTGTTTTGCATTGCAGAGCACTGTACAAACCAGATCTACTCTATTAACCAGGATCTCCTCCCCATATTCATGTTTAGAATCTATCCCTTTAGATTCTCCATTGGCACTTTCTTCCACAGGTCATCTCCACACCAGCTAACCACAGATAGCTCATTCTTCATACCCTTGAACTAGAGGGTCCTATACTCTACCAATTCCATCACTGATCTTCATTCTTTAACAAATGCCTACATATTTAGAAACCATACTAAGCCAATTATGATCTTACTACAATGAAGCACAATGACATTACTCCAATGAAAGTCACTTCTTTTTTTTTTTTTTTTTTTTTTTTTGCTTTTTCGGTCACACCCAGCGATGCTCAGGGGTTACTTTTGGCTCTGCACTCAGGAATTACTACTGGCAGTGCTCAGGGGACTATATGGGATGCTAGGAATCAAACCTCATTGGCCACTAACGCCCTACCCACTGTGCTATCGCTCCAGCCCCTGAAAGTCACCTTTTTATTTTATCCTCTTTCCCCAATCCCTTTCATTGTCCTTTTGATTTTCATATCTTACCCTTGCCTCTATGTTCACCACCCCCAACTTATAGATCTGCTTAAATCTGTCACTCCTCCTCTTCTTCTCATCTACTCATGTATTCATTTTAAAAAGTCATTGATTAGTTGCTTAATAGGAAATAGTGATTTGTCTCAGGGGCATAATAATTCATAAAATACAAAGGAGGGAGAGAGAGAACAGCATGCATAATAGATTTTAGGAGACAGATAAGTAAAGCTCAGAGGTGGGAAAGCACTGCAGAAGACCTGACTTTGAGAGAATACTGAGCGAGAGAACTGCTCCCCATGGTCAGGAACCTTCAGGAAAGCTAATGCTTGCACAGAACTCACAGCCCTGAAGCAAATCAAACACAGGGAACCTGGGGCTGGAGTGATAGCATAGTGGGTAGAGCATTTGCCTTGCACGTGGCTAACCGGGGTTCGATTCCCAGAACCCCATATGGTCCCCTGAGCACTGCCAGGAGTAATTCCTGAGTGCAGAGCCAGGAGTAATCCCTGTGTATCTCCAGGTGTGATGCAAAAGAAAAAAAAAGGAAAAAAGGCAACCCAAAGCCACTGTGAACACTAACATCCAGGAAGGTCACACATTTATCAACTTGCCACCAAGACTCCAGAAGACACTAAGAGAATGCCTTCAGCCTCTCTTTTGCTTCCCCAGTATAGGCGTCACCCACTTTTCAAAATTCACACTGTGCCTTTTCACCTCCAGGAAAGATCTACATAAATGCCCATTCTCTTAATGTAAAGATACTGAACTGTTTTTCCCTTTTAGGACAAAAGTCAAAGCAAAACTAGCATGCATTTGTTTAGCAGCAGCATGCACTCAAGGAGTGAGAGTGACATCTTGAGTCCCTTCTGTGGGAACTGTTTTATACAGACTGTGTATGTTCCACTTGATTCCTGCTTTTTCTTTTTGGCTCTGGAGAAGGCAACACCCAGCAGTGTTTTGGGGGACCATATAATGCCAGTGTCAGGATGGAACCCAGGACCCCAACATGTATGGGCTATTTATTCTAACCCTTTGAGCCATCTCCGTGGCCCATCATTCCCACTTTTACTATGTGTTAGGGTTGCTTTAGGTCTTATGTATTGTGTGTGTGTGTGTGTGTTTTGCTTTTTGGGTCACACCCAGAGATACAAGGGGTTACTCTTGGCTCATGCACTCAGGAATTACTTCTGGAGGTGCTTGGGGGACCATATAGGATGCTGGGAATCAAACCCAGGTAGGCCACGTGTAAGGCAAACACCCTAAACACCCTACCAGCTGTGCTATCTCTCCAGCCCCAACATCTTGGTTTGGTTTGGTTTAGTAGGGTATTTAAAAATCTGGGAAAGCTCAAATTTTTTCCACATAAATGAATGATAATTAATTTTTTGCTTTAAGACATTTCGACTTATGCAAGTTTTCATAGGAATTTTCCAATAGCAAAGGAAAATTATGTAGCCCAATGGCCGTGTTGAAAGAATATGAACCATAGGAAGGACCCTGAAAGCAATGGAATCTCTGGGATTCCATACTTTGAGATACAAGGAAAACACAATGTACGGAAAGGAGTACTGATGCCCAGGGACCATTTCCTTAGTCTCTCATTACAATTGATTCACTGCAGTGGTGGATTCCACATTTATATTTCACTTAATCATTTATCACAATCGCTTTGCTTCTCCTGAAAGGTTGTTAGTTAATTCACTTGTTAATTCTCTGTTATTGTTTGAATCAAAGCCACGCGGGTTCCGGGGCCGAGACCTCCAGGCCTACTCGAATTGGAGTCGAGCATCTTCCACCCAGATCCTCCAAATTCCAGTAGGCGGGGGTCACACCCACCACCTGGCCCCCTGGCGCCATGTAATCCCATCAGCGGCCAAGACTCAGAGACTATAAAATCCAGATCCCGGAACCGCGCGGCCGCATTTGCGGCCGCGCGACATCTTATCAGAACATTTTTTTATGACATCTTATTGTCTCATTCCTACTTTGGACAAACTTGCAGGCTATCGAATGTAGCCTGCCCACAGGGCAGAGTCTGGCAAACTCCCCGTGGCCTACCAAATATGCCAAATACCAGTAGCAATTATGGGTCTCATTCTCCTAAATAGCCTTGAATATAATCTCAGGGCTAGGATGAAAGAGACGTTACTGGGGCCTGCTCGAGGCAATCGATGAATAACAGGATGATGAAATGAAAAATGAATGTTTGAATCAATTCTCTCGATCCTCTCAATATGCCTCGTAGGCATATTGCTTTACACTTAAAAGGTACCCAATATATACCCAAAATAGATGTGCGTTGAAACCAGAATTCTGACCTTTTGATTCTTGATTCAGAGAGCATTATTGCTCAGTCTTTCTTTATAAATAGGAGGATTTTGCATAGTGAGTCAACTTAATCTAATCTATTGAAACTAATCATTCTGTGAACTTTTATTATTAAATAAAAACAAATTCATAATATCTGTAGGAAACCAAGACAAGAAAGTTGGTAGATTTGTTATACAATTTTTACAAAGGATTAATTTGCAGCTTAAAATTATTAAAGCAGCCACTTCAAATTGATATCTATTGGATGTTAGTTATGTACCAAGTATCACTCAAAATGGGGGGTTTTGGTGGGGTTTTTTTGTTTTGTTTGTTTGTTTGTTTGTTTTTCACTTAAACCTTACAGTAGCCCCTGTGGTACTTTTACGGATGAGAAAACTGAAGCACAAAAAAGATGTGACATGCCTAAAGACATATGTCTAGTAAACCGTGGCATCAAAATACAAACCTAGGCATTCAGGTACAATCTTTGCTCTTAGCCAATGTTCTACACAGCCAGATATATGGGACTTGGATAATTGTTACCCGAGATTAGAAATTCAAACGTCTGTGTCCTACAGAATATGGGCAATGACTATATCTCAAACAAATTATTGTTATATTTAACATCACCCTAATTCATGTATTTATTAATTGTTATTATTTGTTTACAGATATAAACCAAAATGTCATATACTATACATCTTTATTGTCTGTATAATATAAATAAAATATATTTATATCTTTATAGAATTAACTAAATTAATCATTTGTTCAAGCTTTCCTGACTTTGATTCCAGATGTTAAACTCTGAAGTTTTCTGGTTTATTAGACAAAATGTAGCAGAGAGTTTTTTGATCCTTCAAGGAGTCTGCTAGAAATGTATTTATAGTAAATATAGCAACGGAAGTAGTTAGACTAGATTAGAGTTTAGGATTGCTCTCCAGAGGCCTTGATGACTACAGCCTGAGACTGGGCCAGATTAGTTTGAAGCTTCCTGGGAGAACTCTAGCCTGAGCACAGGGTACCAAGGAAGGTATGGATCTTTCTCTTCCCTGCCACCTTCTTGCCATGACTTGAATATGACAATGTGGGGAACCTACAAAGAGGCAGCAAACCAAGGGAGATGTTAATTAATGAGGTAGTCTTAGGGCTGAGACTAAGACCAATCAGAAGGCCAGTCCAGGAGACAACTTTTATGATGAGGAATTGATAATTTACTGGAGGTTTGAGAAATAAATGTATTGAGATAATAGGCTTATCAGTACCTGAGGAGGGATTTACACATGAAAGAATATAAGGGAAGATTAGATAAACATGAGGAAAGGAAACAAAAACTTGTACTGGAATTAGAGTTATTGATGGGAACTCATCTTTGATAAATAAAGGGAGAGATTCATGTGTACATACATATCAATGAATGTATGTAATATTTGGCTTCATTAAGAATACCAAGCACCCACATCCTATTTCTAAATGCCATCCTCCACTAAAAGGAGTTCATGAAGATATGACTGATTCCAGAACGAGAGCATACAATGAGCTAGAAATATCCTATTGCATTAGTAAATAAGAAAAGGGTCAAAGAATGATTATACTTATGTCCAAATAACATGAAAGCAGGCTTGAGCAAATTCTCACTGACCAAAACTAAGACAGTTCAAGCATCATAAGAATGATAGTAAGAGAGTCAGAGAGATAATAGTATAGGGGTTATGAAGTTTATCTTGCACGTGGCCAGCCCAGGTTTGATCCCCAGCATTACATAAAGTTCCCTGAGCATCACCAGAGGTCATCCCTGACCACAGAGCTAGGAGTAAGTCCTGAGAACTTCCAGGTATGCCCTCCACCCCCCCCCACCCTGTGTGCACAAAAAAAAATAAGATAGTAAGAGATTCTAATCCACTAACATAAGAATTCACTGACATAAATGTACCCATGACCCAGTCAAAATATTCCTTGTATTTACTTAAGAGAAATGCCTACATATGCACACTCTACATACAAACAAGTTCTGAACAGGACGATTTTTATAACTAAAAACCAGGATGAAATATACCTATTATCTATTGTTACAAAAAGAGATACAACTCAACAGGCTGAGCACATGCTTTACATTTTGGAGGCCCAGATTCAATTCCTGACACTACCTGGCACAAAGTCAAGAGTAATCCCAGAGCACTGCCAGATGCAGCCTCCCTGCAAAAAATCACTTTTATCACTTGTCATCCCATTGCTTATTGATTTGCTTGAGCAGGCGCCAGTAACATCTACATTTGTCCCTGTCGCGTGCTATTGTAGCCCAATGGTGTCTGTTCACTCCAAGAACCAAGAACACGAAGAGCAGTTACTGTTGTTACTATTGTTACTGTTTTTGGCATATCAAATATGTCACGGGTAGCTTGCCAGGCTCTGCTGTGTGGGCAGGATACCCTCCATAGCCTACCAGGCTCTCCAAGAGGGACAGAGGCTTTTGTGTTGGCCTCTAATTGCCTTTTACAGGTGTTCCCAGGAAAAGCTGCGTTGCTCTCTTCTGGGAGCTTTGTTTTATAGTCTCTGGATCTTGATGAGATTACATGGCGCTGGGGGCAGTTTGTGAGTGTGACTTCCAAGCTACTGGAAAACTAAGGATCTGGGTGGAGGAGGCCCAGTCCTGATCCGAGCAGGCTTGGAGATCTCAGCCACGGGTCCTGCATACCTGGGTTCCTCCGTCGGTTCTTTCATGCATGAGGCTCATCCAAGCATGTCGAGAGCGGCCTTGAGCATGACTGTGGCTGGGTTCTGGAGGTTTTAGGCTGGTGGGGCTCTGCTTGGGACAGGAAGAGAAACTCAACCTGCCCCCCTCTAAGGGAGCCTGATGAAGACAAAAAACAATAATAATAATAATAATGAGATCCCGGACGAGAACAGTGCAGTCTCTGCCCCGCGCCTGGGTGTTCCTTCCCGGAGTCCCTTGGAGGGGAGCGGGTTGAGCTTCCCTCCCCGCCCCGACCAGGGCTACGGCAGCCGAAGACCTCCAGGACCAGCCACCACCATGCTGAGACCACTCTCCGCACACATGAAGGTACTGGCAGAGGGACAAAGCCACGCGGGTTCCGGGGCCGAGACCTCCAAGCCTACTCGATTTGGAGTCGAGCATCTTCCACCCAGATCCTCCAAATTCCAGTAGGCGGGGGTCACACCCACCACCTGGCCCCCTGGCGCCGTGTAATCCCATCAGCGGCCAAGACTCAGAGACTATAAAATCCAGATCCCGGAACCGACATCTTATTATCTCATTCCTACTTTGGACAAACTTGCAGGCTATCGAATGTAGCCTGCCCACAGGGCAGAGTCTGGCAAACTCCCCGTGGCCTACCAAATATGCCAAATACCAGTAACAATGATGGGTCTCATTCTCCTAAAGAGCCGTGAATATAATCTCAGGGCTAGGATGAAAGAGACGTTACTGGGGCCTGCTCGAGGCAATCGACGATTAACAGGATGATGAAATGAAAATGAAAATGAAATAATAATAATAATAATAATAATAATAATAATAATAATTAAAGTGAGCAATTTGGAATACAAACTCTTTTCTATCATAGGCTCTAGGAGGGAGTCAGGAATCCTAAGTGTGGCTCAGTTTCATGACTTTCACTCAAGGTCTTTCATTATGTTGATGTCAGGTTGGTGGCCAGGAGCTGCACTCATCTCAGACTTTCACTGGGGCTGGGAAATCTGCTTCCAAGATCATGCATGTGGTTGTGGATGGGCCTCAGTTTCTGACTACACTGAGCCCACCAAAGGATTGCCACATGACCTGGTACCAACTACCCCTCAGGCAAACAATCCATGAAAGATCACCCATGATGGATGATGCCACTACCTTTTTGTAACCTAGTGTCAGAAGTAAAATTTCATCATTTTGTCATATTCTATTCATTAGAGGCTAGTCATTAAGTTTAGCTCATACTCAAGGAGAAAGGATTATACAAGGTGACCAATATGAGGAAGCAAGGATTATTGTGGACTATCTTGGAGACTGCAAGTGTCACAAAACATATAATAGAGGGGCTGGAGCAATAGCACAGTGGGTAAAGCGTTTGCCTTGCATGTAGCCGACCCAGGTTCGATTCCTAGCATCCCATATGGCCCCCCGAGCACCACCAGGAGTAATTCCTGAGTGCATGAGCCAGGAGTAATCCCTGTGCATCGCGCATTGTGGGGTGTGACACAAAAAGAAAAAAAAACTATATAGTAGAATGATCTTCACCAACCAGTGTAAAATAAAATTTGTAAAATGCAAAATTATATTTCTAGATTGCATGTTTTTAAAATACTATTTATTCATGACTATAGAGCATTTTTACAGTTGGGAAGTAGAATGGACTATTTAAAAAGTAGTTGGCATAGGAATTCTGAGGTTAAGCAGAAGAAAAAAAACCTTAATAATAGCTAAAAGAACTTGAAAAATGAAGAATAGGGGTATAGAGGTAGTAAAGCAGGTTGGTTCCTGGCCTTGCATGCACCAACCTAACCAACCCGTGTTTGATCCCCAGGATTTGATACGGTCCTGGTCCCCATGTCCTGCCAGAAGTGTTCTCTGAGTGCAAAGTCAGAAGTAAGCCTGGGAATAGCCAGTTTTGATCCCAAAAAAATAAATAAGTAAAATTGTTTTACTTTAGTATCTATGAATATGCACTCTTCATTTGTTTTCTAATAACAAAAATAAATATAAAGTAATTTAATCAGGTATATATTGTGGTTTAAGATCTATATTCCTCTGCGCCTCTTGGAGAGCCTGGCAAGCTCCCCGTGGCATATTCAATATGCCAAAACTAGTAACAACAAGTCTTACAATGGAGACATTACTGGTGCCCGCTCGAGTAAATCGATGAAAAATGGGAGAACAGTGCTTCAGTTCTATAGTAGAATGAGCAAATAAAATATGCAGCTGTTAGAAAAGATGAAGTCATGAAATTCATATACAAGTGGTACTACATGGAAAGTATCATGCTAAGCGAAATGAGTCAGAAAGAAAGGGACAGACATAGAAATATTGCATTCATCTGGGGAACATAAAGTAACAAAATAGGAGACTAACACCCTAGAATAGCCGAGATAAGGACCAGGAGGATTACTCCATTGCTTTGAGGCCAGCCACACATGCTAGGGGAAAAGGCAGCTCAGATAGAGAAGGGAGCACCAAATAAAGGGTAATGGGAGGTGCCATCTCCCTCCCGCCCAAATAAAGGGTAATGAGAGGTTCCCATCCTGAGAACAAAGTCAGAAGTAAGCCTGGGAATAGCCAGTTTTGATCCCAAAAAAATAAATAAGTAAAATTGTAAATAAGTAAAATTTCCATCTCAGGATGGGAAATGCGTGATGAGAGTAGACTATAGACCAAACAAGATTGCCACTCAATGTCTCTTTTGCAAACCACAGCACTCAAAATGAGAAAGATAACAAAAGGGAATGCCCTGCCACAGAGGCAGGGTGGGATGAAGGTATGGGGGGAGGGAGGGATACTGGGACTGGTGGTGGTGGAGAATGGGCACTGGTGGAGGGATGGGTACTCGATCATTGTATAACTGAAACCCAAGCACCAAAATTTCTAAGTCTACAACTGTACCTCATGGTGTTTCATTAATAAAAATTTAAGAAAAAAAATAAAATAAAATAAAAAATATTGCCTATTATGGTCTATTGGGAAAAAAACTACAATTACTTGCACCAATAAGAAACGAATTTCACAAATGTGTAGTGATAAACAATAATAACAAAAGTCCAGAGAAATAGTACAGGGGCAAGGCACTTGCCTTACCCATGGCCAAGCCTAATTTGATCTCTAGCACCATAAACAGTCCCCAAGCACAACCAGGAGTAATCCTTGAGCGCAGAACCAAGAGAAAGTCCTGAGCTCCTGAGCTTCACTGGTTCTCTCTCTCTGTGTCTCTTTGTCAGTCTATATCTGTCTATCTACCTATCTATCTCTGTCTCTCTCTCTTCCCACCCCTGTGTATGCATGAATAATCTAATGATGTGATTTTTATATAATATTCAAAGGTAGGCAAAAACTAAACTGAAATTGGAAATCAGATAAAGGTTACCTTTGGAAGAAGAGGTAATGACTAGAGGGGTACTTCCAGAGTATGGGTGATATTTTTTGTTTGTTTGTTTGTTTGTTTGTGGACCACACCTTACCCATTGTATCATCTCCCCAGTCTCATGCATAATATTTTAATTGATGACCTCAGTCATAATTGCCTGAGGGGGGTCAGTTCACACAAATATATCAAATTGTACACTTTTTGTTTGTTTGAGGGCCACATCCGGCTGAACTCAGGACTTATTCTTGGTTTTGCACTCAGGGATCACTCTTGGTGGGCTTGTAGGACCATATGGGATGCTGGGGATAAATCCAGGACAACCACATGCAAGGCAAATGCCCTACCCACTGTACTATTACTCCAGCCCCCAAACTGTACACTTTTGCTATACAGTCTCTTCTGTATGCATACTACACTTTAATAAAAAAAAAAACAACCTTTTTTAATGGGCCTGAGGGATGGATCAAATGGCTGAAGCACATGCTTTGTATGCAAGATTCAATCCTCAGCACTACATGGTCCCCAAGCATTGTTCGGAATGACCCCAAAACAAAACAAAACAGGAAAGAGAGGAAAATGGGCTAAGAATTGCTTCAAGGTCAAATAAACATTTGGTCTTTTTTTCAGCCCAAGGAAAAAGATTATGCCTGCAAGCAGAAGAGGAGGGAAAAAATTAAGGTGCTTAAGCTAATTAAGTAAAAAAGCAGGTAATTAAAGGAGAAAGTATCTTATGCTAAATGTTATAGCACCCACAGGGAAGAAAATAATAAGAATTGAAAGCACAGGTAGAGTTTGCATTTTCAAAAGGGGAGAATGCAGTTTATTGTCTGAGATGAGAAGAAGCAGGGAAAGATACAGAGTAATTATGAAATAAATTAAAAGTTTCATCTCACATGGTCTTATTTTTGCAGGAAAGGTGTTAAGAGCCACTGTCAAAAAAGTACAGGTACTGGAGGCATCCAAATGATGCTTAAGATGAGTCAGGGCTTAGGGTAACAATGGGCAGGAAACTACACACAGAACCAATACCTGGTACAAAGTAGGCACTCAGGATTGGAGAGAAAGCTCAGTGGGCTAAAGCATGTGCTTCGCAGGAGACCCAGGTTCAATTACCAGCATTATCTGGTCCTCCAGTGTTGGATAACACTGAGTTATCCTTGCTCCTCCCATAGGGAGCTTAGATTTATTGAATTACTCCCACAACAGTGCCCCTGAGGCACTCCCAATTTCATCAAGCACTAATAATCCTATATTGCTTTTCTCTTTCCTTTATGTCATTTGCATGGTTTAGCAATGTCCTTTTTGTATAAACACAGGAAGACAGTTGATGCTATGCTTTTGTAACATGGGAGTTAATTTACTCCGAATAATATTTACTCCTGGTCACCCATCATATTTACTTGACTTAAGCCTCAGTTTCCCTTATTTCCTAACACCCCCTAAAGGAGGGTCCCAGCAAGGGGCAAGGATGGATCCAGGGCAAGCTGTAAGCTACCCTGGCATCAAAAGGAGACAAGCTAAGCACCATAAGTATAATATGTTAAAAGCATGGTCATGGAACAAACTGTTATGACCCAAAAAGAAGTAACTGAATAAGGATCCTTCTGGGGTTAGGAAAAACTAACATGGCCTGACTGTGAACTGGAATATATAGTGAGGTGTCCCCAGGAAGAACCTTTAAGCTTAATATATCTCTTATTATGTTTATAAAAAATGACTAGAAATATTAGTAAGAAGTAAATTTACTATGATTGTTTAAATGGATTACTAGCTGAAGAAAGGAGAAAGCAATACACCCTAGGTGGAATCCCACCCTTGAGCAAATCTCCTAGCAATCTAGAGTGCTGAACCCTCAGATGAGATTTTGTCCTTGAGTTAATCTCCTAGAACTTCCCCTGAAGGAGTGGCTTTACCTCTGCTGTTATGACAATGTTCAACCCCACCTATGTGTACCCCCGCCACCCTTCATGATTTCTATATAACTATGCTGTAAGGAGAAAGACAGGACTAGAAGGAAGATGAGGAGGAGGAGACTAGGATGATGGAACTATGATGACTGTGACTACAACCAAAACTACAACTACAATTTTGCTGTAAGGGGAGAGATCGAACTACACTGGGGAGGAGTGAGAAATAAACTGACTACCAATAGCCTGGGGCCCTATTTCTCTGTTCCCTGGTCCTTCCTCGGTCAGTGGCTGTAGGGTGGTCAGGGGAATAGCTCTCCTTCACGGAAAGCTCGAGTCTCACACGCCCATGATTTTCCTTTTGAAATTCACACTCTAATACCACAGAGACAGACCCCTATGCATTGAATCAGAAGTAGGTCATGTGCACTCTCCCTGAGCACTACCAGGTGCAGCACCCCCACTAAAAATAGAAACATGTATGTGCATTCAGAGAACATTCTATTTGTTTTGTTTGTTTTTGGTTTGTGTTTTTTGTGGGGTTTCTTTGCTTTTTGGATCATACCCAGTAATGCTCAGGGGTTACTTCTGGCTCTGCACTCAGGAATTACTTACCCATGAATTACTTATCCCACACCATTGGGATAGACTTAGAAGTACAGACTGAACAAGAAGTTAAGTATATCCAGAAAATTTTTGATAGGAGATTCATTTACCAATATTTTATCATAAATAATCATTGCCTCTTCAAGTTTATGACTTTTTTAATGTTGCTGTTTTTCTTTATGACTGCACATGAAACCATGTCCAATCATTTGCTTTGGACTCTCCATACCATGCACCCAGAGAATTCAAATAGTCATACAGTTGCCATCATCATTACAAATCATTGACACTGATGAATACTTTCGATTTCCAGTTCTCAAAAAAATTCTAGTGCCATGATGTCAAATTCAATGTGACACTGTCATAGCAAATTGAATTTATCCAAGTTCAAACACAACACCATTCAAAACTGCCAGATCCTCTTCTCTAACAGTCAGAGTTCAGTCAAAGAGCCACACCAGTTATCTAAACAGAGAAGTGAATATCAAAAAGTAGTAAGTGGGGGAAAAATCATTAACTCGCTGAAAGAGTAGAAATAGAGCGGGTATGGTGCTGCCAGCAGGCCAATCTGTACCTGTGAGGCGAGTGCATCAGCAGCCTCATGTTGCCTTCAGACTTCCAGATACCCCAAAATTGCTGCTGTGCCTTTGGCCAGACCCCAAAAACTTGGGGCAAAGTTTACCAAGAAAGAAAACGGTATGTGGGAAAGTTAGGTATGTGGGAAACAAACCCACAAACCACCTCCGGCTCAGCTATATAATTGGAGGCATGTCCTCTCTGGTTCCTGATTAAACTGCTTAATGGCCATGATTCCAGAGACTCAGAAACAAATCTCAAAACCCAGCGGCTTTTGGCAGAAATGCGACCAGTCCCTGCAGTAGGTTACCGGTGCTGGGCCAACCCAGGTGGGAATAGGTTTCGTGCCTTGGCCTGTTCCCCCTAGCGGCCCAGTGGCCACCATCCTCCAGAGGTAACTGGACAGTCAGGTTTGGGCCCGCAGCAACGAGACATTTTGGGCCTCATGGGATGGGGGTGGAGCCAGTTCTGTCCTCTCCACCCCAACAAGACCCCAAAGACCCCAAGTCATCGCCCACAAATGGCCTTTCTGGCTCCTGATCAAGCTGCTTAACAGCCATGATCCCAGAGACTCAGGAGCAAATCTTGGAACCCAGCAGGTTTTGGCAGAAATCCCTCCAGATTTAAGTGTTAAAATTTCGGAATTTCAAAATCGCACAGCCACTACTGCAGCCAAGTGACATCATATGTTATTCATAACCAGCAATAGAAAAAAAAATTGTCTACGGTTGCCTTTTCAGCAGATCTGAGTGTTGGGGTAAAATCTCAAATAATAATGCTGGTTCTGGTATCAAAATATTGAATATGATCAAAGTAGAGAGACAGTAATGTGAAAATCATCTGCCCTACAGGTAGGGGGAGGGTGTGGGATGGGGGTATCCTGGGGTTGTTGGGGGTGGAGAATGGGCACTGGTGAAGGTATGGGTGTTTCATTGTATGACCGAGACTTAGACCCAAAAGCTTTGTAACTGCTCTCATGATGATTCAATAAATAAAATTATTAAAAAATGAAAGAGTAAGGTGGAGTTCATGCACAATTCAATCAGCTAATCAGTGGCTGAATAAATAGCAGTGCTCCTACATAAAAAAAAAAAAAAAGAGTAGAAAGAGAACTCTAGGGGCTGTAGCGATAGCACAGCCGGTAGGGCACTTGCCTTGCATGTGACCAACTCGGCTTCAATCCCCAGCATCACATATGGTCCCCCGAGCACCGCTAGGAGTAATTCCTGAGTGCAGAGCTAGGAGTAACCCCTGTGCATTGCCCGGTGTGACCCAAAAGAGAGAGAGAGAGACAGAGAGACAGAGAGACAGAGAGACAGAGAGAACTCTAAATGATCCTAGATATTGCATCAGCAGAGAGCAACTACCATCTTCGACTGAGGGAACAAAGGAAAGGAAAGAGGCTAACATTATCAAATATCAAACCAGAGGGTCCCATCAGAGGTGAAATTCAGGTATCTGAGGAGGAAGCTCCAGGCAATGATCATGGTGTCTCCAGGCACTGAGTCAGTTCTGCAAGTGCAGAAAATAAAATTAGACTCAACTACTGCTACAACTGGCTGTGTGAAAAAGCACAGTGAGACTACAGCTCACAGGAAGTGCAATTAGAGAGGAAGTCCACCTGGAACTATAAGAGGGAGGAAATTAATCATTTTTCCCCCTTCCAGCTTTCCAATGTCCCTCTTGCGCCCTTTATTGGCAGAGTTGGACAAGAAGCCAGTTGGTAAATTGGAAATACAGTTTATAGAGTATCCAGCAACATAAACCAGTTGGATTTGGAGTTAAGAGATATTCGCTTCATAATTCTCACCATTTCCAGGTTGTATTTATTTGATCCTGCCAGGAAACAGAAACCAATCCTGCACTTTAAGAGGAATTTTACTACAAGAAAATGAATGGTACATGGCTAATAGAAGGACTAAGGAGCCAAACAGGGACTGGGGAAGCGATCCAGAAGTTGGCAACAGCAAATAGTTGCTACATGCCCTTGGCTAGAAGAACAACAGGAGTAGATGGTTTAGTAGAGGCAGAATCAAAGGGCATCCAAAGCACACTGGAACTGTAACAAAGTTGGCATGGAACTAGCTAGAACCGTGAAGTAAAGGTCTGCATGACCCAAGAGAAGATGCAACTGCTAAGAAGAATGCAAGAAGCAGAGAAAAAAGAAGAGAAAGATCTTAGATTCTCTCTGTCTTTTTCCCACTCTTTTGCTAGTGACTTTCATTGCCAGACCTCTCCAGAGGACAAAGAAATGTATGTCCATGTGATACAAGCCAGAGAGGGAAGAGCAGAGAAGGATCTGACCAAAATCAGGCAAATGACCAGTGCACTGATTTATCCAGGCATATCAATGTCATCACTATTTTCCTGCTCAATCTTTGTTCAGTTTTCTCAGTTTCAAACCACTATCAAATCAGTCACCTAATCTGAAGTTTTTCACTTAAAATTCTCTATCAGCTAGTTATTTCATCATATTGATCGAGCTTAGCTCCCTCAGGCCCTGCTCACTATGAGTTATTTTAATAGCTAATTCCTAACTGGTCTTGAACTTCAGGGAAGGGAAGACCCATGGAAGGGTTAGAGGCCCTGGGCCCCTCCCAGTGATTCTTATCTATCAAAGTCAGCAGTTCAATGCAAGAGCACAAAGACTTGGTGCTACTCAGGGCCTGCAGTGCTGGCGATCACCCAGCCCGCCCCAGTGGTGCTCTGGCGCTGCACCCAGAGGTGCTCAGGGAAACATGTGGTGCCAGAAATAAAAACGGAGTCTGAGATATGTTATATCTGCATCTTAACCCCTATGCTATCTCCCTGGCCCAGTTGAACCTCCAGGTTTTATATTATCCCCTCCCCAAATCCTTCCTACAACTATATATGGGCTGTGCACACAAGCATGCTTACACACACATACACACACAGAGACACACACACACACACACACACACACACACACACACACACACACACCTTCCAAACACAGTTATATCATACCAACTGCCATTTTTATCATTGTAATTAATATATATTTCTCTTTTCTCTTTAATACATATTAATCTTTCTCACCTCTGCTTTTTCCTTTCTTGAAAAATACACATTCTGGGATTGGAGCGTTAGTACAACGGGTAGGGCATTTGCCTTGTATGCGGCCAACCTGGGTTCCATTCCCAGCATCCCAGATGGTCCCCCAAGCAACGCCAAGAGTAATTCCTGAGCACAGAGCCAGGAATAACCCCTGTGCATCACCGGGTATGACCCAAAAAGCAAAAAAAAAGAAAAAAAGAAAAAGAAAAATACATGTTCTCTCTTGAACACATACCTTTCTCTCTCTCTCTCCTCACAGCTTTTTAATTTCTTTTAAAAAAAACTATTTGTCTCACTTAAAAAATTATAAAAACTAGAAGACTTGATTCTCGCCTCAAAAAACATACTCTAAAGAGAAATATAGAATCAATTTCTATAAAATACAATAAATTGTCAAATAAATAAGCCATAAATACTTGCAAACTTGTGACACACTTCACTTGGCTTTAATGGTATAGAATTGCTTTTTCCCAGATGCTAATACCTATTCATGCAGCATAAGAATGCATTTAAGTTTTCTATTGTTGCACAACAAAGTACTTCAAGACCTGGAGTCTTAAAATCACAGTCATTTCATTTGCTTGTAATTTTACAACTTAAGGAGGGCTGATTGTTTCTGTTCCACCTAGCCATTTGAACTGACTCCACTGGGTTGAGAATTCACTTCCAAAATGACGTTCTTTACATGGCTAGAGTTGGTGTTGACTATTAGTCGGGAGCTCAATAGAGATATTAGTCAGAGTCTCAATGTTCCTCCATGTGATTAGGTTCGGCCTTTCCCAGCTTTTAAGTCTGAACATTCAAATATCAAACATGGAATGAACCATCTCTGACATGCAGAAGTCATTAGGTTATCTTAAGGTACATGCTTAGAAATGGCTGGGTCACTTCCAGCACATTCTTTTGTGCTTGAACTCAAGAGGAGGGAACTATCAATGATATAAACACCCAGAAACTTGGTTCACTTGGATCCACTAAAGTAACAGTCACCAAAAGATTTTTTTCCCCAAGTGTTCTTGCTGAAGACTGCTCCTGCTTACTGTGGAGGTTTGGGATTTACTCCTACGGTGCTCTTGGGGAACTATGCTGTGCCACATTGCCAGTGATCAAAGCATGTGCCTCTCTCTCTCTCTCTCTCTCTCAGTGTGTTACATTTTTGGGCCACACCCAAGGTACTCAAGGATGTACTTTCCTAGTACTTGGAGAATCACATGTGGTTCCAGGGATTCAACCAGGGTGAGCTGCATGCAAGGTGCCTTAACCCCTATACTATCTCTCTGGCCCCTAATAACCTTTTAAAAAAAATAGTATTCAAAATACATGATGATAGCTCATTCCCCTAACTAGTACTAAAGTAATATACATTTCTTTACCACTTATTTTTTACCATTTTCCCCTACAATCAGGAACAACCAACCTAGCAGTGATTGAAATAAATTTAGGCCATTGTATCTTTCACAGATTATTGTTATTCAAAAAAATACCCTGCAATTTTAAAGACTCTGCAAGAGTCATATATAATTAACCCACAATTTCTAAGTTCTTTGTTTCTTCTTTAAAGCAGGGGAACTTGGGGTGAGGCGGTGATGAGAGGGGACACTGGTGCTGGGAAATGTACACTGGTGGAGGGATGGGTGTTGGAACACTATATGACAAAGCTAATCATGAACAGCTTTCTAAGGGTCTATTACACAGGGTTTCAATTAAAAAAATTTTTTTTCAATCAGGGTAATTTCACCTCATATTTGTCTATGAATGCTGCAACTTCAAGAAACAAAGGAACAGAGTCCAACTGATCAAGACCTTTAATTATTATACACACCAGTATCTAGTGATGGTTCCAATCATGGTGTCTGCAGCTCAACAACGTCAAATATTTAGGGGTTTTCCATCTTTTCATATAGCCATATCTGCTTTTCATCATTAGACTTGTCCCCTCAAGGTCACTCAAAAAGAAGTTAAAGAGAAAAGTTGGAGGCTCCCTTGAAGCTTTGTCTTTTTATCTGGGAGGAAACTATTTTCTAGAAACTTCCTCTTCTCAATTTCTATCAGCCTCCCCTAAAACTTCACTGGATTTGCAATTCCAATATAATCTAACAAGCAAACTTCAACATCACTGGGCAGGGAAAAGTCACCCCAAACACAGCCAAGACCGGCCAGCAGCATTTTTTCCCCACCCCAGTAAGTCTACTTAACAAATGAAAGAAAACTTCCTAGTTTCATGTAGTCACCAATCGTGATCGTTTACGAGAAATACCAATTTCAATCTATCTCCTGAAACAACCCTGCGCAATTTCCATGCGCAGCCCTTTGGAGCTTCTTGCCCACTTCAAATATGGTGGCCACGCGGCAGGCTGGCTTCATGCCCATTTCCAACAGGGCCTCCCTCACGCCCGGCTGCGGAGCTGAGTGCGCAGGCGCGAGCGAAATTCCTTTTCCGGCAAAATGGCGATGGGATTGATGTGCGGACGCAGGGAGCTTGTGCGCCTGCTACGGCCCCAGCGTCAGGTAAGGAAGTCTTAGAGCCGAACCCGGCTGCTGCCGCCCTGGCCCCTGTGACCCCAGCCAGATCCAACTCGCACGGGAAGCAGGAGCAGACCCTGACCCGCTTATCGGCCCCGTAGTCATGACCTCGGGTCGTGTGAGGACACGGGAGGGTCATGCCGCGGGCGCAGCGTGCACGGTCATCGGTGCCCGGGACACCTCTGCCACGTGCCAGGGGCCAGCGATGCCCGGGAGTGGCCTTCGGAGAGAGGCCGTGGCCTCATCTGTAGTAGCAGGCAACCTGTCACCGGGGTGGGGGGCGATCCTAACGAGCATCCCCTGCGCCCCTAAAAAGTCTCCCTTCTTCCTTTCCCGCACTCAGTTCCACCGCGTCGCAGGGCTGTCGCACTGGCCCCGGCCGCCGCCGGACGCGGGGCTCCTGCTGCCCAGCGGGCGACCCCACCATGGCCTGCTTGCAGCCATCGGGCCGCGCTGCCTCAGCACCTCGGCGGTGGCGTTTGCAGAAGCTCAGGTAAGAGGCGTGTCCTTCCCGGGACCTCCCGGGCTAGTTGGTTTTCACGTCGGACGGGGAAGGTGGAGCCCAGGTCCTTGCACACACCCCACACGGCACCCCGAAAAGGTAGCATCTCTGTTCAGGACACGAGAGGATGTAAGGGTTGGAGAGGACGGCAGGAAAGGTTTTTTGCTGGAGTGGCGGCAAGTCTCTAGTGGTGAGATGAGCTGTAAATATAGTCCTGTGTGTGTTTGGAGAAGTCGTGGCCTGCATATGAAATGCATGTGTTCAAGGATATTAAGCATTCTGAGGATGAGACCAAATAAGTATTTAAAACCTGAGTTGTTGGGCTGGAGAGAGTACAGCCGGTCAGACATTTGCCTTGCACATGGCCGACTCAGTTCCATCCCCAGCACCATGTTTGGTCTCCTGAGCAGCACCAGGAATGATCCCTGAGCTCAGAGTCAGGAGTATGAGTAGCATGGGTGTGGCACAAAACCAAAACAAAATTTTTAAAATAAAATAAAACTGAGTTGTTTTTTAAAAAGAACTGGTTATTTACTGAGCCAGGATCATAGTACCACAGGTAGGATGCTTGCCTTGCAAATGCAGCTGACCAGGATTCAAGCCCCTACACCCTGTGTGGCCCCTGAGCACAGCCAGGAGTGATTCCTGAGTGCAGAGCCAGGAGTAACCCCTGAGTGTTGTCAGGTGTGACTCAAAAAACCCACAAACACAAACGGAATGTTTTGAAGAAAAATCCTTTTTCTTTTTCTTTTTTTTTTTTATTTTTTATAGTGAATCACCGTGAGGTACAGTAACAGGCTTACAAACTTTCGTGCTTACGTTTTAGTCATACAATAATCAAGTACCCATCCTTCCACCAGTGCCCATTCTCCACCACCAATGTTCCCAGCATCTCGCCCACCACCACCCCATCCCCCCAAAGAAAAATTCTTAATAGTTTCAGTAAGTGCAAAATCACTCAGTTGCCTGAAGTCTGGCCACGGAGAGATAGTACAGGTTCATCCGTTGAGTGTGACTGATCCCAGTTCATCCCTAGCACCATAACACTGTAGCACTGTCTGTCCTCCTGTTGTTGTTCATCAGTTTGCTCCAGCGGGTACCAGTAACGTCTCCATTGTGGGACTTGTTACTGTTTTTGGCATATCGAATATGTCACGGGAGGCTTGCCAGGCTTTGCCGTGCAAGCAGGATATTCTCAGTAGCTTGCTGGGCTCTCCTAGAGGGGCAGAGGGATTGAACCCAGGACAGCCACATGCAAGGCAAATGCCCTACCCGCTGTGCTATAGCTTCAGCCCACCCAGCACCATAGAGTTCTCTAACTACAGTAGGAGGCAGCTTCAACACCTCCAGGTGTGGCTTTTCAGGCCTCTTGAGCAATGCCTGAGGAGTCCCATATAAATGAAGTTTGGGGTTGAAACAGTGGGTAAATTTCTTGCCCTGCATGTAGCCCACCAGGGTTTCATCCCCAGCACCTCCCAGAGTCATCCCTGGACACAGCCAGGAGTAAGTCCTGAGCACCTTCAAGTGTGGCCCCCCGCCCCCCGAAAAAATAAAAAAGAAGAAGAAATTTGGAAAATACTATTATAAGATTATTAAAGTCCCAGGGCTTGAGTGATAGTACAGCGGTAGGGCGTTTGCCTTGAAGGTGGCCGACCTGGGTTCAGATTCCCAGCATCCCATATGGTCCCCTGAGCACTGCCAGGAGGAATTCCTGAGTGCTAAGCCAGGAGTAACCCCTGTGCATCGCGGGTTATGACCACCCCCCCCCCCAAAAAAAAAGAAGATTAAAGTCCCAATATACAGGGAAATCATGAAACCTTGGTCCAAGTAACTTACACAGGTAGCAGGAAAGAGAATGGTTCTTTCAAGCTTTGAATTCTGAAGATACTGTTAGCTAACCCACAGAACTAAAAATACAGAGTCTGAGAATACTGACCGATATCTGTGTTTTCCCCTGCACAGATCCAAGCTCAAGCTCCTCCTGTCATTCCTGCAGCTCCGTTGCCCACCGCAGTACCTGAGGTGGCTTCTGGAGACACGACAGATGTCATCCAAGCCGCTGCTGAGCAGACCTTTGCTGAACTGGGCCTGGGCTCATACACCCCAGTGGGACTGATCCAAAACTTACTGGAAGCTATGCATGTTAACCTGGGCCTCCCCTGGTGGGGAGCCATTGCTGCATGTAAGAATATATCCTGGTTACAGATACGGAAAGTGGGGACTTAATAACTTTAAAGATGTTTTTTGAGTGAATTAAAGAAATAGTTGTAGAAGTTTAGGGGTCAGGAAAGCAAATATTCGAATGAGGAATAGGGCTTAAATTTTCTAAAGGGATTTCTTAGATCATTTAGACCGCCTTGAATTCTAAGAGTATGGCAGATTCTTGAACATTGCACTGTTTAATGTTGTTTTGTTAGGTTGATGAGGAAAATCACAGTCTAGAAATTAAGTGAGGATTTATTGTCTAGATAACTTGACCGTGAGCCCAGAGTAAGGGACCCTTGTTAATAGTGATGAAACTGCTGTGCTTAAGGAGCAAAGAGAGCCGGGTTGGGCCTTTGTGACCCTAAAATTGGGAAGACGGTCACATTGCCTCTCCTGCGGGCTAAAACTTTCGCTCTAAATTCTTCCTGCACCTTCCTTCAGCTATCATCCTTTCCCCTGTATCTTCAACTTCACCCTCCTAGAGCCCTACTCTTTACATATAAATATGCGCAAACATAACCGTGTCTTAGGAGAGAATTCCTTCCCTTCATTCCTAGTTCACCTTAACAACTGCTTTATCATTCTCCTTTCATTCATAGCTGTTATGTAAAAGTATTCTGCACCCAGTGGGCCTATTTTTTTTTTTTTGACCCTCAATCTAATGCTTAATAGCTGAGGTAATTTAGGCTGGAGCTTCTCAGAGCTTATTTTGACCTACCACCCCCTTTTCATTAAAAAAATAAAATTTTTAAAAACCACTGAACACCCTCCCCCAGCCATCCCCTCACCACCACCACCCTCCACCACCCCTGTAATCTACCTGCTTCAAACCAACCAAGCATCCCCTGATTACACTTAAGAAAACTACAAGGACCCTGGATGATTCTAGCAGTCCCCAGCAGGGGCAGCATTGCCCACTTTGGGAAGCACTGCAATACCCTAAGATCTGTCCTTTGTGAGTCTCCCGATTTCCTTCCTTTCTTTGGGGAAAGGAGGGGGCTCGAGGGGGCCTGCCTAGCAGTGTTCAGGGGGCCTAGAGGGATATTACTCAATGGAAAAGCATGTTCCTTGCATGCTTAAGACCTGGGGGCAATCCCGGTGTTGTTCTGTAGACCAGAGCAAACGCCTCAGTGCTTACGCCCAGCAGTGGGGTACTGTTTGGGCCCAGCAGTGGGCAAGGTACTAGGAGGTTGGAAGCAAGGTAAGGGGAGATATATGCATTGCTGGTGATTGAACTGGGGGGGTGGGGGGGCTTTCTCATGCAAGTAATCTCTTCATCCCATTGAACTATCTCCATGACCCCTTCCTGTCTATCTTTCTGACCACACCTTCTCATTTTCATCGTCCAGTATTCTCTCTGCCTCCTTTGGTGTTGGTACTCTGGGTTCCAGCCTATGCTTTTAAATTGTATCTTCTCTTACTTTCACCGGTTTCTTCTCAACCCAGACCCACTTGCTTATCTGAAGGTACCATAATCTAAATATTTGTTGAATGGTCAGGAAATAGGAAGTGTAAGAAAAGAAATAGGAAAGCACTGAAATAACAGACCGCTTCATCGCCTCCTCCAGGGATTTCTAGGACGGTAGATTTTAAACGTCATCCCTGAGATCTCCAGAGCTCTATAAAGATTCCTCTGAGCGAAGCAAAAACCAGAGCTTAAATAATCCTATTGTTGACTCCCCCTCACATGGACAGCTAGCTTTTATCTCTTAGATATATTGGGGCTTCGCTTAGGGCTGTGGCGGCAGGAGGGAGGTTCCATTGAGGGAAAAAGTTTGGGAACCATAGGCTAGGAAAGTAGCTTCTGCCGCCCTTTTGTGCAAAGAAATGTGTGTTTAGATAAGGTAATGCCTTACATGGCACTATCAAAGCAGCAGATAGAGCTTGAAGAAAATATGCCATGCCCTGCGCTTTTGGGGGAGCCCTTGGACATGAGTCATGGTATGGGAAAAACTGGAATAAGAAGGCCGGGTATTGAGAGCCCCAGGTTCAAACCCTGAGCTCTCCTGGGGTGGCTTTAGTGGCCCCCATCAATGCACCACTGTCTGGGCCTTAGCATCGAACTTTCTGGCTCCGTGACAAAGTATCACCAGGAGTGGCCTCCAGACTCCCTGAGCGCTATTTGGGAAAGCATCCCCACCCCCAAAAATGTGGAATAAGAGAGGCCCTCCTAAGTGATGATTTAAAAAATTTCCACCTTCTAACTGCAGAATGGTACATAATTTTACTCCAGTTCTAGTTTCTGTTTTCCAGGCACAGTCCTTGCCCGCTGCCTGGTGTTTCCTCTCATCGTGAAGGGCCAGCGAGAGGCAGCCAAGATCCACAACCACTTGCCAGAGCTGCAGAAATTTTCCAATCGAATGCGAGAGGCCCGGTTGACAGGGGACCACGCCGAGTGTGAGTCATGTGCAGGATGAGCCTGGGAGAGGTCCACCTTCGAACTTTTCCTGAGGGAAAGGGACAACATCAAACAGGATTGCTGCCCGCTCTTGGACCTAACTCATCAACATTGACTGGGCAGGGCAGTTAGAAATCCCCTGCACCAGGCGGGGAGGGTGGTGGTGAGCCCCACCCAGCTCACTCAGCCCAGCCCTTAACTTCTTGCACTCCTTTTCAGTTTACAAGGCCTCCTCAGAGATGATGTTTTACCAGAAAAAGCATGATGTCAAACTCATGAGACCTCTCATTCTACCTCTGACGCAGGTGAGTATCGTCGTTTGTCTTGTGTCAGAGAACCAGTCACGTTCATTACCTCCTGTTTCCCATAGTCCAGAGACCCTAGAACACAGATGGTGATAATTGGACATGGTTTTCAGTAGCAGTGGAGTGATGACAGTCCCCTCTCTGCGGAAGGGAGCTGACAGGGCTTCTCTTGTGCTACAGGCCCCGATCTTCATCTCCTTCTTCATTGCCTTGAGAGAAATGGCCAACCTTCCTGTGCCCAGCCTGAAGACCGGGGGCCTTTGGTGGTTCCAAGATCTCACGCTGTCCGACCCCACATACATATTGCCAGTGGTAGTCACTGCTACAATGTGGGGTGTCCTGGAGGTAAGCCTGTGGTGGCCAAGTAAGTGCCAGGTCTACAGAGTAGAGGGTTGGAGGTAACATGTTTGTGCAGTTGGTTTTTCTCCACTCGCTGGAAGAGTTTGGAAGAGTTCATGGGTAAGAAATATGAGTCAGCTTCTCTAAAGCTGGTATGTATTTCTACTCTTCTCTGCCTTTTTTGTTTTTAATTAAGTATTTTATTGAATAAATGCAGTATCAAAACAAATGTATTCAGATGCTTTCTTAAAAACAGTCTCTTGGGACTGGAGTGATAGCACAGCAGGTAGGGCGTTTGCCTTGCATGCGGCCGACCTGGGTTCGATCCCCAGCATCCCATATGGTCCCTCGAGCACCATCAGGAGTAATTCCTGAGCGCAGAGTCAGGAGCAAACCCTGTGTATTGCCAGGTATGACCCAAAAAGGAAAAAAAAAAAAAAACAGTGTCTTAAAAGACCTTTCTTTGGAGGCTAGTGACACAGTTTTAGGGGGAGGGGGTGTTGGGACCAGACCTGGTGACCTACTCCCAGCTCAGTCATTGGGGCTCATTCCCAGTAGTGCTCAGAGGACCACGTGGTGCCAGGAATAGATCCCAGGCCTCTCTTGTGCAGTACTTACGCTCACCCTGTTGAACTCTCTCTCCAGCCCATAATAGCTGACACAATAAAGTTAAGTATGTTAGTTTAACATAACCATCTGATTTTACACATAAGAACCACCTGTATCTTTGAGTCTATGGCTGTATTACTAAATGTTAAAAAACATAATACAATCTTTTTAAAAAAAAAAATTGGGGCTTGGATCCATATTTCAGTGAGTAGGGCACTTTCCTTGCATGTGGCCAACTTAGGTTTGATCCCTGGCACCCCATGTGGTCCCCCAAGCCCCACCAGAAGTGAGCCCTGAGCACAGAGCTAGGAGCCAGCCCTGAGCACAGTCGGGTGTGGCCCAAAAACTAAAACCCCACCATACCCCCCCAAAATCCTAGGAACTAAATGCCTTAACCCCCCATGCTAGGCAAGCGCCCTAACTTTTGTACTGACTCTGACCCCAGTTTTCCCAACTTATTTGATCTACCACCCCCTTTCTAGAAAAGTGAATTGTTCCAGGTCATCTACTTCTTTAAGCAGAAGTAAAGAAAAGGCCCTCCTCCTGTCCCATTGCACCCAGGGCTGCTTATCCACACCCCACCACCACCCCCCAGATCATTCCAACTCTCCCCAGGCTGTGTGTCACCTACTTTGGGAAATGCTGAGCAAACTGAAGAGATAAAGCCAACCATTTTCTTCAAAAGAGCTCAGAGTTATGATTGCCTTGGTATTTCTGGTGCGTCATGTGCATTGAGACAGGATCCAGATGTTCCAAAGAAAGCACAGTACATTGTGATCACCTTTCAGTAAAAGCAAGCACTGCATGCCAAACCTTCTCCTGGGAATGAAAACCTTAATGTCGTGGAGAGTCCTTGTGTCTTCAGTGACCAAGTTTCCAGCTATACTCTCCTCCCACATCCACCCCCTCTGCCAACTGTGAGTGTAGGTTCTGTGACTGGTAGGCTCACCACGGATTAGGACTGTGGGCACTCACGTGAACATCCCACGGGCCAGCGAGTAGCTGTGGTCAGACCACAGCTCCATCCTGATGATTCCCTCAGAACATCTCTCACCTGCTCCATGCCACCATACTGCAAGGTGACAGCAAGCCCGATTCCAGAATCACAGTACTTGATTTTATGAATATGAATGAAACCAGGCATCCCTGGCTGCTGTCACCTTGTAAAGCAGACAGGGATAGTTAAGGAACAGCTTTGGAGTCAGATGTGGCTCAGTAGCAAAGTGGTGAGACCTGTGTACATGAGACCAGGGTTCAATCTTCAGCACCACACAAAACGGTTTTGGTTTTTTGGTTTTTTTGTTGTTTGTTTGTTTTGTTTTGCTTTTTGGGTCACATCTGGCAATGCACAGGGGTTACTCCTGGCTCTGCACTCAGGAGTTACTCCTGGCGGCGCTCAGGGGACCATATGGGATGCTGGGAATCGAACCCAGGTCGGCCGCGTGCAAGGCTAACACCCTACCCGCTGTGCTATCTCTCCAGCCCCGCAAAACGTATTTTTAATAAATATGTGTATATAATTTTTTTCAAGCAGGGGGAGTGACTGCATGGCATTTATATGCCTTTCTAAAAAAATTTTTTTCCAGTTAGGTGCTGAGACAGGCATGCAAAGTTCTGACATTCAGTGGATGAGAAATTTTATCCGCGTGATGCCCCTGGCAGTCTTGCCTGTAACTATCCACTTCCCCACGGTAGGTAATAAATAGATCAGGGATCAGAGCTAGCCCACACATCTCTTGAACAAGCAGCTTCTAATCTCTCTCTCTCTCTCTCTCTCTCTCTCTCTCCCTCCCTCCCTCTCTCCCTCCCCCTCTTTCTCTCTTTCCCTCCCTATCTCTTCCTCCTGCCCCTCCCTTCCCCATCTCTCCCTCCCTACCCCCCCTTCCCCACTCTCTCTTCCACCCCCCTATTCCCTCTGCTCATCCAGGCAGTGTTCGTGTATTGGCTCTTCTCCAATATGTTTTCCCTGACCCAAGTGGCTTGCCTCCGTATCCCAGCCGTACGCACTGTCCTGAAAATTCCTCAGCGTGTCGTACACGACCCTAGCAAACTAGCTCCGCGGGAAGGCTTCTTTCAGAGCTTTAAGAGAGGTAAGGGCACCCTGTCGTGCGAACGGGGACTGGGAAAAGTGGTCCTAGATGGTGCCCCACTGCATGTTTTACTCCTTACATAGGCTGGAAGAATGCTGAACTGACCCATCAGCTACAGGAGCGTGAACGGCGCATGCAGAATCACCTGGAGCTAGCAGCCAGGGGTAACTAGTCCTTTCTGGCTAAGTTCAATCATTCTTTTCTTCCCGGCCTTTGTTCAACAAGATCTGTGTGTTTTCTTCTTATTTTTCTTCTGTCTTTCAGGTCCCTTACAGCAAACCTATACCCACAACCCACTGCTCCAGAATGAAAAGAATCACCCACCCACCACCCCAGACAGCAGCAGCAGCAGCAAACCAAAGTCAAAGAGGCCCTGGCGAGACACTCTGGGCTGAATTTTGTTCCCTGCTCATATTGGTAGGAATTCTCCTCAGAGACTCAACTCAAAGCAAGCTGGGATGCTGGGTCCTTGTCCCAGAGGTAGAAACTGAGAGAGATGTGTCAGTGCTTCTCTTAAAGGTGGATTCCACTACAGACTCTTGCACCACAGTGTCAGAGAGCACTTGGAAGCCAAGTGATCTCATCCACGAAATAGTAAAGCTCTGTACCATGTGCTGCTTGCTGAGATTTATTAAACGATGAAATCGATTGTTTTATCTTCCTAAGAATGGATATGGGTTGGTGATTACTCTTGCTACTCTTGCTCTTAGGAAGAGTCTCTGTGTTTATTTGGGCCATATCTGGCAGTGCTGAGGGGTTATTCCTGGCCCTGCACTCAGGAGTTATTCCTATAACCAGGAGTAACTATGTTCAGGTACCATATGGGATGCCAGGGATCAAACCTGGTTCAGTCCCCTGCAAGGCAAGCACCTTACCTACTGTACTATCACTCCGGCGCTGGTAGTTTTTAACAACCTAAATTTTTGCCATAGCAGTTTAGATACTGTCTTGTGTAGAGATTGTTTGTATCAACCTCCAACAACTGCCTTGATGAGAACATACTCAGGTACTTTGAAATAATTATTGAGTCTTCCTGATAGGCTAATGGGAGCTGTCCTGGGGACACATGAAGTAACTCATTGGTCAGGGACATGGCTCAAGCAGCAGTCTGTGCCTTCCCTGAGATCCTGGGCTCAACCCCCCAGTACCATATGCTGCACCCTGAACAGCACCAGGTGTAGCCCCCACACCTGTAGAAGAATACAAGGAAGCAACGCGAAAGCATAGGAACATAACCCTTTATTGTCCAACACCTGTGACAGTTTCATGTCTCTGAAAAGGAGACAGTTTGGAGCATTATTGGCCCTTTTAAAGGAAAAGGAGTGGGTTGGCACACCCAGACTTGAGTGTCTTACACATGGGAATGTACTTTTTTAGAACAATCAAATCCCCACACCTGATATGCTCCCCACCAGTCTACTCATTCTTTCAAAAAATCTGGAACAATATGTAGCAAAACAAATAAATTATTTTCTATCTGAAAAATGCAAGTTCAAAGGTCGCCGGAGCCCAGGCTTCTGAGCACTCTCTCAAAAGACGGGGAGTTTCTTTTTCAGCTTCTTTGGCTGCAGCCAGTAGGTGAAAGAAAGGCCCCTGCTTTCCACACCTCAGTATTCTGGGTGATAATTTAGTTGGATTTGGAATCCTGCTTGGACATCTCTGCTCCATTTTCAAAATCCATCTCTGAAGCCACTGACATACATAGGATCTGGAGGTACCGTGTGGCAGATGCTATAAACAAGAGAAGTTTGAGTCAAAATTGAGAAGTCAGCAGGATTGGGTATTAGGTGGCATGGAATGGAGTCGAGCCAAAGGGAAAATTCAGCAATGCTCAAGGATTAACAACAGGAAGAGATTAGGGCAAAGGTGACTTGGAAGATTAGATTTGGAAGAAAATATCTGACTTGCAGACTCAGTGCTTGCTTACCCACAATCCTTCGGAGGTAATGAGGTCGTTTTTTCTCTGGCACTCGGATGATCAGGAAGTAGAAAGGCAGACCTGAAAGGGCAATGCCTATGCCAATGAGGGAGTTGATGGTATCACTATACAGTGGAACAGCCACCAGGAAGATGGTGCAGAGGCAGAAGACAATGGGAAAGAAAAGGCTGAGCTGAAAATACAAGGGGAAATGAGGTTAGACAACTCGGGACCGAAATAAACCCGCCTACAAAGGTAGGGCATTGAACCTTCTCCCCACCCTTGTCACATCCGTGTGGCCACCACCAAGTCCCGGGAAGATCTTTGAATCCATGTCACACACACTTAGGGCAGGGGTTAAGATGGAGGTGAGTTACCTTGAGTGGACGAGGCCGATCAGGATCCTTCCAACGCAAGTAAAGCTGACCAACAATCGAGAGCCCCACAAAGAACCAGTAGCTGAAGCTGTAGTAATTGATGAGCTGGAAGATATCCTCCACGCACAGGTAGAACAGTGCCATAATACCCTGGTTGGCACAAGCCGTGGTCAGCTCTTGTGTACCTAAAGTGCTTTTTACTCCCCTTATTTCACACTTACCCCTCCCCTTGGCAAGTCCTCAATACCCCCACCCCCACCCCACCTGTCCCTTATTGTTCCACCCACTCTACACCCTAGCTTCACTGCCTCATTCCTGTCCTATGAAGTCATAGCTTCTTCCTTGTGTTTTTCAGTTCATTCTTCAAACATTTGCCTAGGGACCATGCTATCAAGCACAACTCCAAATAACTTTTCAAAAACCTTTTTGCCCAAAGCCTCCCCTTACTAGCTCTGCCATATATTTCTAACTCTGAGCGCCTAGGAGCTGCTCCCAGGATATTCAACCATCTAGGTCAATGCTGTGTGGTACTAACTGGGCTCAACACTGCTCAGGGCGTCATGCAGTGCTGAGGTTCAAACTCAGGATCTCTGCAAATACAAGGGATGCACTCCTGACCTTAAAGTTATTTCCCCGGTCCCTAGAGTTCTTCACTTAACCTAAAGTCCATCTCTTTGCAGTCATTACCTTAGAAATCCATTTCAAACTTACCCCAGACCTTCCTTCACCTATCCTTACAGAAGACAGTAACTTTTTATTTCCCAATGACAGGGATTAAACCCTTATGGAAGGCAAGAACTCTACCTCAGAGCCCCATTCCCAATCAACAGTGACCATTTCTTGCCTTCAACATATCAGTCTGTCATGACGGTCATGAAAACACATTCCACATACTTTAGGCCTTATCGTAAACCAGAGGTTCCCATCCCCCAGAAGAGCGAGCTGCTCTCTTAGAACAGCTGTGCCAGTTATGACGGTGCCTGGCTTAACGTGGCTGTTCCATCCGTCATTTTCCTGTTAGAACATCCTTAAGAGTTTGGGGGAAGTTAGGACAGTTGTCTCCTATGACTAAAGTGCCCCCCACACTGGCTTTCAACCTCATCCTGAGATCACTCACATTAAAGAGCAGAGCAGGCACCGGTGTGAACCGCTCAACGTGAATCATGCAGATGGCATCAGGGAGATGGCCTTCGCGGGAGCCCACGAAGAAGAGCCTATTTGGGGTGAGACAGATACAGCTGAGAAACCAGCAAGACACAGGCTGTGGCATAGTTCACAGGCCGCCCCGCCATGGCTCTCTCCACCCCCTTCTTCAAATGTGAATAAGAAAGAGGGTTCAGGCTGGAGCTATAGTACAGCAGGGAGGGATTTTGTCTTGCACAGGGCCGATCCTGGTTCGATTTCAAGCATCCCATATGGTCCCCCGAGCACCGCCAGGAATAATTCCTGAGTGCAAAGCCAGGAATAACCCCTGTGCATCGCTGGGTGTGACCCCAAAAAGCAAAACAAAACAAAAAAAACAAGAGAGTTCGGTGCAGAGATGCATAGGAAACAAAAACTGCCAAAGGAAACCAGAACTAAGAGGTTGTGAATATCATTTGGGGAGCACGGTAACTAACGTCTAGATCCTATGAGTCTAACCCTACAGCAGTAGTTCTGTACTACTCCAATCATAGTGTCGCTCATACCTAGAAGCAGCCACAATGGAAGCATTAAGGCCACCGAAGCAGGATAATGCAACTGCCAGTGGAATTGTCCAGTTGAATATTCCAAAAATCTGGTCTGCAAAAGTCTAAGGGAAAGGAATGGGGAGACGTTAGTGATACATAAAAAGGATGAAGGCAGAGACTGGCACAACCCCAGATTCCTCTCCTAGAAACTCAGTCCTTCTAAAGCAGGAGGGAACAGGATCTCCTGTCAGACCACTAGCCCAGCAAAACACCTTTCAAGGGCTACTTGCTTTCTGGGACCGTCGAGAAGTGTAATATAGGAGCTGGAGCTATAGTACAATGGGTAGGGCATTTGTCTTGCACGCGGCCAACCGGGATTCAATTCCCAGCATCCCATATGGTTCCCCAAGCACTGCCAGGAATAATTCCTGAGTGCAGAGCCAGGAGTAAACCCTGTGCATTGCCAAGTGTGACCCAAAAAGCAAAAAAAAAAAAAGTATAACATAGCCAGTAGGCCACAAACTCTTCTGAGCCTACTTCTCGTGCCAACTTACCACAGCAACAGCTTCACTGGACAGGATGTCCTGCATGTCTAACACGGTGTAATAGGCCACATTGGTCATGATGTAGATGATGGTGACGATGGGCATGGAAATGCCAATGGAAAGGGGCAGATTCCTACAACGAAATAAAGCCATGGCTTATATTAGTCCCCAGTCGCATCTCCCATTGCTCCTTAATCCTTACACTGCCACACCAATCCCGAGACAGGGCCTCCTTGTAGTATTTCCCCAGTGGTAATGCCCTTGAAGTTGCCTAGGATAGTGGCTTAAGCTTCTAAGAACTACAGAGCATCAAGGGAAAGGAATGTCACACGGGGACCAGGGCGGGGGATAAAAGATTGAAAAAGAGCTATGTCACGGCATGACAGCACAGAAAGAATGGAGATTTTTTTTTAGTGCTATTCACTTTGAGCCATATCTGGCAGTGTTCAGGTTTACTCCTGGCCCAACTGAAGAACCATTAAGTGCCAGGGATCAAACCCGGGTACCCCGTAAGCAGAGCATGCTCAGTAGCTCTGAGCTCTCTTCACCTTTTCACATCCAAAAGTCTTGGGGTGTTGGCATTCCTTCTCTAAAGATGTCCTAAGATTGTCTTAAGTTTGGATATAAAAAGAAATTATGAAGGCAAATTATGAAAATCTAAGATACAGGGAACATGACTCCCAGTAGGCAGGGCAATCTGAACAAAACCTGGGAAATATGCCCACCCCAACTCCAACTCGGTTTGAAACCTTTGGGTGCCATCCTACCAGAAAGCCCTCGGGGTCCCTAGAGCTCAATAAAAGTCACCGTCTTTATAAATTTCTTTACAGTGAGAGCCAGAATAGAGGCTGTAGAGAGCACAGGGCCTGAGGGACTAAAACTCTTAAATCATTTAACTTCTGTCCAGTAGGTGGAAGCACCACCCAGGCCACAATCCCGCTTCTCTCGGAACCCAGGGTGGCAACATTCCACGTGTCCCAAGAATCCCCTCTGTCTCTAAAAGTCAAAAGCAGTTCATTGTTATTCTCTCGACTTAAAAGTTTACATAAGATAGAGAAGAGATCAGTATGGCAATAATAGTTGGAAATGATCATGCTGGACAAAAACTGAGTGTTAAAAGTAGATAAAGGGATCTACACGATAACCTTTCAGTATCTTAGTATCTGTATTGCAAAACACAATGCTCAAAATGAGAGAGAGAGAGAGAGAGAGACAGAGAGAGAGAGTAGGGGGAGGGGAGAGGGAGAGAGGAGAGAGAGAGAAGTGTCTGCCATTGAGGCAGGCTGCGGGGGCAGGGAGTGATGGGAGGGAACCTGGGGACACTGATGCTGGGAAATGTACACTGGTGGAGGGATGAGTGGTGGAACACTGTATGACTAAAAGCTAATCATGAACAGCTTTGTAAAGGTCTATTTCAAAGTGATTCAATCAGAAATAAATAAATAAATCTTTTAAAAGCTCACGCTTCACTCCCTGGAAAACCTAAGTTCCCAGAATTGTTGACTCTAAAGAGTGAGGGAAAGTTCTGGGACATTTATCATTTCACCTCATCAGTTGCAGATAAGGAAGTAGGCAGAGATGGCAGGGGACTTCCTCGAGATCATCCAGCAAGTCAATGGAAAGGTGTGTTAGTAAACTCTCGGCCCAGTGCTTCTTTCTAAACTACAGTAGATTAGAGTAAAGTGGTAAAGTGCTATCATTGGGTAGCTAATGCAATAAATACAATGCATCAGTGAGCACTGGAGAAATGAAAAAAGGCTCAGAAGGGAAACAGGAAGATTCTGGGACTCTATGACCTAGAGTTATCTCTCTTTTTTTTTTTTTTTTTTTTTTTTGCTTTTGGGGTTACACCCAGCAATGCTCAGGAGGTTGCTCCTGGCTCTGCACTCAGGAATTACTCCTGGTGGTGCTTGGGGGACCACATGCTATACTGGGGATTGAACCCGGGTTGGCTGCGTTGCAAGGCAAACACCCTACCCGCTATGCTATCTCTCTGGCCCCCTAAAGTTGTCTTTGTGGAGATAAGGATGATAAAAATTCTACCAAGGGTCAGAGGTAGTCCAGGGGTTAGGGTGCATGCCTGGTGTGCAGTGAGGTCTGGATCGATCCCTGGCACTGCATGGATTCCCAGCACATTGCCAGGCATGGCTCTGGTCGCACCACTGGTGTGACCCTGGTAATCCTCAGTCATGCAGCACACAAGCAGCACCACAGAGCTGGGCTCTCGCATTGAACCACCAGCCTGCTTAGTTGAGAATCATCACAAGGGGCCACAGGCCTCCTGAGCAATCCCCTGTCCCGCAAACCCCACCCCAACCCCGCCATACACATGCACACACACACACAAAAAAAAAAAAACTATAGGGATAGTACAGTGGACAGGGATTTGCCTTGCATATGATTGACCTAGGTTCAATCCCCAGTATCCCACATAGTCTCCTGAACCTGTTAGGAGTGATCCCTGAGCACAGAGCCAAGAGTGAGCCCTGAACACTGCTGGCTGTGACTCAAAGAAACCAAAAAGTATTAAGGAAAAAATATATAATAATACATAAAAGAACATGATATATATCATATACCTGCTTTAATTAACATGAAAAGGCCTTTTGGGGGCTGGAAAGATAGCACAGCAGGTTTGCCTTGTACGTGGCCGACCCAGGTTCAATTCCCAGCATCCCATATGGTTCCCCGAGCATCACCAGGAGTAATTCCTGAGTGCAGAGCCAGAAGTAACCCCTGTGCATCGACGGGTGTGACCCAAAAAGAAAAAAAAAAAGAAAGAAAAAGAAAAGGCCTTTAAAAAAAATTTCCTAAACATACAGAAGTTCATTATCTCAACTCTGTTACCATGATCACGGAGAATTTGCTCTCAGGGATCCCCCGTCTGTGAAGCTGGGGCTGACTGAAACGAAAGCCTGGATGATAGGAGTCTGGGGTCTGGCACACAGTGGGAACCCCATAAATGATTGTCACTACTGCCAAGGGAAGCTGAGGACTAAGCTCTTACCTCTCGGGGTTCTTGATCTCTTCGGTGACGTAGTTGAGGGTGTCCCAGCCCGAATAGGAGAACAGAGCCGAGTACAGGGCCAGGGCAATGTCGCCCATCGCGAACGACGAGCCCTCGAAGGAATTCTCAAAGTGGCTTGTAGCTCCTGGAACCCAGAGAACAGAAAAAGGCAGAGGCTTAGTGCCCCCCGCCCCAACCTCACTTCAAAGGAACCCAGTAAAGGACTGTGAGCGAAGGGGCAGGTAAGCTGCACAGTGCACCTCTGGCAATGGGCAGCCATGAAGAGAGAAACAGCAGCTGCAGCGATGGCCAGGCACAGCAAACAACCAGGGGAGCATGGCAAGAAGGCCCTGGGTGGGGCTGGAGCGATAGCACAGCAGGTAGGGCATTTGCCTTGCACACAGCCAACCCGAGTTCGATTCCCAGCATTCCATATAGTTCCCTGAACACCGCCAGGACGAATTCTTGAGTGCAGAGCCAGGAGTAATCCCTGTGCATCACTGGGTGTGATCCAAAAATTTAAAAAAAAAAAAAAAAAGGCCCTGGGTGCTGCAGGGTGAGAAACTACCACCAAGCAGGCCTAGAGAACTGGACTGACACTGCCCTGGCCTGATTCATGCCCCTTTTTGAACACCACACAGAGCAGATATGGAGTGGTAGAAAGGTAGGGGACTGAGGAAGCGCAGGTAAACAGAGAGTAGGTGTAGGGTCAGCCTGTCATACGTGGGAACTGGAGAGATGGCATAGGAGATGTTCTTTTCTGCCTGTGCCCCCTCCCAAGGGGAGAAAACAGTCACGGCACTGGACTCAACACGATCAAGCCAGCTGCCGGGGACTGGCCTACACCTGTTCCTCGTCTTCTGGGAGAAATAGGCATAGGAGTTGAAAGACAGGGTTTGGGGGGGAAGGGGAACAGAGTGACAGTACAGCATGGAAGCCACTTGCCTTGCATGTAGCTGACCCAGGTTTAATCCCTTCTAGGGAGAAGCCCATACGGTTTTCTGAGCCTCACAAGGAGTGATCCCTAGCAGTGTCAAGAGTAAACCCAGAGTTGAGAGTAAACCCAGGGGCCGGAGAGATAGTCCAGCAGGGAGGGCATTTGCCTTGCACGTGCCTGACCCAGGTTCAATCCCTGGCATCCCATATAGCCCCCTCAAGCACCGCCAGGGAGTAATTCCTGAGTGCATGAGCCAGGAGTAACCCCTGAACATCTCTGGGTGTGACCCCCCCCCCAAAAAAAAGAGTAAGCCCAGGGGCTGGAACGATAGCACAGTGGGTAGGGCATTTGCCTTGCACACAGCCAAACTGGGTTCAAATCTCAGCATCCCATATGGTCCCCTGAGCACCACCAGGAGTAATTCCTGAGTGCAAAGCCAAGAGTAACCCCTGTGCATTGCTGAGTGTGACCCAAAAAGCCAAAAAAAAAAAAAGTAAACCCAGAGTCAAGAGTAAACCCAGAGCTACATGTGGCCTCCCCAAAACATAAAAACAAAAAAAAACAAGAATACCAGGCTTGTATTTTTGGGTACCCAGTCTGACAGGGTACGAATTTCAACTCTACTACTACTAGTAAGCTAGGAAACTTTGGCCAGAAACTTAACTCCACAGTCTCAATTTTCTCATCTAGAAAACGGAAATGAGATTAGTCCCTACCGCATGTGATAAAGCACAAAGGGTGCCCACAGAGGACAGCTCAGAAAACACCACCCCAGTGCCCAGCGCCCTGACTATGATTTCTTACCCTGGCAAAGTTTGACGATGCCAGCGATAATGACAGCAATCAGAGCCACGACCTTAGCGTAAGTGAAGCTGTCTTGAACCACGGTTCCCCACTTGACGTAGGCACAGTTAACGAAGGTTAAAAGACCTGAAAGAGAAAGAACACTGCTCAGTACAGAGGGCCTTGGGCTCCTGAGCAAGTCACAGAATGATATTTTGGAGGGCTGGGAGATAGCTCAAAGGAGTGATACAGGCCCCACCCCAGCGCTGTGTGGTTCCCCAAGCACCAGCAGGAATGACCCCCAGACACAGACAGAGCCAGACCCCAGCACCCCAAGATGTGACTCAAAACCAAAGACTTTTCTCTTTTAATTACAAAGAGATCTTTTATCCAAGGACATACTAGGGGTTCTACTCTTCATTAAAAACCTCAGCTATTGGGGCCAGAGCGATAGCACAGTGGGCCCGGTGTTTGCCTTGCACACAGCCAATCCCGTTCAATCCCCAGCATCCCATATGGTCCCCCGAGCACCACCAAGAGTAATTCCTGAGTGCAGAGTCAGGAGTAATGCCTGAGCATCACTGGGTGTGACCGAAAAAGAAAAAAAAGAAAAAAAACTCAGCTCAGGGGAGGCCAGAGTGATAGTATAGCAGGTAGGGCACTTGCCATGCATGTGGCTGACCCAGGTTCCATCCCTGGCACCACAGATAGTCCCCTGAGCCCTGCCAGTCGTGATCCCTGAGCAGAAAGCCAGAAGTAAGCCTTGAGCACTGCTGGGTATGTCCCCCTTCCAAAAAAAATAATTCAGCTCAGAAATTCTTCACCACAATCCTCCAAAAGTACTTGCTTGAAGGGGATGAGGTGGTAGCTTAAGGGTATCTGACTATTAAGGTTGTTGCTGAGCAACTGTGCTCATGGCAACACACACACACACACACACACACACTTGCACTTATACAGAAGACAGAAAACAATGTGACTACACTTGCTTTTCATACGAAAGTGCTTGAGTGAAGGAATAGGTGATGCATGCTGAAACTAGACTATGGACCAAATATGATGGTCATTTAGTACCTGTATTGCAAACCATAACACCCAAAAGGAGAGAGAGAGTAAGAGAGAATGTACCTGCCACAGAGTGGGGGGAGAATGGGAGGTGGGTGGCTGGAGGGATACTGGGATCATTGGTGGTGGAGAATGGACACTGGTAGAGGGATGGGTACTCGATCATTGTATGACTGAAAAGTAATCATGAAAGTTTGTATAAGTTTGTAACTATCTCATAGTAATTCAATAAAAAAAATTGTTTTAAGCTCTTGAGTATGAAGCAACCAGGGGCAGTGTAGCATCAGAGCTGAGTTTTGGCTGCTGGCTCTGAAAAGGCACAAACTCTCCAACCTTCCTGCCCGGGTACCCCCAGACACAGGTCCTGGGATGCAGGATTCAGACTGTGGGGTTAGTATTAACCTTGACAAGTCCTGTTGGGAATTATCCGTGTCTGAGCCAGCAAGTCAGGACGTGTGTCCAAGGATTAGGCTGGGAGCCAGACTTCCTGCCTCGGCCTGCCAGCTCGCGGCTTGCTTGTGTACTAGGAGGGATTCCTGGAGCTGTAGTACCTAGAGATGGGGACAGGGCATTTCTCCTGACACCACTATGCAATGCTCTAAGTAGACCTTGAGTCCTGCTCTCCAGGCTCTCCCTCTCCCTGGGTGAGCCAGAGAAAGAAGGTCCTCAGCACCAGCGCCCTTCATCTGGCTTCCATGAGGCCTGAAATGCTGTGGAAGTGTTATGTGCAGATATCCAAAGCACCACCACGGTTCTAAGGAAAGCATTCAGAACTTTCACTGGAATCTCAGAGAAATGTATTGTGTCCCCACCCCCGCCATCACCGCCGCCACCACCACCACAACCACCACCAAAAAGTTAGGATTCACTACTTCGAAAGAAATTCAAGAAGGGAAGCCCACACCAGCTGCGAGGCTGAGCGCTTGCCCCAGGATGTGACTGGGAAACAAGTCAAGAGAAAGAATTCTGGAGCTCAGCAGAATGTTCCTCCCCACCGCCTCCAACCTCTTCAACAGCCCCGTGGGCGCATGTGCACCTGCTCTGTGTCCAAGGGAACCGCTATTGGGCTCCCTCCTTCCTGGCTCAACAACCATGGCCCTCAGCAAGGGGAAAGAGGGTGCACACTCAATCCCCCAGGGTCTCCAAGGACAAGGACAAGGTCAGCCTGCCTCAGCAGTAGAGAAAGTGAGACACAGGTCTGGGCTCTCTGAGTCAGGACGCAGAGGCACGCAGGAGAGAGATGGAGTCATAGGCACCTGCTCAGCACCCAGGGGCCTGGAGTTTGGGGGTGCAGGCCAAGGTCTTTCTCTGAATGGGTGATCCCAGAACACAGCTTCCAGCCCCAACTCCCACTGGGTATAAGGGAAGGAAGGAGGGAGGGAGGGAGGGAAGAACTGGCTATAAGTGCCAAGCCCTCAGAGTCTCCTAATCCTGCTGTTTTGTTACTTCCAGCCCAAATCAGACTCCAGCCCAGAGACTGCATCATCCCAAACTGAAAGATCAGCTTCTTCTCTTCGCTGCCAAAGTTCTTTTCTGCTCTTCTGGAACAGAATCTTTCCTGTCCTAATCATAATACTCACCTTTCACCTAATAAACAAGACAATAAATAACCACAGGGAGTTATCAGAGGGCTGGGCAAAAAATGTACCCCAGTGCTAAGTTAATAATTAAAGACACAAGGGTTCCGTCTTCACAAGCACCCCACAAAATGTGCCAAGGGACTGTCGCACATCCTCCATGAGACTTCAAGATCTGTTGATTTTCCTCCCCAAGTTGCCCCGCCATCCCTCCCCTGAGAGCCTCTGTCCTTCTCAGCCACCCACCGTGTATCCCTGGTCACTCACACTCAGACTCCGCTGCTGACCAACAAGCGTAACACAAGTCTGGTTTCCAGTAGACCATCAGGAACAACAACACGGTCTTCTTCACAGAGAAATGGACAACCCCAGGTCACAACGCCTAACAGGGACAGTCTTAAGGAACTAGTTTCAGTTCAAAATTAGTCTCAAACCATGCAATTCAGTCCATTGCTCTGTCCAGGGATCCCTTGGCAAGGAAGAGTCAACCATCACCCTTTAGTGTATCCCTACACTGTAGCCTGTCCTCCCATTCATTGTTCATCGATTTGCTCGAGCAGGCACCAGTAACGTCTCCATTGTGAGACTTGTTGTTATTGTTTTTGGCATATCAAATATGCCATGAGGAGCTTGCCAGGCTCTGCTGTTCAGGTGGGATACTCTCGGTAGCTTGCCGGGCTCTCCGAGAGAGGTTGAGGAATTGAACCTGGGAGGGCAGTGTGCAAGGCAAACGCTCAACCCACTGTGCTATCGCTCCACCCTTTACTAGGATGACAACTTCTGAGACAAAAACGCGTGCATTGTTTCTGCTTTCATCCCTGCTGCTTCCCAACCTCCATATCCATCTGTTTATCCCTTCTTTACCCTCCACTATTTGCGCCGCCCCACTCCTGGATCTTTCTTTTCTCTGACCCACTATCTTGTCCTGATCTGCTCTCCGTAGTAGGCCCCAGGCCTGGGTGTGAATGAAGACCAGAATCCCACGCTAAGAAGCTGGGCAGCAGAGAAAGGGTCTAAGGAGAACTGGGCCTCCCCTTCCCCACAGTGCAGCCTCTGGGTCATGGGAACAGGGGCAGGAAACAGGTACAGCGTGCAGTGGGGCTGAGCAAGCACTCTGGCACACCCTCAGCGGATACAGCTGACCGGAGGCCCCAGAGCCCAGCCAACTGCACCGCTAGAACCCAAACTCCTGTTCCAGAGGCAGAGAAAAGAGGGGACCAGAGGGTTAGAATAACATAGAGTCCAAGGCAGATGCCCAACCCCACCCACCTACCTCTAGGGGCAATTCAGTCTCCACCCAACGCTGGACTAAGTCCAGGCCAAGGTGGCGAGAAGTCACCTTTCAGCCCGGGTCCAGCTCTGTCCCTGGCCTGGGCCCGCCAAGTCCCCTGGAGCCTTAGGAGACTGAGCTCCTGCTCTGAATCCTGCTCTGGGGGAAGCAAACACCACAAAGAAGCCACTGCTTTGAGCACCTAAGAAGCCTCCCCAGTGCCTCTCGGCTGGCCTGCATGACTTCCCGCAGGAGGACGCTGCTCTGGCACGGAGACCCAGCACCAGCTCCACGAGACCAGCTGCTTCACTGGACCAAGAACGAACAAAGGCTCAGCCAGAGCAGAGGCCGCCCACATCTTGTTCAGCTGCCCAAACCAAGCAGTCCCTGGAAGTGTGCATTCACACAACTCTCCCGGCACCTTCGTTCATGAAGACACACACCGGGACATGCAGGCAGGCTGCAGGCTGACCACTTAACAGGTTAAGTCAAGCCAGGCTTAATGTCACCCCACCCCCATCCCCTCACCCTTCGGTCCCCCAAAGCACTGTGGGGAGCAACCCCAACACTATTTTTTAAAAAATGATTTTAACCATTTTTTGCTTCTGATGGCCAGAACCCCAATAGCTAATTGGACAACTCAATCTTTTTCTTCCCCCCCCCCCCGCACCCCGCAGGACCTCACAAATACAAAGCATTTGCTCTGCACTGAGACATATCTCTGGGTCACTCCATTTGTAAGGAGTTCAGTAGTTCATTTTGGGTGTGGGGATGGAGTATTCAGGAAGCCCCAGGGCCCTTTTCAGTGCCAGGGAACTGTGTTGTCCCAGAGAGCAAACCAGGATTGGCCACATGCAAGTACATCCCCGAACCCCAGTTCTGTCTCTCCAGTTCCTAGCCGCTGTTCCTTCCACTGAACCCCAAACTGGCCTACACACAATCACGCTAATAAAATCTCTTCCACAAAATGGTCCTTTAATCATCAACATTTACGCTCTGTACCCCTATGCCCCTCAAGTCTCTCTCTTGGAGGTGAAAGACCCAGTTTCTTTGCCCCATTTTTGTGCTCCTTTTTGTTCATTTTGTTTGGTTGGGGGTAAAGTCACACTTGGCACCGCTCAAGAACTACTCCTGGCTCTGTACTCAGAGCTCCCAGTGGGGAAGGACCAAACCTGGGCCTCCTTCATACAGAGCCTAAACCCATTACTCAGCGATTGCTTCAGGCCCTCTTGTGTCCTTTCTAAGGTAAGGATCTCCTAAGAGAGAAGAGAAATTTGTCTTTGGCTACAAGAAGAAATCCCAGGACTGAAGCGATGGAATAGCAGGTAGGGCGCTTGCCTTGAACGTGGCCAATACAGGCTCTATAGCCAGCATCCCATGTGGTCTTCTGAGCATGGTAAGGAGTGATTCCTGAGTGCAGTGCAGAGCCAGGAGGAAGAGGAAGAGGAGGAGGAGGAGGAGGAGGAAGAGAGGAAGAGGAGGAGAAGGAGGAGGAGGAAGAGGAAGGGAGGAAGAGGAGGAGGAGGAGGAAGAGGAGGAGGAAGAGGAAAGAACTCACCTGGTCCACCTGGTCCCCACCATATAACTTAGTATGAGATTTGGTAGCCCCAGTACTACCAGAAGTAACTGGAAAATAACACTCTCAGGATTATTCCCTGAGCACCACAAAGTGTGGTCCCAAAGAAACAAATAAATTTAAACAAAAATGCAACCCACAGTACTTTGTGAGACAGTTTCTTACATTTGCTAGGGAAAAATAGAGAACTAAAAGCTTCTGGCATCTCTCTGTTTGAGAGTACTAAAATCCCTCTCACTGAAACCAAAGTACCAAACATGACCCTATCCAGGAGAGCAGGCATCCTCACACACAAACTCCCAGATAGCCCAGTCCATCTTTTGTTCTGTTTGGAGGTAACACCCGGCAGTGCTCTGGGCTTAGTCCTGGCTCTGTGCTCAGGGTTTTCTTCTGGCAGGGCTTAGGGAACCCTGTGTGGGGCCGGAAATCAATCCAGAGTCAGCTGCATTCAAGGCAAATGTCCTACCTGCCATACTATCTCTCCAGCCCCAGGCCAGTTAATCTTAGCTCTTCTAGCGAAATAGACCTTGTCATAGTCCAATCAGATATGAAAGCTCCTTCCTTGCAGTAATGTTTATTAGCTATAACTTTTTTTCAGTTGAATCACCATGAGATACGCAGTTACAAAGTCGTTCATAATTGGGTTTCAGTCATACAATGTTCCATCACCATCTCTTCACCCGTGTCCATTTCCCACCACCAATGTCCCTGGTTTCCCTCCCATCCCCCTGCTACCCAGTCCTCTCTCTCTCTCTTTCTCTCTTTCTCTCTTTCTCTCTCTCTCTCTCTCTCTCGCCTCTCTCTCTCTCTTTCTCTGTGTGTGTGTGTGTGTGTGTGTGTGTGTCTCTGTGTGTGTGTCTCTCCCTCCCCTTTTGGGCATTATGGTTTGCAATACAGGTGCTGAAAGGTTGTATTTGTCCCCTTACTCACTTTAAGCACTCAGTTCAAAGAGATCATTTCCAACTACGATTGTCATAGAGGTCCCTTCACTATCCTAGCTGCCCTCTACCCCCCACCACATAAGGCAAGCCTCCAACCATGGACCGTTCCTCCTGGCCCTTGTTTCTACTGTCCTTGGGTATGAGTCTCATACTATGTTATTTTTATATCCCACAAATGAGTCCAATCATTCTTATGTCCATCCCTCCCCCTCTGACTCATTTCACTCAGCATGATACTCTCCATGTCCATCCATTTATAAGCAAATTTTACGACTTCATTTTTCCTGGTGGCAATATTAGCTATATAACATTTGTAGATGAATCCAAAATCATCACTGCCGATCTCTTATCCTATTTTCTCCAAAGGCACTATTGAGCAATTTTCCACTCTATTCGTCTTTCTCTATACTACTCTCAGCCTCCCAAACACCCCGATTTATACTTTTATCTGTGCCCTTTTCTCCTTTTCGCTAATATTTCTGCCTTGCTGCCTTTCTGCCTAAATCTCTGCAGTTGCTATGAAATGTGCTCGACCCCTCTCTAGCCCACCCTATTGGTATTCACCATCAGGGACCTGTATCCAGTCACCTTTTGCTTTCATTTACAAAGTGACCTTCAGCTGACCGAGAGATGAAAGCTCCACCTTCCATTCAGTCCATGATCTTGAACTTGGAAATGACCAGTAACACTGGTGAGAATCTCCTGACCTCTGGCCTCCCCACAATCTCACAGGGACAGGGCACTTGGCAGATTGAAGTGGTGTGACCAACCTTTTCCTCACATGTTTCTCAGTGGAGAGCATGACTCTCCAGGAAGCTGTTCCACAGAGAGCCTATTTGGGGAGCAGCTTTACTGCCCCTTTTGTTTTTTGGCCACATCCGGCCAATCTCAGGGGTTACTCTGGGTCTGTGCTCAGTAATCACTCCTGGCAGTGCTCAGGGGACCATATGGGATGCCAGGGATGGAAACCAGGTTGGCAGCAAGCAAGGAAACACCCTCCCTGCTGTCCTATTACTCGGGTCCCACAGCCGGACATGCTTCATGGCATGCTCAAGGCTGCTAATACCTAATATCTCCAAAAAAATTTTACCGCTGATGGTTTTTCTCAAAAGAACTGACTCACATTCTCTGAAAATGCCTCCTATCTATTGCCGACAGCCACACTTTTCAAGTTTTTTCCTCTGTTTCTGGTTGCTTGCATTCTCCAATGTGGGTGGGCGGTTCCTTCAAAATCAATTTTCTCCTCAGCTTCCTTGAGCTTTTATTTCCTTCATCCCTCCAAGGGGCTGTTATTTTTTCTCAGGAAGCAGATGGTCCTCAGACTCCTTAACATATTCATCTTGCTTCAGCCTCGTAGGGGAGAACAGCCAGCAAGAAACACACTGAGCATAAACCCTGGGGTCACTGGATCAAATTCCTCCTGCTCCATCTCCTGGAACACATTGGCGCATCAGCAGTGCCAGGCAGAGGCATCCGAAAGCTCTGAGACCAGCCACCATCCTCTGCCTGCTCAGAGCTGGTGCATGCTGGAGACTGCGCTCTGCCAGCTGGGTCCAGTTGGCGTCCACAGACACAGGACCCGGCCGGTGTGTGCGTCAGCATTCACCCAGCTTTGGGGCTCTCTCCCAGGAGTTTTGGGTTGAGAGATTTGGGTGACAGTTTCCCAGAAACCAAAGAACCACAGACAGAGTCACCTTGACAAGAACAAGCCTGAAGCCTTTCCTCTCTTCAGAGCCCCAACTCCCACCTGATAAGATGAACAAAGTGTAGCTCAATGCCCACTCCACTCAGGAGACCAGCAGCTCTGGGTCAGGTTCCGGCACGGTCACCTTTCCCAAACTCTTTTTTTTTATTTTTGCTTTTTTTGGGTCACACCCAGCAATCATCAGAGCTCCTGACTCTGCACTCGGGAGTTACTCCTAGTGGTGCTCGGGGGACCATATGGGATGCTGGGAATCGAATCCAGGTCGGCCGTGTACAAGGCAAATGCCCTACTTGCTGTGCTTCCCAAACTCTTGGGAAAGTCTTTGCTCTTTTATTTGGCAATGCTCAGGGGCAACTCTTGGCTCAGTGTTTGGGGTGGGCTCCCATCAGTGTTCAGGGGAACTTGCAGTGCCTGGAATTGAACCCAGCCTCCCACATGCTTCCTATCTTGTGCTCAGTCCTTAAATCCATGTCCCCAATCTCTGGCAGTTCTAAATGCATTCTTAAACTCGGTGAAGTTTGTTTTCTTTCTTTCTTTCTTTCTTTCTGTCTGTCTGTCTGTCTTTCTTTCCTTTCTTTCTCTCTTTCTCGCTTTCTCTTTCTTTCTTCCTTCCTGTCTTTCTCTTCCCAAGGCTCCCTATTTGGTCTCAGCAGCTGCTTTCTGCTGCCTCTGTTCTTGTTCTCTGAAACGGTTCTCATCCTTCTAACCAGGATTATTTGGTTGGGGGACAGAGAGGGAGGTCAAAAGGCCTGGAGACTTTTTGTTAGCCTACTTTCTAGGTGACTCCAAGAGACAACCAGAGTTGTCCTCACCCTTCTCTAAGTGATTCCTTTCTATTCCCTTTGCCTCTTCTGAGGCCGTGAGAAAGAGCAGAGAAAAGAAGAGACCCAAGTGCATGCCCAAAGAATTTCTGGAGGATCAACCAGCACCAAGTTCCAACCCTCACTGCTGGCAACAAGTGCCCAACTGACACAGTGCCAGGAAGTCCCCAAAGCCCTGGTGTTGGCCAATTTGTTGCTTGAATATAGACCATGAAGCTTCCTGACCTCCTTCCTACTTTTTGAACGGACGGAGCAGGGGATACCTCCTTCCAAAGAAAGATCAAAGGGCCCAGGGGGGTACTCCCAGTGACACTCAACCACAGAGCATTCACTGCTCAGGCCCGGAGGAACTGGAGACCACCAAGGCCCTCCCCAACCTCACCACACCACACCACACCACACCACCGGTGATTCTCAAGGACCTCCAGGGCTATGCACAGTGGTGCTGTGGGTGCCATTCAGTACTGGGGATCAAGTCAGAGCCCTGTCCACTCCATCATCGACTCCAGTCCACTGGGCTATCTCCCCAGCCCTCTTTTCCTGATTTAAAGCGACTGGGAAAACCGCTTGGGGAAATGTGCCTTAATTCCAAGTAGAAAGATCAAAGGGCAAAAACCAGCTGGAGGCCAGGATTCTATTCGTTCCACCTCTTTAGCTGCAAGTACAAGAAGTTAGTGATCCTGGTACCAGCAGAAGATGCAGGAAAGGGCATGTAATTAAGCTCTGGCAAGGCAACACACACATGATCAAAGTCCTCTGCGGCCCGCAAGCAGCTCTGGTAGACTCGGGACACATTGTCTGCCTCCCCTCTGCTGTGACCACAGAGGGCTCAGCCCCCATCAATACCCCTGAGAGTCAAAAGCACACGACGGCCTTTTCATGCAGCTAACCCAGGTTCCACCCTGGCACCCCAGATGGTCCCCTGAGCCCTGCCAGGAGTGGTCCCTGAGTGCAGAGCTAGAAATACCCCCTGAGCATCACCAGGTATAGCCCAAAAACAAAAGCACACAGAGACGAGACATAGAACAAAGGTTAAGTTACTTGCCTTGCATGTGATCGCAACCCTGGTTCAAATCCCAGCACTGCATTTGGTCAATCCCAGCACCACAATTGGTTTCCTAAGCACTGACAGGTATGGCCCCTGAGCACCACAGGGTATGACCCAAAACAAAAAGTACATGATGCATTTCTCAGCTTAGCTGAGTCAGGAATCGCACCTACAACGCATTCACGCAGCCAGCATTTATGGAAGAAGCTACTATGTGAAAGCCGGTCACAAAGACTGCCCTAAAGAATAGCCATCTGAGAAAAGACCAGGAAGTCTACTCCACAGCTTGGAAACCGGCCTCACATGCTGGGGGGAAAGGCAGCTTAGATTGAGGAGGGAACACCAAGTAAAGGATGTTGGGAGGACCCATTCAGGTTGAAAGATACGTGCCGAAAGTAGACTACAGACCAAACATGATGGCCACTCAATACCTCTATTGCAAACCACAACACCCAAAAGGAGAGAGAATAAAAGGGAATGCCCTGCCGCTGAGGTGGGGTGGGTGGTGGGGGATGGGGTGGGGGTGGTGGGAGGGATACTGGGAAAATTGGTGGGGGACGATGGGCACTAGTGGAGGGATGGGTAAACGATCGTTGTATGACTTAATGCAAACACGAAAGTTCGTAAGTTTGTAACTGTACCCCACGGTGATTCACTAATAAAAAAGTTAAAAAAAAATAGCCATCTGAGGGGCTGGAGAGATAGCCCAGCGGGCAGGGTGCTTGCCTTGCACGCGGCCGATCAGAGCTTGATCCTCGGCAACCCATATGGTCCCCTGAGCACCGCCAGGAGTAACCCCTGAGCATCGCTGGGTGGGGCCCAAAAAGCAAAAAAAAAAAAAAATAGCCATCTGAGGTCGAGGGACAGCTCAACAGGCTGAGGGTATGATCTGCATGTGAGGTCTGGGTTCAACCCCAGTACTGCAAGGTCCCCAGAGCACTGAGTGACCCTGTAGCAGGTGTGTCTCCCTCCCACAAAAAAAGGGGGGGGGGGGGAATAGTAGTCTGTTCTAAGGGGCTCTTAGTATGTTGCTGGCTGACTGATACAGTGGCCATACAACTCGACCACAATAGTTGGGATATGATTCAGCATGCCTTGCCTTGGTGAGCCCCTGGTGTTCAATCTCTGGCATGAGTAGGGGAGGGATAGGGGAAAAAAAAGGTGTGGGTGGGGGAGTATCAGAGTGGCAAATATAAGCAAAGTTGATTAGAAGCAGAAACATATGGACCAGAGTGAAAGTACAGGGTTTAAGGTGTTTGCCTTAGATGTGGTCGACCAAAGTTCAATCCCCGGCATCACATATGATTCCCAGAACACGTTCAGGAGTGACCCTGGAGCACAGAGCAAAGAGTAGCACCTGAGCACAGCAAGGTGTGGTGGGAGGAAAGAAGGGATGGAGGGATGAAAGAAGAGAGAGAGGGAATTAGGGAGGAAGGAAGGAAGGAAGGAAGGAAGGAAGGAAGGAAGGAAGGAAGGAAGGGAGGGAGGCAGGCAGGCAGGCAGGCAAGCAGGCAGGAAGGAAGGGAGGGAGGGAGGGAGGGAGGGAAGGAGGGACGGAGGGAGGGACGGAGGGAGGGACGGAGGGAGGGAGGGAGGGAGGAAGGAAGGGAGGGAGGGAGGGAGGGAGGGAGGGAGGGAGGGAGGGAGGAAGGTTGGTTATATTTCCAGTGAGGTGATGGAGTCCATGCCAGACAAGAGAAATGAGGAAGGCATGCAATCAGGCAGGCCAAATTTATTTTCCTGAAGATTCCTCATCTATTAAATGGGGTCCCTCCAGAGTGGCGTCATGAAGATGGCATCCATATCTCTACCACTCCCTCATCATTTTCTGTTCAAGGACTGACCATTTCCAGAGAGCAAATACAGTTTCCGCTCGTGCCAGAGAGACTCATTGCCCTTTGCAGGCCTGGCCTGGTGTTAGCACGGATGAACTCTCACCCTAGATAGGTTGGCATTGCTAATAGACCTTGAAATCACTCAGCAGTTAATGCTTAGGCAAGCTGCATGGATGGTTGACCTCACACATGACTGATTTCATTGTTGGTGTGATCACGTGCTGCCTTCCTGCCCGCCTCCAATCCCAGGACTAACCTCCATTGGCGCAGCGCAGGCACCAATGAATACCAGGCATCCTGGTATCTATCCCCACCCCAGCACCCCATACCCAGCAAGTTGTCTCTCAGTGAGATAGCAGAAGTGCCAGGAAAATAAAAGCCGGTTCTTGTCACTGTCGACCTGCCCTTCAGTGACGTCTGAATCAGTCTGCATGGAGCCTGGAATGGAGTGAGTGCTCGGCACATGCTGACGGATAAATGAGTGGGGCTCGACTCTTCCTTTCATTCCCTCCCTCCTCGTTCTTGCCTTCCTATTGTTGATGTTTCAAGGATGTTGACCGAGGATTGCTCACCAGGGTTCATGCATCTCAGAGAGACTTTTTGTTTTGTTTTAGGGTCACACGTGGTGGTGCCCAGGGCTGATTCCTGGCCCTATGCTCAGGGATCACTTCCAACAGTGCTTTAGAGACCATATGGGGTGCCAGGGATTGAACCTGAGTTGGCAGCGTACAAGACAAGCACCTTACCCACTGTGCTATCTCTCCAGCACCTCCTCACAGAGTACCACAGAGCACAGAAGAAAGCCTAAGACCACCATCCCTGATGCAGAGGGGTGGAAATTCTGGTTGAGGCAGAGATCCAGCTCCATATTTGGCCCTGTTCTTCAGAGCCAAGATGTTTGGGTCCACAGAAGAATTTTTCCCCTCCCTCCCTTACTTCCTTCTTTCCATCCAGCCTTCAGTTGCCCCCATCCCCATACTAACCTCATTGCTTCAGAATGGCTGCCTTGGGCCAGAGAGATAGTACAGCGGGCAGGGGGGTTGCCTTGCATGGGGATGACCCAGGTACAATCCCCAGAACCCTACATGGTCCCCTGAGCACCACCAGAAGTGATCCCTTGTATATATAAAATGATTGGCTGGGGCTGGAGCGATAGCACAGCGGGTAGGGCGTTTGCTTGCATGTGGCCAACCTGTGTTCAATTCCCAGTATTCCATATGGTCTCCTGAGCACCATCAGGAGTAATTCCTGAGTGCAGAGCCAGGAGTAACCCCTAAGCATCGCCAGGTGTGACCACAAAAAGAAAAAAAAATGGTTGGCTGATCTATCTTTCCCATCAACTGAAGATATATGAGCGAAACAGGGGTAACAGGGCTCAAAGAAATGATCAAAGGCTTTGCATGTAGAAAGCCAAGATTTGATCCATGACTTCATGGTTCCCTGAGCATCAGGATTGGCCCCAGAGTGAGGATTGGCCAGGAGTGAGCTCCAAGCACAGAGTAAAAGGTAGCCCCTGAATATCATCAGGTATGACCCCCCCCACCAAAAAAAAAAAAAAAAAAGAATGGCAGGGTTGGAGCAATAGCACAGCAGTTGGGCATTTGCCTTGCACGAGGCCAGCCGGGTTTGATTCTTAGCATCCCATACGGTCCCCCAAGCATCACCAGGAGTAATTCCTGAGTGCAGAGCCAGAAGTAACTCCTGAGCATCGCTGGGGGTGACCCAAAAAGCAAAAAATAATAATCATCATCAATAATTTTTTAAAAATTTAAATAAAAAATAAAATAAAAAAAAAGAATCGGTAAAGTTATTTTTATATCCCCAGAGCACGTTAGTAAAAGACACTCCAACATCACTAGGGATTATCCCTGAATATCATCAGATATGACCCCCCCACCAAAAAAAAAAAAGAGATTTTATTTCTTTTAAATAAATAATCCCTTTGAAATCCGACTCCACCCGTATTGCCCAAAATTTCTTCTTTCTAAATTCACTGGTGAATTCAAGGTTGATAATTCCAAGCAGCCCCACCAAGCACTTATTTACCTTGACCTCTTAGAAGATTGGACACTATTGGCCACTGATTCCTTCTGATTCACATTTTTCTACCCACCATCTCCCAGCCTCCCTCTTATCTCTCTGAATGCCTCTCAACTTCTTTGCACAATCCCTGTCCCTCCATGAGGGTATTCCTCAGAATGCTGTCCTGAGCCCTTTTCTCCACACTTTCCACATCCTGTTCCAAGACCAGGCCCTCTGCTCCTGTGACATCAATTCTCAGAAGAGAAAATCAACAGCCCAACTACCATGATTCTAGATACATGGGAATTTCCAGTCACTGAGAGACATCACTAAGCACATTAAATTCAACCTACCCAAAACTGACCCCATCAATTTCTCTCAAACCTTCTGGTACCCAGGATTCCCCTGTGAGAAATTAGCACTTGGGCCCATGAGATAGTACAAGGGTAAGAGGCTTGCCTTGTGTGAAGCCCACCTCAGTTCAATCCCCAGGATCCCATATGGTCCCCTGAGCACCACTACAAGTGATCCCTGAGTGCAGAGGCAAGAATAACCCTTGAGCACCACCTGAAATAACCCAATAATAATAATAATAATAATAATAATAATTAAAAACAAAACACAGGGGCTGGAGAAATAGAACAGCAGGTAGGGCGTTTACCTTGTATGCGGCCGACCCAGATTCGATTCCCAGCATCCCATGTGGTCCCCTGAGCACTGCCAGGGGTGATTCCTGAGTGCAGAGCCAGGAGTAACCCCTGTGCATCGCCAGGAGTGACCCAAAAAGCAAAAAAAAAAAAAAATACACACACACACCACACAAACTCGCACCACCATCCACACAGTTTTTCTACCCAAAAATCTACATATTTCCACATTATCAAACTTTCTACTCATATGGGGCCAGAGTGATAGTACAGCGGGTAGGGTGCTTGCCTTGCATGCGGCCGATCAGAGTTCGATCCTCGCATCCCATATGGTCCCCTGAGCACCGCCAGGAGTAATTCCTGAGTGCAAAGCCAAGAGTAACCCCTGAGCATTGCCGGGTGTGACCCAAAAAGAAGAAAAATAAATAAATACTTTCTACTCATAGCCATTCAGTGCCCAAGTCTTTTTTTTTTTCCTTTTTGGGTCACACCCAGCGATGCACAGGGGTTACTCCTGGCTCTGCACTCAGGAATTACTCCTGGTAGTGCTCAGGGGACCATATGGGATGCTGGGAATCGAACCCGGGTCGGCCACATGCAAGGCAAACACCCTACCCACTGTGCTATCGCTCCAGCCCCCTCAGTGCCCAAGTCTTAATTCATCTCCTCATCCCTCAAACATGAGTCTGGCCTTGACCACTGTCACCAGGTCACTGAGCTGAAGGCCACAATCATCTTCCCTGACTGCACTTCTTGCTCTTAGTCCTGCACACTAAAGTCAGGATAATCTTTCTGAAAGTCACACATTCCAAAATCCAAATCAGCAATTTCATTCTCCTGCCAAAAATCTGAAGAGGCTTCCATTGCCTTAGGAGAAAGCCCACCCACTCCTTCATGCTGGAGATCACAGGACATCTTAACCACCTCCCACAGGCCTCTCTTATGATGTAAATTTGACTCTGCCCATCAAGTGGGAGTGAGGAGGGGGTCTCTCTGTCTCTTCTCTTGAAATTTCAAGTTCCTCTGCGAATTTTTCTACCCTGGAGAAGAGTATAAGTCACAACATATGACTTCAGCAGCTTGATCATCACAGGAAATGCAGCTTCTTCTCTGGGTACTGAGACATTTCTTGAAGCCTTCAGCTACCAAGTAAATAATCTGACTGGCCTAGTGCTGCAGTTGGGGAAGCCCAATGTGGTCCAAATTTAAGCTATTAGTGAAAGATCCTAACACAACCGAAGGAGAAACAAATGCCCAGCTATTCCCCAACTTTCTCAGCATTCTGACTCTCCGGCATGAGATCCTGGGCCAGAACTGCATGACTTAGCCCTTTCCTAGTTCCTGAAACACAGAATCTATGAAAGATTCAAACTTAAATACCTTTAGGGCTGGAGTACAACGGGTACCCGGGTTTGATCTGGGCATCCCATATGGTCCCCTGAGCACCACTAGGAGTGATTCCTGAATGCAAAGACTTACCTTACATCCTGTCCACCCTGGTTCAACCCCCCTGAGGGCAGAGCCAAGAGTAAGTCCTAAGCACAGATGGGTGTGGCCCACAAACAAAATTAAATGACCTTGGGCTGGAGAGATAGTACAAGAGTTAAGACTTATGCCTTGCCTTGCATGTGGCCCGCCCCAGATCAGTCCGTGGCACCAGATACAGTTCCCCAAGTACTACCAGCTTAGCCTCACCTCAGAGAGCCCCGACACCCCATCCACAAGGCCCAGACATTTGCCCTGTAGCTCTCTTTCCCCACCTCCCAGCATCTGTTTCCAAGGCCAATATCACACTTCACAAGATCTGGGCTTCAGTTCCTGTCTCCCGGCTTTTCCAGAAACACTCGTGAGCACCAGAATTCTTTTTGCAATCAACTTCACTCCCCCATTAAAAATTAATAGTGGTCCTGAGACCAGAGAGATAGTACAGCTGATAGGTATTTGCCTTGTATCCAGCTGACCCGGGTTCAATCCCCAGCATCCCATATGGTACCCTGAGCACTGCTAGGTGTAATTCATAAGTGCAGAGCCAGAAGTAACCCCTGAGTATTGCCAGGTGTGCCCCCCAAAAAATTTAACAGTGTTCCCCTACTTTCATGATAAAGCCTAGGAGGCTGGAGAGATAGTACAGGGGGTAGGGCTCTTGCCTTACATCCTGCCCACCCTGGTTCAACCCCCCTGCACCACATTTGATCCCCTAGTATCTCTACTAATAGTTTCTGAGCATACCAGTTGGCCTCGCTCTCCCCATCTCCCACAAAAAAAAAAAAAGATTAAGTTTAGGGTCCAGCAAATGGCTCCATGACTAATGCACCTGCCCCACAAGTGAAAGGCAGTGAGCCCCATTCCCAGATGAGTCCAGCAGCTCTGCTGTGTGCATCGGGTCGCACTGCAGCCTGTGGTCTCCAGATTTGCAGCCACATTCCAGCCAGATGAGGCATTCAATCTCCGCAACTCAAGGGGTGCAACTCCCAGAGGAAGCATCACTAGGAGGCTAGGAGTGAGCTGCCCAGCAAGACAGAATGAGTAATAACTGAGTGAGGGAGACCCCTAGTGAGCTCATGTGCAAACACCACAACCTGATGCACAACCCCAGGGAGCACCACCACAAGTCAGAGTGTGCAAGCCTGTGTGTGCAAGCTTGTGGATAACCCACAGTTAATTCAACATCAAGGGAGAGAAGGGAGAAACGCACATATTTTGTTTTGTTTTAAATAATAACAATAAAGTCTACTTGTTGATACACGTCATAAAAGCCTGGTCTGGCCCAGGGCTACACTTTTAATGTCGACCTTATCACCCTTCTCCCACCCCACATTCCAGCCATACTAACCCCCTGGAATTCTTTAAACTCTCTCTACTGGTTTGCCCCTCTGCATCTTTTCACCTGCAGTTTCCTCAAGAGAATGTCCTACGAGACAGCTCTGGTACCTTTCCAAAGCTCAGTTCAGGCATCTTCCTAAGTTTTCTCAGAAGAAAAGTGTTCACTTGGGTCCCTGGGGGCCTCTCTCCCTGTCCAGAGATTCCCAGCCAATGTTTTGTCTCCCTCCTGACCACAGGCTGAGATGACAAGTGTTGAATTTGGTTTTCTTTGTCTCCCAGCACTAGATAGGCTCTCTAACCCATCATATGCCCTGTGTGTTTTGTGAACAAATGAAAGCTCTATATTAAGGCCCTTCTCTTGCTCAATCAAAAGATTCAGCCAAGTCCTGAGACAAAACAGCATGTCCTCACAAGGGTCAGCCTCTGACTGTAGAGGGTGCTTGTCAAACAACAGCTGAAGGACAGAACTCATGAATCATAGGCCCTTTAATTCTTACAATCTTGATTGCCCTTCTGGACCTTCTTCCAGATCTCTGTGACCCTCTGAAATTATTAAGGATAGAACAAAGTCCAGGTATATATACAGCAAGACCTCGCTTATGAAACCACAGTCGCTGCAGAAAAAATTAAGAAGCAGGAAGAGGGAAAGACCTATCAATTGCCAAGAGAAGGGGAAAGTAATTTCGTACATAATGAGTTGTGATTGGCAATTTCCTGTAATCTCCATTCATTCTCACAGTAGCCTGGAAGAAACCATTATCACCACTAAGGTCACACAGCTGCTGAGCCCAGCCACTGGTGTTCTCTCGTCTCCACCAGGAGTCTCAGAAACATGCCGTCAGCCCATACACGAAACTCCATGTCTTCTATTCCACAGACTCTTCACAACTGTCTATCTGGCCTGCATGTCCCAAGATGAGCAGGTGCCTGTGGGTGTGAGTACACAAGAGATTGTGCTCATTTTTACTCCCACGTGAGAAGCAGCAAAGTAAAAAGGGGGTGCCTGGTGACACGAGGCCAGATTCCAGGACTGACAGTTATCAAAGATGCCACAGATCAAAATCATAAATAATGGGGCTGGAGAGATGGTACAGCAGGTAAACTTCTTGCCTTGCATGTGGCTGGCTCCAGTTTGAATCCCAAAACCACAAACGGTCCCCTAGACACCACCAGGAGTGATTCCTGAGCACGGAGTCAGGAGTAAGCCATCAGTACCATGGGATAGGACCAAATAAGTAAGATAAGTAAAACAATGCCATTCTGATGCTTCAAGGAACTCAAGCATCCTGAAAGTTTTGCTGACCCTATACAAATACTACTTCCCCCAAGAGTCCACCTACCAGATAATCTATAAATGATGCAAGATAAAAAGAGAGCATATTTAAGGCCTCGGGGGCAAATACCAGCTTCTTGCAACACAGGACAGCGCCTTTTACCCCACCCTGGCTGTTGCTGCGCACAGCAAACATCCCCAAACACATGGCGATGCGAGGGAGTGAGCTACACCAGGACACACAGGCCAAGGAGGACCTCGCAGACAGTGAGAGAGCGAAGAGATAGAAAGGGAAAATGCTAAAAGCCGCGGGTGCAGCTTTGCAGTAGAGCTCATGCCTTGCATGTGGGAGGCTCTGGGTTTGATTCCCAACACTCCCGACCCCAAAAAATAAGTGGTGGGGGGAAAGGCTGACTGGAGAGGGGTGCTGTGGTCAGTTGTCTCTGGCACAGACTTCCTGGACCACTGCTGCAACTGCTTCTAAAACAGTGGCCCCCTCCCAAGCATGAAAGTTTGTAAGTCTACAACTGTACCTCATGGTGTCTTACTAATTAAAAAAATAAATAAAATAAAATAAACTTTATAAGATCTTAAAAAATTAAAAAATAAATAAATAAAAATAAATAAATAAAACAGTGGGCCCATAAATTAGGCAGAATGTCTGCACTTCCCCTTGGAGCAGGCTGGGAGGATGCCCCAAGTTCCTGGGATCCCCAAAGTGGGAAGAGAGGCACCCAAAGGAGACCACCTTCTGGGTACCTTACCTCCAGGGGGCCTGGTCTCACACACAAATTTCATATTTTATTTGAAAAATGGTGAAAAGGGGACTGGAGAGATAACTCCACCCCTGGCTCTGGGTTGGGCTTGTCCCCAGAAACAAACAAGCCAAAAAAGGAATTAATTATGAAAACTTCCGGATAACATAAAATGACAACTTAAAATCGACCCCCTTGGGGGTGGCAGCAGTGGGTGCCTGGGTGGAATGGGTCTGAGCTAATGAAGTGGCTTTAGAGGCAGGATGGCTAGGGCTCCCCCGGGGCACAGAGATATGGTATATATAAAGTCTTGAAATTTGGAGTGTGTTGAGGCTCAGTGTGGGGAGAAGAACACCACCTGTCTCTGGGGTATTTTTTATTTTCTGAAAATCGTTCATAGGACTGGTGTCCTCGCTGCTGGGGGCATATGCCCCAGCCTCTGTGCCATCCTTGCTGCCTGGGCAGAGGGAAGGGAAGGGCACAGTGTGCCTATGATTATTAAACTGCACTGTAGCACTGTCCTTCCATTGTTCATTGATTTGCTCGAGCGGGCACCAGTCTCTCCATTGTAAGACTTGTTGTTACTGTGTTTGGCATATCAAATACGTCACGGGGAGCTTGCCAGGCTCTGCCATGTGGGTGGGATACTCTTGGTAGCTTGCTGGCACTCCATTAAATTAAATTGAATTAATTAAATTAATTTTATTTAATTAAATTTAAAATGGGTATTTTGTTTTTGTTTTTTTTTTTGCTTTTCAGGTCACACCTAGAGATGCACATGGGTCACTCTTGGCTTTGCACTCAGGAATCACTCCTGGCAGTGCTCAGGGGACCATATGGGATGCTGGGAATCAAACCCTACCCACTGTGCTATTGCTCCAGCCCCATGAATTCAATTTTTAATTAATTAATTAATTAAAAATAAAATAAAATAAAAATCCACACCCCTGGGAAATGTACACAGGTGGAGGATGGGTGTTGGAACACTGTATGACTGAAACCCAATCATAAACAGCTTTGTAACTCTGTACCTCATGGTGATTCAAAACAAATAAATAAATAAAACTTTTTAAATAAATAAACAGTAAAAATCTGACCCCCTGCCCCCTTCCCTGTGGATTCCAAGCACAGGGAAAGGTTGAAATAGTGCCCAGGGAGGGGGCGTCCATGAGGAGTGGCCTCCTTGCAGGCACAAGGCCATGGGCGCCATCCACCATTTGTGATTCTGGGGTGAGGACAAAGTGTCTGATATCCAGCCCATGCCACCTGGGTCAGTGTGTGCAAACCCCATGAGCCCTGCAGCCAGGAGCACTGCCTCCGGTCAGCAGAGCAACAGCAAAGGGGCAGGGAGAGGAGGGAAAGTTTTCATTTTTAAATCGAAAAGCTCTGATCCAGCCCACGGGAAACAAAACAAAACAAACAAAAAAATGCAATCACTGCAGCATTAGCTCTAATGCTGTACAACTGGGCAGAAGAGATAGCACAGCGGGGAGGGCATTTGCCTTGCTTGCTTCAATCCCTGGCATTCAATCCCTGAGCACTGCTAGGAGGGATCCCTGGGCCCAGAGCCAGGAGACAAGAGTGATCCCTAACCTAGAGAAAACAGCTGGATGTGGCCCCATCTCCACCCCCAGAAAGAAAAGCAAACTATAGAATTGTACCACCTCATGTTCTGCAAAGCAGAACAAAACTACATCCTTAAAGAAGCGAGCAAAGAAATCAGGAAGGATTCACACGTTGTCAATGGGGCCGACATGGAAGTCAGCAGGAAGGCGAATTGCTGTTTTTTTTTTTTTTCCACAAAACTCTTTGGCACTTCTTGAGTTTTCTCACACAACACACGTTAATGGAACAACCCAAGGGGCTGCAGCGATAGCACGGCAGGTAGGGCGTTTGCCGTGCACGCAGCCAACCCGGGTTCGATTCCCAGCATCCCCTATGATCCCCTGAGCACCGCCAGGAGTAATTCCTGGGTGCATGAGCCAGGAGTAACCCCTGTGCAATGCCGGGTGTGACACAAAAAGAAAAAAAAATGGAACAACCCGAAAGGGTGAGAGGCCTCCACTCCACCTTCTCCTTGCTCCCCACTGCTGTGGTCTGTTCTCTCTAGCCAACTCCTGCCCCTGTCCACCCACACCCCCCCACTCCACTCACACCCCCACTCACAGATGCAGGCAGCGGCCAGCAGGCGGCCAGCAGCGTAGGGGGCCAGGCACGTCGGGAAGAGAGGCTGCACCATGTAGTTGGCAAAGGTGATGGCGATGATGGCCTGGCTAGTGGGCTCGATGATGAGGAGGGAGGTCCAGAGGCGGATGAAGGCCATGAGTCCCCCGAAGGCCTCCAGGATGTAGGCATAGCTGGCCCCAGATTTCTTAATGGTGGTGCCCAGTTCTGCATAACAAAGAGCCCCGAAGACAGAGAAGATGCCCCCCACGGCCCAAATGACCAAGGAGAGGCCGAAGGAGGCACTGTACATGAGGACACCCTTGGGGGACACGAAGATGCCGGAGCCGATCATGTTCCCCACGATCAGGCACACGCCATTCAGCAGCGAGATCTCCTTCTTCAGCGCCACCTGCTCTGTGCCGGAGTTGGGGTCCCCGGGCGCCGAAGAGTTGGGCTCCCCCTCCCGCTGGGGGGCCTTCGCATACTTAGTGCCGTCAGCCATGGCGAAGGAAGAGCGCAGCCGTCACCAGCTCCCTGGCATGGCCCTCTAGGGAAGAGAAAGGGGATACTCTGAAGTCTAGGTGACCCCGTATGACCCCCCTGTGCCACCCCCCCCAGAGGCCTCTCTCCTGCCCCCTCCTCTCACTAACTCCTTCTTCAGTTGGCTCCGATACAGCCCCCGCCCCCAGGCTGGGAATGGGTTCAGTGGTACAGCTCATGTCTTACATGCATGAGGCCTAGGTTCAATTCCCTTTCAAAAAAAAAAAAACAATTGGATCTTTTGTTGCTGATGATGTTGCTGTTTGTTTGTTTTAGTTTGAGGGTCATACCTGGCCATGCTCAGAGCTTACTCCTGGCTCAGTGGTCAGGGATCACTTCTGGTAATGTTCAGGGAACCATACAGGAGGCCATGGATTGAACCTGGGTTAGCAGAGGTAAGGCAAACCTACCCTACCCGCTGTACCCTACCCGCTGTACTATCGCTCTGGCCCAAGAAACTGAATCTTTACCTAGCTTTTTGAGAAGAGTTGTGGGGGCACCCAAAGGTGCTCAGATGCCACTAGGGCCACTACTAGAAATGAGATGGGGCACGCAGAACTGGGGGGTGGGAGGGAGTGTCAAACACACAAAAAAATACATGTTCTCTCACTTCCTGCTTGAGCCACATTGCCAGCCCCCAACTTGAATTTCCAAGGGAAAGCATTCACCCCCTCCCCCATTTAAAGAAAAAGAAAAGAAAAAAGAAAAACTGTTTCTCATCCCTAGGTGCTAGCCACCTGGTTTGTCAGATATGAACGAAGTTCTGAGGGCTGAAGCAATCTTACACAGGTAGAGTGATTGCTTTTCATGCGGCCAAACCAGGTTCAATCCCTGGCACCCCATATGCCCTTCCAGTCCAACAGGAGTGATCCCTGAAAACACAGCCAGAAGTAAGACCTGAGCACTGATGGATATGACCCCAAAACAAAAACAAACCTCTAACCCTGCCACTCTGCTGTGATAGACAGAAGAAAGACAGTCGGCCTGCCTTCAGGATGACCAGCGGGATGTGTATGTGCCTTACCAACCCTCACCAAAGCCAATTTTCTCTCTAGTTTCTCTCTCCTTGTCCCCTGTGCTGAGATGTAACCTTGGGAACCATGCTTCTGAGAAGCTCAACCGTGGGTCCTTCTCCCAATACTGCTCCTTCCCCACCCCTCCTCCCCCAAAGACTCTAGCTCTGACAAACCTAAAGCCTGTCACCTCTTTTGTTACATTTTGCTTTGCAGGGTCACACCTGGCAGTGCTAAAGAAACCATGTGATACCAGGGCTACAGCCCAGGCCCCCTGCACGCAAAGCCTACACTCCCGCCCTTTGAGCCATGCCCCAACCACAAATCTCTTGCTCAAAATCCGAAATCTCAAGGCTCAACATCCTTTCAGTGGGCTGAGTCATGCTTTAGATGTGGGAAGCCTGGGTTTGATCCTCAGCACTGCATCATCCCCAAAGTGCCACGGGGAGTGACCCCTGAGCACAGAGCCCAGCCCTGAGCACAGAGGCCAGCCCTGAGCACCACCAGATGCAACCCAAAAAGACGACGGAGAAGGGGCAAACCCTTCTTAGCAGAGGGCTTCAGTCCTGCCAAAAAATCCTAGCAAAAAAAAATCTGTCTTGGGGCCGGAGCGAAAGCACAGCGGGTAGGGCATTTGCCTTGCATGCAGCCGACCCTGATTCGATCCCCGGCATCCCATATGGTCCCCCAAGCACCGCCAGGAGTAATTCCTGAGTGCAGAGCCAGGAGTAACCCCTGAGCATTGCTGGGTGTGACCCAAAAGGCAAAAAAAAAAAAAATCTGTCTTTAAAGAAAACAAATCATCCACCCACCTTGCCACTTTGCTTTGCCCAGCCCAGAGTATTCCAATCTCCCACTGTCAGCATAGTGGCATGCCCCTCACCACCCCCCCCAAAAAAAAAGATGAGTGAGGGCCAGGGAAATAGTTCAGCGATAAAGCATATGCCTTGCATGCAAGAGACCTCAACTCTATCATGGGCACCACAAATCAATCAATTAAAAATCAACTGGATGAATGAAAAGTAGGCATCCAGTGTGTGGCCCCGACCTGAAGTTGATCCCCCAGAGATCCATCTGGATTCGCAGGCATCTAAAGATTTCTCCCCACCCAGGAGTGGCTGCCAGACCGGGAGCACCCCACACCAGGACAGGGCAAGGGCTGTGCTGCAGCAAGGCGCAAGGAGCAGCAGAGAGGGAGAGACCCGGGCAGGGCTGGCCAAGCAGGTGCAGAGAAACGAGGGTCTCGGGGAGGCACAGGACACAGAGCGGAGACAGAGGGACAGGACACAGAGCCCAGGGGAGCAGGGCTGAGCAGAGCAGGGAAACACTCACTCTCTGGGCCTGGGGAGAAGCGGGTTCCCGAGGCAGCAACCAGTGGCAGGGATGAGCGCCCAGGATCTGAGGGTGGGCGGTCCTCGCTCCTCTGACTCCACCAGCAGTAAAAGGAAAGGCAGGCGCTGGCTTGGGGATTTAAGTCGAATCAGAAGAAGGGCGGAGGGGGTGGGGAAAGGAGTATTAAGCAACTGTCTGGGTCCAAGGTTCACTGGCCCTTCACATCTGCAAAAGGGGCAGCCAGGAGCTGCAGGCTCAGCACTTAGCGTGATAAGGAGCCTCACACTCAGGAATCTCCTTTGTCAGCTCTGGGGACCCAGGAGAAAGGACCCACGTCAGCGAGGCATGCCAGGCCTGGGCACCTACCTTGGCGGGGGCCGGGGCAGCGGCTGAGAAGGAATGCACGAATGCACGTGCACAGCTCGCCCTCTGGGTGCTCGGGCCCCACCCGAGCCCCACTTCTCTCTCACCCCCAGAAAGGCAGGAAGGTTGGCGAGAAAGGCCACACAAAGGCTTATTCACTGGCTGAGATTAGAGGAAGTGTAAAAGCAGCCCCTGCCCTCGTGATTAGCGATCTCTGCGCACTTCCCCACACAGCAGGAGCCCTGGCGGCTCCCTCAGGGGGTGGGGAGGGTGGGCAGTACCCCAAGACCAAGGCGCCAGCTACCTCAGAGGAAAAGAGGAAAGGCCTGGACCGCTGCCCCACCGGCTCCCGCTTCCTTCCACCCTGAAGAGAACAAATCGGGAATCTTGAGGGATAAACCTAAATACCAAATAAACTTTGCCCAAATGAAAGTTTATGGCGATTTCCTAAACGTATATGGGGGAAAATTTACAAGCTTTCATGGATAGGCCCAGAATAGAGGAAGCTGCGCATGGGGCGGAAACACGTCATTTTTGCTGTCTTTGTAGATGGCACTCGGGCTGGTACTCAAAGTTCCTTTAGCATACTGTCCAGTCTGAAACCCCACAGTCTGTCCTCTCTTGCACCCTTTCTAACCCTCTTTGGTTGTTCTACGACCAGAAAAGGAAAGGATGAAAGTCCCTGGAGGGCATTATCACTCCCCGACTGTCACCCCTGAACATTTCTTGAATTGAGACAATACCCCAGAGAAAGTGCAACAGGCTGATCTCAGGCTTTCCATGCAGGAGGCTCAGGTATGACCCCCCAGAGCACCTCCAAAGTCACTCCCATCACAGAGCCAGGAGCAGTCCCTGAGTCCCACCAGGTATGACTCAAGACCCAAAAGGAGAAAAGGAGATTAGATTGGTTTTTTTTTTTAAAGTATCAATGTTTGTGATTTAGGGGTACAATGTTACCACACCATCCCCCACTACCAAAGCAACAATATCCCTTCACCTGTCAGGGACAGTCCCCTTTCCTATCCACTACCCCCTGTTCCCCATCCCCATCCTCTGTTCTGTGTCTAGTCTAAGGTCTGTTTCCAGTGTTTGTGCTGGCGGCTGACTGCTGGTGGCTGTGTACCAGGATGGAACCCAGGACCACAGCCCCCATCTGGGCTCAGCCCTCTGAGTTATCTCTCTGGCCTAAGGGTGTTTGTTTTGTTTACCATTATCTCTTCCCTTTCTTTGTTCCTTTTTTTTTTTTAATTTGGGGGCCACGCCTGCAATGCTCGAAAACTACCCCAGCCCCTCAGGGGTCGCTCCTGGATAGGGTACCAGGCCTTCTGCATGCTTGTGCTTGGCCCATCTCTGGACCCTTTCTTTGTTTCTTTATACCCAATAGATGGGTGATATCTTCCAATATGTGTCCTGCTCCCTCTGGCTTGCTTAACATGACAGCCGCCCTCCAGTTCCATCCATTCCTACCAACAGGTAAGAGCTCATCTTTCCTTACAGCCAAGAAATATCCCACTGATGTCTGTGCCACGGTTTCTCTATCCACTCATGTGTCATTAGATGCTCTCTGGATCAGGTGTACATATATGGAATTTTTTTTTAACCAAAAGGGGAATCCCGCATTTTTTTTTAACCAAAAGGGGAATCCTGCTATTAGCCTTCCAAGCAATCACACTTCTCTCTCCCTTCACAAATGTCTAAAATCCATTCAGAGAAGTCTGTCCTTTCCTGCCTGTGTTCAGTGAGTCCTTACTCACCTAGTGTTCAGTGAGTCCTTACTCCACCAGACAGACTACTAAGTCTTTCCCCCTGCAGCCCTTAGGGCAAGCACCGAGTCATTTGGTGGGGTACCAAACTAGCAAGTAAAGCTGATGAGCTACTCTCAAGAGCCCAGGCTCCTAATGCCCCTATTCCCACACCATCCTCAAACACACACACACACACATACACACACACGCACACACACACACAGTCCTATCTCCCCAGTCTCTCCTCCTCCCTGCAGAACCTGCTCAGCCTCTAGGCCTTTCTCTTAAGACAGAAAAACACCTCAGAAGGCTCCTTCCTTCATGAATTACCTAGGGGATGTTGTTACTCAGTTAAAAATAATGTTCCTTCAGCCTGGAGCCTGGGTTAAAGGTTCCAAACAAGCTCCTTTAAGTCCTCCCCCCTCGTGTTCTCCCCCCCCCCCCCCCCGTCCCCTCCTTTTCTCATCCCTTTGCAAGGATGACAAGCCATTACAGTTCCTCTTGGCCGCTACTGGGTGCCTGAGAGCAAACAAAAACACAGAAATACATCACGCCTGCCCTTTTAAGACCAAATTCACTGGCATGCAAGGATGGGCATGCCTCCTAAAGGGACATGTTTTTTGAGGGGGTGGAGGAGGGCCAAAGTACGGGAAAGCTCTGAGAGAAAGTGGGGAGCGCGGGGTGGGGGGTGGGGCAGGATTTCTGGCTCCTCCAGGAAGGCGTCTGAAAAATGAATGACTTTATGGACTCGTGGGCAGCGACCCACCGAGGGGCGCCGCGCACCGGCCAACAGCGCAGCCTAGTGGTCTCCGCAGGAAGTGCTGTGAGTGGGCTCACCTCCCCACCTACCGGGCTCAACCCCCGCGAACTGGGCTGGAAAGGCTGTCCTCCTCGCAGAGAGGACGCCCCCTCTTTTCCCAGCCACTGCTGGCGCGGAGCCCCTCTCTGGCAGCACGGGTTCCTCCCGACACCCGCCATCAGGCCACGAGCCATAACCCTGCCATTCAGGTGGCCTGTAGCCAGGGGAACCTGCCCACTGGCTTTTTCCTTAAAGAAATGCCCAGAGTCTGCACCCCCACCGGAGTGGCGCAGCCCTGGCACACAGCACCCCTTCTCTCCATCCCCCGTCTGATGATGCCTTGATCTCGGAGCACCTGGTGGAGATTACAGGACAACACGCCCAGCCCACGCCCAGTGGGCCACGTTTCTAATTCCAGGAATCAGGGAACCCAGACAGTAGATCCCCCACCCACCCACCCACTCACATAGCATGCACTGCCTCACAGAACGAGGGGGGCGCGGGGGGAGGGGGGCCTTGCCCTGGCCCCACCCAGGAGGGGCAGCACCTCCACACAGTGCTCAGGGGTCTGGCTCCCTCGGCCAACTCAGGGAGGAGACACTGGCTCCCCCTGCCATGCCCTCCCAGCAGGTCTGGCTGCCTCCCCTAACAACAGACAGCAGGAAACAAATAAAACCCGGGGGGGGGGCAGGGAGACTCCCCCATCACCCCCCAGCTGGAGGCTCAGCGCCTCCGTCCACAGTGCCTTAAAAAAGAAATAAAGTGAAACAAGAAAGAAATTGTTTCCTCCTGTGGCCAGAGCTTCAGGGACCCGAGGGCTGAAAGCAGTGGCGCCACGGCAGGGACTCAAGACTCAAGACACCGCTGGGGGGTTGGGGGGGTCTCGGCCAGCCCGTTTCCAGGGCTCTCTGCTCCATCCTCTTCGGCATGTTCCCTCTCACCCACTGTCCCGCCTTGGCCACCGCTTACCTGTCCCGCGGCCTGGCAGGGGCGGGTGTGGGAAGGAGGGGGCCGTGGCACGCTGTGGGGTGGGAGAGGTGCGGGGAAGGGGCACCAGCGGGGGGCAGAGGGCTCAAGCCGCAGCAGCTGTTGACTCTGAGGAGCAGAAGAGGCAGAGGGTGACGGGACCGAAATGGAAAACAGGAAAACACATGTGTGACTCCAGCCGGTCGCGGGGAGGGGCCAGGGGACGGGCCGGAGCTGGGACGCGGATCAAACCCGGAGAACCTCCACGCCTGACCGCCTGCAGGCACCTTTCCCTGGACTCTCAGCTCCTCCTCCGCGCCCGGCCCCACTTCCTTGTTGCCCCGACCGACCGTTTCTGAGCACTGACCGCTCCCAAGCCTCTCTCCGCGCCCTCCGGGTGCCCTTCACGCAGCTAGCGCTCCCCGCCCGCTCTTGGCCTCCCCACCCCTGGCACTCACACACCAGCTTAGGTCCTGCAGAAGGGACAGGCTCCACGGTGGCAGTCAGGGAACTCGATGGTCCCATCTCAAGTCTCAGTGCCGACCCAGCCCCGATGTAGCAAGGCACCCAGCAAGAAAGCACATGCTCAGACACTCAGGCAGCACACTCAGAGTTCAGGTCCCCAACGGCTCCCATGCTGTGCGTGTGGACCAGAGCGGATCCGCGGGGCCAAAGTCAGGTTCCCCACTCCCCCACACCACCCCCCCGCGGTGCCCTGAGCAGGCTTAAGAGTCGGGTCCCCCTCAAACCAGGACTGCTCAAATATCTGTTGCATGTTTTCTTAGCAGAGCCATAGGGGAATGCCGATGTACTCCCACTGAGAAACGTACGTCTGGTCCTTTCTCTTCAGAATTAGAGCTCATTACGTGAATTCATATGCAGGCAGTTTTCTGAAGCAGATATCTTGGCTGGCTGTTGAAACTCTCCAAAATTTAGGCACCACATAGATCTGTTGTGTAGGCAGTGTCATTTCTCTGTACAAGGTGCATTTTCAGAATTCCAGCCATGACTATTGCTCTTAGGCAGTTATCTGCTGGCCTCTGCACGTAACAAATATACCTGCGTGTTGCAGAATGATTCTAGAGACAGGCTTGAGAAAGGCCAGGCAAGGAGTCCTCTGTGTCAGAGGACGGAAGCCAATTTATTTCCACCAAGAGACATAAACGTGACAGGACGAGAACTGGAGAGATAGGACAGTGGGTAAAGAGCTTGCTTTGCATGCAGCCGACCTGGGTTCAATCCCTGGCATCCCATAAGGTCCCCCAGCCCTGCCAGGAGTGATCCCTGAGTGCAGAGCCAGGAGTACACCCTGAGCACCATCATGTGTGGCCCTAAAACAACAACAAAAAATCAGAGCTCAGGGGCTGCAGACAGTACTGTAGGGAACCTTGTCTTGCAAGTGGCCACTCTGGGTCAATTCCCCAATTTCCAGTGTCCCATATGGTCCTTTGGGCCCTGCCAGGAGTGACCCCTGAGGGCAGAGCCAGGAATAAGCCTTGAGCACCACTGGGTGTGGATCAAAAACAAAACAAACAAATAAATCAGAGCTTACTGGTTGGTACCCAACACTGGGTTAGTCCAAGGACGATTCCATGGCCTTGCAGAGGGGGTTACTGCTCGCTGACCTGACCCTTAACCCAGGGGGATTCCATCTGTAAAAGTCGGAAGGCAGCCCTGAAACTGGCCCTGCTGCCACTGCCCACGCCACCTCCTCATGCCACACTGACTTCCGGGCTGCTGCCCTGTGTCAGCGTGCTGGGACAGAGCAGTTTGCAGCAGTTGCTGCCTCTGCCTTGAACACTCAGGTCTGTGCTCAAACTCCACGGTATCCTGGAAGCCTGCCTCAGGGGTCTCTGAAAGAGCTCCTGTGCCCACCACCACCCCCTCTCAGATCTTGACTTTCCCCCCAGGGCACTCACACTGAAATGCTCCCCAAGAGAACACAAGTTCTGCCAATTCATTAGAGCCATCCCCACTCCCCAGGGCCACACTGAAAAGCTGCCGGGGAAGGGTTTGGTGGAACCTACAGGACTAGTGTGCAAGCTGGAGAACCAGGGCTCCATTCCTGACACCATATAGTCTCCTGAGCACCAAACACCAAGCCAGGAGTAGCTCCCATAAATCAGGTACAGCTGCCACCTACACACACACACGTTTGCTACACCAATGAGTGAAAAAATGAACAATGTTGATTCCCCTACCATGAATCCCTGACTGGGCTCTAGGAATGTCCTTCAATTTGCCCTTGAAGCCCATCTAGGCTGCTAACCAAGCAAGACGAATCTGGAGGTATTTATTCTTTACAGGACAGAAGGTTGGACAGGGAGGGGTCCGCTTTTCAGTTAACTAGGAGGCCTGGAATGGTTTGCCTGGGACTTTTTTCCCGAGTTTGGTCCCGGGAGTCGCCTAAAGAACAAGAGAAAAAGAAAGGGGCTCTTCCCCGCAGGAACGAGAAGAGAATAAGAAGCTCCCCTGACGCTGTGCGGGGCTTCAGTCCCAGCCCTGGGCTCCGGAGAAAGGACAGCCGGGAGCGACCCCCGCGAGGAGGTGAAAGCTGAAAGCGCAGAGTCCAGGCAGAGGGGGCCGCGCGCGGACCAGGAGGGGCCCAGGGCCGGAAGGCAGAGCCCACCCGTGCCGCGACCCTAGTCCCTCCCTGCGCCCTCCGCCCCTAGCGCGCGCTGCAGGTCCCGGCGCCCTCAGCCCAGCGCAGGCCCTCGCGACCCGGCCCCCTGCGCGCCGCGCGCTCCCTGATCGGTCCTTTTCGGTCCGGTGGCGCTGCGCCCCTGGGGTCTCGCCTTTCCAGACCCCATCCTCGACGCCTCTCGGACTTTTCACTCTGGCGGTGCGGTGCGGGGAGGGGGGGCGGAATCTCTAAAAGTGTGTGTGCTGGCAGTATTTGCACCGCGACCCCGGGGTGGGGGGCGGCGGTCCTCGGAGCGCTCCCTCTTCCGAGACGCGCTCCTGGATGCGGGGGACCGACTAGCTCAGCCTTTAGGGGAAAGCGGGGGGGGGGGGGGGGGAGGGGGACCAGGACCCCGCTCCGCCCCGTCTCTTCGTTTCTCTCCACCCGGCCAGGCAGCCCCTGGCCCTGGAGGCTCCCGAGAGTGCTAGAAGACAGATTGGGGGAGGGGGGTTCTCCCCTGGACAGCGACGCGGGCCCCGGGCAGTGGGAATGACCGTGGGCACCCGCAGGCGCGCCCTCCCCACCCGGGAACGCGCCGCTTCCTCTTCCCTCCCTCCCGATCCCGCTCCAAAGGGCCGCCCGACGGCTGTGGACCACCGCCTCCGCCCGAGCGGCCCCGCGCCCTGGGAGGGGGCGCCCGGAAGGGCGTGTCCGGCACCCGGCCCTGGCTCCCCGCCCCCTGGGGCAGCTGTTGCATCAGCCTCGCGTTCCCAAACGGGAGAAAGTTGTCTCCCCCGCCAGGCCGCCGGTGCGGGGCGGCAGACCGCCGCCAGGGGGCAGCACTTCACCAGGGATGACCCGGCCGCGGCCGCCCGCGAGGCCGGGTCCCCTGCGTGGCAGGACCTAACAAAAGAGGGAGTTGCAGGGCAGGCTGGGGAAGAGATCCAAGAGCTAGTGTCTGTGCCTGGCATGCCCGGAGCCCCGGGTTCGATGCCCTGCACCCATACCTAATGCCCCAGCCCCACCCCCATCGCACTGTTGGGAAGGGCTCCTACACCACCCAGATGTCAAAGGATTGATTGGAGGGCCCGAGACATATAGTACAGTGGGTAGGGCGTCTGCCTTGCATGTGGCCCACCTGGGTTGGATCCCTGCTCCCTATATGGTCCCCCGGAACCTCCAGGAGTAATCCCTGAGTGCAGGGACAGGTGACCCCTGAGCATGGCAGGGCGTAACCCCTCCGAAAGAAAAATGATTAAAAAAGATTTGGGGAGCAATAGCACAGCAGGTAGGGCATTTGCCTTGCACGTGGCTGACCCGGGTTCGATTCCCAGCATCCCATAAGGTGCCCCGAGCACCGCCAGGAGTGATTCCTGAGTGCAGAGACAGGAGTAACCCCTGTGCATTGCCAGGAGTGACCAAAAAGAAAAAAAAAAGGATTGGGGAGAGGAAAGGGGTAGATGAGACGATGTGCACTGTTATATACCATATCACCTCAATAAATAACAAAAAAGGGCGGGGGGGGGGTGGATGGGAGCGGGAAGATAGGGCCAGAGGATGAATATGGCCAGAGTTAGGGCACTTGCTAGCACGTGGCTGGCCCGGGTTAAATCACAGGCACCACATAAAGTCTCCCAAGCACTACCAGGAGTGATCTCTGAACACAGTCAGGAGTAAGCCCTGAGCACCGCCAGGTATGACCCTAAAACAAGTGAAAGAACATGAAAAAATAGGGAAGAGAAGAAAAGAGCTCAAGAAAGGATCTGCCAAGTTTCAAAGACTAAAATAAGACTTATAAATAGTACAATTTCCTTTTGTTTAACTTTTGGACAGTCCCAGCTTTGGCATTTTTAAAGCGCCCGTTAGCTCTGCAGAGGCTGGGAGTGTTTTGAGCAGCCTGGTGGAGAGGCACCAGCTCCTCCAGGAAAGGCTCCGAGGCAGCGACTGCCAGCCAGGAAAAAGGAGTCACCAGAGGTCGTGATTTACCCCTCTTGAAGCAGGGTCACTTTACACAGAATGAAACCACGGATACAGAACTCAGAGCGGAAGAGTCAGGCAAACAGAACAGGAATATCGTTACAATACATTACAGAAGGGGCTGGAGAGATAGTACAGCAGGCAGGGCGCTTGCCTTGCGCACAGCCCACCGGGATTCAATCCCCAGCATCCCATACGGTCCCCCCAGCCCCACCATGAGCGAACCCTGAGCATAGCAGGGTGTGGCCCAAATGCCAAACCCCAAAAATTATAGAAGTAAAAAGAAAACAATGTGCAAAACAATGGATCATGTGAGTGGGGCTTTATTGCCTTAGTTCCTCCACCTCCTGCCAAGGCTGACAATGTGGCAACTTTGAGCTGTCCTGAGAAAAAAAGATAATGAAGGAATGTGAAATAAGACACTCTCCCACATTGGGTTCCTTTTCTAGGCTGAAGAGAGGGCTGAGGCTTGCTTTGCGTGGGGGAGGCCCAATTTGATCCTTACACAGCGTGGTCCCCCAAACACTGCCAGGAGTGACCTCCAAGTACCAACCAGGAAAAAAAACCTGAGCACTGCAGATTGTGGTGCAAGAAAAAATAACAACAACAACTATATATATATATATATATATATATATATATAGGACCCTACAGTCAGTGTAGGGATGAAAACACTCCTGTGCGCAGGCAACCCCCAGTTTGATTCTCAGCACCATGAGGTCCCCTGAGTATGGCCCGAAGTAACACACCAGGAGTAGCACCCAAACACCGCCGAGTGTGGCCCCAAAAAGAAACAAACAAAAAAGCCAACCCCCAAACACACCCAAACAGTTTTCTTCTTCGGTGTCAGAATCAGGTCACAAGCCTGTAAAAAAGGAAAAACTGTGCTAAATGAAGTGAGACTGTTCACCCAGTGAGTGAATCCACACATTACTGTAAACAGACCTGACAAAAGGCTATTTGAATAAATATTTTGGGCAAAAACATGAGTGAATAATAAAATGCTAAAACCATATACAACCCATGATGTCTTTTTTTTTTTTTTTTTTTGCTTTTTGGATCACACCTGGTGATGCACAGGGGTTACTCCCGGCTCTGCACTCAGGAATCACTCCTGGCAGTGCTCAGGGGACCATATGGGATGCTGGGAATGGAACCTGGGTCAGCCGCATGCAAGGCAGACGCCCTACCCGCTGTGCTATTGCTCCAGCCCCCCATGATGTCTTTAAGAAGCAAAGGAGGGGGCTGGAGCAATAGCACAGCAGGTAGGGCATCTGCCTTGCACGCGCGGCTGACCTGGGTTCAATTCCCAGCATCCCATATGGTCCACCACCACCACCACCACCACCCACCCCCGCCCAAGCACTGCTAGGAGTAATGTCTGAGTGCAGTGCAGAGCCAGGAGTAACCCCTGTGCATCACTGGGTGTGACCCAAAAAGCAAAAAAAAAAAAAGAGAGAGAGAGAGAGAGAGATGGTGGTGAAAAATGGGCACTGCTGGAGGGATGGGTACTCAACCATTGTATGACTGAAACACAAGCACAAAAGTTTGTAAGTCTGTAACTGTACCCCACGGGGATTCACTAATAAAAATTTTTTTAAAACAAGAGGCAAAGGAGTTTGTTTAAAGAGGAAAGAGTCAGGGGTGTGAGGGTTAATGCAGAGGGTAGGGGTAGGGCACTTGCCTTACACACAGCCAAGTCAGGTTCGATCTCAGGCATCCTATATGGAGTCTTGAACACCACCAGGAGTAATTCCTGAGCGCAGAACCAGGAGAAACCCTGAGCATCGCCAGGTATGGCCTAAAAAGACAGAGAGAGAGGAGGGGAGGAGGGGGAATTTGGGTTCCCCATACTTAGCAGAGGGTAAAAGATGAATCTTTGGGGGTGATAGCCCTGCTTTCCTGAGACCTGTGATGGTCATGACGTCATGTAGTCCTGGGGTCACACCTCTTTGCTTGCAGCAGAAGTCCCTGAGACCCTGAGCATGAGGAAAAGAGCCATCAGAACAAGTGTTCATTCTCCCTCCCAAAATCTGAACCCTTATCTCTGGATACTTTAAGCCTTCTGCCACATCACAAACCACAGCAGAAGCTGAACTTTGCCCTCTTCCTAACACCTTTCCTCTCACATTCCCAGGTTTTCTCTGTCAGAGTGATGATACAGCAGGTAAGGTGCTTACCTTGCAACCGCTGACACCCCTCCACCCCCAGCACCGCATATATCTCCTGAGACCACCAGGAGTGATTGCTGGGAGCAGAGCCCATAGTAACCCCTGAGTATCGCCAGGTGTGGCCCCAAAACTAAATAAAAATGCCCCATCCTGTCCCCCTAGTCCTTCAGCTCTGGCTCCTCGGTGCTCATGTGAGATGACCGCATGCCTTTACTTGTGCACATGGAGTGCCCGTGGGTCACAGGATTTGTCAGTGTATGCACCCTATTGTATCATTTTGCAGATACAGGATGCCCATACCCACGGTCTGTGAGCTGCTGGAAATAGGACCATTGCTCCTTGATTTCTTTAAGCAGTGATATGATAATGCCAGCCTGTCATCTTCCCTGTCAATCCTAAATGTTGACACAAATCATTTTCCTGGTCCTTGGCACCTGTTACTTGATTCCCCAACTGAAAAGTGTGCAATGCAATTCCAGTCCTGCCTGCCCACCAAAGGTACAGGAAGTCAGTCTTGGGAAAGGGGTCATTCTGTCAGTCTTGCACCTAATTTAAAGCAGTCAAAGCCAGAGATGGTAGGGTTGGGAAGGCACTTACAAATACTTACAGGTTTTATTTTTGTTTTTATTTGGTTTTTGGATCACACCCAGTGATGCTCAGTAATTATTCCTGGTGGTGCTCATGAGACCATATGGGATGCCAGGAGTCAAACCCAGGTCGACTACATGCAAAGCAAGCACCTTACCCACTATACTATCTCTCTGGCCCCAGCTGACCCCAGTGTAAGTCCCCAGGACGAAATAGGGTCCCCTGACCACCAGCAGGAGTGATTCCTAAGAGCTTCGTCCAAAAGACAAATTAAAAAAACCAATAAATCCAGTCACATTTTGGTTCTGTTTCCTGATCTCTGAAAACTAGAAGTAATCTGTCTGAATGATTGTTTCCTGTAGTATCTTATCTACATTAGATTTATTATGACATTTTTATGAAATCATTTCTATCATTTACATGTTGATACATAAAGTTGAAGTTTATGATTATGAAAAGGTAACGGTACTCTATCTTGTTTCCCTTGCTTACTTTTGGGGATCTGTCTTTTGGCCTACAGCCAAGTTTCCATCTCTTCCTGGGTTCAGCCTTAGTCTATACTATTCTTATAGTTATCTAAACAGCTGCTTTTACTTCTTAAACCAGGTTCCACCCTTCCCCTCTTTCAAAGCATAGCTCAGAGTCACCTCCCGGAAAAGCTTGCCAGTTTTGCAGAAGGAAATGATAAACTTCCAGATAAGTTATTACTCCACTAACTCAGACTTCCCATTCAATACGTGTTTAATGTCTAGCCTAGCAGATGGTAAAGAATGCCTTTGGGGGGAGGGTCACAACTGATGGTGTTCAGGGCTTACTCCTGACTCTACTCAGGGATCACTTAAGGGACCATACGGGATGACAGGATTCGAACCCAGACCAGCAAGTGCCCTACCTGCTGTATTATCTTTCCAGCCTTGGTGAAGTATGCCTTCACAGGCTTGCTCTTCAAGCCCCTGTTCTAACTTGAACACGTATCTGGCTTGCTTGTCTCTCTGTTTTTCTGCTCATTTATTTCCACTCTAGAGAAATATTCTCTCTCGGACACACTTCTCCCCTTTCTCTCCTCTCCTAGCTTTCTAAGAACGTTTTTTTTTGGGGGGGGGGGGCGTTCATACCCATCAATGCACAGGGGTTACTCCTGACTCTGCACTCAAGGATTACTCATGGTGGTGCTGGGGACCATATGGGATGCTGGGAATCGAACCCGGGTTGGCCATGTGCTGAGTGTAGAGCCAGGAGTAACCCCTGTGCATCGATGGTGTTACCCAAAAAGCAAAAAACAAACAAACAAAAAGACTACCTTACTTCACTGAAGAAAAAAAAAATAAGGAGTGCCTTTTTATTATAAAAGTTTCACCTGTATAAAATACTTTAATTCACAGTATCATGCTTAAAATGTTTCACAAATGTGATATATAAATTTTTTTGAAAATCTCCTTCCCCTTGGGGCCAGAGCAGTAGTACAGCAGGCAGGGTGCTTTCAATCCCCAGCATCCCATGTGGTTCTCCTAACCTGCCAGGAGTGATTTCTGAGCACAGAGCCAGGAGCCAGCCCTGAACATTGCCAGGTGTGGCCCCCAAAACAAAAAAACAACCAACAAACAAAAGAATCCTTCCCGGAGATGTGTGCTGAAAGTAGATAAAGGACCAAACGTGATGGCTTCTCAGTATCTGTATTGCAAACCGTAATGCCCAAAAGTAGAGAGAGTATGGGGGAAACTGTCTGCCAGGGAATCAGGGGGAAGGTGGGGGAGGGGTATACTGGGGAGATTGGTGGTGGGGGATGTGCACTGGTGGAAGGATGGGCGTTTGAACACTGTTTGAACTCAAACATAAAAGCTTGTAACTGTATCTCACAGTGATTCAATAAAAAAATTTTAAAAATTAAAAAATATAGACTCCCACCCCCCCCACAAAAAAAAGAATCCTTTCCTCCCCACTTTCCCTTTGCTGCTGATGTTGTTGCAGTGAGTGGGGCTCTCACACACGCTGACCACCATACTCTCTGCACTCACACCACAGGCTGTGGCACTTGCACACAGGCGACAGTGTTCACTGAGGCTGGCATGCCTGGCATGGCTGGCACACTTGCTCTCTTAGGCTCTGACACTGGGCCAGTGGGAGGGAGGAGGACCACCTCCAGTGGTGCTCTGTACTCGGAGGTGACTCCTGGCCTTGCTTGGGGGATTGAACCAGGGTCTGCCGCGTGCAAGGTGAGCGCTACACCTGTATGACCTGTCCCTCCCTGGGAGTGCACTCAGTTGAAACACACCTGTCATGGCTGGGAGGCTTCCCAAGGGTCCTTGCTGTGTTCACACATGTGATCACGGGGGTCCTGGCCCTCCCACATCTTTATAACTGTAGTACTGACAGGAAATGCAGGTACACACCCTGACTTAGGTACTGCTGAACATTCCTTGCAAATTCCCTGGGAACTGCCACCAGCAGAGCTACCAGTGCTCCAAGCTATTGGGCTATTCCGGTCCCAGTTCCACCTCCCCCTACCCCCACCCTTTTATTTCCCTTTTTTTTTTTTCTGGCTGCCAACCCCTTGGCTACAGGCCCCTTTTGGGACACGTCCTGCTGTGCTCAGGAGCTATTCCTGGCTAGGTGCTAGGGGCTACTCCTAGTTGTAGTTGTGTCAGTTGTGTCCAGGGAACCATACAGTGCTGGGGATGGAACCCAGGCCACCTGTGTGCAAAGCATGGGCTTCAGCCTGCTGAGCGCTCTCTCCAGCCTTGCAGTTCCTCTTTTTTCAGAGCAGGGTTTATTTGTGGAAGTCACACCTGGGGAGGGGACATGTAGTGGTAGGAATCAAACACAGGACCGCGCTTGAGTCACATCCTATCTCTTAAGCACTTTATGGAGGGGGGAGGAGTGATTAGGGACTACACCGGGAAGGCTCCCAATAGTGCTTAGAGGACCAATTGGTGTGGTGTGTGAGTGTGAGTGCCAGGGTGGAACTGAGACTGGCTGCCTGCAAGGCAAAAGCCTTAACCCCCAAACTAGCTCTCTGCAGTTCCCCTTAAATAGGCTCTTAAAAGCAATTCAAGGATGACTTCCGTAAGGCAAGTGAAAGGAAGAGAGGGGGTGATATAACTCGGTGGTGGTGTGCATGTTCCTTGCACATGAGGCCTGGTCTCCACCCAGGCACAGAGAGAAAAATAAAATTAAAACACACACACACACACACGGAGTCACAGATGTGAGTTTGCCCCTGCCTAAGTCCTTACCTCACTGGGTTTCCCCAAGGGTGATATTAGACAGTGAGGTAGTTGTACTTATAAAACGCAATCAGGGCTGAGGAGATAGCGTGAAGAGCTAGAATCCCTTTTTGATCCAGACACATGGTCCCTCAAGCACAGCCAGGAGGCTCCTCCCAAGCACAGCAGGGCGTAGCCTCAAAACTAAACTAAAATGAAATAAATAAAATGGAATCACATCTTAGCGCCAATCCCTCTTCCTCAAAAAAAGCCTTCCCAGACAGCATGTTACACCCAGTTCCAGTTCCGGGCTCATGGATGAGCAAGAACCTGGTGGCGAAGACAGGGGCCTGATTAGATCCTGGCATCCCAGGATCTCCCTAGCACCAAGAGGTGCAGTCTGAAGGCCCTCCAGCTAACCCCACCATTGCACGGTGTGGTCCCAGAGCCCCACCCCCGCCCCAATGAGCACCCTCTGGGGTCCCCTGCACTACAGGGACAGAGCAGTACTGTCTCCTCCATCCTATGAACTGAACCCGCGCCCATCCCCTGGAGGGGCCCCTGACCCCTGAGAATTGTCTTACAGCCCCCGCTCCCGCAAAAAAAGAAAAAAAAAGCATTAACAAAACAGGTACTTCCTTCCCTTCCTTCCCATCATTTATCTCTGCTGTAGCGGTACAATGTACGTGTCTGACTTCCCGTCCTTCTCCTCTAGACTGGAGACTCCGTCAGAATACTGATGAAGTCCTGTCGGGTTTTCCATTGGGTCCCCGGGCCTAGCCTTGATGGGGGGGAGACAGCTCCCCTCCCCCACCCCCACCCCCCCACAGCACAAGAGCTGAGTGCCCACGTGACTCCAACACCCAAACAAGGTTTGAAATGTGTTTCCTCTTGATTTTGCTGGATAAATGAGAGTCAAAACACGAACTTTCTGAGTCACCCTAGCCTGGACTATTGTTTTCCGCCTGGGAAAAAAGCAAGCACTCGGATGAAGGGATGGAATGAAGGGATAGAATGACGGGACTAAAGGACCGCCAAGGGGCAGCAGTGTCAGAACAGAGCCCCGGGGGAGGACACAACGCCCACTGAGGACGTGAGCATCCCTGACGACGCGTGTGGCTGGCCCTAGGTCGTGGGCGGCAGGCCTGGGAGGTGGGGGGCGGGGGGTGGTCCCTCCGTTCCGTACAATGAACCAAGATGGCCCAGCCCGGGACAGCCCAGTGGAATCAAGATGGCAGCCTCCTGCTTGCCCGGCGCGGCGCGCCTGCCGCGGCCACGCCCAGTTCCGGTTGGGTGGGCCTTGCCTGGTGGCGCTTCCGGCTGGACGGAGCGCAGCATGGCGGCGCTCGGGACCGTCCTCCGGAGTAAGTGGGCGCTGGCGCGCGGGTTTGTCCCCTCGCGGGCGCCGGCCCTAAACCCCCCGGGACCAGCGGCGCGGTCATGCCCCTCACTTCTCGCCTGTTTTTCCCAGCAGGTGTCCGGAGGCTGCATTGCAGCGCGGCGGCTGGAGCGGGCAGTAAGTGGCGACTCCAGTAAGTGGCCAGTGTGGGGGGCGCTGGGCACCGAAGTCGGGCTGAACCCCTCACCCTGTTTCCCCCTCCACCCAGGCAGGGACTGGCTGCCAACCCCTCCGGCTACGGGCCCCTGACGGAGCACCCGGACTGGTCCTATGCAGGTGAGCGCTGAGCTGACAGCTAAGGACACTCGGGACACGGCCAGCCGTGGACGCTTCCCGCGCGGATTCTGGGGAACGGGTCTGGTGGAAAACGTAATAAAAACTGAGTGCTTGGGGTTGGGGAAAGGCACCCTGTAGTGTTTTGGTATACGAAACCGCGCCCCTGGGAAGTGAAGCAGGACAGGATCCCATTGGCTCACGGGAATAAAGTTGAAGGTCAGTTTTGTCACGGGTGCCCAGGGGTGAGGGGAGGGGGCGGGTAGGTGGGTAGGGGGCTTACAGTTACGGTTCTCCAAAAGGAGATGAGGGTTCTTTTTTCTTTATTTTTTTTCAAAGGTCAGGAATACCCCCTTCTGTGGGATGAGTACTTTCTTAAAAATTTGGTAGCAAGTGCTGGGAGAGTTCTTTGCAAAGTTACCTAAGTGAACTTCCCAGAGAAGGGCAGAAAAAGTGATTGGGGATAGAGTGAGGGCTCAAAGTTGGAGTGGGGGACCCCTGGCTTTGGTCCCTGCACCCACGACATAGTCCCTGGACTAGCCCCCAAGCACCAGTAGGTGTGACCTGACCCACAACCACACAACCAAAAAAAAAAAAAAAAAGGTTAGAATGCCGGAACCCCTTTGGGAACAGTCTTCACTTTCTTTTAATGGGGAGGAAAGAGGAAAGCATGAGAGGATGCCAGAGAGATGGCACAATGGGAAAAGTCACATGCCTTTTTGCCTGATGGCCACCACCTATGCTGCCCAAGCAGGAGTGATCCTTGAGCACAGAGTCAGGAGTGATCCATCCCTGAGCATCACAAGTGTGACTCCAAAACCAAAAAAGGTGGAAGTGGATAGCGAAAGAGGAGGGACGGAGGATGAAAGGCAGGTAGAATGGAAAGAATAGGGGAAAGTAGAGACCAGAGCAATTTAACGAAGGATTGGGCGTTTGTCTTGCATGCAGCTGACTTGGGTTCTATCTCCAACATCCCATATGGATCCCCAAAGCCCCACCAGGAAGTGATCCCTGACCACAGAGCCAGGAGTTAAGTCTTGAGCACTGTTGGGTATAGCCCTTCATCCTCACCTCTTTAAAAAAAAAAAGAAGAAGAAGAAGAAGAGAGAAAGTGGAATAGCTATTAGCCCAGGGGAGAGGACTATGGAAAGTTGAAGCCACTCCCTATAGAGGACTTCAGGTCCAGATGAGAAGATTGAAGACTTTAGGATTGCACAGGTAGGCAATTGCAGGGACTAGGGGCGGGCGGCAGCCTGGCCCCGTCAACAGCACAGAGACCCAAGCATGAACACCCTCTTGTATTCTGCCAGAGTCTGATCCTCTTCAGTGACCGAGGAGGATGATGAGGATTTTTCCTTCTTGTTTTTTTACTGGAGGATCTCCTTGAAGTAGCTTGGAACATTGGAAATCCTGTGAAGTTTGTTCTAAAGGTTTTGTTGTTTTATCTTTTGCTGTGTCAGGGACCACACCGGGGCCTCGTGCCTGAGAAATATGTGCTGTACCACTGAGCTACATTCTGGACTTTGAAACTGGTTCTCTTTCAGGGGGGTGAAGGAAAAAAGGGAGTTGGGGTCACATCTGGCAGTGCTTAGGGCTTCCCCCTAGCTCTGTGCTCAGGGATCACTCCTGGCAGTACTTGGAACCATGTGGGATGCTGGAGATTCAACCAGGGTTGGCTATGTCCAAAGCAAGTGAAGTGTCTTGCCTGCTGTACTAGCTCTCTACCCTATGATTCTGTTATTTATTTATTTATTTAGGTCCCTTTGGCTATCCCTGTTAGTGCTCAGGGGTTATTCCCAGCACAGCCCTCAGATTGCTCTCAGTGGTGCTGGCGAACCAGATAATGCCAGGGATCATGTTTAGTCCTTTGAACTACTGCCCTTGCCCTGGAATTGATTTCTTTATCCAGGCTTCTGTTTATTAACTTTGTGGGTTAGGTTAAGTTTCTTGGCTGTGTTTTTTCATTTCACATCTGTAAAAGAATATCTCCGTTGGTTCTTCTATGGATAAAATGAAACAGCCAACTTAAACACATAGCATACACTCCTTTCCTAATAAATATCTTTTTTTTTTCTTTTCGCTTTTTGGGTCACACCTGGCAATACACAGGGGTTACTCCTGGCTCCATACTCAGGAATTACTCCTGGCGGTGCTCAGGGGACCGTATGGGATGCTGGGAATCGAACCCGGGTTGGCCGCGTGCAAGGCAAACACCCTACCCGCTGTGCTATTGCTCCAGCCCCTCCTAATAAATATCTTTTGTTTTCAAACTTTTGGGTGAGGTTTTACTTTTCTTTTCTAGAAATTCTTTATCTTCATCTCCATTATATTGCAGTAAAAACTAGTAATATACTCCCTAGTAACAAGGGACATATATCTAGTTGGCAAAACAAACCATAAATATTTTATTTGGTGTTTTTTCCCCCTTTACACTTTATATAAACCCTGTAGTTTACAAAGCTGTTTGTTAGAGACATTCAGTATTCCAACACCAGTCCCACCATCACTATCTCCAATTTTCCCAACAACCCCTTAAGACTGTCCCCATGCAGGCCCTCAATAATTTATTTCATATTGCTTGTTAAATAATTTGCTAAAAGAAAAATCAAAAACATTTTTTTAGAAGAAAGCTAGTAAAGATTGTTGTATCTCATGATGGAGCCATTAAACCCTTTTATACAAGATTATTAAGATATCAATTTGCTCGAGCGGGCCCAGTAACGTCTCTATTTTGAGACTTGTTACTGTGTTTGGCATTTTGAATACGTCACAGGTAGCTTGCCAGGCTTTGCCATGTAGGCAGGATACTCTCGGTAGCTTGCCGGGCTCTCTGAGAGGGACGAAGGAATCGAACCCGGCTCGGCCAGGCTGGCCGTGTGCAAGGCAAACGCCCTACCGTTGTGCTATCGTTACAGGTTAAGACTTTTGTGGGGTTTTTTTTGGTTTTTGGGGTTTTTTTTTTTTTTTTTTTTTTTGCTTCTTGGGTCACACCTGGCGATGCACAGAGGTCACTCTTGGCTCTGCACTCAGGAATTACTCCTGGCAGTTCTTGGGGGACCAGAGGGGATGCTGGGAATTGAACCCAGGTCAGCCACGTGCAAGGCAAACAAAACGTCTTACCTGCTGTGCTATCGCTCCAGCTCCTATATTTTCTTGACACCGGTTGCCTTCTACATTACATCCCATCCAATCTGGTATGCCGTTCCTGCTTTATCTAGGAATATTTTAAGATGCAAATAGTAATATGTCAGTGCTCTATCCCATTCAAAAAGAATTTGGGATGGTTAAACGCTGCCATAAAACGGGGCTGAAGAGATGGTATATATAGGGGTAAAAGGGTTTGCCTAGTATGAGGTGACCCGAATTTGATTCCTGGCACTGCATGTTCCCTGGAGCACTACTAGGAGCACCATGCTGAGCACAGAGCAGTGGGTAGCTCCCAAGCACATGAGATGTGACCCAGCCATCAAAAAGATAGGTAAGGGGCTGGGGCAATAGAACATTTGTTAGGTAGAACATTTGCCTTGCATACAGCCAACCCAGGTTCAATCCTGGCATCCCATAGGGTTCCCTGAGCGCTGCCAGGAGTGATTCCTGAATGCAGAACCAGGGGTAACCCCTGAGCATTGCCGAGTGTGACCCCAAAAAGATAGGTGAATGTCTCAAGGCTGGCTGTAGGAAATAGCTCAAAGGGCTGGAGCACATCCTTTGCATGCAGGATCCACAGGTTCAATCCCCAGGACTGCATGCTCCCCCTGAGACACACTAGGTATGACCCCAAAGGAAACAAAGTTCCAAGGCAAAACAGATATTAAAATGATTGGTGTGCATTCAGTTCTAGAGAGCTGTGCAGCTAAAGAGGCTAGAGAAGGGTTTCTGGGACAGGGAAGGCTCAAAGTGAGTCTAACAAAAATTTAGATGATAGGAAAAGAGGGTGTTTCATTATAGAATATCAAAATTGAGCAGACTCAGTGATTAGAACAGTGATGAGTTGATTTGAGTGGAGAATTTTTTTCTTCCTGTTTTGGAGTGGGGGCCACAGCGGGTTGTGTCTGGGCTTACCTCTGACTCTCCACTCAGAGGCTAGGGAGACCCTGTGGGGTGCTGGGGATTGAACCTGGGTTGACCACACACACAGCAAGCACCATACCCGCTGTACTATCTCTCCAGCCGGATTTCTGATGATAAAAGGTTGCGGAAGGCCCTTAAATTGCAGGGTAAAAGGGATAATGATCTAGAGTGATCCAGGGCAGGCCTAGGAACTTACTCTTGGTGGTTTGGCGTATCTCCTCCTTAGATGAGGAACTTGTGTTTGGAGTAGGAGCAGTTGGGGGGGGGGGACGGGGGGGCCTTGGGACATGTTTTCCCTTCATTTCTCAGCTTTCTTGCACACAGCAGGACAGTCCCTCTCTGACGCTTGCCTGTCCTCTCACTTCCCCCTGCAGATGGCCGCCCTGCTCCCCCAATGAAAGGCCAGCTCCGGAGAAGAGCGCAGCGGGAACAGTTTGCTGTGAGTGGTGGGAGCCCTTACCAGGGCAGCCTGGGTTTGACTGCAGAGCCACTGTTACAGGCATCATTTGTTTCCAGCCCCTACAGTCCCCTGAGCTAACGTGCACCCCATCCCGAGGTTTCCATGAGAAGGGGTGGCTAGTCGGGGCACTCCCGGGTAGGATCCCGGGAGAGACTTCTGCCGTACACGTGCTGCCTTCCTCCTGCTTCTCACCCAGGCTCCAGGCCCACCCCGTCCCCAGTCGGCACTGCCCTTTAGCCACCGGCCTCGGGCTTTGATGTGCGGGTGAAAGGATGCAGGGTGCTCGGAGCCCAGATGTCATCCCCACTGTCTTCCTGTTTCAGAGACGCGTCGTCCTGCTGTCACAGGAAATGGATGCTGGCATGCAGGCATGGAAGCGCAAGCAGCAGGAGATGCTGCAGGAAGAAGAAAGGAAGCGGGAAAACGCCCTCAAACCCAAAGGGAGACGACTCCGGAGCCCCACGCCACGCCCGTGAAAAAACAGCTCCTGGCTTCCATTCTCTGCGCGGCCGTCCCTCTCTCTCTGGCTTTCTCCGCTGCCACCTTCTCCACCAGCAGAGAGCCCTCATTGTTCCCCGTCTGTCTTCAGAGCAGAAGGGCTTGAGTACTGGGAAGAACGGACCATGAGATCACTGCCGGCCAGGGTTGGCTCTGTGCCTACACCCCTGCTTCGGTCCAGCCTCATTCTGAGATACTTTCTCCCTCCCTCTCCGGCCGTCGGACTGGCCCAGCTGTGAGCAATGGTTGATCTATGAACATGAGAATGGAGCTACCATTTTCCTGCTTGTGGCCTTGCCTTCAGACCGTATGGGCTCAGGCTCTGTGATGTTGGGCATTTAATAAATGTGCCGGAAAAGCCTTTCCAGCTGAGGCGACCAGTGTCCGTCCGTTTTCTAGACTTCAGAGAAACTGCTCAGGAGAACGTACCCCCTGACGTGGGTGTTGCGCGTTGTCTAAAGAATTGGATTCTGAGGTTTCTGTGGGTTCCGACTGAATCCCAGAGGTCAGCTGCAGAAAAGGCCTGTACAGCCTGATCCCAGTCTGTGTCGGGGAGCTGTGGAGGTGCTGGGTCCCTAGTTTCTGTGGAATAGATGTCTGGTTCCCACTGCACACTTACGAACCTTTGACCAGTTGCCGTGGAGCCAAGAAACCATTTCCTGATTATTGTGGCTCCTGCAGCAAATTGTTTGGGGGGCTGCCCCCTGCAGTGATCAGGGCTGACTCCTGGCACAGTGCTCAGGGATCACTCTTAGTGGGCTCGGGGCACCATATGGAGTGCTGGGGATGGAACCAGGGTCAGCCTCATGCGAGGCAAACACCCTATACTATACCCGCTATATTGTTGCTCCAGTCCCTCCTGCAGTGAATTCTGGGGAAAATATGGAGGCATCAACTTTCTGCGACAAACATGTCATTGTTTCTGGGTCTCTGGGATTTCTGGAGCTTCTTACCTGACCTCATTTCTGTCTAGCTTTCTACTCCTTTCCCTGCTTTCTTCCCCTCCTTCTCCCCACTGCCTCCTTCCTCTCTCGCTGACCAATGCAATTCTTGGATCTTAGATTTCGCTGATGGTGGAATTTTCTGTCTCCCACACTTTTCCTGCTTCTGCCATGCCGCTTTTCCAGATCTACTTCTCCACTTATCTGTCCCTTTCCCACTAGCAACTCGAGGGAGCCCGCCTCTCTGCACACCTCCACCTTTGTTCTCAGCGTTTTCCTGGCTTCTGAGTGGTCATCTTAAAGGAATCACTTGGGAAACCAAGTCTCATTCTCTTCTCTAACAGTTTCCCCAAACTTGATTTGCCTTTCCCCAGATTCCTAGGCCCTGCGCCCCTTTGCTCCCCTGCCAACTCTAATTTAAGGAGAAGCCAGGTTGCCAATGATAATAATAAAGGGAACACATTTGTCTTCCTACAAGGACAGAACCCCTAGATCCAGTGTGTTTGTGGGTAGCCGGGTTTCTGGACGGTGGGTTTGTTTTGGCAGAGGTCGTTAGTTGTCAAGCATTGAAAGGATCAGGCAGCGGGATGAAGCTCAGCAGTAGAGCCCTGGCCTTGCCTGTGTGAGGTCTAGAGTTCGAATCCCCGAACAAGAACCGAAAAAAGCACGGACAGAAGTTTCTATTCAGTTGGGCCCCGGCCCCCCAATGCGGGTTTCCTGGCTGGCCTGAGCCAGGCGGCAGCACCATCCCACACTTGGGCTCCCCGCGTGCCCCAGACGCCAGCGGTGCTCAGCACTTTGAGGTGAGACAAATGCTGAATACCAGAGGAATGGAGCCACCCGAAATATGCTTAAGGGGAGGGGGGATAGAGCCAGTCGGCCACATCCCGTCCCCTGGGTTCCTCCCCACAGCCCCCCGCGCTGGGCCGCGACCTCAACCCCTACTGATGGCAGCCTGCCCTGCAGAAAGGCAACTTGGGTTCTTTTTGTGTGCTTTTTTTTTTTCTTTCCCCCTGGCTCTTGGCTGTAATTGGATTCAGGCAGAAACAACCACGTCCGCACCGGGAAAGGAGGGCATTGGGGCGGGGGCGGAGGAGAGGCTGTGGGAGAAGGGAGGGACCAGAGCGAGCCGAGCGCGCTCCGGGGCCAGTTCGCCGACTAAGCAGAAGAAAGATCAAAAAACGGGGAAGAGGGGACGAGCACAGAGGCGCTTGCGGGAACTAACTCCTCGGCCACCACCTCCTCCTCCTCCTCGGCCACCACCTCCTCCTTCGCAAAGGACAGCGCTCGAGGAATCCCAACTCGGTGCGTGGCCGAGACAAAGGCGCCCGGGGAGTGGCGGAGCGAGCCCCGGGCTTGGGCCGCGCCGCGCAGCCCGCAGCGCCCGCAGCCTCGCGGACATGCCTCGCGCCCCGCCGCGCGCCCGCAGCCTGCTGCTCCCGCTGCTCGCGCTGGCCGCGGCGCTCGCCCCGCTCGCCTCGGCCCAGGGCAGCTTCAGCCCCGAAGTAAGTGAGCGCCGGGCCCCTGGAGGCCACCGTGGGGTGGGGCCCTCCGCGGTGCAGAGAGCGGGCTCCTGGGGGTCTCGGCCGCCCCGGCCGACCTGCGCGCGCCCCCCCCTCCGCCACTTGGCCCGACTTCCCCGCCCGGCAAGTTTTGCCTCTTGCAGCCGGCCCCCAACCCCCACTCGGCCCGGCCGCCAACTTTCTTCGCCCCGCGCCCGGCCCTTGCTTGGAAGCGCCGCTTCCCCGCGGGGCCCGCGCCCCAGCTCTGTGTCCCGGGACGCCGCGCTCAGCGCCGAGGCCGGTGCGCTGGAGCGGGCCCCGCGGGGACTCGGCGCTGCCCGCGCGCGAGCTGGTTCCTTCTCCGACGCTGCAGCCCGCGCTCGCCCGCCTGCCCCGCGCCCCGACGGCGGGCGCCCGGGCTGGCTCCTGCGCGCCGCGGGGCCCCGCCGCGCCCGCCCCGAGCCCTGGCGTCCAGCCGCGGGGCGCCGGCGCCCACCCGCCGCTCCCGAGCGCACAAAGCCCGCGCTTGTGAGCCGGGGGCTCGACCCGGCCGCCGCCGCCACCCTTTTCCCGCGTGCCCCTTCGCCCCCGCCGGCGCCTTTGGGGCCCTTTATGGTGTTTCTGTTCATTGTTTCTCTGGGTCAGTTACAGGGAGTCTGGGGGGCGTCGCACTGGAGACCCCGGGCGGGCCCGGTCCTGCGCGCCAGCACCAGTCTGGGCTCACTCGGGGTGGGGGCGACCCCCCGCCCCAGCCAGACACTGGCCCACCCGGCCCGGGAGGAAGCAGCGTGGGAGTTGTCCTGGAGGTTTTTCCTCTCTTTCTCTCTCTCTCTTTTATTTTGGGGTGAAGGTAGGAGTCGGATTCGATCAGCTTCTTATTTTGGGCCCTCCCAGCCCACTCGCCGGCCAGGGCCTGGGTGCGGTCGCGAGGGGGGCGGGGGGAGGGGATCAGGACTTGGCTTGTCTGTCCCGGTCCCACCCCACCAAACTGCCCCAGAAAGAACAGAGAGAGAGTTTCTGTGTGTGTGTGTGTGTGTGTGTGTGTGTCTTTGTCTGTGTCTGCTGTCTGTGTCTGTGTGTATCCCACAGGGAGTTGTGCCCAGAGGAAAGGGTGGCCCTGGGCATGGGGGTGAGCGCCCAGAGAAGTGCTGCCCAGCTCATTCTTTGCAAGTCCAGGAGGACCCTCCTCATCCCAGGCCTGCAGTCCAGCAAGCTCTATGCTAACAAAAGCAGCTGGCCTCTGGGGGGTCTGCCCATAGCCCCCTCACCTGCCCTCCACCTTTCTCTCCCTTGCTTGAAGCGGTCATGGTCAGCCCACGGGCAGTGCCAGAACCACCATTTGCTTTGGGGCCTGGAGGGGTACAAGGCAGAGAAGGGAAGAACAGGCCTCGGAGCAGCGGCCGGGATCCCCCCCTGCCCTCGCCAGGACACCCAGGCCAGGCGCAGGAGGGGAGGGGTCTCCCCACTTTCCCAGTCAGAGCCAAGCCAACTTCTTTCACACGACACACTTGTTGCCTCTCTGGGCCACTGTGGAGGAGAGCTAGATTGTCCCCGGCCTTGGGTAGCCAGGTCCCTCCCCCAGGGCCCTCCACAGCCCTGCACCAGTTCGCCGGGGCCTGTCTGGCACTGCCGCCATCCCCCACCCAGCCACCCAGCCGCAGACACAAGCTCCCCTTCTGTGGTTCCAACCTCATTGCTCCTCTGCGGCTCCAGCTTTGCTCAGAGCCTGCCCCCAGAGGCGGGGAAGAAAGCCCAGGCCTGGGAGGAGGAGAGGGGGCTCCTCCCCCCCCCCCCCCCCAGCCTGGCGGCCCTCTAGACTCCTGGGACACTCCTCTCTTGACCAGAGCTCCACTTTGCTCTGTTGGCTCTGAGGTGGAGCTGGCGGATGCCAGCACTCAGCCTTCCTGGGAGACTCAGCTGCGGGGGGTGGAGGGTGGGGGTGGGTATCTATTCTTCCGCCCTGGGAGAATTCCCCTTGACTGGCTAAAGGCTGACGGGGCCTGACCTCAGTTCTCACTTCCAGCTGTAGGAGTGGCACCACTCCTGCCCTCACCCCAAAACTCCCGGGTTATAAATAGGCCTGAGGTGTGCCTAGCCTCAGGAGAGGCCGGGAGCCCCGAGAGGTTCCTACCTGCATGGGAGTTTCCTGGGCCCCGGGACAGGCCACAGCACGCCTCCCTGGGGCACCAGCTGTGACTTCAGCCAGCACAGGCTAGGGCAGGCCTACGCGTCCCCAGAGCACCCCCGGGGCTGGCACACCCCACTCTGCTCCCCTCTGGGGTGCTAAACAGTTAAACCTGGGGGGCTCGCAGAGCTGGGTGGTGCTTGGGTGGTTCCGGCCTGGCCTCTTGGTGGAGGGGAGGGAGGGGGGGAGGCCAGCTTGTTTACTTCTTGGTTGCCCTAACTCCTCGTCAGCCTTGAGAAATGAATAACTCCTAGAACCGGGTGTTGCAATTCTCGCCCCATCAGCTGCTCCTGAATCACCCCCAGCCCCAATGCAGGAGTATTGCCCCACCTCAAACCTGGAGGGGGAAGTCCCAGCTATGTCCAGCCCGTGGCCTCCAGCCCTCTGCACACCATGCACTAACCCAGGCAGCCTCCCGCAGAAAGAAAGGAAAGCCGGAGCAGGAGCAGAGCCCAGCGCTCCTGGGAGTCGCCACGTAGGAAAATCAGGCATATTCATATTCCATAGTTACTTGGCCTCTTTTGCTTTCAGCCTTTAGGAAAATTTTTCCATTGTTCTTTTCTTTTCTTTCTTTTTTTTTTTTTTTTGAAGCCACACCTGGCAGTGCTTAGGCTTACTCCTGGCTCTGTGCTCAGGGATCACTCCTGGCAGTGTTCACAGGATCATAGGTGGTGCTGGGGATAGAAGCCATGGAGTTTGCTGCATGCACGGCAACTGCCTGACGCCATGAACAGTCTCTCCTGCCTGAACCATCCCTCCCGCCCTCTTCATTGTTCTTAAAGGCCAACTTTTCCCTCAACGGAGCTTTGCAGTTTATGTACCTTCCAGACACCAAACTCTTAACTTTATTATTTGGCATCCATAGGCCATAACAACTCACAACATCTCTAAAATTAAATGGAGTTATTAAGTCTTCACCCCATCTCCCAGTCCCTCCATTCAGAATCTTGGATGGCCCTCTAGGTCCTGAGCCCAGTATCAGAGGCTATTGGTCGGGAGATGGTGCCATCCTCCTGGATCTGGGCAGTAACCTCACCCCTCACCACCCCTGGCCCCAGCTTCCTCTGTCCTCCATTCTACAGAGACCCTACGTAGGGGCCAAAGCCATGGTGCAGCAGTAAGGCGTTGGCCTTGCATGCGGCCCAACAGGGTTTAATCCCTGACATCCCATATGTCAGCTGAGCGTCTCCAGGAGTGATTCCTGAGTGCACAGCCACGGCCCTGAGCATCGCTGAGTGTGGCCCCAAAACCAGTAAATTGAAAGTTCTTACATCTGGGAAAGAGCTCAGTGGTCACGCGGCTCAGATACTCTTCCCCACCCCCACCCCCCACCAGGCCCCTCTTATCAAGCCCCTGGGAGTCCCCCTTCCAGGTGCCATCCATTTGTTTCCATCTCCTAGCTACAGAGTCCCTCCCTCCGAGTCCCACTGAGCTCCTAATCTCCAGCTCTGGTCCTCCTTGAAACATTTATCTCCCACTTTTAACTTTGTGTTCCAAGGGAACATCCCATCACGTCCATGGGGATAACAGAGTATAAATTTTCCTGCTGTGCCTTTGGTCTGGGCCCAGACTGTGAGTATTGGGGGCTGGAGCAGCGGGTAGGGCGTTTGCCTTGCATGCGGCTGGGCTGACCTGGGTTTGATCCTCGGCATCCCATTTGGTTCCCCAAGCCCGCCAGGAATGATTCCTGAGTACAGAGCCAGGAGTCACCAGGTGTGGTTCAACCCCCTCCCCCCAAAAAAAATAGTGTGTGAGTGAGCATTTGTTTTTTTCCCAATTTGGCTGGGTCAGAATCCTGCCGGAGTAGAACACAGGCCTAGCACATTTAGTGCTCTGAATCCCATTCCCCTAGCATCTCTTACCCTCCCCAGGGAGACCCCTGTGACAAAAAGACCTGAGCTGTGAGAACCCTTGAGTTTTGGGACCCTTGAGTGTCAGGTGGGACCCCCGCCATACCTCCCCAAGTAATGTACCCTCAGCCTCTTGCAAGCTCTTTCCTCTTTGGCCAAACCCGGCCTTGAGACAGATGCTGAATTTGGAAGAACCTTGACACAGAAGTGTTGAAAGATGGTGCTGGACAGAGAGTAGGGGACAGGGCACTTGCCCTGCTTGTGGTCTACACTGGTTGCATCCCTGGCAACTCCTGATCCCCCAAGCACTTCTGGATGTGGTGCAAACCTATCCCCCGCCCCCATCCCCCATCCCCACACATAAAGTGCTGGAAAGAATCTCAGCTCTGAGATCACATTCTAGAACTCAGATTTGCCATCTGGGTCCCTATCTGCAGCCAGAGCCCAGAGCTATGCTTCCCAAGCCCCTGTTTGCCAGGCACTTCAAGAGGACATGACCTATTGGGGCCTAGGCCAGAGTTTGGGTCCAGCCTTGGAGTCCCTCCAGGGCCAGGGCCAGTCCAAGCTGGGCACACAGGCCTCTCCCCAGGCCTCGGGTGCATGCCAGGGGCCCTGAGGCCAGGTCAGGACACTGAGCCCCCGTTCCTTTCCCTGCAGGCTTGGCTTCAGCAGTATGGCTACCTGCCCCCCGGGGACCTGCGCACCCACACGCAGCGCTCACCCCAGTCGCTCTCCGCTGCCATCGCTGCCATGCAGAAGTTCTACGGGCTGCGAGTCACGGGCAAAGCTGATTCGGACACCATGAAGTAAGTGTGGGACCCAGCAGGAATCCTGTGAGCACCACCCCCCACCTCGATCCTGCCCTGCGACTCAGAGAGGTTGCTCTGTGCATGTCTGACTGACCCCCCTGCCCACTCACCCCGTTGCCTCACGGGGTCCTTCCCCACACCCCACCTCACCCAAGACCTTCATCCACACACTTCCTACACTTCCCCACAGAGCCATGAAGCGCCCACGCTGTGGTGTTCCCGACAAGTTTGGGGCTGAGATCAAGGCCAACGTTCGAAGGAAGCGCTACGCCATCCAGGGCCTCAAGTGGCAGCACAACGAGATTACTTTCTGGTGAGTCCCGTGGCCTCTCCCACCACTCACTCATGCCGCCAGCCTGGCAGCCTTCTGGCTTCTGGGAAGCATCCTGGGGAGAGCTGGGAGGAAAAGGGACTGTCACTCTGGACAGGTGTGACCGGCAGAGAGTCTAACCCAGGGCCAGAACACTAGAGCCTGCAGCAGCCCGAGCCCTAGGTTCTTGGGGCATAGACTTCCTGAGGGAGCAGCAGTTGCTGAGTTAGACCTGGGGGCGACCCGGGAGTGTGCGGGGAAGAAGAATTTGGCCTCTTGTTCGCCTGACTCCCTCCCGTCCTCTTGTCCCGTCCTGGACGTGTCTGGCCCTCAGCATCCAGAACTACACCCCCAAGGTGGGCGAGTATGCCACGTTCGAGGCCATCCGCAAGGCGTTCCGCGTGTGGGAGAGCGCCACCCCGCTGCGCTTCCGCGAGGTGCCCTATTCCTACATCCAGGAGGGCCATGAGAAGCAGGCCGACATCATGATCTTCTTCGCTGAGGGTTTCCATGGGGACAGCACACCTTTCGATGGCGAGGGTGGCTTCCTGGCCCACGCCTACTTCCCAGGCCCCAACATTGGAGGGGACACCCACTTTGACTCTGCCGAGCCCTGGACTGTGCGGAACGAAGATCTCAATGGTGAGTGAGGGCATCCTGGGACAGTCTTCCCGCAAGAGGGCCTGCTTGCTACACAGATTGTCCTGGTCCCTTCTGTAGTGGAACCCACTAGATCTCAGTGCCATGAGGGGCCACCAACATCTGGTCTGAATGCCATTGAAAGCAAAACTCCTATTTTGAGGGATGGAGGGGTTACTCTGTGAGCTGGAGCACAGGCTTTGCATGCACGTGGGAAGCCTGGGTTCGATCCCCGGCACCACATGGTACCCTGAGCACTGAGCTGGGAATATCTCCTGAATACTGTATAGCCCCAATCAACTAAGAATCCTGTTTTGAGGGGTTGGAGCAATAGCACAGCGGGTAGGGCGTTTGCCTTGCACATGGCCAACCCAGCATCCCATATGGTCCCCTAGCTCCAGCAGGAGTAATTCCTGAGTGCAGAGCCAGGAGTAACCCCTGTGCATTGCTAAGTGTGACCCCAAAAAGGAAAAGAATCCTGTTTTGAATTATCTATATCTGTTTCCTGCTCCTTCCCAGTAAATTGATTCCCCAAGATATCAAAGCAAACCCACATTGCTTGTTTTTCAAGGCACATTTCACTCTAGCTCCCAGAAGAAACCGAGGCACAGCTCAGGCTCCAGTCTTCCTTCACATCACACTTCTGGGAGTGGGGTCAGTCCCAGAACATCTCTCTCTCCCTTTCACCCAGGAGAGGTTGCCGACTGACTTTGTGTCTGTTTCCTGTTTTGTTTTGGGGCCATGCCCAGTGGGGCTCTGGGATTACCCCTGGCTCTATGCTCAGGGACCGCTCCTCGTGGACTCAGGGGACCATCTTGGGGTACCAGGGATCCAACCCGGGTTGGTCACATGCAAGGCAAATGCCTTATACATTGTCCTATCCCTTTGGCCCTGACAAGCTTTGTGGCTTGTCTCCCAAATATGAGACCGGACTTCAGGATTTGGTCACTTTGGGAGGAAAACATGGCAGGGAGGCTTGGGGGTGATCCCGCAGCTTCTGGTGGGGCAGCTGAGAGCTGGGAAAGAGCCGCTGTCGTGACTGCCTCTTCCCTCCCTCCAGGCAACGACATCTTCCTGGTGGCTGTGCATGAGCTGGGCCATGCCCTCGGCCTCGAGCATTCCAATGACCCCTCGGCCATCATGGCTCCCTTTTACCAGTGGATGGACACTGAGAATTTCGTGCTGCCAGATGATGACCGCCGTGGCATCCAACAGCTCTATGGCGAGTAACTGGCCTCTCTCGCGTCTGTCCAGGATTCCTCCTGGGCTACACCTCTCTCCTGTGTGTGTCTGTGTTTCTCTGCATGTGTGTCTCTGTATTTATGTGTGACTGTGTTGGTGTGCCTGTGTTTCTCTGTGTGTCTGTCTCTGTGTGTCTGTACCTGTATGCCTGTGTATGTGTGTGTGTGTGTGTGAGTCCAGGGTCCCCTGCATACAGACCCTGGGCTGTTCTACTAAACTATGTCCCCAGACTTTGGTCACCACCCGTCCTTTCCCAGGTTGCTTCAGCCACCCCCTAAGACCCACACCATTCCAGGGGTGTTTCTTTCCCTCAGTCTCTCCTCTCCTCTAATTCTGCCTCCTAGTCTGAAGTGCCCACCTTGTTCTCATGCAGGAAGTGAGTCAGGATCCCCCACCAAGATGCCTCAACCCAGGACTACCTCTAGGCCCTCTGTTCCCGATCGGCCCAAAAACCCCACCTACGGACCCAACATTTGTGACGGGAACTTTGACACCGTGGCTGTGCTCCGAGGGGAGATGTTCGTCTTCAAGGTGAGAGAAAGCAGGAGGCTAAGTGCCCGGGAGTCTGGGTGGAAAGGGAGGGCTTGGTCGGACTGTGGGGGGGCTGCGCCCTGAGACCCTATGTGCTCCACCTGTCTTCCAGGAGCGCTGGTTCTGGCGAGTGAGGAATAACCAGGTGATGGACGGCTACCCCATGCCCATCGGCCAATTCTGGCGAGGCCTGCCCGCATCCATCAACACCGCCTACGAGAGGAAGGATGGCAAGTTTGTCTTCTTCAAAGGTAAGCAGGCGTCGCTTGGATGGGACTGGGCCTCCTACCCCCAGGCCTCCAGGCTTCCAGAAGCTTGGCAGTCACACGCACAAGCTGCCCCCGGTGCCATGTAATCTCATCAATGGCCAAGACCCAGAGACTATAAACTAAAACTCCCTGATGAGAATGACACAGAATTTCTTGGACATTATATTCTATCCATAACAAGTAATACAAAACAAATCGTCTAGCATTGCCTTCTCGGCAGGTTTGAGTGGTGGTGGGACTGGTATCGAAAATCGAATGTAACCAAAGTAGAGGGAGAGTATGGGGGAAGTTGTCTGCCACACAGGCAGGGGAAGGGGTGAAACGGGGGTGGATGGGGGGAATACTAGGGATTTTGGTGGTGGAAAATGTGTACTGGTGAAGGGATGGGTGTTCGATGATTGTATGACTGAAGCTTAAACATGAAAGCTTTGCAACTATCTCACAGTGAATCAAAAAAAGGGGGGATTATAATAAAATAATAAAATAAAATTAACATTCAGAATAGAGTTTAAAAAAAAAGGAATGTGGAGTTCATGCCCAATTCAGTCAGCCTAATCAATGGCTGAATAAACAGCAGTACTCCTACATTATTTGAAAAAAAAAAAAAAAAGGTAAGCCGCGTGCAGCGCCATCCGGGGACTGGGGTGGGGGTAGAGTCCACAGGCCACCTCCGAGAACCCTTGAGCCGGTGTGGAGCCCCCAGCCCATGCTTCTCTGGCCCCCTCCCCAGGAGACAAGCACTGGGTGTTTGACGAAGCGTCCCTGGAGCCGGGCTACCCCAAGCACATCAAGGAGCTCGGCCGGGGGCTGCCCACAGACAGGATAGATGCCGCGCTGTTCTGGATGCCCAATGGGAAGACCTATTTCTTCCGGGGAAACAAGTGAGTGTGGTCCCCACCCCACCGCCCCCCCGCCCCGGGCCTCTCTCCGAGACTCCCTGCCAGGTCACCTCCACTGTGTCTCTCTGCCTGGGTTGCTAGCCGGGCCTTAGCAGCCGCCTCCTGCCGGTGCCCAGTGAGTGGGCCGCGACCCGGTCACCAACTCAGACCTGGTCATTTGATGCCTCCGCCCCTGCAGCCACGCACTGTCATTAAGGGTTCTGGTGGCTCCCGGCAGCCTGGCCTTCCTTTCCGCCCCCACTTTCCGCTACTTCCAGACTGCAGGCCCTCATTTACCCCGAGCCCCTGTCCCCCACCCTGCCCACGCCCCCCTCGGTCTGGCCTCTGCTCTGACTCCGCTTCCTCGCCAGAGGCTCCCTGCTGAGTTCTCTCTCAAGTCCCACCATTCACCACATGGATTTCCCTGCCCCACCCCGCGTCTCCTGCAGGTACTATCGGTTCAACGAGGAGCTGAGGGCAGTGGACAGCGAGTACCCCAAAAACATCAAGGTCTGGGAAGGGATCCCCGAGTCTCCCCGAGGGTCATTCATGAAGGGCAGCGATGAAGGTGAGAGACAGGGAAAGGGGGGATGGGACGAGCAGGGTGAAGGCTTGGAGGACCCTGTGGGACTCATAGGTGCCTGCCAGCTCACCACCCACCTCCCCCCACAGCACACATAGTCCCCAGCTCTTCTTTGTCCTGGCTTTACATGTGCCCATTTTACAGTTGGGGAAACTGATGCACAGCAAAGTTCAGAGCTCAGTTCAGTGGCCAGGGGGAGAGAGCTTAAAGGACTGGCACAAACTTGACATCCGGGAACCTGGCACCCCGTCACCACCAGGAGTGACCCCAGGCACTGAACCAGAAGTAGCCCTGACGCCATTGGGTGTGACCCCCACAAATGAAAGAGAGAGAGAGCCAGAGACAGATCAGCGGTTAAGACACTTGTCTTGGGGCTGGAGCTGTAGCCCAGCGGGTTGGGCGTTTGTCTTGCACGCGGCCGACCCAGGTTCGATCCTCAGCATCCCATATCGTCTTCCAAGCATCACCAGGAGTAATTCTGAATGCAGAGCCAGGAGTAACCCCTGTGCATAGCCAGGTGTGACCGAAAAAAGAAAAAGGAAAAAAAAGATATTTGTCTTACACACAGCCCTCCTGGGGTTCATCCCTGGCACCCCATATGGTTCCCCCCTGCACCCAAGAGGAGTGACTCCTGAGCACAGAGCCAGCAGTAAGCCCTGAGCACCCCTGGTTGTGGCCTAGGAACAGAGAGAGAGACAGACAGACAGAGATGAGTTCAGCAGACTCGAACTCTCACACTCAGCTTTCTTTCTTTCTGCTCCTCTCCCACTCTCCCCCCACCCCGGCCCCCTCACCCCTCCTGGGCCTCCCTGCGCCCGCTTGCTGGCCCTGCAGTCTTCACGTACTTCTACAAGGGGAACAAATACTGGAAATTCAACAACCAGAAGCTGAAAGTGGAGCCCGGCTACCCCAAGTCGGCGCTGCGGGACTGGATGGGCTGCCCGTCCGGGGGCCGGCCCGACGGGGGCACGGAGGAGGAGACGGAGGTGATCATCATCGAGGTGGACGAGCCAGGCGGCGGGGCCGTGAGTGCGGCGGCCGTGGTGCTGCCCGTGCTGCTGCTGCTCCTGGTGCTGGCGGTGGGCCTCGCCGTCTTCTTCTTCCGACGCCACGGGACCCCCAAGCGGCTGCTCTATTGCCAGCGGTCCCTGCTGGACAAAGTCTGACCCCCACCGCCGGCCCGCCCGCCGCTCCCACGGGGACTCGGCCACCACGGCCAGTGGCAGCAGGTGGTGGTGGGTGGGCTGCCCCCTCCCCACGCCCCACCCCCACCTCCCTCCTTCTCTGTGCCCTGACTGGCCCCTCCCACTCTTGCCCCCACCTGCTTCCTCCCCAGATGGGTCCCTCGGGACCGGGTAGGGCCGCTCCCAGCTCCCGCCGTCCCCCCACCCCCCAGCTCGCTGTGTCCGCCCCACCTGAATGTCTTGGCTCTGCACTTGAAGGCAGGACCCTCCGACCTCGCTGGTAAAGGTCATGTGGGGGCATCTGCTCCTTTTCCATTCCGTGACATACTTTGAACCTCTGAACTCTGACCTCAGGAGGCACTGGGTACTCCTGCCCTGCCACCAGCCCCCCCCCAGGGGTACACAGCTGGCAGCCGCCTTGCCACAGACTGGGGCTGAAAGGAATCCAGCCTGGTGGGGGGAGCAACCCTGAGAGAGTCGGGGGGTGGAGGCTGCCCCCCCACCCCGAGACCTTGGGGGGAAAGTGGAGAGAGGGTCGGTCCTCTGCACAGCCCCGGCCCCTGAGGAGAACTTCCACAGGAAGAGCCTGAGCCATTGACCACTGAGCTGGAGCTTGCGGGGACCGAGGCACGTTGGCCTTGGCGGAGGGGCGGTGGGGGGGGGCTGAGACCAGGGGTGCCGATATTCAGGTGCAGGGAGCCCTGGGGGGAGCCTGATGGCCAGGGAGAAGGAAACTTGCTCAAATGAGGCAGCTGGGGCAGGCACCCAGGGGCACCGCAGTCTGGAGACGGGACAGGACCAAAAGCAGGTGTAGCACGATGTTTGGTGGGGGGCCGGACGGCGGCGGGGACACCGTGCGGTGAGCTGTGGAGCTGGGAGGGTGCACGGAAGGCACCCCTGCACGTGTGTGCCTTACAGACAGTTTGGTGGGCAGGGGCCGTGGGGGAGGCGGGGGTGTCCAGAAGACGGGCAGAGAGGGCGTACATCCAGGGACTGGCCCCCTGGGCCCTGGGGGTGAGGAACCGGGCAGACGCCTGGATGTTCTTAGCTCCTGTTTCTGAGGTGAGGCCCCACCCCTCTCCCCATTCCACTGGGTTCTGCTCCCCTCACCCCATCCAGCCCGGCCCTGTTTGAAGTCTCCTTCAGCCACCAAGGGTGGCCAAGGTACCGGGGACTTAGGACCCTGAGCGGGGAGTGAGGAGAGAGGGATGCCGGGTGGGGGGGACAGGGGTCAACGGTGCTGGCAGTTCAGCTAAATTTGTCTTGTTTGGGGTTTTTTTTTTGTTTTTGTTTAATGTATATTTTTATTATAATTATTATATATGAATTCCCTTCAAATTGTTCCTTTTTGTTAACAAGGGGCATGGGGCGGGGTGGGGGTGGGGGGCAGAGGCATCTGACCCCAGGAACCTGCGGGGCGGGGCTGGGTCAGTGCCCTTGAAGGACGTTTTTGACCTTGTTCAACCTTTCCACAGAGAATAAACGACGTTCACATTCTTGGTGCGGCTCCTTTCTCTGTTGTCGCCCAGCAGGGAGGGGAAGGGGAGCGTGCGTGGCCTCGTGAGCAGCTTTTTCCATGAGCTGGGGTTCGGGCATTTTTCATGAAGGAATATGTGGGTTCTGGGTGCATGAGAGGGGGTGAGGGTGGAGGCCATGCTCCACGCTCAGGGCTGGGCCTGGTGTGGTCCACGGGGCACACTGCCCCCTCTGAGCCCCTGGGACGGCCCCAGGCAGGAGGAAACAGCCAGAGGGACACAGAGGGACAGGCCTCTCGGAAAATCTCCTGAGCTGCCCTCGCCTGTCCTGTGACATTTTGGCCCCTGCGTGCGGGGAGGGACTCCCAGCACTGTGGTGGCCTCAGGCTCAGGCTGACTCTTCACCACCCAGGGCTGTGGTTCCCACATTCAAAGCCTCTTCCAGGCCTGGGTGCTGGTGCTCTGATAGCGGGAGCCAGGGTGGACAGGCTGTCTCTCTGTCCAGGGAGAACCCGTTTTGTTTACCTCTGGATCATCCCCATCATCCTTGGCAGAGCCAGGCTGGGGGGGCAGTTTATCCCGGCTTTGTTTCCTCTTTCCTTAGAAACTGCGCCCCAGACCAGGTTCCCAGGAGGGGGGTGGGGTGGGGGAACCCACCCTTCCTCTGAAACCCGCCTGCAGGGAGGAATCACTCAGCTGCTGAGTCAGCTCAGCTGGAGGGGAGCAACCCGCTCTCCCTCCCCCCTTCCCTTCCTGCCTCAGCCCAGCCCACCCGGGCTCTGGCCCAGGCCCCCTCCGCAGGCAGGCGGCCTCCAAGCTCCCAAGTCTGCCAGCCTCTCTTCAGCTGCTATTCAGGACGGCTCGCGGTGATTGCTTTGGCAGAAGGGGTACCCCACCTTCCTGCCAACCAGGAACCCTGACCCTCCACATGGCCTCCAGCTGTTTGGCAGGGCCTGTGTGACTGGCTGGGAGGCTTGAGGGGGGAGACCAGGCACGGGACCCTGAGGAGGCGGCCAGGGGAGTGAGGGGCGTCTGGAGGTGGCGGGCCCCGTGCATGTGGCACAGAGCTCCAGGATGAGCTCATGGCCCCTTTTGTGTCTTCTGTGGTCCACATCTGGAGGCAATTACAGATGTGACCCAGTGGGAGTTGTGCAAAACACAGCTGGAGCCAGTGGAGGGCCTGGGGAGGGGGTGCCGCGAGGGAGGGGAGGGGGGCCTCGGGCTCCTGCGGTGGCTGGAGTGCGGTTTCCCCGTCACGAGGAAATTGTTTGGCCCTGATTCTGGGATCACAAGATACTCCGGGAAGCCAAGGGGAGAGATGGGTCTGGAGGGCCCGGGACTGAGCGGGGAGAGGCGGGGGACAGCTGCCCCAACAGGGAGGACAGCGGGCCAGTGGCCCCGGGACCCCAGAACCGGCTCAATGAGGCCTGAGCCCAGCCAGGGGACCACTGGTCAGGCCTGGAGGTGGGGAGCAGAGGCCCCAGGGGCTCCCTGGCCCCATCCCTGTGTCCACTGGGTCTGACCCAGTTTCCACGGTTGCAAGTTCCTGTATTCGAAAGCAGCGCATGTGAGTGAGCCAGGCCAGGAGGGAGCGGATCAGCTAGGAGGTTTGGGCAGAACCCAGGGACGCAGCTCTGAAAGGACGGATGGGGGGAAGAGAGGCACAGGGGGCGTGCTCTGTCTGCCAAGGCACCCGCACAGAGGGGGACCCCAGGTTCCGTGGTCACTACCTCCTTTCCCCAGGTTCCTGCCACCAGCTGAGCCTGCAACTCCAAGACGGTCTGTCAGGCCCTAGGTCAGCAGGGGTAGGAAGTGAAGAGACAGTCTAAGGGGAACTGGCTCCTCTGGAGGCCAGAGAACAGGACAGAGTGGGATTTCCCCCCAATGCCAACCTCCCTTTCCCCTCCCCCTTCCTCCCCCCCACTTCCCTTTCAGAGACCAGGAGGTAGTGAGAGAAACCCACAGAGGCTGAGATCCTCTCAGAGTCATCAGTGACACAGGGCACCAGCATCCTCCCCCCCCCCCCCCCACCCCATGTAGTGGAAATCAAGGCTCAGGCAAGACGTGCTCAAGGCTCCTTATTCCCAAACAAGGAGCCAAGGGGCCAGAGCAATAGTGCAATAGGGGGTCAGGCACTTGCCTCGCACACGACTGACCCAGGTTCAGTGCCTGGTGTCCCATAAGATCCCCCAGGCCTCACCCAGGAATGATCCCTGAACACTGCTGGGTATGACCCAAAGCCCAAAAAATAAACTAGGAGCCAAGGCCTTCTGCCTTGTTTTTCTGTCCAGGCTCATTTTGACCCTGTCTCCTAAGAACCTCTCCTGGGATGGCCCCTGTGTGGCCGTGTGAGAGCGTGTGCCCTGGGGGTCAGTGACCTGTGTGTCTGGGTGGCACTTAGCTGCAGGGAGGGGGTTGTTGGCAGGTGGGGGGGGGGGGAGGGTGGGCAAGGGCGCTACCCTGGGGAAATCTATCTTGCCAAGCCAACTCCCATTCTGGGGGCAGGAAGAGGTCTTCTGAGGGAAGACGGGAGCTGAGGACACAAGGGCAGCAACTCAGGGTGGGAGGGGGTAAGAGTTGGGCTGTGTACAGGGTGAGGCATGGCCAGGGGACACGATTCCACTGCCAAAGGCTCCAAGGAAACTCCAGCCACTCTGCCCCGTGGTCTGGAGACCCTGCACCCGCTTCCTAACCACCTCCAAATCTGAATTCCTGCACACCTCGCAGGCAGGGTGGGGCTTGGGCTTAGGGGCTCTGCCCTCGCCCAGACCATCTTGGGAAGCTGGGGAGACCCGGAGGCAGCCTGGGAGGGGGCTGGGCGGCAGGCCTGGAAGGGAGCGGGCTGACTGGCCAGAGGCCACCTTCCAAATGAGCTCACACACATACTTTCCACTCTGGCCCCAGGCCCACGCAGCGGCTCAGCTCGGCTCCTTCCAGGCCAGCCGCCCTCCGCCAGCCCAGCCCCCTCTGCAGTCCGGACCGGGGAGTTTATGACAGTTTATGGTCTGGCATGCCCGGCCAGGACTGTCGTCATACCCTAGGGGCTCAGTGTCGCCTCTGTCCATCCAGGGTGAGGTCAGCGCCCCAAGGCCAAAGAGGAGACCAGCTTCCTGTCCCTAAGCTCCCACACCTGGGAATGGAGGGGACAGAAGAGGTGTCCTGGCCATGGTGAATGGGCGGAAGGGCTTCCTCTGAGTGCCTAGAGTAGTCCATTGACTTTGCAACCAGGCAGAGTCTGGGAGCTGCCTCCCTGCACGCCACTTCCTGCCCACTCACCCCACTTCCCGCTTGTTGCACTTCCCTGATTTTAGGGGCAGGATGGGGTCTGGGTGGGGCAAGGCCCGGCTAAACCACCAAGAGGGAAACAAAACGGCTGCCTGGGAAGGCCGCGCAGACTCACACACACGGGACAGGCTCCAGCTCACTTCCATCCAGCCTGTGGTCAGAGGCGTCACCCTCACCCCACTTCCAGGGACAAGCCGCACCAGACCAGAGACCAGAGACCAGTTCCCCAAAGCGCCCTTCGTGGCCGCTAGGGTCGGGAGCTATGCTAAAAACGGGGCTGCCAGGACCACCAATCTTGCCTCAGACAATCTGGTTCTGAGGACCTGTGAGTTGGAACATGCAGACACGGGCAAAACCTTCATCCCATTTGGGATTCCAAAACTGTGGCAGTTTGCAGCAGTTCCTGCATCTGGCGGATGCCCACCAGGCATGCAGAGTCACATTTTTCTCCTAGTCTGATTCACAATAATCCGCCGTCCGCCACCCTCAGTCACCATCTAAACATGTTCTGTCCTCAGTTTTCTTAAAAAACAGGACATGCTAGGCCCTCAGGAGCCCATCCATAAAAGTATGTTGGCTTGAGTTTCCAGCCCTGTGCTAGACACAAGTAAACAGCAGTAGTTGTGAATACATAATCATTATCTACACATGCACATAAGTATTGTGTCTGCATACATGGGTGCAAAATCGTTGAGCTGTACAGTTAAGCTGGGTGTATTTTTATAAATTTGCACACAGGGCTGGAGCAATAGCACAGCAGTAGGGCGTTTGCCTTGCGCGCGGCTGGCTCGGCTGAGCAGTGTTCGATTCCTCCACCCCTCTCAGAGAGCCCACCAAGCTACTGAAAGTATCTAGCCTGTACGGCAAACATATTTGATATGCCAAACACAGTAACTACAAGTCTCACAATGGAGATGTTACTGGGCCCGCTTGAGCAAATTGATGAACAACGGGAGGACAGTGCTACAGTGCACACAGGCTTATAAATTTCACTGCATTTCAGGGTCTGAGCTGTAGTACAGCGAGGAGGGCATTTTCATTGCACGCTGCCAACCCAGATATGATCCCCGGCATCCCATATGGTTCTCCAAGCACCACTCAGGAGTGATCCTTGAATGCAGAGCCAGGAGTAACCTCTGAGCATTGCCAGGTGTGACCCCCTCCCCCCAAAAAAGCAAAACCAAGCAAAAAGTGTCACTGTACTCACTTCAGTCTTTAAAATTAAGGTTAAAACGAGAAAGAAAAATATATATGGGGTTGGAGAGATAGTATAGCAAGTAAGGCGTTTGTCTTGCATGTGGCTGACCGGTGTTGAATCCCTGGCATCCCTTATTGGGTGGTGGTCGCGGTCCCAACCACCATCCGAGACTGCCCAGTAGCGGCCAGGAGGGATCGCTGAGCCCAGAGATGGGAATAAGTCTGTGAACATCACCGGATGTGACCCAAAAAAACAAGAAAAGAAAGGAAACGTGTGGCGGGAAAGAGATTCATAAAACCAGAACCGCTTTGTCTCTAGATATCTCCGAGCAGCCGGTCCTGAGTCTCCGGGGGGGCCCTGTTTGGGGAGTGGGCGGTGCTGGGTTGCGTTGCCCCTACTCTTGTGGAAATCCCAACAGACTCCCTGCACCTCCATCCAACGTGCCCCTGCAGGCTGCAGTTCCGTCTAAGCTCCGCGTCCCTTGTCCCCAAAGGCTCTACTTCACCTGGATTCCAGCCCCCACCCCGGCCCGTGCCAGAGCGCGGGTGAGTTCCGGGTGGCCTCAGGACCCCAGACTCACCCAGCTTACTCTGCAACCCACGCTCCCTCCAGCGCCGGACGCCGGCAGCACGGGTTTGCAGGCTGGTAGCGCCCCCTTGTGCTGGGTGTGGGCACGACCCCCTAGCCCAGACACCCGAACAAAGCGGGGTGGGGGCAACGGCAGCCTGAGCCGGCCCCCCAGGGCGCACCGTCCTTCCTCTTCTCTGTGGACCTTTCCCACATCTGCATCCACGACACCTGCACTTACAGGGGTCGGGCTCCAGGTGCAATAGGGTGACGTGCCGTGGAGCCGGTAGCAGAGAAGGGAGTATTAGAGTTTCCATCCTCTGCCCCTAAGCCCCCTGCTTAGTAAATAACCTGCAAAGACCCCGCGAGTCCAAGAGGTGTAAGAGCCGCGGGGCCGCAGGTGGGAAGATGGGGAGTTCTTCTGCCCTCTCCTTTGAGCACCTTGGGAGCTCCACGCTGCCCCCAAGTGGACGCCTCGCCCACTCACCGTTCCAGGCTGCCTGTGTCCTGCGGTCCTGGTCAGTCTCTGTGGGCTACTGCACCTCTCGACACTACGACAAGACACCTCTGACCAATTCCACCGGCCGTCGGGTCTCCTTTGAGCTCCAGGAGTGAGACACTTCTGGGACGCTTTTCTCAGACTTTCAGAGATGATGCTCATGGGCTGGGAGGGTGACACCCCTAAACTGCACCTGTCTTCTTGACCTCAACCCCACGGAGGCCAGAACACTGATCCCGTCTCAAATTCAGAAGGCTCTTAGATTTTGTTGCGGAAAGGAAGGAAGGAAGGAAGGAAGGAAGGAAGGAAGGAAGGAAGGAAGGAAGGAAGGAAGGAAGGAAGGAAGGAAGGAAGGAAGGAAGGAAGGAAAGGAGTGATAGCACAGCGGGTAGGGCGTTTGCCTTGCACGCGGCCAACCCGGGTTCGATTCCCAGCATCCCATATGGTCCCCTGAGCACCGCCAGGAGTAATACCTGAGTGCATGAACCAGGAGTAACCCCTGTGCATCGCCAGGTGTGACCCAAAAAGAAAAAAAAAAAGAAAGAAAGAAAGAAATCCTAATTGGGGCCACAGACATAGAACAGCGGGTGAGGTGTTTGCCTGGCACCTAGCCAACCTAGGTTCAATCCCTGACATCTCATATGGTCCCTCCAGCCTGCCAGAAATGATTCCTGAGTGCAGAATGAGGAGTAACCCCCGAGCACCGCAGGATGTGACCCGAAAACCAAAAATAAATATTAAATAAATAAATTAAGTCCCTTAGGGACCCGTGGGTAGAGCTTGCCTTACACGCAGGAGTGACCCCTGAGCAGTACTACATGTGACCCAAACACCACCCCAATGTTTTTTTTAAATTCAAGTTTATTTTTATAAAGTTGTTCACGATGATTTATTACATCCAATATTCCAGCACCAATCCTACCATCATTATTTTCAATTTTCCCAACCACCACCCAAGCCTGCCCCAATAGCAGGCCCTAAATGATTTATTTTAAATTGCTTGTTGTGAATAATTCCCTAAATATGATCAAAAAGATTTTTCTTAGAAGAAAGTATATGACGATTGTCATATCTCACCCTGGAGCAATTAAACCCTTATATAAGAGATTACTAATATACTACTACATGTATGTTAATATTTTCTTAATCAAGATTGGTTGCCTTCTACTTTACATCTCTTTTAATGTGATATGCTACTCCTGGTATATCAGTAGTATATAGAGTATGAGATGCCACATGCTCCAGGAATTCTAAAATTTTGAAAGGCCCATCCAGGTTTTCAGACTGAAAAACAAACAAAATTTCTGGGGCTGAAGCAATAGTACAGCAGGCAGGCCATTTGCCATGCACACTGCCACCTGGGTTCAATCCCCAGCATCCCATATGATCCCCTGAGCACCACCAGGAGTAATTCCTGAGTGCAGAGCCAACATTCAACCCTGATCATTGCCAGCTGTGGCTCAAAAACCAAAAACATATACATGCATACATGTATACATACATGCATACATAGATCACACCATTAAATACACCAAGTATTTTCAAACTATCTTAGTATTTCTTAATTTTGAAATGTTCTGGGGACCACAAAATGGGTATGACTGAATTTGCTCTCAGACTTCAGAGGGGACCCCAAGACCCCACTTCTGTTTCTTCCAAAGTACAAGGAAACTCGCTCCCATATCCACAAGCTGGGGTCTTCAGTTCCCCTCTCTTCATGTGCACCACTCTGCTGTCTTGAAGGGCACTTTCCCAAAATCATTTTATTTTATTTTTTGCTTTTTGGGTTACACCCAGCGATGCATAGGGGTTACTCCTGGCTTTGCACTCAGGAATTACTCCTGGTGGTGCTTGGGAGACCATATGGGATGCTGGGAATCGAACCCAGGTTGGCTGTGTGCAAGGCTTTAAACGCCCTACCCACTGTACTATCACTCCAGCCCTCCAAAACCATTTTAGTCTTCAATACTTTCCCTGTTTCCCCCTCATCTCTCAGGCCAAGCTTTATCAAAAGCTATCTTCATTCTTCCACCAATCATTTCTTTTTAATCCAGTCTAGATATCTGCATCCCAGCTCAAGCACTGACTGAAACAACTCTCCCCCCACCTTTTTTTTTATTCCTTAGCCATATCCAGCGGTGCTCAGAGTTTACTCAGGGATCAGCCGCTCAGGCCTTGGACAAAGAAGTCACTCCTGGCTGGCTCACAGGACTGTGTCAGGTGCTGGGAATTGGTCATATGCAAGGCAAATTCCTAACTGCTCCCCTCCCCCCTTCCTATCTCACCAGTCGCTGAAACAGCTCCTTGAAAAACCTTTCTGTGAAGAAGCCAGGGCAATGATACTTGTGTTGCATGCAGTCGACCGGACTCAGTTCACCACTGATGGTCCCAGAGCCCCACCAAGAGTGATTCCTGGACACAGAGCAGGAGTAAGCTCTGAGTACCACCTGGTGCAGCCCCCAAATATAAAATTAACCAAAAAAAAATGAAGGTTCTCAGTCCTTTTCTTCACCCTCAGGCTTCTGCTTTCCTTTTCTTAGGCTGATGGTATCAAAGCAACTTGCTTCCAGGGAGTCTCTGTGCTTTTGCTCTGAAGAGCAAGGCCGCACTGAAACCCGTGAGTTACAAAGTCAGGGCAGAGTGCCGCGCTCAGAAAAGGTAAGCCTCTGCAACCCTCCCTGCCCTCCGTGCGGCCTCAAAAGGTGGGGACTAGGTTAGCCCTTTCTTGGGCTCCATTGTTCCCTTTTCTGCCCTTCAGACTGGTGGGGTTGAACAGTTGGAGGCCCAACAGTTGGGCCTGCTGCTGGCTCTGGACTCTGGGGACCATGCAGTGCTGGGGAGCAGATCTGGACCTCTCTCATGCAAAGAGTGCTCTCCAGACCATCGTGCATGGAGCTCTCTCTGTCTCTCTGGTCCTAATTTTACTTTTATTGTTGTTGTTTATTTGGGTTGTTTTTTTTTGGGGGGGGGGATGGCCACAGCCAATGATATTCAGAAATCATTCCCAGCAGTTCTGAGAGGACCATACGGTAGTGATGAGGACTGAACCTAGGGCGTGCACATGCTCAATCCTTTTTTTTTAAGGCCATTTCTTTTTTTTTTTTTTTTAATTGTATTTGCTTTTACACCCAGCATGCTCAGGGGTTATTCCTGGAGTTGTTCAGGGGACTATACAGGATGCCAGGGAATGAATCTGGGTTAGCTGTGTGCAAGGCAAGAGCTCTATCTGCTGGACTATCACTATGGTCCCCCTTTAAAAAAACTTTCTTATTTTATTTTGGTTTTTTTTTTGGGGGGGGGAGGTCACACCCAGCAATCTCAGGGGTTACTCCTGGCTCTGCACTCAGGAATTATCCCTAGTGGTGCTTGGGGGACCATATGGGATGCCAGGGATTGAACCAAGGTCAGCGGCATGCAAAGCAAATGCCCTACCTGCTGGACTATTATTCCAGCCTCTGCTCAACAATTTAAATCATCTCCCTGGTCTGGTTTTATGTTGCCTTGTCTTAGTGTGTGTGTGCGTGTGTGTGCGTGCGTGTGTGTGTGTGTGTGTGTGTGTGTGTGTGTGTTGGGGGAGCCACACCTGGCTGTGCTCAGGGCTGACTTCTAGCTCTTTGTTCAGGGATCACTCCTGGTGGGGCTTGGGGGACCAATGGGCTGCCAGGGGTTGAAACTAGATTGACCACATACAAGGCAAGTGCCCTGACCACTGTACTATCACTCCAACCCCATTCCTTTGTTTTAATCTCCCCTCATCCCTCACATACTCAATGCAGTTTCAATAAAGTTTTTAGGATTTGCATGTTGGATTATACCCAATACACTGGGTAGTTAAGTGGATTTCAAAAAGTAATCTATATGAATTTCCAAAAGTAATTGAGGTCTACATTCCTTTCATTGCTGCACTCAAACGCATAGTCACCAGGGGCTTCACTTCCTGCGCTGGCACATCTCTTAGCTAAAGAGCTCATGGCACACTTTCTACGTCATTACCCTATTCCTCCTGCTGAAACTCTTATATATGTTTTTTTGTTTCGTTTCTTTGTTATAGCAATACTCTGGGGCTATTCCCAGTGCTTTGCTAGAGGTTGCTTCTAGTGATTCTTGGGGGACCATATGGTGTTGGGGATTGGAACCAAGGCCTCCTGTATGCAAAACAAGATCTCATTCCTTTGAGCAATTCCCCCCCTGACTAGAACTTTTTTGTGTGTGTATGTGTGAGAGGAACAGACAAAAAAAAACATGACAAATGAATTAAAGTAATAGCATGTTAGGTAGTAATAAGGATTTTCTAAATTTATATTAACAACTCCATTTTTAAATTATTTTCTTTTGGACTCCACACCCGGCAGTGCTCGGGGGTAACTCCTGGCTCTGCACTCAGGAATTACTCCTGGAAGGCTCAGGGGGTTTCTGGGGATCAAAGCAGGATTGGCTGCATGCAAGGCAAGTACCCTATCTACTATATATATATTTTTTAATTTTTTATAATTTTATTTATTGAATCACTGTGAGAGCAGTTACAAAGCTTTCGGGTCTAAGTCTCGGTCATACAATGAAATACCCATACCTTCACCAGTGCCCATTCTCCACCCCCAACAACCCCAGTATACCCCCATCCCACACCCTCCCCCTACCTGTGGGGCAGGTGATTTCCACATTACTCTCTCTCTACTTTGATCACATTCAATATTTTGACACCAGACCCACCATTATTATTTGAGATTTTACCCCAACACTCAGATCTGCTGAAAAGGCAACAGTAGATAATTTGTGTTCTATTGCTGGTCATGAATAACATATGATGTCGCGTGGCTGCAGTAAGGCCATGTGATTTTGAAATTCCGAAATTTTAACACTTAAATCTAGAGGGATTTCTGCCAAAACCTGCTGGGTTCCGAGATTTGCTCCTGAGTCTCTGGGATCATAGCCATTAAGCAGCTTGATCAGGAGCCAGAGAGGCCATTCGTGGGTGATGACTTGGGGTCTTCTTGGGACGAGGAAGACAGGACCGGCTCCACCACCATCCCGTGAGGTCCAACAAGTTTCATCACTACGGGCCCAAACCTCACTGTCCAATGGTCTCTGGAGGATGATGGCCACCGAGCCACCAAGGGGGAGCAGGCGGAGTGAGAACACCCTTTCCCCCCTGGGGTGACCCATCGACAGTAACCTACTGTGGGGTCCGGACGCATTTCTGCCAAAAGCCACTGGGTTTTGAGATTTGTTTCTGAGACTCTGAGATCATGGCCGTTAAGCAGCTTGATCAGGAGCCAGAGAGGCATTCGTGGGCGATGACTTGGGGTCTCGTTGGGGTGGGGAGGACAGGACCGGCTCCACTCCCATCCGTGAGGCCCTGCGTGTCTCAGCCCAGCACCAGTAACCTACTGCAGGGACCGGACGCATTTCTGCCAAAAGCTGCTGGGTTTCCAGATTTGTTTCTGAGTCTCTGGGATCATGGCCATTAAGCAGTTCAATCAGGAACCAGAGAGGCCTTGCCTCCAATTAAATAGCTGAGCCGGTTTGTGGTTTGTGGGTGTGTTTCCCACATACCTAACTTTTGGCCGTTTACTTTCTTGGTAAACTTTGCCCCAAGTTTTTGGGGTCTGACCAAAGAACCAGCAGCAATTTTGGGGTATCTGGAAGTCTGAAGGCGCCATCAGACTGCTGATGCACTCGCCTCACAGGTACAGATTGACCTGCTGGCGGCACCATACCCCTGCTATCTACTATATTATGTCTGAGGTCACAGGAGAAGTTTTGGGGTTTTTTGGTAGTTGTTTTTTGTTTTGGTTTTTGGGCACACACACCATGGTGATCCAGGATTACTCCTGGCACTGAACTCAGGAGTCACTCCTGGAGATTCTCAGGGTACCATACAAGGTGCCAGGGACTGAACCCAGGTTAGCCACGTGCAAGGCAAGCACCCGACCCACTATCACTCTGGATAAAATTATTTTCTTTAGTCTCATTTTTTACTTTAAGCATTCAAGAAAAAAAAAACAGGCTATTTTAGCACTTGCTTTGAAATTTCTTCAGGGGCCAGAGCAATAGTACAGCAGGTAGCTTCATTTGCCTTGTATGTGACTGACCCGGGTTCAATCCCTAGAACCCCCTATGGTCCCCCCACCCCCATCAGGAGTGATCCCTGAGCACAGAGCTGGAGTATCCCCTGAGCAACACTGAATGTGGTCCAAAACCACAAAAAAAAAAACCAAAAAAGATAAATTTAATTAGTCAAATTTCATTAGAGTATAGGGTTAAGCCCCATGCCTTCACGCAGCCAATCCCCGGCTATACTATCTTTCTGCCCCCGATAATTTTCTTAAATTCATTTGAATTCAAAATATTTTGCAAAATAAAATCAGGATCCAGGCTAACTTAAGTCATTTAATTCATGACTAAGGTACGGGGACACCAGGATTTACTCCTGGTATGCTCAAGGGATCATACAGGGTGCTGGGGATAGAAGTTGAGTCAGCCCTTTGCAAGACAAGTACCCTACCCACTGTACTATCTTTCTGGCCCTGACAGATATACGCTTTGTGACATCAGGGATCACAGACAACAGAGCCGCTAGGATCATACTTGTGCATATCAGACACTGGGGATTTTGAACTCATCACCATATTCTACAAGGTTGCAAAGCAGGAACTTGAGAGTACCAGCTCTGGGCCTTGTTCTCATATATTCACTCCTAGGACAACATTTAAGGTAGGGTAAAGGCCCTCCCGTAGATCGTCGATTTGCTCGAGTGGGCCCAGTAATGTCTCCATTGGAGACTTTGTTGTTACTGTGTCTGGCATGAGCGATAGCACAGCGGTAGGGCGTTCGCCTTACAAGCGGCCAACATGGCCGACCCGAGTTCGATTCCTCCGCCCCTCTCGGAGAGCCCGGCAAGCTACCGAGAGTATTCGATATGCCAGACACAGTAACAACAAAGTCTCCAATGGAGACGTTACTGGGCCCGCTCGAGCAAATCGACGATCAACGGGAGGGCCTTTACTTTAGGACAACATTTGGAGATGACTCGACCAAATATTCCCCTTCCCTTCCTCCTGTTGTGATGAACAAGGCCACCTCCCTGCTTGGTGCTGTTTGCAGGAGCCACATATCTGGGTGCAGTGCTTGCTCACCATGTTAGTGGTGGTGCTCACCAGGGGCCGTGCCCTGGAGTTGCAGGGAGGCTGGAAATCAGGATTCACTGGTGGTGTGGGAATCACAAACCACAGAGCTGTCAGGGTCCTGGCCAGTCAACTCCGGCACTCTGGAGTATGATCCCCCTGGTTGCCGGACTTACTCCCTATAGGGGAGGGAGTGGGACGGGGAGAAGCCTTTGCCCTGGCCCTCTGCGCACCACGGGCTCCCGCCATCTCCAAGAAAGAACCTCGCGGAGCGGGGGAAAGAGCTGGTGGTCAATCAGCAATCCGTTTATTAGCTCTCACACAGGGTTTTTTATACATACATTTCAGGGGACAATCCACATGTATCACATTTACCTTGTCAGGCTCAATACAGATGTGAGTTAATGATTTACATCTCCCACTTTCAGGTCCAGGTGTATTAGCTCAGGTTGATGGTAACTATTACATCCCTCATCCTCAACCAGAGTGCCTGCTTGTGTGGAGTGCTGGAGCAAGCCCCAGGGCCCCTGTAAACAGGGCCAGCTCTTTCTTTCAGGGGATTTAGTTAAAGTCTCAGGCCGGCTACTGAGACCCCAACACAGAGCTACCCGGCACACACAGCAGAGTGGCCAGAATCACGGAAACTCGTGCAGCTGTGACACCAAGGATTGAACTCCGGGCCTTACGCTGGCCAGGCAGATGCTTCAGCCACTGAGCCAACTCCTGACCATCTCTGATAAATATTTAAGGAAGGGGAGTTTACACTAACCTGTGATTGCTTCCTGTTCATGGTGACTGCTCCCAACAGCATGGATCCTGGTTTTGTTTGGCAAATTTCCGTTTCATCTCCAAAGCTCTCCTCCCATTCCCTGTCCTCCAACAGCCCTTCTCTTCTCACCCCAACCATTCCTGCTTCCTTTAGAAATTCCTGCTCCCCAGCCCCACCGCCCCCTTACTTAAACACCGTGGTTTACAAAGTTGTTCATGACAGTTTGTTACAGGCATTCAGTATTCCTACCACCATGGCCACCTTTCCTCCTCCATTGTCTCCGTTTTCCCAGCCACTCCTCAAGTCTTCCCCTAATCAGGCCTATAATAATTTATTTTATGTTGCTTGTTGCTTGCAGTGGCTTGTGGGTGTGACCCCTGGGTTACCGGATACTGGGAGAAGCAGGCAGAGGATCTCTGCTCCCGGGTCCTGTTGAGCCCACAACCACTCCCTGCCGGTGCCAGATAATCTCATCAGCCACCTTCCAGAACTTGCTGCTGCTTCTCCCAGAAGGGAGCATAAAATGAGACCCCCCATAACCATGCCACGGGACTCCTGCGCCAGGTTGTTTTCACTTGGGGACGGGTGAGAGCCCTCCCCACCCCAAGGGACCCAGCCCCAGCAGCTGACTTCCACTACCCAACTGCTGCCACACTCCAGGCTGCTTTCTGGACACTCTGGCCGAGGCTCACATATGAGTGAACATATTCCTGAACACATCATAAGACACTCCCTACCCATTTTCCATAATTACCGCACTATATTTGATGGGGTTCAGACAGTAGGCAACAAATCATAGAGAGGTGTGTGTATATATATATAATATATATATATATATATATATATATATGTGTGTGTGTGTGTGTATGCCTCTCGGAGAGCCCAGCAAGCTACCAAGAGTATCCCGCCTGCACTGGCAAGTTCCCCGTGGCGTATTTAATATGCCAAAACCAGTAACAATAACAGGTCTCATTCAAAGACAAGTAAGAAGAGGCTGCTAAAATCTCAGGGCTGGGCGGAATAGAGACGTTACTGGAGCCCGATCGAGTAAATCGAAGAACAATGGGATGACAGTGATACAGTGATGTTGCTTGTTGCCATTAAGAGACTAATTGAATGAACAAAAAATACTTCTGGAGAAAAAAATCTGTGGAAAGTATTGTATCTCAACACAGAGACATTAAGTCCTTGTCTGAGGGTCTACTAAGTTCTCATTGCCAGCTTCTGTGTTAATGTTTTTGTCAGTGGAGACTGGTTGGCTTCTGCATTACATCCCATCCAATCTGGTGTGCTACTACTGGATGTCAGTGTGGTAGAGTTCAGAGTAGTCACCCCAGAAAATCAAGACTATTTAATGGGGCAGTCCCACCAGAGGCACGGGTTTGGGGGGTGGGAGTGGCTGCTGGGTCTTTTTTTTTTTTTTTTTTGCTTTTTTGGGTCACACCCAGCGATGCACAGGGGTTACTCCTGGCTCCTGGCTTTGCACTCAGGAATTGCTCCTGGTGGTGCTTGGGGGACCATATGGGATGCTGGGGATCAAACTGGGTGGGCTGCATGCAAGGCAAATGCCCTACCCTTTGTGCTATCGCTCCAGCCCCTGGGTCTCTGGGAGGGAGCTGGCCTGCCCTGCTCTGAGATCTCCCCGAGGTCTTCCCTGCTCCCTATTCTGCGAGTTCTCCAATGCCTGGTTGGTTTCTTTGCTGTTTCATTTTATTTATTTTTTTTTTGTGCACACCAAGCAGTACTGGGAGCTACTCCTGGCTCAGTGCTTGAGAGCTGCTCCCAGCAGGGTGAGCAATCCAGTCCAGACCTCTGGCATACAAAGCACATGCGCTGCCCTTTGAGCTCTTTAGTGCTCCAGCTCTTGGTTTATTTTTTCCATGTTGTTGTTGCTGCTGTTTGGGGGTTACACCCAGTGGTGCTCAGAAGTTACTCTTGGCTCTGAGCTGGTGGGGAGGACACCCCATATGGTGCTCAGGGGTCCACACAACGTCAGGGGTGCTGGGGAGGATGAGTCAGTTTCGGGAATTAAATGAGTCATCTACGTGCAAGGCAAACATCTTTACCCTGGTGCTGTCTCTCTGTCCCTTGCTTGGCTATTTTTTTTAACTCCCAGCAGTAATTAGGAGGCCCATGGGCACCATCTGCAATTACTATCCAACTGGAGATTCTTTTTTTTTTTGCTTTTTTTTCTTTTTGGGTCACACCCAGCAATGATGCTCAGGGGTTACTCCTGACTCTGCACTCAGGAATCACTCCTGGTGTTTCTCAGGGGGACCACATGGGATGCCAGGGATAGAATATGGGCCGATCGTGTGCAAGACAAATGCCCTACCCACTCTATTATTGCTCCAGTCCAGCCAAATGGAGATTCTTTACCAAGTCAAGCCAGCAATTCAATGCAGCGGTCTGAGGATGAGTTTCAGGAATTGTGGGCCATGCTGAGGGCCTCCAAGACCTCACCAGTGATGCTCAAAGGACCCTGTGTTGCTAGAATCAAACTGGGGTCAGGTGCATGCCTGGCATGGGCTTAACCATTATACTATCTCTTAGCTCTCTCGCTGGCTTTTTAAAATTATGTCTCCAGGGGGTATGGTGCCGCCAGCTGGTCAATCTGTACCTGTGAGGCAAGTGCATCAGCAGCCTGATGGCACCTTCAGACTTCCAGATACCCCAAAATTGCTGCTGTGCCTTTGGCCAGACCCCAAAAACTTGGAGCAAAGTTTACCAAGAAAGTAAACGGCCAAAAGTTAGGCATGTGGGAAACACACCCACAAACCACCTCCAGCTCAGCTATGTAATTGGAGGCATGGCCTCTCTGGTTCCTGATTGAACTGCTTAATGGCCATGATCCCAGAGACTCAGAAACAAATCTGGAAACCCAGCGGCTTTTGGCAGGAATGCGTCTGGTCCCTGCAGTAGGTTAACAGTGCTGGGCCACTCCAGGTGGAAATAGGTTTTGTGCCTTGGCCTGTTCCCCCTGGCGGCCCAGTGGCCGCCATCCTTCAGAGGCCATCAGACAGTCAGGTTTGGGCCCCCAGTGACGAGACATGCAGGGTCTCACGGGATGCGGGGGGGAGCCAGTCCTGTCCTCCCCACCCCAATGAGACCCCAAGTCATCGCCCACGAAAGGCCTCTCTGGCTCCTGATCAAGTTGCTTAATGGCCATGATCCCAGAGACTCAGAAACAAACCTCGAAACCAAGTGGCTTTTGGCAGAACTGCGTCCGGACCCCGCAGTATGTTACTGTCGCAGGGCCACCCCAGGGAGGAAAGGGTGTTGTCACTCCGCCTGCTCCCTCTTGGCGGCTTGGTGGCAGTCATCCTTCAGAGGCCACTGGACAGTCAGACTTGGGCCTGCAGTGACGAAACTTGTTGGGCCTCGCGGGATGAGGGGGGAGCCGGGCCTGTCCTCCCCACCCCAACGAGACCCCAAGTCATCGCCCACGAACGGCCCCTCTGGCTCCTGATCAAGCTGCTTAATGGCCTTGATCCCAGAAACTCAGAAACAAATCTCAAAACCCAGTGGCTTTTGGCAGAAATGTATCCGAACCACGCAGTAGGTTACTGTTGCCAGGCCACCCCAGGGGGGAAAGGGTGTTGTCCCTCTGCCTGCTCCCCCTTGGCGGCTCAGTGGCCGTCATCCTCCAGAGGCCATTGGACAGTCAGGTCTGGGTCCACAGTAACAAAACTTGTTGGGCCTCACAGGATGGGGGTGGAGCCGGGCCTGTCCTCCCCACCCCAACGAGACCCCAAGTCATCGCCCACGAATGGCCTCTCTGGCTCCTGTTCAAGCTGCTCACTGGCCATTATCCCAGAGACTCAGGAGCAAATCCCGAAACCCATTGGCTTTTGGCAGAAATCCCTCCAGATTTAGTGTTAAAATTTCAGAATTTCAAAATCACATGGCCCAACTGCAGCCACGTGACATCATATGTTATTCATAACCAGCAACAGAACACAAATTGTCTACTGTTGCCTATCAGCAGATCTGAGTGTTGGGGTAAAATCTCAAATAATAATGGTGGGTCTGGTGTCAAGATATTGAATGTGATCAAAGTAGAGAGAGAGAGTAATGTGGAAATCATCTGCCCTACAGGTAGGGGGAGGGTGTGGGATGGGGGTACTCTGGGGTTTTTGGTGGTGGAGAAGTGGGCACTGGTGAAGGTACGGGTGTTTCATTGTATGACTGAGACTTAGACCCGAAAGCTTTGTAACTGCTCTCACGGTGATTCAATACATAAAATTATAAAAAATGAAAAAAAAAGTAAGGTGGAGTTCATGCACAATTCAATCAGCTAATCAGTGGCTGAATAAAGAGCAGTACTCCTACATTAAAAAAAATATATATCTCCAAACTTTTTCCAACCAAGCCACCAGCACCTTAAAGCTAAGTGTTCAGAATTCCTGGCACAAAACAGAGAACATGGTCAAGACTCAACTAAAAGTTCCAAAATCACTTTTAGGACTTCAATACTTTGAATTTCCCCAATTTCTTTGCTCTGCTTCCCTCTGTCCAATATCCTGCTCCCATATTTGGGGTTCTCTTTTACCCCTTATTAATCCCAAAGGCTAAAGTAGGGCTTAAACTCTCAGTAGAAAACACACCCTTTTGGGGCTGGAGCCATAGCACAGCGGGTAGGGCATTTGCCTTGCACGCAGCTGACCCGGGTTTGAGTCCCAGCATTCCATATGGTCCCCTGAGTACCACCAGGAGTAATTCCTGAGGGCAGAGCCAGGAGTAACCTTTGTCTATCGCCAGGTGTGACCCAAAAAGAAAAAAAAAAAAAGAAAAAGAAAACATGCCCTTTTATGGCTGACCTGCTTTGTGCCATATTTTTGTTATGTTTTGATTTTGGTTTTGGGCCACACCTGGCAGTGCTCAGGACTCCTGGCGATGCTTAAGAGTCTCTTCTGGCAGGGCTCAGGAGACCATATAGGCTTATGGAGACTGAACCTGGATTGGCTGTGTACAAGTCAAGTGCTCTAGCCCGTGTACTGTATCAAAGGGAGAGAACAGGATGGATCTGGATGTACACTCTAGAGATGGGTAAACTTACTAAATTTTATAAAAATAGATGGAAACTAGATGGGGGGGCGTTAGGTCACACCCAGTGATACTGCTGGCTTACTCCTGGCTCTGTGCTTATGGATCATATCTGGCAGAGTTCAGGGAACCATGTGGGATGACAGGAATTGAACAGGGGTCAGTTACATCTAAAGCTATCAACTTACCTGATGTACCATGGCTTGGGTCCCTGGAAACTATATTTTTTGGTGGGGATATTTGAGGGGGGGGAGTTTCAGGCCACAATCAGTGGTGTTCAGGAGTCACCCCTGGCAGTGCTCATGTGAGCACATGCAATGCCAGATTGATATCAACAACAAACAAGGCAGGTGCCTTAACCCTTATCATTTCTCTCCCTCCAGTGGAGCGATAGCACAGTGGTAGGGTGTTTGCTTTGTGCACAGCTAGCCTGGACTAGCTGGGTTCGATTCCTCCGCCCCTCTCAGAGAGCCTAGCAAGCTACCGAGAGTATCTCGCCCCTGGCAAGCTACCCTGATATATTCGATATGCCAAACACAGTAACAACAAGTCTCAAAATGGAGATGGGCCCGCTGGAGCAAATCCATGAACAATGGGAGGACAGTGACAGTGTGTTTGCCATACCTGGACCTGGAGTATAAAACCCACCTCCTGTAAAAGAAGCATTTGCTCAGCCCTCTGAGGTCTCTCTCCAGCCCAGCCCAGAAACTAGACTTAGAAAATAGACTGACAATAATGGAGTATATGCAGATGACAATATAGATAATCTATATACTTGAAACCTACCTATTGTTAGTGTTTTGTTTCCTTTTGTTCTGTTTGTTTCCTTTTAGCCAGGGGGAAGCATATGGGGGTTGGGGGTCATAGAACCAAGGACGGCAACATACAACAAATACTCTCTAGTCCTTTGAGCTAGATCTCCATTCCTCCTACACATTGTTTTAAACCAACATTATTTCAATTACAAAAATGTTTAAATTAAAAAACAGGGCCGTAGGGATAGTTCACCCAGTTAAGACAAGCTTTGTAAGCATTGGGAATGACCCCCAAGCACAGAGCTGTAGGCTACAGCCCTCCTACGTATCCCCATCCAGCACTCCTGATTGTGGCCCCAACACAAACGAAAAATGATATGTGTTTTGTCCAGAGTCAGATTGCCCAGGTGCAAACTTTTGTTTTCTTTTGTGCTAGATTCTGATCTTGGGCAAAAGGCTTAAACGTGAATATACTGAATTTCCTTGTCTGTAATATGGGTGTGACCTTAGTGTCTACCCAGACCGTGGAGAGGAATGACACACTGGAAAAGTGCTTGAGTCGAGCGCCTGAAAAGTAAAAAAAGTTCTGTATTTGTTCTTCTTTAAGTAATAATACATATTGGGGCCACAGGAAACCAGTAACCCCACGCTCACATAAGTTAAAAATATTTTCAGTGACTAATAACAATTGTGGCCAGGCATGGCACTTCCTATATGCCCTTTTGCATTCTCTCCCAGGGTGCTCACAAGAGCCTCAGGAGGAAGTCGAGCTATTATTAACCCATTTTGCACCAGGGAAGCAGAGAGGTGAAGTGGTTTTCCCCAGGTCACAGAGCAGGTCTGAGCCAGGGTACATTGCTTCCGTGGGTCACCACCTATCGAGCTCCACTGAGTCTCAGCAGAAAAAGAAATTCGGTGGGTCCAAAGGTAAACAGTCGAGGCCCAAACGCACACAGAAGTTTCAGTTTCCAGTCAAGGGGCGGGGCGGGAGAGACGAGTAAACAAAATAGCTTTAGCACCGCGTGGTAATTGTGCTAATAGAGGCGCCCCATGAAAAAAGGGCGGCCGGCGCTCAGGCTCTGGGAGCAGAGCAGCGCAAAGACCTGCTCTGACCGCCACGGAGCAAGCAGGAGCCCTTCGACAACCGTGTCCTGTAATAAAGCAAGTCACGCCGAAAGGGCCGCGATCCGGGAGCGGGTGGGCGGTAGGGCGCCTGCTCCTGGGGAGCGGCGGGACAGACTCCTGGGACCGGAAAAGGGTTAAGAGCGCCCGGTGGGCGGGACCCGCGCGGTGACTGGCAGGGGTGGAGCCAGCTGGTCCCCGCCCCCTCCGCCCGGCTCGCCCAACCCCGGGGTTGGCGGAGGTGCCGCCTGCGCCGGGCCGGGCTCGCTGGGCCGAGCCGTCCCTCCTCCGCTCCCCGCTGCGTTTCGCCGGCTGGACGCGCTGGAGAAGGGGCGCCGCTCCCGGGCCGGCCCTGGGGGCTGACAGTCGGCAAAGTTTGGACCGAAGAGGAAGTGGCGTCCAGCGCCAGCAGGTGGCGGCCAGGCCGGGACCCGGGGCGCTCGCAGCGTGCGGGCGGGGAGGGCGCGGCGGCCCGGGCCTCGGGGCCCGCTCCGGGGACTTCGGAGCCGGTCCCGGGGGAAAACAACTCCGAAGTTGGCGAGTGGCACCGCCCCTGCTGCCGGGCCGCGGCCGCCTCAGCGCCCCCCGCCCTGGCACCCCGAGCACGGGAAGAGGAGTCCGGGCCATGGAGCCCCCGGCTAGACGCGGCGCGGGGGGCCCTGGGCTCCCGGCGCGGCGCCGCCTGTCCACCCCGTCGACGAGCGAAGCCCCTTGACCCTCGGGGCGCCCCGGGACGCGTCGGGATGCTGCCGGCCATCCTCCTGCTCCTCCTCCCGGGTAAGAACCCCCGGCTGTCAACCGCCCTCCCCGCTGCGCCCCCCCCCCCCGAGCCTGGCCGGGTCCCGGAAGTGTCCAGCCGCCCCCGCGCCCCGGACCACCCCCCGGGCCCGGCTGCCCACCGTCCTCCCCACTCCGCCCCCCCCCCAACGTCCCGCACCGCCGCTCCCCGCCGCGAGCCGGCGCGCCCGTGGCTCCCCCCACCCCGCGGCCCCCAGCCAGGTGCCCAGGTGAGGACTCGCGGTGACTCCTCTGCTGTTCCTCCTTCTCCCTCCAGGAGGCGCCCTGGCGCACCCGGACCGGGCTGTCCTCCCAAATCCTGGTGAGTCGGAGCCCCGGGGCCACCCCTTCGGGGCCAGGGGCCGAGGGAGGACCCAGCCGAGGACCCTCCCTGAATTCCTCGGGTCCCTGTCATAGTTGTGGCCGGGAGGTCATGCGCCCTTTCACGGAGGGAGAACCGGGACCCAGTAGCTGGGAGCTATTTGGCTTTCCTAACTATTCTGGCTTAGGTCCTCGGCCAGAGTTGAGTCTCCCTGAAGAGATAGAGTCGCATCCGCGCGTGTGTGTAGTGTGTGTGTGTATGTGTGTGTTTGGGGGGGATGGGCAGTTCCTGGCTCCGTGGCCCGCACCTAACCCACCTGTGTTGTTGGTGCTGTCGCTTCCGGAAAGGAAGCCGGCAGACTCTGCTGCACGTGGGACTGATGGGGCGTGTCTCTGCTCCTGGAAGAGCCTGGGCAGCAGGGGGGGGGGGATCACTCCGGTGCTGACAGCCAGGCTCCCCACCTTTTCTTTTGCAGCCTGTGAGGCGCCCCCAGCAGTGCTGTCAGTGCAGGGCACCCTGCAGAGGCCAGTGGGCCGGGAAAGCCGCGGCTCCCCTGCCAACTGCACCTGGCTCATCCTGGGCAGCAGGGAGCAGACGGTGACCATCAGGTGAGATGCGGGGCCCAGCCCTGTGCCTCTTAATAACTTGATTTTGTGTTGGGGTGAGGGCACACAGGGCAGTATTCAAGGGCTTCTAACAACCCACTGAGTGGCTCTTGGGTGACACTCCCAGCAGTGCTCTGTGGTATCCAGAAACAAACCTGGGTCTCGCTCTTGCACAGCGTATGCTCTGGCCCCACTGAGCTCTTCAACCCCCTGTTCCTCCTCTCAGCTGCTTACTGTCCACCACCATGGAAGGCCTTCAACAGTCCCTTCTAAGGAGTTTTACTTTTTTTTTTTTGGTGGTGGTGGGGAAGAGTTGGTCCACACCCAAGCTGTGCTCAGGGCTTATTCCTGGCTCTGTGCTCAGGGATCAGTCCTGGCAGGATCACTCCTTGAGGGACCATATGGGGTGCGAGGGATGGAATGCTGGTCAACCACATGCAAAGCAAGTACCCTACCTGCTGTACTATGGTTCTGGCCCCCCTAAGGACTTTCTATCCCTGTGGTCAGTGTTGCCCTCAAACCTTTGGCCTGCCTGTTCTGGACCGTCTTAGTCATTATGGCTTATTCTTGACTTTCTAAGTCATTTCACTTAGATCCAGATCATCCTGAGGGACAAGGATCTCTCTAGAAATAGTTTTTTCTTTTCAAAGGATTCTTTTGGGGGGAGGGGCAAAAAATAACCCAGTGATATCCAGGGGTAACTCTTGGCTCTGCATTCAGGAATCACTCCTGGAGGTGCTTAGGGGACCATATGGGATACCGGAGATCAAACTCAGGTCAGCCACGAGCAAGTTAAGCTCCCTACCTGTTGTGCCAGCCTAGAGCTAGTCTTGAATCAGCCTCAAGCCTTGCACCTCCCCAGACCTTCTAAACACACCAGGTCTCCTGGGGCTCCTTCAGACCATGGACCATGGGATTGGGCCCCAGGCTGAGTATCAGGCCGTTTGTTTGTGTTGCCCAGTTCACTTCCCGTGAGTGCGCCCAGAAAGGGTAAGGAAAAGGAGAGGGCAGCCTCAAGGGTAGTTGGGACAGAATGCCAAGGTGCCCGATTACCAGGCCCTGCGAGGGAGGTGATGGTGAGATCTGGTGAATGGCCTGCACGGTGTTTGCCAGTGCCCGTTAACAAGTGGTGCACTTGCCACAGCAGCTGCAAAAGTCGTGCATCTGCTCTTAGCTCAGCCCCTGAACCCAAGCCAGTTTTTTCCAAAGGGCACTGGGACATAGCTTAGGGTCTCGCATGATGCCAGGGATCCACAGGAATCTGGTTCACTGGGTTTCCACGTAGCTGTTTGGAATGTGAGAAGCTGGTGTCGTGCCTCTGGAGATGGAAGGGGACCACCCCCCACACACACCTCCCAGGGATGAAGGAGCCAACGGTGGTCTGCAATCTCGTGTCTCCTCTTCCACCCCTGTAGGTTCCAGAAGCTGCACTTGGCCTGTGGCTCAGAGCGCTTACTCCTGCGCTCCCCTCTGCAGCCACTCATCTCCCTGTGCCAGGCGCCTGCCAGCCCCCTGCAGCTACCTGGCGGCAACGTCACCATCACCTACACCTACCTGGGGGGCAGGGCGCCCATGGGCCAGGGCTTCCTGCTCTCATACAGCCAAGGTGGGCAGGAAAGGAGTGCCCACTGGGCGGCTTGGGTGGGGAGGGGTGGTGCCCGTGGGGCCTCACCGCCTTCTCCTTGCACCTCCGCAGATTGGCTGATGTGCCTGCCGGAAGAGTTCCAGTGCCTGAATCACCGCTGTCTGCCCGCCTGGCAGCGCTGTGATGGCCAGGACGCCTGTGGCGATGGCTCTGACGAGGCCGGGTGCAGTTCTGACCCTTTTCCGGACCTGACCCCGGCTCCCAGCCCCACCCCCCGCTGCAACCACACCTTGGAAGACTTCTATGGGGTCTTCTCCTCCCCCGGCTACTCCCACCTGACCTCAGACTCGCACCCGCAGTCCTGCCTCTGGCTTCTGGACCCCCACGATGGCCGGCGGCTGGCGGTGCGCTTCACGACCCTGGATCTGGGCTACGGAGATGCAGTGCACGTGTACGATGGCCCCGGCCCCCCGCAAACCCCCCGCCTGCTGCGTAGCCTCACCCACTTCAGCAATGGCAAGGCGGTCACCGTGGAGACGCTCTCTGGGCAGGCCGTTGTGGCCTACCACACGGTCGCCTGGAGCAGTGGCCGGGGCTTCAATGCCACCTACCACGTGAGGGGCTACTGCCTGCCCTGGGACCGGCCCTGTGGACTCGGCTCGGGCCTGGGCGCTGACGAGGGCCTCGGGGAGCGCTGCTACAGCGAGGCGCAGCGCTGTGATGGCTCCTGGGACTGCGCCGACGGCACAGACGAGGAGAACTGCCCGGGCTGCCCCGCGGGACACTACCCATGCGGGCCCGCCGGGTCCCCCACAGCCACCGCCTGCTACCTGCCTGCTGACCGCTGCAACTACCAGACCTTCTGCGTGGACGGCGCTGACGAGCGACGCTGCCGCCACTGCCAGCCAGGCAACTTCCAGTGCCGCGACGAGAAGTGCGTGTACGAGACGTGGGTGTGTGACGGGCAGCCGGACTGCGCCGATGGCAGCGACGAGTGGGACTGCTCCTATGCCCTGCCACGCAAGGTCATCACCGCCGCTATCATCGGCAGCCTGGTGTGCAGCCTGCTGCTGGTCATCGCGCTGGGCTGTACCTGCAAGCTCTATGCCATCCGCACCCAGGAGTACAGGTGAGGTGGTGGGGGGGCGGGTGCTGGGGACCAGCTGGATCCTGGGCCTGGGGTTCGAGCCGGAAAGCGGCTCAGGGGGTGGGGCACCTCCCACCACTTGGGGCAGCTGCGGCACCTCTCTGGTTATTCAGGGCTGACTGTGGCAGGAGGGGGCGGGCCGGGCTAGCCCCCACCCACCGACGGCCCCCCTCGTAACTGCCTCTCCTCGTTCCTTCAGCATCTTTGCGCCCCTGTCGCGGATGGAGGCAGAGATGGTGCAGCAGCAGGCGCCCCCGTCCTACGGGCAGCTCATCGCCCAGGGCGCCATCCCGCCTGTGGAGGACTTCCCCACGGAGAACCCCAGCGACGTAAGTCTGCGCCCCTGCTCCTGGCCCAGGCCCCCTGTGTCCCCTCACCCCGCACCCCCAACCCAGCCCTCTGACCTGCATCTCTGCTTGCTCCCCGTGCAGAATTCAGTGCTGGGCAACCTGCGTTCCTTGCTGCAGATCCTGCGCCAAGACATCACCCCAGGTGCCGGCCCGGGTACCCGGCGCCGGCAGCGGGGTCGCTCCGTGCGCCGCCTGGTGCGCCGCCTCCGCCGCTGGGGCCTGCTTCCTCGGGCCAGCACCCCAGCCCGAACCGCCGACACCAGGCCCCAGGCCTCACCTTCCACCGCGCCCCCAGAGGCCTCCGAGGGGAGCCCCAGCCCTGCCCCTGAGGGAGGAGCGGTGGGTGGGCAGGATGGGGAGCAGGCACCCCCTCTGCCCGCCAAGGCGCCCCTCCCATCGGCCAGTGTGGCCCCCACCCTCCCAACTGCCCCCGAGGCCCAAGGGTCGAGGCCCTCAGGGCCCCTGGAGCCGTCCCTGCTGTCCGGAGTGGTGCAGGCCCTGCGAGGTCGCCTCCTGCCTGGCCTGCGCCCCCCAGGGCCTCCCCGGCCCCTGGCTGGACCCCACCCGACCGTCCTGCCCCCAGAGGACGAGGATGATGTGCTGCTGGTGCCGCTGGCTGAGCCCAGCGTCTGGGTGGTGGAAGTGGAGGACGAGCCTCTGCTTGCCTGAGGGGTTCCGGCTCTCCCGGGGGCTCCAGTCTCACCTTTCCGGGGCCCCCAACTTCCTGTCCCCTACTTCTGCCCCTTGTCAGAGGGGACCCGGTGGCCTTCCCACCGACTCTGTCACTGCTGTAAGTTGGGGGTCCCTCCAGAGGGAGAGGGCCCCCCAAGTCCCCATCCATCGCCGAGACTGTCTTCACTGTCACTCTCGCAGGGGGCCAAAGTTCTTCAAAGTCAAAGGCCTGGACACTCCGCCCTTGCCAAAACACACCCCCCACCCCCTACCTAAAAGTGGCCTTAAACACCAGGATGCCAATGGGCTGGAGACCTTCAGCTTCCACTGGGAGCATCTGGGCAGGCCCTGAGATCTGGCCCGCCCTGTTCGCTCCTCCAGGGCTCAGCACATAGGAAAAGCACAGCAAACGCTTTTGTCCCATAGCTAGGTCGTTGCCCAGGAAGCCCAGGTTGAAAATAAAGGAATCCGAAATGTAAGTGGTTTGTAGTCAGCCTGGGCTCTGCTTCTGCCCGCCTGGCATCTGCTCACCTCTGCCCCTCCCGGCAGCAGGGAGGAGCCTTGTCTGCCTTCCAGTTCTTGCTCCTTTCCTGTTTCTCTTCCAGCTACACACCCTTGATTCTCATACCCCCCCCCCCCCCCGAAGGTAAGAAAACTCCCAGAACCCCAAGGACCAACTTTTCACATGATACCCCAGTCCTGCAGGGGTTAGCCCCAAGCTGCTTTGCTCACTCCCTCCCGCCCTGAAGTCTGGTTAGCCAGCTGGGCCATGCGGCTGGGAAGATTCCCATTTGTGGAGTATTTCCAGAGCACAGATCACAGGAGCAGACTGTCCCTGATAGAATGCGGGAGCCCGGAATCCCACCCGCACCAGGCACTCACAGTCTGTCCTGGGCAGGCAGACAACTCTCAGCCAGGATGCCTCAAAGCAGGCTAAGAAGAGCTGAGGGAGAAATCTTACTTGGGGCTAGAGAGAAAGAGTACAGCAGGTAATGCACTTGCCTTGCACACAAGCAGGCCTGGTTCAATCCCCGGCATCCCATATGGTCCCGAGCCCACCAGGAGTGATTCCTGAGTGCAGAGCCAGGAGTTGACCCCAAAATAAGATGTGAAAATGCTGGTTATCACCTTTGTAAAATCTTTTTGGCAGAAAACTCAAACTAGATTTGAAACAATGGTGTTGGGGGGCAGAGAGCTAGCTCAACGACTGGAGCATTATCTGTGATTGAGTCCCCACTTCTTGGAGTGACCCCAAAGCACTGCTTGCTATGGCCCCCAAAAACAAAAATTTTGTGGTGAGGGCCAGAATGATACTGCAGGTAGGGCACTCGCCTGGCACATGGGGAATTCCCAGCGTCTGGTTCGATTCCCAGAATCTCGTATGGTCCCTCAGGCACTGCTAGGAGTGATTCCTAACACAGAGCCAGGAGTAAGCCCTGAGCACTATCAGGTGTGGCCCCAAAAGACAATGCTGTTGGGGTCAGGGATATACATAGTTTAAGTGGTAGAGCACAGGCTTTGCAAGTGAGACCCTGGGTGTGATCCCGAGAACAAGAAGTGCTGTTGGTGGTTGGGATAAAGTTTGACTTCAAGGCTGGGTGAAAGTTCACAGGATAAGCAAGTATGAGAGCTGGGCCACAGGCTATACCTCTGGGAGGGGAAACCACAGGGCCCAGAGCAATAGTACAGCAGGTAGGGCAGTTGCTGGTGTCTGTTCAATCCCTAGCACCCTGTATGACCTCAGTCCTTGAGCACAGAGTCAGCTGTAAGCCCTGAGTACCTCTAGGTCTGGCCCAAACACAAGGAAAGGAAGGAAAGCATTAACAGTGACCAGAGCTGAAGCCCTGGAGGGGACAGGGTGACAGACATGGGGATATCTGAGAAACGTTTGAACCAGCCTCCGGAAGCAAGGTGACACACTGTCCTGGCCTGTGAAGGGAAGATTGAGCATAGGTCAGGGGACTCTGGGGGTGGGGTCCTGGTTTGGGGCTGAGTGCGTGTTCCCTCTCCTCTCATCTGGAACCTAGGGAGGAGGCAGAGGAGATACACACCATCCTGCACCCCAGCCTCCGCTCGGAAGAACCGAGCTGATGCCAGACCCTCTCCAGAGACCTTGGTCCTTGCTTCTTACTGTCCCTTGGGGGTACAGGCATGTGAGGGCTCACCAGGGTGGGTGCAGTGAAGCAGGGGGCGCTGTTCTCCCCTATGGCTTGTGGCCACCTGGGTTACCCCACCTCTTCTGTACCGTATCCTCATTCCACCTGGAAATCTTCAGCCTGGTACTCTCAAACTTTGTCATATATTTTTTGGTTTGGTTTGGGGGCCATCCCCAGCATTGCTTAGATTTTTTTTTTTATTCTTTGTTTTCTTTCGGAAGGGACCACCCCTGGTGGTGCTTGGGCTTACTCCTTGCTCTGCACTCAGGGATCACCCTTGGCAGGCTTGGGGGACCATATGTGGTACTGGGGACCAAACCTAGGATGGCTGCGTGCAAGGTAAACATCTTAACGTGCTTTCTCTGCACCTCCCCCACTCTTGTGAGAGGAATGGGGTCTCACAGTGACAGCCAGCCTGTTCCTGAGCTGTGAACAGTAGAGCTGCTCACGCTAGTAGAGCTGGTAAGGTGCTTGTCTTACTTGTGACTGACCTGGGTTCAATCTCCAGTGCCCCATATGCTCCCTGGAGAGCCAGCTCTGAGCACCACTGGGTGTACCCCTACCCCATTAAAAAAAGTGACCCAAGAACACTAAGGGAAATAGCCCCTGAGCACTGTTGGTCACACCCCTCCCCCAAAGAAAAAAAAGATTCCAGGGTCTGGAGCCACAGTAAAGTAGGTAGGAAATTTGCTTTGAAAACCCACGTTCCATCCCTGATACCCCCACATAGTCCTCCAAGCACACCAGGGGTGATCCCTGTGTGCAGATCCAGGAGTAAGTTCTAAGCACCTCATGGTAAGTTCTAAGCATCCCTTCAGACCCCCCTACAAAAAAAGACTCTGGGCTGGAAAGAGTACAGTGGCTAGGGTGCTTGCCTTATATGTGGCTGACCTGGGTTCAATCTCTGGCACCTCCTATGGGTCCCTGAGTCTTGTCAGGAGTGAGTCCTGAGCTCAGATCCCAGAAATAAATCCTGAGCACTACCAGGTGTGGCCCAGAAAATATCCTTGCTGGGGGCTGGGATGTGACATGGCTAGGCAGCAGAGCACCATCCTTGCAGGGTTTGATCTAACACCTCAGGGAATAGCCAACTGTGGCACTATCCACTACCAGATGTGGCCCCCCAAAAGACCCCTAAGTTATTGCACTCACTGTAGGACCCAACCTACAGGTGCTAGGAGGGACCCACTGGGACTTCAGTTCCCAGCACCACGTGGTCCCCCTGAGGACTACCATCACTGAGCACAGCTAGAGTAGCCCTGACCTGTAACCTCCCCCCTCATTGCTCCCCCCCCATTCCCACCATGCAGTGTGTGAGCCCCAAACAGAAGCAAAAACATTGTTTCCAGCAATAGGAGACAGTGGGATGCTGAAGACTGGAAGGCAGGATCCATAGAGATGAAAATTGATCTTTGTCTTTGGCATTAGAAAGATCTCATTGATGGGGCCAGAGAGATGTAAGCAGGAAGGACACTTTCCTTGCACACAGCCAGCATAGGTTTGGTACCTGAAGCACAGCCAAGAGTGATTAATGAACACGATTAGGGACCCCCCAAAAAAATTAAATCTGGGTGAGAACCATGATGTCCCCATTTTCCAGCTGTGTAATCTGGGGAGAGACCACCCACCTTCTGTGTCAGCTTTAGGATCACAGGGATGAGAGCGACGAGGCAAGAAGTCACCCAGCACTTTGGAGTGGGGAGCCCAGGCAGTGGGGGAGCATGCAGGTCTCACGGGGGGGGGGGGGGTCAGCAAAGTAGTGTGCGCGCGGGGGAGGGGGGAACAGGAGCTTCAGAGAAGCAGAAAATGAGGTCTTGCCAAATGGAGGGACATTGTGGAGCCCAAAGTCTGGAGGCCGTTTCACCCTCCAGCATGCTTGGAAGAGGTCCTGGCACCAAAACGTCCGTGGAATTGGAACTTCTAGAACACTGGTCGGTCTCCGGGAATCTCTCCTCCTTTGATAGCACGAGGTCAGCGGGTGCCAGCAAAGGAAAAGGATAGGGAAGGGATAGGGGAGGAAGCCCCCGCCGCGGAGTTCTGCACCCACTTTCTTCCTCAGAACCCCCATCTGCCAGGGGCTAGGACAAGAAATGGCATTTTTGTGGATCTCAACCCCAAGGGGTGGTTGAGGAAGAAGACAGTGTGCGGAGCGGAGCGGCAGGATGCAGTCCCCGGGGGGCCTCTGCCTTTGGACCCCTCTGAACAGCCGTGGGGCTGGGCACTGGGCGATGGCTGAGATAGAGGCAAATGACCCACAGCCCCTGCTCCAGGGGGAGGGCACGTCCTGGCTCCCTCCCGCCACCCCACTTCCCTGAACCGCGACCACCCAACCGCGACATCACTTTGTTCTCTCCGCGTCTCAGCCCGACTCCCGCAGTGTGCGCGCTCCTGGAGCGAAGCTACACAAAGGAAGGGGGGTGCGAACGGAGGGAATCCCGCTGACGTCAGTGCTCATTAGCATGCGTGACCTCATGGGGGGCGGGCCCAGTCCCCCAGGTGTCGGGGTGGGGGGGTGCTGGTATTTAAGAGAAAAGGCTGACAGTGCTGCTGCGAGAGGGAGCGGGTGCTGGAGCGCCCCGGCGGCACACGCACAGCGCCCCGCACGCAGCACTCTGACCGGCAGCGACATGGACGCGGACACAGAGACCACCGCCCTCTGTCCCTCGGGCAGCCACCAGGCCTCCCCTCCGGGGACGCCCACCGCAGGTAAGGGGGAGCCGAAAGCAGGGCGACACGAGCCGGAGCTCTAGTGGGGAGGCGAGAACTGGGGTTGGAACCCACGCGGAGCAACTCTGCAAACCAGCGGGGAGCGCCTCGTTCCCCAGCTCACACCGGGACAGGGGGACGGGACGCGTGCGGGACGTGGGGGACAGGAGCTTAGGGGGAAGGGTGGTGGCGCTCCCCCATTCTGCCCCGGGGGCGTTGGGTGCTTGGCCCCCAGGTCAGCTGTGGCCAGGGGGAGGGGGTGAGCAGGGGCAGCCCCCAGCCCCGGGGGACCTGTTGTCGGGGTTTCTCTGGCTCCGGAGGCCTGGCAGCTGGCCAGGTATTGATCCTGGTCTATTTCCAGCCTTTCCCCAACCTCCTTTGTTGTGTCTGCGGATCCTCCTCGGGTTACCCTGACCGTGCTTGGTGCTTGGTCACTGCCTCTCCTCTATTAGGGTTGGGGGGAGGGGAGGAGGCCCTTGTACATTATTCCCCCCAGGGGCTTCTTGGGGACTTAGAAGAGGGACCCGGGGTCTTGTAGCCCCCAATGTGCTCACCTACAGCTCTGCGGGAAGCCGCAGTCTCGTACACCCACGGGTACCCAGCACACGCGCGCGCAGCACCGGGGGGAGAGCACAGGCTTCTCCTGGAACAGGCGCCCCACAAAGTTTTACTCACCCCCCAGGATCTGAGCTGCCACAGCCGCCTCCCCTCTGCCTCTCCCGTGCCTTCTCCAGCAGGCAGGGCCCATGGGGGCAGAGGCCTAGGCGGGGCAGGTGCCTGTGTGAAGTGTGAAAGGGGGCAGCAGCCCCAGCCAGAGACTGCATGGGACCACCCTTGTGCTCCACTTAAAGTGCCCCACCAGTTCAGGCTTGGGGAGGTCAGGGCCAGAGCCAGGCTCTCCGCAGCTCCTGCAGAAGCCTCTGAAGCCAGGACCCAGTCCTCCGAAGGTGGCCTTGAGGCCTACTCGACTGAGGGTTTCCTTTTCGTCCCTGCCCCCACCCCAAACCCTGTCTCCCCAGAAGCAGATGCTACAGTGCTGAAGCAGCCAGAGAAACTGCTGGCGGGCCTGGACCTGGGCGGACCCCCAGGCGCCCCCAGACGCAGAGGCAGTATGCCAGTGCCCTACAAACACCAGCTGCGGCGGACCCAGGCTGTGGATGAGCTGGACTGGCCACCCCAGACCTCCTCGTCGGGCTCCTCTGACTCCCTGGGTTCAGGGGAAGCAGGTGCCGCCCCGAAGGATCTTGTCTTCAAGGTCATGCTGGTGGGCGAGAGCGGCGTGGGCAAGAGCACCCTCGCAGGCACTTTCGGCGGTCTCCAGGGAGACAGTGCTCACGAGCCAGAGAACCCAGGTATCCGAGGGCAGGCTCGCAGGGGCTGGGGCGCTGCTGAAGCCTTAGAGATGGAAGAGTTAAAAGCAGGAGCAGCCCCTTGTAGCCAGACCCCAGGGAAGCTTCTCCCGTGCTTTCTGGGCTGGCTTCCCTTGGGGGCAGGTTTCCCACTCTACCCCCCAGGGCACTGGGATGAGAGGTCCTGGTTGTCAGGTCTCACAAACATTGGGGACCTCCTAACGGGCTATATTCCCATCCTCCTTGCCCAACAGAGGACACCTACGAGAGACGTATCATGGTAGACCAGGAGGAAGTGACGCTGGTTGTTTACGACATCTGGGAACAGGTGAGAACTTAGATGGGACTGCAGGAAAGTCCTGAGATCTGGTGGGGGCAGAAGAAAGGCAGAATCTGGCTAGTGGATCACTGCTTCTGCATTGATTACCTTTCACATGGGTTGTCTACGACATAGAAGGCGGGCATTAAAGTGCTTGCCACGCCTATGGGAGTTGCCATCCACCCAGGAACTCTTCCCTGGAGCAAAGTTAGGATCAGAATTTGACAAGTCCTGCAGGTGCTAGCCAGACTGAACACCCTAAAATTGGTCCCACCCAGATACTTTTCAGCCTGAAAAAGTTGGATGGGATAAGACAAGAGTTCCAGGTTCTGAAATAAGGGGTAGAAAAAATAAGGACTTGTGACTACTTGGGGCATAAACTGTATATAGAGCAGTAGGAGAATATATTACATGTAGTTGAATAGCATTCACTTTCTAATGAAGAGTTGATAAGGGGAGGGTCCAAGAATTGGTAGAGGATGCTTTCCTTGCATGCGCTGACCCTAGCCTATCCCCCGGCATCACATATGGGCCCCTAAGTAACCGCAGGAGTAAGCCCTGAGCACTGCTGGGTATAAACCAACATGTCCCTCTACACCAAAAACAGAAAAGGTGTTTAAAGAAATAGGGTGTGTTAACCTAGTTGTAAGATCCTCTGTCCCCTCGTGGGGCTTGCGTTACTTGTGTGCGCACACACACACACACACACACACACACACACACAGAGTCACACATACAACTTTGGGAATGGAGACTGAGCTGTCAGACGCAGGAAGGCGTCTTCATCATGCTTACACTCCTAGGTCCTGACATGCTGTGACTTTCCACCCATCTGCAGGAGGACTCAGGCGGGTGGCTGCGGGACCACTGCCTCCAGACGGGGGACGCCTTTCTCATCGTCTTCTCAGTCACTGACCGAAGAAGCTTCTCCAAAGTGCCAGAGACCCTCCTAAAGCTCCGGGCTGGGAGGCCCCACCATGACCTGCCTGTCATCATTGTTGGAAACAAGAGCGATCTGGTCCGCTCCAGGGAAGTCTCCGTGGAGGGTGTGTATGAACCTCAACCTAGTGCATACGTGGCCGCGTGCGTCAGGGAACCCTCGCCCTCGCGGCTCGCCCAGAAGCTCCCACCCCTTCCCAGGTGCGCAAACCCAATAGCGTGTAGCCCGGGAAGCTCAGTCCCGAAGCCCGAGACCCTGGGGCTGCCACAATCTGCCCTGCACCTGCTGGGGGGTGGGGAGGGGGGGCTGGTCTCAGTCGAGGTGATTGACTTCCCGCAGCCGCTTCCCGGGCGCCCGCGGGGTCTCCCCTGCGCTCTGGCGTCTGAGCCGCTCCCTTCTTGCAGAGGGCCGCCACTTGGCCGGGACCCTGGGCTGCAAGCACATCGAGACGTCGGCCGCGCTGCACCACAACACTCAGGAGCTCTTCGAGGGCGCCGTGCGCCAGATCCGGCTGCGGCGGAGCCGGGGCCGCGCGGCCGGCGCCGAAGGGCCGCGGCCGGACTCGGGCAGCCCCGAGGGCCCCGCGCCGCCCGCCCGCCGCGAGAGCCTCACCAAGAAGGCCAAGCGCTTCTTGGCCAACCTCGTGCCGCGCAACGCCAAGTTCTTCAAGCAGCGCTCCAGGTCGTGCCACGACCTCTCCGTGCTCTGAGCTGCCGTCGCCATGGCCACCGCGGTCGCCAAGGTCACCACCGCGCCCTCCGCCGGCCCTTGCCCCGCCCCGCCCCCGTCTGGCTTCCGTGGTGAAGTCCGGTCTAGGAAACCAAAAACTCCCAGGGCACCCACACCCCTCGGCAGGACCGCGTGGGGCAAGGTCCCAGGCGGGGGGGACGGGTTCTGGTGGGTCAGGAAGGAAAATAATTCTGCAAGTTTTCTGGCTTGGTTTGGTTTGAATTAATTCATGCTTGATCACCTCTTCTGTAAAGAGAGCCTCAAAGCGAGAACTGGAAAAGCGCTTTACCGACTCCTTTACAGAGTTTCCACCTTTGTACTCTGCGCGAATATGCCTCACGTTTAAGAGCTTTTTTTTTTCTTTTTGGGTCACTCCCAGCGATGCACCAGGGTTACTCCTGGCTCTGCACTCAGGAGTTATCCTGGCAGTGCTCAGGGGACCCTATGGGATGCTGGGAATCGAACCCGGGTCGGCCACGTGCAAGGCAAACGCCCTACCCGCTGTGCTATCTCTTCAGCCCCTGATTCTCTCTCTCTTTTTTTTTTTAATGTAGGAGTATTGCTATTTATTCAGCCATTGATTAGGCTGATTGAATTGGGCATAAGCTCCACCTTACTTTCTTCCCCTTTTTTATAAATTTATTTATTGGAGATTCTTAAATGTAAAGACATAGACACAACTTTAGGGACTTTTCCTAAAACTTTCTGGCTCTTATCTGCTGCACTTGTCCACTTTACCTTTAAGTAGTTCTTAAAGGCAAGTGCCTGCAACTGCAATTTTGGAGAACTGAGTCTGTGGTTTGCCACTGCACCCCGGGCACTGGCACTTCCCCTTTAAAGCTACTAAGTGTAAGGTGTGGACAGATTTCCTGCCTTCAGATGCGCCAGCGGGAAGAGCTGAACTGGGGGCATTTCCCCTTTGGGCTGTGCCCAGGTGGCCCCAGCAAGGGGGCCACCTTAACCTTTTCAATAAAGAATTTTTCTACTGCACTTGCTCATTTTGACTCTGTTCTCAAAGCTCCCCACAGAAGGAATGCATGTAGATGGAAATTACAGAGAAAGCAAAGCCCAGAGGGGACCCCAGCTCTCAGGAGGTTGCAGAGCAGCCCGAGGGCTGCTGGAGTGCAAGACAAGAGGCCTCAGGTTCTTAGAAATAATGAGTCCAGCTTAGCCTTTTGCCCAGTACACAGGCAGGGAAAGGGAGCTGCAAGCCGTGATTAAGAACATTTGTGACATTGAAAGACCAGGTCCTCAGACACCAGGAGGCTGGACCTGTGCTGGCTCAAGGTGAGACCCTCCAGGGAGGTCCATGAGCCCATGGGGCTAGGTGAGGCTGGTCTGCCCTTTCCTTGGCAGCCCCACCACCCAGCTGTCACCTGCAAAGCCCGTGTGAGAACTGAAGCTGTCAGTGCCTCCCCTGAGGACGCCCACGCTGCTGCTGCCTGCTTCACGAGTCTGAACAAAGAGAGCAGAGGCAGCAGCTCCCCTCTCCCTGCTTCTCTATCCAGCTAGCTACCTGAGCCCCCAGGGCCTGCTCCCCACCCCAGGTCCCAGCTTGAGTGCGACTGAGAGACCAGAGTCCCCAGTGCTGGTAACTAGGAAGAGAACCGGGGGGACCTGCCCAGCATGGGTGCTTAGGAGATAGTCAATGAACTAGGGTTCTATCTCTAGGACTCTTAACTGGTGATCCTTGTAATTACCTCCCTTGCTGCTTAAGAAACAGTTTAACCCACCTGAGGTCAATCCAAGTTGGGCTTGGATTCTCTTCCTTTGCTTGAGTCTTAGTGGTGATGATTTCCTTTGTTGGAGGGGAGAAGGCCCAACCCAACCAACTTAGGCTACTCCTAAGTTAGTGAGCTGGAGGGGTTGGGGGGGCGGGGGTCATTCCCAGCAACTGATTAGTGGATCATGTAATGCTGGAGATGAAATCCAGGTCCCACACGTAAAATATGCATCTCAGCTTTTTTGAATCATCTCCCCAGCCACCATAATGGTAGTTTCATCCAAGTTTGCACTTTGAGGGTTCCTTTTGTTAGGATGGAGAAGAGGGTGTGAGGGTTGGGGGGGGGGGGGAGGGTTGGAGTAGTACATGTGCATTGATGGGCAGGACCATGGCAGTGGTTGTGATAAGGAGCCACAGAAGTTAGAGAGCAGCAAACACTCTCTTAAAGCCTGGGAATCGTGAACAGAAGCAGTTTAAATCTTAAATCCAGGAAAACACTCTGGGCCCATTAAGGAACCAGATGGTTCTACAGTTGGGTTGAAACCTCAGGGACATGAAGAGGAGGGGTAAGAAAAGATGAGTATGAAAAAGAAGATTCTCAGCCTTACTGCAAAGGACCTTAAATGCCAGACAAGATTTTATGCCCAACTCTGCTTCTGGCTTTTTGTATGTGTGCCAGGGATCAAACCCAGGGTCTTACACGGGGGACGCATGCGCACTCTGTGCCCAACTAGCAGGCTGTGAAGTGAGTCACTTGTCTTTGTGGAAGTGACACAATCAGAATTGTCCTTTGGATACTGGAAGCTGAATGTGATCCATGCAGATCAGAAAAGCAGAGGCAAGGTGTAAGTTCCAACCAGTGAAGGATAATGAAGGGAGACCGCAGTGGGAGAGAAGGGCCATGGGTTTGAGTCAGAGCTAATGAGACTTGGCCACTGAGTGGCTGGATATAGAGAAGGAAGAGTTAGGTGGGGAGTAGGGTTTAGGGGATTGAGGAGGGGCAAAAAGTCTTTGAACATGGAGCCCTGTGTTCTCATGCTGTGTGGGGACCCACAGACTGAAGTCTTCTAGGGACAGGGGAAGGGAAATGGTGCAGTACACACTGTGGTTCATCACCTCAAACCACACCTTTTTTTTTTTTTGCTTTTCTTTGGGTCAGATCTGGCAATGCTCAGTGGCTCCTCCTGGCTCTGCACTCAGGAGTTACTCCTGGTGGTGCTTGAGGGACTATATGGGATGCTGGGGGTCGAACCCGTGTCACTGCGTGCAAGGCAAACACCCTACACACTGTACTATTGCTCTGGCCCACAGCTGGTTTGATTCTTGTGCGATGCTTCAAACAATTTGATGTAGGCATGAGAACAGGGGCCAGTCATATCAAATTCCAAAGGGGTCTGTGACTCAACTACAAATTACAAATCAGACTGTTACTACTGACTGCTACTGAGAAAAGGTGAAGGAGAGGTGGGAAAGTTTATTATTTATTTTTTAAATTTTGTTTTCTGAACACACCCAACAGTGTTCAGGACTTACTCCTGGTGGGACTCAAAGGAACCATATAAGGTGCTAGAGATCGAATCCAGGCTGGCAGCTTACAAAATGTCTTGACTGCTATACTAGATCTATACTAGCTCTCTGGACCTTATATTTAACTGTATGCCTGTAATACCTATTGACTCTTTAGTCTTATTGGTGGGGGCACACCTGGAGATATTCAAGGGGCTATTCCTGGATTAGTGCTCAGAGGTCTATCCTGGCAGTGTTCAGAGAACTTTATGGTGCCAGAGACAGAATTCGGGGTTCCTACATGCAAAGCATGTGCTGCAGTCTTTTGAGATTTTCCTGTACCCTCCCCCAACTGAATCTTTCACTATGGCATATATGTTCAAAAACTAAACTTAAGGGTACAGTGGGTAGGGTGCTTGCCTTACAAGTGGTTGACCCGGGTTTGATCCCTGTCATCCCAGATGGTCCCTGAGCACTGCACAGGAGTAATTCCTGAGTGCAGAGCCAGGAGGAAGCCCTGAGCATCACCCTGTGTGGCCCCCAAACCAAACCAAAACAAACAAAACCTAAACTTTAAAAAAGCCTTGGTGTTCCAGAGGAAGAAGAGAGGCTGAAGGCCGAGGAACAGACTGCTGAGGGTGGAAAGGCAGCACCAAAAGGGTGAGGGAAGAATTCAGATTGAGCTTGTGGTCGCTAGGCTGAGGGGAGGGGGATTTGGGGTCCAGAACATAGCAGAGTCGAGCACATGCTGGCCATCTGTGAAGCCCTGTGTTCAGCCCCTGGTTCACCTGCCTGGTGCCCCACTCTCACTTGGTGTGGCCCTCACAACAACAAAAGGAGTCCCCACTCCAGGCCGAGGAGACAGCTGACGGGGTAGCTCACATGCTTGACATCCCCGGGCATTGCTGGGTTCCATCCGTGGCACCGCATGGTCCCTGAGCAGCTATAGGAGCCCCAAATCAAGAGTAGCCCCCCAACACTCCTGGTGTGGCCCCAAAACCAAAAACAGGAGGTGCTTTTATTTCCTCCCCGAGAGGAGGAATACCTCCTCTGGTCAAATGTAGCAAGAAAGATGAGGAACCAGGCCAGTGGCGCTCTGCAGCAGCAGCTTAAACTGTGCATTCCGAAGATGATGATGGTGGAGAGCCTCCCCCATGAGGGGAGTCACACACCCTGCAGGCTTGCCTCCCCCCAGCTCAGTCAGTCCCATCAGCCCGACCCATCTGTGTGTTCCCTCAGACGCCTACAGGGAAGAGCTCAGAACAGACGGAAGCTGGAGCCGTGCTCCCGCCAGACGGGGAGAGACGGGGTCTTCTCTGAGCAGCGCCCCTTCTCCACCCAGGCTGGCTCTGCGGATTGTGTGGCCATCTGTGGCCATCAGCATGGGGCCCTGACACTGGCCCACCAGCACTCCATTGTGTGTGTGTGTGGGGGGGGGGTGTCTGTGCCCCCTGTCCCACAAGGCAGACCTGTGAGTTGAGACAGGAAGCAAGGCCAGCCATAACTCAGGATCCCTCTGCTCTGCCCTCCTTGTCTCCTCCCCCCCTTCCTCCAGCTTTGAGCTGGATCTTTATTTACTGATTTATTGTGGTCTGGAGGGCCACACATGACTGTGCTAAGGAGTGATTTTTTTTTTCTTTTTGGGTCACACCAAAGCGATGCACAGGGGATACTCCTGAATCATGCACTCAGGAATTACTCCTGGAGGTGCTCGGGGGACCATATGGGATGCTGGGAATCAAACCCAGGTCGGCTGCGTGCAAGGCAAACACCCTCCCCACTGTGCTATTGCTCCAGCCCCTCAGGAGTGATTTCTAGTGGTGTTTGGGGACTCTATGTTGTGCTGGGGATGGAACTGGGGTCAGCTCTGCACCAGGCAAGTGCCTTGCCCATTGTACCATCTCTCTGGCTCCATAGTTGGACCTTTTGACCCTGCTATTTTTTTTAACCCTGTTATTTTTAACTCATAATAGATTAGAGGGACTGGAGTGAAGTACAGCGGGTAGGGCATTTGCCTTGCAAGCAACTGACCTGGATTTGGTCCCCATCAACTCATATGGTTCCCCAAGCACCGCCAGGGGTAATTTCTGAGTGCAGAGCCAGGAGTAACCCCTGAACACCAATGGGTGTGGCCCCCAAGCCAAGGAAAAGGAGAGACTAGAGTTGAGGTTCTCCTCTTCTAAAAGGCTGTGAACGTCTCAGAAGGAACCCTACCTTAGCACCTCATTTGGAAAGCCCACTCAGATAGTCCCATTTTATTTTGGGGGCCATACCCAACTGTACTCTGGAACCACTCCTTACATGGTTTGGGGGAATACATGATGTGCCGGAGATGGAATCAGGTTGGTCCTGTGCAAGGCAAACGCTGTTCTCTCTCCAACTCAATAGTTTTAGTAGTCTAATGTTGTTCCAATCCATATCATTCCAATGAAATTTTCCTACACTTTGGTCACTACTGGCAGTGTTTAGGGAAATATGTGGCGTCAGGGATGGAACCCTAGTCCTGCATGCAAGATACGTGCTCCAGTCATTTGAGTGATCTCCTCAGCCCTTCGTAGACATTTTTATTTCATCTACAATGGATTATTGTTCCTCTCAATTACTAAAATATGCCAGTCAGTGTGATGAGCTTTATCGGGAAAACAAATTCAGATTAAGACATTATTCCTGTCTTCGAGAGGCCTCTGACTGAGCTAGAGAGAAAGGACAAGGCAGTGACAATATTTCCGTGGTCAAAACAGCCATCAACCATTAATTACACCATAAGTGCATCTTATGCCCTCAGAGTTCTGCATAGGGTCAAAGAGATGGTACAGAAGATAAGCGTTTGCCTTGCATACAGCTGACCTGGGTTGGATCTTAGCACCACATGTGGTCACCAAGTCTATCAGGAGTGATCCCTGAGCACAAACCTAAGAATAAGTCCTTGCGTTGCCCCAAAATAAAAATAATTCTCATAAAGAATTCTGAGAAGAAACAGAAAAATGGAAGACATATTATTATTAATTTGGGAGGGCATCTGGCTATGCTCAGGGGCTAACATGGTTCTGTGCTCAGGAGTGACCCCTGGCAGTGCTGGGAACCGTCTGTTGTGCCAGAAATTCAACCAGCCTAGTAGCCTCATACAAGGCAAATGCCTTATTTCCTGTATGATTTCTACAGCTCCAGAAAAGATTATTAGAAGGGCACTGAAGGATCTGTGTAGGCTCTAGCAAGGTGGGGAAGTAAGGAAAATACTCTTGTGGTAAAATAAGTGAACATATGCACAAGAGAAATAGTGAGCAGCCTACGTCTCAACTTGATTAAAACGAGAGAATTCTTATATAGACAGCAACAGAATTTGGGTTGACAGTTTAGTGAAGTTGTCAAGGGGCCCAATAATGAGGAGAGAGCATCCTGCTTCTTAGACCATGGCCATCTTGATGATCCTGATAGATTTGTTCAAGGACACTTTCCACCTATGTCAATCTTCATGGTGTTAGCTTGGGGACCTGGTACCTTAGTGATGGGGACTTGCAATTGTTTTAGGTAGGACTCGAGTCCACTATTGTCTTCAGCCTTCTCCGCTACTTTTTTTTTTTTTTCTGAGGGGGTGCTGGGACAGGATCATACCTGGCTCTGCTCAGGGCTTAAGCCTGACTCTGTGTTCAGGGATCACTTCTGGTGGTGCTCTGAGGACCAAATGTCATGCTGGGGACTGAGCACTGGTCAGCTGTATGAAAGTAAGCACCCTACCCTCTCTCTGCTTCGCCTTTTTTTTTTTTTTTTGCTTTTTGGGTCACACCCGGCGATGCACAGGAGTTACTCCTGGTTCACGCACTCAGGAATTACTCCTGTCGGTACTCGGGGGACCATATGGGATGCTGGGAATTGAACCTAGGTCCTCTGAGTGCAAGGCAAAAGCCCTACCCGCTGTGCTATTGCTCCAGCCCCTCTCCACCTTTCTTAACCTCATCTCTCCCAATATGAAATGCAGTAAGGGCTGGAGAAGAGTTCAACGGGTCAAGCACTGGCTTTGCATGGGGAAAGTCCAGGTTCAAACCTTGGTACCTCAATATCCTCTGAGCACTCCTAGGAGTAATTCCCAAGCCCCAAACAAGGAGCAGCACACTGCCCCCCACCCCCACCCCCACCCCAAACTCTGCTGGATGTGTCCTAAAACCAAAAATAAAAAAATGCAAGGGGCAGATAGTACAGGGGTAAGTTGCTAAGTACCATAAAGATAAAAGGGAGAAGGCTCACTTTCACTGACTGTAGTCTCATTATAGGGTGTCAAGAATAAAATAAGATTGAGCTAGTAGAATTCTTTGCCCCTAAAAATTAGGCTGATTGTATGTGAACCAGGACCTTGTGAGCCTTGGACTTTTTTTTTGGGGAGTGGGGGGCACCTGGTAGGGTAGGGCTCAGGGTAGGGCTCAGGGCTTACTCCTGCTCTGTACTCAGGGATCACTTGTAGCAATGCATAGACTACATGGGGTGCTGGGGATTACAACACCTGGGTTGGTTGCATGTTAGGCGAGCACCTTACTTACTGTACTAAATCTCTTGCCCCAAGTCTGGAATTTTAGTTCAGGAATAATTGAGTTTTATCTTCACCATTATCCTACTCTCCCTTCTTCCCCACGAACCTTGCACATAATTTTAAATTGGGGATAGGAAAGAGGTCAATGGGGGCTGAATAAGTATAGAGATGGGTTAAGGGCCATGCCTTGCATGAAACCAACCCAGGTTTGATCCCCACCAATGAACGTGGTCTGCTGAACACTGCCAGGAGTGATCCCTGAGCACAGTGCCAAGAATAAACCCTGAAAACTAGGTATAGCCCAACCTTCCCCTGCTCTCATCCACCCCCCCACCCCCACCTCAAGAAAAAAAAAAGGGGTCAATGGAATGGAGCACATGCTCCATTTGCATTTGCATGCAGGAGGCCTGGGTTTGATCCTGGCAGTACATGGTCCCGTAAGCATCACTGGAAGCAAATCTGTGAACACTGAGCCAGTAGGCCCAGAAAACTTCTGGGTGTACCCCTTTCCCCTACCCTCCACCCCCCACCCCACAAAAAAAAAAGAATGAAGTCAAATATCAAGCCAAGTAAGAACATATGTGGGCAACCAGAGGAATAGAAAGACAGCAGTAGGGAGAAGTTCTAAACCTTATCTCTACAAACCCTCTGTGTGTGTGATTTCATTTAATCCTTATAATTGCTCTAGCACAGGTACCATTGTCTGAGGTAGAGAAGTGAGGAACACCCACACTTACTCACTACCACGCAACTGTTTTGACAAAAGAAAAATCTAAGCCATGCAGTGTTATTCCAGAATGTGTCCCTTTTGCTACAGGGTGGAGGGAGATTCCCTGGCTCAGGCGCAGGAAGGCAATTCTCAGGGCCACCCACTCTAAATAAGTAGCCTTTGTGAAGCACCATCCTTTCTGGAATATTGGTAAGTTTGACAAGTCTGATTTCCAAGCAAGGTCACTGTTTCCCTTTTCTGCAATCCAGCACTGACTGGCTCTTTTCCAATCTTCAGGCACCTCATCCATCTACCCTTAGCCCTAAAAAATAACTGCTTAATGGTTATAGAGAAATTTCAGCCAACTCCTTAGGGCTCTTGAGAGCAGATCATCTGGGACAGCAAAAAGAACTCATCAACTTTTAAAACTGATCATTGATCGGATCTTTTCCTTCCTCTATCTTCCAGATGACCCAGGCTTGTGAATCTGCTTCACCTCACACTTCAAAAGAGATCTCACCAACCAACAGCACACTTGGAAAGCAGACCAAGCCTGGATACAGGGAGCAGAAGTTGGGAGGAAGGAATGTTTGAAGTCAGAAGCTCTCTCGAGATACACAGCTTTACAGACCAGAATTCCTTTCTTGCATTCAGCTGATGACTACTGACTTCACCTGGTTGTCATGGAAACATCAGTCTCTGATGGATGGCAAGTAGCACTTCAGACAGAAAGCATCACAGGCTCCATGGTAACACCCAAGAGTAAAGCTTCCTTCTGTCTTGAAGGAATAAGAAATGGATGAGGCCGCTGAGAAAAGGGACAGCCTTTGGAAAGCCTGGTTCTAATTTCTAACAGAGAAGGAATGAATTCGACAGACAGCGAGTACAGTGTGCAAAGCAATAATGAAAAAGACATATTCACGGCTGCCTCGTGAGTTATAAATATCTAGTAACAGGAGTTTTAAAGAACTTTATTTATCCTTATTTTCGGGAGCGGGGATGGGAAATTGGGAGACATCTACTGGTCCTTGGGGACCACGTGATGCAGCTGAAAGCAGGTTGGCTGTATGCAATGCAAAAAACCTTAACCCCTGTGTTCTTTCAGCTTCCTATAGAAGCAGGATAAGAGCTACAATAGGACAAAGAAAACTGAAAAGCAAAGTCTATTGCAACTAGGAGCTTGAGTACAGTTGTTTTGCTTTTGTTTTGGCTGTGCTTAGGGCTTCTGGCTCTGCCCTCAGGGATCATTCCTGGCAGTGCTTGAGGCACTATATAGGATGCCAGAGATCGGCCACATGCAAGTACCTTATCCACTGTACTATCATCCCCAGCCCCATGGAGCTTGAGTCCTAATGGATAGGATTTTCAGGAAGAGAATACAAGTCATAGAAGTGGAAAAATTTTAGGGTCAACTGAGAACTATGGCCAACGCTTTAAAATTTATAGGTTCTTCATTTGTAAAAAAAATAAAACGTCTCCCTCAGAGTACTGCTGTGAGGATACCGTGATCAGAACAGTGCCTAACACCTAACATCCTGCTCAGATATTGCTATCATTATGCTATGTCCTACCTTACTTTTTAGAACAGGATGCCTCTTCTCACCACCCAAATATCATTTTCGGTTTTCTTGGTTGTTTTTGGGTCTCCCAAGCATGCTCAGGAAGGCTTGAGGAATCTTCCCAGTGATTCAGTGGAAAGGGTCCAAAAATGCACTGCTGCTGTGGGTCTGCAGCAGAATTTGAGGGTCTTGTCAGTATTCAGGGGGACCATGTGGTCTGGAGATTGGACCAGTGTTAGTCACACTCAAGGCAAGTGGGCCAACTACTCTTTCTCTGCCCCCCTTTTCCGGATTCCTACCAGACTCATTCCTTAGCTGAGAAAGTACTGAGGATAAAACCTAGACATGCCTTTTACCACTCGTCATATCCCCAGACCCTTTTTTTTTTCTTTTTAGGTCACACCTGCGATGCTCAGGGTTTACTCCTGGCTCTGTACTCAGGAATTACTCCTGGTGGTGCTCGAGGGACCATATGGGATGCTGGGAATTGAACCTGGGTTGGCCGCGTGCAAGGCAAACGCCCTACCTGCTGTGCTATCGATCCAGCCCCTCCCAGACCCTTTTTTAAGTTTTCAACTCATTTCCCTTTTTTGGAGGGCGGGGGGCACACTGATGCTAAGGTGCTTGGAAAACCATGCAATCGCACTGAACCCAGGCCTTACAGACAAAAACATACACCCCAGCCCTTTAGCCATCTCCCCAATTTCCTTTCATCTTAAGTACCCAATTTCCTTTCATCCTAAGTACCAGGTCTAAAAGTTCAAGGTCTTCCGTTTATTGTTTTGAGGCCTTACCATGAGATGCTCAGCAGTTCCTCCTGGCTTTACTCTCAGTAATTACTCCTGACAGTTCTCGGGGGACCAATATACCAGAAATCAAACCTGCTGTATTATCTCCCCAGCCCCTCTGACCTGGTTTCTTTCGTCTAAACAAGGACCAGAGAGCCAGGGAGACAGCTCAAAGGATTGGAGCACATGTTTTGCATGTGGGATCGTAGGGTTTGATTCTGGCTCCCCACCAGAGTCCCCTGTGCGCCGTTACCAGTGGCCTGAGCACAGCCCTACAAACGTGTATGTCCAAAACAAATTGAGCCTGGAGGGTGTTTACTGCCCCTCCTCTGTACTCCAGCCCCCATAAAAGAATGAGAGCAGGAGGCCAGCGAGGCACACAGAAACAGATGCAGACACCTTATATGGGGGAAAGCTAGAGGTCTTAGATCATCTAAAGGCGGCAGGGGTGGCGAGACGGTGCAGGAGCAAGCACATATCTTGTACGAGGATGACTCCGGTTTAATCCCCTGTACCATATAAACCCCCTGACCACTGGGTGCTGGCTCTCAAGGTCCCTTGGAGCCCCCAGTATAATCCCCCACACCACAGGTCCATCCCAGCAGCACATCCTCAGGTCCTTTGCACTGCCAGCCTGGCAGGCTAAGAATCACCAGGAAGGGAGGCCAAGTCCCTAGAGCACTGCTTGGGAGCTCCCCCACCCCAATAAACTAAAAATAAAAAGGGCACAGAGGGAAGGCCTGTGGCTATTAATAGTTTGGAGGAGTTCAAGACTGCCATGGGGCAGCCTGGTTCAGAGCCTCAGGATGACTAACAGAAACGGTCAGCACTGTGCTTCTCCGGATACATTAGCAGCCAAATCAATAACTCTGGGGGGCCTGGGCCAGAGCCAGATGCTCCTACCTAAAAATACCGCATCTTCCTTCCCTGCCCCCAGGTGCAGAGTGCAAACTAGGACAGTGAAGAGGTGAGGGGCTGCAGCAAAGCAAACAGCAGCAACAGCAGGTGAGGCGAAAGCAGCCTGCAAGAGGGAGTTCTGGGTCCCAGTGGCCTTTGATCCCACAAGCAAGCTTCAAGTACATAATACTTCAGAGTGAAGAGCAGCCCAGGAATCTAACCTTCACTCTGCTTAGAAGTCTGAGAGCTGACAAATTAAAACCTAACAGCAATTATCCGTATTTTTAGCATGACAATAAACTCTTAACATTCTGTTGTCATAGAAACCAGTGAAGTGATGGAGCCCCAAGAAGCCCTGCCCCCAAACCTCAGGCCTTCTGGGTTGGCCCCAAGTCAGCAAGCCAGGCACTGGCCCATACCTTGCTACAAGCCCTACAGAGCCAACAGAGGAAGGTGTGCCACTCCTGGAGCAGGGCTGTTCTCCCAGCTCAATGGAATTCACAGCTGGACTGTCCCAGCACACAGCTCTGTGGAACTGCAAAGTTGAGGGGACAGACAGGGAAGGGGTCGCCCACGCTTCTCCAGATACTGGGACTCAGGCTAGTGGTGGTGGGAGGGCAGGGCAGAGAGCGCCTGTTAGGTAGTTCAGAGGGTTAACGGTGAAGAAAAGGGAAGGCTGGGAGGTCCCTCTGGCACTTTGCTGCTCAGGATCACCAAATACCCCAAAGGAAGGTACATACTGTGCCACTGTCACACTGCCCTCTGCTGGAAAGACATTTGTCTTGAGGCAGAGACAGCTCAGGAGTCTGACCAGAGGGGCATAAAAAGAGTTGGAGACTAGGTTCAGAGAGACTGAGTAGAGGTTAAGGCACCTGTCTTGCCTGGGCTGCAACCATTTGAATTCCAGCACTGCTATGATCTCCTGCCACCCCCAGACGTGGCACCTGAGCAGAGTGAGGTGTGGTCTCCCCCAGAAAGAAGAAAAAATGGAGATGATAGGACTCAGAGCATTAATTATAACGAAGACAGACGGAACACTACCCGTGTGAACCTTTGTTCATTTTCCTTCCTACAGAAGGCAAGCTAAAACAAAAGTGAAATAAAGAGAGTACATGGCATTACAAATATTTTATATCCCTAGAATCATTCATGGTTTTGGCTCAGAAGTTGACATCAGACAGACACACCAACCGACTGAGACCACACACATATGGACAGCAGCCACTACGGCAGGAGGGCTGCCCTTTGTACAAAGTTCATATATACTTATGTACACAGTCACAAGGGTATAAAATCCAGTGAGAAGGGCTCACATGTACTCAGGTACGGGACAGGTACAGCTTTAAACAGCTAGGGCTGAACCCACGGTAGAGGCACATGGGAAGTGGTGGAAAGAGTAGTAGCTTCCCCTCCATCTTCCCTCTTGGACCAAAGGAACAACTATACAAAGGAAGAAGGGCAATATTGGAAAGGTATTCCACCTTTCGCTAAACTCCTGAGTGCCCCTGAAACACCAAAAATGCCTGGCAGGACAGCTCATTTCCACACCTCCCAGCTAGGTACTGAGAGCCCACAGCAGTTAGTTGTGGCCCCAAGCTAAGGCCTAAGGCAAGTGTCACAATACACGTCCACACTACCTTCCAGGGCCCTTGCAGTAGCAAGCCAGCACCTTCAAGGTTCCCCCTTCAAACTTCAAAGTCCTTTTGGACCAGAAGTCTTAAAGGCTGCTCCTTGACAGATTGTCAGGTAAAGGTAGAGAAGAACAGAGAAGGTTGAATTAATTCTTCCATTAAGCCAGACACAGAGAGAGAGCCTATTCCATGTCCGCATAGATTCTGTTTTCTTTGACTAGTGCCTTTGTTCAGCAGAGTCCACTTCCAGTGAAGTCACAGGGAAGAGTTCTTCTTGGTGCCTAAACATGGCCCCGTTTCCCACAGAGTCGATGTCCACACCTGCAAATGGCTTGGTCCACAAAATGGAGAAAGGGCCTTGGAAGGGCAGATTTGGAGAAAGAACTGGCAGGGCCCGGAAACACAGGGAGGCAGTGCACTGCACCACTGATTTACCTGTAGCAAGGAGAAGAGATAAGTGAAAAGCCAAAGAAAAGGGAAAAATCAATGGGCTCAAATCAGCTGGTCCCTAAGACTCACATAGTCTGGGAGGTAAAAAGGCTGGAAAGCTGGAAGCACTGGGAAGCAATGGCCTGGGAGGCGAGGTTCAGAGCTGGACTCAGAGCTGGAACAAAGAAGAACAGCTTGTTAGTGACACACATAGTTCATTTTTTCCTGACATGACTCTTTTCTCCCCTTCCCAAGTCCAAGTTTACCAGTGAGAGCTGCTGGGTTCAAGGCCCCCAAGGGAACTGCTCCATTCAGTTGCAAGGCGGCAGCCTGGGCAGCAGCGGCCTGGGCAGCGGCGGCCTGGGCAGCGGCGGCAGCAACTGCTGTTGTTGGTAGCTGGATTCCAGAACCTAAAAGGAAAAGAAAAGGTGGAATTAAGTCTGAAGTGTTTTGGTTTTGAGTCATGCCTGCTGGTGCTCAGGAAGTACTCCTGACTCTGCACTCAGGGATCACTCTTGGCAGTGCTTCAGGAGATTGTACAGGATGCTGGCAATCAAATCCGAGTCAGCCGCGTGCAAGGCAAGTGCCCTACATGCTGTACTACTGCCCCAGCCAAAAGTCACGAGTCTTAATCTAAATTCCCACCCCATGTGCTTTTATTCTGCAGAGGATCTCTACCTTCTGCCAGTTTGGCCATGAGCTGCATACGTCCATTGGCTGAACCCAGATCCAGCTCCTGGTCTCCATCAGGGAAACTGATGTCTGTGCTGCCGTCCGATCGCTCAGTCACATGGCCAACCTTCATTGGTCGACCAGCGAGTTCAAAACCATTCAACTGTTCCAGGGCCCGCCGGGCGCACTCAGCATCAGCGAACTACAAGAAACCCAGGCCACATCAGTCACTTCCCGACCTCATGTCTCAGATATGCTGACAAAGTCCGGCCCACCTCCCTAGTTCTCTTACTCTAAACTGCATGCTCACTGGAGTTCAAGCATTTCTTTCCCAGGTAATACGACCTATAATCCCCATGTTCCTCAATGATTCTAAGAAAAGGGCATTTTCCAACAGATTCAATGGCAGTTTTTAAGCTTTCAACTCCACAAAGAACCTAACAATGCAAACAAAATTCGATCAGGGACTAGAAAGATAGTAGAGGGGCTGAGATGCATGTGGCCAACCCTGATTCAATCCCAGCACCACACGGTCCCCTAAGCACTGCCAGCCGGAGCCCTGAGCTGCCCCTGACTGCCATGAGGGTGGCCCAGGTAGTCCACAGAACCAAAGGGCCCCATTAGCTAGCACCACATGCTCAGGCCCTCTAACTGAGCAGCCAGCCCAGCTGGCCAGAATCTCTGGGAGGAAGGCGTCCCCGGGTCTCCTGGGCATACACTCAATAGTCTATTTATGGAGCCGAGCCTGACAGAGTGTTTAACAAATGGACACACGAAATGGAAGTGAGACAGACAGAAAATAAAGACTCCTGGGCTTTTCCTTTAACTCTTTTATTCACGTATGTTGGTTTGGGGGCCATACCTGGCAATGTTCAGGGGTTACTACTCGCTCTACAATGAGGAATCTCTCCTGGCGGTGAGCAGGGGACCATATGAGATACTGGGAATCAAACCCAGATCCTCTGTACTAGCACCCTGGCTCCAAAACTCTTATAGCTAGTAAATTTTAGTTCACATTTAAAATTTAGGAATCAAGTGGGGTGGGGGTAGGGGTGGGGTATGGGCACATCTCGTGATAGTACAGGGGGTAGAGTGCTTATCTTGCACACGGCCAACCCAGGTTTGATCCCCGGCATCCCAAATAGTCCCCCAAGCATTGCCAGGAGTAATTTCTGAGTGCAGAGCCAGGAGTAACCCAAGCATAGTAGGATGTGTCTTAAAAACAAACAAACAAATACTTAGGAATCAGGGCCAAATATAGAAGCTTAACAGTCTGAATTATGCTTTACATGCTGGAGGCCTGGGTTCAATTCATGGCACCCAGTGGTCCCCAAGCACTGCTTGGAACAAGCCTCAAGAATAGCAGGGGGAGTTGCCCCTGAATACTAGTGGGAAGGCCCCCAAACTAAGAAAACACAATTTAGGATTCTTAAGGACAGGGAAATGCCTAAAGGGCTAGAGTGCATCCTATGCATGGGGACTCTGTTGAATCCCTGGGACCACTTGGCTCCCAGCATGGGTGTGGGCCCCCTACCAAAAAAAAAAAAAAAAAAAAGAATCGGGAATCCAGAATCCCAGAACCAATCCTTCAGAAGAACCGTATTTGGGTTTGAGAACAAGAGTGCACCCCATTCCCACACAGTACCAGAGATGCTTAGTGACCAGAAGCCTCTATTCTCTATCACACTTGTTTTGGATTATTTGGGGGGCCCACACCCATTGGTGCTCAGGGCAACTCTAGGCTCTGTGCTCAGAGGACCAGGGATCAATCCTAGGTCTCCTGCATGTGCTCAGTCTGTTGAGCTCTCTCTCCACACACCCCCACTTCTAAAAAACATAAACAGAGCGAGAATCAAACTCAGGCCTCACTGGTGAGTCCTATCCCCAGCCCCTCCTCAGCAACACCAGCAGCAGCCTGGCATAAAGAGTGTTCAGTGCCTGCTGTTTATGGGTCATGGGTGTTGACCTAAAGGTGCCACAGAAGCCTTTCTGCATCTGAATCACACAGGGAGCTGAGAAGATACCTGTCACCAGGAACAGCACAGCTGGCTTTGTTTACTGAGTATTACTTGCTCCAGGGCCTGGCACATGGTACTGATAGTTCCCAGGCAGGTGATTGAAGTGGTCTGTCTTTAATGGATGCTTCTAAGGTGAACAATTCCGGTGGTACCACATTACCTATCTCTCCTCTGCCTTGCGGGCAATTGTGAAGGTGCAGGCTGAGCCCAGAAATATCAGCTCCTGTCGAGGTTCTGTGGCTAGAAGCCAATCCTTAGTCTGGAGTCACACGGGGCTAGAAGAACCAGTCATGGGAGGTGGAAACAATTTTGCCAGCATGTCACAGAAAGGTGAAACCAGTCGCTATTAGATGGCCTCCCAACAGTCACCTTTTTTTTTGGGGGGGGGAGGGGTTGGTGGCTGGGCCACACTAGGCTGTGTTCAAAGGTCATTTCCATCAGTGCTCAGGGAACCAAAACTTAGGTCTTTTGCATATGGAGCATATGCTTAGCCCTTCCGGCTACCTTCGACCTTAACAGTGATATTTAAATATATTTCTCAAAAAGAGAAAATGTTTCGACTGAAGTATTACCACCTTTCCCATCTATATTATGAAAATATATGAATTCTACAAATCATGGCTCAGGGATCACTCTTGATGGGGCATATGGGGAGCCAAAGACTGAACCAGGGTCGGTTGCAAGGCAAGCACCTTATCTGCTGCACCTCCCCCCAGACCCAGCCCCTAAGTGACATGTTTCCTACTGAATAGCAGTTCTCATGTTCGCAAAAGCATGATCTTAAGTACTGCAGTATCAGTTCAGGGAACAGAGGCTTATCCAATTCAGGTACCAATACTTATAGTAATTTAGACAGTTCCAAAAAGGGAAGGAGGAAGTTAAGATGTAAAATCACACAAGCGGAGCCAGGGTATGTGCTTCAAGAGGCAGAGCATATGTCTTGCATGTGTGAGCATGTAGGTTCAATCTCCGGTACCAAATGACACCACTAGGTGTGGTCTCTGGTGTGGTCTCTGGTGGCAATAGCAGCACAACAGGCATAAGTGAACAAAACCAAAGAAAAAAAATTTCTTTAAAAAATGTTTTGTTTTTGGTTTTCAGTCAAACTTGTCTATGGTCAGGGCTTCTTGACTCTGGACTCAAGAATCATTCTTGGTGGTGCTCGGGGAACATATGGGATGCCAGGGATTGAATCCAGGTCAGCCAAATACAAGGCAAGCACCCCACCCAGTGTGCTATCTCTCTGGCCCTCCAAACTAAAATCCCAAAGTAGAATAGGCACTCACCGTAATGAAACCATAACCTTTAGAGCGACCTGTATCTGAATCCTTCATCAGGACAATGTTATCAATCTGTAGGAAAAAGAAAAACAATGTACTCGTAAACCCACACCTTTGATTTTTCCTACCTAGCTTTTAACATCTCTAAATTTCTAGTCAATATTACCATTTAAAAGAATTTTGCTTTGGGCCACACCTGACGGTACTCAGGCATATTCCTGGCTCTGCTCTCAGCAATCACTACTGGTGGTGCTTGGGGAACATATGGGGTGCCAGGGACTGAACTCAGATCAGTCATATTTAAGGCAAGTGATCTACCTGCTGGACTATCACCCCGGCCCCATTTTCTGACTTTATGTAATCCCTATGGTTACTTACACATTGTATTTGATTCCACTTCGTCTCATTCCACTGTCTACTAAGCAAAAGAGATGTAGCGATGGGAGACATATATGCACAGCTTGGACCCTATACCTGCTACAGCCTAACAGACTCAGGCTGCCCAGTTTTTCCAATTCCTTTGGCAATTTTTCTATTTTCTACTCACTTTTCCAAAGGGCTCAAAGATGCCCCGGAGCATGTCCTCTGTGATGTTAAAGTGCAGAGAGCCCACACAGAGGCGCGTTGGTCCGCCACTACCCTTCTGCAGGTTGTTGGCCATAGCTGCCAGCCGGTTCTTCTCAGCCTGAAAAGCAGGAAATGATGCATCATGTCCTTATGCCTCCTACCCTTCACCCCTTTTTTTCAGTCAACTTAACTTGCTCACCTGTGAGGCCTGTACAATGATTGGGACTCCTAAAAGCCGCTGCCCAGTCAGTCCAATGGCCAGGGGCACAGACTGAATTTCACAGAATTCCACATAGGCTATACCCTTCGAGCGACGTGAGTTCCGATCAGAGATGATACGTACATCACGAACCTATTCAGGGCAAAAAGAAAACCCCAAGTTAGTACTAAAGGGGGATGGATAGAAAATAGGATACAGGGCTGGAGCGATAGTACACTATCACTAGGGCATTTGCCTTGCACGCGGTCCAGCTGGGTTCGATCCCTGGCATCCCATATGGTCCGTCCCCCCCCCATGAGGCACTAGCAGGAGTAATTCCTAAGTGCAGAGCCAGGAGTAACTCCTGAGCATTGTTGGGTGTAACCCAAAAAACCAAAACAAACAAAAAAACAGAATTGTCAGAAACAAAAAAAAAAGGGGTAGAGGTCCCCAGGCAGGGAGATTTACCTTGCCAACAGCAGAGAAAAAGTCCTCTAGATCCCGAGGGCGAATGCGGGCAGCTAACTGCATACAGAAGACTGTGCGGGCATCACGTTCCTCAGGACTAAGATTATCAACTGGCTCCCTAAAAGAGTTAAATCTGTTGAGATCTCATGATCCAATACTTGATCAATTTTCTGCAGCAACTACCCTCAATACTGGCATCAACTCATACTTTAAATTTTCCTCCCCCCAAAAAATAACGATTATCAACTCACCTGACAGGACTTTTCTCTCGGAAATGAGGACTCTTACTGAGCCCAAACCTACGCCTATAGAACAGAAAAAATGAAAAATTATGTCACCCAATTTTATTCACACTGGTCCAATACTGGGTCTTCTCTCAGAAGAAAAACATTCCAGAATCTCATCATACATGCAAATTTAAAAGAAAAAATTGTCGTGGAGACTGGAGCCACTCCCAGAAATAACTGGGGCATGTAAAGTTTTGTTTTTTTTTTAAATTATTATTATTCCAGGAAGGTGCTGAAAATCGAAACCAGGGTCATACAAGACAGCCAATTGCCTGTTTCCAACATCTGAATTCTAAACACCACCCCTCCAGGAGCTGGGGTCTCTGGCATATCACAACTGGTTATAACTACCTTCAGAGGCAAGATATTTAATGTACTTATTTTTTTTGAGCTAACTTGAGCCAGGAAGATGGATCAAGCATGAGAGATCCTGGTTTGAGTCCCAGCATCACATGGTGCCCAGAGCACTACCAGATGTGGCCCCAAAATCAACGAAAATAATACCCAGGCACAAGTGGTGGACTCCTATAGCGCACACGATCTTCACGTCGACGATCCCGGCTTCGCGACTCACTCCTGTGTCGCCGGTCCCGGCTCCTGCTACGGTAACGCCGCTGCCGATCTCTACTCCGGCTCCGACTATTTCTCCGCCGATGCCGGTCTCGGTCTCGGCTACGGCTAGAGGGGGAAACGAGTATTAGTCTATTGGAGAATAAATATACCTCTGCCTCAATGTTCAGCTTTCCTTGGTATCTTTCCATTTATTATGATTCTCCAAGTAAAAGAGTTCCCAGTATTACTGACCTGCGCTTTCTGTCCTTGCTTTTACTATGGCTCCGACTCCTTTTTTTCCTGTGAAAGAGTTCAAATTTTTATTACTGAGAAGATTTCACAAGGAATAGGAAGATAATAAGGCCAGGGTGAAACAGAAAGCCATAATAAACAAAACCTAGAAGATCATTTGGCAGTAGTTCACAGCATTACACAACTCCTTACACATAGTTCTGAATGCTGTCAGGCATTTAAAGTGAACATCCACCATGCCCCCAGAAACAGCTGGTGTTCCCAAGTCAGGGGACCACTATTTTATTCAACTAAAATATAATGATGAGAGGACTGATCCACACATCTACAGTGGAAGGCTAAACAATCATTACTAGGTCCCCTTCATTCCCATGATGCAGAGGAGCCATTACTGAAAAGTCAGCAGTCCCATGAATACAAACAGCCCCAACTGTTCTGGCTGCTTCTCCAACAGACACAGGTGTTGGCCTTGCCCAAGTTGCCAAGCCAGTCTTTGTGCCATACTCACTTGCTTGCTTCCCCACTGGTACTGCTTCCACTGGTACCACAACCTCCATTGCTGGTGCTGCTGGTGCTGCCTGTGCTGCTGGTGGTGTTGCTAGCACCCTCCTTTTTCATCTCTTTCCTTTGCTGCTCATCCTGAAGGGATCAACAAGAAAATCGGGTAAAGAACGAATAGTGGAAAGGAAGAAAGCTCATGGGATAAAAACTCAACTATCTAGCCTATTTCTGAGCCCCTAACAAAGGGAATAGAAAAAAGGAGGAAACTACCTAAAGACAAGAAATCAAAGAAACATATTTTAATGCTTGAACTTCAGCTATTAGAGGTTTTCCCTTTGAAGTAGTCCATGTTCTCTTAAGTATGCATCTCTCCCCTCACACTTCTAAAGGTAAATTCTTTCAATAAAAACTAATTTATTTAAAACAAAAATATACAACCTTTAGCTACCAGAACTTTAAGTTCCACTGACATTTTTACACAGGAGAATGAGACTAGAATTAGGTCTGAAGCACACTGACTATGTACAGTGTAACTGAGAGCTATGAGTAAGGCATTTATTCCCTCCCACCACCACATTATATGCCCACTCACCCGTACCCCACTCCCTCTAAAAGTAATGTCCTTATTAGCACAAGCCTCTAGCAAAACTTACTAAAAGAATATGCATGCCTTTTTTAATATATTAAAAAAAATACACAGCAGGAAAAGAGGATTTAAAAAATGTTGGGAGGCCGGAGACACAGTACAGTGGGTAGGGTGTTTGCCTTGCATTCGGCTGACCCGGATTCGATCACCAGCATCCAAATGGTCCCCCGAGTACCACCAGGAGTAATTCTTGAGTGGAGAGCCAGGAATAACTCCTGAGCATCGCTGGGTGTGACCCAACAAGCAAAAAAAAAAAAAAATTAAAAATTAAAAAATAAGGTGAGGGCCAGAGAAAACAGTACAGGTTCTAGCCTTTCATGCAGCTGACAAAGGTCTAATCTCTGGTACGACATATGATCCTCAAGCCCTGCCAGGAGTGATCCCAGAGCTCAGAAACAGGATTAAACTCTGAGCACTGCTGCATGTAGCTTAAATAGAACTAGATATGTTGAAACTGATGATCCACAACTGCTTTTGCTCACTAAATCAATTCCAGGAGTAAGATGGTGAATGTTACCTCTTCCTTTTTATAGGGAGCCTCCAACATGGCCTCAATCACTATATCGAAGTCGTCAGATGCCATTGTGACAAATCTGAGGAGAGGAAAACACATTAAGAATCCTTCTGTGAGGCTAGAGCAATAGCACAGTGGGGAGGGTGTTTGCCTTGCACGTGGCTGACCCAGGTTCAATTCCCTGTATCCCATATGGTTCCCTAAGCACCGCTGGGAGTAACCCCTGAGCATTGCTGGGTGTGACCCAAAAAGAAAAAAAAAATTCTTCTGACATCCCACATTCCCTTCCATCTCTAAGAAACAGACTTCAAGATTCACAAGGGACCTTACCAATTATTAAGGTTTGATTTCTATTTGCAATTTACAAATCTAAACTAGTTCTTCTCTGTAGCTTAGCAAAGATTAAGGACCCAGAAGGAAAGTGAGTTCCTAGATAGGTAAAGACAAAACAAAATTCAGTCCCTGTCCTATAAAAAAGAAAAACACGGAGCTGGAGAAACTACAGCAGGTAAGGCGCTTATCTTGTATATGGCCAATTCCAGTTTGATTCCTCGCATCCCTTATGGTCCCCTGAACACACCAGATATGGCCCAAAAACAAAAGAAAATCAGGTCATCAGAGAAATGACAAAGGGTGGGCACATACGCTTTGCATGGAGAAAGCCCCTAATTCAATCCCTACCGCAATGGATCACCCAGTACCATTGGGAATGATCCTTGAGAACTGCACCAGAAGTAACCCACAGCACCACTAGCTATATCTAAAAGGCTTGCTAGAACATGTGAAGGAAAGGGAGAGAAAAGGGGAGGGAGAGGGAGAATGAGAGGGGGAAGGGGAAGAGAAGGGGGAGAGGCAGAATGAGAGGGAGAGAGAAAAGATTGGGTCTCAAAATTAGGATTACTTGAAAATGACTTTCAGGAAACCACTATTATATAACTGAACTAGACATTCTTATTTATTTTTGGGTCTCCCCAGTGGTGCTTAGGGGCCACTCCTGCAACAGTAGCCTGGCAGTGTGGCATATGGTCCAGTGATACAATGTTTCTAGGGTCCAGTAATGCCAGGGGTAGAGATCTGGAGATAAAGGCACACATTCTTTTAATAGAACAAGCTGCTGGCTGAAAACAGAAGACAAAGCAGCATCTGAATAATGCAGATCTACAATGCTGGGAAGAACCAATGTTTCCAATCCAAATCCCAGTAATTAGGGAATTCCTCATTAAGCCTCTTATACGATCAACTAAAGTACTGGTCTTCAACCACCAATCCAAGGATTGGTGCAGGTTCTCAGGTATAAAATGGTGGGAAACTTGGGGCTAGGAAAATAGCTCAAAGGACTAGAGCAAATGCTTTGTAGACAGGAGCCCCACATTCAATCCCTGGCATCACCAGATGCAACTCCAAGCACCACCATGTGAGACCCCAGAATGGAAAAACTGAAAAATCACTTAACACTTTATGTAACTCAGAAAGAATATACTTTGAAAAGGCTTAGAGCTGGAGATAACTTATGCAGAAGGCCTGAACACTGCTGGGAGTCACCCTGGAGTACGAAGCCAGGAGTAGCTCCCACCCTTCCCTCTGTACAATTAGGTGTGGCCCCCAAACAACAAAATAGTCAGGCTTAACCAACCCCTCTCTGAGGGCTTTCTGTTCAAGCAAGCAGTAAGACTTCTCACCTCCCAGTGTTCTTACATCTGGCAACTGTTCTTTCCCAAGTCTGGCTAAAACACTTCCCTTATAAAGAAGAAACCAAACAAATCAATGACATAAATAATTTAAAAAATTACTGATTTGAAACATTATCAATATATCCAACATGGATGAATCTCAAAATAATTACGCTGAGTGAAAAAGACACCTGAAACCACCACCAGCAAACACCCCCCTCAAAAAAAAACAGGAATACATACTTTATGATTCTTTATATAGAATCCTAAAAAAATGTTATCTAATCCAGAATGATAGAAAGCTGACGAGTATTTGTGTAGAGAAAGGAGTATGTGAGATGGTGTGAAGAGGAAGAATTAGAAGAGGGGAAGTACAAGCAACTGAAAGGATTTCTGGGAGAAGGCTCATCATATCGAACTTTTGACGCCAATGAGATCTCTGTCCTCCTTAAAGCAGTTACGGTATGATCCATTACTGCCATTTGTCTTCCAAACCATAGAATGTTTGATAATTTAAAAAAAAGAATAATATTTACAAGTACTATTTGTAGCATCTACTGCTATGAGACACTATGCTAAGCATATTACTGACATAGGATTCTTTGAAAAATCAATAAACAAGAAAAATTACTTGAAGGTTGAGAAAATGCTTTGCATGCATGAGGCCTGCCTTTGACCCAGAGCACTGCATGGTCCAGAGCCAGCAGGATACAGTTCCCCACCCCCCCACACCCCCCACAAATCACTTAGAGTCAAATTTAAGAGTTAAAATCATGGGCTGAAGAAATAGTATGTGAGTCTGGTGCTTGCCATGCATGTGACCAACCAGGGCTTGTTCCCTACTGTCTCATATCTCCAAGAACTGCCAGTAGTTAATTTCTGATCCCAGAGCAAGGAATAATCTAGCACCGGATGTGTACCAAAACAAAACAAAAAATACAAAGCTGTATCAAAACCACAAAACCAATGAATTTGGTTGCTTCTTTTTTTTTTTTTTTCTTTTTGGGTCATAACCAGCGATGTACAAGGGTTACTCCTGGCAGTGCTCAGGGGACCATATGGGATGCTGGGACTCGAACCAGGATCGGCCACATGCAAGGCAAAGGCCTGACCCTCTATACTATCGCTCCAGCCCTGAATTTGGTTTCTTCACACTTTGCATTTTAACTAGCAATGCAAGGTAGCTATATGCTGTATGCTATAGGGTGATTTTTAATCCAATGCACAAATGAGGGATAGCACAGCTGGTAGGGCATTTGCCTTGCATGCGGCCAACCCAGGTTTGATTCCTCCACCCCTCTTGAAGAGCCTGGCAAGCTACTGAGAGTATCTCTCCCACACGGCAAAGCCTGGCAAGCTACCCGTAATGTATTCGATATGCCAAACACAGTAACTAGTGTCACAATGTAGATGTTACTGGGCCTGCTCAAGCAAAACTCGATGAACAACAGGAGGACAGTGACAATGACAGCACAAATGAAAGAACTGAGACTTAATGAACTGCCTAGAGGGGAATGGAGCGATCCTCCAGTAGGTTTAAGGCGCTTGTCCTTCACAGAGCTCACCTAGATAGTCTCCAGCATCCGATATGATCCCCATCATACCGTGGGGGGTGATTCCTGAGTGTAGACCCAGGAGAAAGTCCTAAGTACCACCTACTGTGACCCAAAAAGCAGGGAAAAAAAGAAAAGTTCTGATGGGAGACAAAGTCATAGTATAGCCTTTGTGCCTTGCACACAACAACCCAGGTTTCATTCCAGGCACCACAGATGGTACTCCAAGCTCTGCCAGGAGTGGTACCTGAGCACAGAGCCAGGAGTGATCCCTGAGCACCCCCTGGAGTGGCCCCCAAACAAACAAAAAAGTTCTAATGGAAAAGCAGAGGTCTTCTGATTCTCAAGCCTGATGCTCTTAGGTCTTCTGATTCTTAAGTCTGACTTTATCAGGTTATAGCTCTCATGTAGTTCATAGCTTAATCACAAAGAAAATTTAGTAAAGCACCCAGAAAGCCGAGATGTCTTTGATGATGGTAAGATGGAGGCCACACACCCAGCAGTGCTCATAAATACTCCTGGAAACATGTTCAGATGTCACTCCTGAAGATGTGGAGGGTTATACATACTACCTGAGATTTAACCAGGGTCTGCAGAACTCAAGGAGCGTGCCTTACTTCCTATACTATCTCTCCAGCTGCAATGTCTAAGTATACATCCATCCAGAGATTAATACAAAGATAAAGTTTATCAAATGAACTATTATGCAGCTCCCAGATGTAAGGGATGTACACTGTACACTTCAGAGTTCAGAAATCTGGGGGCTGGAGAGATAGTACAGCGGGTAGGGTACTTGCCTTGCACGTGGAGAACCCTGGTTTCATCCCTGTTGGGTAACACTGCTTTGTCCTTCTACAAGGAGCTTAGGTTTATCTGGTTACACCCATCAATCTGGTTACACCCATCACAGTGCTCCTGAAGCACTTCCACTTCCATTGTGTTTATCTGTAAGCAGTCTTCCCTATGCTCTCCTTCCCACCCAGTTAATCAGCTTTCCCCTTAATCAGACTTTGTTAATTTGTAAGATCAGTTTCCCAGAAATCTATGATTTTATATGTATGAGTGAAATATTGCCTTTCTCCTCTCCTTATGCCTTATGAACAGTTTACCTTAAAGTAATATCCTTTTTGTATAGATACAGGAAGACCATTAACATTATGCTTTGTAATTTAGGATTTGATTGGCCTTGAATATTATTCACTCCCGGGCATCTTCTTTCTCGACTTAAGCCTCAGTTGCCCTTAGTTCCTAACACCCCAAAAGCAGGGTCCCGACGAGGGACTGAATGGACCCAGGGCAAGCGGTGATCTACCCTGGCAGCGAAATGGGCCAGGCCAAAGTGCCACGATTCTTAACTATAAGTTAAGACTTTGATCATAGACAAATGCTGTCATGATCCAAAGGTAACGACGAGACTAGGATCCTGCTAGGGGTAGGAAAGACTATCTGGCCTGAGCACTGTAGTCTGAGATCGAGATGGCCCTAGGAGAGCAATTCTATAAGTTTAAGATATTTCTTACTGTATCCATACAAAATGATTTATATTATATTCTTATATGCTTGTTGGACAAGGAGAGGAGAGGCACGCCCATGGGATTATGCTCTAGGGTGGGTCCTCCTGCTGAGGAAGGATCTGTCCTAGGAGCGGTCTTCCCTGAGGCCAAGATTTCTACCTCTGTTGATCTCCACCCCTATTGACTGTGACCACACCTATATGTAATTGTTTCCCCCATTCTCTTGGAGAGAGATCAGAACCCAAACTCCAGAAAAGGAGGATGAAGGGGCAGAGACAGAAGGAGAGACAGGAGAAACAGAGAGAGACGGGAGCAGAGAGAGAGAAGGAGAGAGGGAGCAGAGACAGATGAGGAGAGAATCAGAATAAACTACGACTAATGCCAACCAGCCTGGCCCTCATTCCTTCCTCCACCTGACCATCGCCATCAACCTCTCCGGGGTGGGAGAAGGGTGAGACTACCGAACGCGGGCGGCGGGAGAGATAGAGCCCCCCTTGTGTGAGTTTACACAATCCCTGGCACCAAATATAGTCCCTGAACCCTGCCAGGTGTGATCCCTGAGCACTGAGTCAAGAGTGAGCCCTGGGCACCAACGGGTGTGTTCAAAAAAATAATAATTTCAGAAACTGCACTAATTGCAATCTATATTTAACATAAGTTAGCGGACGTAAATAACCGGGGAAATTAGGTTCTAGGAATACAAAGGTGGTTTTTGTTATGGGCGATGCAAGAGCCCTACCGGCTGTACTATCTCTATCTCTGTACCCCTAAAAACTCTCTTTACTAAGATGCCTTTTCCTCTTGAAGCAAAGACACCTGAAAACTGAAGTGAGTCGACTTTGGCAGACAATAGGGAACAGGAATCACCCAGCTCTTCTTGGCAATTCTTAATGGTTTTCAACTTGGCCGCTTTCGAACTCTCCCAGTCCCAACTGGGGGCAGGTGGCCCTTCGGTCTAGGTGCAAGGGCACTCCCAGCTGCAGCCGAACAGAGCCACTGGGGCGCACAACTTAGCAGCGCCCGCGCCCCGCGCCCCACCGGGTCCGAGAACACTGCGGGGAGGAGGGTGGGCAAAGGGAGCGAGGGGCGCCGCGGCCGTGCCTCCCACCCCGCCCCACCCCCTCGCGGTGACCAGACGCGGGAGCCCCGGGCCAGGCGTGTGTGAGTTCCCCGCCGTCGCCAGACAAACGCGGTCCCGGGGAGAAGCGCCACTCTGAGCCCTGCACGGGCGCTTCCAGAGCGGGGCCGGGGATCGGGCCCCGGGCTGCAACTCAGCCCCGGTGCTCCCGGCGTCTCCGGGGCCAAAGGTGGTGCAGGAAACCCGGAAGTCAAATCGGTGAACACGGGTCTCCCGGCGCCCACCTCCATCCCACATCTCTCTCTGAGCAGCGGCTAGGGCGGGGGGCTGAAAACCCACCCTATGTGCCCCGGAGGCCGGCGAGAGGCTGGGACCCCCCCATCCCACGCCCTCCCCGTGCCCCAAGTGAGGGCTCCCTCCAGCGTGGCGGCTGGACCGAGCTCGGTCCTGGGAAGCGGGACACAAGGGTCTCCACGGGGAAAGGACGCGCCACGAGGGCGCCAACCCCGTAAACTGGGCGGTCACTTTCGAACCAAAGGAAACAAAAATTTCTTTTAATTTTCAAAGTTTGCTTGAGGCGGCTCTTGACGCCAGATCCACCGGTGACGTCAGGGGGAGGCGCCGAGCGGTCACGTCACGCAGTGGTGACGTCGCGGGGGACCGGGTTTCGGGGTTGCTCACCAGTTCCGGGTCCCCTCAGGGGGATCCCGGTGGTCTCCGTTCCTTTGCGTGTATTGGGGGGGCGCGACGTACGGCTCTTCTCCAGAGTCTCCGCAGTAAAAGCGACACCGTAAACGGAGCTACTCCGGTCCGCGCAAAATGGCGGCAGCTGTGCTGTCTTCCAGAACTTTCCCCAATCTGCGCAGGCGCCGAAACATTCAGGCGCTGGAACCCAGCTCCCAGGTTTCGCGGCAACAGTGCGAAGTGCCGAGTTTCATTGGTTAACATACCAAGCATGGGCGGAGCCAGGCGCAAAGGTCTCTTAGCAACTGCCAACTTCCCATTGATTGGCTAGCGTCTCCGAGACTCCGGAAGAATGGAAAGGCCAGTGAGGGGCGCGCGTCTCTCTCATTGGTTAAGTGAATTGCGGAAGGCGGGGGAACCGGGCCGAGAATGAGAGGGCGGGACCTTCCCACTCCGCTCGGCGCTTCGGTTGGCCAGGCCGAGCCCGTAGGCGGAGCCAACAAGGCCGTCCCAGCTTTCTTCCTTCGTTTGCCTAGGGAATCACGTCGGGTCGGCCTCGGGACGTTGTAGAGAGCCAGTGTTTGCTTCCAGTGGGGGAGCTGGGTTCCAGGGGCCTCTTCTGCGCGACCCAATCAACCTCCTCCTTCCACCCTCTCCAGAGCTTGGCACCTGGAAAACCCAAGTCACATCTCTAGATGTTTTCTCTCACCCACCACTGACTGGTCTGACGGTTTGACATCTTTAGTTTGAATCAGTGCCCCATATTCCTCCCCCTGCAAAGATTGAGTTTTTCAAATGACATTTTGGGTGCAGTGACACTCTGAGGCTTTTAACCAGAAAAGCACTGGGTGTCCACTGCATCGTTCCATGGGCTTCCAGAAGCCAGAGATTTCAGCAGCCTAATACAGTTGCCCCAAATATAGTTGATAAGAAGAGAGCTGAAGTCAGGACTTGTGTTGCAGTCATTGGCTGATTACCAATTTTGTCATTGCTCTAATTTCAAATTCCTTCGTTATAGTGAGAGATTAACTAAATAACGTATTAATTTTTGTTTGGTTTTTGGGGCCACACCCGGCGGTGCTCCGGACTTACTCCTGGCTCTGCGCTCAGGATCCTATGAAGTTCCAGGGATCGAACCCTGGTCAGCTGCATGCCCCACCCGTTGTACTGCCGTTACAGACCCAAAAGATTTGTATTGAAACTTCCAACTCTAGTCCTGTTATTTTATTGAATTCAAATAGGTGGACTGCTGGAGAGACCATACAGCGAGTAAGGCATTTGCCTTGCCTGAGCCTGACCTTGGTTGTATCCCCATCCCCAGCAGCCTTTAGGGTCTCCTGAGTACAGAGCCAGGAGTAAGCACTAAGAATCAATGGGTGTGGCAAAAAATAAATCAAATCAATGGCTTCCTGTTGGAGATACCTGTGTGGCTTCCAGTTTCTCTCCCAAATGGTAACAAAGAAGCTGGCAAGCTGGCTTTACCTACTAAGCCACTTTTCCCCATGACTACAAACAGATGCTTCCTCCCAGATAACAGATATCAATGGACAAGGCCTCTCTAACTAGACAGCACCCAGAGTTCCAGATTTATCACTAAGCTGCCTACAAAGATTAGGTTCCTTTGGGTCTTGACTATGGCACAAGTCTTAATATATCTAAATTTAAATAAGGTATGGGAAAGCAGAGGCGGGACAGTAGGGAAGGTCAGATCAACCTCACTTTATTTGTATTTCCTTCCGCATAAAACCTTCAAAACAGAACAGAGACGGGCAGGGAAAGGGAAAAATTATGTTCAATCCACATGTTTTCAGGGCTATTCCAGGGAGTGCTGAATGCCTGTCGAGTAGCTTCAGATGCAGCACTAATTCCTCATGCCCCGGCCTGATGTCTTCACAGATTGGTGCCTCGACCTTGAAAGTAATTCTCATCCTTTGCCCACCTTGATGTAAGGCAGAAAAGCTCCTCTCTGATGTGAAAGGGGAACCACAGACCACAGATGTACTGCACCTTCTGTGTTATAGGAGCAGAACCTGAAGCTGCTACCAAGGCTTGAGACATTTGCAGGCTAGAGGCCGATGGTATACGAGCGGCCTGTGGGGTTGTGAATAGCAGAACAGACTGGTGCTGTCACAGCCCACTCATACCACACCTTCTTGGAGTTGCTGCATCGCCAGAAACGTACACAGATGGTCTGACCCTCCCGCACAGTTATCGGCTGCTGTAGAAGAAACACACAGGGTAGGGCTAATGAATTATATGTGACAAAATAATCCTGTTTACAAAATAATCCTTTTTATAAGCTCTTTAAGGGCCAGACAAAGGCTCAATGGGCTAAAGTACATGCTTTACAGGCCCAGGTTCAACTATTTTTTTGGGGGGGCGGAGTGCTGGGCCACAGTGATCATGGATCACTCCTGGGTTGTCCACCCAGGTTTGCAAGGCAAACGCCCTATCCACTGTACTATCTCTCCGGCCCCCCAGGTTCGGTTTAATCCCAGCACCTTTATGGTCCCCCCAGTACACAGGTATGATCCAAAAATGAAACAAAATGTAAAAGCACCCTGAGGTAGACTTCCACAGTGACACACTGAGAAAGACAGTAGTGCTGAGTGTTTGGGGGGCACGGAGCAAGTTCCGGGTCCCCTCAGGGGGTTCCCGGTGGTCTCCGTTCCTCACTAGAGCATCTTTCTTAAGCAAGAGTGCAAACCTGCTTTACATCCTAGCCCAGAATTTCCAATTTCCTCTCTCATTCTTAGGCCTGCTAAATTCTCAGGGCCTCAGTCTCAACAGCAGTTTAAGGAGACCTGATGATAGATAAGTTAGCTAGGTGAAGAAATGAGCAAAGACCTTTCCAGGCAAATAAAAAGGGTGTGAAAGAAGTTACGACTTTACAGTTTTTACTTTTTGGGTTTGGGGGCCACACCCAGCTGTCCCCAAGGACTATACCTGGCTTTATGCTCAGTGTCCAGCACCAAAGTTATCAAGGGCTGGAGTGAAAGCACAGTGGGTAGGGCGTTTGCTTTGCACATGGCCGACCCAGGTTCAATTCCTCCATCCCTCTCGGAGAGCCCGGCAAGCTACCAAGAGTATCCCGCCCGCACAGCAGAGCCTGGCAAGCTCCCTGTGGCATATTCAATATGCCAAAAACAGTAACAACAAATCTCACAATGGAGATGTTCCTGGTGCCTGCTGGAGCAAATTGATGAACAACGGGAGGACAGTGCTACAGTGCTACATGAGTTATCAAGAGGGTCCAGGAGCCAGAGCAATAGTATAGCAGAGTAAAACATTTGCCTTGCATGCAGCCAACCCAGGTTTGAATCCTGGCACTCCATATGGTTGCAATACCCTGAACAATCAGTTTGAGTCTCTTCGTGTTCCTAGAATGAACAGATGCCATTGGGCTAAAACTAGCATGCGGTAGGGACAAATGGAGACGTTACTGGTGCCCGCTCGAGCAAATCTATGATTAACAGGAAGCCAAGTGATCAAGTGACCAGGAGTAATTCCTGAGTGCAGAACCAGGAGTAACCCCTAAGCATTGCTGTGTGTGGCCCTAAAATAAAAAAAAGAGGGTCCAGGGGCCGGAATGATAGCACAGCGGGTAGGGCATTTGCCTTGCACGCAGCTGGCCTGGGTTCAATTCCCAGCATCCCAATTGGTCCCCTGAGCACCGCCAGGGGTAATTCCTGAATGCAGAGCCAGGAGTAAGCCCTGTGCATCGCCAGGTGTGACCCCCCCCCCCAAAAAAAAAGAGGGTCCATAAGCTTTAGCAATGTAAACAGCAGGACAGGAGGTGAAAAGAGCTAAAATTAGATCATACCAAATTGTTTAAGCAATAGGCTGGATTCTTTTTTGGTTTGGGTCACAAGTGGCAGTGCTCAGGAGACTGTAAAGGGTATGAAGAATTGAACCAAAGATGACCATGTGGAAGGCAAGCACCTTATCCCTGTACTAACCCTCTAACCCTCCAGAGCAATAGTTGGGATTTTACCCTCTATTGTCAGAGTAGTGATAAGGTACTGAAGGTGTTTGCTTGATTTGTGGGTCTGGTGTAAAACCCAGCAGTGCTTAAGGGCTATTCCAAGAGATGCTCTGGGGACCACGCAACCCTTTGGATCAAATCTAGGACTTATGTGTGTAATGCACATGTGTCAGTTTTGCGCCATCTCCGCAAGCTCAGCATTGAAGGACTTTAAGGAGAGGGAGATGAACAGATTTGAGTTTTTCAAAGCTGAGTCTTGCATCAGGTAGAGAGTAGAGAGAAGATGCAGATCAGATGAAGTCGAGGAGAAGGTTAAAGCATACAGCAAATATCCCAAGATCCACAAGAATCTATCCACACGGACTCGAGTGCAACAGAACACAGGGTATAGCGAAGAATCATCCCAGGAGAAGGAAGTAGCAGAACACTAACGGCCCAAGTTACTCCCTCAACCTACTGAGAGTCTTTAAGGTAGTTCCTACCTTAATGGGGAAGAGGATGGGAAACCATGAGAACATCCCAGGAGAGTGAGTCTCTGGACGGATGCCTGTGGAGTCAAAGGAAAGAAAAAAGCTGAGGTCCTATACCACAATGGTTCTAGAATCCTTAGTTCTAGCTAAGGAGTCTCTCCCGTGAACGTAGAAACATGTACTCCAAAAACCCCACGTTCTCTGACTCCTAGGCTCCTAGGACTCTAGGAGAACAGAGCGGTAAGCTGCCCAGGTAGCAAAGTCACCCGGTTGCCCAGGTAGCACCCCGGACACTTACTTAGAGTGATGTCTTGGTATAGCACAGTTTCAAAGTAGCCGGCAAAGCCATGCAGTACTGTATTCACCTCCACAGGAAACTCCAAGGTACAGTAGCGATTGTTATCGATCACAGGGTCTGTCAGGGAAGGTAGTAGGGGTGACAAGGGCCCAGAAGCACCAGACAACTTGAGGAAGTATGAGCAAGAACCAGGAAGGGAAGCCCAGGCAGGGTAGACCCCAGACGGCCAGGGACTGGGAGAGCAAGTTCTCGCCCCTTCAGACAGAGACCAGCCATACAGAAACCCACCTTTGTTGGGGTGGCTGAAGGTGAAACAGGGCTGGGGCGCAGAGAGCTGGTGGAAGTTGTGCAGCCGAACCACATAAGGCATCTCAAACTGAGCCTGTCACAAGAGATGGGAGAGCAGAGCTCGCAAAGGTGGGCAAGGTACCTCCTTTCCTCTGGGAAAGGCGCTCAAGCCTCAGGAAGAGAGACATTTTCTTTTTGGCTTCCACCACTTTCCCATACCCTCAACCCCTCCATCTTCTCCTCTTCTTCTGTGGTGAGGCTCACAGAGACTAAGGAAGGGGCTCAGAAGAGAGGGGTTCTTTACCTCAGGGTCACGGTCCTTTTCCCGACAGGCTCGAACCTCATTGTACAGCTTGGAAGAGGAGATGGGAGCCAGAAAGGAGGTGTATTCCCCAGGGATGCTCACACCATCATCTGCAGGTCAGAGTAGACAGGTCATGTTAATTTCCAGGGGGTAGAGTGCTATGTCTATATTTACCGAAGGCTCTACCTTCCCTCATCAAAACAGACCAAGACACCTCCATGTAGTCCTTCCCAGACCAACCCACACCCAAGTCCTGCTATGGGGATTCCATTTCTTGGTTCCTTTACAGTCACACAAGATTCAATTTGTGGAAGGAGGGGCCGGAGTGATAATACAGTAGAGGTAGGGCATTTGATGGTAATACTTCTCTCTTACTCAGTACACCCCTAGCTGGACGTACCTTTTAGGAAGTGCTGGGCTCCATCCAGGCATTCGGGTGACAGTTCATTATCAGCAAAGGAGCCCAGGAGCTCACTGACAATGATGTCTGCTTTCTCTGGAGCCACCCATTCCCGCATGTCCGAGGAGACTACTGTCACCTGGCTTCCCCATTCCTCAAACTGCCAGTTCTCCAGCCTAAAGGAGACATGATGCAGGTGAAGATGCATGGAAGAAAAACTGGCTCTGGGGACAAACTTTCCAACAAGGAAGTTGCTACTCACGTCACCACAGCATTTGGGTTCTTCTCCACAGCATAGAGCTTTATCCGCCGGTCAGCCTGCTTGGCTGCGCGCAGGGAAGCGTTCACCAGAGGGCCCCGACCTGCCCCCAGCACCATGAGCACCCTAAGACAAAATGGGGACGAGTCAGACGGACCAGGCATCTAGAGAAGGTGGCACGCTAAGCCGAGGGTTGCGGGGAGAGCACTCACTGGACATTGGTCTCTTTCTCTTCATCCGGCACTCGGTCTAATAGACACTTATAGATAGCCTGCGAAGGGGCATGGGCAGAATAGAGCTGGTGTGATCCCAACCCCAGGTCACCCCACCTGATGCTAGACCCAATGTGCGATCCATACTGTACCTGCTGGTACTGAGAGTATTTGATGGGGTCCTTTTCAAACACCTCATATGTCTGAGATTCCAGATTGTCCATCAGTGGCTGACGAATGAGAGAAAAGTCAAGGCACAGGGCCAAGGCGAGGGCGCAAGGCACCTGAGCACACGCTTTGCCTGCAGGAGCCCCAGGTTGGATGCCTGGCACCACATGGTCCCCTGAACACAACTGAGAGTAGCCTCCAGCACATCCTGGGGTGTGCTCCACCCTGTCCCCCCCAAAAGGAAAATATATAAGCCACTTTCTAATGAGGAACTGCACTGGGATACCAAAACCTTCCTACAACCTCTTAAATTCTGGTTGAACATTAGGGCCCTGTACTCAAAAGACAACTCTAGCTGCCCCCGCCCTGCCACCCCAACTTCTTTCCTCTCAGTGCACTTCAGACCTACCTGGAGAGGGGACTGCAGATAGTCTTCATAGCCCTTGGCAAATAGCTCATAGGCATTGGGTGGAGGGCGGTTCTGGCTCAAGTATTCCAAGTACTGGAGATAGGAGCAGAACTCCTTCTCTGAGTGGTGGTTGGTGCCTGTAATGATGAACTGCACCTCCAGCTGTAAGAAGTCAAACCACAGACACAATCCTTGAACAGGGATATTAACAGTCTTTGAGAAAGAGCCCTAGCGTAAAATCCAACCAAGCACCAGCCCTAATGTTAACAAAAACGGGAAAAGGCTGCAATCTTTTTTTTCTTTTTTGGTAAAGCAAGCTAGTTTTTATTGAACTTAGAAAGATTTATTGAATTTAGAAAGATGTGAGGAAAGGAAACAAGAGTGTGAGTTCAAGAGAGCATGCAGGCTTCTCCAGAGTGGAAAGAGAAAGCAAAGAAACATAAATAAACAAGCAAGATACATGTTCAAGGGAGGATATGGACTTGAAGAACAAACCAAGGCTTCAGTGAATTTACAAAGCCCTTTCATGCAACTTGAACATTATCTAGGCTTTAAGGGTGCCATAGGTCTTCAGTTTAATTTTTTTTGGGGGGGAGGGCACACCTGGCAGAACTCAGACTTACTCCTGGCTCTGTACTTAGGAATCACTACTGGTAGGGCTTGGGAAACCATAAGGGGTGCCAGGAACCAAACGGATCTGCTGCATACAAGGAAAAGCCCCCTCCCCACAACACTATCACTCCAGCCCCTTCCTTTTAACTTTTTTTGGGGGGCCATCCCCAGTAATACTCAGATGTTATAACTGGCTCTACACTGAGAAATTACTCCTGTCAGTCCCATGCAAGGCAGATTGCCTTATCTGCCATACTATCTCTTGGCCCCCTATTCTTTTTTTTGTTTTAATTGTAATATTCAGTTTATTTATTTGCTTTTTGGGTCACACCCGGCGTGCACAAGGGTTACTCCTGGCTCTGCACTCAGGAATAACTCCTGGTGGTGCTCGAGGGACCATATGGGATGCTGGGAATCGAACCCGCATTGGCCAGGTACAAGGCAAATGCCCTACCCACTGTGCTATCGTTCCAGCCCCAATGCTAGTATTTATTTAATTTTCATTAGTGAAACACTATGAGATCCAGTTGTAGACTTACAAACTTTTGAGTTTGGGTTTCAGTTATACAATGATCGAGTACCCATCCCTCCACCAGTGCCCATTCTCCACCACCAATGATCCCAGTAAACCTCCCCCCATCCCCCCCCCCCGCCCCGCCTCTGTGGCAGGGCATTTCCTTTTGTTCTCTCTTTCCTTTAGGGTGTTGTAGTTTGCAATATTGGCTCCCTAATTTTTTAAATGAAGCCTTCAGCAAAGTTCTTTTGAAATGTTTCCATGTTTCTGCTGCCATTTGCCTTTTCATCCTCAAGACCTCAAACAGGTTGAAATTACTCTCCAGAAACCAGAGTCAATTCCACAGGAAAAAAAGTATCACAGGTGAGACAGGCAAAAGGTTTAACCGGAGCACTGCTGGAACTCATCAACACCCACCTTGAGAAGCCGGAAGATCAGTCTCTGGTGCATTTTGGAAAGAACTGGAAATCCCTTCTTATTGGTCAGGAAAATGCTGGTGGGGAGAATAGCTGCTTTGATGGGCTCCCCAAGCCAACGATCAATGACATGATTAGATGGAAGGTCTGCCCCAATTTCAAGAGCTACAAAGCGGAGAAAGATCTGTGAATTATTGCTAGACAAGGGCTGGAGCAATAGCACAGCAGGTAGGACATTTGCCTTGCACGCGGCCAACCCGGGTTCAATTCCCGGCATCCCATATGGTCCCCTGAGCACTGCCAGGGGTAATTCCTGAGTGCTGAGCCAGGAGTATCCCCTGTGCATCGCTGGGTGTGACCCAAAAAGAAAAAAAAAATCATTGCTAGTCAAGAAACCTTTGTTTTTCTGTGCAGGATCAGTTTAAGGGCTAGAGTGATTGCACAGCAGGTAAGGCGCTTGTCTTGCACGTGGTCAACCTAGGTTTAGTCCCTGGCATCCCATATGATCCCCCATGCACTGCCAGGAGTAATTCCTCAGTGCAGAGCCAGGAGTAACCCCTGAGCATCACAATGTGTTGACCCCCCCAAAAAGCAGAAAACAAAGCATCTGTTTACTCCTTAGGGCAAGGCAGTCTTTGGCAGAAAGAAAAGAATAAAACAGTTAATTGTATGTCAAACTCCTGATTATTATTCAGAGGAAGGATACCTATACCAAGATCCTTATGTACTTACCTACTGCAATCCGTTTGCTGTAGTCACACAAAGTCCGGAAGTTATGCCACCTGCCCAGAAGCAAATACAGAATAATAAAGTCATATGACCTACTAATCTACCATAGTTCAAGGGGGTCGTCCTAGACGTTCCACTAAGTCCTCTCACCTTACCCTTTGCCCTAAGGCAGCACAAAAGGAGACATACCACATCCATGTCTTCTCCTCTCCACTGTATTCCTCTGTGTGTGTAGTTGGTGCGTTCTCAATTATATCATCTCTCAGGTCCTCTGGTGCCACCAATGGTACCCGCATCCAAAACTGCACAAGGACAAGCACTCGACTTAACACTGGGTCCAGAACACACACTTCTCCCAATTAAGATTCTTGGGCAACGGATGTAGCTGAAGAGTATGGTACAGACTATGCATGCAAGAAGCTCTATTTGAATCCAAGCACCAAAAGTAAAACGAACAAAATCTTTTGAGGCAGACTGCAAATTAATCCTTGTACATGATTTTCTGAATCTGTGATTATCCGAACATGTACATATGTATCTTGTACATACCCTTTTGTAAATGTCTGCCTAGGCCTCTATTTCAATTAGTAAATTTCTAGAAGTAATCCCATATATGTTCTCTAACACTCAATTACCACTTTCAGACAGGCAACAAAAACATTTCATTCCTGCCAAATGTACCTTTACTGAATAGTTTGGAACAAGAAGGCACTTAGTACAAACTACCATCCTGTATAGAAGAAAAGGAGGCCGTCAGCCATACCATAGAGGAGTGGTGACCAGTGTGGATGTGGTTGGTCAACACCCTGGCGAGGTTTGTGTTATCTTCCTGGTTAAGAGGCAGCAGGAAAGCAGGAAGACCCAAATATGCCCCAAAATTCAGCTCCTGTAACATGGCCTGCAATGGAGATCAAGAAGAAATGGTCAAGAGGTAGTAATATAAGAAACTTTAACTCCATTATTTCAAAAAATTAATTGGAGGTGGAGTAGTAGTTGGGGGCCACACCCTGCAGTGTTCATGTGCTCAGGTAGGGCTCATGTGCTCAGTTGGGACTGGGGTTCATATGGAGTGCTAGGAATCAAAGCTGGGTTGGCTGCATGAAAAGCAAGCGTCCGACCCACTATACTACTGCTCTGATCCCCCTCAAATTTACTAAGTTATAGGAGGAAGAAACTGCTCTTTGACCCACTTTAGCTACAGGTCAGACAGAAAGAGGTTAAAATGTCATACCGCCTCAGAGTTCCTGCGGATCTTCTCCACTTTCGAGTCTGGACGAATCCATGGAGATAACTTTCCCACAATCAGCGTGTTCCAGTCTGCAATCCGTAGGGCAAGAAAGACAAAGACTGAATGAGGTTTAGCACTCTCTCTACTCATTCAATTTCTAGCTTTTAGCAGGGAATAAAAGAGACACGGGACAAAAAGAGAAAAATCTTTTCATATTGGATACGGGGGCACCCGATGTCAATTGGGAAATACAGGTAAGCAAGGAGCAGACTCATTATCCCAAGGAGTAATCAATACACCCAAGTCAAAAAAGAATGTGAATAAGGGCACTGACAAAGCAAAAGTCATTACTGCGTAGTAATTCTGGGGCACATCAGATGGTCCCTACCCCTTCCTGACAGCAGTAGGTCTGATCGAGTCTGGGGGCCTGGACGATTCTTAGCAGGCTCCTGCGTGAACTCCCTCTTGAAACGCGGGTGGAAGACAGGCATGCAGAGGAAGTCAAACCTATAACCGCGACAGACCCAAAATCATCAAGTACTGCCAGCATCAGTGCTGAGAGATCCAGGCCACGAGATGAAGCTACCTCGATTCTGTACCACCCTTTCAGCTGCTACCCAAACTGCACTGCTGTGCTCAGCCCACCTAGGGACACTTCTCTCTTCCCCTAACTGGAGCCTCGAGTTCACCCCCAAAACACTGGCATGGCAGAGATGAGCAAGAAGAGCTGCAAATCCTCACCAGGGAGGATTCTTGCTACTCTGCTGTTAACTGGGCATTCCAGGATTGTCACTTCCAGATCTGCCCCCCCCACTGTCCCTGTCTCCTGCCCCCAACACTTCCTCCCACTCTCACACAATAGCTCGCTCTCCAGGGCCCCGGAGTTCTGAACGTTCCCCACCTTTTTTTTCCCCCCACTTTTCCTGACAACTCCCACCAACTTTCGGGTTCCGTGACCACACGCGGCAGTTAAGTTTTCCCTCCGTTATGTTTCAGGGCCCGAGGCTTCTGCCCACCCAGTAAGTCATGATTCCTCCTGCCCGCATCTTACACACTCCGCTCCTCTCACCCCTGCCTCGCCGGGATGACTCGTCTGCCCCCCCCCCCCTTTTTTTTTTGTCCCCAAGTTCGGACCCCGCTTTCCGCTCGCAGAGCTGCGGGCCCTCACCCCTGCTTGGCCACAGCCCCCAATGTGTCAGCTATTTCGGGGACGCAATTCAGGTCCCTCCCGCTGGACACGCGGCTCCCACCGGCAGCTCCGACCGCCATAGCCGCCATCTTTTCCCTCGCGCCGTCCACGCCGGGATTCCTTGCAACCAGCAGCCAATCACAAGGCCAGAAAAAAAGCCCCCAGAAGGCGGGACGAGTTGCTCTGACAACCAGCGCGTCTTCCACGGCTCCCGAGCCCGGGGCGGAGGAGGTGAGGAGTGGCTCTTCCCGCCAATCCGCGGACGGCAAGGTGACGTAGCGCGAGGCCCCGCGAGATCCACCAATCGGCGCCCGGCTCCCCGCGAACTTCGGTCTCCCATGATGCCTCGTGGATTGGTGGAGGCGCGTACGGGGACTACACGTCCCATGAAACCCTGCAGTACAAGCTTGAAGTGTCATCATTGGGACCAGCGTAATTGTCTCAGGGCCAGTGGCGCAATGGATAACGCGTCTGACTACGGATCAGAAGATTCCAGGTTCGACTCCTGGCTGGCTCGGTGGGACCGCTGACTCTTTATTGCTCCCCTACATACATATACCTGTACTAGGGCGATTGGTAGCGATTTTTTTTTTTTTGGTCTGGGTTCACTTTTAAACTTTCTTCGTTATTCTCTCGCCCCCTGTTTTTTCCCCCGGTTTGGGTTCAGCCCCCTGACTTTTGCAAGTTTTCCCGCTTTCTAAATCTAAAGTGATTGTTGTATCACTGTGAAACTCTCTCTGGAACCTGAGTAAACTGGGTTAAGAGCTAACGATCTTAAGGCCTTTATAGGTCGCTATTCCCCCCCCCCCCCACCCCAGTAAATTATAACAATGAGCCACGTGATTGTAAATGGGGAACGTGAGCAGCGCCCAGCTAAATACACTCACACGCTCCCCGGAATCTCCAGGGAGGACTTTGAGGATGAAGCAGTGGGATCGAGAGTTAGGGAGCAGCTGTCTGGGAGTCTGCGTCCTGTTTTCTCAGTCACTGCTGGAAGGACCCAGGAAGGAGAAGATGGAAAGCCCCGAGCAGGTGGAGGCCCAAGCAGGGATGAAGGACGCGGTACAAGGCCGCAGCTCGGGGCACTGGCAAGAGCGGAGGGACCGAGACAAGGCAGGAGCAAGAAACAGGGAAGGTGGGGGTGAGGGGCTCGACGCCACGCAAGCGGATGCCCAGACCCTTGGCATCTGTCTCTAGGGGTAACGGGAGGAGGAACGCCCCAAGAATCCCAACCTGGGAGTGCTGGGGTGGGCCTCCAGGGGGCGCCGTGAAACAGCGAGTTGCTGGACCGGTTGCCTGCTGGACCGGACTGGGCAATCCTGGAGACAGAAGGAGATAGCCCGCCCGTGGGGCACCGAGGGAAGGAGGGCGGGAAGTAAGGTCAAAGGAGCCCGGGCTCTAAGAGAGGTGCCCCAAAAGGAGAGGAGAAGGTCTTCAAGCGAAAGAACCAAGAAAATGCCCATGTAGACTAAAAGCGTTGGAAGTACTTTCCTACCAACTTAATCTTCATTTCATTTCTGCAGGTATCATTATTTACTACTATACTACTACTACTGGATCATTATTCAGAACAGTTTTAGATTTACAAAAAAAAAAAAACCTGACCGAGTATCCATATGCCTCCTGATATATATATAGTGCATATGAAACAATTCATCAATCAATATTGATACACCATTACTAATTTAAAAACACAATTTATTTAGATTTATTTAGATTTTCTTAGCTTTTGCCTAATCTCTTTTACCTACTATCTTTGTTTGCAGTGTGATTCCATCAGGATTGAGGAGTTGGTAGAGTGGGAGAGTGCTTGCCTTGCTTGTATGAGCCCCTGGGTTCAATTTCTGGCTCCACAAAAAAAAAAAAAAAAAGCACTAGCCAGGGCTTGGAGCAACAGTACAGTGGGTAGGGCTCCTGCCTTGCACTAGGCAACCCAGGTTTCATACCCAAACCCGGGTGCTACATATGGTCCCCTTAGCCCTGCCAGGAGTGGTCCCTCAGCCCAAAGCCAGAAGTAAGCCCTAAAGCTGTGGCCACAAAACAACAAAACCAAACAAAAAGGCAGCTATTATATATAGCTACGATCTCTCTCTGAGCTCTTTTTTGGCTTGTTTTACTTTGGAGTAATACCCAGCACAGTACTCAGGGCTTAATCCTGGCTCCGTACTCAGGGTTCATTCCTGATGGACTCAGGGGACCATATGGGATGTCAGGGATCAATCTCTCGGGTCATCTATGTGCAAGGCAAGCGCCCTACCTGCTATACTATCTCCTGGGCTCCTCCCTGGGCTTTTCTTGAGTGTGAGTTTCTTAGATATTCCTTGTTTTCGTTTTGTTTTTAATTTCTTGGGGGGAGGGTCACACCTGGTGATGCTCAGGGGTTACTCCTGGCTCTGCACTCAGGAATAACTCCTGATGGTGCTGGGGGACCATATGGGATTCTGAGAACCAAACCCAGGTAGGCCGCATGCAAGGCAAACACCCTACCCGCTGTAGCTTTTGATGTCTATGTTGACCTTTAGCACTAGCAGAAGTAGCGTTTCTCCAGACCTTCTTCACTATGAACTCCAGCTCCCCACCCCCTCTTCAGCCCTGTAATCTTCAGAGGTCACTATGTGCACACCACCCTTCAGGAGTATGGAATTATACTCCCCTCCTTTATGGTGTCTCTACAATGTATTGGGGCTCCTTCCTGCAAGTGTTTGAGTAGGTGCTTGTCCACAGGAAGTAGGTAAGTGCTTGGCCACGTTTCGCTGAAGAAACCTGCTGTCCTCTGCCCCAGCTGTGTCCAACCAAACTCCATTCACGGAAGACTTATGAGATGTTGCTTCTTCTTCGGAAGCTAATTATCTGGGTTGCGAACCATCTGTGCTCCTGGCATCTTCCCCCGATGTCAAGCTGGTGGCTGCTCTGCTAGTTGTTAACTACCCATTCATGGGTGAGAGGGAGAGAGAAGAAGAAGCTCTCAGAGGGTAATGTCAGTTTTAAATTGTATAAAATACGTTTTTTAAATATTTGTAAATATTTGTAAAAAGAATCCTAAAATTCCTGACTGACCTTAAAGTAAGTTTAAAAGGGATGAATTTCATTGGTGTGGGGTTATTTTTTGGTATGTGTGTTGGAGGTTGGTTTTGTTATACACAGGGGTTACTCCTGGCTCTAAATTCAGGAATTACTCCTGGCAGTTCTCGGGGGACCATATGGGATGCTGGGAGTCAAACCCAAGTCGGTCACGTGCAAGACAAACGCCCTACCTGCTATGCTATTACTGCAGCCCCTGTTTCTGTTTTTTGGGGGGATGGATCACAACTGCAGTGCTGGGCTCAGGGCTCAGTGTTTAGCTCAGTACTGGGGACTAAACAGGATAAATGGAGTGGAAGCTGGGTGATGGGGGTCTGCAGCCCTTTGACCTACCTTTCTGGCCTGTTGGGGTTTGTTTTGGGTTTTTTTGTGGGTGGTGTTGTTGTTTTGCTTTTTGAGCCACATCCGGTAATGCTCAGGGGTTACTCCTGGCTCTGCACTCAGAAATTACTCCTGGCGGTGCTCAGGAGACCATATGGAATGCCAGGGGTTGAACCTGAGTCAGCCATGTGCAAGGCAAACGCCCTACTTGCTGTACTATGGCTCCGGCCCCCGGCTTGTTCATTTTTAATTCATAATGGCCTCTGCTTTGTGGTATGCAGATGCTGAGCAGTTCCTGGTAATTCCTCACTAGAATCGCTCCTGCCTATCCTGCAGCACTTTCCCAAAACCTAAAGAAATCAATGTGGGGCCCAGTAGGTGGGAGACCCAGGTTCCCCAGAGCACCATGCTGGCAACAGCTCAGAACACCCCTGGGTATTGCCCCAAAATAAACAAACTGAAATTAGCATGTATAAGGTCTGTCCACATGAAAAGAGCTGTACGCAAGCAGAAGGGAAGGAATAAAAAGGAATAGGATAGTGAGTGAAGCAGACACTGGTGGAGGCCATGGTACTAAAGTGATTTACACCAGATAGCCTTCTATTAACAGTATTGTAAACCACAGTGCTTAAACTAAAAATTAAGTAAATAAATAAAATCAGCAAACACTGTGTTAAAAAAAAAAAAAGGACTAGAGAATCTAGCAAAGAGCATGGTTGCAGACAAAGTGGCTGCAGTCTATCTTTTGTTCTTCCTTCTGTGCTCAATCAACCTTGTAGGTCTGCACTGGACTTAGGCGTTAGCTTGGATGAAGATAGAATGAAGACAGGAGAACAAGGACTCTGAGAAATAATGTTACTTTCTCCAACATAAACCAGAAACCAGTGAGCCCTAGGAGGTCTTTTTTTTTGGGGGGGGGGGGGGCCTTTTTGGATGACACTTGGCCCTACTCAGGGGTTACTCCTGGCTCTGTACTCAGGAATTACTCCTGAGGGTGCTCAGTGGACCATATGGGATGCTGGGGATCAAACCCTGGTCAGCCCCGAGCAAGGCAAACGCCCTACCTGCTGTACCATTGCTCCGGCCCAAGGAGGTCTATTTTTCTGGAGAGAAGGAGGATCCATGCCCAAATGAGCCTCCCGTTGGTCCCTCCAGCATTCTGCACCTTCAGACCCAGTTCTTCTATCTGATCCTGTTTTATGTCCTTGTTTAAACATCTGCAGCCTAATGTGAGCCCTCCTGTCATCCCTGGACATGCTTCCCTCCTGACACTCACCTCCCTCCCCAGGACCACCTTCACTCACCTCTGGGCCGGCCCAGCCAGCCGCACTCTCTCTCCTGCACCGGAATAACAGCCTGTTTGACCCTCCTACTGCTCCAAATTGCTTCTTCACAATCAAGGCTGTCCTCTAGCTACAAAAGTGGCAGAGTTACTGAGGCAAAATAATCTACGCCAATTTGCATTCTCTTCCTTGTCATCTCTATTATGCAGTATTTATCTGTCAAAATGAATAGAAAGTAGAATCTGTTCTGGAACATAGAAAAAAGATGGAAAACTACCCAATTTGTTTATGAAGCCAGAATATACATAATATCAAAATCTGTCAAAAGTAGCTTTTCCCCAGTACCACCAAATCTATTGACCAAACTCACTTATGAATATTAATGTAAGAATACAAAAATATTTCAGATTGACACATGAAACTAAAGAGTACAGGGGGCTGAGGACAGAGAGATAATACAGCGATACGGTGCTTGCTCTGCATGCACCCAACCTGGGTTCGATCCATATGATCCCTCAAGCATGACAGGAGTGATCCCTGAGTGCAGAGCCAGAAGTAACCTGTGAGCATTGCCAACTGTGGCCCAAACCACGCACCACCAGCACACACACACACACACACACACACACATACACACACACACACACACAAAGAGCATAGGGGGTCTTGAGAGGCAGTACAGCAGGACCAGGTTTGATCTGCAGCATCTTATATGGTCCCCTGAGCCCTATAGGGACCGATTCCTGATCACAGAGCCAGAAGAAACTCCTGAGCATCACCAGATGTGGCGCAAAAAACAAAAAAATAAAATTAAAGAATATATTAACATATTTATTATATACCACAACAAATTGGGGGTTATCACAAGAGTTAACCCAAAGTATTAGAAATATTATATAATAGATTTAAAAAATAAGCTAATTAAGTGTCGGAGATATGGTATAGTAGATAAGGTGCTTGTCTTGTATATAGCTAATCCAGGTTCAATCCCAGCATCCCGTATGATCCCCTGTGCAGTATCAGGAATAACCCCTGAGTGCAGAGCCAGGAGTAAGTATAAATCCTTGGTGCCATTGGGTATGGCTCAGCAATGCCCCAAACTTTTGATAAGAGACTGGAGAGATAATACATCAAGTAGAGAGGGGGCTTGCCTTGCACATGTTGAAAGATTCAATCCCTCATACCCCATGTGGTTACCTGAATGATCCCTGAGTGCAGAGCTATGAATAAGCCTTGAAAACAGCTGGGTATCCAGCAGCTTGGAGCAGAAAAGTGAACGGACTATGCGTTAATCCAGGCCATCATGTCTGCCCGGAGGGGAAAGGGTGTTGCCCCATTCGCCCTCTCCTCTCTGGAAAGAAAGATGGCGGCCGCATGGGAGCCTTGTGCGAGCGGGTATGAGCCGGGGGTGTGGGGGCGACTAAAACCTCATGGGAAGGGGGGCGTTCTGGTCCGTCCTTCACGCCCTACCAAGGTCACCAGTTGCCCCCCACGAGCGGCTCTCCAGCACGGCCACGGCCCCAGAAGCACAAGGACTTAATGCAGAACCCGGCAGCTTGGAGCAGAAAAGTGAAAGGACTATGCGTTAATCCAGGCCATCATGTCTGCCCAGAGGGGAAAGGGTGTTGCTCCCTTCCGCCCTCCTCCCTCTGGAAAGAAAGATGGTGGCCACATGGGAGCCTTGTGGAGAGCAGGTATGAGGCGGGGGTGTGGGGGCGACTAAAACCTCATGGGAAGGGGGGCGTTCTGGTCCGTCCTTCACGCCCTACCGAGGTCACCAGTTGCCCCCCCACGAGCGGCTCTCCGGCACGGCCACGACTCCAGAGCACAGAAACCAATCTCTTAATTTTATCTGACTTTCAGTAGAAATACTTCCAGGGTTAATAAGTAAAATAGCAGAAATCCAAAACCAACATTTAATTCTTGAACCCTGCTGTAGAAAGCAAATCACTTCACAATGCTTTTTCAGCATGTCTGATTTGGGGGGGCGGGGTAAACTCTAAATAATAGTGGTACATCTTTTATTGAAACAATGAATCTAATCAAAGCAGATAGAATGTTAACTAGAATTCATCTGCCTCACAGGCACTGGGAGGGGTTGGGGGTGGGGTTTTATTGGGGTTCTTCGGGGTAAAAAATAAGTATTGGTAAAGGGAAATGTGTTTGATATTTGCATGACTGAGACCTAAACCTGAAAGCTTTGTAACTTTTCCCACAGTGATCCAATAAATAAATTATTTTTTAAAAAAAAGTAAAAAATAAATAAGTAAATAAATAAAAGTAAAAAAAAAGAAAACAGCTGGGTATCGCTCAAAAACAAAAAAATAACATAAAATACATAAACAATAATAAACCAATCAACACATTTTATCATTTTTAATAGTTATAAGTCTATTCCATTTTATACATGTTTATAATAGTCATAATAATGTATATATCTGAAGTATCTTTACAATTTATGCAAAGATAAGATAAAAACAAGAATGTCTAGTCTCATCACTAAGCTATTTAATATTATTCTGAAAAATCCAATACAGTAAGTCTGGAAATTTAAAGAAAAAAGGAGGCTATAATTTTTGGGAAAAGACAGACAAATTCATCAATGTTTGCAGATGATATGATTGTATACCTAGAAAATCTATGAAAATCAATTTTAAAGCTAAGAGAATAATAGAATTTGGAGAAGTCACTTGATACAGGGCAAATATGAAACAAATCTGTAGTCTTCTTAGATACTAATAATCAGTTAGAAGACATCATTAATAAAAATATCACAGTAACATGATTGTTAGGATCATAGCCTGGGTCAGAGATATGACTCAAATGTGGACTCATATCACATGGTCCCCCAGCACCACCAAGAATGACCCCGAGTCATTCAAGTACCAACAAGTGAGATCCAAAAACAAACAGAATTATACCCTGAAAACCAGAGGGCAACATATTAGAACTCTGTTCATTCATTTATTGACCATGAGAACTGGAGCACTCTGGCCTCAGTTTCCCCATTCAGGAAATGGGCCTGTGATCCAACTGTTTCTGTTCATGAAGCTGGTTTGTAGATCAGATTAGTAACTATAGTAAAGTATTTACAGCCAACCCTGCACACAGCAAGACTTCCTCATACACGAGCTCTTTTGATTAGCAGTTTCCCTATTCACAAGGGTAACTTCACCACCACCAAAAATACTTAGTCAGGGGATGGAGCAATAGCACAGCGGGTAGGGCGTTTGCCTTACGGCAGCCGACCTAGGTTTGATTCCCAGCATCCCATATGGTCCCCCGAGCACCGCCAGGAATAATTCCTGAGTGCATGAACCAGGAGTAACTCCTGTGCATCGCCGGGTGTGACCCAAAAAGAAAAAAAAAATACTTAGTCATAGTGAGGACTGTGGGAGCAGACTCAAAGGACTGGAACACAGCTTTGCATGCAACCTCTGAGTGACCTTTGAGCACTGAGCTGAGAATAATTCTTGAACACTGCCAGTGTATGACCCCCCGCAAACAAGTGAGCAACCAAAAAAATAGAGTACAGGGCCAGAGCGATAGTATAGCAGGTAGGGCATTTGCTTTGCGTGTGACTGACCTGGGTGAGACCACTGCATTCCTGATTGCAGAGCCAGGAGTAACCCCTGAGCATTGCCTTGGGTGTGACCCAAAAGGCAGAGAGAAAGAGAGAGAGAGAGAGAGAGAGAGAGAGAGAGAGAGAGAGAGAATAAGAGTACAAGAGCTAAACCAATAGTTCAGAAACAGACCAGCTGTATGTGTGTACACGTAAATGATTAAATATCTGACTTTGATTAGCGATAATAGTCACTTCTAACCTTTATTGAGCCCAAGTTTGTTTTAGGGTCAGTGAACAAGATACCCTGTGAGATAGAAACTGGCTCCTCTATGGGTGAGAAGTTAAGTCTTAGAGAGGTTAAGTGGCTTACTTCTCTAAGAAGAGGTCTAGATGGGGTGCATACCTAGGTCAACTGACTCCACATCCTTTGATCTTAACCTTAAAACATTCATCTCTAATTTCCCTTCTAGAAAGCTCTCCCAGACAGCCTTCACAAACTAGGACAAAGGTTAATTAAGAGAAATGCTTAGTATTGCAATTTTTTAATGACGAGGAAAAAATGTAAAACAACAAGTTGGCTGTCTATAGGGATATGGTTAAATAAATCATCCATGTAATGAAATCTTAAGCAGCCATTAAAATCAATGTTGTCAGAGAAAATTTAATCATATGGAGAAATGCTTATGATATGCCGTTAAGTGACACATTACAAATTGTACGTGCAGAATGACCTTAATTTGTGTCTGGGGGGTTGTGGGGGGTGGTCCAGGGAGCAGTGTTTTTCTAGAATCATGCTTTATTCTATAATATGGAAAACTTCCTTGCTTTTTTCTTTTTTTCTTTTCCTTTTTTTTTTGCTTTACTCCTGGCTCTGCACTCAGGAATTACTCCTGGCAATGCTCGGAGAACCATATGGGATGCTAGGAATCAAACCTGGGTTGGCCACGTGCAAGGCAAATGCCCTACCCGCTGTACTATCGCTCCAGCTTCCTTCCTTTTTACTTTATAGGGGTCACCCCTAACAGTGGCTGGGTACGGACCACTCTGACAGTCAGTGACGGCTCGGCGCTAAACCTGGCAGGGGTCATTTAATGCCAGGGATCAAACTCAGGGCTGCACACGTGCAAAGCATGTGTTCTACCATTTCAGCCTATCTCCCTAGCCCAGAATTTGTGGGGAGTGGTTGGGGCCTCCCAAGCAATGCTCAACAGACCTGGGATACCCTCCTAGTGAACTCAGCCAACTGGGCCTGCAGTTCTATGTGAGGGTCAGGGCTGGGAGAGGCTTCTGAGATGCTGCTGCAGGGCTGGGGGTTCCCTTGCACACAGTGATGCTGGGGGACCATGTGGTGCCAGAGACTGAATGTGCATAAGACCTATGAGCTGATCTCCCTGCTTGTTTTGCTCCTTTCTTTGAAGTCTGGCCTTCTGTATAGCCTCCTGTGGTTATTCAGTCTTCTGTAGTTCCTCCTGATTCATAACGATAACACTGTAGTCCTCTGGGCAGACTATTGCAAAGCTGATATTTACATCCCTACTACATGCCAGATACTTTATAGTTTGTTACTGTTACTGTTTTGGCTTCAGAGGCCACATCTAGCAGTATTCAGGGGCTACTCTTGAATTGGTGCTCAGTTTCCTGAAGCAAAGCTTGGGGTCAGCCATTATGTATCTATCTGGCACTTGAAGTCTCTTCATTAGGGCTGCGGATAGCTTGATGGGCTGAAGTACGTGCTTTGCCTGTTCGAGGTCCGGTTCAATCCCCATGCACCAATGGGGAGTAGACCCAGAGCACCAGCAGGTGTGGCCAGAAAACAAAAATAAGGCCAGTGAGATCTTATAGAGGTTAAGATGCTTGCCTTGCATGCAGTTGACTGAGTTCAAATCCCCAAGTACCACATATGGTCCCCTGAATGACCCTTGAACAAAGAGCTAAAAATAGTCTCTTAGCACCTCTATAGACTGCCCCCAAATAATCTTTCTTAATTTTCTATAACTTCTAAAATGTTTATATAATTTCAATAAGCTGTGGGTATAGGAATTATTAATAGACTCACGTTATAGATGAGAAAAATTAAATTAAGAATCTTGAACAAGGGGGGTATGGTGCCACCAGCAGGTCAATCTGTACCTGTGAGGCGAGAGCATCAGTAGCCTGATGGTGCCTTCAGACTTCCAGATACCCCAAAATTGCTGCTGTGTCTTTGGCCAGACCCCAAAAACTTGGGGCAAAGTTTACCAAGAAAGTAAACGGCCAAAAGTTAGGTATGTGGGAAACACACCCACAAACCACCTCCGGCTCAGCTATATAATTGGAGGCAAGGCCTCTTTGGTTCCTGATTGAACTGCTTAATGGCCCTGATCCCAGAGACTCAGAAACAAATCTCGAAACTCAGCGGCTTTTGGCAGAAATGCGTCCAGTCCCTGCAGTAGGTTACCGGTGCTGGGCCAACCCAGGTGGGAATAGGTTTTGTGCCTTGGTCTGTTCCCCCTGGCAGCCCGGTGGCCGCCATCCTCCAGAGGCCACTGGACAGTCAGGTTTGGGCCCGCAGTGACAAGGCGCAGGGCCTCACGGGATAGGGGTGGAGCCGGTCCTGTCCCCACCCCACCCCAACGAGACCCCAAGTCATCACCCACGAATGGCCTCTCTGGCTCCTGATCAAGCTTCTTAACGGCCATGATCCCAGAGACTCAGAAACAAATCTCGAAACCCAGTGGCTTTTGGCAGAAATGTGTTCGGACCACACAGTAGGTTACTGTCGCCGGGTCACCCCAGGGGGGAAAGGGTGTTGTCCCTCCGCCTGCTCCCCCTTGGTGGCTCGGTAGTCGCCGCCATCCTCCGGAGGCCACTGGTCAAGCTTGGGCCCGCAGTGATGAAACTTGTTGGGCTTCACCGGATGGGGGTGGAGCCAATCCTGTCCTCCCCACCCCAATGAGACCCCAAGTCATCGCCCACGAACGGCCTCTCTGGTTCCTGATCAAGCTGCTTAACGGCTATGATCCCAGAGACTCAGGAGCAAATCTCGGAACCCAACAGATTTTGGCAGAAATCCCTCAAGATTTAAGTGTTAAAATTTTGGAATTTCAAAATCGTGTGGCCACTACTGCAGCCACGCAACATCATATGTTATTCATAACCAGCAATAGAAAACAAATTGTCTACTGTTCCCTTTTCATCAGATCTGAGTGTTGGGGTAAAATCTCAAATAATAATGGTGGGTCTGGTGTCAAAATATTGAATGTGATCAAAGTAGAGAGTAATGCGGAAATCATCTGCCCCACAGGTAAGGGAAGGGTGTGGGATGGGGGTATACTGGGGTTGTTGGGGGTGTGGAGAATGGGCACTGGTGAAGGTACGGGTGTTTCACTGTATGACTGAGACTTAGACCTGAAAGCTTTGTAACTGCTCTCATGGTGATTCAATAAATAAAATTATAAAAAATGAAATAAAAAAGGTGGAGTTCATGCACAATTCAATCAGCTAATCAGTTGCTGAATAAATAACAGTACTCCTACATAAAAAAAAAAAAGAATCTTGAACAAGGGGCCTGAGTGATAGCACAGTGGGTAGGTCATTTGCATTTGCCTCAAACATAGGTGATATGGTTTCCATCCCTGGCATTCCATTTGGTCCCCGAGCACCACCACAAGGAGTAATTCCAGAGTACAGAGCCAGGAGTAACCCCTGAGTACCAACCACTCAGTGTGGCAAAATAAACAAAACAAAATAAAACAAAAGAATCTTGAACAAGGGGCCAGAGATACAGCGCAATGGGCTGAAACACATGCTTTGCATGTTGGAGGCTCCAGTTTGATCCCTAGCACCATAAATTCCTCTGCAAAGCTGGGAGTATCCCCAGAGCATCTCTGGGTGTGGCCCCCAAGCAATTCATCAAATTCAATACAATTCTACCTTTGTTTTTTTAGAAGAAAAAAAAGGAAGACCAGAGAGAAAGTCCAGGGGATAAGGCCATTGTGTTGCATACTGCTGACTCTGGCTTGATCCCCAGTACCACATATGGACTCCAAGCACTGCCACTCCCAGTACCACATATGAACACCTATGAGCACAGAGCCAGGAGTAATCCCTAAGTACCACAGGGAGGATGGAAGGAAGGAAGGAAGGAAGGAAGGAAGGAAGGAAGAAAGAAAGAAAGAAAGAAAGAAAGAAAGAAAGAAAGAAAGAACGAGGAGGGACTGGAGCAATAGCACTGCGGGTATGGCATTTGCCTTGCACGTAGCCGACCCGGCTCGATTCCCAGCATCCCATATGGTCCCCCGAGTATTTCCAGGAGTAATTCCTGAGTGCAGAGCCAGGAGTAACCCCTCTGCATCGCAGGGTGTGACCCAAAAAGCAAAAGAAAGAAAGAAAGAAAGAAAGAAAGAAAGAAAGAAAGAAAGAAAGAAAGAAGGGAGGGAGGGAGGGAGGGAGGGAGGGAGGGAGGGAGGGAGGAAAGAAGGAGGATGGATCTTGAACAAAATCATACTTCTGGGAAGGCCCAGAGTAAGATTCCAGTTGTGATTTCCAATTCATTGGTTTTCCTTTTGCAATCTTGTTTTCCGTAATATGGTCTAAGGTTGGGGGCTCCTTCCTGAGACCCTCTTAGGAGGTTCATGAGGATTCCTAAATGTCTTTGTGAACGTGGATTTTCTTTACTCCAAGGCTACAAATAACTCCCAAACACCAGGGCTGTAGAGAGCTCAACAGGCTGGAGCACGTGCATCACATGCAGGAGACTCCAGTTTGATCCCAGCCCCTCCTCCAGGAACACTATCCCACCCTCCCACCCCCACGCAGCTCTGCTGGATGTGACCTGAAAACCAAAAACCAAGAGTCTTCTTGTTGTACCAAGCCAGACATTAAGAAGATTTGCAAAATAGATGTGTCATGTTTTTTTGTTTTGATAAACATGGTTATTTTACTTCGTGGTGCCAGAGATTGAACCTAAAAAACAAAGCAAATGCATTGCCTCCCAAGGGATGCTCAGGGGTCTCAGGACCACTTCCAGGGACACCCAACCAGGAGTGGTTCTGTCCTCGCATGCCACAATGCAGTGCCTGAGACCACCATGGTCACCTAGGGGGTCAGGGCCTCCAGTGCTGCACCTCAAAACATTTGGTGCTTTGGGGATCATGTGATGCTGAGTCATAAACACATAAATTATGAGCCCCTCCCTTTTTAAGGAGGGTTTGGGGCCACATCAAGTGTCATGCAGGGGCTACTCTCAGCTCTGCTCAGGGGACGATACTGTGTCAGGGATTGAGCAAGGGTTGGTCCCGTGCACAGCAAACACCTTAACCTTTGTACTATCTTTCAACCCCTGTTTTAAGCTTTTTGATGGGAAATAAATTGAGTTTACCTAAGATTATGAATGTAGACTATTAGATATATGATCTCAATATGTAAATATTAAATCATATTTTAAAATCAAATTTAGATAGCCTGATCTTTGCTTTGATCTAATAAGCACAAATACTGGGACTGGGAACATAGCTTAAAACAGAGTACTTACCTGGAAAATGTGAGGCCTGGGTTCAATATCTGGTACTACTCACACACCCACACCCACACTCACACACACACATACAATTATCATCACAAATAAGTTTATTCTTTTTATTAGTTTCTCCAAAACAGAGCCCAGAGAGATTGCTCAAAGAGCTGGGGTGCATGCTCTGCACGCTGAGAGGCCAGGGTTGGATCCCCAGCACCAGCTGGTCCCTGGAGCACCTTGCAAGAAGTAGCTCCTAAGCACTGCTGAGTTTTGCCCCTAAATAAAAATAAAACAGGTATCAAGTAGTTGTTATTGAATAGAGCTTGGGTATATTCAGAGCTTTGATACTTCATGTTGGGAAAGGATTATGTTCAAGAAACATCCATGTGGAACTAGAGAGATAGTACAGTGGGTAGGGTGTTTGTCTTTCACGTGACTGACCCAGGTCTGATTCCTATCATCCCATATGGTTCCCTGAGTGCTACCAGGAGGAATTCCTGAGTGCAGAGCACGAGTAACCCCTGAGCCGGGTGTAGCCCAAAAACAGACAAACAAAAAGGAAAAAGAAACATGGTCCTGAGTCTGGAGTCCCACTAAGAGTGGGACTGCATAACCAGGAGGAAGCCCTGAGCATACTGGGGTGTGATCCAAAAAGCAAAAATGGAAAAAAAGAAGGAAGGAAAGAAGAAAGGAGAGAAGGAAGGAAGGAAGGAAGGAAGGAAGGAAGGAAGGAAGGAAGGAAGGATGTTCATGCTTAATAATATTAAAAGAATATTTTTTTCTGGAGCTGTAGAGTTAACAAGCTGGAGTACAAGTTTTTCTTTTTATTTCCCATGTGGGAGATCTGGGTTCAGTCCTTGGTACCACATGGTCCCTGAACAGTGCCAAGTGCAACCACTAAGCTCTGAGCCTGAAAAAAAATTGTTTTTTCTTATTTCATTTAGAAAAGACTATTTTTAGTGCCTCAATTTTAAACTTCAGGGATACGGATGCAGGTGAGCAGCAGAACGCTTGTCATGCACATAAAGCACCTGGGTTCAATTCCTGGAACTGCACCAAAAAAAAAAAAAGAGGTAAAATAAATTTTAATATAAGGACCACTGTCCAGAACTCATGGCTGCTTCTCCTGGAAGGGAGCATAAAATGAGACCCCCATAACCATGCCACCAGACTCCGGGGCACCCCAAAGGAGGGCGGGTGAGAGCCCTCCCCGTCCCAAGGGACCCAGCCCTGGCAGCCGACCTCCACAACCCAACCGCTGCCACGTTCCAGGCAGCAGCTTTCCACATGCTCAGGCCGAGCTTCACATATGAGTGAACATATTCCTGAACCGCGTGTCTGCTTTTGCGGTCACGCAACACATCATAAGACACTCCCTACTCATATTCCATAATTACCACACCATATCTGATGGGCTTCAGACAGTCGGCAACAAATCATAGAGGGGAATGTATATATATATATATATATATATACACACACACACACACACACACACACACACACACACACACACATATGCCAACTGGGAACACCCGTAAAGACGATTAGAGGCTGCCGCAAAAACCTCCATCCCTCTCGAGAACCCAGCAAGCTATCCTGGTATCCTGACCACATGGCAGAGCCTGGCAAACTACCCGTGGGGTACTCAATATGCCAAAAACAGTAACAGTGATGGTCCTCGTTCCCCTGACCCTGAAAGAGTCCCCAATATGCCTTTGGGCTACACTAGCATGCCATAGGGACGAATGGAGATGTTACTGGAGCCTGCTTGAGCAAATCGACGAACAACTGATGACGAACAACGGGATGACAGTGATACAGTGATAAGGGCCAAGGAATGAAGCAAAGAACTTGAATAAATGCTTGGCATACTGGAGTCCTAGATTCAATCTTCAGCACTACATGATCTCCTGAGAACCAGCAGAAGTGGCCCCCAAGCACCGAAGCAGTAATTACCCCTGAGTGTGTTGCCCACCCCCTCAGCCAAAATCATTGCTATTAAAGGAATCTTGAGGGGAGGAGGGAAAATAAAGGAATTCTGAGAAACGGTGAGGCTACCTGCTTTACCACTGCTGCCCTCCGGGAGCCGCTGACAGTTATGGATAGGATTCAGCATACTTCTAGTGTTGTGAGGGCAATCTACTCTGCATGACCAGTAGCACTGCCCTGTGGCACTGTCCTCCCGCTGTTCATCGATTTGCTCGAGCGGGCACCAGTAATGTCTCCATTGTGAGACTTGTTGTTACTGTGTTTGGCATATCGAATACGCCACAGGGAGCTTGCCAGGCTCTGCTGTGTGGGCAGGATACTCTCGGTAGCTTGCTGGGCTCTCCGAGAGGGACAGAGAAATTGAACCCGGGTTGGCCGTGTGCAAAGCAAACACCCTACCCACTGTGCTATCGCTCCAGCCCCTGCATGACCAGTAGCACTGCACTGTCTTCCCGTTGTTCATCGATTTGCTCGAGCAGGCACCAGTAACGTCCATTGTGAGACTTCTTGCTACTATTTTTGGCATGTCGAATACGCCACTGGGAGCTTGCCAGGAATTTGTGACAAGGTGCTGGAAGGATTTAAGTGAACCATTCTCTATCTACAATAGTAACGGAGAACCCAACTTTGAGTAGAACTTCAGAGATGAAGGAATTATTAAAAAACTGTTGTTATTCCGATGACTTTCCCCTTCTCTTTGTTGCAGTGAGTAGGCATTGCACAAGTTTGGTTGTATATTCACTGAGAATCATGTGCTTCAGTTCTTTGTTTGTTTGGGGGCCATACCCGGTGGTGCGCAGGGATTACTCGTAGCTCAGTGCTCAGGGGACCATATGGGGTGCTGGGGACAGAAACCTGGTCGTCAATCATGTACCGGGCAAGTGCCTTACCCGTTGCACTATCTCTTCATCATTTTGTTGGAATGTTTTTAAAAAGCTTTTTTCATTTGTTTGGTTTAGGTTTGGGTTTTTGGGCCACACCCTACAATGCCCAGGGGTTGGTTACTCCTGGCTCTGCACTCAGGGATCATTCCTGCAGGTGCTGTGGGGAGCATATGGGATGCCAAGGATTGAACCCAGTTTGGCCACGTTCAAGGCAAATGCCCCACCTGCTACACTATTGCTCTGGCTCCCTACAAAACATTTTTTTTTTTGGTTTACATCATAAAGATTTATTTTTTCTTTGCAGGTGCAGGGGGTGGAGGGTGCCTTCTAAGCAGTGCTTAGTGGGGAATCACGGCCACTCACAGCAATATTCAGTTCACCAGACTGGCCCATTCAACACTTGGACCCAGTGGTATGTTGTACTCAGGTCCAGAGATAACACGGGCCACTAGGCTCACCCCAGTGCTGCTCAGGGATTACCAGGGCTACACCCAGTAATACTTGGGGGAACAATGCAGCGCTGAGGATGGAACTCAGGTCCCTGTGTATACAAGGCATGATCCTTCCCTGCCCTCTTCCCCCTGTCCCACTCTGCCCCATCTCCCTGACCCTAAGTCATAGAGATTTTTTTTCTTTTTTGCTTTTTGGGTCACACCCTTCAATGCACAGGGACTACTCCTGACCTGCACTCAGGAATTACTCCTGGTGGTGCTCAGGGGACCATATGGGAAGCTGGGAATGAACTCGGGTTGGCCGCGTGCAAGGCAAATGCCCTATCCACTATGCTATCGCTCGAGCCCCATAAAGATTTTTTAAGTAGTTTGTGTAGCACTGTAGTGGGCAAATAGTCAAATTTTTTTTTTAGACCTTTAGAAACACAAAAAAGCAGCAAGTAGTCCCTTACTGGTCTGTTTCGGGAGCCAGATCTGGGAACCATTGCCTCAGAAGTCATTTTGCTTTCTCAGGCAGTTGGTAATCTAAACATTTCTCAGATTCCTGCTCTCTAGAGTCTTGACTGAGGCCATGAGCTATTTTTCTCAAGTTTTGGTCATTTAAGATGAAGGTTTTCCTTGGTGCTACATTTGCTCATTCATAACTCTGAACCTTCACACACTGCTCCTTCCCTTTCCTCTCTGTTGCTTTTTCTGACATTCTATCCCAAACTCCCCTCTATCAAGTAAAAATCAAATCTGACTTCCCTGCCTTCTAACTCCTAATTCATTTCTCTTGGTTTACAACCGCATTTATCTGCACGTCCTGTTACTTTATGTTCATTGCCTCTTTTTGTGTATGTGCCATCGCCCTGATGTTATAAACACTGAGAACATAACACCTTTTTCTTTATTATTATTATTTCAAGTGCTGAAATCTGGCATGGTTCAAGATGGGCACCTAATTAAATGAGGAAATGCTGAATGTCATAATAAATATCAGGAAGAACCATTTTGAGATTCTTGGTGATCATTTCCTATGCTACTAATTACAAAGGGGAAATGTGTCTCTTTATGCAGCAGTCTGCATGCAACTACTGCCTCAACCAAGCAATCAAACTCGGCATAATGAACAGTGAGACCGTCTGACCCGACTCAGCACAAGTGATGGATGTCAACTACACAATGCCATCTATTATGTATTCTTCACAAAAATGTTTAACCCAAATCTAACAAAACCTACGAACCTATGTCCGTCCAGTTTAGAGGAAATGGAGCCTTACAGAAATTCCAACTTTCTACAAAGATGTCAATGTTGTGGATATCTGCATTAATACAGTAACCACTATCTCCCCATCCTTCTGGGCCAATTTATAGTAAGTTACAGGTATGAGATTTCATTCTCTAAATACTTAAATAAATGGGGTCACAGAGATAAGTCAATGGGATGAATACCTGTATTGCATATGAAAGACCCAAGTTTGATCCCTGACACTGTATGGTCCCCCTAGCCCTACCAAAGGTCACCCTCAAGCAGAGCTGGGAGTAGTCCCTAAACACTGCTGAGTGTAGTAATAATAAATCAATGGCCTGGAGAGCTGGAAAGATGCCTCCAATGGCTAAACAGAGTCTGATCTCCATTATCCCGTGGCTCCCCAATTCTTGGCCTGGTGGCTCCTGCTGGGCGTGAGCACAGAGCCAAAAGCCCTGGGAACATTCCTGAGAGTGACCCCTGGACCTCTGAGCCCTGCTCGGGAAGCCAACCCCTACAAAAGATGAATCTGGGTCACACTTCAGTCCTACATACAAACATTAATTCAAATGTAATAAAGATCGGAAGCCAGAGCTGGAGATAGTACAAGGGTTAAGGTACTTGTCTTACATGCAGCTGAGCCTGGTCTGACTAGCCCCTGAGCACATGATTCCCCAAGCCCCATCAGGCATGATTCTAGAGTACAGAGCCAGGAGTAAGCCCTGAGCACAGCTGTCTATGGACTCCCTGTCGCTAACTCTTTCCCCACCGCAAAAAAAAAAAACAACCCTGGGTTCAATCCCCAATGTTGAAAACTGTCCACTGTCCTCCCGTTGTTCATCAATTTGCTCGAGCGGACTCCAGTAACATCTCACAACAAATCGTGTGACTTGTTACTGTTTTTGGCATATCAAATACAGCACGGGGAGCTTGCCAGGCTTTGCTGTGTGGGCAACATACTCTCAGTAGCTTGCCAGGCTCTCCAAGAGGGGTGGAGGAATCGAACCCTGGTCAGCCACGTGCTAGGCAAACACCCTACCCACTGTGCTATCACTCCAGCCCAATGTTGAAAACATTACATAAAAATAATTTTTAACAAATTCATGGTTCAGGGGCCACAGAGTTTATACAGCAGATAAGGCATTTGCAAGCGACCAATCAGAGTTCGATCCAAGGCATCCCATATGGTTCTCTGATTCTGAGCACCTCCTAGAGCAATTTATGAGTGGAGAGCCAGGAATGAGCATTGCTGGGTGTGAACCAAAACCCATAAATAAGTAAATAAATGGTTCAGGGGCTGGAGAGGTAGTACAGTAGGTAGGGTACTTGCATTGTACAAGGCACTCCTGGGTTTCACCCCTGGCACCCCATATGGTTCTCCAAGTCCATCAGGAGTGATCCCTGAGTGCAGAGCCAGGAGTAACCCCTGAACGCAGAGCCAGGAATAATCCGTGAGTGCAGAGACAGAAGTAACTCCTGAGCACTGCCAGATATATCCCCCCTTTCAAAAAAAAAGTTTTTATTACTGCATCTATAACAGATGGGAGAAGTAAGAAGAGAGAAAAAAGCAAAATTATACTAATCGTTCAATCTAAGGTTAAAAGCACACTGGGGCTTGTGGTGCCATTAACTTTTCCGTAAGTTTGGAAAACTTTCCCCAGAACATTTGTAGATTAAAAAAAAAAAACTATAAAATTAAGCAGTATTGCTGAGTATTTCCATAAACAAACACTATTCATTATTTGTTCATTTTGTGTGGGCCAATGCTAATTTTCCCTAGAAATTAATCTGAGGCCATCATTATTTCATCTCAGCAGAAGAAAGCTTAAAGTTCGCCTTCTTGGAAGGAAGCTGAGCAGCAGAACAAGTCCCTCTAAATAAGAGTGGCGGTGCTGTGCTTCCAGGCCCTCACTGAGTCCCCCACTGACACCCGCCAGGGCCCTGCCTCCTTCTGAACTGAGTACACAGTAGAGCTCGGCTCCTCTGTTCCATCCCCTCCCACCCACTGCTTTCACAGAAAAGCACTGGAAAGCCACACCAGGGGCAACCAGGAGTCCAAGTGGCTTGTGTTGGTCCTGAAATAGAGCTGGGTGCCAAGCTCCATTGTCATAACTGCACAACTGACAGCACCGTGGCACAATAGCTGTTTGTGCCCTTACCCTCTATCTCTCATCCGGGGAGGACTTTTTCCAAAGCAAGTCCAGACTGCATCCACTTCTGCTCTCTATGATGCCTCTGAGTTCCCCTGTATGCAGTCAGCTCTTCTACCGACCCCAACTGCTGGCACGGCATGAGCATTACCGCTCTGTCTCTGCAACCACATAATCCTCCTCCTTACCCACAGAGCTTCCCATGTTCTTTCTCCATCACCAGTGAAAGGAAAACGACAAGGGCTGAAGCAATAGTACAGCAGGCAGGCTGCTTGCCTTTCATGTGACTAACCCAGGTTCGATCCCTGGCATTCCATATGGTCCCCCGAGACCCACCAGAAGGGATCCCTGTGTGCAGAGCCAGGGATAAGCTCTGAGCACCACTGGGTGTGGTCCAAAATAAAAAAAAACTAAAATCATAAGACATAACATAATTTTATTCTTTATTCGAGAAATAATCGAGTATGACAGGGGCGACCACTGACAATTTGTTCCATATAAAACTACATCATCTAGCTGTATTCTCCAGAAGAGAGAAAGCAAATTTTAGTCACTGTGAAAACTGAAGAAAATCAAGAATGCTTCATACAAGGCAGCCCACACTTCCTCCAGTGAAGGTGGCCTCAGACAGAGATGGTCCCGTTACCAGAAGAGGAGGAGACATCTCCCCCCGCTGCTTCATGCTCAGCGGCAGGCCTTGTTGAACTCCTGGAGCACCCAGTGCCTGTTCTCAGTTGTCTGCTTGAGTTGTGTGTACTCTTTTACCAGCCTGTCAAACTCCTCCCCAAGGACCTCATAGGTGTCCAGGACCTGTCGGGACTTCTCCATTTCCTGCTCTTGTAGGCAAATGGCCCCCTCCAAACGGTCCCTAAAAGCCCAGGCACAGAAGGTGCACCATGAGGATCTGACTTCTCCCCAAGCAGAGAAGAGAAGCATGCTAAACTGAGCCAGTCAGGGGGGTGGAGCAATAGTACAACGGGAAGGGCACCTACGTTGCATGTGAGCACCTCAGGTTTGATCCCTGGCACCCAATATGGTCCCCCAAGCTCACCAGGAGTGATCCCTGAGTGCAGAGCTAGAAGTAAGCCCTGAGCACCATGGGTGTGCCTCCCCCACCATCCCCCACCCCCCCAAAAAAGGGCGAGTCTGCAGAGCATGGGAACTGGCTTGAAATAATGCCAGGCTTTACAATTCTCACCTAATGAGACGATGAACTTCCACTTTCTCAGCAGTGTAAGTGTCAGACAAAATCTTTAGCATTTCCATCCTGACAGAGGGAAGAAGGAAATGTCAAGCTGAGAATCTCCATAGCAGCAGAGTTAGTATTGGGGCACTGTGCTTGCACACATCAGGCTGGACACTACTTTAGGGAGAAGAAACATGATCATGCTGACCCTTAAACAGTCGATATTTCAGGAGGCTCGGAATGAAATATCCAGGAAAGGAAAGTTAGCTCAAGTGGTAGAAAGCATGTCTAGCAGGTTCAATCCCCAGCACAATGTCCCCACCCCCACCTCCAAGCATGGCCAGATGTGACCCTGGTAACTGCCAAGCACCTCTGGGGGTGGACTCTATAAAAATAAATAGGGACAAGACATAGCTCCACAGCTGAATGCATGTTTTGCATACAGGAGGCCCCGGTTTGATCCTGGGCACCACATGGTCACCCAAACACTGCCAGGAGCAACCCTAAAGCACCAAGCAGGGAGTAGCTCCCAAGCACCACTTGATGTGCCTCCAAATCATTTAAGTAAATATTGACTGGGATGGAGCTCAACACTACAGCACGTGCCTTGCATGTGTAAGGCCCTAGATCTGATCCTCAGGATCATAAAAACATTTGGGGGGGAAAAAAAGGTAAAATAAAAGATCCTGAAAGCTTTTTGATAATCCAAAGGCCATACTGCTACATGACCTTTACTGAACACCCGTAAGGACCTGGCAGAATGTAGAGAAAGAATGTGGGAAGGGGGTTCCAGGGCTAGAATGTGGCACATAGCTCCGAGGGCTCGAATACACTTGGGGGTCGGTCCCCTGCACAGCATTGCCCCAGTGCACTGCCACATGAGGCTCTCAAACCAAATCACACCCCTATCAAATGATAAGGGGGGAGTCTGCGGAAGGGGGTTAGACAGCACGTGAGACATGAGATCGCATCCCTTGGGTCCATAAGTCAGAGCTCACCTCAGCTTGAGGACCATGGCACTGCACTTGATCTCCAGGTACTGGGCGTTGATGCGATCTAGCTCAGACTGCGCCTGCAGCCGGTGCTCCTGAAGCAGCCTCTGCAGCAAGGCCAGGCAGCGGAGCAGCACCTGAAGCAGCCCCCAGCAGAGAAGAGCACAGGCAGACGGGGTGAACAAAGACACAGAGGGCAGGGCAGATCCAAGACCCAGGCCCTCCCAAGGTGCCCCGGGCTGGCACACCTGTGAGTAGGCAGCACTTCTCTTATCCAGCAGCACCAGCTGCTCCTGCTGCTGGTTCCGGCTGTCCTCGTACTGCTGCTTCTCACCTGCCAGGACCTCGGCCAGCTTCCACACCTTGGCTGCCTTCAGCGTCTCACTGTCTGAATCTGGGCAAAGACACAGAACACTGGACTGAAAAGCCCAGTCACCCCAGCCCTGCTGAAATCCCGTCAGTGCCCCTAGCCAGCATGGAGGTTAGGGGATTCTGTCTTTTGCCAGGTTGCCTGCTATGACAGCTTGTTGAAGATGTCCCAATTCTCATAACGAAGTTCTCGTCACTTTATTTATTTATTTTTTTTTTGCTTTTGGGTCACACTCCGTGATGCACAGGGGTTACTCCTGGCTTTGCACTCAGGAATTATGCCTGGTAGTGCTCGGGGGATCATATGGGATGCCAGGAATCAAAGCCGGGTCGGCTGCGTGCAAGGCAAATGCCCTACCCTCTGCACTATCACCCCAGCCCCTGTTCTCTTCACTCTTACCTTGAATTCCATTTTGTTCTTTAATGTGTTTTTAAATTATATTATTTTATTTTATTTTTTAATCTATTTTATTTTTGGTTTTTGGGTCACACCCGGCGATGCACAGGGGTTACTCCTGGCTCTGCACTCAGGAGTTACTCCTGGCGATGCTCGGGGGACCATATGGGATGCTGGGAATCGAACCCGGGTGGGCCGCGTGCAAGGCAAATGCTCTACCCACTGTGCTATCTCTCCAGCACCTATATTATTATTTTAAATGAAGCAAGATTTTTTTTTTCTTTTTGGGTCACACCTGGTGATGCTCAGGGGTTATTCCTGGCTCTGCACTCAGGAATTACTCCTGGCAGTGCTTGAGGGACCATCTGGGATGCCAGGGATCAAACCTGGTGGGTCGAGTGCAAGACAAGCACCCTACCAGCTGAACTATCGCTCTGGTCACCAAAGCAAGAGAGTTTTATTGAAGGAAACTTGCTTAGAAAGATGTGAGAGCAGGGGGCCGGAGAGACAGCACAGCAGGTAAAGTACTTGCCTTGCACCTGGCCAACCCGGGCTGGAACTCCCAGCATCCCATATATGGTCCCCTGAGCACCACCAGGAGTGAGTGACTCCTGGGTGCAGAGCCATGAGAAACCCCTGAACATCACTGGATGCAGCCCAAAAACAAACAAACAAAAAAAAGTGAGAGGAGATAAACAGAAGGAATGCATGTTCACAAGAGAGCACAGGCTTCTCCAGAGTGGAAAAAAACAAGCAAAGAGACATAGAGACAAACAGGCAAGATACGTGTTTAAGGAAGAACACAGGCTTGAAGAGCCAGTCTGGTCCTTCATTATTAAATCACAGGAATAAAGATAAGTAGGATTCTATTAGCCTAAACTCTTTACTATTCCATCTGATTCTCCTGAGACAATCTTATCCTTCCCTGCAGCCACGGGACAATCCCACCTGGCACCCTGCTGATTAAAGCATCCTGACGAAATTCACTGCTTTTATTCTGCCAGCAAGGAAACAAACAAGCATGGAGCATCACATCACCCAGGCTCTCCAGCTTTGGTTCCAAATCTAAAAATTCAAATTCACTGGGGCTGGAATGATAGTACAGCAGGTAGGGCACTTACCTTGCATGTGGCCAACCCAGGTTGAATCCCTGCCACCCCATATGGTCCCCCAAGCAATGCCAGGAGTAATTCCTGAGTGCAGAGGCAGGAATAAATCCTAAACACAGCAGGGTGTGGCCCAAAAACAAAAAAATAAATAAAATAAAATTCAAAGTAATTTTTCTCAGAAGAGCAGGCCAGGCACCGAGTAGGTCAGCTGCAAGTAACAGAACCCGGAGAGCTGCCCTCACCTGCACTAGGGTTGTGGTAGCAGAGCAAAGTGAAGCATTTCTTCTTGAGCTGTTCCTCCACTTCGAGCAGAAGCTGAGCTCTCATCCACGCAAAATTCTACAGCCGCAGCCAAGAGAGATACAAACGGACCTTTAGAACAGGAAGATCCAGGGCCAAGAGATGGTTCAGGGGTTAAGGCGCTAGCCTTGTGCGTGCTGATCCTGATTTAATCCCCAGCACTGCCTGTGGTTCTCCAAACCCTACCAGGTGTGAGCAAAGAGCCCAAAGATGCCCCCTAAACACCACTGGTTGTGGCCAAAATGTCCCTCTTCCCTGAATAAAGAACCAGAAGATACAGTTAATGAACGCATGGCGACCACAATTTCAGTGATAGCCAAAGAAAATGCATCCAGAGGCCAGAGCAATGGTACACTGGATAGGGCATTTGCCTTGCACACAGCCGACTGGATTCAATTCCACATCCCATTTGGCCCCCGAGCACCTCCAGGAATGATTCTTGAGTGCAGAGTCAGGAATACCCTCTAAGCATCACCAGGAGTGACCCAAAAAGAAAAAAAAAAATTGGAACCAATTATAGAAGAGCAAAGATGGACATAATATTATACTACTACCTGTGAGTATTACTTCTCTCATTTTGGGTTTCGGGGCCATACCTGGCAGTACTCAGGGGTGACTCCTCGTTCATTGCTTAGGGGGCAAAGAGGAACTGATGGGAAAGGGTGACAGAGTCCCGGCCTTCTACATGCAAAGAATACACAACAGTCCTTTTGAACTGTCTCTCCAGCTCCTCAGTATAGTTTGTAACAGTAAAAATGTGGAAATAAGCTTAGTATCAATAAGGGTAAGCGAATCACACTATGTCCATATAAACAGAATCCTAGTGGTGATTTAAACCGAGATGTTTCAACACTGAGTGCTTCAGGAGAAAACATCTAATTTTAGGTTTACTGACTTAAAAAGAAGTCCAAAGTGTATTAGGCAAAAATACATCATCCTTTCTATGCAGTATGAGGGTGTGTACCATTATTCCAAGCTGGATATGGTAATATGTCTATGTAGTAAATTTGAGTAAACACAATGAATGCATATCATTTTTACAAAAGCAAAAAAGCTTTTTTTTTGGGGGGGGGGGAGTGGTGTGGGGAATGAGGCAGGAACAGGGGTGGTTTTAGGCCAACTGTGCTCAGGGGATCATCTGTGGTGCCAGGGACTGAACCCTGGTCAGCTGAGGGCAAGGCAAACAAAAGCAATAAAGCTCAACCGAAAAAGCCTCGATACATGGACAGATTCATCTACACACATTAACACATGCACACACACAGGCGGGCCCCACCTCGGAGGGGGGCATGAGCTCCAGCAGGTCTGCTCTCTGTAGTCCGAGCAGGGGGGGCGTCTCCTTCTCCTGACTCGGACCTAGGAGTTGGGTCAGTTCCGTTACAAGCAGCCTCTGTTCAAGCACTTCATGAAACTGAGACAGAATGGAAAATCACAGAGGTCACCACAACTCCTCACACTCCGTTCTTCACACATTCACGGTGTCCTCACCCGTGTCAACCCTCAGCAGCTGGTGCTCTCTCCCGGCGAGTCTCCCAAACCCTGGCAACCCACCACCACTTTTCCCGACGACAGTTCTCCTGGGCTGGGACGACCATAAGCATAACTGAAGCGCCCATTCCCCTGGATCAGAAAACCAGAGCTGGTTTTCCTGACGAGACCTCACCTTTCTGTCCTCAGAAGTAAAAGGTGTGTCCTGTGACTTCACATAATGGTCTATGAGCAGCTCTTGAACGACTCTCTGTAAAATCTCAGACCGCAGCCAGGCTGTCTTATGCAGTCGAAGTTCCTTCCATGCCTAGCAAACGAAACAAACCCCAGGGGAAAATTCCTTCCCACCCTCTCTCTTGCTCCCATTCTCCTGCCGGTGTCATCCCTCTGTCCAGGGCCTTACCTGAGCCTGCTCCTTGGCAAGGCTGAGGCTCAGGCCACTCTCATCCACGTGCTGTGAGAGCCCCAGCAGCAGTTTGCTGAAGTGTGGGTTCTGTAACAGGTCCTCTTCACTCAGGTTACAGGGAGGAAGCTGTTTGCTGCACACTTGAGGGCACATCCCCACAGGGACAAAAAGAGAAAAAAAGGTATGGACCCTTACTTTGCAGAACAGAGCGCTTGTTGTTTTTTTTAACCCTCACATTTCCAAAAGTACTTTTAAGTTTTTGGTTCAGATGCTTAATCTACTGGAAAATACATATCTTTAATATCTAAAAATAAACTCTATAGCTAATATTCAAAGTAATGGATATCTGTATTATAGAAGAGGCTACAGGATCTGGGATGTAGCTCAGCGGTAGAATACATGCCTTGCATATGTGGTTTGATTCCCCAGCACTACAGAAATAAATAAAAATATGTGGCTGGCTGGGCTGGAGCAATAGCACAGCAGTAGGGTGTTTGCCTTGCACTCAGCCCGCCCGGCCAAGCCGGGTTCACATTCCTCCACCCTTCTCGGAGAGCCGGGCAAGCTACCGAGAGTATCTCGCCCGCACGGCAAAGCCTGGCAAGCTCCCCGTGATGTACTCGACATGCCAGACACAGTAACAACAAGTCTCATAATGGAGATGTTACTGGGCCCGCTCGAGCAAATCGATGAGCAATGGGAGGACAGTGACAGTGATAGTGATGTGGCCAGCTAAGGGCCAAAGTGACAGTACAGTAGTTAGGGTGTCTGCCTTGCACATGGCTGACTCTGCATCCCATATAGTCTCCTGAGCACCGCCAAGAGTAATTCTTGAGTGCAGAGCCAAGAGTAACCCTGAGCACCGCTAGGATGACCCAAAAAACAAAGCAAAGCAAAACAAAACAAACCAACAAAAAGTGACTGGAGACATAGTACAGAGTATAAAGTGCTTACCTGCATGCAGTCAACCAATTTCTATCCCTGGCACTGCATATGGTTCCCTGAGCACTGCCAGGAGTGATTCCTGAGTGCAGAGCCAAGAGTAACCTCTGAGCACTGCTGGGTGTGGCCCCAAAACTAAGTAAATAAAAATTAAAAGGAAGGGGTGGACAGAGAGATAGCTCAACAGGATGACTGTATGCTTTGCATGCAGGAGGCCCAGGTCCAATTTCTGGCACCCTGATGTGACTCCAAACCCCCCTAACCTCCCCCTACACACACACACACACACACACACACACACACACACACGGGCCTATAGCATATGAGTTTGCCCAAAGCTCCCAATTCTGATCCCCAGCACTATACTACATGCGTTCCCTACCCCAACACTGCCCAGTAGAGCCCTGGTGGTCCTGACATCACTGGGTGTACTCCTAATGGCCGCCTAATGACCTTTACCTCAGATCTGATGGGCTCTACATCTGCACTGCCAGATCTGAAACCCTGCTAGAAACGCTGCCCAGAAAAAAAGAATATGGGATGAGGCTGGAGCAATAGTATAACAGGTAGAATGTTTGCTTGCATGCAGCTGACCTTGGTTCAGTTCCCAGCATCCCATATAGTCCCTGCTCACCACCAGGGGGATTCCTGAGACCACAGCCGGGAGCAAACCCTGAATACCACTGGCCCAATAAATAATGGCCCAATAAATAAACAAAAAATGGAACCCCTAATTACCACAGTATCCAGAATTCCTCCTTAGCATTATCATAAGATATGAGAGTTCCTGAAGGAAGGAGGGAAAAACATACACAAAGTGACTTCAGATGCATCCTCTAGTTGCATATGCAGAGGAGGTATACCCCTAACAGAAGAACAAAATGTTCTTATTTTGTAATCCTTATGAGCATGAGACCTGGGTTTCATCCCCAGCACTGCAAAATAAATAAATAAATAAATAAATAAATAATTTTTTTGGATGGGCCAAATTCTCCTTATCGTAAACAGAATTAAGTAAATCCATGCTGATGCAGAGAGTACATAAAAAAAGTAAAAGCAAATTGGGATTTTCTGGGCATTCCATATATTCGGGGAGCTTTCTTTTCATCTTTTTTCTATGTGCATTATTAGGCTGAGGTCTTGCTTTCATTCCTACTTACCAAACAAATAAAAATTTACATTTGTTGAGCTATAATAAAAGTCCTTTTTGTTTTGTTTGATTGAGGTCCATGCCTCAGAAGTGTTTGAGCATTACTACCCTATCTCCAGTGCCCAAAATAGTCCTTTATAGAAAAAGATACCTCTTTATTTGTCCCTAAAGCTAAAGGAGCAATATGAAATGGTCAAAATAAAGGAGATGCCTATACTTTTTTTTTCCCCACTATAATTACCGCGGGGGCCGCTCTTGGTGCATGCCAGAGACTGAATCCAGGGCCTCACATACAAGTCATGTGCTCTACCACTTGAACCAGATTCCCAGTCCTAAAAGATCAAGTTCTTGAATGATTCAAGATACAGAAAGGGTTTCTGGTATGAAAAGAGTTCAAGATAGGGAAGTATTCAAGATATGGAAGGAGTTGAGATTTTGGAGACAAGATACAGGAATCTTCAGTCGGGGGTGCTGGCGACCCTTATCTTTAGGCCTGGGAATCTCTTGACTTTTCAGTACATAGTGTACAAACAGATACCAAACAGAAGTCCGTGCAATCTATTTTTCCAATGAAAAAGTGCTTAAGACACTTCATATTCAGAGCCAGAGATATAGCACAGCAGCTAAGGTGCTTGCCTTGCATGTAGTCCGTTGATTCGATTCGGGGCACCAAATACGGTACCCTGAACACTGCCAGGAGTCACGCCTGAGCCTCCGCAAATGTATCTCCAAACCCATCCCCACCAAAAAAAGAATCTTCACATAGGGCCAGAGAGAGAATACAGAAGCGAAGGTACATGCTCTCATGCCACTGCTCAATACCCTGCAGACAATCTCCTGTGCATCGTGGAAGGTAGCCCAGGTAATCCGGGCACTCCCTGAGCAGTCCCGCAGCCAAAGGCCCTTGCATTGAAGTGCCAGTCAATTGGTCAAGAATCTCCAGAAGGGGCCATGGGCCTCCAGAACACCACTTGGGGGCTTTTCTCAAAAAAATATTAAAATTCGTTGGGTCAGAAATGTGGCTCAGCTGTAGAGCACTGCCTTGCATGTGACACCTGGTGTTTGCTCTTTAATAACACATACATGCAAACACACACACACACACACACACACACACACACTCCCCATGTGTATACAAAAATCCTTTCATCTATTCTCCAGAAAGTTTCTGTGAAAACCACACTAGTGAGCATTCTAATTTTTTGTTTTGTTTTTGTTTTTGTTTTTAAGCCACAGCTGGAGGTGCTTATGGATCATTCCTAGAGGGGCTTGGAGGACCATACAGGGTGCAGGGGCCTAAACCTGGGTTGGCCACAACCACGACCATGACCATCCTGTTATTCGTCGATTGCCTCGAGCAGGCCCCAGTAACGTCTCCTTCATCCTAGTCCTGGGATTATATTCAAGGCTCTTTAGAAGAATGAGACCCATCATTGTTACTGGGTTGGCCACATGCAAAGCAAATACCCTTCCCACTGTACTATGGTTCCAGCCCCACAGTGAGTGTTCTCAATCCTTTCTTATCATAGAAGACTAGAATCCAGATTAGATTTCATCAAATCTCTTTCTAATAGCCACCCTTACCTTGTTGAAGTATTTCCATTCCTTCCCCAGGCAGGCAGAAATCCCCAGATGCCATTTATTTTCTTGAGCCTTATCTGTGGATCAAGTGACAGAAAGCAAAAAGATGGAAAAACTTTGGGACCAGAGCAATAGTACAATGGGTAGGGCATTATTTGCCTTGCTTTTTTTTTTCTTTTCTTTGGGGGGGGGCCATACTTCTAATCTCAGGAGTTACTCCTAATGGTGCTTGGGGACCCATAGGGATGCTGGAGATAGAACTAAGGTTGGCCATATGCAAGGCAAGCACCCTAACCATTGTACAATCTCTCCAGGCCCCTTATTTGCCTTGCATGCAGCTGATCTGGGTTCGATACCTGGCACCCCATCTAGTTCCCTGAGTCTGAGTCCCACCAGGAGTAATTCTTGAGCCAGAGCCAGAAGTAAGTCCTAAGCACCACCTGGTGTGGAGTGGCCCAAAACCAAGCAATGAGCCATCCAGTTCATCTGGCCAAGATTGAGGAAAGGATCCCCAGGCCCTCTGAACACTACTTAGGAAACCTCCCTCTTCCCCTAAGTAAAAGTATTTCTGTTGTCTACAAGTTGGGGACAAACCTCAGGCATTATTCTCCCTACAGGAAGGAAATATGTCACACATCCTGGGTTGGGAAAGATCTTTGTTTGTTTATGGGCTACACCCTGGATCTGTGCTCTGGGATCACACCTGGAGGGCTCAGGGGACCATATGGGGTGCCAGGGATTGAATCTAGGTTGGCCATGTTCAAGGTAAGCATCCTCCCCACTGTACTATCTCTTCTGCCCACCTAGATCTTCATACAAGTATTATGGGTTGACTTACTAGTAGTGGCAAAACACTTTGCATTCCAAGCATATAAATGTTTTTACTTGTTCCAAGATATCTAAAATGAAGCTGCCTATGGGGGTGGGGGACCCAAAATGTTACAAGTGACTAATCTAAACAGAACACTGCTTCCCACCCCCTACCCCCTTCCTCCCATGCATAAACTAAATTAAAACTAAGCTGTTGCTTCACAGTTATGAATGAACTGGGGAAAGGGGGTAGAATCAAAATCAGCCCCCATCCCCCAAAAGTGCAACTATCAAATTCCACAATTGTTTCTTGTGTTTAAGTTGTCCTTTCATCTTAAATCTGTTGGTAGTTTTTTTTTTCTTTTTGGGTCACACCCAGCGATGCTCAGGGGTTACTCCTGGCTTTGCACTCAGGAATTACTCCTGGCAGTGCTCAGGGGACCATATGGGATGCTGGGAATCGAACCCGGGTTAGCCGCGTGCAAGGCAAACACCCTACCCACTGTGCTATCACTCCAGCCCCTGTTGGTAGTTTTTGATCATTAATTTTAGAACCATCCCTCAGGAGTAACAAATCATTCCACACTTCAACAATGACTGGTTTTCACCTAACAGCATTTGTCAAGAGCACCTGGCAGAAAGAGCACCAGAGGTTAGCGACCAAAGAGTAACCTAACGGAGTAGTTAAAACTGCCGAGGTGGGTCTGGAGCTATAGTACAGAGGGTAGGGTGTTTGTCTAGCACGCTGCTGACCCGGGTTCAATTCCTAGCATCCCATATGATCCCCTGAACACCGCCAGGAGTAATTCCTGAGTGTAAAGCCAGGAGTAATCCCTATGCATCTCCGGATGTGACCTAAAAAAGGTAAAGAAAAATTAAATAAAACCGCTGAGGTCCCGGCTGGAGCTGTCTGGGTTTTCTGCCAGAACAGCGCGCAGTGTAGAGCACAAAATGACATCAACACCAAGGGGCAGTAAAAAACGGGCCCAGCTCAGACTCCAGAGACAAAAATTCTCCCTTGATATCATTTTCCCTATATTGCGGCACCCTTTCCTCTCCTGAGGTCTATCAAAGGGCAGCTGAGCCTCCAGGAGCAGAGCAGACAAGGAAGGTTATTATGATTTAACAATTCATGTTCACAGAACATTTGGTTCACTCCTCCGTTTGATGAGTAACATCAAAGTAACTACTCATTTGTTTTGTAACACGGTCTAGAGGGGACGCACCGGAGGAGTCAGAACCACGGGACTCAATTTGCTGATCATCTCGGGCCTTGGGTGTGAATTTCAGGGACTTGCTATTTGGGTGCCAAACCTTTTTTGCCACCTGCAAAACTGAGATAAGGATTCTTGCCTTGGACGAGGCATTAAGAATTAATAGCACAATCGACATGTCAACACAAGGCACCCTTTAGGGGAGCTCGGTGTTTTTCAACAGTTCGCTTTATCACGGATCTAAGCGTGCAAGTGAGTTTGGCAGGTAAATTTCGCAGAAGGAAATGAGGACCGACCCACGTCTCAGAAAAAAAGTCACTCTCCAGGCGAACTGCTCCGTTAGGTTTTTGAAAGGTGCCGTGTGCGTTTTTCTTTTTTTTTTTTTAATCTTTTTTTTTACCCTTTTTAAATGTGTGAGCCGGGTGGCAATCCAGCTGCACTCTGCCCCCTCCGCACTCAGACGTGTTAAAACGCGGCTACGCGGGACCCAACCATTTAAACGTTCTGACTCAGGCGTCTTTTAAATTCCTCAGAGCTGTCTTTACACGCTGCGCCGAACGTTAAATTGATTTTACAGGTATTTTCACAAGATGTGACCCTGACAGGGCCCGAGATGAATCAAAATGCGGAGCGGGCTCCCGGCGCCGCCGCCTTTCCTCCCCTACGTCTCGGCGGCCAAGGATCCCCCAAGGGCGAGGGCGGCCGCCCGGCCCCCGCCCGCGCGCCTCCCCCGCGCCGCGCCGCCCGCCCGCCGCCCCCTCGGAAGCAAACCTGCACACACACAACACGCGCGCGCACGGCGGCCCGGCAGCGTCTACACCCGGGGCCCCGTCGCGCCCGCGCTCCGGAACGTCTCACCCGGCCCGCCGCAGGGGGCGGGGGGAAATAGAGGCGGCAGGACCGCGCGGGAAGGTCCGGATGGGGCGCAGGGTCGCACACCCGGGCGGCGCGCGGGAAGGGGCGTGGCCATGTGGGGCGTGGTCTCGGCGGGGCGGGGCCTTGGTGGGCGTGGTGTGTCCTGGGGCGTGGTCTCCCTCGAGGCGGGAACGCGGGCCCCGCCCCTCACCGGCGGCGCGCGTACCGGGAGATTCCCGAAGGCCCGCGAGTCGGAGATTCTGAGTCCCCCCTCCCCCGGCTCGGGGGAGTCTTTGCCCCGCCTCCGGGGGCTGGAATATGGCAAACGTTGGGAGAATGGAAATAATTTCCGATTTTTTTAATGGAGGGCCGCTGATGAGGCAGGCACCGTACCGAAAGTTTTTATTTGCCGAAGTCACTGTCCTACCCATTGTTGCACAGCGCGGGAAAACTGGAGCGCAGAGGCGAGAAGTGGCTCCCAGGTGTAAAACCTGCGGACGCAGTGGCCGTCTGCGCTCCCCCGCCCAGCCTGCCTGCTCCGCCCGGGTGGTCCCGCCGCGCCCTCTGGGCTCCTCTGACCCCAGGCTGCGCTGCCCCCCTGCAGCCTCACCCCTGTTTTCTTGTCTGCGCTGCCGGTCTGGAGCTAGAGCTCAGGACGACACAGTGGAATCTGGGGAACAAGCCCTATCAGCTACGCAACCAGGAAAGAAGGGGAAAGGGCCTCTTCCTCCGAAGGGGAAGAAAGCCCTGCCCAGAGGCACCCTGAAGACAGTGCCACACGTCTTTAGCTGGAATGACCTGCTCACCTCCACCGGAGCTGGATGTCTCACATTTGCCCTGCAGACCTATATTCTTACTCCGTATTCTAAGTCTATATTCTCATTCTAACCCATATTCTAATCCGGTGTGGGCTGCTGACTCCCTGTAAGGCTTTAGTGGACCACCCATGGGAGGGGGGTGCTCCCGGCCAGGAGACTTGCATGGAGAGTCTTTTGGGATTGTTTTATTTAGGGGGAGGGATGTTTAGGGGCTATTCCTGACTCTTTGCTCTGGTTTTCACCCTAAACCCTTTACTGTCTTTTCCGCCCTAGTTCTAGCCATCAAACCCTCCTTTCAAGGTGGTAAGATAACTTTTGGGGGAAGCCCACACCCAGAGGTGCTAGGGATTACTCCTGGTGGGGCTCAGGGGACCATATAGGGTGCCAGGATCAAACCCCCATCAGCTTCATGCAAGGGCCCTTGCCCTACCTCTTTACTATCTCTCACCTCTTCCCCCTTTTTTAAAGCTCTGTCTTACCCCATTCCTGTCCTCTTCAAAGTACTATAATCAGGCCAGAGAAATAGTACAGTGGAGAAGGCACTTGCCTTACATGCAGCTGCTGGGCACCCTGGGCCCTGCCAGGAGCCAGGGTGGTTTCAGTCCCACCAGGAATGATTGCTGAGTGCAGAGCCAAGAGTAATCCCCGAGCTTCACTGGTTGTAATCCAAACCTCGCCCCAAATGTTCACTAGAATCTAGTTACCTGCATTATTTTTTAAAAATACTTGATGTGGGGGCCACAGTGATAGTACCACAGATAAATCCTTTGCCTTGCATGCAGCCAAACTGGTTTTGATCCTAGGATCCCATATGGTTCCTAAGCACCACCAGCAGCACACATGTGTTTGGTTTTAGCATACCAAAATTGATTGTATTCTCTTGTATACATTCTCCGTCCCTCTCGGAGAGCCCAGCAAGCTACCGAGAGTATCTTGCCCTCACGGCAGAGATTGGCAAGCTCCCTGTGGCATATTTGATATGCCAGAAACAGTAACTATAGCAGGTCTCATTCCCCTGACCCTGAAAGAGTCTCCAATATGGCACCATTGGGAAGGACGAGTAAGGTGAGGCTGCTAAAATTTCAGGGCTAGGACGAATGGAGACATTACTGGCACCCACTTGAGCAAATCACTCAGGAGTGATCCTGAGTGCAGAGCCAGGAATTACCTTTGAATACCACTGGGTGTGGATCAGAAACCAAAATGTAGCACTGTAGCACTGTCTTCCGGTTGTTCATCAATTTGCTCGAGCAGGCAACAGTAACATCTCCATTGTGAAACTTGTTGTCACTGTTTTTGGCATATCTAATAGCCACAGGGAGCTTGCCAGGCTCTGCCATGCGGGTGGGATATTCTCAGTAGCTTGCAGGGCCCTCCAAGAGGGATGGAGCAATCGAACCCGGGTCAGCAGCGTGCAAGGCAAACACCCTACCCGCTGTGTTATCACTCCAGCTCTTCCCCCCCCAAAAAAAACCAAAGTAAATAAATAAAAATGCCTGATGCTAAGTAAACTGCACTAACATCAAACCTTCTGCATTAGAGAAGTGGGGTGTTAAGAAAGGAGTCTCACAGTTAAGTGTGCTGGCAGCTGGAAAAGCAGCTTTTCCTTTAGTACGAACTAGAGATTATAGAGAAGAATTCAATGTGAGCCAGTGCAGAAATTTTATGTCCCAGGTCATCTCATCAGCTGCCACCTTTCATGCTTACTATGAAAGTGCTGTCATTTTTTAAGGCTTTTAAAAATCATTTATGCTTCCTCAGTTCTGTAGTGCAGCATCATTAAATACCCGGCATAATATCCCTAACAAACAGCACTGGGAACAAAATAGCAAGCACGCTTTGGTGACTCAGAGCTTATCAGAAATCTACTGAAATTTTCTGTCTGGATTTGTCAAGTTTTCTACTGTGGTACTGCAAAGCTTTCACTAAAACGCCCCAGGGGAAGTGGATTCAAGGGGGTCGAGGCATGTTGTTAGGTAGAAGCATAGGGAGAAAGAATAGTCTCTGAAAGAAAGAAGAATGTGGATTAGAGAAAAACCTTCCTAGGCAATTGTCTGTTCCTGCTCAGTCTCAGACAAACTGTGACCTTGAGCTTCAGGTCCCTTATCTGTCAAAGGGAAGCATTAACATATTTCTAACTCCTCCAATCTCACAGTGTTGATGTAATGATCAAATGAGATAATGGCTGAGAATGGACTTTGGAAAGACTATCAAAGTGAGGTGTTTTTAAATTGACACTTATTAAGTACTTAGTAAATATCTCTGGACAGACACAAAGATAAAGGTGACCCAGTCCTGAAAAATTTCATAATCTAGTTGAGAAGATATGAACTTGAGAAGCAAGTCATATAAACAAGAAAATGTAAAAAAAAAAAATAGTTTATACTAGAGAAACTTGAGACCTATCGAGTTTTCTCCAGGAATTAATAGAAAACACAGAGATAAGTGAAATAAGTCTTTTTGTTGTTGTTGTTGTTGTTTGGGTCACACCCAGTGATGCTCAGGGGTTACTCCTGGCTCTGCACTCAGGAATTACTCCTGATGGTGCTCAGGAGTCCATATGAGATGCTGGGAATCAAACCTGGATCGGCCGCATGCAAGGGAAACGACCTACCTCCAGAGCTATTGCTCCAGCCCCAAAATAAGTCTTATTTGTATGGACCCTAAAGGAGATAAAATTGGGGTCGGAGTGATAGTACAATGGATAGGGCGTTGCCTTGCACACAGACAACTGGGTTCAATCTGGCATCCCATATGGTCCCCCAAGCACTGCCTGGAGTAATTCCTGAGTGCAGAGCCAGGAGTAATAACCCTTGAGTATCGCTGGGTGTGACTCAAACTACCCCCTCCCTACCAAATAAAGAAGAAAAAAAATTGTGTTGTTTAAAAATTTGTTTTGTTTAAAAATTTGTATTGTTCCGCCCCAAGCACAACATCCGAAAACCTCCAGAACTAAGCCACAGCCATGCTCAAGACTACTCTCCACACGCTGGGATGAGCCTCACGCATGAAGGAAGCAGCAGAGGAACCCAGGTATGCAGGACCTGAGGCTGAGATCTCCAAACCTGCTTGGATCAGGACTGGGCCTCCTCCACCCAGATCCCATTTTCCAGTAGCTTGGCAGTCACACCCACAAACTGCCCCCAGCGCCATGTAATCTCATCAACAGCCAAGATCCAGAGACTATAAAACAAAGCTCCCAACCTCTTATAGTCTAGCCCACTGATGTACCTGAAGCAGCACACATGTGTTTGGTTTTAGCATACCAAAATTGATTGTATTCTCTTATATACATTCTCCGTCCCTCTCGGAGAGCCCAGCAAGCTACCGAGAGTATCTTGCCTGCACAGCAGAGCTTGGCAAGCTCCCTGTGGCATATTTGATATGCCAGAAACAGTAACAATAGCAGGTCTCATTCCCCTGACCCTGAAAGAGCCTCCAATATGGCACCATTGGGAAGGACGAGTAAGGTGAGGCTGCTAAAATCTCAGGGCTAGGACGAATGGAGACATTACTGGCACCCGCTTGAGCAAATCAATGAACAACAGGATGACAGTGATATAGTGAAAATGGAGTAAACAGGGCCAAGGAGAGTATGGTGGGTAAGCTGCTTGCTATGCATTTGACTTGAGTTCTGTACCCAGCACCCAATATGATCCCCCAAGCCCCACTAGCAGTGACCCCTGAGTCCAGGAGTAAGTCCTGCTGCTGGGTTTGACCCATAAAATAAAAACAAAAAGGAGTAAACAAGACTAAAGAGACAGTACAAGATTTAAGGTGGCATTTGCCTTGCACACAACTGACCCCAGTTCAATATGGTAATCCAGTTCTGCATATGGTACCCCAGAGATTGGACAGGAGTAACCCCTGAATACAGAGCCAGGAGTGGCTCTGAGTACTTGTTTGCCATCAACCCCCACCCCTGCCACACACACACACACACACACACACACACACACTGCAGCAAAGTGCTAGGAAAAAAAAAAGATTTTACAATCAGATACCATCTGGTGTCCTTGCAAGAGAGAATTACAAGAGAGGCCTTAGAAATCATTCTTTTTCTCTCTTCTCCTCTCCTTTTTTCTCACCTTTTCTATCCCTATTTTTTTCCGGCTTAAATATTTTAGGGGGTTGGGGGGTTGCCCAAGCAATAGCACAGTGGGTAGGGCATTTGCCTTGCCTTGCAAGTGGTCAACCTGGGTTTGATTCCTGGCATATTATATGATTCTCTGAGGACTGCCAGAGCAATTCTGGAGTGCAGAGCCAGGAGTAACCCTTGAGCATCACCAGGTGTGACCTAAGAAAACATTTTAAGGCTAGAAGAGATAGTATAGTGGGTAGGGTATTTGCCTTGCCTTGTACACAGCCAGCCCCAGGTTTGATCCCTGCAATCCCATTGGTCCCCTGAGCCCATCAGGAATGACCCCTGAGTGCAGAGCCAGGAGTAAGTAAGGCCTGAGCACCACTGGGTGTGGACCCAAAACAAAACAAAACAAAATGAAACGAAATCTTCCTTTTAAAAATAATTATCCTGCAGAGAACGAAACACGGGCAGGGAAAATCTAGGGGAAGAGGCAAGTGAAATGTTTCAGCTGGAAGGAATTGTGTGTGCTAAGTCTTGTGGAGGAACAAAGAGACCAATTGCTTCAGGCTTATGAGTATGAGCTGATTGCAACAGGGTGAGCTGTGAGCTATGAAGAGAGAAGCACTCTGGGACTGGGATTAGAAGTATATAGCTTCTATTTCTAAAAATATGTGTATTAAGACATTTGGGCATATGATATTTGAAACATACAGTTCAGAGGCTGGAGTTTTAGTACAGCCGGTAAAGCACTTGCCTTGCATACAGTCGAACCGGTTTCAATCCCCAGCATCCCCTCAGCCCACCAGGAGTGATTCCTGAGTGCAGAGCCACTAGTAACCCCTGAGCACCACTGGGTGTGGTCAAAAAAAAAAAAAGGAAAAAGGAAAAAAAGAAGTTCAACTCAGGGGTTGGAGAGATAGTAAAATAGGTAAGATGCTTTCCTTGTATGTAGCTAACTGAGTTCGATCCCAGCTCCTTATATGGTCCCCCAAGTCCCACCAAGAGTGCACCTTGAGTGCAGGGCTGGGTATGGCCTCCAAACAAAATCAACGAGCAATTCAGGGCCAGAGAAATATTACAGTGGGTAAGGTGCTTGCCTGGCATGTGCCAGTCCTAGACACCCCAATGCCAGGAGTCACCTAAGCCCCACCAAGAGTGATCCCTAAGCACCAAGCCAGGAGTAAACCCTGAGCACTACAGGGTAAGGATTTAAAAAAAAAAGATAATATGTACAATTCAGAGTTTCAAATTAATCAGACATCTGTGATTAATCAGACATCTCAAAAAACAGGATAGTGAGTATATGCCTCACCCCTAAGAGTGTCTTATGTTCCTTGTCTGAGCTATACCCAGTCACACTCCCTGGCTCCATGTCCAGGGAACCATGCGTTACCAGGGTTCAAACCTAGGCTTCCCACATGCAGAGCATATACTCAGCCTTGTAATTCTCTCTGATTCTTCCCGAGCACTGATATACTTCTGGTCATTATAGCCTGGCTTGCTCTTTCTGGAATTCCATATAAATGGAATAAAATTAAACATATGTTTCTTTTGGTCTGGTGTCTTTCACTTAGCATAGTTAATCCTGAGATTTTGTATATGTTGCTGCTAATATCAGGAATTCATGTTTTTAGTTCATGTCCTTATTGCTGGGGCCAGAGCGATAGTATAGCGGGTAGGGCATTTGCCTTGCACGTGGCCGACCCAAGTTCAATTCTTCCACTCCTCTCAGAGAGGCCGGCAAGCTACTGAGAGTATTCCACCCGCACAGCAAAGCCTGGCAAGCTACTGTGATATATTTGATATGCCAAAAACAGTAACAAGTCTAACAATGAAGACGTTACTGGTGCCCGCTCGAGCAAATAGATGAACAAAGGGAGGACAGTGCTATAGTGCCACAATCCTTATTGCTGAGAGATAATACTTTTTTTTTTCTTTTTGGGTCACTCCCAGCAATGCTCAGGGGTTACTCCTATCTCTGCACTCAGGGTTTACTCCTGGCTCTGCACTCAGGAATTACTCCTAGAGGTGTTTATGAGACCATATGGGATGCCAGGGATTGAACCTGGGTCCGCTGCATGCAAGCCAAATGCACAAACCCGCTGTACTCTAGCCCCTCTTTTATTATTTTGGAGAGAGAAAGATAATATTCTTTAAAACTTTGGGGCTGGAACGATAGCATAGTGGGTAGGGCATTTGCCTTGTACACAGCCGACCCAGGTTCAATGCCCAGTGTCCCATATGGTCCCTCGAGCACTGCCAGGTGGAATTCCTGAGTGCATGAGCAGGAATAACCCCTGTGCATTACTGAGTGTGACCCAAAAAGAAAAAAAAAACACCAAAAAAAAAAACCCTAATTTGTTTGGGTTTGCATTTTAGGGAGGTGCTTCTAGCAAGATCCTAAGATGCCTATTTCAGTGCTTGGCATGCAGAGGAACTTGAAAGAAGGGATTTTTGACCCCCCTACAGCGCTAATACCTTATATAGTTTTGTCTGTTCTGTGGAATGCTTGGCCTTTATAGGCCTGTCTCTTCATCAGTGTTGTTCATCTCACCTTCTGCTATGCCATATGCAAAATACAGTCACTCACTTAAATGTTCTTTAATGATAACGCCAAGAACATGCTCAAATATTCCTGAGCTAAACTCCTACAGGGAGTTGAAAGGGGGTGTAGAAAGATAAATTAGATATAACTCCTGCCTACTCTCTAGCTCTACTTTTTGAAGGCATTGTTCTTGATCAAGTATTCAAAAAAATAGTCATGTGCTTTTTTAAAATGTAAATTGGAGTCTGAGAAAAGTCCGCTTAACCTTTCAGACTTGGGCATTCCTGTGTTGCATTGTTTCAAGTTACTGAGAAGACTAGAGAGTCTCTTGGACATTTATAAGAACTTTTGTGCTCATGAGAACTGTCTCCCCCACACTAGCCTGGAAACAAAACGATGCCCCAAAGGTGAAAATTCCACGTGAGTGGTATCCTGCTGGTCAAACTAAGCAAAAAGCTCTTGAGCAGATAGTGTTCTAGGACTGAAAAATTGGGGTTGAAATAACGAAATTAAAAAATTTCAAAGCGAGGATGTTAAAAGAGCTGTTGGACCTTAGAAGTATAACTTAAACGATTGTTTAGAAATGCTTTGAAAAAATAAGACACACCTCTATGTAAATAGCTGAAATAAGTAGCAGGAATATGTTATGGTATTATACACCCAGAAACTTGTTTCAGGAATAAAAAGAAACCATACAGGCACTCAAGAGATTTTAGAGTTATTTTTGAGGTTCACTAGGAAATGAAGGTATTCAGAGCCACAAACTGTTGATGATTAGGCTAGAAAATTTCAGGCATATTGTAAGTCCATGATTTCAGAAGAAAACAAGTGAATAAAGAAAATATGCAATCAACCTATGACACCAAATGAAAAGTTTAGACTGAATGTTCATAATGTGCCATTTCTGTAATTGCTTAACCCTTCCAAGGGTATTTCAGACCCAACCCCTTTGCAGTTTCAAAGGTTGTCTGTCTGTTGATGGAAACTTTTGTTGTACAAACCAGTAGGAGAATCTGGTTTTACTTTGAAACACTCTGTGAATTAATATATAAACAAGGCCTGATAGGACATTTTGGATCTCAAAGAAAAACTGAGAAATTTGGCTCAAAAATGGAACAGATTGAAATAATATCTACTAAAGAAATGAGACAGTGAAAGAAACGGACTGATTCAGAAGAAGGCTAGTATCATTCTAAAAAGCACGACATTCACGAAGCACGGCATGTACAGTTCTTGTTATAACTGATTTGAGTGAATGGCGGTAATGCGAAAAACACGTACCAGACTGATCAAACAATTTCTCTGGATTTGATTTTATTATTTGAGGGAGAGGTTCTTTGTGGTGCCAGGGATAGAAATGGGGTCACCACATACAAAAGCGAGCACCTTTTTTTGTTGTTTGTTATAGACTTCTCCTGACAGTGCTCAGGACTTACTCATGGCTCTGAGGATCCTTCCCGGCAGGCCTTGGGGGACCATCTGGGGTGCCAGGTCAGCCACGTGCAAGGCAAGTGCCTTATGCATTGTACTGCTGCTCCAGCCCCAAAGCAAGCATCGTAGTCCTTGTCCTGTCTCTCTGGTTCCTGTCCTGAATTTTTTTTTTTAAATTTTTATTTATGGGGTGAGCAGTGGCCACAACTGGCAGTGCTCAGGGGCTGTTCCTGCTTCTGTGCTATGTAGTACCAGGGATTGAACAAGGGTTGGCCCCCTGTTCTATCTCTCTGGCACCCTTTCCCTGGATTTTAAACTGATGGTAAGGTAATAAGGTGGGAGAGATAGTACAGGAGATAAGGCACAGCCCGGCTCAATCAGCAGCACCGAATATGATTCCCCAAGCACTGCCAGGAGTAAACCTTAGGCACTGCACTGCACTGTAGCACTGTCCTCCCACTGTTCATTGATTTGCTTGAGCAGGCTCAGTAACGTCTCCATTGTGACACTTGTTACTGTGTTTGGCATATCGAATATGTCACGGGGAGCCTGCCAGGCTTTGCTGTGTGGGCGAGATACTCTCGGTAGCTTGCCGGGCTCTCCGAGATGTGTTGAAGAATCGAACCCAGGTCGGCCCGGTCGGCAGCATGTAAGGCAAACGTCCTACCAGCTGTGCTATCACTCTAGTCCCTAGGCACAGAGCCCAAAAAATCCCTAAGTACCAGTAACTGTGCCTCCCACCCCTCATCAAATTGATTGATGGTGACAATGATGTCTTGTTTTGATGGTCTTGTTTGTTTTGTGTTTTTGAGCCACACCCATTGCTTCTCAGAAGCTACTCCTTTAATACTGAGGGACCATGTAAGGGATCATGTGCTGAAAAATACAGTGACACTGTCTTTTTTTTTTTTTTTCACGCTTTTTGGGTCATACCCAGCAATGATCAGGGGTTACTCCTGCTCTGCAGGTCGGCTGCATGCAAGGCAAATGTCCTACCTGCTGTACTATAGCTCTGTCCCACAGTGACACTGTCTTATATTGAGCTGCACATGAATGAGATTTTTCTCCTTGAAATACTGTCAAGGGGCTAGAGAGATAGAACAGCAGATAGGGGACTTTCCTTGCACGCAGCCAGCCCAGTTTGGTCCCATATGGTTCCCTAAGTACCATTAGAAGTGATCTCTGAGCATAGAGCCATGAGTAAGTCCTGAGCACAGCTGAGTATGGCACATTCAACCTCCCCCACAAACCTCCCTCCCTCAAAAAAAAAACAGAGCCCAAAACTGTATTAGTCGGGGCTGGATAGTACAACTGGTAGGGCACTTGCCTTGCAAATGGATGGCCAACCCAGGTCTGATCCCCGGCATCCCATATGGTTTCCTGAGCACTGCCAGGAGTAATTCCTGCGTGTAGAGTCAGGAGTAACCCCTGAGCATTGCTAGGTGTGGTCCAAATACCAGAGAGGAAAAAATACTGCATAAGGAACTGGAGAGATCATACAGAGGGTAGGGCACTTGCCTTGAATGTAGCCAAGAGAAGTTTGATCCCTGGTACCCTATATGGTCCCTGAGTACCACCTGGCATGATCCTTGAGCACAGTCAGGAGAAATCACTGGGTATTGCTGAAAACCAGAAAAAAAAAAAAGAAAAAAAGAAAATATAGGCTATAGGCCAATACATGTTCTCACCGCTCAGAGATCACCACTGTAATACCTCAGAGCATAACCTTTCACAACTTCCCTGCTAAAAACAGACATTTTCCTCTATATATAGATTTGGAATTTGATTTTTCTTCATGGCTTTTTTGAGGGGGTGGTTGGGCCACACCTAGTAGTAATCAGTGCCTACTTCCAATTCAGTGCCCATGGGTCACTCCTGGTGGTACTCAAGGGAACAGGGATCCAGTCCAGACCTCCAGCATACAAAATATGTTCTCTCTCTGGCCCTATAGCAATGTAGGAAAAACAGAACCATGCATAGAATTATTATTATCATGTTATATAAAATCTTTCTGATCTGGCAGTTTTGACTGTGTGTATGTGTGTGTGTGTGTGTGTGTGTGTGTGTGTGTGTGTGTGTGTGTGTTAAAATAGTTTCATCTAGAAAATAAGAGAAGATAGTACAGTGGATAGGGCACTTGCCTTGCATGCAGCTGACCCAGGTTTGATCCCCAAACCCCATACGGTTCCCCAAGCTCACCAAAAGTGATCCCTGAATGTAAGGCCAAGAGTAAACCCTGAAAACAGTTGAGTGTGTCCCTCCGACCACAAAAAAAGAAAGAAAAAGAAAATAAGGGAGAGGAGAGATCCCTATAAATGAGGAATTGCATATCACAAATTGGCATGTAGGCAATTTCAAAGTGGAATGTGCTGTTCTGACCTTTTTGTTTTGCTTTACTTGTTTGGGGACTAAACCTGACAGTGCTTAGAGGCTACTTCCTGACAGAGGCTCAGGGGTCACTCCTGACAGTGCTCAGCGGACCATTCCATGTTGGGAATCAAACCCAGACTTGCTACATACAGAGTATGTGCTCTTACCCACTGGGCTTTCTCTAGGCCCAGTTTTGACCTTATTGTTTGTTTGGGTTTTTTGGCCACTCTCTACAATTCTCAGCAGTCCCTCCTGGCTCTGCACTCAAGAGTTGCTCCTGGCAGTACTTGGAAGACCATATTAGATGCTAGGGATCAAAAATGGGTCATCTGCATGCAAGCACCCTACATGCTATGCTATCTATCATCCCAGTCCTTGATTGTTTACTTGTTTGATTTTTTTAGGGCCATGCCTAGAGGTGCTCAGGGCTCACTCCTGGCAGAACTAGGGGGATGTTATGGGGTATTAGGGATGGTACCCAGATCAACCATGTGCAAGGCAATCACTCTACCCCCTGTACTATCACTTCAGCCCCCAATCTTCGGGGCCTTGACTTTTAAAGAAAGCATACTGACAGCTGTCTTACCCATTTACATTTCTGGAATCAAGACTATCCTAATGGGGGTTGGAGTGATAGTACAGCAGGTAGGGTGTTTGCCTTGCACACAGCTGACCTGGGTTCTATCCTCGGGATCTCACATGGTTCCCCAAGCACTGCCGGGAGTAATTTCTGGGTTCAGAGCCAGGAATAACCCCAGAGCATTGCGAGGTATGGCCCAAATAAAAGACTGTCCTAATGATGTCTCTTCATAAGGTAAAAATATTCACTGGGGGTTGGAGTGATAATACAGCGGGTAGGACAATTGCCTTCATGAAGCTGACCCAGGTTTGATCCCTAGCATCCCGTATGGGTCCTTGAGCACTGCCAGGAGTAATTCCTGAGTTCAGAGCCAGGAGCAACCTCTGAGCATTGCTGGGTGTGGCCCAAAAACAAGCAAAAAGAATGTCCAGCTGGGCCAGAGAGAGAGATCGGAGTTAAGGAGCTCGCCTTGCACATGCTCACTCTGGTTGATCCCCAGCACCGGCTAGGGTTCTATCCACAAACCATTTTTCATCTGTTTTTTTAATTTTATTTTATTTGCTTTTTGGGTCACACCCGGCAATGCACAGGGGTTACTCCTGGCTCTGCGCTCAGGAACTACCCCTGGCGGTCGTCAGGGGACCATATGGGATGCTGGGAATCGAACCCGGGTTGACCTCATGCAAGACAAACGCCCTACCCACTGTGCTATTGCTCCAGCCCCTCATCTGTTTTTTTAAACACCAATCATCTTTACTGAAATCCATCATTTTATGAAGTTCACAAAATGCTGTTTTTTTCAATTCTATCATTTTTTTCTTTTTTTCTAGATCATTTTTTCTACATTTTCTATTTTTCTCCCTTCAAATAGTGTTCTAATTAGTACTATTAAAAATAACTCCCGGAGGTCTGGAGCGATAGCACAGCGGGTAGGACATTTGCTTTGCACGCAGCTGACCTAGGTTTGAGCCCCAGCATCCCATATGGTCCCCTGAGCACCGCCAGGAGTAATTCCTGAGTGCAGAGCCAGTAGTAACCCCTGAGCATCGCCAGGTGTGACCCAAAAAGAAAAAAAAAATCCCCGAGAGGAAGAGTGGTGACTCTCAGGGTCAGAGAAATAATAAAGTGTAAGACACTTGCCTTGCATGTGGCCAACCCCAGTTTGATAATACATGATCCTCTGAGCACTACCAGGGATCTGAGCACTGTGAAGTGTAGCCAAAATGACCCTGTTTCAGTCCCTGGCACCACGTGGTCCCTCTAAGCATTGCCTAGTATGGGCTTGGAGATCCGCCTACCCCACGGGGGCGTGGTAATCCCTGGAACTGCAGAGCCCAATAAGCACCACATCCTCAGGCCTTCACATAGAACCACCAACCTGGTTGACTGAGTTGACTGAAAGGGGTTCTTTGGCCTTTTGAGCACCTCTTGGGAGGACCCCCCCAAAAAAACCAATAATCATGGTCCAAATTGAATGCAATTGTGGGCAGGATGCAACCTATGGGCTGTTCCCGTCTCATCTAACAATCTAAGCCAGGCGAAGCCTCACCTGTCAGTTGTGCTTTTCACATTAGGTCTTTTGTTTATGACACGCAATTACTTTGCACTTGTTGACATCTTGCTTGTAATCTTCTCAAGGCATTTTATGTGTGTATTTGTCTCTCTGGCTAGACTGTGACCTCCTCAAGGGCAGAAACTCTCCTGCAGAATATTTCCTTTGCTTCTCCAATGTGATTTTCAAGGCACTTGAGTCACTGCTAATTCTCACTAACAACAAAAACTAATAAGAAGGGGACTGGAGTGATAGTACATTGAGTAGAGCGTTTGCTTTGCACGCAGCCAACCTGGGTTCAATCCCCAGTGCTACATATGGCCTCCTGAGCAACGCCAGGAATGATCCCTGAGCACAAAGCCAGGAGTAAGCGCTGAACACTGCCAGGTGTGGCCCACAAACAAACAAAAGCACTAGTAAAAAGCCAAACACTTGCATTATTATCTTGTGTTCCTGGAATTTTCCCTCATCATCTATCACAATTTCATTGACAATTTACTGAGCTTCCTCCCCCCGCCCCCACCCCCACCCCAGCCTCTCTGTGACTGGGGGTAGGAGGGAATGAATAGGGAGGAAAAGGCAAAATAAGATCTCTAGGGGGCAGAGATAGAGAGACTACAGGGTAAAGGTTCTTGCTTTTTATGCGGTCGACCTCGGTTTGATTCTCAGTGCTACATGGTCCTGGCGTATCCCCAGAGTGATCCCCAAACATAGATCTGGGATCCCTGAGCACAAAGCTGGGAGTATTCCCTGAGAACCACCAGGCCAGGTGGTGGCCCAAAAATACAAAATAAAATAAGGTCTTTTTTATTAGTCTTCAAACGGTGGAAAGTCATAACCTTAGTCCCATTATTGCTCCTGATATTTCTTCATGCAGTAAAATGAGGTGCCTGAGTTATCTTTCAAATTATAGTTTGCTTCTAATTCTCAGCGTCTAAGTCTCTCTAGCCTTTTAGTAGATATTCATCCTAAACCATTTTTCTCTGCTTGGATGGTGGCTTGCGCCCTTCATTATCCTTTCTAAGCGTAGGAGAAATAATACCTTGGGTGAACAGGACTAGCCTCTGAGGACTCTGCTCTCTGACCACCACAAAAAAATAAAACATCCTGGAGACCACTTACTCCTATTTCTAAGGTCAGACCTTAGCCCTGTATGACCAGGGCCAAGTGTGGATGTTCCAAGGGCCCTGCACAGCGAGTCACGTGGCAGGGGCCCAGTCTGTGTCATTCTTGTTGACACAGGAGAGGACGGCAAGGGCTGGGCTTTCCCAGGCCTGTGTCCTTGTGGCGAGCCTCGCCGTTAGGGCTTTGCATGATGCCAGGTAACTTCAAGGTAGGGGATACTTCTGAAAGTCAAAACTAGGACAAAACCCTGGAGGTATCTGCCTAGCATGTGTGTGTGAGGCCCCTGATTTCAGTCCTGATACAAACACATACACACACACACACACACACACACACACACACACACACAGAGTAAAAATGCTTTAGCTCATGTTTGGTTTTTGGTAGTACCAGAGATCAAACCCCAGGGCCTCATATATGCAAGGTGTTCTAACCGCTGTCCCACATCCCCAACATCACCTGTTTTTCTTTTTCAATCCTTTCTCTCCTTTTCATTTTCTTTCCCTCTTCCATTTTTTTTAAATAGGGTTATACCCCTTAGTGCTGGTGCTCTGGTGATATAGTAGTAGGGGTTGGATGATGAGCCTTGCCTAGGCTTTACCACTTGACCTATCTTCCTGGCCCTTTATTCCCTTGTTTTGCTCCCCTCCCCCCTTCTTTTAGGCATGGTCCAGTCTCGATTTTAGGGGCTAGAGGGAAGTACATATGGGCGATATGTACATAGTACTATATACACTTGCCTTGCATATAGCTGACTTGAATTCAATCCCTGGTGCCACACAGGGTCCTCTGAGCACAGTACCAGCCCTGCGCACCACTGGGTATGGCTCAAAAGACAAAAATAGGGGCTGGAGCAATAGCATCAGCAGGTAGGGCATTTGCCTTGCACGTGGCCGACCTGGGTTCGATTCCCAACATCCCATATGGTCCCCCGAGCACTGCCAGGAGTAATTCCTGAGTGCATGAACCAGGAGCAACCCCTGTGCATCGCTGGGTGTGACCCAAAAAGAAAAAAAAAAGAAGACAAAAATAAAAGATTGTATAGAGGGACTGGAATAATAGTTCCGTGGGTAGGGCTGAATGTGACTGACCTGGGTTCAATCCCTGGCATCCCATGTGACCTCCAGTATACTGCCAGGACCTGCATTCCTTAGTGCAGAGCCAGGAGTAACCCCTGAGCATTGCTGGGTGTGGCTCCAAAACCAAAAGAATCAAAAATAAAGATAGTAGAGATGCAGTCTCCTCCATGGATTTACATGCCTTGGTATCGTTAAAAGGTGGAGTTGCCTTCTCTGAAAACAGGCTGGTAGTGCATGGAACAGTCTCTCTCTGACCTTGAGAGCTTCAGGTGATAAAGAAAGAAAGGCAGGTCTTTAAGGAGTCAGGCAGAGAGCCACCACTAGTCACTCGCTTCGTAACTCATTTTTGGACCTGTAGCACACTGGGCTGGCCCAGCTAACAGTGGTGTGTGCTGTTAAAGCCTGTCCTTGCCCTGTGACTCTCATCTAAAGACACAGAGTCAGTCTAGCCATCATCCTTCCATTGTCATTTTTCTCCATCTCAGGACTAGTGGCTAAGATGAAAATCTGGGGGCAGGCTGGCTAAATGAGACCTACTTGTGGCTATATCCTTGCAAGCACCTCATGGATCTCCCATTATCAACCGTAAATACTAAATAGAGCAACTTAGGTAGAGAACTTTTTCCACAAATGGGAAGCAGGGAAATGCTAGCCCTGCAGGGTATAGTGGGGTCTCTCAGATTACAGTGGGGTAGGAGGGCTGCTCTTATGCCCTGGTCTGTCTGTTTTTTCCCGAACCTATACATTAGGGCCCTACCGCTGTGCTGGAGCGATAGCAGAGCGGTAGGGTGTTTGCCTTGCACGCAACCAATATGGCCGACCCGAGTTCGATTCCTCCGCCCCTCTCGGAGAGCCCGGCAAGCTACCGAGAGTATCTCGCCCGCACGGCAGAGCCTGGCAAGCTACCCGTTATGTATTCAATATGCCAAACACAGTAACAACAAAATCTCCAATGGAGACGTTACTGGGCCCGCTCGAGCAAATCGATATCAACAGGAGGGCCTTTACCTTACCTTTACCTATACATTAGGGCTTGATTTTCCTCGGGAAGGGAAAGAGAAGTCTCAGTGGCAAGTAAAGAGTCTTGGGAGAATCCCAGGGCTGGGATAGCTGAGCACATACCTAGAAGGGAACCAGTCAGCCAATACCAGATGGAGACCCCAATCAGAGAAAGATGAAGGGCAGAGTGACCAAATGGAAAGGACTCCCAAGAGCCGGAACTGAAGGGATGAATGAGTAAGATTTATTAATGCTGACCAGGATTTCTCAAGTCAGGACAGCCTGCTAATGTCATTGTATTTACTTGCTGAACAGTAGCTATTTATTTATTTATTTATTTATTTTTGCTTCTTGGGTCACACCTGGCGATGCACAGGTGCATCATCTGCACTCAGGAATTACTCCTGGTGGTGCTCAGGGATGCTGGGAATCGAACCTGGGTTGGCCACGTGCAAGGCAAACGCCCTACCCGCTGTGCTATCACTCCAGCCCCTGAACAGTAGCTATTTAGGAGTTGGGTGATGGCTCAGAGGGTTGGGGTGCATCCTTTGCATATGGGAGGCCTAGATTGACACCCCCCTCCACACACACATGGTCCTGAGCATTGCCAGGTATGGCCCCAAAACAAAAAAGTGAATTGTTGGAGCTGAAGAGATAGTATAGCAGCTAGCACACTTTCTTTGCACCCGGCAAACCTGGGTTGGAACCCCGGCATTCCATATCGTCCCCTGAACAGAGACTATCGATCCATTCCTGCATGCAGAGCCAGGGGTAACCTGAGCATCACTGGGTGTGGCCTCCAAGCAAACAAAAACAAGAACCGATTTTCAATGCTACCCTACCCCATTGGTGCTGAAACATTGTATGCCTGAAACCCATATAATTTCAGTGACTAAAAGAAATAATGGTAAGGTAAAGGTAAGGTAAAGGCCCTCCCGTTGATCGTCGATTTGCTCGAGCGGGCCCAGTAACGTCTCCATTGGAGACTTTGTTGTTACTGTGTCTGGCATATCGAATACTCTCGGTAGCTTGCCGGGCTCTCCGAGAGGGGCGGAGGAATCGAACTTGGGTCGGCCATGTTGGCCGCTTGTAAGGCGAACGCCCTACCCGCTGTACTATCGCTCCAGCCCTAAAAGAAATAATAAAAATAATAATAATTAAAGAAAAAAGAAGTAATCCCTTGTGTGCCAGAGAACGCAGATAGCAGGGCACTTGCCTTCACACAGCTAAGTATGTTCAATCCCTGGCACCCTTTGTGGTTCCCTCCAGGAGTGATCCCTGAGCTCAAGACTCAGCCCTGGGGCTAGAGCCATAGCACAGCGGGTAGGGCGTTTGCCTTGCTTGCAGCAGACCCGGTTTTGATTCCCAGCATCCCATATGATTCCCTTGAGCACCGCTGGGAATAATTCCTGAGTGCATGAGCCAGGAGCAACCCCTGTGCATTGCTGGGTGTGACCCAAACAGAAAAAGAAAGAGTCAGCCCTGAACAAGCCCCCAAACCAAAAAGAATTAGTGCCCCCCCAAACCAAAAAAGAATTAGAAGAAACCCCAGCTATTGAACAGGCAATATATCTGGTTTCAGGAAACCAGATTTCAGGATATTTATCCTTAAAAAAAAAAGTGCATCTTTTTCTTTTGGCCTTTCTTGAGTCCCTTTGGCCTTCAGCATTATGAATCTGAATGCTCACTTTTACACATATTCTCTGAGGCCACGTCTGTGTGATTCCCAGTGGGCTGGCAGAGAGTCACCCCCAAATGTAGAATTCATTCTCAGGAGCTATCAGTTCCAGTATGAAACTCTGTGACACAGTGACAGAGAATGAAGGCTGAGGATCAAAGATAATCAAATTAACTTGGCAAAAAACCAATTCACCTAGACACAATCTAAATATTTATCAAATCTGCAGCATTTAAAAGATTTAGCAGATTCACCCTTACATTTTTGTTGCTATTGTCTGAATAACCTTTGTTAGTCATCGACTGACTATGCCACATGTCTTGTTTAGAATATTCTGGCATTTTAATAGTAGGAATGTAGAAGTTAGATGAAAGCATAGAAGTCACATTGAGCTCCATTATATTTTCCAAGACATTTACGTTGTAAAAGAATATTGGAGTAAGAAATGAAAAAAAAAGATACACAGAATGTCTTTACCAATTATATTTATTGCTAGGAACTTTTAACTTTTTTAAAAAAGTGTTTGAAAAGTAAATAACATAGAAAAAGATATCCACAAAGGCAGGAGAAGCAATCTCATCATTTACAAAGTGCTGCAAATTTGATAAATTTATGTTGCTGATAATTCAGAAATATTCTTGGATGGATAGATATAAATCCTTGAAATACCCAAAGCATGACAAAAACAAAACAAAAAAACGGTCATCTAAATGGATAGAAGAACACCCAAAAAAGGAATGAAGCATTTGGCAACGGGTCATTAAGGGAACTACACTTATAAGCAAATGAATTTTCCACAGTGAATTGATGTAAGGGATCTAGTGTTGGGTGAACTAACTGCAGCCAAACCACCCCAAACCAGCTCACTGTTGTCCCCTGTCAGTCCCTGTCGGTCCCTGGCCCTGGGGATCTGTGTGGGATTCGGTCCTTGATGCCTCTGTGGTGCCAGGCCTAGCGCTGCTTCGGGAGAGCCAGGTGTCGGGGTGCCGCCACCTGAGACAGAGTGTGAGTGCGAGTGTGTGCGTGAACGTGCCCAGGCGGCTCTCCCCTCTCGGCAGGCGCAGAGGTCCGAGACAACCCACCGGAGACCCACTCCTCACTGGCCCAGCGGAGAAGAGGAACCAAGTACAGGCACCCACTTCCCTTCGAGGCCCACTTGAGTCCCTGAGAAACAGATCATGTAGGCAGAGACCCCCACCCCCACCCCCAGAGCTGAAGGGCACACAACAGCCCTCCCAATCCACAGACAGAGGCAACCAAGAAATAACTCGTTTAGGGGCCAGAGGGCTGGCTCAATGGGGCTGGAATCACAAGCTTTGCACGTTGGAGACCCTGGTTCGACCCAGCGCAGGGGAGGGGGGAACTGCCTGGTCTCCCAAACACAGTGGGAAATCTCCTCCAAGCACCTCCGGGTGTGACCCCTGAGCACCAGTGGGAGTGGCCCAAAAATCAGGGAAAAAAAAAAAAGAAATGACACATTTAATAAGGTTCAGAGTTTCCACCACTTCGTCCAGATACAGAGATAAGTTACTGGTGTAAGAACCTTGCTGACCATCCGTGCCCGATGCCGGATGTGGGGCCCAAGAGTGAGGAGCGCCCACACTTTCCTCTCTGCTGTAATCCAGACCGCGAATACTGCTTGACTCGTGCGCACACGGATACTGGACAGTCTAGAATCAGCACCCCCGGAGGCGCTGGGCCCCGCCTGTGTGTGCCTGCCCTGCATGACACGGGGAGAAGGCCGGACACCTCGCCCCGGCCACTGCACGCTCCTCCTCCACAATCCATTTGGAATGTCGTGATCTTTGGGTCTCTGGCCTCTGGGGGCTCCCCAGAGGACTCATATGCCAGGCCCGCAGCGCTTTCCTCGCCTGGCTCCTGGGAAGGGCCCCCCCCCCGCCGGCCAGAGGGGTTCATCAAGGGTGGCGACAGCAGCTACGAGGACTGCAGTTCAGATATAGTTGGTTGGGGGCTGTCGGGCGTTGAGCCGCTGCATATGGCAGCCATGGCAGAGCAAGTGCCCATCCAGAGGGAAGCAGCAGCAGCCCTCCTCGTCGCTCAGCTGCATCCGGCAGTCCTAGGGAAGGAGGACACCCAGTTCAGCTCAGCACGGGTGCCCTGGATATGGGGGCGGGGGGCGGAGGGATGGGGGTTCTTGGGATTCTGCCTAGTAAATGCCAACCCCTAAGAGGTGACTGGAAGAAAGAAAGGGCAGAAGGGGGAGGGGGGTGGAGGAGGCAGGGAACTGACTCCCAGAAGAGAAACCAGAGAAAATGCCTCTCCTGGACGCCAGGTGTCGCTGCGACAGCAGAAATAACAAGGCAGCTCCCCACCACCCTAGGTCACCAACAACTCCTAGCTGGAGTCTAGACTCCCCGGGAAGGCAGACTCAAGACGGGACGAAAGAGCCCAACCGACAGACTGGAGACAGGTTTGAGCGCTTCCTGCCTTTCCGTGGCCCCTGACCACCCCCTCCTGAAGACATAGCCCTGGAGGCCTGGCCCGACACTCACCTCACAGTGGTAGCACTCGAAGTGGTAATCTCGGTCCATAGAAATCACCCTCACAATGTCCTCAGAGCCCTGAAATGTAATGTGAGGGCCCCCATGGAGATGAGAGCCGCGGGACACCCCCAGGTCCACGCTCCCCCCAGAGCAGCTCCCATGGAAAATTCCAGAACCTCCCCTTGGCTCTGAGATGACCTTTGCAAATCCCACTGGAGCCTTCCCTTTCCTGGCTGTCCTCAGGGGCTCTGCTGGCAGGGAAGCGAAGGGGCCTAGCAGTGGAGCAGGCTCAGCTGTGGGCAAGGAGGCACAGAGGGGACACTGGGGGGCACTGGGGGACACTTGGTCGCACATGCTTCTCTCTCCGACATCTCCCTGATACGCCAGCAAAATTCTTTTTTTTTTTTTTCGCTTTTTGGGTCACACCTGGCGATGCTCAGGGGTTACTCCTGGCAGTGCTCAGGGGACCATATGGGATGCTGGGGATCGAACCCGGGTTGGCTTATGCAAGGCAAGCGCCCTACCTGCTGTACTATCGCTCCAGCCCCCACACCAGCAAAACTCTTTTTTTATTATTTTTCTTCTGCGTTTTGAGGCCACACTTGGGAATGCTCAGAGGCTACGCCTGGCTTGGTGCTCCGGGCTCTTGCCAGGAGCGTTAAGGGGACTGCAGGATTGGACCAGGGCCTCCTGCATGCAAAACGTCTGCTTTGCCTGATGAGCTATTTCTCCTACCCACCAGCATGAATCATTTCCACCCCTTTTCTACCAGCCCTAGGCATTCTTCCTCACCTTTTCCCAGGCCCTACATTTGGGATCTGGTGATCTTAACCCCAAAGAAAGTGTCCCCCTCTGGAAGGGACAGACGAGAGGGAGCAGGGCCCCCGGAGGCCGTCAGACATGTCCGGGCCCGGATGCTGGGGTCAGGGTAGTGACCCCGAGAGCGGAGTCACACGGGAATCTGCAGAGCACATTCCTCAGCAGCCCCGCTTCCCGGGGAGGACAGTCCCCTCCCCAGAGGCATGCCACTGGATGCCCTGCAGAGACCCAGACAGACTGACCTCAGAGGGGAGGATGGGCTGGCCGCATGCCGCACACTTGGGGGCGTAATTCCTACAAGAGAGAGGGCAGAGATGAAGCAGAGGTTGGGCGCCACCCCTCCCCCGCCCCCCTCCACCGCCCAGTCCTGCCCCACAGACTCACTTGTGGTAGTCGGTGACACAGTACACCTGGTTGGAGAAGTCCACGGTGAAGGGAATGCCATCCAGGCACTTGTTGCAGACGACACACCGGAAGCAGCCCGGGTGGTAGGACTTCCCCATGGCCTGGAGGATCTGGCTCAAGGCACCAGGAGAATCAGTTTCTCTCAGTCCTGGCTCTCCAGTGGTTCCGGGTATTACCGGCTGCCCCCACTGTGCCCTCCCCACCACCTCGACCCTAACAACCTCCCCTTCAGCTCTTCTCCCCACCACACCCCAGCTAGTAATCTGAGGTGACTGGGCAAAAACCCTGATCAAGATCACAGAAGCATCCAGTCCAGTACTTCTCAGACGGGCCTCAACTTAGGGCTATCTGGGGAGCTTGCCAGCCCCTCAACCACTCCCCCCTGCCACTGTCCCACCGGAAGTATGCTTCAGTCTTTGGCGATGACCCAGACATGGGTATTTTTGGTCCTTCTTCCCAAGTGATCGACTGGGCTGTCAGGGCTGAGAAGCACCAAACTAATCCAATCCCCCTTCTTACAGTAAAGAACACAGTTCCAACTGATCCCAGGCAGAAGCAGGAAAGGGATAGGGATTAAGACCCAGAGCCTCACACTCCTAGGCCAGCCGTGGCTATGCCTGTAGACCACAGTGGCCTGTGGGTAGCCTGCTACCTGATGGGGAGTCTAGAGGGAAGTCACTGGAGACGAATGGTGGCCAGGGAGGAACTAGGTGGAAGTGAATCATCTGACCCTGGCTTTCCTCCCCACACCTTCTCTCTATACCTACCGAGTCCCCGGGCCTGGCCCTGAGCCTCCCACTCTCTGCTTGGCTCACTCACCTTCTCCAAAATCAAGTGACCACAGACACAGCACTTCTCAGCTGCCTCCTGAAACCCTGAAAACTGGGGAGAGAGAAAAATGATCAAGGGCGCTGTTACAAACTGAGAGTGAGCCCTGCTGGGTGGAATCCCAAAGGGTCGCTGAGAGTATGCGCGCGCAAGCGTGCCCAAACGCACGCACACACACACAAACACCCCCCCTCTTCCCCGCAGAAGACCAGCGCAGGGGCCTCACTCACCAGATAGTCTTCCTCACAGTACACAGAGCCGTGGACACTGTAGAAAGCCTTGCAGCGCAAAGTTCTCCCTAGGAGCAGCAGAGAAGGGCTAAGAATGACCCCGGAGCCAGGCCCAAGGCTCCCCCCGCGCCGGGGCCACTGCGCCCCGATGAGGCACGCTGTATTTAAGTCTGGACCTTGGTACGTGCCTGCCCTCCTCCTGCTTTCTGTTCTTCCTCGCAAAATCCATCTGATGTCATTTCAATCTAATTCCAGAATCTGCTTTGGTCTCTTTCCTGCCAACTTCCTTCTCCTCTCCTCCCTCGCTCTGCTCCTTGGTTCCTGCCCTGACCATTCCCCATGCCCACCCCTAACCGCCAGTCTTCCTCAGAAGGTCCTGGGCCTGAGCCGCCTGGGGAAGCAGAGTCAACCCAAGGCTGGAGGACATGGTCCAGGAGCTCCGAACAAGGTGCTGTGCACGGTCACAGAGACCAGCAGCACATTGTCACCGGCCTTACCCTGGGGGACTTTCAAGCGAGGAGCAGCTGCTGGAGTGTGGCAATCCTGCTCTCCCAGCCGGCTCTGGCCCCTGCCAGGGCTTGGACATTCAGAGTAGCCACTAGGGACAAAGTCAGTCTCCTTCTCACTGTATATGCGTCCCAAAGTCTGGAGGCTCTCGGGGACACAAGGCCGGCCCTGCCCCCACCCCCAGAACCCACCCCTGGCCGCTATGGGAAGGGAACAGGGCGGGGGACTGCAGGCTTCCTACCACGGCCTCCATGCATCAAAATCTCCACTTCTCCCTCTGCCCAGTGGTTTAGAAAAGCTGACTCAGACACTCATGGGACCCGGGGGCATGGAGAGGGCAAGAGACACCCTCAGGAGCGGCCCTGAGCACGAGGCCGGAAGGACAGAGAGAGAAACCCAGAGAGCAGAGGCAGAGGCAGGGGCTGGGGGTCCGGAGAGTCAGGCCGAGAGAGGAGATTAAAGGTTTAGCAAAGGAATCAGAGTGGGTGAGCAGTGGGGACAGGGGACAGCAGGCCAGGGTAGGCTAGGGCGTGAAGGGCACGGGGAGCACCCCCCCCCCACAGGCGGGCCTCCTGAGCTAACAGAGCAGCGGGCATTCCTGCGGCGTGATGTCATCAGCTTGGCATGGCCTGGTGGCCTGCACTCTAGCGAGGTGGCTGAACTCTGACCAGCCAAGAGAAAACCCCCCTCTCCGCCCCCCCATGGCTCCCCACTCCCCCAGCCCACCCCCCGCCCTTCCCACATTCCAGTCTTTCACTGTCGCCCCAGGCAACTTGCTGCCCAAGACCAAACCCCACCAAGGAGAGGCCGGAGGGCCGGGCTGGAGTCCAGGCAGGGCAGACAGGGAGGCAGAAGAAAGAGGGAGGCAGAGAGGGGTGGAAAGAGGCTGGGGAGGAGGAGGAGGAGCAGGGACTGGAGCAAGCAGACCCTCCGTGGGGCAGGGAGGCAGGAAGGAGAGGCCATAGGTGACTGCAGGAGGCAAGGTGGGAACGGGCTCGGGAAGCCAGGAGGAGGGTGTGGAGGTACATGGTGGGGGGGGCGGGGGTGTGAGTGATGAGTGTTTGTGTGTGAGAGAGTGTGTAAATGTGTGAACAAGAGTGCATATGAAGGTGTATAGGAGGGTTGTGAGTGTGTGAAAGAGAGTGTGAATGCAGGAGAGTGTGTGTATGAGCAGATCCATTCTTGTGAAGATACAGGGGAGGGCCTGTGGGGATGAGAATGTGAGGGTGTGTGTGTGTGTGTACATGTGCACGAGTGAAGGCGTATGGATGTGTTTGTATGAGTATGTGTGAGAGGGTGTGTGAGTGTGTGTTTGTGTGAAGATGGGTATGTTTGTGTTAGTATGTGTGAGAGAATATGTTTTTGTGTGTGTGTGTGTGTGAGTTGAAGATATATGGGTGTGTGTGTGTGTGTCAGAGTGTGTTTATGTGAGTATGTGTTAGAGGGTGTGTGAGAACATGTGTTTGTGTGAGTGTGAAGGTGTATAGGTATATGTGTGTCTGGGAGAAAGAGGGTGTGTGAGTGTGTGTGTGAGGGGGGCACACTCACCACAGGAGCAGCAGACAAAGCACTGGGTGTGGTAAAGGCTGTCCAGGGCCTGGCAAGCGTTGCTCTGCCCGTAGATGCCTTTGTTGCACTTGATACAGGTGCCTGAGGGGGAGAGATGAGGCTGTCAGCATCACACCCCACTCCCCAGCTCAAAACCAGGGATTCCGGATCTTTCAGGACCACCAGTCCCAGCCTGCCTTTAATGGGTTCCCTTAGGGGAAGGACGAGAGGGGAAGGAGCAATAGGCTGGAGTGAGTAAAGTCTTGGCCGGGCAGATCCATTCTTGTTTACTAACTCATCGACAGAATATTTTCTGAGCATCTATTTTGTGCTTGGCAAAAATTACGGGGTGCGATACTGTGGACAGTCAGAGAAAGTCAGAGATCTGTTCTCTGGCCTCGGGTCGCTGAGCTTCTGGTGGAGGGAAAGGCCTGGCCAGGCAGGGTCTGCAAGCCCCGTGGCATTGTGTGGGAACAGACAGATGCCAGTTCCAGTGGGCACCCCCCCACCCCTGCAGGCCAGGGTATGAGCGCCTCTGCAGCCTCAGTTCCAACAGACTTCCCAGCTTGACACCCCTGGCTTCAGAGGACTGACCAGAAAGAGGTCCGCCCAGCAGGGAGTGTGTGAGCCTGACTCCTGCAGGGGGTGGGGGTGGGGTGGGGGGTGGTTGGCTGCTGGGAATGCAGGGTGTATTCCAGGGTTGAGGTGGGGGCCGGGCAGTGGGGGTGTGTGTGTTGCAGAACCCCTTAATGTCTTCCTGCCATCTTCTGCCAGGCCAGGCCAGGCCAGGAGCTGCTCTTCCCCCCATAAACACACCTGGCTCCAGCACCCTCCTTTCCTGGGTGTGTTCTTCCCTCCCTCCACTCCCCAATTCCAGGCCCATGAGTGAGGGCCAGGGCCTGTCTTTAGGGAGCAGATCCCAACGGGCCCGCCTCACCCGGCCCACCACTCCCCCTCGGCACGCTGCCATGCTGCCTGCCTGTTGGGGCCCATCCCGGTCTCTGCCCAGGGGCTTGGGAGCCCGTGCAGCAGCTGCAGCGCCTGATGGGCCCGGGCCTGTTCTGCTCCCACCCTCTGGCAGCTGGCAAGGCTGCAGCCGAGGAAGAGGCCCCTACAAGGGGCAGAGGTGGGAGGGGGGTACCCCCAGGCTGGGTGCTGTCAGGAGGCAAACCCACCCCGGAGAAGTCCCGAACTGGGGTCAAAAATGTGGCCTCCTGCGGGAGGGGAGCTGGTCAGAGGGCCCTGCTGGAGCCTGGACTTTATGGGAAGACAAGATCAAACTGCTAAGGCGTGTCCACCTCACCTCCTCTAACCCGGCAAATCCACACCTAGGCGCTTCCTGCCATTTTATTGCACCCCCCTAAGCGCCTTCCTTTTGGCTCTGGGGGTTTAGATAAAAGACAAACAACCACTTCTCCTGGGCCTCCAGAGGAAGCTGCTAAAAAGGGCCCTGGCACTGGGTCTCCCTTGACCCAAGTGTCACCTGCTCTAGGCTTTCCTCGCTGGGGCAGGGGGAGCTGGAGAGGACCCCCAAAGCCCTTCCAGCCCGCCTCCACCACAGGCACTTCCCCCAGAGCCTTGCTCCCTCTTCCCACTCACATTTCCAGCTGCAGAGGTCTGGGGGGGTGGGGTGTGTGTGTGTGTGTCAGGACAGGAACTGGGGAGAGAGGTGTGAAGGAGGGGCTTGGAAAACTGAAGAGGCCCCCAGGTGAGGCTGGGGCTGAGCACCCCCACTTCTCTTCCCTCTCTATCTCAGTCACAGAAATCTTTTCCTAGCTAAGGGGGCTGTGGGGTGTCTCGGCTCAAATGTGATACAAGCCCCCATTCCCTGCACCCGAGCCCTCCCACGAGAGCGTCTTAAAACCAAGCACGTGGGGTTTACTACGACCAGGTCTCCTGGGCAGGCGCCGAGCAGAAGGGGCTACTCCTGGGCGGAGTTCGGTGCAGGTGACCCGCGCCAAATGAATGTCATTTCTCACAGCTACACAGTCGCTATCCATTGCAGGGGGTGGGGGGCGAGTAAGGGGATGGCGCCCCAGCGGTCAGTGGTCAGTGGCTTCTGACCCGACCTCCCGAGGATGCGGTGCCAGGGGCGGGCACTCCCGGGCTTCTGACATGGGCGATGGGGGTCCCTGCCTCTCGTCCTTGGGCGCTTCAACGCCCCCTCCCCCCGGTTTTCCAGGCCGTGGCCGCCGCCCCGCGCGTGTTAGGAAGCGCCTCCGCACCCCACCCCCGAGCCCCCCTCCGCCCTGCGCCGCGCTGCGGCCCCGCCCGCGGGCACCTGGAGCGCCCGGGCAGGAGCCGGCACGCACGCGGCGCGCCCGCCGCCCCCCCACCCGCGCATTCCCCGAATTCCTGCGGGCGGAGCCTGGGCCCCGGTGGGGGCGCGGCGCGCACGAGCCTGCAGGGGCACCGCCGCCACGGGAGGGGGGGGCGGTCGGGGGGATGCTCTCACGGCCCCGCTTGGGCCCCTCCCTAAGAAGGCTCCTCGCGGCGGAGAGCCGAGGCTCTGGGGCTTGGGTCGCGGGGATTCCCGGGGCTGTGGGGGGTTCCAGATCACCGGAAAGAGGCGCCCTCGGTCCCCCGGACGCCCCGGGCAACAGGAAAGCCCCCCTTGCCCCCTTTCCAGCGCCCCCCGCGTCTCCGCCGCGCACCTCCGAGCGCCGGTGCTTCGGGCCGTCGGGGCCCGGGCGGACGCGGACCGCGGCGGTCCTGCCCACCCGTCTCACTCACCGAAATAGTCCTCTCTGGCCTCCGGCTCCCGCATCCGCACCCGGCTGGCCTCGGGCACGAACGCCCCCGGCGGCTCCTCCAGACCCGACGGCTCGATCCCGGACAGCTCCCCGCGGGCGCCGGCTTCTCGTGCCCCCGTGGCCGCCGTCAGGCGCAGCAACGCCGACAGCTCGTCCTGGTAGCGGGCGCCCGCGGCGCAGTCCCCGTAGCCGGTCACCGAGTGTCGCCCGGGTTGCGCCCCTCGTCTCTCCAAGGGCCCTGCCGCTCCCACTCCCGCCCCGGCCAGCGCGCCGGGGCTGCCCAGGGCGGGCGGGTACGAGTGGCGGCTCTCCTGGCAGCCGAAGCCCGCGGGCCGATGCGCGCAGAGTCTGTCCAGGGCCGCGTGCAGCTCGGGGTAGGCGGACGGCACCCCTCCAGGGGAATAGCCGGCCGGAGCCCCCGCCAGCGGCGGGCCGAACAGGCACGGGCCGGCGGGCAGGGGGCTGCCGTGGCGCTGGTCGTAGCCCATGCTGATGCCGCTGGTCCGATTGCTGCAGGGCCGGCTGCCTCCCGCGCCCCCGGCCCCCGCCCCGTCCAGCAGCAGGCTGCCCCGCGGGCTGGACGGCTTGCTCGCGTCGCTGGCCGAGCTGCTGGCAAAACTGGAGCGGGGGCTCAAGGCGGGGGCCGAGGTCTCCAGCCGAAAGTCGGGGGGCAGTGACTGAGGTAGCGGCAGGGCCCGGGTGGGAGGCGGCCCCCCGGGGAAGGAGCCTTCGTAGCGCGGCGCCTCGAAGGAGCCGCGCGGGTTCCGCTCCGCGTCCAGGGGGCCTTGCTCGCGGGCTGGCTCCAGCGGCTCATCCCCGGCTCCCCCGGCGGCTCCACGGGGCCCCGATTTCCTAGGTGCCCCCAACCCACCGAGGCGCCCCTTGCCCGGCCCGGGGGTCCCGTCAGACCCAGATCGGCTCGATTCACCCTTCCTGCGGCCGAACTTGGCGCTGCCGGAGTCCGAGAGCCTTAACTTCTCAAACAGGCGGCTGGCTTTCTCCCCCAAACGCTCCATGCCCGCGCGCCAGGGGCCCGCAGCGCCCTCCCCGCCCGGCGCTCGCGTCCCGCTCCCGGCCGCCCGGCTCCCGGGTCCCCAGGGGCACTGGGTGGGCACAGGGGGTTAGAGGGCAGCCCGGATGCCCGGCGCCAGGAATCCCACAGCATCCCCCGGCGGCAAAGGCTGCGTCCCCCTGCGCACCAGGGGCCCCGCGGGGCTGGGAAGGCCCACGGCCACGGCTGTCGGGCCCGCAGGTCCGCGTCCACGCGCCCGGCCGCCCGCTCGTCCCGCTCGCGGCCCCCGCCCCCTCGCCCCGCACTCAGCCGCGACCCAACTTCTCTCCCAAACTTTTGTCTGCCCGGCCGGATCTACTTTCCCAGAGGGGCGGAGCGCCGAGCGCGGGGCGGAGCGGGGGGGGGGGGGGGCTGCGCAGGGATCCGGTGCGGCGGCGGGGTGCCCGCGGGACTCCCCGTCCTGGAGTTGGGGGACCCGCGCACTGGAGGCCAGAGGAAGGCGAGGCGGACACTTTGGGCCGCTGCAACCCTAGCAGTGGAGAACTGGGACGGGAGACGGGGGGGAGGGGGGGCCGGGACTCTTTGTCTGCAGCTGGAATGCGCGGAGGGGCACGCTGGAATGCCGTGCAGTTGCCTCAGGTCCTGCGCAAACACCGTGACTTTGTTCCCAGTGTGGGGACTGCGGCCGAGATGCCGAGTGTCTGATAGTAGGAATGGGCGAGGCTGGCAGGGAGAGACGGGAGAGGGTGAGAAGTGTGCCCGTAAAGAGGCCCGAGGGGCGAGGCGGTTTGGGGAGCTGGGGGAAGGGGGGGCGAACAGGTAGCGCAAGGGTGAGCGGAGTAGGGAAGGTGGGTGGCGCGGTCCTGGAAGACGACAGAAGTGGAAAAGGCGAATGTGTGCAAACCCAAGAGAGAAGGAGGGACAGAAGCTGCAGCAGCAGGACGAGGCCACTTTCTGAAGTCCAAGCGCTGTGATGGGAAGGGAGGGAAAGGTTTGGGATTGAGATCCACGGTCAGGGAAGGACCGTTGGAGGGATGGACAGGTACCCCCTGGTGTTGGGAAAGGAGATTTTTAGCCAGTATTTCAGGTGACCAGGATTTCAGGACAGAAGGCCTAGTTTTAGCGCTAAGGAGCTAACTCCCCCTTAGAGATGAGTGATACGAATTAACAACTTGGGGTGGGGGGGAGAAGAGAAATGACCTTTAGAGAAGATAGCAAGTGCAAATGATCAGAGTAGAAAAGGAAAAGAGACCGGTATTGGCCATACTGGAAGGATCAAGCAAGAAGAAGGAAAAGAAAGTGAAGCTGAACAAGCTTATTAAATAACATCCAACTGATGCTCACTCAGACTAGCACCATGAGGGGCAAGTGGCCGAGGAAGCAGGAAACAGAAAGAAAATGACTCCTTTGTACTTATAGTAAATGAGTATGAAAATTATATGCAACCAAGCCATGCCTATTACTTTCTTCTCAACATTTTGAGCACCTTTTATCATCTCACGGTAGCCTTAGGGGATAGGGAAGGAAGGAAGGTTAATATCTTTGGGGAAATTAATTTGGCACAAACTACTTGGCTTCTTTGTCCTCCCTGCATTGTCTCCCTGACCTCATCTCTCCTGAGGATCAGCTTCTCTGTTTCCCCCTTCAGGCCTAAGGCTTCTATCAGACGGGAAGCAGGGAGGTCTGCAAGCATTAGTCAGGGAGGAAAGCGATCAGGTTGCATCCAGAATCTGCTGGAAACATCTTCGAACTAGCCATAGACTCTTCTCTGGGGCTGGAGTGATTGCACAGGGGTTAAGGCACTTGCCTTATAAGCTGTCATCCAGGGTTTGATCTTCAGCATCCCATACGGTCCCCCAACTACCACTAGGAGTAATTCCTGAATGTAGAGCCAGGAGTAACCCATGAGCATCACAGGGTGTGGCTCAAACACGAGGATTAAAAAAAAAAAAAGACTCTTCTTCCTTTCTCATCTCCAGATGGAGAACCTGGCTGGCTTCTTCCTCCTAATTACTTACACTCCAGATAGCCACACAGCTTCTAATGTGTAGTAGCTTTACTCATCCGCAGTGAGGTGGAAAGAGTTAATTTTTTTGTGGGGAGGGGGCACACTTGCTGTTGCCCATGTATGGAACACTCTCATGACTGCCATTTCATTTCATTGCCAGGACCAGATCCCGGTTGGCTGCATGCATATCAAGTGCCCTATCTGCAGTGCCATGGCTCTGATCCCAAGAGGGTTAAATCTTTTTAACCCTCTTTTAGTTGAGGTCGCTGACGAGGGCCCTGATCAAGTCATAGATTGGCTCATTTGGAGTAACCAGTGTTTGAGGCCACATCTGGTGTGAGGAATGCTCACAGCATTGCAGACTGAGCTGGGGTGCCCACACCCCACATCAATCCTTTTTCTGTGACATGGTTGACTCCTAAACCCAAATCTCTGTCCCTTTAGACCCCTTAGATTTAAAATTCAGCTGATAGGCTTAAGGGGTGGTTGGGAAAATGGAGACTGATGGAGGGAAGGTGACGATGGTGGTGGAACTGAATGCCTGTAACAACTCATCATGAACAACTTGGTAAACCAAGGTTAAATAAAGTGTGTGGGGGGGAAATTAATGAAGTTCAGTTGATTACTATCATCTCTGCTTGGTTGTCTGAAGCACTCACATGTAAAACACCCTGCTCGGACTTCCATCATGCCGAGTCAGTGACCCCACTGGGCTGCCTACACTGGATACCTGCACGTCAGCCATCCTCCTTCCTTAACCTCAAATCCAACCCGGCCCTCTCCACTCTCCCTGAACAGCTCTCAGGCCTGGCTCTCCTCATGGTCTCTAAGAATAGCAGGCCCCCATCTTCTCTCTCCTGAGACACTACAAGATCTTTCTACTCCAATGTATCTTATTCAGAGGGCAAGCAATTCTTCAAAAAACACAAAACATCATCTTGTTTCCTTGTCTCAAGCCTTTCAGTAGGTGGTGTGCTCAGCAGAAGAGCAAATGACTCACAGTCAAGGTCCTGGGCTTGATCCCAGCACCGCAAAACAGAATAATAATAAAACCTTTTTGCTGCCCTTGAAATAAAGTTTATTCTCTACATAACATTTCTCCACCTCTATAGTCTCATCCCTTCCCCTAAAATGCTTTGCAGTACAATTGTGCATTGTGTTCTCACTCAACTCTGGGGGTTTTTGGGTGGGGAGGTGTGCCACACCTGGCGATACTCGGGGCTTACTCCTGACTCTGCACTCAGGGATCACTCCTAGTTTGCTCGGGGAACCATATGGGGTACTGAGGATTGAACCCAGGTCGGTCATGTGCAAAAGAAGTGCCCTACCCGCTGTACTATCACTCTGAACTTATAGATATACTTTTATACTTGCTGTTGCCCATGTATGGAACACTCTCCTGACCTCCCTTTCCTACTTATTTGTTAACCCTTCCCCACCTGTCAGGTATCAATTTCTTTTTGTTTGGGGGCCACAACCAGTGGTGCTCAGGCCTTACTACTGATTCTGCACTCGGGGATCACTCCTGGTGGTTGGGGGTCAAAATGCAGTGTTGGGAATTAAACCATAATCAGCCTCATACAAGACAAGCACTCTAGCCCCTGTACTCTTTCTGGCCCTTTGGTTTTTCAGGCATCATTTTCAACACTGTTCTCTCCAAGGAACCTTTCCAGACCACCAGGGTAGGGTAGTAATCCCTGCTGGAGCTCGCACAGTAAGCAGGGGTGCCCCAGCTACACTCACTATCACCCCAACCACAAGTCATTTCATTGCCTACTTCACTGCCTGGCTTCTTCTTCTTCTTCTTCTTCTTCTTTTTTTTTGCTTTTTGGGTCACACCCGGCATTGCTCAGGGGTTACTCCTGGCTCTGCACTCAGGAATCACTCCTGGCACTGCTTGGGGGACCAACCCGGGTCGGCCGCGTGCAAGGCAAACGCCCTACCTGCTGTGCTATCGCTCCAGCCCCACTGCCTGGCTTCTTGATTCAACAATAACACCTCTTCTCATAGTAGAACTGATTAGAACTGATCGATATCCATTGCACCTAGCTATGATGACTCTGATATCTAGCAAGCAATTAGTATTTGTTTTAGGAATGAAATAGTAAGTCAGTTTCACTTATCAATCCAATATATGGTGTGCGTGAGTGCGTGCATGAGTATACAAAGCTCTTCCGCCTCACAGTACAGTTTGGTTAGCAGAACTTAGAACTGCAAAGCTCTGCATATAATATGGTCACATGGTAGGAGGGCCATTCCAGGTGAGATGTGGGAACTCTTTATCCCTTAATTTCCTTCATGTGTAATACAGAAACAATAAAATCTGACTTATATAATTCAATAAACAATAGCGATTATTTTTCTAGACCCTCCCCATTCCCATATAGGGATAGAACCTGCTTTCTGCCCAGAAAAACTGAGCCCGTCACCAAACTGCCCGCCAGGTGGCAGTGTTATCCTGGGCTGCGCCTCAGCGGCTGCCACTGCAGAACAAGACCCAGTCACGGGCAAGCAGAAGGTAACCAAGGCTGCTTCCCTAGAGCTTTTTACGAAACTGGGGAAAAAGGCAAATTCAGAGAGCCCAGAGCATGTGTTTAAAAGGCCTCCTGTTTCTTAGACTCATCTTCCTCCTTTTCTCATGTCAGGTTCCTCTGAGGCAGTTTATTCTTAAGAATAAGCATTTTCTGGTTTGTCATTCATAGCAGGGGGAATTTTCTCTCTTCTAGATAAGTCCTTTATTTTCTTTATTATTCTTTTTTGATTAAGTCCCCCTTTCATCCCACCAGCGCTGCCAGCTCCCACCTGCACAGGGACAGTGTGCGGAGAGACAGAGCTCCCTTCTCAGACCACAGCAGCCACCCTGCCAGGCCAGGAAAGCGCTCCACTGCCGAGGCCTGCGGGGCCACGGGTCTCATTCGTCCTTCTCCACCTTGATTTCAATGAAGGAGTTCAAGTCAGGACAGCAGGTTTTGTGGGGTGAGTCAAAAGATGGGGAGACAGGTACATTCTCTTCCCCTCCCTCATCTTCCTCTTCTTGGAAATTAGGATTGTAGAGTTCCGGTGGGAGAAGCTGGGCCTCAGCCGAAGGCAGTCGGTCTGAGGGAGGCCCGTACACACGGTTGGCCTTTGTGCCGTGCTTGGAGTTGGCGTCCAGGTGGTAGCAGAGCTCTGTTAGGCGCTGGGCCCGGAAGCGGGGCGGCCGTGCCACCCACACCCCTGGCTCATTCAGACTGTCCTCCTCATCCGACATCAGCTCTTCTGTCACGTCCTTCCACAGGCGCTGGTCCTCGGGTCCGAAATGCCTCATGATACTGGACCGGTTGGCAAAGAGCTTAGATAGGAAACCAGGAGAGCGATTGGGACAAGAAACAATCCAGGGGTTAGGTTTGAGGAAAGGGCTTGGGTGGGAGGAAAGCTGTGTAAAGTCTGTGCTGAGAGAGCCCAGACTCCAAGTCCTGAAACCTGCTCACCCACCTCTTGCCCCTCCCTCTTCCCTGCCATGTTCCTGGCTTGTAACCTTATTTTCAGATGGCGTGTGCTTTGGCCCTGCTACTATGGGTTCTCAGGGCTAAGAGTGTGGATTGTCCTTATCCTTCCTAGAGGACCCCAGAGAGTAGGGTTATGGGGACCACCTTGGAGCACATGGTGGCATAAGAGACTGAGCTCACAGCTCTGACTGACCCTCAGCCTTTTTTGTTTGTTTGTTTTGGGGTCATACCCAGAGGTGCTTAGGAATCACTTTTGGTAGGGCTCAGGGATGATATGTAGTGCTGAGGACAGAACCTGGATTTGGTTTGTGCAAGGCAAAGGCTACCCATTGTACTATCTCTCTGGCCCCTGTCTTTTTTTGTCTATTGTTTTTGTTTCCGGACCACACCTGGTGGTGTTCATAAAGTGCCAGGGATCTCACTGGGGCTCCTGTATGCAAAGCATGAGCACCACCCTCTGAGCTATCTCCCTGACCCCTCCGAGGAACTTTTTCGTTTGTTCTGGGCCACCCCAGAGGTACTTAGGACTTACTCCTGGCTCCGTACTCAGGGATCATTCCCGGCAGTACTCAGGAGACCATACGGGGTACTGGGGATCGAACTGTGTGCACTGCAAGTGCCCTAGTACCCACTCTACTATAAGTCTGTCCTCTCCGCCTAACTCGGTCATCTTCCAACCCTTTCATGTCAGAATCCTATGCCATAGGACTGTCAAGATCACCGAGTGCACCACAAGGGTTCAAATTTCAACACCTTCAGGGAGAGGGATCAGGGGGCTAAGCATGAGCTTTGCACACTAAAGGTTTGGGTTCAACCTCCCGGCACTCTATTAGTCCCCCAAGCACTCTTGGAAGCAACTCTCAGCACTGAGCTAAGAGTAACTCTGGAGCACTACACACTGTGGTCCCCAAAACAAGAATTCAATTATAAAAAGAAAAGTTATTTAAAAAAATAAACCGAGGCCGGAGTGACAGCACAGCCAGTAGGGTACTTGCCTCGCACACGGCGGACCCGGTTTAACCCGCAGAATCCCATGGTGTGCTGAGCACCAACAGGAGTGATTCCTGAGTGCAGGGTCAGGAATAATCTCTAAGCATCACCGAGTGTGGTCCAAAAAGTTTAAAAAAAAAAAAGATTAAACCCCAGAGGACAGAGAGATAGTACAGGTCTTGGCACCTGTTTGCAGACCCAACATTGCTGGGCCCAAGCAAGCAGCACCACATCCTCTGGCTCATGCATAAAACTGCCCGCCTGGTTGGCCGAGAATTGGTTGTTATATTGTTTTGTTTTGTTTTGTTTTTTTGCTTTTTGTGTCACACCTGGCGATGCACAGGGGTTACGCCTGTTTCTGCACTCAGGAATTACACCTGGCGGTGCTCAGAGGACAACATGGGATGCTGGGAATCGAACCTAGGTCAGCCGCATGCAAGGCAAACGCCCTACCCTCTGTGCTGTCACTCCAGCCCCAGCCAAGCATTGTTTACAGGACCCCACTGGTCCCCTGAGCACGGCTTCGGCTTCGGAGGGTTCCACTCCCATCCTTCCCCACCCCCCCCCAAAAAAAATCCAAAACCAAATTCCAGGCCTATACTTCTCAGACAAGTATTTTAAACCAGGCAGCTGACTCTGGCCCTGAGATTTAGAGTTCAGCACTGAGAAAGGAAAGACTAGAAACCTACCCGGTATCTGCGACTTCGAAGTTTCTTCTCCTCTTTTTCCTTTAGACCTTTAAAGGGGTTCAGGGAGTTGCGGTACTCACGCCTCTTGGTAAGGAAATAGGCTACACAGGCTCCTGGGTGGGACAGTAAGAACCACTATTTAGATGACAGGCTTTCTGGGTACCCATTACCCACCAACAGCTATTCATTTCCCTTTGGCCTGGCTCTCTTTGTTCACCTGGCTCCAACTCTCTTTCTTCCATATCCCATTAGAAAAAGGTCAAGTTCAATTGCTTCTGTAACTGCTCCCCTCCCAGTTAATCCTACCCCTTTCTACTCTGTTAATACTGAATTACAAGTATTTTTTTATCAGAAGTTTTCCTTCCTTCCTTCTTATCTATCTTCCTTCCTTCCTTCCTTCCTTCCTTCCTTCCTTCCTTCCTTCTTTCCTTCCTTCCTCCCTCCCTCCCTCCCTCCCTCCCTCCCTTCCTTCTTTGTGGTGCAAGGCTCAGATCCAGAGCCTCAGACTTGCAAGGCAAGTATTCTACCACTGAGCAACATTTCTGGCCCAGCAGAAACTATCAATGCTTCAGAGTTTGCTTACAGACATATAGCAGCAGGGAAAAGACAGTAGAAATGTAGGATGCAATATTTTGGCACAAAACAGCAGCCTGTATTAGTATTCTGACCTTCTTTTCAGAATACCCTAGATGCAGGCTCTGAAGAAACGTCACACGTTCCTATCCTAGCCTTTCCCCCTCCCATTTCCATTTTGGATCCGAGTAGGGAAATAAAAGCCAATTAGAGATAATCCTGATAATCCCTGTGACTACAGTAGGTGAAAACAGCCAAAAGATTTTTTTTTAAGTGCACTATTTTCAAAACCACCTAAATCATCTAGATTATTCCTCCCCTGTGGCCAAGAGCAGGGAGCGGAGAAAGGCTGTGATGGGAGCTGGCTTGGTTTTTCTCACCTTTCAGCTCCTTATCAGTGTAATTGTGGGGACTGGTCACCAGCTCCTGCTTGAGCTTCTCCAGAAGGAACTTCACTACTGAAATATTCCAAGAGGACTTGATGCTGCCGCAAAGATAAAAAAGTGAATAAAGGCGGTCAACTTTTTAAGAGGGGCCAAACAGATTCCCAGCACTAATCGTCTCGGCAGGGATTCCTCCATGGCCTACGAGAAGACACAAGGGGCGGCCTGAGATCAGTGTCTTGACAGCCCCCTCTGCTTCCTTCTCTTAGGTAAGGTCCCTCGGGATCCGGCCATACCTTTCAGACCCATTGAATCGCTTGTCATTGGTGATGTGGTTATGCACATTGTGGACCAATTTCTAGGGGGGAAAAAACAAACACAGAATCAAGCCAGGAGTGGGTAAGAGGGAACCTGCCTAGGCCTGACAGAATTGCCTGAACTGTGCCCCAAGCACCTAGCACCATTTCTATCAATCACCTTTCTCGGCTAGAGAGATGAGCCAAGCCAATGTTTCTAAGGGGGTCTTCCCGTTAATCACGTCACATCAAGTTTCCAGAATCATTCTCGCTTTTACTTATGCTTCTGGAGATTATGATCACCAGTGAAGAGAGTCTCAAAACATATTCCTAAACGCAAGTGTGTGTCTAACAGTAAAACAGGTACATGCCAGGGCTTTTGCAAGGGGACATTTAGTGAAGGTCTTAACATTTTCTTTATAATATAGCTACTTTTCTTCCTTTTTTTTAGTGCCAGGGATCAAACCCTGGGCCTCTGTCACTGAGCTACATCCCCTATATTTCTTTTAATATAAAAATGTCCTCCAAAATTTTCTCATGACATTGATGACATACATACGTGTGTGTGTGTGTGTGTGTTTATGTGTGTGTGTATTCCTTTCACATTACCACAAATCTCAAGGGTACTTACACCTCTAGGGGTCTGAAAAACATACCCCTAAAACAAAAATATGAAGTAAAAAGCATCTCGGAGTCTATGGTCCTCCCTCCCGTTCACGTGGTCTAACAGATTGTCTGTCAACCTTGCTGACAGCCCTTTAACAATGATTCTCACAAGGTTTATGTTGGTTTGTTTGTTTTGCTTTTTGGGTCACACCCAGTGATGCACAGGGGTTACTCCTGGCTTTGCATGCAGGAATTACTCCTGGCGGTGCTCAGGGGACCATATGGGATGCTGGGAATCGAACCCGGGTCGGCCGCGTGCAAGGCAAACGCCCTACCTGCTGTACTATCGCTCCAGCCCCTATGTTTGTTTTTTGATTCTGGGGATTCAACCCATGACCATACACATACATTCAAAGCATGTCATTTACCACTGAGCCCCATCTCTGGCTTCTCACTAGTTTTTGCATCTGCTTTTTCTACTGCTAAACCACCCCAATTGTTCTAAAAGTTCCTGAGGCTAGAGAGATAGTAAGTACAGAGGTTAAAGCAACTTGCTGACCTTAATTAGAATCCTGGCACCATGTATGACCCCTCCAAGCACTGCCAGGAGTGACCCCTGAGCAAAGAGCCAGAAGTAAGCCCCGAGAACCGCCAGGTGTGGCCCATACCCACCTGCCCTGCTCCCAATAAAAGCTTCTGTCAACAGGACCAGAGAGATAGTACAACAGGAAGGGTGCTTGCCTTGCATAAGCCAACCTGGGTTCAATCCTCAGCACCCCAAGTGGTCCCCCAAGTCCCACCAGGAGTGATCCCTGAGCATAGAGCCAGGAGTGAGCCCTGACCATCACATCAAATGTGGCCCAAAAACGAAAAAAGAAAAATAAATTAGATTTCTCATTTGTTTGATTTTTAAGCACTGTGTTTTATAAGACTGTTACTGGTATGGTTTCCTTTTTTTTTTTTTTTAATGTAGGAGTACTGCTATTTATTCAGCCACTGATTAGCTGATTGAATTGGGCATAAACTCCACCGTACTTTTTTTTTCTTATTTTTTATAATTTTATTTATTGAATCAACGTAAGAGTAGTTACAAAGCTTTCAGGTCTAAGTCTCGGTCATACAATGAAACACCTGTACCTTCACCAGTGCCCATTCTCCACCCCCAACAACCCCAGTATACCCTCATCCCACACCCTCCCCCTACCTGTGGGGTAGATGATTTCCACATTACTCTCTCTCTCTACTTTGATCACATTCAATATTTTGACCCCAGACCCACCATTATTATTTGGGATTTTACCCCAACACTCAGATCTGCTGAAAAGGCAACAGTAGACTATTTGTTTTCTATTGCTTGTTAAGAATAACATATGATGTTGCGTGGTTGCAGTAGTGGCCACGCGATTTTGAAATTCCGAAATTTTAACACTTAAATCTGGAGGGATTTCTGCCAAAACCTGCTAGGTTCTGAGATCTGTTCCTGAGTGTCGGGGATCATGGCCTGATACGGTTTCTTGCATAAAATTTCCAGCACCATTTTGACCATTTGATACCTGAAATATTTGAAGGCAGTTTTTGTCCACCCCTAAGTACTCTCCCATCTAAACAACCTGTCCTTCAGGCACCCCTCAGGGAGTTCCAGGCTCCTCACAGAACTGTAGGGAGGTCTGGTCTATCAGGGTCCCTCAAACAAAATGACACCTGCAGTGGGCCTGCTCATCAGCTGGGGTTGGCCAAAGGGAGTATTATGCCCCCTTGGGAGTAAAACTGGGAGTAGAACCCAAGATGATGTCATGCTTCTTAGCAGTCCTGTCCCAATCCCAATGCCACACCGTTCACACACAAGTGAACCCGTATTCCACTTAAATCCATTTTTCACATGAATTACTATGGGCACTGTTAGGCAACCGCTTCCTTGAACATTAACATGGGAGTTTACCTTTTTTTCCTGATTATATTTAGATTATATTTATGTAAATTCCTATATTTAGGAGTTTACATTTTTCCTGATTATATTTGTTGTTTCTGACTTTATTTTCAGCTCAAGTTTTCTCAATCACCAGAAGTTGTCCAGCCTCACATTGATGGACTCAGACTTGTATTTCAACTTCATCTTCAAAAATCCCCAAACCGACCTTACTCAAATTTACACCGACCACAATGGCTGACTGAGACTAACCATATAACGCAGAAAAGTGAGCTTTTCTGATGAGTCTTCACTCGATAAGAAGGACCATTATTATTGTAGCTTCATATTTTATAATTGCTATATTACCTCTCAGAAGTCCAAACTAAAGGAATTACAGTAGAAAGGTGATTGTTCCAGAAAGAATTTTGAGTTACAGGGAAAATTTAATAGGAGGTGGGGGGGGGGGGGTGTGAGTGGGGAGACAGGCACAGCTTCCAATTCTAGTGCCTCAGGAGAGATCTGCTGATAAAAATCAAACTGGGCTTGAAGTAGACAGGGAAAATACTCTGGACAATAATAAGTGTTAAGACTGTAAAGGCTGCTGGCTCACCTACCTCCTGAGTGAGCTAAAAATAACTAAACTTCCCCAATGGATAGCTAGAATCGGCAGCATTCCAAGAAATGAAGAGTTTTGGTTTGATCCTTCTGGATCCCAGCTGTAATCCACAGAGGCCTCAGCAGACTGAAGGGCCTCTCGGATTCCTTCCCAGGGCTAAAGGTTGGGTAGTGAAGATCTGCAATGTTCCCTCTTCCTCTCAATCCACCGTCAGTTACATGAACATTTTAAACCTTTCTCAGCACGGACAGCACAATTATCTGCCAGATCTACTACCTCTCCCAAGGTTAGGAAGAAGCCTGGTCTCCACATGTGACTCTCACTGAAATCAGTAAGCAGGAGAGCAATGAAACTGATGAAAAATCTTGATTTTTATGCAAATTATGTTTGCTACACTGCAGCCATGATTTAAACACTATGATGTTGTAGAATCTCTGGATTTCTAGGTATATGTCTCAATTTTTTAGTTTTTGGGCCATGCTCAGGGCTTACTCCTGACTCTGCACTCAGGAATCACTCCCGGTGGGCTCAAGGAACCATATAGGGTGCTGGGGATCAAACCCAGGATGGTCATGTACCAGGGAAGCACCTTATCTGCTGTACTATCTCTGCAGCCCCCATATGTCTCCATTTCTATCACAGGCAGAAATCCATGACAAAAAAAAAAATCATACCCATCCTCTATTCTTTTTCCATGCCCTTTTCTTTTCTTTTTAATTGTATCACTGTGAGATAACCATCCCCTATTTTTTTAAAATTTTTATTAGTGAAACACCATGAGGTACAGTTGTAGATTTACAAATTTTTATGCTTGGGTACTATCCTCTATTCTTAATGAGATGTCCCCAAACATAATCAAACTCTGAAATGAAAGTTAGAAACAAGATGGCACCGATTACAAATGGTTTTCCTTCCTAAGAAAACAAAGAATCCCTCAATGAAAATCCCTCATTATTTAAAAAGGACAATAATAAGTGTTAAGACAGTAAAGGCTGCTGGCTCACCTACCAGAGAAGGATCTCTCAGAAAAACAAAAAAGGAATAAAATTAAATGAAGAACGGATAAGGCTGTAGAGAGAATTCAATAGGCTGAGCGCATGCTTGGTGTGCAGGAGGCCCAGGTTCGATCCCCGGCACCATATGGTCCCCTGAGCACCACTGGGGGCATAAAGCGGGATGGAGTAACCCCCAGCACTGCAGGAAGTGGCCTCCCACAAATAAATAAGAGATAAAAGACGTGGGACCAGAGAATTAAGGGCTAAGGCCTTTGTTGTGCATGTACCCAATCCCACTTCAATCCCTAGTATGTCATATGGTTGCCAAGTACTGCCAGGAGTGATCCTTGAGTGCAAGGCCAAGAATAGCCCCTAAGTACCACTAGGTATGACCCAAACATCCACCACCACCACCATAAAAAGGACATATATATGGTAAACAGTTGACTTAAATCTTTACTTAGACTGTAACAAAGACACTGGCAAGCTGGAGAGATAGTACGGGCGGGGAGCCTCTTGCCTTGCATGATGCCAACCCCAGTTCTATCCCCAGCACCACATATAGTTCTCTGAGCACCACCAGGCTTTAGTTTTAGTACGCAACCAAAGGTGCTCAGGGATGTGTCCCAAAAGTCAAAACCGTACCACCAAAAAATGTGGTACAATGATATTTAGGTGATTAAACTGTCAAGTGACTTCATTCACTATATAACATGATGATATGTAGGTTGGTTAAATCCTCAAGTGACTTAATTGAGGTGAGCCGTTATCTAGAGAATGGAAACCTATAGCATTTATATCAACATTGTATGGATAAAATATACCCCCATGATTATCAGAAAGTCATTACCAGGCACCAAGTTGATTTGAGGAACTGTGAACCCCTTCAGTCAGGATCTCTCACACTATGAACATTTTAGGATAATGATTGGTGGGGATTGGGGGGATTCTGTGCTTAGGTTGTTCAGTGATGTCCCAAGAGTTTCAAGCCACTTGAAGGTTTCTGACAACTGGTTTAGGCCAATACTTTTCTGGCCTAGAACTTCTGGGATCACTGATGCCTCCAAATCTTAGAAACTGAGTTGAGGGTCTCAGTGCATCTTTGGGGCTTGGTCTGCCTCAGGACAACCTGACTTTGTTTCCAAGGGTGCCTGGGAAACTGGCTAAAAAACTCACTGTTTCCTTAGCACCCCAGGTAGTCAGTCTGCTCAGTCCTTCCAAGATCTTCCAGTCAGGATTATCAGACAAGTGAGGAATGGGGTAGGAATGGGGTCTCATTTCCTTCTCTTTAAAAGGAAGATACCAGTCTATGTGGAAAAGTCTTGAAGCAGTTCCCTTGAGAGCAAGGTGCCTTCCTTCTCCTTCTAGGTCTATGAAATAATCTGTTACCCACTCTGCATCCCTCCCATTCCAGCAGGATTCAGAGATTTCTATTCACTCAACACTAGAAATTTCAAATCAACCCACACTCCACTCTTCACTTATCGCTCCAGACCAATGATAAGTCTCTTTCTGGGAGGTGTGGGGGCACAGCCAGCGATGCTCAGGGGTTACTTCTGGCTCTGTGCTCAGGAATTACTCCTGGCAGTGCTCAGGGGACCCTATGGATGCAGAGCATAGAACCCTAGTTGGCTGCATGCAAGGTAAACCCAACTTGCTGTACTCTCGCTATACCCCCCTTTCAAGAAATGGATGGAAGTTGGGTTCACTCACAGACAGTACGAGATCCCGCTTGCGCCTGGCGTTCTTCTGCCCACTCACTCTGTTCCTGCAGGGGGACATGGCAAACCCGAGAGAGTGTCTCAGGTCCCCGGGTGCCCCAGGGCCTGACTCTTCCAAGGCACCATCCAGCACGGCAGCAGCAGTGAGCATATCCTCGGGGCGGGGCACCACCAGCTTGTTGCCGTTTTCGGGCCCTGTCTCTGAGGTGGCCCGCTGGATGGCCAGCTGGGTGGCTGGTGAGAGCTGCTTGGCGTAAGCAGGGACCAGCACCCGCTGCACTGTGCCCTCAGAGGCCACATAATCATCCACCAACTGAGAATATAAAAGAGAACAGCCCATTAGCCTAGCCAGGCTTAGGGGAACGCCAACCATCATTCTTCAGCTAAAGACAGGAAGCAGAGCGGAAAGCAAGGGGGATCCACCGCAATCTCTAAAGGCCAATGGCTTGTTTAACCTGAGTCTCCTGAGGGAGTGTGGTAAATATTTTGTGTGTACAGGGTGCCTCGTGTCGGAAGCTTATCCTCGGGAGTGATTACAAGGACAAGGCCTGTTTCTGATGCTCTGTTTATGAAGAGTCGTTTACGGTTTGCTCTCGGGTATAAGAAATGTAGCCAGGTAAGTGTTTTGTCTGAAAGGATTAGAGGGAGGAAGTGATGAGAAGGAGAACCGGGCAAGAGAAAGAACAACAAAATCCAAGGGTAGCAACAGTGGGGAGGTGCAAACAGGAGAAAAATGGGGGACTAAGGAGAGAGATCCAGTCAGGAAATCTCTAGAGAGGTCAGCACTGACCGCTGCCCCCTGCCCTCTGTGGGCCAGCCGAGCACCCTCTCACCTTGATCCCAGCCCACCATGCTGAACCATCAGCTCTGACATCCACTTTGCCTGCCTGTGCCCTCACTCAAGGACATACAGAACAGGGGAAGGAAGCTGGGAGGAAGAGAGAGAGAAGGAAGGTGGGGGTGGGGTTCTGCAGCGAAGAAAACAAAACAGTGAAAGTAGGAAAGAAAAAAAACATATACACACACACGGACACACAGACACACATACACACACACAGAAGCGGGGGAGGAGACTGAGATTTATAGACCTGTGAGCTGCTTTCTGCACTGTGAAATCTAATTCCATCCTGTCGGCTTGGAAGCCTTCCCTGCCTGAGAGAACCACAGCTCAGGGCACTGCCATGCCCTGGCACCCTGCTGCCTCCCTTCGTCCCACTTGCCCCTCTGCCACCCTAGACCTTCCCGTCCTGGTCTGCACAGTCTGGGGGAACCGACAGTGACATGACCCACTCAGTGGTTGGCTGCAGGGGCCTGGAGCGGTCACACGTTCATTTCTCAGGCCCAGCAGATGGGCAGGGCCGGGGTGGGGGTAACCCCTGCCACCTCTGCTCTTCACTAGGTGTCTAGCCTTGGCATGGAGAGGACAGAGGGAGGCCGACAGACCTCCCACCGCCTCTCAAGTGACAGTGCATCTGTTAGTTCCCTATCTCCATGATCTCTCTCACTGCTCCATCTCCTTTCCATAATTCCATGTGCAACCTTCGTCAGTTTTTCACGCAGTCAGGAGATTCCTGCTCATATGGCCCTGAGCAGTAAGGAGCCGAAATAACACAGTGGATTTCCAAGTCTTTTCCTGCTCGCAAAATCTACTAAGGCTGAGTCCCTCTTCCTGCCTCCATGTCCCTCTCTTACTTGTGGCTCCCCTGTCCATTCCCTTTCCTCCCTCCATCTCCTTTCCTCTCCATCCCTCCCACTCTCCTTCCTCTTCTCGCTCTCCCTCCCTTATAAACGCTCTTGCCATTGAGAGTCACCTTCCGCCCGGGCCTTTCCTCCTCCCTCGACCCTTCATTCCTGCTGGCCTTCATCCCTCCCTCCACCTGCCTTCTGTCATCCTTCTCTGCTCCCTCTTACCTCACCCTTCCCTGTCTCCCCCACCGCTGTCTGTCTCCCCGACACCCCCAGCTCTCTGTGCTGAGTTCCTCTTGGCAAGCAGAGGGCCCGTGATCAAATATGAATGAGCCGTCTGTGCACAGCAGGCGCTCTCGCCAGGAGAGGCAGAGCCTATGGCGCACGGAGGCAGCTGCGGAGGAGAAGGTGCCGTGCAGCGCGCGGGCGAGGGCGGGAAGGGCCCCCTCTGCCTCTGGCTGCACACCTCGGAGAGGCCCTCCTGCCAAAGGGGCTGACAGCGCCGGCAGAAAACCCGGGTGCCGGCTCTGCCCGAGGCTACAGGGCACTTGGGGCTGTTCTGATTTCTCGCAAATGCAACCAGAGGAGAGCTTTCCGGGAAGGGGAGGAAGGAAGCGAGAGGAGACAGGGAGGAAGGCGGGGAGCAGCACGGGGCGGCTGGACACTGCTCTGGGTGCGCAGCGTGGTACTCACGGAATTGAGCAGTGGGGGGCCGTCGCCAGTGGCCAGCGGGCACCCGGGGAGACGCAGGTCCCTCTGGGCACCGGGGAAGCCCAGAGGTCCCGGCCCCACGGCCGAGGCTGCCCCCAGCTGCCGCAGCTCCTCGATGACCACCTGGACGCCGCTGCCCACACTGTCGCACTCCTCTTCCACCGTGGATGCGGGCTTACAGGGGGCCCCGGGGCTCTCCTTGAGTGGTCCGGGCTCCTCCAGTGGGGACCCGTGGTGGGCCCGCTCGTCCCCCTCTTCCTCGGGGGCCGGCGCTTTCCCTTGCTTCAGCTCCCCCACTTCCTCCTGGAGGCGTTTCAACAGTTCGTTGTTGGCCTTGGCCAGACCCAGAGCAGCCTCGGCCAGGCCCACGGCCTTGTCCACGCGCTGGTAGATGATGTGCAGCAGCTGCTCGGAGCTCTGCACGGCCAGGCCGTGCCCTGTGACGGTGATGGGGGTGCCGCCCGGGGGGTTCCCGCCCTGCGAGCCCGCGCTGCCCCCGCTGCTGGCCTCGCTCTTGCAAGCACAGCAACAGCACCGGGCCTCGCTGCCGCTGGGCGGGGAGAAGAGGATGGTGGCGCTGAAGGACATGGCTGGGAAGAGCCTGGAGGGTGCCGCTACAGGGGTCCTGCTGCTGCTGGACGGCTCCTACGGGGGTCCTCGCCCCCTGCGCGTCTGGAGTTGGGCGGCAAGCACTGGTCTGGCTCCCTCACTGGCCTTCTCATGGGCAGTGACCAGAGGAGCTGGTCAGGACCAGCAGGAGGGCAAGTAGTGAGGGAGCAGGCAGTCCATGGTGGTCTCTCCTCAACCTGCAGGTCCGGCGCTCCCTAGCACGGCTTGGCAGGTGCCACACTCACCCGACTAGAAGCGGGGTGCCTTTCTGATGAGCAGAGTCTCAGAGGGCAGAGGGTACTCTCCCTGCCCCCAAGCATGAAACGCCTCACCAATGCGGAGACAGGACCCTCAAAACACCCACCGGCATCTGGAAAGATCAGAAGATTAAGGAAGAAAGTGTAGATATCGTCTTGCTGCCTTTGCTGTAAATCACACTATTGCATTTTACGTCTCCGACATCATTCTTGTTTGTTTTGTTTTGTCTGTGGGCCACACCTGGCAGGGCTCAGCACTTACTCCTGGCTCTGCACTCACAGTTCGCCTACCGTGGGGCTCAGGGAACCCAGAGGAGTACACAGTGCAAGGCCAATGCCTGACCCGCTGTACTATCGCTCCCGTCCCTCTCTAGCAATTCTTTAACGAGTTCAGAACACTTCGCTTAGGTTATCTCATGCACACAACAGTTCTAAGAAACACTTATCACCCAGGTCCAGAGAAGAGACATGCAGAAAAGTTATCTATCTTTTTCAAGGTCAGAGGAAGACAGTGGATTCCATTCATTGCTACTTTCAATCTAGTGTCTAATCTTTTTTTTTCTCTTGACTGATTCCACTTTTTGTTGGCCAAAGAACCATGGTTCCACCCTCTCTATAATTTCTATGCAGATGCAGTCAAAGGAATACATCGCTCGCTGTGGCCTTCCACATGTCACCAGCCTCTATTACATCATGAAGGTTCAGGATGGGAAGGGAAATGAAAGGCTCGGTGGGAGGCCTGAACTTTGGTGAGATGGGGCGGCACGACCCCCTTGCTCCCTACATTCTGCACCTGGGTCGCCATCTCTGCTGGGAATTCTCTAGCTGGCAAGCCAGATAATCACCTCTGGGCCCTCATCTCCACTCTCAGGCTCCCTGAAGGCGGAGCCATAGTGCAACAGGAATGTCAAAATAGCTACGTGCTGCCACTTTGTCCACATGGCCAGAATCCAAAAAAGGAGAAGACAGAACACCAGTGGCCAACCAAACTGCTTCTTTTGAATCACTGTAATTAAGCAACTAAACTACTCCAGGGGGAGGAGAGAAGAGGTGTGGGAAGGTTGGTTTATATAACTTCCTATTGTCATTTTCTAAATGATACTTGATTAAAGAAAAAAGAATCCTTCTGCCTGCAGCTCTGTAAGTGACAAATTCCTAAGTGTGTTTATAATTTCCTCAAGAGATATGTTTCTATCTTATTCTGTAAATTATATCCTAATACCACAATTAAAAGGAGAAAAGAATTTTCTATATATTGAGGTTGGGGTGCATGAATGTGAGTGTTTTTTTTAAGCCAGCAATCCCATTTCAGAAACAGGCAATATCAATGCCTCTAAGGTGCTGAAACTAAGCCTGACAATGCACTTTAATTACATTTGGTTATTAAAGAATCGTCTTTAATTTGCTCTTTCTACCCTTATATCTAAGAAATGTTTTTTTTTTTTTTTGTGCCAGATACTCTCTTCTTGCAGAAACTTAACTCAAATCCATTTACAGCTTCTCTGTCATTAGCGTCACTGGAAGGCACGGCTAAACCTCAAACTAAAGGTTAAAGCCAAATTAAAACTAAAGGTTAAAGGAAAGCACGAAGCGATTCCTATGTCAATTTATGAATGAATCATTTAAATATCATTTTCCTTCCTAAATAAGGGTCTATACTGCTCCTGCTGGGTTTTAATTTTTCTCTCTCCCCCTCCCTCTATCCCTCTCCCTCGCTCTCTCTTAACGGACATCATGCAAGGAGTTTAGCTTGAAACAGGGATATTGTGGGAGAAAAAAAGTATTATGTAGAGAGTGATATAAAATGCTTGCCAGCTGAGCTCAGTATTTGTAAAACCAGAAATGAAGAGGCATCGGTTTGATCCCCTGCACTGCAGGCAACCTTCTGAACATCACCACGAATGATTCCTGAGCACAGAGCCAAGAGCACCATGGGGTGTTGTTCAAACCTCTCATTTGAATAAATGAATAAATACAAGGGCCAGAGAGAGATAGCACATGGGGTTAAGATGTGTGCCTCGCTTGCAGCCAATCCCATTTGGAATCCCCAGAACCAATACCACCTATGGGGTCCCCAGAACACTGCCAGGTGTCACTCCTGAACACAGAACCAGAAATAGTCCCTGAGTACCCCTGAGTGTGGCCCAACCCCATCCCCTCAGGAGAAAAAAAAAATGCATGCACTTGGGATACAGGCTAAGTATGCTTTTGGGTACCAACCACTGTAGTCAGCCTATTCACTACTCTTCCCTGCAAAAGCCTTTAGACCTGCCGAGTTGGTCAGTCGAAAACAGCAGTGAATCAGAAGGGAAAAAAAGGGAAAGGGTGCAGAGGGGTTTCTCATTCTGCTGAAACACTTAAAAGCTATGTGTACCTGGGCAGTTTATTCACATTTCTCAGCCACATTTGTTTTTGTGTGACCCCTGGTGGGGCTGGGGGACCACATGGGGTGTCATGGATCGAAAATAGGGTTGGCAGTTTGCAAGGGCAAGTGTCCTACCAGCTGTACAGTCTCTTTAATTTCCCGCCCCAATGTTCTTATCTCTGTCTTTGAATGTTCTTCAGACAACTCTATATATGTAAAGCACCTACAGAAGACTGCCACACAGATAATGCTACTCAAAAAATGACTGGATGCTATTATGATTAATCCTGAAAACTTTCTTTCATTCACCCCAATTACCTAATCTTGAAGAAAACAACAATGGCTGAAATAGAATTTAGGGCACTCCCCCCACACATTAAATATCATATTTCCAAGAAATAATAAATTCAAGACTACAAGAAAGCATTTAGAGATACAAAATAATAATAAAAAAAAAAAGACGACCAAACGCAACAACAACCTTCTGTGATGAAAATTAGACAGGAACTAAGAAAACAGTGTTTGCAACTGACCATCATAACCTGGCTGTGAACTAAGGGTAATATTTAACACTGCTAGTTTTTAATGCAAAGCATATTTCACTCACTATTGTGAGTTCACTTTGTTCCTCAATTTCTTGCTGCTTTATGCTACATCCATTTTTTTTTAATGTTATATTCATTTCAGAGCATCACATTGGTTGGGCTGGAGCGATAGCACAGCGGGTAGGGCGTCTACCTTGCACGCAGCCAACATGGGCGACCCGAGTTCGATTCCTCTGCCCCTCTCGGAGAGCCCGGCAAGCTACCGAGAGTATTCGATATGCCAGACACAGTAACACCAAAGTCTCCAATGGAGACATTACTGGGCCCGCTCGAGCAAATCGACGATCAACGGGAGGGTCTTTACCTTACCTACCTTACATTTAGGGTCAGAAAGAGAGCTCAGATTTAGCACATGCTTTGCATGCAGGATCCCCATTACTATATTGTTCCCAGGAATGACCCCCAAGCACAAAGTAGCTGCAGTGCACTGCTGGACGTGACCCAAAAATGAAAAAACAAAATTTGAAAATAAAACAGAATGTCACATTCAAGGCCACAAACAAATGTTTTCTTAAATTATCCTTTTAATTAAAACTGTGAAGTGGACAGTTCAGTGGACAAGCAAATATTTTGTTTTTTTATGGACATTATCTTTTTTTGTGTATTTTTTTTACTTGTTCTGTTTTTGTTTGGGGGCGACATCTAGCAGTGCTCAGGGGACCATACAGGGTGCCAAGTATTGAATCCAGGTCAGGCGCATATAAGGCATCCTACCTCACGGTTCTATCACTCCAACTCATGGACATTATTGTTGACAAGATCCCAGCCTCCTGTTGTTCACAAAAATTCTAAAACACTGAAATAAGAGGACACAGAAGCTAGAGTCCACAGAAATAAAAATTATTTCACATTATATTTACCTAAGCATAACAACTTAAATGGTGGATGTGATAAAAATAAAAAAAAAACACTGCTTTTATAAGTTATATATGTCCTCAGCAGAAAAGGTGAACAACTTTTTTTTTCCCTTAAAGTTTTCTAAAAATTCTTTATGTGTCAGGCCACGCTTCAGAATGAGTCACCAAAATGGATTGCCACCTCTAAGTACTCAAACAAAAAGAAGACAAAGTTCCTACATGCTAGGAGCTTACAGTGTACGTAAGAATGGAATGTCTAAAGAACAAAGCAAAATAAACACAAGTGCCTAAAAATATTGTATAGATTGAAAAATTCCTGAGGTGTTAGTTCAAAGTCAAGAAAGATCAACAAAATGAAATCATATGAAAAAGGGGTTGTGTAGAATAAAAACTTCTAATTGAGTCTTGAGTAACATGTAAGATGAAGTGACAGGATAGCTTTTAAAAAAAAGCATGCAAAAACAAACATTACAGGAACTACAGGGTCCCTATGAAAGGCCAGAGCAAAGGAACTTATCCCAGGATATAAAGAGTTGAGAAAGGACTTTAAAAACCAAGTTAAGAAAACTTTTAGTGAAAGATCCACAAACCTTTATATATAAAGAACAATAAAGAAGGGGGCCAGGGATGTGGATCTGATGAGTACTTGCCTTGCACGTATGAGACCCAGGGCTCAGTAAATCCTTGGCACTACATGGTCCCCAGAGCACCACTGGGTGTGGCCCCAAAATAAAAAAAAAAAAGAAAAAAATAGGGAACAAGTTATTGTGCTTTCTGTCCAACTACTCAACTCTGCCACTATAGCACAAAACAGCCTCAGACAATAGGCAAACAAATGAGCACAGCTACATTCCACTAAAACTGTACAGGGCCAAGGAGAGCTCTCAGGGCTGGCACACCTATCTTGCATACAGGAGCTCTGGGTTCCGCCCCTGGCACCAAATGCTCCCGAGTACCATTTGGGATGTTCCCCGAAGACTGAGTCATGATTACCCTGAGTACTGCTGAGGTGGGCCACAAACAAAAACCACATAATCAAAAGCTTGATGTATTGGCCTGGGATATAGCTCAGTGGTAAAGGACTTGCCTTCCAAGTGTGAGGCCGTGGACTTAATCCCAGGCACTGCTTAAAAATTCAAAACAGGGGCTGGAGCAATAGCACAGCGGGTAGCGCGGTTGCCTTGCATGCAGCCGACCGGGTTCAATTCCCAGCATCCCATATGGTCCCCTGAGCACCGCCAAGGGTAATTCCTGAGCGCAGAGCCAGGAGTAACCCCTGTGCATCGCCGGGTGTGACCCCCCCCAAAAAAAGCAAAAAAAATTCAAAACAGAATAGCAGTGAAAAGTCAAAATCCCCATAACTTTATTTGTAGATACATTAAGGGAACAAAATATTATACTGAGTATCAATATTAAAACATCATTCTAGGGGCTGGAGCGATAGCATAGCAGGTAGGGCATCTGCCTTGTGCCTGACCAACTCGGGTTCGAATCCCGGCATCTCATATGGTCCCCTGAGCACTGCCAGGAGTAATTCCTGAGTGCAGAGCCAGGAGTAAGTCCTGAACATTGCTGAGTCTGGCCCGTAAACAAAACAAACAAAACATAAAACATCAATCTTGGGGCTGAAAAGATAGGACATGGCTAAGGCGTATCTACACATGGCCAATAGGGGGTTAATCCCCAACGCCACATCTGGTCCCTTAAATATTGCCAGAAGTAAACCCTAAACACAACACAACCATGTGTGGCCACAAAAACAAAAGAAAAGTATGAGCACTGCGGGATGTGTCCCCAAACTTAAAAACAAGGCTGAACGCATATACTTTGAACGCTGAAGAACCTGGTTCAATCCACATGGTCCCTTGAGCATAAACAGGAGTGGCCTCCATCCCCCAGAAACAAAAGGGACAATTTTGAGATTACTGGGCCAGGTTTATAGTTTAGAGAGAGACAGAATACATGTTTTGTGTTTCGCATATATGAGGCCCTGGGTTCCATCCCCAGCACACACAAAAAAATTATAACTTTAGAGGTCATCTAGGACCACTGACAGAATGACAGAAATGAGGAGGTTGAGAGGAGGCAGCTGCGTGTCAAAGAAGATGTGCATTTATTTCTCATGTCAACAGATGACAGCATCTCTAAACGGAATGTCCTGAAAAAGACTGGCCAGGGCTGACAAACAAAAACAAGAGGACAGTCAAGCTGGAATGCGGGTTTCGCAAAAGTGAATGTGCTCCTCAAGGATTAAGTATGGGGACTGGGTTCTGGCTCCAGTGTTTGAGCCCAGGCTTTGCATGTCCTGGGACGGGAGTTCCATCCCCCATACCACATACCACCTTACTCCCCACCCCAACTCAAGCACTACCAGGAATGGGAATAATAGCCTCAGACTGCCAATTTGGTTTTGTTTGTTTTTTTTTTCTTTTTGGGTCACACCTGGCGATGCACAGGAGTTACTCCTGGAAGTGCTCAGGGGACCATATGGGATGCTGGGAATCGAACCTGGGTCGGCCGCGTGCAAGGCAAACGCCCTACCCGCTGTGCTATCTCTCCAGCCCCTATTGGTATAATTTTAATACATGCGAATGAAGTCAAACATGGAAAGAAAGAACAAGAATGAAAGAGACAAAAAGGGAGAAAGAAAAGAATGAGAGAAAGAAACGCATCTTTTTTAGACAGACAGTTCAGGGTGAGACTGTCCATAATCTTAACTATCCCTTTCCTCCCAAGTCATATGATTTTTTAAGAACTAAATATATCATACTCTTGGCAGCTCCCTTGCTAGCTTTCTACCTTTTCTGAGTTTGAATTTTCTGCATGACTGAGTTCACCTCCAAAATATGAAAAATAAAAAGTTTTCTCACTATTTAATAGATGTGTATGATATAGTATCACTGGGATGATATATGTTTTTGTAAGAGACCTATAATTCATGCGGGGTCACGCTAGCAATGGACTTCCTGAAATGTGACTGCTGAAAGCACAGCATTTCATACCATAATCTTCACTTTCACAAAAAGAGAAAAAGAAAGTGGCTGCTGGAAGCCCCTGGTCAGCCCTGAATATCCAGGAGCCAGTGCAGGACTTCCTGTCAGGAGGACCTCTCATCCTCCATCAGAAGCAAGCGCAGTATCACACAGACCAGGTAAACACACCACAGATCACTATCTTCTTTTCGATTTGGGGGGCATATAGGCCTTGCTGGGGTTACTCTCCACTCAGTGCTCCGTGGATCAAATAGTGACAGCAACTATCAGGGATTCCCACACACAAAACGCGCCCACTTCAGCCTTTTATGCCATCTCCCGGGCCGCTTTACTATTTTTATATTGTTTTGGTTTGAGGCTACACCCAGCGGAGCTCAGGGCGTACTCCTTGCTTCTCAGGCTCAGGGGACCGAAGCCAGGTCAGCCATATGCAAGGCAAGCGCCTATCGCGACACAGTCTCTTCAACTACTTTTCCTACCTACTTTACTTTTTAAATTTTTTTTCACGTTTTCCTCCTTTTTAAGACTGACCCAACTCATGACCTGCAATCAAACACCTTGTTTTTAGAGAAAAAAAGGTGTGTGTGTGGGGGGGGGGTGGGTAGGCAGACCCCCAAAGGGCCAAAGAGGTCGTAAACTGCATTGTCTACAGAGCAAGCGGTTTAAAAGCGGCACAGCCTTCTAAATGCGACACACTTGCTAAAAATGCGACTTGCTAGGACGAAACGTTGCAGGTGAAGGTTTAAATCTAGGCCTGCCTCGCTCGCAAAGAACTTTTCCTGTATTGTTGGAGAAACTAAAGTGGAAAACTCCACGAGCCCCTCCACAGAGCTTAGCTGCTCAAACGTCAGCCAAAGCCAGCAAGCTGGGCACCGGGACTCAGCACCGGCAGGACCCCCTCGGAGGCGCAGGGGTCACAGGGCTCCGCAAGACCCTGGAAACCGCCGGGGCACACCGGCCCGGGAGCATCCTTCAAGGGTGTGCCCTGGAGGTTCCGGGGTGGGTAAGGGAGATCCCAAAAGGATCGAGAAGGCCCGCCGCGGCGTCCGCTACGTGCCACACAGACACACTCCTGCGGGCCGGGCCGAGGGCGGCGCGGGAGCTCCCGCCGCACTGCAGCCGCGGGGTGTTCCACCGCGTGTGCCCCGCGCCGCCGCGCCGGCTGACTCAGCGGCAGGGAGGGCGCGCGGGAGGCCTGAGACGAGCGGCACCGGCCCGTGTACCCCGGCGGCGCGCGCACGCGGGCAGGCACCGCCCCCCGCGCGTCCTAGCTCCGGGGATTGGCGGCCGGACGACGGGGAGGGAGTAGGGCTCGGAACGCTATTGGCTGAAACCCACAGTCACTCAATTAGCAGCGAGGGGAGGGGCCTCTTCAGGGAGGAACACGACCGCGAGGCCTTTTCAAGGCCGCCCGGCGCCATCTTTAGCTTGCTTTTTTTGTTGTTGTTGCAGTTTACTCGGTTTTTGTTCCCGGCTGTTGACAGAGCTGCGTGTACACGATTATAAGTACAAGTGGCCACAAGGAGGTTTCGTACGTTTCGTGGCGGGCGGCTTTTAGTTCCCGCAAGCCCTGATTCCATAACCTTTCAGCTGTCACTAGCACAATTGGCAGTTCCCCCTCTTCAGAGAAATGGCACTTCTGGGGTCCACTCAGATTCCCAGGAAAAGCCAACTGAATTTAGGCTTGAATTTTGCTTTGGCAGGACGGCCACGCCAGCGACCTACTCGTGGGAGGGTTTCTCTGGCTTATCTAATAATTTAAAAAAAAATGAGTGCAAGGATCTTGGGCACATGCACCCAGATGAAAATGGCTAAGTCAGGCGCAGGGATGGCACCGCTCTGGGAAGGGCTCTCCCTTTTCTGAAACAAAGAGCTGACAAAGATGACGCTGGGAGAAGGCGCCTTCCGTGCAGGTGCTGATCTGCAGCGAGGCGGAAAGGTATTGGGGTAAAACGCCCGTCCCAGGTGCCCCGCTCTGCGCCATCACGGCGCTCGCTGGCATCCGACCACCACGGGGCCACGCAGGTTCCAACTTGTGGAGGGAGGGAGTGATCCACCCTTAAGACAGCCCTGGTTAGGCACCGCTCTACCTGCATTGTAGGGGAATAAAGATACACTCGCTCGGGGCAGGAAACCCAGCAGCCCACTTGATGATTAATTTTGGGACCTTTACAAATAATTTTAACCCCCCCTTGTTTGGGCGTCTAACTGCGGCTGTGGCAGGACGCTAGCTGAGGAATAGAAATGAATTCTCATCCTCATGCAGAGGTTCTGTTGTAATGAAATTTGAACTCTGCAGTAAATCCTTTTTTTTTTTTTAAATCTCCTGCTTGCTACTTTTCTTAACGACATTCCAGTTTCTCCCTCATCACCCCATCTACTTCCTGCGCTTTCAGTCCAGCAAACATTTCAATCTATTTCCCAGTGGTTCTTAGTAAGAGTAGTACAATGCTGAAAGGCGACTACTACTCAAACGGGGGCGTCGTTGAGCTTTGAGCCTGGGGTCCTCTAGGACGCTCCAAAACTGCAACATGACAACTGAAATGCAATTCTTCCCCTTCCAGTTTATTACTTGCTTTTTGCACCCCTTGGTTCCTCCCCCATTACCACCACGAAGAACAGTTTTTGAGAATTGGATTTAACTAGATTATTGTCCTCTTTGCCAGTTGCAGAACTTTTCAAACAAATCCCAACCTAGTACAAACGACCATTTTCTCATAAAAATGCCAAGGCAGAACTTCCCCTCTATATTACACCCCAACCAAACCAGACATAAAGGCCCAAATATACACAGCTGTACATAGAAACATGAGACGATTTTAAAAATAAATAAATAAAAACCACTTAGGCAAAACAGGAAAGAAGGCTTTGAACCACAGATTTTAAAAATTGTCTACTCTCAGTTGCCACATGGACCGTATAGTCCCCTGGCAATGAATTATTCACACACAGGATCCTTCAGAAGTGAAGAAAAGTACAGCACAAGCACACAGAACAAAAGAGCCAAAGTACGCGAGGCGAGGCGCCGGATTTCTTCTAAACTCTCATTTGCACATGAAATTGTTTGGAACACGTTTGGGATCAACAAGGGGAAAACAAATTCACATCCTGTAGCTACTTGGTCCACATCAAACCGACGGTTAATTGCTTTTGAAAACAAAACCTGATACGGTACATATACACAACACTGTACACACACACATACACAAAGACCAGAACCTCCAGAGAAATCTTGACGAAAACCTTTGCTTCCAGAAACACACAGGAAACTATCTACGACACACTGCAAGGGCTTTTACCCGCCTCCCTCCCCAGGGAAAATGAGTGTCTCCGTTAGAACCTCCAGACATTTTTAACCTTCTGGCCTGGGACAACTGCCACCTCCAAGCCACTTGGTTGGATTTCGGGAGGGAAGGGTGTGTAAAACGCACGCAAACAGCTTTGCGAGGGAGTCTCAAAGATCGCTTCCTTCCACGGTGCCCGTGGCGGATATTCACTCAGGAGAGATAGAAACTTCCCAAGCAGCTACCTTTTTAAATAGCCCTCGACCACAAAAATTCACCAGTTCTTAAAATGGGATCGTAAAAAAAAAAGAAAAAAGAAAAAAAAAACTCTATACATCTAGCAGGAAACTGTTGTACACGGCCATCCGGGCCGCTCGATTTCTTGGTACGTTTAAAACCTGGACCAGGAAAAAAAAAAAAAAGAAAGAGGAAGGAGAAGACAGAAAAAGAAACGGGGAGGGGAGGGAAAAAGCGCACATTCCCCTTAGCCACAGTTTCCTCACCCCAGCACGGCTACAGATCTCAATTTTTAAAAAATTTTTTGGAAGACACACACAAGATTAAGGAGGAAAAAAATGGAAAAAGGATACCCGAAGGTCGTATGGCTCTTTGTATTCGTGTGTGTGCAAAAAGGAGGACGCGCGGCGCCGCAGCCGGCAAACCCCGCCCCGGCCCGGACGCCCGCCCCGATTGGCCGCCGCCGGCCGCGGGCCGCCCCGCCCGCGAGCACACGCGCCGCGCCCGAGGCGCGGGCCCCGGGGGGCCCCTGGGGGCCGCCCGACGCCCGACCGGACTCGGCCCCGCGTGCTCGCTCGCCCCCGCCCGCTCTTCTCCCGGTCCCTAGGTGTTTTCCCTCGGCGAAACGAGGAGGCCCCAGACACCACCCCAGTATATGAATGACGCAGTGAGCGAGTTCCGTCCGACAATTTGCTCGACTTGGTTAATTAGTAAAATTCTGAACCCGGGTTAAGCATTGAGGATTAAGTGCGTGAGCCCAACTCGTGATTTTCCAGGTGGAGGGCCTCTGGGTCACGTCTGCTGCCGAACACGCCCTCCTTTTAAATAAACACGCACGGAGGGGGACACTGTGGGATATGTTCCAGGTGAAAGTAGTTTTACACTTTGGGGCTTGTTTGCTGAGCATGAGTCACAATTTTGCTCTTTGGACTAAGAATACATTCTCAAGGGCTCTAAAAGGGTTCCCGCTTCCCATTTGAAACCTAGTTGATCACACTTGAATTTTACAGGATTTTGGTGTGTTTCAGACTTTCGGGGCCACAACTGACAGTGCTCAGGACTTACTCTTGGCTCTGTGCTCAGGGATCACTCTTGGGGTGTTACAAAGGAATTCCAGGGTCAGCCACATGCAAGGCCTTAACCCCTGTACTATCTCGCTCTGCCCCAGTTACACATGAATTTTTTGGAGGGTGGAGAGGTGACACACCCATAGATTCTCAGGGCTTGCTCCTGGCTCTGCACTCAGGAATTATTCCTCACAGTGCTCAGGGGACCATATGGGATGCCTGGGATTTAATATGGGTTGGGGTACTGCAAATGCCCTACCCACTGTACTGTTGTGGCTCAGGGGCCTACATGTGAATTTTATTTATTTATTTTTTTATTTCGTATTTTGGGTCACACCCGGCGATACTCAGGGTTACTCCTGGCTCTATACTCAGGAATTGTTCCTGGTGGTGTTCAGGGGGACCAAATGGGTTGCTGAGGATCCGGATCAGTTGTGTTTAAGGCAAACCACCCAACCCACTGTACTAACATTCCAGCCCCACCCATATATAAATTTTAAACCACTCACCCCTAGTTCCTCAGCTATTTTCCCTCCATCCTCTCTTCATACACAGATATTATTCTTTGGTCAAAGGTTCTTGTCCTCAGGGAATAATGCCTGTTTCCTCTGGTTAGCCAGTTCAGATCCCACTTTAGTTCAGCCCCACATTGTCTGACCGCTTCCTTGCTCTTCCAGGACTGGGGCGGGAACACAGAGCTTCACATTGCCAGGCCTAACCCTACTTCCTTTCCTCTTCTACTAGCATGCAGTGCTTGGTTTCACATATAAGTAACTCCACACTGGTAAATGGTTTGAAATTTGACCATATTTTAGATCACAGCAAAGAATTTCATGTCTTTTTTTTTTTTTTGGTCAAGAACTGTTTTTTGTTTTGTTTTGTGGTGCAGGAATTTAACCCAGGTCTCATTATGCATGCAAGGTATGTGCTTGCCATTGAGCGACATCTCTGGTAAAGAACTGGGAGTGTGTGTGTGTGTGTGTGTGTGTGTGTGTGTGTGTGTGTGTGTGTTTGTATGTGTGTGTGGAGGAGGGTGCAGAGTGATAGTACAGCAAGAAGGCATTTGCCTTGAACACCACTCCAATCCCCAGCACCCCATATGGTCCCCTGAGCTCAACCAGGAGTGAGTCCTGAGCACTGCTAGATGTGGCCCAGAAGCAAAAAAAGAACTGTTACTGTTTTTTTTTTCACTTTGGGTGCTACATCAGGCAGTGCTCAGAGGCTATTTTTTCTGCAGTGCTTGGGAGTGACTCCTAGATGTGGTACCCAGGAATTGTTCTGCTGGGGCCAGAGCAATAATGCAGTGGGTTGGAGGCTTGCTTTGCATGTAGTAGGCCTGTGACTCAATCCCCAGCACCATATCGATGCTCAGGAATGATCCCTGAGCACTGCTGGATGTGCCCCCACAGAAAGAAAATAACTACTCTGCCTTTTCCCTCCTTTTACAAGCAGCTGATGTAATTGTGTCAGTAAGCAATGAAGAAATTCATTTATAACTAAAATAGGGAAATTGGGGATGGAGAGATAGTATAGCTGGTAAGACACTTGCTTTACATGTGGTCAACCCAGGGTTCAATCCCCAGCACCACAAAAGATCCCCTGGGCACCGCTAAAAGTGACCCCTGAGCACAGAGCCAGGAGTAAGCCCTGAGCACACTCTGGTGTGTCCACCACATCCCCATTTTTTCTTTTTTTGTTTTTGGCCATACCTGGTTGTGCTCAGGGATCACTCCTGGCAGGTTCAGGGACTATATGGGATATCAGCGATTGATCCTGGGTCAGTCAAGTGCAAGGTGAAAGTACTACCCCTTGTACCTTGTACCTTACCCTGCCCCATTCCTGCATTTTTTTGTTTTTAATGAGGAAGATTTTTTTCCCCTAGTTAACTACTTGGTCACACTGGTTCAACAGCATAGCTCTTAAAAATATTGTCCAATTTCATCCTCACAACACCCAACAAGACAAATGACCCAAACACTTTCAAAATATCAATGTAATGGAGCTACACACTAAGGTGGGGGAACAGTTCCAAATTAAAGGATAATAAAGAGGCAGAAGAGCTAAATGCTAAGTGTGATCCTTGATTGGCTCTGGGCCTGGGGAAAAAAGCCTATAATAGATATTAGCAAGATAACTGGGGGAAATTGAACGTGATAACTGAAACATATGAAACGAGATAATTTGTTTGCGCTCGTGTTAAATGGGCAGAAGAGTGGCACCTCCATTTCACGAGATACAAAGGGTCAGAGTGAACTTACTACAAGATCCCACAGCTAACAGTTGACAAATCTGAACCCCCCCCCAGCCAGCTATCTTATCAGGCCCCCACTTCTCACCTTTTGCTCCAAAGGTCCGAGACCTCTTGGAGGACCTGGTTGTAGCAGAAAGGCCTGCCAGCTTCACTGTTTTCGTTATCAAAGCAGCATGTGGGCTTAGATGGGAACCCAAGTAGCTTTTTACCTGAAAACGAATTGACACTCATTTTTTAATTCTTTTTTCTTCTTGAATCCGGACCTCATTTACATGCTTGACAGCTGGACCACATCCCAGCCCCATCTTTGCAGTTCCAGGGATGTGCCCAGATATCATGCATGCGAGACATGTGCTTTACCACTGAGCCCCAGCCCCCAGCTCCCATCTTTTTTTTTTCCCTTTCTTTCTTTTTGGGTGACACCTGGCAATGTTAAGGGGTTAAGTCCTGGCTCTGTGCTCAGGAATTACTCCTGACGGTGCTCGGGGGACCATATGGGATGCTGGGGATCGAACCCAGGTTGGCTGCATGCAAGGCAAACACCCTACCCACTGTACTCTGACTTCCCAGTTCCCATCTTTGGCTGCTCCCCGTCTTACCCTCTGTGTCCATGGATGCTGTGATGGGAGACAGGGGGCATGTGGTACACACACTGGGTTGTGGTGAGCCTACAGTCAGTCAGGGTGCTTCCTCATGTTTCAAGACATCCTTGGCCATACTAGGGCTTGCTTGCATCCTTCAGTCATGCTATTCTCTCGTGTAGTAAGTGTATGGAGAATCTGAGAGAGCTCACCAAGGGTCACACTCTCCGCCAAGTGATATTGTATATAGATGATGAATCTGAGCTCACTAGGATGTCACAGTCTTTTTCGTTCCAGATCTCACACGTTCGACTGAAATTACAGTGGGAAATTGCTTGTGATGCCAGGGATTCTCGATAGTGGAGCTATGTTAGCCAGAGAGTTGGCTAAAGGAGGCCTGGGTTCAATCCCCAACACTGACTACATGGAACTCCCACACAAACACACCCAGCACCACCAGAGAATAATCTCTAAGTCAGTCATGGCAAAAAAGGGCAAATAAAGAAAAGAGCAGAGACTCTGGGATTGTGCTTGGTGCATGCAGGAGCCCCCAGGGATGGAAGTCCTGCTTGCAAACGCAGGGCTTAAACTTCTGAGCATTAGTCTCCTACCTCCCTAAGGATTGTAGATTTTCTGGTGTTTTTCTCCCCCCACAAGCCTGCTATCAAAAGCCAATAACTGGGGCTGGAGAAATAGTACAGTGAGTAAGGTGCTTGCCACATCCTGGCACTCCATATGATCCCATGAGCCCTGCCAGGAGTGAGCCCTAAATACAGAGCTAGCAGCAGGCCCTGAGCACTGTCAGGAGTGCCCCCCCACCCCAAATAAAGGTGTCTCTTTTCTTCTTTTGTTTTCGCTTTTGGGGTCACACCAGGCGATGCACAGAGGTTACTCCTGACTCATGCACTCAGGAATTACTCCTGGCTGTGCTCAGGGGACCATATGGGATGCTGGGAATCGAACCCGGGTTGGCCTCATCCAAGGTAAACGCCCTACCCGCTGTGCTGTCACTCCAGCCCCATATATATATATATATATATATATATATATATATATATGTTTTCTTTTGGCTATAATGTCTTTATTGCTGAGAGATAAAGAGATAATACTCTTTTTGTTTTGTTTTGTTTTGCTTTTTGGAGTAACACCCAGGAAAGCTCAGGGGTTACTCCTGGCTCTGCACTCAGGAATTACTCCTGGCAGTTCCTGGAGGCCTGACCATATGGGATGCCAGAGATCGAACCTGGGTCAGACACGTGCAAGGCAAATTCCCTACCCGCTATACTATTGCGCTGACCCCCCAAACAGAATTGTTAGCAACAGTTTTCTTTCTGCATCTTTGCAGTGATAGGGACCAAACTTAAGGACCTCACACATGCCCAGAAAGTGCTCTATCAGCAAGCCACATCCCTAGCCTGACAACGATTATTATAACTATTTACTGAGGGTTTACTTGCTTCAAGGCACTCTTATTTAATCAATTCTATAAGATGAACACTATTATACTCCTCTCTTGCTGATGAGAAAATAGACTGAGAGGAAAGGTGACTTACCTCAAGGCCATTCAGCTCATTAAAATGGGGGAGTCTGAACCTGAATCCGGGGCTTCAGGGCTGCTGACTCTGTCCCATTCAGTGCCCTGCCTTGGTTGAAAGTCATCCTGCCTCACTCTGTTACCATCCTGCTGTCTTGTTCTGAGTCCCTGAAAGATAAGCTGATCATCAATAGGCTGTTGTAACCTCCATAAGCACCTCCTGGGATATGTTCTCATCTATCTCTTTATTTTGCTTTGACTGTTTTGGGGTCACGCCTGCAGGTGGTTGAGGGCTACTCCCAGCTCCAAGTTTGGGGAGCACTTGATACAGGGAACCGTGTGGTGCTCACCCCAGGCCTCTGGCCTGTGCCCAGCCCTTGGAGCTCTCTCAGCCTGATGGTTATGTTGATAATTATGAGTCTATTTCTAGAAAGGTCAGAGTTAAGTTGGAAAAGCCATTTCTCTCCCTCCCTTTCTTATGGCCATAGGGGAATCTTTCTTCTCCTATTCCCTTTCCCTCATCCTCGCTATTGCTGTTGTTGCTGCTGTAATGCCCAGGGTTACACACTGATCATGGTACCCACATGCTTTTACTTGTGGCACCTGCTGAGGTCCCACATTTTAGTTGGGGTGCTAAAGTACACCTGGCTGATCTAGCTGTGTACGGGAGATCGCTCACTCTGTTATGACACTGTGGGGTTCCCGAGGGTGCAGCCTGCAACCACCAGTACCACCTTTGGTGCATATGGGCTCACTGGGGACCAGACTTGCAACCTCAGGTGCCGTAGTCACTGAACCATCTTCAGACCCCAAGTTTGTCTTTTTTTTTTGTTTTTTTTTGGTGGTGGTGGAGTGAGTCACACCTGGTGGTGCTCAGGGCTTGTTCCTGGCTCTGTGCTCAGGGGTCATTCCTGGTAGGGCTCAGGGATCATACAGGGAGCTGGGGATTAAAGCCGGGTTTGCTGTTTGCAAAGCAAGCTTCCTACTCACTCCACTATCTCTCCAGCCCTCCCCCTAAATTTAGCATTTTAATTCTAAAATTTGATCTTTCAAATTTTACATTTTGCAAATGACATGTGAATTGAGGAAAGCGCTTATGTGGCTTTGAGTGAAGCAGATTCTGATTGAAGCTGGTTTTGTTCAGTGGGATCCCAGAAGGGCTTTCCTAGGCAGTGAACCCAACCCCTCTCCCCTCCCCTGAAGCTGGATACTACTCCTGATAGTCATGCGTTAACATCCCCAAGAATGTTTGACAACCTGAGTGGAAGGAGACCCCAGAGCCAGTGAAAGGGTGTCCTCCAAGGCGCTGGAGAGGGAAGAGTCTGGCAGAGCTGAGAGTGGGAGAGAGGAAAGAGGTTCCAAAAAAATGCAAGAGACTCAGAGGGAAAGAGACGGAAGGAAGGCCTGCTGCAGAGAATAGCACTCAAGGAAGGAGGCAGAGAAAAGTTTCTGGCATAGCAGGTATAAGGGAAGATATGATTTAGGTTTTGTTTTTGTTCTGTTTGGGGGTCGCCCCCTGTGATAATGTTCTGGACTTACGCCTGTTCCATGCTCAGGCATGGCTTGTGGCCGTGCTCGGGGACCATTTTCTATGAATTATGTTAGTCTTGGCTGCCTGCAGGCCAAGCACCTTATCCCTTCTACTCTCTCGGTCCTTGATTTTGTTTTGTATTTTGGTTTTGGGATCACAACTGATGGTGCTTGGGGGGCTACTCCTGGCTTGGTGCCCAGGATGGTGGTAGGGATCTATAGGGTGTGTAATTTTGCATGCATAGCTCATGCACTATGCCTTGAGCCATCTCCACTGCTCTGCACCTGGGGGGTCCAAGTATCTTTCTTTATAAAATGTAATCACCTGGCATAGTGCCGTGCTCAGATGCTACTCCTGGTTCTCTGCTTCGGAGTGCTCCCAACTGTGCTCGGGGATCTTGCGGTGCCAGGGGTTGGAGTCAGCTGCATGCAAAACAAGTGCTTAACCCTTATTCTATCTCACTGACCCCAAGCTGCCTTTTTTCCCCCCCTGGTGGTGTGTGTTTGGTGGGGGTGGGGGTGTTGGGCTATACCCAGCTATGTTCAAGGTTTACTCCTGGTGGTTCTCAGTAGAATACATGCAGTGCCAAGTATCTAAATGGGGTTGGCCATATGCAAGGCAAGTACTTTACTCACTCTGCTATATCTCTAGTCTCCAAAACTGCTTTTAGTAAAGTAGTTTAATGTATATTTTTGTTTTGGAGTCATACCGGCTGTGCTCAGGGTTTACCTCTGGCTATATGTTCAGGGATCACTGCTGGTGGGGTCTGGGGATCATATGTAATGCTGATCCCTGGTTGGCCCTGTGCAAGGCAAGTGCCTTCCCCGCTGTGCTACATTGTGGCTCCAGCCCTGGCCCCTGCTCCCTTTACGAGAGTGATCCTTGCTCTTTCTCTGGCCAGGCTAGGCTAAGAACGTGATTTTAAGAACTCAGGCTTGCACAAGTGGTGGAGAAGAGGCAAGATGCTTGCGGATTGTGAGCGACTGTGGCAGTGCAGGGCACACAGAGGTGGCTGCTCATGGTCGATGACGGGACAGACAGTCTGTCTCGGGGGTCCATGTTTCACTGTGCAGTAGCTTCTAGCCGCTCCTTTCTCCCAGTTCTCTGCCCACTCTCTCCGTCACTGTCCTTCTGAGTCTCCGCTCCTCTCCTGTCCCCCATTTGCCAGTCCATCTCCCCATCAGCATCGCCATCCATCCCCGCGCCTCCCTCAGCTTTGTTCAGTCTCTCTTGCTGCCCAGGAGTGGCGGTTCACTTTCTCGCTCTCATTTGTCTCTCGCTCTCTCTAGCTTGCTTTCTCTCCTTCCAGCCGTGTTTCCCTCTGTAATACCAGGTTTTTGGGCACCCTGCAGCTAGTGATAACCTTTTCTCGTTACATTAAAATCCATAAGCAGCACTTGGTTTATTGATTGATTGTTTTTTATTTAAATTCTGCGGAGGGAGAAGAAAAGGGAATTTTTTTAAAGCTAAAGCAAAAGCATGAGAACAAGCAAAGGGGGAGATGGGGGCTTCCCGAGAGCATATTGGTGGGGGGAGAAGGGGCGGGGGTGGGCGGGCATCAGAAGAGGCTGAACTCAAGGGTGTGTCATTTCTTTTCAAATAAAATACATCAGCTGACAACTAAATCTAGATTGTAGAGGGTTAAGTTCCACGTTAGGCTTGGCACCCAGCTCAGGCAAAAAGCTTCAGGGAGAAATGAGTTGGGTTAAATAAACCCAAGAAGCTGACGTGGGTAAAATTTCTTCTGCCTGACCCACAAACAACTGCAAACAGGACATTTTCTAAATGATGTTTATTGTGGGGCTTCAGTGGGGCATAGCCCCTGGATGCAAGAAGTTGGCCAAGCCCTGGGGAGTGAATCCTGAGGACTGAGGGGGTGCCGGGGCCAGGTGGGAGGGGGTAGCAGAAGCTGGTCAGGGCACTTGTGATGAATCTTTGCTATAATGAAAGCTCTTCTAATATGACTCTGGCCTCCTGAAGGGACACTAGGATTTTGAAAAGAAAGCTCAACAGCAATGCTTGGTTACAGTATGTATGTATTTGAGTTCATAAAGCACTTCCTTATGTCTTCAGGTCACCCTGCTGGTGTCAGGAAGCAGCTCATCTGCTCCAGTCAGGGCAGTTTAAGCAAAAAACATTAAAAAATGAGAGAACAAAAAAGGGCCAGAGCAATAGTACAGTGGGTAGGGTGCTTGCCTTGCACGTGGCAGACTTGGGTTTTATCCCTGGCATCCTATGTGGTCCCCTGAGCACTGCCAGGAGTAATTCCTGCGTGCAGAGCCAGGAGTAACCCCTGAGCATCACTGGTGTGCCTCAAAACAAACAGAAAAAAACCTACCCGTACTTACCAAATCTAATATGCTCATGGAAATTAACCCAACCCGCTTCCTTTCTTTGGAGCCAGAGACAGGCCATCTCCCCAGTTTCTTACCTCCTTTTTCATCCCATCAAGTTTTTTTTTTCTTTTTGGGTCACACCTGGCAATGCACAGGGGTTACTCCTGGCTCATGCATGCAGGAATTATTCCTGGCGGTGCTCAGGGGAACATATGGGATGCTGGGAATCGAAGTCGGGTCAGCCATGCAAGGCAAACGGCCTACCTACTGTGCTATCGCTCCAGCCCCCTCAACCCACCAACTTCAATAGACCACATAGAGCCCATGGACCAGAATGAATCAGTTGGTTGATTTCCCTTCAAAGGATGTAACTTTCCACTCCTCAAATGGTATTGTCTCATTTGTTAGTTCTCTCATTTGCTACCGAGGGGGGTATCAAGAGACCTGGTTGGCCTACAGAAGGAACACGAAGGAAGTTAATGCTTTGGTCCTGACTTGCTTTTACTGTGCCCTTCCCTGCTCCACTCTAATGACCAGACCAACCTTCTTACCTGCCCTCAGGAACATTCTCCTCTCCCCCTATGCTGACGCCCCATAGCCCTGCCTTGCCCAGAGTGGAGCAACTGAAAGATCATGTTCCCACACCCAGAGCACTCCCTGCTAGCTAGAAAAAGCACCTCCAGGAGCTTTTGCTCCCTCTTTAATCAGATTAGTCCCATCACCTACCCAGAGGAGCCAGATTTGGGTGTTACTGAGTTGCCTGTGGAAGGAGAGGAAATTGTCAGGCATCACTTAAAGAGCCCTGTCCCTTGGACATCTGGGAACTGCCAGGAGAAATTAATCTTCCAGCTATTTAAGGCAATTTCTTTTCCATCATCCTTTGTCAAGAGGACTGCACTGGGAAATGAATCTGATGGGAGTCCCTGAACTGGTACACTCCACTCCACAGCATCTCTTCACTGCTATGCAGCATCCATCATCCTCACGCAGCAGAGACAGACGCAGCCTCACTGGCAAAGCCCACTCCCTACCAGACTCGGCAGCAAGCAACCACAAGGGCCCGTGCGCAGGCCCCTGGGCCTGTTACTGAGGCTTCCCTCCCTCCCCTGACTTTTTCCAGAAAATGACCACAAATTGATCGCATCCATTAAGCAAGTCTTCCTCTTATCCATGAGAGAGGAAGCTGAGAACAGGGGATATACTGAGCACAGCATATGGAACCTGGGGTCACGGTCTTCCATTTTCTCACCTGAGTGTGGAAACTCAGTGAGGAGCAGAGTTCAACAGCTCCACAACTACCAGAGCTCAGCAGGAGACAGCCACTGGGTGAGGGTACCATGATCCAACACTATCTCTTGCCTCTGCAGTGGTTTTTTTCTCTAATGGGCTAACTGGACAAGGGAATTTTAGGCACTCTGGGGTCGTGTAAAGGAAGTCTAGTTTTTAACTTTATATCTTCAAGGACACCCCTTAGGGTAGTTGTGTTCCTCAGAGTTCCAAGAAGTGCCAGGGAATTTATATGGATATGGGGTGGGGATAGGGAAATGGCCAAAGGGAAAGTCAGTGGTTGAATCTGACTTCCCAGTTCATCTTCAACTGAATTTTCTTCCAGGTGTTCAGCTTTTTGAAAAAATTAGTTTTTATTGAAGAGCTATGATTTGAAGTGTTTTGTTTTGTTTTGTTTGTTTTTGTTTAAATCCTGGGGTTACACCCAGCTGTGCTCAAGGCTTCTTTTTTTTTCTTTTTGGGTCACACCCAGCAATGATCAGGGGTTACTCCTGGTTCATGCACTCAGGAATTACTCCTGGCAGTACTCAGGGGATCATATGGGGTGCTGGGAATCAAACCCAGGTTGGCCGCGCGTGCAAGGCAAACGCCCTACCTGCTGTGCTATCGCTCCAGCCCTCAAGGCTTATTTCTGGCTTTGCTTAAGATCACTTATGACAGGTCTCGGGGCACTGACCATATGTGGTGCAAGGTATCAAAACTAGGTCAGCTATAGGCAGGGCAAGAACCCTAACCACTGTATTATCTCTCTAGCCCCTGGTGTTGGTATTTCTAAGTGTTCATTTTTCTTATAGTTCATTTTTTGGGGTGTGGGGATGGGGGTCTGGGCCTCATTCAGGAGTACTCAGGGGCTATTCTGGACCCTGAGCTTAAGAGTCACTCCCAGGGGTGCTTGGGGGACCATGTGGTGCTGGCAATTATAGCAGAGTTGGCTGTGAGCTGCATGCAAGGCAAATGCCTTAACCCCTGTACTATCTCTGCAGCCCGCAATGTTCCTGTTTTTCAAAAGCTCTGCAAACCAGGGTCCTAGGTGGTGAGCAGGAGAATCGAAACTATGCTCCATACAGCTACCCTTGCCAATGGTTACACGCAACAGAGCGTACGGGCTGGCCAGCTCTGGCCTAGAGGAGGTGCAGGTCGATGCTAGAAGCTCCCAGACTCCAGGGGCTCGAGAAGCACTTCTCAGCAAAATGAATCTCTTTCGGCACGAGAGTCATTTGTTTTCCAAACTCCCTTCTCCAATCTCACTAATTCCCAATTTCCCTGCATTTGACAAATGCAATTAACAAGCCTCGATCAGTTCCTGGCCGACAGCCGTCATTAATCAATAGACTGCATGAGGCAGAGGGGGAAGGGAAGGAGCACAAGGGAAGGGAGCTTTTTGGATGGGGAGGAGGCCTCATCCTCCACTCCTGTACACCATTGACTCCTCTGTCACAACATGACACTGTAGTGTCACCCTACTGACCCACCCTGACTAGAGTACAAGGTGTCCTCCACTCCCAGGTTTTTTTCCAGGGTTGGGGGCAAACACAACACACGGCAGTATTCAGGGGTTATTCCTATCTCTGCGTTCAGAGATGCAGGGGAACATGGGGGATGCTGGGAATTGAACCCAGGTCAGCCATGTACAAAGAAGCATCCTACCACTGTACTGTGTTTTAAAGGCTTCTCCACTCCTGTTTTAAAGGCTTCTCCCATCCACCTTTCTTAGCTCTCCAGTCTTTTTTAACAGAAGGCCTTGCCATCTGCTGCCATCATAGCTTGGGAGCCCACCCCCCAAGCCTCCCCAGCGCTGGGTGTGATAAATCAGCCATCTCCACTCTCAGCAGGGACTCTTCCCCACGCACACATTTCAGTGACAATTCTGGGCTGCTTCCTGTCTGGAAGCTGAGTCCACCAACATCCCCGTTGGGAGACCAGCAGGGCAAGGACGACCAAGTTCAGGGTCATTACTGCTTCCACAGCCCTCTCTTTGTCCTGTCCTCTGCCAGGGTCTAAGCCTTCCCTTCCCAATTCAAGATTTACCCTCTTGGAAGCAGGAGAGAGAGCTCACAGGTATGGTGGGCGTAACTGGCATGTGAGGCCCTAAGTCCGACCCCAAGCACTGCAAGTCCGACCCCTGCCATCCCCCAAGCCTGCACACAAAGCAGAGTGGGCTCCCCTGTACCAAACGCTCAGGCCTACACCTGCACACCAGTGTACACCTGTATACTCCTACACCAGATCTAGGAGTATCAGAAGTGACCCCAGGCTCTGAGTACTCCTGGGAAGCCCCCTCCTCCCCAAAAAAAGATATTCACTTCATGCTTCTGCTGTGCATGAGGCCGCCAGTCTCGCCCAGCCTCCCCAACCGCTCCCCCCCACCCCCCCCCCCCGCCCAGGGTGAGAGCTTTCTTCTCCACAGCGCTGCGTGGTACAGGCCTGAGCATCTTTCCACCTCATCAACTCTTCATCTCTCTGCAAACAGCATCGGGAAGGGCTCCCTCCTCCCTGCCTCTCTCCTTCCTCTCCTTTATTATTAGCTTCGTGAGTGGGGATGTTAATGTATTCACTAGACAATGTCTTCACACCACTGTTTCCTGTAATTACAGTCACTTCCCTCCCACTGCCCCGGCTTATTTGACTGCAAAGTGCTTGGAGGAGGAACAGTGTGGACGAAAGACACAACACACAGGCTGAGGTCGAGTAGTGTAATGTTAACAACCAAGAGAGTTAAGCAAGAAATCACTTCCAGAGCAGCTCAGTAATTGGTAACACACAGAGGTCAATGCTTCAAAACTTAAAAAAAAAAAAAATGACCTATACAATTCGGGGCCTCCCCACTATGGAACGAGGTGCTGGACTCGTATTAACCAAGACACCCCAAGGGATTAAAGCAAGTGGCCACATTCACCCTCCTTCAGTGGGCAGAGCCACTGTACTTGTCATGCAGGTCAGCTACGTTGTCACTGGAGACTCGGATCCAGCCATCCTCCCGGACGTGGTAGAGGTTGACCGAACCTCCTGAGTAAGCATCTCTGTAGGTAGCCTGGTAGATGGCTCGGCGGGCCAGATCATAGGCACGCTCCACCTCCATGTCATAGGAATAGCCCCGATCCATGACCCCATAAGCATATACAGAGCCAGAGCCGACAGAGAAGGTGACTCCTGAGATCCGGTTGCCTTCACTGTCCACATAGTAGAGGCCTGGAAAGAGAGATCTCGTTAGCGGAAACAAAAACAACTACCCCGCCCCCCCAGCTAACTCAAGCACGAAGGCAATACTTTCATCTTTTGTGAAGCCCAAGGGAGGCTGACAGTGATACATTCTACAGAATTAGTTAAAAGGAGAGCAAGAGGGAGTGAGAGCCATGGGCAAGGGCATATGCTTTGCAGGTCTGGAAGGCATGGTTTGATCCCCAGCACGGCACAGTCCCCAGAGCATTGCCAAGAGTGATCTCTGGCACTGCCAGGTATGACCCGAAATCCAAAAACAAAAATGCAAAAAAACTTAAGAAACTCCTTATTTAAAAAAATGCCAGATTTGGGGGCTGGAGCAATAGCACAGCGGGTAGGGCATTTGCTTTGCACGTGGCTGACCCGGGTTCAATTCCCAGCATCCCGTATGGTCCCCTGAGACCCTGGTGGTGCTGAGTGCAAAGCCAGGAGTAACCCATGTGCATTGCTGGGTGTGACCAAAAAAAAAAAAAAAAAAAAAAAAAACCCAGAGTCAAGGCCAGAACGATAGGATAGCAGGTAGGGTGTTTGCCTTGTACCCAGCAACCTGGGTTCAATGACCGGCATCCCATATAATCTCTCAAGCCTGCCAGGAATGACCCCTGAATGCAGCGCCAGCAGTAAGCCTGGAGCAGAGCTGGGTATGGCCCCCAAACCAAAAAACTAAAAAATGAAATGCCAGATTCAACAACATAGCACCCTCTCACATGTTGTTGGGGCCAGAGAGATAGTCCAGTGGGTAAGGTGCTTGCCCTGTATATAGCCAATTCGGGTTCTATCCCGGCATCCCTTATGACCACCAGCAGTGATTCCTCAGTGCAGAGCTGGGTTGCACCACGGGGTGTGGCCCCAAAACCAAATAAAGTCTGGGGGGGAAATAATTTTAGTGAAGTTCATGCCCAATTCAATCAGCTTAATCAATGGCTGAATAAACAGCAGTGCTCCTACATTATAATAAATAAATAATCTTAGCCCTCAGAATGTAAGCTGTCTGGGACAAGCCATACTTTGCACAGTAGAATAAAGTCTAGAGTTCTCAATCATATAAAGATCTCCGTTGATCGATCTGGTAACCACTGGTCATATCTAAATATAGAACTTTTACAATGAAATTAGCACCACATGCCTAAATGACAGTACTCTAGACCTGCTGGGTTAGATAACAAATATCTTTATATCTATAGATATTTTAGTTTTGGGGGTCACACCCAGCAGTTCTCACAGATCACTCCCATTGCTTAGGGGATCATGCAGTGCAAGGGACTGAACTAGGACTGCTGCATTTTCTTTTGAAGACAGGGGTCACACCAGGTGGTGCTCAGGGAACCATATGGGGTACCAGGGATGGAACTCAGGATGACCATGAGTACGGCATGAGTGAGGCAAGTGCCCTACCCACTGTACTACTGCTCTGGTCGCCTACATTTTGGCAAAGCATTTGTCCCAGGCCATTCTAGTGCAAACTGAAATGAATCTATCTTGGGGCTGAAGCAATAGCACAGCAGGTAGGGCATTTGCCTAGCACACGGCCAACCCAGGTTCGATTCCCAGCATCCCACATGATCCCCTGAGCACCGCCAGGGGTAATTCCTCAGTGCAGAGCCAGGAGTAACCCCTGTGTATTGCCAGGTGTGACCCAAAAAGCAAAAAAACAAAGTAATAAGTTAAACCAAAAAAAAAAAAGAATATAGCTATGTCCACTTATATATGGCTTATAAACGTTAAAGTATTTATTATTTGGCCCTAAAAAAAAAAAAACCCTCCCTCTCTACTCCCTAATTTCTGGCAATTTTCTACTCTGGTGAAGCCTGTGTTCCCTTTTGAACACATTATCTTTCTCTATCTCTCTCCCTCTTCTCACATCTCTAAATTTCTTTCAAGAGAAAAAATTTTGCTTCACGAAAAATATAACTTTAAAAAAGCTGACTTTCAGTACATATGGAATTGTACACAAATATTTATTTTTTTCTTTCAGGGCCACAAGTAGTAGTGTTTATGGGACCATTTGGTCCATACCTGGGCCTCCAGCACACAAAGCATGAACTCTGCCTGCTGAGCTAGGTCTTCCAACCCTAGACAAAAGCAAAGTAAGAATTTGGAGGAGATGAATATGAAGACAATACAGTTGTGAGGCACTTGCCTTGAATATAGCTGGCCCTGATTCCACCCCAGGCATAACATATGGTCCCCAAGCACCATCAGAAGTAACCCCTGAGCACTACTGGGCATGGCCTCAAAACCCATCCCCACAAGAAGCACTAGGAATCAAACCCAGGTCTCATGCATGCAAGGTGCAAGCACTAAGCCATATACCCTGTCATGACTCATTAATTAAATATATATATATCACTGTCACTGTCACTTCGCTGTTCACTGATTTGCTCAAGCAGGTCCAGTAACATTGTGAGACTTGTTACTGTATTTGGAATATCGAATATCTCACAAAATAAAATTCCAACTGAACAAAGTCCAATTTTCTATCTCAAATACTTTCAGTAATTCTCCAGTTCCCTTACTGAACTTCTCCCTTTTGGGTCTCATCAGCCTATACTCCACTCTGTGGTCCTGGATTCTATTTTTTTTTTTTTTTTGGTGGATGGAATGGGGATGGAGTTGGTGGCTTGGGCCACACCCAGCGATGCTCAGGGGTTACTCCTGGCTCTGCACTCAGAAATAAATCCTGGAGGCACACAGGAGATCATATGGGATGCTGGGATTGTAGCCAGGTCAGTCATGTGCAAGACAAGTGCCTTACCTGCTATACTGGTGCTCTGGGCCCCAGTGATTCTCGATTCTGACAAGAACATCACTAATGGTTTTATTTTAGTGGGTCTCAACTCTCACTATGCACAAGAATCATCTGAGGACACATTTTAAGGGTCAGAGAATAGCTTGATGGGGTAAGCACAAGCTATGCATGCAAGAGACCTGGGTTCTATTCTCTGGCACCAAACGGTCCCCAAAGCACCATGAGGAGTGACTCCCAAGTATGGAACCAGGAGTAGCTCCTGAGAACCACTGGGTGTGGCCCAAAAACCAAAACAACAAAAAGATGCCTAGAATTCTTTTTCTTTTTGGGCCACTCCTGGTGGTACTCAGGACCTTACTCCTGGCTCTGAGCTCAGGGGCCATCCATATGGTATGCTGGGGATCAAAGCCAGAGGACCATATGGAATATCGGGGATCAAGCCCAAGATGGTCACATGCAAGGCTTTACCTGCAGTACTATCTCTCTGGCCCCCCGCCATTTTTTTTTTGGTGGGGGTTGTTATACTGCTATACTCAGGGTCTACTCCTGGCTCTGCACTCAGGGATCACTCCTGGTGGGCTCAGGGATGATATGGGATGCTGGAGATGGAACCCAGGCAAGTCTCATAAAAGGTACGCCTTACCTGCTGTACTACCTCTCCAGCTCCCACCCCCTCTTTTTTTACTCAGGGGGTCACTCTTGGCTCTGCACCCAGGAATCAATCCTGGCGGTGCTCAGGGAACCATATGGGATGCTGGGAATCGAAGCTGGGTCGGCCAAGTGCAAGGCAAATGCCCTACCCGCTGTGCTACTGCTCCAGCCCCCCCTCGTTTTTTAATCTCCTCATTCATCCTGCATGCAGTAATGAACTTATAGTCTCCAAGTGAAGAAGTGGTAGATATTCTATAATTCAAAAGAAAACTAGGTGTTTAGTAAGCAGGCAGATGCATGAAGCAAAAACAATAGGACAGAATAATTATTTTCGAGCACCGAGGGAGAAAATTACACAGAAGGTAACTAGCTGTATTGATTAAAGTGACATTTGAAACGGAGTGGGGCCAGAAGGATAACTCAATGGCTGAGGACATGCTTTGTATGAGAAGGTTCAGGTTTGATCCCTGTACCACATATGGTCCCCAAAACACAGAGCAGGAGTAGCCCTGAGCACAACTGAGTGTTCCCCAAAGCCCAAAACAATTACTACATGTGGCTGACCCGGGTTCTATCCCTGGCACCCTATGGTCCACCTAGCTGCACCCACCAGGAATGATGAGAGAGAGAGAGAAGAGAGAAGAGAAAGAAGAGGGAGTGGAGAGAGAGCAAAGGAGACAGGGAAGGAGGAGGGAGAGGGGTGGGGAAGGGAGAGAGGGGGGAGAGAGGGAGAGAGGGAGAGAAGGGGAAAGAGGGGGAGAGAAAGAGAGAGAAAGGAGAGAGAGAATCCTCCTCAGCAAACACATAATTACACTGGCCAAGAGATGTGTTTCTCAAGAGGTAACGAACAGGCCTTGCATAAAGGAAGCCCCCAACTTGATTCTGCGTTCACACGCCATTTAAAAAATGGCAGAAGGGCCGGAGCAATAGTACAGCAGGAGGGTGCTTGCCTTGTCAACCCAGGTTTGATCCCTAGCATTCCATGGACGATCCCCTGAGCAACCCCAGGAATGATTCCTAAGTGCAGAGCCAGGGAGTAACCCCTGAGCACCAACAGGTGTGACCCAAAAAGCCAGGAAAATTAAAAAAAAAAGGCAGAAGAGGAGCTGACACCAGGCACATGGCTAAACTTTCCCGAAAGGCTTTTATATACCAGCAGAATGGAAGATAGATCAAGAAATTTCTTTTCAGAGATGACAGGTCAGAATGATCCTTACGTTAAGGAAATGAGATGAGATCCCTGTAAGGCCAAAACCATGCTGAAGAAAAAAAGGGCAATTCCTAATGGCTACTTAATATAGTGTTTCACTGTCCAATACAACACACATGGCTACTAAGAACTTGAAAGGGGTCTGGGCTGGGCTGGAGAGATAGAACAGCAGTGGGTAGGGCATTTGCCTTGCATGTAGCCAACCTGGGTTCATTCCCTGGCATCCAATATGGTACCCTGAGCACCATCAGGACCAGGAGTAATTACTGAGTCAAGAGCCAGGAGTAACCCCTGAGCATCACCAGTGGCTCCCTCCAAAAAAAAAATCAAAACACCCCCCCTCCCCCCCGCCACCAAAAGAAGCTGAAAGAGGGCTAATGCCACATGCTAAAATACTATTTTGGGTATTGAGATAACTGTAGCACTGTCTTCCCGTTGTTCAATGATTTGCTCAAGCGGGCACCAGTAATGTCTCCATTGTGAGACTTGTTACCATTTTTGGCATATCGAATATGCCAACGGTAGCTTGCCAGGCTCTGCTGTGTGGGCGGGATACTCTCAGTAGCTTGCTGGGCTCTCAGAGAGGGGTGGAGGAATTGAACCCAGGTTGGCTGTGCAAGGCAAACACCCTACCCGCTATGCTATTGCTCCGCCCATTGAGATAAACTATTAAAAAATTTATTTCAGGGGCTGGAGTAATAGTACAGCGGGTAAGGTGTTTGCCTTACATGCAGCCAACCCGGGTTTGAATTTCAGCACCCCATACGGTCCCCTGAGCACCACCAGGAGTAATTCCTGAGCGCAAAGCGCTGTGCGCAACCCCTGTGCATTACTGGGTGTGATCTGAAAAGCAAAAAAAGCAAAAAAAAAAAAAAATTATTTCAGGGGCCAGAGCAATAGTTCACCGGGTACAGTGTTTGCCTTGCATGCAGCCAACCCAGCTTTGATCCTCAGCATCCCATATGGTTCCCCTGAGCACCACCAGGAGTAATTTCTGAATACAGAGCCAGGAGTAACCCCTGAGCATTGCCGGATGACCCAAAAAAGAAAAAAAATTATTTCACCTATTTACTTTTTTTTTTTTTTTCAGGGTTGGAGGGTCACATCCAGCAGTGCTCAGGGAACCATATGTGGTGCTGGGGATCAAACCAGTGTCAGTGGCATGCAAAGAAAATGCCTTGGGGATGGAGCGAGTAGGAAATTTGCCTTACACATGGCCGACCCGGGTTCAATCCCCGGTATCCCATATGGTCCCCCAAGCACCGCCAGGAGTAATTCCTGAGTGCAAAGCTAGGAGTAATCCCTGAGCATCGCTGGGTGTGACCCAAAGAGCAAAAAAAAAAAAAAAAAAAAGTGCCTTACGTCCTTGTGCTAGCTCTCTGGCTGCTCCCATTAGGGTTTCTTTGTTTGGCTTTTCATCATGCCTGGCAGTGCTCAGGGATCATTCCTAGAGTGGCTCCGTAGACCATACGGGGTATGGGAGATCAAACCTAGGTCAGCTTCATGCAGGGCAAGTGCCCGACCCACTGTACTATCTCTCTGGTCTCCCTTATCATTTGTTTTAATTAGAAAACACTGATGAGAGCTTCATGTCTATTAGCTAATCTAAATCTCAAATACAACTCTTGATGAGTTTTATGCGACTTTTAATTTTGGTTTTTCGATGATACAGAGGCTACTCCAGTGCTTGGGGATCACCTGATGGTTCCAGGGATCAAACCTCGGCCTCCCACATTGCAAAACCTGCACTCAGCATACTGAACTACCCACTGAACTCTCTGGCCCTGAAGTTTTATTTTCTAGGAAAAGGGCTGATGCAAAAAACACCACATGTCAAACACTTAACTGATGTTTAAGGCCTTAACATTTAACTGATGTAACAGATGATGAAACAGTCTGGAAAACCAAGGAATCTGCTAGCGTCACATGGTGGTGACACAATGGTTCTAACTCCACGCCTTCTTTTTTTGTTCTGTTTGTTTTGAGGCCACACCCAGCTATACTCATGGGGTTACTCCTCCCCTTGTACTCAGGAACTATTCCTAGCAGTGTTCAGGGGACTATATGGGGTGCCAGGGGATCGAACCCATATAAGTCACATGCAAGGCAAGCACACTACCTGCTGTACTATCTATCACTGCAATCCCTCCATGCCGTCCTCTTCTTTTAACTGACTTTTGGGGGCCACTCTGAGCTGTGCTCAGGACTTACTCCTGGCTTTGTGATCAGGGTCAGGGTACGTTCCTGGCGATGCTCGGGGGCCATATGGGGAGCTGGGGATCCAACCCACGGCAGCCGAATGAGCTGAATGCACGACCAATGCACTATCCACTGTACTATCTCTCCGGCCCCTAGCTCTGCGCCTTCTACACCAACAGTTCTTTCCTTGGACAGGGAGAAGGGCTGAGAGTCCTGTCAACCACCTGCTCATCCAAGCAGAGCCCGCCGAGCAGATAAGGGATTCACTCACCAGGGCCTCTCTTATCCCAGCCACAGATCATGGTGCCCATGGAGAGTCCCATGCCTTTATACTGATACACCATGTTGGCCAGCAGTTTGGACGCTGCGGCTACTGAGATGCGCTCCTTATTGCGCAGCTCGTAGATGCGGCACTGCCGGGCCAAGAGTCGCTCCCAGAAGCTGCAGTCAGCCGCGCCCCCAGCCATGGTCCCCAGCAGGTAGGGGTTGATCTCGATGACCTTCTTCACAGTCTGGGAGGCAATGTAGGCACCCGCGGTGGCTCGGGAGTCCGCGGCGACAATGACTCCGTGGCGAAACTGTCGGGATGAGTGGGAGAAAGCAGGTCAGAGCACAGAACGCATCACACATCCCCCGCCCCTTGCTGGGTGCACGCACGCCGATCCAGGCGTCTCTTTCGGGGTGCTGGGTGACCTGCACCACATACCTTCCCACAGAGCGGGGTCATCTCCACCCCGAGATACCGGGATGGCAATCAGTAACCTCACTTCGAAGATGAGGAGGGCCATAGAGATAGTACAGCAGGTAGGGCGCTTGCCTTGCACTTGGCCGACCCCAGTTCGATCCCCGGTTCGACCCCACACGGTTCCCCGAGCCCGCCAGGAGCAATCCCTGAATGCTGAGCCAGGCGTTAGCCCTACGCACTGCTGGATGTGACCTCCTCCTTCCTCCTCCCTCCAAACAAACAAACAAAAGATGAGAAAACAGGGTCAAAGGAGTTCAAAAGACCTGCCCAAGATCACAGCAGACCTAGTAGGGCAAAGTTGAACCAGGAATCCCCGCAGTCTGGCTCGCCATACAGTGCTCCTCTCTCCCCTCCCCTCCGCCCCGGGCTTCCACTCAGGTCGTCGGATCTCGAAGGGAAAGACTCGACCCGTCAGCCCCTGCGGAGCGAACTCAAGGGCCGTCCCCGCGACGATGACCCCAGCGGCTGCGGCCTCCCCGCTGCGCCGGAGCACCCGGGGGTCGCCCGGGAATCACGCCGGGCCCACCCGGCTTGGTCCTCCCGCCCACCCCCCGCCCCAGCGCTTCTCGCTACGGCCAGGGCGCGGGGGAGAGTCGGGAAGCCCGGAGCCCCGCGCCCCAGCCGCCGCGGCACGGTCCGCACCTTGAAGGCCAGGGTGGTGGTTCCATGAAGCATTTCGATTTTCGGCTCATCTGGGGCACCCCAGTTGGGCGCGGCTAGGTTCAGCCCATCGCTGGGACTCCCTGGACCCAGGTCCAGCAGATCCGCGCGACCCCCGAGTCCGAAAAACCCGCGCTGATTCACCGCTAGCGGCCTCTCCAACACGCTGGCTAGCGCCATGACTGGTAAGGGCAGGAGGAAACTCCCGCGAGAAGACAAGCGAGGCCGGGCAGCGCGTGGCCGTCACAGCCTCACTTCCTATTCATTGCATCCCGGGAGCCATCTTGACTCCTGGCAGCCACGCCCCCACCAGCGAGAACGCCCCACCCCCAACCCCCCACACACACCCGCACGGGGCGAGGGACCGTTTTCCCCTAGGAGGGAGAGGAGCGCACTGGGCTTCCCGACCTGTTACATTCTAAAGGCCGGTCAACTCTGGTCATGACGCAATCTGGACACCGCATTCAATACAGAGGACACGACCATCTTAAGGGAGGCTGGCCATCTTTGAGAAGGGCGTGACGGATTGAAAAATCGGTTCCTGGGGCTGGAGCGATAGTACAGTGGGTAGGGCGGTTTCCTTGCACGCCGTTGACCCGGGTTCGATTCCCAGCATCCCATATTGTCCCTCGAGCACCGCCAGGAATAATTCCTGAGTGCAGAGCCAGGAGTAACCCCTGAGCGTCGCCGGGTGTGACCCAAAAAGGAAAAAAAAAAATAGAAGAAAAGGAAAATCGGTTCCTAAATCTTAATGGTAATGCGCCCCACGCCCCAACCGCCCAGCCCTGTGTCCAACGCTTTGCATCTCCCCGGCTTCAGCACTCTATTAGCGCGGTTGAACTTGCCATTTTGTCTTCGGGCACCCTCTAATAGTTACCGGGAAAAATAATGTTCTACTCTGAGGCTATTTCCCAATGAAATTAGTAGGTGGTGGTCGAAAAGCGCCGCAAATAAAAGTGTTAGACTTCTTGTTTGATAGTCTTAATCGCCACAACACCCGCGTTCTCAACAGTAACCAATTTTTAAGATTCAATATGCTTTTTCCTCCCACCCTTCGGTGGAAATTCTCATAACTTATGTATTGCCCAAAAGGCAGATAGAGTCAGGAAGGAAGAGCAAAGGGCCCACTTAATCCACAAACTAGATTCTCAATTCAAGTCCTGAATAAACGAGTCAATAGTAATATACCATCTCGGGGCCTGGAGGAGAGTTGAGGCTCCATAAAGATGTACCAAGAGGTTTTCTGACTTAAACTTGCTAAGACAGGCTCTTTACTCAGGAATATGCTATATTTCATTCTCTCTCTCTCTCTCTCTCTCTCTCTCTCTCTCTCTCTCTCTCTCTCTCTCTCTCTCTCTCCCCCCCTTCCTCCCTCCACCCACATTCATTTTCCAACCCTTTTGGGAACTGTAACAAGGAAGTGGGAAATGTATGAAATGTTGCCTCCTGCTTTATGGTTCTATGAAGTCAGTGTCTGGCCTTCCTTGTTGGATTCCAAGAGCAACATTCATCAACATCCTGCATTCACTTTCCTCTGATGCCCAACTCAGCTCCTCCTCTTCCCCGGCAGTCTCTGCAATGTGTTGTATTTTTAATGCTAAAATTTGGCAACTCTGTTCTAGCCCAACAGTCAGAGTGTAATGAAGCAGATCTTTATCTGGGTCTCACACTTGGAGGAGGTGAAATGTAGAGTGCCTTCGTTTATTGAGCACATATTATGTTGCCCTGTGATGCAGCTAGTCCTCCTGACATCTTTTAATTCTTGTTCTTTCACTTTTCTACTAATAGCACTTATACCCCTCTTAAGCCATGTTCATGGTTTTTTTCTTTTTTTCCTGGTAGTAAGTGTACGTTTGTCAGGGTCAAAGAAACAGTACAATGGCTAAGACACTTGCTTAAGCATGATGCCGGGTTTGATCCCAGGCATCCCATTTGGTCCCCTGAATGCTTCCAAGAGCGATTTCTGCGTGCTGCTGAGCATCACTGGGTGTGACTCCAAACCAAAAAATAATAAGTGCCTATTTATCTAAGCTGTAAACCTTTATTTATTTTCAGGTTTTGCAACATGCCTGGCAATGCTTAGGGAACCCCAGGGGTCTGTCATGTGCCAGGAGCCACGAGAGTTGTGAGCCTTTAAATACAGGTATTTCTCCACCATTCCTCTCTGTGCTCACTGTGTGCTTAAAACCTGTCTGTTAGATGAATGGGTGAAGAAATGACAACAGTGTCTCAGAGTTTCAGAGGTGTCGTGCCTTGCTTATGGTTTATCTTTTTTTGAGGTACCAGGGATAGAAACCTGGTTTCTGTTCTGGCCTGCTCTCTGCCCCTGAGCCACAGCGATAGCTTTTCAGTCACCTTTTTTGACTTTCTTTTTTGGTCTCCCAAGCAAAACTCTGGAGACCTGAGGACCCCCTGGCAACCGTCTTTGACTTCTTATCTCTTTACTTGCATGTTACTGAAATATGCTGATTTTTGAGCCCAAACTTGATACTTAAATTAATTTTGCATAACACCAGGTCGATTTTCCTAAAACGTCATTTTATGTATCACTTTATGTTCGATAGGTTCAGCTCTTCAGCGTGGAATTCGTGGCCTTTTATGACTTGTTCCCACTTATATTAGTTCTCTGCTCCAAGGTTGCTATTTACAGAAACCTTCACAAGAAAGGGCCGAAGAGGTAGCATAGTGGGTAGGGTACTTGTCTTATAAACCCAGGTTCTATCCCCAGCACCACATATGGTCCCCAAGTCCTGTCAGGAGTAATTCCTGAGCACAGAACCAGGAGTAAATTCTGAGCACAACCCAGTATGACCCCAAACAAGAAAGCAAGAAAAAAAGAAAATAAAAGTGGTTAAAGCAGAAAAGACTGAAGAGAGAGCTCAGTGGCAATGGACTGGAGCACATGCTTTGCTTGCAGAAGATCTGGGTTTGATTTCTGGCATTGCAGAGTCCTCCAAGCACCTACTGAAGCAACCCCAGAGCTGGGAGTAATTCCTAAGCACCATAGGAAGTTTTATATGACAAAAAAACTTTTTAAGGGGAAAAAGAAGAGCCAGAGAGATAGTACAGTGGGCAGGGCACTTGCTTTGCATGCAACCAACCCAGTTCAATCCCCAGTACCCACTGTGGTCCCCTGAGAACCATCAGGAGCAATCCCTGAGTATAGAGTCAAGAGTGACCCCTGGGCACAACCAACGGGTATCCCAATATATATATAATAAAAGAAAAAAAAAGAAGACAATCTTGCCACTTAAAACAACATAGGTAGGGGCACAGCAGGTAGGGCGTTTGCCTTGCACACAGCCGACCAGGATTCGATTCCCAGTATCCCCACATGGTCCCCTGAGTGCAGAGCCAGGAGTAAGCTCTGTGCATTGCTGGGTGTGAGCCAAAAAGCCAAAAAAAAAAAATTGGGGTATCATGCTAAGTGAAATAAGGCAGGCAAAAGGCAGGTACTGTATGATATGACTTGTAAAAGGAATCCGAAAATACTTAAATCTTAGAAACAGAAAAGAATGATGGTTGCTGGGAGTGGTGGGAGAGGAAGTGGTGGGAATAATGATGAGCTATTGATTAAAAGATACAAATTTACATCTATAGGACCAAAGAACTAGCTCAAGGGGGATAGGCAGCTTGCTTTGAATGTAGGAGGCCTGACCTTGCTCCCTGGCACCAAATGGTTCCTGGGTGGGAGTGTTTTGGGGGATGGGGAGATAGGTGGGCTGAGGAGAGGAGGAGTCCTTAAGCACCACCAGGTGCGGCCCCAAAACCAAAACCAAGATTTACACTTAAGAGATGGAGTAAGTTGGGCTGGGGATGGGAGTCAAATGATGGTGCATATGCCTTGGGTATGTGAGGTCCTGGGTTCAAATCCATGGTCCAAGCCTGCTACTTTATGCCAGTCACACCCCCATTATCACTTGGGCATGGCCCTTACAAGAGGAAAAGAGGGAGGAGGGCTGGAGAGAGCTCAGTGGGTTCAGTGCACTTTCTGTCTGGGATTCATGCAGGGAAGGGGCCTCCAGCACTGACAGCTGTGGCCCAAACCTCACCCCTTACCCATACACACATACAGAAGTGAGTTTGGGAATTCTCATTTATAGCACTGTGACTATAGTTAATGATACTATATCATATAAACCTTGCTTAGAGTAGTCCTCCCCCCCCCCCCCCCAGGAGGTGGCGCTCAGGGATTTCTCCTGGCTCTGCACTCAGAAGTTACTACTGGTGGTGCTCAGGGGGCCCTTATGGGGTGTTGGGGATTCCTATCTGGATTGCAAGGCAAATGCCCTACCCTCTGTACTATTGCTCCACCCCTCTTAGAGTCCATTTTTTTTGGGGGGGTCACACCCAGCGATGCACAGGGGTTACTTCTGGCTCATGCACTCAGGATTTACTTCTGGTGGTGCTTGGTGGAACATATGGAATGCTGGGAATCGAACCTGGGTCGGCCACATACAAGGCAAACGCCCTACCCGCTGTGCTATCCCTCCAGCCCCTCTTAGAGTCCATTTTTATTTTAAGTCTCTAGAACTCAGCCAGGAAGCAGAGTGAACCGATGTAAAGTGGCATGTCCATCCTGTTCAGTCAGGGGCAGGACCAGGACCAGGAGGACCCTTTCCACCTCCCCATTTTGGGTTGGGGAAGTTGGAGCCACATCAGGCAGTGCTCGGGGCTTACTCCTGACTGTGCTTAAGGATCACTCCTGGTGGTCTCAGGAAATCATATGGGGTGCCGGGGATTGAACTCAGGTCAGATTTATGCAAGGCAAATGCCCTACCCACTGTACTATCACTCTGGCCCCTACAGACTCCATTCCTGCTTCCCTGGAGCTAGCATCTCAGTCCCTTTGCTCTGACATGTGTTGTGGCTCCTCTTCACAGCAGAAGGTTTCCACACTCTGCTTACTCTTCCTTTCCCTAGACCACGTCCATTCCTGCACGCAGGAGCCGCACCTGCTTTACCACCCATGGAGGGGACCGCTGGGGGTCCTGGCATATCTCCCTTCACCTCTTCCTCTCAAACACCCCTCCTGGCAGGATCCTGCTTTCCTGTATTTCCTATTTTGGGGGGGGGGGTTAGAGAGTGTGGGCGTTTGGAGCCACTCCCATCAGTGCTCAGACATTAGTCCTGGCTCTGTGCTCTGGAGTGACCCTCACTGTGCTCAGGGGGACCATATGTGGTGCCCGTTTGCCGGGGCAGGCTGCATGCAGGCAAGTGCCTTCCCCATTCTCTCGCCAGCGTCTCAGGCTGTTCTGGAAGAGGGAGCTGGGCTGCATGAGACAGCCTGTGCTCTCTCCAGCCCTCCGATGCAGACATTGCGTCCTCCTGCCCGGAGCCGAGAGGCATCAGCTCTCATCCCAGAGGCAGAGGGAAGATACCCCAGGGCCCTCCGCACTCCCCACTGTGGGTGGTAAAGTGCATGCAGGAGGTGGGCTCTCATCTTCAGGATCTCCCATGTCTATGTCCAAGGGCTTTTGTCTTCTTTGTTATTGGGTTTTTGTTTGGGGGGCCACCCCCAACAGTGCTGGCGTCACTCTAGGTAGTGCATGGTGAGGATCAAACCAGGCCTCCTGTGTGCTCAACATGCACTCAGCCCATTGAGCTCTTCAGACACAGCTTTAGTCTTCTTTTGCTTTCTTGGCTGGGCTCACTAGTCCTGGCCAGTTTGGAGGAGGTGGATGCTTTCATTTTTATGCCTGCATTTCCCTCCTTCCCTCCCTCCCTCCCTCCCTCTCTCCCTCCCTCCCTCCCTCCCTCCCTCCCTCCCTCCCTCCCTCCCTCCCTTCCTTCCTTCCTTCCTTCCTTCCTTCTTTCCTCCCTCTCTCCCTCCCTTCCTCCTCTCCTCCTTCCCTCCCTTTTTTTCTTTCTCCTTGCCTCCCTTCCTCCTTCCTTCCTTCTTTCTGTCTATCTACCACACCCTATGAAGATGCTGGATGCTGGGGGGATGGAGGAGGGTGTTTAGTGCTGGCTCTACACTCAGAAATTACCCTGGCAGTGTTCAGGGGACCATGTAGAGTGCCAGGTATTGAACCTGGGCCAAGCCCAGGTAAGTTCCCTACCCACTTGCTATCTCTGCAGCCCTCTTGCATTTTTGTTCTGGACAGGTGGAACTGCTGGATGAGATCCTTCTTCCCAGAGCCGTGTTGGCTCGAGTACCGAACGACCACTCCTAAGTGGTTCAGGTCACGCTCTTGGTCCAACACCCAACATCTCCTTCCCTCCATTCAAGCCATCAATCCTCCCTCCAGGACCCCCCATGGCTGCGCTGTTGCCACTGCTGCTCAGGGTCTGGGCTTCTGCTCCTGTGTGGGCCCCTGGGAATCAGTGTTTAAATGTTCTCGCTATAACAACAGGCTGGCAATTAGAGGAGATGAAGGATGTGTTAATTGGCCTTATTGTAGTAAACATTTTGCAATATGTGCACGTATCACATCTTCACCACATTAACTTATACAATCTTATATATCAATTAGAAAATCATGAAAGGGTGGCGGGGGGGGGGGGCGGTGGAAGCAATGATGAGCACTAGAGTTCACAGTTGGGCAGGCTTGGACCAGACGTCCAGGAGACAGGAGGATGGCCATAGAATCTGGATTCATTTTCTTGAAGACTGCTTAAGTCTCTTGGCTCCTCAGCCCAGAGTCTCTGTTCTCTCAGCCCAAGCCTGGGAAGGATTTTTAGAATAAGCAGCTCTAAAGCCAGACTTTGAAGGATAGGATGTGAACAGAAGAGGGAGAGGTGTGAGGCATGCTAGGAACAGAATAAGGAGAGGTTGTGAGGGATGAATTAGGATTGGATCACGGAGGCCCTTAAATGCCAGTGTAGGGTGGGGAAGGTGGTTGGGATTTGGTCTTGCAGCCCTTCAAGTTTTTTCAGCAGAGGAGATACAGAAGCTGCAGGATATATTAGCAAACTGTGGGTGTGGGGAAGGGGAGATGGTTCCCCGGTCTTCTGGGAGCCATTCAGCCCACTTGCTAACGGCCTGACCATCAATTCTCCCCACATACAGAGTCTAAAGCTTTGAGGCTAGGGGCTGGGGCTATAGTACAGCAAGTAGGGAGCTTGTCTTGCACACGGCTGACACGGATTCGATCCCCAACATCCCATATGGTACCCTGAGCACGGCCAAGAGTAATTCCTGAGCATCAGGGGCTGTGCCCACACCCGCCAAAAAAGCTTCTGGGTTAGAGAGATAGTACAGTGGGTAGGGCTCCTGCCTTGCATGTAGCTGATCCAACTTCAGTCCCCAGCATCGCATATGGTCCCTGTGTACTGCCAGAATAATTCCTGAATAATCCCTGAGCATCACCAGATGTGTCCCTTAAACAAACAAACAAATGCAAGAGTTTAAAACCTAATCTTTATTTATTATTTTAAATTTGTTGAGGATGGGGCTGGAAAGATAGGACAGCGAGGAGGGTGTTTGCCTTGCATGGGGCCAACCCGGGTTCGATCCCCCTGGCACCCTTTTTATAGTCTCCTGAGCATTTCCAGGAGTGATCCCTGAATGGAGAGTCAGGAGTAACTCCTGAGCATCTATGGTTGTGACCCAAACAACCAAAATAAATAAATAAATTTGCTGAGGCACCGTGATTTACAATACTGGTGATTTACAATACTGTCTCGTGTATGCAATGTTTTAACATCATACCTCCACCCCAGCGACCCCTGGCCCCGCCTGTATCTTCCCTCTGAGCTTAGTGTTTTGAAGGGGTATTCTTTTTTTTTTCCTTTTCGGGTCACACCCGGCAATGCACAGGGGTTACTCCTGGCTCATGCACTCAGGAAATACTCCTGGTGGTGCACAGGGGACCATATGGGATACTGGGACTCGAACCCGGGTCGACCGTGTGCAAGGCAAATGCCCAACCCGCTGTGCTATTGCTCCAGCCCCTGAAGGAGGTATTCTTGGGGCTAGAGTGATAGTACAACTCTAGCACTTGCTTTGCATGCAGTGGACCCAAGTTCAATCCTTTGCACCTCATATGGGCCACAAGTGATCCCTGAGCACCACCAGATGTGGCCCAAAAACAACAAACAAAAAAGAGATATTCTTTTGGGAGGGATGAAGTGGATATTGGGACACACATGGCAATACTCCCAACTTACTCCTGGCTCTGCACTCAGGGATCAATCCTGGTGGACTCTGGGGGGACCATAATTGGTGCCGGGCATCTAACACAGGTTCAGCTGAAGTGCAAGGCAAGTGCCTTAACACCTGTACAATTTCTCTGGCCCAGGAGGAGACATTCTCATCTCTTCCGTAGGAGGCCTATGTGGCTTTGCACAAGAAAGGAGAAAGCTGGTGGGGAATGTGTGGCCCCCGGTCTACCCAAACTTCCCGAGAAGGAGACACTCCCTCCATCCTGCGACTCCAGAAAAGCGTGAGGCCGTGGGCACCCAGCACGCTGTCCGGAAGGTCTAAGCCGGTTCCCCCAGCACCCCTGACTGATGCTGCTCAGTAAGACAGACTCCGAGTGGTGCTGGAAGTGGCGGTGACTTGTCCCTCTGCTGTCACCTCCCTTGTCCTTCTGAAGCCTCGGTTTGTGAACTTTCACCTCTCCCATTCTTGCCTACCCTATTGGTCTAAGACTAAGTGAAGCCGTTGGTCGTTTCTCCTGCTTTGGGATTACAAACGATCTCTCTCGTCCTGTGTGAGAGGCCAGGCAGGAAAGACACCAGGACAGAGAAGACTGCCTCATCCTCTCGGCCCCGTCCTCAGAACAGAAAGTCTGGTGAGAGAAGCTGACACAGAAAACTGTCTGGAGGTCTTTGCTGCTGGAAGTTCATTTTTGCCTCCAAAGCAAAGGAAAGAGCTCCAGGCCTCAGTGTGCCTTACCCTGGCCCTTCAGTAACCACTTTATGGTGGGGAGGGGTTTGGGGCCATGTCCAGAAATGCTCAGGGCTTACTCCTGGTTCTCAGGAATTAATTCTGATGGTGCTCAGGGGGACATATGGGATGCCAGGTATCAAACCCAGGTCAGCTTGCATGCAAGGCAAGCACCCTGCCTGCTGTATTGTCTCTTTGGCACCCCCGCCCCTCACCCCACTGCCTTTGTGTCACTGTTGTTTGGTTTTGGTTTAGGGGCTACCCTTGGTGATGTTTAGTGTTGCTCCTGGCTCGGCACTCAGGGACCAGTCCTGGCAGGACTTGGATCACCCAACCGTGTGGTGTTGGGGATGGATCTGCATGCAAAGCCACATTCCACACCTCTGAGTATTTCCCCAGCCCCTCAGTCTTCTTTCCCACCTTGACCACGTGTTGGAAATGTGACCAGAGCAGACGCCCTGGCCCACTCACTGCCTCAGCTTCTGCTCGGGTGCTGGGACCCCTGCAGGCCTGGTCAGAGCCATATTTGTCTTGGCTTGTCCGCTGCCCGGCACAGGAGAGCAAGCCAGCCCAGCACTAGGCCTCCCTTTGCAGCTGTCCCAGCCCCCACCCATCCAGCACCTTGAGATGACAGACAGGAGACTCCATGGGGACGCTCAGCTGTGTCCTGGGCAGTAGCTTCTTGGCCCCAACCTGTCTCCCTGCGTGGGTCCTGGGAGAGGGGACGCTTGCTCCCTGGGCCAGCCAGTCCCCAAGCCTACCCTGGGATCAGGAAGAAGGGGGCCGGGAGTCAGACACGCCTTGCTCAGGGCTCTGGCTTAAGCCCAGCTTTTCCTCAGCGTCCCTGCCCTGCCGATCCCCGAGCCCGCAGTCCCTGCTGACCGCCTTTCCACCTTCACTTGGCTCCAGAGATGGCTCTGCAGGATGTGTGCAAGTGGCAGTGCCCGGATGCCCAGGAGCCATCACCTCACCTGCCCCCGACTGGAGGCTGGGCCATGCCCCGAGGCTGGGACCCGAAGACCTTCCTGCAGGTCCATGGCCCCAGGCTGGCCCACGGCACCACCACCCTGGCCTTCCGCTTCCAGCACGGAGTCATCGCCGCCGCGGACACACGATCCTCCTGCGGCAGCTACGTGGCATGTCCGGCCTCGCTGAAGGTGATCCCCGTGCACCGGCACCTCCTGGGCACCACGTCGGGCACCTCGGCCGACTGTGCTACGTGGTACCGGGTGCTGCAGCGGGAACTGCGGCTGTATGCGCTGCGCGAGGGGCAGCTGCCCAGCGTGGCGGGCGCCGCCAAGCTGCTGTCGTCTCTCATGGCTCCTTACCGGGGGCTGGACCTGTGTGTGGCCACCGCCCTGTGCGGCTGGGACCGCTCGGGCCCCGCGCTCTTCTATGTCTACAGCGACGGCACCCGCCTGCAGGGGAACATCTTCTCGGTGGGCTCCGGCTCCCCCTACGCCTACGGCGTGCTCGACCGGGGCTACCGCTACGACATGAGCACCCAGGAAGCCTACGCCCTGGCCCGCTGCGCCGTGGCCCACGCCACCCACCGCGATGCCTACTCGGGGGGCTCCGTGGACCTCTTCCACGTGCGGGAGAGCGGGTGGGAGTACGTGTCCCGCTGCGACGCCTGGGGGCTGTACTCAGAGCTGCAGAAGCTCCGGGAACCCCACGAAGAGGAGGAAGAAGAGGAGGAGGCAGGCCAGGCCGGCTGGGGGCCCGCCACCCCCCTCGGAGCCGGGGACAGTGGGGACATCTCCGGGGGCCCAGCACCTGCAGAGGTGCCCACAGAGGCGGAGGAAGCACAGTGACAGGAGGGAGGACTTCGGGGCTGGGAGCGGGGTTGGGAGGAGGGGAACAGCCCCCTGCCCGGCTCCCTGCTTGGGCCCATCCCTGCCCTCCTCACCTCCCAGAGCTGTTGGCGCAAGCCCGCCCTGTGCTCCACGCCCAATAGACGGTCCAGCCTCCTTGTTGGCGCCTTCTTTAGAGGCAAACGCTGCCCACCGCCACCCAGCTCCTTCCACACCCTCCTTTCTCGCCTCCCTCCCTCATTCCCTGCTTTCCCCTCTCTTCCCTCCCTGGGTCTGCTGCCAGCTTCTCACCTGGGCGAGGCGGGGGAGCTGGGCCGGGAATGGGGCCCAGGGTGGGAGGGGAGCTTCATGGACACCCTGCTGTGGTGGGTGGGGGGAGGCTTGGTGCCTGCTCCTTCTCTGCTGGCCCCCACTGCCCGGACTCTGTCACTGGGCACACGGGTCAAGGTCTCTGTGGTAAATGTCCTGTAGTGTGAGTCTACAAGAAGAGGAGTCAGGGTCAAAGATTTGTGTAACCCCCCCCCCACACACACATACAGTAAGTGATGGTGAGGAGGCTTGGGGGTGGCCTTCTGCTTCCGGGCTGGGCCTCCTCCCAGGCCTCGTGCTCACCTCTCCCTTGCTCTCCTCTCCTCAGCCCTCCCTTGCTGTAGTCTCCTCGGCCTTCCCTTCTCCCTCCTCAGTTCTGCCTTCCCCTCCTCGCCCCTTACCACTCCACCCCAGCTCTGGGAGTGACGTGGAAGGAACTGCTGGGCCTAGACACTGGTGACCTTGAGGGTACATGAGCCGCAGACTCCCCCTCCTCCCCTTCTTTCCGGCAAATTCCTTCCTGGGCTCCACACGCAGAAGGGAGGAAGAAAACTGCGGAGCCCAGGGGTGGGCGCGCAGCACATCCAACTCCCTGCTCCCAGCAAGCCTGGCTGCAGCAGGCTGAGGTTTGGGAGGGACCCTGCCCGGCTCAGGTGGGGAGGAAGGAGTGTGCAGCAGATGGGCCCTGTCTTCTTCTCCCTCCTCTCCCTCCTGACACCCTTCCTGCCCTAGCCCAGCCCAACCCCAGCACTGCAGCCCAGGCTCAGGATTCCCCCAGGCAGGAGCTGGCCAGCCAGAACTCCAGGCCAGCTGGTGCAGAGGGTGACTGGGAAGGAGGGAGGAAAGGTCAAGAAATTGCAAGAAGAATCAGGGGCTGGAATGATAACACAGTGGGTAGGGCGTTTGCACGCGGCCAGTCTGGGTTCGATTCCCAGCATCCCACATGGTCCCCCAAGCACCGCCAGGAGTAATTCCTGAGTGCATGAGCCAGGAGTAACCCCTCTGCAACACCGGTGTGACCCAAAAAGCCAAAAAAAAAGAATTATAGTGGAGGTCTGTGGGGAAGAACTGGGGGAGCAGCAGAAGGGGTCTTTAGTTAGGGTCCAGGAGCATTGCTGGTGGCTCCCCCAGTCCTTCCTCAGGCCTCAGGGAAGGGGGCACGCAGCAGTGATAGGGGGCATCCAGTCTGCTGAGGATCTCCCAGGTTGTGGACGGATGTCTTGGGGCTGTGCAGGAAGCTCCTGCAGCTGAAGTGCATTTGCACGCAGAAGTTCCAGGTTCAATCCCCAGCACCAATGGTCCCTTGAGCAGTTAGGAGCCACCCCTGAGCACTGTGATCTCTGAGCACTGCACCACAGGTGCGCACTGGCCTTGGACACATGCAGAGCTATGGCTGGGTTCGTTCCTCACACCACAGAAGTATGCGCTCTCCCACTGAATTCACCCCCAGTTGCCAGAGGTACTTTCTTTTTTTTGCTTTTTGGGTCACACTCGGCGATGCACAGGAGTTACTCCTGGTTCATGCACTCAGGAATTACTCCTGGTGGTGCTCGGGGGACCATATGCGATGCTGGAATCAAACCTAGGTTGGCTGCATGCAAGACAAACGCCCTACCTGCTGTGCTATTGCTCCAGCCCCTGCCAGAGGTACTTTGATATCCAAGATACACCCTTGCCAGCAACTTCGTTTCCAATTCTTTTGGTGGGTGGCAAACCTGGTAATGTTTGGGGGTTGCTCCTAACTCTGTGCTCGGGACATCAACTAATATCAGGAATCCTACCCTGAACTCAGCCCATTGAGCCATCTCTCTGGTCCTTTTTCCTTGAACTTATTTACCTTTATTTATTTGGACTGGAACAATAGCACAGTGGGTAGGGCATTTGCCTAGCACGCGACCGACCCAGGTTTGATTCCTCCACCCTTGTTGGAGAGCCCCGCAAGCTACCAAGAATATCCTGCCTGCATGGCAGAGCCTGGCAAGGTCGCCATGGTGTATTCAATATGCCAAAAACAGTAACAACAAGTCTCACAATGGAGACATTACTGGTGCCCACTCGAGCAAATCGATGAACAACGAGAGGTCAGTGCTACAGTGCTACGGTGCTATTTATTTGATCACACCTGGCTCTGTGCTCAGGGATCACTCCTGGCAGGGATCAGGGTATTGGGGGGACCTATCCAGGCTGACCAATGCACTCTCTCCAGCTCTCTTTGAAGTTTTTGTTTGATTGGAGGCCTCACATGATGACACTCAGGATTATTCCTGGCTCTGTGCTCAGAGATCACTCCTGGCGGAGTTTGGAGGATCACATGAGACACTGGGGATCAAACCCAGGTCCACCATGTACAAGGCAACTGTCTTATCTCCTGTTCTGTGTCTCCAGCCATTCCTTGAAGCTTTTCTGAGCTGGGAGAACAGGCGAAGCCCAGAAACCCACTTCAGTGACCGCCCCCTCCCTAGGAGTGGCCTGTGACTCTGTCCCTCCTCTTCCAGCAGAGGCCCTTTGACCCCAGGGGGACCTGGTCACCTTGCCCACCATGGTCTGGTCGCGCAAGCCTGTCCTTCTGCCTGTGGCTCTGCCTCTTTTCTCTTCCTGGAAATGCTTGCTCACAGCATCCTCTGGGTAGCCATGTGATCCCTTCCAGTCCTCCACAGAGTGAAGGACAACTCCACCTCTGCACGGTGATGGGGTCCCTGTTTTCCTACCCGGGGCTGAAGCACGCAGGCGTGACAGAAGGCTTTCCCACCCCTGCAGCACCCACACCTAGAGGGACATCCAGTCACAGGATCAGCTGTGAAATTCCAGCCCGTGTTGCCTTCGAGAGACCTGCTGAAGTGGGGGTCTCTGCTCTCTCTCCCCTCCCCCACCAGGACTCTTTCTCTGCCCCAGGAATGGATTTTGAGGGTGACACAGCCTCTCCCCAATCTCTCTCCCTCCTTTGTGTTCCCAAAAGTAACATGGCAATTGAGGGGCCCAGAGAGAGAGCTCATGCGCTGTGTGCATCCTTTGTATGGGGGAGTTTGGGGTTTGATCCCCAGCACCTCATGGTCCTACAAGCATCACCAGGAATGACCCCCGAGTCTCAAGCACGGGCTAGCCCCTGAGTGGTGTGTCCTGGTGGGTGTCCCCTCAAAAAAAACTGGGGTGGTGGTCAGGATTCAGGCGGTGTCCTCTCACCCTGCCTCCCCTTCCCCAATTAGCACCAGGGACCCCAGCAGGAAGCAGCTTGTCCTCTCTGCTGTTGTTACCTATTTTCTCTCTTCCTCTTTTAGACTTTTCATTTTTGGTGGGTTAGCCCCAGGAATAGCCCCCTGCAGTGCTGGGGGCTATTCCTGACTCTGTACTCAGAAGTGAAGCCTGGTGGTACTGGGGAAACCATATGGATAGTTGGGGATCAAAACTGGGGTCAGCCACATGCAAGGCAGGTGCCTCCCCACTGTGTTCTTAATCTTTTATCTCTCCCCCCCTTTTTCGGGGGGAGCACATCTGGCGGTGCTCAGGGCTTGCTTCTGGCTCTGTGCCCAGGGATCACTCTTCTAGCAGGCTCCAGGGACCATATGGGGTGCTGCGGATCAAACCCTGGTGGGCCGCATGCAAGGCCAATGCCCTACCCTCTGTTCTATCATTCTCCCCTCCTCCTTGTACCCCAACTTCTTCCCACCCCACATTTGAATTTCCTTGGTCAGAGATCAACAGGTGCCCAGAGAGCATGAGTGGGGGGTGGGGGTAGTGTTATCATCCCTCTCTCTTTTTTTTTTTTTTTTGGCTTTTTGCATCACACCCGGCGATGCTCAGGGCTGACTCCTGGCTCTGCATTCAGGAATCACTCCTGGCGGTGCTCAGGGGATTATATGGGACACTGGGAGTCGAACCCTGGTCAGCCGCGTGCAAGGCAAATGCCCTAACGGCCACTATCACTACAGCCCCAGTGTCATCATCTCTTAGTCCTTAGCGCAACCAGCACACACCCTCCTGAGAAACCGGGAGCAGATTGCCAGCCTCTCCTCCTACAGAAACAGAGGCAAGCACTCCTTTACAAAATAAAGTGTTTGTTTATTATGAAATTAGAGATGGGGGCCCCTCCCCTTCCTCCCTCTCTCCCCTTCCTGCTGCTGCCTCCCCCTTTCTGCCCCTCCCCTCCCTTCCAGGGGCCTGGGAAGCACACACAGAACAATGCCTGGAGAGCTCTCCGGGTACCCAGCCCCAGAGAGGCAGCTGGGGGCTGGAGATGGGCCCTGGGTGGTGGGCGGGCAGGCTCCCTCTCTGTGCTGGAGGCCGGTGGAGCCAGGATGAGGCCATGAGTGATAGATGGGACCATGCGGGCAGGTCTGCAGACAGGAGAGTGGTTAGAGGTCAGCGGGTGAGGGTGCTGTGTCTCCGTCTCCCCGCACCCTGAAATCTCGGGCCACTGACCTGGGGGAGAACGTCCCCTGCAGGAGGGTGGGCAGCAGTGGCTGGAAGATTTCCTTGCTTTGGGGATGGACAACAGAAAAATCCAAAAGCTAGTCCCAGGGACCCCGCGAGAATGGGGGCGGATGTGGGCTGAGGACAGACAGACAGGACAGAGTCACGGAGAAAGTGGAGTCACAGTGCCAGGACAGAGATTCGGAGCCGGAGCCACGCAGGGAGAGAGAAGGAGGGAGGGAGACAGACGACAGACAGACAGAGACAGACACACATACTCACACGCACGCACGCACGCACTGAGGGTCCCTGGAGAGACGCGGGGGACGCAGGAAGGGGACACGGGAGAGGGAGGACCCAGGTGGCCGCCCTGGAGCAGCTGAGGGTGGACACGCGGGAGGGGCTGGGAGGAGCCGGGGGCCGGGTTGCTGCCCCCTGCCCGGGCCGGGGCGCCCTCCCTCCGCGGGGGCGTATGCGGCGGCGGCTCTCAGGGCGCGGGGGGCTCCTTGGCCCCGTAGAGCTCGGCCAGGGTGCGGAAGAGGGGCCCCCAGTCGTCGAGCGGCTCCGCGGGGCCGGGCGCGCCGCCGGCCTCGCTGCCCGAGCCCAGGGAGCTGAGCGAGCCGCAGGAGGAGCCGCGGCCCTCGTAGCCGTACACCTGCACCGAGTCGTAGGGCGGCACGCTGGGGTCCTCGTCGGCCTCGCGCAGCCGCAGCGCCAGCAGCTGCGCCACGTCGGCGGGTCCCGGCGGGCGCGGCTGGCGCGGGGCGCGCGCGCGGGGCAGCACGTCGCGGCGCGCGGGCGGCGGCCCGGGTCCCGGGGCCGCGCCGTCGGGGTTCTGCAGGGCGCTGATGTCGAAGGCCTCCGTGTCCTCCTCGCCGCCGCCCTCGTCGTCGTAGGTGATGATGTTCTCGCGCACGTCCTCCTCCTCCAGCACCATCAGCGCCTCCTGCTTCTGCCGCCGCAGGGCCACGAAGAGCACCACGAGCGCTGGGGAGGGGCGCGCGCTGAGCCGGCGGCAAGAGGGCCTGCGGGGGGAGGGGCACCCCTCCCTGGGGGCCTGTCCTCTAGCCTTTCCAATGAGGGGGGGGTCGACGAGGGGGCCAGTAGGGGAAGCTGCTCCACTTCATGCAGCCGTTACCCCAGTGTGGCCAGGAGCGAGCGAATGCAAACAACTCTGCCGGCTGGGGGGATCCTCGCAGATGGGTCCCCGCAGGGGCTCTGAGACCAGGACTTATCTCTTGGACGCAGAGGGCAGGGTGAAACCCAGGCACCAGCCATCCTTCCGGCACAGGAAACACTCAGGGCGGTGCCCCCAGGACCATATGTGATGCCAGGGATAACTAGGGTAGATCTGGCCCCACTAGGGTGGATTTTTCTTTTCTTTTCTTTTTTTTCCTTTTTGATTTCAGGTAACACCTGGCAGCCCCAAATCAGAGCTTTTCTGGACAACAGAAAACAAACACAGGCTTTTTTTTTTTTTTTTCTGTACTCAGATTTACTCCTGGCTGTGCTTTCAGGGATGACTCCTGGGGGACCATGTTGGTTTTTGTTTTTAATTTTGGTTTGGGGCCACACCTGGCTCTTCACTCAGAAATTATTCCTGGCAGTGCTCAGGGGACAATATGGGGTGCTGGGGATGGTTGGCCTTTTGCAAGGCAAGCGCCTTACCGGCTGTACTCTCTCTCTGGCTCCTGGGGGACTATATTGGATGCCAGGGGATCAGACTGGTTGTTACAGTGCTCTACCCACTATATTCTTACTTTGGCCACTCTGGGGTGGTGGTGGTGGGGGTGTACTTTATTTGGGGGAGGGGCACACCTGGGGATGCTCAAAGATTACTTCTGATTCTGTGCTCAGAAATTACTCCTGCCTGGGGGATCATATGGGATGCCAGGGACCAATCCTCAATCAGCCATCCATGTGCAAGGCAAGTGCCCAACCCACTGCATTATCACTCTAGCCCCACAGGAGAAATTTTTCTTTATGGAATCAGGGCTTTTTTCCCCTGTCTTTTTGGGGTCACACTCTGCAATGCTCAGGATGTTCAGAGGTTACTCCTGGCTCTGCATACTCAGGAATTATTCCTGGTGGTGCTTGGGGAACCCAATGGGATGCTGGGATTGAACCCAGGTTGGCTGTGTACAAGCAAATGCCCTGTGGCTCCAGCCGCTGGAATCATGGTTCTGATTCCCAACACAGCCCTGCAGACCTGGATCCTGAAGGCCCATTGTCTCCCATAGCCCTGGAGCCTCCTTCTCTGTCCCCCTGTGCTCTGACTCACCGAGCAGGGTGCCAATGCAGGTGACAATGGCCAGCAGGGCCCCAGTGCTGAGCCCGGCAGGCGAGAGCTGAGCTTCAGGCCGGCAGGAGGCCACAGAGCCATCAGGCCGGCAGCGGCAGACACTGACGGTCACGGTGGCTGTGCTGCTCAGGGCGGGCTGCCCCCAGTCCCACAGCTCCACAGGGACCAGATAGGGGGCCTGACGGGGGGGTGCAGGGCGGGGGGGCAGCAGCAGGCTGGCGGAGCCGTCTGAGGGACAGGAAGAAGATGCACCTCCTGAGACACCAGCCCTCCCCGGGAGGCAGAAAGAGCCACTAAGCCCTTCTGCTTTCACCCGGGGGGCTTTGGTGGAGACCCCAAAAGGGTGGGGTGGAGGAGGGGGAGCAGGCGGGAGCACGGTTGCAGGGGACCACCCACCTCGGTTGTCCCGGACAGTGAAGTTGGCGTCAGGCCCCATAGGCCCCTGCAGGGACACGCGACTGCTGTTGCCGGCTTCGTCTCTGTCCAGGGCCCGGATGACTTGGATGAGCTGGAAGAAGAGAAGCCTGGTAGGAAGCGGGCGGGGGGTAGGGGGTGGGGGAGGGCCGGGCTCCCCCCCTCACCTCCGCTGCTCACCTGGCCGGGGGCCGCAGAGTCACACACGAAGGTATCGTAGGGCTCAGCCAGCTGGGGAGCGTTGTCATTCTCGTCCAGGGTCTGGATGGTCACTTGCACGTGGGAGGCTTGCGCGGAGCTGTCTGAAGCCAGAACACGAAGACACACCACCCCCGTGCACACGCGACACAATTTACCCAGAGCCAGCGCACGCCTCGCACAGGGAGGGCACAACACGTGTGTCTCTGCCAGGGACCACGCGCACTCCCCATCCATGGAGCACCCCAGATAATGCGCCCGGGACAACCTCTGTTCAGCAGGACCGTCGCCTCCCCCAGCCCCGTATACAGGTGGCCACGAGGAATTCAAGCACACCAGGAAGTGGCTAGACACTCAGCGTCCATAATGGGTGCAGCTCACGCAGTGTCGCCATTCTCTCTATATGGGATGGCCTGTGCCCCCAGCCCAGCACAGCCATGGCAGAGGATGTGCCCTGCACACACACTCACATAACACCTGCCCCCCTCCCAGGGAGCTGACAGCTGGTGGTGTCATATCAACTCTCACTTAGCCTTGACCATGGCGAGGGAGGAGTTGCGTGATGCACGGGGTACCAGAGCAGCCCAGATGGGATCCCAAAGCCAGGCGCAGGTCCCCTCTCCACCCACCCCCTTCTCAGGTTTCCGTTCTGCCTTGCTCCTCACTGCTCATGCCATCCAGGGGAGAACAGGGTAGGAAACCCCCACACTTTCTGGGGTTCACCATCCCTCAGTGGGGCCTCCCACTTTCTCTGTCTCCTCCAGAGAGCTGGCTGGCCTGGTGGAGGGGCTGGGCTCTCAGCCTGGGCAAAGTGGACTGCATGACTAAAGGGTCTGGGCTGGGCTCTGTGTCTACTGAGGGTCCAGGGTCCACTGGCTGGTATCAGGGTTGGAGTGGAGGATTTGGCAAGAGCGTGGAAGTCAGGGTAACAAACAGGCAGCCACAAGCACAGTAAACACACACACACACACACACACACACACACACACACATTCCCAAGGGCAGGCAGCTCCACGTGCCACATGGCAGGTGCCCATAAATACACACGTGCCTCCCACACCTCGGGAGTGCAGAGGCAGCCCAGACCGACAGCCAGAAGAGCGTGACGCCCATCTCGGATGCTCATCAACCTTCATCTCTGCGTGACCCCGGGAAGGGGCCTGACTTCCCTCTGCTCGAGTGTCCCCATAAAATGAGGGCATGATACACTGTCTTCATAAAGCTGTGGTGAGGACTCCGTGAATTGATCCCTTTTTGCTTTTTGGTGAGGGGAGGAGGCACACCCAGCAATGCTCAAGGGTTACTCCTGGCTCTGCACTCAGGACGATACTCCTGGGACCTATACCCATGTGCTCAGGGAACCACATGGGATGCCGGGGATCAAACTGAGGTCAGCCTCATGCAAGGCAAATGCCCTGCCTGCTGTACTGGCAAAGCTCCAGTCCTAATTCCTATTTGGTACTTGGAACAAAATCTACAGTAAGTGGTCATCTGCCCACAAACTTTCACACACACCCTAAAGATACAAACAACCTCTTATAGCTACACACAACTAACTGCACACACGTGCTTCTACACAGACACTCAAATAGACACAAGCGTGGCCAGCAGCGGCTGCGTATTCCTAGCTATGTCCACACATATTCAGGGGCTTTCACATCTGTGTAATTATTCACACAGAAGCAGGTTCCCACAGGCCTCCAGCGACACGCACCAACACCCACGCATCTGATGACAGCTCCCACGGACAGACACAGCCGGCCAGCAGAGGAGATAAGGGGAGGCGCGTTGACATGGGGGGGGGGACGCCTGTCTCCCTGGACCAGGGCCGCACAGAGGCAGCTGAGCCGCATGCTGGTGACAGGCGACTGACGGGCAGGAGGGACCCCACACACCCAGACAAGGTGCTTGTCCTTCCCCGGGTCTGCGGCAGAGAAGTGAGGGCAGGGCCTGCCAGGGCGCAGCTTAATGAGGCTCCCGGGGCGCTGATTTATTTGCAGGTGGCTGCCACCGGATAAGGGGATATACGCCGGATGGGGCTGCGATAGGCTGGGCGCTAGAGCCATGACCTCCAGGTGGCCAAGTTCCGTGCTCGAGACCCAGTGGCCAGACGGTGGGAGGTGCCCCGGCAGCAGGCATGTAGGGGGATGGGCAGGGCGGGGGGGGGGGGGGCTTGCCCAGGCTCCTCACCAAGCTCCGTGGCCAGCACCGTGAGATTGTGCCAGACACGTGCCTCGCGGTCCAGGGGCACCACGGTGCGGATGCTGCCGTCGTCGGGCTCGATGGAGAAGCAGCGCTCTGGGTCCGAGTGGGGGAGGATGGAGTACCTGGGAGAGAGGGGCTGGCTGCCGACGGAAGACCTGAACTCATGCCCAGGGCCGTTTAACCGGGCTTCGGGCCCCTTCAAAGACAGTGTTCCTGGGAAGTCACAGGCCTAAGGCTCCCCAAGGCGCGGCACGGGGAGGGGGCAGAGGCAGCATGAGGCAAGGTGGAGGGGGAGCCTGCCCGGTCACCATCCAGATTTCCGGGCTGTGTCCTGGGGGGCGCAGAGGCCCAGGTTCTAGCTCAGCTCAGCCTCAGACCCAGAGGGTGACCTCGGCCGACAGTTTAACGTGCCCCCTCCACCCCCATGACTCCATGACAAAGGGGGCGAAATGGGGGCACACTGGCTGGGGAGGTAGAGAGTGGCATCTGGACCCAACTCTGCCACTTACTGACCGTGCGGCCTTGGGCAAATGCCCAGTGGGGGCAGCCACTGGGTCACTCAGCGTGTCCAGTGGGGGGAAGTATGAAGTGCTGAGTGGGACCAATAGTGATGGTGACCCAGACGTGGACGGAACAACGTGAGAGAGATGGCTGGGAAGTGTCCGTTCCCGCCCGCCCAGAGGGAGAGGTGGGGGTTGCTGGGTGGGGTCGGGGGAGCCAGACCGTGCTGGAGGGGGGCACCCCAGGACTCCACACACAAGCCTGGGGATGCCCTGCTGGCAGGGGTGCAGGGATCCCCATCAGTGGGCCGAGCCCACACCCCAGCTCACCTGATGGGGCTGGCCGGGGAGTCCAGGTCAGCGGCCGAGACCTGGCCCACCAGGGTCCCGGGGGCCTGGTTCTCGGGCACTGCCAGGTGGTAGGCAGCCTGGGTGAAGGCCGGTGGCTCGGGGGCGTCCTGCACAGTCACGCGCACCGAGGCCACGTCCTTGAAGGGCCCGCGCCGCAGGTAGGCTGGGTCAATGAGCGTGTTGGTGGCCTCCACGCGGAAGGAATAGGAGCGGCGGCTCTCGAAGTCCAGGGGCTGCGGCGAGAAGAGAGGGAAGCTGTGACGTGGTGCGGGGGTGAGTGGATGTGGTGGCCCCCAAGTGCTGAGTGGCTGAGCCTGGATCTGTCCTCAGGACTGGCACAGACTTGCTCTAGGAAAGTGGGGTTTTTAAAAATTTTTTTGAGAGGGGGATGCTGGGGATGCACGCCAGAGACGTTCAGGGGTTACTCCTGGCTCTGTACTCAGAAATTACTCTTGGCAAGCTTGGGGGACCACATGGGATGGCAGAGATCAAACGTGGGTCAGCTCTGTAGAAGACAAATGGTACTAACCTGCTGAAGTAACTGTCTGGCCCTGCTTTAGGAAAAGTTCTGAGCACTTGCCTTGCTTGTGTGAAGCCCTGGGCTCAATTCCAGAATGAGAGAGGAGAGAGAGAGAGAGAGAGAGAGAGAGAGAGAGAGAGAGAGAGAGAGACTTGGTCTTGGAGAGATAGTACAGCAGGTAGGGCGTGTGGCGTGTGGCTGACTGGGTTTCAATCTCTGCTATCCCATATGGTCCCTGAGCCCCACCAGGAATAACCCCCCTGAGCACCACCGGGTGTGGCCCCCAAACAAAACAAAAGCCTCGAGCAGGTCCTCCCCCTGCTTTCTGGGCCTCAGTCTGAGCCAGGTTTGATCGATCCCTGGTGCCCCACCTCCTGGTTCCCTCAAGCTCTGCCAGGAGTGATCGCTAAGTATAGAGCCAGGAGGAAGCCCCAAGCACAGCCTGTGGCACACCCCACCCCAGGACAACAACAACTACAGAATGAACAGATGAAACAGAAGGTGGCTGAAGTGTGCCCGTGGGGCGGGGCAGTCAGGGGCTGACCTTTCGAACAGTGAGGAGCCCGTCACGACCCTGAGCGTCTGCGCTGATGCTGAAGGCCTCCGAGCCCTCCCCGTCCAGGATGCTGTAGGCCATGAGGGCGTTGTCCCCCAGGTCCGGGTCCTGGGCCCGCAGCCGGCCCACCAGGGTGCCCGGCCCAGCCGTCTCCACGACGGAGAACTGGTAGAGGCCTGAGGGTTGGGGTGAAGGGGGAGACATTCTCAGAGAGGCCCTGGTCTCTACAGCCCAGCCTGTCCTCCTCCCGGAGCCTGGTCGAGGGGAGCGGGTGAGGGTGGGGTTGGGGGTCGGGGGGCTTCTCCCTAGTGTGTGTGTGTGGAGGGAGGTGCGGGGGAGGTGGCCGTGTTGGCCCCGTACTCTGAGGGAACTTGGGGGGGTTGTCGTTGACATCGCTGAGGGTGACGGTCACTGTAGTGCTGCCCGACAGCCCCCCCATGTGGCCGCCCATGTCCTTGGCCTGGATCACCACCAAGAACTCCTCCTGCGTCTCGCGGTCCATGTTGGGGATGGCCGTTCGCACCACTCCTGGAGAAACAGGAGGGGGTCAGCGGCGTCCCCCCCCCCTGCAAGCTGCCCTGCGGGGTGCCCGTGCCCTGTCCTCACCCGTCTGGGGGTCCACTGAGAAGAAAGGGAGCCCGTCCAGCACCGTGTACACGAGCTTGGCACTGTTCCCATAGCTGGGGTCATCGGCGTCGTGAGCGGTCACCTGGATCACTGATGTCCCTACGGGGGGGGGGGGGAGTGGGCAGCAACCCCACTCAGCAGGAGGACAGGACCAGGAGGGGAGGGACAGCAGAACAGACGGATGAAGGCACGAGGGGGGCTGAGTCACACGTGGGGGTTCCGGGAGAGAGGAACGGGGGAAAGCCGGATGAGGGCACTTCAGGAGGCGGGGTGGGGGCTACTCACCCACGTTGGACATCTCGGGCACGGTGGCGTGATAGGGTCCCAGCGGGAAGATGGGGGGGTTGTCATTGATGTCCTGCACCTTGATGATGAACTCTGAGGGGGGTTCCAGGGGCCGGTTGGAGGCCCTGTCCACAGCTTGAGCTAGAAGCACGTACTGGGCCTTCTCCTCCCGGTCCAGGCTCTTGGTGACATGGATGTTGCCCGTGGCCTCATCGATTACAAACACGGTGCCCGCCCCTTCGCCGGTCAGCAGGTACTTGGTGCGGCCCTCTCCCCGGTCCACGTCGGAGTGCAGCTGCAGGGTCGGGGAAAGGCAGAGTCTCGGGACCCCGAACAGAAGGTGTGGGGGTCAGCTGCAGGGCAGCGCCCAGGGGCCTGGAGTCATGGTGGACGGGTCAGCTCCAGCCTTACCTTGCCAATAAGGACAGGCTCCGGGCCAGCATACTCCTCAATGACGAAGAACTGGTTCCACACCCAGCTCCGTCGGGTCCGCAGCAGTGCTGGTCCCGGGGAGCCCCTGGACCCTGCCCAGGCCCGGGCAGGGGCTGCCAGGCGCCCCATGCAGCCCCAGCCACCCAGCCAGGCCAGCAGGAGCCTCACCAGGCCCCACATGGTTGGGCTCCAGCCAGGGCTCTGTTCACTGCACCCGGACACTGAGGCATGAGCGGGCTGGGGCGGAGGGGGTCGATGCATCCAGGTTACCCCATGGAGCCACACCTGTAGGACAGGTGGCTGCTCAGGGATCAGGGAACTATCCACACCCACACCCACCCAGATACCTGCACACACACTCACATACATGTGCACATACGCACACACTCGGACACATGCACACACACTCTCACATACATGCATACATACGGACACACTCAGACACATGCACACACATGCATATACTCAGATGCACGCATTCACACCCATACACACACACACACACACACACACACACACACCAGTAAAGGGAGAGGCTGGAGATGAGCCCTCCAGAAATCAGACACCCCACTGCCCAGAAGCCAGACTAAGTCAGAGCAGACTGTGGGTCCTGCCCCCTCCCAGACTCGGCCTGTATTCCCCTCCAGCCCTCCAGGCTGATAAATCTCCAGCCAGTCAACTCTGAGAAGCTGGGGAGGGAAACCGGAGAAAGGATGTTGGGGTCCTGCAATCCCAAACCTGTCCTCTGTCCTGCCGGCTGGGCACGCTGCCAGGGGGCTGGGGGCGGGAGGAGAAGGGGGCTGCTGGAGAGGGGGTTTTATTCCTGGGGTCGGGATTCCCCGGAGGTGTGGTCTCCAGAGGGTCAGGGTCAGCGGAGAGACCGCGGGGAGTGCAGGTGCAGGCGAGGGCAGGGATGCGCCTGCAAACCCCTCCTTTCAGAGAGGCGCCCCTCCCGCTCTCCAGAACCGGCTGAAGTCCTTGAAGGGGGACTAGGGGAGCAGAGTGGTGGGGGAGAGAGAACTGCGGGCGGGCAGGGCCAGGGCAGCGACGGGGCGCAGAGGCCGACCCAGAGGCTGGAGCGGGAGTGAGACCAAGAATGAGGGGCTGCCGGGCACGGGCAGGCAGAATTGGAAAGGCATCAAGGGGGCAGGTGCGAGCTTGGGGGCGCAGGGCGGGCGGGGGTGCGGGCTCGGCAGGCAGGGGAGCCCCCGCGGACAGGGTCCGAGCAGGCCGCCAGAACTTCCTTCTGGGGAGGGGGGCCCTCGGCGTTCCCGGAGCAGACACACACACACACGCACACACGCACACGCACACCGACACACACCTGCCGGTGCCTCCCGCCCCCAGGGACAGGCGAGGGGAGCCGGCCCGAGAGGGGGGCGGGACGGGGGGGAGAAGGGGAGGCAGCGCGGTGGGCAACAGGGTAGCGGGAAGGGAAGCGGCGGGCGCGGGGAGCGGCGGGGCAGCGACGGAGAGCGGGAAAAGGGAAAGAGGGGAGCCGGGACGGGGGCGGCCAGGGGCCGGCGGGGCGAGGAGCCGGAGCGCGACGGGGCAGGACGGAAGGGCAGGGGGCCGGCGGGCGCGCGGGGAAGGGCGCGGGGCGCGGGGCGCGGGGGCCGGGCCGGGCGCGGCGCCCTTACCTGGCAGTGCCGCGGCGCGCCCGCCCCGCCGCCGGGTCCCGGGGCGCAGCCCCGAGCCGATGAGCGGGCGCCGCGGCTCCGCTGCGGGTCTGAGCGGCCCCGGCGAGAACAAGGCAGCGAGACGAGGGGGCGGGGGAAGGAGGCTCCGCCTGCGGAGGCGCGCGGGAGAGGAGCGCCCGGCGCCGACCCTCCCCGGCCAGCCCGGCCGCGCGGCGGGGGCGGGGGCGGCGCCTGGGCCGGGCCGCGGGGCGCATACAGATGCGGCGCGGGGCCGGCCGGTGGCCCGCGGCTGACCCGGAGGGCGCGCTCGGCTCGGCCCGCACGCGCCCCGCCGCGGCCCGGGGACTCGGAGCCCGCCGCCGCGGGGCACGGCCGCCTGCTGGCTGCGCGGGCCGGGGGGCCCCGGGGCGCGGGAGGTGGCCCGAGGGCCCCGCGGGCCGGGCCCGGGGAACCGAGGCACGACACCGGCGGGAGGGGTGCCGAGCGGCGCCTTTCGGGGAGCTCCTGGAGAGGCGCCTCCGGAGCGGGCGGCTGCCGCCCCCTGGTGGCAGTCGCGGGAGTCGCGGGGGGCGAGCAGGCGACGAGGTCCTGCCTGCGAGTTGGGAATCCCCCCACCCCCGGGGGCTGGTCCCTCCACCCCACACCGGTCCCAGGCAAGGTGTCCAAGGGCCGCGGGTGCCCAGGCCCTGCCCTGGGAAGCTACAGCCTGCAGTGCTGTCCGATGTGCACGTCAACGTGCCTCTCACCCGGGTCCTGTCCAAGGAAAGGCACTCACACACCAGTTAAAACTAAGTCAGATTTTTTATTATTTTCCATAGACCACATCATTTAATAATAAAAAAAATAAAAATAAAAATTGAACAAAGGAAAAGGTGGATATAAAGTGGAACCTGTGGACAAGAGGCAAGGACTGCAGGGCAAAGAAATGGGAACTGCCGGCCCCGGGACTCAGGAGGAGATGCTGATTCAGCTCATAGGTGACCCAGTCCTGGCCCCGGCTGTTCCCAAGAGGCTGTGAGTAACCAAGGTGAGCAGGACAGAGGAAAGATGAAAGATATTTGGAGCTCCTGGCTGTCCCCCACCACTCGGCCAGCCATCTTCCTCCCAACTTACCCGCCCCCCCTTCTCACACTGGACAATGAGAAATGAGACAGAGAGGGCCAAGTCTCCAAACAGGCTAAGGGAAGCAGGAGAAAAAACGGCCACTGCTCCATTTGGAACGTGGGGAGGACCGGAGGCAGCCGTGCTTCAGCACAGGGCAAAAGGTGTAGAGACCCTTGGTTCCGGGGGTGGAGATTGTACCTAACCCTCTGTGACCCTGAACCCCAGGGGCAGGGGGGCTGCCACCTGCAGCTGACCCTGGCGTCCCCCGCTAGCGGCGCCCACCCCGGTCCCGCACAGGTGTGCTCCGACTCCGGCTCCGGCTGTGACGCTTGGTGTCTCTGCGGTCCCTCTCCCGGCCTCGTTCCCGGTCCCGCTCCCTGTCCCGATCTCGATCCCCCCTGTCACGTTCCCTGTCCCGATCTCTTTCCCTGTCCCTCTCCCGGCTATGCTCCCTCCGCTTCTCCCGCTCCAGCTGTCGGTTCCGCTCCCGCTCTGCTTCCTTCTCCCGCTCCTTTTGCTCCTCTTCTTCTTGCTCCTTCCGCCGCTTCTCCCGCTCCTTGGCCCGCTCGGCCCGCTCAGCCTCCTTCTGAACAATCTGTAGCAGGCAGCAAATGCAGAGAACAGGCATGTCAGCCCACTCAGTGGTTGGCCACAGCTACTCCTGGCTCTATGCTCAAGGGATCACTCCTGGAAGGGTATTGGATGCTGGGGATTGAACACAAGTTGCTTCCATCTCTCTCTGGCTTCAGTCTCCCTTTTTCTTACCTGCACTCAGACCCCAATCGGGGACATAACCAGCTCTGATGTGAAGCAGAAAACTAGATTCAGCAATACAAATTATGGTTTGTTCTTTCCCACCATTTTTTTTGGGGGGGGGGGGCGGAGGGGCGGGGCGTGTGACGGTCTGCACTTTTTAGTTGATTAGCATAAATCTTATTTTTTCTTTTTATAAAAGGGGAGAACTCTAGAATGAAAACCAGAGAGAGGACTGGAAAGATAGCATGGCAGGCTTAACACTTTTGGGGTGGGGGGTTGAGGAATGAGAAGAGCCCACACCGGACAGCTAAATGAATGTTTTACATGAAGAAAGCGGGAGGCCTGGGTTTGACCACTGGTTTGACCACGTGGCCCCCCCAGCACTGAGCCAGGAGTAGTAGCCCCCTAGAGCACCACTGGATGCAACACCTCTCTTTACCCCCCAAACTTACAAAAGGAAAAAAATCAGTAGTGGGGTTGGAGAGAGAGATCAAGCAGTGGAACACATATTTGGCATGTTCAAGACCGAGATCAATCCCAGCACTGCAGATCCCCCACCTCCAAACAAAACAAAGCAGAGCAATGAAAACTTAAATATGGGTTTCTCAGTTAAAGTCAACTCCCCGGCCTGGCTGACAGGACCAGCTTCCCAGGAGATGCACAGGGCTATCACCAAGCGCCCTCTCTGTTCCACTGGTTTCTGGCTTTTCTACAGGACATCCTCTTTAATTTGGCTTTAGGTCACACCTAGCGGTTCTTATAGCCATACAAAATGGGGTGCCAGGAAACAAACTAGTGTCAGCTTGTGCCAGGCAAGTGCCTTATGGGCTGTACCCTTCACGGAGGGACAGAGCACACGGGCTATGGCTGTGGTGCTTGCTGTGCCTTGAGCTGTGGAGCCCCAGGGGCCCCACCTGCTCTTAAACTGCCTCTCTGCCTGGTGCCAAGTTTCCTTCCCGAAGACCCTAAGCTAGCACCACGAGGAGGGGCCCACTCACCTGGCTGTCGGTCAGCGGGAGCCAGTAGATGCAGGGGGCAGCCTTGGTCTTACGGAAAAGGTCATCCAGCAGCTTGGCAGGTGGCTCCTCCTGAGCTTTCTCTGAAGGTGGAACACAGTGTGTCAGACTTGGTGCCTGAGACCCTGTATCCGGCCCCCTTGGGTCCCTTTCTGACCCACCAGCGGGCGAACACTTCCGCACAAGTACCTTTCTTCTCACTCTTCTTTTCTTTAGACTTTGCACGTTCCTTACGGCGTCGGTCCCGGGATCGTGATCGGGAACGGGGTCCTTCTCGAACTTTGTCCCGATCCCATTCACGTTCTGATCGAGTTCGCTCTCGCCGCTCCATTTCCCGTTCCCGCTCTGCCCACTGTTCCCTCACTGCCCGCTCCTGCTCCCGCTGCTCTGCCCGGGGATGCTGTGGTGGCTGGGCTGGGGGTGGGGGTGGGGGATGCAGGGGCCGTGGGACACCTTGCTCCTCTGTCTTCGCTTCAGAGGGACGGTCCACCAAGAGGCCCCGGTGATAATCCAGCTATGGGTAAAAGAGGAACATAAACAGTCAGGACGGAGGTGGCATCACTCCACTGGAGGACCCCAAGGATGGCCCCAGGATTCAACAAAAGGAGCCAAAGGGGAAGAAGAGGGAGAAGAAATCTCAGTGACTGGCCTCAGCGAGGCCCTGGCAGAGAATGCCCCCGCCTTCCCTCCCCAGCTCCTTACCTCATCTTGCTCGGCATAGTCAGCACAAAGGAATTTCGGATTGGACTGGGGCCATTTGACCCCATGTAGAGCCGTGCGGGTGGCAACAGCTTCCTCTACTGTGGCGTACTGGTGGAGGAAGAAGACAGAGGTCGCTCTAGGCTTCCGATCCCTCCTCCTTGCTACAGAGCCCATAAACCTGCCCACTGCCACAGAGCTGCCTCGTTCCCTCACCGTTACAAAGCAGTGAGATTTGATCTTGTCAATCCAAAAGGCCTCTTCCACCAGAGTTCCCGTTCGTCCCAACAATTCCTTCAGTTGGCCTAAAGTGAAGGGGCGCACCTGCCAACAAAAGTGGGAATTTCAGGATGTTCCAGAAGACAATTCACTAGTCTGTCCTAAAAATCTCCCAAGCTGGGGCCGGCAAGTGCTTTGCATGCAACAGACCTGGGTTCAATCTCCGGCACCCCAACATGGCCCCCGAGCCCTGCCAGGTATGATCCCTCAGTTGAGTCAGTAGTCCTGAGCACCATAGGTGTGTGTCAAAAACAAACAAAACTTCCCCAAGCTGTCTAGCAGAGTACAGCATCGAAGTCTGGTTTAGGACAGAGAGATCAGGAGCCCTCTAGCAGTAATGTCAGGTAACAAACAACTGAGGCCTGCCTATGCGCCAGGCACTCTGCATTCCTGAAGTAAACCCTCTAATGTGATTGTCTTTTCTATTTTTCAGATGAGGAAAAAGGCTAAGCAGTTAATAACTCGCTTTGTCAATGAGTAACCAGTTGTTCTAGGAGTCAAATCTAATCAAGTGTCCAAAACTCAAAAAAATTTTTGGAGGCTGTGGGCCATATCTGGGGGGGTCAGGGGATCATACAAATCATGCTGAGGATTTAAACTGGGGTCAACAGGATGCAAGACAAGTGTTTTAACCCTACCATGACCCACAAACTCAAACTTCTTTAACCACCAAAGTCGCTGGATTTTGGGGAGACAATGACTTACCAAATTGGAGATGTGGACAATGTTACTGATCTTGCCCCGGGGTGGGGAGGGCACCTGAGCAATTCTCACTGGATCATCAATGGTGATGGAGACTCCAGACTTCTGCTGGCTAATGGATCTTCGGGTCAAGGTATCCCCTAAAGTCACTACCAAAGAGAGCACAGAGTGGCTTTCAGAAAGGAGAGTGCTGGCTCCCTCACCTCCAAACTTTCACTCCAGCCCAGCAGCAGTCACTCCTCCATGTCAATATGTGAACCGCTTACAAGGGCAAGGGGCTGATCAGGCTAATGCTGTTAAAAGATCCAAAGACTAAACAGATTCAAACCCTACCCTTAAGTAGCTTAATAACTAGGAGGTGGAGGGGTCGGGTGGAGGTGGTGGTGAAGACAGGAGAAATGTAATAAAGAAAAAACAAAAAAAAACAACAAGGAATGCTTTAAAGAGGTCTAAATAAAAAACTGGGAATTTGGGGAGCTGCCCCACTCACCTTTCTTGACTTCGTGCTCCACAGGCGGTGGAAGGGCCACCTCTACTGAAACCTGGGGTGGCGCAGGGGGCTCTGCTTCAGGCTCCTTCTCTTCTTCTTCCTCTTCCCTCTGCCCATTCTCCTGGCCCTCAGCAGGCACTACCTGTAGTGGGTGACAGATTAGCACTGAATCACCAGACGGGCACATTCTTTTCAGCCTCTGATTCCCTGGTGAGAGAGGGTGGGGTACAATCAATCTAGCACGCTTCTTCCGCTAGGAGGCAGATTTCATTATTTAGGTTCACCTCCACCGGTCCTGGGATTATAATGCATCAATACTGCCATGAGGAAAACCAAGGCAGGAACAGGCTAATTTTTTCCCTGTACATAATAGAATTTTTGCTGCGACTATTCACTTCTGACATTAGAGCATTTAAACAGACATAGATAGGTAAGAACTAACGAACTGGCAAGAGTCTGGATTTGGGAGTCAGCTGCCCTATGCACAGACGGGAGATTGCCTTTTTGGACCCCCTCCACTGCAGCTCACCTGCCTGCCTGTGCCCACAGCCCCATCCCCTTGACACTGGGGTGCAGCCTTACCTGAGTGACAGTCCGGCATATTTTCAGCCCTTTGTCATGGGTCCCATCGTCGCCATTACGCTCCGTCTCATCCTCAGAGATTCGGGAGTCGTCAGCATGAAGATCCACAACAGCCTCCTGCCCCGCCAGGGGTTTGATGTCGGGGATGAGGCTCTGGGACACAGATACCCCCCACCCCGTTACACTGGGCCCATGTCTACTCCCACCTCCATGTGTCTCAACCTCCCGCCCCGGCTCCTCCCACCTCACCTTGAGCGACTCGGTGGTGATGCTGATGGACGGTTTCTTCTGTGTAGTTGCTGTGCTGGCTCCCCAACGCCGCTTCCGACCAGGCTGGCCCCCCTCTGTGTCACTGTTTCCAGCCGGCACCCCCTTGGTAGCTGCTGTCCCCAAGAAACACGACGCAGGAGTTAAGACAGTATCAGGCCCTCTGCAGGTTCACACAACACCCACAGCCGTCAACTGGAATTTTTGTCAAAGATTAACTTAAAGGGCCAGGGATGCAGCTCAGTGGTAAAGCACATCCTTGTATGTATGAGGCCTTTGGTATCATCCTTGGAGGTATCCCAAACAGGTCTGAAGCAACAGTAAGGAGCACGTTTTGCATGCATCAGAGCCCCAACACCACATATGGTTTCCCCGAGCCCATCGGAGTGATCCCTGAGCAAAACAGGGGTAAGCCCCGAGCACCTCCAGTATGGCCCAAAAGCCAAACTAGTAACAATAAAGGTCAACTGAAGGAAATCTTATTTGGGGACAGGGGAGACCTTCAAAGTTAACAATAAAGGGACTGACACCAATTCTCATGTGTTACTAAAATTTAAGTTTTAAAATGAAAATCAGGAAAGAACCTGACCAAGCTTCAGTCTAAATTTCATTCTACAGACTGATATTAAAGATATGACTGTCAGACTTCCTCACTGGGGAAACTCTGCAAGCCTGAGTTTCTTGGTTTTTTTTTTTGGGGGGGGGGGGGTTGCTATTTTGTTTGGAGGCCACACCCGGTGGTGCTCAGGTAACTCCTGGCTATGTACTCAGCAATTGCTCCAAAAAGTAGACAGGGGATCATTATGGAATGTTGCATGTAAAACCAGATACTGGCTATATTACCACTCCACCCCAGGTCTATTGTCTTAAGGGTGGGCACTCTCTTATTTCTTCAACACTCAAAATAAAGCATGAACCAGCAAGTATACTGAGAAGAGTCCTTAAACTTCTCCCAGTTCTGAAGGTTCAGTTCTCTGAAGAGTAAATCTATGTAGAGGAAATGCCTCAAAATGCACCAAATTTTAAGAAAGGTAAGGGGAAATGACATTTAATTTCAAAATAAAATCCAGCACTTGCCAAAAAAGATGCATCTCTGCTGAGTACAGGGTGTAACGTGGGAAATGGTGACCCAAAAATCCCATTAAGGGGGGGGTGGGGGGAGTGGTGGCTGAAGCAATAGTACAGTGGTAGGACACTTGCCTTGCCTTGCCTTGCATGTGGCCAAACTGGGTTCGATCCCCAGCAACCTATATAGCCTACCAAGCATCGCCAGGAGAAATTCCTGACTGCAGAGCCAGGAGTAAGCAAGCCCTTAGCACCGCTAGGTGTGGTCCCCCAAACCAAAATAAATAATGAGATGGGGAGAAATGGAAAGATAGTACAGCTACTAGAGCATTTTACTTGCACACAACTGACCACAGTCAAGAGTGATCCTTGAGCACAGAGCCAAAAGTAAAGCCCTGAGCACTGTTTGGTGTGGTGGGGGTCTGGGGAAGGAAGAGAGGGAGAGAGTATAGGGTGCCCTGCATGTGGCCAACCTCTGTCCAAATCCCTGGCACCAGATACATGCCCTCAGTATTGCCAGGCGGAGCTCCTGAGCACTGTCAGGTATGCTGCCGCTACCACCCACCCCAAAAATAAAGAATGGGTATTTATTTTTCTATGACCTTGAATTCTTATGTATTCCTGATTTTTACGGGGCATTTTGGGGTTGGACTTACAGACAACGGAGATCTTCCTCTTGAATGATTTGGGCAGCGCACTCTGTACAGATATAAGGGGGGGGGGGAGAGAAAGAGACACACCCCACAGAGAGGGGGGAAGGAGGTTAGATGGGGCAATCTCAGCACAGACTCCAAAGACACAGAGAGAGAGAAAGAGAGAGGAGAGACATAGAGACAGACAAGAGACCAAAACAGAAGCGGCAAACGGCAAAAACGAAGCAGAATCAATGCAAGTTAGAGAAAAAAATAAAATCAAACATCACAGCAGGGAAAAGTCAGCTAGTCCATACCACACCTGTGTATTAGCTTAACCAGAAATAAGCTAAAGAAGTCAGTAGCTGCCCAGCCCGTTAAAGGTGTTGGCCATGCCCTCCCTTTCACTGTCTCTATGGGTTCAGAGGACAAGAAGCTAAAAAACAAATAAACAAAATGAAACAAACGAACAAAAAAAAACACCCAAAACTGGGTCACAGAGGCCTCCTGGGTCTGCCTCGTCAACCTGAGGAAAACAGGAGGAAACAAGGAAAACCAATTTCGGGATGGCAACCTCAACAGGAAAACCCTTCCCCTTCTCAGTGTCCAGCCTGCTGAGATGTCTGGAGATGAGGCTCCTAAGTCCAGTGGCAGCAGGACTGAGGTGTCCTTGGTAGCGGAATGTTCTGACGAAGGGCACTGTCCCCAGGGCACGCCTCCACCAGCCCACCACCGCAGAGCCCTGAGCAGAATCTGAGTCTTTCCTCTCCAGTCAGGGCTTCTGCTGAGGACCAGAAACTTCCAAACTGCTCCAGAGCAAGCCCCAGCATTCACCATCCCACTGCCGCCCTTTCCTAGCCCCGATAGCGGGAGAATGACTACTGTCATACCAAAAAGAGAGAAAAGGGGAACAGAGTACTTAAGTGCTTATTTCTGGAAAAACTAAGACCTACTACCCTTTCTAAAGGGTATGGCAGGACCTCAAGACCTTCCTTCTCCCTTCCACCCCCAGCCCCGTTTGTGTCGTCTAACCAAGTCTCCTTGGTCTCCATTAAGGGCCAGCCTGACCCCTAGCTGGGCCGCTCTCGATGGGTAAGTTAGTGAGGGGGAAAAAAAAAATTCTTAATTAAAACAGGAAAAACATGAACCAAATAAATAGAGATCCAATAGAGAAATCAGAAAAATAAAGAAAAAATTAAAATAAAAGATTTTTTAAAGGAGAAGAAAATAAAGAAGAAAATAAACTAGGAATATGACAAATGTTCCAGGTACCATCTCACACCTGGGATCTTCAGTTCAGCCAATCGCACCTCACTGTGTACTGTATCTAGTCAACCGCCGGTCCAATCAGAATGAGCCCTCCCTGCTAGGCGCTGTGCAATTGGTGGGGGGTTGGGTTGGCAAAAAAGGTGGGCGCACGGCGTGGTGGTCAGCACGGCACTGCCAGAGTCCTCCCAGGGGCGCAGGGGGGGCGGGAGGGAAACATGTGGGGGGACGCTGCCCAGTTTCCATGATGTCAAGACAGTTCACTGGCGGTGGCCAGGCTCAGCGAGGGGTACAGGGGTAAGGGGCAGAGACATCAATCAGTCCCAGCCCAAGAGGGGCATCATCTTGCAGTCCCTGATGAGATGGCCCGCGAGTAGCAAGAATGGTCCTGGCCGCTGATCGTGAGAGGCCAGCAGGACCCTATGTCCACCAGTGGCAAGCTGCGGCAACACCACCACCCAAACATAGGATCCGGGTGATGGTTCCAGAGTCCCTTTCTCCTCTGCCTGTACTGGGGAGGGGGTCCTTGTACCGAATCGGGGTCATGCAGCCCCTGACGAAGGTAGCCTGGGGGCAGCAGGCGAACAGCCCCAGGCGCTGGCGCGCATACAGCAGCAAGGTCAGAGCATCTTCTGAAAGTTGTCTGTGGCGCCTCCTCAGGGACTCCAGCTGAGACAGCGGTTCCAGTCAGGTGAACGGATGAGGCCCTGCCTCCAGGGATGGAGGAGAAGCTGGAGCAGCCAACATGCTGCCCTTCGCCATGGACAACAGGGACCAGAGGAAAAGTCCATCTGACGCGCAAGTGTTCGTTCACACATGGCTGGGTGGTCATCAGCATCGGATCCCTGGGCTTAGACCCTAGATCTTTCTGCAGGGATCCTAGTCGACAGCTTAGCCGAGTGCCCCACTCGGGATTCAACAGCACGGCACTGCGATCACAAACACGGGCTCCTTAGGTTTCGGTGCCCGAGACGGGATCCCAACAGTCTGCAGCAAACAAGGCGACCCACAGTCCTCAAAAGGGCAAGGGCGTGTGGGTCTGTGCCCCAGCACTGACAAGCAAGCTCTTCTTGGGGTGCCCCCAATAGGGAGATGATTCAAGTCCACCCCTTTCCAAATGCTTTTTGTTTTCTCAATACAAGTCTCTCCAGAACAGTGCTCTTCTTGGCCCCCTGAAGCAAGCAAGACAGGGAGCCAAAAGGGGGCTCATCACAGGATCCCATACGCATGCCCCCCTCTGGCCAAGACACCTGGACAGCAGACTCGGCTCTGATTGGGCAGCTCAGTAGCAGCGGGTGGGTCCAGAGGAAGAGGCGGCATCAGCGATTGGCCAGTTGGGCAGGGTTATATTTAACGGGCGGATTATCGTACATGAGGTACTTGGACAAAGTTTTACGGGGAAGAAGGACCTTGTAATAAATAATATTCTGCACATCAAATCACTTTCACCGGCCCCCACCCCCGCAACACACACCAAAGAAAGGCTACACACACAACAGTCCCTCCCACCATCACCCACTCCCACACCCAACTAGTTCCTTCTCAAGTACTTTAAGAGACAAGAAGACTTCGCTGGCTCTGATGGGGGAAGGCCCCTTAGGTGGGTGCAGGACTCGAGAGAATCTATACGCACCACCCAAGGTGGCAGGAGTGGAGGGTCAGACACGGGAGAAAGGGCTTTTGGGATCACCCCAGGTGCTGATCAAGTAACTACGTCTCTGCAACTAGACAGACCGCTGGGGGGCAGATGAGGAACAAAAATTCCCCAGCATGGCTGGTACACTCAGAACGGCCAAAGCCCACTAGATGGCGCTGAGCTCTACCAGGCGCTTAAAAAGGAGGGAAAGCTACAGGAATTACCACCGGGAGAAGCTGGAGGAGGGAAAGCTGAGCTGGGGTCTCAGATAAAGGGCCATTAGCGGACCTTCCCTTGAGTGACAAAGACCCTGGAGTCTGCTGTGCACTACACTTCCCCGGCGAGGCCAGGGGAGTGAATGGGCCCTGTTCCTGTCACGAAGGGGTCTCCCTGGCCAAACCAGCGAATTCTCCACTGGCCCTACCCTGATCCGAGTCTCTGCCTAGTCCCTTGAGCTCTCCCTGGGTGCGAGAGATCACCAAAGGGCTCTGCTCTCCTCTAGGTCCGCTTCTGCCCACCCACCCGAACAGGAGGCCTGGGTATTTACCTCTTTCTTCTCCTCATCTTCGGCACTGCCCTCTGGGCGGTCATCGTTGCTGACTTGGTCTCCAATCGTCACGGGGGGCTCTGGAACCTCACTTTCAGGTCTGTTTTCACTTGTGTCCATGGTCACTTCCTCCTTCTCCTCACTGACAGAACGGAGTGGGGTGGGGGAGAGATTGGGAGGGAAGGCAGAGAAGAACCAAGGGAAGAGAGAGCAAGACGTTAGGTTTCAGGCTGGAAACTCCATGCCTCAGCGCTTGGGCGTGTCTGGGAGGAATGCTTCTCAGAGCAGAGGCCTGGCCTCTGCGGGAAAGGTGGGGGGCTGGTTCCCCCCAGGGAAAGCGCAGAGGTCCCGCCGCCAAACCCACCCGCTCCCCAGATCGGATAAAGCTGTGATGTGTGGGGTCAGGGCGACAACTGCTCTCAGGGAACTCACCAGCAGACGCTTAAATGAGGAGTCCCTCAAGAGTGCCTGCCAGCCACAGTGCTGCGGCCACCGCCCTAGCCTCAGGCCACAGGCACTCTTCCTGACCCAGAGGCAGGAGGAACTAAGGGAAAGCCAAATTCCTCAAAAAAGGCTGAGAAGCTTGGCCCTGCGGTGGCCAATGATCCCAATTCCCTTGTGATTAATCACCACTTAATAAGGAAAGGTCTGCTGACCTGGAGGATCTGGAGGTACCAAGAAATGAGATATGGAGGCCGAGGGGCTGCAGGGACAGGAGCACTGGTAGGGCTCAGAACTCAACTTAGACCCCTCGCGTCCAAGAGGAGAAACTAGGAAGGCCCGGAAAGGACCAGGCCCGTCACCTGCCCAGAGGTGAAAGAACTGTTCTGCTATTCAATGTCTGACTGCCCCCCTTCCCGAACTTCCACGAGAATAGAGTAGGCCTCCCGGGCAGGACACGCCCTCCCCCATGCCATGCATCTAGCATCTTCCCTCACAGCAACCCACTCCTCCCCCGGCCCACACAAGTCAGCTCCCATTTCAGGGGGTGAATCCCCAAGATCCATGTCACAGAAACTATCTGCCCAACCTTTCCTGTCTTCATCCCAACTTCTTTTAAACCCACGGACCCTCACCCCCTCCACCCCCAAACACTGGGAGTGGGGGGAAATAAAAATCAAGATAATCAGGGGCCTAAGTCTCAGTGGAGGAAAAACTAAGCTTTCCCAGGCTGATAAGCACACCAGAAAATTCAGCATTCCTGATGGGCTGACTGACACTCAGAGGTCAGAACAGCCTCCCCAAAGCAGTCAGGGAGGGAGGGAGGGATGCAAGGGAAGGGGGAGGGGAAATCAGAACTGTGCCCCCAGCTAACAGGGCCCCACAGAAACACATCAGTCAACTGCCGAAACCTAAAGAAAAGAATTGACCCCAAAGATACCTACTTCCCACACCGAGAGGGCAAGTGGGGCCAATTAGAAACTGGGCAGGAAGGACAAAGGGGGAAAGCAGAATGACTGAAAACAAACCAAAACGAAAGACGGAATGAAAGCCACGGGGCAAAGAGAAGAGAGATGAGGTAGGCTAGAGCGGTGGGGAAAAGGGATACGTGGAAATGTGAAGCTCTCACCCTTCTTTGCTTTCTGATAACATGATTTTTTTCCTCCCCCTGGAAGTGCTGTTTATCCCTTTCTGGAATGGAAGAAATAACAAAAACCAAACAAAAAAATCCTAAAAAAATTAAAGCACACACACACACACACCTTCCTTGTTCCAGGATCCCACCACCTCCTCCCCGGCCACCCGACCCGGAGACAGAAAACCAAGATGCAGCAACTAGGGATCCAAAAAATGGTAAATGGAAGGGGAGGTGGTGGTGGTGGTGAGGGGAGGCTAAAATAAATCTGGCTTTTAAGAGATAAGCGGTAAGTCCTCACGGCAAACCCCGAGTTCAGCTGGACTGGTCTCCCTGGAGAAGGAGGAGGAAGAGGGCCAGGCTGCTGGTGGTGGCTGGCTCTATTGTACTGGCGGAGCGGCGGCGATCAGCCGGAGACATGCAGGGGAGCCATCTTGCCACTTACCCAGCAGCCCGTGTGTGCGGATGGGGGAGGGCCCTGCTGCAGCAGGGGAGGGGACAGCGAAGAGGGAGGGCGCTGAGCGAGCAAGGTTCTTATTCTCGGGCAGGCCAGAGGGAGCTCGCGGCGGCTCCACTGGCCGGGCCTTTTTCCGTTTTTTCTCAGGTTACACCGGCTCCTGAGGCCTAGGCCCACGGGGAGCGGGAGCTCGCTCCTCATCTTCCCATGGGGCGGGGGAGGGGGCTGGCGAGAGAGGACACACAAGTTACAGCTGCTAGCTTGGAAGATTCTAGAGAATGGGAGGAAGGGAACTAGAACGGCCAGGCCTGGAAAATGATTCACGGAGAGAGATAACAAAGTTGAAAGAGAAACAGAACGCAGGGCCGAGTAATTTTGTACATGTTCGCCTCCCTCTCCACTCTACACAGGACGCCAGGCATGGAACACAGAAATCAGGTCTGTCAGCAACTCCAAGTGGGGAGGGGGGACGAGGACTGGCACTACCCAATCACCAGAGTTACTGGCTGCACACCCTGGGCAAAGACCACGGGGTACGACTCCAACCCGAGGTATGGTGGGAGGAGTACAGCAGAGTTTCTATCTGGAAGGGGGTGGGGTGGGGGAAAGGGACCGTGTCCCTTAAGAGATAACAGACAACTTTGTTTCACACAGTCTTTAATAAGGTCACCTGCCCCGATGTTCACCAGAGAGAAGCCAAGAAGGATAAACAGGGTAAAGAGAACTTGGGTAGCTAAAACAGGAAAGCCACTTCATGGAGCGATAGCACCAAAGTGAAGGGTCTGCAGTAGGTAAGAAACTGGAGAGAGCTGTTGTACAGGACGGGGAGATCTGTGGGTCAGGGTGACGGGAAACTAGTCAGAAATTATTAGCCATGAAATAAATGTGCAATGGGAAGAAAATTCTATCCATTCGAAAGACTACTCAGTAGATGCAAACTGCAAAGGCATTCTTTCTTGGTGCTTAAATTCTATGACATACATGGCAAATATGTGTAAAGCGGTTGTGATTAGGGTTCCTCACTCTCTCCGTAAGACCAAGAGCTCTGAAGACCAGGGAGATAGTTCAAAGGGATGAAAAGAATGCTCTGCACGCAAGAGCCAGGGGTTCGGTGTCAGCTACCTCCTGGTCCCCTAGGCACTACCAGGAGTGATGCCCCTCCCATACCCTGCAGGGAGCAGGCTTGCCCGCCCCCTGCCCCCCCCCCCCCCCACTACTGCATGTGGCCCAGAACAGAAATGAAATGAGAACTCTGGAGTCAAATTAGTTAGGGTCCAACTTTGATACTGGCCTTAGGTAGGCTTCCAATCCTGTGTATCTGTATAACTTATAAAAGGAGAGTATCAATTCCTACATCAACAGACAGGTGAATAAAGGCTGTTCTTAAGGGTTGAGTTAGAGAAGCAAGAGATAACGCGCATTAAGGTGGTTTTTGTTTTGCTTTTCTTGGACCAAGATCAGCGATGCTCATGGGTCACTCCTGGCTGTGCTGAGGGGACTATATGGGGCGCTGGGAATCAAACCCAGGTCGGTTGTGTGCAAGGCAAACACCCTACCTACTATACTATCACTCCAGCCCCTTATGGTGTTTGTTTTGCATATGGCAAACCCCAGTTCCAAGCCTGACTCCACAACTGGTCCCCTGGGTAATGCCAGGAGTAATTCCTGAGTACAGAGCAAGAAGGCCTAACCACCACCAGATTTAGTCCATACAGTGATGCCTGCACCCCATCAACTTCCACAAAGTCTAACTTGGAGCCAGAAAGACAGTATAGGAAGATAAAGCACTGGCTTTGCACTTAGCCACAATGGCTATGAATCCGGTTTAGTTCCCAGTGCCACAAATAGTCCTCTGAGCACTGGGAGATGTCACTTCTAAGCACAGAACCAGGAGCAGCCCCTGAGCTGCACTGATGTGGTACAAAAATTAAAAAACCAAGCAAGTAGGTAGGTTATACTCCAAATCAAGGCAAGGAAATTTGTATGAGCATTCAATAGGCCAGTGTCTCAATTGATGCCATCTTCTTTGGAGTCATTTTTTTGGGGGGTGAGGTGGTGAGGTGGGGGTTAGGGACACACCTAGCATTGCTCAGGACTTACTCCTGGCTCTGTGCTCAGAGACCACTCCTGAAGGGCCTCAAGAGACCGTATGGGGTGCTGGATTCTGAATCTGGGTTGGCCACATGCAAAGGAAGCACCCTTCCCACCGTGTGATCATTCTGACCCTTTAAGTTTTTAGTTTGGGGGCCACACCTGGAGGTCCTCAGGGCTTACTCCTGGTTCTGCCTTGAGGGCTTCTGGTAGGTTGGAGGATCATATGGGATGCTGGGAATGGAACCCAGGTCGGCCATGTGCAAGAAAAGCACCCTAACAGCTGTATTGTCACTCTGGACCCCATGGCCCTTGAGGCTTTTTTAAGATTTCATCTGAGTGGACTCCTCTCTGATATAACAAACGCCTTTTGGCTTGACAGATTTTCAGCAATATTTTCATCACTGTAGAATTATGGTTTGCTTCCTCCTCAATCTCATACAACATGGTCGGGACTACATTACCCTAAGCCAGGGCCTTACACAAAGAAATGCCCAATAAATATTTCTGAATTGGGTTGTCACTCTGGGCATGAACTGAACACTTTAATGACTGCTAAGTTCGTTTTATCTTCAATTTCTTCATTTTTGGCCATACCCAGTGGTGCTTAGAAGCTACTCGTGGCTTGGTTGTTGTTGGGGGGCACCACTGGCATTATTCCGGGAACCATTTGTTTAGTTCTGGAAACCAAACCTAGATCTCCTGATTGAACTCATTGAACTATCTCTCCAACTTCTAGTTTCCCTCTTAAAAAAATGTTCTTGGGTCAGAGCAATAGTACAGCGTAGGGCATTTGCCTTACACGGGACTCGACCTAGATTTGATCCCCAGCACCCTATATGCGTCTTCTGGGCACCACCAGGAGTGACCCCTGGGTATAGAGCAAGGAGTAAGCCCTGAGCACTGCTGGATATGGACCAAAAACCAAAAAAGTTCTTTGAAGTGCTGGAGAGAAAGCATGGCATGAGGGAAAAGGCACTTGACTTGTATGCAGCTGACCCTGGTTCAATTCCCAGCTGCACATATGGTTTCCTGAGCATTCTTACCAAGAGTGATCCCAGAGTAAAGTCAGGAGTAACCCTAATCATAGCCAGATGTGGCCCAACACTCCCTCCCCAAATGCCTTTGCAGGATAGGGTGGGGGATAGGACACGGGACATCAAAGAAATAGCTCAATAGGCTTAAACATGTTTGCATGCAGGAAGCCCAAGTTAAATCCATTGAAAATGGTCTCCCAACATCAATAGTGATCCCCAGCACCAAGATGGAGCAGCCCCATGTACTGCCTTGTGTGGACCCAAAGATAAACCAAATCCCCTTACCAAAAACTTTCTGTATAGCAGAGCCAGGATGAAGCTCAGTGGTATAACACAAGCTTCATTCACAAGTCTAAGGCCCTAAGTTTGTTCGCTGACCTGGCCCCAAATGTTTCTGGATAGAATTCTTACAAAAACTGTTACCTTCAAACAGCCTCAAAAATCTCTTTACCATCAATTATATAAAATACTTGAGCGTTAATCTGCTTCTCTATAAGTAACTTACTGGAAGAACTTTCTCCCCCACTCCCCCACCACCATTTTTGTTTTGGGGGGCCACACCTGGGGGTACTCAGGGCTTGCTCTTGGCTCTGCACTCAGGAATCACGCCTGATGTGCTAGGCAGAGTTGGGGGAGGTAGGGGGACAGGGAGGGAGATGAGATACTGATGACCAACCTCTGGTCAGCCGCATGCAAGGCAAGCACCGTACCTGCTATACTATCACTCCAGCCCAAGAAAGAATTTTCTGTTACTGGAATTCTCTTTCTTAAGAATTTTTCCAAATGATCTTTTGTTGTTAAATCATGCTGGTCCACTTTTGGGGAGATTTTCATTTTTTTTTTGAGGGGATGATATTTGGACCACATGTTTGTACTTTGAGTGGGGAGGTCACTAAGGAGCCAAGTGGTGCAGGGAACCAAACGTGGGCCTCTTGCATGATAAGTGTGTTCAACACAATAGATCTGTGCCATCAATTTCTTTACAATCAATTCTGTGGGTCCAAAGAGTTTCAAGATTTTATTTTCTTATTTTCTAAGATTTTGTTTTCTAAAGAGAAAGAGGAATCCTTGAAATCATTACAAAGGGGACTCAATACACTTAGTGTGGATCTTCCCAAAGTCTAGCTCTGTCCCACAGAGCTTTGCTTTTGTGGGCCCTTACAAACAAAAAGCATACCTGGGCCTACTTACATTCCTTGCACTACTGTTTCTGATATATTTTAAAATATGTAAAAATATGGGGTTGGAAATATCCATAATTAAACAGCAAACAAAGCATTTATAGTACAAAAGGATAGGACTACTTGGAGGCTAATAATCATATTACGATTCATACCTGAGTAAGAATGAGAAAGAAATGTTAAAGGAATTTTCTACAGGCATGTCTTTCAATTTCAGTTATTGCAGAAAATTCATGAGGAGTGAGATTTCAAGTGAAACTTGGTAATGGTGGATCTTAACCACCGTCAGGCAGAATTGAAAAAACTCTCATGAAAACACTTGTTTCACAAGAATCAAGGATAGCAGGATTGGGGGGGACGGGGATGATGTCCTCAGATACAACTTTCTCAGTGAACAAACTCTAACTGAAGACAAATTCTTTTTAAAATTACGCATCATGGCATATAGGCATTGTAAGCTCCCTGGGAAATATGCCACTGTCGTATTGGTTTGAAAGACTATTTGCTTTCTCTTACTCCTATCCTTATGAAAATGATGAAATAAGCATAGTGCAAAGACCCCAAAGTTGCTATTGTCTCCAAGTTTTATGTACACAGAAAGTAGTATTTAGAAAAAAGGAAATCTGAATTAAATTGAACTAATTACTGGGGTATGATACAGCTACTCACACAAAGTTATACACACATACACAGAAACTTGGTTTTGGAGCCATACCCAGTAATGCTCCAAGGCTTATTTCTGGTTCTATGCTCAGGAAATCACTGTTGGCTGGTGCTCAGGGGACCATATAGGGTGGCAGAGATGAAACCTAGGTTGGCTGTATTCAAGGCAAGAACCTTACCTGCTACCATCTCCTTTTTCTAGTTTTACAGTAAGAGTAATATTGTTCTGTGATGTAATAAGGGCAATTTTGTTATAGTCATAGCAGACACAGGACTGCAATCAAAAGAAATATAATTGAGGGCTCACAAATTCGGCTCAAATTAGATACCTTACCTCATCAATCAAGAGTTCCTCAGAGCACAATCAGAATCAGAATGCATTTAACCAAGTACAGCAAAAAATCCAGGAATTCTCTTCCAAAGTGATGAGGGGTCCTTGAATTTTATTTTTTTTTAAATACTTGACCAAATCAATAGTCCCTCATTCTGTTAAAGTCATGCAATTTCTTGAAACAGACAAGAAAAACCAAATTTAAGCCAGAAATGTTTCTTTCCATTTAGAACTGTTGATCCTACTTCTTTTGTGGGTTTTTTTGGTTTGGTTTTGGTTTTAGGGTCACACCAAGTAGAAGAGACCACTGCAGACACTACCTTTGGCCCCTTACTCATGGGTTGTTCCCAACAATGCTCGGGAGACCATATTTGAATTATCTCCCTGGCCCCCAAAGCTATTTCTAAAAAAATGGCCTAGCCTTCTGGGCCTAACCAGGCTGAAGAATAGCGTTTTAGAGGTGTAAAAGACCAGGAGAAATGTTACCAATCAGTATGCAGGAAGGCCTGCAAAAAGGAGGCAAATGTCTCAAGAGTCACCCTTTGAGAGCTAATGTGCTTGGGCATGTCTTAGGATGCTGATTGCTGACTGGACCATCCAGAAGACAGGTAGAAGGAAAGTAAGTAATGGGTATGAAATCTATCCTGAGCTCACTTCTACTATAGGCTGCTCCACCACAATTTGCCTGAGCAACAATGAACAGTTTGGTCTGTCCAAGGGGCCTCATGCCTAAAACCTTGCTAGAACCAATGTTCACTAGGTTAACACCTCATATATAAAACAATTTTTATTTTTATTTTGGGTCATACCCAGTGATGCTCAGGTGTTACTCCTGACTCTGCACTCAGGAACTACTCCTGGTGGTGCTCAGGGAACCATATGGGATGCCAGGGATCAAACCCAGGTAAGCTGCATACAAGGCAAATGCCCTACCCTCTGTAGTATTGCTCTAGCCCAAACAACAAAAATTTTGTGGGATTTGGGCCACACCCAGCAGTGTTCAGTAACTATTCCTGGTTCTGTGTTTAGGGGTCACTCCTGACAGTGCTGGGGACCATGTAATGCCAGGGACCAAACTGGGACTGGCTACATGCCAGGCAAATGCCTTATAAACTGAATAGCCATCTTTTTGTTTGTTTTGGGGCTACACTTGGTGATGCTCAGGGCTTACTCTAGCTTTGCACTTAGGAATTACTCCTGATGGTGTTCAGGGGACCGTATGGGATGCTGGAGACTGAACCCGGGTTGCCATGTGCAAGGAAAAGGCAAATGCGCTAACTCGTTATACTATCACTCCGGCCCCAGAATAAAGCCATCTTTACTAGTAAGAAAAACTATTAAAGACTCCATGCTTACGACCTGCATGTGGAAGTCAAGTAACATATATAGGCACTTTTAAGTAGCTTAAAATGCTGTTCCATTGCCAGGATCTCACAAACCCACAAAATTTTAGGACAAGCAAGGATTTTAAGAAAATTACTTGCGTTTTTTTTGTCTGGTTCTGTTTCAGGGTCACATCTAGTATACTCCAAGTTTATTCCTGGTGCTGCGTACAAGGACAATCCTGGCAGTGCTCAGGGGACGACATGGGGTGCCAGAGATTGAACCTAGGTTGGCCATGTGCGAGGCAAATGCCCTACCCACTGTACTATCTCTCTGGCCACTGCATGTTTCTTAATGTACACAGAAGGCAGTTCCTCAGGCCCAACTGGTAGTAAGGACCAACACCAACTTCAAAACTCCCATTATACAAAAAACACGCCGCACCCTCCATGGGATGGGGGAGAAGAAAGTAGGTATTATTTCTGGTTGATGGACATGAAAAGAAGGTGTCACCCCATTTCCTCATCGATGTTGTAGCTGGGAAATCCTGAACACCTTCCAGAATCCGTTGAGTTTTCATCTTATAGTCCTAGAAGAAAAATCCTTTTCCAAAGGATAATGTATTCATCCCAAAAAGGTAAAACAAAAAGTTTTGAATGAAAAAAGGTAAACTTTTGGTTTTCAAAAGTACTTTGGCCACAAGATGGCAGCAGAGGCAATAGTATTTTAAGGGCAGACGTTTACATCTGTACATGTACACACACACACACACACACACACACACACACACATAAACACATGTATATATGCCCCCAAGGAAAAGCCTATATATTAAGGTATACAAACTATTACAAAGTTGTAAGAAAATAATGTGATCTGTGCACCCACCCACCAAAAATAATTTTTTAAAAAGTTATTCAAACTCTAAAAAATGTTCCAATTATTAGATTTTTACATAAAGGGCAGATCATATTAATAATGTTAGTGTTAAATGATATAGAAACAATTGCACATTGCATTGTCCTCCTGTTGTTCATCAATTTGCTCGAGCAGGCCCAGTAACGTCTCACAAAAAAATTGCGAGACTTGTTGTTACTGTTTTTGGCATATCGAATACATCATGGGTAGCTTGCCAGGCTTTGCCATGCGGGCAAGATACTCTCGGTAGCTTGCTGGGCTGAGAGGGGCGGAGGAATCGAACCCGGGTTGGCTGAGTGCAAGGCAAACACCCTACCCGCTGTGCTATGGCTCCAGCAAGTAACTGAAATTCTAAAATTGTCCAGTAACCACTTCCAGATTGCCTTAAAAATGAACTAAACTCATAAGTTAAAGTGCATAGAAACAATTATGGGACAAATATTTACACAGGACATCCACCAAAGTAGCACATGATTTCTGAAGTCTAGAAGCAATGCTTTACCTCTTTGAGGGATGGGAGGGGGGTTAAGAGAGGGAGCTGGGGCTATATCATCAGGTAGTGATTATGGATCATTCCTGGTCTATGCTCAGGAATCACCCAGGGATTGATGCTGGGTTGACTGAATATAAGGCAGGTGCCTTACCTCCTTCCTGTACCATCTTTCCAGCCCCAGAAATGCTTTTTATTTGAAGGTAAAATAAATCTGCTTCAATGGGTTCTTAATCTATAATACCTACCTAGGAATGACATATTTGTTAAATTTAACTTCCGAAAAGAATATTTTTCTAAGACTAAGTATAGGAAATAAAATAAACTCATTAATTAAATGTGTGGGGGTGAGGTGTGGGGGGGGAGGAATAGGACAGGGGGAAAATGCTACAAGAATGGAGGAGGGAAATGGTCAATATACCTGGAGGAGGAGGGGGGTACTCAAAGGTGGTAAAGTATTATGCAAAAACCCTCTTAGAAATAGTACTGTAAGCCACAGTACCAGATTAAAAAAAAAAAAGTCACGGAGGCAGGGAAACGGAGGACACTGGTGAATAGTGCACACTGATAAAGCGAATGGTATTGAAACATTGTATGCCTGAAACCCAACAGTGAATAACTTTATAATCCAAGGTGACTAAAAATTTAAATAATTAAATGGAAAGATCAACCCAAATAATCTATGAGCCCAGGAATAAAACTTCTGGCCCAGGAATAAAAATCTATATTTTGCTATACTAATGCTATAAAAGCTAAATTAAAACTATGCTGATAAAATGACAGTTGATGATGAGGGAAAATACAGAAACTGGAAAACAGTACCTTCTCTTCGTTTTTCTTTTAAAACCCACAATATATTTTATTAAACTATGTTCCCAGGCAAAGATACAGTTGGGAACTATGAATTATAATCAGATTGAGTTCTGATGCTCTTAAGTCAATTCCCTTAAAGCATCTTGAATTTAAAAACAGAAACTGTTGTGGCCTGCTCCTAACAGAAATGGACTAATTCGGTCTGATGACCGCCAAATATGGGTTTCTTATGTTCTCACCATCATTTTCCAGACTACCTTAAAAGAGTTCTGGTGGCAACTACCAGCATAGTAACTGAAGTCAGCCTTTGTCCAAATAAAGCTTTGCCGTGTTTTAAAAGGGAATTAGGAATTCTTAGTCAAAGATCCCAAGGGAGCAGAGAACTATTCCCCACTTCTAGGTCCTTGTTTCCCCCAGTTGAGATCCATCACTTACACAGTATGGTGAGTCCTTTCTGATTCTGGTAGGTGAGTGGTCTGAATCTCTGAGGTTTGGGGCTGTGTGGCAGCTGGTGGCTCTGCCTCTTCCGCTTCACACTTCTTTGGGCTACCCTGTCAGGACAAACAGCAAAACAAACATAGCAAAGTACTTAAATATGCTCAATTCCTTGTCAAGCTGAGCTGGTGGAAGGTAAACCAGGATGCATAGTCCCAGCAACAAAAACAACCCTAGACTTTGTTATTTCAAGATTTTACCAAGTGTGGGGGGTAGGAGCCAGAGAGATAGAACAGCAGGTGGGGCACTGCCATGTACACTGCTGACACAGATTCATCCCTGGCCTCCCTTGAGGGTTCTCGGTGTTCTTCTAGGAGTGATCCCTGACCACAGAGCTAGAAGTAAGCCCTGAGCACTGCTGGGTGGCTCAAACTCTCTCCCCCATGCCAAAAAAAAAAAGTGGAAAGGAATTGTGAGAGGAAAGAGAAGAGATCCTTTTGGGCAGAGAAAAGACGTTCTGAGAAGAACTGGCCCTGAGAGCTAAGGAGATGAGAAGCCTGTTACAGGCCTCATAGCACTTTCAGGAAGTGGAGCTGAAAGTGAGTGAAATGGAAGGTGTCCCCAACCTTTCTTTTTTTTTAACCCAGACCCACCAGTACCCCCAACCTTTCTACCTTGTAACCAAACTGTTCAATTTCAGTCTGACTTTTTAGTTTTGTAGCTAAGACAAAAGGGGAAAACACATCTAATCCTCTGTATCCCTCAAAGAGGGGGCATAATAGCCTACCCTTTCAGGCTGTAACCTCTGAAGGACACGCTTTTCCTCTGGTTCAGGCTGGCTCAGACGCCTCCCTCGGAGAGAGGATGGAGTGGAAGTCCTCTCCTTTGGCTCATGGACCTGCACTTGTGGCACTGGTGGAGTTACAACCTCCTGACCAGAAGAGAGATCTTTGGTTTCAGTGTAGCTGGTGCTGCTGTCCCTGGAGACTCCAGGACTCAGAGACTAAAGAAACAAAATACACAGTAAACCAAATTATTTTGTATGATATGTTTTCCAACTCTACTGAACGATTTAACTTTGAATTTTTTTCCTTCCCATCCACATAGGTCAGACTTTTGCATCTCTAGTTTTGTTTTTGTTTTTTGCTTTTGGGTCATAATCAGCAATGCACAGGGGTTACTCCTGGCTCTGCACTCAGGAATTACTCCTTGCAGGGGCTCAGAGGACCATATGGGATGCTGGGAATCAAACCCAGGTCAGCCTCATGCAAGGCAAACACCCTACCCGCTGTGCTATAACTCCTGTATCTCTAGTTTATTGCTGTTTCAGTTACCTCCCTGACTTTCTATTAAAAATTAGAAAATCTCAAATCTTTGCTGTATATTCAAATACACCTAGGAAAAGACACACCCATACCCACAAGAACTCTTGAATCTCTGGGTCTGAGAAAGAGCAAAAAGGGCAGCTGTATGCTGTGCATGTGGGAGGTCTAGGTTTCACCCCAGGTACATCATTGATCCCTCAAGCAACGTTGAGAGCAACTCTGAGCAAAGCACTGGGAGCAGCTCCTGAGCACTGCTAGGTGTGGCCCAAACATACACAAAAGTTCAGTCTTGAGGCTAGAGAGATGGTAGCACTGCACTGTTCTCCCACTGTTCATCAATTTGCTCGAGTGGGCACCAGCAATGTCTCCATTGTGAGACTTCCTGTTGCTGTTTTTGGCATATCAAATACAACACGGGGAGCTTGCCAGGCTCTGCCGTGTGGGCAGGATATTCTCAGTAGCTTGCTGGGCTCTCGAGAGGGACAGAGGAATCGAACCCAGGTCATTAATTCAATTTCAGTACCACATAACGGTCCTCTGCACACTGCCAGGACTGATCCGTAGGCACCGCTGGATGTAGCCAACAAAGAGATATAGTCTAGATGAAGAGATGGATCTGTAGATTTAACTTTGTGTTTTAACAGGGGCCTTGCCAGTGGTGCGGGGGCAGGGGCAAGGAGGCACTCCTGGAGATAAAAATATGGCTCAGGGGCTGGAGCAATAGCACAGCGGGTAGGGCGTTTGCCTTGCACACAGCTGACCCGGTTTGATTCCCAACATCCCATATGGTCCCCTGAGCACCGCCAGGAGTAGTTCCTGAGTGCAGAGCCAGGAGTAAACCCTGTGCTTTGCCAGGTGTGACCCAAAAGGGGGGGGGGGGGGGGGGGAATCTGGCTCAGATAGAAATAGTTGGTGTCCTGGGTATCTCCAGGGGTGCTGGGGAAAGAACTCAAGGCCTTGGTCCTCAACTTTCTTTGGACTCAAAAGAACTCCATTCAGGGATCAAGGAACTGAAAATATTTGACTCTGAGATGAGGGGAAAGAATCTGCAAACTGAGATCTTAAGGAAGATTATTCTCTTAATTCCAGTCAGAAATCATGACAGTTTATACTGGGGCTGAAAAACACTGGAAGGAACTGTGGATATTGCTTAATGTTTACAAGAAAGCACATGTCTCACACGTGTAAGACCTTGACCAAATTCCCACCTCCACAAAAAAGTTAAAGTGAAGCACAGACCCGAGACAGAGGGAGAATGACAAACGCAGCAGAAGCCTCCAACACTCACTTTTCTGCTGTTACTTGAGGCTGAACGAGAACGAGATCGGGAACGTGATCTGGACTCAGATGTAGATCTGGAACCCATTGTGGATCGACCATGAGGGTTGGTGAGAATGTGTGGTTGAGATACATCTCTCTGCTGGGATCTTGGAGGTGAGTGGGACCGAGAGCCTGAGCTGTCCGGAGAGCGAGATCTTGACCTAGAACTGGAGGAGGAAGAGGAGGAGGAACGGCTAGAGGAGGAGTCGGCTGACCGTTTTAATCCGTGACTAGGCAGAAGGGCAGGAGAAGCCCTCAGGCCTTCCTTCTGTTCCAAAGATGGCTGCTTCAAAGATTCCTCAGTGACCCCTTTGGTTGGTGCTAACTCCTCGATATTTAGAGAGAGTGACTGAGCAGATTTTTCTGACTCTGTTTCAGTTATCTTCTGAGTTGATTCAGCCAGTGTGCTTGCCTGTACTGCAGGCAGGGCACTCTCTGGCATTTCCTTCACTAAAGATTCTGCTTTGGTGTCTGCAGGACTTGACAAAGGAGGCAGGCTTCCCACCACCTGGACAGAGTGCTGAGATAGTAATACCTCCCTAACCTCAGCATCTGCATTAGGAGGCGACAACTGAGTGAGAACAGGGGGGGCTGGGCCTTCCATGGGCTCTGCTTCTTCACTCTGCAGTTGTGTTTTTGGTGGAGAAGTAGCTTCCTTGGTAAGTAAAGGTGGGGGCGCCTCCTCCTCACCAGCAGTATGCTCCGGCGGCAGCACCAGAAGGGCCTTCTCCACATCTTCTGTCAATCGAGGGGGAGAAGGAGACTTGGGTTTTCCCTCTAAGTCTTTTGAAGGTTTAGTTTCCTTTCCTTCTTCCTCAGGGGGAGAAGCTGTCTGCATCTCTTTCTCTGGCGGATGTCTAGCCAGATAACTTCTTCTTGCCTCGTCCTGGGACCTTGTCACCCTACCTCCTCGCTCTAATAGTTCCTGCTCCGGGGATCTTACAGTTTGGGGTTTCTCGTCCATCACTTCTTCTGGTTTTGCTCCGGGCATTTCTCCCCCTGATTCTACTTTAAACTGTTTTAGGACAGGTGCATCCCTAGACTTTTGTCCCTCATCATCATCTTCCTCCTCTTCCTCCTCTTCTTCCTCTTCCTCTTCCTCCTCTTCGTCCTCCTCAGTTTTTATATTTCGATCTGCTCTGACCCTCAGATTTCTGGAAGGTGTTTCCTGATCTTCCTCCTCTTCAGCAGCCTGACTGCATTCAGAGAGTTTAGCTGCTCTTGCCTAAAAGACAATGTTTTCAAATTATTTACTATCAACAAAAGAGAATAAACACCTCACTAGACTAACATGGGAGAGAATCTCAATGAAAAACACTTTAATCAACACAGAACTGAGTATAAGGAGCATGACTAATGTGGGACAGGAATAAAAATAAAGTGACCAAAGACAATACAATTATGCTGTTCATTTTTTTCTGGTTTCAAACTTTAAAAACAAACACAAACAGGGTCTGCAGAAAAAGTACAGGAATACCCAAGCACAAAAATGTGTAAGTCTGCAACTGTACCTCATGATGTCTCACTATTAAAAAAATTTTTTTAATAAAAAAAAATTTTTTTAAAAAAGGACAGGAATAGGGCATATGCCGTGCATGCAATCAACCCCTGTACGAACCCCAGTAATGCCAGGTGCAGCCCTAGAGGTCTCTGAGCACTGGCCAGGGTAGCCCAGGTCATCTCCAGCATCACGGGTCCCAGCAGCACTGCATCCTCAGACTCTTACACTGAACTATTCTGTTTGGCTATGAGAGAGGCCCCAGAAGCCTTTGGAGTACTGGCTGGGAAACCCAAAATATAAATATACACAATGTCTAGAAAACAGGAGGCAGGGGGAGGGGAGGAGTAGAAGGGAGGCCTCCTCTGATCACGAATATGTCCTCTGATCACGAATATGATTACCATCATTTTGGTATATTTAATACTCCGCACTTATTTTTGAGGAGCCAAATCAAAAGTGCTCAGGGTTATTTGGAGACTATCTGGTGCCAGGGATTGAACCTGGGCCTCCTCAATACAAAGCATGCACTCAGCCAGTTCAGCTGTCTGCTCACCTCTCCTTCCCATTCAGTTATAATTACACATACACTTTCCCCCCGCCCCCTTTTGGGTCATACCCGGCGACGTTCAGGGGTAACTCCGGGCTCTGCACTCAGGAATTACTCCTGGTGGTGCACTTCAGGGTACAATATGGTATGCTGGGAATTGAACCCGGGTCAGCCACATGCAAAGTAAATGCCTTCATTGCTGTACTATTGCTCCGGCCCACACATACACTTTTGTATTCTGCTGACAATATAGAATCTTAGAGCTTTAAGATTTCAATTGTCATATACATTTCAATAAAGTGCTTTAGAGACAGAATAGACGGCAAATTCTAATAAGTTTTCAAAATTTAAGTCCTACGTTTCTGTGAGTACCCGGGGAAGGATGGTTTGGACCACAATCTGCAGTACTCAGGGGCCACTCCTGGCTCTGTGCATGAGGACTGCTACTAGCACCGTTCAATGGACCTTGTGTAGCTATGGATCAAACTGTGATGTGTCACATGCAACAAGGCCTTCAAACTTCAAACCTTCAAACTCTGTACTACCTCTGCATACCCAAGTTTTACTTTTTATATGCTTACTTATGAATCTGAATGCAAAGCAGATCAAAAACAATTTAACGCTAACAAGACAAACATGGGGACCAGGTTGATCACATGCTTTGCAAGAGGCCTGACTTGATCACCAGCAATGCACGGTTCCCTGAACACTGCAAGGAATGCCCTTGAGCAAAGCTGGGAGTGGCCCGAGCACCACCAGCTGTGGCCCAAAAACCAAGGAGAAAGAGAGATGAGGATGATGATGATGGTGAATCTAAAAAAGCACCAATTCTTAAAACTCTAATTGTTAAGATGTCCAAAGCACTGTCCAAAGGGATGAATGCCTTAGGAGGTATACAGAGTTACCTGTCTGACCCTAGTTGAGCGTCGCTCTCCTTTCCTTCGTTTCTCATCATCAGATTCACCCTTTTCTTCAGAAATAGAGCTTTTTCCTATTAAATGAAAATAAGTATTAAGTCAAACATATGACAAAGATTCATTCAAGGCTGCTTACTAAAATTCAACCAACTGAATCATTTGTACTATAGTTAGTACATTATCTGCTTCAATTTCTCTGGCTTTTACAAGGAAGAAGAGACAGATATTAAAAGAAAGAAAGAAAGAAAGAAAGAAAGAAAGAAAGAAAGAAGAAAAAGCCCTGTCAGGGGCCAGAAAGATACAATGGGTAGGACAGTTGCCCTGCACACGGTCAACCCTGGTTGCATACCCAGCACCACATATAGTCCCCTGAGCCCGTCAGGAGTGATACTTGTGCACCGCGCCAGGTGTTCCTCCCTTCATATCCCCCTAAACAGCCCCGTCAGAGTTATTAATGAGGCAACTACAGTGCATACTTTAAGCTGAGTTTCAGGAGGATTAAATTTTAAAAGTCACGGTTTTACTGATTATTTCTGGTATACACATCTAAAACATTTTAGTATATCTCAAAATCAACTCACATATTACAAATAACTCAAATAAATATAAAATAACTTTGAGACTTCAAACTTTCAGACAGGAATGTAAAAATACAAAGGGCAATTATTCATGTAAAACGTCACTGGGTTGATAGTACAGGTAAGTTAGCATGTATACGGCCAAGCCAGTTTTGATCCTCAGCACCACATATAATCCTGGTGCACTGCTGGATATGGCCAAACCACTGCCCCACTCGGCCAAAAAAAAAAAAATAGGATTTTAACATAACCACAGGTTGGTGTCCCTTTTCATCAGATGACCAATTACCTTAAATAATGGGTTGTTTGTTGGTTTGGTTTCTGGCCACACCGTGATGCTCAGGGCTTACTCCTCAATCTGTACTCAGGAATCACTACTGATGGTACTCTAGAGACCATATGGGATGCTGGGGATCAAACCTGGGTTAGCCATATGCAAGGCAAGTGCCCTCTCCCATTGTACTATGCCTCCAGCCCCTAAATGGTGGTTTTAAGGAACTTAAAGTTCCTAAAAGTCCCTTTTACTTCAAGCCCAGACAGGAAAAATGGATCGATCATCAGAACCGAATGGTCCCTTGGACACTGAGCATAAAGTATTCCCTGAGCACTGAAAAAACAAAAAATGGTTTCAAAAATGGACCCTTTCAATTGTATTTTACATATTGGGAATTCAAAAGTTTTTCCAAATTTTTTTTTTTTTTGCTTTCTGGATCACACCTGATGATGCACAGGGGTTACTCCTGGCTCATGCACTCACCTAGTGGTGCTCAGGGGACCATATGGGATGGTGGGACTCGAACCCAGGTGAGCCGCATGCAAGGCAAATGCCCTACTGGATGTGCTATTGCTCCAGCCCCTCAATTTTTTCCTTAGGAAAACTAAGTTCATGTCACTGTCACTGTCCTCCTGTTGTTCATCAATTTGCTCGAGCGGGCCCAGTAACATTGTGAGACTTGTTTGGCATATCAAGTATGTCACGGGTAGCTTGCCAGGCTTTTGCCGTGCAGGCGAGATAGTCTCAGTAGCCTACCGGGCTCTCCAAGAGGGGAGAAGGAATCCTTCATGACATATTTGATATGCCAAACACAGTAACAAGTCTCACAATGTTACTGGGCCCACTCGAGCAAATCGATGAAGTTCACATAAAAAGTTAAAAAGTCACATATATTCAACTGAAAATAACTACGGGAAAATCACTTTAAGAATTTGGGTAGCCACCCCGGATCCCAGTATCCCTCTTCCCCCCCCCCCAATTCCCCCGTCTCGCCCTGCCTCTGTGGCGGGGCATTCCCTTTTGTTTGCTTCTCTCTTATTGGGCATTGTGGTTTGCAGGAGAGGCAGTGAGTGGCAGTCATGTTTGGTCTATAGTCTCACATATACTTTTGTAAGTACTTTTCTATGTCCAAGTTAAAGGGCCTACGCAAGATATATATTTTGATCAGGACTGAATTTCTGGATATTAGAATGAGGTAAGGATGGTTAATATTTTAGTAATGATTTTATTTAAAAGGAACACTGTGAATGAGCATAGAGGTATCATGCTAAGCAAATTAAATCAGATGGAGAAGAAATTACTGGATAATCTCACTCATATGTGGTACATAAAGGCACAAAATGGAATAGGCAGTTTTGAGTAATAAACTCTTGAACTTTGATTAAAGAATTGAGGCCACCAAGCAGTGTGGGGAGGGGGTGTAAGGAAGACATGACATTAGGGCAGTGGATGAATGTTTCTGATACTTTGGTAGTGGGAAAGGTGTAATAACTTTGTGCACACAACTACAAAATATTAACCATGTTTCTTTAACTACAATTAAAAGGACGGCTAATAAATTGCTTACCCTTTAACTTAAAAAAAAGAATTTGGGTATTGGGGAGCTGGAGCAATAGCACAGCAGGTAGGGCATTTGCCATGCATGCGGTTAACGTGGGTTCGATTCCCAGCATCCCAGATGGTCCCCTGAGCACCGCCAGGGGTAATTCCTGAGTGTAACCCTGTGCATCGCCAGGTGTGACCCAAAAAGCAAATAATAAAAGATTTGGGGTATTGGAGGGCTGGAGCGATAGCACAGCAGGTAGGGCATTTGCCTTGCACATGGCCGGCCCGGGTTCAATTCCCAGCATCAATATGGTCCCCCGAGCACCACCAGGAGTGATTCCTGAGTATCACCGGGTGTGACCCAAAAAACACACACACAGAAAGAGTTTGGGTATTGGGTTGTGGAGGTAGCTTGTACTTTGTATATAGGAGTCCTGGTATTTGATCTCCAGAACCACATGGTCCCCCAAATACCAACTAAAGACTAACCCCTAAGCACACCTAGTCAAGAGTAGCCCCCAGCACAAAACAAAAGAAGTGCAATAAACCGGGTTCAATGTTTTGACTAATGAAGAAAGGGGGTAAACTAAAGATGTTTATCAGTATTAAATAGTGGTTTTCTGGGGCTGGAGCAAGAGCATAGCGGGTAGGGTGTTTGCCTTGTACGCGACCAATCTGGGTTTGATTCCTAGCATCCCATATGGTCCCAGAGCACCTCCAGGAGTAATTCCTGAGTGCATGAGTCAGGAGTAACCCCTGTGCATCGCCGGGTGTGACCCACCCCCCCCAAAAAAGGTAAAAAAAAGTGGTTTTCTACTAGTATTACAATATTACAAAGTTATATTCAAATATTAATAAGAATTTAGAATGACACCCTAAAGATAATTTTATCCAAGACACTTAACTAGAAATAGGCTCACTTTTAGCCATGTACAAAAAATTCAGGGGCTAGAAAAATATAGTGGGTAGGGTGTTTTCTTTGCATACAGCCACCCTGTTCAACCTCCTACATCCCAATTGGTCCCCCGAGTCTGCCAGGAATAGATTCCTAAGCACAGTGTTAGAAATAAGCCCTGAGCATTGCTGGGTGCTGATAAGTCCCAAAACAAAAAACAAAAAAGTTAAATTAACCACGAAACAATGGGCCTTTTAAACTTTTTTCCTTTTGTAACCCCTTCTTGCCAAAGAAATTTTCATGTGACTTCAGGTATACAGAATAGGTATGTAAGGGCTGGGTATGGTGCCTGCCTCGTACACAGCTGATTTGGGTTCAATCCCCAGCATCCTATATGGTACCCCCAGCATCACCAGGGTTAATTTCCAAGTGTAGAGCCAGGAGTAACCCTTGAGTACCGCCAAGTATGTCCCCTGTGCCCCCAAAAAGGCAAATATATCAAACATTATTGATAAGGAATCACAAACCTATTTTATGGAGGGGTAGGGTGTTGGGACATCCCTAGTGCTCTCTAGAGGCTATTCCTAGCTCTGTGCTGAGGGATAAGCCCTGGCAGTGCTCAGAGGACTATATGTGTATGTGGTGCTGGGGATTTGAACCAGGGTTGCAGCTGATGCAACTGTGTGCAAGCCAAATGCTGCATTAGTGTTCAAACCCCCTTATAAATTTATTTTGTAAAACAGATTTTTCATGATCTCTGCATTCAGTTACATGGTTACATATGGAGTCACAACTCAGTTTAAGTAGCTAGTTTCTAAACTAATAAAGCAGATGGTATGAGCTCTAATCAAGGTGTTCTCTCATATTTTTAAAAGGTCTAAAAAACAGTCTGAATCTCTGCTTCTGATTTAAAAAAGGGGGTTAATAAGTATTGGTAAAGGGAAATGTGTTTGATATTTGCATGACTGAGACATAAACCTGAAAGCTTTGTAACCTTTCCCACAGTGATTCAATAAATAAATAAATAAATAAATAAAAGGGGGGTTGTGCAATGAGAGAGTACAGGAGGTAAGGCACTTCCCTTTCACGTAGTTGACCTGGATTCGATCCCCGGCATCACATATGGTGCCCCAAATCACATCCACCCAGGAGTGATCCTTGAGCACAGTACCAAGAAAAAACCTTGAACACTGCCAGATGTGGGTCCCACTGCCCACCCCCACCACAAAGAAGCATAAACAATAAACATAAAACAAACTAGATGGGAAGTAAGAGGGTGATGGGAGGGAACCTGGGGAACCGGTGCTGGGAAATGTACAATGGTGGAGGTATGGATGTTGGAATGCTTGAATATGCTGAATGACTGAAACCTAATCATAAACAACTTTTTTTTTTTGGCTTTTTGGGTCATACCTGGCAATGCTCAGTGGTTACTCCTGGCTCTGCACTCAGGAATCACTCCTGGCGGTGCTTGGGGGACCATATGGGATGCCGATGACCAAACCCAGATGAGCCACATGCAAGGCAAATGCCTGCCCACTGTGCTATCACTCCAGCCCCATGAACAGCTTTTTAAGTGCCTATCTCACAGTGATTCAATTAAAAAAAAAAAACACCCAAACTAGAAGTTGCAATTTTTACTCAAAGATCATTTATATAGGGGCCAGAGTGATAAGTACAGTGGGTAGAGCACTTGTCTTGCACATGACTCACTTGGATTTGATCCCCTACAATCCATATGATTCCCTTAACCCTCCTGATTCCCTGATTTCTAAGCTCACAGTCAGGAGTAACCCCTGAACACCACCATGTGTGGCCCAAACACAAAAAATTAAAACAAAGCAATTCACTTGTTTAATAGAATCTCTATGTATAAACCACAAGTTAGTAATGAGCTGCATTATGAGTATGTGTATAGCATCAATGGTCAGGATAAACAGTGACAGGCCAGACTCCTCAGAAGATAGCTGACGAATAATCTGTGAAATTAATAGTTTGGGCAGGTATATAATTTCATAATTAAATTAGCTATGATAGATCAAGTCATAATAATGAGTGAGACTGGGGCTGGAAAGACAGTACAGCCTTGCATGTGGCTGATCCAGGTTTGATCCCTGGCAACATATATGTTATCCAAGCCCCTGGTTTCTGAGAACCAGAAATAAGCCCTGAGTACTACTGAATGTGGCCCCCAAACAAACAAAAAAAGTAAAACTATGGACAAGAGAGATAGATAGCACAGTGGGTAGGGCTCCTATCTTGCATGCAGCCAACCCAGGTTCAATCCTCTGCATATGGTCCCCTGAATACAACGAGGAGTAATCCCTGAGCATAGAACTATGAGCACCATGAGGTGTAGGCCAAGCCCCACCCCCAGCCCAACTAGCCCCCCCCCCCCAAAAAAAACTAAAAGAATGCTTTCCATAAATTTTAAGGTTCTCTGCAAATACGAGTAAGACTGATTTGTTATGGCTAATAAAAGGAAAAAAGGCCGAGGGTAAGGGATGAACAGATAGAGCATAGAAGATTTTTAAAGCAACGAAGCTAATCTGTCTGACACTACACTGACTGCAATGTATCATCTAACATTTGCCCAAACATCAAGAGCCAACACTGGACCAGAGAGAGCTCAATGAGCTTATACTTTATGTAAGTGAGGCCAGAGTCCTACACTGTACTATCACTCTGGCTTCAATACTACTTATGTCACTTAAAAACATACCAGCCTGAGGCTGAAGCGATACCACAGTGGGTGGGACATTTGCCTTGTATTCAACCGATCCAGGTTCAATCCTGGCATCCCATATGGTCACCAGTGGACTGCCAGGAGTAATTCCTGAGTACAGAGCCAGGAATAAGCCCTGAGCATTGCTAGGTGTGACCCAGAAAGCCAAAAAAGCCCCCCCCCCCAATAAAACATACCAGATTCAGATAGATAGGACAGTAGGTACGAGTGCTTGCTTGCCTTGGAGGTGGTTGACCAGGGTTCAAATCCTGACAACCTATAAGGTCCTCTGAGCACTGCGAGGAATGATTGCTGAGTGCAGAGCCAGGAGAAACCCGAGCATTGACAGGTATGGTCCAAAAACAAAACAAAACAAAACAAAACAAAACAGCTTAAAAACACACACACACAAAAAAAATCTTTGGGCTGTGGATGTAGATTAATGATAAAGCACAGTCTTTGCAGGTGTGAGGCCCTGGGTTTGACTTCTGGCATCATAAATACATACGTACAATCATATATACATACATACCAAAAGCATACCATCTGTTAAGTTTAATATGCAATTATAATAAATTTCACAAAGTGTTTAGGCTAGAGCGATAGCACAGCAGGTAGGGCGTTTGCCTTGCACGCAGCCAACATGGCCGACCGAAGTTCAATTCCTCTGCCCCTCTCGGAGAGCCCAGCAAACTACCGAGATTATCTCGCCCGCACGGCAAAGCCTGGCAAGCTACCCGTTGACATACTCAATATGCCAAACACAGTAACAAGTCTCACAATGTTACTGGGCCTGCTCGAGCAAATTGATGAACAACGGGAGGACAGTGACAGTGACAAAGTGTTAACTTCAAATATATCCTGGCATGCACATCTGCACTTGGCAGAAATTTGTTTTTGGTGGTGGGTAGGGAGGTTGGTCACATCTGGCAATGTTCACAGGTTACTCCTGGATCTGCACTCAAGAATCACTTCCGATAGTGTTCAGAGGGCCATATGGAAAGCTGGGGATGGAACCCAGGTCAGCTGCATACAAGGTGAGCATTTTACTAGCTATACTATCTATCCAGCCCCTATAGTGGAATTCAATGAATGTCTACATATATATATTCTATAGGGGCCATTCAATGGCAACTAGATGTGCTGGTCTGATAATTTTGTGTTTTCACAGGTGGGTGACACAGGACTGCTCAGGGCTAGCAATCAGGGCAACACTTCTAGAGAAGTGTTCATGTATGCAGTGGTATTGGGAATGTACATGGTGCTGGGGACCAAACCCAGGGCCTTGTTTGTACATTTGCTCTACTCTCTCTCTCTCTCTCTCTCTCTCTCCCTCTCTCTCTCTCTCTCTCTCTCTCTCACCCACACACACACACAAAACCCTACCTTTTGGTGTGGGGAGCGCTCAAGCTGTCCTCCCCACCAAAAGGTGGTTCAAAATATTAGCTAATTTGCACTTCGGATTTTATATACATACAGCAGGTAGAGCATTTGCCTTGCACGCGGCCGATCCGGGTTCAATTGCTCAATCCCTCTCGGAGAGCCCGGCAAGCTATCAAGAGTATCCCGCCCGCATGACAGAGCCTGGCAAGCTCCCCGTGGCATATTCGATATGCCAAAAACAGTAACAACAAGTCTCACAATGGAGATGTTACTGGTGCCCACTCAAGCAAAATCGATGAACAACGGGAGGTCAGTGCTACAGTGCTACTTATATATATGTATATCTATGTGTGTGTGCGCATATATATAAACATAACTACCTATAGGACAAAAGGGTGCATTAATTTACTTACTTTGGTTTGAAGACCACACCCAGCAGTGCTCAGGGATACTCCTGGTGGGGCGGGGGGGGGGGGGGGGGGGGATACTACATGGTGGGATTGAAATCCAGGTTAGCCACGTGCAAGGCAAGCACCTTCCCTACTGTACTATCACTTCAGCCCCTAAAAGGCTGCATTTATAGAACATTAAGCAAAGCTGGGTGTTCAGAAATTTTAGTAACATAAAAAAATTAATCTTCCTTGAACACACTGTATCAGAAGATCTGCAATTTTCTAACAAAAATAACCTGCCCCTGGCTAGAGCAATAGTATAGCAGGTAAGGCACCGGTCTTGAACGTCACTGACCAGGGTTCCATCCACAGCACCCTATATGGTCCTCCAAGTCCTCTAGGAGTGATCCCTTAGTGCAGAGTCAGAAGTAAGCCTAGAGTACTGCGGGTATGTCCTGAAAACAAACCAAAATTCTGCCCTGCCTCTTTACATAGCAGACAACACAACTGTAAATACTTAGGTAATAACTTGTTTAATCCCCAGGGGCAATAGCACAATGGTAAGGCGTTTGCCTTGCGCACAGCCAGCCTAGCCGAGCCTGGTTCGATTCCTCTGACCCTCTCGGAGAGCCCGGCAAGCTACTGAGAGTATCTTGCCCGCACGGCAAAGCCCGGCAAGCTACCCGTGATGTATTCGATATGCCAAACACAGTAACAACAAGTCTCAAAATGGAGACGTTACTGGGCCTGCTTGAGCAAATCGATGAACAACGGGAGGACAGTCCAGTACAGACAGTATTCTTTGCTGAACTCGCCATTTCCTTAGCAGATACTTTTGTCTTCCTCTGCTGTATTCCTAATGTGCAATATAACAGGTATTGGAAGCCAGTCTGGTGAATGAATTAGTCATTGCAGCAGATGCACACCTGGAGGTATGACTGGATATACTGGGAGATATGACTGAAGATGCAACACATACACTTGATGAAGAGACAAACAGTTGCATTTGTTACTAAACTGAGAGAAAGCAGAGACTTAAAGAGGTACAAACGGAAAGAAATGTTTGACTTCATAAAATATTCTGGAGAGCTTGACATGACAGAGACTTTAAAAAAGACATTCTTTCCTTAAAAACAGATGTCAAGGGGGCTGGAGCAATAGCACAGCGAGTAGGGTGTCTGCCTTGCACGCAGCTGACCCGGGTTCGATTCCCAGCATCCCATATGGTTCCCCAAGCACCGCCAGGAGTGATTCCTGAGTGCAGAGCCAGGAAGGAGTAACCCCCAGCATCGCCGGGTGTGACCCAAAAAGAAAAAAAAAAAAGACGTCAAATAGAAACGTCACAGAATTTTCCTAGGGCTTTATGAAGGCTTAGCATGAAAGGAGGTATAACTATCTCCCCCCACCAACTACGCGAACTGACCTAAGAGCGCAGTGGGGAGGGAGATACGTACTGGGTGAATGTCTGCTGAGCTCCAGGCTGCTCTGAAAGTCAGGAGGCAGCAGGGAAGCCACTCCCTCGGGATGGATCATCTCGTCCTCAGACTCTGCTGAAGCGTCTGCAAAGTACAGATTGGGTCGGGGCAGGGAGGGAGTGAAGGGCTCAGCATGAGGGAATATGTGGAGGAGTGAGGACATGAGGCAAAGTCAGAGATAGAGAGTATATACTACAAAGAGCACTGCACAAAGAGAAAAATCTCCCTAAGAGTAAGTTCTACCTAAAGCAGTTTACTTATAATTTGGGGCCAGAGGAGTAGTACAGTGGGAAGAGTGTCTTACACATGACCAAACCAGGTTCAATACCCAGCATCCCACATGGTCCCCAGGGCACTACCAGGACTATTTCCTGAGTGCAGAGCCAGGAATAACCCCTAAGCATAGCCAAAATAAAATGAAAATTACTTATAACTCTTCCTCCTCTGGCAGGAATTCTAAAATAACAGTAAAATATGTGTCTTTTTCCCTGACAAAAGTAAAAATAGTAAACTCTCTTGGTTCCATAAACTATCAAAGCAAGTAAGTTGCACTTTTCAGCCTGGCTTATTCCTAAAATTGCCTAAACAAGCCCATCTACTCTGTGACAGGACTATGAATAAAGAACTCCTTGTAATAAGCAACAGTCTAGGCTTACCTTCATGTTCAGCAGCTTCACGAGCTTCACGTTCCAAACGCTGCCTAAGTAGCTCCTGCTGCTTTTCCAGATACTGCTTTATGAAACTGTTCTGGCTCATTTCCTCGCCAATCTATGTAGAGGACATGGAAAAAGAAAGTCTAGGAAAGCAAACCAGGAAAATGCAAAAAGAAAATTCCATGAAGTAAAGTCTATCTCGCATGTTTGGACCCATGAAAGAAAAAAATATCTGAAGGTCCTTTTCTAAGCTATTCCTATGTTGAGGGCCAAAGTAGTTCTATTTATCATAAAAGGTGGCAGAAAGAGGAATTGCCATAAATAATTTTATTATATCCCTCCCCACCCAATGCCAGAGACTGAACCCAAGAGCCTTAAGCATACAAGGCATTAACTATAACACCAAGCAATGTAATTTTTCAGTTCCTAACCAAAGAGTGATGCACAAACAATTTAAAAATAAAATTAGGACCAGTACAGAGGGTAGGACGTTTGCCTTGCATGCAGTCATCTAGGGTTCAATCCCTGGCATCCCATATGGTCTCCCAAGCACCACCAGGAATAATTCCTGAGTGCAGAGCCATGAGTAACCCCTGAGCATCACTGGGTGTAACCCAAAAAGCAAAATAATAATAATAATTAAAATCTAAAAAATAAAATTTCTTTAAAAAAATAATAAAATTAGCTGTTAGGGAAATAGAACAGTGGGTGGGATACTTGCACACAGCAGACCCAGGTTTGATATCCCCAGCATTCCATATGGTCCCCAGAGCCTGTCTGGAGTGATTCCCTGATTGCAGAGCCAAAAGTAAGCCCTGACCATTGCTGGGTATGACCCAAAAACCAAAATAAAGTAAAAATAAGTCAACATTCCTGTGGAAATGTAGCTGATTTAGTTTTACATAACTTAAAATTATTATCTAAATACAATTCCTTCAAAAAAATAGGAAAGAAAAAAAAAGATCATTCTCCATTTATCCAACACACGTTTTGCTGTATCTCCAAAACTCAAGTACAGTATTTAAGATCTAAGACCAAGAGACTAAGGAAAGGGACTATCAATTCAGCATTTTTTGTTTGTTTTTTTGGGTCATACCCGGAGGTGCTTCAGGAGGGATGCCAGGGATAGAACCTGGGTTGGCCTTGTGCAGGGCCATTGTACTTTTACTCTGGCCCCTCAATTCAGCCTTTTTTTTGGGGGAGGGGGGTCATACCCAGCGATGCTCAGAGTTTACGCCTAGCTCATGCACTCAGGAATTACTCCTGGCAGTGCTTTGGGGACCATACGAGATGCTGGGAATAGAACCCGAGTCTGCCATGTGAAAGGTAAATGCCCTCCCCACTGTATTATCGCTCTGGCCCTCAATTCAGCATTTAGACAGAGTTCTTATTCCTATTTTCTTCAGATAAGAAAAAATCCTCAGCAATGATATTTAAAATCCAGGAACTCAAATAATGGAATAGGCTGAAAGTATGCTCTGCACACAGGAGACCCAGGTTCAGTTCCTAGCACTGCGTACCACTGAGAACCATCCTAAAGCATAGAGCCAAGTGTGTCCCAAACAAACAAAATCCAGGAGTTTAATTCCTTTTTCTGCAATTCAGACTATCCTTATCACCTTCCTGCCCTCAGCTTTCTTTGCACCAAGTCCTCCTCCTGAGAACATTTTTTTGATTGGTTTTTGGGCCATACATGGGAGTGTTCAGGTCTTACACCTGATTCTGTGCTCAGGGATCACTCGTGGCATGACCTGGAGGGGTCATCTGGGGTTCGGGAGATAGAAGCCAGATCAGCTGCATGCAAGGCAAGTAAGTACCTTACCCACTATATGATTAAGATAGGCCCCAAGAGAACATTCTTGCTTGGTAAGTACTACTATTAGTACTCTAGAAAAAGGAAAAAATCCAAATACTTTATGTGTTACCAATGAACTTTCTTAAGCATGGTAAATGCTTATTTTTACCTAAACTAGAACTGAATTTCTGGTACACCATAGGTATTGAGGAAACTTGGGTAGCAAGTATTAGAGGATACAAGTATTTGTCACAAAAATCCTATGTTAGAGGTTGAGGATATGGTTCAGGGAAGAGTGCTTGGCCTAAATATGTGTGAATTGGGTTCAATCGCCAGCACCATAAAAAGTAAATAAATAAAAACCTATGTTAATAAAATCAAAGTTTCAAAAACTAAAATGCAAAAAGAATGTAACCGTGAGCTCATTACTTGGTTTCTTTCGCTTGTTAAAATTGTAAATTAAATCTCTGTAAACTGGCTGGATTATGATACTTACAGCTTAACGAAGTGGTAACAAGGGAGTAGGAAGGCGCTCTTGTTTTTCCAAGTACCTTGGGACTTCATCTAACACTGGAGCTGCACATCACTGTACTTACAAAGACCTGGATTTTTCACTGTAAGTGCATGACCCACTGTACAGGGATTTGAAAATGCTAAAGAGGGTTGGAGAGAGTGTACAGGAGTAAAGGCACTTGACTTTCATGCAGCCAACCCCAGTTCAATCCACAGCACTGCAGGAGGGGCAGGAGTGATCCCTGGGCCAGGACAAGATCCTGAGCACTGGGGCCAGAGCAATAGAACAGCAGACAGGACATTTGCCTTGCAAGTAGCCAACCCAGCTTCGATCCCTGGCGTCCCATATGTTCCCCTGAGCACAGCCAAGAGTAATAGAGTAATTCCCCAGTGCATGGCCAGGTGTAACCCAAAAGGCAAGGAAAAAAAAAAATCCTGAGCATTGCTGGGTATGGTCCAATACCTCCCCCCAATACAAATACACATGTTTGTGACTAGAGATAGTATAGCTGGCAGGGTATTTGCCCTGCAAGCAGTGACCCCAGGTAGTCCTCTGAGTACTGCTGGGAGTGACCAAAAAAAAAAATTTTTTTAAAAAAAGGTATATACCAAAAAAATATATGTATATATGTGTATATACACACTCTAAAGAAATCAGCTCATAGTCTCAAATTTTTTTTAGTTATAGAATTTCTTCTAAAGAAATTTTGGTTATTACAATATATAATGCAGGTAAAAATAGACACAATCAGTTAAAAGGAGTGTGAAAGACATCTTCTCTGAGCAAATGGACACTTGGCTCTAAGAAGGGCCTTCAAGAGACTGAGAAAATGCAGCAGGTAAGGTACTTGCTCGGCATACTGCTTATCTGGGTTTGATCCCTGGCACCCTATATGGTCCCCTGAGCCCTGCCTGCAGCAATCTCTGAGCACAGTCAGATCCCCGAGTACTGCCGGATATAGCCATTAAAAAAAAAAAAAAAGGCAACTCCACAAAACCCCAGCATGGTTACAAATACATGCAACTAGTTGTCCAACCTTCTCTCCTACTACATAAGTAAAATGAAGAAACCAAATACTTCAAAACTTAAGCTCCTTGTCTAACAGAGCTATTAGTGATATTTAGGAGTAAGCCTACAGCAGTTAAGTCCAGTAAAGGTAAATGATTTTCAAAGGCTTAAACTTTTGAAAATTCTATGTCAACACAAGTATTCTTGGATCAATATTTTCCTACAGTGCCCTTATTGTCTACTTCATTCCTACTTTCCCTAAATCAACGGCAAATAAATGACTTCAGAGATCTGTACTATGTTTAATCAACTAGTCACATCTTTCTATACAAACCATGCCAAGTATCAGAAATTAATAGTTGTTCTAATTATGTTCTTTATTCCCTGTCCTTGTATAAATTCGGGCTTGATTAGAATTCAACTGTTGTGGTATAAAAAATTTCTGATCCAAGGGACTCTAGAAAATACTAAGAAGTTCATTAAAATAAGTAAATAAACACCATGCCTTCCCCTGGTGTCTGTACATCCAAACGGCCCACCCATCTAATGAACCTTTCTTACCTGGGAATTTGGCTGGAATGCAGCATGGGGTGTTGAATGTTTCTGTAAATTTTCTAGCATTAGGGCCTGGTACAGAGAAGGGCAAAAGTCACACACCAGTGGGCGAAAGGAAACCAACACTCTCCCAACCAATCTCTAAAGGCAACCATCAACCAAACACAAACCGCAGTCCTTTGCCAGGGACCTACAGCCTTTTACTAAGACTGTTCTGTTCATCTACCGAAGACCCTCAAAGGTAGCCAGGGTCATACCTCCCAATGAACAGCCTGAGTGACCCAACTATGTCACCAAATCAACAACAGGCAGAGGCAGGGTGGGGGTGGGGGGCCTCCCATCCCCTCTGATCTTCTGCACCCGTCAGTGCCCCTTTCGCATCAATTGCAGGTAGGAAAAACCACTACCACAAGGCCAATCAGCTCCACCAACTCCACGAGACCACTCTGGGGATTCTGCTGGGGGTGGGCGGCCATGAACCCCTCAAGTCTGTGAGTGACCCCGGGGACTCCCACCTACTTGGCTCAGTGAACTCGAGTTGCCAACACAAAGTGGAGGCTCCGTGGGATTCGATTTCCGAAAATGACAGAGCGGCTACCGGGGTGTGTGTTTGGGGAGCGGGGGGGGGGGGAGGGGGGGGGAACGGGAGGGACACAAAAATGATCCGACTGCAGCGGCAACCCGGTGTTTCTGACCCCCCATGCCACACAACTCACGCCGAACTATCAGCCTCCTCTCCCCTCCCCTCCCCGCACCGCCTGCCCCCCCCCCCCGCCCGCCCCCGGGGAAGCAACGGTCTCTCGGCCCCTCCGGCACCCGCGGCAGTTGCCCAGCCTCGCCGGCACGGCCCGCCACGGACCCTCCGGAGCCCCGACGACGAGCCCGGCTCCCCGGGTGCCCCTCGGACCATCCCCGCCCGCGCCCGCTCCGGCCGGGGCGGCCCCGCCAACAACTCACCGCCCCGCCCGCCCCGCGCACCAATCGCCACCGGGTTCCGCCGGCGCCCCGAGAGCGGCGGGACGCCCCGGGGAGCCCGAAGCCTCGCGCGCCGCGCTCGCCGGCGGCCGTCAAGCCCAGCGCAGCTCCCGGCCGCGCCGGGCGAGCACGTCCAGCCCGGTCCGAGCCCCGTCCTTCCGGGCACCCGCTCCCGGCGGTCCGCCGCCGCCTCCCCCCTCCACCTCCACCTCCACCCCCACCCCACCCCCGAGCGTACCCCCACAACTCCGACCCGGCCCCAATCGGCGCCCCCCACCCCCGCCCTCTCTCGGGCCAGCAACGCCGCGGGTCGTAGTGGGCTTTAACTCCTTCCGCGGCGCATGCGCCGGAGCCACAGACACAAACAAGGCGGGGGTGGGGGAAGGAGGAAGAAGCCGAAGACACTCCGGGAGAGTAGCGCGCACCCTCCCATTTTGGGGCTCGCGCCGCTGCCGTTAAGGCGGGAACCGACGCGCTCGCGCTCGCGCTCTCGCTCTCTCCCGGCACGAGACTCGCCAACCCCCGAGCGCGCGGGGGCCCCGAGGCTCGCGCTGGCGGCCTGAGCGAGCTCGCGCCGAGCCCGGACACTGCGCCTGCGCCGCGGCAGAGACTCGTCTCTACCGGGTCCGCACCCCGCCGACACCCCGGCAGCGCCGTCCCCTTACCCCTTTGAGCCGCTTGACCAGGGCACTCTTCTGCCCGCTCTTGGCTAGGCCTCGCTGCTCCAGCGCGGCCTTCAGGTCGGTCACCCGCAGCGCCTGAAGAGGCTTCCCGTCCAGAGTCACCTCCTCCAGCTCCGCCATCTTGCGTGAGGTACTCGGGTCCGTCCCGACGGCTTCGGGCATCTTCGGTAATTTCCGCCAACGCCCTTCGAACGGACCGCACTGGCCCCGCCCACTGCAACAGTCAACCCCTCGATTACCACTCAGCGCTCCCCGGGTGTCTCCGGAACTGCTCGGGTGTTTCCGCGTCCACCTCGGCACCAATCTGCGCTCTCCCTCCTCTCCGCCTCGCCCCCTCCCTCTCCCTGCTTTCGGGACTCGGGTATCTTCGTCTTCCCGAGGCTGGGAAGCGAACAGACTCGGAAGCACTCGGCTCTGGCCTGAGCGTATTCGGAGCCTTTCGGCTCTCTCCGTGCCCGGGGCCGGGGCGCGGAGGCACTTGGGTGCTTTGGGGCCGGGCCGGGACCGGAAGTGCGTGGGCTGCCGGGCTGGCTGTGTTTAGGGTTTTCAGGAGGGTTTTCAGGAAACATGGAAGCGGCTGTGGTAATTGGGGACTAAGCCCCCTGGAGACGGTCTCCGGCTGCCCTGTGAGAGGAAAGGGGAGGTAAGCGAAGTAGAAACCTCTCCTTGGGGCCGGCTCCGGCCTGGGGGCTGGCGGTTTACCTCCGTAGAACAAATCGAGGGAGAAAGCCGCCGCCCCCCGGAACGTGCCCCGAACCTCTACCGCTTGCAAATGCAACCGGGGGCCGAGCTGCAGGCCACCTGGGCGGGCTCCAGAGGCTGCAAGGACCAGCACCCCGGCTCTGAACGGATCCGTGGTCGCCGTCGCAGCCGTGTCCCGAGACTCGGGGAGAGTGGGTCGCAGATCCGGCGTCCTCCGGGGCGGCGGTGGGCAAGACCCTCGAAGCCACTTTCATACCTAGCGCAGGTCAATTGCTTTGGGGGTGGGAGTCCCTTATTTCGTCTCTGCAAATACTCCCAGCTTGCTGCGGGAGAGACGAACGGGAGACCGGTCAGACAAGTGGTTTCCTACTCTCGGGCGTTAGGATGGGTTCCACCAGGATGGGACAGCGATCCGAGCTGGCCGACCGTGCAGTTGCGTCGGTGGTGCAGATCCGTGGCAGGACAATCCGCGGACAGGGCCAACGCTCAAAGAAAAGTGTGAAAAAGTCACGAAACACTGGTCAGATTCCAAGCCCTTTTTTGTTGTTGCTGTGGTTTTGGTTTTGGCTTTTGGGGGACCACGCCCAGCTTTGCTCAGGACTTAAATCCTGGCTCTGTGCTCAGGGATCACTCCCTGGCTGGCTCAAGGGACTATATGCGGTATCGATTGGGAATTGAACCTGGGTCAGCCATGTGCAAAGCAAGTGCCTTACCTAACGCTGTACTACACTTTGGCCCCAGCCACCAAACCCCTGAGGTTGCTTTTCTTTCTTCTAAACGTGGGGCAGCTATGTTACTCTTTCGTGTTGTATTATTTTTGGAAGTGCCTTCACTTTGTTCTTTAAATTCTCTTGGTGTTTCATAGGGAATATGAGGAAGTAATGAATGGCATAAAGTTTTTGGTATATTTCAAAGGCAATGGACTATTGCAAAAAAAGGTCCTTTTATGATACGGTTTTTTTTTTCTTTCCTCTTTGGTAACTGGAGAATGATTAGCAGCTAGATCCCAACCAAATGCATGTACAAGAATTTAAGGTGTAGAATGTGAGCTCTGTGTATATATACCTGTGTGCACACACAATTACCACAGGTCACTGCAACAACAGATTCAACTAGGAAGAGGAGGAAGTTACCTTTTTTTTTTTAAGGCAAGACAGGTTAGACAGCATTGATTATTGTGTGTTTCCTTTAGTCAACCTTTAATATTACAGAGGCAAGTGAGAATGATTGAGTGAGAAATATGTTGGTGCTGATCTCCAGAATCTTTAAATGATGGGAGCAGGGCTGGAGCAGTAGAACAGTGGATAAGGCACTTGCTTGCACAGGTGGACCCAGGTTCTATCCCCGGCATCCCATATGGTCCCCCAAGCCCACCAGGAGTTATCCCTGAGTGCAGAGCCAAGAATAAGCAAGCTTGAGCCAGATGTACCTACTCTCCAAAAAGATGATTGAAGCAGAGATTAGGATGGTAATAGGTTTGGAAAAAAGAGGAAGGTTGGCAAGTAAGAAGTGAAGTCATTCTAAATCATTCTTGGATTACTCTATGGTAGTGGGGTTAAAAATGTAAATAACATCCTGTTGTTTTCCTGCAAATCAAATGGGCAGGAAGTGATTTTCGCAGCACATTTTGACATGTTCCTTGTTGGAACATTGTTGACCATGGTACAGTTCTTTTTTGGAACGTTGTATTTTATTTGCTCTGTTCAGAGAGTAACAGGGCTTTCATGTTTCAGGATGCCACTGGAATCTTCTGGGACACCCCCGTTATTCCCCTCCGTGCCTGACAGTGTTCCGGACCTCTCCCCGCCCCCAATGTCTTACATCACTTCCCAGGAGATGAAGTGTGTTCTTCACTGGTTCACTAGCTGGTCAGGTCCTCAGCGCGAACGCTTCCTGCAGGACTTGGTTGCGAAGGCAGTGCCTGGGAAGATACAGCTGCTGCTGGAAGGTCTGGAGCAACTCTGTGTGTCTGGAGCAAACCGGCCACCTTGTATCTTTGAGTGCCAGCTACGGCTTTGGGATCAGTGGTTTCGAGGCTGGGCGGAGGAGGAGCGCAATGAATTCATAAGGCAGCTGGAAGCCAGTGAACCTGACTTCGTGGCCCAGTTTTACCAGGCAGTGGCTGCTACAGCTGGTAAGGACTGAGGGCCACAACAGTAACAGAAGATGACTGTTGCTGATGGAACTGAGTGACAGTTTTACCGTTGTCATGTCCAAGCCATGTCCAAGTCTGGCTGGCGGGGGTCCTCACCTGACTGAACTTGCTGACCGGGCTGGTGATTTCAGTGTTAACAGGGCCATCAGCAAGATTCCTAGCATAAACGTGTGCCACTAAAGCAACTCCAGATAAACAACCTACCAGCCAACGCTGCTGCTTTTCAGAAGCTCTTGCCTCAAGATTTTAGGGCGTCTGTTTCAACTATAATCAAAACGAACCTACACATTGGGCCAGTGTGATAGTACAGCGGGTAGGGCACTTGCTTTGCACATGGCTGACCCGGGTTCAGTCCCCGACATCCCATATGGTTCCAGGAATAATTCCTGAATGCAGAGCCAGGAATAACCCCTGAGCACTGCTGGGTGTGACCCAAAAAGCAAATAAATAAATAAAAGCAACTTACACATAATTCAAACCTGCTGCAGCCCAGTGGGTATAGTGTCCATCTACTCAGGAAGTAGAAGTGAAGGGTCTCTGGGATGGGGTGTTGGGAAGGGAATGGGGGGACAGGAGCACTGCTCCCAGTAGTGCTTGGGGACCATGTGGTGCAGGGGATTGAACCCAGAGCTGCCTTGTGTAGAGCATACCTCCAGGGAAAAGCCATGTTCCTAGCGGTTTCACTGCATCCAGAGGGCTGGTTTCATCACCTGCCTGGATTCTGTGGTAATTATATAGCATCCAACTCCTAGCTTTCCTAGTGATGGAGTCTCCTAGGATTATGGAGACTCAAGAGAGGTAGCTACTACTAACTTCAGCCACATTGTGTTTCAATCCAAGTAGCAATGATCCCCTTAGCTCCCCCAAAGCCTATATGGGTACCCTTGGAACAGGTAGCTGTATTCTGTAACTTTGCTTTATACAATGACAAGTAGCAATTTGTTTTGGGTTAAAGGGTTTTATTAATTTTTTTTAATTTTGTATAAAAATAAAGACTGAATTTTCCAAAACTTTACTCCTTTACCTTATTCCTACAAGACTATATAGAGTTGATACACAAAGGCAATCTGAAGAAAGTCAGACTTGAAGTATAGGATATAAAGTGACTTTTCATCTTGTGTCACAGCAATAACCTCCACCCTATCCCATTCTGTTCTGGGCAGCATCCCTCCGACCTTCCTCCTCCACTTGGATCTTGGTGTCTGGGAGCTCTGGGGAGTGGTTAGGGGGAGAGGGCCCCACCCGAGGAGCACCTCGCTCCCGGCAGGCCCTGGTTCCCAGTGCACCCACCAGGACAACCAGCATTAGGCAAAGTCCTGTGGACAGTGCTCCATGAGTCATGGCAGAATTGTGGTCATGGTCTGAGGTAGCCAGAAACCTGAGAACATAGAAGGAATAGTTGGTTTTCTTTGGGGGCAAGAGAGCGGGACCATATCCAACAGTGCTCAGGGATGGCTAGCTTGGTGTTCGGGATCAGGTGGTGCCAGGGATTGTGCCTGGGCCTCCTGCATACAGAGCCTGCATTCAGCCTGTTGAGCTGCCTCCCGGCCCTCTGGGATAATGTTTGGGATTACCAAGAGTTAGGGATCTTCCTCGGGATACCAAGAGTTAGGAATTTGGAGGGCTTTAATTTTAATAGACCTTACAATACCTGCTTTCTCCAGCAGTAAGCTAAAAAAGGGAAATATAAAACCTGAAAGTAAGAAGAAAATCAAAACCCCTGTTTTTTTCTTTTTCTTGCCAGTGGGGGTGGGGAGTGTTTGGGTTCAGAGTCACACTTGGGAGAGCTTGGGGGCTACTCTCGGCATCCAGAGTGGTTTCCAATGGTGATTGAGGGACCATTTAGTACCAGGGATCAAAACCAGGCCTCCAGCTTGCAAAACATAGTTATCTGCCCAGTCCAATATTGAGGGAACCACACTTGGTGCTCAGGGCTTTCTCCTGGCTCTGTGCTCAGGAATCACTCTTGGTGGTGTCAGGTGAACCATAAGTGATGCTGAGCTCCAGTTGGCAACATGCGAGGTAAGTACCATCTCTGCTGTACTCTCTGGCCCCCAAGTTCCAAATCTTAAATTGTGGGAAGTCAGTGAGGAAAATGACTCCTGCAAGAGTATAGGGGTGGGGCTGGAGCAATAGCACAGCGGGCAGGGCATTTGCCTTGCAAGCGGCCAACCCAGGTTCGATTCCTAGCATCCTCTATGGTCCCCTGAGCACTACCAGGTGTAATTCCTGAGTGCAGAGCCAGGAGTAACCCCTGTGCATTGCTGGGTGTGACCCAAAAAGAAAAAAGAATAATAGGGGTAACTAGCTTTTGTGCTTGAGGATGGCAGGACCAAACAGGAGAGCTCAAAGGACTTGATGATGCTTTGATGTGGAATTCCATGATCCAGTCTGGTCTCCTGAGCACTGCCAGGTGTGCAATGAAAACCAAAAAAGACGAGAGGGGGTTCAAGGATAGCTCTGATAGAATCCCTGCCTTAGGAACTGAGGTAATGAGTTCAATCTTCAGTGTCACCCCGCATGCCAAAATGCAATCTCCACACTAGAACTGAGCATGTCCAGCAACAAGAAAAAGGAAAGAGATGGAAAATAAATAAAATAGGAAGTGTAGGGTGCTTGCCCTGCACACAGCCAGCCTAGGTTAGGTCCCCAGATCCCCAGCTTTGTGTGCTCCTCTGAGCTGGCCAGGAGTAATACCTGAGCATTGCTGGATGTAGCCCTCAAACAAAAACCAAAAATAATTTTTTTAAGAGGGACTGTAGAAATCATTCAAGGCCACTTGAATCATTAAGCCACTTGCCTTGCATGCTCCTGACCATGATTTGATCAGCCTTGACACCCTGTAGAGTCCCCTGAGCACCACTGGAAGTGATAGCCCTGCGTCCAGAGCCAGGAGTAAGCCCAGAGCATCACAGGGCCACACCCCCCAAAACAAAAATGAACAAAAGGGTATGTGTGTTTTCCCAGAAGGGGAGTCAAGGGGAGTGAACAGAGAGATAGTACAGGAGTTAAGGGGCTTGCCTGCATCCTGTTGACCTGGCTTTGAATCCCTGGTGCCACATATGGTCCTGAGTATCTCCAGGGGTCACACCTGATCAGAGCCAAGAAAAGCCTGTAAGTACTGCCAGATGCACACCCCTCCCTTAAAAAAAAAAAAAAGAAATAGAGGGGTTGAAGAGATAGTACATAGGTTTTTGCCAACCATGCAGCTACAGCTGAAATTGTTTGAATCCTGACACCACACATGGTCTCCTGAGCACCACCAGGAATGCCCTCAGCACCGTCAAATGTGGCCAAAAAAAAAAAGAAAGAAAAGAAAAGGGATGCAGGGCTGGAGAGAGTACATTGGTAGGCTGCTCGCCTTGCATGTGGCAGGCAGACCCAGGCTTGATCCCCAGCACCTCATGGTCTTCTGAGCCTCACCTGGAATGATCCCTGAGCACTACCACACGTGGCCCAAAACACACAAAAAGGCAAACCACCCGTTTACCTGCCAGCGCCACCTGTGCTTGCCACAGCCGGTAGGACTGTGGTACTCAGCTGTCGCTCTTCCTCCCCCAGGGAGAGGCCCGGGGGCCCAGCTAATCCAGACAGCTCCAACAGTCGGTCTCGGGTGGGAAGACGTGCAGGTGGGACAGTAACAGCATTGGTCCTGGCATTGCTCCGACAGAGCCGATCCCGGGGACAGATGAGAAGACCATTGTACCCAGGTATCTGCGAGACAAAGAGTAGCACAATGGTTCCGGCCTTGACAACCTGACTAAACCCCTTAGTGGGCAAGTATAATGTAGACCTGGCTTCTTAAACGGGGAATCTGGGGGTTGTAACCCCATATGGAGTATGGAGTCACAAAAATTTCTCTCTCTCTCTCTCTATATATATATATATATATGTATACATATAGCACTGTCCTTCCGTTGTTCATCGATTTGCTCGAGCGGGCACTAGTAACGTCTCACAACAAACTGTGAGACTTGTTGTTACTGTTTTTGGCATATTGAATACATCACGGGTAGCTTGCCAGGCTTTGCCATGCAGGCGAGATACTCTCGGTAGCTTGCCGGGCTCTCCGAGAGGGGTGAAGGAATCGACTCGGATCAGCCGCGTGCAAGGCAAATGCCCTACCCACTGTGCTATTGCTCCAGCCTCTATATGTTTTTTGGTTTGGGGTCACACCCAGCAGTGCTCCAGATTCACTCCTGGCTCTGCACAGGGATCACTCCTGATGGTGCCTGAGGGACCATATAGGATGCCAGGAATCAAATCTGAGTTGGCTTTGAGCAAGGTAAGTGAGCAAGGTAAGCACCTGCTGTACTATCGCCCCAGCTCCAAGAAAAATCTTAGAAATTTGTTTTGAAGGAGACGGAGAGATAGTACAGTGGGTAGGGCACTTACCTTGCACATGGCCAACCCGGGTTCAATCCCCAGCATCCCATACAGTACCCCCAAGAACTGCCAGAAGTGATTTCTAAACACTGCTGGGTGTGGCCCAAAAACTTAGGGAAAAAAATTGTTTTGGAAAATCAGAGAAATAGTAAGCATTGTCTTGTACGCTGCTAGCCCTGACAGGATCCCTAGCACCGCATATGGCCCCCTGAACCCACCAGGAGTGATCCCTGAACACAGAACTAGGAGTAAGCCCTGAGCACTGCCAGGTGCGACCCAAAACAAAACAAAAATTGGTTTTGAAGGAAGTTTGTGATTTATTATAACTTGTGATTCGGATTCCTTTTTTATATACCTATATAACTGGGCTGCATTAAACTTTCTCGGGATGATGAGTTGAAAGGTTTAAGAAACCTGTTCTGAGTTAGTTCCTGTCATGGATTTAGAGAGCATCAGAATAGGCAGTTGCACTGCGGAAGCTTTGCCAAACCTCTGTGCCACAGGGCACAGCTCTTCCTCTTAGGTACCTGTACCCACCTGGATCACCTGTCCTGGAAGGCAGGGGGTCCAAGGGGCTCCTGCCACCTGCACGTCGTATGCTCCATGCTCCTTGCACTGATGTAAGTAGCAGCGGCCTGTGGGCGGGGCTTCCTTTGGGCCACCGGCCTTGTCCTCAGGGAGCCGTTGTGAAGTGACATTGGCAAGGAAGCAGCGGCTCTGCCAGTGGTGGATCTCCCCATGGGGATTCTGGGCCCCAGCTGGGAATCCATTCTCTCTTTTCCAGCACTCGCTCTGGAGGGCAGGGGAGAAGGTCAAGGAGATTCTAGCAGGTGGGGAGAAGCTGATAGACACCGACAGGCCCCTCCCTTCCCCTGCAGCCACCCCTCTGGGAATCCACCCACCCCACTGGCCAAGGGCTTGTACATTCGGCAACCTTCCAGCAGGGGGTCCGAGGAGCAGCGGCCCTTGTCCAGGTGCAGGTAGTGGCAGCCCAGCCCACTGGGTGGAGAGGATAAGAGTGACGTTAGGGTCGTCCTGGAGGACCATCCAGCCCTGCCACCACTCAGCACACTCACCTGCCAGTGCAGAAGTAGTTTGAGGGGCCTGTCCCACAGGTGGTCACCAGGCCGAATTCCAGGCCAGCGCCTGTTCGAGAGAGAGGAGGAGATGGAGCATCAGAAGCGACAAAGCCCCTTGGGCCGTAAGGACAGTACCAGGGGGAGAGCGTTTGCCTAACATGCGGCCGACCCAGGTTCGATCCCTGGCATCTCATATGGTTCCCCAAGAACCTCCAAGAGAAATTCCTGAGTGCAGCACCGGGAGTAACCTCTGAGCATTGCCAGTGTGGCCCCAAAACCGAAAAGAAAAAAAAAGGCAACAAAGCCCAACCCCCCTTGATGCCAACTAGACTGACAGTGCCCAGGACACCTCAGTCATGTATAATCCCTTCTTCCTTTTGGCCAGTGGGGTTGGGGGTGTGGTTTCAGGCCACACATATTGGTGCTCCTGGCTCAGTGCTCAGGAGTTTTTCTTGACCATGCTCCTGGGTGCCGGCTATGCTCTCTCTCCAGCCTTGGAGCATGCCTCTGAGCCACCTGGGGTGAAGTGCGCCCCTCTGCCACTCTGGGTCTCACCCTGGCCCCACAGTAGCTCTTCTGCAGCGCTGTGGTTGACTTGGTACCAGCCGGAGTCTTGGAAGGCGGCGAGAGTGATGGGATCAAGTCGAGTTCTGTGGGCTCCGTCGAAGGTAGCAGTCATGATAGAACCCTGAAGAAGCCGGGCCTCCCAGTGTGAAGACAGGGGGCCCTGTCGGGGAAGGAGACAGCTGAGTGCCACCCAGACATGTACACGTGTGTATGCATGTGTGTGTGCGTGCGTGTGTGCGCGTGCGTGTGTGTGCACGCAGGTGTGTGTGCTGGGGGTGGGGGTGTTGGTCACAAGACCCAGGACTCACACATGCAAGGCAAATGATCATGCCTAAGACTGAGCCATCCCCCACTCCGCCCCACCCCTGCCCTGGCTCCATCTTCTCTCCATCACTCCATCGCCTCCTCGTGTCCTCACCTCATCTTCCAAGGGGACGCCCAGGGGAAGCTCCCGCACTCCCAGGTGCCTGGCCAGGGTGTGGCTGGCCTTCGGGGTGGTGAGAAGCAGCTGGCCCCACTTGTCTCGCCTTGTCACCTGACGCCTGGTGGAACAGTTCTCTCTAGCTGAGAACGGAAAGTTGGCAGCAGCTTCACTGGAAAGAAGGGGTTTCCACGACAGTAGCCATTCCCTCTAGTGGACGCGGTGGGCTGGGGGAGGGTGGGGACGCCTCTCTCTCCCTCGCTCCTCTTTTACCGCTAGGCCCTGATGGGCAATCCCGCCACTTCTTGAAGAGCCGTCCAGAGAAGCCCAGGGCATGGAGCAACTCGTGCAACGTGGCCTGAAGACACAGCAGGCGGGGTGAGCAGCCCCACAGGGGTCCCTGCCCTTCGCTCTGGCCCCTCCTAAGCAGGTGCCTCCCCGCTGGGGGCACAGGGAGGGGCTCTACTCCGCCTCCCACCCCCACCAGTTGCTGTTCATCATGCAGAGTCACCGTGACGATGTCCCTGTGACTGAGGCGGGCGCTGGTGAGATGTGGGGCGCAGAAGACAATGGTGCCGGCCAGGGGCCTGTCGTCGGGGTCCAGCTGGCAGCAGGCAGCATAGGCAATGACCGAAGGCTGTGGCCAGGACAGACAAGGGAGGGGATAAGTGGGAAGTGTAGGAACGAAGCAGAAATCTTCCTGAAAATTCCAAAAATAAAAGCCAAACGATACAAACAAGGGGTCGGAATCATCATACAGCAGGGAGGGCGTTTGCCTGGCACCCCGGAGGACCCCCTGAGCTTACCAGGAGTGATTCCGGAGAGCCAGGAGGAAGCCTGAGCAGGAGGGCTGTGGCCCAAAAACAAAACAAACAAAACCCAAACAAAGAATCCTTCCTGAAAATGGAGGGGCTGGGGGGTTGGAGTGATAGCACAGCAGGTAGGGTTTCTGCCTTGCACGCGGCCAACCTGGGTTGATTCCCAGCATCCCATATGGTCCCCTGAGCACTGCTAGGAGTAATAGTCCTGAGTGCACAAGCCAGGAGTAACCCCTAAGCATAGCCGGGTGTGACCCAAAAAGAAAAAAAAAATGGAGGTGACGGTAGCAAGGAATGGTCTAGTGGTTGGGGTTTTGTTTGTATTTTCATTTTCAATTTGCCCTAGCACCCCCAGCCCCACCCTGCCTGCCCAGGGAAGCACAACTGAGTAAAACTTGCAAACGTGCTACCTCTCCCTGCTGGGAATGAAGGAGCTAGAGTGGTGGTTGTGGGGGGGGTGGGGGGGGAGTTGACTGGAACCTCACCTCTTGGTGGCACTTAAAAGTGTAGGCAACCCGCACATACAAGAGAAAATCAGTGTCTGGGATCCCAGGCCCGTCTGGCTGAGCCAGCTGTGGGGGACCCTCCTCCGGCCACAAGGCAAAGCCTCTGAGATGGGCATCCGGGATCTGCAGGGGGTGGGGGAGGCCTGTTAGCGAGGGGGGTGGGACAGCAAGGTAGGGACAGGGGATAAATGCTGTCTTTGGTTAGTGTCCTCTGAGAGGATGGACATGGGAGTCCTGGGGTGGTGCCTCCCGCATCTTCCAGCTGCCAGGGTTTGGTGGGGCCAGGGGCTCTGGGCCAGGCAGCAGCTGTGGGCGTGGGGTTCAGTGGGGGGGCGTGCAGGCTGTGGAGCTCCAGATCATCCTCTCACCTTTGCCCCCAGACAACTTTCTCCCTTGTACGTTGGGTTCAAGAGGCTGCACCTGCAGAGAACTGACTGTGGGCAAGAGCCCAAGCCCTTCCTGGGTTCCCCGGAAGCAGCAGCCCACCCCGCCACTGACATGCACTCACCGGTGGAAGTTGGGGGTCTCAGGGTCTCCCCAGACCGCGCGGCAGTACTGTGCGGGGTCCCGGCTCAGGAGCAGAGGGCCTGGCACTGGAGACACTTGGCAGGACCAGAGGCGAGCACCCCCTTCAGTTTCAGGGTGCCTGGCCCCTCCCCCAACCCTGCCTGCTCCTCTGACCCATGCAACCACCCCACTCACCTGCCAGGACCCCCTGGAGTTGCTGGGCGGCCTCTCTCACTGCGGCCAGGGCCCGGGCTGGTCCCCTGGCCTGGGGTCCCCCTGCTCTGTCGAAAGCTGGATCCCCAAGGTAGCAGGTGTGGATGCGGAGGGGGTGCAGGGCCCGGGGCCCAGAAGATGTAAGGGAGGCCGAGCGGGCAACCCGGGGCCGGCTGGGGAAAGGGGCTCTGAGCAGGCGCACAGACTCCTGAGCCTCGCGGTGGAGACAGGGGCCTGCGGCCGCCCCGAGTAGCAGCAGCGGGAGCAGCAGCATCTCCCCCTACTGCCGTGTCTGCAGCCCCCCAGGGCCCTGAGCCACCTCTTCTCCCCCGCCTGACCTTTCCTGACACTCCCACACGGCCCCTCCACCACCCCCTGCACCTGAATTGTTCACAGTCTGAGTGTTGTTGACAAAACCTACAGCTGGGATGGGAACCACCCAGGGTCCACAGTGGGGGGTACACCCCCAGGGCCCAACACACCTCTGCAAACAGGAAGTCTTTTTTTTTTATTATTGAATCACCATGAATTACAAAGTTTTCATGTTTGAGTTTCAGTCATGCAATGATGGAGCGCCCGTCCGTCCTTCCACCAGTGCACATTCTCCACCACCAGTGTCCCCAGTATACCCCCATCCCTTTCCCATCCTCCCCCTGCCATAAGGTACATGGAGGAAAATATCCACAACCAGGAAGCTCTCTGCTGGGCTCACGGAGCTGTTCTCCCAGCCCTCTTCCATCTCCCATCCCTGTTGCTTAGAGCCATGAAGCAGAGCCTCAGAGATGGGCATCTGGGATCTGCAGGGGGTGTGGTGAAGGGAGCAGGTGGGGCAGCAGGGTAGGGGTGGGGGAGGGGAGAGCTTGTCTTTGGTTAGTGTCCTCTGAGTTAGTGACACCCTTGGAATGATCCCAGAACTGGAATGTTAATATGATGGGGGGAGGGGGCGCACCAGGTTCCACATTTTGCTCCTCTGTCAGAGCTGGGTGGACCCCACAGGAAGGCGTTTTGGGGTCTCTCCTGTCCGTGAGCTGGACACCAAGAGGAGGGCTGTGCGTGATTCCCAGAGTTGGCCGCATGCTGGGCCCTGATCCCTGTGCTACCTCTCTGGCCCTTGCAAAGTCAGTTCTTACAATGAACTTGCACAGGCCAGAGACAGTTCAAGGATCTGAGCACAGGCTTTGCACACTGGAGGCCTAGATCCACCCCCTGGTCCTGCCAGGAGTGACCCTGAGTTTTAAGTTGGGAAGAGCACTGCCAAGTATGACCCTCCACAAAACAAGCAGAAAAATCCCAAACTGAAGATTCTCTACAAAGGAGAGTCCCAAGTGTGCTCACCCAGCTCTCACACTCACTTTGTTTACTTTCCTCACCTCCTGCTTTCACATCCTATGCCCAAGAGCACACAAGCATACACGTACACACACTCTCTCTCTCTCTCTCTCTCTCTCTGTCTCTCTCTCTCTCTCACCTCCTTCCTAGTTTGCCTGTAAGATTCCTCTCTTCCCTGTTCAGGCCTCACCCCAAGTCCACCTCTGCAGAGGGGGAGGGGCTCCCAACCCAGCCCCTCAGGGAACAGTATCTCTAACTGTGGGCTCAGAGCTCCTCATCCCCAGCCCCTTCAAGAAGTTCTTTCCCACCATCAAGAAAAAAAAAAAAGAAACAAACAAACAAAGAAACAAATGAAGCAAGCTACCTCCTTGTCTCCTGGCAGCTGCAGCTGCCACGGGGGATGAAGGAACAGACCCTGCCCTTCGGGCAGTGTCCAGGAGGCTGGGAGCAGGCAGGAGCGAGTCAGGCCCTGCTGCTATGGTCCTGCCTGCTAGCCGGGGAGTGCACGTGTCGCCAGGATCCGCCCAGAGCCACCAATGACAGGGGAGGCAGCCGGACTCTGGAGTCCAAGCAGCTTGGCCATGTTCCAGTTGCGCCCCTGGCCCAGTGCTCTGGGTCCTGTTTGCAGAGTGGGGTGATTGTACCTCCCGCAGGGCTGTTCCGAGCAGCCCTTGCATGCTGTTGAGGCCCAAGTCGGACTAGTCAAACTCCCTCCAATGAAGAACACCTACAGTTCAGGCACTGGCGCTCACCTGACAAAGATTCTGTTCTCATCAATGTCCTTTTTGTCTGTGTGTTTGTTTTTACTGGGGGAGGGGTGTGGGGACACACCCAGCTGTGCTCAGGGCTTGCTTCTGGCTCTGTGCTCAAGGGTCACTCCTGGCAGTGGGAAGGATCCAATACTTTGGGTCAGCGGCAGGCAAGCCAAGTGCCTTTACCCCTGTATTATCTCTCCAGGCTGGGACTGTTGCTCTGAGTCTCTGCGTTTTGATTTTTTTCTTGTTTGTCTTTTTGAACCACACCTGGTGTATTCAGGGGTTACTTCTAGCTCTGTACTCAAGGGTTACACCTGGCAGAGCTCAGCAGCCCATATGGGATTATGGGATGTTGGGGATAGAACCAGGGTCCCCAACATACAAGGTAAGCAGCCTACCCACTGTGTTATCTCTGGCTGCACTCTTCACACCCCGCAATGCACAGGGGTCACTCCTTGCTCTGCACTCAGGAATTACCCCTGGTGCTGCTCATATGGGATGCTGATATGGGATGCTGGGAATTGAACCCTGGTTGGCCGTGGGCAAGGCAAACATTCTATCTACTATGCTACTATGTATGCTATTGCTCCAGCCGCTGTTCTCGCCCCTCCCCCCTCCCCCACACTCTTTTGAGGTGTGTGTGTGTGTGTGTGTGGTGCTACGCAATGACCCAGGCCCTCATACATATATCACTCATATACTCTACCATACCCCACCACGTTCACCTGTCTGCATTTCCTTTACTTACCGTCTGGATGGGTTCAGTTGGGAGGGCCAGAGGTCCCTGAATCAGCTGGACTGTTTCAAGGCCTGGGTGACTCTCCTGGGGCCGGTTCATGCTGCAGTCTGCAGCCGCTCCTGGTGCTTTGCTGCCTCCTTGTGGCTATATTGAGACAGGGCAGGGCATACCCAGGGGGCTGCGGATTCGTCCCCTTCACACCTGCTTGCAGCAGGACCGGCCACATGGGAACATCTTTTCTCTGCATGAATGTTTCTTCTCCGCCCTCCCTGGAAACTTCTTCCTTAAGATCCAGCTGAGAGGGTCTCTGACCCTAGACTTTGCTTGACTGGTTTGCATATCCTTTGTTCTCTGATAGCCTTTCTTTCACATCTTTGAAGTAGCATTTATGATATCCGCCTGCCATTTATTTTCCTGCTTGTTTCGCTGCTAGTCTGATTCATCTCTGTGCTTTGAAGAGATACAAAGTCGGGACAGAGGGATAATGGAGGAGATGAAAGTACAGAGGAAGGTCAGGAGGTGAGGGGAGAGGAGATGAGAGGGTCAGAATAAGAGTCAGTCCACCGAGCAGACGTTGCCCCAAGTACTTTATGCTCTTGTGATAAATCCTCTCAAAACCCTTGCAGGTTGGATTTATTATTATAAGCCCACTTTACCAGGCAAGGGAAAATCAGGCAACATGGAGAGGTAGAAAAGGTAGGATTTGAACTCAGAATTAGGCTTTATTTATTTATTTATTTGCCTTTTGGGTCACACCCGGCGATGCTCAGGGGTTACTCCTGGCTCTGCACTCAGGAATTACTCCTGGCGGTGCTCGGGGGACCATATGGGATGCTGGGAATCGAACTCAGGTTGGCTGCATGCAAGGCAAATGCCCTACCTGCTGTACTATCGCTCCAGTCCTGGCTTATTTTTAAAGGGGGGAGGGGGCGGGGGAGGTGGAGGCACACCAGCAATGCTCAGGAGCTACTCCCGACTCTGCACTCAGGGATCACTCCAGGCGACCATATGGGATAGCAGGTGCCAAACCAGTGTCTGTGGTATGCACGGCAAGTGCCCTACATGCTGTACGACCTTTATGGCCCCTCGGAGTTAGACTTCAACACCCCTCCACGCCACACTGCTTCTGGAGAGCACAGCAGGCAGGAGAAATAAAGTTGTGATGAGACAAGCAGACTGAGGAGGGAGGGTGGGGGAAAAGAACCAGGAGGGGAGGAAAGTGATAAGAGAGGGGGCAGCCCCAAGGAAATGGAGTCAGGGTGTGGATGGAGGAGAAAGAGTGGGTGTTGGCAGGAAGTGGGATAGGCCAACACAGTGGGAGGGACTTCTGAGTAAGCAAGGGTGGGGGGTGTGGAGAGAGGATGGAGGAGGGTCATCAGTGGGTGCTGATGGTGGTGGGTGCTCCCTCATGCATGCCCATGACTCACTGTCTTCATCTCGTCCCCTCCACGCCCTCCTGGGGTCAGTGCCGCAGGAGCCTGTCACTGGGTCCTCTGCCCTGGATTACTCAGCCGCTGTACCCCATCGTTCCTGCCTCTCCCCTCCGCCCCAATCCAGGGTCCCACGCCACCACTAGATGCCTCTCCTCCTCCATCTGGTCTTCCCAGCCCATCTCCATAGGACCCCAATGTCGGTCTTCTCTACCCTCACTCCCAGGAGGCTAATGCGCCCCTGAAGGATGTCACTTGGGGACTGTTGTCACTGTTGGAACATGATCCCAACTACTCAGTTCCCTTGTCCACGCCCAGCACTGCAGATCCCCCCTCATGCTAACTGCTGTCATGCTCTGCGGGTACCCACACTTCTACTGCCTGCAGTGTCCACTGAGTCCCTGCAGGTGGGCTCCACAACCAAACAGGTCAGTGAGGGCCTGGGCTGCAGTACAGGGAGTGAGGCACTGCTGTGCACATGGCCGATGTGGGTTCCATCCCCAGCACCCCATAGGATCCCTCGAACACTGCCAGGAGTGATCCCTGAGCATAGAGCCAGGAGTAAGACCTGAGCGCCGCCGTGTGTGGTCCCCAAAAACCAACGTGTGTGTGTGTGTGTGTGTGTGTGTGTGTGTGTGTGTGTGTGTGTGTGTGTCGGTGAGAACCGCAAAGGAAAACCAAACGCCGACACGGAGGTGGGAAGTGCAACCTCTAGCGGGCACCTGTGGGAGTGCACCACAGAGCGAGCAGGAACTGGCAGTGAGGGTGCGCCCAGGCTGGAAGGTGGGGTCGCCGGCCCGAGTGTGTGACCTGGGACAACCGGAAAGGGAAGGGATGGGGGGAGCAAGAGTGCTGTCAGCTTCTCCTCCAGGGGATAACAGAGCCATCAGACAGGACTGGCTTCTCCTTGCACCTCCCCCCCACTCTTCTCCCCCCACACCCCGCATTACTCTGGAGGGCAATCCCGATTCCTTCGCTGAGACTGGGGGAGCAGGGTCTGGCCAGCCCCTGTCTGATGTCACCTCCTAGGCAGCCCAGCCACTGTCTAGGATCTGGATGGCACTGCATGGCCCATCCGGATCCGGATCCATCTGGATCCATCTGGATGTCCCAGGCCTGCACAATTCTCTCTGGGAGGGCAGCTGACCTGCTGCCCTTTGCAGATGCTGCACACAGGCCACATGCTCAAGAAGCCTGTCCTGGTGTTCATGCTTCAAGGAGATAGTTAAAGGTGCCCTTGTTAATGGGAACAGGACCCCGTCTCCCTGCCACACTTTGCCACCACCTGTTTACTTGAGTTGCACTTCGTCATGGTAGCTAATTTGTAAGCCCTCCAAGAGGGCTTACAAAAAAAAAAAAAGATACCTGCCCTTGTTTGCCTGGTAAATGCATTTATGTATTTTTGCTTAGCGCTTTACTACTGGTTCTGCACTCAGGGATTGTTCCTGGCTGGGCTTGGGGGCTCTCGAGGGGTGCTGGGGATAAAGCCCAAGTCAGCCGTGTGCAAAGCAAGTGTCTTTCCCTGTTGTACTACCGCACCTGCCCCCTGGGGTCAGTGTTTGACAAGTCTCCTTCAGGGAATGAGTGAGAGGGTGAGCAGAGAGAGCAGAGGGAGGAGGAAGGGTCAGGATGGAAGAGGGGGGTGATGAGAGCAGGTACATGGGAGGCAGAGTGTGTGATAAGGACAGGAGGCAAGGGGCTGAGAACGGGTCTGGGGTCCTTTGCTGGTCTTGGTGGTGGGCTTCCCAAGGGGCTCGGTAGCTTGGCTCTGAGAACGGGGTCTAAAGCCGGCAGGGGGAGGGGCTACCCTTTATCTTGGGGTTCAGTCCTAACCTCAGATGGTGACAGAGCTGGAGCCAGCAGGGGTTTTGCAAACCGTCCCGATTGCAGCCTCTCGCCGTCTCGCTGGGGCCGGCGGGTACAGCCTGGGCTTATCTCCCAGGACAGTCCTAACCTCAGATGGTGACAAGGCGGGAGCTCGCGGGTGTTTTGCAAACCGTCCCGATTGCAGCAAGGTTGGATGAGGGCCTGACCAGGGGCGACGGTGCAAGGTGTGGGTGGTGGCCAGGAGTGCAGGGAGCCCCCACCTGGCCCGGGCCATGACCCCATGACCGTGACCGAGAAGCAACTGCCGGGGGTGGCTCCTGGGAAGACTCCCTTCCTCTTGCACTTGTGCCAAGGGCCACGTTCACCTGGAAAACACCCCAGGGTGGCTCCCCCCACTGGGCCAGAGCTCACAGAGGCTTCCTTCGTGCTAGCGGGGCTAACCTCCGTGCTCCGGAGCAGCCGGAGTTGATCCTGGGAGAGACTGAACTGTGGGGGCTCTCCAGGTGAGCGGAGGTGCATGAGGTGGCCCTGGCCGCAGCCTCCCTCCGTCCTACCGTCCCCTCACTGGCCTGGGCAGGGTCGCGGGTGGAGGTGAAGAGGCTTCTTTCCACCCCTCCACCCCAACCGGGATCTTGCAACACCAGGGTTGGGGGCCTCTGTGTGGCAATCGTGGGGGAGGCGTGGGGAGGTATGCACCAAGCCGGGGAGTCGCTTTCACAAGCAGCTGCCACCGCGGGCTGACCGTGGCCGCTCACCTTAGTGGCTTCCTCTCCTAGGCATCCAGGACCAGCTGAGACCCTGCCCCTGCACTCAGGCCTCCTGTCCCCTCACCCTTAGCATGGGCTTAGCTCAGACAGGAAATAGGGGGAGCTCCCCCTGAAGTAGTGGATTCGGAAGCGATGGGAGGACGCCGGTATGGTGTTTGGATGTGGATTTGTGACGTTTCCGACCTTGAGTTGAGTTGAGTTGAGTCCCCGCCAACTCCTTCCCCCAGGCAGGAACTGGGTTCATTGTCTCTCCCTGGGGGCTCAGGTGAAGGGGGAGGAGGGTTTCCGGGTGTGGGGAGCAGCTCTTCACCCCACCCCAAGTGCTCCCTGACAGTCCTCCCACAAGAAACCAAGAGGATCATTTGCAGCCCCTACTGAGCCCCCTTCAGTGGATCTCCCCTGGGCTCCTTAGAGTCTGCATACTCTCTCTCTCTCTCTCTCTCTCTTTCTCACTCTCTCTCTCTCTCACATACACACACACACACACACACACACACACACACACACACACACACACACTGCAATTTGGTCCATGTCCTCTCCTTGCAATTTCTTGGGTTTCAGCTTCAGTGTCACCGCGAGAGGCCTTCCTGCCTACCCTCTCCAGCTAGCCAGACTTCTGGCAGGTTGGCTTGGCGCACAGGGATCACTCCAATGGTGGCATGAATGAATTCACTGGGAGTGCTCTGAGAGGAGAGAGTGAACTGGAGCTAGCAGCAGGCTTACGGGGAAGGACTGGGGTGAACAGCAGGGGCCCATCATACCCCAGGGGGCAGATCAGGCATCCTGGACCTAAGGAGAGCGCCCCTCCTCGCTTCCTGGAACAGGAGATGTCAGGGACAAGCACCCAACTGGGTTCTCGGTTGCTCTGCTGTCTCTGGCACCTCCTGGGCCACAGCAGAGGGGGAGCACCCATGAGAGGGTAAGTGAGTGCAGAGAACCCCCCCAGCTCACTGATTTGTGGTCTTTTCCTTCCTACCACCCCATGTTCCCCCCCTTTCTTTTTTTGCTTTTTGGGTGACACCTGGCAATGCACAGGGGTTATTCCTGGTGCATGCACTCAGGAATCACTCCTGGTGGTGCTGGGAAGACCATATGGGATGCTGGGAATCAAACCCACATCAGCTGCGTGCATGGCAAATGCCCTACCCTCTGTGCTATTGCTCTAGCCCCCAATACCCCCCTTTTTTGGTGCTCAGGGCTAGTCCACATGCTCTGGGGACCATGCAGTGCCAGGGAGGCTGGGGGGAACCCAAGACTCTAGGCTGTGCCCTGATGCTCTCCCCAGACTCCTGCCCACCTGCTTGGCTCAGAGCTGAGCGAGTTGGTTCACCACAATATTCTTGGTCCTGTGCAAGGGCCAGGCACAGACAGGGGTTTCACCAGTGGCCAGTCAGCTTCCTGGCTTGGACCCCCAAGTGTGATTTCTGGATGCCTGTCATCTTGCAGGGGTGTGATCTGCCCCACGGGTGCTCTTCTCTGGGTCCTGCAGGGAGCTGGCTCCTCCGCAGACCCCAGGTGAGTCACAGAGCCCCCTCTCCTCACACCAGACCCTGGCACGGTGGGGGCTGGGAATGCAGCCTGGCGTCGGGGCTGAAGCAAGCGGCCTCATCCCGGAACCTTGACAGCAGGTCGGGGCAGTGGTCTTGAACGGAGAGGAGGAAATCCGGAGGTTGAGTCATTCCCCCTGCTCTGTAGGCCAGGCAACCCCTTGTGCAACCTTCCCCCTGGCTGAAAGGAAGGTGCAGGATTCTCCTGGGCTGCCAGCACCTCCCCTGCCTGCTCCGGAGCCCCCTTCCAGCCCACTCTATTGTCAAATTTGGTTTCCTTCACAGAAGGGCCACGCGTGATGGTGCTGGGGAGGAACGTGCACGCGCCCTCCCACGGAGCATTTCCACAGCCCATAACCCTCACCCCGCACTTAGAAACAAAAGGCTTCCAAATGGAGTCATTCATGCAGAGCCCCACCAACACATTAATAATACCTGCCCCACCGGCAAGTGAAAGCTTTTCTATTATTTATTTTGGGGGTTGGGGCCACATCCGGTGGTGCTCAGAGCTTACTTCTAGCTTGGCGCACAGGGATCACTCCTGAAAGTGGTCAGGGAACCGGATGGCATGCCCGAAACCCAACCAGAGTTTGCTGTTCAAGATGATACTTACCTGCTGTTCTATCGCTCCAGACCCCAAGGCAAACACTGAAACCAACCAATCAGGAATTTCCTGGTCAACACTAAGGAGATCACCTATGTGATAAGAACCCCCACCCCCTCCACCCAATGCCTGCCCTAGTGGAAGGGATTTTGCCAAAGTTTTACTTACCTTTGGCAAACACCCTCGTCCCACCCTCTTTCTGTCTCTAACAACCTTCCTCTCACGGTAACGTTTTGCCTCTCTTCTTGCTAGATGGATGCTGCCCAACTCACGATTCATTAACCCAACTAGGTCTTTAGATGAGCTCACCTGTGTTTTTGTTAGTTAACACCATGTAGCGAGGTCTGGATCTGCCTGCCCACCAGACATGGGGAAGGGGGGTGCAGAGACCAGAGGTGGGGAGTTGGTGCCTGAGGGAACCCGAGACAAAGGAAGGAGAAAGAGTACAGGGGAGGCAGGAGTGAGTGCAGGGAAGGCAGGTGTGAATACAGGGGAGGCAGGGTGAGTGCAGGTGTGATAGAGGCAGGTGTGAGTACAGGGGAGACAGATGTGTGTGCAGGTGTGGCAGGTGTCAGTGCAGGGGAGGCAGGCGTGAGTGCAGGTGTGATAAGGGAGGCAGGTATAAGTACAGGTGTGACTACATGTGTGACAGGTGTGAGTGCAGGTGTGATAAGAGAGGCAAGTGTGAGAGTACAGGTGTGAGTGCAGGGGAGGCAGCTGTGAGTGCAGGTGTGACAGGTGTGAGTGCAGGTGGTAAGAGAGGCAGATACAGGTGTGAGGACAGGTGTGACAGGTGTGAGTGCAGGTGTGATAAGAGAGGTAAGTGTGAGTACAGGTGTGAGTGCAGGGGAGGCAGCTGTGAGTGCAGGTGTGACAGGTGTGAGTGCAGGCGATAAGAGAGGCAGATACAGGTGTGAGGACAGGTGTGACAGGTGTGAGTGCAGGTGTGAAAAGGAAGGCAGGCGTGAGTGCAGGTGTGAATGCAGGTGTGACAGGTGCAAATGCAGGTGTGACAGGTGTGAGTGAGGGGAAGGCAGGTGTGAGTGCAGGTGCGACAGGTGTGAGTACAGGTGTGCGAAGGGAGGCAGGTGTGAAGGCAGGTTGCCCAGCAGTGGGAGGCTCTGACCTCTTTCCCTGGAGATGTGCTGATGGGGGGAGAGAGAGGACTGGGAGGGACCATACCCGAGGGTCCTTCTCAGAGAAACATCCCTGTGTGTGAGAAGAGATCCAAGGGCTCCCCCAGCAGTGCTCTGGGGCTCAGGGAGCCCATCCTGGCGGCACTGGGCTGGTGTTTCAGTCTGACAGATTGGTACCCCAGCCTGGTGCTGGGATATGCCGGCCCAGAGTGCTGGGGACAGCAGGAAAGGTTGTCAGTGCTTGTCTTGGTGCTTGGGGTGGCTCCTGGTGGTGGAGGACCACGTGGGGCCAGAGACAATCCCGGCCACTTGTATGTCATGTCTATGCGCAGTCTTTTGAGCTCTCTGTCCCCATCTCCCTTGGTGACTGACTTCTCAGCAACAGCCTGTTGAAAGGTTCACGTTCCCTCTGGGTGCTGTCCGTCTGTGAGGGTATGTGTGAGCGTGATGGGAAGGGGATGGGGGGAGAGCTATGGAGCTATCCAAGGCCTTTCATCACCCCTCCTCTTGCCTCAGCTGTTTTAGCTATAAACATGTCTCACCCTATCTGCCGCCTGAGAGCAAGCCCACAGATGATCTCTCTCTCTCTTTTTTTTCTGGGGGGAGGGGGCACACCTGACATGCTCAGGGTTTGCTCCTGGCTCTGCTCTCAAGAATCACTCCTGTCTGTGCTTGGGGGAACCATAGGGGATGCTGAGAATTGAGCCTGAGCCAGCCGTGTGCAAGGCAAGTGCCCTACCCACTGTACTATCTCTCAGGCCCCACCAGCTGATCTTAGAGTCATTTCTGTAGTCCTTGGAAATCTGTCTTTAGTGGGCTCCCTTGGGTTCTGCCTCTAACCCATTGTGGGACTCTGGCCGAGTACCTTCCCCTCTCTGGGGCCCCTGTTTCCTCAACTGCAAAATGAGAAGTTCAGGAGACTTTTGAGGTCCAGAATGACATGCTATTTCCTGCTTACCCATTTACCGGCAAGCATGACAGTGACCTGGGGTGGGAAACCCTCTGCTCCCATTTTTCAGATGAAGAAAATGAGGCACAGAAAACAGTAAGTGGCTCAAGGCCATCGAGTGGGGTAAGCAGCTAAGGGGAAGGGAGGCAAGGTCCCTGGCAGGGTTCCACGGAGAGGAGAGCTTCCAGCCGGGACTCCACTGGCATGATCCATGGTCTCTGCCCCCACCCACTAGCGCCTGTTCAAACTGCCCAAGGCCACCTGTTATGGAGCTGAGTCTGGAGGACGAGCAACAGACGGGAGCGGGCAGGTGGGCAGCGGGGTTCAGGAGGGGCTTCTGAAGGGAGCTGAGGCTGCAGGACTAGAGAGAAGGGACAAGTGACCACGTGTAAGGGACTGCCAACAGAGTCTTTCCTCCTGTCTCCTGGGCGAGAGAGAGCAGGTCATCAGGGGTGGCCCCAAGGGGCGGGAGGCTCTGCAAGCCAGAGGGCAGTTAGAGGGTATCCCCTGGACACTGTAGATCCTGGATTGGGGTGCCGAGCAGATGGGGGTTGGGGAGTGTTACAGACTCACCTTGTCCACTCTGGTGTTAGCGAAGGGACAGAAGGAAGCAGCCCCAGCCACAAGCATTTCCTGTCCTCGGAGTCCCCCATGTCACAAACACGTACACAAGGACACGTACGCATGCACGCATGTGAGCACACACATACAAGGTGTGTCAACGAACAAAGACAGAGGCACAAACAGGAATACACTTACAAGGCATATCTATTAACACACACACGGGGCACGCACATAGGCACACACGTACACATGCACGCACTCGAGCACACACATACAAGGAATGTACATGAACACACACACAGGGGCACACACACAAACACGTACACATGCATGCACGCACCCGAACACACACATACAAGGCCTGTCCATGAACACACACACAGAGGCACGCACACAGGCACACACATACAAGGCCTGTTCATGAACACACACACAAGGGCACACACACAGGCACACACGTACACATGCACGCACGCAAGCACACACATACAAGGCGTGTTCGTGAACACAGACAGAGACACACACAGACGCACACATACACACGCAGGCCCGCAGGCGCCGCACCCCCAGCCGCAGCGACAGCCCCATCACTGAGTCCTAGTGCAATTTTATTCAGCCACAGAACGGTTGCTCCGGGGCCAGCCCCCGCCCTCGCCACCCGCTGCCACTGTCCCAGCTCTGAGTCCCAGCCCGGCCCCCAGCTGAGTGGGGCGCCCCAGGAGGCCCCCTCAACTGCAGCCCCCGACGCCCTTGATGAGGTTGGCGGCCTCGGGGATCTGGCGGAAGAGGTTGCGGAGCGTGTCCAGCTCCTGCGTGAGCTGCTCCACGCGGCTGCGCAGACGCTCATTCTCGGCCATGTACTCCAGCACCTTCTGCTGCGTCTCCAGGATGCGCCTCTTGGCCTTGTCGCGGCTCTTGCGCACGGCGATGTTGTTGCGCTCGCGCCGCAGCCGGTACTCCAGGCTGTCCTTGTTCACTGCCTTCTTGCCCTTGTGTGCGGGGGCGGCCGGGGAGGGCGCCTTGAGGAGGGGGCTGCATGGGGCGCCCGACGCGGACAAAGGGGCCTGGAGAGCAAGTCAGGAGGGACCAGCTGATCACGGGCTGAGTATGGTGCACGGGGACCCACACTCCCTTTGGGGCCCCCTATGCTCCGAGGACACTTTCCTCCTATCTGTTTTTTGTTTCTTGTTTTGTTTTTTTCAGTGGGGGCCACACTAGGTGATGCTCAGGGGTTACTCCTGGCTCTGCACTCAGGAATTCCTCCTGGGGTTCTCCGGGAACCCTATGGCAAGCGAAGGATCCAAACTGTGTGCAAGGCAAACGGCAAACGTCCTCCCCCGCTGTTCTATTTCTCTGGCCCCCATCTGCTTTTTTTTTTCTTCCTTTTTTTCTTTTTGAGCGGGGATCAGTGGCACTGGCTGTGCTCAGGGCTTAAAAATCCCGACTCTGTGCTCAAGGCTCACACCTGCTGGGGCTCCCGGTACCGTATGTGGTGCTGGGGATGGAATCAGGTCAGCAGGGTGCAAGGCAAGCCCCCTCAGCCCTGCCCGACCTCCTCCAGCCCCCTTGGGTCTGGCCGGGAGCTCCAGTTCTCCACCGTGGAGGAGCTGCTGGGCAGCTGACTGGCAGGTGGAAAGCCTGTGCCCAGGGCTGGCTGGCGCTGGGGGGCCTGGGGGTGGCAGGGTGCCAGCCATACGGTGGGATTCAGGGCCGGCATGAAATCAGAGAAGCAGAAAGGGGGACGATGGGTGGTTTGGATCCGGCCCAAGACCCCCCACCCCCGCTCTTCCTCCGGAGGCGCCCCCAGGCCCCCGTCCAGCCCCGGCCCTCGGGGACCAGAGCTGCCCTTACCTTGAGCACGCGCAGGGGCTGGCTGGGCGGCGCCAACGCAGGCGGCAGGTGCATGGCTGTCTGTCCGCAGTGAGCTGCCTGGTACTGCAGAGGGTTGTAGCTGCCCCGTGCAGCCCCGCGGCTGCCCTCCGGGGCCCGGGGCTCCTCCTTCACGGCCACGGCCCGCGGGTCATAGCTCCCGGGGCTGCTGTAGATGCCCGGCCCTAAGGCCTTGCGGTCGGGTCCGAAGGTGTGCGGCGGGTAGGCGTAGGGCCGGGGGTCTGGCGCCAGGTAGTGGGGGAAGGCCGGGGCGCCGGGACCCTTGAGGCCGCGGCTCTCCTGGGCTGGCTTCACCGCGAAGAGGTCGGACAGCAGCTGCTCTTCGCCCGACTCGATGTAGGCAGACAGGTCGATGGACGCCTCGTGCTCGCACATGTCCCCCAGCTCCCCGGGCGCCGAGCGGCCCCCCGAGAACTCGAGCGGCTGCTGGCCAGCCCGGGGCTCACACTCGTAGTAGGTCCCGTGGGACATGGCCGTCCCGCCCCCTCGGCTCCCCGCCCCCGCTGCCCGGCTCTGGGGGCACCTCTGCGGGTGCTGGCCGGCCCGGCTCTGCCCCGCTCGGCTCCCCTCGCCCCCGACTCCCGTGTGGCCTCGCCTCCCTCTGCCGCTTTCTTTTCCTTCCTCTCTCTCGTAGATGCCTCTTTTCTCTTCCCTTTTTTTCCCCCCCTCTCCTGGGGGGTGACTCAGGGAGGGGCAGAGAGTAGGGTGCAGGTCTCTGAGAAACAGGGCACCTGTCCTGGCCGCCAGTGCAGTAGGGGGTCACTCTGGGGTCAGGCTCTGCGGCTTCTTGGGGCGCTTGGCCCCTCCCCGAGTGCTGGGGCCTTCAGACCCGGCCTCCCTCCTGCCTCCTCCGGGGGCTGTGCGGGGTGCGGAGCCATGAGAGAATGGAGGAGTAGACCCTCCTGCAGCCCGACCCCCAGCCTGGGCTAGGCTCCGCCCTCCACCCCCCTCTGGCAGTCCCCCTGGTGCTGGGCTCCACCTACCCACGGTGTGCATGGTGTGTGTGTGTGTGTGTGTATGTGTGTGTGTGTGTGTGTGTGTGTATGGGGGGGTGCTGTTAGCCTGTTCCAACCACATCTCCCAGGCCATGCTCCTGGCTGCAGGCTGGAGGGGACTGTGTGAGGGGCTTGGAGCTGAGTGACCGGCTCGGGGACAGGTCAGGGGGGGCACCCTGGAGCAGACTGTGTGACCGGGGTCCAAGCCATGGGGCAACCCACATATGCTTCCAGCCTTGGCTCACTCTGGCCTCTAGCACGGTCCCCGGCTGCCCAGGCCCTGGTGGCTCAGGACCTGGCCCTGTGCCGCAGGCCCTCAGCCAGCTGCTGCCCCCCTCTGGTGACACTGTGCTGCTGCAGCCAGGGAGTTGGCACCAGGCTCCATTTCCTGTGGCCCGGCCACAGGCCCCCAAGCTCTCATCACCCCTCCACCCCGCCCCTGCACCGCCATTGTCTGACCTCCTGCGCGTCTCTTCTGCCCACTTCCTCTTCTGAGGCTTGAGGAGCTTTCTCTATTGCCGTCACCTCTTCCTGGGGCTTCCTGTGGGTCTGCTGGGGTCTGCTTTCCCTTCCCTCACCTTTTCTTCTGGGTACTCCCCACTCCCTCCCTGCAGAGGGAAGGCCGGCTCTGACCGCTCAGATTCCTTCTCCAGGATGGGTCCTAGGGCCAGTAAAAAGGAAAGGCACCTAGGACCCTGGCCTGCTGTGCGTTTCTGATAGTGAGCCAGAAACTCTGTCCACTGGGCCACAGCTGAGGCGCTTCCCTGCATGTCTCTGCACCCGGCAAGGCTCAGGAGTCACTCCTGGCTCTGCATTCAGGAATCACTCTGGATGGTGCTCAGGGGACCATATGGGGTGCCGGGGTTTGAACCCGGGTCAGCCGCATGCAAGGCAAACGCCCGACCCGCTGGACTATGACTTGGGCCCTCTGGTTCTCTATCCCTAGTAGAGGTCGTAGGAACCTGTGGGGGTGCAGGTCTTGTACATGGACATGCCAAAGGTCAGGCCATGGAGGGACACATGCAGCAGGAACAGGTGTGGCAATGAAGACTAAAATTATTAAATTAATAGTATCCTTGTCCTGGGTGAAATACAGCAATCTTCACACACTTTCCTCTAAGGAAACCTTTTTTTTTTTTTTTTGCTTTTTTTGGGGTCACACCCGGCAATGCACAGGGGTTACTCCTGGCTCATGCACTCAGGAATTACACCTGGCAGTGCTTGGGGGACCATATGGGATGATGGGAATCAAACCCCGGTCGCCCGCATGCAAGACAAATGCGTTACCTGCTGTGCTATCGTTCCAGCCCCTCCTCTAAGGATCACTTTCAGCAGTTTATTCATAACAAACAATACAAAATGAATTATTTCAGTTCTGCTTTGGGGAGGGGTTGGGGCTCAGGATGGAAATATCCCAAATATGGTGGTGGGAAGGTGTTATGGTGGTGGGATTGGTGTTCAATTTTTTTTTTCTTTTTGTGTCTTACCTGGCATTGCACAAGGGTTGGTTACTCCTGGCTCATGCACTCAGGAATTACTCCTGGCGGTGCTCAGGGGACCATATGGGACGCTGGGAATCAAACCCAGGTTGGCCACGTGCAAGGCAAATGCCCTACCCACTGTGCTATTGCTCCAGCCCCCCGGTGTTCAAATATTAAATGTAGACAAATATTGTGAACTACTTTATAAAAATAATATTAAAAATTCATCACAGAATTATGGAAAATGAGATCTTGGAAATCCTTGATCCCACTATTCAGATGGAATATAAATAAAAAAATGCCCAACCTGTTCATTTTCAAGGGAAAAAATAATAAAATTAATAGTACTGGCAAAGGTCCCTTCTTAGAGGGGTCGTCTTCCTCCCCACACCTGTACCTGCCCTCAGAGCCTTTTCTGTTTAGCTTGAGGTTATCTCTGCTGTTCTGCTCTGGCATGTGGAGATATGTGTGCCTCTGGAGATACAATGGAGGAACCTTGGGATTGGAGAGATAGTACAGTGGGTAGGATGTTTGCCTTGCATATGGCCAACCTGGATTCAATCCTCAGCATCCCATCTGGTCCCCTGAGCACCGCTGGGTGTGGTCCCAAAACAACAACAACAAAAATAGGGGCTGGAACCATAGTACAGCAGAGAGGGCGTTTACCTTGCATGTGACCAACCCAGGTTCGATCCCTGGCATCCCATATGGTCCCCCAAGCACCAGTAGGAGTAATTACTGAGTGCAGAGCCAGGAATAACACCTGAGCATTGCTGGGTGTGACCCAAAAAGGGAAAAAAACAAAACAAAAAATAGAACCCTGAGGTCAGAGAGAGGGCACAGCTGGTAGGGCGTTTGCCTTACATGTGGCCAACCTGGGTTCAACCCCTGGGACCACATGTGGTGAGCTCTACCAGGAGTGAGCACAGAGCCATGAGTAAGGCCCAAGCACCGCTGGGTGTGTCCCCAAACAAAACTAAGCTGAAACTGCTCCTTGTAGACAGCGACCCCAAACCCAGAGCGACTTCCCTTTAGCTGCAGTGCCCCTTAAGACCACTAGGTGGCAAGAACGCTCCAAGTTCTGGAACTTGGGGAGGGGGAATCAGGTGGACGGCAGGGGGCAGCCTCCCAAGACCCTGGCCCCTGGCAAGATCTCACAGCTGTCCAGAAGGAAGACTAGCACAGGTTTACAATGCGCTAGTAGAAGAGTGGGGGCAGGTTCAGCCCCTGGCATTGTCTCACTGAAGAAAAATGCTTTCTCCTCCTTGATTATGAAACAGTGCTGACGGTTCAGTCTTGTAATTTCTGCTCTTTCAATGATTGGAACATTCACTTTCCATCCTGACCATCTCCCTGGGAGGTGAGCAAGGCCTCGTGGGACTGGGGCAGTAGTGCATAGGGCTGGAGTCCCTGCGTTTCTGGGATAGGCTCTTGAACAGGTGTGGAAGCCCCTTCCCCCTTTAAATAATAATAATTAAAAAAAGCAAGGCAGATGGTATTTTTTTTGGGGGGGGGTCACACCTGGCAATGCACAGGGGTTACTCCTGGCTCTGCACTCAGGAATTACCCCTGGCAGTGCTGGGAATCAAACCCGGGTCGACCATGATGTGCAAGACAAGAGCCCTACCCGCTGTGCTATTGCTCCAGCCCCTAGATGGCATTCTTTATAGTTTTGGGCCCACATCTGGCGATGCTCAGGGGTTTCTCCTGACTCTGCACTCAAGACTCACTCCTGGCGGTGCTCGGGGGATTCTATGGGATGCTGGAACTCGAACCTGGGATCAGCGATGTGTATGTAAGGCAAGCGCCCTACCCACCGTACAATCTCTCCCCCCGTCCCCAGAGGGCATTTTCACCCCTGCCCTTTAACCCAGAGAAGGCTGAGCCCCACAAGGTCACGCGAGGATCCCCCAACCCCACTGGCCAGTGTCCCTGAAGCATGGGGAAAGGGAAAGGGGGAGTTGTGTGAGTCTTTGCTCTCTGTCAGCACCTCCACCCCCTGCCCCCCCCACCCCCAGGGGCGACTGCGTCAGTACAGGGTCAACTGGGCGCTGAGGAAGCTGGAGGACTGCAAACAGAGGTGGCAGGAAATGAAAACGGCTGGGCACTGGCTGTGGAGATAAGTGATCTCGGCCCCTCGCTGCCCAGGCTCGTGCTGACGTAGCTGGCGCAGTGACATCAGTGTCTCCCAGTAACCGAGGGGTTTGGACCGCAGGAGTCGGAGGGGGAGGAGGAAGGGAAGCTGGGCAGGAAGGGAGGGGGGCAGGCCATGCTCGCTGCCGAGAGCTTGGGGGGTTCTTGGTTTACCAGAGCTGCTGGCAGCACCCAGCTCTCCCAGCTGCGCTTGTGCCAGTGGAGAGGACTGGAGTGACTCCTCTAGCCCACAGGGGAGCAGGCCTGGAGCAGATGCAGCCTCTGGGCAGGGAGTCGAGAAGAGCAGTGTGCCGTGGCCCAGTGTCAGGCAGAGCCGGGCTCAGATCCTGCCGCGGTCACCAGCCAGTGCGGTGACCTTGGACAAGTGACTTAATCTTCCTTGTAAGATGACAGCCAGCGTGCTGGGCAGGTTCTTGGATTTAACTTTGAATGGGATGATAGGGCTGGAGGGAGAGAGCCCAGCAGGTGAGGAGGCACTTGCTTCTTGCCTGGCCCGCAGCTGGTCTGGGTTCAATCCCCAGCACCACATCACGGTTCCTCTGAGCCCGGCCAGGAGTGAGGCCTGGGCACAGCTGGACATGGCTCCTCAAAAAAACAAACAAACAAAAAAAAAAAACCACCATTATGTGCAGAATGCAGCTGGTTCGAGTAAGTGGCGCCTTCTCCTGCCCTTGCTGGGGCAGCCTCTGTGGCGGGTGTCTGCCTTCCGCGCACGTACTCTCGGAAGTCCACGGCGTGTCTGACGTCTGTTTACCAGCAATCTTATTTTTTTGCTTTGTGCTGAGGGATCACTGCTGGTGGGGCTCAGAGAGCCATATGAGCCGAAGGGATTTGAATCAGGGGGTCCCAGAGCCAAAGCCGTATGCAAGACAAGCTCCGTAATGTGGGTACTATTGCTCGGGCCCGTGCCCAAGCATGCCCCCCTTCTCCCTCTCCCAGTTTTTATATAGGGATCTTGGGGGATGGGGGTGGGCGTGCACAGCTAGTGGCACTCAGGGATCACTCCCGGCAGACTTGGGGACCATATGAGGTGTCAGGAATTGAACCTGGGTCAGCTATAGGCCCTCCCGTTGATCGTCGATTTGCTCGAGCGGGCCCAGTAACGTCTCCTTTGGAGACTTTGTTGTTACTGTGTCTGGCATATCGAATACTCTCGGTAGCTTGCCGGGCTCTCCAAGAGGGGCGGAGGAATCGAACTCGGGTCGGCCATGTTGGCTGCGTGCAAGGCAGACGCCCTACCCGCTGTGCTATCGGTCAGCTATGTGCAAGGCAAATCCCCTACTGGCTGTACTAGCGCTCCAGCCTCCAAGGTACTGATTTAGGAAACTTTATAACCAATGGGGTTGGAATTAGTACAGTGGTGAGGGCGCTGGTATGTTGGCATTTGGCCCAGCAACAAGGGCCTACAGGTTCAATGCACAGACCCAGCACGGTTAAGAGGTCATCAGGACCGCATTCTGCAGTGCAGTGTGTGTGTGTGTGTGTGCGTGCACACGCTAGTGATCTAACTCTGGGCCTTATGCGTTGCATGCATTCTAGTCCTTCGATTTTTCTTTTTGGCTACACCCAGTTATGTGCTTGGGAGTTGCTCCTGGCACTGCTTGGGGGTTACGTGGTACCCAGGGTCTTCGCATGCAAAGCACCCGTTGAGCCCTTTGGCATCTTCCCCTGGCCCCACTCCAGTCCTTTGAACTAGTTCCTTCACCCATACCATGACCCATGCCATGTTTGTTTGCTTTTTGAGTACTGCCAGAGCTTCTCCCAGAATCCCATGCTTGGGAATTGCTATTGCTGGTGCTCAGGGGACCATGAGTTGCTGGAGAATGAACCCAGGTTTCCTGCATGCAAAGAAATGAGCTCAGCAACCCATTAAGCCACCTTTTCAATGCAGACACACACACACCTTTTGTTTTGTGGCCACACCCAATGGTGCTCAGGAATCACTGCTGGAGGACTCAGGGGACCGTATGTGGTGCCAAGGATTAAACCTGGGTTGGCCACATGCAAGGCAAGCACCATACCTGCTGTATTTATAAGTCCCATTAACTTATTTGTTGAGCAACTATGTTATTTTATTTCTGGTACCAGAGATCAAACTCATCTTTGTATATTTGACGTATATGCTTTGTTTCTGGTTTCTATCTTTCCCCCATCAGTAAGTTAGTAAGTGCATGCAAAGCAGCTATCATTTCAATGACCTCCAAAAGGTTGCCACATTGCCTGAGATCAGAACTTCTAAAACTCCTAGTATTTAAAGTGACTGGCTTCATTCAAATAGGATAAAGGTTCAGGTTAAAAATAAATGTGTGGCTGGGGGTTGGAGCCATAGCACAGTGGGTAGGGCATTTGCCTTGCATGCGGCTGACCTGGGTTGGATCCCCAGCATCCCATATGGTCCCTGAGCACCGCCGGGAGTGATTCCTGAGTGCATGAGTCAGGAGTAACCCCTGTGCATCGCCGGGTGTGACCCAAAAAGCAAAAAAAAAAAAAAAAAAAGTGTGGGGCTGGAGCAATAGCTCAGCAGGTAGGGCATTTGCCTTAAACATGGCCAACCAGGGTTCAATTCCCAGCATCCCATATGGTCCCCTGAGCACTGCCAGGAGTAATTCCTGAGTGCAGAGCCAGGAGTAACTCCTGTACATTGCCGGGTGTGACCCAAAAAAAGCAAATAAATAAATAAATGTGTGTGTGGGAGAGATAAAATACAGTTTAGGCACTTGCCTTGAACATGGTCAACCTTGGTTTGATCCCTAACATCCCATATAGTCAACCGAGCACCATCAGGGATGATCCCTAAGGCAGGGCCAAGAGTAATCCCTTGGCATCATTGGCTATAGTTCCAACCCACCCCCAAACATGTGAGGACTCAAGAGTGCAATGGGTAAGGCACTTGCCTCGCACCCTGGTTCAATCCACAGCACCTCCTGTGGTCCCCTATGCCTGGGCAGGAGCAAGCTCTGAGCACTACCAGTTGTAGCCCCAATCCCCTCCCCACTAAAAAAAAAGCGTGCTGGCCAGGGGGCTCCCTACATTTGTGCATTTGACAGGATTAGAAAGATCTGGGAGTGTAACCTCTCACACAGAAAGAGGCCCACCTCCTCCTAGAAGTGTCTCCTTGGCATGAGAGATGGGGGTATGGGAGTATATCTGCTGGTACATGGCAAAGACTTGGCAGCCTGGAGGAAAAGAACTGTGTTGGGCGGGGGGGGGGGGGGGAGGTCCCCCTGCAGGCCTGGGACCTCTTGCATAACTGGTCCCTAGTCAGGCTTCCCTCCCTTACAGGGAACACCCTAACAGAGCTGAGATTGAGGGACTCTCATGAGGTTCAGCCTCCCCCCAACTCCCTCTTCTGAAAACGCCGAATAGGTTATGTGACTTGCCCAAGGGCACACAGCTGTTCCAGGGCTGCCAAGTGTCTGTCCCAGTGCATGGCTGCCAGCCACAGAACCTGCAGCGCAGTGTGCTGGCGCCTGGCCAGAGTTGGGTCGTGTGGCATCGCGCCTGCTGTGTCCTCACCGCATCCCAGATGGTGAAGGGTGACGTGTTCAGCCCCAGACACCCCCAGACCTCCGTCATCATTGCTGGCTCTGGAATCATGCTGACCCAGACACGGGCCTGGAGGGCTGCAAGCTAGTGCCCTCTGATGCCCGACTCCCCCAGCCCACACCCAGGGCGGCAGGGAAAGCCCATCCTTCCCAGCACTGCTCTCAAGACCCACAATTGCAAGCCTAAAGTTGCCCTGGAGTTTGCTTTTTGGGTCACACCTGGTGATGCACAGGGGTTACACCTGGCCCATGAGCTCAGGAATTACTCCTGAAGGAACATCCTTCCTCCACTCAGCTCGGCGTCCTCACCCTGTCCCCCAAGTCCATCTCGTTGTGCTGATCGATGCTTCTACCCATCAGGATGCACAGAGCTCGCCTCCTCCTCCCAGAAGACAGGGGAGCTGGTTGGGTGAAGGTGAGGTTGGAGAACACTAGTACGGGCTGCACAGGGCTCACAGGGGGGTCGGGAGTGAGGTGAGCCTTAGGGAACGTGGGTCGGGAGAGCCTCTGAAGACAGGAAATGCCTGGCCGCCCTGCCCAGGAAGGTCACTTCACTACCACCACCACCAACTTCATTTCAATTGAAGTTTTATTACGTCAAAAGGAAAAAAAACCTCCACAACAAAACAAAACAAAACACCTCTAAAACCTATACAAACTCAAGGACAGAAGATTATTATTTTTCCGGGTCTAACTACACTCCCCCTAACCCCCCCCCCCCAAAAAAAAGACAAAACAAAAACAAAAAACCCAAAAAACACCCACCAAACTTACATTAAAAAATCCAAAAGAAATAGAAATGCTAGCTTCAAAAATATTTATCCAAAAAGTAAGGCATCCACTTTACAAAACAACAGTAATGGGAGGAAGGGGGGAGAGGAATGAGACAGAGAACAAAGAGGATGGAGGATGGCAATGGACCTTCAGTGGGCCAGCCCGGGCACCCTGGGCGGAAGGGACCCAACCTGGCCGCTCACCCGGTGGGCTGAGGCGGGGGAACCCCTGACACGTATATTCCAGTCGCAGCAGAGGGTCTGGTTTCCAATTAAAGGCTCCCTTGCATGCAGCGGTGGGTGGTCCACGGCTCATGGCCGGAGGCTGGCACTGGCTGGGCCTCGCCATGGGTGGCCAGCTGTCCCCCAGCTGTCACTGGCGTGGGGCGGGGGAGCCTGGGCCCTGCTGCTGGGCACTGAGGAGGGGGTATTTTTAGGCCAGGTCTTGGACGGGAGAAGAGTTAAGGCTGATTTGGCTTTCAGGCCTGAAGGGTGTGGGGAGCCTTGTGGCCCAGTTGGTGCCCAGAGGAGAAGGGCAGGAGGTGGGGTATGGGTGTGTCGGGGGTGTGTCAAGGCATAGCTGGGGTTGGGGGAGGAGCAGGACTCCTATCAGCCCTGGAGAGGCAACCCGGACAAGGAGAAGCAGCCTTGCTTGTGGCAGGAGCAGAGCTCGGGGTGGGGGGTGGGGGAGTGGGGTTCTGCAATAGGAGCCTTTCCCAATCGCCTCCAAAGGCCTGGCGGGGGGTGGGGGCAGGAGAGGCCTCCTGCTCATTGGTCCTTAGCTGAGTGGGGAGGTGACAGTTGGATAGGAGCCCTCTGGGGACAGGGAGCTGCACCCTCTCTGCTTGCTTAGGTCCCTTGGGAAGAGGGCAGGTCCAGGCTCCCCAGCAGGGCCTGTAGGGACAGAGCTGTGCACCCCCAGCAGGCCCCAGCACACCCCTCCCCCTGCAGATAGAGCTTAGGTTCTGGAACAGTCGGGGTGGCACAAGAGGAGGGGGATGGGGGGTGGGGGCTGGGGCTTTGGACACAGACCCTGGGGGGCGAGGCTGGTTCTTTGGGTACAACTGTCTCTTTTTCAGCAGCCACACCCGGATCTGGCCCCTGCTGGTGCTTGGACACATCTGTGGGGGGTGGGGGGACCCAGGCAGGAAAGGCGGGTTGGAAGGGAGCGCGGGAGGGAGGGGCCAGCGGAGGGGGTGCTCAGGGCTCGGACTGGTCACCCGCAGACTTGTCCTTGGGGTGGTTGATGGGCTGCCGCTGTTCCTCCTCCATGCCCGAGGCCTCGGAGCCTCCGTCCATCTGGGGGTACACCACCACACACATCTTCTGGCTCACCAGGGTTATCCACTCTGGGGAAAGGTGAGAGGGAAACAGGTTGAGTGCAGAGTCCCGGCTCACAGCCCAGCAGGCCTGGCCTCACTGAGCTGCGCTGACCCTCCTTCCTGAGGCCTGGGTATCAAGCAGACCACCCCCACCCACTCAGTCCCCGCCCCTGCCGCCCTGTCCTGATTTAGGGCCTTCCTGGCCTCCACCCAGCCCAGCTGACGCGTCCCGCACCCTTGGTCTGAGGTTTGTGTGGCAGCATCAGCCGGAAGTTTCCCCTGACCCCCCCTATGGCCTCGAAGAATCACCGTCTCCTTCCTCAGAGCTTGGCGGGCCAATTGGGGGCCGACCCCACAGGCATGGACAACTCGGGGCCTCTGATCACTTACCAATGAACTTGTTGAAGCACTGGGGCTTGTGCTGCCAGTAAACTCCCATGAAGTAGACAGGCACGCCCGTCAGCATGATGGCCAGGCCGATGCCACACACTACAGGCTCCGACCACAGGCTGAAGATCAGCAGGAAGGCCCAGAACAGCAGGTAGATGATGGGGAAGAGCAGGCTAATCTGTAGGGCAGACGCACCATCAACCTGGCCCAGATGGGTAGGGCCGCTCCAAGCACGTGGGGCTTCCCTCTACGCCTAGTCCTGATCGGGCAGGGCTACACTGGCCCGTGTGGGTGGATGAGGGCAGCGGGTTCGGGAAGATGGTGGGAAACAAGTGAGGGAGACACCCCCTCCCAGCTGTGCCCGTGGGGCAGGATCAGAGGAGGGGAAGAAGGGAACCCCCGCTGACACCAGGCTCTCTCTTCCCTTCTTGTCCATTTCTCGGCTGGAGAACCCAAAGAACTTGAGCATATTCTGTCCTGAGCCACTCTTCCTCTTTCTTTCTTAGGGGGACCATACCTGGCAGTGCTCAGGAGTTACTCCTGATACTGTGCTCAGGAATAACTCCTGGAGGGCTCTGGGGAACATATGGGATGCCGGGAATTGAGTCATATGCAAGGTAAATGCCCTCCCCGCTGTACTATGGCTCCAGCCCTTATAATTATTTCTTGTATTGATGAGTAGGTTCACGGGGCAGCCTATCATACTTGGACCAGGTAGTTGACATATTTTTGGCTTGGGGTCCATACCTGTCCATGCTCAGGGCTTACTCATGGCTCCCCACTCAGGAGACTATAGGGGTGCCAGCGATTAAACCTGGGGGCAAGGCAAGTGCCTTCCTCGCTGTACTATCTCTGGCCCTGGACCATGGTGATTTAAAAAGGAAGAAGTGGGCTGGGGAGCAGCTCCAGGACAAATGCACTTTACAGACCAGAGGCCGAGATCCCAATCCCCGGGACCGCATGGTCCCCTGAGCACTGCTGAGAGCTACTCCCCAGCACGGAGGCAGGGTAGCCCCTAAGCACTCTCAGGTGTGCTTCCCCTCTCCCAGATGAAAGAAATGAAAAAGGGAGGAGCATGGGGGCTGGAGTGATAGCACAGCAGGTAGGGCGTTTGCCTTGCACGCAGCCGACCCGGGTTCAATTCCTAGCATCCCACATGGTCCCCTGAGCATCGCCAGGTGTGACCCAAAAAAAAACAAAACAAAAAATAAGAGGTAGTGTTTGGAGCTCAGGTAGGAAATGGCAGGAATGTGGGTAGGCGGGTGGCAGAGCAAAACTCAACGAGAGCCGAGTTTCATAGACTGGAGATAGTGCACAGGGGAACCCAGCTCTGAGGAAGGGCAGGCCAGAGGGCCCGGGACTGCTGACCAGGTCAGGCAGGGAGCCTTAATGGAACAGTGGGAGTTTTGGAGTCCTGGGGGACAAAGGAATGAGGTCATGGGAGAACAATTGCCCAAAGTTACTGTCCTGGTCCTACTCTGGAGTGGAGGAGGATGGAAATGCCTTCCCCCAACAGATACAGATACACCCATCACAGCCATCACACACACACACACACACACACACACACACACACACACACACACACAGAGCTCAGATAGCCTGCTGCTATCTAAGAGGTGATGACTTCAGCACTCAGCAGCTGAGCACAAGGAGATCCCAAAGTCTGAGCTGCACCTATGGAACTCCTCAAATTTAAAAACAACAACAACAAAACACTGTCCTCCCGTTGTTCATCAATTTGCTTGAGGAGGCCCAGTAATGTCTCCATTTAAGACTTGTTGTTATTGTGTTTGGCACATATATATATATATTTTTTTTTAATATGGAACACTTCACAAATTTGCATGTCATCCTTGCACAGGGGCTATGCTAATCTTCTCTGTGTCGTTCCAATTTTAGTATAGGTTCTGCCGAAGCGAGCACTGTGTTTGGCATATTGAATACGTCACGGGTAGCTTTCTTTGCCGTGCAGGCAAGATACTCTCAATAGCTTGCCGGGCGAAGGAATCAATCGAACCCAGCTCGGCTGGGCCAGCTGTGCACAAGGCAAATGCCCTACGGCTGTGCTATCGCTCCAGCAAACAAGACTAGAAATACCCTCTGAGCCATCTAGTCCCCTTCTGGGTGTACCCCCCAGAGACAGCAAAAACAAGGAATCTGAAGGTCTGGCTGCACTCTCATATTCTCTGCCGCAAACTCATTAACAGTCCAGCTTGGGCAGGAGCGATGGTACAGCAGACAGGGCGCTTGCCTTTCATGCTGCTGACCCGGGTTCAATTCCCGGCACCCCAGATGGCCCTTGGAGCATAGCCAGGAGTGATGCCTGAGTGCAGAGTCAGGAGTAACCCTTGAGCATTGCTGGTTGTGGCCCCAAAACTTAAAAAGCAAAAGTCAAGGAAAGTGCCCACCAGTGGATGAGTGGGTTTGAGTACACAATGAGGTAATCCTCAGCTCTAAGGAAAGATGAAACTGGGCTGTATGCAACACCACAGGGAGATGCAGGGGGTTATGCTAAGTGAAAAAAAGCAGAAGAATCTTATCCAAAGAGCAAAATACTGCTTGTTTTTTCGTTTGTGTTTTTTGAGCCTCACCCCAGAGTACTCAGGGTCTCCTCCTGGCTCTGCCCTCAGGGACCACTCCTGGCAGGTATTTGGTGGGGGGATATATGGTACAGGTGAGTGACTGAACCTGGCTCACCCTGTACTACCTTTCCAGTCCCAAAAGGACAAATACTCTGATTTCACTGCCATGTGGGCTACAGAGAAACAAAGGGGATATGCAGAACCAGAGAAGAGTGAGTGGGAGTGAGTGGTGGTGACCAGGAAGAGGCTGCAGGGACCGAACAGGGGGACAGCTGTCGGGTGGCGGATGGGAACTAGACTCCCGTCAGCAAGAACAATGCGGCACAGATGGAGAATGAAGAGTCTGGACACCTGGAACCTTGGCCATGCTCTAGGCCAGTGCTCTAGGGGGTGGCTACGCAGGGGCCTGCTCCTACCTTGATGGGGCGCGGGATGTCCGGCTTCTTCCAGCGAAGGACTATCTGTCCAGCCACCGTGACCCCGTAGAAGAGGTAGTTGATGAAGCCCACGTAGTTGATGAGTGTGTACATGTCACTGGTGACCAGCATCAGCAGGGTGGACAGGCACTGGGAGCGGGAGGAGCGTGTCAGTCATCGGAGATGTACAGCCCCCACCCCAAGAAGATGATGGCATTGATTTAGTTATTCACTTTGAGGTTTGGGACCACACCCGGCAGTGCACAGGAACCATTTCTGGCAGGCTCGGGGGAACCACATGAAACATGAATCAAACCGAACCTGGGTGAATCAAACCCAGGTCGGCCATGTGCAAGGCAAGCGTCCCACCCACTATACTATTGCTCCAGTTTGAAACTCTATTGTTAAATGATGGCACTGAACAACAGGAGTTTCCACCTGGTCACTTGACAATCTCTGCTACTGTGACCTGAGGTACCTAGGCTGCTGAGGACACCTCACTCCCAACAAGTTCATGTGTATGTGTGTGCGTGTGCATGCGTGTGTGCTGAGGATCAAACCCCAGGCCTCATACATGCAAAGCAGGTGCTTTATCCGTGAGCATACAGCCCTGGCCAGGATGTTCTTTCTCCTCACTGGACGATAATGAAAATACTTAGCTGGCTTGGCACAAGCCCAAGCAATCAGAATAGATATTGGCCATAACAACTGGGTAGGTCGCCCCACTGGCACCAGCACTGTCTAGCATATGTCCTGTGTCTCCTTGGGCTGTGGTTTTTGTCCCTTAGGGAAGATTGTTAACTGCAGAGTAAGCTTTTTCCTTGCTGCCATCTTCCTCTCCTGGATGACTCACCTAGTTTATTTTCCTCCCTTCCTTCCTTCTCTTTCTTCTTTCTGTTGTATCATGAAATCAAATAGCACTCACTAGGTGCCATGCCCTGTTCTTAGCATCTACAAGTATGAATTTGGGGGCCCAAATGACAATACAGCAGGTAGGGCTCTAAGTGTTAAGTCTTGATGCATTCTAAGAAAATGAAAGGTAAGTGAAATAGTGTGAAGTGTGAAGCTTGTTAAATTTGGCCTATTTTGTACATTTCTGTCTCTGGCCCAAAAGGCTGGGGTAATGGCGGTGAGAGCAAGTCTGAGTGTCATTAATTATTTCAAGATTCAGAGAGTGTGTATAATACCTGGCAATGCTCAGAGCTTACTATTCCTGGCTGTGAGCTCAGGGATCCTTCCTGGTGGTCCTCAGGACCATATAGGATGCCAGGGATGGAACATGGGCTGCCTGTCTAGAATGCAAGTGCCCTACCCACTGTAGTCCTTCTGGCACTAGGTCTCAGGTTTTTCCTCAGCTACTTCTTTGGAGCAGAGAAACCCCTGGAGTGCTTTTTCCAGGTACTCAGACACTGTTTTATACTGCTGGCTTTGTACCAGAGGACATTTTCTTTGTGGCTTTTTACTCTTATTGCTACTTGTTTTTTATTTTTCTCCCTTTTTCCTCCTGTCACTTGTTTTTTAAACTTTATATCTAACCTCTTACAGAAAATCTGCTCATGGCACAATTTGCCTCCAATTCATTCCAAGTTGTACATCTGTTTCCCACTAAAAATTCTACCCGTAGGGCAGGGGATGTAGCTCAGTGGCCAACCACTCACCCTGTATGTGTGAGTCCCTGGGTCAATCCCCAGCAGCCCAAAATAATAATGATGAAGATAATAATAGTAATAATAAAAATAAAAAGGTCTGGGAAGATAGCTCAAAAGGCTGTTGCGATGAAAAGCATGAGAGCAGGGCTCAATCACAGACACACACGGCTCGCTAAGAGCCCCTAGGAGCCAGCTGTGAGCATGGAGCAGCAAATAGCCCTGAGTACTGCTACACGGGGGGCCAGCACGACAGGACAGACAGGACAGGAGGGAGGGCGCTTGCCTTACACGCAACCAACCTGGGTTCTATCCCAGGCATCCCATAAGGTCCCCCAAGCCCACCAGGAGTGATCCCTGAGCCCCGAGCCAGGAGAAACCCCTGAGCACGGTCAGGTGAAGCCCCTAAACAAGAAAATAACAACAAAAAGTAAAATCTAGAACAACAACAAAAAACAGCTTAAGGGGGCTGGAGCAAGAGCACAGCGGGTAGGGCATTTGCCTTGCACGTGGCCAACCTGGGTTCAATTCCCAGCATCCCATATATAGTACCTTGCGCACCACCAGGGGTGATTCCCTGTGCATCACTGGGTGTGACCCAAAAAGAAAAGAAAGAAAAAAAAAACCAGCTTATGTCTACTGCTTTCAAGATGACTTAAGACCCTGTGAAATAGGATGCTGACCAAAACAAAGAGGCCATGTGTGTGGGGGAAGGGGAACCCCAATTCAGTGCAGGTGCAAAGAAGGGGCGGTAGAGCACCTGCCTGGCCAACGCTCGAGCCCTGGCACAGCAACAAAGGCCAAAAAGTTGACTACAGGGGCTGGAGCGATAGTAAAGCAGGTAGTCATTTGCCTTGCATGCAGCCGAATCAGGTTCAATCCCTGGCATCCCATAAGGTCCTCTGAGCACTGCCAGGAGTATTCCTGAGTGCAGAGCCAGGAGGAACCCCTGAGCATCACCTGTTGTGGACCAAAAAGCTGGAGGAAAAAAAAAAAAAGCCTGACTACAAAGATGAGGGTGGATCAGGGCTACCAGGAGTCGCTTACCGTGAAGAGCAGGGCTGGGATTGGGGTGCAGCGCTTCACGTGGATCATGGCCAGCACACTAGGGAGATGGCCCTCTCGGGCTCCAGCAAAGAACAGTCTGGCAGAGAGAGAAGCAGGTCAGTCTGGGCCAGCCGTGGACCACCTGGGGAGGCCCCCTCCTCTGGGCCCACACTGCCTGTGCGGTACACCCCTCCCAACCCATGACCCCTCTTTTGCAGCCACGTGCGCCCTTCTCGTCCCTGGTCACAGGGCACATGCTTACAGGTGCAACTTCAGGCAAACCTGAAGCTGCCAGTAACAGTGACGGGCCCTGGGTGTATGGAGACCCGAGAGTGGATTTGTGCTGTGGCCCTGTGGGTCTCTCTCAATGAGTAAGGTTATACTACCATATCCTAGGGCCAGGGAAGCAGGCCAAATGGAGTCCATGCGTGGCATGCATCAGTCCCAGAGATGGTCAGAGCACCCCTGAGTGACCGACAGTAGCTCTGGTGGTCCCAGAACCACTGGGGAGATCCCCAGAGAAAGTCAAAACAGAGTCTTCTGGCCCAGGAAACAACAGAGAGGTCAGGCCATGTGCTTGCAGGTGTCTGACTGGAGTTGGATCCCCAGCACTGCATGGTCCCCCCTTCCTCTGCCCCAAGCATCACAAGCATCAAACCATCCCTCCTGGGTGGCCAGGATCACTGGCAGTGGCCCTCAGGCCCCCTCAGCACTATTTGGGAACCTCCCTAATATGTCTCAGGGGGGTGGGGCACTGGGGATATAGTCCATGCAGTAGGATGCATGGTGGCAGGGGTGATATTTCCAGAAGCATGATTTGGACTATTGTAAATCATGGTGACTAGATGAAAATAAGTGAAGTTAGGAAATACAGGTCTGGACCTAGAGCGATAGGACTATGGGTCAGGTGCTTGCCCTGCACATGGGTGACCTGTTTGATCCCCAGCACCCCATATGGTCCCTGGGCCCTATCAGGAGTGATCCCAGAGTGCAGAGCCAGAGGAATAAGTCCTGAGCATTGCCAGGTGTGGCCCCTAAACAAAACAAAAATACTGCAGATCTAGAAAGATTTGTATCACAAACTAGGATAATGATGTTTAAGCGTTGTTTATTTTTTTAATTTCTGGACCACACCTGGCTGTGCTCAGGGCTAACTTCGGACTCTTTGCTCAGGAATGATGCCTAATAGGGTTCCAAGGATCAAACTGGTCATCACCTGCAACCTAAGTGCCATACCATCTCCAACTCTCTCTGTGACCCCTAAAGCCTGTATTTGTGTATTATTTGGGGGACCACACTAGGCTTTGCTTGGGGTGTATTCCTGGCTCGGTGCTCAGGAGATCGTGCAGTGGACTGATTTTGGGTTGGACAGTGTAAGGCAAGTGCCTCCCCCAGTGGACTATCTCACTGGCCCCAAGATGAATATTTAAGAGAAACGGTAACATTAAACAAGTAGAGCCTTTCTTTCCTTTCCCTACCTCCTTCCTTTAAGCTGGGAGGAGTCACAGTAGTGTGAATTACATCATGTTTTCTTTTTTTCTGAGATTTTTGTAGGGAGAGAATCAGCTGAGGGGTGAGAGGAAGTGGGGGTGGTGGTGGTGGTTGGGTGGGGGGCTGGGTGATGGGACAAAAGCCATCAGCTGTTTGGAGGGTTTCCTCTGGAGAATGTCACTGGCTCCTGCGTGCATGGGGGTAGCGGGGAGACTAGACCCAGCAGCTCCTCTGAGGTGTGGGAGCTTTACACTCAGCCCCGGGTCCCAGAGGCATCCCTGTCTCCTGCCACCATAATCCCGGGCCAGCATGCTGGTGTCATGCAGCCCCGTGCACACCGCTGAGCCCTGGGTGCTTGCTGGGTGGGGCTCCTCATCTCATGCCCAGCCAAGCCCCCCCCCCCCCCGCCCGCTTCCTCCACATGCAGCCCCGGACCACGTGGCTCAGTCTGGCTCGCTCCAAGAGCATTGCAAATGTCAAGTTCACAGGAGACCGTCCCTGCCCAGACAGTGACATGAAGCGTGACATACACCCACACACACGCCTACTCCTCAGGAATGATCAGCCCCCCCACCCCCACCCCAACCGATGAGGGAGAGAGAAGAAGAGGGGAGGGGTGGGGGCGAGGGGCTGAGGAGGCCGGTGGTGCCGGTGGGGGCGCCTCTGCTCCCGCATGCACACACAGCCCACTGCATGCACGCAGACCGCTGCTCGGCCTGCCCACAGGACAAACCCCGACTCTAAGGCCGGTCATTCTCCGCCAGCAGATCCCCGAGGGCCTCCCGGGCCACTGCTCTTCCGCCGCTCGCCCTTGGCTGGGGTCTCCCGGGGGGCACGGCTCCTGTGTAACACGCACACGAGGGTGCTGAGGGTGAGCGACACCAGGACTCGGGGGGCCCGCGGCACCCACACGCCTCCCTACCCTAGGTCCTGAGAACGTACGTGCCTCTCCTTGGTCCTTCCCTGGGCACGACTCCCCAAGTGACTGGGGCTGGAGAGAGGGCGCCAGGGTCCAGCCCAATGGAGGGGGGCCCAAAACCAAGAGAAAGGAAGAAAGGAGGGAGGGAAGGGAGGCAGGGAGGTGGGAGGGAAAAGAAAAAAGAAGAAAAAGGAGAGAAAGTGGCAAAGCAGAGGCTTGAGACATAGTACAGAAGCTAAGGAGTTTGCCTCGCAGGTGGTCCACCCCAGTTCAATTCCCGTCACCATATAGATCCTATTCCTCTAAGCACTGCCACTGGTCACTCCTAAGTACTAAACCAGTAGGGTAAGCCCTGAGCATCACTAAGCATGGCCCAACATACCCCCTCCAAAAATAGGAAAAAGAAAAGAGGGGCTGGAGAGAGAGTACAGCAGGTAGGGTGCTTGCCTTGCACATGGCCGACCCAGGTCTAGTCCCTGTCACCATTTACGGTTCCCAGAGCAGAGGCAGGAATAAGCCCTGAGCATCATGGGGTGTGGCCCAAAAATCCCAAGCAAAGCAAAGCAAAGCAGAGGTCTGGGGCCCATGGCTCTTGCCCATCTTCCCACAGGACAGTGCCGGTCAGTTCGGGCCTCTTAAAGAACCTCAGAGGAAGTGGCGAGTCATAGCAGTGAAATCACCCAGCATCCGATGGCCTCCGAGGTCTAGTCTTGGGTTTGTTTTTATTTTGGGGCCACGCCCAGTAGTGTGAGGGTCTCCTCCCGGCTCTACTCTCCAGGACCAGGTGTCGAGGCTTGGCCATGAGCCACTTCTACCTGCCCCCACAGCTCCATCAAGGTGCGAGGATTGGGAACGCCTGGCCCTCTGAGCATCCGCTCCACTAAGTCTTGGGGTGGGCAATGTGGTGTTGGAGGCACAACTTTCCAATCTTCCCACCCCCAACCCCCACACCCTCTGCTCATCTCTCGGTGGTCCTGAAAAAGCCTCCCCAGAACCATCTGACTGCGGCAGAGAGGGCCCCGAGATGGTCCGGACGACCTGCAGCCTGAGCCCTAAGGGGCCCCAAGCTCCTTTCACAGTGGGGCATTCTAGCCAGCACAGCCTGTTTCCAGGCCCCTGCAGGGGATCTGGACATGCGCAGGGAAACCGGCCACCCAGCTGCCACAGGGCCGCTGACCGCAGCATGGGGACCTGCTGAAAAGGGGTGACGGGGTCCCACCCTGCAGAGAGGCCACATACCTTGCAGGCAGCCACACAAGCGACACACTGCCTTGTCCACACAGTCACACACACGCCCGCATCCAAGCCACTGGCCCTGCCAGGGCACTGCCCAGGTGACCACACAGACCCCAGCGGACAGAGACAAGCCCACCCACCCCAGCATACACACACAGACACCACAGCTGCAGAGGAGGCCGGGCTGGCGCGGACGGACGAACAGACGGACACACACACACATACACTCACCGGGAGGAGGTGAAGAGAGACCCGTTGACGCCTCCAAAGGTGGACAGGGCCACGGAAATGGGCATGATCCAGGCCATGACCCCCAGGAGCTTCTCCCCGAAAGTCTGCGAGGAAACATAAGAAGGTGACTGGGACATGGGAGCAGGGGACCCAGGACCATGTCACTGCCCAGTGTGGTCCCTGGTCCTCGTGGGTCTCTGGCGAAGGTCCCCGGGGGCAGGTGATGACCACACTGTGCAGCTTCCGTTGTATGTTTGGTAGTAAGTGGCTGGAGGAGAGAGGATATGGTGGTGGCGGTGCAGTGTGGCAGCAAGAATGAAGAGTGATCAAGAGAGGGACAATGAGAGAACACACTCGCTATCCTCGCTTATGTCTGGGGAAACCGAGGCACAAGGACTGACCCGGGAAGTGCAGCCAGGCCTGGAGGGGAGCCGCACGTGCGCATGCCTGCGTGAGGGCCTCACTCTCATGCCAGGTGAGGAGGGGCTCAAAGCAGCAGCTCCTTAGAGGAGCCTGCGGGACCTTGTAGCCAGATTCTTCATTGTGTGTCTCGGTTTTTGAGATGGATGCTTACTCACAGGGAGGGGACACCTACATTCACAGAAACCGGGAGACTGGGGGAGACTGCCAGAAAGAAAAGGTTGCGGGGGGGCTGGGCTTCATGCATGTTCCGAGGCCAGCACACACCTGAGGGGGGCTATATGACAGTACCTGTCCCACTGGGAAGGCGAGTGACCATGGGGACAGGCCGACACAGGACCCTGGCAGGCCCAGGTGAGGCCTGGTGAAGTCAGGTGAGGGGGCAGCAGAGCTGGCTTTCCCATGACCTCCGGGACTCACCCCCCCCACACCAAACCCCCGCCAGGGTCAGCTGGATCTTTCCCCAGGACAAGCGGGGCTGACTTCCTGTTTGCTGGCTCTCTCTCTGCCCTCTGTGCACAGTCGGGGAACGGAGGTAGAGAGCACGGTGGGGCGCCAGCACTTTGCAAGAAGGAGCCTGCACCCCTGTCACAGCAGGAGAGGCGGACGTACTTGGCTGCAAAGGCGGCCAGGGTTAAGCAGCTTGGCTCTGTGGTCCCACACTCAAGAGGGCAGCTTCGCAATTCTGCTGGTCCAGGTACAACCTGGGGTGAGCGTGTGCCTGGGCACTGAACAGCGGTTTGTGCCCTGAGGACTTGGAAGGGCCTCAACTCCTGCCAGCTCCCAGAAGCCATTTGGGGGCCCGGCAGGCAAAATCTCTCATCTTCCCACCTAGCTCTGCACTTGGCAGAATATGTAGGACTGGGATTAAACCCGGGCCTCCCGTGCGCGCGCGCGCGCGCACACACACACACACACACACACAGCCTGTGCTTCAGCCCTCTCCCGGCCCCAGAGTTGGATTCCTTACCACAGCGACTGCGTTGGAGTCCAGTAGCTCCTGGGGGGACATTGCAGTGACATAAGCGACATTGGCAAAGACATACACAAACGTGACCAGTGGGATGGAGATGAAGATGGCTCTGGGAAGATTCCTGCAGAGGGAGAGGAGGTGAGAGGGGGAGTGCCTGGCACCCATGTTGCTGGCTGGGCACGAGGTCAGGGAATCTCCACCCGCTGGGCCATCCTCTCCGTGGAAGGTGGACGGGATGCAGGAACTGACAGTGGTGGGCATGGGGACCCAGGGTCTCACACTGGAGAAGCCTGAGCTCCACGGCCAAGGCATGTCCCGGGGAGGGGACTTGAAAGTCTGAGGCTAGTAATATGCTCACCCTTGTGATAGATCTCTTCCGGTTCAGAATCTCCCAAGGCACCCCGTTTCCCACCCCGCCTGTCCCCAGATCGCTAGGTCAGGCTCCTGGAAAGCTCAGAGAGCATATTTCACAGGTCACCAAGGCGGAGCTTTTAACCTGCTCAGGGACTGGATCATTCGCCTCCAGGCAGAGTGAATAGCAAATGGCCCAGGTCCCTGGTAAATGAGCTAACCCTGCAGATGCATTAGGTCAAGGTCGGACAGGAGTCAGAGGGAGTCAGAGGGTGTGCATGCGCCGTGTATGTGCGCGCGTGTGTCGATTCCCCCTTTCCTGTGCCAGGTGCTGTGACCTCTGAAGGGCAGGCCAGAAGCTGCCTGGGCTATTTCAACTCACTTGTAGGGATCAACAAGTTCCTCTGTCACGTAATTAAGAAAGTTCCAGCCTCCATAAGCAAAGGAGCCTTGAAGAAAAGCCAGTGCAATGAGGCCAATGTCGGGATCCTGGAAGTTCTCAAATGCGTTCTTTGGCTCCAGCCAGAAGTATCTTCCTGTGGATGCAAAGGGTGGGTACCCACTCAGAGACAGGGCAGGCCCGAGAAAGCCTGGCAGCCACTTCTGTCTCTGCCTCTCCCTGCAGCAATGATCAGCTGTTTCTCATCTCCAGGAAACCCCACGCATCGAAGAAGGGGACCCACCAAGAACCTGATACTCATGAGTCCATCTGGAGGTACAACTTCTAAAAGTACAGTTCTAAAATTTCATTTGAGGTAGGGTTGGGAGCCCTCAGGGGTTGTTCCTGCTGGTGCCTGGGGGACTTCTTGGTGCCAAGAGATCAAATCTGGGCTTCTTGCAATGCAAAGCCTGTATCCTAGCCCTTCCAGCTATCTTCCAGTTCCAATATTCCCATATTCCCTTTTATTTTTTTTTTGGTGCGGGAGGGGGGTAGAGGGGCTGATTATTGCTGCAGAACCACATCAGGCAGTGCTCAGAAGGATCATGTGGTACCAGTGGTAGAACCCAGGCTTCTCGCATGCAAGGCATGTGATATACCGTTTGATCCATCTCTCAAGCCCCCTGAATAATCCTTTCACAGAAGGCAAAATAACTTGGATGTGAAGGTCAGGAGAAGTTCTGAGCAGGGCAGAGGAAGTCAGGCCTCGCTGACTGCGCCTGAGGAATGCAGGATTAAGGCCATCAGCAGTCTCTCAGACATCTTCTCTAGTTTGTTTTTGAGTATTAACCCACATTGGTGCTCAGGGGTCACTCCTGGAAATGCTTGTGAGGTGGGGACACATATGTAGCGCCAGGGATGGGGCTGGGGTTGGTAGCATGCAGGAAAAGCACCTTAACCCTGTGCTATCTTTCCAGCCCTCTACTGACCATTTTCCCTGATAATATGGATTTGGACCCTTTCATGAAAAAGCACCAAGAACAGCAGATACTCAGGCACCGCTTTTCCTAATGTTCTATTGGTTCAAGCTTACTCTGCTTTCTTTTGGTACTGTACGCCTAAGGGGTGTGCTTGGTTCCCTTTCTGGCCTCCTAAGGCTGGAGATCCTTGAGTCAGGAACCATTCGGTTGCCTTTCCAGCCCTTGGCACAGTCTTCCCCACAGCAAAGACCCTTAAGAAAGTTTGTAACGAGCTGCTGAGTAACAGTGCACACTTGCCTCAGTCACCTGCGGATCCAGCACTTGGACAGATGAGAGAGAGAGAGAGAGAGAGAGAGAGAAAGAAAGAGAGAGAGGGAGAGGATGTCGATGGGTCCCATGGGTGACTTACATGAAGCATATCACTCCTAGAATTCTTCTTCCATGAAACTTTGTTAATCCAAGTTTCATTGCCAAGGGCCTTTCCCTATCTACCTGCCTACATCAGAGAGAGATAGGCAGAAGGTGTGGCAAATGGTAAAGCATATGCCATGCAGGTGCCAGGCCCTGTGTTCAATCCCCAGCACTATACACCCCCCCCCCCCAAGCATCAAATCATACCAGCATAAGTTGATTCAGAAAGAGAGTAGCGTGACCAGGAGAAAGCATTAGGGCCACACCAGGAGTCACTATTGTTGAAGATAGCACAGTGATTGACTTAAATCTAAATTCTGCAAACAATATAACCTACTCAAGAACTTTAATCCAACCAATGGAAATACTCGGGTACATTATAGAGCAAAAACTTAATTATGCTTCCTGTAATAACGTTCCAGGTATCCTACACAGCCCTTGGGGGAGGGAGGGACTGTTGGTGATTTGACTCTTGGAGAGGCAGCGACACTGGGCCAAGCGGCATGGTGCCACGGTCCCATGGTAACCAAATACAGGCTCGGACTTGGAAAGGACCAAATCCAGTTGGGAATGTTGGCCAGGGCCCCAGGAATGTAGAGCTCTCTTGAAGAGATTATGAGAATTCTAAAACCTATGAAAAAAAAAAATCCTCTCCTCTATCCTTTAAAATGCAGACAAGACAGAGTGTGAAGAGGGAGGGAGCTTGGGTGGGGTTGTGAAGACAAGAGGTCAGCAGGAGATGGGGGCATGGAAATTCTGCAAGGGGTAGGGTGGGGGTGGGGGCTGATGGCGGGCAGGTCTCCTTCCTGGCTCCCTGAGGGAAACGGTTTCTTTCATGCCAGGGCACAAGTCATTCAAGACCGGAACTCGGAAATCCCAGGGTGCACACACATCCCAGCGCAGAGGGAGATGGTGGGTGTCCCCCAGCACCCCTGCCCCCCGCTCCCGTCCCCCAGGACACTCACCCTTGCAGATCTGCACAACGCCCATGATGATGATGAGCGCGAGGGCCAGGAGCTTCCCAGCAGTGAAAATATCTTGAACGCGGGTGGCCCAGCGCACGCTGGAGCAGTTGACCCATGTGAGCAGCACTGGAACGACAGAGCCCCCAAATACACATTCAGGATACCTCAAAACCCTTCTGGCTGGGGGGATGGGGGGGGAGGAGGCAGCAGGAAGTCTCCCGGCTCCCTGCAGCCAGGACTAGGGGAATATGCAGGCCACAGAGGCGGCCCCAGGCGCAGACACTTTGTCTAGGTTAATGGGTTACAAATAGGGATTATGTGTTGCAAATTAGAGCTTGTCAGAGCCGGTTGGTCCCGACCAGGGCTGGAAGCCAAAAGCAGGCAGGCAAGCAAGCAGGCTTTGTGTGTGCGTGGGGGGAGAGGACCCTAGCATCAGAGCTGGGCCCCCCCCCCCAACAGACCTCGGTTTCCATCACTGTAAGTTACCTTCCTGAGCTTGATTAAGATGAATTATTAAGATCTACTTAAGTGGGCCGGAGCAATAGTATAGCAGGGAGGGCATCTGCCTTGCAAGCAGCTAACCTGGGTTCAATCCCCAGCATCGGTCCTGAAGCAATGCCAGAAGTGATGCCTGGATGCAGAGCCAGGAGTTACCCCAGAGCATCGCTGAGTGTGACCCCAAAAGCAAAAACAAAAACAAACAAAAAATAGATCTACCAAAGTGGGACTGGAGAGACAGTAGAGAAGAGAGGGTGCTTGCCTTGCACAAGGCTGACCCAGCTTTTATCTCCAGCATCCCATTCGGTTCCCCAGGGCCCAGCCAGGAGTGATTGCTGAGCTTCAGAGCCAGGAGTAACCGCTGAGCATCGCCAGGTGTGGCCCAAACACTTAAAAACCAACAACTGTCAAACAACAAACTGTCCTCCCGTTGTTCATTGATTTGCTCCAGCGGGCCCAGTGACGTCTCCATTTTGAGACTTGATGTTACTGTGTTTGGCATATTGGATATGTCACGGGTAGCTTGCCAGGCTTTGCCGTGCAGGCGAGATACTCTCGGTAGTAGATACTCTCAAGATACTCTGCCGGGCTCTTGGAGAGGAGCGGAGGAATCGAGCCCGGCTCGGCCTGGCTGGCTGCGTGCAAGGCAAAAGCCCTACCGCTGTGCTATCGCTCTAAACTACTAAATTATGACTATACATGATAAAAGTATTTTTCAACTTATAGTTTGGTAAGATTTGGCCAACTGTTATTTAAAGTCCCCGACGTGTTGTTCTCTTCTGAAGTCAGTCCCCTTCCCGAGGGCAGGGTTTACTTCTACAATCAATCACTGATTTGAATTCTCTCCCAATAGTCTTACTTTTTCCAGAATTTCTGAGAAATGGAATTATGTCCTGGGACTAGAGCAGTAGTACAGCAAGCAGAGCATTTGCTTTGCTTGAGGCCAACCTGGGTTCAGGTTTGATCCCAGCATCCCATATGGTCCACTGAGCACTGTCAGGAGTGAATCCTGAGTGCAGAGCCAGGAGTACCCTGAGCATAGCTGGGTGTGACACCAAAACAGAAAGGGGGGAGGGAGGGAAGGAAGGAAGGGAGGGAGGGAGGAGGGGAAAAGAAGAAGGGAGGGTGGGAAGGTGGGATGGAGGGAGGGTACTACGTCCTATGTAACTTTTGGCTCCTGACTCTTGGAGTTTGTGCCTTTCTATTATGAGCAGTATTCCATCTAATGAATGTTCTGCATCAGTTTCATTCCAAACTGGACTCTGGGTTATTCCCAGTTCGGGGCTATTCTGAACAAGGCTGCCACAGACACTTGCCGAGATGCCTATGAGTGGATTGTGGACATCTCTGGGCAGAGTTTTAATTTCTCTGAGTAAATAAACACCCAGGAGTGGGATTCTGGACCCCAAGGTAAATGTGTGTTTAAGAACTGCCAGGTTGTCTCCCACAATGTCCTGCCACAGTGTGCCACGCACCAGCCTGGCACCAAGGTCCGGCCACTAACTCACCAGCACCTGATGTTGCAAGCTGCAAAAGCCCATCTAGTTGGAGCGACAATAGTGGGTAAGGCACTTGCCTTACATGCAGCCAACCCAATTTCAATCCTTGGTGCCCATTATGGTCCCAGAGCTCGCCAGGAGTGATCCCTGAGCACAGAGCTAGGAGTAAGTCCTCAGCACTGTCAAGTGTAGCCCAAAAAACCAAAGTCCATCTGTACTAAGAGTTGCACAACAGAATGTTATGGCGACTTTGCCATGCATCTCCCGAGTGAACAATGAGAATGCTGTCCTCGACTTACTTGCTGCCATCCCTGTATTTCTCCTGCAGAGTGGGGGCTGGGTTTGCTCAGCCTCTTGGCCTAGGACTCATCAGCTCCCTTGAAGGTTCAACCACATAGATGGAACTGATGGAGGCTGCAGAGGTGTTCAGAGTCGAACAACAGCACAGAGGGGCTCTCCCTCACAGACACACCCTGTAAGCCTGTGGGTTCAATGTCTACTGCCCTGCCATGGTCCATGGACCAGAGGGAGTAATTTCTGAGCCAGGAGTAACCCGTGTACAAGGCCGGGTATGACCCAAAAGGCAGAAAAAAAAAAAGAGAGAGATTGAGCCCATCAAAATGTAAGCCCTAACCAATCAATCTGCAAAAAAAAAAAAAAAAAAAAACCCAAACCCCAAAAACCTGTAGCACTGTCCTCCCGTTGTTCATCGATTTGCTAGAGCGAGCCCAGTAACGTGTCCATTGTGGCAATTGTTACTGTTTTTGGCACATCGAATACGTCACGGGGAGCTTGCCAGGCTTTGCTGTGCAGGCAAGATACTCTCAGTAGCTTGCTGGGATCTCTGAGAGGAGTGGAGGAATCGAACCCGGCTCAGCTGGCTGGCTGAGCAAGGCAAATGCTCTACCGCTGTGCTATCGCTCCAGAAAAAAAAAAAAAAAAAGAAAAGAAAAGAAAAAGGAAAAAACATCCAAAAAACTTTAAAGGGCCATGGGGTGCTCGCTTTCCCTCCCGCAAGCTCGCACTCTCTTTCTCTCTCTCTCTCTCTCTCTCTCTCTGTCTGTCTCTCTCTCTCACACACACACACACAAACACAAGGGTCCCGCATAAACTCTGGCTTTGCCCTCCTAAAGGAAAGTGGCAGCTGGAATTAATCCTTTTCTCTTGCTAATAATCTCATTAACACAAAAATTTCCGCTTTATACAACTGCTGAGTGCTAGACTGGATTCTCAGAATAAAGTCAGTCAGACCTCAAATTCATTTGTTAGCGTTTCCTGTTTTTGAGGGGTGGGGGCTCCCCGCAGGTACTGGGGATTGGAAAAGCTGCCCGGTACAGGTCAGGCCTATGCTCTCTCTGGCCTCTGAGCTCACTACAGCCTGACTCTCCTTTCTGCTTTTCAGTAAGGATCACTCACTGCAGAACCAGGGGGCTGGGCCTCTCCAGCAATGCCCAGAGGAAGCCCAGAGCTGTGCTGCTGCTCAGTGACAGTGCTCAGGGTTACATTCAGGATTAAAAGGACAGAGGGGGAGGCAGTGCTGGGGACTGTGGGGTTTCTCACATGGTAGGCATGTACTCCATGACTCCGAGTCATCTCCTGAGCCCAAATTTCCTACCGAGCCGTGCTCATCAGTTCTCCGGCTCAAAGCTTAGGGGGACATAACAGTGGCAGGGACCAAACCCAGGCTCCCACAGCAAGACTGTGCTCCAACCGCCTGCCCCTGTTCTTAAAAATTAGGTTTTCGGGCTGCGCTGAGCAATACTACAGGAGTTACTCCTGGCTCTGCACTCAGGAATTACTTCTGGCTGTGCTATAATCCCTTCCAGGAGATTGAACCCAGGTGGGCCGCGTCAAGGCAAACACCCCATCTGCTGTATCATTGCTTCAACCCCATATTCCAGTCTTTTGAGCATCTTCCCCGGCCCAAATTTTCTTTTTATTTGCTTAATGGCTTTTGAATAGGGTGCTTGACACAGGCAAGTGCCCTACCCACTCTTGTATGACTTCTCCAGCCCAAGTCCCCTTTCTGAAAAACACATATAAACGTGTGAGATTCTCTCCTCAACCTCTGACTTCACACAGACATCAGGTTGTATTATCCTGAAACTCGGCTTTGACTGCCCAACTATCTCCTAAGCTTATCTGAGCCGAAGAACATTTCAGCAGAGTCAGGACTCAACATGAGTCTCCACCTTTGACCTGTTCTTTCTCCCTGTGCTGACTCCACCTGGCAAACTTCCAACCTTTAAGATCCAGCTCAAATGTCACCTGTTCCATGAGTCTGATAGTGCTTATTCCTTAACAAGGTGCCTGGCAGGCCAGATCTCTCAGCCATGCTTTACAGATAAAGAATGAAATTTGTTCGACTCTTAGATCTCTGCATTTCTTTACTTTTTACAGGTCATTATCAGCTGCAATGGGCTGTGGATTCTGGGGTCCAAAGACCAGGTAGGTGCTCCCAAACACTCAGTCCTGAGCACTCACTGCCTGCATTATCAGAATCAGTTCCTGGGGCAGGAGAGATAGGACAGTGGGTAGGTCATTTGCCTTGCATGCAGTCAAGCTGTGTTTGATCCCTGGTCCCCACCAGGAATGATCCCTGAAAGCAAAGGCAGGAGTAAGTCCTGAGTACAGTTGGGTGTGGCCCAAATACAAAAACCAGAAACTGGTGTTTTTTTTTTTTTAACCTCCCTCCCTGTCTCTTTGTAGAGGAGGGCAGGAACTGAGCTTTTTCTCTACATTTTGAATCCCAACGCATGGCAGGGCATCTACACCTCAGCAAACACTACAAACAAACATCTACACTGACACCAAGAAAACGTCTCAGGGGCCAGAGTGATAGTACAGAGGGTAGGGCGTTTGCCTTGTACATGGCCCACCAGAGTTCAATCCCCGGCATCCCATATTGGTCCCCCAAGCACCGCCAGGAGTGATTCCTGAGTGCAGAGCCAGGAGTAACTCCTGAGCATAGCAGGGTGTAGCCCAAAAAGCCCGCCCCCCCCCGCAAAAAAAAGCTCTCAATTCATTAGCTCTCCAATCTCAGCTCATTCTACACTCTCCACAAGGCATACCCATTTTCCCTGCTCCTCAGCAATCTCACAAAAAACGGCACAATTCCCAGTAGATTTCAGAGTCAAAGAGTAACAGGAAATGGAACTTTAAAAGAAGAAACTCTTGGGACCACAGCAACAGTACAGCAGATAGGCCATTTGCCTTGTACACGGCTGACTCAGGTTCAATCCCTGGCATCCCATCAGACCCTCCATGCCCCACCACGAGTGACTGTTGAGCGCAGAGCCAGAAGTAACCCTTGAGTATCATCACCAGCGGCTGACCCCCCAAAATGAACTCTTGACTTTCATGGAGGAACTGTTATCCAAGAATGTGTCATAGCAGGAAAACCTATGGTCAGATCATATGAAGAATTTGAAGCACTCAGGACCTTTTGTGAATAAATGAGTGTTCTAGATGGACTGAGATACCCTGATAAATAGACTTTGGGTTTGTCTTACACAATGGAATCAGGACTTAGGCATCACATACCTGGCAACAACCCAATGCTTGTCACTTCTAAGCAAATGTGCAGGTGACCTCTACTTTTCCCCAGGGCTCTGAGGTCACTGGGTCTTCCAGGGGTTCCAGGCAGATGTGGCAGGTGACCAGAGTAAAGGCAATAGATTTATAAAAGGAAAGGAGATTAGCAAACAAACCCCCTAAGGCTCCATCCTCTGAGGATAACAGAATAGGGAAGGGATCAATATCTCAAAGAAACCCTCCTAGGGCTGGAGAGCTCAGCCCTGGAAGGCGATCAGAAAGGGGAAATGAAGACAGTGGGGAACACTTGTGGGAGTGGCTGGGGCAGCTCAAGACACTCTTCTTCCCCAGTGCTGGGATGGAAAACCCAAAATCACATCCTTAGGAGGAGGAGCGTTGTCCTGATAGCCAGAAAGATGCGTGAACTCCGCAGCTCCTTGGAGATAGTTACAGGAAGGGGACAGTCAGATAAACATGTGGTGGCTCCTTGGATGCCGCACACTTATCTCCACCAGACCCCTGTCCTGTTCTAATATTTAACTTTCTACCTTTAGAGAACTTTCTGAAACAAAAGAAAAAATTCTGAGAATGAGATGGGGAGCTGGGCTGCCTGAGACACTAATTTCCTGGGTCAATGGCTGCTGGCACCACATCTGACCTCTTACCTGCAGAGGGCCAGCAGCACCTCCGGACTTAGGAAAGAGGACAAGGCAGTCTCCTGGAATCCCAGGATAGTGAGTCTGATTCAGGGAAAGGTCAGTGGTGAGTGACCTGGAGGTCCCTGGAGAGCGACCAAGCTGAGCCCCCGCCCCACACCCATGGTAGTAACTGACCTAATGCCCCTTGCTGCTGCTGAAAACTAATTCCCCCCTGCAGACCCCAAAGTCCTGCAAGCTGGAGGTAACCTGACCATAGGGAAGTCACACGTAGATGGGGAGCCAGCAGCTGCTACTGCTGGGAACGTAAAGGTCCCACCTCCATCCACCCAACCACCCTCTGCAAAGGGCAGCTGCTGTGCTGTGTGCCAGGTGCTCTGAAGTCGACACACAGGGCCTTGGCTCAGGAGGCAGGCAGTGTGAGCGCGAGCAGCGTGAGATGACCAAGGTCAAACAACGAGGCCTCACAGTGCCTTCCTGGAAATGAGCTGCTCCCCCAGAGGAAGCCCTAACGCACCCGGGGGGTGGGGGGCAAGGGGGGGTCACAGATGCTTCCTATTGGGGGAGACCTTAGCAACAGGGAGTCTTACTCTGCACACATTTTAAAGGTTAAAGCTTGGGGCTGGAGAGATAGTACATTGGGTAGGTGCTCACCTTGCCCATGGCCAAGCAAGGCTCAATTCCCCAGCACCCCATGAAGTCCCCTGAGCCTACCAGGAGTGATCCCCAAATACAGAGCAAAGAGAAAGCCCTAAGCATAGCCAGGTGTGGGGAAAAAATAAAAATCAGATAAGGCAACTTGTCCTGAACATGGCTGACAAAGACTCCCCATATGGTTCCCCCAAGCCCCAGCAGAAGTGCAGGAGTAAGCTCTGAGCAATACTGGGTATGATGGGGGAAAAAAAAGGGGGGAGGGAGTACAGAGGGAGTACTCTTGCCTTCACATAGCCCCAGTTTGAATCCCCAGCACCACACAGAGTCAGTCGCCTGAGCCCAGCCAGGAGTCAGCCCTAAACTCGACAGCAGCAGGAGATATAGTACAGGAAGTATAGCACTTGCTTCGCATTTGGCCACTTTGGCCAACCCTGGTTCAGTCCCCAGCACCGTCAGGGTGACTCCTGAACACGGAGCCAGGAATAGCCTCTGAGCACTACTGAGTTATGGCCCAAACTCCCTCCCACAAAAGCCCCCCACCAATAGTGACCCTGAAATGAAGTCACTTGAACCAATCCTATTGTCCAACCAACACATACATATGAGGGTGAGGGGTATCCCACGCAGACTGAACAAGGGGCTTCTGCATGCCATGCAGGGAGCTACCTCCCTTTAAGCAATCTCCCTGCCCTACACACCAAGGATAAATTCTAACTGAACTGCAATTTCAACCCTGCCCAAAATGCAGGGCTGACCGGTTTCGGTCAATAAGTGATCATCTGTCACAGTGTCTTGTCTTCCCCTGAGGAAGTCACCTGCCCACAACATTTTCCCCTTTGGTCAAAAAAACCTTGCCCCATCCATACTCTTTCTGATGAAAAACCTTCCATTTTATCTCCACTAGGTAGGATGCTGTCTAAATTGTGAAACACTGATTGAAGCCATAAAAAGAGATCTTTCCATGCCATTCTACAACGTTCTAAAACCAACTCTGGTTCTCGTCCACTGCAATCTGGCTGTGGGGGTGGAAGAAGTTTCTCTACACTCCCTTGCAGAATCTCATGTTTCTTTGCCTTTCTTGGACATTTTTCTTCTCTGTTTTGTACCCTATCTGTTCCTCGGAGTGGGGGGTGGGGAGACTACCAAGGTGAAAACTATCAAGAAGAGACCAAGATGCTCAAGTCAGCAGTGGGTTATTTAATCTGCCCAGTTCGAAAAGCTTAAGGTCAAGGAGACAGAAGGGACGCACAGGAGGGCAGGCAAGAGGGAGATGGAAACCCAGCAGTCACATGCCCTTCTCAGCACCCAGGGCCTCGGGAGTTGCCAAGTAGAAGTGGGTTCAAGGACTCCAGCCTCCACGGAGTCCTTCTCAGACCCATGAGCTGCAGATTCAGTCCTAAGTGCACGGGACAAGCCCCTGATCCCAGCTGAGGTGTCTCGACCCCACCTTAACTCTCAGATTTAGGCCCCCCTGGGCAATCCCAGCCACCTCTGCTTAACTTCCTTCCTTGGACAATAATATCAGAACTCCCGGGTCTCAAGAATGACCATCCCAAAGATGTGTATATCCTAATCTCTGACAAGCTATCTTTTCCGAAAAGGGAAGTTTACAAATGTGATTAAGCCTCAGGCTCTCAGCATGTGGAAATTATCCTGGGTTACCGGAGTGGGTCCTTTAAAGCAGGAGAAGAAAGAATTGATGAAGAAGCAGGCCAGACAGCCCAAGTGAGGCTAGATGCTTTAAAGGCAGAAGAAGGGGTCTTGGGCCAGAGAAGACAGAGATTCGTAGAAGACCAGGTTATTATTTATCCCCAGGGCTTCAGGAAAGGAGCCTTACAGATCAATTATGTGCAGGACTTCTGCCTCTCAGAACACAAGGCATCCATCCGTGTTTTGAAGCTGTGTGGGGTTTTTGGTTTTTGGGTCATACCCAGTGATGCTCTGGGGTTACTCCTGTCTCTGCACTCAGGGATCATTCCTGGTGGTCTTTGGGGAACCATTACGGGTTGCTAGGGATTGAACCCGGGTCAGCTGCATGAAAAGCATGCGCTCTACCTCCAGCCCTGTTTTTTTTTTTTGCCCCACTACAAATACCATAGTTTACAAAGTTGTTCATGATACATTTGTTACAGGCATTCAATATTCCAACACCAGTCTCACCACCAGTTGCTTGTGGTTTGTTGGAGCAATCCAAGGAGACTAATCTAAGCAAGACCTCAGAGGACCCGAGAGCAGGGGGTACACTTCACAAGATAAGAACCCTCAAAGTACCTCCAGACCTCACAGAAGGAGCCAGAGGCCTTGTTGGACCTGGTCAGAGAAAAGCGGACGCTTGCTACAAGTGGGCAGTGAAAGTAAGGTCACCAATATGCTGACCTACTTGGCAAGTGGCCACGCCACATGAGGGCAGCCAACTCTTCCACACCCCTGGGAATCCTATACCCGGAATGTTACTGCTGCCACCTCTTCCCCGGGTAATTCAACCTGAGCAGAAACAGGCTTGTCCTACTAGTACTCTTGGGCTGTTTTTCTGTTTGTATGTTTTATTTTGCTTCACTTTTGGGATCACACCAGGCGATGCTCAGGGGTTACTCCTGGCTCTGCACTCAAGAATTACTCCTGGAACCATGTGAGATGCCAGGGATCAAATCTTGGTTGGCTGCGTGCAAGGCGAATGCCCAACCCACTATACTATTGCTCTGGCCCCTTGGGTCATTTTTTTTTTTTTGGAAGGGGGAGGAGTGGGCATACCCAATGATACTCAACGATTACTCCTATCTCCGTACTCAGGAATTACTACTCCTGGTGGTGCTCAGTGGACCATATGGGATGCCGGAGACCTGGGTCAACCTTGTGTTCAGGCAAGCAGGTGCCCTACCCACTGTACGATCACTCTGGCCCCAATTCTACAATCATTCTTGATGGGTTTCCCCCTTTCCAGAAAATTCAGGGCCAAAGACTCTGCCTGTATCTGTCTGCATCCAATCTCAGGCTCTTCCCACACACGTCCAGACATACGCACATGTGCACCATGCATCCAAGCAGATGCCAGAGTCATTTTGTAAGGTCAATGGGATATTGGCTGCGCAGACACGATTCCTCTGCTGCTGAGTGGTTGGGCCTTCTAATTTAACTGACCAGAGAGACCACAGCAGTAGTCAAGATATAAAGTGTCAAGGATTACAAACAGTTGAAATGAAGAACAGGAGGAATGCTTTCTGATACATTCCACCTTAGTCAATTCTAGAAATCCAGGTGAAAGACACAATCTATAATGAGCAAAAACTTAGGGAGCAGGGGAGAGGGTCAGGTCACAACGGGCAGTGCTGGGGATGGAAACCTAGAAGACCAAGTGCTTGCAAGGCAAGTGCCCTACCTACCCACTATCTGGCCCAGTAAAAACAAAAATAAAAAAGCAGCCCTGAAGTAGCCCAAAGGCAAGAAGCCCTTTGAAATGCAAATACAGGGCTCTTCAAAGAGGAGAAACTGAGGCTACACCCGAATGCAGAAATCCAGAGAAGGGTGGATTCTCACAGAAAAGATGCTATGGAGATTATCAAAAGACCATCAACACTACCAGGTTTTCCTGTGACAAGGCCCAGATTTACCTTTACAGAAGCAAAACTCCAGAAAACCCCCTTGGAAGAACTTTCTTTTTTTGTGATTTTTGGGCCACACCATTTAGGGCTTGCCTGATCACTGGCTCACACTTCAAGCCCATGTTCTCCCTTGAACATACATCTCGCTTGTTTATTTCCACCATGGAGAAGCCTGTGTTCCCTCCCAAACTTCTCTCAGCTCACATCTTGGGCCACACCGATCGTACATTGGGTAGGGTATTTGCTTTGCATGTGGCCAAGCCAGGTCCGATCCCCAGCAACCCAAATGGCTCCCCCGAGCACTGCCGGGAGTAATTCCTGCGTGCAGAGTCAGGAGTAACCCCTGAGCATTGCTGGGTGTGACCCAAAAAGACAAAAAGTTTCAAGAAAAAATTTCTTGCTTCACCATTCCACCTCCTCCTGAAATTCTTTTCTGTGAGGGAAAGGTGACGGAGCCACAACGTGTGTGCCAAAGTGGAGAGTGACCTGATCTCGGCCAGGCATTTCCCCGAGCACTGGTGGCCGAGACGTGGTAACACTTTTCCAGTCGAGCTCCCTCGCTCCCCACCTTCCGAGCCACAGGCAACTAAGTCCTGGGGTTGATTTTCAGTCTTGGAAACCATATGGCGCCGGCACAAGTGTCTGCTCCTCTGCTCTCTTCAGGCACCCCAGGCAGGGGAGGGGTCCGGTGGATTTCTGGTGTCTTTGTTGGAGTTCAGAGAAAGCAAGCAGGGCTCAGACCACGGAAGGTTTGATCCCTGGCACCGCAGAGAGTGCTCCATGAGCACTGAGCAGCAAGGAGCCCCTGAGCACCATTACGTGTAGCTCCAACACACCACTCAAAAAGTTACATGTGAGTTCTCAGCTGTGCAGGGTTCTGGCACCCTGAACTCCCACACTGTTCAGGGGTCACGTGTGCTCAGCTCCCTTTCTCTCCTTGCCTGTCCCTGTTCTCTCACCCTATGTCACTCACTCCCGCTGGCCTGGCCCCACCCCAGTTTACCTTTGGGGCAGCAGGAAGTCAGACATCAGTTTGGGAATGGGGTGGAGTGTGTGTGGGGGGTGGGGGGCGAGGACAAGGGGGTGTACAGATGGCTCCTCCTCAGAAACCGAGGCCTGGGGCAGAGACTTATATGGAGGTGCTCCCCAGGCCCTGGTTTCCCCCACATCACCATCATCTGTTTCCCTGAAGCCCTGAAAATGCCAGTTGGATTTCACGGTCTCTCTGGCTCGCACATGACTCAGGAGTGGGCTGGTAGCAGCTGGGAGAGGCATATTTTTCCTCTCAGCCTTTCCTGAGTAAGGCCCGTCCGGGTCTCTTCCAGTGGGTGAGAAAGCAGCTCAGACTTGCCAAAGTCCTCAGGACAGATGGTGCAGAAGAGCCGGGGGAGGAGGAACACTGGAAGCCCAGGGGAGGACGATGATCATCGCCACAAGGAGAGCGGGTGGGCATGCTGAGGGCAGCCTCCCAAGCCAGAGTCAGAGAGCAGAGAAGGCCGGAAAGAAAAAAGAAAGAAGGAATGTACTCAGCAGACAGTTGCAGAAAAGGCCGGCTGGTGACGCCACTTTGCAGAGCTCAGAACACCCTGTTCCTCTCCAGAACTTCAAAATAAGCACCTCTCCGGGATGGCTCCAGTCCTCTGGAAGAGCCAGAAACGGCACCAGCCAGAGGTTGCACCTGGGCTGGGGGACAAGCTGCACTTCCCCGGGGCCACCCTCCAGCTCTCCTGCCTCCTTCGGGACCTGGAGTCGGCAGGGCAAGGCCATGCCCTCCTACCCGCCCTCGGCCCAGGGAGCCAGCCGAGGGTGTGGCAGCACTGTGCCCTGTGATAGGCTGCAGGGACTCCTTGAAAGGAGCCGGGCACGTGTTTCTAATTGTGGAAAAGCAGCTCGGGCATCAGCAGTTTCCAAATCGAGGAGGGAACCATCGCCCCATGCCAAAAGGCGCAGATAGGCAAAGAAAACACCCACTGCGGTTGGAGGCACACAAGTCAAGGCTCTGATAAGCTTCCAGCTCCACAGCCCAGCTCGGCTTTACTTCCTGCTCAGACCTCAAAGAAAGGCCTGCAGGGGAAACGGGGATGGGAGCGCAGCCTCCAGCCCACTTCCCAGACTGATCCTTCCCTGCATGGGGAGGGGCCCTATAGCCTCAGGCCTCCGCCTACCTGAAACAAAGGTTCCTATTAGCGTGGATGTAAATATCTTGACTGATGAAAGCAAAAAACATCAAAACAGAGCTATAGCAGAAAGAAAAAAAAAAATCAAAGCAATCCTGCCCGATAAACTCAGCTTTGATCCCAGCCCCGAGGAGGGCCACAATGAGGCTTTGAAATTGGTCTTGCCCGGCCTAACTTTCTGTATTTCTCCAGGCCTTTTCAACTCCAAGCTCTGAGAAGGGTTTGAAAACTCCAGAAGCCACTCTAAGGAGAAGTGGTGTTGGGCCTTCCAGAAAGAGGAGGAGAGGAGAAGGTGGAAGAGGAAGCAGGGAGGAGGAGGAGCAGCAGGAGGAGGGGTACAAAAAGGCCAAGAGGTTTCTGGCGGTCCTGAACCCCGACTTTCCCCCACCCCCAAGGCCTCAGAGACGCTCCAGTTCTAGCTGCCCCAGCCCTGGCCTCTCTTCCCCTTCCTTCTTATCCTGATCCTTCCCTGCCAGCAGCCAGACCCACCCGAACTTTCTGCTGAATCACCATTCAGTGCTTAGTTCAGCCAAGAGGACTGAAGATCCCAGCTCAGCGTTTTCTGACAGCTGAGTACTTGTCTCTCCAGCGTGCACGAAACATGACTCCTGAGCCCGGGTTGGGGAGAAGAGAAAAAGTGACACCCCCCACCCCCACCCCTGCACACATACAAACTGCAAAGCCAAGAGAGGAAATACACCCTGGCACCTCGGAGAACCCTGTTCTACTCGTACTTAACAACTGTTCCAGCACCTCGAGGGAACCAGGGGCCAGTACTGCACAAAACTAACCAGATCTCCATCCCCCAGACCTGGAGGCCAGATTGTGAGCGTTCCGTCTCATGAGAAGACTTTTGCATGGTTAGAATCCACCGAAGCCTCCCAGTCTGAACCCAGAGGCCCTGAGATTCCCAAGACCTGCGCAGTTAGAACCCTACTTTAGGGGCAGCTGGTGCATATTTAAATCTTGTCCGCCCCTCCTGGTTCCCCAGAACCAGGAGGCCTCACTTCCTGTCTGATGCTGCATTTTAAGTATGTGACTGAAAACTGGGGTTGCCATGTGAGCCCTCAAGTGATTCACTGGACACAGGCCTTCGAGCTGCAGCACCCGGCAGGGGGTTTAGTTCCCACCACAGCTGTACAAGCGCCCCTTGTGAGCTCAGCGGCTCTGCCTTCTGGCAAACCCTGCAACACAATCAAGTATGTGATCTACCAAGTGGCAAGCCTGGTGAGGCCACAGTGAAGTATGTGAGCACTGAGCAAGTGTGTGTGTGTGACTCCATCATCTGTTATCACAGTGACAGCAAGGGGTTAAGATAGGGGAGAAACTGGAAAAAAAAAAACATCATTGCAAAAGCACAACTCTTGGGTGAATTAATAAACCAAAAGCACTGGCCTGGGGGTGGGAGTGATAGTACAGTGGGTAGGGCATTTATTTGCCTTGTACTTAGCGGCTGACCAGGATTCAATCCCTGGCATCCCATATGCTTCCCCGAGCACCGCCAGGAGTAATCCTGAGTGCAGAGCCAGGAGTAACCCCTGAGCATTGCCGGGTATGACCCAAAAAGCTAAAAAAAAAAAAAAAAAAAAAAGCTCTGGCCTTTGGGGAACCATCCAGTGAACCTGAGAATCAGAGCAAAAGCCATGAGATAATAAGAGTTTCTCAGCCGGTTTGAAGAAGTCAGAAAACTAGGCACCATCATGAGGGTGTCGACTGAGACCCCTGCTCACTGTACCAGTGGGCATCCACTGGAATGTGTGGAAGCATGAAAAGAGGAGAACCCTGATAACAGTGGAACCTAAATCAGCCCAAAGCCATGGAGGCCTTTGACACAAAAGACCCATCTCTGGGGGCTAGAGAGGATAGTGCAGAGGTAAAGGCGCTTGCCTTGCACACAGTCATCCCAGGTTCAATCCCTAGCACCCCATCTGGTCCTCTGAGCCCCGCCAAAAATAATCCTTGAGTGTGGAGCCAGGAGTAAGCTCTGAGCACTGCTGGGTGTGGCCCTCCTCCCCGTAAAACCAAACAAAAAAGACCCATCTCTGGAACCTGGAAAATCACAAGATGAAGAATTCCAGGCCAGGTGCTCCAGGAAGGAGGAGAGGCTCCACAGGCCAGGTGAAGACCATTAACTCTCTGTGCTCTCCCCCTTGCAACTACCCTAGCAACAGACTGTGGGGACAATCTGAGAAAGCCATGTAGAAACTGAAAACCTTATATAAATTCACTTGGTAGAGGAAAAGGAGCCTCTCTGCTCTCTGGCCTGTATCTGCCTGAGATAGGGGCTTTCTTATTCAGTTGCATTTCCGGGAAATGGCCAGTACATCCCTGCTTGAGATGTGTATTAAATTGCTCTCTCGCTCGCTCTCTCTCTAGCTCTGTCTCCCCCACACCCCCTCCCCCCCTCCCTCAAATAAACCTATTTTCTTCACTATGCATCTCCTGAAATTCTTGTCTTTGAGGAAAGGCAACAGAACTGGAAAGCCTGGGTAAGATGTTAAGAATGACTTTCGGGGCTGGAGCGATAGCACAGTGGGTAGGGCGTTTGCCTTGCACGCGGCCGACCCAAGTTCGATTCCCAAGTTCGATTCCCAGCATCCCATATGGTCTCCTGAGCACCGCCAGGAGGAATTCCTGAGTGCAGAGCCAGGAGTAACCCCTCTGCATTGCCAGGTATGACCCAAAAAGCAAAAAAAAAAAAAAAGACTTTCCTTTCTTGTAAAGAGCAATTCCTTAATTCCTTGTTCCAGCCTGGGTTCCACGGCTCCCTAAGAGTGGCAGGGAACATTTCCCACACCAGGCAGAACAAATGGAAGGCAGCGGCGATTCAAAAAACAGCCTTCTGGGGCTGGTGGGACATGAGGTCTGTACCATGCAGAGGCTCATCACAGACTCTCATTAGCCCGGGATATACCCAGGCACTTCCAGGATGTCTGAGGTGGGTAGAAAGAAACGTGATTTGTACAGCTTCCTAGTTCTTCCTAGTTCATAAATCAAGTCCAGCCAACTGGGCTTCTAAATCTCCCTTCATGCCATTTATTGATGTTTCTGGGACATACCTGGCAATGCTCAGGGCTCAATCTTGGCTCTACACTCAGCAATCGTTCCTGGCGGTGCTTGGAGCACCATATGGGGTGTGGGAGATCCAACCTGGATTGGCCACGTGCAAGGCCAGCAAGCGCCCTGCCCGCTGTGCTATCTCTCTAGCCCTCATGCCACTTTGTAAACACTTCTCTGACCCGGACAAATTCTTAGCTTGCTCACTGATGTCCCTGCCCTGAGTGTCAGATTTTCACCCAGGGTGAGCCTAATCATGTGACAACTTTGTTCGAAATGCTTCTGAGGGTCCCAGTCCTTGGATTAAGGCTTTCTACTGTCCCCCACCCCCACCACCAGCAGTGGTTTTGGTCAAATCTGGTAGTCTTTGGAGGCTACTCCCAACCTCGGTGCTTGAGGGCCATTCCTGGTGGTGCTGAGAGACGTGCTGTATTGGGGGAATCAAATCTGGGCCTCCAGCATGGAAAGCATGTACTCAGACTATTGAACTCTGGCCCAAAGTCTGTTCCTTTCTTTTCTTTTCTTTTCTTTCGGGGGGTGTGGGGAGAATCACATTCAGTGATGCTCAGAGGTTACTCCAAGCTCTGCACTCAGGAATTACTCCTAGCGGTGCTTAGGAGACCATGGGGGATGCCGGGGATTGAACCCAGGTTGGCTACGTGCAAGGCAAATGCCCTCCCTGCTATACTATTGCTCCAGTCCCAAAGTCTACTCCTTTCTGACGATCCTAAGGATCCTTCAGAATCTGCCTTCTAAACTGAAGTTACTAAGGAGGAGGAGGAGGAAGAGGTGGACTAAAAGGGCCCAATGCAGTTAATGGGTACCTGGATGGTGGGCATGGCAGGATAACAAAGTAAGACATTCACATTTACATTCTTGTAAGCCAATGTCTGAATAAAGAATTAAAAACGAACTTAAAAAACCATGTGATAGGGGCTAGAACGATAGGAGAGCGGGTAGGGCGTTTGCCTTGCATGCGGCCGACCCAGGTTCAATTCCCAGCATCCCATATGGTGCCCTGAGCACTGCCAGGAGTAATTCCTGAGTGCACGAGCCAGGAGCCAGGAGTAGCTTCTGTGCTTCAGTACACCTCGGGGTATGACCCAAAAAGCATAAAAAAAAAAAAGTCATGTGATAGTAGAGCGGGTAAGGCACTTGCTTACACGCAATTGACCTGGGTTCAATCTCTAGCATCCCAAATGGTCCCCCAAGCACCATCAGGAGTAATTCCTGAGAGTGGATGATCCCTCCACCCCTCCAAGAAAAGTCGGGTTTGGACAATTGATGATCTAGTGTTTTCACAAACACTAAAATACCCAGGGCCATACCTGATAGTGCCTGAAGCCTGGTGCAGGGACTGAACCCAGAGCCTAGTGCATGCACGGCATATATTCTCTGAACCATCTCTCCGGCCCAATTCAATTTGGCTTTTTTGCGGGGGTTACACCCAGTGGTGATCAGGACCTACTCCTTCCTCTGTGTTTGGGGACTACTGGCGGGAGCTCCAGGAACCATCTAGGGTGCTAGAAATCAAACCTGGGTCAGCTGCCTGCCAGACAAGTGTTGCATTATAGCTATGGCCGCTTATATTTGATTCGATTTTAATCCCTGACCGACAACCTCTCCAGCCCCACGTGAAAAGCCTGGATGAGAGAATGTGAAGCCACAAAGGAAAACGAACTGAGATTAAGGGATTTACAAATTAGGAATGACTGCTGAACTTTCCAATGTCAAGGGATTAATTTGCAAGAAACTTGCAAAAACAACTCCTGGGTTTATCTATCAGAGTTTCCTGTACCAAGCACCTAGAAACTCTGTAGAGGAATAGCAGAGCAACTCAAGGTTAAGAGAAGCATACACAGGGAAATTCCTCTCCCTTCCAAATTGCTCAAGGAAGGAGAAATACGAAGCTCTGGAAAACTCGGAATGACGAGATAGAAAACCAGATAGGAGGCAGATGTTGCTGCTCAAACACAGAATATTCCTCTCCCCCAGGGCTGGAAAGGAGGCACAGCTTCCCCAGGAAAAGACATTCAGCATTCAGGGAGAGCTGAGGGTATCAAGTGAGAAGGGAAAAAAAGGAATCCACATAGTGGGCAGTCCCCCAAGTCCAAATGAGGAGAAAGACCAATCCCAAGCAGGAAAGAGAAACTGCCTGCCCACTCCCCACCCAAGTAAATCTCAAGAGTAGGAAACAAGAAACATAATAAAATAGGAGACTGCAGAACATCTGAGTTCCTTCTGTGTCTCTCCTTAAACACCCTGTGGGGGAGTTTCTAATCGCCCCCCCCCCACGTGAATGCCTACAACTGAGGATAATACTGAATTCTCTCTAGATTGTGTTTTTTTCCTATGTGTATATACCTAAAGCTTAACTCATAAATAAGTCATGAGAGGACAATAATAACCAGTAAGCTAAAATAATACAAACTGGATAAACGTTATATGGAACTATCTGGTCTCTCAAAACGCTTTACTGCACACAGTATTTAGGACTGCAGTTGACACTGGCTAGCTGAAACCAAATGCCAAGCTGTGGGGGGTGGGGTGACTGTTGTAATGAGAAACTCAGCCAAAAGATGCAGACAAATAATAAAAAAGCAAACTGCATAACCTATCAGTATATGGTCTTATAAGCAAAGATGTATGTGGATGGATACAATATTTTATTTTCAGGGACCCACACACAGAAATGCTTAGCCTTATTCCTGGCTTTGTGCTCAGGGATCACTCCTGGAGGAACTTAAGGGTGCTGAGAATGGAACCCAGGTTGCCATGTGCAAAGCAAGTGCCTTACTCACCATCAGATGGCCCCAGTGGACACATTTTATTTCAGTAGGTAAGAAAGGACATCCATCCATTATAGGCACAATGCCTGGGCAGGGAAGAATTTCATGGTCTACACTATGTATTATTTGAATTCTGTTTTGGAAGGGTTCTACTTTTTCTTTTCTTTTTTTTTTCTTTTTAGGTCACACCCCGCGATGCACAGGGGTTACTCCTGGCTTTGCACTCAGGAATTATTCCTGGCAGTGTTCCTGGCAGTGTTCAGGGGATCATATGGGATTCTGGGAATCGAACCTGGGTCGGTCTGATGCAAGGCAAATGCCTTACCCACTGTGCTATCGCTCCAGCCCCTTGTTGTTGGTTTTGGCTTGGGGATGCTAGGGTTTGAATCCGGGACTGCTACATGCAAGTGCCTGCTGTACTGTCTCTCTGGCCCCTAGGAGGTTTTATTTTTTTGGAGGGGGGGCACACTTGACAGTCCTCAGGACTGACTCCTGGCTGTGCTTGGGGAACCTTCTGGGGTGCCAGGGATCTAATCGAGGTCAACCGCATGCAGGACACGCAAGTGTCTTATCACTATGCTCTCTATGTCCCATCCCCCCACTTTTTTATGTGGCACTGCGGTGTCACACATATAGGACATGCACTTTAACACTGAGTCACTGCCCTAGTCTCTTTTTGGAGGTGGGGTGGGGAGGAGGTTGGTCACACCCAGCAGTGCTTATTCCTGTCTGTGTACAGGGATCACTACTGGTGGGGATCGGGGGATCGTATTGGGTGCTGGGGTCAAGCCTGAGTCAGCTGCATGCAAGGCAAGAGCCCAGTATTATCTCTGGCCCCTCAACAGCCTTTCTCTTTATTTTTTTTATTTTTGGCTTTTTGAGTCATACCCAGTGATGCTCAGGGGTTACTTCTGGCTCTGTACTCAGGAATTACACCTGATGGTGCTAGGGGATGTCGGGGATCCAATTTGAGTGGGCCGTGTGCAGAGCAAACATCCTATCAGCAAACATACTATCATTATAGCTCTCCCCAGTCTATTTTTATCTAGACAATATCATCACTCATTTATGAAATAGTAAATAAAAAAATAAATAAAAGGAAGAATTGATGTATGGACAAAGGAAAGGAAGGGGTAAGAGAGAAACACCAAAGTCACCAAATCCAAATTCTAACAAGCCTCACCCCCTCCTTCCTAACTCCTTCCTCCCCTTAATATGCTTGCTCTGGAGAAGGGAGAAAGGCTTTTCATTTAATTAAAATGTAAAATGCTTTCTTTTTTTTAACTGACTGGCGGCTCTCAGGATATTCTGCCGACTCAGCAATGAATAATCAGCTTTGACCTAAATAATAGAATAACTCTGAGTGGCCATTGCCTTGCAGAGAGAGGCGTGATCCGAATCTGCAGTTCCTTCTCTCTCCATCTCCATCTCCTCTCTCCCCTCCCCCAGGCGGATGTGCAGGGAAGCCAGTTTCAGCAGGTTCTGCCTCTCCTCCCCTCCATCTGGATCTTTGCGCCATCAGTCCTCTTCTGATCTAGCTCAAAACTCTCTCCCCAGGAAACTGGACTGGACCTGATCTCCTCCCACCCCCAACCTGGCCCAGGGCTGGGCCACACCTGCCTCTGCTGATGTCTCCTCCCGAGTGCCCGCTACCTTTCCAGCCCCTCCAACTCTCAGCTAACAGTGGCGGGAGCACATATCAATCTGCCAAAATGACACAGCAGAAAGCAGAGCTTCAGACATAAATTACTTGCAGGCCATCCCAAGCCGTGACTGCTTCCAGCAATAGTACCGCTGGATTTTGCTACTCTCGGCTCTTGTTTCCAAAGAGCACGAGATCGACCCGAAGCAACTGGCTTGCCTGGTGCGCGCAGAGTGGATGGAGCACAGTGGGATACGGTGCAGGTGTGAGAGATACCAGCATTGGGGGCGGGGGGGGAGCCTCCACCAAACCTTTCTGACAACCCACTTTCTATTTTACTGATCCCCTATGAGATCAGAGAAGCCTACAGAACTGTAGGCTCCAAACTTAAAAACACGCAACAGGGCCTGGAGAGGTGGTACAGCGGGTCGGGCACTTGCCTTACACGTGGCTGACCCGAGTTTGATCCCCAGCACCCTATACAGTCCCCAGAGCCCCACCAGGACTGAGCTCTGAGCACAGAGCCAGGAGGACACCTTGAGTGGTCTCCAAACAAAAACCAAAACAGGCAACAACAACAATATCCAACAACCAAAAACCAGCCACTTCTGTGTAGGGCGAGTTACAGCTTCGCCTAAGTTTCTGCACGTGTGTGATCTGTGGGGTGGGGGGAGGGGTGTGGGGGGAGAGAGGCTTTGGGTGGGGGCACCATGCATGGCCCTTTGCGTTACACCCAGGAGGAAGGGCGCAGACAGGGAGAGGGGAGGAATTGTTCTCCATTTCCCTCAAAGGAAAAGAGAGCAATAAACCTGAGCTTATAAAGAGGTTTCTTTTCTGCTCATTAAGATGGAACGTACTGGAACACATTATCTCAAGGACACTGAAAAATTCCTGGGTTGGGAGTGGGAGAGCACTGGCCTGAGGGGTGAGGACCTGCCTGGGCTTCACCCCCAGGGCCATGTCCCTCACCCCCACTCCAGCAGCACACTGGTATGCCTGGGTATTGCCCTTCCTGTGGGGACGAGGGTCCTGGATGCGGAAGAGCAGTTTCTGCCCCCCTCTGCAGAGGTCAGAGGAGGCTGACTGAGCTTGCATGGGAGGGATGGGGGTCTCACTCTTGGGTCAATTTCTGAGTTCCCCCTCGGTGGGGTGCTGGCAGGGTCCAGGTGAGGGGTGCTTGACAGCCTTCCTTTCAGCAGCGGCTTAGCTCGAGTCAGGGACCACGGCTTTATCTCCTGGGACAGTTTGCACCTGCTGGCCTAAGGGGACAGCCACTGGGTTGCACTCCTGCAGACGATCTCCACACAAGGCGTCACTGACCCGCGGCAAAAGAGACTTGGCGTCCAGCTGCCCAGGCCACCCTATGGCCTGCTTTCCCTCTGAGGCTGTGGCCTGAACAGCCTGAAGCTTCTCAAATTTTAGATAGAGGGTAAAGGTGGCCTCTTGTCCAGGGCACTCTGGCAGCATCAGGAGGAAAAAGGAAGCTGCGATTGCAGACAGGACAGCCTGAAACTGCAGCGGCTGCACTCACATGTCCTCCTTCCCACCAGCATGTGTCCCTTCTCAGGCAGAAAAGCACAAGGTTCCCTGCATCCCCACGCCCCCTGCCCCCAGAGCCCGCTCCCATAGCTTCTGGACACACACACACACACACACACACACACACACTGAAGTGGCAGAGAGGAAGGAGACCCAGAGACAGACTATCTCACACATCCTCACACCCCCACAAAGACCCCCCTCCCCCCCCACGGAAAGTGAAGAGGAAGAGAGAAGGAGACCCAGAGACAGGACCATCATACACACAACACACACACACACACACACACACACACACAGAGTAAAGAGGAAGAAAGGAAGGAGACCCAGAGACAGAATCATCACGTCCCCCCCGCCACATACACACACGAAGTAAAGAGGAAGGAGACCCAGAGATAGGACCATCTCACACACACACACACACACCACGTACACATGAGAAGAGGAAGAGAGAAAGGAGATCCAGAGACAGGCCAACCATAACCACCACCACCACCACCACCACACACACACACACACACACGGGGAAAAAAAAGAGGAAGAGAGCAAGGAGACCCAGAGACAGGACCATCACACACACACACACCACATACACACACACACACACACCCGCCACCCCTCCCACCCCACCCCCCACACACACACACGAGGAAGAGAGAAAAGAGACCCAGAGACAGGGCCTTCACCCCCCCCCCCGCCCCAACACACACACACACACACACACACACACAGGAAATAAAGAGGAAGAAAGGAAGGATGCCCAGCGACAGGACCACCACTGAGAAGGTCCAGAGCAGCCACTTACACAAGCAGATGGCAGCCAGGAGTCGAAGGCCGGACTCCGGGGGGAAGCAGGTGGGAAAGAGCGGCTGGAGCACATAGTTGGAGAAGGTGAGGGCGATGACAGCCTGGTTGGTGGGGTAGATCACCAGCACCGCGATCCACAGCCTCAGGAACCTGCAGGGAGAACAAGACAGGGCTTGCGTGGAGACAGCTGAGACCCCCGTGGCCGCACAGGCATGGCGGGAATTCAGAAGACAGCAGGGGGAGCCCTGGCCGGACCAGGAGCAGTGGCAGAGGTCAGCAGGCCAAAGGGCTCAGTTTCTTTCTTGTTGAGAACTGCTGAGGAGTCCAGCTTCCACTCAGACACACATGACAATGACAGAAAAATGATTTAATGAGAAAGGGCCAAGTTTCAACATGGAGAACATATTTTTTTGGTATTCTCTCCCCTTACCCTCTTTCATAATCTCTCTGTCCCCACCCCTCTAACATCCAGTGGTGGAAAACAAAAGTTGCAACCCCAATTATCTACTTTATTTTTTGGCATGGGGGAGGGGTGTTTGGGACCACACGCAGCTGCGCTCAAGGCTTTCTCCTGGCTCAGCACTCAGGGATCACTCCTGGCAGGGCTTCGGGGACCGCGTGGCTGCCAGGGAATGAACCCAGGTAAGTCACATGAAAGGTAAATGCTCTACCAACTTACTATCTCTCGGGTCCCATCAGGCCCTGCCAATCTGCCAATGGTTCGAAGAGTAAAGAAACTGCCTGAAAGGGGCAGGAATGATAGTACAGCAGGTAGGGCGTTTGCTTTGCATGCGGCCGACCAGGGTTCAATCCCCGGCATCCCATATGGTCCCCTAAGTACCGCCAGTAGTAATTCCTGCGTGCAGAGCCAGGAGTAACCCCTAAGCGTCGCTGGATGTGACCCAAAAAGAAAAAAAAAAAAAAGAAAATGCCTGAATAGGCACGGGCGCGAGGGGGGGGGAGGCGGGAGGGGCAAGTGTCCCCCACACAAGTGCTCACTGGCTCACTGCGGGGCTCAACTCTTGAGCAGTTCGGTGGAAACCGAGGAAATTCAAGATGAGGGCCTGGCCCTAGAGGGAGGTTTTCATCCTTGCGAATGTGAGAAAGGGGTTCTCTTTAGTAGCTGCTCTCACTGGTTGGATAAAAGGGGCCTTGTGCTGGGCCACACAGAAGGTTCAGGGGCTAAGGTACTCGCCTTGTTGGTGCAGCAGCTTAACCTGGCTCAATCCTCAGCACCAGATATGGTCCCCTGAGAGCGATCCCTGAGTACAGAGCCAGGATTAAGCCCTGAGCGCTATTGTGCTGGGCCAGCCCCCACCCACAGGCAAGCAGGGGGGGTGGACTTTGCACTGTGAGGTGCTTTCGGGTGTCTTAGGTAAGCCTGACACAGACTCCTAGTTTGTGCTTACAATCTTCCCCGGTTGGATCAACATAAGGATGATGAAAACGAACACCCCAGCCGGTTGTTCTGCCATGCGCAGGGCTACGCTAGAAACCGTGACACAGAGGCTCAAAGGGATCCCAACCTCTGGCTTTCCCCAGAAAATGGCACCCCAACCAGAGGCTGCCTGCATCCCAGGAGGGCGCTGCAGGCCCCCTTACCCAGCCAGGCCTCCAAAGATGTCCTTTACATAGGAGTAGTCTCCTCCGGATTTGGGGATGGTGACCCCCAGCTCTGCGTAACACAGGGCTCCCACCGCCGTGATGAGCCCCGTGACGATCCAGACGATGAGTGCGAAGCCTACGGAGCCGGCATTCTCCAGCACACCCTTGGGCGAGACAAAGATTCCAGAGCCAATGATGTTTCCTGCATAAGGAACCAAGGAAGACACTGTCAGCACCGTGGAGGTGGGGGGGGGCAGCTGCCGAGGTGAATGCCTCTCAGATCTGGTGGGAAAACCGCTTTTGGGAGGTGTGAATCACAATCAGATGGGGTGCTGAGTAGCGATTCTGTTTCTCAGTAGGGGCCAGAGGGCCAGACAGTGGACATGATGTATGACTAAGACCATGGCCAGGCACTTCCCATTGCCATTCAGTCCTCAAAGGACAATACCACGGGTTGGATCAAATTCATCCATTTTAGGGGCTCCGGGGATGAGGGAGATGGCTCAATGAGGTAAGCAGCTGCGCTGTATGAAGATGACCTGGTTTGAGCCCTGGCACCACACGGTCCCCCTGAGAATGACCCAAGTTCAGGGTTCATAACTGCACCTGAGCCAGTGTGGGCCCCAACAAAATGAATGTTCCCTCTTTACAGATGAGGAAACTGAGTCTCTGAGCTACATGGTATGCTGTCCACAGAACAATAAGTGGGAGCCAAGGTCTGAAGATCAGGACTTTCTCACACGGTCCAGCCTTGGTAGCAAGACTTAAGACGGGTCATCAACAGCAGGACTGGAAAAGCAGGCTAGGCTCAGAGGCCGGAGAACAACCAGTTACAACATTTCAAGAATGAGCCGAAGGGCAGCAATGTTTGAAGAAACCCCTTGACCAGGGTTTTTTTTTTTAAGACCTGGGGAGCATTGTCACACTCCTGAAGGCTGGCCTCTACCCCAGAAAGGACAGCCTCCGGCTTTGGTGAGGAACATCAAAGAGCTTATAACTGGAGTCAGCAGTTTGGAAGTAGTTTGTAGAGGGCACAATGAGTAAACCCTCCACATTGTGTTCTTCCAGAGGTCACTCCCCCCATTGTTTCAAGTGACCGTCCAAAGCCTCATGGAATTCAGGGAGAGAAGGGAAAAGCAGGGGGCAAGGGGCTTCTCTAGGTCTCATACTCAGAGAGTAACAGAAGGCCAGAGACCAGCTTCCAGTTCCATGACCAATGTGGGAGACACTGTCCTGGTGCTTAACCCAACACTTCATGCACTTCTGCTGCAGCTGACAGGGGCTGGTAGGACTGGCAGCAAGAGTGAATGGGCTGCTAGTGCAGGGCAGGAAGGAGGTGGGGTTCAAGCAGCTCCATGCCCGAGCATCCTTTTGTCCACCTCTAGTGTGATGAGGGCTCACTGGATGACTGCTCTGATAACAATCCCCATTCCACCAGTGGCCTGAGGGGAGGCAGACTCACTGGATCCAGAGAATTCAAAGGTCTGTTACGCTCATCCATGTTCTGAAGACACCAAAAATCCTCGCCACATCTCTTCTCTGCTTTGGAACTTATTCTGGGCTCAGTGAGATGCAGAGGGTGACATTTACATAAGCTCACTTTTCCGAAACCACTTTTGGAACTCAACCTCATTCCAGTCCTGACATTTTCACTTCTGCACCAAAATTCAGTATTTTCTCCCCAGCCCACACAGGTAAGGAGAGCGGCCTTATCCGCAGGGCACATAGGTGAGGAGAGGGACCCAGGGGTGTCACTCAGTGGTATGTTGTATACAGGAGGCCCTGGGATATATCTGTTCCACAACCATGCAATCACGTTCTATATATTCTGGGAAGCAGAGTGCCCTGCCCCTCTGCCCCTTTTCAGACTTTGCACATCATGAGATGAGAACCGGGAGAGGGGACCAAATGGGCACAGAAGGAGTCAATCTACAATTCAGATTCCAGGGCCAGAAAGATAGTCCAGAAGGTGAGGGCATTTGCCTTCCACGCATCCAACCTGGGTTTGATACCCGGCATCCCTGCTGGTCCCTCGAGTCCACAAGGAGTGATTCCTGAATGCAGAGCCAGGAGTCAACCCTGAGCATGGCCAGGTATGGCCCAAAACTCTAAAAATAAAAGAAATGCAGAATCACATGGCATGGGGCCACAGCCAGTTGGAGAAGAAATACTTTTCTGTCACAACTCTCTTGTTCTGAGGGCTAATAATCTAGCAACTGAGCAAGACTGTATGCAGGGTTGAAGCTAATACACACAACAGCCCCTCACTCACATTTTGTTCTCTTCTCCTGCTGTTAACGATGGGCGTGGTGGGATTGTACCCAGGTCCTCATACATGAGAAGCAGGGACTCTACCACTGAGGTACAACCCCAAAGCCCTTCATTCAAATCTGAGATATAAAGAGAGAAATCAGGCAAAATCAAGCAAAGAGATTCTGGGTTTGGCCAGATCTGGGTGTTACAAATCCTAAACATCAGGCAAAGAGAGATTCTGGTTATTACCAATTTTATTTTGGGGGGGGGGGGCATACCCAATTGATGCTCAGGAGTTACTCCTGGCTCTGCACTCGGGAATGCTCAGGGAACCATATGGGGATCAAACCTGGGTCAGCTATGTGCAAGGCTAGTGCCCTACCCATACTACCAGCACTTGGGTTTCAGGTGTAACCATTTATTAGAGGGATTTCCTGTTCTTGTCCTTCATGCCAAGGTGCAGGAGTATCTTTCAGACCTCCTTTCTCCTTGACCTGTGCCCTTGGTGCCTGAGGAGTGAATGTTGGGTGAAGGAGTGAAGGGAGACATGGTCCCAGCACTCAGGACACATCCACCCACCCCTTCTCCTGTACAGTGAACCTGCCATGGTCCACAATGGAAACCCAATGCTGAGAGTGAAAGCAGGGCTGGGTAAGAGTGTTGAAAGATGTTGGTAAATCCCTTGCCCAGCAGGAATTTATCAGAACTGATCTACAGGGCATTTAGAATCCAGCCAAGAAGAGAGCAATACAATTAGGGCTATAAATCTGAGCTCAAGAAGTTATAAAAACAATACTGAGGAAAAACAAGGCTTAACTTTGGTCCTTCAGAAGGGAGGTGTGGAGGTGGCTAGTTTTTTTTTCTCTAAACTAGGAATGGCTGCGGAGAGGGAGAAAATGAGGGTGGATAAGGTGGGAAAAAAATCAGATCGTCTCGGGAATGAAGCGTGTCAACAACCCTTGGACGGTGCTTGGGAAACCAACACCACAGTGGAGACCAACAGTCCCTCTGTCCTGCTGAGGTTTCAAAGCTTCCAGTGTGTGTGGGGAGCCCCGAAGGTGACAAGTGCCTCACTGACAGCCTTCTTGGGGTCTGACCACTTCCGGACTCTTGTATTCCTGGATAGCAAAGGTCCTTCCATGGAGTTGCTGGAATAACAGTGGAGCTCATCCTATGTTGTCTTGGGTTGAGAGTTCTTTTGGGGGAAGGAATGTGGGGGTGAGGGGCATACCCGGCAGTGCCCAGGTTTGGCTGCTTGCAAGGCAAGTGTACTATCTTTCCCACCCCCAAGGATTCTTATTTTATAAAAACTGGGTCTCCCCTGGCCCTGTCTGAGTTTTGACCTAATTAAAATAACACATGAAATCTAAAAAAAAAAATTGTTTTTTAATTATGCTAGCCAAAACTGTGCGCCAAAGAACAGGAAGAGGAGGAGGACAGCTGTCCGCTGATACTAGGAAGCTACCACATAGAAAATAAAAATCAGATAACATCAATCTTAGCAGCCTCTAAGGAATGTCACTCAGAGGAGCCATCTGGAGCTGACCAAACACTTACTCAAAAGTTGTTACCAGGGGCAGGAGTGATAGCACAGCGGGTACGGCGTTTGCCTTGCATGTGGTCGACCTGGGTTCAATTCCCAGCATCCCATATGGTCCCCCAAGCACGGCCAGGAGTAATTCCTGAGTGCATGAACCAGGAGTAACCCCTGTACATCGCTGGGTGTGACCCAAAAAAGCAAAAAAAAAAAAAAAAAAGTTGTTACCAACTGGGCTGAAGTACAGCAGGAAGGGTGCTTGCCTTGCATGGGGCCAACCTGGGTTCAATACCTAGCAACGTATATGGTCCCCAAGCACCACCAGGAGTAATTCCTAAGTGCAGAACCAGAAGTAACCTCTGAGCACTGTGGGGTCGAATCTCAAAAACAAACCAAAAAAAAGTTGTATCTATCATACACTGCAGTAGGGCGTTTGCCTTGCACGCAGCCAACATGGCCGACCCGAGTTCGATTCCTCTGCCCCTCTCGGAGAGCCCGGCAAGCTACCGAGAGTATCTCGCCCGCATGGCAGAACCTGGCAAGCTACCCGTGATGTATACGATATGCCAAACACAGTAACAACAAAGTCTCCAGTGGAGATGTTACTGGGCCCGCTTGAGCAAATCGATGAACAACGGGAGGACAGTGATTTTTTTATCATACACATCATCAGTGTGAACAGATGGTTAATATCTATCTCCCCCAATTATGGAAGACCCATAAGAGCAGAGACCAGGCTGCCTGCTCTAGCCTGTGGCACACAAGACACTTCATCAAAGTTTACCAAGTGAGGGCTGGGGAGAGACCTTCCAGGGGAGCCCAGGCTCTATGGTGGGAGCCTGGATCCATCCCAGCACTGCACACTTCTTCAAGTGCTAGACAGAGCAACCTCCAAGCATCTGGTAGGGGTTGCCCCCAAATACCCTCTTGCAAATAACCCCCTGAATAAGGTTCGGGGGCTGTGGTATGTGAAGCCCTGGGTTCTCTAGCACCAGCACACCAAAAAGAAATCAATAAAAATTTACCAAATGAGGGGCTGGAGCGATAGTACAGCAGGGAGGACGTTTGCCTTACATGCGGCCGACCCAGGTTTGATCCCCACCATCCCAGGTGGTCCCCAGCACTGCCAGGAGTAATTCCTGAGTGCAGAACCAAGAGTAACCCCAGAGCATCGCTGGGTGTGACCAAAAAAAAAATTACCAAATGAAGGATGTTTGATATCAGACTAGGACATATCTCCATAAAGTAATCACACAGACCTTTTTTCTGGAAACTTCATGTTCTGAGAATTATGTCCAGTGTGCACGGCAGGCAGAACAAAGCACCTCTCTCTTCACTGCTGAAGAGAGCAGACTGGCTATTCTTGCCATCTCCAATTTGGAGGGAAAGAAAGTAGGGCAACCATTATTCCCACTTTCCAAATGCGAAAAACTAGGGAGTTATGACTGCCCATATTTGGTAAGACCGAGTGTCAGTTACTGGCCTAAACCAATGGGTACCTTAACAGTGGCTGCATTAGAAATGAAATCTTATATAGCCTCAAGGTATACACCCTCCCCCCCATAACCATTTTATAGGCACCACTCACTCAACCAGCTAGATCACAAAACACACTTAAGAAAATAGATCTTACTCTTTCTATTGCAAAACCACCTTCAGTGGGAATTTACAAAGTGCTCACACTGGTGACCTTACCAGGTTCCCGAAAGTACTCACTCAGGCGCACACAGGGCAGATACTATCATTGCTGTTTACCTTTGTGAAGACTGAGGTTACAGGAGTAGGTGGGATCTGATCCAGTCACATATGCACAGGGCTCAGGCTGGCTCAGAGGCCAAGTCCTTGGCCTCCTGGTCCAAGGGCTCCTCCCTAATCCACTGCCTTCCTTGGGAAGTTGCACAACATACACTTTAACTTATGGCTCTAAACTTGGACACTGTCCAAGTGAAGCTTTTCTGGAGTGGCTCTGCTGAGGGGCAACCTGAGATGGGACTTTTCTACCTCATCTGTGAGTTTTTTAGCGTGCAGTATCAGGGATTGAACCCAGGGCCTCACACATGCCTCATACATGCCCGTAGCCAATGTTTTCTACTCTTGAGTAGCATCCCTTATCCCCAATGCTTTTTAAATCGTGGGGGAACTATACCCAAGGGGTTCCTCACAGCTTGGAGTAGGGGGTTATGCCCAGTGGTACCTAGGGGACCACGCAATACCAGGGATACAACCTGGGCTTCTTGCATGCAAAACATGTGCTCCAGCCCATTGAGCTATCTCCTCAGCCCATGATACCTTTATTTTTTTGGTGGAGGGCACACACCTGGTGGTGCTCAGAGGTTAACTCCTGGCTCTATGCTCAGGAATTCTTCCTGGAAGGGCTTTGGGGAACATATGGGATGCCAAGAGTAGAACTTGACTTGCCCTCGAGCAAAGCAAGCAGCAGTACTCTTTCTCTAGCCCCTCTTTTTTTTATGACCCCGAGTTTTTGTTAAACAGTTTGTATTATTAATCATTTTTAATTGATACACTGTTGTAAAATTGTTCATGATGGAGTTCCAATCATACAATGTTCCAAGACCCCTCCCTTCACCAGTGGTACATTTCCCACCACCATGTCTCTAATTTTCCTCCCACCCATTTCCCCTCCCCTGGCACTTTTTTTCCCTTTTGGGGATTATGGCTTGTAATACAGATACTGAAAGATTATCATGCACAGCCCTTTCCCTACCTTCAGCACTAAGTTCTTGTCCAGAGTGATCATTTCCACCCGTTATTGTCATAGTGGTCCCATCTCTATCCTGACTGCCCTCCGCCACCGCCGCCCCCCAACTCCCACCACCCCCACACACACTTATGCACTTGTGGCAAGCTTCCAACTGTGGACCAGCGTGGCCTCTGTTTTTTCTGACCTTGGGATATTAAGTCTCACACTATGTTTTTTAATATCCCACAAATTAGTGCAGCTATTCTATGTCCCCATTCTTGAGGAGGAGGAAGAAGAAAGCTAATCACAGTGGGGGGAGAGGGGGAGGGGTTTCCTCTACTATTTTCTTCGTAGACTAGTAAAATAGTTCAAGAAAGAGACCAGTGGTCTGCTATAGCCATGGTACTTAAGGTCAGGGTTCAGTCCTCTCTTTCATCCACCTAAGTCATAAAAGACTCATTTTATTACATGGACCTTTTCTAGTGAAAAATGGGCCCTAGCATGCCTGGACACTGAGGCCTAGTTTGGCATGTTCTAATCAAAGAAAAGCAAACCAGTCTATTAAAAAGGGACCAGGTTGTTACCAATGGGCAAGTCTTCACTGGAAAAATTTCTGGAATTGAGAGGATCCATATTTGCCATGCACTAAATTCCCTCACCTGTGGGCCAAAACCCATGTGACTCCTATTAAGGCCTTACTCACATCCAGGCCTGTCCACACTAGAACACTGTAGCCAAAGAATTTCTAGGTGGGCCAGAGAGATAGCTCAATGGGCTGGAGCACCAAGTTTGATCCCTGGCACTGTCTGGTCCCCTGAGCATTTCCAGAAGCCATTCCCCCACACATAGGGCAAAGAGTAGCCCTTGAGCACCACTGGATGTGACCCAAATAAGCAACAAGAACAACAAAGCATTTGCAAGGTCATGGAATTGTAAATTTCTGGCACCTGCAGACTCTTAAAACCAAAAGGGGACTGGAGAGAGTATAGTGGGTAGGGTGCTTTCCTTGCATGCTGCTGACCCGGGTTTGATCCATGGCACCCCATATGGTCCCTGAGTCCTGCCAGAAGCGATCTCTGAGTCAGAACCAGGAGGAAGCCCTGAGCATCATTAGGTGTGACTCAAAAAACAAAAAGAAGAAATTAATCAAGGCAGGTTTCCACTTGGACCTCCAAGTGTCTGTCCATTTCCACGCGGTTTGGAGAAGGTCGAGGCAGACCATCTCTATGCTTTGGCCACCAAGGAACTGGAAGATCTCAGGAGTGTCAAGATCAGAATTATAGAAGATTTGGACTCGAGAGAGTGGTACATGGAAGCTGGAGCCTGGGTTTGAGCCCCGTGACAGGCCAGGAAGATCACCAGGTCTCCCTTGTTTTGCATACTCTCCCCTCCGGCCTGAACAAACAGCATCGCAGGAGACAGCAGGGCTAGCCTCCAGCACACACCTGGGACCTCCCCCCACAGAACTCCCCAGGCAGGATAGCTATCGTTTGGAATGGCCTGCAGCACAATGGACAAAGCTAGACTTACGGTGCCAGGAGCCTGCACTCACAAGCCAGGCCACTTAGATGTTCCAGAAAGTCCTTTCCTACCTGCGCCTGCCTGTGGAGGTCAAAGGATCTATATGGGGCAATTTATACCCAGGACGTGCTAGCAAAATGCAAGGAAATACTAGAATTATAGCAGCAGGGATAGAGATCAGCCCAAGAAGAATCCAACGGGCTTGGCTCCAACATAGCAAAGCAGAGCCAGGACCATGAGGCATTCTGAGTCATCTGTCTGCTTGTCTAGGTATAATTTTTAGATGCTGCAGGTGGGCGGCCAGCAGGTAATTGCATCGCAAGTATTTACTGAGCACCCACTCTACATGCTTGCTTTAGAAGGTAACTGGAAAGCACTTGTTCATACATGGACTTTTAATGAACTAGATGGAGCCCCCCCTGCCACGGAGACAGGCATCCTGGCGGCCCGAGGGGCCTTAACTATCCCATTAAGGATCCATCTCTGGCCTCCAGCATCTCCCTGTCTGGTGGGAACACCAGGTACCAACCACGAGAGGCTCTCTCTACTTCATTCAGCACCCACCCCTCTGGTCCAGGGCACCCTGTTGGCAATGCCTGCACAGCAGGTTGGGTTGTCAAACTTGGAGAGGAGGTGGCACTGTTACCTAGTGGGCAGAGGCCTGGAACGCTGCTCAGCACTGTACAAGGCATGGGACAGTGTCCCACCAAAAAAGAGAAAAGATAAAAAAAAAAAAAGAAATACCTAGCTCTGTGCTAACAGTGCCAAGGCAGAAAAAACCCTGCTCTACTTTTCAAGCCTCAATATAACTACTAAGTAAATCTCTGAAGTCCCTTTGAGATTTGAAGTTAGATGATATATTTGTTTCTCTTTTGAGGGTTGGTTTTTGTGCCATACCTGAGGCTACTCTTCATGAGGTGCCAGAAGGAGAGTACCATGTAGCATCAGGATGGGGATCGAACCCAAGACACCACACACAGTGTGTGGGCTACAATCTCTTGACATACATCCCTGGCCCAGAGGGTTACATTTTTTTCTCTATTTTCTTTTCTTTTTGTTTCTCAGTCATTAATGCGAGTCTCAAGACTTACTCCTGGCTCTGAACTCAGGCATTGCTCAGGGGACTACATGGGGTGCTGAAGACCAAACCCAGATCAGTCGCATATAAGACAAACGCATTTCCTTCTACTATCAATCTCTCCAGTTGCTGGTGGCTCTTAATTTTTAAGTTAAGAACAAAAATATATTGTTCACAGAACTCATTTTTAAATTAAAAACATTTTTTTGTTTTGGCAAAATATGGTAAAAATAATTTTACTATTTTAACCATTTTTTACTGTACAATGCTTTAATTCTAAACATATTCACATTGTTACAACACAAATCAGCAGTGAATGATTTTAAGTGGGGTCGGATCAATAGTACAGTGGGTAGGGTGTTTGCCTTGCACGTGGTCAATCCCCAGCACCCCATATGGTCCCCTGAGCACTGCCAGGAATGATCCCTGAGGTCAGAGCCAGGAGTAAGCCCTGAGCACCAACAGGTGTGGCCCAAAAAAACAAACAAAATTTGTTTAGGGATGAAGAGTAGTATAGCCTGCTGGGTACTTGCATTGGGTTCGATCCCTGGCACCCCATGTGGTACATCAGAGTCATCCTTGAGCACAGAGCCAGGAGTAAGATCTGAGCACTGATGGGTATGGTCCAAAAATTTATAAAAATCTTATTAATAAAAATTTTATTAAAGTTTAGATAACACCGCTACACTAATGTTAACAGTGAAGACTGATTTCACAGGTACCGTACCCCACCAACCCTGAAGTGCCCAAAACTCTCCCACATTCCGTGTGTCACCTCTAGTCTGCTTCTTCTTTCTTCCCATTCCTTCCCCTGGAAGATTTGCTTTTGATTGCTATTATTCAATAAATACTTTCTAAGTGAAAATGTGGAAATGAGGAAGGCCCGATGTCCGCCTTTAAAGGACCCCATGTAGAAGGTGGGGCATTCCGGGCTCGTCCTTCACGCCCTACCAAGGTCTCGAGTTGCCCCCCACGAGCGGCTCTCTAGCATGGCCATGGCGCTAGAGCCACAGAAACCAATCTCATAATTGTCTGACTCTCGGCAGAAATACTTCCAGGTTTAATTAGTAAAATATCAGAAATCCAAAATTGTGCTGGCTGCGCTAGCAGCGCGCATCATCATTTGATTCTTGTAACTAGCTATAGAAACAAATTATTTCAGAATGTCTTTTCAACAGGTCTGATTTTGGGGTGTAAACTCTGCATAATAATAATGCATCTTTTGTCGAAACAATGAATCTAATCAAAGTAGATAGAGTGTTAACTAGAATTCATCTGCCTCACAGGCATTGGGAGGGTTGGGGGGGTTATATTGGGGTTCTTCTTGGTGAAAAATAAGTACTGGTGAAGGGAAATGTGTTTGATGATTGCATGACTGAGGCTTAAACCTGAAAGCTTTGTACCTTTTCCCACAGTGATTCAATAAAAAAATAAATTTTTAAAAAAATAATAATAAAAAAAATAAAGACCCTATGTAGATACCACAGGGCTGGCAATACAGGCAGAAGCTGCAAGAGTGCTACTGCAAGCAAGTTATCAGGCATGGAAAAGGTCACAGCATGGCTGGACAGAAAACACTTGCTGGAAGAGGGGAAGCATAAGACTGACACTGAGGAGTAAGTAGACCCAGATCAACAGAGACCCAACTGCTGGTCAAGGCTGGTCACAAAGACTCAGCTGAATCGGACAGTTCTTATCACTGATCTCAATTTCTAAAACCAGAATCAGTATGGGTGAGAGTGTGAATATATATGTGTGCAAATGTGTGTGTGGGGGAGGGTGGTAGTAGTGGTAGTGGCGGGAGGGGGAGAGTTTTGACAACGGACTATGGGTGGTCAAGTAGGAGCTCCAAGGAAAGAAAAACTAATATTTGTTGAACATATACCATGGGAGACTAGCTTTGTTTTACTACTCCACAAGGAACTTCCATTCCACAGCAAAAAGAAAAAAGTTAGTAAATAAGGAAGTAGTTTGCAAACCCCAAACTGTCTCCAAATATTATGTCTTCTGCTCTAGCCTAGACAGTTCCTCCCTTTCCTTAACAACTGACGTAAATCATGGCAAAATTCATTATGTGCTTTCTATTTCCAGCATTAGCCCCACTTAACAAATGCTTCCTTATCCCTAAGGCCTTTCTATGTCAGCTGCTTACTAAACACTTCATGCAAAACTGTGTATTAAAGCAACAGCTAAAAGCATATATGCATTTTAGAGATATGCAAAAAGGAACTTTTACGATCTACATACAGATGAGAAAAATACACTAATAATTCTGCCTTAACAGTACTCTCTCTGCGCAATCTACTTTCATAATGCGCAGCTCTGTCGTGACTGCCTGGAACCTTTCCCCAGAAGTGAAGTGACATCACTGGCAAGAAGCGAGGATATTTAAAGGAGAGCGCAATTTGATGCAAAGCTGGTAACTGTGAAAAGGATGAGGGGTAAGATGTGATCGATAAAGCCTGGGAGAGCAAACTTCACTCTATAAACACTACAGCTTAAAATAGACTCGAGGGGCAATTTTGCTTCTTAGAAATAAAAATCCACCAGTCCAGAGCAGAACCTTAGCACAGATGAGTTCAATGAGTGCTGAATGTTTAAAAGATGGAATAACCTAGAATCAGCAACCTACTCCTCTGTCCCAAGGTGGGCAGTTATATAATTGACCAGCTTCAGATCGGGAGGAAGAAGATTTGGGGGTGGGGGTTGGGAGATCGGGGTCCTGTGTAAGCATATTCCCGGAAGGCCATAGACTTGGCTCTTTATACTCAGATGAGAGCTAAAACTCCAGATGAGATAGTTCCTTGCCTCTTGGGTTCCTAAATGTTAGTTGTTATATTCTTGAGATCATGGCATGCCTGCTTTTCTGATACACCCCACCCCTCATCCCAAACAGTAACAACCACAAAAGCAACAACAAAAATTCAGTGAGGTGTGTTTTGGGAGGCAGAAGCTGCAGGGTTAACCCTCTGAGTCCCAAGGACAAGCCTGGTAGCTGGGTTCCTGGTAGGGCCCCAGGCAAGGGGCACCTCCCTATGAGGTCAGTGAGCTGATCTGCCTCAGAAAAGTTACATCTAAAGTGCTGGCCTCGGGCTAGAGTGATAGCACAGTGGGTAGGGCCTTTGCCTTGCATAAGGCCCACCCAGGTTTGATTCCCAGCATCCCATATGATTCCCTGAGCACCGCCAGGAGTAACCCCTGAGCATTGCTGGGTGTGACCCAAGAAGAAAAAAAAAAGTGCTGGCCTCCTAGGTCATTTGATCTGCCTACAGGTTGCTTCTGTTGCTGTTTTTCTGAATAGAATGGGCTGCCTGGTTCTGTTCCTTTGGGTGCTGTCTGTGCCTGCTGGGTGCCTATTTTCTATTGTCAACCCTAAGGATTTCCTGCTAGTCCCTCCTCACTAGAGGTCTCTGTTCTTCCAAGAGAGCATACTGTAACCCTGACAGGAGCTGCTCAAGCTGAATGTTCCGGGAGCTCTCTGGTTCCTGCAGACAGGAAACAGCAACAGGATCGCTGTCCTCTGCCCAGTGCTCCATGCTGCGAACACTCTGGGGACTCCAGGGATCCGAGTGGGAATCGTGGCTCCCTTACTGCCCAGTGGCTGAGTCATTTCAACCCTTTCTCCACCAGTACTTCTTTCTGGGCTTACAGGACAACATGCACAAGGTACTGCTCAGGGCCCGCTGCAGACCGAGCCTCCCCCAGTGGCAGGCAGCTACTTACTGTTACAACTCAGGGGTGGGGGCGGTGGGGGGTAGGGGCGGTGGGGGCGGTAGGGGGTAGGGGTGGAGTCTTGCTTCTGTCTGTTCACCTCAGATGTGTTTGTTTTGACAAGTCTCCTGAGCAAGGTTCTGCCTCAGACTTCTCTTTGAGAACAATGAGAGCTTTAAACATGTTTTCATCCTGCTTGAAGCAAACCCTAATCCCTCAAGCTTAAAAAAATATATTGAACTACAAACTCAAGAAGCAATTTTCACACTCCCTCCTCCCTCTGGTCAATCTCCAGCTGACATTTGGGGGGGGATTCAAAGTTAATATTAGCGCCTAAAACACAAGCTATTCTGGGGCTGGAGCAATAGCACAGTGAGTAGGGCGTTTGCCTTGCATCAGCTGACCCGGTTCGATTCCCAGCATCCCATATGGTCTCCTGAGCACCACCAGGGGTAATTCCTGAGTGCACAGCTAGAAGTAACCTCTGTGCATCCCCGGGTGTGACCCAGAAAGGAAAAAAAACCACACACACACACAAGTTAAAGTGATAGAGACTTGTGGGGCTGGAGCAATAGTACAGCTGGTAGGGCATTTGCCTTGCACACGGCCAACCCAGGGTTGATTCCCAGCATCTCATATGATCCCCCAAGCACCGCCAGGGGTAATTCCTGAGTGCATGAATCAGGAATGCCTGTGCAACGCCTGGTGTGACCCAAAAAGCAAAAAAAAAAGTGATGGAGACTTGCAAATGGCTCTTTGGAACCTGAAGTCTTTCCAGCTCAGACCCTTGCTATTTCTGTACAATAATACTTAAAAGTCCACACTTCTGTGTTGACAAATACCCTGTTAGGGACTTTATAGATATTCAAGGTCTTTCCTGATCATACTTTCAAGTGACTGTCCACTGTGGCCCCCTCCATGCCTCACTCTCCCCCTCCTCCAGCCTTGCCCTCATGGTTATCTGTTAGAAATCAGGACTGTTACATTTCAGAAATAAGTTGTAACATCCTGGGCAAATTATCTGCCAGCTCTGTCCTTTAATTTCCCATGTTTAAAACAGAGTTCATTAAAATCTATTCCCACAGGTTTGTGATTAGGATTAACTAAGGTAATTTATGTGGAGTTAGTGGCATTAGAACTTCATTTAATTTAAAGCTTAATTTTCTTTTGTTGTTATTTGGCCATGTCCAGCTGTGCTTGGGGATCACTTCTGGTAGTGCAGGGGACCAGGCAGTATTGAAGACTGAACTGGAGCCCTTTGAGCTATTTCCCCAGGTCCAACAAATACATTTAAAATAAAAATAATCGTTACTTGGATGAAAGTGATCTAGTAGCCAGCTGTTTCCAGCATTACTCTACAGCAAGTTAACCAAGTTCTGCTATATACACATTATAAAAAACACAAAATGGTGGGGTGGAGAGAACAGTGGGCAGGGTGCTTGCCTTGCAGTCGCCCTATCTGGGCTCAATCCTCAGCACCCCATACGATTCTCCCGAGTACCACCGGAAGTGATCCCTGTACAGAGTCAGAAATAAGTTTGACCACAGCTGGGTGTGGCCCCCAAATACACACACACACACACACACACACACACACACACACACACACACACAGAGTCTGGCATTTAATAATCACTGTTCTGTAGGCTTTATAGCCAGAATTTACATGTAGAGTCTGGATATGTATGTTCCTAAATATAAAAGTGATATAAAAAGTGCCCTACATAGTCAGTGAGTACTGGGTACCTTTCCCATGGAAGAATGCTGGTCTGGAGAAGGAACATGGACACTGAGAGTTGGTAGAAACCTGGTATGTGCTGGCAACTGCACAACATACCTCAGACTCCCCACGAAGCTTCCTGCAATTGTGCTGGGATCATTAGTTACCTTCTTCCATTTCCAGCAACTGCTCAGCTCTCCTCTACTCTGGGATACTTTTGCATGGGGAACCCACCTCTAATTTTTATCTATAAAAACCAGTGAATCAGGGGAAATGGGGGGTGGGGGGCGCGAACAGAGGCATAGTTCAGCACGGGTAAGGCCGTTGCCTTGCATGTGGCTGAACACCACCACATATTTTGGTCCCCCAAGTACTGTCAGAAATGCCTCCTGACCCTGCCACAAAAGCAGGGTGGGATTAGGGGGTTGGGGGTGCGTGGGTGGGAGTGATGCTGGGATCATTGGTGGTGGAGAGTGGGCGCTGGTGGAGGGATGGGTACTTGATCATTGTATAACTGAAACCCAAGCACAAAAATTTGTAAGTCTACAACTGTACCTCATGGTGTTTCACTTATAAAAATGCCTCCTGAACTTAGAGCCAGAGACAAATGTGGAGCAGTGCTCGGTGGGTCCCCAAAAGGAAAAACAAGATCAAGGAGGAGGTTGGGGTATGGCTCAGTGGCAGAGCATATGCCTTGCACTGTGATAAAGTCACCTAGGTTTGATCCCCTATAACGAAAATAACCATTAAGGATCTCTGCCCTAGGGGCTGACAATACAGTGGGTACAGTGCTTGCCTTGCTCGCACCTGACTTGGGTTGATTCACAGGATCTCATTGATCCCCAGAGCATCGAGGGGTAATTCCTGAATGTAGAGCCAGAAGTTAACTAACACCTGGTGCATGGCTGGGTATGATCCAAAAACTTTTGTTTTTTAAAGGTTCTCTGCCCAGGGTTCAAAGGAATACACGAAGAAAGGGAAAAGGAAAGATGGAAGATAAGCAGTAAGAAAAAAAAAAGAGGAAAGAAAAGAATAAGAAACAAAAAGAAATGAATGCTTAAGAGCAATTTAGGATTTGGGTAAGTTCTAGATTTGAATCCTATTGTCATTTTTTTAGCTGTGTGACCTTCAACAAGTTGCTTATCACTTCTATTTCTCTGCCTGGAGAAAGGAATAAATACCTACAGCATTCTGCTATTGAGATGGATAAATAAGGTATCATGTTATGTAAATGGACAGGTATCTGCCTCATAAAAAATGCCTAACAATGACACATTTTAACAGTAGTTTTACTCTCACAAATATAGGGTTTTGCTCTTCCTTCCTGCCCTAAATTCTGGGGGAACTCCAAGTTCATGAGGAAATCTTAAATTCACCTGTTGCCAATGGGTTTCCTTAGCAAAGGACAAGGAAAGCCTGGTTAGATTAGGGCAAAGGTGATATTATAAAGCTAAAATGAGGGGCTGGAGCGACAGTACAGCAGGTAGGGCGTTTGCCTTGCATGAGGCTGACACGGGTTTGATTCTCAGCATCCCATATGGTCCCCTGAGCACTGCCAGGAGTAATTCCTGAGTGTAAAAGCCATCGTCGGATGTGACCCAAAAAGCCAATAAAAAGAAAAAAAACCCTAAAATGAGTGGCTGGAGAGATAGTGCAGCCAGTTAGGCACTTGCCTTGCATGTCGCCAATCTGGGTTCAATCTGTGGCACACCATATGGTCCCCTGAGCCCTGCCAGAAGTTAAAAAGCCCTAAGCACTGGAGTGTGGTCCAAAGCAGACAAAATTAAATCAACAGACTGGTGCAATAGTACAGCAGGTAAGGCACTTGCCTTGCACATGGTCTACCAGGTTTAATCACCAGCATCATATATAGTCCCCTGAGCTTAGCCAGGAGTGATCTCTGAGCACAGAGTCAAGAAAACGCCCTGGGCACCACTGGGTGTGGCCCCTTCAAAATAATTTTAAATGGGCCTGATTATCTAGGTATTTAATGAGATTATTCCTAACACTTACTTCTCCAGCCCTTTACATACTCACTTCTGACTGTCTTCAGATATCTGCATAAGAGTCAATTTAACATTTTTTTCAGTAATTGTATGTGCCATGTCAGATATTCCTTTTACGACGCTATTGAATGAAATAATTTTTCCGAAGTCTAAGTAACTCTAATGTACAGGTTTTCTATTAGTTCATTTTATATTCCTTTTAACATCTGCTATTCTGCTACTCCTAGTTGGTATCACCAATGATGACTGTGAAAAAAATTACGAGCTGGTAGGAAAGTTTAATTTATCTTTCTAAGTCAATTTGGTATGAGATAAAACATTGAGGAGGAGTGCTACTTTCTGTACTGTATCATCTGATTCACTCAGGAAATTTATTTTCTCTTCTAGTCTTCTATTTATTCTTCTTCCATAGTGTTGACATTTAATAAATACCAAATCACTAAATTCTGTGTGGAAATGCCTTAGGTTTTTTTTTCTTTTCTTTTTTTTTTTTTGCTGTGGTCTGAAAAACGCTTACATCACTGTGCTCAGAAATCTCTCTAGAAGGAACATGCTGCCTAGCACATGACAACTCAAAAATCCATGTAAGAGACGAATCACAAAGATTTCCAAGAGAGATAGTATAGTGGGTAGAGCCTTGCATTTGGCTGACCTGGGTTTAATCACCCACATGCCATATGATCCTCCAAGGCCCACCGGGAGTCATCCCTGAGCTCGTAGAGACAGGAGTAAGCAAGAAAGAAAGATTTCTACTCTTCCCCCACATATTATTCTAAGCTGGAAATTTGTATCTCATCCTAGCTTAAATGATGATAGTATTAGCTCTAAAAGAGTTCTGTATTTTGGATGAGCATTCTGATGACTATATTACATATTTCAGGTCCCTTTTAATAAAAAAATAAAGCAGAGTTATTATTCTTATTTCTATAATGCCCTCGTGGGGAAACACGACTCCTGCCACATCCATACGCTGCAGACAAATTAGTAAAAACTGTCAGCCATCTGAAAATACTTAAAACTGAACATTCCTATGACTTCATAGTCTTAGATGCTTCAACAAAAGCAACTGCTCTTGTATGGAAACGTACTCTACTCTTGAGTACCTGCCCATATATAGCGGGGAGTGAGCAAGGCTATGGCAGGAAGGAGGTTCGATTGTGCTCATGTGCATGTGGGTGTGCACATCTGTGTATGAATCAGAACCTCCCAAAGGGAGGAAAACGCTTAATCCTATCAGTCAGACTGGTGAAGGAGTTAACAGGCTCTGGGTTATTTTTAGACCTTAAACTGGCATGTGCTATACATATTGAGAACTTTGCTGATCTCAGTTGTTTAGAGGAACTGAGATTTAAAAAAAAGAGGCAAAGAAAAGGTATCAAGAGATTCAGAACATGACTCTAATTTTGTTTTATGTTACCTTTTGTGTTTTGCGGTTGAACCACACCCGGAAGAGCACAGGGGATCATGCAGTGCCAGGATCAAACCCAGGCCTCCCACATGAGTCACTGTTCCAATTCAAGTGGTACCTTTCTCATAAAGATGCCTGGAAAGCCTCATTGAGTCAGAGAATGAAATAAAATGGAATTCCATTTTGGAAGTAGTGGAGATAGCATTATCACCAAAGCTGAAAGGGATTATCTGAACACTGATACTTGATTTGAGCTTGTTCTCATCATTGTTTGGGTGCCAAATGTCAGCAGCATGGAACACAAGATCATCCAGAGAAACTGGCTTGTAAGCTCTGGCTATAATAACCGACCTTCAAAGGCAACACTGGAGGCCCACACCTTGCCCTACGATCCTGCATCCCTTTTTCTGGCAAGAAGGCAGAGCCCTGGGACTGGAGAGATAGCACAGAGGGTAAGGCATTTGCCTTGCATACATCTAACTTGTGTTCGATCCTAAGAGCTGGTCCCCCGAGCTGCCAGGAGTGATTGCATGATTTCTGAGTGCAGAGCCAGGAGTTACCCATGAGCACTGCTGGGTATGGCTCAAAAACAAAACAAACAAAAAAGCAGAGCTCTATACCACAGATGCAAGAAAACACCTCACCCCAAAATGAGAACAGTAGGAACCCATTACCAGGACTAAACGAGGAAATTTATGGGTGGAGAGAGTGTCTCACAAGCCGAGAGCATGCTTGCATGCAGGAGACAGGTTGCATCCCCAGTACTGCATAGTTCTCCAGGTCCTGTCGGGAGTCATTCTGAGCACAGGGCTGGATGTGGCTCCCAAATTAAATAACTAGATAATTCCACATACCAGGACTCCTGCTCTGTGCACAGTGCAGTCAAGGCTCAGAGACACTCTCAGAGCAGACAGGACACATTCCCCAACACATTCCCTTTTTTCAGGGGGAAAGGTTTGGTTTGGGCTACACCTGACAGTGTTTGCCAGAGATCAAACCAGAGATGTGTGAATGCAAGGCAAGTATCCTTAACCCGTGTACTGTCCCTCTGGGGGCCACTCTACCCCATTTCACACATATCCTCCTTAAGTCACATTCTATTTAGTCCCAATTCACTTCAAGAACCTCACTTGGGTGTTCCACAGATGCTGAGACAGGTGAATTGCACTTGACAAGCTACACATTTACAGAAAAGGGCAATGTCTCCTTTTTAAAAAAAACTTACTTGCTCATCTGTAAAATGGGAATAATCCCTCTCACATGTACTTCATGAACGGAAAGTGCTGCAGAAGATGGAATAGCTCCAGAAGGGTAAAAGCAGTTGAAGCTTTTTTTTTTATTAATATACATGCAGTAAGCCCATGGTTTGGTTTGACACAAAAATCAAAATATCTACTTAATTATGTCTCCAAAGTCTGGTGAAGAGAGAGCTGCATAAGAGCTTGTTCATAATTGAGATTCTTTTAGGCCAGAGTGACAATACACTAGGTAGGGCATTCCCACCTCCCCCTCCCCCATACACCCAAATCAGGTTGGGGGGGGGGAAACGGGACCTGATTTTTAGGGAGATAATACAGCTGGTAAGTCACTTGCTGTGCATGTGGCTGACCAGGGTTCAATCCTTGGCACCAATATGGTCCCCTCAGCCTGCCAGGAGTAATTATGAGTACAGAGCTAGAAGTCCTGAGCACAGTCAGGTATGGCCCAAAAACTGAAAAAAGAAAAAAAAATTCAGGGCGGGGTGATAGTACAGTGAAGGGCATTTGCTTGCATGCAGCTAACCTGGGTTTGATTCCCCAGAACCCCATATAGTTCCCCAAGCATCAACCAGGAGTGATCCCTGAGCTGGAAGGCCATGTGTAAATAAGGTCGTGGGTTTGATATCCGTACCCGGTACCCCACACTCCTTCCCTATGAGTGCTACCAAACGTAGCCCCCACAATAAAAACCTTCTTCAAAAATGATCTTGAGATAGTACAGCAGGTCCAGCAGGTAAGGCACCTGACCTGCTTTGATCCTCAAGACCACACAGAGCACTACCTGGGGTGATCCTGGCCCAGAGCCTGGAGAAAGCCCTGAGCACCGCGAGGGTAGCCCAACCCCCTCCTCATTTTTTTTTTCTAGGCTCCTTAGCCCCACCTGAAGTCTACTGAATGAAAACCTTCAGGAATGGGGCTGGGAGACCTATGTTGCTCCCAGGCAAACTGGTCCATCAGCCATCTGGTGAACCCCGGTTTGCTTCTTTCTACCAACCCCAGGCAGGGCTGCTCCATCGGGCTCGGAGGAAGAGACTCCCTACATCTCTTGAACTTAACCGTTAGTGGGTGCTGCCACAGGTGAATAAAAAATCCTGTTCTAGGGAAATGGGAAAGAAAGTGCTTGCGAGAGGCCGGGCTGCTGGGCACCGGGCGTGCGAAGGCGTAGGACTCACCTACAATGATGCCACAAGCACTGACCAATCCGATCTCCTTCTTCAGGGCTACTCCACCTCCTCCGGAGCCGGCGTCCGAGCTGGCCTCTGGCTCGCTCGCACCTGGCTGGTTCTTCTCGGCGTGGTTGCGATGCCTGGCTCCCTGTTCCATCTTTCTCCGTAGGATTTCAACCTCCGAAAGGTATCTCTCGAAATGCTTAGGGGTTTTGGTATCTTTGGAGACAGCCTTTCCAATAAAAACCTCCTTTTCCGAAGTAAGATACTACCCGCTTTAAAAAAAAAAAGAAGAAGAAGAAAAAAGACACCGGCAAATAAGAAAACGGCAAAACAGTCCTCTAGATTTGACACTTTCTTGCAACTTGTGCTTGCAACAAACAAGGAAAGTGTAATGAACGGCGGAGTCGAGCGAGACTGGCGGATCTGGAATTACAAAAATAGAACTGTACCCGCTTAGGCGGGCTGGAAATTCTCCCCCTAAAGGGATGTGGGGCTTCCAAAACCAGGGGATGGTTCTGCAATGTGCAGCCAAGCCGGCAGTGGCTTAAACGCAGACGCTTCAAGAGTCAGGGGGGTTCCCTTAAGCAAATCCCCACCCACCCACCACCCACCCCTCAGAAAAGACGGTCTTTACCTTTCCTGCGCCTCGTCTTTGGGGGTGAGGTTAAGAGTTTTCGTTCACCAAGCCGGGGAGACAAGCCCCCCGCGCGGCACTCTCTCCCCCTCCAGCAGCGCCGCCGCGGAGCAGCCCGGCGCGCGTTCGTCCGCGCGGCGTTGGTTCCCTTGCGCGTGTGCCCGTGTCCCGTGCCCGAGCGCGCGCACCTCGCGTCCTGCGTTCCGGCTGGCGACCGGGCGACCCGGCGGGCGGGCGGGCGGGCGGCTGTCGGCGGCCGACGCTCGCGGAGACGCTGCGGCAGCGCAGATCGCGCGGCAGGGGCCCGGCCGGCTCTTTAAGTGCGCGGTGGTGGCTCCGCCCCGCGGGCTTGTCCCACCTCCCTCGCGGCAGGGTTCGGTCCGCCTGCGCGCGGCCACCGAGGACCACGGAGCCGCTGGGTGGAGAGATTTCTTGGGGTGATCGCGCTTTCGCCTGGTAAGGAAGGGGAAGTCAGACCCCGGCCTGGCCGCCGCTCCGGGTGTCCAGGCGCAAGGCGAGCGTCCATCCCCGCTATCTTCCCGGCTGTCCAGCACGTGTGAGCTGGTGCGGGGGTAGAAGGAGGAAGAGGGGGCCGCGGGCCCGGCGCACCCCAAGGCCACCCCCGAGACACCAGCTAGCGGCTAAAGCGCAGTCAGGTCGGCATCATTACAGCGACCGGGAGGGTGGAACGGAAACTCGAGGCTGCTGCTTCGAGTTTCTAAAAGTCGGTGGAGCTGAGCTGGAGTGATAGGACGGCGGGTCAGGCGCTTGCCTTGCGCGCAGCCGACTAGGGTTCGATCCCCGGCGACCCAAGTGGTCCTCCCACCCTTGATCCCCGACCGGAGTAATCCCTGAGCTCAGAGCCTTTGGACTCATCCCTGAGCATCGCAGGGTGTGGCCCAAAGACCAAAAAAAAAAAGAAGTAGGTAGAAACCAACGGCAAGGAAAGGGGAATGGAATGAACCGAGGATAATGGGAAAGGGGTTCATTAGGTACAACTGTGCGCTGCAGCGTTGCAGAGCGTGGGGGAGACAAAACTCACCCGGGAGGTGCGGCGGACACGCTCTCCAGAGCTCTTATTTAGGGCTCACTGAGCGGTGAACACCCGGCTTTCCCTCCCTGGCCCCAGGCAAGGACACAAAATCTGATGGATTGGTCTGATGGACTGGGGGAGACGGGGGTCTTATTCTTGCATGGTTTCTAAATTGTTGGTTTTTTTTTTCTTTTGGCCTGTCTGAATTATTCGAAAGGCTCACCGCGAGGGCGTGCGGGAGTTATCAGGACGGCTCTCGATCATGAAGCAGATTGTGATGTTAAGAGGACTACCACAGTCACACTGTGTCTTGGCTTCCCTGAAGAATTTCACCCCCAAACTGCTGCCTTATGGCGATGATTCCTATTTATACTTGTAAAGTGCTGGGGAGTGGTGGGGGGGGGGTTGGGCGAATGGTGTCAGGAAGCAATGTAAAAGACAATACTATGACTCAAATAAAACTAAGTTTGGGGCCAGAGAGAGACAGTTCAACCTGCTGGAGCACGTGTTTTGCATGCAGGAAATGGGGATTCTATTCTAGACACCATGACCCCCCACCCCCAGCAACAATGGGAGTGCGCCTCCCCCTCCCAAATAAAATACAGTTATTTTTTCCCTATATTTCAAAGTGGGTCAAAATTTATTTTAAGGGCCGGAGAGTAAGGCATGTAAGGGGCTTTTCTTGCATGTGACAGAACCAGTTCAATCCCCAGCACCCCAGATGGTCAACTGAGCACTGCCAGGAGAGATATCAGAACATGGAGCCAGGAATAAGCCCAGAGCACAGCCTATGTTGCCCAAAAACTGAAGAGAAAAAAAATTACTTTATTGGCCAGAGCTGTAGTATAGCGGGTAGGGTGCTTGTTTTGTACCAGGCCTACCTAGGTTTGATCTCCAGCATCCTATAAGGACGCCCGAGCCCCACCAGGAGTGATCGCTGAATGAAGAGCCAGGAGTAAGCCAGATCACTGCTGCATGCCCATGCCATGCCTCCCCCCGACCCCCTCCATTTTAAACTTTAAAATGGATCTACAAAAAGTTCTCTAAACTGACCACTAATTAATTACAAAACTTTAGCCTTGTTTTTAGGGGCTGGAGCGATAGTATAGTGAACTTGTCTTGCACATTGCCCATCCAAGTTCAGTCTCCCTCACCCCCTGTGGTTCCCTGAACACTGCCAACTTTGGGCTCATGGGGGGGGGGTTTAGATACTATATGCATGTATATATGTCTTAGTGTATAGTTGCATATTATCAATGTATAATGTGTGTATAATGCGAGAGTGTGTTGCTGAGGACTGAACTCAGGGCCTCCTATTGAGGAAAATATTCCAAAAGAGTTTGAATTTTTAGGAAAATAAGTATTTGGTCCTTAAAATGGGGATGGTTGAGCTAGCAAAGGCATTTCCAAATGGGCTAAAGTCCAAACAGCTTTCTTAATCACTCAGCAAAGTATTAAGAGGTTTCAAAGGTTGGGAGTTCAATCCCTTCTTCACACAGTTCAAGATAGAGCAAATTGAAAACCTCAGCAGGAAAGAAAAAAAAGGTGTGTGTGTGTGTGTGTGTGTGTGTGTGTGTGTGTAGTGAGGGAGTCATGTTAAAGGATTTTCAACAAAAGACCGACAAAGTAGGGAATATATAGCACAAATCTCCATGGGAGGGGATGAGTCATGGGAAATGAAAGAATTTTGAAACGCCTCTGGCCTTTCCTGACAATGTTAGAAGGCGTAGAAGGAAAATTGGACGGATTCATATTAAAACCAATTTGATCTGAAGATGTCTACTCACATTTCAACATCTTCAAATTGTTTCAGAATGTATCTAATTGAACTGATAAGGATTTAAGGTGAGGTGAATCATGAATGTGATGAATTTGAGGTCTCTTGCCAAAATAAGTGCAATAGACCACAGTATGGTAAACTTCAGTCATCTCAGTTTATGAGCAAGGGAGCACACAAGGGTGGTACTGGACATTTTACATCCTTGAGATATAGTGCTACTTGAGAGGATGGGGTGGGCAACAATCCATGATGCTCCAGAGTTCTTCCTCTGCTCAGCTATCACTCCTGGTGGTACTGGGGAACCATATGTGGTACTACTGGGAATCAAACTGAGGTTGGTTGCTTGTGATACAAATGCCTTAACCCCTGTACTTTCTTTCCAGCCTGGGATACAGTAGTATTAAGTAAACTAAATTTGAAAGAAAGGGTAGGTGAAGATAATTATTTCTATTTTATTTTTTTCTTTTTTCCCACCCCATTTTTTAGCACTTGGAATTGACTAGTGACTCATGACTGATATTAGTGGTACAACGTAAGTATTTTTCTGGGAAAGAATTTTCCCCTCCTTCAATAGGATCATTTATTCCTCTATTTTATGGCTCTCTTTTTTGGGGGACCTTTATTATGTTTTTGTGTATTGGGCCGTTCCCAGAAGTGCTCAGTGGCAATTCCTGGCTTGGTGCTGGGGGTCCCAGGGAACCATGTAGTGGAGGGAATTTAATCCAGGCCTCCTGCATGCAAAGTATGAGCTCCAACACTCTAAGCTAGCTCCCTGGCCCAGGATTTTTAAATGATTATATTCCTGTTATTTACTTTTATTATAAATAAATAAAAAAGAGGCTGCTAAAATCTCAGGGCTGGGACAAATGGAGACGTTACTGGTGCCCACTCGAGTAAATTGATGAACAGTGGAATGACAGTGACACAGTGATACTTTTATTTATTAGTGTTTGGTTTGTGGGCTATACCTGATGGTGCTAAGGTCAACTGGCTCTGTGCTCAGGGATCACTCCTGGCAGTGCTCGAGAGACCATATGTGGTGTCAGGGACAGAATCTAGGTTAACCACATGCAAGGCAGCTGGGTTGCCTTGTACTATTAGGCCCCTCCAGGATTTTTATAAGTGAAATAAACCCTAAGCATTTCTCCATGATTCATGTTACTTTCAGATTCTAGGGGTGGTTCAGTGGTAGAGCATCTGCCTTGCATGTGAGGCTACAACTTTGGTCCCTGGCATTGCCCACATCAAGTGTGACCGTGGCACTATACAAGTGCAACAACCAATGCCACAACCCAGGGTGTGGGCCCCCAGCGTGGCAACAACAATAAGAAAATTCCACATGATTAACAATACTGAAAGAAAACTTCTGGTGTTACCCAGTAGAATTTATAGAAATGATTAACTAGAGTTAATTAAAATGTGAGCACTGAGTTATTTTTTAATCTTTATTGTACATTGACTTATGTTTTATCCTATTGTCGAAGTAATGCTTTACAATACACAAACTGTATTAAGTACAATATCTCAAAATGTTTTTCTTCATTTAATTTTTTGGGTAGAACAATGCAGAGATTTTTGTTTGTTTTATGTTAGGAAGCTGAGAAGGGTCTTCCTTGAGCTCAGAGACTAGACACTAAAGGGCTGGGAAGAGAACTCAAAGGATCGGAGCACTTGGCTTTGCATGCAGAAGCCTTGGACTCAGTCCTCAGTATCACGTGGTCCCCAAACTCTATTAGGAGGATCCCTGAGTTCAGAACTAGGAATAGCACTGCAGGATGTGGCCAAAAAGAGAAAAAAAAAAAGAAGAGGAAGAATATCAGACACTAAATCTTTCGTGGGTGAGCAACGATAGTAATGGATAACAAGGAGAACTTATCCCAGGGCCCTCTACTTGCTGATGGCCTCAACTTTCACCTGAGGAAAGCAAATGACCTTTGATTAGGGTCAGGGTCTAAATCAGGGTCACATCTACACCTTTTAAAAATACCTTGGGGCCAGAGATAGCCCCTTGGGTTGGGTATTTGCCTTGCACTCAGCCAGGTTCAATCCTCGGCATCCCATATGGCCGCCCAGCACCACCAGAAGTGATCCCTGAGTGCAGAGCCAGGAATAAGCCCTGAGCACCACCAGATGTGTCTTGTCTCCCCTAGCCCCCTCCCCCCCCGAAGAAAAAAAAACGCAGCACTTAGTTTGAGTTCAGCATAGACTATAGAATTTAATCTGCTTTGTGCCCCTAGCATTTGTCAACTCCTTAGCTAAGCAGTCCTTAGTCTGAACTTTTTCCAAGTCTTAATTCCGTTTACAGCATGTGTATGACTGCTTTTTTTTTTTTTTTTTAGTGCTTTTGGTTTTGGTTTGGAGGCCAAAGCTGCCAGTGCTCAGGGACTACTATTCCCAGCTCTTGGCTCAGGGATCATTCCTGATTGTGTTCAGAGAACCATGTGATGGCACATAATGAGTGCGGACCTCTTGCATGCAGATAAAATATGCATTCCAGCCTCTGGAGCGATCTTTCCAACCCTGTGTGACTACTGATTTGAGTGCATAAGATGGAAAGAATTTTTTTTTTATTTTAATGTAGGAGTACTGCTGTTTATTCAGCCATTGATTAAACTGATTGAATTAGGCATGAACTCCACATTACTTTAAAAAAAATTTTTTTAATTGGCTATCCATGAGATAGACCATGACAAAGCTGTTCATAATTGGGTTTCATTCATACAATGATCCAGCACCCATCCCTCCAACAATGTACATTTCCCACCACCAATGTCTCCCTTTTCCCTACCAGCATACCCCCACCCTAGCTTCCCTCTATGAAAGGCACTTTCCTTCTTGCTCTCTCTCCTTTTCCTTTTGTGTATTATGGTTTGCAATACAGGTGCCAAGAGGTCCTGGTGTTTGTTCAGGGCATTTGGTATTTTTATCAGGACGGGAAGGCTTTTCAATGGGGTGGCAGCTTTAGGGTGTGGATGTGACTGCCACGGCTTCTGGAAGTACAGGAAGCTGGGTGGAGATAGCTCACCCCAACCCTGAGAAAAGCTGGAGATTTCAGTCACAAAACCCGCATACCCGAATTTTCAGCAGATTTTATCTTGGTGAGGTCCATCTTGAGGCCCGGGGTATGGCAGTGGCTTTGGATTGTAGAAGCAAGCGACTGTCAGGGGCTCTACTTCGGTGAGCTCCGGGCTGACCCACCTCCCCTCCGATTTACCTCCAACTGTCCAGCCATGCACTGGTTGGAGATTAACTACGGCGTTTGGTCTCTTTCTAGATTTATTTATGGGTCTCTGAAATAAGGCCAATAAATGAACTTGGATAGCTGAGCCAGAGGTGATTTGTGGGCATGGCTCCCACATACCTAACTTTTGGCCATTTAATTTGGTAAACTTGGTCCCAAGTTGTTGGGATCCAGCCAAAGGCACAGCGGCAATTTTAGGGTATCAGGAAGTCTGAAGGCACCATCAGGCTGTTGATGCACTCTCCTCTGGGTACAGGTTGACCAGATGGCAGGACCATACTTCCAAGGATGGAAAGAAATTGACCCTTGTAATCAGGCAAAGGATGGATGTTTTTCCTAAGACTGAATTTGGGAAGACAAAGGCTGTGTGAGGCTGACACCTACTGTTAGAAAAAGGGATATGGCATGGGGACAGCTCCTTATAAGGGTCCCTTCTTAAAACAACTGGTAAGAAGTGTTTTGTTTTTTTGTTTGTTTGTTTTTTTGGGTTTATTCACACCCAGGTATCATTCCTGATGAGGCTCACGAGACCATATGTGATGCCAGGGATAGAACCTGGGTCGGCCGCATGCACGGCAAGTGCCCAACCTGCCGTGCTATCTCCCTGGCCCCAAGAAGTAGTTTTTAATTCAGTGAAGTAGAGCACAAAGCTTACTCACTCCATTCCTGATCTTATGTTTCTGCACTTAATAGACAAGCGCTTTATTTTAATTCTTTGCAACACAGCAAAGAAATCTGAGGTCACCAAATCTCTTTTTGGGAGAGAACCCAAACCCACAGTTCATGATCTGGCTTTGTTCTCCTAATACCTGCCTGCCCAGAGGCAGAAGAAACTCTTGATTTCAGTTCCTTAGCTTTCTTCCCTTGCTTGTCCTCAGAGAGTGCCTTCCTGACCTGGTGGTTCTAAATGCCTTCATTTCATTCAAAATGGGAAGCAGATGAAAATGCACAAGCCAAGAGGAAGGAAATGAGAAAGCAAGCTCCTCCCTCCAACCCCCCCCCAAAAAAAAAAAGAAAAGAAAAGAAAAAAGAAAGGTCAGAAAGCATGGGAGATGAAAAGCGTTCCTATGGCTCAATGAGCAAGCCCCTCAGTAGTGATCGCCTTGTGGCCATATTCAAAGTTCAAAGGCAGTTTTCTTCTGAGGTTTATGCAGTCCCGACAATTTGGAAGGAACAGATTCTCTTTGTTGTGGTGGTTAATTAATTCATGCTTTTCTGGAGATAATGACGAATCCTTGTTCTGACACCGGAGACAAAAATTCCAGCGGATTCCTCTTCTGTCTGCTGCACTTGGCAGGTTTCCAGGGATCCCGCCCAGCACTAGTGGGAAAGAAAGATGCTTTTGCCAGGGTCAGCTGCACTGCCTCCATTCCGCTGCTGGGCCTGATGAGGGCAACTCCACTTCTGAGGGCCAAATCACCACAACTGCCACTTCCTAACTGGCTTTCACTGAGGATTTGTGTTTACTCAAGACGACGCCTTGTGTATTTTTAGGCTATAGAAGATAACTTATTGAGGTCAGGTACTTGCTGATTCTGTGTCCCTAAAATGGTGCCTCCTACCCAATCTACACTGAATAGATGAGGGCCAGAGCAACCATACAGCTGATGAGGATTCAATCCCTGGCACCCTGTATGGTTCCCTGAGCCCCACCAGGGGTGATTCCTGAGTTCAGAGCCAGAGCCAGTAATGAGTCCGAGCACTGCAGGGTGTGCACCCCCCACCCCCCAAAAAAAAGTCATGGTCTTGGCCACTCAATACCTCTGTTGCAAACTACAACACCCTAAAGAAAAGAGTGAGCTAAAGGGAATGCCCAGCCACAGAGGCAGGGTGGGGGGTGGGGGGGGTGGAAGGGCTACTGGGATCATTGGTGGTGAAAAATGGGCACCGGTAGAGGGATGGGTACTCAGTCATTGTATAACTGAAACCCAAGCATGAAAGTTTATAAGTCTACAACTGTACCTCATGGTGTTTCACTAAAAAATTTTTTTAAAAAGTCATGGCCTGATGACCTTTCATTATCTGTATTGCAAATATTGCAAACCCTAAGGCCCAAAAGAAGAGAGAAACAGAGAGAGAGGGAGACAGAGAGGGAGGAAAAGTACCTGCCGTAGTGGGATGCATTTGTGGTGGGAAAAGTACACTGGTGAAGGGACGAGTGTTGGGACATTATGTGATAGAAATCCAATCATGAACAACTTTGTAAATGTATATATCACTGTGATTCAATTAAAAAATTAATGAAAACTTAAAAAAATATGGTGATTAAAAATTAACTTAATTTTATAAAAAGATTAAGTGAAGAGTGATATACATCATTGCATTCAAAACAAATTATGGGCTCAGGAGCATAGGGTGCTTGCCTTGCCCCCGGCCGACCTGGGTTCAATTCCCGGCATCCCATATGGTCCTCTAAGCACTGCCAGGAGTGATTCCTGAATGCAGAGCCAGGAATAAGCCCGGAGCATCATAAGGTGTGGCCCCAAAACAAAAAATAAAAATAAAAACAAATTATGGTACAGGGGTTAATGAGATGGTCTTCATCAAGCTCCCCCCTGAGCACCACATATGATCCTCCACCCCTCAGCACAGCCAGGGGTCTCCTCTCCGAGTACTTCTAGTTGTGAACTAAAAGCCAAAGAAACAGAAAAATAAATTACATAATCATTATTGGACTATGTGCAGACTAATTGTAGCCCTTAGTGCCTGGGAAGAGTCTCAGTTGTAGCAAGAGTAGAAAAATAGGACACAGGATTTCATTTTGATGATCATTTCCTATAAAGCATGAATTTCCAGCAGAGACTTGGTGCCATCCAGCAATCCTGACATATTCCCACCAGACTCTCCCTTTCATTTGCTGTCACCTCCTACTGTTCCCCAGAGAAAAGAGAAGTGGTCAGGGCCTTGCACTCTACCCTATGACTCTGTGCCTGGGCATCTGTCTCCCTGCAGGGATGGTTGTACTGTCCCATCCAAGGTCTCTCCCTCACTGTGCATCTGTTCTCTATCTTCACTCACCTACTCAAGGACTTGATTCCTGCGGTCCTTCCTCTCCATCCTGCATCCCCAGGTTTTCACTTTGCACTGGAATTTCTTCCATCCACATGCAAATGCTCTAATGAGAACCCTGAAACGAAACGGAAAGCCAGAACATCACTGACACGGACCAGAGAGCTAGGATAACAGGTAGGGTGCTAGCCTTGCAGGCGACTGACCCAAGTGTGGTCCTTGGGTCACTCTGTATCAAACCCTGCCAGGAGTGATCCCTGAGCACAGAGCCAGGAGTAAGCCTTGAGGACTACTGGGTGTACTCAAACATTCTCCACCCCCAATTAAAAATAGAACACCAGAGACAGAACTTCCCCAAACACATTCATTTCCACCTTCAACGTCTCCACCCTTCGTTTTCACTCCTTCATTTCCATTCATGCTTGAATAGTCACTGAGGCTTTAGCAGCCTCCGTTTGGCTAACCCAGCCCCGATGTCCCCTTTCATCCTTGGGTCCCCAGCAGCCTGGCCCTGTGCATCCCCACTCCTGCCTTTTTCCTTCCTCAAGGCCTCCTTTGAGGCTCTCTGGAATGGACCATTCTCTTCTCTCTCCTTCACCATCTGCCTGCTAACTCTCTCACTTCTATGATCTTCAATAATATCTACAAACTACAATGACTAATTTGGAACAGGTAAGCTTTTTTTTTTCGGGGGGGGGGTCACACCCAGCGATGCACAGGGGTTACTCCTGGCTCTGCACTCAGGAATTACTCCTGGTGGTGCTCAGGAGACCATATGGGATGCCGGGAATCGAACTCGGATCGGCTGCGTGCAAGGCAAACGCCCCACCCGCTATGCTATTGCTCCAGCTCAGGGACAGGTAAGCCTTTAATTGCCTTAAAACAAATTTTAAAATTTCACTTCATTTTTTCCCCTTAAGACCAATTTCTTAATATTTAGCTTTATTTCTTCTTCTTCTTCTTCTTCCTTTTTTTTTTTTTTTTGTTGGCTCTTTGGGTCACACCTGGCAATGCTCAGGGGTTACTCCTGGCTCTGCACTCAGAAATTACTCCTGGCGTCTCTCAGAGGACCATATGGGATGCCAGGGAATTGAACTCGAGTCAGCCACATGCAAGGCAAATGCCCTACCCACTGTACTATCACTCCAGCTCCCCATTTTCTTTCTTTTTTTTTTTCTTTTTGGGTCACACCCGGCGATGCACAGGGGTTACTCCTGGCTCATGTACTTAGTAATTACTCCTGGCAGTGCTCAGGGGACCATATGGGATGCTGGGAATTGAACCCGGGTTGGCCGAACGTAAGGCAAATGCCCTACCTGCATGTAAGGCAAACGCCCTACCCACTGGGCTATCATGCCAGTCCCTCCCCACTTGATTTCTTCTGCAGTTCTTCAGTATGTCATCAAAACACAATTAACTACAGTCTCCTATCTAGAAATATGTACCAAAATTGGAAAGGAAACAAAAGTCTTTGGTTTTATTTTTTTGGCCTCACATTTAGTGGTGCTCAAGGACTAATTCCTGTCTCTGAGTTCATTGTTCACTCTTGGCAGTCCTTGGGGAACCATGCAGTGCTGGGGATCAAACCAGGAAGTCTGGTTCTATGAAAATCTTTAAACCTATGCCTTGAAATTTTGCCAGACTACAGTGAAGATCACTGATCTAGAACAGGAAAAAGGGGGGAAAAAAGGGGGTGGGCGCTGGAGCGATAGCACAGCGGGTAGGGCGTTTGCCTTGCACGCAGCCAACATGGCTGACCCAGGTTCGATTCCCAGCATCCCATATGGTCCCCCGAACACCGCCAGGAGTAATTCCTGAGTGCATGAGCCAGGAGTAACTCCTGAGCATCGCTGGGTGTGACCCTCCCCCCCAAAAAAAGGGTCGGAACAATAGTACAAGGAGTAAGACATTTGCCTTGCATGTGGCCAACCTGGGGTGCGATCCCCAGCATCCCATAGGGTTCCCCAAGCCTACCAGAAGCAATTACTGAATGCAAAGCCAGGAGTAAGCCTTGAGTACTGGCGGATGTGGCCCAAAATCAAACAAAAAATTACAAAGAAATAGAATGTGGTATTTTAGGGCAACTGTGATACTACACAGTTTATCAGACTATTAGTCTTTCTCTATTAGAGAAAGAAAATCTAATATAAATTGTATTATAGGGTGGGAGCCAGACAAATTGCAGGCTATTGAATATAGCCTGCCCACAGGGCAGAGTCTGGCAAACTCCCCATGGCGCACCAAATATGCCAAATACCAGTAACAATGATGGGTCTCATTCTCCTAAAGAGCCTTGAATATAATCTCAGGGCTAGGATGAAAGAGACGTTACTGGGGCCTGCTCGAGGCAATCGACGAATAACAGGATGATAAATGAATGAATAGGGTGGGAGAGCTTACCTTGCGTAGGGCCTGGCCAGATTTGATCCCCAGCATCCCACATGGTCTTCTAACAGGGAAACACTGTCAGAAATGACTCCTGAACAAAAAGCCAGGAGTAGGCCCTGACCACAGCAGGGTGTAACTCCAAGAGAAAGAAGGAAGAAGGGAGGGAGTGGGAAGCGGTGGGGGGGAAGCAGGCAGTCGAGCAAGCAAGAAAAAGGAAGGATGGAAGGGAAGGAGGGAAGGAAGGAAGAAGAGAGAAAGAAAAAGAAACAAGAAAGAAAGAGAAAGAAGGGAGGAAGATGAGAAAGAAAAGACTATCACTGGGTGTGTTCACTTAATTTCATTCACATATTTAATGCATTTTTATTTATTTTTTTAGTGCATTTTTAGATCTATGCTGCTACTAATCTTGTTTATTCTGTTAAATACTGGGAATATAATGGTGGACAAAGACCATCTGCCTTCAAAGGCCTCAAGAACTGTGATGATTAATTGTGTGTCAGCTTAACTGGCCATGAGATACCCAGATTAAACATTACTTTAGCTATGTTTGTGAGAGTGTTTTGTGAGCATCAGTCTGGTTAATGAGGGCCTGAATAGTACAAAAAGCGGAGGAAGAAGAAATGTGGCCCTTTTTACTGTCTGCTTGCTTGCATTGAGGCGTCTCACCTCTCTTTTCAAATCCCTGTCCCTCAGATAGGGATTCAGACCATCGCTCTGCTGACTCTCAGTCTCTGTACTTGAACTGGATGGCACCACCAGCTTTCCTGTGTATCTAGCTTCCAGGCGGCAGGTGGTAGGACTTTTTTTTTTTTCTGGTTTGGGGTCACACCCGATGGTGCTCAGGGATCACTAATGGCAGTCACTGTAAATCACTGACTGGCAGATCACTGTCTTCAGGGGGAAGTATACAATACTGGGGATCAAATTTGGGTCAGCTGTGTGCAAGGCAAATGCCCTGCCAGCTGTACAAATCTTTCCTGCCCAGATGGTGGGACTTCTTACGCTCCATAATTGCACGAGCTGCTTTGTATAGTAAGCACTTAGTTTTGTTTTGTTTTTTGGCTTTTTGGGTCACACCCGGTGATGCTCAGGAGTTATTCCTGGCTTTGCTCTCAGGAATTACTCCTGACAATGCTGAGGGACCATATGGGATGCTGGGGATCGAACCGGAGTCGGCCGCGTGCAAGGCAAACCCGTTATATAACTGCTCTGGCCCCTTAGTTTTGTTTTGTTGGGCTTGAAGTACTTAGGAGCTGTTCCTGTCTTTAGTGGGCTCAGGGAACCATAGTTGGTCCCATGGATTGAATTAGAGTCAGCTGCCTACACAGTAAGTGTCTTGCCCCCGCCACTGTATCTCTCCAGTCCAACACTTTATGTGAAGTACACATATTAACTACTCGTTCTGTTCCCTGGGAACCCTAACATAAATACCCTGGGGCCAAAAATAAATACCAAGGATTGAGGCACTTGCCTTGCATACAGCTGAACTCCTAGTTTAATCCCAGCACTGCATATGGTGCCCCAAGCCTGGCCAGGAGTAAACTCTGAGATCAGAACCAGGACTAAGCCCTTGAGTACAGCTAGTGTGACCCAAAATCCAAAAATGAAATAAAGATATTGGATACAAATCCTTTAGATCTTTCTCTTTCCTCCTAAAGTCTAGGTAGAGTCTAGATACTGCCCTCACCAAAGATCACTGGATACTTGAAGACAAGTCCCAGCACGAAGACATAGATAATAGCAAACAATGATGGTGCAGAGGAAAACATCCTTTAGAATGACAGTGAGGGGCTGGAGCAATAGAACAGCAGGTAGGGCATTTTCATTGCACGCAGCTGACCTAGGTTCGATTCCCAGCATCCCATATGGTCCCCTGAGCACCGCCAGGAGTGCTTCCTGAGTGCAAAGCCAGGAGTAACTCCTGAGCATCACCAGGTGTGACCCAAAAAGCAAAACAAAAAAATAGAATGACAGTGAATATATTCAGAAAGGGTGCTTGCAGAAAGAATATAGGACCCATCCCACTGCCCTGATATTTGTCGATTAGATCATGCCACTCGTTGGATTCCAAAACCAAACTCCTTGGGGCCACAGTGGATAAAGTTGTTTATTTTGCACACAGTCAACTCAGGTTTGATCTCCAACGTCCCATATGGTTTCTAAGTCCCTCTAGGAGAGATCCGCAGAGTCAGAGCAAGTCCTGAGCACATTTGGGTGTGGCCACAAACAAACAGACAAACAAACAAACAAGATAAACTTTCAGTTCCTCAGGCAAGGCAGAGCTGTCCTTCCCCTTGTGTCCCTGGGTGTGGGCTGCATGGCCACTGGTACAGCGCCATTCTTCCAGTCTACTCAGCACTTCGCTTTTTGATCTCTTTCCCCTTTGAACTCCAGATGCACCAAGGCTCTTGGTCTGTCAACCAAATCCTGTTTATTTTGCTTCTGAAAAAAATCTCACAATTATCTTCTTCTATTTGGGGGGAAGGGGATGGGAGGGAGAAGGAGAGGGTCAAGGTTGGGCAGCACCAGGCCATACTCAGGGCTTATATCTGGCTCTTTGGTCACCCCTGGTGGTGGTCAAGGGACTGCATGTGGTGCCAGGAATTGAACCCAGTCAGCTGCGTGCAATGATTCCTTCCTTTTTTTTTTTTTTTTGGATAGGAGTTATCCACACTCAGCTGTACTCAGGGATTACACCTGGCAGGGACTGGGAATTGAACCCGGGTTGCCTCATACAAGGGTATACAAGGGTATACCTTACCCACTGTGCTGTCTCTCCAACCCCACGACTGCCTTTACACCTTTGCAGCTGCCCTGGTCCGGTGTTAACCATCATCCGCTTTTCTTTTTTTTTTTTTAATTTATTTATTTATTGAATCACTGTGGGAAAAGTCACAAAGCTTTCAGGTTTAGGTCTCAGTCATGCAAATATCAAACACATTTCCCTTCACCAATACTCATTTTTCACCATGAAGAACCCCAATAAAACCCCACCCTTCACCCCTCCCAGTCCCCGCGAGGCAGATGAATTCTAGTTAGCACTCTATCTGCTTTGATTAGATTCACTGTTTCAATAAAAGATTCACCACTATTATTTAGAGTTTACCCCCCCCCCCCAGCCAAATCAGACATGCTGAAAAAGCATTGTGAAGGGATCTGCTCTCTACAGCTGGGTTCAAGAACCAAATGTTGGTTTTGGATTTCTGCTATTTTACTTACTAACCCTGGAAGTATTTCTACTGAAAGTCAGATAATTAAGAAATTGGTCCCTGTGCTCTGGAGTCGTGGCCGTGCCGGGAGAGCCGCTCGTGGGGGGCAACTGGTGACCTCGGTAGGGCATGAAGGGCGGACCGAGACGCCCCCCTTCCCATGAGGTTTTAGTCGCCCCCACACCCCCGGCTCATACCTGCTGTCCACAAGGCTCCCATGTGGCCGCCATCTTTCTTTCCAGAGAGGAGAGGGCGAATGCGGCAACACCCTTTCCCCTCCGGGCAGACATGATGGCCTGGATTAACGCATAGTCCGTTCACTTTTCTGCTCCAAGCTGCTGGGTTCTGCATTAAGTCCTTGTGCTTCTGGGGCTGTGGCCGTGCTGGAGAGCCGCTCGTGGGGGGCAACTGGTGGCCTCGGTAGGGCGTGAAGGACGGACTGGAACGCCCCCCTTCCCATGAGGTTTCAGTCGCCCCCACACCCTCGGCTCATACCTGCTGTCCACAAGGCTCCCATGCGGCCGCCATCTTTCTTTCCAGAGAGGAGAGGGCGAATGGCCATTGTCCCCTTTTCATTACAACAGTCTCTCAGCTGGTCTCTCTGTGCCCTTCAACCCCTTCGTCTGTGTCCAGAGCTATCTTACAAAATAGGGGTCTAACCAAGTTTCTGCCATGTTCAGAACTCTGGTGATTCTCCATTGATTAAGTAGCAGTTGTCCCTAAGGCGGGTTGCGGGAGCGTCACAACCTCCTTAGGAACTTCTTAAAGTACTGTTGGGACACAAGTGCTCCTCCATCCATTCTCAAGTAGATTTCTCCTGTAGTGCCCTCTGGTGGCAATTTCATGTCGTGACACATCTTCATTTTACCTGCCTGACTCCCTGAGATTCTAATTCAGTGGATCAACCTATTGCTTCAAGAAAACACTAGCTCAGAAAATAAAATCTAGGGCTGAAGCGATAGGACAGCGGGTAGAGCACTTGCTCTTCTTGCACCCTACCCGGGTTCAATCCCCGGCATCCCATAGGGTCCCCAGAGCACCGCCAGGAGTGATTCCTGACCACAGCGCCAGAAGTAACCCCTAAGCATCACCAGGTATGACCCTCCCTCCCCCCCACACACACACACAATAAAATCTCAATTCATGTATAGAAGCCCCAATCCCCTGATAGTCCAGAGGGTAATTTACTGGTCTTGCATGCAGTCAGCCCATTGGTCCTTAGTACTATGTATGATCCCTGAGCACAAAGCCAGAAATAGCCTCTAAGAACTGTTGGTTGTGCTCCTCTTTCCTCTCCCCTAAAAAGCCCCAGCCACTCCTTCATTTTTTCCCATAACATCTTTATCTCACCATTCCTCTGTTTCTGTTTTGGGGAGTTGGAGGGAAGGTGTGTTTGGCTCTGTGCTCAGGGAGCACTCGTGGTGGGGCTCATGGGACCATATGGGGTGCTGAAGGTCAAACCTGAGTCAGCCATGTGCAAGATAAGTGTATGGCCAAAGAAACAAACAAATGGGGCCGGAGCGATAGTAACAGCAGGTAGGGCATTTGCCTTGCACGCAGGAAACCTGGGTTCACTCTCCGGCATCCCATATCGTTCCCCAAGCACTTCCAGGAGTAATTCCTGAGTGCATGAGCCAGGAGTAACGCCTGAGCATCAGCTGGGTCTGACCCAAAAAGCAAAATAAAAGAAGAAGGGAAAGAAACAAACAAATAATACTTTAGTTTTTATCCCCTCCCTCTCTCCCCACCTAGCTCTGTGCTTGGAATCCCGGGGGTATGCATAAGTGAAACGTCCCCACTGGAACCCCAGAAGAAGGCAGACACCTAGAGAACCAGAATTTTCTCTTCTCTCTTGATGTCCCCAGTGGCCAGAACAATGCTCAGTCAATGTGCTCAGGAGGCATTTGAGAGGGTGGGAGAGCATTGGAGCACACTGGCAGTTCTTGGGGATTGCTCCTTACAGTGCTCAGGGAGTCATATGGGGTACTAGGGATTGAGCCGAGGTCGGCCATGTACAAAGCACAAGCCCTTCCTGAGTAGGAAGCATTTGTTGGATGAATGATTTAATTGTCAGACAAATTCTTCTTCTGTATTTCCTATTGGAGGCAACTTTATTGAACCACCAGTCTTTATTTTATCCCCCAATCTGTCTTTCCACATTGAAATGTATTTCCTGTTGGGGAGTGCACACATGGGTTTAGAAGCCTAGCGAGACTTCAAATGAATTCTTTTCCTCTTCTGTCAGTTACCAAATCTTTCTGAGAACCCAGCACAAATCAGACCCTGCCCAAGGAAAAGCAATCCCAAAATAAAGGTTTAATGGCAGTTGGCTAAGAGAGACAAGCGTGAACAATTATTACACAGTGAACTCTACAGGGGTCCAATGGAGACAGGCAAAGGAGGGTGAGTGCTGCTCAGTGATCCGCAGATCTGCATCTAGAAGAAGGGATCTGGAGCTGAGTCTAGGCACAGAGAAGTTCATCCAAGAAGTTCATCCTATAGTCAGTCAAGAAGTCTGTTTGCACAAAGGTGAGAGTATGAGTTAAATTAATGGTGCCATGCTCAATGAAATGAAGCCGAAAGTATAAGACCAGCTGATCTTATCTGCAGAGTCTAAAGAAATACTGGAAAGGATTAGACAGTCCCCTGTAGTTTGGTTTGTTTGTTTTGCTTTTTGAGTCACACCCATCTATGTTCAGGGGTTACTCCTGTCTCTGCACTCAGGAATTACTCCTGGGTACTTGGGGGACTATATGGGATGCTGGGGGAACAAATCCAGGTCGGCCTCGTGCAAGGCAAATGCCCTACCCACTGTACTATCTCTCCGGCTCGACAGTCCCCCGTGGAAGCAAATTCTGAGACCTGATCAGTAGAACTGGGAACCAAGTCGAGTGGGATAAGGAGGGATTGGTGTGATCATCTGCCACTGTGAATAGCGAATGACTCCATTGCTATTGTAAACAGTGATCCCTCAACCGCCTGGCTAGCTCAGTTGGTAGAGCATGAGACTCAATAACACACACACACACACACACACACACACACACACACACACACAACTTCCAGAGTCTCCTGCCCCCACGCTTGGCTGTCCTCATCGGGGCCCCTTGGAGGGGGGCGGGTTGAATTTCCCTCCCTGCCCCGAGCAGAGCCCCGGCAGCTGAAGACCTCCGGAACAAGCCACAGCCATGTTTAAGCCCACTCTCTACACGCTTGGATGAGCCTCATGCATGAAGGAACCGGCAGAGGAACCCAGGTGTGCAGGACCCGGGGTCGAAATCTTCAAGCCGGCTTGGATCAGAGCTGGGCCTCCTCCACCCAGAACCCCCATCTTCCAGTAGCTAGACATTATACCCACCAACTTCCCCCAGCGCCATGTAATCCCATCAATGGCCAAGATCCAGAGACTATAAAACCAAGCTTCCGGAAGTGCGTGGTCGCATTTGCGGCCGAGTGACCTCTTATTGTCTAGTTCTTGCTCTTGGAGAACCCGGCAGGCAGGCTACCGATAGTATCCTGCCCGCAGGTCAGAGTCTGGCAAGCTCCCTGTGGCGTATTCAATATGCCAAAACCCAGTAACAATGATGGGTCTCATTCCCCTGCCTCGAAAGAACCTCCAATGTGGCACTTGCTAAAATCTCAGGGCTAGATGAATGGAGACGTTACTGGTGCCTGCTCGAGGAAATCGATGAACAACTGGATAACAGTGATACGGTGATAGTGTGTATATATATATATATATATATATATATATATATATATTCAAGGCAGCTGACATATACAGTGCTTTCTTTTTTTTCGGGGCGGGGGGATTGTGGGGGAAAATGGCACACACCTGGCTGTGCTCAGTGCTTACTCATTGTCTGCACTGAGGGATTATGATCATTCCTGGGAAGGTTTGGAGACCATATGTAGTGCCAAGGATCAAACCAGGGTTAGCTGCCTGCCTGCAAAGTTAAGTGCCCTACCTGCTGTCCTATTTCTCTGATTCTGAAGTATCAGTACTTTTGAATAAATACTGAAAAATGCAAAAAGAAATGTACATCCTTTGGAGCCTTAGTTTGTTTTTGTTGGGGGCAACACCTCAGAGATACTCTTGGCTCTAAACTCAGGAATTACTCCTGCTCCTAGCAGTGCAGGGGCTCAAATGGGATGCCAGGGATCGAACCCGTGTCAGCCATGTATCAGGCAGATGTCTTACCCACCTTCCTATCTCTTCGGCCTGCGAGGAAATCTAGTGTCACGCTCGGTATATTGCCGTGAAAGTGTTAGGGCAGCAGTGGTAGATCCACAGAGTTGGATGAATCTATAAGTGGGAGGAGTGAGGAGGCAAATGAGGGACTGAAGAGGGACTGAAAGAAAGCAAGAATGGTAACAATGGAGACACAGGCCAGGCGATAGTACAGTGGCTAGGGCATTTGCCTTGCATGCAGCTGATTTGGGTTCAATTCTTGGCATCCCATCCCTGATGTCGGTGGACCGGATGGCTCGCGGATGGCTCATGTGAGTCGGGAGGAGAGGACAGTCACCTTCTCCCACTCCGCCTCTGCCACTGGGTACTGCTGGGAAGACTAGGACTGGTAAGTCTGCTATGAGCCCCTGCTCTGCACGGGCCTGAGCCTCGCCAGCCCCACCAGGTGGCTGTCAGACCACGCCTGAAGTCCTCTTGGCCTGCCAGGCACGGGAGTTGATCCCCACAACCCGATTTCTCAGGGAGCCAAGGAGTCAGGCCGGAGCAAAGATTTGCTCTTTACAGGAAAGGAGAAACCAGTTCCAGGTCATACCCAGGGTATTTAGGGTTCTTGTCTCGCTCACAGAAAAGTATTTCAGGAGTAGACAAGCAGTGAAGTAAAACAGATTTTATTTGAAGGCTTTTTTTTGGGGGGGGGTCACACCTGGCAATGCACAGGGGTTACTCCTGGCTCTGCACTCAAGAATTACTCCTGGCAGTGCTCAGTGGACCATATGGGATTCTGGGAATCGAACCTGGATCGACCGTGTGCAAGGTAAACGCCCTGCCTGCTGTGCTATATTTGAAGGCTTCTGAAGGTGTAGAGAGAGTGAGAGAATGAGAGAGAAACACTCAAGTGAGAACTTGGACTTCTCTAAGGGTGGAGAGAGGCTTGGTAGGGCTTTTGGACTGGCTTTTATAGGCTCTCCTTGGGTCATCTTGATCTGGAATGTTCTGGAGTCTTCTCAGGGCTGAATCATTGAAGTTTAAAGGGGAGGTCCAAGGATTTTTGAGGAGAGGAACTTCATGGGGAGGGGTCTAGTCTCCTCAGGGTTTGCCAAAGGTCTTATCAGGTCTTTGTTTTCCTATCCACAAGGTGGATCAGCCTTAAAATTTTCCTTCCCAGAAGCTTTGTTGACCGAAATTCCATTGCCAAGGGCTTTTGTCTACCTGCCTACATCACCCCAAGCAACATCAAGAGTAATTCCTGAGTGCAAAGCCAGGAGTAAACCCTGCGAATCGCTGGGTGTGACCCAAAAATCCAAACAACTTTTTAAAAAATGGAGACATGGAAGACTCAAGGTATTTATGAAATATTTACAAAAACTGACTTTGAAGGGCAGGCTAAAATGAGCACTGTGAGACTGATTAGAGTACATCATCAGAGTCATGTTTTTTTTTTGGGGGGGGGGGAGTCACACTCAGCGATGCACAGGGGTTACTCCTGGCTCTGCGCTCAGGAATTACCCCTGGCAGTGCTCAGGGGACCATACGGGATGCTGGGAATTGAACCCGGGTCGGCCGCATGCAAGGCAAACGCCCTACCCACTGTGCTATTGCTCCAGCCCCAGTCAGAGTCATGTTAAGCTTATACATACATATATATATGTAAAACGTATATATATAGAGAGAAATGAGGATATATATGTGTGTTTAATGTGTTTACATATAGCTCTCACCTCTGTCCACGGAGAGTTCTAGAAGCAAGATATTCCCATAGCAGTAAGTATAGTTTGTGCATGAACTTTGGTCTTAAAACTGTTTTTCAGGGCCGGAGTGATAGTGCATCAGGTAATACACTTGCCTTGCAATTCTTGACCTGGGTTCAATACCAGCAGCCCATATGGTCCCTGAGTACTGTCAGGAGTGATCCCTGAGCACAGAGCCAGGAGTAAGTGCTGAGCACAGTTAAATGTGACCTCATGTTCTTAAAAAAAAAATTGTTCTTCAATAAAACAACCAAAGATTACCAGAGAAGTGTTGGATTTGGGAACTGCAGCAAAAAAAAAAAAAAAAAGTCTGAAGCATCTTGTAGTTCCAGGGGTTGGAGAAATAGTAGCATAGTGCTTAGGGCATTTGTCTGACATATGCCCAACTAGGGTTGTTTGTTTTGTTTCTTTTTGGGACCACACCTGGATGTGCTCAGGGATCACTCCTGGTGATTTCTGGGGACCAGGGATTGAATCCAGGTCAGTTGTGTGCAAGGCAAAGGTCCTATCTGCTGTATGATCTCTTAGCCCCTCAACCTGGGTTTGATCCCAGCACCACATAGGATCTCCTTTGAGAAGTGGTCCCTGAATCAAAAACTAATAGAAAAGACATTTTTCTTTGGTTGTTTTTGGGCAACAATCAGTGGTGCTCAGGGGTCTCTCCTGCATGCTCAGGGGTTTCTCTAAGCTTTCTGGGGGATCAAAAACCCGGGACCATGGGCCCTGTGCTTAGTCCATTGAGCTATTGTGCCTGCCCAGTGGAAGAGCACAGAGCTCTAGGTTCAAACCCTGCTTCCATCTAAAGTGCAAAAAGAAGTAAATAATAAGACTAAAATTTCAAGGAAAAACAGGAAGCAACCTAAAAGCGCTATCCTTGATGACCAAATGCAATTATGTGAACCATAAAACAGCATACTGTTAGATTATAATCCAGAGTAACACAAGTGCTCAGACTGATAACAGTGATCCAGGAGTAATGGTAGCAGAAATACTTTTTTTTTTTCTTTTTGGGTCACACCTGGCGATGCACAGGGGTTACTCCTGGCTCTGCACTCAGGAATTACCCCTGGCGGTGCTCAGGGGACCATATGGGATTCTGGGAATGAAACCCAGGTTGGCTGCATGCAAGGCAAACGCCCTACCCGCTGTGCTATTGTTCCAGCTCCAGAAATACATTTTTTATTTCAGAAGCATTTAACGCATATAGATACTTCTCCTTAGAGGAGGCTATATTTGGCGCCAGAGAGATAGGATGGTAGCCAAGGTATTTGCCCTGATCACTGCTGGGCATGGTCCCTAAAACAACAACAAAAAACAAACAAAGAAAAATAAATAAAGGAAAAAAAAAGGAGGTGATGATTAACCACTTCTCCTGACTTTGCTTGGCAGGAGTCATAACACAGTTTTACTTCCAAATAATATAAAAGAAGGGGGAAATACTGACTTCAAAGTGCAAAAATATGGGCCAGGATATTGCTCAGCGGGAGAGCACTTGCCTTGCATGTGTAAGGCCTTGAGTTCAATTCCCAGGACACATACACACACACACACACACACACACACACACACACACACACACTCCCCAAATAAATGAGAAGGTACTGAGGAAAACTGTGGGCCAGGCTATGACTCAGTGACAGAGTGCCTGCCTGCTGGGCATGAGGCTTTGAGATCTGTCCTGACTTCTCATCCGTGATACATTGTGATTACCATTTATTACCACTGTGATCCCGGGGTCCGAGAGTGAGACTCTGGTGAGACAGAGAAAGACTGTGTTTGGGACCCCCACCCCTGCCTTAATCACAATACCCATTAATCTGTGCTCATGAGCTCAAAAGGAGAGATGAGGCTCTGTGTTTCTCAGTGTCTCTGTCTCCTAGAAGCAGGATGTTTGCCGGAGAGAAAAATGTGACCTAGGAAACCGGACTAAACCAGCTTGTGCACTGATATTCATCCTTCACTGACTTTCCCTCATTTGAATTCTGAAACTCATGCCCAGGGGTGGTGATTTCACATGCTGATACAACGTGTGAAATGTGATACATGTGGAATGGTATCTAGTCCAGTATGCCTGTGTACTCAACTTTTTATATCTCCCCCATCCCTGTGTACTTAGTTATTGGTCCCTTCTAGCCTCTTTCCCTTTAAAAATGGATCTTCAGGGCCTGAACAATAGTAAAGTGGGTAGCAACTTGTCTTGCACACAGCCGACCCGGGTTCGATCCTTGGCATCACGTATGATATGATCCGCTGAGCCCACCAGGAGTGATTTCAGAGTGCAGAGCCAGGAATAATCCCTGAGCATAGCTGGGTGTGACCCCCAAAACAAACAACTTAAAAAATAAAAATGGTTCATTGGGGACCAGAGTGATAGTATAGTCATTAGGGCATTTGCCTTACCCACAGCCGACCAGGGTTCAGGTTCAATCCGTGGTACTCATATGGTCCCCTGAGCTCACCAGGACTGAGCACAGAGCCAAGAATAAATCTGAGCATCACCAAGTGTGGTTCCCCTCTGGAAAAAAAAATGTGCACAATTTTTTTTTTTGGGGGGGAGGCTTTTTTGGTTCACACCCGGCAATGCTCAGGGGTTACTCCTGGTTTTGCACTCAGGAATTAGTCCTGGCGGTGCTTGGGGGACCATATGGGATGCTGGGAATCGAACCCGGGTTGGCCGCGTACAAGGCAAATGCCCTACCTGATCCAGCCCCAGTCCACAATTTCTTTGTCCATAAATTCACAGTGCTTCCATCATTCTGCTCAATTCCATTTGGCCACTCAGGAAAGTGCCTGGCAACAGTCAGGACTGAGAAAAGTCTGCTCTGATCACCTACGTGGCACAAATGCTTGTATCCCTTCAATTATATGAGCAGCTGCTAGGCCTTGCCTGAAGTCCATTTGTTCCGCATGGCATGGGAACTGGTCCCCACCACCAAGGGAGCCATGAACTCAAGCTGGAGCAATGAATTTTTCTGCATGAAAGGGAAGTCAGTTCTGATCTCCGCCCAGATTCTCTTGGAACTTCTCCATCCCTAGCAGAAAAAAGGAGATGCAGAACACAGGCTTCTCTGGAGGGAGGAAAAAAAAGCTAAGAGTACACATCTCTAGTTGAGATGCGAGCCAAACTCCAACTGGACAATGAGGGGCTGGAGAGATGGCACAGCGGTTAGGGCACTTGTCTTGTACCTGGTCGATCCAGGTTCTATCCCCAGCATCTCATATGGTCTCCCAAGCAGCCAGGAGTGATTGCTGAGTGCAGAGACAGAAGTCACCTCTGAGCATCACCAGTGTGGCCCCAAACAAAAACAAGCTGGACAATGAGCACCCCATGCCTTTACATTTGGCATTTGTTGGGGGGTGGGGAGGGAGTGAGGGCTGGGCCACACAGCTGTGCTCAGGCATCAATTCTGGCAGTGCTCGGAATACCATATTCAAGGAAAGCAGCTTACCCACTGTACTGTCTCTCCAGCTCCCCACATGCCTTTACACAATTGGTTTTATAATAGGGCCTCTTCCAAACTGCCCCTTACTGGCTTAAGAGCCCACTGCTGGCCCAGTGTACAGGGATTAGGGCACTTGCCTTATATCCTACCCACCCAGATTCAAATCTCTGGCACAATATATGGTCTCCTAAGCACTGGCCAGGGTCACTCCTGAGTGCAGAGCCAGGAATAGCCCTCTGAGCAACGTCGGTGTGGTCCAAACCCTCCACCCCACCAAAAGAATCAGTTGCTGAGGCATTGTCAAAAAGAAGCAGCCTTGAACTACTTTTACTTTCTTATGGTGAGGAGGAGGGTGAGGATAGAAAGGGGAAGAGTTTCAGGCCATACCCAGAGATGCTCTGGCCTTTCTTCTGGCTCTGTTCCCGGGATCACTCCTGGTACCAAGGATTGAAACAGGATCATCTGCATGCAAGGCAAGTGCCTTAACATGGCTGCTCTCTCTGTGTCCCATCTTTTCCATGTTCTTATCATGACCTTTAGATTCTCTTGAAGCTTCTCCTTTTCTGAGTGATCTACCCTTCCTTGGGTATGCCTAACGTTCTCCACCTCCAAAGAGCTCAGTATTTGCATCTCAAAGGAATGTGGGTTTCAATGCCTTTAAGCACTTTAAGACTGGGAAGTCTTAAAGTGCTTAAAGGCAACCTCTTGGTTTTGTTTTTGGACGACACCCAGCAATGCTCTGGTTGTTACTCCTGGCTCTGCACTTACAAATCACTCCTGGGGATTGATTGTTCAGGGGACCATATGGGATGCAGATAGAACCTGGGCCAGCCAAGTACAAAGGAAAACACAAAGCAAACACCCTCCCTACCCACTGAACTATCACTCTGGCCCAGACTTCTTGGTTTTATTTTTTCCGCAATGACTCATTACCAGAACTCTATGCCAATCTGTCTTCCTACCAATGGGAGATATGAATGGGAAGGAAGAAGTAAAAGAAGTGATCATCCTGTTGTTCATCGATTGCCTCGAGCAGGCCCCAGTAACGTCTCCTTCGTCCTAGCCCTGAGATTTTAAAAAGTGCCATATTCAAGGCTCTTTCAGGGTTAGGAGAATGAGACCCATAATTGTTATTGGTATTTGGCATATTGGGTACGCCACGGGGAGTTTGCCAGACTCTGCCGTGTGGGCAGGTAACATTTGGTAACCTTCCAGGTTGTCCAAAGTAAGAATGAGATAGTAAGAATGAGATGATAAAATCTCGGAACTGGGTTTTTTTAAAAATATTTATTTATTTATTTATTTTATTAGCGAAACACCATGAGGTACAGTTATAGACTTACAAATTTTTGTGCTTGTGTTTCAGTCACACAATGATCAAGTACCCATCCCTCCACCAGTGCCCATCCTCCACCACCACGGGTCCCAGCATCCCTCCCACCTCCCATGCCCCCCTTCCCACCCTGCCTCTGTGGCAGGGCATTCCCCCTTGTTCTCTCTCTCTCTCCTTTTGGGTCCTGTGGTTTGCAAGAGAGACATTGAGTGGCAATTATGTTTGCTTTATAGTCTACTTTCAGCATGCTTCTCACACCCTGGGAGGATCCTCCCAATCGGAACTGGGTTTTATAGTCTCTGGGTCTTGGCCGTTGATGGGATTACACGGCTCTGGGGGTCAGATGGTGGGTGTGACCCCTGCCTACTGGAAGGTAGTGGATCTGGGTGGAGGATGCTCAGCCCGGATCTGAGCAGGTTTGGAGATCTCAGCCCCGGGACCCGCATGCCTTTGTTCCTCTGCCCCGGTACCTTCATGCGTGTGGAGAGTGGTCTCAGCATGGTGGTGGCTGGTTCTGGAGATCTTCGGCTGCCAGAGCTCTGTTCGGAGCGAGGAGGGAAACTCAACCCGCCCCCCCTCCAAGGGGCCCCAGCGAGGACAGTCAGGCGCGGAGCCAGGAGACTCTGTGCTGTTCTGAAAACCCAGCAAACCCAACAATAACCTATGTGATGCTCAGGGGTTACTCCTGGCTCTGTGCTCAGAAAATACTCTTGGTGGGGTTCAGGAGACTATGAAATGCCCAGCATCTAACCTAGGTTGGCTACGTGGAAGGCAAGTGCCCTGCCTATAATATCTCTCCAGGCCCTCTAGAGAATTATAAACAAAAACAAAAAAAAAACCCTGAGAGAGTCTGGGGCTGACTGCACACTGTCAGGTTCGGTCCCAGGAGCTACAAGGGCCCCGGAGCACCACCAAGATTAGAATAGCCCTAGAGCAATGCTAGGTGTGACCCAAAAGGATCACTCTTGAGCACCACCCAAACAGAAATCAAAGCCAAAATCTATAACACAAACATCAGACACACACACACACAAACAATTGATCCACTGCTCAGAGCTTCAAGGTCACACAAAAAAATTTAAAAAACACTGATAGACAGATAAATTGCCACAGGGATAGTACAGCAGGTAGGGTGTTTTTCTTGCACACAGCCAACACTGGTTCAAGGCCTGGCATCCCATATGGTCTCCCAAACTCACCAGGAGTAATTCCTGAGTACAGAGCCAGAAGTACGCCCTGATTACTGCCCAGTGTGGTCCAAATCTCGCCCTTTCCCCCCAAAAAAGAGGAGGAAAAATTACAATAGAGGATGGTATTAAGATATAAGAACAAATGCAATGTGGGTCTTGGTTTGAATTCTGGAGCAGAAAAAGGGACATGAGCAGAGTTAATATGATGTACAAGGGTCTGGCACTCAGATCACTCAGGGGCCAAGGGCTCATACAAGGATCTGAATTCAATCCACAGCACATGTGAGGTGGCCCTGGAGGCCTGTGAGTGCCACTCTGTAATCCCAGCACCATGGAATCTGAGCAGCGCCGCGTCACTAGGCAGTGAACCATCCAGACTGGCTGACTGAGGATTGCTGTGAGCAGCCACTGGAGCACTGCTTGAGAGGCCTCCCAGATTAAAATATGCGCATGCTGATTTCTCAGGGTTTTTGTTGTTGTTGTTGTTTGTTTTGGAAAAAAATTAACTTTTAATCAGTTAGAATAGAGAATGACCACTTTGACAATGACAGTTGAAAATGATCACTCTGGGGGCTGGAGTGATAGCACAGTGGGTAGGGCATTTGCCTTGCACACGGCCAACCCGGGTTCGACTCCCAGCATCCCATATGGTCCCCCGAGCACCGCCAGGAGTGATTCCTGAGTGCAGAGGAAGGAGGAACCCCTGTGCATCGCTGGGTGTGACCCAAAAGAGCAAAAAAAAAAAATCACTTTGTACAGAACTGTAGGCAAAGGGATATGGTAATTTTTCAGTACCTTTATTGCAAATCATTATGCCCAGAAGGGCGGAAGGAGGGTGTGTGAGAGAGAGAGAGAGAGAGAGAGAGAGAGAAGAGAAAGGGAAAGGAAAAGTTCTTGCCACAGAGGCGGTCTGGAGAGGGGGAGTTGGCGGGAGGGAAACTGGGGACACTGGTGATGGGAAATGTACACCGGAGAAGGGATGGGTGTTGAAACATTGTATGACTGACATCCAATCATGAACAACTTTCTTTGTATCTCATGGTAAATTGTTGGGTAACATTGCTTTGTCCTTCAAGAAGCTTAGGTTTATCTGGTTACACCCATCAATCTGGTTACACCCATCACAGTGCTCCGAGACACTTCCACTTCCATTGTGTTTACATGTAAACATGTAAACAGTCTTCCCTATGCTCTCCTTCCCACCCAGTTAATCAGCTTTTCCCTTAATCAGACTTTGTTAATTTGTAAGATCAGTTTCCCAGAAATCTATGATTTTATATGTATGAGTGAAATATTGCCTTTCTCCTCTCCTTATGCCTTATGAATAGTTTACCTTAAAGTAATATCCTTTTTGTATAGATACAGGAAGACCGTTAACATTATGCTTTGTAATTTAGGATTTGATTGGCCTTGAATATTATTCACTCCCGGGCATCTTTTTCGACTTAAGCCTCAGTTGCCCTTAGTTCCTAACACCCCAAAAGCAGGGTCCCAACGAGGGACTGAATGGACCCAGGGCAAGCAGTGAGCTACCCTGGCAGCAAAATGGGCCAGGCCAAAGTGCCACGATTCTTAACTAAGTTAAGAGTTTGATCATGGACAAATGCTGTCATGATCCAAGGTAACGACAAGACTAGGATCCTGCTAGGGGTGGGAAAGACTATCTGGCCTGAGCACCGTAGTCTGAGATCGAGATGGCCCTAGGAGAGCAATTCTATAAGTTTAAGATATTTCTTACTGTATTCATACAAAATGATTTATATTATATTCTTGTATGCTTGTCCGACAAGGAGAGGAGAGGCACGCCCGTGGGATTCTGCTCTAGGGTGGGTCCTCCTGCTGAGGAAGGATCTGTCCTAGGAGCGGTCTTCCCTGAGGCCAAGATTTCTACCCCTACTGATTTCTACCCCTATTGATTGTGACCACACCTATGTATTTGTTCCCCCAATTCCTCATGGAGAGAGGATTTAACTGTACTGTAGGAGTGGGGCAGGGGGCAGAAGGAAGAAGAGAGTTCAGAGAGGATCAGAACCCAGACTCCAGAGAAGGAGGATGAAGGGGAATGGAGAAGGAGAATGAAGTAGCTGGGGGAGGAAGAATGGGGGCAGAGATAGAGAGACAGGAGAGATTCAGAATAAACTACGACTAATACCTACCAGCCTGGCCCTCGTTCCTTCCTCTGCCTGACCATCGCCATCGACCTCTCCGGGGTGGGAGAAGGGTGAGACTACCGAACGCGGGCGGTGGGAGAGATAGAGCCACCGCTGCTGTGGGTGCTGTGCCCCCCATTTTGTGTGAATTTACACAGTAAATGAAGAAAAAGAAAAAATTTAATTTTATTAGTCACAGTCATTAGCATGACTGGTTGGGCGTTTGCCTTGCCTGCGACCAACCTGGCCAACCTGGGTTCGATTCCTCCGCCCCTCTTGGAGAGCCTGGCAAGCTACTGAGAGTATCTCACCCACACTGTAAAGCCTGGCAAGCTACCCATGACGTATTCGATATGCCAAAAAAAACCCCAGTAACAACAAGTCTCACTGTGGAGGCATTACTGGGCCTGCTCGAGCAAATCGATGAACAATGGGAGGACAGTGACAGTGACAATCACAATCATTTACAACCTTATTATGGTAGGATCTCATGCACATGTTCTAACACCATACTTCCACCAGAGTGTCCACTTTCCTCCACCATTGTCTCAGGATTCTTCCCCTCTTTCCAAAGCCCTATATACCCTGGTTTTGCAGTTTTCACAATTATGTCATTAAATGTGATAATATTATTAGGGAAAATAAACTGGTAAAAGGAGATGTGATCTCTGAGCACGGAGCAGAAAATAATTACTCCAAAATCAAGGTTTTTGTTTGTTTGGGGGCCATACCTAGGGATGCTCAGGGAATACTCCTGACTCTGCACTCAAGAATTACTTCTAGTAGTGCTTGGGGAAACATATGGGATGCCGGGGGTTGAACTTGGCCAGCTAGATGCAAAGCAAACATCCTACTCTTTGCACTATCACTCTGGCTATAAAATGAAGACCTTGGTTCAAATTCCCAACACAGCCAGGAGTGATTCTTTACTCTCGGTACAGTGCCAGGAGTTAGCCCTGAGCACAGCTGGGTGTGGCCCCCACACCAAACCAAATTGTAGAGATGGAGACCAGAGTCAAGTCACTGGATTCCAGAGGATAAGAATGAGGTCAGGGCCAGAGAGATAGTGCAGGGGTTCGAGCACTTGCATTTCATACAGCTGACCCTGCTTTGATCTTCAGCTCTACATAAGGCTCTTGAGCACAGCCAGCAGTGACCCTTAAGCACAAAGCTAGGGGTTGGCCCTTAGTGTTGCTGGGTGTGGCACAAAGATAAAAACACAAAAGAATGGGAGGTGGGAGGAAAGGAGTGAGTTAGGGCCAGAACAAGGGATTCTTCAGAGAACCTCATTTTTCCTCTGTTCTGGTCACCATCCATTATACCTGACACAATAAAAGAGGATATCAGGGCTGGAGCAGTAGCACAGCAGGTAGGGCATTTGCCTTGCGCGAAGCCGACCCGGGTCTGATTCCCAGCATCCCAAGCACCACTAGGAGTAATTCCTGAGTGCAGAGCCAGGAGTAACTCCTGAGCATCGCTGGGTGTGACCCAAAAAGAAAAAAAAAAAAAGAAGAAGAGGTTATCAAATTCACATTTTCTATTTGAAAATTCTTTATGCTTATAAGATAAAATACTGCTGCAAAGAGGTTAACATTCTTGTCTTACACATAGAAGAACCCGGTTCATCACTGGAAAAACATTTATCACTAGAAAAACATCTATCCCTTATCACTGCTGAGTCTGACCCAAGCCCATTCCCCTCAAAATGCTGCTGTGGCCATTCTGATTGTAGCCAATCACAATTATGTCTGTAGTCAATAAAAATGACGTGTGATACCAGTGTGATATTACTTTCCTAGAGGTAGGTTGTATTTTTTGTCTAGCTTTTCAAGGAGAACTTTCCTTTTTTTTCCTTTCTGGGTCACACCCGGCTATGCACAGGGGTTACTCCTGGCTTTGCACACAGAAATTACTCTTGGCAGTGCTCAGGGGACCATTTGGGATGCTGGGAATCGAACCCGGGTCAGCTGCGTGCTAAGACAAATGCCCTACCCGCTGTGCTCCAGCCCCAAACTTTCCTATTTTTTAAAAAAAATTTTATTAGTGAAACACCATGAGGTACAGTTGTAGACTTACAGATTTTTGTGCTTGGGTTTCAATTATACAATGACCAAGTGCCCATCCCTCTACCATTACCCATTTTCCACCACCACTGATCCCAGTATCCCTCCTACCCCCCATCCTCACCATCCCACCCTGCCTCTGTGGCAGGGCATTCTCTTTTGTTCTCTCTCTCTCCATTTGGGTGTTGTGATTTGCAAAAGAGGCATTGAGTGGCAATCATGTTTGGTCTATAGTCTACTTTCAGCATGCTTCTCCCATCCTGGGAGGATCCCCCCAACACCCTTTATTTGATGCTCCCTTCTCTAACTGAGCTGCCGTTCCCTCTAGCATGTGTGGCTGGCCTCCAAGCCATGGAGTGAACCTCCTGGTACTTATCTCTGCTATTCTTGGGTGTTAGTCTCCTATTTTGTTACTTTATGTTCCCCAGATGAATGCAATCTTTCTATGTCCATCCCTCTCTTTCTGACTCATTTCGCTTAGCATGATACTTTCCATGTAGTACCACTTGTATGTAAATTTCATGACTTCATCTTTTCTAACAGCTACATAGTACTCCATTGTGTAAATGTACAAAGTTTCTTTAACCAGTCATCTATTCTTGGGCACTCAGGTTTTTTCTAGATTCTGGCTATTGTAAACAGTGCTGCAATGAACAAACAAGTGCAGATGTCACTTTAACTATACTTTTTTGCCTCTCTGGGATATATTCCCAAGAGTGGTATTGCTGGGTCAAATGGAAGCTCAATTTCTAATTTTTTGAGAATCATCCATACTGTTTTCCAAAAGGGCTGAACCATTCAGCGTTCCCACCAGCAGTGAAGGAGGGTCCCTTTCTCACCACATCCGCGCCAGCACCGGTTGCTTTTGTTCTTTTGGATGTGGGCTAGTCTCTGTGGTGTGAGATGATATCTCATTGTTGTTTTGATCTGCATCTCCCTGATGATTAATGATGTAGAGCATTTTCTCATGTGCCTTTTGCCATTCGGATTTCTTCTTTGAGAAAGTTTCTGTTCATTTCATCGCCCCATTTTTTGATGGGGTTGGATGTTTTCTTCTTGTGGAGTTCAACCAGTACTTTGTATATCCTTGATATCAACTTCTTGTCGATGTGTATTGGGAGAATATCCTTTCCCATTCTGTAGACTGTCTTTGTATTTTGGTCACTGTTTCTTAGTTTAAGATAGTCCCATTTGTCTATCTCTGTTTTCACTTGCTTGGCCAGTGGTGTGACATCTTTGAAGATACCATTAGCTTCAATGTCATGGAGTGTTTTGCCAACTTTGTCTTCAGTGTACCTTATGGATTCCAGTCTGATGTTGAGGTAACTTTCCTATTTTTAAAAATATGTTGGGTCAAGCAGCTATTGGGGAGCTTCAGGGTTGATCACCAGCACCAGATAGTTTTCTGAGTACTTGATCATACTCTCCCCAGAACACTCCCAGTACTGTAGGGTCCTCAAACAAACAAAAGTTAAAGAACAATTGGTTCACTATATCAAACGTGTTCTAGTTTTGATTATTCTGGGTCAGTTTTATTCCATACATGGTATGTTCTTTTGATGCTGGTGGCTCTGTAAAGTACGAAGGTAGACTAGAGAAAGAGTGCTTCCACCTGTCTGTTCGATCCACGTCAGGGAGTTGCCTGACTGGCCTATTTCATGTCAGTTCCAACCTCAGCACAGACATTGTGAGTTCACTACCCTCCCCTCATAGAAAAGAATTTCAGGGTGAGGCAAAAAAGCAAGATCGTTTTATTGAAACTTACTTAGAAAGATGAGGGAAAAGAGAAAGGGAGGAATGTTTGTTCAAGAGAAAACACAGGCTTCTTTGGAGTAGAAATAGGTAGCGCCAAAGAAACATTAAGACAAGTAAGCAAGGGGCTGGAGCGATAGCACAGAGGGTAGGATGTTTGCCTTGCACGCGGCCAATCCAGGTTCGATTCCCAGCATCCCATATTGTCCCCCGAGCACTGCCAAGAGTGATTCCTGATTGCATGAGCCAGGAGTAACCCCTGTGACATCGCTGGGTGGGACCTAAAATAAGAAAAGCAAAAAAAAAAAAAAAAAAAAAAAAAAGACAGGTAAGCATGATTGTGTTCAACAGAGAACAAACAGGGGCTTGAAGAGCAAGTGCCAAGTGACTTTTTGAAGGAGTCACTGTCACTGTCCTCCCATTGTTCATCGATTTGCTCGAGCAAGTGTGACAATTGTTACTGTGTTTGGCATATCAAATACATCATGGGTAACTTGCCAGGTTTTGCCATGAGGCGAGATACTCTCGGTAGCTTGCTGGGCTCTCCGAGAAGGGTGGAGGAATCGAACTTGGGTCGGCCATGTTGGCTGCTTGGAAGGCAAACGCCCTACCCACTGTGCTATTGCTCCAGCCCCTTTTGAAGGAGCTTTAATATAATTCTTCCAAATGGATTTTCAAGTTCTGGAGTTTTGCATACATAAAAATTAACCTAGGTGTTGTTTCAGGAAAACCTTGCGCATTGATATTCTCCTCATAATCTTGTGGATTCTTCTGTATCTTCTTTTCTGAGGGGTCCACCCTGCTCTAGTGGTGCTCCATCAGAGTGGTGCCTCAGTTTCCTCTTCTTTAAAGAGCTCAGGATTTGTATTTCAAAGGGACATTTTTTCATGCCTTTGGGCTAGGCTCATTTAAAAGGTTTTTTTTTTGTTGTTGTTTTTTTTTTTTTTTTTTGCTTTTTGGGTCACACCTGGCGATGCACAGGGGTCACTCCTGGTTTTGCACTCAGGAATTACTCCTGGTGATGCTCAGGGGACCATATGGGATGCTGGGAATCGAACCTGGGTCGGCAGGGTGGAAGGCAAATACCCTACCCGCTGTGCTATCGCTCTAGCCCCGATTCATCTTAAATTTTATTATTCCCCAAAAGTACATTACCAGAGACTGGAGAGATAGTACAGGGGGTAGGATGTTTGATCTCTGGCAACCCATATGGTCCTGCATACTGCCAGAAGGGATCCTTGAGTGCAGTCCTGAGCATCATTGGGTGTGGCCCAAAAGAAAAAATGTTTCCCCAGACAGTTGTTAATTGTCATGTAATATTAGGTCATTGTCACCGGGTTAGTGACTCCAGCCTGGGCACACAAGTACACTACAAGCATAGTACTGAGCTCCGTGCACCACCGCTCATCTACTGCGGGTCACGCCCATATTTCCAGAGGACCACACCCTCTCCCACAAGCCACGCCCCGAGCCTGATGGCCACGCCCCTATCCCCGGGTGCCTCTCTCCTACCCTGTTTGCCACCCCTAACCAAGAGGCCACCTGACACCCCGTGGACATGCTCCTATCCCCACAGACCACGCCTCATGGGCCATGTCCCTGACCCTGCTGGCCATGCCCATCTCACAGGACACCCTCCTACTCCGTGAGCCACGCCCCATGTCCCAGTAGGCCACGCCCGATCTTTGCAGACTGTGCCCTATGCGCCCCATGACTCTGCTGGCTTATCCCATGAACCACTCCTCTACCCCATGAGCCACGCCCTATCCCACAGACCACGCCCCACCTAAGGCCACGCCCCATCCTGCAGGCCACGCCCCCATCCCGCAGGCCGCGCCTTGCCTCCTGCCCCTCTGTGGTGTCGTGAGCTCTGTTTTCCCGCCATTTCAAGCTTCATGCGACCCAACGATTTGGGTAAGATTAGGGACTCTGGGACGCGCGTGGCCGAGGCAGCAGGAAAGGCAGGTGGGAGAATTGCAGGAAAAATCTGAAACTTCCCATCCGCCTGGAAGACCAGCGGGTCTGGGCCTCAGAAACCCGCTTTCCTGTCGTACACACGAACCCGGTGGGTGACAAGCCCTGGCGCGGCCCCTCAGCAGCGCCACGTGCGTGGGGGTGCCCGGAACCCAGAGGCCCGCGGAAGTTTCTTTGTCTCATGATGAAAAAACCCAGAAACCTGAACTTCGGGCCGATTTATAAGCCTTTGCATTAAAGCGCACGTACTGAAAGATTTTGTGGTGAATGTTCTTGAGACGGGCGTGGTGAGGCGTGGACAAGCCCGCCCTTTCTGCAAGCCACCGGGAGGCCTTTCTGTGGCTTTTCCGCGTGTCGCGGGGTGTAGAACGCCAGCCCGTACTTTGTTCTCTCGTGGAGACCCTTCCCAGGCCTGAAAGCCGCTTTTGTTGTTGTTGCTTCTTTTGGGGGGGGGGGGGGGCCGCACCCGACGGTTCTCAGGAGTCACTCCTGACGGTCTTAAGGGCACCGTATAGATGCGGGGATCGAACCCAAACGCCCGACCTCTGTACTATCACTCCAGCACCCGAAAAACGGCGTCTTGACGTTTTTTAAAAACCAAAATATTTTGGTTTTGGGGCTACACCTGACCGCCCTCGGGGATCACTCCTGGCAGTGCTCACCGTACCTACCATATGCGGTGCTGGGGATGGGAACAGTTGGATGCATGCAAGCCTTATCCCCTGTACTGTCTGGCGCTAATTCTTTCTTCTCATCTGCTCCAGAATGGATTGGTTTCACTGCAACCAGTGTTTCCGAAAAGAAGGGGACCATTTCTTTGTCACCAACTGTGGCCATATTTTCTGTAAAAAATGTGTGACTCTGGGTAAGTGACTTTTTTAGGGGGAAAAATATTTTAAAAATAGCCGTCTAGTCTAAAGGTAGTAAGAATAGACTATTGCTTATGGAAATTAGAGGAATCCGCTAATAGAGAATGACTGAGGGGCTGGAAAGAAAGCTCCCCTGGCTAAAAGCATGCTTTGCATGCAGGAGACATGAGTTTGAGTCCCAAAACCACATGATCCAGGTAACACTACTGAGAGTGACTCCTGAGCACTGGCAATGTGGACCAAAACAAAGATAGAATGGTTTAGAAACTATATATTCACTAGTTGAGCATCAAAAGATACTTGTTAGTGTTTTTGAAATTTGTAGTAGGGAAAGACAGATCATTAGAAAGATTAGAAAGAAGACAAAATAAGGGTAATGTTGCTGCTGGAGAGATAATACAGCGGGTAGGGCACTTACCTTGCATGCAGCAGAGCCAGGTTCATTCCCCAGCACCCCTTATGGTTCCCTGAACCCTGCCAGCCCCCAAACGAAAAGTAAATAAGAGTAATGGAGAGGATAGAGAGTCCCATAAGAACAAGAGCCATTTTTGTTGTTGGGTTTGGGTTTGTTGTTTTTTTTTTTCTTGTAAGATCAGGACTGTCTTCTGCCTCTGTGCTCAGGCATTCTCCAGATGGGGCTCAGGGAACTAAATAGGATGCCAAGATCAAATCCTGGTCGCCACATGCAAGGCTAGTGCTTTGCCTGCTGTACTGTCTATCCAGAACCAAGAGTCATTTCTAACAGGAGTTGTCTAGTTTGTGAAATTGATTAGAAATGAAGATGATTAATTCTTTGCGGTTTAAAAATTAGTTTCATAATACTAGTTCTTGCATAATACCACAATCCAGTGATATTATTAGATTTTGTCGGTGTCCTGGCCAGTCGACCCTGGCACTCTGGAGTACGATCCCCCTGGCTGCCGGACTTACTACCCCATGGGAGAGGAAGTGGGAAGGGGAGAAGCTTCTGCCCTGGCCCTCTGCGCACCGCGGACTCCCACTGCCACCGAGAAAGAACCACACGAAGGGGTTAATGCTGGTGGTCAAGCAGCAATCCATTTATTAGCTCTCACACGGGGGTTTTTACATCAGGGGGCAATCCACGTGTATCACATTTACCTTGTCAGGCTCAATACAGATGTGAGTTAATGGTTTACATCTCCCACTTTCAGGGCCAGGTGTGTTAGCTCAAACAGATGGTAACTATTACACCCCTCATCCTCAACTAGAGTGCCTATGTGTGTGGAATGCTGAAGCAAGTCCCTGGGCCCCTGTAAACAGAGCCAGCTCTTTCAGGGGCAGGGGATTTAGTCAAAGTCTCAAGCTGGCTACTGAGACCCCAACATCTCCCCTTTGGCTCCTTGGGTTACTACTGAGGACCTCTTCTCGTGGGAGAGCAATGTAATCAAACCTTGAAAACCCAGCTTTTAAAACAGAAAGGGGGAATTAGTCCCCACCAGCAGTTACTCTCGCATGCCTTTTCATTGGCACTGGCAGCAGCAGGAGGCACGACCAGAAATCCTGGTCCAGTGGAAAGATCCCTCCACAGGGCAATGGAGAGGCCCAGACCCACTCATTACCTATGGTCGAGGTTTTGGGTACGTGTTCCATATTTCAGAACCCCAATCTATTTGGGTGCCTGCAAGGGCCCTCAAATATGTAGATCCTGACAATACCCAAGGGTGTGATGACGCCCTTGAGGAGGATATCCCTTCTGTTTAATTTCCAGATGGCAGTCCCCTTCTGGATCATGACACTCCTTGCAGTCTCTGTGGATGCCACTGGACACCGGCCGTACAACCTCATCTGGGAACTCTGTCAAGTGGGGAACGACAGATTGGTGGTCTCAATCACAGAACAACATCCGGTTGGGACCTCGTTCCCGATGATAAAATTTTATCTAGAGCATGAGTGGGATATGTCACTATGGACATCAAGGTCCAGGATTTAAAGTGAGGATCCAAAGGAATTGTTTTTATGTGTGCCTAGGAACAAGAAACTATGGGAAATGTGGAGATGTATCAGAGTACTTTTGTAAGAGCTGGGACTAGACTTATTATTGTTGCAGCAAGGGAGGTTGTATGCCACGTTAGGGGAGGAGTGTTGCTTTTGTGCTTACCACACTTGTGTCTGCCTTGGCTGGGTCATTCATTTCACTATTTGCTACTTGTAACATTTGGGCCATGTATTGTAATCTGCCTTGTTCAGATGATGGGAACCCAATTTGGGGCCGTGGTGATGCTCAGCCATGCAGTAGATAAACCGGCAGACCCTCGATGCGGCCTGGCTACATGTGGCCATGGAAGGAGAGTGAGAAAGTGTAATATAGCCTCCACGCGGGGAGAGATGCTGGGTCGGAGAGCCAGAGACAGGTAAGACCTCAGAGGAGGCAACCTAAGACAGGCCTGACCCTTAAAGCCCCAGCATGAGGCTGCCAGGTGGCCCTCGGCAGCTGGTTCTTACATAAAACAAAAAGGAGGAGACGTTGGGGTCTCAGTAGCCAGCCTGAGACTTTGACTAAATCCCCTGTCCCTGAATGAATAGAACTGGCTCTGTTTACAGGGGCCCAGGGACTTGCTTCAGCACTCCACATACATAGGCACTCTGGTTGAGGATGAGGGATGTAATAGTTACCATCTGCTTGAGCTAATACACCTGGCCCTGAAAGTGGGAGATGTAAACCATTAACTCACATCTGTATTGAGCCTGACAAGGTAAATGTGATACATGTGGATTGCCCCCCTGAAATGGATGTATAAAAACCCCCGTGTGAGAGCTAATAAACGGGTTGCTGATTGACCACCAGCTTTACCCCCTCCGCGTGGTTCTTTCTCGATAGTGGTGGGAGTCCACGGTGCGTGGAGGGCCAGGGCAGAGGCTTCTCCCCTTCCCACTCCCTCTCCCATAGGGAGTAAGTCCGGCGATCAGGGGGATCATACTCCAGAGTGCCAGGGTCGACTGGCCAGGACCCTGACAAGATTCATTTAACAAATGAGAAACTGATTTTGGCAAGATTAGTGATTTGGGAGCTGGAGCAATAGTACAGTGAGTAGAGCATTTACCTTTCCTCGGGGACAACCCATGTTCTATCCCTGGCACCTTATTATTGTCCCCCTAGCCCACCAAGAGAGATCCCTTAGCTTAGAACAAGGAGTAAGCCTTGAGCACCACCCTGTGTAGCCCAGAAAATGAAACAAAAACGAATGATTTGGAGCCAGAAAGATAGGACAGGAGTAAGGTGCTAGCCTTGAATGAATGATCCCTGAGCACAGAGCCAGAACTAAAAGCCCTAAGTACAGCTGAGTATTGCCCAAACACTAATCCTCCCTACAAAATAAAGATAAAAATTTTGATATTATTTTTCTCTTCCCAGTACTCTAACAAATGTATTGTTACTCCAATTGGGTAGTTAATAGAATTGTTCATTACTCATAGAAGAATATTGAGAATTTAAGAAAGAGAGGCAGAAGTTGGGTATGGGGCTGAGAAGATAGCTCAAAGGACTGGAACACATCCTTTCCATACTAGAAATAATTCCTGAGAGATATTTATTGGGTGTGGGCCCCCATCCCAGTATTTTTGTGTGTTTTTTATTTGTTTTTGGGTTACGCTTGGCCATACTAGGAGTTATTCCTGACTCTACACTCATGAATCACTCCTGGCAGTGCTTGGGGTGCCATATAGGATGCTGGGGATTGAACATGGGTCAGCCGTATGCAAGGCAAACATTCTACTGCTGTACTATGTCTCTAGCCTTGGGCCAGATTTTTTTTTCTGTTTTTGGTTATGGGTCACACCCAGCAATGCTCAGGGGTTACTCCTGGATCTGTACTCAGTAATTACTCTGCATTATTGGGGGCGGGGCATATGGGATGCCGGGGATCAAACCCTGTTTGGCTACCCTACCCACTGTACAATCACTCTGACCCCCAGATTTTTAAAAAAATAGATAAAAAAATGGGTAGAGGTACAGTGTAGAAAACCTTAGTTCTCCACATAGTTTGTTTAGAAGAGAAAGCACAAGTTGATATCCTTTATAACAAGTGATGATCTAATTCAGTAAGAAACCTCCTGTCTTGCTAGTCTACTTGACCATTACCATGTACTTAAGGAAAATCTTAACCTGGTTTTCATAAAAACCTCACATTTTTTCTCCCTCTCCTTAGAAAAATGTACAGTTTGTGGAACTGCCTGCAAGCATCTGGCTCTTTCTAATAATGTAAGTTTTTCTTCCTCTACCAAAGACTATCTTACCCTACTCCCACTCCTGATTTGCAGGAAATAATACAAAGAATGCTGTTGACCGAATGGGAGAATATATCAAAATACATTAGATAAGGGGTTAATATCCAATGTATATAGAACACTCAAAAAGTTCAACAATAAAAATAATCTCATCAAAAAATGGGGACAGCAAACAAATACACATTTCTCTGAAGAAGACATGGCTAGGTAAGCGTATGAAAAAGCATTTGTTGTCACTTACTATCAGGGAATTACAAATCAAGATAACAATGAGATATCTCGTCCAGTGAGCATGATATATATCAAAAAGACTGGAAACAGCTGATGTTGGCAGGGATGCAGTGTAAAAGAAATCTTCACTATTGGTACATGTTGTCTAGTTCAGCATCTTTGGAAAAGAGTATAGAGACACCTCGATAAAGTATGAATAGAGTTTCCCATGTGACCCACTGACTTTATTTCTTGGCATCTGCTACCCAAAACACAAAAACAGTAACTCAGAAAGATATATTTATAGGGCTGGAGCAATAGCACAGCGGGTAGGGAGTTTGCCTTGCACGCAGCCAACCCGGGTTCGAATCCCAGCATCCCATGTGGTCCCCCGAGCACCTCCAGGAGCAATTCCTGAGTGCAGAGCCAGGAGTAACCTCTGAGCATCGGCGAGTGGGACCCAAAAAGCAAATATATATATATATATATATGTGTGTGTATATATATATATACACACATATATACATATATGTATGTATAGCCTGGAGCGATAGCACAGTAGGTAGGGCGTTTGCCTTGCATGCAGCCAACCGACCCAAGTTCGATTTCTCTGCCCCTCTTGGAGAGCCCGGCAAGCTACCGAGAGTATCTCGCCCGCACAGCAAAACCTGGCAAGCTACCCGTGGTGTATTTGATATGCCAAACACAGTAACAATGTTACAGTGTTACGGGGCCCACTCGAGCAAATCGATGAACAATGGGAGGACAGGGACAGTGACAGATATATATCTATATATATAGATATATCTATATCCATATATAGATATATCTCTATCTATATATAGATATATCTATATCTAGCACAGCGGGTAGGGCGTTCGCCTTACAAGCGGCCAACATGGCCGACCCGAGTTCGATTCCTCCGCCCCTCTCGGAGAGCCCGGCAAGCTACCGAGAGTATTCGATATGCCAGACACAGTAACAACCAAGTCTCCAATGGAGACGTTACTGGGCCCGCTCGAGCAAATATAGACAGTGACAGATATATATCTATATAGATATATCTATATCTAGATATATCTATATCTATATAGACAGTGACAGATATATATCTATATATTTATATGTTATAGATATACATACACACACTCCTATGTTCATTTCAGTACTTAGTTACAGTAGCTAGGATATGGAGACAATCAAAATGTCTAAAAGCAGAGAAATGAAGAAGTTGTACATGTAAATAATGAAATACTGTTTGGCCATAAGAATAGATGAAATCAGGGCTGGAGCAATAGTACAGTAGGTAGGGAGTTTGCCTTGCACGCGGCCAACCCGGGTTCGAATCCCAGCATCCCATATGGTCCCCCGAGCACCGCTAGGAGTAATTCCTGAGCAAACCTCTGAACATCTCTGGGTGTGACCCAAAATACAAAAAAAAGAAATCCTGGAATTTGCTACAATACGGAGAAAACTGGAGGTATCGTGTTAATTGAATCAGACGGAGAAGGACAAATGACATGATCTCATTCATCTGTGTTTTATAGGAAAATAAAACAAGAGGGCCAGAGTGATAGTACTGCAGATAGCACATTTATTTGCCTTGCACATGACCAACCTGGTTTCAATCCCCAGCACCTCATATGGTCCCCCAAGCCCTTCCAGGAGTGATCCCTGAGCACAGTCAGGAGTAAGCCCTGAGCACTGCAGGGTGTGACCATAAAAAGGGGGGCATTCAGAGTGATAGTACAGTGATTAAGGTGCTTGCTGTGCATGTGGCCAATCCTGGTTCTATCCCCAGCATCCCATATGATGTCCCCCAAGTACCACCAGGAGTGACTCCTGAGTGCAAAACTAGGAATAACCCCGGAGTGTTGCCAGTGTGGTCCAAAAATAAAAAACAAAACAAAACCAAAAAGAAAGAAAAACAAGAATAGACAGTATCAAACTCTTCACTTTGAATTATAAAACTTAGATTACTGAGCAGTAGAGGTATGGCTAGGGGTCAAGGACAAAGAGGTAGACTAGAGTTTACTTGGGGACAATGGTAGGGCATCTTAAGACACTTTAGTGGGGCTGGTGTGATAGCACAGTGGGTCGGGCATTTGCCTTGCATGCGGCTGACCCGGGTTCGATTCCCAGCATCCCATATGGTCCCCTGAGCACCGCCAGGAGTAATTCCTGAGTGCAGAGCCAGGAGTAACCCTGTGCATCACCAGGTATGACCAGAAAAAAAAAAAAAAGGACACTTTGATGGTGATGGTGATGACAGTGCACAGTATCTTTGTACACGAATATCATAAACATTAACAGTATTGTAGCCATGTTACCTAAACTATAATTAGTAAAAGCCAGTCAGGTACATACAAGGCAAGTACCAAACTCATTGTACTATCTCTCCAGCATATGGAGCATAAGCATATGGACAGTTAAGTACAGGAGTTAAGGTGTTTGCCTTGCATACAGCCCAAGCAACTCCAGAAGTGCACCCTTGGTGTTTTTTCAAGCACCTCTTGGTGTTGCCCCCAACAAACAAACAGCATAGTTGGGGCCAGAGAGATAGGAGGTAAGGCACTTGCTTACCTTTCATGCAGCAGAATCAGATTTGTTACCTGGTACCATGTATGGTTCCCTGAGATGAGCCAGGAGTGATCCCTGAGCAAGATTTAAGAGTGAAAAAATAAAAGTAGTGACTAAGCATTGAAATATATATATAGATATTTGGGGGTATTTGGGCACTGGGCTACGTTGTTCTGGTAGAAGTTGCTCCTGGCAATGAATAGAGAATCATGTGGTTTCAGGAAGGGATCTAACAAGAGTGGACTATATGCAAGGCAATCTTTATTATTATTATTATTGTTGTTAATTTGTATTTTGAAAAACTGATTTACAATGTTGTTCATTATACAGTTGTTTCAAACATTTAGTGTTACAACATCCCCAGTGTGACCTTCCCTCCACCAATATCCCCAACCTGTTCCCTTTGGCACATAACAGATTTTCTTCATATTGCTTATTCCAACAAAACTTTAAGAACTGGCAAATAGAATGATGAGAAAATCAGTAATGTACAATTATTGATTACTATATGATTTTTACTTATGTAAATAATAAAATTAAAACCATTTAATACAATATGAAAAATAAGGAAAGCTTCTTAAGCTCCTTAACCCTTATACTATGTGGCCAAACACTGAACATTGTTTGTCTTGCTTTTTTTGTTGTTGTTGGGGCATGGGGTTTGGGACCACATCCTATGGTATTCAGAACACCTGACCCAGTGCTCAAGTTATTTATTTATTGATTTATTTTTGGTGTTTGGGACCACACCTGGCAATGCTCAGGAATTCCTGACTGCACTCAGGAATCACTCATTCAGTGTGCTGGGGACTATATGGGATGCCGCGGATTGAACTGGGTTAGCCACATGCAAAGCAAGCACCTTACCTGCTGTATAATCTCTCCGGCTGCTTAAGGTTATTTCTAAAGGTGCTTAGTGGACCGTATGCAGTGCCCAGGGTTGAGCCAGGGTCAGCCACCTGCATGGCAAGTGCTTTCACCCTGTACTATCTCTCTGGTTCCTGCACTGAAAATTTTTAGGAAAAAAAAGACAATTTTTAGATGATAGTTGTAAAGTGAGGGTAAACAACAGATAGAAAAGTTATTCATGGTTGCTGTTACTGTAATACTTCCTTAGGAGAATTAGGAAATATGTAATCTATATTCTCCAGAACTGGTTTTCAACCTTTTTAACCACCTTCAGAATGACACTGATTCGCCACCTGGCGGTTGGCCTAGCATCTAGCTGCTACCACTTTTTTTTTTTCCGTTTTAAAATATTTATGTATTTGTTTGTTTGTTTTGGTTTTGGGGCTACACCCAGTGATGCTCAGGGGTTACTCCTGGCTCTGCACTCAGGAATCACTCCTGGCAGTGCTCAGGGAACCATATGGGATGCTGGGGATCGAACCCAGGTCAGCCACTTGCAATCTCTTCTACCTGCTGTGCTATCTCTCTGGTCCCACTTACATAAAATTTTTAAAAAGTTTTGGGCTACACCGAGTGGTGCACAGAAGCTGCTCCTCTTTTGGCACTTGAAAATCACTGCTGCTGATGTTTGGGGGGCCATGAGATAGCAAGGATCAGACGTGGACCTGCATGCAAAACATACACTCAGCCCTTTGAGCTTTGACTCCAGCCCAAGAGGAGCCTTTTGTTTTGTTTGGGGGCAACTCCCGGTAGTGCACAGGGTTTAGTCCTGTCTCTGTGCTCAGGGATCACTTCTGGAGGTGCTCGGGGGACCTACATGGTGTCAGGGATCAAATATATGTCTGCCACATGCAAGGCAAGGGCCCTACCTGCCGAATCAAGCCTTTTAAACTCTGAAAGTAGGAGTCTGGGAAGAAAAATTGTTATTGTTTGAATTTCGGGCTATATCTGGTGATACTTAGGATTTACTCCAGGCTCTGTGCTCAGGGATCAATCAAGACATGCTCAGGGGGACCTTAATGTGGTGCCAGGGATCAAACCCGGTTCAGTTGCATGCATGGCAAGCACCTTAACCCTTGTACTATCTCCAGCCTCACAAAATCTTGTTTTAAATTTTATTTATGATTTATTATCAGTAAGTGTTTGATTTGTATGCCTATTTTGATACCTGGACTATGTAAAAATTTCTTGGTCAGAAGGAGTCATAAGTGGAAAAAATTTAGTTAAAAACAGCACTCTCACTATGTAGCTGTTAGAAAAGATGAAGTCATGAAATTTACATACAAGTGGTACAACATGGAAAGTATCATGCTAAGCGAAATGAGTCAGAAAGAGAGGGATAGACATAGAAAGATTGCATTCATCTGGGGGATATAAAGTAACAAAATATGAGATTAATACCCAAGAATAGCTGAGATCAGCACCAGGAGGATTACTCCATAGCTTAGAGGCCAGCCGGGTATCCTAGAGGAAAGGGCAGTTCAGATAGAGAAGGGAGCACCAAATAAAGGGTGTTTGGAGGATCCTCCCAGGAGGGGAGATGCATGTCGAAAGTAGACTATGGACTGAACATGTTTGCCACTCAATGCCTCTTTTGCAGACCACAACACCCAAAAGGAGAGAGAGAACACAGGGGATTGCCCTGCCACAGAGGCAGGGGGGATGGGGGGATGGGGATGGGGGGGATATTATCCATGGTGGTGGAAAATGGGCACTGGTGGAGGGATGGGTATCTGATCATTGTATAATCGAAACCCAAGCACAAAAAATTGTAAATCTACAACTGTACCTCATGGTGTTTCACTAATAAAAAAAAAAAAAAAGCACTCTCTGAGTGTGTGGTGATACCCTCCTTACCAGTGGCACTATACCAGGTACTTCAGAAAGGGTGTATGCCTCCTTTGCCATATTTGCCTTCATTTAATTTTAGTCTGCTCTGTATATGCTCAGTGTTTATCTTAACTGTCTTCATAGATGAACTCTCAGGAGAAGATGTACTTCAAAAACCCTGTGGAGAAAGCCAGGCAGTATTTCAGTCATATTGCTCAGGTATGAGAAGAGAAATGAAAGTGAAGAAAATCTGATTCTCCCAGAAAATTTAATTGCTTCTCTCGCTCTCTCTTTTTCTCTCTTTCTTTTCTTTTGGGAGGCAACACCTGCCAGTGTTCAGGGTTTACTCTAAGCTCTGTGCTCAGGGATCACTCCTTGCAGTGCTCAGAGGACCAGATAGGGATCTAGGGTGCTAAGGTCTGAACCCAGGTCAGCCTAGGCAAGCACTATACCTGATTTCTATCACTCTATCCCTATAATTGCTTCTTTTTCATTTCCCCCCTCTGTTTTTGGGGTCACATCTGGTGATATGTAGAGTTACTCCTTACTCAATTATTCCTGACTATACACTGTACACTCATGTTACTGGCGCCCCGCTCGAGCAAATTGATGAGTAACAGGATGTCAAGTGATCAAGTACACTCAGGAATTACTCCTGATGGTGCTTAAAGATCATATGGGATGCTGGGAATCAAACCCAGGTCAGGTGCATGCCATGCCTTGCCCACTGTACTATTACTCCAGACCTGCTCCTTGGGGGTGTTGAGGTTTAGATAAAATGGTGCCAGGGTTTGAACTAGAGTTCTGCATGCAAATCATGTACCCCAGTTCACAGAACTGTTTCCTCAATTCCCATCCTCTTTTTAAATAACCTTTACTGTTATTTATTTGGGCTGGAGCAATAGCACAGTGATAAGGCATTTGCCTTGCAAGCAGCCGCCCTGGCCGAGCTGGGTTCGATTCCTTTGCCCCTCTCGGAGAGCCTGGCAAGCTACTGAGAGTATCTCGCCCGCACGGCAAAGCCTGGCAAGCTACCCGTGACGTATTTGATATGCCAAACACAGTAACAAGAAGTCTCACGATGGAGACGTTACTGTGCCTGCTCGAGCAAATTGATGAGTTATTTATTTAGTCTTTTATTTAGTGTTCACAGTTGTTGCCTGAACTGTGGACTATGTTTTTCTTTTATTATGCATCATGTATTGACATACACTTGACTTAGGAGCCATAGGAATGTAGCAGGAGGTGGTGAGAAGGCAGAACTACAATTTTTGGGTTTGTTTTGTTTTGTTTTATTTTGGGGTCACACTGGCAATGCTCGGGGGTTACTCCTGGCTCTGCACTCAAAAATTACTCCTGGTGATGCTCAGGAAACATATGGGATGGTGGGTGTGTGTTTTCAAAAGGCCAGCGGCACTTATCTCTCTTGCCGCCTGTGTTCGGTGGTCTCGGGTCGCTTCTCCCAGCCCAGGGAGGTCGATGGTGAGGTAGGCGAAGGAAGGACCAGGCTGGTCGGTATCAATTGTAGTTTATTCCAATCTTCACTCCCCTTCTGCTTCTCTCTCTGGAGCCTGAGCCCCTCTCACTTCTGACTCTGCTCCCTGGAGCCCGAGCCCCTTCCAATCTTACAGTCTTAATTTATATAGTAATCACGTAGGGTGGTGACACAAAGGTGGGTTGAAGATTAACAAATCAACAAAAAGGGGTAAAACCACTCCTCCAGGAGATTAACTCAAGGACAAAATCTCATCTAAGGAGATTACTTCAGATTACTAGGAGATCCGCTCAAGGGTGGGATCCCAAGAGTGTGTGTTCTTTCCTCAGCTAGTAATCCACTTAAATAGTTGTAGTAAATCTACTTCTAATATTTCTAACAATGTCATTCTGTATGAGCACAGTAAGAGATATAAACTTAAGGTTTGGTTCTTCCTGAGGACATCTCACTATATATATATATAGGAATATATATATATATATATATATATAGGAATATATATATCACGATCACGATCATCCTGTTGTTCGTCGATTTCCTCAAGCAGGCACCAGTAACATCTCCTTTGTCCTAGCCCTGAGATTTTAAAAGAGCCATTTCAATGCTCTTTCAGGATTAGGAGAATAAGACCCATCGTTGTTACTGGTATATATATTATATATATATGCCGCACTGCAGTCCTCAGACCAGGTTAGTCTTCCTAACACCAGCAGGGTCCTAGTCTCATTGTTACTTTTGGATCATGACAGCATTTGTCCATGATCATGCCCTCAACTTATAGTTTAGCATCGTGGCACTTCGGCCTGGCCCATTTCGATGCCAGGGTAGCTCACAGTTTGCCCTAGGTCCATTCAGTCCCTCGTCAGGACCCTGCTTTTGAGGTGCTAGTAACTAAGGGCAATTGAATCAAGAAAGCAGATACCCAGGAGTAAATATTATTTGGAATCAACTCCCAAGTTATTTGTAATATTATGCTTTGGCATAATATTAACTGTCTTCCTGTGTCCATATAGAAAGGACATTGCTTTAAGGTAAACTATGCAAAAGACATAATTTACAATATAATTTCAGTGTCCTTAGAAGGATCTGATCGTACAAGTTAACAGAATCTAATTAGGGGGAAAAGGTGATTAACTGGTTGGGGAGGAGAGCACAGAGAAGAGTCTATAGATAAACAGAGGAATGGGAGTGATTCGGGAGCACTGTGATGGGTGTAACCCGATAAACCTAGGCTCCCTGTGGCAAGGGAGAAAGGACAAACCAATGTTATCCTACAGTGGGGATAGAACCCAGGTTGTCTGCGTGCAAGACAAGTACCCCACCATCTGTACTATCATTCTGGCCCAAGAACTACCACTTGAGAGAGCTCCCAAATTGTAAAAACTTGAGCTGTTCCTCTCTACTCTCCAGTTCTGATTATTTCATAGCCTAATTGGATTTCTAGGTTGGCATGTTTCTTAAGATTTTATTATTGTTCTTTTTTTCTCATTTTACTTCTCATGCTCTTGGGAATATTCCTTTATGAAACATGAAGATGTGTGGCTACAAAGATGCTTGCTAGTCATATTCTGGCAGAAGAGGTACATTTAGGGGTTTTTTTTGGTGAATTATTTCTCACTCCTAACTCAGGAGATACTGCATCCTAATTTTAGCTGCTTAGGTAAATATTTGTGAGCATAGCTTCATATCTGTGAGATTATTTAACATTTGGGCGAGAGGAAATCTTACTGAAAACCAAGGAGAAAAGTAAGCAAGGTCACATGGACAAGAGAAAGAGAAGATCTTTGGTTAATAACTAAACCCAGGGTTAGTTAATGATCAGTAAAGAAGTTCTATGTAGTCTGAATCCTAACCTGCCTAATCATGGGACCAATTACACATGGTCAAACAATCAAGATAAAATAAACGGAAAGGGTCAGTTAATCATCACTTTTGTGAAAAGCTAGTGAAGTCAGCAGTGTCTGAAAATGTTTTTCTAATACTTGAAGTTTGAATAAGTGATCCAAGTAATATCTAGATTGCCTTACTAAGGCTTCTGCTCAAATTTTCTTTTCTCAGACTTCCACCTTGGATCCAGTGTTCTCCCTCTTACCCTGCTTTATTTTTCATTATAACTCTTTCTTAAAAAGTTTATTTCCAGGGGCCAGCATGACAGTACAGAGGGTAGGGATGTTTGCCTTGCTTGCGGCCGACTTGGGTTCAATCCCCGGCATCCCATACAGTCACCCAGCACCACGAGGAGTAATACCTGAGTGCAGAACCAGCAGTAACCCCTGAGCATTGCTGGGTGTGATCAAAAAAGAAGAAAAAAGTTTATTTCCTCAGAGGATGTAGCAATAGTACAGTGGGGAAGGCACTTGCCTTCCACATAGCCGACCTGGATTCAATCTCTGGCATCCTGTTTGGTCCTCTGACCCAGCTAGGAGTACAGGAGTAAGACCTGAGTACCGCTGGGAGTGCCCCAAAACCAGAATTTAAAAGACAGATTTATTCCCTCTTTATTTCCTCCCCCTTCTCTTTGGGTTGTGGTTTTTTTTTGGGGGGGGTCACACCCAGTGATGCTCAGGGCTTATTCCTGGCTCATACTCTAGGGAATTACTCCTGGCGGTGCTTGGGGGACCATATGGGATGCCAGGGATCAAACCTGGGTTGGCCTTGTGCAAGGCAAACGCCCTCCCCACTGTACTATTACTCCGGCCCTGTTGTTGATGACCAAGGATTGTGCACATGGTGCTCACCTGCTCAGCATGTTGTGATTGTGCACTCAACTGCAGTGCTCTTTGCTCGTTGAGGTTTAATCTCTTTTGTTGTAGTGTTGGTACATGTGCTCACATTCTTAGTTGAGATTATTTAACATTTTTGGGAAAGGAAATCTTACTGAGTTATGGTTGTGCTGCTCTCCAGGATTATTGCCATGCTCACACGCACACGATACCAGGGACCACACTTTGATGCTCTGACATTTTTCTCAGTTGTGTTCACCAGGGGATTCATAACCTTTTTGTTGTTGCTTTTTTTATTTTGGGGCCACACCTGATGGTATTCAGGGTTTACTCCTGGCTCTGCACTTAGGGATGAGTCCTGGCAAGACTCAGGGCATCTTGTGGGATGCTGGAGATCGAACCTAGGTCTCAGTACATAGCAATACACAGCATACAAATACAATACATAGCATACATAGCAAGCACCCTATCCATTTGACTAACCCTCAGGCTCAAGTCCTAACCATTTTGAGAAGCTTAAACACAATTCAATGCCTGACTGCCAATGTAGCCAGAAATTGCTTGTGGTGTCAGGATTCTGAGATAAACTCAAGTAAAATTATGGTATAGTAAGAGTGGTTAAAAAAATCTCATAAATAGACAAATGGGACTATCTTAAACTAAGAAGCATCTGCACCTCCAAAGAAACAAGTGACCAAAATACAAAGACAGTCTACAGAATGGGAAAGGATATTCGCCCAATACACATCCGACAAAGGGTTGATATCAAGGATATACAAGGTACTGGTTGAATTCCACAAGAAAAAAAACATCCAACCCCATCAAAAGATGGGGCGATGAAATGAACAGAAACTTTCTCAAAGAAGAAATCCGAATGGCTAAAAGGCACATGAGAAAATGCTCTACATCATTAATCATCAGGGAGATGCAGATCAAAACAACAATGAGATATCATTTCATACCACAGAGACTGGCCCACATCCAAAAGAACAAAAGCAACCGGTGCTGGCGCGGATGTGGTGAGAAAGGGACCCTCCTTCATGCTGGTGGGAATGCCAACTGGTTCAACCCTTTTGGAAAACAGTATGGACGATTCTTAAAAATTAGAAATTGAGCTCCCATTTGACCCAGCAATACCACTCCTGGGAATATATCCCAGAGAGGCAAAAAAAGTATAGTTGAAGTGACATCTGCACTTGTTTGTTCATTGCAGCACTCTTTACAATAGCAAGAATCTGGAAAAAACCTGAGTGCCAGAGAATAGATGACTGGTTAAAGAAACTTTGTACATTTACACAATGGAGTACTATGTAGCTGTTAGAAAAGATAAGTCATGAAATTTACATATTTAAGTGGTACTACATGGAAAGTTCGGAGAGCCCGGCAAGCTACCTGAGAGTATTCAATATGCCAAACACAGTAACAACAAAGTCTCCAATGGAGACGTTACTGGGCCCGCTCGAGCAAATCAACGATCAATGATCAACGGGAGGGCCTTTACCTTTACCTTTACCTTTACATGGAAAGTATCATGTTAAGCAAAATGAGTCAGAAAGAGAGGAACAGACATAGAAAGATTGCATTCATCTGGGGAACATAAAGTAACAAAATAGGAGACTAACACCCAAGAATAGCAGAGATAAGTACCAGGAATTTTGCTCCATGGCTTGGAGGCCAGTCACACATGCTAGGGGAAAAGGGAGCTCAGATAGAGAAGGGAGCACCAAATAAAGGGTGTTGGGAGGATCCTCTCAGGATGGGAGAAACATGCTGAAGGTAGACTATAGACCAAACATGATTGCCACTCAATGCCTCTTTTGCAAACCACAGCACCCAAAAGGAGAGAGAGAACAAAAGGGAATACCCTACCATAGAGGCAGGGTGGGATGGTGGGGATGGGGGATGGGAGGAATACGGGGACCCGTGGTGGTGGAAAATGGTCACTGGTGGAGGGATGGGTACTTGATCATTGTATAACTGAAATCCAAGCACAAAAATTTGTAAGTCTACAACTGTACCCCATGGTGTTTCACTAATAAAAATAAAATTTAAAAAAAACTCATAAAATTAGGTCAAAACTAAAAATTTGTCAAATGTATTAAGATCTACAGAGGGACCTTAGATTAAAAAAAAGGTTTATAATGTGAGCAGGGAGAGAGCAGATGAGACATAAATAGTGCTGAGTATTCAAAAGTAGAGCCTGACGAAGCTAAAACACTTTCTAAATATTAACTTTTGATCTGATTCATTACTCACATGATAGGTACATCAAATGGTAAAATAAAGTCAAAGATAAAATTATTTACCCATGCCCAGAAATAAAATTTAGGAATAGGCAATCTCCTTCTATGCTTCTTTGCCCTTTACTGTTGCAACATTAACAGCCTGCAGTGTGTGAGTAACTTTAGGGTGTAAATTGGTTACCCATGCTTTAGAATAGCTGAGAATGTAGAAGCTAAGTTCAAGCTAAAAGTAGACAGCTTATATCAGAACCAATTCTGAGTTTGAAAAAAATTCATGGACATCCTACTGCTTGCTCAAGATAGATTATATTTTTTCTGGTGTGTGGGAGGATGTGGGGTAGGTCAAGCTTAATGGTACATGGGACTTACTCCTAGCTCCGTGCTCAGGGAAAACTCTAGGTGTTGCTCAAGGGACCATATGTGGAACCAGCAATCAAACCTGTGCAGGCTGCATTGTAAGGCAAGTACCTTCACCCCTTGCATTATCTCTTTGGTCCCAGAAGATTATATTTTTTAAAGGATCATTCTGCTTCGTTAAAATATTTATGTTGAATACCCAAAATCTGGAAACAACCCAAGTACCCTAGAATAGATGACTGGTTAAAGAAACTTTGGTACATCTACACAATGGAATACTATGCAGCTGTCAGGAGAGATGAAGTCATGAAGTTTGCTTATAAATGGATAGCCATGAAGAGTATCATGCTAAGTGAAATGAGTCAGAAAGAGAGAGACGGATATAGAAGGACTGCATTCATTTGTGAAGTATAAACAGCATAACATGAGGCTGACACCCAAGGATAGTAGATACACAGGACAGATAGATTACTCCATAGCTGGAAGCCTGCCTCATGAGCAAAGGGGAGAAGGCAGCTGGAATAGAGAAGGGATCACTAAGAAAATGATGGCTGGAGGAATCGGTCGGGATGGGAGATGTGTGCAGAAAGTAGATAAAGGACCAAACATGATAACCCTTTCAGTGTCTGCATTGCAAACTGTAATGCCCAAAAGTAGAGAGAGATTATGGGGAATAATGTCTTCCATGAAGGCAGGGGGAGGGTGGGAAAGGGGGGGTATTCCGGGGATATTGGTGTTGGGGAATGTGCACTGGTGGAGGGATGGGTATTTGATCATTGTGTGATTGTAACCCAAACATGAAAGCTTGTAACTTTCTCATGGTGATTCAATAAAATTTTTAAAAAATTATTTATGTTGAAATATTTGAAAACCATTGTCCCAGAAATATAAGACTTTTCCCTAGTGCCAAACCATCTGGTTTGGGAGAGTCATGAATTAGGCCAGATATTCCAGAAGAAAATGAGCAGTAATCAAGTATGAATGAATAGATTTCCCTTTGTTGTCAGAAGAAGGAGGAAAATATTCTGGGAGAATATGTTAAAGGCCTATTTTTTTTCCTAGTAGGTATGGAAATTCCAGAAGAAACAAACAGATCTCCTTATTGCCTTCCATAAGCATAGAATTGCAAAATTAGAAGCAGACTTGCAAGAGCTACAGCAAAAAGTTACCAGCCAGGACAAGTAAGTGACACATCAAATCAACAGAGAACTTTTTTTCCTTTCTGTGAAGCTATTAGCCTTTATTTCCTTATGATTGAAAAGCCTGAAAATTCCTTCTTGTTTATATTTATGTTTGTTTTGTGCAATTCTTTTATTTATTTATTTATTTTATTATTATTATTTTGCTTTTTGGGTCACACCTGGCGATGCACAGGGGTTACTCCTGGCTCTTCACTCAGGAGTTACTCCTGGTGGTGCTCAGGGGATCTTATGGGATGCTGGGAATCGAACCCAGGTCGGCCGCCTGCAAGGGCAAACGCCCTACCTGCTGTGCTATCTCTCCAGCCCCTGTCTTGTGCAATTCTAGCACAGAAGTTTTGTTTCCCTTGATCTCCATTTAATTTTTCTCATACTTTCCTCAGAGTGCCTTTCTCAACTTTCTAGTTTCTACTTTCCCTTATCAAAAACTGATTCTTCAGGCAAATCAGACATAACTCAGTCATGGTGATAAAAAATTAGAGAAGACATTGGGGAAAAGAGCATCTTGTGGTGCTCAGGGCTGACTCCTGGCTCGGTGCTCAGGGATCACTTCTGATAGAGTTCAAGGGACCATCTTCAGTGCCGGGGATTAAACTGGAGTCAGCCACATGCAAGGCAAATACCTTAACCCCTGTATTCTCACCCCGGTGCTGACATTTTGAGGAGGTGGAACTGCACTCAGCAGTCCTCAGAGGCTATTCCTAGCCCTGTGGGCTCTGTGCTCAGGAGTGACCCGTGGCAGTGCCAGGGGGTCGTATATGGTGGTGGTGGTGGTGGTAAATATTCAGCAGGATACAAGGCAAGCGCCATTAATCCCTGTAATTAATGTCTCATCTCTTAGACCCCAAACATTTAAAAAGAGTGTATTTTGGAAACCTCAAGCTAAAAATGAAATCCTTGATTAAAGTTTTCATCAGATCAGGTGTGTGTATACAGAAGAAAAGAACTTCAGTGTGAATGCCTGAAATCATAATCGACTGTTTCCTTATTAGGTGTGGTGGAGGTGGAAGGTGGCACCCTCAGTTGTACTCAGGATTCTCAACCAACTGGAGTAGAGGATATGGTGCTCCTTGGGAGACCATATGATATCAGAGTCAAACCCAAGTCTACCATGTGCCCTCACCACTCTATTACCTCCAGCACCCCCAATGACTTTCTTTTGTATAACTCATTCTTCTCACCATCATTTCCTGCTTTCCTGCCATTGTCACCCTGAATTATTGGATTTTCTCAGAAATACTTTGTATAGGTGGGGCGGGAGTCATAGTACAGCAAGTAGAGTGTTAGCCTTGCATGCGGCTGACTGGGGTTTGATCCCTGGCGCCTCATGTTGTCCCCTGAGCTCTACCACCTAACCTTAACCCTAACCCTGAGCACCTTCAGGGGACTCCTGAATGCAGAGACAGGAGTAAGTCCTGAGCTGGGTGTTGTTGGGATCGGGAGTTCCCTGGCCCTGGGAGGCGCGGAGAGACCAGATAGACACAATTCCTGCAGGAGTAAAAACGGGGTTTATTTAGACCAGCATGCTGGGGCTCCGCAGCATACCCCAGAAATGGGCAGTGGCTGAGAGCCCCGAACTTCTTCAAAGGGGATCTTATATAGGCCTTCACTGGCCGTTACAGCAAAGCCCGCGCATTTCATAGCCAATAGATTTGTAACAACATATACTTTCTTAACCAATCCATTTAAAAGTACCTCACTCCTTAGCCTATAGATTCAAAGATCAGCATTTACGTATATCGATTGTCAGCACAAGCAAGGTTATAGCTGGAATCATTAAGCCTTAGGTAATCTCCCTTGACCATCCTCGTTTTGTGTTACCCAAGTCTGCAGGGTGCTTTAGTGAGACAATACATTCCAGGAAAGGGCAATTTCCCCCAACCACCAGCATCCTGAGTTAGCCTTTACCCAAATCTGCAGGGTGCTTTACTGAGACAATACATTTCAGGGACAGTAAATACACCTGAATCTTGTAGAAAGAAGTTATGCCCTGTTCACTTTGCAAGTCCCCTCTCCCCCAGGTGCAAAGCAGCCAAGCAGTTTTACAGAAAGCAATGTTGCAAGTTAGCTAAAGTACACAAAAATTTGATGCCCTAATATGGATTCTTTCATTCCCCACTTCTTTTCATGAGCATCTCTAATCCTAGAGATCGTGGGGGGGTCGGGGCCTAATTCAAGGACCCGTGGTTAAGAGTAGCTTCCCTCAGTGGGTAGAGTCCGGTATTGTTGCCCCGAATTAGGAGGATCTTCAAGACTCAAACCAATTCTCCCAGGCTTCTCCGACGTCGTTCAAGGCCTTCCCGTAGCTTGGCTATAGAGTCTCTGACAACCTCAGTGTGGTCTGCGTAGAAACAGCATCCCTCCACCAGATCAGAGCAAAGCCCTCTGTTCTTGAGGAACAACAGGTCGAAGGTCGAGTCCTCTCAGGTTTTGGGAGACTATCTCGAACAGGGATGTGAGAGATTTCTCGATGAGGTCTTAAAAAGAGTTAAAGCAACAGAAACCAAAGCAACATAATGCCATACCCATCTCTATCATTAAAACAATGAAAAGGATTAACTCTACAAACAGGTTTGGTTGATAATATAACTTCCTGTGTTCAGATTTTTCTAATGGTCACAGAAACACCAAGCCATTCTCTGGCTTTCTCAGTACAGACTGGAAAAGCTTCTGCCCATATACTGAAGCTATCAATGAGAACCAACATATATTTATACCTTGAACATATGAACATTTGATCATTTGTATAAGGTCAAGCTGCCGATTCACCTCTAAGTTCCTTGATGCTGAACAGGTGTTAGGAGAGGAGGCTCAGGATTTCCACTAGGTTCATTAATGGCACAGAAAGCACAGTTCTGAATTACTTCTATCTTACTTGCTGTTCAGTTCCTCCCCATGGAAGATGGTTCTCACTAGTGTTAAAACATAACCCTTTAATAATATTCCATTGCATTGGTTCAGGAGTTGTTAATCCCATGATGCAACAGAAATTAAGAGCTGATAATATTCTTGTTCTCTCCAAATGACTGTTCACAGAAAATGAGATGCAATAAAGTATAGAAAGAAAATTCACAGTATTTTAGAACTAGATATTAATCTACTCTAATTTGACCAGTTTAGATGCCTTTCTCGACACTTTGGCCAATTCAGACCGGGGGAAAGCAATTCTGCACTTTGAGATGAGCTTCACCCTAGTAAAGCTCTGGCTTTCAATGCTCGTATCAGACTAGTGACAGCATGTATAATATTGAGTTCCCTTTACAGATTAGGCTGTTTTACCTACAGACAGTAAACTAAGTTTTATCTAAATTTCCCCAAAGGGGATACCTTTTAGATCAAGATTAGAATACATTTATTCAATCACCTCTGTAGAATTAGAATCTGATTCTTACAAAAAGCAAGTTACAGAAACACGGTTTTCTCTCCACCTTCATTTTAAAACGTTGCAAGATAGTTTAACAAACCTGGCTTGTTCTTTTGCATAAACACAGTAAGATTAGAGAACTCTCCATTTGGGATACCCAATTATTTACTGAGAAGTCCTGGGGATCAGCTAAAGACAGGAGACACAACAATAGTGGCATTAATCTTCATTAATCTTATCTGGCACGTCAGAGCTACCCAGGCCTGGCCAGAAGATGTCCCGCGATGTCTCGAGCCCTTGGGTTGTGGCTTTGGTCCTCGTTTTCCACAGAGATGTCCTGGCAGAAAGGAATCCATCCCATCCCTTCTTCAGGGCTGGGAGAAATCCTGGTTTCCAGGTTTTTCCTTGACGCTGAGAGTAGGCCCAGACTGAGTTAGTCATTGCAGAGTCCTAGATTCCTCATTCTCCACAGCAGTGATGGTTTCCAGTCTTTTCTCGAGCCAGCCTGCCTCTAGGGTCGCTCTGAGGTTTGTAGGGTTCTTGAAACAGTACCTGTTAAATCCCTGCTCCTGTCATTTAGACAGATCCCCTGACTGTTTCCCTGGAAGAGGGCTTTGGGGTCCCATGGCTGGTTTTTCCTGTCTGCATGAGGGGTAGACCCTATTACAGAGAGGAAAGACTTATCTGGATTTATGCAAACCAACATAGTGCCATGAAACATCAAAAAATATACTGAAGGTACAAAAGAAGAGAAAAGCAAGTATTTCACTTTACTCACAGAGATGTAATACACCTGTTTGCTGTGGGTCCTAGTCAGAGAAGCTAAAATCTGTAGAGATAAAGCATACCGTTTAACATGTTTTTAATCCCATGTCAAAACCCTTGATTTCTGCAACTTTTGAAAAATTCAATGATCTTAAGAGCACTGTAACAGGAGTCCAGATAATCCATCAATCATCTTTACCATAGATCTTACCACAAAGGTGCTAGAAGAATTCTGCATGTGATTTAAAGCGTTTCTTATAACAGTTTGACCAGTTTCTTTTCTTTAGAACAACCTCAAACCTTCTACACATTCCTTTACATACATTCTGTAACTTTCATTCATTTATAAATCAATTTCACTTTAACAGAATTCCTTTCCTTTCTTCCCACTGACAATATCTCCATCCATTATCTTTCTGACTTATGGCATACATCTATAGTAGTACAATGTACAATGTGATCTCCCAAATTTAGACACAAGTTACCAACCATCTCACTTAACATGACAAAACTGTACTCTGCAGTACTATTTCAAAAGCATTAGATCAGTTCCATAGATATTCAAAATGCTTAAAAATGCTCACAATTAAAGCTTTTACAAGGTATATCCACTGGGCAAAAGATCACTTTACATTAGAAACTAACCAGGAGACATCTTAAAATTCTGATTTAGAGGAAAACACAAATACAAAAAGATTAAAACACTCATATATTACCATGAAGCAGAAAGCATCTCAGGTCAGGGCTAGGTTGATACCTGGAGACAAACCTTGGCATAAAATAAAATTATCAAAATAATAGCATGCACTTTCAAGCACTAGACAAGCAATGCTATGGCTTCAAACTGTCAGGCTGACATCTGAGACTAATTCAATACAACTTATTACTAAGTAGCCCTAGAAATTTTAGTTACCAAGAGTCTCAGAGATCAGATAGAGCACTGGTAGGACAAACTTTGTAACCAATTTTATAACTCTAGAAACTCATGATTAAACTAAACCATTACTTTTAAACCAGTTTTAATGTGTCATAGTTATTTTAACTCTTTCTAGGTCAAATATTCTAATCCAATGCAGATACAAATATGTACATTAACATAACAGCATAAGACCTATAAACAATCAATTTTTATAAAACATGATAAAACCTTCTTTGGCTTAATTTCAATAGTTCTTGTACCTTAATTATTTAAAATCATGAGCTTTCTACACCAGATACTTTTTAACAATTCCACAGAAATACAAACATGCTTTCAGACACAGAAAAAGCCCTTTGGATTTTTTTTTAACCAAACTTTGATATCAGCATAAGAAAATATTTGAATTGTTGTGTGAGCACAAAAAGGATGGCAACAATCTATCTTTCCCACCGCCAGCGTTCTGTAGTTTCCCCCACTCCAGGGAGGTAGATGGAGATGGGCAGGAAAAGGAAGGAAACCTTATGGCCAGGCTGCTTGATCTTAGTTGCAGTTTATTCCAATCCTCTCTCCACTCTCGTACCAAAGACTAGCCTGCCTAGAGCTGGGAATCTGCAACCCAAAGATCAGGCCTGGCTAGCACCTGAGATCTCCGTATCTAAGACCTGCTAGGTTCTGTGAGAAAAAGGGAAACTGCCTCTTACAAATTTTTCATAAAAGTTAGCTGAGGCTTGTAAGACAAGTTCTTGCTTTCTCTGAACTCTTATTTCACTTTAGTTTCAGGCTCTAGTTCCATAGCTCTTCTAGACAGTACAAGATTCTTAAGTTCAAAAAGGATTTCAACTGTTAATAATATAATCAATGTTCTTCTAACAAGAAATTTAGATTGAGAATTCTGCTTTCTCTGTAGGCTCAACCTTCTGATAAGGATTAACCCTTGTCTAACAGGTTCCTAAAACAACTGCATTTCTTAAATCACTGGGTTGCATGTCACTAACTTCTCTAAAATTTCTACTTCTGATTTCAGCCTGGTTCCAACACTCAAGTGTTCCACACAGACACACAGACAGACAGACAGTCAGACACAGACAGACGGACACAGACAGACAGACAGTGAATTGACGAAAACACCACACGTACATGTGCACATATCTGTAGTTGATCGATCAATCTGACCCTTCAAAAAAATGGCAGGGAGAAACTGATGGACTGAGAAAGGAAGGGACAGCTCCCAGGGCGGCTGATTGGGAACTCTGCTCCTCATTTCCCAGCCTAACTAGTCAGTCTCCCACTTGTTAAAAATGGGTCAAGAAAGCGCTTTTGTTGATATAAGCCGGCAAAATAAACTATGACAAAGATGTTACCATATTTTCGCCAAGGCTAATTCTGAGGCAGGGAACTAGTACCTTCCTATCAGACATGGGGATAGGCTTCTTTGTTTCTGATGTCAAACAGTTAATCATAAGATCTCGCATTTTCCTGCCTCCTCTGCTTTGATACTCTCCTATTTCTTTTGTTACCTGCAAAGATCTGACTGCAAAATGATCTGGTAATGCAAACTGCCATTCACTGGCTATCTTTCCCCAATATACTCAGGCCACATGGTGTTACAGAGGTCAATAAGATCTCCTTATCTAAAACTACCTAGTTGGAAGCTCCTCAGATGATTTCCTAATTGCAAGCAATAATCTATGAAAAGGGATGGTTCCTTGGCAAAACTTTTCTCCAGGTCTATCACTTTTGCCTCTCCTAAGGGGACTCTAACCTCCCTTAAATTGGCCTTTATTCAGAGGCTCATCTCTACCTCGGTGGGCCTGGCTTTGGGCAGACCCACAGCTGTGTGCCTGAGCCGAACTTAGTGCTGTGGTCTTAAAAACTCTGCTTCTTAAAAAAAACAGTTCTGCCTTCTCTCAGCTTGCTACATCTTCCCTGCTTTTGCTGGCTTGCTGCTTTTCTTAGGCTTCTTACCTGCCTTTTACCCCCTTTTTTTTTCTTTCTGCCTTACATCTGGACTGCCTTCATTAGCATTTGAATTGACCTCTAGCTGAGACTGGGTGGGGAAAAGGATTTTCTGCCTGTAAATTGATCTGCCTTAGTTTCCCAGAATCTTCTCACTAGTGGGCTTTCCTCCCATCCCCCCAATAGTGGATGGTGATGCAAGACAGACAAAGGAGGGGTGCCTCTTTGCAGAGACTATTCAGATGCTTGCCTGGAGAACTTCACAGCAGATCTTCCACAGATTACCTCCTTTATCTGAGTCACAAGGTTTGGAGAGAAGGAACCTCGTGGGGGCCAATCAACACCGAAGGAAGGTCATTCTGATGAACAATAAGTGTCAAATTTACCTTTCTTGATCGTCAAGCCCAGATCCTGAGCTTTCCTGTGGATCTCAGAGAAGTGATCAATTCTGACCCATATTAAACAATCTTAATAAACAATTAGGAGAAAGATAATAAATACACACACTATGGATACACGCACAGCTCACACTTAGGCACTCGCTCGGACCGGTCCACTCTTTCACACAGGTGTGCACCACACTCACCAGTCACCCTGGGACTCCCAAATATGCCCAAAGGGCATGCACATGATTTTTCACCTCCAGAGGGTTTAGTTCTTCCAAGTGAAGAGATCAGAAGTAGGGAAAGGCCAGTGCTGGCCCGGGAGTGGCAATAGAGAGTTCGGGGTTCAGGGGCAGAGGAGGAGCAGAGTAAGTGGGGGCCCCTTCTCCCCCCGGCCTGGCACTCCTGCCTAAGGCTCCTGGTCCGGGTACCCCCGGGGAGCAGGCTGGTAGATGACTCCCTTGACCTGGAAGATAAGCGGCGAGTGGAACGATCCCTCGGGGGGCCAACCAATCTGGAACGTCGGCCATCCTGCAGAGCAAAAGGTCTGCCATTTAGGCTTTTTAACAATCAGAAAAGGATTCTGAGCACGAGAGCAGACCTCTGACCAGTGGGAGAGAGTGAGTGAGAGGAGTGGACGGAGATTGTCCCATGGTTCCAAAGACGGTGTCTCGGTAGAGAAAAAGGACGAGCGTGATCCAACCTACAAAAAAAGAATGACGCAAGCGCAAGGCCTTTTGAAGAGGAAAGAAGAATAGAGAAGTAATAGAGCGGCCGATGATTCCTGACACACCAGATGTAGCCTCTCCGAGGCTACCACCAAAGAGGCCTCCAGGCGTCCCTGGCCCTCATCCACCTCCGGGGCGTCCCCCAGGGCTGCGGCCCGTGTCTATTCCCGACACGTCTGTCAGACACAAGGCTCGCACACACAACAGTGTGCTGCACACCACTGTCACTGTGCTTGCACACCACTGTGCTTGTGTCACCGATCGGTAACTAGAGTAAAACGGTACCGGAGAAACAAAGAGAGAGAAAGAGGCGCCTTAACTTACCCCGCGGCTCAATCCTGCGTCCCTGGGGCAGGGTCCTCGGTGATCTCGGTGGGACCTCCAAATGTTGGGATCGGGAGTTCCCTGGCCCTGGGAGGCGCGGAGAGACCAGATAGACACAATTCCTGCAGGAGTAAAAACGGGGTTTATTTAGACCAGCATGCTGGGGCTCCGCAGCATACCCCAGAAATGGGCAGTGGCTGAGAGCCCCGAACTTCTTCAAAGGGGATCTTATATAGGCCTTCACTGGCCGTTACAGCAAAGCCCGCGCATTTCATAGCCAATAGATTTGTAACAACATATACTTTCTTAACCAATCCATTTAAAAGTACCTCACTCCTTAGCCTATAGATTCAAAGATCAGCATTTACGTATATCGATTGTCAGCACAAGCAAGGTTATAGCTGGAATCATTAAGCCTTAGGTAATCTCCCTTGACCATCCTCGTTTTGTGTTACCCAAGTCTGCAGGGTGCTTTAGTGAGACAATACATTCCAGGAAAGGGCAATTTCCCCCAACCACCAGCATCCTGAGTTAGCCTTTACCCAAATCTGCAGGGTGCTTTACTGAGACAATACATTTCAGGGACAGTAAATACACCTGAATCTTGTAGAAAGAAGTTATGCCCTGTTCACTTTGCAAGTCCCCTCTCCCCCAGGTGCAAAGCAGCCAAGCAGTTTTACAGAAAGCAATGTTGCAAGTTAGCTAAAGTACACAAAAATTTGATGCCCTAATATGGATTCTTTCAGTGTGAACCAAAACAAATAAATTTTTTATATAGGACCAGAAGTTGTACAATGGGTAAGGCTCTTGCCTTGCATGCAGCTAACCAGCTTTGATCCCTCACCATATAATGTCCCCTGAGCACCACCTAGGAGTGATCCCAGAGCACCAAGCCAGGTGGAAGATCTGACTGAGCCAGCTAAGTGTAGCCCCAAAACAAAAAATAATTGTATAGTAGCAAGCATCTCCCAATAAAAATTAACTAGATATTTACAATAATAAAAATCAGTTATTTAATTTTCATTGACTTGCTGACTTTAATTGTTTCCATCTTTTGCCTAGAGAACTGTCAATCTTAAGGAAGGAGAATAAGGAAATGAAGAACTTTCTAGCTATCCTTAAGGTGAGTAAAATAGATTTGCCTTACTATTATCTTTATTTCTACATTTTCCTATGAGTAGAATAGTCTTTCTTAACCCCTTTCACATTGTGGCATGTATAGTACAAAAAATGATGGTCTTTGTTTTGTTGACTTTTTTTTGGGGGGTGGAGTCACACCCAGTGATGGTCCTCAGGGTTTACTCCTGGTTCTGCATACAGGGATCACTTCTGGTGGTGCCGGAGGACCATATTGGGATGCCAAGGGTTGAAACTGGGTCAGCTGAGTGCAAGGCTCTACCTGCTTGTGCTATCACTCTGATCCCCAAAACTGATAGTGTTTGACAAGCACACTGTAATAAATGAGTGCCAAGGAGCTGGCTCAGAGGGCTGGAACACATATGGGAGACACCCCCACCACCACCTCTTTCTTTATCACTGGCACCTTATGGTGCCTTAAGTACCTTATATACGGCTGAAAAGTTGTATAGTGGGTAAGATACGCATCAGGCTCTGCCTGGAGTAGCCCCTGGGCATTGTTGGGAGTGGCCCCAAAAGAAAAACAATTGACAGAGCCACAGAAAGCTGAGGGGATGAATATTTAATACACTGCTGACCCTGTTCTGTAACATCTGTGAGTTAGGACACACCATCTAAGAAGCTCTTATAGAAGAGACTTCAGGAATCCCTAGATTCTAGACTGCTTACCCAAGGCTTTCTCTCTCATGAACTCTGTTCCCTGAATTTGTTGTTTGTTTGTTTTATTATTCTGGGGCTATTCCTACCTGTGCTCAGGGGCTATTCTTGGCTCTGTGTTCAGGACTCACCCGTGGGGGTGCTCAAAGGACCATCTGTGGTGGTGCCAGTGATTCAAATTGGTAGTGGCAGGATACAAGACAAATGCCTTAAGCCCTGTACTATCTCTCCAGCCTCTTTGGGTTTTTTGTCTATGGGCCACACCCACTGCTGTCCAGGGCTTATTCCTTCCTGGCAGTGCTCAGGGAAACTTTTATGGTGCCAGTGATGGAACACAGGCTGGCACTCAAACGTCTTACCTGCTATACTATCTCTTCTGCCTGTTTCTAGATTTTTTCCTTAGAATGCTCTATATAGTTTTTTTTTTTTTTTTTTGCTTTTTGGGTCACACCCAGCAATGCACAGGGGTCACTCCTGGCTCTGCACTCAGGAATTACCCCAGGCGGTGCTCAGGGGACCATATGGGATGCTGGGAATCGAACCCGGGTCGCCGTGTGCAAGGCAAACACCCTACCCGCTGTGCTATCACTCCAGCCCCTCTATATAGTTTTTCTATCGATCCTACTCCTATCACTGTTTCAGTGCACTACTGTGTCTTATTTTTAGGTTTTTTTGTTTGTTTTTAGGCCACACCCAGCAATGCTCAGGAGTTACTCCTGGCTCTGCACTCAGGGACCATTCCTGCCAGAGCTCAGGGGACCATATGGGATGCTAGGGTTGGCCTAGTGCAAGATGAGCACCTATGCATTGTATTATCTCTCCAGACCCTCAGTACGTCATAGTATTGTCACTTTTTTTTTTCTTTTTTGGGAGGTCAGGGGTAGGGAGATCATTTTGTAAGGCCTGAATAGACCATATGTGGTGTCAAATATCTAACTGGATTAGCCTCAAGCAAGGCAAGTGCCCTACCATCTTCTTTCTGTGTGTGTGAGGGGGTGTAGGTGTGGGTGGAGGGGGTGCGGGTGTTTATTTATTTATATTATAGGGTTCCTAATGTGTTTTTATGATGAGGAATGAAAATTTTATTCTCCCTCCAAAGCTTAGAATTTCCCGAAGAACTATTGTTATTCTCCTTCTGGGAATCTCAGCTGCCATAACTAGAAGACTTTGTTGTAGTTATGTAAGCAGTAAGATCACTAGTTGGGACCTTTGGGCTGAAGCTTCCTTCACTCCTGTTTAGTTGGTTTTAATGATTATTTTCTTTTTACCTACAGAAATCTCCAAGTTATTACCAAGGAAACAGGTCAGTTTTTTTTTTTCTTTTTGGGTCACACCTGGCAATGCACAGGGGTTACTCCTGGCTCTGCACTCAGGAATCATTCCTGGCGATGCTTGGGGGACCATATGGGATGCTGGGAATCGAACCCGGGTTGGCCAAATGCCCTACCCACTGTGCTATTGCTCCAGCCCCGAACTTACTTTTCTAATGAAAGTTACTCAAAAGTGAAGTGAGTGGCTGGAACAATAGTACAGCAGGTAGGGTGCTTACCTGGCATGTAGCTGATCCGAGTTTGATCACTGACACCTCATATGATTCCCTGAACCCCACTAGTAGTAATCCTTAAGCACAGAGCCAAGACTAAATCCTGAGCACTGCTGGATTTGGCCTGAAAAACAAAACCAAAACCAGAAAGGGAAAAAAAAAAAACACCCACAAAACTCACTTTTCATGTCATTTCCTCTGTGAGGTCTTAATTAGGCAGTTAGATGTTTCTGTTCGTTTATTCAGTAAAACACTGTCACTGTCCTCCCGTTGTTCATCGATTTGCTGTTCATCGGTTTGCTTGAGCGGGCCCAGTAACATCTCCATTGTGAGACTTCTTGTTACTGTGTTTGGCATATTGAATACTCTCGGTAGCTTGCCAGGCTCTCTGAGAGGGGTAGAGGAATAGAACCCGGCTCGACCAGGCTGGCTGCGCGCAAGGCAAACACCCTACCACTGTGCTATCACTCCAGCCCGTTTAGTATTCGTTAAGTGCCTACCCTTTATCAGATATTGTGTTAGGCACTAGAAGTACATCACCAGGCTTCCCCCCACCCCATTTCATTCCCTTTTGTTGAGGGGACTGAGAATCATGCACTTGACTGATGCTTGTTGAGCATCTCACAACTGTTGGTATACATCAGAAATTGCACACTTTGTTTGTGGCAACAGGGATCTCTAGAACTGTGCTGCTGGGACCATGCTTGGCATGTATTCAGGTTCCAAGGATTGAATTAACACCCTCATGCCTGAAAGGCAAGCACTCTACCTGGGCCATATCCCTGGGCCCCATCACTAGTTTTAATTTGTAATGTTACCTTACTGATTGTTAAAACTTTAAAAAAATTTTTTTTTTAGTAAGTTCGTTTGTTGTTGTTTTTTGTGGGGGTGGGATGGGGCATACTTAGCTCTGCTCAAGGCTTACCACTGGCAGTGCCTAGGGTAACATTGCACAGTGATTAAATCTGGGTTGGCTGCATGCAAGGCAAGTGCCTTCCTAACTGCAATTTCACTAGCCCCTGATGCTAAAACATTTTTAATATAAAACTTGTATTGTGGATTTAAAAAGACATAGCTCAGGGCTGGAGCAATAGCAAAGCGGTTAGGGCATTTGCCTTGCACGTGGCAGGTAGACCCAGTTCGATTCTCAGCATCCCATATGGTCCCCCGAGCACCGCCAGGAGTAATTCCTGAGTGCATGAGCCAGGAGTAACCCCTGTATATCGCCGGGTGTGACCAAAAAAATAAATAAATAAATAAATAAAAATACATAGCTCTTGTACTTACAGAAGTTACAGCTTAGTATTTTCATACTTGTGCATTTCTGATACATGCGTTGTTTGAGGCACAAACAATACATTATTACTTTTGTCCCTCCCACTAGCCTGTGACCCTCCCAAAGTAGGATTCATATCCTAGCTATCTTTATGCTCAGAATCTAGGACATCAGATTGAAATAATGCTTGAAATAATGCTTGAAAGAAAAAGGTTAAAAATAAAAGGAAACAAAAACAACTAAATTTAAAAAATCTAAATAATGCTTGTTGGACAGAGAGAGGGAAAGGTGGATATATGTATATACATGGGTGTGTATCTACACCCATACCTATAATACTTGATAAAGTACTGAGGGAAGGGAAAAGGGAATACTTTAAAATCCCCCTATTATGGGGATTAAGAGATGAGAGATGGTTTTACTTAGAAGTTATAAACCAAGGGGTTTCATGAAAAATCTGTCTTCCTGTTATGGGGCAGTACATGTATTACATGGTAGTAAGAAGTTTGTAGAGAAATTTTTATAAAGGATCTCATTGATCCTCAAAGGTGGTGCTTAATTTCAGCTTAGAGAGATGAGAGTTCCCTCTTTGTTTCTCCCAGCAGGTTGAATACACCTCGACCAGTATGCATTACTTCCCCATCACAGTCAGGTAGAAAATGTTCTTTGCCCAAATGTCTGTGTGAGATGAATAAATATCCTTTGTCAAAATAGAAGATGGCTTTTTTTTAGATACTATAAATGTGATTTTCCTAATAGTATGTACATATGGGGAAAAAAATACCACACGGCCAAGATTATAGCACTAGTACAGGGCAGGGATTAAGAAACTTGCCTTGCATACGGCGAATACTGGTTCAATCCTTGGCATCCCATACTGGCCTCCCAAGCATTACTGGGAGTGATCCCTGTGCACAGAGCTAGAAGTAGTCTCCTAGCACTGCTGAGTGTAACCAAAACTCCTCACACACACACCACACACACACACACACACACACACACACACACACCCCACAAAAGCATCTCATTAGATACCCATTTGTAACAGTTCTTGCAAGGCAAAGTATGCTCTTGAAGTTAACTTCATTCTGCACTTTAATCTCTCATAGTTACTCCACGACCCAGTGCTCAGCAGAGCAGCCAGGTGGTTAGGTGAGTAGAGGGTTTATACAGCAACATTACAGTTGTTGACAGTGGATGCCAGAGAAACACTACACAGAGAAACAGTATACAGGGGTTAAGGTGCTTACTTTGCATTTGCCCAACTCTTGTTCAGTCCCCACTACCATATGTTCTCTGAGTACAAGGAGTGACCCTTGAGCTCAGAACCAGGAATAGCCCCTTGGTATTGTTAGGTGTGGCCTACCCACCACCACCTTCACACCCAGTACCCACCAACAGAAATTTTGTTTTGTTTTGAGCCACACCCAGTGGTGCTCAGGGGTTACTCCTGGCCCTGTCCTCAGGGATCATTCTTGGTAGGCTCAGGGGACCATATGAGGTGCCAGGGATCAAACCCAGGTCAGCTGGGGCAAATGCCTTACCCTATGTACTACAGACCTTAGAAAAAAGTTTTTTTTTTAATTCATCACAGTGGTTAAGGTACAGCTCAGTGGTACAGGATATGCTTTGGATGTGTAAGGCTCTGGGTTAATTCCTGGCACCATTAAAAAATGATTGGCAACTACCTAGGGGCTGGGGAGATAGTTCAAAGGGCTGAGAACATGCTTTGTATGCACCACCTGGTCCCCCTTTCCAGCAGAGTGGGAGTAGTGCCTGCCCTTGCCCCTGGTCCCTAGCACGCCCCCTACACACACACACACACACACACACACACACACACACACACACACACTTCAGCCCGGGGAGGGGAGGAGGGAAGCAAGATGTGATTGAGATAGATATTTAGAAGACTTTTGGTCTACATGAATCTTTAACACCAGGTATGGTTTTTCTCTTGTTTTTTCCACCTTATGCAGTCGGCCATCCTCAGCTGAGTTTATCCCTCCTAGAGTGGCTGGCTTTGGTAGCTTGGGACAAGTAAGTAACATTCATCTTCTTATGCTAGATTGATATTTCTAAGGCTAAATGAATGAAAATATAAATTATTTAGGATAAGAAAGCAAATACCTATTAATTTTGACCTAAAGGATCTGCTGCCTGGCCTGGACTCTGCTTTTGACAGTATAGCACTAGAAGCTAATACAGGCCATGAAAGATAGTTCCAAGGGCTAGGATGCATGCCTGCTATATGAAGGTTCCAGGTTTGATCCCTGAGCACTTCTGGGGAGTAGCCCCCAACATAGAGTCAGGAGTAGCCCGGGAGCACCACTAGGGGTGGCCCAAAATTCTCTCACCCCCACACAAAGCCTTGTAGAAGTTGATGCCATGGATAAGAAAGGGTGAAAATTGTGAAAGTACTCAAGGATTGAACCTTGAATTATTCAAGCTATGCCATTGTACTCATTTCGGAAGACGTGAAGTAGGCATTCTTCTTGGCCTAGCATATATCCATACTGGGAGAACAGTATTATGATTCAATTGTATATATAGAGAAACAGTAGGGACCATGGAAACCAGGGGATAGGGATGTATTTTTATTAACAGTTGTTTGCTATTCGTCCATCAGGGAACCAGAGGCCTGCAGAGAAGCAACATGCCCAGAGACTCTTACGCTGGTGAGGTGGGGGGGGGGGGGGGGGGGAAGTGTCAGAATCAACATATTCTGTGTAGATTCCTGGGTTTCTGTGCAGAATATATAAACCAGTTGGGCTGGATAGACAGTTCAGGCACTCAAGCCTTTGCCTTGCACACAGCCAGCCCTGGTTAATCATTCCCGCAGCTCATTTGTTCCTTGATCACCACCAGGAGTGATTCCTGAATACAGAACCAGGAATAAGTCCTGAGCACCCCTGTCTCCACAATGACCATTTCATTTCCCCCAACAATTCTAAATATTCGGATTGTGATGTGGTCTTTTTCAAATTGGGATGTTTTTAAACTGATTTTGAAAAATTAAAACTTAGGCTATAGAGTCATCAAAAACCTCTACTCAGGTTGAGGAGACTTTTGAGTAAACTAACTGACATAGATGGGGTGTTTTTTGGGGGGTGGGGCTTGGGGGAGGAGACACACCCAGTGGTGCTCAGGGGTCACAACTAGGTCTGTACCGTGGCATGGGCATTCAAACCAGAGTCATGGCTGCCTCATACCAAACAAGTGCATTAACCTTTCTACTTAACCTCTCTCCAGCCCAGTTTGTTTTTTGTCCCAGTACTCAGGGGCCCTAGGGAACACTTCTGTTTCAGCTCACTGTTCTATTAGGTTGGATGCTAGAATCTGCTCAGTCCCCTGTAATCCTGGGATGGCCAAAGCCATATCTGGGGATGCTTAGGGTAAGCCCTGTGGTGCCAGGGATCCAGCCTGGGGCATGCGAAGCATGCATCCTAATTCCTGTACTCTATAGCCCTGGCCCTGACACTGATTGTGGGGGCCAGGGGTTGGCAGGTGAGTGGCCACACCCAATGATGCTCAAGGCTTACTCCTGACTCAGTACTCAGATATCATTCCTGATGGTGCTGGGGAACCATATGGAATGCCCAGAATCAAACCCAAGTGTCCTACCCGGTGCGCTATCTCTCCGGCCCCCAATTTTTAAAATTACCACAAGATGGCAGTATAAGTTAGCACTAAAGGGGAGATTAACTAGGTACTGATTATGTTAACTCAAAGAGTATCTGGCCTCTTCACTGTGAATTAAACATAAAATATCCTAGTGAAAGGCTGGTGCAATAGTACAGCAGATTGGGCACTTGCATTGCACACAGTCAACACAGGTTTTCAATTCCTGGCATCCCACATGGTGTGTGTCCCCGCCACCCACCCCCCAGTTCCGCCATGAGTAACCATCTAATGTCACGGCTTAAATAATAGCCCTTTGTATTTAGCTTTTCTTTATCTTTTATTTTATTTTGCTTTTTGGATCACACCCGGCAATGCATAGGGGTTACTCCTGGCTCATGCACTCAGGAATTACCCCTGGCGGTGCTCGGGGGACCATATGGGATGCTGGAATCGAACCCAAGTCAGCCGCGTGCAAGGCAAATACCCTACCCACTGTACTATCACTCCAGCCCCTGTATTTATCTTTTCTTTCTGGAGAAACCAAGGTACATTGGATTCATTAGAGCACATGAGGTATTGTGGATCCTAGTCCACAAATTCATTAAAGGGAAAGGAAAACATCTGGAAAGGAAAGCGTCATGAGATACTACGAGGTGGTCTGTGAGCTTTTCACTTGCATTAACCTCTGAACCTCATGCATTTTTTTTTTTATTTTTGGGTCACACCCGGTGATGCACAGGGGTTACTCCTGGCTCTGAACTCAAGAATCACCCTGGCGTGCTCAGGGGACCACATGGGATGCTGGGAATCAAACCCGGGTTAACCGCGTGCAAGGCAAACGCCCTATCCGCTGTGCTATTGCTCCAGCCCCACATGCATATTTTTTAAAAGCATTGATCCCCTCTTCCTTTTGCCCTGGTTCCCCTACACCAAATTCTCTGTGTTTGTTTTTGTTTGTTGGTTTGGTTTGGGGACCACACCTGACAATGCTCAGGGATCTCCTGGAGGGGCTTTGGGGACCATATGTGAGGCAGGGATGTAAGGGCTAGCCACTGCAAGGCAAGCCTTATAGCTGTACTCTCTGGCCCCAATACCGCAAATTTTCTTTTCTTTTTAATTATTTAATAATCTTGAATTTAAAAGTTAGTTATTCATGATTGAATTCCAGCTGTACAATGTTTGAGGACCCATTCCTTCACCAATCTTCTCTCTACCAGTGTTCCCAGTTTCCCTCACACCCCCCAGCCTTTTTCTTTTTTTTATTGAATCACTGTGAGAGCACTTTTCTTGACTTTTTCCTTTCCCTTTTAGACACTGTAGTTTATAGTACTGTCACTGATAAGGAAGTATGCATATCATCACTTTACCTCCTTTCAGCACACAGTCCTTGTTCCAGCACACCTATCCCCATTCCCCATACAATGGCAAGATTCCTACTAGGGTCCAGTTGTTTTGCTCTTCATTTTTATTTCTTTGAGCATCAGTTATTCACCTACTATGTTTCTTCATACCCCAGTTGAGGTAGTTTTTGTTTTGGTTCCCCCAAACAAAAACTACCCCCACACCTGGAGGTCTAAAAGGCTTACTCGTGGCTGTGTGTTCAGGGATCACTCCTGGCAGGGCTCAGAGGACCTGGGTTGGCCACTGGCAAGGCAAGTACCTTACCAACTGTTATCTTTCTGGCCCATAAACCCAAATTTCTTATCCTGTTCTTGAATTATCTTACAAACCCATTTTTATTCTTTCCAGAAACCCCTTCACCAGCTTCTACCCGCAGCCTATCATACAGGTAAGTAATACCATGCTTCCTCCTAGAATCTGTTCACAACTGACTCTATCAGCAGTGCCCTGGTTGCTTCTCCATTGGCCTGTACCACTGAAATTTATAATCTACTTTGTAAACAAGAATGTTGAATATCACTGTTTGATAAGTTATCTCTCCTGACTATCTCTCCAGCCCCAATTTTACTTCATACTTTTATTTATTTATTTATTTTTTGGCTTTTTGGGTCACACCCAGCAATGCTCAGGGGTTACTCTTGGCTCTGCATTCTGTACTATTACTCTGTTATTTTTATTTTTAGTCCTGAGCGGGGAATTTATTTCCCCTTCCGGCTTCCATGTTTTAGCTCTTCTTTTACCTGTGCTTTTTACCTTTCCTGCTCTCTGCTGATGTTCTAGTTTTACTTCCATAGACCTTCGCCTGCCTCTTCTGGACAGGGGAATTTTCCTTTCAGACCAGCTCTAAATGAAGAGGATTCCGATCACTCAAGAGGCCTCACCCCTAGAAATTCAGGTAAGTAGAATAGTATTTATTTTTTGTTTTGGCTTTTTCATTGTTTGTTTCCTTTTGGGGGCCACACCTGGCAGTGGTGCTCAGGGCCCACTCCTGGTTCTGCAATCAGGGATCACTTCTGGCTGTGCACAGGGGTTTTGGGGATCACAGGTGTGCTGGGGATCAAACCTGGGTTGGCTGTGTGCAAGGCAAACACCCTAACCACTGTACTATCACTCTGGCTGCTTTTTTTTTTTTTTTTTTGGTAGTGGGTAGTCACACCTGGGTGTGCTCATGGCTTGTTTCTGGCTCTATGCTCAGGGATCTCCTAAGAGTGCACAAGGGACCATATGTGGTGCTGGGGATCAAACCCAAGTTGTCTGTGTGCAGGGCAGGCAAGCACCCTACCTGCTATACTAGCACACTTTAGATTTTGAATTTTGGGGGCCACACTCAACGGTGCTCAGGACGTCCTCCTGGTTCTATGCTCAGGGATCACTCCTGGTTAAGGACTCAGGGGACCATAAGGGGTGGTAGGCAAAAAGGGCACAAGGCAAGCACCTTATCCATTGTACTATCTCTCCAGCCCCAATTTTACTTTAGTGTTTTTTTTTTTTTTTTTTGGCTTTTTGGGCCACAGCTAGTGATGCTCAGAGGTTACTTCTGGCTTTGCACTCAGGAATTACTCCTGATGGTGCTTGGGGGACTATATGGGATGCTGGGGATTGAACTCGGGTTGGCTGCATGCAGGGCAAATGCCCTACCTGCTGTTCAGGCCCCATCCCTACTTTGTACTTTCAAGAGTTATGTAGAGGGCAGAGAGATAGTACAATGGGTAAGAGCTTATATGCAGTTGACCCAGGTTCAATTCCTGGCACCACATTTGGTCCCCTGACCATCACCAAGTGTGACCCCTGAGCAGAGAGCCAGGAGTAAGCCCTCAGCACCATTAGGTGTGGCCTAACCCCTTAATCCCAAATTCTTTATTTTCCTCACAGTGGAGGAGGCTTTAGATTGTGCCTAAATTATTTTCATCCTGTCACCACCTGCTTAGTAGATCAACATGTGGAATCAAACTAACCTTGTTTGCTTTGCAATCAATCCTTGTGTATAAACATTGCTGGGAGACAGTTCTGATTAAGAATGACTTTTTTTTAAAAAAGTCTCCTTTTCCCCATCTTTTTCTAAAAAACATACCTCTGCTATCTGCTTTTTTGATGGGGAGGAGGGGGTCTGTCATTTTTCATAATTCAGCAGAATCTTTGTAACTGCCTCTGGGCCTTACTACTCTCAGTACCCTGTACAGAGGAAAATCATGAACTGTAGAATCCCTCTTAAGTTGGTAAGTCTTTCCCTGCTGAACAGTACTCCTCAGAATTTGTCTTTGACTATTCCTTTGTCTCCTTCAGGTCAGAGAGAGAACAGAACCACGCTACAGTCTCTTTCTGGTTTCCAGCCACCGGTCCTACAGGTGAGCACTAAACTGTCTGCAAAGAAAACTCATGGTTAGGCCTGCATACAGATGGCCTCATTCTGTTCTCCTGTTCAGGTGATAGACTCTGTGGAGAGTAACATGGGTTTCAAGTATGGTAACTATGTGTTCACAATTTTCTAGAATTATTTCAATTTCAAAGATCCTATACTATTGTCAGATTAGCTCCCTGGTTTGGGGTTTAAAAAATATGTCACAGGCTAGGGAGGGTGCTAAAGGACTTGAGTGCATGCTTTGCCTGTGAGATTCAGGCTTGATCCCTGAATACCAATCCAGGAGTCATACGCTGCCAGGTATGATCCAAAAATAAAAACAGATGAATACAAAGTCAAAAAAGTCATATGGCACGAGGCTTTATCCTAAGAGCTTTTTGCCAGCATAAACCAACCGGATAGACACAACTAACATTCCAAGAAATACCGCACCTCTAAAGTTATTTTCAGTGTAAACAATCTTTTAGGTACAAATATTACTACTATAATAGGAAAATCCCTGTTGACTTCTCCAGAGATAGCGAGAATGTTGTTTTGTAAAGGTTTGGGACTGAATATAACCTAGGCGACTAGAAGATAACCCAGTATAACCCACGCATGGGAAGAAAGATCAGTAAGGAATTCTATTAAATGTGATTCCTACTCTTACTGTTTTGTTTTGTTTTGAGCCACACCTCGTCATCTCTGCATCACAGTCAAGGTCCTCCCATTGTTCATCGATTTGCTCAGGCGGGCCCAGTAAGACTTGTTGTTACTGTGTTTGGCATATCGAATACGTCACGGGTAGCTTGCCAGGCTCTGCCGTGTGGGCGAGATACTCTCGGTAGCTTGCCGGGCTCTCCAAAAGGGGCAGAGGAATTGAACTCGGGTCGGCCATATTGGCTTTGTACAAGGCAAACGCCCTACCGCTGTGCTATCGCTCCAGTCATCTCTGCATATTGTAGTCAAATATTCCAGGTGTTTAAGTTTTTCATGTATTTTGCCTTATCACCATAAGCCACTGAAAAGGTCCAGAGTTACATAAGAAACAATGTCCTTGTCACACAAGATGCATCAAATGTATCAAATCTTAGTTTAGAATTAGCTGTGATGCAGTTGAGAAAACTATGGGGAAGAAACATGAACTGTTTACTGTTTCAAGAATCTCCTAATGCTTTAAATATTCCTTCCTTGCCCTTTGTTGCTATAAACCCCCATTTGTACCTTTTGTCCTTTACTACAGAATCTCTACCAACATAGGCAGATGGGACTAACCAGGGGGAGAGAAGCATGGACCACATCCAAATAACTATCTTCAAAGTCTGAACAATACATACTAATAAGGGGTGCACTATACATCCACAGCCTCATTAAAGGCCATAGGGGTCATGGTCTTGAAAAAATGTACCTGTCTTGTCTCCTAGTTTTATGGTCTTGATGTTTTGTTTTGCTTTTTTGTGGGGGTTGCATACCCACCTGTGTTCAGGGCCTACTCCTGGCTCTGTGCTCAGTGATGACTCCTAGCAATACTCAGGGTTGAATCCAGGTTGGATGCATGCAAGGCAGACACCTCAACTTTTGTACTCTCTCCAATTGCTTTACTATCTTTTCACTAAATACATTTCACTAAATACACCCTGTATTGCCACCTAGGAAAATGATCAGCTCTCTATAAGGTAAGTGCTTCAAAAAGTTGTATTTCTTGAAGATATTTACAGCTCCATTATTTCCTACAATTTGTTTTATGATTGTGTTCAGGGATTATTCCTGGCTCAGGGATCACACTTTACATTGTTTCAGGGGATCCTTTTTGATACTGGGGATCCCAACCTGGGGTCCACTGCATGCAAGGCAAGTGCCTTACCCACTATACTATTTCCTGTGCCCCATCCCACAATTTGATATTTTTCTTCTTTTGCTTTTGGGGCCACACCTGGCAGTACTCCTGGCCATATGCTCAAGGGCTCATTGTGCTAAGGATTGAACCAGGTTTGGTCATATGCAAAACAAGGGCCATACCACCTTGCATTGGATATAGTCTCCCATTGCCAATGTTAGCAATACCTTATTCTAATTACACTTCTATTTATCTCTTTCTGTTTTGTTTTGGGGGCCACACCGTGCAGTACTCAGAGCTTATTCTTGTCTCTGCACTCTGGGATGACTCCTGGCAGGCTTGGGGAACCATATGTGGTGCCAAGTATTGAACCCAGGTTGGTCACAGGCAAAGCAAGCTCCTTACCAGCTTGTCCAACTCATTTACCCATTGTGTCCTGTGCCTACTCTTTCTTTTCTATCTGCCTAAAGTTGGAGACTTTCAACTTATTTAAACACATTATTTGGTTTTAATGACCTTGTAGCTGAACATCCTTACTGATTTGGGGAAGGGGGTTCTAGTGGGGGACACACTTCACAGAGCTTGGGGGTTGCTTCTAGAGGGTTCAGATGACCAGACACTAAGCTCTGGGCTCCCACATGCAAAGCACATGCTCCAGCCCTCTAAGTTAGCTCCCTTGCCCTGGGAATCATTTTTCTCTCTCATTGTCACTGGTAAAAACTCAGTAGTTTCATCTCTATCAACTGATGACTAGGAGACACTCTGATGATAAATAATGGTCTACTCCTTTTTCAAGTCATAAGAATTTCCTCAATAGATCCTATCACTTGAAAACAAAAAATATGAAAAAAAAAAGACAAAAATATGTGTGCTAAGAATGATTTAGCTGCATTCATCTCTAAATCATGTAAGTGGCAAGGTGGAGAAGAGATACAATTTTATTTTCTGGCCTTTTTATTGTTATTCTGGCAATCTGGGCTTGCACTTTTATTTCTAGATGTTAATCCACTGAGTATCTTCACACTTGACCCCAACCGATGAACATTACTCTAAAACATCAATAATTAAGTTAAAGACCACAGAGGGGCCCTCTATCCCTTTGATTCTGAAGAGGGAAAGCCTTTTTCTGGACATAAAGCAATCCAAAAAAGTTGAAAACTGAGTTGCTGTCCAGTGAGGCAGGAAGGAGTGGCAGGTTTGTAAAACCAAACCTGGAACCTCCCTGCACCATTCCTCTGTACAATAAAAACCTTTCCCTCTCCACGATCTAATCTATTTTACTGGTTTCTAAGGACACCTCCCTTAATTCTAATCTCCAATAAATATCCAGTCTAAATTTATCTCTACCCAATTATTAAACTTTTTTCACAAGCTCCATGGGGGGAGATTTACCCTGAGACAAATAGTGGGCAGAGCGGAGATTTTAGAAAGACATACAAGGCAAAGTGATCCCAGTATCAGAAAGGAAAATATTTGACGAGACTGTAATTCAAACAGGTTAAGATATACATGAATTTGCTATGAGGAAAAGGAATTATTTATGATTATTCATGAGACAGGTATACTGAGCTATGTCTTAGCTGGTTTATGCACGGGATGACTTATTTTAGGAAAGAAATGGGTAGAAGGCAGCCTCATATTGCAGAGGGTAACAATGGGACTAAGGACACACAAAATTTTGCATGCAGAAATGCACAAACTAAATCCAAATTCTCTAACTCCTTTTCTCCAGTTTTCCTGTAGATGCAGACCAGGGTCTGGCCTCTACGTAGCACACAAAGGAAAATCAGGGGAAGCAGCAACAGATTAGACACCTGGAGGCTGTTCCCACACCAGATTTTTTGGGGAGTGGGGAGGGCGGAAGGGGTTGACTGTGCTTAGGGCTTACTCCTGGCTCTTGGGTCTGGGATCACTCCTGGAAGTCTTGGAAGAACATCTGGGGTAGGGTGAATCAAACCTGGGTCAGCCGCATCAAGGCATGCAGCTTATCTGCTGTACTATCACTCTGGCTCCCCCCACAGGAGTTTTAAGCTAGATCTTCTGAAGCACTTTCCACCGAAGCTAGACAACCTGGGTTTCTACCTATCCAAACCCCACCTAGCCCTCAGGGTCATCCTCCCTGGTCCACTCTCATCGGATCTAGTCCCCCAAGCTGAAGAATACAAAGCTTTTCAGATCTTTGCCAAAGTAATTTTTAAAAAGTGTGGTTTGTTTGAACAGTTACTCTGTTGGATCATCTTTTAGTAACATTCCCTCCCCCCCTTTTCTGCCCCCCTCAGTCCTGTATGATTACATCATCATCCTCCTCCTCCTCCTCCTCTTCCTCCTCCTCCTCTTCTTCATCCTCATCTTCGGGCAGTTCCTCCTCCTCTTCTTCCTCCTCTTCATCTAAACAAACCACCACTTCAGCTGGCTCAGGTAACCGAGAGTCAAACCAGTCCAGTACCTGCTGGGTGCTAAGCCTTGATGCCTGACTCAGTTGAGGGATGTCACTTTCCTGAAGCCGCTGGTGAGCTGCCCAGTACCTCTCCAAGGGTTGTATATCTGGTGGGGGTGGGGGAGTCGGCAGAGGTGGCGTGTCCCATTCATTCAGAGAGCGGGCTGAAGGCGGTGGTGTGGGAATAGCCAGGTCCTGGAAGCTAGGAGCACCAGGTACTGCGTTGTCCCGAAACCATTTAAGCTGCCCATGCTTCAGGGCATAGCGTGTGTCCCCAAACCACTGAATAATCTCAGGCCGAGGTAAACCAGTGATCTGTTCTAATTTATGGTAATCTTCACGCCGTGCCCACTGGCACTGTAAGAAAAATGATTTGAGGATAGCCAGCTGTTCTTTGGTTTTGCGCTTGGTCTTTCGCTGGCGCTGTATATCTGGGCAAAGGTACTCTGCCAGGCCAGCCCTACCTGCTGCTGAGTTATTATTCCTTAGCCTGTCGGGCCAGGTTGGCTCCAGCGGAGAGGATCGTGCAGGTTCACTGGATGACAATGATTGTGGAAGACAGCCCAGGGGCTGCTGGGGTTTAGAGGTGGCAGCACCTCCATTAGACAGTACCTGGAAAGAGGAAGAAGAGGTAGAGGAGGAGGGAGGAGTCACTTTAGATGCCGACTCGGGCTTATAACTACTGGCAAGTAAGGGGAGTGTTTGGGGCTGATCCCTAGCCTGTGGCTGGAGAGCTGTGGAGGGGCTCCAGGAAGGAGGACCACAGCTATGCGGTGGGTGGGGACCCCTGCCCACCTGTTCCTTAGGGAGGCCACTGCTTGTAAGATCGTGCCATAGCTCTGGTTGGTGGAGGAATGCCTCACCGCCAGGGGCCTTCGAGGGCGTTTTTGCTTTCTGGTGATTCAGTGGCTCTGGGGAGTCCCCAGGCTCTACCTTCAATCCTTTGATTTGGGTGGACTTGCTAAGAGCCATGGGCACTGATGTTCCGGCTTGCTCAGGTGGTGGCAGGGAAGGAGGTGCCTCCTCTGGGGGCCGCCCCACATGAGTGAAAGAGAGGAGGGATTTGAAATGGAGCTGGTCGTGATGGTAGGCCACTCGTGCTCGAGTCTCTTCTATTTCTTCAGATGACCAGCTGATGCCACAGCGAAGGCGCTGGGCCATGAACCAAGTCTTGACTTTCTCCATCTGCAGCCCGTAGCGGAGGCAAAGGAGGGCGATGTCTGCTAGACTGGGATAGGGAAAGTAGCTGAAGGTTTGTAGCAAATGCTCGTTGCCATCCAGCTCACTCGTCTGGGCTGCTTGGGTCCACACAAGCTGTAGATCCTCTGAAATTGGAGGGAGGCAGATGAGCCCTGTAGGAGAGCTGTTAAGACTGTTGGCCTCTTTATTAGGAGCCATGGTGTTTTCTGATTTGTGCTCCTCAGAGATAGCTGTTAACAAGAAAAGAAACAACCCAATCACTAGGGCTCCTCTTTCCACCCACTGCCCAGTTTCTACCGAAAAAGGTGCTGGGTTCCAAAACAGTCTTTTCTACTGTGACATGCCAAACTGCTTTTAAGGTGCTATAGGTTTTGTTTTAATTTTCATAACCTGATGAAGTAATCAGCACCTGCTCTAATTCCTCTTCTGTGTATGGAAAAGCCAAAGTGGACTTTGGAGAGCCGTGGAATGGCTCCAGGAAAATAAATTAAAAATACTCTATGTATTTTTTTAAATAAATAAAAATATTTAAAAAAATATTCTAAGTAAAAGGTAAAATACTCCAAGGTCCCAGGACTACGAAGTACTGTCACCAAGACGTATCTTAAGGGAGTGAGGTTCAGGAAGAAAACCCAACCTTATATAACAGGGCCTTTATCTTTGTAGTTCCTGCTCCCTTCACCCTCTACAGTCATAGCATAAAAGTTACAAAATGAAGACTCAGTGGTAAAGACAAAGGGAGCCATAATCTCAGCTGTTACAAATGCTTATACTGTAGCGCCTAACAAGTTATGATTATCTCAGGACTGTGGAGGAATGTTCTCCTGCCCAGCTCCTCTATCCCTTGCCCTCCCTGGTGCTGCAGTAGTGTTGGTGAGGGGGGAAGGGAGAGGAGGGGTGTCAACACCTTTAAGCACCAAACCCCAAACCAGTTCTATTTTTCTCTCACAGTAGGAGGTAGGGCCGGCACCTGAAAGGGGCTTATTGAAACCCTCAGGGCTTGGGTTCCCAGGGGTTGGGGAAAAGGGAATGTTTCCTCCCCCAAGTCATCCTCAGAACAAAGGCTATCCCCTCCCCCCAGCCTTTGTCTCTTTCAACTGCCAGGTCTCGCTCCAGGGAGTCCCAGGGCCAGAACTTTAACAGCCCCCACAACCCAGGGCAGAAAGCCTGTGGCTGGTATCTCACCTCGGCCCTGGTGGGCTGGGAAACTGTAAACAAATCCTCCAAGCCCTGCAGCAGTACCACCATTCCCAGACCCTCGGATTAACGTGGGCACCACGGGCATAGCCCCGCCATGCTTCTTCCCGGAAACACTTGAGTCATAACTATTCTGCAGACTGAATTTGAACTCACTGACATATGAGGACATTTGCCTCTTTAGCCCACTTTCTACCCTCTCCTCAAAGAATGCCAACTTTCTAAACAGTACTTCTAATGTTAAGGATAGAACAGGATTTCTATGTGAATGTACAGGAGGAAATGAGAAGAATCTCAAATCCAAAATGTTGCAGAGTAATTAAGACCAGAGTTTTTAATGTGATATTTTAAAAACCTTGGGAGCAGTTTAACTTGCCACCATTCCTTTTGTAGCAAGCAAAAGTTAAAACTAAGGACTGTATAACCTCAAGGCAAATGAAGGCAGCAAGATGGAGTAGGTAGAAATGATTCTTGGTTAAAATTAACTTGTAGTCTCAGCCCTTGTTCTGCCTCTATCAGCAATGTGATCTTGGGTAAAATTTCCTGATTTTTTTTTCTTTTTGGGTCACACCAGAGATCCTCAGGGGTTACTCCTGGCTCTGCACTCAGGAATTACTCCTGGTGGTGCTCAGGGGACCATATGGGATGCTGGGATTCGAACCCAGGTCGGCCACATGCAAGGCAAACACCCTACCCGTTGTGCTATCGCTCCAGCTCCCCTCCTGATTTTTTTAAACTGAGTTTTGTCATTGTTGAGAGAGAGAGAGAGAGAGAGAGAGAGAGAGAATGTATAGGAGGTCATTTATTCTCACCCACCCATCACGAACTGTGTGCTGTAGCAAGCAGAGGGGGATGCCCAAAACAGCTGTTTATAAGCAAACCCTACTGAGTGAGGCACTTTTGAGATGAGTCATGACTCAGCCACTGCCTAGGATACTGCTTGTCCTAAGTTATTGAACATCTTAAAGCTTTATTTTCTAGTCAGAAAAACTAAATTATATGGGCCAGATAGTAAATCAGGTAACTTATCTTACATGCAGCTGGCTCCAGTTTGATCCTCAGCACCACATATTGGTCCCCTTGTATTGCCAGGAGTGACCTTTGAGCACCTCTGAGTGTGACCCAAAAGAGCAAAAAGAAAATGGTAACAGTGTACCTACCTTGAAAAGTTATGACTAAAGTGTGTGGGTTGTTTCATTTTAATAAGGCCCTTTAATACTTGAAGGGTTGGATCTCTGTAGTACAGTGGGCAGGGCTCTTGCCTTACATGCAGCAGACCCTAGTTTGATCCCTGCACCATATATGGTTCCCTGAGCCCCACCAGGAATGATCCCTGAGTTGAGAGCCAGGAGTAAGCTTCGAGCACTGCAAGGTATAGCGGACACTCCCGCAGCCCCCAAAGAAACAATGCACTAGATATTACACCTAGAACAAAGTAAAGGCCAAATAAATAGAAGGTTTATCTTCAGCTTCCCAGGTGATGTAAGGTAATGTGAACACAGGAAATGAACTGCTTTAAAATGATTCTTCAGTTTGCTTTTGCAGAGTCCTACTTCTAACCAGCAGCAGAGGAAAGTAGGGTATCTATGACTTTGTACTTTTTATATATTGGGAAGTTGGCTATCATAAGAATGAATTTGCTGCTTTCAGAGAAATGAATTCATGATTTGTTTTTGACTGCCAGTCGGAGAGCCAATGTGGTAGCTCTATCTTTACCTTCCAGGTTCGCCCCAGACACTGAGTGGTCTCTGAGGAGCTGGCTCACATGGCCAGGGGCTAAACCGCCACTGAGAAATCCTTGGTGCTCCAGCAACACCAAACCGAAGCTGGAAAAATAAACCAAAACTATGATCACCAACAATTGATATCTATATAATCTATTTGTGCCCTGTTCTTTAAGAACAATAACCTCAGATGTGAGGGAAATGTAGCATAACAAAGCAGTCTGTCAGATGAAAATTAAAGCAGGCACAGTTATAAACCAAAAAGGAAACATTTGCTTTTGTTCAAGTTGTTTTCTGTCCTTCAGATTCTCCTGGCATCACCTAGTTGCTTCATTGTGACATTCAGTAATGCACAGAACATATTTGATTCACTGTACACATACAAAATAGTGGTCCAATTAAGGTACAGCTTATAACTGTTACCTCCCCTAAAAGTGAAAGAATATGACTTTGAAATAAGAAGAAACTTTTACCAGAGTATCTTCTAAGAGCTATAGCAGTTGAGTAGACCCCACTTGTACACATTAATGACTTATGTTTTTGTGCCTCTATTTTGGAAGATGGAAAAAGGAAAACAAGAAAAATAGAATTTCTGAGGGTAGAGATGATAGTGGGGGAGTTTTAGTATTTAATGATTATTAAATTTATATCCTTATTAAATTTGCCAAATACCAAACTTGGAACTTAAAATTGTGAGTGAAAAGGGATAATCCCCTTCAATCTCTTTGGCTTTCCATAACTGGGCACCTGGCAGTAAAGAATACCCTTAACACCCAGTCTCGGGGTTCATACATTTATGGGGGAGATTAGACTTGAGCCCAGCTTATAGTCACAGGACAGTTCAAGAGGGTGACTAAACATTACCCTGTTAAATATTGTGGACCTTTATTCTGAGAACTGCCTGACGGCTTGAAGAAATACTTCAGTGATGCAATTTTAAGGGCCTTAGAGAACTTATAGTGATAATCCACTGATGTGCTTAACTTTTTGAACGACTTTTATGATAATCAGATAAGTTACAGACTTGCAAGAAGTTATGACCCCTCCCTCCAAAATCAGCATTCACACACTATATATATACTAGGGCTAGAGCGATAGCACAGTGATAGGGCGTTTGCCTTGCGCGCAGCCAGCCCGGCCCAGCCGAGGCGGGTTCGATTCCTCTGCCCCTCTTGGAGAGCCGGGCAAGCTACCATATCTCGCTTGCACTGCAAGCCTGGCAAGCTACCCGAGACATATTCGATATGCCAAATACAGCAACAAGTCTCAAAATGGAGACGTTACTGGGCCCACTTGAGCAAAATCGATGAACAAAGGAGGACAGTGACAGTGACACCATATCTCAACGGTGTTCACTGACTGCCCAGAAGCCTTGGAAAGAGCCCCTACCTTATGTACTCTCAACAAACACAATGATAACTGCTTAGAAAAGCAACAAACAGCTTGATAGGCATGAATGGCAAGAGTGGACTTAAAAGAATTGAAGTCTGAAAGGGACCAGGTATTAGTGACATTAGTGGCAGTGGAAGAGTAGAGTATCCAGCTGGGGTGGAAGCCTGGCTTAAGTGACCTACAGGATCACATAAAAGCCACAGTACTAGCACTATGAATGGCTGGGATGGTGCTCTCCACTGTGTGACTTCTGCTTCCTTCATCTGCCTAGTGTGCTTGGTCCAGTTGTGTGCGATTCCAACCCACTTATGACACTTGTTTTTCTCTACAGAGTAATATAATTAAACACACAAGCCTACGAAAACTAATACATTAAAAATTGTTCCCATGAAAACAAACGTGCTTTGAAAAGACAATAAAGGAGTGTACATTCTTTTTTTTCCTTTGGTTTTTTGGGACACACCCAAGCCAGTGCTGCTCCTGGCTTACTCTAGGCTCTAAGTTTAATGATCACTCCTCCTGGGACCACCTAGGGTGCCAGGTTGCATTCAAGGCAAATATCTTAGCCACTGTACTATCCCCTCAGGTCCCAAGGAGGGTAACAAGGAATGTGCAAGACAAAGGTAAAAAAAGGACTGGAGAGACGGGCTTCAAAAATCTAAAAAAAAATTTTTTTCCCTATATTTTGATTGGTTCAATAAAGTTTTAATTTCTCTCTCCATCTCAGAGAAATCAAACCAGGAAATCATAGGTGAGACGCAAGGGTTTTCATCTCAGACAGCACACTAGAATTACCAGGGAAACTTAAACCAGGGCACCCTTCTCCTAATTTAATTAGTCTGGATCCTGGCCCAGGCAGTCCAAAGCTTTACAAGCTTTCAGGGTGTAGCCAAATTTAAGATTCACTTGTGTAGTTGTATTAGAAAGACAACTGGGAACCTGAGCACTAACAAAGAAAAATACTCAACCCCGAAAAGACTGAAATGAGCCTACTTTTAATTCTTAAGCTATGTATTATTTAAAATTGCCCAACCTAAACTGACTTTTAAGGTTCTTGCGATTACTGCCTTCCACCTACCCGAGTCTCATAATATAAAGGGGTTCCAAGTGTATGGTGAGGAAGTTCGTCTGGGAAGAGGTACCCTAGTGGGGGCCCACATTACCAAACAGGTCTCGGCTTGAGTTTTCTCCTTTCGGTTTAGAAGCCTCCTACGGTTGGGCGCAACAGCAGGAACCTCTCGGGACTCGGTTCTCTTTCCTACGTGGTTTTCGGATACGGCTGGAGAGGGGTTCAGAGGGAGCGCCTGTCGTAAACCTCTCGTTCCCCGAGGCCCTGCCTCCCCAAAGTCAGTGCAGGTCTCGCAACGTGTGTTGAGGTCGCCATGAGAGGGGGTGGGGGGTGCTGGAGGAGAGGAGGCCTTGGGAAGGCAACGTTTCTCCTACCCTCCATTTCACAGTCTCAATGCCTCAAAACTGGGTCAGAGAACAAAAAAGTTGGTGCACTTGGGGCGACGAACCCCAGGGAGTTAGGCGAACCCTAATCCTCCCCCTCGCCAAGGGCGTCCCAACGCAACCTTCCCCTCCTCCCTACACACCCACTCGCCCTCCCCCCCACCCCCCGTTACAACGGGAAACCAAAAAGTCCGGAGGAGGAGAAAGGAGAGAATGGGGGCGACTTCGAACCTAGAATTCTCCAACCCGCCCCCCAAGCACGGGGATGGAGCTCCGGAGGTCGGAGATCATACAGGGGCTGGGAAGCGAAGTCCCAGGGGCTGGGGATCACTCACCGCTGTCCGGCCCGGGCGGCGGCTCCCAGCCTCGCACCAGGGGCCGGGGGGAGGGGGAAGGGGAGAAGGGGCAGGGGGTCTCCGGGGTGGGAGTGGAGCTGCTGCCCGCTGCGGCCTGCTCCGAGCCACCCGCGCGGAGGGCAGGGACCGGGACTGCCCCTCCCGCCCCCGAGAGCGCGCCCGTCTAGCCCAGCCCTGCTCCAGCGAGTTGGAGGCGGGGCGGACGGGAGGGGCGGTGCCAAGGCGGCCGAGTCCTGATTGGTGGGCGTAGGTGGGCAGGCCCGGCCGAAGGTCCTGGGCTTCCATTGGCTGCGTCGGACCTCGGCTGAAGTCTACTATTGGCTGGGTGGGCCGCGACCGCGGTGGCTATTGGTGCGTGAGTCGGGGAAGATGTCCCCTGGGGCCAGGATGCCGCGAATGGTACTTCCCCCCACACCCTCGCCCTCTCGGCGCTGGACCTGCGAAATGGACCGGGCTCCTTTCCTCTCTGAATTTCCCAGGATCGACAGCACTTTGCTGAACTTTTTGGCCCTCCAAGAACGGAAGGAAGACCCTTCAGCAATCCCCTTGCCAACTTTAGGCACGGGCAGCGCCCGCCCAGCTGAGGGACCGGTTGCCGTCCGGCATCACTAAACGAAGTGCTCGCAGCAACGGGAAACTTGCTCTCGCGAAGGATCAAATATCTTGTCAACCGGAAGGACGAGAATCCTAGGAGCCCGCGCCTTTTGCCGCTTCAGTTCCCAACATCTGGTACCAACGGTGAGTTCCAAAGAGGGCGTCACCTCTTTGGAACCCCCGTTCTTCCCTGCCCTAGTAACCGGGGGAGCCTTATATTAGGATCTCGGGGTTTTTATTGCCAAAAAAGGAATGACAATAAAATTAACTCTACACAAGCACTATTCCATACACTCGGAAGTTCTGGGCCAAAAGTTTGGCCATTTAATGGTTTCAGTGTCTTTGCTAAAACTTGGGAATACCTTCTGAAGTGACTTAGGTTCTCGTGCGAGCCTCTGAAAATGTCTTTTGCCTATTTAAGTCACAATACCTAATGTTACTACAAAAATGTATTAAAAATATCTCAGGTGTCCTGGCTTCTGCCAGCCTCCACAGTCAAGCACCATAACTTTCCCCCTACACCTGAGTCATTGCTCCTTGCCCAAGCAGCACTTCGTGATTGCCAGACATCAGGAATCTTAAAGCGCTAAGCCTCATTGTCTGTTGCTGCTTCTTGTATATGCCCTAGTTTCTCCACACCCCATTTTAAAAACAAAGGGTTTGTTTTTTATTTTGGCTTTTCGGGTCACATCTGGTGGTGCTTAGGGCTTACTCCTGGCTCTGCATTCAGTAATCACTCCTGGTAGTCCTTAGGGGACTATATGGGATGCCAGGACTATATGAACCTGGGACAACCACATGCAGGACAAATACTCTACCCCTTGTACTATCTCTCTGGCCCCTGAAGCCTGACTCCGTTTGTGGGTTTCTTCATCCACAAATCCAGGGACAAGTGCCTGAGAATAGGGATTCAAGTCATTCTCAATGTAGAACGATTAATCCTCCATTTTGGGGGGAAACTTTTGCCTCTCTTTTGGTTTGCTTGAATCAGATACACACTTCCCTACCCTATTGCTAAATATTCATTTTTGTGCTTAATATTTCTTTAAAAGGGCTCCAGGGCAGAGAACTAGTAGAGCAGGTAAGTCACCTGGCCTTGCACAATCCCTGGCACCCCATATAATCCCTCAGAGTCCCCAAAGGAACCCTGAGTCAAAGTAAACCCAGGACCAGAAGTTAAGTCCTGAGCACTGTCAGATATGGCCTCAAATCCAAAACTAAATGCGCCTGTGGGGCCAGAGAAACAGTACCATAGGTGAGGCACTTGCCTTGCACCCAAGTTCAATGTCCGTAACCCTGACCTGACTCACCAGAAGTATACTCTGAGCACAGAGCCAGGAGTAAGTCCTGAGCACTGCTGTGTATGGTCCCCAACCCGAAAGTAAATAAAAAGGCTTTAGAATTTTTATGCTTCTGACACCTCAATACTTGTATCTACTCCTGGGACTGACTGCTGTGAATTTCTGCAAGATTTCGGGGCAGATGGCTCCAGTGCTGTTTCCTTAGAAGTTCTGTAATTAAAGGGTGACACCAACCACAACTGCAAGTATTGAAGACATGAGGTGCTGAAAGCTGTGATGAGAGGATGTGGAAAGTTTTTGGACAAACCAACCTACCAGTATGAGCACATGGGAAGTCTTGAAGGACATTTAAGGTCCCCAGGACTCGAGCCAGGGAGAACCCCCTTGGAAAGCCCCACTTACCTCTCCTTGGGTGTCTGCTCCGCATGCTGACTTTACCGTTCACATCAGGGTTCACAGTACACAGGGAAGCTTGAGCACTATGCAGTGACATCACAGCTTGGCCATTATGATGTCATGAGGGACCTATTTCTGTTACTCCATTCTAGATAAGACAGAGGGCCTTGCCTTTCTAACATGTTTCTTGTCCTTTGCTTTAGGGTCTTCCTTGAATAGGAAAAAAGTTTTGTCCTTCCCTTCAGTGCATAAGGAGTAAAATATAACTTGGATGGCCTCTTTACGAGCATCCCATAAGAAGAAATGGGTTTGACTCAATTGTTCCCCTCTCACTGCACCAGCAGCTGCTGGTACCAGGCAACTGTACCAGGGAACATGCTGGGATCTGGCAACTTCCCCTGTTGTGGAGGAAGAGCTGCTGAGAGCCTATCGTGGTGTCTTCTGCAAAGGCTGTCCAATCCCTCTATCTTCCCAACCAATTTTTGCCTAGCTAGAGAACTCCAGCCTTATCTTTATTAATTTGATGCTCAGGGATCACTCCCGACTCTCTGATCAGGAATTACTCCTGACTATGTAGGAAGCCGGGGATTGGACCCGGGTCAGTCACGTGCAAGGCCATTCTGCTACCATCGCTCTGGCTGCCTCCGTCTCGTCTATAAAGGGATAGGACTATAAAATGGGGGTGGGAGATGAATCTTGCCTCTGGTCTCTTGCCACCCTCAGCCCAGAACCAACACCACTCTCACCATCTTTTACTTTCAAGTTTCAGCTTTATTTTGATGACGTGTGTCCGGACTGGAAGGCAGCTGCATGATGAAGCGCAAGTGAGGCACTAGACTAGTGGATTTTCTTCCCCGCCAACATGGATACACGGTGAAGGGGTGGGGAGGTTCCAGGACAGCCTGATAAGTATCAGAGTTCTGGAGAACAGCTCACACAGCACTTTCCTTTCCTCTCATTGCACGGGTAGCGTATTCCATTTTTACCTGTTTTGGTTTTTGGACCGCACCTGGCAGTGCTCAGGTCTTACTTCTGTTTCTCAGAGGCCCATAGGAGGTGTTGGGGATCAAACCCAGGTTGGCCACACATAAGGTAAGCACCCTATTCACTATACCACTGAATAGGCTTGGACCCCTATTCTCTTTTTAACATCACCTGTTTAGCAGGATCACCAAAAGGGAGTACCACCGCTGGGAGTACAGGAAAAATTCCAAGTCCCCTTTGTTTCTCTCTATGCCTATATGAGGAAGGGAACAGGAATTAGTACAAGAAAATAAAACATTTCTACTGTTTTCTCTCTTGCGGAGAATCCATGTGTAGGGGGCCTGTTTACTAGCTGGAGTATAGGATGTGGTCCAGTGGCCTGGGTGTAAGCTCCATCTCAAGCTGCAGCAACAGTTTCTGCCCTTGCCCAATCACTTATCACCTCTCTACCTGTGGGCTCATTATCTGTAGAGGAGTCTGGAGCCAGTGGTACCTAAAGAAAAGCCTTTTCAGGCCTCCAAGACCTGCGGATTGCAAGGATCCAGAGCAACTCCAGTGAAACATGAGTTAGGGCTTGTTATGAAGATGATGAGCTACATTCACAGAGGAACAACGGAATAGGAGGAAGGCTGTGACAGGATGGCATAGGAAGATACCTGGGCTCTGGATGAAAGCAAAGGGCCAGTGTTCCTGTGTTGCTTCAAAGACCTGACCATACCTCCCAAATGAGGGCTCAAGTGTTTGTTGCTACATTCATACAACCAATGATCTTTGTAGGGAAATGCCCGCCTCAGTGCTTAAAGATGGCACCAAACCCCAAGTGTTTTCCAGCCAGGTTAGACTATCCATTCCCCGCTAGGACATAGGGCAGCCCTATATGGGAAGAACCAGAAGACTTGTGTGGGTTTCATAAAGCTGAGAATGGGGCATGGGTCAACAATTAGTACATTAGGGTTTTTTTTGGGGGGGGGCAGGGGGAGGGGGGGCTACAGCATGCTCCACTTACTCCTGGCTTTGTGTTTAGGAATTACTCTTGGTGGTGCTCAGGGGACCATATGGGGTGTCAGGGATTGAACCCAAGTCAGCTGCATACAGGAAAATGTTCTATCTGCTGTGCCATCACTTTGGCCCGACAATTGGTCCTTTTCAGAGAAGAGCTCAACTAACAGTGAATAGTCTTGATTGCCTGAACTCACACGGTTTACATTTATATATCTAGCAAATACCAGTGCTCCCTGAGAGGGCCAAGCATGGAACACCCAGGGAAAACTTTTAAGGAACTGGCCTGTTTGGGGAGTGGGGAGAGCAGGGAGGGGAATCCCCACAGATGAAATTACCAAGTTCTTTGGCAGGAAGGCGGTGTGGTCCCTAGCTGCTCCTGCAGTCAGGACGCTGGCACAAGAGACAGCAGCGAGGTCCTGAGAGGAGCCGATGAAGTGTGAGGGCCTCAGTGCTTTGCCTTCTAAGTCAAGCCAGTTCTGGAGACTGGAAGGAGGGGAAGGCAGTGCACCATTAGGAACCAAGGGCTTTTCTTATCAAGAGACTCTTGTGGATTCCTGGCTCCGTACTCATGGATCAGCCCTGGTGGGCTTGGGGTATCATACGGGGTGTTGAGGAACAAACTGGGATTGGCGTGTGCGAGGCAAATGCCCTACCCACTAAACTCATTCTGGCCCTTCAACTGTTTTTACTTTTTGGGTCACACCCAGTGATGTACAAGGGTCACTCCTGGTTCATGCACTCAGGAATTACTCCTGGCTGTGCTTGGGGGACCATATGGGATGCTGGGAATCGAACCCGGGTCGGGCCGCATGCAAGGTAAACACCCTACCCACTGTGCTATCACTCCAGCCCCCCTTCAACTGCTTTAAAATGTTTTAACAGCACAAAGGCTTTGCAGATTTCTCATGCTCAAAATACTAGTCCTGCTGTTTTATAAACTGAGATGGTGAACAAATGACAGGATTTTTTTTAAGCTATCACCATAGTTAGCTTGATCTAACAGTTATGCATATACATTAAGCAAAAGATTACTATGTGCACCAACTGCTCAGGAGCTGGATCGAGCACAACCAGGTAGAGCGCTTGCTTTCCTTGTATGCAGCTGACCTGGCTTTGATTCCCAATACCCCATATGGTCCCCCAAATATTTGCAGAATGATTCCTGAGCACAGAGCCAGGAATAACCCATGTATGATGGGGTGGTCCCCAAAACAAACACAGCACAACACACATTGTTGGCTTTTCAGTAGTTTCCCTTTTCACTCTGCTAGAATTTTGACCTGAAGGAGATCCAAAAGAAGCGTGGTTTTAGGGCTGAAGAGATAGTACAACAGGTAGGGCATTTGCCTTACACATGGCCGACCTGGATTCAACGCCCGGCATCCAATACGGTCCCCAGAGCACTGCCAGGAGTAATTCCTGAGTGCAGAGCCAGCAGAAACCTCTGAGCACTGCCAGGTGTGACCTAAAAAAACAAAAAACACCTGCATGGTTTTGTTTTCTGTAACATCTAGGGATGATGTTTAAATGGACATGTGAATGAGAATTCAGGGATCTTTTCAGTTATCTTTCTTCCAAAGATTAAGACTTTGGGTGCCTCACACCCTCTACTGTGAATGCATATACAGCTATGGATGTGGTCTCTTGCTGGCTCAGTGATTAGGAAGCAGGGTGCAGGGAGCTGCTTTTCCCGGGAGATCCTTCTTCATTAATAGCATCAGAACCCCTTGTTCTCCCTTTTAGAGGATTGTCAAGGAGCCTAAGGGAGGAAGGTGGATCAACCATAATCCTTGAGGAAAAGAAGTAGGTTATAGACCCTTTCTAGAGGAAAAAGAAACAGAGATCACAGGAATGAAAAGGGGGACAAGGGAAACAGAAGATTGAAGGTAAGGAGGCCAGAGCGATAGTACAGTGAGTTTGCACATAGATGACTTGGGTTCAATTCCTGGTATCCCATATGGTCCCCCAAACACTGTCAGGAGTAAAGCCTGAGCACTGCCGGATGTGGCCCAAAGAAACAGAAAAGGTAGAACCCTAAATACTTTAAGAAAAGCGAGAGTGATGAGAGGGAAAAGGAAAGGGTATGCAGAGCTCAGGAGTGGGAAAATGCCGCTTTCTCAGGTAAAGGTTAGGGAGATAAAAAGATATGAACATGAATGGGTAAGAGAATGGTCAAACTGATTCTTGGAATATTTTCCATTTCTTATACCCATAATGCATTATTCTCGAGAAAACAGTTTCCTTTTATCCTTTTTTTCCCCTTTATACATCCAAAACTGGGGGCTGGAGTAATATCACAGCAGGTAGGGCATTTGCCTTGCATGCAGTCAACCAGGTACGATTCCCAGCATCCCTTATGGTCCCCTGAACACCACCAGGAGTAATTCCTGAGCGTAGAGCCAGAAATAACCCTTGTACATTGCCAGGTGTGACCCAAAAAGCAAAAAATAAATAAATATACATTCCCCAACAGAGACATATACCTCCCCCAGAGCTGAAAGCACCTAGCCTGGAAGTTTGGGAGGCAAGAGAGAAAAGCCAGGCCAGGGACAGAGGATGAGCTATGGTTTGAGAGGCCCTAGACTGAGGCTCTAGCTCTTGATGGGATGCTTCCTGGATTGTGGAACATCAGACTCCAAATCTGGAGGACCTGTCTTCAACCCCAACCAGGCACTTGGGGTGCAATGCTCTGAACTGTAACACTCCTAGCATAAGAGGATGAATGCAACTTCTCAACTGCAGAAATGCCAAAGCCAGAAAGGGACACTAGACATCACTTAATAACAACTTCCCAGAGAGAAAATGGTCCTGAAGAAATGAAATGAACTGGCCCAAAGGTATGCAGCTTATCAGTAATCCTTTTCTGAGGCAGAAAGGATGGCAATTCTTATAAACTATTATCCCTTGACAAATTCATAAAGTGCTTAGAGGTCATTGAAAGGCACTCCAGAAAGGTAAAGTTGGCATTTTTTTCTGGAAGCCCCTGAGTGTATCAACCCCTTAGGCCAGCTTAATGGTCTAGCTACAAAGAGAGGCCTGGAGTTGGTTTCCCCTTCATTTTAATCCCCAAGACTGCCTCCCGGCTAGAGGAAGGAGCTCCCTCAGCCAGTCCTGGAGACTCCAAAGTGACAAGGGAGTCCTGTCATAATGCCAGGCTTAGGAGTAAGGGCCAAGTTCCTGGGATGTGAGCAAGGCAATTAAGGTCAAGTTTAAAGCTAAGATGAGCGAGCTGCGGGCCCGCAGGTGGTAAAAGCCCGTAAGAAAGGGCAATGAGCCAGCAATCCAACGGTCATCAAATGAACACCCTTACTTCCCACTGGAGCCTGCCTCAGTCCCAAAGAAGCGCCTTAACCAGGACCATCCTGGCTGGGTCTGACGGGCCTGCCACTCTCCCCCGGGGCCCACAGACACCCTCGAGGTCACTGTCATTCCCCCACCCGCTACCCCTTCTGCTCGGATCTCAGCTCCCCGGGGCTCTGCAAAGCCCGGGAGGAATCCCAAGTGCAACCCACCTCAATCTCCTGCACCTCCGCACACTGCGCCCACGCCCCTTCGGGACGCCCCCCTCCCCCAGCCCCCTCTCCCTCCTCCTCTCGGACTCCTCCAACAGCTCCCCGCCCATCTCGGTTTCGCCTATTCCCCTTCCGGACACATCTTCGGGTTCCCCCAGCCCTGGGTGCCTCGGGCGTCGGTACCCCGCGATCGCTGGGGTGAGGTGGTGCTGTGGGGGCGGGGGTCTTAGATAAAATGGATCCAGCCCTGGGGCTCCGGGGCGCCGCCACTGCCCGGGTGCTCGGGCCCACGGAGAGCGTAGTCGCGGCCGCCGTTGTTGTCCCAGAATTCGAGGCCGGTGACGCGGTAGCGTAAGGCGAAGAGCAGGGCGCCCCCGACGGGCGGCGCGGGCAGGCGGAAAGCGAAGCGGTCGGCGCGCGGCGGGGGCGGGGCGGGGCCGGCGTAGGCGGCGGGCGCCTCGCGCTGACTCCGCCAGCCGTCGGCGCTCCAGCGCACGCTCACGCGCTTCTCGTAGGCCAGGTCCAGCACGCGCGCGCTCCCTGCCACGCCCAGCGGGCCCGCCTCGGCGCGTTCCAGGCAGATGCGCTGAGCCTGCAAGCGGGCGGCGAAGTCGGGCTCGCTGGCCGGCTCCAGGGCCGCGCGCGCCTCCTGCGGAGGGGAGGGGAGGGAGGGAAAAGGAGGAGCCGCCGTCAGGGGGCGGGGAAGAAGGCGGCACAGAGGCACTGGCCAATCAGAGGCTGAACGCGGCGACCCGGCCGTCAAGGGGCGAGGAGAGGGCGGGGTCAGAACGAGACGCTGAACCAATCAGAGGCTGACTTCGGCGTCCGGCAGCCCAGGGACGAGGAGAGGGCGGGGTCAGAGACGCTGGGCCAATCAGAGGCTGACCGCGGCGTCCCGGCCGCCAGTCGCGAGGGGAGGGTGGGGTCAGAATGAGACGGTGGGCCAATCAGGCTGGACACGGCGTCCGGCCGCCAAAGGGGCGAGAAGAGGGCGGGGTCAGCGAGACGCTGGGCCAATCAGAAGCTGGCCGCGGCATCCCGGCCGTCAAGCGTGGGCCCAGCTGGGAAAATGGCTATAGAAGAACCACTCACGGACTGGGAGCTTCCTCCCCCCCAAAGGGCAAGGGCAAGTCTTGGGTTGGGCACAGAGAGGCATGTTTCTGGACAAGTCTGGTCCCACATTCCCACTGCGCTCGGGTGGGGGAAGCCTCGAGCAAGGGGCGCGCCCGTGCCGCCTACCTGGAGGCCCCGGGTGCGGGGTTGGCAAGGTGCGAAGTGGCGGAGGGCGTCCCTCTGCAGCTGGATCTGCACGTGGCGGGGCACCCGGGGGAGCTCTCCGGGCCGGAAGCGGCGCACAACGGCCAGCTCCAGCCCCAGCGCGTCGGCGAAACGCACTCTTTTGCGGGTGTCCGGGCTGCGGGCCGCCCGGGCGCCGCCTCCCCCGCCGCCGCCGCCGCCGCCGCCGTCGCCCCCGGCGGGCGCAGAACGAGCCCGGCGGCCGCGACTCGGCGCGTGAGCGCGGGACCGGGCCCCGAGCCGCGTCCCGCCCTCGCCAGGCTCCTCCTCCGGCTCCTCCTCCAGGCTGGGCCTCTGGCTGCGGTAGTAAGCACGCTCCGTCAGAGCCGCGATGAAGCTGAGGTTGCGGGGGATGTCCTTGCGCGGGGGCGGCTCGCGAGACATGGCATCGTCCCCCGACGCCCGCCCCCGCCCCGCCGCGCGCAGCCTGCAGCCCAGACGCGCTGTCCGCTCGCGCCCGTCCGCGCCCGCCTCAGCCGCGGCGCCTGGCCATCGCGTCCTCTCCTTGCCGTCACCTCCAGGATCCTCCACCGCCCGTGACTCTGCCCCACTCCGGGACCACCTTGCCCTCCTGAGCCGTCAGTCCCCGGGTCGCAGATCATCAGCTCCGGCCTCCCGCCAGCAGCTGGCTCTGAGCGTGCGCCCAGCGGCGCTCCGGTCCCGAGGCCTGGGCGGCCGGGGCCCCCGCCCCCAGCCCTCTGACAGGTGGCTCCCCATCTGTCTCCGCTGCGCCGCCGCCGCTGCTCCGGAGTGGGGCGGAGACTCGGCTCCGGCTCCTCGCTGAGGCCACGCTCCCCGCCACCCACGCCCCCTTTTTTCCCTGTGGCCTCCTTGTCTCCGGCCAGTGAAGAGTTAATGCGGGGAGGAAATTGGAGCAGTTCTTAAATTCACAGAGTAAGGTTCAAGATTCCAGTCTCTCGACTGGATTCCCGCATTTCCCGGGCCCCAGGGCTCCAGGGCGGGGAGGGAGCAGCACTGCCTGCCTGCAAAGGGGGAGGTGACGTAAGCAAGGGAGCTTCGGAGCTGGGGCACTGAGAAGGGTAAGGACATTGTGGGAAGACAGCTTCTGATCCCGCGGTGTAATTTTATTTTTCCTTTTTTTTTTTTTCACTCGGCCGGGCATGGAGCCCAGGTCCTCTACGTGCACAGCATGTGCCCTACTACTCAGCCACTCCTGGGCCCCCCTGCTCCCACCCTTGTTCAGTTGTGTTGCTTTGACAAGACACTTCACTGGGCTTGTTTCTGATTTGTAAAAACAATGTCGTAGAGAGAACAGAGCCGTAGTATAGTGGGTAAGGCGCTTGCCTTGCAGTACAGCTGATTTGGGATTAATCCCGACATCTCATATGCTTTCCCCCAGTTGGCCAGGAGGATCCTTGAGTGCAAAGCCAGGAGTAATCCCTGAGCATGGCCAGGTGCGACCCCAAAACGAACCAAAACCCCCCTGAACAGTGTAGTAGAGGGGAGACAGATACAGACAGATACAGTCTTGCCATGCATGCTGCTGGCTCTGACCTATACCCAGCTTCTCATATCTGCTATCCCACTCTCCTTTGAGTGAGGGGACAGGGCTAGGATTCTTAAGTCCACAGTACCCTGAAACCTAATATCCCACTCACTTCTGTAAGGGGGGTCCACCTCTGCAGTCCTTACCTTTAGATATCCACCCACCCAGCTGTGAGTTCAAAAAGTGTGGGCATGCGGGACCGGAGCATGAGCATTCAGTAGCTGAGAGTTGCCATCCCAGGCCAGCTGACAGTGAGGATCAATGAAGGACTGGGGGAAATGGGAGAAGGAGAACTGCCTCCCCAGCCCTGCCAGGAGTGATCCCTGAGCACCACTGGATGTGCCCCTCCCATACCCCAGAAAAAAAGAAAACCATGTTAGAGGACCTGAGAGAAGATAGCACAAGGCTTCAGGTAGGCAACCATATGATGTGGGGATCTAACCTTAGTCCGCTACGTGGAAAGCAAATGCCTTATCTGATTTTCCATATCTTCAGCCCCTCCTGGTTCAAATTCCCTCTACCATGTATGGGCCCCTGAGCACAGAGCCAGGAATAGCCCCTGAACCCTAATTCCTCCTCCCCAAAACAAAACAAAAACCCAGTGCATCAGGGAGACCATTGCTAACCATACTGAAAGCCCTGTTAGGGCAGAGATTGTATCTGATTCATGGACAGTTCCAGCACATAATAGGGCTGAATGAATACACAACACTTTTGGAACTGAAACTTGATTTCTAGTTTCAGGAAGGCACAAAACTTGCTTCTTTCCCCATTTTTTTTTCTCCACTAGTTAGGGGGCTGGAGTGATAGCACAGCGGTAGGCCGTTTGCCTTGCATGTGGCTGGCCACCCGAGCCAGGTTCGATTCCTCTGCTCCTCTTGGAGAGCCCGGCAAGCTACCGAGAGTATCTCGCCCGCACGACAAAGCCTGGCAAGCTACCTGTGGCATATTCAATATGCCAAGCACAGTAACAACTAAGTCTCACAATGGAGACGTTATTGGGCCCACTCGAGCAAATTGATGAACAACAGGAGGACAGTGACAGTAACAGTGCACTAGTTAGGGGGAAAGGTGAAGTGTTAAGTTTTTAGTGTTTTTGTTTTTGTTTTTAACTTCCTTGGTGATTTTTATATAGCATTTACAGTGTGCTAGATATAGAGTTGTTTTTGGTCTTTTTGTTTGCTTGTGTTTTTGGTGGAGGAAATTAGGGCCATGTCTCTTGGTGCTCAGAGATTATTTATTCTTGCCTCTGACTGAATTGGAGTGATAGCACAGCAGGTAGGGCGCTTGCCTTGCACGTGGCCAACCTGGGTTTGATTCCTTCGTCCCTCTCAGCATGCTACTGAGAGTATTCTGCCCGCATGGCAGAGCCTGCCAAGCTCCCCATGGCGTATTTGATATGCCAAAAACAGTAACAAGTCTCACAATGGAGACGTTACTGGTGCCTGCTCAAGCAAATCGATGAACAACAGGAGGACAGTGCTACAGTGCCTCTGACTCTGTGCTCGAGTCACTCCTGGTAGTATGAGTATTGGGGTGTGGTTATTAAAACCTGCACACTAGGCAAATGCCTTAGCCTCTGTACTATGTCCCTGGCCCCAGCTACTGACTCTGTGCTCAGGGATCACTCCTGGGTGTGCTTGGGATAAATGTGGTGCCAGGGATCAAACCTAGGTCCCCTTCATGCAAGGCAAGTGCCTTATCTGTTGTACTATCATCTCTCTAGCCTTAGCTATAATAATATATTTTTTTAAGTATTTTATTTTGAGGCCTCACCCTTTTGTGCTCAGGGATTACTCCTAGTCCTACACTCCAGAATCACCCCTTGGCATGCTTGGGGGACCATATGGGATGCTGAGAATCAAACCCAGGTTGACCAGATGCAAGGCAAATACACTACCTGCTGTACTATTGCTCCCGCCCCTCCCCCCATCCAGCTATCATTTTAAAGGCCCAGGGAGATAGCACAATGGGCTTGTATGCAGACTTTGTTTTCAGGAGCCTGGATAGCTTTGCCAGGAACTCCCCAAGCCCCTCTGTACTGAGCTGGAAGTAGCCCCTGACCACCACTGGCAGTAGCCCAAAACAAACAAAAGCTTCACAAATATTAACTCAATATACCTATTCTGGGAGTAGGGGATTAATATCATGCCTATTTTATGGATGAGAAAATGGAGTAAAAGAGGGCATAGAAATCTTGCCCAGAGTTACATAAATAGTAACTATCTAGGTAGGATTAGCACCTCAGCATTCTGCATCTTTTAAAAAAAAAACTTTTTGTTAAATCACTGTGAGATAGACCCTTAACTGTTTATGATTGGATTTCAGGCATACAGTATTCCAACACCCATCCCTCCACCAGTAGCATTCTGCATCTTAGAGTTCACTGCATTAGTGCACTTGGTTTGATATGTTTAAAATACTTAATGATGAGGCCAGAGAGATATGATGGGATAAGATGCTTGCCCTGTGTGCAACAAAATCTGGCTCAATCCTTAGCACCACATGGTCCCCTGAACACTGCCAGGAGCAATCCCTCACTTTCAGCCAGAAGTAGCCCCCAGCGTCAGTGTAGCCCAAAATCCCCCCTCCATTTTTAAAAAGGTACTCAATGTAATAGTTAATATCCAGCCGTTAAAACGAGGAATCTTAAAATAGAAGATTGAAATGGACTCTCCAAAGTTTGCTTTTCTTGAGGCCACATCCCATGATGCTCAGGGACTGCTGGCAGGGGCTGAGAGCAGGTGGCTCCAGGAGGTGCTCCCTGGCCCCAGCATCTCCAGATTGAAAGCATCGGGTCATTTTCAACCAAGAATCCCAAGAGATAGAGTAAGAAATAGGATAAGTTATCTTGTCCAATTTATTCTTGTTTGCTTTTTAATTCCAGTATTAACCCTATCAATGCCATTTAACTAAGATTCTTTTTTATTTATTTTTTGGTGGGGGCTACACCCACCAATACTCAGAGGTTATTTCTGGCTCTGCACTCAGAAATCATTTTTGGCATTGCCCAGGGGATCATATGGGTTCCTTGGGATCAAATCCAGGTCAGCTGCTTGCAAGGAAAGCATCTTACTCACTGTACTATGTCTCCTGATCCACCTAGAATTTTCTTTTCTGTAGGCAGTCATTTCTGGCAGTGCTCAGTGCTTACTCCTGGCTCTGTGCTCAGGGATCATTCCTGGCAATGATCAGGGAACCATATGGGGTGTCAGGGATTGCATCTGTGTCAGGGATTGCAACTGTGTGCAAGGCAAAAGCCCTACCCATTGTATTGTCACTCCAGACCCTAACTAGGATTCTTGTTTGTTTAGAGGACCACACCCAGCAGTGCTCAGAGGTTACTCCTGGCCCCCCTAGGAATCATGGCAGTGCTCAGAGGATCATATAGGATACCAGGGATTAAACTCGGGTCAGTTGCCTGCAAGGCAAACATGCTACTGCCATCTCTCCAGCCCCTCGGATTCTCTTTTTAAAAATATTTTTTCTGGAGGGGAGCTATAGCACAGCGGTTAGGGTGTTTGCCTTGCACGCAGCTGACCATGGTTTGATCCCCGGCATCCCATATGGTCCCCCGAGCACCGCCAGGAATAATTCCTGAGTGCAGAACCAGGAATAAGCCCTGAGCATCACCGGGTGTGATTCCCCCCCCCCAAAAAAAAAGCAAAAATATTTTTTCTGGGGGCTGGAGCGATAGCACAGTGGGTAGGGCGTTTGTCTTGCACACAGCCAACCTGGGTTTGATTCCCAGCATACCATATGGTCCCCTGAGCACTGCTAGGAGTAATTTCTGAGTACAAAGCCTGTGCACAGCCGGGTGTGACCCAAAAAGAAATTTGTCACCGTCACTGTCCTCCCATTGTTCATCGATTTGCTCGAGTGGGCCCAGTAACTTGTTACTGTGTTTGGCATATCCAATATGTCACGGGGAGCTTGCCAGGCTTTTGCCATGCAGGCGAGATACTCTCGGTAACTTACCGGGCTCTCCGAGAGGGGCGGAGGAATCGAACCTGGGTTGGCCAGTTCAGCTGCATGCAAGGCAAATGCCCTACCCACTGTGCTATTGCTCTTTTTTCTTTTCCTATGTCAGGGATCAAACTCAGGGCTGGGGATCACTGAATTTTTTTTGTTTTATTAGTTTGGCAGCTACTTCTGACTTGGTGCTTAGAGATCACTCCATGTAGGGTTCAGGGGACCATGCAGTGTCAGGGACCGTACCAAGGATTTCATGCTCTAACCCTTTGCAATATCTCCCTGGCCCAGGACTCATTTTACTTATTTAATTTCGCTTATTTACTTTTGCTTTTTTGGGCCACATCTGGCAACTATAAAAAATGGGACATCTTTTCAGCCGCGCGACGTCTTATTATCTCATTCTTACTTTGGACAACCTGGCAGGCTACCGAATGTCACCTGCCCACACGGCAGAGTCTGGCAAACTCCCCGTGGCATACCCAATATGCCAAATGCCAGTAACAATGATGGGTCTCACTCTCCTAAACCTGAAAGAACCTTGAATATGGAACTTTTTAAAATCTCAGGGCTAGGATGAAGGAGATGTTACTGGGGCCTGCTCAAGGCAATCGACGAGCAACGGGATGATCGTGATCGTGATCTGGTGGCCATACATTCAGAAGTTACTCCTGGCCCTGCACTCAGGCATCATTCTTGGCAGTTCTTGGGGAACCATATGTGGTGACAGGGAGTAAACTGGGGTTGGCCATGTGCAAAGCAAGTGTCTTAGCCCCTGTCCTATCTCTCCAGCACCCATGTTTTGTTTGTTTATTTTAGGGCCACACCCCACAGTGCTTAGGCAGTACTCCTGGCTCTGCATGCACTCAGGAATTACTCCTGGTGGGATCATAACTCAGGGAACCATATTAGGTGCTAGGGATCGAGTCCTGGTCAACCATGTGTAAGACAAGCTCCTTACTCACTGTACTATTTCTCTAGCCTTCAGAGTACGCATCTTTAGACCTGCCATAATTTGTGTTGCTCCAGTGCTTTTGTTCTCTGGCTGATGAGACAAAGAACCTTTATTCCAAATCAGTCTTGGTTTCATACACAGACAGTGCAGTTATCTTCAAGAGCTGATCAGTAGTGTTGAGTGATTTGGTCAATCTACACATTTACTTCAGATCTATTAGTTCCAAGGACATGAAAGTGAATAAAATTCAGTTCCTGTTCTCACAGAGCTTATAAATAAATTGCGTGGGCAGAGAGAACTATATTTGGATCTTGAGACTTGAAAGTATTTTTGTTTCAAGTAAATGTCTTAGGAGAAATCAGGGTTGCCAATGAAGGACCAGACTCAGTTACTTTCAAGGAGGCAGCCACAAAGGGCTAGAGAGATGACTCACAAGCCTGGAGTGGAGGCTTTGCACTCAGGAGCCCTGGGTGCCATACCTGGCCAGCACAGTCCCCCAGCACTACTGGGCATAACGTCCTGAGCACTACCTAGTGTGGCCCCACAACAAAAACTAGGAAGAAAAAAACAAACAGGAGCTGGAATGGTCAGTCCAATGAACAAAGGAGAAAAGGGGACCCGTGTCATGGAACAGAGGAACAAGCTGTGTTGTCAGAACCAAGGGCAGAACTGAGTTTGGACTCATAAGTGGGGTGGTAGCCACTTTGATCATCAGAAGTGAAGGGGTGCCCTCAAAAAGACAAACTTTCAAGTCAAGCTTGAATTTGGTTGAGTCCCAGCTTCTGAGAATGTGGCTTTTGGGTGGAATTAATTAACTCCCCTCACCCATAAGTCTAGGGTTGTGCGGCATAAAGATTGGTAAGGTTAAGACATGCAGGTTAGAAGCACTTTGTACCTTCTCTGCAGAATGCTTAGCAGTTACTATTATTGTGACCTAGCTTCTCCAGTCTGGTGGGCGGCAGACGCGAAGGAGACCAGCAGGAAAGGGAAGTTGGGCTGCCACTTTCTGGGGGATATCTGGGGTCCCTTCAATGGAGCTGAAGGAAGTGGCAGCTGCAGACGGCCATGGGCCCAGCCTGAGAGTGCCCTCCTGCGGCCCAGCTGTTCCACACCCAGTGAAGGGGCTGGGATCAGTAGCTCCCAGGTACAAAAAACAGTCAGATGTGTGCCTGTGTCCATGAAATCTGGAAGGATAAAGATCGACCTTGACGCTGACAGCCTCCTGGAATGTAGAGGACTTACAAGAGGATGAGGGAGGAAAGATGAGGATTTGTATTATTTCCTCCAGACCTCGATATTGCCTGCTTTCTTCATGTCATGAAAATAAGCTCCTGTGTTGGAGAAACGCAATTTTCAGGAAATCGATCCGGTGACCCCCCACCCAAAATGAAGACGTTACCTACAGAAACAGCTTGTGATCTAAACCCCAGTTCCCAGACGCCCTGCTAAGGCCCCAGCCCACCGAGACCCGGGGCCTAAAGGTCCTGGAGGCAAGGAAACGAGCCGGTGAAATAGCGGCTGGGCCAGTCCCACAAGGAGGCACCTACAGGGCGTGGGAACCGTTTCTCTTCTCTGGAACTCCTTTCCAGGCTGCGAGAGTTCAACAAGTGCCTGGAACGTCTGAGACCTTCGGGAGATACTGCATTTGCTGGGAGCTTCCCGAGTCTGCCGGGAGGCTCTGGGGCTCCGGCTGGGTCTTGGCTGGCTGGGCTCGCCTCCCACAGCCCCTCTCTTCCCGGCCTGTGGCTCTTCCCAGTCCTGCGTCCCAGCCCCGCCCCTCTCTCCGGACGCATCTCTGGGCCCCATCATCACCCGGCGCCGGGCCCTCCCCCCTTTCTCCTCCTCCTTCCTTCCCTCCCTTCCTCCCTCTCTCCCTCCCTCTCAGCTCCTGCACCAGGAAACAGCCCGGATCCCGGCAGCGGCCTGACCCGTGAGATCCCTAACCTGGCAGGCAGGCGGGGTTGGGGGCTGAGGGTGGGGGTGAGGGAGGAGCCGGGCCTCTGGGCTGCCCTGGGGAGCCGGGAGTAGAGAAGGTGTCGCAGGAAGAAGCCCTTGGCCCTGGGTTTCCCAGGAGGACAGTCCTTAAACATGGATTCGGCCACACAGCTGGTACCGTGTTGGGAGCAGGGGCCCGGGCCCCGGAGCTGTGACCCCAGCCTTCCTCAGGCCAGACCCTGAACCCCAGCCTTTCCTGCCGCTCTCTGATCGGCCCCCCTCCTCTTCCCAGGGCTCCACGCTGGCCAGGAGGATGAAAGGCCGCAGCTGGGGGCTCCTTGCCACCGGCGCTGGGTCCTAAGAGCTGCCATCCAGGCGGGGTGAGTGTTGTCTTCCTTCTCTGCCTCTCTGTTTCTCTCCCGTTGCTTCTCCCCCTTTCCCTTCACTCCATGTCCTCCCCCGCCCGTGACCCTGCCAACATCTTTATTCCTGGCCTCCGGGGAGGCCCTCAGCCCCTTCCCTGGCCCCAAAAGTGTGTCCTGTGCAGAGGGGGGCGGGGTGGGGGTGCCACAGAGGTGGAATGGCTTTCTTACTGAAAGCAGCACAAGTGTTCAAAGAATAGTCGTGGGCCTGCTATACAGCCTGTGACTGTGCTGGCCAGCCCCTTACCCTGCCTTCCTTCCCAGGTCCCCGCTCCTCCCTGTCCAGTGGTCTCTGAGCATCCCCTCCCATCCTGCCCCTTCCTGTCTCACAGCGGTGGCCAAGGCTGAGAGCTCCCCCCCATTACCCCCTCCCACGGGGGATCCCCTGATCCCATCCTCATGTCATCTTTGGTCTTTGCCTCTTGCAGCCGCCCGGATGGCGACCCCCGCCTCGGCCCCAGACACACGGGCTCTAGTGGCAGACTTTGTAGGCTATAAGCTGAGGCAGAAAGGTTATGTGTGCGGAGCAGGCCCCGGGGAGGGCCCGGCCGCCGATCCTCTGCACCAAGCGATGCGGGCGGCTGGAGATGAGTTCGAGACCCGCTTCCGGCGCACCTTCTCTGACCTGGCGGCCCAGCTGCATGTGACCCCAGGCTCTGCCCAGCAGCGCTTCACCCAGGTCTCTGACGAACTCTTCCAAGGGGGCCCCAACTGGGGCCGCCTGGTGGCCTTCTTTGTCTTTGGAGCGGCGCTGTGTGCCGAGAGTGTCAACAAGGAGATGGAGCCACTCGTGGGGCAGGTGCAGGAGTGGATGGTGGCGTACCTGGAGACGCGGCTGGCTGACTGGATCCACAGCAGCGGGGGCTGGGTAAGAGCTTCCCCATCGCTGCTCTGTACATCCCCTCGCAAAGCTGCTCTCCAGGGGGAGGGAGTCGGTTCCGACTGGGTGCTAGGAACAAGCAAGGGGGTGGGGGTGGCGCTCAGCCACCCCTGTCTGGGTAGAAGCAGATGCCCTGGCTGTGGGCATGAGACTGGACTTTGCCCTCCAGGGCTGCCATGCAGTTATCACTGCACGGGCCTCTAATCCAAAGCGGAGGACAGGACACACAGACCTTAGGGAATGCCCGCAGGGAGATGGCTTGCCCGGCCACCAGGAACTTGGAACACCAGAGAGTGTTGCTTGGAGGGCTGTGGGGTGGTGGTGGTTGGGGGAGAAGATAGGGAGGGGTGGAGGTAGAGGGGAGGGGGCAGACATGGGATCCGAGATGAGGTGGTGGTCAGGCAGGCCGTGGGAAAGCCTGCCTGTTCTGAGAAGGGTTTGGGGCCGAGGTTGAAGGGGACCCTGGAGAGAGAGAATGAGCCTGGAGCTCAAGGCGGGGCAGGGGGAGGGTGGTCCGTGGGGCTTGGAGTTTTGGGGCTTTGTGCAGAGAAGAGCGGGGTGTGGGGAAGGGCTTGCAGTGGCTGGAACTGGAACTCTTCCTCTCCTCTCTTCTTCACTCTTTCCTCTCCTGATACCCCTCTCTCCTTCTTTCTCTACTTCCCTTCTCTCCCACAGGCGGCGTTCACGGCTCTGTACGGGGACGGGGCCCTGGAGGAGGCTCGGCGGCTGCGGGAGGGGAACTGGGCCTCCGTGCGGGCCGTGCTGACGGGGGCTGTGGCACTGGGGGCCCTGGTCACTGTGGGGGCCTTTTTCGCTAGCAAGTGAGATGGTGCAGGGCCAGGCGGGGACTCAGAGCGGTGGGCAGACAGGAGAGCAGAAACGGAACCGAGACACGCCCTTGGAAGAAGTTGGGTGCACGCATGGGCAGGACACAGAGTCGGGCAGGGGGCAGGGTGGCGCGTGAAGTTGCTGGACGCGGCAGGCAGGCTGTTGGCAGCAGGAGCTGGAGACACGGGGAAGGTATTTGGAAAGTCGGGGCCAGGAGGGAGAGTCACTTGAGGGCAGCGGGGGAGACAGGAGGGTCACGTCTGTAGGTGGCGGCACCCAGAGCGCGAACCATAGAGAACTGTAGCGTGACTTGTGAGTCCCCAGGAAGGTGGACGTGTTTGGGGGCTGTTGGCACCATCGGAGCAGTGGGGATTTGGGGGAAGACACGAAAGGCAGCTTCCTGGGGGAACGGCAGCTTGGGGTCGCAGGTGCCTCTGTGTGTGTGTGTGTGTGTGTGTGTGTGTGTGTGTGCGCGCGCGCGCGCGCGCGCGCGTGTGTCTGCACTCCCGCACGTGGACGCCTGTGCATGCTGCTTGTCTAAGCTGGAGGTGGGGGGAGGGAGGACACTCTCCCAGAACATTCCCTCTTGCCGTGGCAAGAATCTGGGGCAATTGTCTGCCCCTCCTCCCCCACACGTTCCTTCTTCCTCCCCTTGTCCTAAACTCTCAAGGCTAAGCGAGAGAAACACTGTATCGAGGCTTTGGGCCTGGGAGAGCCGCTGAGCCCCCGCTGTGGCCTTGCTCCTTCATCACCTCCCTTCCTTGCACCTGGTGCATTCGCTGCTGCCTCCCGCCCCCGGCTCTGACCGAAAAGGCCCGGCTAGGGTTCTGCAGGGCCTGTGCCAGGTGGAGGGAGCTGGACCCCCCTGCCCCGCCTCCCCCCCACCCCCCTTTCCATCCTCTCCTGCTGTGGCACACCAGTGCCCACGGGGTTCACTATCTCGGGAACCATCTGTACCGAAACTTCAGCCTAAGTGGAGGGCTCAAATCGATTTCTCTCGGGAGTGTGTGGACGTTCAAGAGATGCTGGTGTACAGCCTGGGGCCTGCGCTTGTCGCCACTGTTGATTCCCTCAGAGGAATAGGCCAGCTCTGAAGCCCCTGGGCGTAAGGGGGACGTGGACTTGTGACCGGCCGGGGCCGTGTGCTGGGCTCTGGTGCTGCTGTTGCTGAGGGTCCGGTGGGTGGGTTCTAGAGTTCCTTCCGCAACCATGGACCAGCTCGCTAAAGCCACGCTGTGTGCATACGTGTCCCCTGCCCATACCTCGGTGTCGGACAAGGCTCTGCGGCGGAGCTCACGGTCCTCGAGAACAGATGGCAATGACAGCCTTTTCTTTTGAGAAAGGAATCATTTCACTCCATATGCATGCCCTGAGCCAGACCTCACTGCTGCACTTTGCGAGGTGCTAACATTGCTGCTCTCCAATGCTGACTCCAGACACAGGGCTCACTAGGACCCTGCCCTCGACCCCGAGCACTGATCAGTTTAGCTAGACCATGGAGGAACTCTTGTTAGATTTTTTTTTTTTAATCCCAGCTTGGTCCCAGAATGTGGCAACATAGTTGTACTCACTAGAATGTGGGACCAAAATCGGCCTCAGGTGTTTAGCCCAGACTTTTGTTTTTGAGAGAGGGCTGCGCTTTCTCATGGTGTTTATCAGGGCGGTGGCTGACTGTGTGTGCCACTGGGTCTGTGGTGAGTGCGCTGGCCTCAGAACCTCAGAGCCAGTCTGTGTGGCAGGCAATTGGGGTGGGGGGTGGGGGTCTCTGACTTGCTCAGGACGAACTAGGCCAGTGGTTTTCCTATTGCTTGGCAGAGCCCCAGAGTTTCCTGGGGGTTCCCTCAGAAGCCCTCGGGGAAGAGGAGGTTTGGATGGTGGGGGGCCGTCGAGCAGGCTGGGTGACTTGCCCTCAAACAGAACAGCTCCCCTTGTAGCTGTCTTACATATCGGGGTTCAGGGTAAGGTTTTGTTTGCGTGAAGGGGTTTGCTGCTGAGGGAAGTTGGAAAACCACTGACTAGATAGATCATCAGCTCCAGATTGGAGCCGGACTGGGGCAGGCTTCTCACCTTACCCTGGAGCCCAGGATGCTCCTCCCCACCTGTCCCCATGAGCACTCTTGGGGCCAGCAGTGAACGAGGGGCCACGGCACTGTGGTCAGGTTACTGAACTGCCCTGGGTGGAGTGAGAGGTGATTTTCTGAAAGGGTAAAGGGCTTGATCCCAGAAGCGTGGCTTGAATGGGACCATGGTGGGCAGTTTTGACGGGTCCTGCCCTTCTTGAGGGGCAACGGAAAACCCCAGAGACGCTTATGTCAGGGAAAACTAGACTCTCTTCTAGAGCCATATAATTCCTTGGGATTAGCTCTTGGCCAGAAAGGCTGAGTATGGCTCCCAATTTTTAAATCCATTTCATTTAAAATAAATAAGGGGAAGAAATCTAATTTTCATTTTCCAGAGATTGAATCAGTGGAGAGGGTGTTTCTTGCTCTCCAGAGCCCAAAGGGACAAATAGGGACTTGCTTAGGCCAAGGAAGGAGCAGAAGTAGGGCACCGAGGTCCTGCGGTGATTAATCCCCATTTCCCACTTATTCTAGGGCATACACTATTTTACTTTTTTAAATCATAAAATGGCGGGAGAACAGATTTGGTTAGTTTAGAAGAAAAGAAAAAGCTCTATAAATATAAATATATATATTCCTGTATTTTTATTTAATAATTTATAAATACCAAGTTCATTTGACTTTTATTTTTGTGTAATATGTAATGGTCGTATTAAAAAAAAATAAAGCCCAGAAGTTTAATGAGAAGGACTGAACAGGGTTTGTGACTTCTATACTGAATAGCTTGGGGGTCAGGGCATTTTTTGATCCAATCGTCTCTTGGTAACTTTGTTCAGGACAAAGATTAGAAGAACAGGGATTTGTGAATGGATCGAGATGAGATTAAAAAAAAAAATGTGCCAAGTCAGTCAACCCAAGCCTTAAAAGGGCATATACATGCAGTACCTTAGGAGGGCCACAGACTCAGACCCAAACCCAACCAACCAAGGTACCAAAATACCTTTCTGAGACGATTATCAAGTCTCCACTTGTGGCTCAGCTGCTAATTGGAAGTGTGCTATAGTGAAGTTTCTCCCCCAAACCCTATTTCCTTCTTTGGACTTTGAGTTCAACAAAAAAATGGAGCCCCTGCTTCCTTTACTGGTTCCCCAAGACATTTGGTTTCAGCAATTTTAGTACGAACAGTTAAGTTGGATGGTATCTACAGGAATTATTCAGCGCATCCCTCTGTACGCATCCCTCTGTACTTCTAGGACCACATCAAAAGCATATCTGACAGGAATAGTGATTCCTATTTTAAATTACAAGGAGGAATTTATATTCCAGTGCAATCAACTGGTATTGGGGTTTCTATGTTAAATGGCAATGAAAAATGTAGTGCTTAGAGGAATTCAGTGGTGTGTTTCTATTCTCTCCGTAGAAAAATCTATAGAGCAAGACATTAAAATCAGAGAGTGATTTGGACTGGAGTGATAGTACAGTAGGCAACCTTGCACTCAGCAGACTGGGGTTTAATCCCTGAGATCCCATATGATCCCCAGAGCACAGTCAGGAGTGATCCCTGAGTGCAGAGTCAGAAGTAAACCCCGAGCATTGCTGGCTGTGGCCCCCAAAACCAAAAAAGTAAAATAAAAAGCTTTGAAAAATAAATCAGAGAGTGGCTTGATGAACAAGGCACTAGTGGAAAGGGAATTAGGTGCTCTTCATAATTAATATTAGACTATGATGATAGCTAATACATTTATCTCTACTGAAACCCGATAGATTTAAAGACTGGTTTATATCCACCTCGTTCCAAACACATTTGCAGCATTTTATTCTAATACACAAAAGACAAAATAATAGAAAGTATAGATTTTTAAAGTAGGGGGTGAAGGGTACATTGAAATATGACAGTAAAATGACAGCAGAAAGGAACATGAATGTTCAGAAAGGCATTCTGTAAGCAATATTCCTGAATACTAGAGCTATGCTATGAATTCAGCTCCGAGCTGCTTGGCAGCTAAAGCATGTTGGAAAACACAGTGAGATTCCTATTCCTCTTAGGAAATATAAAGCCTATCAGTTTGAAGCTGGACAAAAGCTTTGTGTCTCTTTTGAGAAGACACTGAGTGATACGGTGGATACCACCAGCTATAATACCGGGCACCAAATACGATGTTGAGTTTTGCACCATTGTTTCTTATAGAAACACTGAATGAGGACTTAGTAGGCTGTAAGCTTGTTCAATCAAGCTGATCACAGTTTCACCCAAATAGGCTCTATGATGCTATATTTTAATATAGGTCTAGATTTCAGGCTATCAAAATGGACTGATGGATTGTTTATCTTTCAGACAGTTTTTTGTGAATGTTTTTCCAAAAGGCACTTTTGACATAAGTTGGGTAACATTTAGTTCTAATTTCTAGCAAAAGAATGTAGATACTGTGTGTTTTTACTTAAGATTAGATCTTTTGCAGACTTGAAAGTTGCCTTAAATGTGGACAAAGCAAAATATAAATAAACGAACAATATTTAAAAACCATCTAGAAAAGACTAACATAAGGAAATGCTATATAGTTCTTTAGTCATTCATTCTCGCAGTGAATACTCAAGAGTCTTCTGGATCTAAGCCCAAATCTAGGCCCTGAGGTAGAGATGAAAATTAACATTTTGGATTTGCATGATTAAATACATTCTAGTTAGGGAAACAAAAGCAATTAAATAAAATTTACAACATTAGTTAACATTAACATTTTCATGTAAGAAGGTGATATGGTATGAAGAAAAATATAATTCAATAGAATGAGATTGGGAAGCTACATGAATAGATCTCAGTGTTAAGCGCCTCATTTCTAACTAAGGTAATGTGAATAGTCATCAAAATAATCAAAAATATTTTTATTGATATGGAAAGGTGTTTCGGTCTTATTGGGCATAAAGAAAATATAACATACAGCATGATCCTATTTTGCTTATCTATATTCACTCATCTGTCCATGTATTTGTGTATTGAATCTTCAGGAAGAGTATATGCCAAAATATCAGTGATTATCTCAGGATGGTGGATTTGTGGGTAGTATAATTTTGTTCTTTTTGCTTTTGGCATTTTATGTCTTTTTAAAATAAAGCACACGTTTCTGGTACAGTTGATTTAAACAAGTTTTTCAGGTACAACATTTTTAATTAAAAATAATTTTTTTTTGGTTTTTGGACCACATCTGGCAGTGCTCAGGACTCACTCCTGGCTCTGTACTCAGGGATCACTCCTGGAGGGCTCAGGGGACCATTTGGAGTGCCGGGGATCTAACCCGGGTTGGCCATGTGCAAGACAAGCACCCTATTTTCTGTGTTATCACTATGGACCCCATTTACAAAGTTTTTAATTTAAAAAAAATATTTTTTGTTTGGTTATTTGAGCCACACCAGCAGTGCTCAGGGTTTACTTCTGGCTTTGTGTTCAGAGACCACTCCTGACAGATTCGGGGGACCATATGTGCTGCTGGAGATAGAATCCAGCAAGCACCCCACTGCTGTACTATCTCTATGGCTCCGGTACAAGTTTTTTGGGTTTTTTTGGGGGGGCCATACCCAGCGATACTCAGGGTTTGCTCCTAGCTCTGCACTCAGGAATTACTCCTGGTGGTGCTCAGGGGACCAGATGGGATACCAGGGGTCAAACCCCGCTCAGCCGCATGCAAGGCAAGTGCCCTACCTGCTTTACTATCGCTCTGGCCCTCAAAGTTTTGTTTTTGTTTTTTAAATAAAGTTAGCTAAGCAGAATAGAAATTAAATAGCCCAATAAAGTTCCCCACTTAACTCAAGGGTGGGCCTAAGGAGTTAAGATTGTCCAGGCCAGACTTTGCATTAAAAAATGTAAATGGGTTGACTCAGGCCAGACTTTGCATTAAAAAATAATGTAAATGGGTTGACTCTTTTAAAATAGAGATAAGTAAATGGCCCAAACACTGAGATTCTATATCAGCACTGTCCAGTAGAAATATGTTACATATACGGTTTTACATATTCTTTTTATTGGGAGGACTGGGCCATACCTGGCAGTGCTTGGAGGCTACTCCCAGCTCTGTGCTGGGGGTCCCTCCACAGTGCTTAAGGGACCATATGGTACGAGGGATGGGACCAGAATTGGCTGCATGCATGGCAAGTGACTTACCCCTATGCTATCTCTCTGGCCTCTCTTTGCATATTCTTACTCATTTTATTGAAAAGCAAAAACAAGGATCAGAGTGATAGTACAGCCAGTATGTGCTTGCCTTGCACATAACCAACCTGGATTAGATCCCTGGCACCCCATATGGTAGCCCGAGCTCTGCCAGGAGTGATCCCTGAGTGCAAAGCCAGGAATAATCCCTGAATACAGCCAGGTGTGTCCCCAAAACAAAAACAGAAACAAAAAAATCCCACCCAAACAAAAAAAAAAAACAGACCTAAGTTATTATATTTTATTTAATCCTGTATGTAACAGTATTATAATTTCAACCTGTAATATTAATCAGTTCTTAATTATTTTTACAGCCTTTTTCTCACACCAAGTATTTGAAATGCCATGTGTTTTTTGGGGGGATGGAGGGCACACCTGGTGGGTGGCAGTGCTGAGGGGTTACTCTTATCTCTGTGCTCAGGAGACCACGAGTGCCAGAGATCAAATCTGGGTCGGCCATGTGCCAGGCAAAGAGCCCTACCCTCTGTATTATCACTCCGGTCCCAATGCCATGCATTTTTTGATACTTTCAGGATATCTCAGTTCTGGCTACTTATGTTTCAAGTGTTCAGATGCCATGTGTGAGTAGAGATTATTATATATAAAACACAGTAATTCTATTTTTTATTCTTTGGTTTTTGCCACACCCGATGATGCTAAGGGGTTACTCCTGGCTGTGTGCTCAGGAATCACTCCTGGCAGTGCTTGGAGGACCATATGGGATGCCTGGGATCCAACCCAGTCTGCGCATGTAAGGCATCCACTTTTCTGTATCTCTGGCCCCAACACTGTAATTCTAGATTATAGAGAATTATGGTAGTTAGAAAAATTTGAAATCAAGCATTATAAATAGGGATGAAGTTAAGTATATATGTTGTCTAATAAGGAAACATTTTCCTTCTGCACCTAAGTAGGGGTGCCTCATACCTTTATACTGGTTATTTTCCTCAATTTTACTGTCTGTTTCATTCTGTGAGCACATTTCTCCTCAGAGGACACACTGTCACAGTTCCCATTTTCTCAAGACTCCATGGTCCTCTATTGATAAGTTAACTGAAGGAAAAGTACACTCACAATGGGTGATCTTCACACCCTTAAATTCTAATTCTTAAAACTTTCAAACAGAGGAAAACTTGTCTGATGTTTCCTATGCATCAGCAATAGGCAAGATCAGTTAGCATTTACCAAGTACACAGGGATAGGCAATGGGAGAATAAATATAACTAAGAGGATATCTCTTCTTTTCAGAGTTTACAGTCTAATAGGCACCAGTTTGGTTTTAGGGCCACACCTGGCGGCGCTCAGGGATCACTCCTGACAGGGCTCGGGACCATGTGTAGTGCTCGGGACTGAACCCAGGTCGGCAGTGTGCGAAATAGGCACTTTACCCACTCTACTTTCTCTCCAGCCCCTCAGATATCTTTTTGCATATGTTTCTTTGTAAAGCAATTATGCCTGTTAGAGTATGTTTGGAAGTAGAGTATTTTGCTTATTTTTATTTTAATTTTTGAGAGCTGGGGATCCAAACCTTGGCCTTATACAAGCAAAGCACGTGCTCTACCACTGAGCGGAAGTCCTGACCCCACGTTTTTCTTTTTCTGTCTTATTTATTACTGGTGTTACTGGGACCCATATTTTCCTTCTTTTAAATAAAAATAATATAATTGTGGAAAAATGATAGATCATAGAAAATTATAAAGAAGAATATCAGTCATAATCCGACTACCCAGAGAGAACAACTGCTAACATTTTGGCATATTTCTCATTGTTATCTGAGCTTATATTTTAAGATCAAACTGTACGTACAATTTTGTCTGCTGCAATTCTGTTTACAATTATGCTGCAAGCATTTTTCCTTGTCATTAAAAACATTTTGAAGGTATAATGACTATATAAAATTACATCTGTGTGTATACAGTAGTTTTTCTGGAAGTGCCCACTTGGACATTCAAATTGTTTATATTTTTTCACTTGATGAACATATTCTCAAATGCTTATCTAGTTCATAGATTATTTTAGAACAGATTATAAGAAATATAATTACTGGATGAGGAATCTGAATATTTTGAAAACTTTTGGTACATATGCCAAAGAAAAGATTGCACTGGTTCTTGTTCCTTTTTACCCCCAAAGGCCAAGTTGTGCGTGTGTGTGTATTTTTTTAATCATATATACCTAGTTGTAATCATACTTTCTATATAACTTTACATTTTTCTTTGGCCTAACAAATTATTTTTGCATGTTATCACACTGTGTAAACCTTTTAACAGGTGCATAATCTTTGACTGGATGTAATTATAGTTTGCCTAAACCTTTATTGTTGGAATTTACTGTTTTTCTATTTTTATCACCATACATAATGTATCTTTGTGTATTAAAGTAGACCTTATAGTAATTTTGATCTGAGCTTTGAAAGCTGGTTTTGAGTTTCTGCTCACTTTAGTTTTATGACCTGTGCAAGTTGCTTCATTCTTTCCTAAAAATAAGTATTGGTTTTGGAAATATTTACTTAATAGAATTATTGTGAGAATTCGGTGAGATAATATAATAAAGAGTCTAGGATACTGCTTGTTATAAAAAGAGGTGCTTGGGATGGAGAGAAAATACATTGGGTAGGTGCTTACCTTGTACATTGACAAACTAGGTATGATTTTCCGCACCTCATTATGATTCCCTCAGCCCCCCTCAAAGGAGTGATCCATGAGAAGAGAGCCAGAAGTAAGCCCTGAGCACCTGGATATGGTCCCCAGAAAAAAAAACCAAACAAGTTAAGTGCTGTATAAAATTGGAATTCAGGGATCCAGAGGTGGCTCAATGTGCTGGAGTTGTGCTCTGCATGCTGGAGGCCTGGGCTCCATCCCTGGAACCACATGGCCCCCAGGCAGTAGTCCCTTCACAGTGCCACGTGTGATCAAAAATTAAAGAAGGGAAAGTATTCAAGGGTGTTTTAAAAAAAATCAGTTTGCTTGCTTTGCTTAATTGAAAACATTGAAATCTTGGTTAGGGTAAAGATTAGTAGAAAATGTCAGTGAATTCAGTCTTGTAGCCTTTGTCTAGTATTCAACTTTTTGGTTCTCCCAGACTTTGGAAGCTGATGTGACTAATGAAGTCATTTTAAGTGACAAATTAAGCAACTGTGACTGTTCCAGGTCCCCACCCCTTCTTGAGGTAAGGATTTGTGAGAAAAAAGCAAAGATGGGACCAAAAATGCAAGGAGACTGAGAGAATTTTGAGTTTTGGGTTTGCCCAAAGGGGATCATTATCTTATCCAGATCTCCTTGCCCAGCCATGACACATACCCTCTGTCATCAGGAGTTGTTTAACTTTTTGTTGGGTTCAAGTGACTTTGATTCTCAGCCTTCATCTGATAAAAGTTTTAAAATATCCTGTTTGCATACGCAGTATGCAGTTCCTTCCTTTTAAATTCATGGGTGATTCCTGAAACAAGTAACCCTGTCTTTCAAGGCACAGTTTTATTGGTATGTAGATTGTTCCCATGTGATAGAAACCTCTCCTGAAGACCTTTGTGTTGGTGAGCACTAAAGATGCATCCCTGGGTTAATAAACACCTGGTGGGTATTTTCTATATGCTTGACACACTGGTGGAGATGTAAATATAAACAGTCTCCAGCCTCTCATCTCCAAGGTGCTCACAATCTCCAGGGAATCAACATAAAATGATAAAGTGGGCATGGGAACATGATTCAAGTGGAGGAACATACGCATCGCACGTCAGGTCTTGAGTTTATATTTTGTTTTCATTTACGTTTGGGGGCCACACCCAACAGTGCTCAGGGATCACTCCTGGTGGGATTCAGGGGACCATATGTGGTGCCAGGGATCAAACCCAGGTGAGCTGTATGCAAGGCAACTGCTTGAATCCCTATACTAACTTCCTGAGTTTAATTCTGGTACTGCATGCCCCCACCTCCCGCAGCCCTGGTGTGGCCCCTGTAACACACAAAGAAAACGATAAAATGCACAATGCAGGTAATAGGTCCTTTTGTCTTAGTAAAGGTGATGGCCGAAGTTTGCTGTGGTTGGTCAACAGTAAACTGCAAGTGGCACAGGCAAGGGTGCAGATACAATCGTTACAACAGAGTGTGGAAACATTAAGTATCCCAATCCTGGGGCCTCGGGAAAGAATACTGAGCCCAGGGCAAGCAAGAGAGAAGGTAAGGTGCTTGCTTTGCATGTAGCCAATCCAGTTTTGAATCCCCAGTACCACGGATGGTCCCCGGAAACAATGTCGGGGGCCACTTCTCAGCACAGAGCCCAGGGTAGCCCCTGTGCACCACCAGGTGTGGTCAAAATATGTGTCCAACCTTTGCTTGGCTGGCAAAGGAAAGCCAGGTAGGTTTGGGAGTAAAGAGGGAAACATCGGAATCTGGCTCATTAGGGGCATGCAACAAACAATCCAATCAAATCGGAACACGGGCTGCAACTGGGGCAAGAGCGGAGGTCTCCACAGCTGCCTGCGCAGGAGACAGGAGTCTCGGGACCTAACACCTCTTCAGCGGCCTCTCCCTGCTGTCTGGTGCTGATTACCCTGACGGGAAGAGAAAGCTATCACCTTCAGAGGTCCACTCGGAATCCCCCATTTGTAGCAGCACCGCAGCTACGGGTACTCTCTTGCCCGGAAGACCCATGTCTAGAAACCTCCGCAGTACTCCGGGCCTTTGCCTACCAGCACCAAGTAAGTTAGCAACCACTTGTGTCAAGATGGCGGCCTCCCTAGGGCTCGGTCATGTGACCTCTGATCGCCCGAGCCGGCTGTCCCGCAGCCCGTCGGGGGCAAGGTTCACCTGACACCGAAGCGGGTGTCAACCCTTCGACTCGCCCGAGCCAATCGGCATCTGAGACTGGGCCACCGCGGCGAGGTGATGGGGAGATGGGTTCCTGCCACTCGTTGAACCAACGGCCAATCGCCGCACGCCCTCTACCTCGAGGTCCCCGCCCGTAGGCGGGGGGAAAGCAGGAATGTCGTCACAGCGTGGCCGTATTGTTACCGAAGGAATTGGGAGGAGGTGGGACGTGTGCTGATTGACAGGCAGGCTTCCCCTAACGGGATTTGAGGGTTTGCCGCCCCGCCCCGCCCTGGAGGTGGGGTCTCCTCTGATTGTCAAGTCGTGTTCCCCAATGGGGTGCTAGCTCGTGGTGACGGGCAGGCTGCTGAACTAATGAATCCGCGGCGTGGCCGGCGCAGCTCTCCAATCGCCGGGCGGCGGGCCCCAGTCTGAGCGGCGATGGCGGCGGCGGCGGCGGCGGCAGCAGCAGCGGGGGCTGCGGGCGGTCGGGGCTCCGGGCCGGGGCGGCGGCGCCATCTTGTGCCCGGGGCCGGTGGGGAGGCCGGGGAGGGGGCCCCGGGGGGCGCAGGGGACTACGGGAACGGCCTGGAGTCTGAGGAACTGGAGCCTGGGGAGCTGCTGCTGGAGCCCGAGCCGGAGCCCGAGCCCGAAGAGGAGCCGCCCCGGCCCCGCGCCCCGCCAGGAGCTCCGGGCCCTGGGCCTGGCTCGGGAGCCCCCGGCAGCCAGGAGGAGGAGGAGGAGCCGGGACTGGTCGAGGGGGACCCGGGGGACGGCGCCATTGAGGACCCGGTGAGGGCAGGAGGGCGGGCGGGCGGGCGGGCCGGCCTGCCCCCGGGCGGCCGGGTCACGCCGGCCGGGTGGGGGCTGGGGTGGGCGGGGAATAGCGGGGCCGGGGCGCCGGCGGGTGCCCAGCGCGCGTCTGCCGGAGCAGGTAGCGTGGGGGGCCATGGCCGGGCCGGGCTGACGCGGCGCGGGGCCCGCCTCGGCGCCGCTGAGCGCCCCTCCACACCCTGCCCCGCTCGCCGCAGGAGCTGGAAGCCATCAAAGCTCGAGTCCGGGAGATGGAGGAGGAAGCGGAGAAGCTCAAGGAGCTGCAGAACGAGGTGGAGAAGCAGATGAACATGAGCCCGCCCCCCGGCAATGGTGGGTAACCGGCGGCGCGGCGGCGGGGGCCGTGCGGGGCCGGGGCCGGGTCGGGCCGCGCCGCCCGGCCGCGGGGTGGTCGCCTCTGCCCCGCTCTTTGTCCCCGGACCCCCGCCGACGCGCTCTTTGTTCCGACGCTGCCCCGTGGGCCCCTCGGAGCCGATGGCCAGGTGGCATTTGACCTTCACGTCTCGCGCGTGGGGCCTTCGCTTGGGAGACCCCCCCGGGCGCTGGGGGCCTCGCCGCCCCGTCTGGCAGTGTCCCCGGGCCCCCACCCCCCACCCCCGCGCCTCCAGGGCCACCCTTCGGGACGCAGCCGCGGGTGGGGGGGGAGTGACCCTTTGTTTCCTCGGGGCTTTGAAGATGTTTTTAAGCTTTCTTTGTTGGCCGATGCTGGTGGCTGTTGTGTGCTCCACCATTGTGCGTGGTTTCCAGGAATATGGATGGATGGAAGAGATGTAAATGCTGACCTTCACTGTGGCCTATTTTGGTCACGTAAAAACGTGACCCCCCCCCCTTTTCTTTCCCCCCTTCAAAGCTGGCCCAGTGATCATGTCCATTGAGGAGAAGATGGAAGCTGATGCCCGTTCCATCTATGTTGGCAACGTATGTATTAGGGCCGGGTGGGGGTGGGGACAGGGTTCTTGTTTGGGGGAGTCCTGAACATCTCCAGGATATCTGGTGGTGGGTTTTGGGGAATGGGGGATGCAGGCGAGGCTGGGGGGGGGGAGGTGAAAGGTAATGGTGAGCAACGTTTCTGGGGTTTCCGTATCCCGGTTGCTCTCTAACCCTTGGTCAGAGGCTCCGGGGTGGGAATGATCCGGATGTGCGTGGATGGCTGTTCAGCAGGGTAGCTGGTGAGACGGGAGTTTTCCTAGTACTTGTGAAATGTCCCTCCCCTTCCGCCCCCCAACGCACTCCACAGGTGGACTATGGTGCAACAGCAGAAGAGCTGGAAGCACACTTTCATGGCTGTGGTTCAGTCAACCGCGTCACCATTCTTTGTGACAAATTTAGTGGCCACCCCAAAGGGTAAGTAGGGAAGTAAGTTGAGATCATTTTCATAGCAATTAAAACGTTTTATAGAATAGAGTAAATTAAATTAAAGCAAGTGCTCTGTCTTTTAACGAAGGGCACTCATTTTGAGCATTGCTTTGCAAATGAATGCTTTCCCAGACTAGGGAGGGACTAAACATGGAGGTGTTGGGGGGCCTGGGATCCTAAACTGGAGGGGCATGGATGGAGATAGCCTGGACTTGACCTCGTGTGCTGGTTTTGCCATGTGCCAGTCTGGTCTTATATTTTCTTGAGGGAGGCTAGAAATTTTGATTAAAACCTTTCGTAAGGGTCCAAGAGATTGGGCAGGTTTAAGATTCTTCTTGCATGTGGCCAACTCTGGTTCTGGTTCTGTGAGCTCATATACTGGGTTCTGCTGCCCCTGAGTACAGCTGAATATGACACTCCCCCCCCCCAACGCAACATCAAAGTAAAATGTTGACAGAAATGTGAACACATTGTACCCAAAGCTTGCCTGCAAGTTGGCTCTGACCTGGGAGCTATTTGCAGCCTCAGATACATAAAAGAGACCATTATTTTCAGGTTTGCATATATCGAGTTCTCAGACAAAGAGTCCGTGAGGACTTCCCTGGCCTTAGATGAGTCCCTGTTTAGAGGAAGACAAATAAAGGTAAGCCCCATGCTCTTGCTGTTTGGTCCCGTATAAACACTGTAGATTGACTCTCTAAGGCTTCTGTTAACCGTCCCTCGCTCGCAGGTGATCCCAAAACGAACCAACAGACCAGGGATCAGCACAACAGACCGGGGTTTCCCACGAGCCCGATACCGAGCCCGGACCACCAACTACAGCAATTCCCGCTCTCGACTCTACAGTCCTTTTAACACCAGGCCCCGGGGTCGCATCTACAGGTCAGGATAGATGGGCTGCTCCTCTTCCCGCCTCCCATGAGCCCTGTAGACTTCCGGTCTGAGGAACCGCCCTCCCTTACCCTGCCCTTGGCCTCCTGCCTGTGCAGGGTGAGGGATGTAGTTGCAGGCCAGGCCAGGCGGCCAGTCTCACCATCTTTTTCTGGAGCAGGACTTGGTGGTGAGGGCTGGATCTCTCACTCTGCTGGCCCCCGCTCCCTCCACCCCACCCTCCCAAAGTTAATGGCAGTGAAGGCCGGGGAGCATGGGCGAGGGGCTCAGAGCAGTGAACACGGACATTTGCTACTTTGTCCAGTTAGAGAGGGTTGGAAGTTTGAGCCCTGCTTGCAAGAGTATCAGTGGCTAGTTGGTCCTCCTCCGCATTCTGTGGGAGGATAGTGATAGATTTATTCTGGAATGGAGCTAGTCTTCTGCAAGACTCGCTTTCCCACAGCCCCCTGTTGTTTTTCTGCACTCTTGTGTTGAGCTTGGTGTTTATCTAGCCGGGTTATCTAGGCAGAGCCGGGTTATTTTGGCTGCCCACACCATCTGCTTCTCTACCCCTAGGAGTTGAGGGTCTCTGGCGGTGAGGGCCTAGGGTGGAAGGGCCGTAGGGCCTACGGTAGAACTGGAATAAACCAGGAGGCTTTTCGTCTTGCCCCTGTAACTCAGATGCACTTTACTGCCACTGTTTGGTGAATTTTCTGTTAATCCCCCCTTCCCATTGGATTGTGGGGTCAGTCTTAAGGCCCGTGGAAACTTCTTTCCCCACCCCCTCACAGTAAACTGGGGCAAGGGCCCACGGGGGAGGGGCTTGTGCTGAACTGTTTAGTGATCATGTTGACACCTAACTCTCCTTCTTTCTTCCAGGGGCCGGGCTAGAGCGACATCATGGTATTCCCCTTACTAAAAAAAGTGTGTATTAGGAGGAGAGAGAGGAAAAAAAGAGGAAAGAAGGAAAAAAAAAAAGAATTAAAAAAAAAAAAGAAAAACAGAAGATGACCTTGATGGAAAAAAAAATATTTTTTAAAAAAAAGATATACTGTGGAAGGGGGGAGAATCCCATAACTAACTGCTGAGGAGGGACCTGCTTTGGGGGAGTAGGGGAAGGCCCAGGGAGTGGGGCAGGGGCTGCTCATTCCCTCTGGGCATTCGCCGTGGACACGTCTCAATTGCGCAAGCTGCTCCCCATGTTTCCCTGACCCGCTTCACCCTCTTGGGGGCTGCTCAAGGGTAGGTGGGCGTGGGTGGTAGGCGGGGTTTTTTTTACCCAGGGCTCTGGAAGGACACCAAACTGTTCTGCTTGTCGCCTTCCCTCCATCTTCTCCCTCCCTCTCGCAGTCCCGCCTGCCTGCTCCTGTCTTGCCAGGTCTCCCACCCGCCCCAGCCCTCCGCTCCGGCTCCCTGCCCTTCCAGATTGCCTGGTGATCTGTTTGGTTTCCTTTTGTGTTTCTTTTTCTGTTTTGAGTGTCTTTCTTTGCAGGTTTCTGTAGCCGGATGATCTCCGTTCCGCTCCCAGCGGCTCCAGTGTAAATTCCCCTTCCCCCTGGGGAAATGCACTACCTTGTTTTGGGGGTTTTGGGGAGTTTGGTTTTTTATTTTTTTCTGTTTGTTTTGTTTCTCAGTTTTCTTTTTTTTTTTCCTTTGCCTTTTTTTCCCTTTTATTTGGAGGGAATGGGAGGAAGTGGGAACAGGGAGGTGGGAGGTGGATTTTGTTTATTTTTTTAGCTCATTTCCAGGGGTGGGAGTTTTTTTTTTTAATATGTGTCATGAATAAAGTTGTTTTTGAAAATAAAAATTGTTTGGCCTCTTGGGTGTAAGGATTATTTATCTTCCTATTTTCTCTTAGATCCCAGATGGCTGTGAACACTCCTGGAAATGCTGGTATTTAGAAGGAAGTTCCTCACTTAGAAATTAAGGAGTAGGAGTTCAAGTTGCAACTATCAGAAATAAAAAGCGTTTGGTTTCCAGGGATGGGTTTTCTGGATAGCACAGCCCTGATTGGCACTTAGGAATGAGACTGGTTGGGAAGAGGATGGGGTTGGCTCAAAGGCTAAAAAAAAATGGTAAAGCAAAAACAACATAGAGTGACCATTTCTGTGTATGCTCATAGAACTTGGCTGCAAATGAGTCACATTCTCCAGCACTAGTTGGTGGAATTTCTTGACTGACCCTGAGGCAATGGTCATGAAATTGACCTTTACAGGCAAATGCAAAACCTGTTGTCCTTTCTAACCCTGCACTGACAACAGTGGAGCAGGTAATTGGTTGTAGTAGTGCCATTAATTAGATCTTGATATCCCAAAGCTTGTACGATAGCACAGCAAGTAGGGTGTTTGCCTTAACATGCGACCAACCAGGTCAACCTGAGTTCAATTCCTCCGCCCCTCGGGGAGAGCCCAGCAAGCTACAAGAGTGTCTAACGGCAAAGCCTGGCAAGCTACCCATGACATATTTGATATGCCAAACAGTAGCGAGTCTCAGGTCATATAAACAAAAATCTATAATAATAGGCCATACTAATACCATCTCTGTGTGACTACAGATTGGTTTTAAAATATTTGTATTCTAAATACACCAGGCTGGAGGTACAGTGCAGCTGTTGGGTCCTTCCCTTGCAGCAGTTGAGCGGGGTTGGGTCCCCAGCACCACCTACGGCTCCTAAGCTCAGCCAGGAGTGATCCCTGAGTACATCATGTGTGGCCCCAAAGCAACAGAAATACTTGGACCTATTAAGTGCCCTGTAGTATGTACCAGGATATTTTGTTCATGAATGTTGGACTTGGAGTAACTAGATTTTAAAAACGGGCTAGAGATAGAGATAACCTACTCTAGTAGAGGGGTAGGACACTTCCTTGGGTGCGGATCGCCTGGGTTTGGTCACAAGATTCCCCAAACTCTACCAGCAGTAATCCCTGAGCACAGAGCCAGGATTAAACCTTAAACACAGCTGGGTGTGGCATGAAAGCAAAAGTAAAAGTGACATCCATGTCAAGCCTTATCCTGAGGGCTTTTCTCAGGGGCGGGGGAGGATCTTTGGGCCACATTTGGAGGTGCTTGGGGAGGAAGGGAGGTTGTTCCTAGTGGTTCCCTGGGAACCACAGTGCAGGGGTTCTGGGGAGGCTGCCCTTAAATGACTCCCATCCATACTGACTAGCTTTTGATACTTACGCCACATCACTTTTCATGATTGTTAGGCGTTTGGAATTCTGGTCAGATTCAGCTTAGAATAGTGTCTGATCATCTTAAGGGGAGAGAATATTACACACTTTGACAACTGGATAAAGTATGGTATTGGGTGTTAGACTTAGTACTTGATACCAGGATGCCTTCTGCCATTGAAGTATCACTTCTATCACTGAATTGAACTAAACTAGAGAACTAAATGCTAGTTGGTGTGATGCCATTAGTACTGCTGAGGTCTCACTGTTCCACCAGGGGGCACTAGATGACTAGCACAATCCCTAAAATTGGCACTCGGGGATTGAAAAGTCTTTGCCTTCTGCTTTATATTTGTGATGTGTTGATGGGATGCATGGATCTTTTTGCATTTAATCCCCTCTTCCCCCACACTTTTCCTTCCTGTTGTTGATAGTGTGATGACCCTACAGTTGGGGACATATTGTGCTTGCTGGGTCACCTGTAATATTGTGGGGACATTCTTCATTGTGTTTGGCACACATAGTTGTAGTATCTGACAGTATTGCTGCATTGCTTATACATATGCTTACTGCCGCTTGCATCCTTGAAACATGCTTCTGAACAATAGGTGTGTCCAGAAGTCACTTGCATTGTCCAGGGTTTTGGGGTTATGCGTGTGGCAAAGAGCTTGAATATGTGGTTTTAGGCACTGAACCACTCCTGGCCCTCTTTCTCAGCTTTTATTTTTGTTTTTGTTTAGTTTGGGGGTACCACCATCCCCCCCCCTTGCTGTGCTCAGGGCTTACTCCTGACTCTGCTCAGGGGTCACTCCTGGCAGGGCAGGGGTTAGGAGGCGGGGTGCCCCTATGTGGTGCCGGGGGTTAGAACTCAGGTTGGCAGCATGCAAGGCAAGCACCCTATCTGCCGTACTGTCTATCTGAACCCCCCTCTGCTCTTTCTGATTTAATTTTTAGTTTTTGGGGCCATACCTGGCAATGCTCAGGCCTTACTCCTGAGTCTGTGCTCAGGGGGTACTATATGGAGTGCTGAGGATAGAACCGAGGTCAGCTGAGCACAAGGCGGGTGTCCCGTTGTACTATCATTTTAGCCCTATCCCCTACTCTGCAGCCCACCTCTTTGCTTTTAATTTTGTGTGTTTGATCAGTTGTACTCTCTGTCCATCCTTTTTGGGGGGCTGGAGCCCACATACAGTGGTTTAGGACTCCTGGCAGTGCCACCACCGGTAAGGACAACTTCAGGGCTTTTCTCCAGTTTGGTCCTGGCTAAATTCTACCAACCACATCCTGCCCTACCCTGGGCTGGGTACATTACTCTTCAACTGAGTTTTCACTCCATGGACTGTTCATGGTGTTTCTCCAGCCTGCTATGTCTAACTCATCTACTCAAAATGAAGGTACACCCTAGTCAGAGCGAATCACTCCTGCTTGAAGGGCAAATTGCTCCTATCTCTAGCACTTCATGATTTTGTAATTAAAATAATTATGTCCTCATTTCCCCGTTAGACTCTTAGTTTCTTTAGGGCATGGATTGTGCCTCCATATGACCTCAGTGCCTGCCAGTAGTCACTGCTGGATGAATACCTTTATAGTTTCTGTAGGTACGTATCTGTCTCCCACCTTCCCTTGTCTTTTTTTCTTGCATCATCCTCACAGTACATCCTGGAGGGTGCTTTCCTTGCATGTAGCTGACCCCTGGTTTGATCCCTGGCATCATACCTGGTCTTCTAGCATCACCAGGAGTTATCCCTGAGCACTGCTGGATGTAGCTCAAACCACATCCCACCCTCTTTAAAAAAAGCAAGTACGTGGAAAGAAAATTGTTTTGGGGGCCAGCAGGTAGGGTGCCTGCCTTGAATGTGGCTGACAGGGTTTGATCCCTGGAGCCACATAAGGTCCTCTAAGCACCACTAGAACACGCCCTGAGCACAGAGGCAGAAGAAAGCCCTGATTGGTGGGTGTGGCCCAAATGCCCCCACCTCAAAAAAAAAAAAAGAAAAGAAAATCATTTTGGGGGGGAAAGATTGGCTATTCTGTTAAGCACTCCTGTTGAACAAGGAATGGAGCAAGCCCATCCATTCCTGGGGTTCTGTTGGGAGAAATGTGTCTTTAGGAACAAGATTCCAGGAGCCTGTCCAGAAGGTTTCTTTGCTGGAGTTGAGAGTCGAAGCCATAGGACCTCAAAAGGTCCCTGGGTGATAAGAGGTGACCAAAGACACCCCAGCAGGTTTTCAGGTAGGATTTGCTCAACCTGATGGCAATGGTGAAAAGCAGTTGCTGCTTTTTTTTTTTTGTATTTCAGTAATATAACATTTTTTTATAAGTGCTTAAAATGAGTCACCTTTCTCGAATCATACTCTAATCTTAGAATGTCTTTTAATTCTGTTCATTTCTCATACCTCTTCCCCCTGTTTTGTGCCTTGGGTAATTATTCAGTGAACAGACATTGAGAACCTGTCAAGGGCCGGACTCTTCTAGATACTAGGATTCATTTTAATAAGTGAGTCACTTAGAAAACTTTATAGTTTAAGAAAAAAAAAAGAGATTTGCCATACCTCTGACTTGCACCCACCAAAAACCTCTAGAATGTGGTTGGATCTTGTTTTTTGTCTGTGTCTGTGTGTGTGTGTGTGTGTGTGTGTGTGTGTGTGTGTGTTTGAGTTGAATTCATGTACCATAAAATTTACCTTTGGTCAGAAATTCGCCTCTGGTGCAGTGGTTATGTCTCATTCTGGTTTTTTTTTTTTTTTTTTTTTTTTGCTTTTTGGGTCATACCCGGCAATGCACAGGGGTTCCTCCTGGCTCTGCGCTCAGAAATTACCCCTGGCAGTGCTCAGGGGACCATATGGGATGCTGGGAATCGAACCCGGGTTGGCCACGTGCAAGGCAAACACCCTACCCGCTGTGCTATTGCTCCAGCCCCTCTATCTTTCTTTCTTTCTCTCTCTTTCTTTTTCCTTCTTTTCTCCTTCCTTCCTTCCTTCCTTCCTTCCTTCCTTCCTTTCTCTTCTTACTTCTTTCCTTCTCTCTCCTTTCTTTCCCTCCCTCTCTTATTTCCCTCCCTCCCTCCCTTCTTTCTTCCCTATCTTACTTCCAAACCAGATGATGCTCAGGGACCTCTATGGTACTAGGGATCAACCCTAGGGCCTCACGGATGTAAGGCATATACTCTTTTAAAAATTTAAGATTCGGGGGTACGGTGCCGCCAGCAGGTCAACCTGTACCTGTGAGGCGAGTGCATCAGCAGCCTGATGGCGCCTTCAGACTTCCAGATACCCCAAAATTGCTGCTGTGCCTTTGGCCAGACCCCAAAAACTTGAGGCAAAGTTTACCAGGAAAGTAAACGGCCAAAAGTTAGGTATGTGGGAAACACACCCACAAACCACCTCCAGCTCAGCTATATAATTGGAGGCATGGCCTCTCTGGTTCCTGATTGAACTGCTTAATGGCCATGATCCCAGAGACTCAAACAAATCTCAAAACTCAGCGGCTTTTGGCAGAAATGCATCTGGACCACGCAGTAGGTCACTGTCGCTGAGCCACCCCAGGGAGGAAGGGTGTTGTCCCTCTGCCTGCTTCCCCCTGGCGGCTCGGTAACCGTCATCCTCCAGAGGTCATTGGACAGTCAGGTTTGGGCCCGCAGTGACAAGACATGTTGGGCCTCACGGGATGGGAGTGGAGCCGGTCCTGTCCTCCCCACCCCAACGAGACCCCAAATCATCACCCACGAACAGCCTCTCTGGCTCCTGATCAAGCTGCTTAACGACCATGAGCCCAGAGACTCAGAAACAAATTTCAAAACCCAGCGGCTTTTGGCAGAAATGTGTCTGGACCCCGCAGTAGGTTACTGTTGCTGGGCCATCCCAGAGGGGAAAGGGTGCTGTCCCTCCACCTGCTCCCCCTTGGTGTCTTGGTGGCCGCTATCCTCCAGAGGCCATTGGACAGTCAGGTTTGGACCTGCAGTGATGAGACATGTTGGACCTCACAGGATGGGAGTGGAGCTGGTCCTGTTCTCCCCACCCCAACCAGACCCCAAGTCATCGCCCACGAACGGCCTTTCTGGCTCCTGATCAAGCTGCTTAACGGCCATGATCCTAGAGACTCAGGAGCAAATCTCGGAACCCAGCAGGTTTGGCAGAAATCCCTCCAGATTTCATTCATTCATTCATTCATCATCCTGTTAATTCGTCGATTGCCTCGAGCAGGTCCCAGTAACGTCTCGTTCATCCTAGCCCTGAGATTATATTCAAGGCTCTTTAGGAGAATGAGACCCATCATTGTTACTGGTATTTGGCATATTTGGTATGCCACGGGGAGTTTGCCAGACTCTGCCCTGTGGGCAGGCTACATTTGATAGCCTGCAAGTTTGTCCAAAGTAGGAATGAGATAATAAGATGTCATAAAAAGATGTTCTGATAAGATGTCCTGCAGCCGCATTCGGTTCCGGGAGCTGGATTTTATAGTCTCTTGAGTCTTTGATTCCCCTCCAGATTTAAGTGTTAAAATTTCAGAATTTCAAAATTGCGCGCCCACTACTGCAACCACACAACATCATATGTTATTCATAACCAGCAATAAAAAACAAAATGTCTACTGTTGCCTTTTCAGCAGATCTGAGTGTTGGGGTAAAATCTAAAATAATAATGGTGGGTCTGGTGTCAAAATATTGAATGTAATCAAAGTAGAGAGAGAGTAATGCGGAAATCATCTGCCCCACAGGTAGGGGGAGGGTGTGGGATGAGGGTATACTGGGATTTTTGGGGGTGGAGAATGGGCACTGGTGAAGGTACAGGTGTTTCATTGTATAACCGAGACTTAGACCCGAAAGCTTTGTAACTGCTCTCATGGTGATTTAATAAATAAAATTATAAAAAATGAAAAAAAAGTAAGGTGGAGTTCATGCACAATTCAATCAGCTAATCAGTGGCTGAATAAATAGCGGTACTCCTACATAAAATAAATTAATTAATTAATTAAATAAAAATTTAAGACTCATGTTATTTACTTATTTGTGGTCTTTGTGCCACACCTGGTGGTGCTCAGGGGCCCATATGTGGTTCTATAGATTGAACTTGGGTCCAAGGAATAGTAGCCGCAGGCAAGGCAGTGCTTTACTCCCTGTACTATCTCTGGCTCTTCTATGACTTGAGTGGTACACACAGCCTCTGGGGTTCTTTGTTATTTTATTTTATTGCTTTATTTCCTTACATAGGCCCTTGAATGCAATATTGAAATGGTGAGAACAGTTATCTTTGTTTTGTTTCTGATCTTTGGGGGAAAGCTGTCAGTAACATGCACCTCAGTTCTGCCTTGCTGGCACCCTAAGCAATCAGTAACACATGCACCCCAGCACCTCAGCTCTGTCCTGCTGGTGCTCTTCTTCCTTTGTGTGTGTATGTGTGTGTGTGTGAGAGAGAGAGAGAGAGAGAGAGAGAGAGAGAGAGAGAGAGAGAGAGAGAGACCCAGAGATACTCAAAAATAACTCCTGGCTCTGTACTCAGGAATTACTCTTGGCAGTGCTTGGCAAATCATATGGGATGCTAGGATTGAACCTGGATCAGCCATGCACAAGGCAAGCACCCTACCCTCCTGTACTATGTTTCCAGCTCTCTTCTTCCTTTCTATCCTGAACAAACTCAGGAATTTTTCTTCAAGTTTCAATCTAAATATCTGAGGAGCCAGAGTGATAGTAGAGCAGCAGGATGATTACCTTGCATGCAGCCAACCCAGGCTCAGTCCCCATTTCCCCGGAACCTCATGTGATCCCAGAGCCCACCAGGAGTGATTCCTGAGCTTAGAGTCAGGAGTAAACCCTGAGCACTGCTGGGCGTGGTCCCCAAACCAAAAAGACAACACCAACCTAAATAGCTGAGACATTTTCCTTGACTACTTCTAGCCCTTCCTCCCACCCCATGTCTTTTTAAAGTTTTTGGACTACACCTGGCTGTGCTTTGGTTTACTCATGGCTCTGTTCTTGGGGGACTGTATGAGGTGCCCGAAAGCGAACCTAAGGGTCAGCTGTGTGTAAATTAAGTGTGCGCTGTGCCACTGTGACTCCTGTGCCGTCACGCCTACCCCTACAGCATTTTCCATATGGTTGTTGATGCGGCTCCAGTGGGATCATGTGACTGGTGAATTTTGAGAGCAACTGAAAAGATAATAGTTTGTTTTCAGGCCACACCCCACTGCTCTGGGGACCCTGTGAGGCTAACAGAAGAAGCCGGGCCGCCTGCAGGCAAAGCATGTGCTTCAGCCCTGGAGCTACTTTCCAGTCCATGCCAGCGGGTAGTCATACACAGCCCTGGAATACGAATTGCTCAAGATGAGGGACAGTATTTTTCCCTGCTGCTGCTTCAGTTCTATTTTGTGTTTTGTTTTGTTTTGCTTTTTGGGTCACACCTGGCAATGCTCAGTGGTTACTCCTGGCTCTGCACTCAGGAATTACTCCTGGTCGTGCTCAGGGGACCAGATGGGATGCTAGAGAATGAACCCAGATCAGCCACATGCAAGGCAAACACCCTACCTGTTGTGCTATCACTCTGGCCCCTCAGTTCTTTTGGATGTTCCCTTTTTCTTTGCTTGCCCTCTCTCCTGTTTCCCTCCCAATGGAGAAAGCACAACAGCTTTCAGAGAATTCCCACTCTCCTTCTCTGAGTTTCGCTTTCCTTTCCATGGGTTTATTGACATGCCCTCTGACACTGACACCATTCCTCAGTGTGCACTGGACAGTGTCACTGCACACAGGTAACTCTTCTGCCTTACCTGAGTTCTTCCAACAGCACAAGTACCTCCTTACTCTCCTGCTGCTTCTCACAGAATCTATGGAGACAGCTGTGTGTTTTGTTTCACTTTTTAAATTATGTTTTTTTTTTTAAATTTGTTTTTGTTAATGTCGAAAGCACAGTGGTAGGGCGTTTGCCTTGCATGCAGCCAACATGGCCAACCCGAGTTCGATTCCTCTGCCCCTCTCGGAGAGCCCGGCAAGCTACCTAGAGTATCTCGCCCACACGGCAGAGCCTGGCAAGCCACCCGTGATGTATTCGATATGCCAAACACAGTAACAACAAAATCTCCAATGGAGACGTTACTGGGCCCGCTCAAGCAAATCGATGAACAACGGGAGGGCCTTTACCTTACCTTAATGTCTGTGGGCTATACCTGATGGTGCTCAGGGCTTATTCCTGGTCTTGCTCTCAGGGACCACTCCTGGCGGTGCCCAGGGGTCTGTATGGGATGCCAGAGAGAGAACCTGGGTTGGCCATTGCAAGGCAAGCGCCCTACTCCCCGGGCTATCGCTCTGGCATCATGAGTATGTTCCACTTTATTAAAAAAATTTTAAAGGGTTTTTATTTATTTTGCTTTTCTGGGTCACATCTAGTGATGCTCAGAGATTGCTCCTGGCTCTGCACTCAGGAATTACTCCTGGCAGTGTTTGGGGGCCCATGTGGAATGCCGGGAATTGAACCCAGGTGCAAGGCAAATACCCTACCCGCGATATTATCACTCTGGCCCCCATGTGATCCACTTTAGCATTGGCCATCCAATCTAAAAAGTCACCACTGGAGCCAATGAAAGCCCTTAGTCATTGTTCTACAGAATGTATGTGGCAGAGTGGGTAACAGTGAAGGAATGTTGTCAGAGTGGAGGAACAGCCAGAAGGCCTGGAATGAAGGCCCAGCTCTGCCACTGAAGGAGAATGGGGAATCATCCTTTCCTTGACAGTAAAGCCAGTTCATCATCATCATCATCATCATCATCATCATCATCATCATCATCATACCTACTCCAGGAGGCTCTGAAGATTGAATAATCTTTTTGGGGGAGGATGGGGATTTGGGCTACACCTGGCAATGCCCAGACGTTACTCCTAAAACTCCTGCAGACATTTAGGAATCACTCCTGGCAGTGCTCAGGGGCCATATGGGATGCTGGGGATCAAACCCAGGTTGACCACACACAAGACAAGCACCCCTCCCCACTGTACTATCGTCCAGCCCCTAAATGGGGGTCGGGGGAGGTCTTCTGTGTTATTCAGGAAACTTCTTGGTAGCTGGCTTGGTTAGAGAGCTTTGGGTCTTAGATGTACCGACAGCAAGGAGATAGGGACCCTGGTGCCAAGGAGTGTGTCTGGGATCTGGCCCACCCTTTTCTGGAAGGCTAGAAGAAGCTGGCCTCAAAACTTGGATTTTCCTAAGAATGCCTCTCTCATGCCATGCCATTCTGGCCCACCCCTAGGCCTTTGCTCTCCCTGGATGGTTGGCCTGGAGCTGAGAACTGTCTCTTGTTTCCACGGCCCTTGTCTGCAGCAGGTTTTCTGCCTCTCTGGGCAAAGTCTCGCCTTTGCAGGCTGCGGTCCTTCAGATCTGCAACTCCCCACCAGACGGTTGTCCTCCTCCTCATGAATATGCCTCATGTTAGATGCAGCTTCAGCTCCCTAAAGAATGGCCGGCAAGTGCACTGAGAATCCGGCATGGTCCTGGCCTGAAATAGGCCACAGAAGGCATGCATGAGTGGAAAGAATGGCTAAACTATTAACTCAGTGAGCATCTCTCCCATGTCAGGCTTTGGTGTTTCAAAGTTGAGTAAGACGGTTCCTACTTGTAAGGAACGTTTCATCTTTAGGGGTCATTTGAGAGGCACTTAACCTAGTTTATCTTGTTAAAGTCTCCAGGTAACCCTGGAAGAAAGCTGGAGGTTAAGAAATAAGCCCTCGTGATAAAGGTCGGCCAGGGCTAGTCCAGCCAGGAGGCAGGAGTCCTGGTTTCTTCCTGCCACTCACCTCGGTGCCTCTCCCTGCTGCCAAGACCAGGGCCCAAAGATTGGAAGGAGTTGGGAGAAGGACCACAGGGCATCCACGAAGAGCCCCAGTCCAGATCTGACCCCATCATTAGTTTGGTGACCTCGACGAGCTACTCAGTGTCTCTGCTGTCAGCCTCATGTGGGGAAAATATTGCAGTGAACACAACCACCAGTCCCCATCTCTCAGCACCCAGGGTATTGTGTGTGTGTGTGTGTGTGTGTGTGTGTGTGTGTGTGTGTGAAGCAAGATAGTATTTATTGAAACCAAATGTAATTAGATGCAAAGCGGGTTGGTGTGGGGGGGAGGGCAGGGGGGAGAGAAATATGTGTACAGGAGAGAACAAGCTCAAAAGAACAAGCAAGCAAAGATACACAGAGGCCAGCAAGTGAGACATGTTCAAGGGGAGAATACAGGCTAGAAGGAGCAAGCCAACCCCCTCAATTTTGTTTCCCCCCCCCCCCCCCGGGCTGTCCATGGCATGGGAAGTCAGTAGCCCTAGAAGTGATTCTTCAGTGGACTGGTCTTTGGATGCCAGTGTCCATTGTCCTGACAAAGACCCTCCTGATCCTGTACCCGCCCTAGTCAGGGGTCTCTGGTTCCTAACCTTGTATCACTCCTGCTTCTCCCTCTCTGGAGAGCTCCCCACCCTCCCTCCAATTAAGCCCCTTTATGCCTCAGCTTCCATCCAAGTACTAACCAGGCCCGACCCTGCTTAGCTTCCGAGATCAGACGAGATCGGGCGTGTTCAGGGTGGTATGGCCCAGCGGTAGGGGTTTGCCTTGCACGAAGCCAACGTGGCCAACCTGAGTTCGATTCCTCCGCCCCTCTCGGAGAGCCCGGCAAGCTACCGAGAGTATCTCGCCCGCACGGCAGAGCCTGGCAAGCTCCCCGTGACGTATTCGGTATGCCAAACACAGTAACAACAAAGTCTCCAATGGAGACGTTACTGGGCCCACTCGAGCAAATCGATGAACAACGGGAGGGCCATGCCTCAGCTCAGAAGGGTCCTTTGCTATTGCATGCAACCACACACACAAAGCTAACGTCATTGATCCAAATACCTACCATGGGGCCCGAGAGACAGTCACAGGATTAAGGCTCTTTCTTTGCACACAAATGGTTTCCAGAGCACTACAAGAAGTGATCCCTGAGCATAGAGCCAGGAGTAAACCCTGAACACCACGAGTGTGGCCCCCAACAAAGCAAAATCAAATACCTACCTGCAGGATTCCCGGGGTTACCTGACCTGTCGGCCTAGCCCCAGCAGCGTGGCTGACTGTCAGTAAGGGGTGGGAGATGTCTGACTCTGGGGGCAGGGCAGGGAGAGGGAGGGAGACAGTTTTGTGTTCGGGTCACACCTTAGCACCCTGGAGTGGGAGCTGGTGGCACCCCCTGGCGGTATTCAGAAGACCGGTGGCAGCCCCTGGCAGTATTCAAGTGACCGCCTGGTTCAGGGGACTCACGGAAAGCCGGGCGTTTGGGTTCTCAATCCTGGCCATGAAGTTTTGATCCGTTTAGGTCCAACCTGGAGAAGTCTTCTCCCAGGAGGAAGGAGAGAAGGCCATGCCCGGGTATGCTCATTTACTGAAAATGTCTTTATTGAAACAGATGAGAGCGCAAGGAAGAATGAGGCCTGGGAGGATGTCTTTGGGCACAGGAGGGGAGCCCAGACCTATTATGGTGACGGGTGGAAAGAAGCTCTCCCCGCCCTCAACTCGCACGCCTGGGAAGTGAAGACGAAGCAGCGGGGAGGAGGCGGGGTGTGCGGACGACCCTCTGTCCTGGGCTTCTGGGGTGGCCCGGCCTTCCTCACTCGCTCCTCCCCACCTCTGCGCCCCCCCCCCCCCACCCCGCCGGGCTGCGCGCCCCCTTGCTAGACGGGCCAGCCTTCTACCAGGGCGCTCAGAGAGCGGGGTTGGGGGTGGCAAGCAGCGGGACGTGGTCACAGCGGTTGGGGGGGGGCTGCCGCAGCAGGGACGGCCGGCGGCACAGCTCCCCGTCCCGGAGCACTTCCGGCAGGAGCTTGCGCTTGGTCTCCGGGAGCAGCATGATGCTGAGGATGCAGAGGAGGGCGCAGGCCGCCAGCACCACGTGCTGCAGGAAGGCGCCGTGGCCCATGTGGAGGCGCTGGGCCGGCCCGCTCAGCCCCCCCAGCGCCCCCAGCGCCATGATCAGGCCCAGACCGCGGCCCCTGCAGGTGGGGGAGAGACGGACAGGCACTCAGCCTCTGGGGGGAGGTCGCCCCCGGCCCTGTCCAGCCGCCTGCCCACCCCGCACTCACCGCACAGTGGTCGGGATGATCTCGGCCGCCAGGAGGGTGCTGAGGATGCCAGCAGCTTGGGAGGCAAAGAGGCCCAGGACAGAGAAAGTGGTGATGGCCGCGTCGTTGAGATCTGCAGGACAGAGAGCAGGGAGGTGAGAGGGGGCTGGGAAGCGGGACTCGGCCTGTTCCCTGTCTCTGCCCCTTGGATTCCTGATCCTGCGGCTTGGGGTGGGGGTTGGGGGCCCCTCCCTGGGCAGCGCCTGATGAAGAGAACAGGCAGGGAGCGTGGTGGGGGGGAAGAGGGGGCAGGGGTGGGAGAGGCGAGCAGGGGTCTGTTCTGTTCTGCTCTCGGGTGGCCCGTGCCGGAGGTGGTGGCGGAGCCTGCATGTGGCACCTCTGCTGGGCTTCCGTGGCTGGGCCCACAGTGTGGGGGAGGGAGGATGCTCACAATCCCACAGGCCCAGCAGGACCAGGGACGCGATGCCCGTGAGGGTCATGGAGAGGAGCAGGATGCCCCGGCGGCCAAACCGGTCCACAGTCACCCCCAAGAAGACACAGGCCAGCGCCGCAGTGCCACTGGCCAGCAGGGAGCACAGGTAGAAGTCCGACGGGCTCCCGCCTCCTCCGATGGGCTGGTAGCAGTGGCCGATGGCGTGGGCAATGAAGCTGTGTGGAGGGGTAGGGGACAAACAAGCACGTGTCAGAAGCCCTCAGCAGGACCTGAACACACACACACACACACACACACACACACACACAAGCACGCATGCACACACACTCCCACACACATGCACACACACGCCCACACACATGCACACCCCTCCCCTCTGCAGTCTCCCTCCTGCCCGCTGCCAGCCAAACCTCATCCCAGCTACTGGCCTGGCGGCAGCCTCAGCCTTACTTGGTGAAGCCCAGGATGAGCAGATTTTTCCAGAGGTTGCGGTAGTTGAGGAGGGAAGCGAAGGAGAAGGAGGATGTCGCCGGGAGGGGGCAGGTGTTCTCCAGGTCTTGGGGAGAGAGAGGGGCTGTCCGTTAGGGGGGACAGTGCAGGACCCAGGGCCCTGCACTATGGATGGGGATAGGTGGAGAGTTACCAGCACATGGGGGGCGTGTTACACTGTGAGGTGTGCATGACGCACCGCTTGAGGGACTCTGCCCCACCCTGTCCCCCACCCTGCAGAGATCCCTGTTCCCCACCCTGCAGGGACCCTGTCCCTTACCCTGCAGGGGCCCTGTCCCCCACCATGCAGGGACCTCTGTCCCCCACCCTGCCCCTTACCCTGCAGGGACCCTGTCCCCCACTCTGCAGAGACCCCTGTCCCCGACCCTGCAGGGACCCTGTCCCCCACCCTGCCCCTTACCCTGCAGGGCCTCCTGGGCCTCCTCCCCCAGCATCTGCCCATGAGGCCTGTTCCGCTCAGCCAGGATCCTCAGCACAGACTGAGCCTCCTCGATCTGCCGCTTCACTATCAGCCACCTCGCCGACTCCAGAAACAGGCCGGGCCAGCTGGGGACGGGTGGAGGGGACACTCTTGAGTGAGTGGGCTCCCCCATGTCCTGACCAGGGATGGGAGAGCCCCGCCCCGCGCCCCCACGCCCCTCCAAGGAGGCCTGGTCATGGGTCAGTGGAGAAGAGGAGGGACTCAAGGTGGCTGGAGGTGGGGAGGGGAAGGCCCAGGGCGCAGGTGGAGGACAATACTGACCCATAAAACAGGAAGAGGATGCAGGGAGCCGTGATCATCCGCTGCAGAAAGCGCCAGTCCTTAGAGACAAGGGCCAGGCCCAGGAACAGGAAGTGACCTCCCACCCCCACCAACTCCCCGGCCAGGGCCACCCGGAGCCTCTGGGTTGGGTCGCACAGCTCCAGGCCTGGAGACACAGCGGGGAGCAGGGGAGAGGCCAGGGGGGACAGAAGAGAGAGGGAAGGAGGAGGACAGAGAATGAGGTCAGAGCCTGCATGGTGGCCAGCTCCTCCAGCAGATGACCTCCCCCCCCCACCCCTCGCAGCTGGCAGAGTGGCATGCTTCCTCAGGGACCCTGCCCCGCAGACCTGAGGCTACAGGGTCAGGGGCCCTGGAGGGGGCCCCTCACAGGCCTCTCTCTTCCCCCTCTCCTCTGACCTTCCAGTCAGTCCTTGTTCAAGGTTGTACAGCTAGTCAGGGTTACTTTTCTATTTTTTTCTTTCTGGTTTTGGGGCCACACCCCCCTGGTGCTCAGGGACACTGGGCATGGATCACTCTTAGAGGTTCTATTCCCTGACAACGGTTTAGTCTCAATCTTGGGGATCCCGTGGTGGGGGAGGTGGATTAAAGAAAGGCAAAAGTTGGGGCCAGACAATTAGTACAGTGGGTAAGGTGCTTGCCTTGCACGCAGCTGACCCGGGTTCGATCTCCGACCTCCCATATGGTCCCCTGAGCACCACCAGGAGTGATCCCTGAGCTCAGAGCCAGGAGTAAGGCCTGAGCATCGCTGGGTGTGGCCCCCAAACAAAATAAAAGAAAAAAAAAAAAAGCAAGAGTCGCGGATCCTTCAAAGACCAGGGCAGAGAGACTGCTTTTGGACAACAGGAACCTGGGTGGCCTGACGGGGTGGTGGGCAGGGCTGGGGCTGCAGAGAGGCTGGTATGAGTGCCCAGGGAAGGGGCTGTGGGAGGGGCCACACTCACGCATCAGGTAGACTCCAAGGTCAACGCCTGCAAGCAGGAAGCCCAGGAGGAAGCGCAGGGCCATGACACCCGTGGAGGAGCCGGCGGCTGCCCCTCCCACTCCACAGGGGCCCACCAGCCCCAAGGTCAGCAGCACAATCGCGCGGCGGCCAAACCTGGAATGCAGGGAGAACCTCTCATCATCCAGACTTCCCGAGCAGCAGTTTCCGTGTGTGTGTGTGTGTGTGTGTGTGTGTGTGTGTGTGTGTGTTGGGGGCAGCTACGCCCTTCAAAGCTGGAGGTGTCAGAACAGGAGGAAGCACTGAGGTGAGAGATGATGGGAAGGCATGGGGACCATGGATGAGCAACGTCTAGCTACTGGGCAAAGGGATAGCTACAATTTGGTTTATTGACCTGGGCTCCTGGGCTCCTTGTTCAAAGACGAGGAAATTCTCCAAGGCAGGGAGACCAACCAATGGAGAAATAGAATATTGCTTAGGAGAGCTAGAACTGATGGGATAAAATTCTTGTTCAGGGGGAATGAGGCTGGTCTAGCTCGGTCTAGTCAGAGGAGACGAGTCATTGATTTGTGAGGACAGAGCTATTGATCTTTGGAGGTGAAGCCATGGGACACTTGTGTGTAGGGGATAGTCTTGGTTAGTGAAGATGGAGCTTTTGATCTTAGAGGACTGAGTAATTGATGGGGGGAAATGAGGTAACTTTTCCACACAGTTGGGGCTTTAGCCTAATTAATCCACAGGGAGGGTTAAGTGGGGGCGGGGCCACTGGAGAGGAGATTCCGCTATTGAACTATGGGATTGGGGTTATGAATCTCGGGGGTAGGAGTCTTTGATTCATGTACAGATCTTTGTCCAGGTGGCTGGGACTTATATGAGATGAGCCTATTAATCCCTGGAGAGTGACCAATACAGACAGGGTCACAAATCAGGGAGATGGGACTCTCAGTGAGTCAAGAAGGACACAGCTCTTGATGTTTGACAGTGGGAAGAATATTAGGGTCACTGGGAAGGAGCAATGATTCCCAAGTGAAGTTATTAACACAACATGTAGGGCTACTTCTCCCTGGGGATGGGCTTTAGCTTGGTTTTGGGGCCATACTCTGCAGTGTTCAGGGCTTATTCCTGGTTCTGTATTTCTGACTCTGTGCTTAGAACTGGAGATGCTGCAAGGCAAGCCCCTTACCTCCTGCACTATCTCTCTGGCCCTCGTCATGGTTTTTTGGGGGAAGCTATTGATTTTAGGAGACTAAATGATTGTTTTCTGATAATAAGGCCAGTAGTGCATGAAGACGGGCCACTGACCTGGGGATTTAGGGTCACTTGCCCACAGGGGTGTGTGACTGTGGGCAGTGGGGATAGGTTTGACTTGTGGAAACTGGACTACTGAACGACGGGTTGTCTTTAATCTGTGGGGGTTGAGCCCAGGGATCAAATGATAAGCCTGCTGGGATGGGATGTAGATCAGCGGAGAGGCATAGATGGTCAGTGAGATGGAGCATCTAGTCAGTAGTGATGGTGCTGGGAATCAGAGATGGAGTATTTCATCTGTAAAGAGAGCTTTTGGTGGGGGCCTGAGCGATAGTACAGCAGGTAGGGCGCTTGCCTTGCACACAGCCAACCCAGGTTCCATCCCTGGTGTCCCATATGGTCCCCCAAAACTCTGCCAGGAGTAAACCCTGAGCATCACCAGGTGACCCCCAACACAAACCAATAAAAGGCTTTTGGTGGTTGTGGGTGGGCTTGAGGAGAGGCATTAACTCATGGAAATGAAGCTTTAGACCTGGGAGGATCTGAACACTGAGGATTCATGGGTATGTTCAGGGCTGCTGTTGTGGTCACTGACCCATGGAGCGGGGGCTGGGTAGTCTACCCCAGAGGGCAGTCCCACACGAGCAGGTGTGGGACTATGGTAGACAGGGGGTGAGGGCCTTCTTCTCCAGAAGTCGTTGTTGATAAGTGGGGGAGAGAAGCTCCTTGAGCGGGAGGGGCTCACTGCTCAGAGCCACCCTGGGGGTCACTGGGGACAGACCACGGATGCGCAGGAACAATGATCTTTCAGAACGGCAGGCGGAGATGGAGTGAAGGGTCCAGGCAGGCGGGCCAACACTGACCCTGAGGGTAGGGAGGCAGGTGGAGGGGATCAGTGGTGGTCAGGAGGGTTGGGGCTGGGGACCGGTGGGGGCTGTTCCCTGGTATAGAGGAGGTGCGGTTGAGGGATTTCTGGAGAGGAGGGGCGTAGATGAGGGGGCGGGGCTCCGTGCCACTGAACATTAGTGCAGAGGAGATGACGAGTCCAGCGAAGTCTTCTTCCTCTTGTAAACACCAGCTGCCTGGCCAGTTCCCCCCTCCTCCGCCCCCAGCACCCGCTCCTGCCCACCGTCCCTCCGCTGCGGGGGCGGGGCCACCCTCACCTGTCCGTGGGGTAGCCCAGAAACAGGTAGCCGGAGGCAAAGCCCAAGATGAACAGGATCTGCTCCAGGATCACCTGCCAGCCCAGGTCACACACCAGGTCCCACTGGGGGGCGGAGAGGGATGGTGCTGGCGTGAGGCCCCGCGCCCGGAGAGGCTGTTGGGGGGAGGGCGGGGGGTCTCGGCTGCTCCCAGCCACGCCGCCTCACCTGGCCTATGGCGTTGGTGGTGAGCACAGGCAACCCGTTGTAGTCCCAGTCCTTGAGGCAGTGGTTGAAGTCCGGCGGGGCGAAGCCGCTGCACGCGGGGTCCGAGCTGGTGGCGGCGGCGACGCGGCTGGCGGCGCTGGCGGCGAGGGCCGCGCTGGCCACGCCCGCGCCGCTGGCGTTGGGGGGCTGCTCCCAGGCCGAGGCGTTGGGGGGGAAGGCCCCGTAGTGGCAGTGCAGCGGGGGCGCCAGCGTGAAGATGGGGTCGGAGGCCAGGCCCAGCGCCACGAAGAGCACGGGCAGGCAGCAGAGGCCGAGCTGCAGCTGCTGGCCGCCGCCCAGCGCCCCCACCTGGGCCAGCAGCGCCTCGAAGCTCAGGGGGCCGGGGGGCACGGCCAGCGACAGGCTGCTACCCAGGCCCGCCTCGGCCCCCTCCCGCGCGCGCTCGCGCTCGCCCTGCAGCTGCTCGCCGGCCACCGCATCTCCCAGGGTCCCGACCTGCGGGGCGGGGCGGAGGCAGGTGTAGCGCCGCGCCGCAGAGCGGGGTGCAAGGGAGGGGTGCAGGGGGATGCAGGGAGGGGTGCAGGGGGATGCAGGGAGGGGGTGCAGGGAGGGGTACAGGGAGGTGGTGCAGGGAGGGGGTGCAGGGGTGCAGGGAGAGGAGGGCCTGGGGTGCGCGCGGGGGCGGGGGGCACGCCGGGCGCTCGGCGCGGGAGGTGGGGGTTGCGGGGCGAGGACGGCCTAGTTCCCCCCACACCTCCCTGGCGCGGGCACTTACTCCTCCGTTGGGGCTGGGGGTGATCTCTACCGTGCTGTCGATTTTGTTGCCGCCCCCGCCATTGGGCTCGGGGGTCCCGGTGGCCACCCGCGGAGCCAGCTTGCCGACCGCAGGGGGCCTGCCGGCCCGACCCGAAACGATGCGCTGTTTTCTGGCCCGGTGGCGCGCCGCAGCCGGACCGGAGCCCCGAGACCCCACTCCGCAACCGCCGCGGGCGCCTCCGTCGTCTCTGCGATCTCTGCGCGGTTTTCCCCTCCCCTTCCTTCAGACTCTCCTCCCCCTTCCCACGTCAGCAGAACCTTCGTCCAGACTTTTCGTCAGAGAGAAAAAGGGGGGCCAGGGCCCAAGGGAGGGAGAGGATGGGGCGCCGTCTCTGTTCCCTTGGTCTGTGGGTCATTGCGGGGGAAAAAGGGGGAAAAGCTGAAGCATAGCCTAGATTGTCACGAGTTTCCTCCATTCCATCCATCCATCCATCCATCCACCCATCCATCCTCCACCTATCCTTCATTTGTCTATCGATCCATGCATCCATCATCCACTTATTCTCCATCCATTCATCCATGCACAATCATCTGTCCATCCATGCACCCATCCATGCATCCATCCAAAAACACATCCATGCACCCACATCCATGCATCTATTCACTCTTCATCCACCCACCCATCATCCACCCATGCACCATCGTCCATCTATTCTCCATCCATGTACCATCATCGATCTATCTTCCATCCATCTATCCAGCCATACACCCATCCATCCAAGTACTCATCCATGCACCCACCCATCCATGCACCAACCATCCATCCAACCTCCATCCATCCATGCATTCACCCATGTACCGATTCATCATCCATCTATTCATGCCCCTGTCATCCATCCTTTTGTGCATCCTTCCATGCATCCATCTACTCAAATGTTCAGCAGTAGAATTTGTAAAGTGTTTTACTATGCAACTGAACCTGTGCTAGGTTTTGGGTCTGCCAGCAGAGTGGACCTCATACACCTCTGACAGCTAACTAAGGAGAGCCATGTGAAGAGGCAGCTACAGTAACAGTTTCTGCACAAGGAGGATCAGGTGGGGGGGTTTCCTTAGCTGGCCTTCTCCTCTCCAAAGAGACACCTGTAGAGGATTCACTGCCACCCCGGTTGAGTTGCCATTGTTTCTTAGCAGCATTTGGCACCCTTGACCACCTCTTCCTCTCAACACTTTTCCTTTCTTAGCTTCTAAGTCTCATAGCCCCCTGACTTTCACTTTTGTTCCTCCTCTCCAATAATGCATACTTAACCTTCTTCCTCAGCATAATTCAATGATTCCCGTCCTCAGAGGCTCAGGCCCCCTCTGTCCAACTTGGGCTTGTAGGGACACTGTCAGCTTCAAGCACCACCCAAACAAACAGTACAAACCAATACACACGTGATTTCTGGGAAGATGCCCACAGCTCTTCCTCTCTTCTGAGCTCCAGGCAAGTGAAAACAGCTCTTATTTGACCTTCTAGTGTAGGTGATCAAGCTCAGTAAGTTCAGGAACAAAGTCATGTTCTTCACCCTGTAACTTGGTTGTGTTTGTAGGCTTCTTTGCTCAGTAAATGGCCTCTCCCCTCACCAAGTCTCTTCACATCCCTTAGTGACTTTCCTCCCTACCAACTAGCAACTCTGTGGCAGGAATTTACAGAAGTTTATTAATTTATTTCATTTTTTTTGCTTTTTTTGGGGGGTCACACCTGGCAATGCTCAGGGGTTACTCCTGGCTCTGCACTCAGGAATTACTCCTGGCGGTGCTCAGGGGACCTTATGGGATGCTGGGAATCGAACCAGGGTCGGCCGCGTGCAAGGCAAACCCCCAACCCGCTCTGCTATCACTCCAGCCCCCAGAAGCTTATTTTGACCAACTCTTCCATCCACCCTCACCACCCAGATAATCCCTTTACAATGAACCTTGTAAACTACGCCTGGCACCTCAGGGGCATGAAGAACTCAGCAAATAACCAGTTATTGAAGAAACAGCAACTTCCTCTCAACCCTGAAAGAGTAAGGCCTACAGTGTGTTCTGTAGGTTTGGCCAATAGTCTCTCAAGAAATGACCCCGGAAGCCAGTCAGCAGGGTTTATTTATTGAGGTGCATGCCCAGTGCCTGAGGCCCAGTAGAGGAGTCTCTCCCGGACTACCACCATGTCAGGGTTCACCGGCCCGTCCTCCTTTTAGGCACTGATTTTCAGAGCCAAGAGATGTGACGACTGGAGGTGGCTCGGGGAGGCCCCAGCCACTGGATTTTCAGTGGGGCCACATCCTGAGGAAGGCATCCAGCTGGTGACCCAGAAACCCTGCACCCCCCGAGGGGAGGGCCCAGCTCCTCCCTGCTCCAGAGGGCCTGCCCCTGACAAAGCAGGGAATAATATTAAATATAAATAATTTATACAAAATGGCTCGTATAAAAAGCTGCGGGGTAGGAGATGCTTGGGAGAGGCTGAGATGATTGTGGGGGGGCGGTGGGTGGGGGCTGGAAGGAGGAGAGAGGCCACCGGCCCTCAGTCCCTGAGCGGAGCTGTGTGCCACCAGGGCCTGGCCGGCAGCTCTGGCAGACAGGGGAGGGGCCAAGCAGGCACTTCAGGGGGCCAGGCTGGCCAGCAGGGTGGTGAAGTGCAGGGCCCGCCCTGCCAGCTCTGCCACGCACTGTGCCATCTCCTGGGCCGCGGGCCCAGAGGGGTAGCCCAGGGCGGCACCCTTGACTGCCAGCACAGTGGCCCGCAGGGCCTGGCCCAGGGCTGTCCCTGCTGCCCCAACTTGGGCACGAAGAGGGGCCGAAGCTGCCAGCCGGCCGAGGGTGTCCCCCACAAACACCAGGCGGTGGGCGGCCACCACCACCCGCTTGCCGTGGGGTACAAAGAGGCGTGGGGGCTGGTTGGCCCTGGTGCTGGCCAACAGGGCAGCCACAGCCACCTGCAGCGCCGCGTAGTGGCTCTGGCATTGGCCAGCATAGAAGTGCAGGAGCTGGAGGTCTCCGGTGGCCAGGGCCAGTGGCTCTCCTGGGGACTGGGGCTCCTGGGGGCGAGAGGGGGGGTCACTGGCTACCCTCAGACTGGGCCCTCCCTGTCCCTCCCTCCCTCCCTCCCTTCCCTTTCTTCCTTTCTTCCTTCCTTCCTTCCTTCCTTCCTTCCTTCCTTCTCCTTCATTCCTTTTTCTCCCTCCCTCCCTTCCCTTTCTTCCCTTCTCTCCTTCATTCTTTTTTCTCCTTCCTTCCTTCTTTCCTTCCTTCCTTCCTTCCTTCCTTCCTTCCTTCCTTCCTTTCCTCCCTCCTTCTCTCCCTTTAGCTCTCCAGAGCCTCCCACAGTGAGCACAGGAAAGCTCTTGGATTTGATGTCGGAAAAATCTGGACCTAAACACTCTCAGTTGAGTGTCTGAGCTTTTCTGCTGGTCTCTAGCAGGGGAGCTGTAGTGCTGCACCCCACCCCCACTATGAACATGTGAACTTCGTGTTGTTAAAAAAAAAATTATGCGGCTGGAGTAAAAGTGCAGCGGGTAGGGCATTTGCCTTGTATGCGCTGATCTAGGTTTGATTCCCGGCACCCTACATGATCCCCTAAGCATCTCCAGAACTTAATTCCTTGAGTGCAGAGCCAGGTGTAACCCCTGAGCATTGCAGGGTATGGTGGCCCCAAAACAAAAATACATTTTTATTTTTGGGGCGATACTTGGCAGAGCTGGCGACTTGAACTGAGGTCGCTGCATGCAAGGCGAGCGCCTTAACCCCTGTACTATCTCTCTCCAGCCCCTCACGTGTCACTTCACTTTCTTAGTCCAGTTTTTCACCGGAACTGTCATGGATCTGGCCAGGACTCCGTGTGCACATATGGATCCAGGGCTGACCAGAAAGGACAGTGTCCAGACAGGACAGTGTCCAGTCCGGCCAGGAAGGCTGCAGGAGGCGAGGTGCCTGTGGAGGGCTGAGCACAGAGGCCGTCCCAGAGTGGTCAGACCAGGTCAGGGCCGTGCTCCACGCCGAGGCGGGCACAGAGCTCAGCCCCTGACTGCACTTGGAAACCACCCCGATGTGATAGCCCCGGGGGTGAGGGCCACTCTGGAAAGAACTGAAGTGACGCCTCACCTCCCCAAGGCCCCGAGAGATTAGCGAACAGCGTCCAAGGCCGTGGATTAGGAGCCTGGTCTCTTAGGAACCCAGGAATTTGGCTTTGGAGGTGCTTTGGTAATCACCCTGCCCACCTCTGACCCACAGTCCCCAGCAGGCTGGTCAGCCACGGACTGCCCTCCAGCACATTCTTTCCCCTCTTTCTGAATTCCTATTCCCTGTGTCGAGGTCCCACTCCTTCCTGCTGAACCCTGCCCCCTCTCTGAACACCCACTCCACTCAGCCCCCCTTCCTGATCCCCTGGCACCCTCCCAAGTCCCCGCTCCTCTGCCCAGCGCCCCGTCCCTCGGACACGCCTGCCCCGGTTACCCGCTGCTCCGGCAGTCTCCTCTCAGGCGGCTCAGCGTCATCTGGGAAGGCCTTGTCCAGGGGTTTGGACCCCTGCACTTTGTCCACGCCCTGTGGGAGGGGAGCAGGTCTCAGCACGGGTGGGGGGGAAGCAGGGCAAGAGCCCCCCACCCTCCCAGACCCCTCTCGTCCTCCTTGAGGACTCTCCTGCCATCTGAGGTCAGTCTCCTATCTCCAGGCCTGGGAACACTCTGGTGGCTGATCAGAGGGCCCAGTTCCCCCCAGGCTGCGTGGAGGGGGAGGAAGGTGCCCCGGAATGATTATCCTAAAGGTGGGGTGTTGGGTCCTGGGTTCCCAGGTCATGGGTGAAGGGGACCCAAGGGGCAGGAGGGGCTCACCTTCAGGTGGACATAGTCATACTCCTCGGCCATGGGGATGCCCTCGTACTCATTATGGTGGCCAGCGGGGTCCTCCTCCACTTCCCCGCCTTCGGGGTCACCCTCGGCCTTGGGGCCCCCGTAGCCAGGCAGGCGGGGAGGGGGCGGGGGCAGAGGCCTGTCCTGGATGCTACCTTTCCGGCCTGGAGCAGGAGAGGGGGCTGGGGACGGGCTGGCGGCCTCTGGGACGGGCAGGGCGGGCAGCGGGCGGCGGGACAGGCTCTCGGCTGAGGGCAGCCGGGGCCTGTGTGGCAGCGGGGGGCTCTTGGCCAGAAGCAGAGCCAGGGTGTCCAGTTCCTGGGAGGCTGAGGCCCCCGGCGGTTCCGGGGAAGGCGGCGCCTCGGGCCCCAGCAGGGGCACATCGTAGATGGCCTCGTCGGTAGCCCCATCGTCCACACTGTCCAGCAGCTCCTCGGGGGCTTCATACAGATTGAGCAGGGCTGACGCCCGTTTCAGATTAGAAGGAGCCGCGTAGAGCGGGGGCTCGGGTTCCCGGTCCCCCTCACACTCCAGTTCTGGCTCGGTCTCTGAAGGGGGCTTGGGGGTCAGAGGCACGTCATAGGGAGCTTCGTCCTCTCCGGGGTGCTGCGGGGCCGCAGGGCGGGAAAAGGAGGCGGGAGAGTCGTAGGGGTCATTGGGGGGGACTCGGAGGGGGGCGGGTGGCACATCGTAGACCTGCAGTGGGAATGGCCAGTGGTACTTCCGGCTCCATGGGACCCAGTCCCCGAGACCCCCACGCCCACAAGGACCGCCAGCCCTCACCTCCGAGGCATTTCCAGGGGTGCCCCTGCCTCTGGGGACCTTGTAGATGGGGTCCGGGGAGGGCGGGCAGGGTCCAGCAGGAGGTCCTGAGGTAAGACAGGGCCGAGCTGGAGGTGGTACCACATATACCTGTGGGACCAGTGGACTGTGAATTTGGTGTTGTGTCCACAGGGGGTGGGGGTAGGGGGCTCACAACTGCCCCCATACCCCAGAGAACAGCAATGCACGGGGAGAGGCAGCAGAGAAGAGGCCCGGGCCCCTGGGAGCTCCTTCTGCTCACCTCCTGGTCTTCAGGGCTGGGCTGGGGCACTGGATCTGCTGAGTTGGTGGGGGCCGAGGGCCCCTGGGAGGTGCCGGGTGGGGGCTCGGGGCCAGCAGGCAGGAGCTTCACTCGATTGGCGGGCACAATGCCCTGCTGGCCGTGCAGGGAGCAGAGGCACCAGCCGTCCAGCCCGCCAGCACCCTCCCTCTGCAGCACCCGCAGAACGTCCCCTCGGCGGAAGGACAGCTCCTGGGGGGACTCGGCCGTGTTGTCGTAGAGGGCCCGAGCCAGCTGGGCCTAGAGGGTGAGATGAAAGTGGGGATAGGGTCTTCCCATGCGGGGCAGGCCCAAGGCTCCCTGCTCAGAACACACCCCTCCCCATGCCCCCTTGGGTGAAAAGTGGATTCTGACTCTCTCGTATACCCCTCAGGCTTTCCCCTGTTTCTTTCTGCTCCTGGAACCAGAATCACTTGCACTTTGCCATCCTGGGGCTTGGGCCTCTGCATCCAGATGTGTGACAGTCCCTCCACCCCCATAACTCTACATGATGGCCCTTCACCTCTGCTGCAAGGCTCCCTGCCAAAGGCCTTTCCTTGACTCTGCTCCCCGGCCTCTGCTATATTTCTCTCTCCTTGTGTTTCCTTCCCAATCCAAAACACTATTTATCGCTTTAGTTCTGGGGTCACGCCAGGTGGTCCTGGTGGTGCTTCTGGTGGTGCTCAGGGGAAGGAAAACTGGGCTCCTGACTCTGCCCTTCCCATGTGGAAACATGCATCCCAGCCCTTTAAACTATATATGTATTTGTCTATTCATTTTTTTTTAATTATTGAGGCCAGAAAAATAGTGCCGTGGATAAAGTGCTTGCCTTGCACGTGGCTGACCTGATCCCTGGCATCTCATCTGGTCCCAGTAGCACTGCCAGGTGCAGCCTTCGAAACAAAAACAAATTGTTGATTTCTTTGCTTACACCCTAAACCCTGTCGGAACAGGGATTTTTGTCCTCCTCACCCCTGCACTCGGCCGAGCTGGAATCCATCCTCAGTAAATGCAGTGAGTGAATTTCTGCAAAGCCTCCTGAGCAAGAGACATCCAGCAAAGGCCTCACACAAATCCCCTCAAGCTCTGCTTCCTGGTCAGCATCTCCCACCAGCAAAAGGTCAGCTCAAGCAGCAACAGAAACCAGGTTTCCTGAGAGACCCAGCCCTGGCAGAACCTCAGCACAATACAGAAGAAAAAGGAAAGCACAGGAGAGGTTTTGTTCTCCACGTGAGCAAATAAGGGTCTATCAGAAGAGGCTGAGGTTACCATGGAGAAGAGAAGTGTGTGTGTGTGTGTGTGTGTGTGTGTGTGTGTGTGTGTGTGCGCGCGCGCGCGCGCGCGCACGCGCATGTGCTGGAGGTTGGCGGCCAACCCAGAGTGAACATGCATCAGTCTGTTTCTAGTCTCTGGTGTAATGTTTTTCCTTCCATCAGCTCCGACCCCCTGTGCAAATGATGTACACAGACACCGAGCAAGCCGCCCCTCAGTCACCTCCTTTCATTTAATCCTCACAACCCCTGCAGGAGGGAGAGAGAGGCCACCAGTATTTCCACCACTGAAAAGAAACGTGAGACAGGGAGGTTAGCAGGCTGTCACCGACACGCAGAAAATCCAGCAGTGACCTGGACCCTGGTTGCAAAGCCCGCCACGAGGCGCAGTCAACTCTCCTCCACCCCAGATGGGAGATTCCGCTGCTTTTTTTCTCCTGTTAGCAACTGTGTTTAAGTCCAGGGGTCAGTGACTCAAACCTGACTCCAGCCACTGACGAAGGCTTCCTCAGAGCCAACCGTCCTTCACTGAGACCCTCTTCAGGGTCCTAGGAACTGTCCTTCAGAAGCTCAGGCAACCTTGAAGTCCTTTGGTGGAATCAAGCTGAAGCCTTGCACAAAAACAAAATAGATTCTGCCTCAGCCCTGTCTGTTGTGAGACAGTGCCTGCGCCTGGGACTCCAGGCCCTGGGGCCAGCACGGCGGTAGAGACAGCTGCTGGTGAGGCTCTCCTGGATTCCCAAGCAGGTGACCAGAGGGGCGGACACATTCAGTAAGCAGCCCTGAGCCTTATCTCACTCACACAGGCCCTAGGAGGATGCCTCGGTGCCAGCAAGAACAAACACAGATTCCCCTGGGGAGGTAGGTGGGGCTAACAGCTGGGTGATTTTTAATTTTTTTTTTTTTTTGGCTTTTGGGCCACCCTGCAGTGCTCCGAGTTTACTCCTGGCTCTGCACTCAGGAATCACTCCTGGCAGACTCAGAGAACCACAAGAGATGCTGGGGATTGAACCCATGCAAGTCAAGACCCCAACCCGCTGCTCCAGCCCCAACAGCTGGGTGATCCTCACAACCATCTTCTCTTGCCTGATTCCAAACTCATCAAACTATTTCTTTCTTGGGGGTGGGGGGGCAGGACCATATCACAGGAAGTGCCAGGGATCAAAGGGGGGTTGGGCCATTTGCAAGGCATGTACCTTAATCTTGTACTCTCTGGTCCTCAAACCATCTTTTTTTTGGGGGGGTGGCTAGGGTACCACACCCAATGATTCCCAGGGATTAATCCTAGGTCTGCACTCAGGGATGATTCCTGGTGGGACTCAGGGATCTTATGTGGTGCCAGGGATCATATCAGGGTTGGACGCATACAAGGCAAATGTCTTACTCTGTGCTGTACGATCACTCGTTCCCCACTCCCTCCTCCGCATCACTTACAGATTTTATTCTGGGTCCCAAAAGGTTCTTTCCCACCAGGTTAAGCGGATATCACCAATTCGTGGCTAGCTCAGCATTTTTTTTTTCTAATTCTGAATGTAGGAATGAGTATTTGGATCTGGCCAGGGAAGAAGGGCACAGTGGGGGGCGGACAGCCCTGAATTTTGAGTGTAGGCTCTGCGCCTTTTGAGCAGACCATCTTTTTTGGTAGTAGTTATTGTTGTTTTGTTTGGGGGCCATACCTGGTGGTGCTCTGGGGGTAGCTCTGCACTCAGCAATTACTCCTGGCAATTGAGGGGCTCAGGGGACCATATGGAGTGCGGGAGATGCAACACTGGTCAGCTGCATGCAAGCAAGCTCTCTACCTCTTTCTCTAACCCCTTGAGTCGAACTACTTTGGGCAGAACCTTCTTTCTGAGCCTTGTTCTCTTGCATTTGTACAGTCCACAGGCACAGCTGAAGACCCTCCTTAGATAATAACAATACCCTCCTGACTGTGTTGTTGTGAGGACTGAAAAACGCACAATAGCAAATAATCAGGACAGGCCAGGAGTAGATATACTCACTATGTATTTAACCATTACGAAGCCCAAATAGCATGATTAGCATAAAAGCTGTCCCAGAGAGCTGGGGATTTAGGACCACAGGCCTAACTAATGGGCTTTTCACTGGACCTCCCTATCACCCAGGTCTGAACAAGGGGCCTGGAGGAGCTAAAAGGGGTTGATCTAAAGAGTGACATTTGTCCCCAAGTGGAAGGATGATGGGGGCCACACTCGCCAGCCTTCCAGTGTGCTCACTGGGAGAGGTCAGAGAGCCGGTGGCACCCCTGGGGTGGATGGAAGGCGGTGCAGGTGTGGGACTGGGCTGGAGGTGGGGCCGGGGGCGGGCTCCGCCCTGGCCTAGGTTTGAATTTCCACCAATGGGGCCAGACCCTGGGCCTGCAGTCGGGCAGCCGCAGCTGCGGGCCAACTGATGCTGGGTGCGGCCCCCCATCCACCCCTCTGTCCCCCAGCTGCTTGGGGAGGGCGGGGCTGCCTGGGGGAGCAGCAGTGGGCCACCAGCTCCCAGGGAGGCCTCCTCCCTCTGTGCCTCGGTGCCAGCGGTCTCCTCCCTTTGTCTGCAGTCCCCGGAAAGTGGCCAGAGGCTCGCTGACATCACCTCACCTCCGCCCTCCCGGTTGTCCCACAGCCCCCCTCCTTCTGGCTCTGTCCCCTCCCCCGCCCCCTGCCCCGGAGAAGGCCCACCTGGGGCCACTTCCCGCTTTTCTGCCTACTTTGATCTCTTGGTTCCCTCCCAGCCTCACACTTGGCGCGGACCACAGACCCCTTCCCAGCACCACCGACCATCTGTCCCCGCCCATGAAGAGCCGAGAGGGTTCCGGGGAGGCGCCCCCCACCCCCTCTCCCCGGAGGGGCAGCCTCCAGAAAGAAACAGAAGGAAGGCGAGAGGAGGAAGGGGGGGAGGGAGGCCGGCCAGAAGGCGCGAGGGATGAGTGATGGGAGCAGGGGAACAAAAGTGAGAGGAGGGGGACCCAGGCCCGCGAGAGACAAAAGACCCGAAGGAAAGTGACAGGAGGGCAGAAAGACCCTCGGCCTCCTCGCCCCGGGGACTCACCGACGTGGCTATCGCCATAGCCTTGGCCTCCGGGCGCCGGGCTCCGGGCCAGGCTGGGTCTCGCTGACTTCAGTAGTCGCGGCCCCGCACCATGGAGGCCTCCGCGGAGGGTGGACGGAGGAGGAGAGAAAACCCACAAAACTCCCCAAAAGGGAGGCAGCAGCCTGGCTGGGCAGGAGGAGGAGGAGGAGGAGCGGGGCGGGCCGGGGCGTCGCTGCGGGACCTCATCCAAGGGCGCGCGCGCGCCGGACGGTCCCCGTGGCTTCCCGGGGGGGCCCCCCGGAGCTGCCCGCCCTATGCGTCCGGGGCGCCCGGGGTCCGCATGGGCCGAACGCTCCCTTCCAGGGGCGCGGCGGGAGCCGGGGCTGCGCTCGACGCCTCTCCAGGCCGTTCAGGACGGCCCCAAGGGCTGCGGGAAGCCGCCCGGGCGGTTGGGCAGGACGGACGGGTTTAGGGGCCAACCCTCCCCCGCCTCCAGGGCCGCGCGGGACAGCGGGGCTCGCCGGCCCGTGGTCGGGGCGGCCGGGCAGGCGGGGACGCAGACGCCCGTCCCCCTGCCGACTCGCCCCAGCTGGCCAGGCGGGCGCCAGGGGCCTCGGAGCGGCTGTTCTCGCACCCCCGGCGGCGAGGCGGGTTCACACTCGCTAGCTGCACGCCCCGGGCCTGCAGGGGCGCCGCGACGGCGCCTCAGTCCGCGCAAGCTGCTGGGTTCGAAGGGGCGGGCCGGCTCCTGATATCCACCCCCCCACCCCCGCCGTCCTTCACCCGGAGCCCGGGCGCCCAGATCCCCTCCACCGGCCCCCCAGCTTCACGTGCACCGCGAGCAGGCGCGTCCCCCGGCCGGTGCGCCCCGCAGCTGGGGCAGGTGTCCCGGAGAGGGGTGGGGTGGACAGGCCCGGAGCGCAGGGCCGGCACTCTCCAGAGGAGAGGTTTTGGGGGGGGGGGGCGCGCGGGCGACTGTGTTCCCCACCTCGCGCGCGGCTCCACGGCCCGCCCCGGCTCGCGCCCCGCTCGGCTCCTTTCTCCTCCCCTTGGGCCCTCGGCTCCCGCGCGGGGCTCAGTCCTGGGGACGAAGAGAAAGGAGGAGGGACGAGGGGAGGAGAAGGGAAGGGGCGGAGGAGAAAGGGGGACGGTCCCTCCCGTGGCGGGTGTTGAGTTTCAGCTCGGGACCCTCGGGCCAAACTGCGCGCCCCCTCCCGGCCCTTCTCCCCGCCACGTCTCGGCTCACGCGTGGTGGGCGCGGCCCCTGCGGGCGCCCCCCGCTCCCGCTCGCCCCGCGGCTGCCCTTACATCAGCCCTGCCTCTGCCTCTCCTCGGGGAGGGGCGCCCTCCTCCCGCCTTTGCGGGGGTCCTTCTGGGAGCCGCGCTTCCCTGGGGGGTGGCTGGCGGAGCACTAGCGTTCCCTGGCTGGGGGGTCCCGGGCCCGGGGAAAGAAGCGAGTCCCGCAGGAAACGCCTGGCCCCAGCGTCGGCGCCCAGGGCTGCAGGCGGCCGGCTGGGCCGCCGCGGACACCCCGTGGCCAGTCTGGGCCTGTCCGCCCCGCGGCTCCGCCGCCGCGCGCGCACCCCAACTCGGAGAAGCACTAAAGGCTGGAACAGGGACCGGTGGGGAGTGGCGGCTGTCACTGCAGCCACTCCTTTTCCAGGGTCTTCCTTTGGGGATACAAGCGAATACAGACGGAGGCTGGAGAGAAGCCTCTGTCTCTGCGTTTCCTTCTCTCCTCCTCTTGAAAAGAGTGGAGCTGCCACGCGGAGTGAGAAGCTGTAGTGTACTTTCCAGTGTTTACCTTTAGCAAATTAACACTCCAGACACATGCAGCTGACAAAGGCTCATTTGGAGGTAACATCTGAAGTCTAAATGAAGGCCTTTGTGAATCTGAGAAGTTGGAGAGGTGCTCCGGGCTCCCCATATTCCTCAGGTACCTTGCCTGGTCTCTGCAGGCAGGAGAAGGGGGTACCTGTCCGAGTCCTCTCTTCCTTCTTGCATTATTGCCTGGGCACTTGAGAGCAAACTTTTGCAGCCAGTGGGGAGAAAGCTTTGGAGATTTTTCTATGTTTGTTTTGGGGCCTTACACGGCATTGCTCAGAGTTTACTTCTGGCTCTGTGCTCAGGGGCTACTTCTCCTGGGATTTGGGAGACCATATGGCATGCTGCAGATTGAATTCAGGTGACCCCATGTAAGACAAATGCCTTATCTGCTGACCTATCTCTCTGGCCTCTTTGGGGATTTTGTTTTTGGATTTTTAAAAAAAATTTATTTTTATGAAGTTGTTCACGATGATTTATTACATTCAATATCCCAACACCAATCACACCAACATTACACCTTCCCATCACCATTATTTCCAGTTCTCCCAACCACCACCCAAGCTGCCCCAATAGCAGTCCCTAAATAATTTATTTTGTATTGCTTGTTATGAATAATTCGCTAAAAATAATCACAAAAAATTTCCTTAGGATTTTTTTTTTTAATGGACTCCAGGACCTCACTTGCAAAGCATATGCTGGTGGGCTGGGGAGATATTCTGGAGCAAACATGGGGATAAACCACTTTGAACGGTGATTGGTTCAGAGCCAGGAAGAGTTCCAAACAGTGGCTGTTAGCATGTGGCCACTAGGGAGGGCTCTTCCATTGCTGGGGAGTCACTGTGAACCTTCTCTGCCCAGGCAGGGCAGAGGTGGGTAGACAAATGAGTTCCCACCCATGGTTCCCACAGAATCATTAGACTGACCCAAATGGAAACAGATGGAGGCCATAACAGGCGAAGCAGGTATCCATACCAGGTAGAACCGTGCTGTGGGAGGTGGGGCAGTGGGTGGGTATTGGATAGCAAAATGCAAGTCTGCAGAAATGTGTTCAAAGCTTCTGGAATGTATAGGTGCAGCCCAGAAGCAGACCCAGGGGTAAACCCCGCTTCATAGTCTGGTCACCTTGGTCCAGTTATATAACATCTGGAGTCTCCACTCCTCCTCTCAGCCACTTTGGGGAGGAGTAGACAGATGCCAGGTGAAGAGATCTGTTCCCTGGCCTTCCCTCCTTGTCTGTCTCCCACTGTCCTCCCTGGAAGGGTTCTTATTCTCTGTTGTCCTGCTGCCTTCTTCTTTGCAAATAAAGGTTTAAGGTGCATTTTTTTGGCTTTTTGGGTCACACCTGGCAATGATCAGGGGTTACTCCTGGCTTTGCACTCAGGAATCACTCCTGGTGGTGCTCAGGGGACGATATGGGATGTTGGGAATTGAATCCAAGTTGGCAGCGTGCAAGGCAAACACCCTACCCGCTGTGCTATCCCTCCAGACCCACTTCTAACTTGTTCTAGGGAGAGGTCTGGTCTCCTGGAGCCTTGGGAGAAGTCCCTGGCTGGCCAAGCAGCTAAGAGCCTGGATGGGTGGTACTGGGTCCCCACCTCAGTGTTGGTCTTTACTGTGTTTATAAAGGAAGGGAAATTCATGGAGGAGGAGGAGGAGGAGGAGGAGGAGGAGGAGGAGGAGGAGGAGGAGGAGGAGACGAAGAGGAAGGAAGAAGAAGAAGGAGCAGGAGGAGGAAGAAGATGATTACTGACTTGGTGGGGAAAGGAAGGAAGGAACCCCCCTACCTACCTTCCAGGGGCCCAGCCTTCTCTTCCTCTTTTTCCCCTTTCCAGAAGGCTCCTACCATCTGGTCACTTTTTCATTTTACCCCTTGCCTTCCTTTACCTGTTCTACTGGCTAAGTGAAAATTCTCAGTGGCTCACACATTCTTCCACATTCTCTTTGGCCATAGCATCAAATTTGCCTGGGTTCAAAAGCAGGTTCCTACATGGGGTGGAGACTTTGGCAAACTCTATGGTCTCGGTTGGAGCCTCTTGTCTGTGAAATGGGGTCATCATGGAAACTATGGGGCTGACTTGTGAGGTTCAGAGATCCCTGAGACTAGTGCCTGGCTGTGCCAATATTGGATGAAAGCAACAATTATTGGCTGGGGAGATAGCTAAATTGGTAGATATATCAGCACATCTCTGGCACTGGTGGAAGTGGTACATACTAAAAACAGAATAAAAGGGTTAGAGAGATAGTACATCAGGTAAGGCACTTTCTTTGCATATAGCCAACCTGGATTCAATCTTCAGCATCCCATATGGTCCCCTGAGCCCAGTAGGAGTGATCCCTTAGTGCAGAACCAGGAATAATCCCTGAGCATCATCAGGTGTGACCTATCTACACCCCCTTCCAAAAAAAAATAAAGCAGAAAATAAACCCAAATAATTCTTCTTCTTCTTCTTCTTCTTCTTCTTCTTCTTCTTCTTCTTCTTCTTCTTCTTCTTCTTCCTTCTTCTTCTTCTTCCTCCTCCTTCTTCTTTCTTCTTCTTCTTCTTCTTCTTCTTCTTCTTCTTCTTCTTCTTCTTCTTCTTCTTCTTCTTCTTCTTCTTCTTCCTTCTTCTTCTTCCTTCTTCTTCTTCTTCCTCCTTCTTCCTTCTTCTTCTTCTTCTTCTTCTTCTTCTTCTTCTTCTTCTTCTTCTTCTTCTTCTTCTTCTCCTTCTCCTCCTCCTCCTCCTCCTCTTCCTTTTCTTCCTCCTTCCTCCCCTCTTCTTCCTCCTCTTCCTCCTTCTTTCTTATTTTTTGGGGGGAATGCACTCACAGTTGTTCTCAGGGCTTACTTCTGGCTCTGTGTTTGGGGATCATTCCTGGCAGTGCTCAGGGGACTATATGGAATGCCAGGGATTGAACCTGGGTCAGTTGCATGCAAGACAAGCACCCTACCTGCTGTACTATTGCTCTAGCCTCTTCAGTAAAAGCAGTTTTATTTAGAGATTGTGAGAAAGGAAAGAGAGAGTAGCCCGTTCAAGAGAGAACACGAGCTTCTCTAAAGGGGAGAGAGCTGAGAGTACATTGGAGGTGCTGGTGTGAGTCTCGTCTACTAGAGAATGTGCCGCTTGTCTTTGCAAAGGTGCTCAGACCTAGTTAATATTATGGATCGCCCCATGGGAGCAGCAGAAAGTCAGGACCTGCCTGGGAGAAATATCGTGTAGATGATACTTAAGTACAGTTGATTTCTCCCCTCTTGCCTTGAACCCGAATCCTCTACTAGAGCCTGTAAAACTCTACCTTTTCATCCCATCCCAGCCCATCTCTCCTTTACCCTTTGCTGTACATTCACATGGCCTTGGGGGTTTAACAGTTTGGCCAAGCTCTTCCTCACTGCTAGAACTCTGTTCCCTCTGCCTGGGCCACTCTGCGCCCAGACCCTTTCCAGCCTCCTTTTTATTTTCAAGCTCGAGAAGCCCATGTCCCAACCCCGTCTCTTCCTATCTCATAACGCTGTTTCATTTTCTTCACATGTGTATTATCAGACATGATCTCATTCTTGTTTTTGATCTGTCTCCTCCTTAAAACAAAAGCATCTGGAGGGAGACAGCTTATCGGGCTGTGCCTCCACTGCATTGCTAGCATCTAGAATTGTGTCTGGGGTGTAGTAGGTGCTCAACAAATATTTGGACAGTGAACTAAAGAACAAAGGCAGCAGTGACTGCAGGACAAAGTGAAGAGGGCCCTCCCTGTGAAGATGCAGCTCTGGGTTGACAAGGAGGGGCTGTCTGTTTTTTGCCTGTTCCCTGGGATTTTCCCAGGTCAGATTAGATTCTCCTTGAAAAAGGGTTCATCTATAGGCTGGAGCGATAGTATAGTGGGCAGGGCATTTGCCTTGCACGCGACTGACCCGAGTTCAATCCCCAGTATCCCATATAGTCATCCAAGCACCGCCAGGAATAATTCCTGAGTGCAGAACCGGGAGTAACCCCTGAGCGTCACTGGGTCATGATCACAATCACGACCATCCTGTTGTTCGTTGATTGCCTTGAGCAGGCCCCAGTAGCGTCTCCTTCGTCCTAGCCCTGAGATTTTTAAAAGAGTGCCATATTCAAGGCTCTTTCAGGATTAGGAGAATGAGCCCCATCATTGTGTTTTTTTTTTTTAACTTTTTTTTTTTTAATTGAATCACCGTGGGAAAGGTTACAAAGCTTTCAGGTTTAGGTCTCAGTCATGCAAATATCAAACACATTTCCCTTTACCAATACTTATTTTTTACCATGAAGAACCCCAATAAAACCCCACCCCCACCCCTCCCAGTCCCTGTGGGGCAGATGAATTCTAGTTAACACTCTATCTGCTTTGATTAGATTCATTGTTTCAATAAAAGATTCACCACTATTATTTAGAGTTTACCCCCCCACAAATCAGACATGCTGAAAAAGCATTGTGAAGTGATTTGCTTTCTACAGCTGGGTTCAAGAATTAAATGTTGGTTTTGGATTTCTGCTATTTTACTTATTGACCCTGGAAGTATTTCTACTGAAAGTCAGATAGTTAAGAAATTGGTTTCTGTGCTCTGGAGTCGTGGTCGTGCTGGAGAGCCGCTCGTGGGGGGCAACTGGTGGCCTCGGTAGGGCGTGAAGGGCGGACCGAAACGCCCCCCTTCCCATGAGGTTTTAGTCGCCCCCACTCCCCCGGCTCATACCTGCTGTCCACAAGGCTCCCATGCAGCCGCCATCTTTCTTTCCAGAGAGGAGAAGGCATCTGGGGCAACACCCTTTCCCCTCCGGACAGACCTGATGGCCTGGATCAACGCATAGTCCGTTCACTTTTCTGCTCCAAGCTGCCGGGTTCTGCATTAAGTCCTTGTGCTTCTGGGGCCGTGGCCGTGCTGGAGAGCCGCTCGCGCGGGGGGCAACTGGTGACCTCGGTAGGGCGTGAAGGACAGACCGGAACGCCCCCCTTCCCATGAGGTTTTAGTCGCCCCCACACCCCTGGCTCATACCTGCTGTCCACAAGGCTCCCATGTGGCCGTCATCTTTCTTTCCAGAGGGAGGAGGGCGGAAGGGACCAACACCCTTTCCCCTCCGGAGCCCCATCATTGTTACTGGTATTTGGCATATTGGATACGCCATAGGGAGTTTGCCAGACTCTGCCGTGTGGGCAGGTTACATTCAGTAGCCTGCCAGTTTGTCCAAAGTAGGAATGAGAAAATAAGATGTCACGCGGCCGCAAATGCGGCCACGCGGTTCCGGGAGCTGGGTTTTATAGTCTCTGAGTCTTGGCCGTTGATGGGATTACACGGCGCCAGGGGGCCAGTTGGTGGGTGTGACCCCCGCCTACTGGAATTCAGAGGATCTGGGTGGAGGATGCTCAGCCCTGATCCGAGTAGGCTTGGAGATCTCAGCTTCGGGACCCGCTTGCCTTTGTTCCTCTGCCGGTACCTTCAGGTGTGCGGAGAGTGGTCTCAGCATGGTGGTGGATGGTTCTGGAGGTCTTCGGCTGCCGGAGCCCTGGTCGGGGCGGGGAGGGAAACTCAGCCCGCTCCCCTCCAGGGGTCCCCGGCGAGGACAGCCAGGTGTGGGGGCAGGAGACTCTGTGCTGTTCTCTTCTGGGAGCTGGGTTTTATAGTCTCTGAGTCTTGGCTGTTGATGGGATTACAAAAAAAAAAAATAGAAAGAGTTCATCCAAAGTCTGAGTGTCTTTGTACCTAGAGGGGACACCACGAATGGTTGCAGACAGAACCATAATCGCCTCCAGATCAGTGTTCCCATAACCCTCATTTGGGCCTGCCCTGTAGTCATTGGACCCCCGGGGAGTGCATAGTCAGGTGGCATAGGGCTGAGACCACATTTCCTTCGCTACAGGGGCAGAGAATAGAGTACTTTATTTTAAACTTTATAGCATGTAAGTTTTTTTTCCCTGTGGTATGTTTTTTGTTTGGGGGCCACACATCTGGCGCTTCTCAGGACTTAACTTCTGGCTCTGCACTCAGGGATCACAGTCGGAGCTTGGGGGGGGCATATGTGCTGTTGGAACCTGGGTCAGTCACATGCAAGGCAAGTTCCTAATTCCTGTGCTACCTCCAGCCCCTACATTCTAGCCACCGGTGTCTCAGACTCCCTTAAGGGGACTACTGGGTATTGTGGGTTTAGGAGCTGAGGTCCAGACTAGCAATCTCATCGGTGTTTTTGTGGCCATCCAAGAACAGCCTCTCCACCCCAACCCCCACATCCACATGCATGTACCCACCCACACATACGCAGAGAAGGTGAAGGGAGCAGTTAGGAATTGAGGGGAGGTGGGGTTTGAACTTCAGGCCACCAGTGAGGACTTGGATGTCTTTCTGGGAAAGGACTGACACAACCCTCATCCAGAACTTGCAGCCTTCTAGAACTTTCTGTGCAACAGGAGACCATTCCACCCTCTCCCCCTCTTCTTCCCTTCTATTGAGGTCTCTTCCCCCAGGTTGAGAATCCCTGTGAGTCCCGCTGGCTGCCAGGTGGGGCCCAGGCAGGTGAGGACATGCTGGGAGGTGCCTTACTGTAGGCTGCTGGGTGAGACTTTCCTTCTCTCCCGCCTCCAGCATTCTCCCCAACACCACCCCCATCGCCTCACACCCCTGAGGGTTCCCTGGAAGCTGAAATGACTCAGGGATTCCAAAACCAGTCAGCCCAGGAGGAAACCCCTCTGGAAAATGTTTCGCATGTGGGGAGTCACCCCGAGGAATCCCACAGAACCTCACCACTGGGCGGGTGAGGAGATAAGGGCTGAGTGTGAGCCAAAGAGGGGGAGGGTGGCCTGTGGCCCGGAGCACAGTTCCTGGGTCAGGCAGGAGAGACTGTGATCCTAGGGGCTGTGCCCTGCCTGCCTCCCAGGGGTTTCCCCTGAGCAGGCTGAGGGTCCCGAGAGCCGCAGGCAGGGAGACACTCCCCCCACCTCCAAGTCTTTCCTAAAGGACAGTGTCCAGGGCAGCATCAGCAAGTGACCTGAGTGGCTGCAGTGGCTTCCAGCATTCTGGCAGGAACCAAGGAGAGGGCATCCAGGCCAACATCAGGTTTCAGTTCTGCAACCTGGACTCAGTGGCAGAGAAGGGTTTGTGGGGAGATCCCCAGGGACCCAGATCTTCTAGAAGAGCTAAGAACCTTTCCTGGGCATGGAGATCTGGCAGGAACACACCAGCCTCCCAGGGGGACTACCTATCAGCTGGGAGGTTGACGAGCAGATAGAGGGAAGCTGGTGGCAGCCCCAGGTGCAGAGCCAACAACCTGGGCAGGATCAGGTGCTGGATTTCCCTTCCACTTGCTGCCAACCAAGGGGTGGCACAGAGTAGCATCTCTGTGCCAGGAGCTTAGATTGGAGGCAGTCAGGGCCTCTTTTTCCTCACCATGTGACCTCAGCGAGGGGGCTCGTTTCCTCACCTGGAATGTGGGGGGGTTACAGCTTCCTGGGTCATGGAAGACTGCAGAGGAGCACAGGATGTATGGGAGCCCATGGTGTAGGGAGGTGACGGGCTCCAGGGAGCACAGCTCAGAGACCCAGCATGGGAGTGGGCTGACATGCTCCTGTCCTCACCCCCGCCTCAGTGCTCCACTATCCCGGGCACCACCTGCTCCTCTGAGCCCCACTGCTGCTTCCAGCACACCCTCCCTCCAGAGCACCTTCTCCAAATTGCCCAGCATACCCCCTGCGCCCCCCTCACCTCTCCCAGCTCTGCTTTGGGGCCGCTTTGACGTAAAAGTCTGGAAAGGATTCCTCTTCATGCAGCAGCTAGCTGTTTCTGGTTACCTTTGTTTATCCCAAGTCCATGGTTACCTAGAGGTGTATTTTCTAAGGGAAAGCACATGCAAATCAGAAAGCATCATATTAGAAACAGTGTCTGTCTGTCTATCATCCAGAAGGGGTGTGTGCGCGGGAGGGGGGGTTGAGGGGGGCAGGGGTGTGGGAGCTGAGGGCGGGAGTGGGCTGGAGAGAGAGAAGACCCAGAGGCGAGTGAGTGGTGCTCAAGGGTTCTGCCCACCTTGTCCTTGGGGTAGCCCCACTTGAGCCTTTCTGGAACACATGTACCCCTGCTGTTAGACAGGTACCCATGGATCCAGGGCCACTAAGGCTATGTGGGCTCACCCCATGGCCTGAGAGGGATGCCCCTGTCATGGTCCTTGTTCCCTAAGATCCAGTGAGTGGGATGGGGGCAGGCAGGTCTGGGACCTCGGGATTCAAAGAGATGTTGGGGAGGCCAACATCTGATGCTGACCGTTTCGAGGCGAGGATGATCCTCTTCATCCTGGCTTTGGCTTCTTGCGCCCCCATGGGCCAGCTTCCTCTAAGTAGACCCCATGTGCCACCCAACAGATGGAATGAGAGTGGGACCAGTACCCCTGGGGCCGGGGACAACAGTGCAGGTGTGGGGACAAGGATCAAGGAGATCCATGGGCTGACAGGGGAAGTTAGGGAAACATTGATAGAGAAGGACGGATGGACACATTATTAGGACGGGGTCACAGAAGTTCGGGTCACTGGAGATGCCCACTGGCAAGAGAACCACAGGGTTGAGGGTGAAAGGAGATGGAGGGAAAGGAAGTGTTTCCCCGGAGGAGTGCTGAGGGCAAGGTGTGAGGAGAAAGGGAGCAGAGGCGACAAGCTGGCACAGGAAGATGCGAGGTGACAGTGCCAAGGCTCCCTGGAGACATCACAGCCCAGGACATGTCCTCGTTTTAGGTCCCACGCCGACCGGGGGCATTCCTCTAATGCCAGCTCCTCACGTCACAGGGGCACAGAACACTCGTCCAACCCGCCGCCTGGAAAAGTGCAAAGGCCAGAGTTTACCCAACTGGCAGCTGGGCTGTCCCTGCGGCTCATCACAGCTTTCCATGAGTCCCACATTTTAAATAGCGTTTGAAAAACACTTTCAGGTTTTTTTGGTTTTGTTTTGTTTTGTTTTGTGTTTTAATCTCAGGTCACTCCCTTCAAAAGGTAGTGGAAATAAATTTGAATAAACAAAACAGGTTTGCTGAAAATAAAACCAGGGCTCCCCAATGCTCTCACCACTGCTTCCTCGGGGCCTGCCTTGTCAATCAGCACAGCAGCCGGCATGAACCGGGTGAGCGCCAGGAGGGTGCAGGCGGGTGCGGGCCAGGGCTAGGCTCGCTGGGATGGGCTTGTGGCCAGGCTGGTGGGAGACGCTGGGGGCCAGTGGGGCTGGATGCTGGGATCTCAGGTGGCTGGGGGAGGGGCTCCCAGAGATGAGAGGCTCGGCTCACTGGCCTTTCCCCACAGGTGGTCGTGTTCTTGGCCATGGCCATGGGCAGCCTGCGAGACCTGGAGGCCTGCACGCACCGGCACATCTGCTTTCACAGCAGAGAGCAGTTCCTCATGGAAGAGTGGCCGAAGTTGGACTTTGCTTTCATGCCTCACCCCAGAGCGGTCAGCATCAGTCAGTCCCCAATGAACTGCAACGCCAGTGCTGATGGGCCTCTGAACAGCAGATCCATCTCCCCTTGGATATATGAGTGAGTCAGGTTCACCTCCTGTGTGCCAAGGGATCCTGGGACTCGTCCCCTCACAGGCCTGCCTCCCTGCCCCAGTCAAGGGCAAGAGCGGGGCTCGGTCTACCTCTCTCTCCCTTCACTGCCAGACTTTGGGCCAATTATTCAGGATTTAGTGCTTAGGGTTTTGTTTTATTTATTTATTTATTTTACACGTAAAATGAGACAATTCCTTGTAGGCAGGGGCAGGAGGAATAGTGCAGGAGTTAAGGCACTTACCTGGCACACAACTGGCTCTGATTTGATCCCTGGTACCACATGGTCCCCTGAGCATCCCTGGGTGGAGCTCTGGAGAGTCCTTGAGCACCAGATAATCCCTGGCACTGCAGGCTGCAGGTGGCACTGCATTCTCCATGCTAGCATTGAACAGCTGAACTTGTTGACCAAGAATCACCTGGGTGGGGCTCCTGAACCTCCTGAGCACAGCTTAGGAGACCCCACAAAGATACCCCATAGGCTAATGTGCAGACCATATGAAATAATATATGTAGGGGGTGGAGCAATAGCACACAGCAGGTAGGGGGTTGCCTTATGCACAGCTGATCTGGTTCCATCTCCAGCATCCCATATGGTCCCCAGCCCAGAGCACCGCCAGGATTAATTCCTGAATGCAGATCCAAGAGTAGCCCCTGAGCATCACCAGGTGTGATACCACCCCCTAAAAAAGAAATAATGGAAATAATGTATGTAAAGTCTATACCTTCTACAGAAAAAGTTGGTCCTTCCTTCCTTCCTTCCTTCCTTCCTTCCTTCCTTCCTTCCTTCCTTCCTCCCTCCCTCCCTCCCTCTTTCTTTCTTTCTTTCTTTCTCTCTTTCACTCCATGTCAGATGACTAACTCAGCTGAGGTCCAGACCCTTCACTGGGAGACCAAGAACCCCTGATACCACTTGGCTGATATCCCCAGTGTGTGCTCATTCTCATACTTGGCTCACAGCTGCATTTTTTGGGAAGAACAGTCATGGTGTCAAGAAAAATTGGGGAAAACTATTTCAGCCTCCACTCCAGGAGGTTCATAATGTACTTAGCACAATCAAGTATGCAAAGAATCTGCAGAAAAGAAACCATAAACTCGGCATTCCCCAAACTCATCAGGGAATATATTGGGGTCTCATTGAAGCCATACATACTATTTCTTTTCTTTCTTCCTTTTTTTTCTTTTTGGGTCACACCTGACAATGCACAGGGGTTACTCCTGGCTCTGAACTTAGGAATTATTCCTGGTGGTGCTTGAGGGACCATATGGGATGCTGGGAATTGAATCTGTGCAAGGCAAATGCCCTGCCCGCTGTGCTATTGCTCCAGCCCCTCTTTCTTTCTTTCTTTCTTTCTTTCTTTCTTTCTTTCTTTCTTTCCTCCCTCCTTTCTCTCTTTCTCTTTCTTCCCTCCCTCTTTCTTCTTTCTTTCTTTCTTTCTTTCTTTCTTTCTTTCTTTCTTTCCTTCCTTCCTTCCCTCTCAGAGAGGTTGGTGCCAGAGATTGAAAACAGGGGCTTCATCCATGTGAAGCTTGTACTCTGCCACTGAGCTTCATCCCTGGTCCCACAAGATCCCTTTTCTTGTAGGGTGCTTTTTAGGGAACTCGCTCCCATTTGTCAAGAGCCTGTGTATGTGCAAAAGATTTTCACCACTGGTGGCCTATGTCCTTTGTTTCTGTAATATTCCCAGATCTTTAGAATACTGAATTTTCACTGGTTTTCATTTGGGGAGGAGGCAAGGAAATCCTTTCAGAAGAAAGTGAATTAGTCTTGGGCTAGAGAGATACAAAGCAGTGGGGGCACTGGTGGGACACACATGCTTCTGGCTCCTTGCTCAGGGGATCAAATGTGGTGCCTCAGTATGGGGGACTGGAGAGACAGTTTAGCGGGTAAAACATTTGCTTCGCATGCAGCTGACCTGACTTCCATCTCCGGCATCACATAATGTCCCCTAAACCCTACCATTCCTGAGCACCTCTGGGTGTGGCTCCCCTCTAAAAAAGAACATATGTGGTGCCAGAGAGCAAAGTGGATCAGCAGCCTGCAAGGCAAATGCCTTTATCCCTGCCCTATCTCCCACTTTTCCTTTTTATAATTAAAAACACCCCAAAACATAGTAACAATCATGGAAGGAATTTCATGATGGTACCCAGCCTTACTCCTTGTGTGGAAGCAGAACTGGTCTGCTGGAGTCGTCTGGCCCAGCCCAGCCAGCACCCCTTGCCCTGCTTTTTTTTTTTTTCCTTTTGGGTCACACCCAGCCATCCTCAGGAGTTGCTCCTGACTTTGCGCTCAGGAACAACTCCTGGCAGTGCTTGGGGGCCATATGGGATGCCCGGGATTGAACCTGGATTGGCTGCGTGCAAGGCAAACGCCCTACCAGCTGGACTATCGCTCCAGCCCGCCTCCCCTCCCTTGCCCTGTCCTGCTTAAGGGACTAGGAGGAAAACCGCTCCCCAACCCCAGCCCTCATCTCCCTCTGGGGAAGAGAAATCCCAGAGAGGAGGGAGTGATTCCTCCAAAGCCGCACAGCCTAGCGGCCGGCCAGCGCGGGGACCAGTCGCCCGCCCCTTCCCCTCCCGCTCCCCGCCCCTCCCCTCCCCAGCCCCCCTCCACCCCCGCTCTTTCCTTTCTTGCCCCCCCCCACCCCGTGCTCACTGGTGCCCCCCTTTCCCCCACCCCGCAGGTTGGACCGGGACCCTAACCGGTTTCCCCAGGACCTTTACCACGCCAGGTGCCAGTGCCCACACTGCGTCAGCCTGCAGACGGGCTCCGACATGGAGCCCCGGGGCAACTCGGAGGAGGTCTTCTACAACCAGACGGTCTTCTACCGGCGGCCCTGCCGGGGCCGGCACGGTGGCCCCGACAGCTACTGCCTGGAGCCCCGGCTCTACCCCGTCTCCCTGGCCTGCGTGTGCGTGCGCCCGCGCGTGTCGGGTTAGGGTCCCGACGGGGGTCCCTGGCGGGAGCGCGGGGGGGCCGGGGTCTCACCACCTGCCGCACTGAGCCAGACGCCAGAAGACGCCGCCCTCCGAAGGCCCTCCGGCGTGGCCAGAGGGCGGGACAGGACCGGACAGGACAGGGGGGCTTGAGGGGCTGCACGTTGCACTTTTTGGAGCGGGTGGGGGAGGGCTGGACGCTGCCCGTCACGCTGGAAGCGGGCATCCTGGCGTGGCCTCCGGGCAGATGTCCGAAGCTCCGCCCCTCTCTGGGGTCACCACCCCTCTTTCTTCCTTTCCTCGCGTTCTTGGGGCCCAGCCCTGCACTGGCACTTTCTGGATGATTTCCCCTCTGCCGCGTTTCATCATTCATTCACTCACGCAAGCACATTCATTCATTCACAGCGTGCTCTGCACGCATCCCGTGTGCATGCATACTAGTCTTCGGACGTGGGGAGGAAGAAGCTGTTATGGAACACGGAGGGGACTTATACAAATAAATAATCAGAATTCACAATTGGCCGCATTTATCTTTGGCGTTCGCGCGGCAGGAGCACCCCCCACCCGCCCCGCCCCAGCCAGCCCCAGCTCCCCACCCAGCCCTCAGCCTCTGCCCCCAAGAAGTTCCCCGTACCCATCCGTCCCCGCCCCGCCCTCTCGGGCTTCCTGGCTCACCCCAGCCGGGGTCCGGCTGCCCTCCTGGCATGTTGGATAGACAGAGCCCCATTGAGGCACTGCGGCGGGCACACAGCACCCCCTTGTCCCCCCAACAAGCTGCCTTTGTCCTCAGACTTGGCTGCCATAGTTCGGTTCTGCGGGTGCTGCCTGGGCCCAGGTCCAGACCCCACCCTCCCAGAGGGGAGAAGGGAGAAAGGATGCGCTGAAGAAGAGGGTTCAGGTTAGGGACGGGGCACAGACTTCCTTGGCTTGGGTCCTGGAGGGGCTTCTAGTCGGCCCCAGTCCTGGCTCACCTCCCAGCTCCTCCCCTTTGCTGCCAAGGCCTCCTCCGCCCCCCTTCGGTCCCCTCCCCTCTGCCCTCACGCCTGGGCTGGGCTCCCAGTCTGGGGAGGGGCTGACCACGCCCCTTCCCCGCCCTCCCCTCCCCTTGCGCCTTTTAGGGGCGGGCTGGGTGGGAGGTGGGGTGCGGGCCGAGGGGCACTCTGGGCAGCTGGGTTGAAGGCCCATCTGGGCCGACTCCCCCTTCTGCTGTCTCAGACCCCCCTACCCCCAGCCGCTGCCCTTCGTGGCTCCTGTCCGCCTCGCCACCAGGCCAGATCTCCGCCTTCCTGCTTCTCTCTCCGGGCTGGTGGCTGTGGGGGGCTGTGGCTGGGGACATGTTTGGTGCTTGGGATCGCCGGGACCAGCCCCCTGAAGCGGTACCAGCGGCAGGGCTCCAGGGGTTCGCCGTGGACAAGACCTTCCTCTCGTCCCTCAAAGGCATCCTGCTGGAAACCGAGCTGGTAACAGCCTCCCTAACCTGGCGCCTCTGTCTCCCAGCATGCCCTGCTCCACCCTGCCCACCTCAGCACCCCTCAGCAGCCCCCCAGGAGCCACTGCAGTTAGGCAGGACAGCTTTGTGGGACCAGAGGCACAGGGACATAGGACACGCCCGCCCTCCTTTCCTGGTTTCTAAGAGGGCCCCTCCTTGGCATATCCAAGAAGTCCAGCTCTCAAACAGGACAGACTTCCTGCCGCCCCACAGTGACCACCCAGAAGCATCTGCTGGAGAGGGGGTGGGGGGAGGGGAAAGGCTCTTCCGGTCCCTGTGTAGGACCAGAGCGGGACTGAGTCTCCCAGTGGCATGGCCGCGCTGTTGCTACCTCAAGCACCTGCCTGACCGTGTCCCCTGGTGTGGGCCCAGAAGTTCCCACCCTATTAGAGGGCTTCCAGGCCTCTGTGGGACAGGGGGGCAATCAGGGTCAGGGGTGTGCAGGGGAGGTGGACCTGTCCCCTGTGCTCTGTGCCCCAGAACTATAGCGCCAGTGGTTTGCCTGGATGGTGCCTCCTGGAGCCAGGCCGCACTGTCGGGGGCTGCTAGGAGGCAGGGGCAGGGGGCAGCCCTGGACATGCCCAAATGAAGAGATTTGAATCCTGCCACAGGGGAGGCTGGAATCTGACATTTGTGGGGGGGGGGGGGGAACCAGTTCCCTGAAGGCTGAGTCCTGCAGGCAGGGGTGGGGAGTGGGGGACCTCCCTCGGGGCCAGCTGGAAGGTGGGGAGGCAAAGGCCCAGAAGTGCCTGGGTCCCGCCTGGCCGGCCCCACACACTCGGTCCCGCAGGCCCTGACGTTCATCATCTTTATCTGCTTCACGGCCTCCATCTCTGCCTACATGGCGGCGGCGCTGCTGGAGTTCTTCATCACGCTCGCCTTCCTCTTCCTCTATGCCACCCAGTACCACCAGCGCTTCGACCGGCTCAATTGGCCCTGTCTGGTGAGTGCCCGCCTGTCTCCACTCACTCCGCTGTCCTGTCCTCGGCTTGCACCTAAATGTCACTTAACCACATCAACTCACTGCTGTGTCCATGGCAAGGAGAATGGACACCTCGTCCCTGGACTTTGCTGGCTCCTGCTCCCAAGAGCTGCAGCCTCACCCTGCCCAGGTCTGTCCATCAGCCATCCCAGGCCTGGCTTCTTGTCGTGATTCTCTGGGTAGTACGAGACCTCTCTCTCTCTCTCTGTCTCTCTCTGTCTCTCTCTCTCTCTCTCGCTCTCGTGCTATCTTCATGTAGGGGGGTTACAGTGCCTGAGGGTGAAGCACTGACAATCTTGGCAAGCCTCAGGGTGATACCCTCTGCCCCTTGCCCCACCCCAGGACTTCCTGCGCTGTGTCAGTGCCATTGTCATCTTCCTGGTGGTCTCCTTTGCTGCTGTGACCTCCCGGGATGGAGCTGCCATCGCAGCTTTTGTGAGTCCAGCCCCGCAGAGCACTCCTGCCCACCCCCTGAAGCCCCCCCATTCTACTCTGTGCCTGTGCCCATCCCATTCAGGCTCACACTTTGCCCTTTCCACCTACCTCCCTCTCCGTAACCGGGGAGTGTCCCCTTCGGCCTGTGTGGTGCCACCCTCGTTCCTCCTGCTGCAGGTTTTTGGCATCATCTTGGTTTCTGTTTTTGCCTACGATGCTTTCAAGATCTACCGGACAGAGCTGGTGCCTGGGCCCAGCCAAGGTGAGCGCCCGTGCTCTGCGGGCAGGAGTTGCCCTTCCAGCCAGCTCTCCATCCTCACTGTCCTCTTCTGCCTGCCTCACCTTCACAGGGGACCAACAGTGACCCAGGGCTTAACCCGCTGCCAAGGACCCACCAGACACAGGAACGGTGGAGCCCAGACACACTCCTTCGAATCCACAACCCTGCCCCACACCCAACCTGGCTGGAGAAGCCCCGGGGTCTGTCTGTGAGCTGGTTCCCATGAAGGTTCAGCCAGGCAGGGGACATTATGGAGGGGCTGGACATTAAAAGATTCAAATGCAACCGTTGAGTCTTTTTTTGGGGGGTGGGTCACACCCGGAGATGTATAAGGGTTACTCGTGACTCTGCACTCAGGAATTAACTCCTGGCGGTGCTCAGAATCGAACTCAGGTCGGTCGTGTACAAGGCAAACGCCCTACTCATTGTGCTATTGCTCCAGCCCCCACATTGAGTCTTCTTTCTGCAGAATGAGGTGGGTCAGGAACACAGAGTATTCCAGGAAATGTGACCTGGTCCCTTCTGAGGGGCGAAGCGGAGCCCAGGAGTGAGCTGTGAGGAAGTGGCAGACCAGCCTAAAAGAGCTGAAGACCCCAATTTCACCCTGAGCTTCTGTACTAGTTTTCTGTGCTCGCGGATGATCTGTGGGTGCCTGGGGACTGTGTGAACGGCTCCACCTGTGCACACAGGTGAGCGGGCTGGAGGGGAAGCGCTTGCCTGGGGTGTGTGTGTAGAGCTCCCCCTGGTGGTGTGGGGGAAAACTTGACCCATGGGCTGCTGGGGAGAAGTCAGCCTGTGGCATCAAACCAGCATTCCTGTGGCCAGTGCCCTTATATCTCAGCTGGTCCAAGGCTCTCATTATCGTAAGAGAACTCAGGCCCAGTGTGGGAGATGCATCCTCAACTGTGACAGGGCTATGACCCAGCTCTTCTAATATCCGAACAAGCCTCGGAGGCCTCATCTCTGGCTCCTCTTCCAGACCCACCTTCCCTGCTTGACCCCATATACCTGAGCCTCTCCTGTGTCATCCTGGGCTGAGCCCCAGGGATTCCAAGGTGGCTGGCCAGCCTGTCCTTGAATACTCACAAACTGGGATGGAGACAAGGGTAGAAGGACTGTCCCTTAGGATGAATGCAGCTGGAGAGCTCAGTTTGGGGGCGGGAGGGGGCGGTGTCTGTGCAGACCTTGTATGGTGCAGAACTACGCTGGCTGGTCCACATGGTTTGGTGCATCAAGACTCTTACCCAGCCCTGGGGAGACAGCACAGCCCTGCCCTGTGGCTTGTCCTGGCTGGCTGACCAACCCATCTCCCTCATGTTTGTTCCTGCTCTGAAGTGCCCTTCTTCTCCTGGGGAGCTCCTTCTGCATACAGAACTCAGCTTCTAAGTCCTCTGAACCCCTGTAACTCTGAGCTGGAGCTCTGCTGGTGGGAGGCAGTGATAATCAGAATTTCTGGGCCCCACTTCCTGAACTCTCACCTGGCATTCCAAGACTAGAATCAGCTGGTAGTGGTTTCTCTGGATGCCTTCATGGCTGCAGGCCCTGGGATGTTGTGGGGGAGGGGTGGAGGGGATGCCCTGTGGCTCAATTCCTTTTTGTTACTGGTTTTTGGACCACATCTGGCAGTGCTCAGGTCTCACTTACTCCTGGCTCTGTGCTTGGGGATTAGCTCTAATGTGCTCAGGGGACTATATGGGTGCCTGGGATTGAACCCTGGTTGGCCACGTGCAAGGTAAGTGCCTTCCCTGCCAGACTATCTCTCCACTGTTGTTAACTTCCAAGCTTAACCTCTAAGAGACTGATTTGGGTGGATTATCAGCTCCTCCCTCTCCAGCCAGCCCCCTCTCTGCTAGGTCCCTCCTGACCCTGGCAGGAAACTCAATGGTGGAGGAACAGGTGGAGTAACTTTTAACCCCTGCGGTGCCAGAGGTGGGTGTGATTGGGATCGCACATTAAAATTTTGTCTCCCACATCCAGAATTAGACTACGTGGTGACAGAGGTCAAAACTGGACCTCCTGCAGGCCAAGCACGTGCACTTCCTGTCAGCCACCTCCCAGAGCCCCTGTTTTCTCTCTTTGAAACGTCTCTTTTCTCCTTTGTGAGGTTCATAAGCAAGAACGCATGGCTTTGCCTATTTGGGGAGGGGTGAGTTTCCCTCCCTTCACTGGGTTTCACCCACCATCTGCCCCCACAGCGCAGATCCAGGGCAGGGTTGGGGGCATCCCAGGGGGTTCCAGGTGGCAGGAAGGACCAGGACGCACAGAGTGAGGTGTCACATTTATTTGAGGCTGGCAACAGAGCGAGGTTCCGGCACACCCCATCACTCCTCGTCGTGCATCTTTTGCTGAAAAAAAGAAAAAACCCCACAGATTGTGAGGGGCAGCTGGGAGCGGGGAGGAAATGCTGGGCTTCAGAACTCAAGGATCTTTGGGGTCCCATTTAGAGGTCTAGGGCATGGGAACAAGCTCTGGAGATGTTCCAGTCTATAGGGGGCCGCTTTGAGCAGAAAAGTCTCTGGCTGGGTGCCATGGGATGAGGCTGAGAGTGAGGAGTGCAGAGCCAGAGGGGTGCTAATATGGGGAGGCCATGCGGGGGGGGGGGGGCTGGGGGACACAGCTGAGCCCCCCTGCGGTGGGGGAGGGGACCCACCTTGGCGCCGATGTCGCGGCTCTTGGCCCGCAGCTTGTTGACCTGGGACTCGGCGATGTCCGCCCGCTCCTCGGCCTCGTCCAGCTCGTGCTGCACTTTACGGAACTTGGACAGGTTGGTGTTGGCCTGCTCCTCCTGCGGGGGTCGGGATGGAGGGTGGGAAGGAAGGGAGGAGGGTGTCAGCCTCTGAGTCTGGGGGAACAGCTCCCTGTCCTTGAGTGAAAGGCTCAGCGCTCCATCTCACAGGCCCCCATCACCTGTGCTGGTGCTCTGCACATGCCCCATGGTCCCTGCTCACCCTTGTCCGGTACTCAGAGTCCTTCATGGCCACTGCCTGGCCCAGCCCTTTGGGAACTCTATGTGCAGCTGAGCTCCTGCTGTTGCTTCTTTGCCGGGGTTCCCTGCACAGGTGTGCTCACCAGCATCTTAGTCCAAGCTCCTCTGTCCACCCAGACGTCTCCCCCTGCCCTGAGCCTGCCTGGCCAGGGCCTTTCCTCAGCCATGTTCCACAGCTGCTTTCCATCTCTCAGCACTTTCTGGGGTCCAGGCCTTCCCGAGCAGCAGCCCTGCTTTTCCTGGGCTGACTGATGCATGCATTCCTCAGGGCCTACGTTTCTGAGTCAAAAAAGCATTGCTTCCTCAGCTCGGAGTCCGACACCGCTCTGAGCACACCCGAGGCCCATAACAGAGACTGGAGAGTTCAATGGGACTGCGGGGCTGGAGCAAGAGCCCCGTGGGCTGAATGCCGGATTTGCAGACGGGAGCTGGCACTCACTTCCAGCACCACATGCTCCCTCAGCACCCACTTCCACACTCAAAATGTGTTGGAAGTGGTCCTGATGTACCACCAGGTGAGTCCCCCAAAGCAAAATTAAACGAACTGCAAAGGCTTTGTCTCGGCGCCAGGCTGGGTGGAGAGAATGGTGAACTTACCGCCTCCTCAGCCTGCCGCTTGTACGCCTTGACCTTGAGCTGCAGCTTGTCCACCAGGTCCTGCAGACGCAGCAGGTTCTTCTTGTCCTCCTCGGTCTGGGGTAGAACGACAGGAGAAGCAATTTGGGGAGAGGAACAAGTGAGTCATCCTTCCCTCCCTTATCTTTCCACTCAGCCCCCAGCTTTTGCTGCCCCTTCCACCCACCTCTCAGGCGCCAGGTCAAAGAGGTAGTTAGTGTCTGACTACCTCCAGACACTAACACCAGTCTCTGATGTGATGTGTATGACAAAGTGGCCAGTCAAGGTTTTCCGTCTGGGATCTAACAACTGACCACAGACTGAAAGTGGAGAGCAGGGCATCAGGATCATACAGAATGATTCTGGCTGGTAAGGCAGAGACTGGGGCTGTTCTAGCGCCACTGATATTCATGGGTGAATAGTTCTACAGTGACCAAGACTTACGAGGAATGCAACATGAAAGGTGTTTTTTTTTTTTTTTTTATCACAGACCAGATTATCCCGCTCCATCATGACCCAGTATTCTAATACATTATTCTGGCCCAAATTGTAAGCACCAGGATCTCTGGCTCTAAACACCTCTTGATCATAAGTATCTCGACACCACTGTGCAAGCTAGAAGGCTATTTCTATCTAGGGCCACCATGAATTTCAAGAACCAGATCTTGATCTCTTTTTGGTGTCTCTCCTATCGAGGTGTCAAGTGGACAAATACCCCCATTTTCAGTCTTTCTTTCCTAGGCACACTGTGAAAATAACAGGTCAGAGCAAAAAGTTCTGAGCTATGCAGATAGAGGTCTGTGAACATTCTTGGGTCTTCTTTCACGAAGATTTATCTGTGGCTCAGGAAATAACACATAAGACCAGAGTCCACTTCCCCACCTCCATGTTTATCCTTAATGGGCAGCAATATGTCCCTGTTCTCAGGCAGGGAAAAGGTGGGAAGAGTTCTGACGCCTTCCTGGTGGCACTCCAGGTTAGCAGCAAATGAAATAAAATGGATCAATGCTGGCTATAAAAGCTTTCAGGGGCTAGAGAGATATAGTGCATAGGATGCTTGCCTGAGACTGGGATTGCTCCCTGGTACCTCGTATGATCCTCTGATCATCACCAGGAGTGATCTCAGAGCACAGTCAGCCGTAAGCCCTGAGCACTGCCAGGTGTGGCTGAAAACCCAACAAACAAAACAAAGTGCTACTGGGAACTAGAAGTCCATTCTCGCTATACTAGAAAAAAGAAACTGTGAAAAATATACAGAAAAAATACAAATCCAGCCAACTTGACTCTAGAAAAGGTAAAGAGAGCTGATCCAGGAGCAGGAGGCTGGCTGGCATTCCTGGCAGATGGTGCTGTCTGGGGTTCGCATGGGCTCAGGGACACGAGTGCCCCTTGCCCCATGGCCTCTGCTTGCCCAGCCTCCCAGCAGCTGCCCCAGCGCACCTGGTAGGTGAGCTCCTTGATGCGACGCTCACTCTTCCTCATGCCCTTCACCGACTCCACGTTGCGCTTCTGCTCGGCCTCCAGCTCGTTCTCCAGCTCCCGCACCCGGGCCTCCAGCTTCTGCAGCTGCTTCTTGCCGCCCTTGAGGGCGATCTGCTCGGCCTCGTCCAGCCGGTGCTGCAGGTCCTTGATGGTCTGCTCCATGTTCTTCTTCATGCGCTCCAGGTGCGCGCTGGTGTCCTGCTCCTTCTTCAGCTCCTCTGCCATCATGGCGGCCTGGCCACAGGAGACGGGAGTGAGGAACCCAGGCCTCTTCTGGCCCAGCATTTCCCCCTCCCCATCCCGGTGTTTGCTCCCCGAGGCCCTCGCACCCAGGCCACTGCAGAGTCAGCCCAGTGCCACCATAGTGGCCCCCAAGCCCTGTGCAGTGTCTTTAGGGGACACGAGAAGCCCTGGTGCCCACTCACATCTGTAATGGCCTTCTTGGCCTTCTCCTCAGCGTTCCTGCACTCCTGCACTGCCTCCTCCACTTCTGACTGCAGCTGGCTCACATCTGACTCCATCTTCTTCTTCTGGTTGATGAGGCTGGTGTTCTAGATAGGAATAAAGAATACGATTGCATGCACGCTTTGTTTCCTGGTGTTTCCTGATTGCATGCACCTTTACCTAGGGAGAATGAAAATAGTCATGAGAACATGCCTCTCTCTATAGTTCTAATTTTGTATCTACTTTCTCCCTTTCCACAAAAGGAGGCATGTTCTAGACATTAAACCAAAAATTATTCAGCGCTGAGAAAAAGCTTTCAAGCAGCAAAGACCTGCATTTCTATTCCTGAACTCAGGCACCATGTTTATGTAGGAGCATGAAAATACTCCAAGAAAAATGGGAACAATCTTTTCACCAGGACCATATCCAGGAAATAATTAGAAAGGATGGAGTGGGAAAAGGAAGAGAGAAGTCAATGGATGACATATTAGTAGGAATATATACACGTGGGAATATATATATATTCCAACTTAACATCTTGGAGCAGTGCATAAAAAATTTTAATGTAGAATATAACTGAAAACGTGTGTATAGAAGGATAGAAAACTAGGTTTCCTTTGAGAATATGGTTTTCAGGCCAGTGTCATTGTGTTCCCTTAAGCCTCTAAAGCTGAATCCTGCAGAGAAAATTGGCTGCTGCTTGATCCGTCAGGGATACAGATTAACAGCGCTTGTTCCACTGGCTCCTGGCTTTGTGACTGGTTGACACAACCAATTCATCATGGCACGCGTGACTTTTAGCCTCCTGATCAAGAGGTGGTTCTGGGGAGACCTCGACTAACAGATGGGAGTTGGCCTGGGAGATGAAACCATTTGCAATCCTGGATGGACAGGCTCACTTAGAGTCATCTGGCTCAGAACATCTGTAGATGTGTCTGTGTGTGTATGTGTGTGTGTGTGTGTGTGTGTGTGTGTGTGTGTGTGTGTGGACTTGGACCCCCTCACCTGCGAGTGCAGCAGCTGCACCCGCTCACTGGTCTCGATCAGCTCCTGCTCAGCCAGCTTCCGTGAGCGCTCCGTCTGCTCCACCACGGCCCGCAGCTCCTCCAGCTCAGCCTGCAGCAGGTTGTTACGACGCTCCACAATGGCACAGTTCTCCTTCAGGTCGTCGTTGGCGTGGACTGCATCGTCCAGTTGGACCTGGGTGTCCTGTTGGGGGTGGGAGGGGAGGTGGTATGCAGAATCCTAGACCTCATTCCATGAGGGTCTCCTATTGGCTGGATCCCATGTTTACAAACCCCTTGCTCCTGGCTTTGTGACTGGTCGACCTGACCAATCCATCATGGATTGGTTAATGTTAACATGGATTGGCCCATATTAACTGGAAGCAACATGGCCTGTTCCCTCATTGGTACGCCAGGTTTGGAGGCTGCTTGACCTGGTCAGTCCTCCTTCAGACCTCACGTCCAGGAGCTACATGGCTCCCACTTGCCCATATCTATTAATACAAGACCTTTTTTTTCTTTTTGGGTGACACCCGGCGATGCACAGGGGTTACTCTCAGCTCTGCACTCAAGAATTACTCCTGGTGGTGTGCAGGGGACCATATGGGATGCTGGGAATCGAACCGGGGTCATGCAAGGCAAACGCCCTACCGACTGTGCTATTGCTCCAGCCCCAGCAGGCTTTTTTTTTTCTGGCTGTCATCATTCCTGGCAGTAACTCCATTCACTCCTTTCTAAGGGTGCTTGTTCCCTTACCTTCAGATGGGCTTGGGCATTCTTGAGGTGCTTCTGGGCCTCTGAGGCTGTCCTGTTGGCTTGGCTGAGCTGGATCTCCATCTCGTTGAGGTCGCCCTCCATCTTCTTCTTAACCCGCAGGGCCTCGTTGCGGCTGCGTGTCTCTGCGTCCAGCGAGGTCTGCAGTGAGTCCACCATGCGCAGGTGGTTGCGCTTGGCCTGCTCCATCTCCTCGTCCTTCTCTGCCAGCTTCCGCTCAATCTCTGCCTTGATCTGGTTGAACTCCAGCTGGGCCCGCAGGATCTTGCCTTCCTCGTGCTCCAGGGAGGCCTGGAGGGGTGGGGGAGAGGGTGAGGGGTAGATGGTTAGGGCACAAGGTTCGGTGGAGTCGGAGAGGATGTGGGGTCATCAGCCAGGATTATGGGATGGAGAGAAAAAGCGGGGACAAGAACAGGAGCTAAGAGCTGCCTCCCAGGCCTCCTGGATGCTGAGGGAGGGGCAGGAGGATATCCTGGGCTTCCTTGCAGTCAGGGGAATGGTTTGGTAGTCTCAGTCATCAAGTCCATCCAGCACCAACATAAGAGCAAGCCTGCATACAGAGGGAAGGACTTTTCTTTCTTTCTTTCTAAAAAAATTTTATTGAATCACCGTGAGATAGTTACAAGCTTTCATGTTTGGGTTACAATCACACAATGACCAAACATCCATCCCTCCACCAGTGCACATTCCCCAACACCAATATCCCCGGAATACCCCCCCTTTCCCACCCTCCCCCTGCCTCCATGGCAGACAATATTCCCCATAATCTCTCTCTACTTTTGGGCATTATGGTTAGCAATGCAGACACTGAGAAGTCATCATGTTTGGTCCATTATCTGCTTTCGGCACACATCTCCCATCCCGACCGATTCTTCCAGCCATCATTTTCTTAGTGATCCCTTCTCTGTTCCAGCTGTCTTCTCCCCTTCCTTCATGAGGCAGGCTTCCAGCTATCCTCCTGGCCCTTGTGTCTACTGTCCTTGGGTGTCAGCCTCATGTTATGTTATTCTATACTCCACAAATGAGTGCAGTCAGGAAGGACTTTTCTAACCCAACTATGAACCTTCATATTCATTTCTGGTCTCTCACTTTAAGATGGAGGTTTTTATGAGAGAGAGAGAGAGAAGAGAGAGAGAGAGAGAGAGAGAGAGAGAGAGAGAGAGAGAAGCCCCAAGCCCAGGGCTATGTTAGGTTCTTAAAAATAAACAGTAGGGGGCTGGAGAGATAGCACAGTGAGTAGAGCTTTACATGTGGCCAACCCTAGTTCAATCCCAGGCATTCCATATGGTCCCCTAAGTGCAGAGTTAGGAGTAACCTGAGCATTGTTGGGTATAGACTTCCCCAAATAGACAAAACTATGAACAGAAGGGCCAGGAAGATCAATCAAAGGGCTAGTGCATGTGTGATGAATGTGGAGACCCAGATTTGATGTCCAGAACTGATGGTCCCGATTACTCCAGGCAGCCACCCCCAGCACTGTACCCAAAGTGGGCTCTCCCATCAAAAGTAATAATTAAAAAAAAAGAAATAAAAATGAGCAGTAAAAATGAAATAGCTTGGAACTGAAGCAATAGTATAGTGGGTAAGGCTCTTATGTTTCATGTGGCTGATGTAGGTTTTATCCCTGACACTCCATCTGGTCCCCTGAGCCCACCAGGAGTGATCCTTGAGCTGGGAGTAAGCCCTGAGCATAGCTGGATGTGGGCCCCCCAAACTAAACAAAAGGAATACCATATATATTTGTATATCTGTATATACATAATATGCTTAAGAGTGTTACCTCATTTAATATTCAAAATGGTAGCACTATAACACTGTCCTCCCCTTGTTCATTGATTTGCTAGAGTGGGCACCAGTAATGTCTCCATTGTGAGACTTGTTGTCACTGTTTTTGGCATATCGAACACGTCATGGGGAGCTTGCCAGGCTTTGCCGTGCGGGTGGGATACTCTCGGTAGATTGCCGGGCTCTCCCATAGGGGCAGAGGAATCGAACCCAGATCGGCCGCGTGCAAGGCAAATACCCTACCCACTGTGCGATTGCTCCAGCCCATTCAAGGACCTGATGCCAGGTCCATGGAATCCTGGGGCCCAGGCCCCCAGGCCCCCAGACACTGCCTGAAGCGTTGCCAGGACATCCGGTTTCAACCTCACAACCCTCCTATAGCTTCCTCTGTGTAGAGTATGGCTTTGATCATGGAGGGTGTGTGGTCATGGGACTGTGGGAGGAAGGAGTTTTTTGTTTTGGGGTCAGGGTCACTGGCAGGTTAGACAGAGATGGTGGGGGTCAGAGAACAGGGAAAGGGCCAAAAGGGTGCAGGCAGAGCCAGCCTCACCTCAGCCTCTTCCAGCGCCGACTGCAGTTCCATCTTCTCCACCTCCAGCTGCTTGCGGACCTTCTCCAGCTCATGCACATTCTTGCCGCCCTCCCCTAGCTGCTCCGTCAGGTCAGAGATCTCCTCTGCGGGCCACAGGGACAGAAGCTCACAGCTCTGCCCAGCGTTCTCGGGCCCCAGCCACCCCGCCCCCCCCCCGCGCCCCTCCAGCGCCCCCCACCCTGCTTGCGGGCCCCGCGCACCCTGCAGGTTCTTGTTCTCCCGCTTGAAGGTCTCCAGGTGCTCCAGCGACTCCTCGTAGGCGTTCTTGAGCTTGAAGAGCTCGGTGCTGAGCGAGCGAGCCTCCTTCTGCGAGGACTCGAGCTCCGACTGCGACTCCTCATACTTCTGCTTCCACTCGGCCAGGATCTGGGGGGACACCCAGGTTCAGGTGCTGCCAGCAGGCAGGTGGCTCTGGCCTGCCCCTACTTCTCAGGACCTGCCATGGGGTGTGGCCTGTGGTGTCCCCGCCCATGCTGCTCTGACCACGCCCCACCATGACCACGCCCACCATCTGACCACACCCACACTGCCCTCTGGCCACACCCATTGTAACCAAGCCCTCGCCCTGACCAAGGCCACAATCTGGCCACGCCCACATCACCTCCCGGCCACGCCCCGTTATGACCATGCCCACACCTCTAACCACGCCCACACCCTGAAACGCCCCCAGCCCACCTTATCAAAGTTCCTCTGCTTCTTATCCAGGGCAGCAGCGGCTGCGTTGGAGCGCTCCACGTCCACCATGAGGTCCTCGATCTCGTTCTGTAGCCGGTGCTTGGTCTTCTCCAGCGAGGAGCACTTGGCGTTGACCGCCTCCACAGCCTCCTCCGCATCCTGCAGCCTCTGGGCCAGCTTCTTCCTGCCCGAGGAGGTTGGGGTGTGTGTGTGTGTGTGTGTGTGTGTGTGTGTGTGTGTGTGTGTGTGTGTGTCTGACTCTACCTAGGACACTATGGGACCTTGGGACCGCCCTGTCCCCTGTACCTGCCCCCTCCCCACAGCTCCTCCTCAGCAGGTGCCCACACCGAGGCTCCTCCCTACATGCAGTGGCACCTGGAGGTGTCCTCTCCCCACCCAAGCTGATCGCTGGCAGCTCCTCTGACCAACAAGCTTTTTGCTCGTCTTATACGTGAGCGTCAGGTATAACCCGGGCCAAAAGCTCGCCCGTCACAGGAAGTGAATCAGGGCCAGGCGGAGTCCACACAGGGCGAGTGCGGGATGCAGGTAAGTTTTTCTGGTGCCCACCATGTTGATGCCACATGTCTTCCAGCCTGTCAGTCTCCCTCCTGAGACCCTGTGCTGTACCCACCCCCAGGCCTCACATGCTTCCCTCTCCCCTTGACAGGATGTATTCCTGTGGTGGACTCACTTGGCCTCCTCCAGCTCCTCCGTTCTCTGGATGGCATCTGTCTCATACTTGGTCCTCCACTGGGCCACCTCAGAGTTGGCCTTGGACAGGACGCGCTGCAGCTCGGCCTTGGCCTCTGTCTCCTCCTCGTACTGCTCCCGCAGGAGGTCACAGTCGTGGCGGGCTGACTGTACTGCGTGTGCCAGGGCATTCTTGGCCTGTTGAGGGTCAGGAAGGGCAGGCTCAGACCCCAGGAAGCTGGGAGTAGGACTCTGTTCTCTAGCTCTTTATTGGATCTATTTTTTTTTCTTTTTGGGTCACACCGGGCGATGCACAGGGGTTACTCTTGGCTCATGCTCTCAGGCATTACTCCTAGTAGTGCTCAGGGGACCATATGGGATGCTGGGAATCGAACCCGGGTCAGCCGCGTGCAAGGCAAATACCCTACCTGCTGTATTATTGCTCCAGCCCCATTTATTGGATCTCTTGACTTCAGCCAAGTCCCAGCCTCAAACTTGGGGTGGTAGTGTGTGGAACCCCAACCTCCCAGTTTCCCACCACCTCCTCCTAGACAGAAGAGATGAGGTCTTCCAGGACTCAGGGGGCACTTGCAGATGTGTGGAAGATCCTCTTGCAGTTGGTTTGTTCAGGGGGCCAGGCCAGGAGGAGATAAGGGGTAGCTCTGTACTCAGTAATCATTTCTGGCAGGGATCGTATGAAACATATTTTGTTTGCTTTTTGGGCCACACTCAGCAGTGCTCAAGGCTTACTCTTGGCTCCTCACTCGGGAATCACTCCTGACAGTGCTCAGGGGACCATATGGGATGCCGGAGATTGAACCCGGGTCCGTCGCATGCAAGGCAGGTGCCTTACCTGTTCTCCTCCCCCACCCCAATCTTGTCAGTTTTTCCATGGCAGGTGCCTCTTTCTGAGCTCAGGGCTCTGTGTCTAACCATGAGGCTCTTGGCCCCCCAGTCCAGGCCACTGTCCCCAGCCTGAGGGGCCTTACCTTGCCCTCCTCCTCCAGCTGCCTCTTGAGGTCCTCCATTTGCTGGGTGTAGGAGAGCTTGCCTCGGGTCAGCTGTGAGATCAACGCCTCCTTCTCCTCCAGCTGCCGGGACAGCTCACCTGGGGGTGGATGGGAATGAGGGTGCAGGGGGTCACGAAAGGGGTGTGCATTAGGTCCTCGCCCAGGGCGGGTGTTGGGCTGAGGGGGCCCCCACCATTCTCTGTCTGTAGCTTGGCTCGTTGGGTGGTGAAGTCGTTGAGGGAGCGCTGGGCCTCCTCCAGTTTCACGCGGTACTCGTTCGCCTGGTCCTCCAGCGTCCGCGACATCTTCTCTAGGTTTGCCTTTGGTTGGCGTGGGAAGTGGAAAGGGTGAATGTGGGGGTGACCAGGGAAAGGAAGGAAGGACCCATGTAGGGAGTGTGCAGATAAAGAGGGGGTATGTGTGGGGGTGTGAGTGCTGGAGGAGTGTAATGTTACAGGGGTAGAGAGGAAGGTTGGATCTGGGTGAAACGCAGGGCTGGAGCACATGCTCTGTATGTGGGAGATCTGACTTTGGGCTCTGGCACTGCAGGGTCCCGGAAGCAATGAATGGGCTGGGAGTGCTCCCTCCTAAGCTAAAGAAGGGAGGGAGAGTGAGGCGGCCAAGCGGGTAGAGGGGGGCATTGATGGAGAGGGAAAGAGAAAAGAAAGACAGGAGAGTGGGAGCAAGGTGCACCTCAAGACTGTGATGGAGAAGCGGGGAGGGCGTGGGGGTGGCGCCACGAACCTTGGCCTTGATGATCTGCTCCATGTTGGAGGTGACGTCGTCCAGCTCCAGCTTGAACTCGCTCTTCTCCTTCTCCAGCTTCTGCTTGACACGCTGCAGGTTGTCGATCTGCTCGCCCAGCTCGGCCACGCTGTCGGCGTGCTTCTTGCGCAGGGCGGCGGCCGTGGCCTCGTGCTGCAGCGTGGCCTCCTCCAGGTCGCGCCTCATCTTCTGGAACTCGGCCTCGCGCTTCTTGTTCATCTCGATCTGCGCGGACGTGGCGCCGCCGGCCTCCTCCAGCCGCTCGCTGATCTCCTCCAGCTCGCGGGACAGGTCAGAGCGCAGCTTCTCCACCTTGGCCCTGGCTGTGCGCTCGGCCTCCAGCTCCTCCTCCAGCTCCTCGATGCGTGCCTGGGTGGGGACCCCATGGGGTCAGATCTGCAGCCGCACAACCGGCCTCGGGGTCCCTCCCCCACACTCGGGACCATCTGGGGTGAGCTTCCGGGTCCTATAAAACCCTCTTCTCAACCAGGAAAGAATCTGCACCCCTGGGGACAACTGGGCCCTGTCTGGAGACCTTTTCCTGGTCAGGACATAGGAAGGAAAGATTACTACTAGCATTTAGATGGTGTTGCTATGGGGCTGGAGAGATAGTACAGTGGGTGAGGTGCTTGCTCTGCACGTGGCCAGTTGGATTCGATTCTCTGCATCCCATATGGTCCCGCAAGCATCACCAGAGGTAATTCCTGAGTGCTAAGCCAGGAGTAACCTCTGAGCATCATTGAGTATACCTGTCCCCCCCGCAAAAAAAAAAATGGTGCTGCTATCTAAGATGCACAGAACATAAATAGGAATGTGGTTGAACCGAAGCTTTAAGGCACTTGAACTACATCTCAGAGCCAGGCCAAGCAGCTGCAGCCCTGAACCCTGACAAACAGTGCTCAGAGAGATCTTGTTAGATTCTAAATCTCAGTGTCGGGGCTGGAGCGATGGTACAGCCTTTGCCTTGCACGCAACTGACCTGAGTTCTAATCCTCGGCATCTCCTATGGTTCCCCAAGTGCTGCCAGGAGTAATTCCTGAGTGCAGAGCCAGGAGTAACCCCTGAGCATCACTGGGTGTAACTCAAAAAGCAAAAATAAATAAATAAATAAATCTCAGCGTCCCCAGAATCACTAGACTATCCTCTGTTGCCCATAAGGCAGGAAAGTGGGTATTTGGTATTTGTTTCTTCTCTCTCTTCTCTTTTGGTTTTGGGCCATATCTGGCTGTACTCAGGGCTAACTGCTGTCTCTCTGCTCAGAGATCACTCCCAGTAGGGCTAGCGGGACTTTAAATGATACTGAGGAGCGAGGTAGTGGCTCGTGGCTCCCATCTGCCTGGTGAGGTCTGGGCCCATGGTGTCTTTGGACTAGAGTTCTAGTTTGTTCTAGAATCAGATGCAACCTCCCTCAGCCTGCCGTGTTTCCCTTGACTGTGGTGGACAGAACGTCACCTGATTCTCTTTCAGTTTCTTCTGCAGCTGGAGGGCTAGTGCCTGCTCATCCTCAATCTTGCTGTTCTGCTGATTAATGTCGAACTCTTTCCTGAAGGAGAAGCGGGGAGGGGAGCAGGCTTTTCTCCCTGGCCCATTCTGTGGTTCCCCCACCCATCCACGGGAGGATGAAGGTTAGAGGGTTGTGGCTGACCCTTCCCAAGGGTGCCCCACAGCTGGTGGGGGGTCATCCTGATCCTCCCTTCTGGATCCTGCAGACACCTAATTCTTTTATTTTTTTCTTTTTGGGTCACACCCAGTAATGCTCAGGGGTTACTCTTGGCTCTGCACTCAGGAATTACTCCTGGTGGTGCTCAGGGGACCATATTGGATGCTGGGAATCAAACCCGGGTTGGCCACGTGCAAGGCAAACCCTCTACCCTCTGTACTATCACTCCAGTCTCAGACACCTACTTCTTGAGCTTCTCTTCCAGCTGCTGCTTGTCATTCTCCAGGTCCATGATGCTCTCCTGGGTCAGCTTCAGATCGCCCTCCAGCTTCCGCTTGGCTCGCTCCAGGTCCATGCGCACTTTTTTCTCCTGTTCCAGGGAGCCCTCCAGCTGGGGGCACAGGGCAAGGGTCAGTGCAGGAAACATGAACGAGGTCACAGGGCATGCCCTCCCACTCTTGGGAACTCAGACGTTGCAGGGACTGGAAGTCAACCCCAAGGCTCAGCCCCTGGCCCTGGGAGGCTCTGCAGGAAGCTGAGAGGCCCGTGGTGGTGGTGGCGGTGGTGGGGTCTCTGAAGCTCCTTCTAGGACTCAGGAAGCCCTGGGTGGGGTGGTGGGTGTGGCTGAGAGGGACTGACAGGAGAGAGGAAGTGCCTGGAGCTGACCACTCACATCGTCCACCTGCTGCTCCAGCTTGACCTTGGATTTGGTCAGTGTGTTGACTTTGTCCTCCTCAGCCTGGAGGTCATCCAGGGCCTGCTGGTGGGCCTCTTGCAGCGCTTTCTTCTCTTTGGTCAGTTTGGCGATGATCTCGTCCAGCCCGGCCATCTCTTCGGTCAAGTTCTTAACCTGTGGTCCAAGCACCACCCCCTTTAGGGTCAGAGGGCACCAGCCTGGGGACCCTGGGGGGCCTCTGAGGCACAGACTATGCTGGAATCGGATTCTAGAGCAGCCTGGCCAGGGTAAGGTCTGTGTGGTCAGGGGACCCTGGAGCCCAGGGCGGGGTGCTGGGGGCGCCTCACCTTGTTCTCTGTCGCGTGCTTCTCCTTCTCCACCTTGGCCAGAGTCAGCTCCAGGTCATCGATGTCCTTCTTGAGCTCCGAACATTCATCTTCCAGCTTGCGCTTCTTGGCAGTGAGCTCGGCGTTCATCTCCTCCTCATCCTCCATCCTCTCTGTCATCTCCTTCACCTTGGCCTCCAGCTGGATCTTGCTCTTGATCAGCTGGTCACAGCGCTCCTCTGCATCGTTGAGATTATCTTGTTCCTGGGAGAGGACAGAGGAGAGAGCTGGTAATTTAAGAGACATGGCCTTTAGAGAAAGAGTGGAAGCTTGGAGACTCTCAGTGCCTGAAGATGAGATCATCAACCCCCCAAGGGTTGGAAGGAGGGTGGGGGCCAGGTGAAGAGCAATCCCAGGAGCCTCACCGCCTGCACTTGGAGCTGGAGGTCGTTCTTCTCCTGGAGCAGGGACACCATCTTCTCCTCCAGCTCCTTCCGCCGAGCCTCGGACTTCTCCAGCGTCTCCTTGACTCGCCCGAACTCCTCCTTCATGTTGGCCATCTCCTTCTCTGTCTCGGCACTCTTCAGCAGTGGCTTGATCTTGAAGTATAGTTTCATCCAGGGCCAGTTCTTGACCCCCATAAAGGCCCGGATGTTCCACTGGATGACCAGCAGGGCATCCCTGGCAGGAGACACGGACAGGGAAAACAGTCAAGAAGCATGTCTCGACCACGGGACTAAGCCACTGTCCCCAGCCCCTCTGCAAATACACTTATGACATTCAAACACATTGTACCATAGAGTTCCCTCTTTTTACTGCTCAGTAATTTTGGAATGTCTAAACCTCCAGTCCTTTTGGGGCTTGGAATTTGGGCTATTTACAGATAGGTGCTGTTTCAACCAAGGTGGCGATGAAGATTCTTTTTCTTTTTCTCTTTTTTGGGGGGGTCACACTCGGCGATGCACAGGGGTTACTCCTGGCGCTGCACTCAGGAATTACTCCTGGCGGTGCTCAGGGGACAATATGGGAAACTGGGAATTGAACCCGGGTTGGCCATGAGCAGGACAAATGCCCTACCCCCTGTGCTATTGCTCCAGTCCCTGAAGATTATTTTTCATCTCACGTTGAAATGAGGCTTCTCTGGGGCAGTGTCTCCCAAGTAGGATTGAAAGACAGCATTTGCTCCCCCTTAACTTGAAGCCAAGAATTGCTTTCTGCATGTCTCTAAGCCCTGGGTCAGACACCTTTGATTTCATCAGTCTGGTGTATTGAAAGGGATTTCATTTGATTCCCAATATGCATTTTCCCATTCAGAACATATATATATATATATATATATATATATATATATATATATATGATTCAAAAGGTACATGCTCAGGCTAGCTGATGAGTGGAGGGTCCAGGGTATGGGACTCAGTGTCTCGGACCTACACTGGGCACATGCCTGCCTGCCATCTCTGGGGTCTTCTCTTCCTTTCCTTCTCACCTGCGCTCCAAGATCTTCTTGAACTCGATGCGCATGAGCTGGCCCCGGGCCTGGGCCTGGATGCGGGTGATGATGCGGCCCAGCCTCTCATCCCGCATCTCCTCCAGCAGCCCCAGCAGCCCCGCCTTGAAGAACACCTGTGGGCAAGAAGGAGATGGAGGGGGCGGAGACTCAGAGAAGGGGAGCCAGTGCTGAGACAGCAGGTAGGAGACCATGGAGGAACTCCTGGGACCCAAAACCAGCAAATTCAATTCCTGAGAGTAAACCATGGAAAACCAGGCTGAATGGAACCCGGGGTTCCAGCTTTGGGCTTGATTCCAAGCTCTGCACTCTCAACTCCTGGTGACTCTATCTAGTGGCACCTTCACCCCTGTGCTCAGGACTGACCTTGGTGTGGCCAAACTTGTACTGGTTGTGGTCAATGTCCAGTGAGCCCAGCAGCTTCTCAGCCCCTTTCTTGCTGTCGATGAACTGACCCTCGGGGATGGCGGCAGGGTTCAGGATGCGATACCTGCAGTGTCCAGGAGTCCCTCAGCGTCTGTGACTCTGCCCTCCCAGCCCTGCCCCAGACCCCTGCCCTGACTCATCCCTGCCCTGGGGCTGGCCCTGACCCACCTCTGGCGGAAGTCCCCGTAGAGGATGCGATTGGGGAAGCCCTTCCTGCAGATGCGGATTCCCTCCAGCACGCCGTTGCAGCGGAGCTGGTGCATGACCAGGGGGTTGTCCATCACCCCTGCATGCGGGAGCAGGGAGGGTCAGACTCAGGACACATGGATGCCAAAGACTCTCCCCAGACCAGTCCCTTCTGTAGGCTCACCTGGAGCCTTCCGCTCGTTGGGGATGAGGCAGCGTACAAAGTGAGGGTGGGTGGTCTTCAGGTTGGCCATAAGCTTGTTGAGATTCTCCTGAGGGTTGGTGAGAGTGAGGACCGTTAACGAAGTCACGTGCCAAGCATCTCAGCGAGTCACTCACTAGAACCCTCAGACACAGGGTGAGGTGTGATGGTGGGAACTCAGACTTGTCTACACAAAAGGAATGGGAACCTTCCCTTCCCAAATTCAGAGCATCAGGTTGAGGTGATGCAGCTAAGGGCTGGGTGGGGCTCCCCACCGAGTCTCAGGCAGCCTGGGCTCTTACCCGGTGGAGCGCTGACACTGTTTGAAAGGAGGATCCCTTTTTCTTGCCTCCTTTGCCTTTCCCGCCGCTGTCTCCTAAACACGAGAGAAGAACAAGTCATAAGGAGAGGCAGGAGCCCTGGGCAGGGCCAGGCTCTGCGGCTCATCCTGTGACATTGGCTCCTTATTCTCCAAGTGCTGGTGTTTTCATGAGGAGGACAGGAAACTTGCTCTGAAGATAGAAGGATAGGTAAAGATCAAGCAAAGCTACAAGAGCCAAAATCTGGAAACACCTCAAGCATCCAAGAGCAGATGCCTGGACAAAGAAACCGGTAAAGATACCCAATGGAGTACTACTTGGGAATAAAGAAAGATGAAGTCATGTGATTCAGTGGATGGAACTGCAGGGAATCATGCTGAGTGAAGCTGGCTAGAGGGAGAGAGACAAATACAGAATGATCTCCCATATGTGAAATATAAAGGATCGTAGTAAGGGATTAACAAACGGTCAATGTCAGCAGAACCAGAGAGCTGAGCTTACCACAGTGGGGAGTTACATTGTAGTGGGGGACACTGAGACCATGGTGAGGGGGGTGGATACTCTGGCAGGGGGTGTGGGGTTGGAATACTGGAAGCATGAAACTGTATTATAAATAGTATTGTAAACCATGGTGTCGCAAATGAAATTAAAAACAAACAAAAAGATCAAGCATATGAGGGACACATTGGGGGCGCATCAAGGCAGGCACTGGGGTGATATGGGGTCTCTTCTCCTGCTCCTCAAGGCCCCCCTTCTTTCTTACACCTTCTCAGTTCCTGCTTTAATTCCACTTCACCTGCATTTTTCTTTTTCTTTCTTTCTTTCTTTTTTTTTTTTGCTTTTTGGGTCACACCTGGCGATGCACAGGGGTTACTCCTGGCTCTGCACTCAAGAGTTACTCCTGGCAGTGCTCAAGGGACCATATGGGATGCTGGGTCAGCCATGTGCAAGGCAAACACCCTAACCGCTGTACTATCGCTCCATCCCCTTCACCTGCATTTTGATCCACAACTCCCCCTTGCTTCTCTGACACAGATGCTTATTTGTTCCTCTCTATACTGAGGGAGTCTCTGCGGCCTTGTTGAGTCTCCTGCATGCTGGGCCCAGCACCCCTGTGAAGGCCCTTCCAGAGCCCACAGTCTTGAAAGGACACAGACTCACACAGCAACACCTACAACATAGAGTGGAGCTTATGCCCCATCCCTGGACTCACTCTCCAGAGTTCTGAGCTTGGAATAGCTCCCTGACCCCGCTGGCCCCCACGCCTCCTGCAGAGCTCTGGCCACCTGAGAGGAACTTACCTGCATCCGCAGAGGCGTAGGAGGAAAAGAGTGTGGCCATGAGCTTGAGGGAGGACTTCTGGTACAGGCCCACCACTGTCTCGTTCAGCGGGTCTTTGTTCTTTTCCAGCCAGCCCAGGATGTTGTAGTCCACGGTGCCCGCGTAATGCACCAGCGAAAAGTGGGCCTCCTGCTTGCCCTTGACATTACGGGGCTTCTGGAAGTTGTTGGACTTGCCCAGGTGGTTGTCGTACAACTTGGCCTTGAAGGTCATGTCGGAGGCCTTGGGGAACATGCACTCCTCCTCCAGGATGGACATGATGCCCATGGGCTGGGTGCAGAGGGTGTCAGTGAGCATCTTCCCACAGTGGGGGGTGGGGGAGATATTCTAGAGGGCATCAGTGAGCATGTTTTCTGTGGGAGGGGGCATTCCTTTGAGGTGTGGATGGGCTCCCCTTTGCCTGGAAAGGCACCGGCCATTAAAGACTATGCTCAGTGGCTTCCCCATACACCCCTCCAGCCTCAGGTCCCTCAGATTCTCATTCTGATCTTCCTGCGCAGCTGCCACCTTGGCTGATTGGCTCTGGGGCCACCCAGAAGTCTGTCCATACTCTGGGCCCGGGGACCCCACTCCTCCCAGCACAGGGCTCTGCAGACTGGGACTTGGGGTCTCTCTGTCATCACACTGACCCCCCCATAGGGCCACCCCTCTTCCTGTGTGGTTGGAGCAGGCAGGCAGCAGGGGCAGCACCTTCTCGATGAGGTCGATGCAGGCCTGCAGGTCCATGCCGAAGTCGATGAACTCCCACTCGATGCCCTCCTTCTTGTACTCCTCCTGCTCCAGCACGAACATGTGGTGGTTGAAGAACTGCTGCAGCTTCTCGTTGGTGAAGTTGATGCACAGCTGCTCGAAGCTGTTGAACTGGGGGCAGAGGGCACGGTCAGGGGGCAAGGGACGTGGGCGGGGGAGTGGGGTCAGACAGGAAAGAAGAACTTCCCCCGAAGGGAAGCGAGGGGGCTCCCCTCTGTCTACCTCCCTCCATCTCTGCACTCCCGTGTCTGGCCTGTTCCGCCCCCCAGCGAGTTCACATTCTTCCCCTCCTGAGCCTCACATCGAAGATCTCGAAGCCGGCGATGTCCAGGACCCCGATGAAGTACTGGCGTGGTTGCTTGGTCTCCAGGCTGGCGTTGATGCGCATTACCATCCAGTTGAACATCTTCTCGTACACGGACTTGGCCAGGGCGCCGATGGAGTAGTACACCTGCTGCACGCTCTGCCCCTTGGTGACGTACTCGTTGCCCACCTTCACCCGGGGATGGCACAGCCCCTTGAGCAGGTCCGCCGAGTTCAGTCCCATGAGGTAGGCAGATTTGTCAGCATCTGGCGGAAAGGAAGACCAGTCAGCCCCTCCCTGCCCTGGGCCAGCACTCCTGGAACTTCAAGCCCAAGCCGCCCTCAGGGATGGGGTGTGGAAGGGGTGGAAGCCACAGGGCTCATGGGGGTCCCGTGATGAGTGTGTGCTGAACGAAGCTGCGTCCAAGATCCCTTCCGCTACACACCGTTTCCTCATCTTGCCTCCTCTTCGTGTCTGCTGGGGGTCTCTTGGCCATATCCTTCATGATCCTTCCGCTATACTTAACCCTGTCTCCTACCCATCTCGGTCATCCGGGTCTGATAGGATGTGTGTCCTCTGTCGCCTACCTCTCTTCCTCACCAGGGCACAGACACCCATCCTCGTGCCTGTGCTGACCTGCTGGGCAGGACAGACCCCACCCTTCAAACCTCGAGCTCTCCAATAGTCCGTCTGCAACTTGCCACCCAACATGGGCTCTCTCTCTCTCTCTCTCTCTCTCTCTCTCTCTTTCTTTTTAAAAGATTTTAATTTAATTTTTATAAAATAGTTCACAATATCTGACTACATTTAATATTTTAACACCAGTCCCACCACCATCACACCTTCCCACCACTGTATTTCAGATGTTCTAACCCCTGCTCCAAAGCAGAACTGAAATCATTTATTTTGTATTGTTTGTTTTGAATAAACCACTGAAAATGATTCAAAAAAAGTTTCCTTAGAGGAAAGTGTGTGAAGATTGTTGTATTTCACCCAGGGGCCATTAAGCCCTTCTATAACATATCAGTAACATGTTGTTGAAGGTTGAGCCTTGTGTGCATATATATATATATATATATATCTGTAAAAATATATTTCCCTCTAAGATTGGTTGAACATGGGCTCTCTCTTTAGAGGGGATTTTGTTGCCGTAAGCTCAAGAGTTGAGTGATCATTGGCTACTGCCTTTATGCGGCCCAGGTTTGGCATGGGGTGGGAGTCCTTGAAGGAATGTGCTAGGCGTAGGTCTGGCATTTGATGCCTTCATATCCCCTCCACTGGGTTCCCAAGGTACAGGAAGGACTGTTGCTCCATTTCACAGTATCCTAGGTCGAGTCCTAAACCCCCTACTCTGCTTCCTCCCAAAGAGAACACACAGCAGAGAGCCTGGGGGGGTTTCTTCAAAATCTGGGAAACCCTCGCTGCATTCATGATGGGGTACACAGTGCTTGATAAGTGATAACCAGGAGGGGAGAAAAAAAACGACAAAAACCCTTCTCCCCTCTGCTTGTTTGAGAAGTTGATGAAATCTCGGGGTGACTTTGTCTGCCTTCCTTGCCCATGTCCCTGTACCCTCCCTCAGCCCCGGTCCTCCACCCCACATGTCCCAGGCATTCTCAGAGTCAGACAGAGAGAGCCTGGAGGCAAAGACAGGCAGAGGGGGACGGGGAGTCTGCCTCTGTGCAAGGCGCTGCCCTCTGGCCCCTGCTTCTCACGCTTCTGCCTTTCTCCCTCTCTGTGTTAGTAACCCTGCTGCCAAGCTAGTGCATTCCGAACCATGGAAACACGAGGCCGGAGTGATAGTACAGAAGGTAGAGCGTTTGCTTTGCACATGGCCGACCTGAGCCTGATTCCCAGCATCCCAAATGGAATATACTGAGCACCGCCAGTATATTCCTCAGTGCAATGCAGAGCCAGGAATAATCCCTGAGCATTGCTGGGTGTGACCCCAAAACAAAAAAAAAAACAAACAAAAAAGAGTCATGGAAATGCACCACTTTTGGTGGCATCCCAGGACCCCCTGGCCTCCAGGGAGCCCCTGTTCCCCCCACCCCACCCCAGCATCTCCAGCCTCTGCATATCTCCCTCGACCCTGCCCACCTTCCGTGCCGTCAGGCTCAGCCTGCTCCTCCCGCTGCTTCTGCTTGAACTTCATATTTCCGTAGTGCATGATGGCACCTGTCAGCTTGTAGACGCCCACCTTCTCCTCAGGGGTGAAGCCCAGCACATCGAAGGCGCTCTGGGATAAAGCAGAGGGATTGGAGCAGGAGGTCCGGGAGCCCTAGGGCTTCCTCTCAAGCCCCACCCCTGCCCTCCACTGAGCCCTCACTCACATCTGTGGCCAGGAGCTCCTCGGAGTCATCGATGGAGGCCACGGTCACCTCTCCCTGAGACACGAAGGCATAGTCGTAGGGGTTGTTGGTGATGAGCAGCATATCTGTGCAGGCAGGGAAGGGTGCAGGACACAGGGTGGGGAGAGGAGAGGCACATGGAGGGCGAGGGGCCGGGGAGAAGCGGGGAGAGCAGGCAGAGAGGAGGAGAGTCAGCACAGATCAAGGCGGAGCATCCAAAAGAAATGAAGAAACGGAGGGGAGAGGGCAGGAAGAAAAAACGGGAGTCTTGGGGAAAAGGGAACAGGGAGGAGAGGGGGTGATCCCTGGGGAAGGAGAACCCACAAGGCAGAGAAGAGAAATAAGGTGGAGAAGGATTAGAAAGGAAGCAAGAGGTGCCCCAGGAGGGGGCACCAGTGGGGAAGGAAGAGAGCCCGGGGGGGGGGGGGGGGGGGGGGGGGGGGGGGGGGGATGGGGATTTGAGGAGCAGAGGTGGGTAGGGGAGTGGGGAGAGGAGAGAGCCAGACCCCAGGAGGCTGCTGCCTCCCATATGGGCTTGGGGAGGGCAGTGGGGGCCCTGCCAGCTCACCCAGCAGCTCCGGCTTCTTGTTGGACAGGATCTGGTAGAAGATGTGGTAATTCCTCTCAGCTTTCAGCTGGAAGATCACCCGGGACTTCTCCAGGAGATCTGAAAGGTGGAGAGGGGAGGAAGGGGGTCAAGGAGGCACAGCAGAAGGGGGCGTGTAGGGCGGAGGGGGGAGGCTCTTGCAGCCGGTGGAAGGGGCTCACCAAAAGGGGCAGTTGAGGAAGGAAGGATGCTAAAGTCAAGAGGTGTGTGGATGGCAAAGAAAGGAAGAGGGAGGGGTGGGGGTAGGGTCCCCTGCTGGAAAGAAGGCAAAGGGGAGGGTGGGCACTCACAAGTCTCAATGTCCGCGGATGCCAACTTTCCAGTGGCTCCGAAGTGGATCCTGATGAATTTCCCCTGTGAGCCAAGAGATAAAGAATGAGGGAACGGACCAGAGGGCACAGAATGCAGCCCTCCACACAGATCTCCACACAGCCCAGAAGCCTCCAGAGAGTTCTGGAAATGGAAGTGACTCTTTGGTTTCCCTCTTCAGTATCAGTGAGATGGGAAAAGGTGCCCCCTGCTTGCAGGAGGAGAAAGCAGGGCACAGGAAAGAGTCTGGGTAGAAGGAACATGGTGGACGACTGCCTGGAGCCCTCTGAGGGGACCTCCTGTCTCGACCACTTTCTCCTTATCAGGAATGTGACTCAGAGCCCTGGGAAGGGAAAGCGGGGTGCCTGGACACATCTCTGCTCTCCTCCTGTTTCCACTCTTCAGAAGACTGCTAAAGAAAACTCTAGCATGACTGAAGTCTGCAATGTTCCTTGACTATGGAATTAATAACCAGTGACTCTCATTCTCTTTTCCTGAGTTCCCAGAATTTGGGGCCAGGGTGAGTTGGGGGCTTGAGGTGAGTGAGTGAGTGAGTGAGTGAGTGAGTGAGTGAGTGCATGTGGAGGAGTCTTCGTGATAGTGCTGCTATAGGGCATTTGCCTTGCATGTAGCCAACCCAGGTTCGATCCCAGACACCCCATATAGTTTCCCAAGCACTTCCAGAAGTGGTCCCTGAACACAGAGCCAGGAGTTAGCACTGAGCACCACCGAGTATGACCCACAAATAGAGAGACAGACAGACAGACAGACAGACAGACAGTCAGACAGACACAGAGAGAACTTAATTATCTCCCAAAGCCAAATTTAGCACAGTCAACTGGAGTTGGGAACCCGCTGATGAGACCGCCCCCGGTCACGGACACGCAACTCACAAAGCGGGATGAGTTGTCATTCCGCACGGTCTTGGCGTTGCCGAAGGCCTCCAGGGCGGGGTTGGCCTGGATGATCTGGTCCTCCAGGGTGCCCTGGGGAGGGAGCAGAACCCAGGCTTCACCTTCAGTCCACCTCCAGGAGATGCAGGAGAGGGATGGGGCCACCTTGGTCCTGGGGGCGCTGGACGGGCCTGTAGCCCAAGTGGTCATACCCAGACCTCTGGGCTGTCTCTTTATTTTTGTTTGTTTGGGGGCCACACCTGGAAGTGCTCAGGGGTTACTCCTAACTCTGTTCTCAGGAACCACTCCTCACATGCTTAGGGGACCGTATGGAAAGCTGGGGATGGAACTTGGGTCATCTGCCTGCGAGGCAAGAGCCCTCCCCGCTGTGCTTTGGCTTAGTGGTGCTGTACCCAGGGCCCCTCCAGGAGGGTGTGAGGTGACAGGCAGCTGTTCCCAGACCCTGTTGCTGTGTACCTTGTTTGCATTGGCAGTGTCCTTCTTGCCACGGTCGCCTATGGCTGCAATGCTGGCAAAGTACTGGATGACACGTTTCGTGTTCACAGTCTTCCCTGCGCCGGATTCTCCGCTGGAGGTAGTGGGGAGCTTTCAGGATCCGGGTCGCTAAAGCTCACCACCAAGCCCTCCTCCCTCGAGTCCCGACTGAGACAAACCACCGCCTTGGGTAGAGCCCAGCTCTCTGCAGATCTGTCCCGTCAAGGCTCACCCCAGAATCCTTTTTATTTTTTCAGGGGAGGGGTGTTGGCCACAGCTGGAGGTGTTCAGACTACTCTTGCTCAGGTTCTGTGCTCAGGGGCTACTCCTTGCAGTGCTCAGGGGCCATATGGGGTGTTGGAGAATCAAATCTGGGTCAGCTGCATGCAAGGAAAGCACCAGAACCCCCGCACTATCTCTCCCGCTCTGCTGGTATTCTTCCCATGAGAGCTCAGCACCCCCACTCCTGACAGTCACAGCTGGAAACCTTTTGTCCCCAGGACCCCGCTGAAATAAGGCAGGGTCTCCCCAAGCCCCTCTGGGAGTGAACAGGGCTCACTCACGTGATGAGGACAGACTGGTTCTCCCGATCTAGGAGAGAAGAGGAAAGGCAGAAGGATCAGGCCTGAAGGCCCAGGCTCATAGTGGGGGTGGCAGGGTGGAGGGAAGGGCACAGGGCCTGGCCTCACCTGTCAGCATGTACTGATAGGCGTTGTCTGAGATGGAGAAGATGTGGGGCGGGGCTTCCGTCCTCTTCTTGCCTCGGTAGGCGGCCACCACCTCTGCATTGTACACGGGCAGCCACTTGTAGGGGTTGACCGTGACACAGAAGAGGCCCGAGTAGGTCTGGGGTGGGGAGCAGGAAAGGAAGAGGGAGAAAGGAGGGTGACCTCAGGGTCAGAGAGCACCCGGCAGAGGGAGGAGGGCAGGGGCATCTCTGGGGGCAGTGGCCACACACAGAGCCTCCTGGACACTGCTGGACATCAAGTAGGTTGGGGCTGTGCATGGGGCGCACTCACGTAGATCATCCAGGAGGCGTAGCGTTCCTTGAGGTTGAAGAGCACAGCGGGCTCATGCAGGAAGGTCAGCATGGCCATGTCCTCGATCTTGTCGAACTTGGGCGGGTTCTGCTGCAGCACCTGGTCCTCCTTCACGGTCACCGTCTGGGGTGGGAGTGTGTGGGGGTAGCAGCGTGGAGATGACCAGGCTCCTGCTGGCCTCAGCTACCCATGGGCCTTCTCCCAGATCACAGGCCCTGACCTGCCTTTCTCTCCTCGCTCCTCTCTCACCAAGACTGGGGCCCTGGGGGGGGGGGTCCCAGGACTGACCACCCATGGCTTCTCCCAGCATGGAGACTCTTTAGGGTGTCTGTGCCTGTGACCGTTACTAGCCAGTTGTTTTTTTTTTTTTTTTTTTTTTTTTACTTTTTGGGTTACACCCAGTGATGCACAGGGATTACTCCTGGCTCATGCACTCAGGAATCACACCTGGCGGTGCTCAGGGGACCATATGGGATGCTGGGGATTGAACCTAGGTCGGCTGCGTGCAAGGCAAACGTCCTACTCTCTGTGCTACTGTTCCAACCCCTACTACCAGCCAGATCTTGCTTTAAGTGTCAAATGCAAACTCAGAGGGGCTGGCCACGTTCCTGTCTGTTCTCATCTCTGACTCTGACTCCTGGGCAGTGCCTGAGGCTGTTGGTGCTCAGAGCAAGCCTCCACCTCAAGCCTGCTGGAGAAGCATCTCATCCATGGTCCTTGACAACTAAGTGTGGCTTGATGGCACTGACCATGCCCTGATCAGAGTCCCAGGGCCAGTCAGCCAGCACACACATATGTGTATAAAATCCACAGGGAGCCGTGGATCGAGTCACCAGACAATGGCTTTTCACAACTGGTGGCAAGCCGCAGGACCAGGGATGAGAGTGCCCATGGGCTTGACCCTCATCCCCGTGGGAGGCCAGTGACAAGGAAAGTGTGAGCCCCTGGCTTTGAGCCACGGTGAGTCCGTGGCTGGCCTGAGGGACCCAGGTTAGGGACTTCTGAGAGCCCCTCACCAGCTCGAGAACTGGCGCGTTTGGTTTCCATCCAGGTCCAGGTAAGGGGGCGCTGGGAGAATGGGGGAGGGGATAGAGGCACAGAGAGGCGGGCACGAGAGAGCTTCGTGTGCTCCTGCCTGTGACCCTGGGCCCCCCTTATCTGAGAACAAGGCTGGCTGAGTCCCCTGGGGGGGTGTGAGCAGAGAAAGTCACAGTGGGCACTTAGAGACCAGCATATCCTGCACCCTCACCGGTGTTGGCTCTTCCCCAGTCTTCCGTAGCTCCTGCAGCGAGTGGCACCACCCACGTACCTTCCCCCGAAAATGCCCTCCTATGCCGAGCCCGGTGTCCCGTGTACCTTGCCGTTCTCCGTCTCGGCAGTAACCATGCCACCTTCCCGGGACTTGATCTTGGCCTTGACAAACTCCTCTTTGTCATCGGGCAGGAAGCACTCAGTCCGGATGTCGAAGGGCCGGGTCTGGGCCTCCAGCCGCTCCTGCTCGGACTTGCGGAGGTACTGGGCCGCCTCCCCAAACTCGGCCATCTGCCCGTCGGACATTCTGCCGCTCTTCTGGGCGGAGATGGAAGGGCTTGGGTGTCAGTGGTGGTGGCATTGCCCCCGGTCCTGCCTCCCCCACCATTCCACTCCCGCCCCTTCTCTCACTGCAGTCTGAGAAGCACCAGACTCTGCTGCTCAGCACCAGAGGCCAGAAGCCAGGGGCTTGTCTGGTCCTGATGGGGAGGGAAGAGGGGTCTTCATGGGGCGGGGCGGTCTGGACTTGGCTAAGGTGTGTGAGGGTGGGATAGTTCCTGATCAGCTCAGAGAAAGAGAGAGAGACAGAGACAGCGACAGAGACAGAGAGACAGAGAGACAAAGAGAGACAGAGAGAAAAAGAGAGAGAGAGATGGAGACACAGAGAGAGAGAGAGTAGGTCCTGGTCCAGTCACCTGGCTCCCAGAGACGCTTGCTCTTCTCTCTACAGAGAAAACTTGGTTGGGTGGTGGTTGGAAAATGTGAAATAATGGTGGTGGGAAGGTGTAATGGTGGTGGGATTGGTGTTGGAATATTGAATAATAAATTATGGTGAACAACTCTATAAAAATAAAATAGAATACACACTAAACCAAAAAAAGAAAGAAAGAAAGAAAACTGAGCTGGTTCTCACCTGGTTCCTTCCTCACAGAGAATCCTGAAGCGTCTGCACAGTGGCGGGATGCTGGCAGAGAGAAGAAACCAGGAGAAAGAGGTCCAGAGCCTGGCAAAGGGAAGACAGCCTGCAACCGCCCCCCCCCCCCCGCCCCCAGGGAGCAGGACAGACAGGAACAGGGCCAGGGAGAGACAAGAGATGAGGGAATGACAAGCCTGGGGTGGGCAGAGCAAGATCAGAGTCCACAGCGGGATGGAAGGGCAGAGGCAGGGGAGAATGGAGACCGTGTGGGAGACGCAGAGGGCGGAGGTGACATGCGGGGACAGAGGAGAGAAGTGGCTCTGGTTCCCCCTCAGACTCAGGGACTCGGGGGACTACAGAGAAGTTCCTGCCAGGCCCCTACGGCCCATCCGACTGTACACCCTGTCTCTGGGTTCTGTGCTGGTCACCCCCTCTTACCTGGTCCTGAGGAGCGTCTGCATGTGCGCGGGAGTCCCAGTCCCTTATATGTCACTGCCGCTTCCCCCGCCCGCCCGGGGTGTCCTTCCTCCCACCTCTCTGCCAGCTCCTCCCCCCTGATCCCTTGGCTCCGAGGTGACAGGAGGACAGCAGGGCCTCCAGATTTGCCCATGAAAGGTCCGCGCCCCAGTGCCTCTGGCTCCAGGGCCTTTTTTTAGTCCTTGGGCACATTCCTGCCCCCAAAGGACTGATGGGCAGATAGTAGGGAGACAGGACCTTTGCGAACCCGCTCCCCTGCCCCGGCCTGCCAGCAAGGCCCTCACCTTGGTTATTTTTAACCTGGAGGGTGGCTGGCACCTGCTGGGATGAGGGTCACCTTCTCCCACAGGCCAAATGATCCCCCAGCCCACAGCACCCCTCTCTTCTACTCTAGTTTGTCCTCACACTGGGCTGGGGATGGGAGCTGGAGCCCGGAGGCCCCAGGAGGGAATCTGTCCAGCGTGACTCAGCTGCCCTTCCCCGGGAAAGGGCCTGGGTGCCTCCCTGCATGGGCACCCGCTCTCCTTCTGCTCCCCTTGCTCCTGACAGATGCCCTCCCAGAACCTGGACTCTGTGCTGGTCTGGGGAGCCCCCTGAGGTTCCAGCCGTAATGCTCCCAGTCAGCCTCACTGTGAGGAAGGGGGTCCCCAACAATGCCCTGATTTCCCCCCAGACTCACTGCCCAGGACCCTCACCCACCCAGGCCATGCTTGGAGGCGTGTGCGTAGATTTGCCACGCATATGCGCCACACACATACTTGTCACGCTTATGTGTCACAGGCCGACACACCATACAGACATGCCACACGCAGATATGCCACACGTACGTGCCACATGCAGACACGCCACATGTCCGTGCACACCCCCCCTAAACCTCCCTACTGGCTGTGCACCCCTCCCTTAGAGTCCCCCTGCTCTTTGCTGCTGGCAGGGTGGGGGTGGGGAGAGGCTGAGGTGCTAATCCTGGGACCCGGAGGGAGGGGTGGCAGCTCCCTTCCGCCTGTGGGGCTGCCAGAGGGTGCAGGTGTGGCTGAGGCTGCCTGGAGAGTCAGCGGGCCTGGGGATTTACACCAGCTGGGCATGCATTCAGGGGGCGGGGGAGGGCCTGCAGGCTGCTCCCCGTGCCCAGGTACTGCTACGGGACTTGGCCCTCGGGCCAGCCTCACAAACCTTTCTTGTTGGTGGCAGTCCCCGAGTGCTGTGGGCCCTGACTGCCCTGTCTCACCCTGACACCATGCGACCTCTTCGAGATCACGGTCAGGCCTGCCACAGGCCGTGCCTGTTATGACTAAGTGGACACGGCGTCCGGGAGACAAAGATGCCCCTGCTCTGTCTCTCGCCTGTCTACCCCATCTACAGACACCTCTCAATATAGCTCCCGTGGGGAGGCGGGGCTGGAGGGGGCCTGCTGGAGGGCGGTTTCCCATCCGACATCCCCCAGAGACCCTCCCCGCCCCGTGCAGCCACCTCCCGATTCTGCTTCTCTCATGCAGAGCACTTGGGGACACCCAAGCCACCCCCCGTTCCCTCTCCCTCAGGTGCCCAGGCCAGAGCGTGACCCCAGAATCCGGGCTGCCTGTGCCGATTCCAGGTCACTCGGGGCCCAGCTAGGCGCAATGACGCCTGTAGCTCAGTGCGTCACCTCTTGGTCCCCATCGACCTCGGGGACATGATAAGGGCTTGAGGACACCAGGGGCTGGGTCAGGTCCTGGTGACAAGGCCCAGCTCTGTCCTCGGGGCACCCCGAGCTCTGAGCGGCCAGGAGCTGTCTCCTAGGACAGGAGGAGGAGGAGGAGGAGGAGGAGGAAGAGAAGGGAGGTGGCTCACGTGCTCGCCGGGCTCTGTCGCCCCCCCCCCAAATGACCTGCTCTGTCCTCCTCTTCCTATCCTTGGCCCCCCACCACTCCCCAGGCACTTGCGTCCACGCCTGTTCTCCATTACGCGGCGGCGGCTGCCCAGGGCAGCTCCTCATTCTCCGTGGGTCCAGTGGGAGCTGGGATGGTGGGGATGCCGGCTGAAGGTGAGCGCACCGGGCCCAGGGTGGAGGCAGAGGGGCCGCAGGGGAGGGCAGCGGGAGGCTGGGCGCCCCTCCTCAGCACCAGCTCATCTCTCCTCCGCCAGGCCCCTGTCCCTTGGTCTGCCGTTGCCGCATCTGATTCCACCTTCCCTCCCTAGGTTCCCGTTGAGAGGTCGGCGCTGGCCACAGATGCTCCCTGGCACCACATCTGCGCCCCTCTCGGGGTCGGCTGAGCTCAGCCTGGCCTCTGCCCGCTGTGCTGCTCTCTACTTGGCCCGGGACCTCTTGCACCAGGGACCCGCCTGCCCCTCCTGGCCCTGTTCCTCACTGGGATTCCTGGTTTTCCTGTCGAAAGGTGACTGAGGTCTCCTCCCTGGACCTAACTCCCGCCCCCCCGCACCCCCATCACTCCCTTTCTTCCTTTTCTACCGGGACTCAGCTCCGTCGCCTCCTCTCAGCGTCCAGAGCGGCCTCTCTCTGCGGGCTCTGGTTTCCCCTCCTCTGCCTCTCGGAGCGTTAACGCCGCTCCTCACCGTTCTCCCAGTCTGTCCCTTGGGAGAGGAGCGCCAGGGCCGGAGAATGGACAAGGGTGAGGAGAATGGGGCGTGGGTGGGTCCCTTTCCAGAATCTTCTCCCTGTGTTGGTTGTCCTGGACGCCCTCCCTGTCCCCACCCTCATTTCTCCCCCCAGGGTCATGCTCTTTCTCCAGGCCCCTCTCAGGTCTTCCTGCCGCCCCCCCCCCCCCCCGTTTCTCCTGGTCTCCACACTGTCCCCCTCCTCCCTGGAGGGGTCTCCCTCTGGCTTTGCTGCATTGCGGGGGTTCAGAGCTCAGAGGGATGGGGAGGGAGTTCTGCTCAGGCTGGAACTGGGGCATCTGCACTCCCAGAGGAAGGCTGACTCAGACGTGGGTCTCATTGTTGTCCTTACCCCAGCCTGGGGCCCCACATCTCAGCCTTTCCTGAGCACCCCCAGGGAGCGGGGCATCAGAGATTGGGGGAGGTGCTTCTTCCTTCCTCACTACTGGGTCCTCCAGAGACCTGTCCCTGGCCTTCTCAAGCCCCCAGTTCTGCTCATGTGTGAACTGCCTGACCCCCATCGCCCACCCCCCACCCCCACCCAGAAACAGCCATCATGGTGGGTCAAAGGACACCTCTTGCCCAGCAAGCCCAACCAGGGGCATCTGGAAATAGAGTTTACTGGCGGGAGGAGGGAGGAAACCAGACCTAAGGCCCTGAAAGAAGAGGAGGAGCAGAGTGACAGGGGGTGACAGGGGGTGGGGTGCTGGGTCTGAAGGAGCAGTGGCTGTCCTCCCAGATAACTGTCTCTGTCCAACCGCCTAGGTAGGTCACTGCTCGGGGGCCAGAAATGGCACCGATCAGCACCCCTCTGCTCTACCCCTTGTCCCTAATGTAACAAGGGGTCCAAGTTGGGGTGCAGGCCCCCAGCAGAGGGTTTTCCATGTGCCTAGTTGGGACCTAAGGGCTTTCTGGATCCCTGTGACCCGGGATCTGCAGGAGGGCAGCTGCCTCCTGGCTGGGAGGAGGGAAGGGGGGAGGGGTTTCCAGAGCCTCCCGGGGTGCCCAGGAGCCCTCCCAGCTCTGTCCTTTGAAGCAGCCCCCACTGCCCTGTGTCCCACACTCGTGTCCCCTGGGCCCAAGGGCTGACAAGCAGCGAAGAAGAGTCTGGAGGCAAACTCTCAGCTTCAAGGAAAATCGCTTTATTCTGCTTCCTCCAAAGGGCTGTGCTGTCGGCTCGGGGCCCGGAGCTGCGTGGGCACCGCAAGGGGAGGTGGCCAAATCACTCCTCGTTTAAGCCCTTTGGGAAGGAGACAAGGCTCAGGTGAGCCATGCACGGTGACTGTTGGGTGGGCACACACAGAAAAGGACGTGGGGGAGGTGCCCCCCCGCGGTGGAAGGGGCCCTGAGGGGGAGGAGGACTCTTGGGGGGTGAGGAGGCATGTGCTGGAGAGAGGCCTCTGGGTTGGGCAGAAGGGAGGTGGCCTCCGGCCACCAGGATGCCCTCCAGAATGTTCTTGTTAGGTCTGGTTGCCAACCTGAAGCAAGACCGGGCGACAGAGGAGTGGAGACAAACAGATGGGGGTGGGGTGGGGTGGGGGAATGAGGCACACGGGGTATCCACAAATCAAGTCCTCTAGGACTGTGGACCAGCCCAGCAGTGGGTTTCACCAAACTGTTGTGAGCAGAGCAGGACCGAGTTGTCCCCACATTGTGGCTCATTTGTAGGGGGGCGTGGAGGAGGCACTGTCGGGGAGAGGGTGATGGAGGGGGCAGGGTCTGATATGGAGAGGCCAGGGGGAGCCGAGGTCAGCGGGGACCCACCTTGGCGCCGATGTCACGGCTCTTGGCCCGCAGCTTGTTGACCTGGGACTCGGCGATGTCCGCCCGCTCCTCGGCCTCGTCCAGCTCGTGCTGCACTTTGCGGAACTTGGACAGGTTGGTGTTGGCCTGCTCCTCCTGCGGGGGTCGGGGGGGGGGGTGGGGACAGACACCAGGGTTTTTCAGCTCCGGGTCTGGAGGACCAGCTCCCCCGTGTCCTTCCTCCGGGTTGGGCCCCGCTGGCCACTCACCGCCTCCTCAGCCTGCCGCTTGTAGGCCTTGACCTTGAGCTGCAGCTTGTCCACCAGGTCCTGCAGACGTAGCAGGTTCTTCCTGTCCTCCTCGGTCTGGGGGGGCGGGTGGGAGGGATAGTCAGGGTTGAGGGTGGGGTGGAGCATGTCAGGGATGAGAGGCACAGATCTTGGAGCATCCCCCTGTTTGTAGTCTTTGCCCTAGGTAAGAGTCTGGCTCAATATTATTTATTTATTTATTTGCTTTTTTGGGTCAATGATCAGGGGTTACTTCTGGCTGTGCGCTCAGGAATTAGTCCTGGTGGTGCTCAGGGGACATATGGGATGCCAGGGATCGAACCCAGGTTGTCCACGTGCAAGCAAACACCCTACCGCCGTACTATTGCTTCAGCCCCACCAAACATTTGTGAGTGCTTTATGATTTTCTCCAATTAAAAATGAATATTTATGATGATCTATATCAGAAAAGGGTCTGAAGAACCGATGGGACTGCTGAAACTGTGCACTAAATTGTGTGTGCATTATTCCAGGGTGCCGGCCCTCAGGGGACCAGTGATCCCTGGAGAATAACTGCCCTTATCCTTAGCACATGCTGGGCTGAGTTCTGGGACCTCAGGCCTAAAGGTGCTGCCTGGCCATGGGGAGATGACTGAGACTTGGTTTAAGGTTGCTGTGTGCTCAGATCAATGGTGGACATTCTCCAAAGAGAGACAAAAATATAATTGGGTCTGATTCTGGAAAACAAAAACAAAAACAAAAAAACAAAACAACAAACACTCTAGAAAAAGAAAGTCTACCTGTCCTGGATAAACAAGAAGCTCTGGGCTCTGAGCTTTGTGTAGGACTCTGGAGTACTTGGACTAAGTGTCTGTTTTCTAGGGATCTTCGCCAGAAGGGGCTGTGTCTGTGTCACCAGGGGACAGACTGAGGGCGAACTGAGATGCAGTTCACAGACCAGGAGGCTTAGAAATTGATGTCTGTGGCCAGTGGAACTCAGGGTTGGACAGAGGGGGGCAGAAGGAAAGGGGGGCACCTGAGAGCCACATCCCTACCCTTCTTCCTGGAAGGCACAACCAGAAAATACTTAATTTCTTCAGGGCAGCTGTCAATCACACCAGCTTTAGGCCATGGGGTGGAAGGCCTGTCCCTAGCAGCTGCCCCAGCGCACCTGGTAGGTGAGCTCCTTGATGCGACGCTCACTCTTCCTCATGCCCTTCACCGACTCCACGTTGCGCTTCTGCTCGGCCTCCAGCTCGTTCTCCAGCTCCCGCACCCGGACCTCCAGCTTCTGCAGCTGCTTCTTGCCGCCCTTGAGGGCGATCTGCTCGGCCTCGTCCAGCCGGTGCTGCAGGTCCTTGATGGTCTGCTCCATGTTCTTCTTCATGCGCTCCAGGTGCGCGCTGGTGTCCTGCTCCTTCTTCAGCTCCTCTGCCATCATGGCGGCCTGGCCACAGGAGACGGGAGTGAGGAACCCGGGCCTCCACTGTTTTTGTTTGTTTTTCATTTTTTGGGTCGCACCCAATGATGCTCAGGGGTTACTCCTAGATCCGCACTCAGGAATTACTCCTGGCGGTGCTCGGAGGACCATATGGGATGCTGGGAATCGAACACATGTCAGCTGCGTGTAAGGCGAACACCCTACTTGCTGTGCTATTGCTCCAGCCCCCACAGGCCTCCTCTGGTCCAGCATCTCCTCCACCCCCGCCCCATCCTGGTGTTTGCTCCCTGAGGCCCTTGTACTCAGGCCACTGCAGAGTCAGCCCAGTGCCATCACAGAGGTCTGCTGGCCCCAAGTCCTGCACAGTGCCTTTTTTTTTTGCTTTTTTGGGGGTCACACCCTGCAATGCTCAGGGGTTACTCCTGGCTTTGTACTCAGGAATTACTCCTGGCGGTGCTCAGGGGACCATATGGGATGCTGGGAATTGAACCCGGGTCAGCAGCATGCAAGGCAAATGCCCTACCCGCTGTACTATCACTCCAGACCCTGCACAGTGTCTTTAGGGGACGTGAGAAGCACTGGCGTCCACTCACGTCCGTGATGGCCTTCTTGGCCTTCTCCTCGGCGTTCCTGCACTCCTGCACTGCCTCCTCCACTTCCGACTGCAGCTGGCTCACATCTGACTCCATCTTCTTCTTCTGGTTGATGAGGCTGGTGTTCTGAGGGTTGGGATGGACAGAGCGTGAGTACCCTCTCTGCCCTTCCTTCCAGGGGCATCCAGGGGCTCACCTCCCCCCCCTCACCTGAGAGTGCAGCAGCTGCACCCGCTCGCTGGTCTCAATCAGCTCCTGCTCAGCCAGCTTCCGTGAGCGCTCCGTCTGCTCCACCATGGCCCGCAGCTCCTCCAGCTCGGCCTGAAGCAGCATGTTGCGCCGATCCACAATGGCACTGTTCTCCTTCAGGTCGTCATTGGCGTGGACCGCGTCGTCCAGCTGGACCTGGGTGTCCTGGGGAACGGGAGCATGGACATGAGAGGGGATCCAGCAGAAGGCTGAAAAGTGCCAGGGGGTGGGGGGGCATTTTCAGGACTGTGACCCAAGGTGGGGCCTGCAGGGGGTTTCTGCAAGAGCCAGAGAGGTAGGAATTGGTGATGAGACGTCAGCAACCCACCACCAGCCACACAGAGTCACGCTCCTGCTCTGGGGAAGGGGACTTCCTGCGCACCAGGGTCTCCTCCTACCTTTAGCAAGCCCTGGAGGCTCTTGACTTGCTTCTGGGCCTCAGCAGCCATGCGGTTGGCGTGGCTGAGCTGGATCTCCATCTCGTTGAGGTCGCCCTCCATCTTCTTCTTCACCCGCAGGGCCTCGTTGCGGCTGCGCGTCTCTGCGTCCAGCGAGGTCTGCAGCGAGTCCACCATGCGCAGGTGGTTGCGCTTGGCCTGCTCCATCTCCTCGTCCTTCTCTGCCAGCTTCCGCTCGATCTCCGCCTTGATCTGGTTGAACTCCAGCTGGGCCCGCAGGATCTTGCCTTCCTCGTGCTCCAGGGAGGCCTGGGAAGGGTGGGGGAGAGGGTGGGGTGATCCTTAATCACGGATACAGAGCAAGTCCAAGAGCAGTCAGCGCGGTTTGGTCAAAGGAACAGAAGAAGGAAGAAGAAAAGCACATCTAAAAGAAAAGTCTCAGAAAAGGGGAAGTAGGCCCTCACAGGGGAGAGGCAGCCAAGAAGACAAAGAGGAAAATGAAGGGAAAGGTGTTTCCAAGGAAACAGGCAACCAGGCACAGAACATAAGAAAGCCCGCCTGGGGAGGCAGAGGTGGGAAATCTTAACCTAAAGTGTAAAGTGTTCTATAAGGGGGAATGAGAGGACCCCCCACTTTCTTCTGTTCTTCCACAAATGTTTCCCTGGGTGCCTACTGTGCCAGACACTGTTCTGGGCTCAGAGAGAGAAACAGTGAAAACAAAAAGAGAAAAGGCTGATAGAAACAAGGATGCAGCCTAGAACTGAAGGAGACCCCCTGCCTGCATCCTGCCCCCTCCTCCATGCAACACCCCCTCAATACACACACACATACACACACACACACACACACACACACACACACCTCAGCCTCCTCCAGCGCCGATTGTAGCTCCATCTTCTCCACCTCCAGCTGCTTGCGGACCTTCTCCAGCTCATGCACATTCTTGCCGCCCTCCCCTAGCTGCTCCGTCAGGTCAGAGATCTCCTCTGCGGGCCACAGGGACAGAAGCTCACAACTCTGCCCAGCGCTCTCGGGCCCCAGCCACCCCGACCCCCCCCGCGCCCCTCCAGCGCCCCCCACCCTGCTTGCGGGCCCCGCGCACCCTGCAGGTTCTTGTTCTCCCTCTTGAAGGTCTCCAGGTGCTCCAGCGACTCCTCGTAGGCGTTCTTGAGCTTGAAGAGCTCGGTGCTGAGCGAGCGAGCCTCCTTCTGCGAGGACTCGAGCTCCGACTGCGACTCCTCATACTTCTGCTTCCACTCGGCCAGGATCTGGGGGGACACCCAGGTTCAGGTGCTGCCAGAGGCAGGTGGCTCTGACCCGCCCCTGTTCCTCAGAACCTACGATGGGGTGTGGCCTGTGGTGTCCCCGCCCATGCTACCCTGACCACGCCCCACTACCTGACCACGCCCACACCACCACTTGGCCACGCCCATTCCAGCCGAGCCCATGTGCTGACCACGCCCAGCATCTGACCACGCCCACACCACAATCCGGTCACACCCCATTTTGATCATGCCCACACCTCTGACCACACCCACAAATCTGGCCACACCCACATCACCATGGCCACCCCTATTCTAACCACTCCCACACCTCTGACCACACCCCTCCAGCCCACCTTGTCGAAATTCCTCTGCTTCTTGTCCAGGGCAGCAGCGGCCGCATTGGAACGCTCCACGTCCACCATGAGGTCCTCGATCTCGTTCTGCAGCCGGTGCTTGGTCTTCTCCAATGAGGAGCACTTGGCGTTGACCGCCTCCACAGCCTCCTCTGCATCCTGCAGCCTCTGGGCCAGCTTCTTCCTGCTCGAGGAGGTTCGGGTTAGGGGGGCATGCCGGTAGAGAGGAAAGAGGGTGTGGATTGAGGAAAGGGGAAAGCGCAGGAATCTTCAGGAAAACATGCCTTGAAAGCCCGGAAGTATGGTTGGAGATGCCCAGCAGGGTTAGGCAGGCAGAGGATGCAAGAACGGAAGAGTCCCAGTATCAGGGGGGCCTGAGGGTGGCAGTCCCTCTCCACCTGGGCGCCTCTAGGAAGCCGACACGGAAGCACACAGGGGCCTGGACAGCTCTTCCTGCTGCAGCACTGCCCCAGGGGGGAGCACTCTGCCCTCAGACAAACCTTTTGTTCGTCTTATATTCGGATGAAAAACATAACGCGAGCAAAAAGCTTCTCTGAGGGAAGACGAGGTCTACTGGGGCAGGGGAATCCTTGTTGTCAGAACCTGGATCAGCCACATCCTGGTGAAGCCACTGAGGCTGGCGCTGGCAGCTGCAAAGGGGGCCCCAGTGGGAAGAGGCAGCTGCAGACTCACTTGGCCTCCTCCAGCTCCTCTGTCCTCTGGATAGCATCTGTCTCATACTTGGTTCTCCACTGGGCCACCTCAGAGTTGGCCTTGGACAGGACGCGCTGCAGCTCGGCCTTGGCCTCTGTCTCCTCCTCGTACTGCTCCCGCAGGAGGTCACAGTCATGGCGGGCTGATTGTACTGCATGTGCCAGGGCGTTCTTGGCCTGTCAAGGGGCAGGCGGGGTGGGCTCAGCTTTCTCTAGCATGCCACCTGGCCCCTGCCCATCTCTAGACCCCATTTTAACATTCCTCGAATAACCTTCCTCAACCCTCAGCAGACCTTGAATTGTTTTGGGACCAAGAATGCCCATTGGAGCTCTGTGTTATTTGCAAAATCCCTATCAGCATCACCCTGCCCTACCCTCCTCCCCATGTTTCTCCCTTTAGTTGCATCTCCATTATCATCATCATCATCATTGACCAGGTTAAGGTAGAAGACAGAGGCTCAGAGAGGTTTTATGACTTGTCCCAGGTCACCAAGCTCTGAGAGGTCTGTTGGGATTTGAACCCTGGGCTTTGATTTGTGGCAGGGCACGCACTGTGGTACTCTAGGAACTTGTGGTGTCAGGTCCAATTTAGGGTTCCTGTGTACAAGGCATGGGCTCCAATCCTCCAAGCCAGCTCCCCATTCACCCTTGGATCCATGTATGTGGTGTCCATGTCCCAATCAAGGCCATAGCACACCTCCTTGGTTTATTTCCTCTCGCTCACTGATTTCCTCTGATCTAGACACTCTTACTCCTGGTCCCTTTGATGAGACAGAGAGGGAAGCAGGAGACAAAGCTGGGCCTGGGCATAGAGGTAAAGGCACATCCCGGCAGGCTGTGTGCTGTCCTGCCCTGCCTTGTGGGGGTTGGGGGCATAATGACTAAGAAGCAAGCTCCTCCTTGGGAAAGGAAATGGGGGGAACGCAGGCCAGAAGGGATGCTCCTTGTCAGGGCAAGTCTCAGCCTCACCTTCACCTCCTCCTCCAGCTGCCTCTTGAGGTCCTCCATTTGCTGGGTGTAGGTAAGCTTGCCTCGGGTCAGCTGCGAGATCAGCGCCTCCTTCTCGTCCAGCTGTCGGGACAGCTCGCCTGGAAAGGCACACTCGAGTGGGTTCCAGCTCTCTCCCCTACCCTACCACCAAACCCTACCCTCATCCTATGGGCCCGTTTCTTGACAGCTGTGTGTGTGCAGTGTGCCTTGATGTGCCTGCTGTCTGCTCGTATGCTTGTGTAGGCTGCCATGGCTCGGGAAGCCAGGAGATCCTGGGGTTCGGCCCATGGAGCCCAGCCCTGGGCTCACCATTCTCAGTTTGCAGCTTGGCCCTCTGGCTGGTGAGGTCATTGACCGATCGTTGGGTCTCCTCTGCCTTGCTCCGATGCTCATTCATTTGGTCCTCCAGGGTTCGACACATCTTCTCCATGTTAGCCTGAGACAGGAAGGAGCGACACCGTGGAGGTAGGGGCATGGAAAGAGGTGCAGGAGGTATAATGGAAGGAGAAAGGAAGTGGGAAGGCAGGAGAGGTGAGGAAAAACACATAGATGGACGGTGTTGGGAAAACTAGCCTTCTAAGGAGAGAGACTTGGACAGGAAGTGGAAGAGAGGCGAAGTAATTTACAGAGGTGTTGGGGGTGAGGGGGTGGGGCCCGCGCACCTTGGCCTTGATTATCTGCTCCATGTTGGAGGTGACGTCGTCCAGCTCCAGCTTGAACTCGCTCTTCTCCTTCTCCAGCTTCTGCTTGACGCGCTGCAGGTTGTCGATCTGCTCGCCCAGCTCGGCCACGCTGTCGGCGTGCTTCTTGCGCAGGGCGGCGGCCGTGGCCTCGTGCTGCAGCGTGGCCTCCTCCAGGTCGCGCCTCATCTTCTGGAACTCGGCCTCGCGCTTCTTGTTCATCTCGATCTGCGCGGACGTGGCGCCGCCGGCCTCCTCCAGCCGCTCGCTGATCTCCTCCAGCTCGCGGGACAGGTCAGAGCGCAGCTTCTCCACCTTGGCCCTGGCTGTGCGCTCGGCCTCCAGCTCCTCCTCCAGCTCCTCGATGCGTGCCTGGGTGGGGACCCCACGGAAAGTCTCAGACCCCCGGCCACGCGCCCGGGGTCGGGAAGAGGCCTATCTAGCAGCAAATGAGTCTGATTCAAGCAGCAGAGGGTCGGCATGAAAGGATTTGGACAAGCTGATCTGGAATGCCAAGTTAGCCTCCCTTTGAGCCTGAACATTACACATTCCCTTTCTGGAGAGGAACGTGGTTGAGGCTTCCTCTTTTTTTTTTTTTTTTTTTTTTTTTTGGATCACACCCAGCGATGCACAGGGGTTCCTCCTGGCTCTCCACTCAGGAATTACTTCTCGTGGTGCTTGGGGGACCATATGGGATGCTGGGAATAGAACCTGGGTCGATGTGCAAAGCAACCACTGAGGTTTCCTCTTGAAGAGAAACAGAAAGGCCTGCATTCTCCGTTAGGACACTTAGTTAAAAGAAATAAAAAGCGGGAGACCTATATTCGTCTGTCCCACTAGTGTCTGCTCTGGAGGGAAGAACAGATTTGCAGAGCATTCACAGTGCTGGGACCTAAAATGTTATTGGGCAATGAGGGAGCACATGAAGACCCTAAGGTCAGGCGTGGACTCCCCACACTCCCTGTAGCTGAGACAGGACGCTGGGATCTACCTCCAAACTGGTGACCTTTTCATGAAATCCTCGGATCATGTAGCCCTCCCTAGAGGACTCCCTGGGGGAGCTGTGCTAGCTCAGCCTCTCCCTTGACTGAGACTTAGAGAGAGCCTTGATTACTGGGGAGAGCCTGCAGGATGTGTGTGAGAGGCTGGGCACCAGCACAGGCCCCACAGCAACCCCCTGGGCAGCCCGAGTCCTCCTCACCTGGAGTTCTTTGAGCTTCTTCTGCAGCTGGCTGCCCAGGGCCTGCTCGTCCTCTATCCTTGAGTTGAGGGTGTTCAGCTCAAAATCTTTCCTGGATGGAGGAAGAAAGAACCTGAGCAAGGAGGCCTGGTGGGGTTCCAGCAGGGTCCTCAGAGGTGGGAAATGGTAATGAAACAACACGGCAGCCACATTTCTTCAGAAAAGAGCTGCCTGGAGGAGAGAGATTCCTGGAGGTGCCCGGGGCTGGGCAGAGCCTCATGGTGGGCAGAGCCTGCCCGGTTCTGGAGACTCCTCTCATTACTTCTTGCTTTCTCACCTATAATATGAGGGCTTTGCACTGTAACTCTTCTAAGGCCCCCTTAAGCTCTGAAGGACATTTTTTTTTTGGGGGGGGGGAGGTAGATCACACTTAGTGGTGCTCAGGGCTTTCTCCTGGCTCTGTGCTCAGGGATCACTCCTGGCGGGACTGAGGAGTACTTTAGTGCTGGGAATGGAATTGGGTCAGTGCCCTGGAAGGCAGCATCCCCCCTACTGTACTATTCTCTGGTCCACTGATGATTTTTAATCCACTTATGAGCAATTTTGAACAACCTTTTGGCATTTTAGGTGGTCTTTGATCATCCGGAGAGTAGTACGGTAGATGGGGCCCTTGCCTTGCCACCTGGGTTTGATGTGAGCATGGCAGAGACCCTCAGTGAGCACAACAAAATTGGGCATGAGCACCACAACTAAAGGAGTGCTGCCCAGACTCAGCAGCCTAGGCTGTGAGCGCCGCCGCAGAACAAGCATGCCCCACTGCATGCCACGGCCAAGTGTGTGTGCTACCTTCGGCATGTCAATGACATTAGCGAGGGGAAGCGAAGGAGAAAAGAGCCCCATTCATGTCTCAACTACGTCCACAGCCTAGCTGTGGCCCCATTCTGGATAATGTTGCTGTGCTGTTTGGAAAGGAACAGAGAGATGGTTCAAAGGGCCACAGCGTCGAAGCCAGAGACATAGGATAGTGGGTAAGGCAATTGTCTTCCATGCTGCCAACCCAGGTTTGATCCCCAGTGCCCCATAGGGTCCTCTGAACCCTGCCAGGGGTGATTCCTGAGTGCAGAGCCAGGAGGAAGCTTTGAGCACTGCTGGCTGTGGCCCCCAAAACACAAACAAATAATCAAAGGGCTGGAGTGAAAGCTTTACATGAAGGAGGCCTGGGTTCTATCCCAAGAATTGGTCTGGGAATGACCAGTGAGAACTAAATCGGAGAGTAGCTTCTGGGCATCGTCAGGTGAGACCCAAAGCCAAGGACTCAGGATAAGGAAAACCTTTTTCTGTTTTCTTTCCGTTTTTGTGTCACACTCAGCGATCCACAGGGATTACTCATGACTGCACTTATTACTTCTGGTGGTGCACGGGGGACCCAATGGGATGCTGGGGACTGAGCCCAGGTCGGCTGCATGCAAGGCAAGTGCCCTGTCCGCTATACTATCATTCCAGCCCCAGAATGAGGTGGCACTTGCAGTAAGAACTTGAACCACAGATTGTCAGAACAGAGAACAGCCCCAATGCCTTTGCTGCTCAGGGTCAATGCTAGACATTTCCCTCCTAGAGGCTAGTGGGTGGCCCCTTGGCCTGGCCAAGCACTGCTTCTCAATGAGGACAAGTGTACACAGTTGTTTTCCACCGGGGGCCCTGTGCTGAGCCTTGAGGAGAAGCACCTGCTTCTGGGGAAGCTGTGCTCCCAGGCACCCACATCAAACTGCTCGAGCCTGGACTCAGAGGAGGGACATCAGGAAGATGGTGCAGAGCAAGAGGCACAGAGCAGGGTGCCAGATGGTGTGGGAGTGGGGAGGAGGGGGAGGGGCGGGAGAGGAACCCGCTACTTTTTCAGCCGCTCATCCAGCTGCTGCTTGTCGTTCTCCAGGTCCATGATGCTCTCCTGGGTCAGCTTCAGATCGCCCTCCAGCTTCCGCTTGGCTCGTTCCAGGTCCATGCGCACCTTTTTCTCCTGCTCCAGGGAGCCCTCCAGCTGGGGGCACAGGGCAAGGGTCAGTACAGGAAGCATGAATGAGGCCACAGGGCGTGCCCTCCCGCTCTTGGGAACTCAGATGTTGCAGGGACTGGAAGTCAACCCCAAGGCTCAGCCCCTGGCCCCGGGGGGCTCCGCAGGAAGCTGAGAGGCCCATGGTGGTGGTGGTGGTGGTGGTGGTGGTGGTGGTGGTGTCTCTGAAGCTCCTTCTAGGACTCAGGAAGCCCTGGGTAGGGTGGTGGGTGTGGCTGAGAGGGGCTGACAGGAGAGAGGGGGTGCCTGGAGCTGACCACTCACATCGTCCACCTGCTGCTCCAGCTTGACCTTGGATTTGGTCAGTGTGTTGACTTTGTCCTCCTCAGCCTGGAGGTCGTCCAGGGCCTGCTGGTGGGCCTCTTGCAGCGCTTTCTTCTCTTTGGTCAGTTTGGCGATGATCTCATCCAGCCCGGCCATCTCTTCAGTCAGGTTCTTCACCTGTGACCCAAGCACCACCCCCTTTAGGGTCAGAGGGCACCTGTCCAGGTACCCTGGGGGGGCTCCGAGGCACAGACCATGCCGGAATCGAATCCTAGAGCGGCCTGGCCAGGGTAAGGTCTGTTTTGTCAGGGGGCCCTGGAACCCGGAGGGAGGGGGTTGCTGGGGGCTCCTCACCTTATTCTCTGTTGCATGCTTCTCTTTCTCCACCTTGGCCAGTGTCAGTTCCAGGTCATCGATATCTCTTTTGAGCTCTGAACATTCATCTTCCAGCTTGCGCTTCTTGGCGGTGAGCTCGGCGTTCATCTCCTCCTCATCCTCCATCCTCTCTGTCATCTCCTTCACCTTGGCCTCCAGCTGGATCTTGCTCTTGATCAGCTGGTCACAGCGCTCCTCTGCATCCGCCAGATTGTCCTGTTCCTAAGGATAAGGCATGGAGACGAGGTGTTCTGTGAGGGCAGCCTCCAGCCTGTGGCCACACCCAGCAGATTTCAGGGGCTACTCTGAACTGGGTGCTCGGGGCTCATTCCCTGTGGTGCTCAGGGACCGTGCATTGCAGGGGAGGGAACCCAGACCTCCTATGCACACAAAGTCTAAGCCATCTCTCTCAGCCTCCACTCTTAGAGGGAAGTGCAGGGTCTCCGCAGGGGAGCAGAACCTCAGACAGTGTGGAAGGACGATTCTTAGGGCCACGTGATGGATGAATTGGGAAATGAAAGCAGAGAGGGAGGGAACCAGAATTCTCCTGATCTGGGCCTTTGTCTTGGGTCTCCTCCTTTGTAGGGAGGGGACTCTATTTGCTGACGCTGACACTTGACATCTTACTGATCTAGTGAGCTGGGCAGCTCGAATCCCCACCATGGTCATTTGGAAGAGTGTAGGGTTGGCCCAAGGTCACTGAAAGAAGCTGTGACTCCATCCAGAAAAGCCTGTCCTGGAAAATGAGCTGTTTTTCTTTATCTCTTTTTCTTTTCTAGAGGAACCTCTTTGGAAGTGTGGGCCCCAGACCTTCCTGCTCCTGAGGTCTGGTCCCTGCGGAGCAGGGAGAGGGTGCGGGGCAGTGTGGGGTGGCGGACTGGACGCTGAGCAGGGCGTGCCCTGGGCAGCCCACAGCCTCACCGCCTGCACTTGGAGCTGGAGGTCGTTCTTCTCCTGGAGCAGGGACACCATCTTCTCCTCCAGCTCCTTCCGCCGAGCCTCGGACTTCTCCAGCGCCTCCTTGATGCGCCCGAACTCCTCCTTCATGTTGGCCATTTCCTTCTCTGTCTCGGCACTCTTCAGCAGCGGCTTGATCTTGAAGTAGAGCTTCATCCAGGGCCAGTTCTTGACCCCCATGAAGGCCCGGATGTTCCACTGGATGACCAGCAGGGCGTCTCTGCAGGGGAGCCCCAGGGTGAGGTGGGAACCCTCCTTGCCTGTTCCCAGCCTGCTTTCCTGGGAATGACCCTTTCTTCCATGCATCTGGTGCAGACCCGGACGCCCCCTCTACCCCCCATGTCCGTAGCTTGAGCCTTGACTCCAGCCCCCTCACCCCACCAACCCCCAGAGCTCAGGGCATCTGGGAGCCCTCACCTGCGCTCTAGCAGCTTCTTGAACTCCATCCTGGAGAGCACGCCCCGGGACTGGGCCTGGATGCGGGTGATGATGCGGCCCAGCCTCTCGTCCCGCATCTCCTCCAGCAGCCCCAGCAGCCCCGCCTTAAAGAATACCTGTGGATGGGGTACGCAGGAGGAGAGGGAGGGAGTTATGGGGGGTGTGGGGGAGGAAACAAGGGCAGGGAGGAGGGGATGCTGGGATGGGGAGCAGTGCTAAAAGCCTTGCAGGAGGGGGCACAGAAGCTCCAGGAGGGGTCCAAGGGCATGGGGGGGGGGCAGCTGTCTTTGGGGCTTCCGCTTATCTCCTTGCTGGACCTTGGTGTGGCCGAACTTGTACTGGTTGTGGTCAATGTCCAGTGAACTCAGCAGCTTCTCGGCCCCTTTCCTGCTGTCGATGAACTGGCCCTCGGGGATGGCGGCGGGGTTCAGGATTCGGTACCTGCAGTGTCCAGGAGTCCCTCAGCGTCTGTGACTCTGCCCTCCCAGTCCTGCCCCAGACCCCCGCCCCGACTCATCCCTGCCCTGGAGCCGGCCCTGACCCACCTCTGGCGGAAGTCCCCGTAGAGGATGCGGTTGGGGAAGCCCTTCCTGCAGATGCGGATTCCCTCCAGCACGCCATTGCAGCGGAGCTGGTGCATGACCAGGGGGTTGTCCATCACCCCTGCGTGGGACCAAGACCCCAAAGTTGTGGATTCTGTGCTAGCTGCTGCCATCCTCAGCTTATCAGAATATCTCCTTCCTTCCTTCCTTCCTTCCTTCCTTCCTTCCTTCCTTCCTTCCTTCCTTCCTCTCTCTCTCTCTCTCTTTCTTTCTTTCTTTCTTTCTTTCTTTCTTTCATCAGACATTCCCTTGACGCTGCCTTGCCAGTGGTTCTGGGGGCCACTTATGAAAATACTCTGCCCTTCAGGGTGACACTACCGATTTGGGGCTCAAACCCTGCTATTTAGGGCTACTCGAGCCATGTGGTGCTGGGGGCTGCCCCACCCTGTGGTACTGATCCTTGGAGTTCTGGGTTGGAATCAGGCTTTCCTCCTGTGAGATATCAGCCCTTTGAACTAGCTCCCAGACCCCCCAAACATTTTTTAAAAGTCGATAATAATTGAAACTTATACTCTGCTTTTGGGCAGCAGGGACCACCCAGTTCACACTTTGTTGTGTGAGGGGGGTCCCCAGTTGCAGTGCCTCCCCTTCATACTTTAAAGGGGGTCGGACTCAAGACCTCACTTCTGCAAGGGAAGAACCTGCCTATGGCTCATGTGTCCAGACCCACTAGCCAGACTGTTCAGGACCAACAAAGGTGCTTATTGTAGATGGCGTCTGCCCCTCACCAAAGGCTACGGCCAGTACAGAGTTTCCTGTTTTCTGGACAATAAATGAAGTGTACAGGGTCTGGGCCAAAGTCACTAAGCTGACAAGAGCAGAGATAGACCTTGAGCCCAGGCTCACCAGTCTCTTGCTCTTTATTTGTCAAGAAAGGAGTAAGTGTTTTGCATCCCACTAAGGGCTATAAGGGCTTGAGAGGGGCTGTCCCCAAGGTTCCTTGCCTATTACCCGGGGTGGCACATTCCAAACATCAGGGTGCCGAGGGCAGGGGAAGTCTGTGAGATTCTCTGCAGACAGAGGATAAGGCTGAGGTTTGGAAACTACCATGCTGGCGATTAAGAGATGGCTTGGAAGGCCTTGCCCATGGTCAGGGGGCTTCCTTCCACCCAGTCAGGCTGAATTTCAGAGCTCACCTGGAGACTTTGTCTCATTGGGGATGATGCAACGCACAAAGTGGGGGTGTGTGGAGCGTAGGTTGGTCATCAGCTTGTTCAGGTTTTCCTGTGGCCCCAAAAATCAAAAGGGAAAAGTTAGAGGAAATGAAAGAGGGGAGTATAGAGGGAGAGCGGGGGGGGGGGGGGGTGTGGCGGGGGAGGGAGTTTAGATAAAGAGAAGTACCTGAGACCTGGCGGAGGGGAGCAAAGAGTCAGGACGGAGACACAAAGAGGCGAGAGGAGGGGTGAGTAAGAGAGGAGGCAGCACAGGAAGGGGAAGAGAAGAGAGCTGAGAAGAAAGGACCAGAGTGCAGAGGAGCAGAGAAGCAATCAGGGATGGATGGCAACTTGTCAGGGCGGGGGAAATAGGGTTGGGACAGCTCACCCGGTGCACAGCCGACACTGTCTGGAAGGACGAGCCTTTCTTGGCCTTGCCTTTGCCCTTGTCAGCAGCTATGCAGAGAGAGGGGAGAACAGGAGTGTGAGGGAGCATGGGTGGGGGGCAAGGGCAGGGGCGAGGAACCCTGTTCCCTTCTCATCTGCGCTAGCTTTGTGTCCAGAGGCGAGGGCATTCACTGCGGTGCCTCAACTTCTGCCCCCCTTCCTTCCCACTGGGACGGTGGAACTTGGGGGACACCCTGACACAGAGGTGGCGATGTCGAGTGGTTGACCAGCCTGAGAACCAAGGCGGAAACCTCCAGACCCCGGGTCCGCTTACGTGCATCAGCCCCGGCATAATTGGCAAACAGGTTGCTGAGCAGCTTGAGGGAGGACTTCTGGTACAGGCCCACCACCGTCTCATTCAGCGGGTCTTTGTTCTTCTGCAGCCAGCCCAGAATGTTGTAGTCCACGGTGCCGGCGTAATGCACCAGCGAGAAGTGGGCCTCCTGCTTGCCCTTGATGTTACGGGGCTTCTGGAAGTTGTTGGACTTGCCCAGGTGGTTGTCATACAACTTGGCCTTGAAGGTCATGTCGGAGGCCTTGGGGAACATGCACTCCTCCTCCAGGATGGACATGATGCCCATGGGCTGGGTGCAGAGGGTGTCAGTGAGCATTTTCCCACAGTAGGGGTGGGGGATATTCTAGGGAGCATCAGTGAGCATGCTTTCTGTGGGAGGGGGACATTCCCTTGGGGGTGTGGATGGGCTCCCCTCTGCCTGGAAAGGCACTCAGAGGGGAGCCCAGTGACTTCCCCAAACCCCCTTCACCCCCAGGTCCCTGAGATTCTGGGGATGAAGGAGGTTCACTCTGATGTCCCTGCCCACCCACTCCCTTGGCTGGGTGGCCCTGGGGCCACTGAGGTCAGGGAGTGGGAGTCTGGCTTCCAGAAGTCTGTCCACACTGTGGCCCCGGGGACCCCACCCTTCCCAGCACAGGGCTCTGCAGACTGGGCTCGGGGTCTCTCTGTCATCACACTGACACCGCCCCCCCCCCCCCATAGGGCCACCCCTCTTCCTGTGTGGTTGGAGCAGGCAGGCAGCAGGGGCAGCACCTTCTCGATGAGGTCGATGCAGGCCTGCAGGTCCATGCCGAAGTCGATGAACTCCCACTCGATGCCCTCCTTCTTGTACTCCTCCTGCTCCAGCACGAACATGTGGTGGTTGAAGAACTGCTGCAGCTTCTCGTTGGTGAAGTTGATGCACAGCTGCTCGAAGCTGTTGAACTGGGGGGCAGAGGGCACAGTCAGGGGGCAAGGGACGTGGGCGGGGGAGTGGGGTCAGACAGGCAGGGAGATCTTCCCCCGAAGGGAAGCGAGGGGGCTCCCCTCTGTCTACCTCCCTCCATCTCTGCACTCCCGTGTCTGGCCTGGCCCGCCCCCCAGCGAGTTCACATTCTTCCCCTCCTGAGCCTCACATCGAAGATCTCGAAGCCGGCGATGTCCAGGACCCCAATGAAGTACTGGCGCGGCTGCTTAGTCTCTAGGCTGGCGTTGATGCGTGTCACCATCCAGTTGAACATCTTCTCGTACACGGACTTGGCCAGGGCGCCGATGGCATACGACACCTGCAGGGGTCAGAGGAGTAGAGCGGTCCAGAGAGGAACTGGGAAGCTCCCGAACCACACCATGCCCCCTGTCCCACCGGAAGGTCACGCACCTGCTGGACATTCTGCCCCTTGGTGACGTACTCGTTGCCCACCTTCACCCGGGGGTGGCACAGCCCCTTGAGCAGGTCAGCCGAGTTCAGCCCCATGAGGTAGGCGGACTTGTCGGCCTCTGGAAAGAACGGGCGGGTAGCAGAGCTGTAAGGACTGCATCCCCTGCTGGGCAGCCCTTGGGGATCCCCACCCCGACTCCCACCTTCCGTGCCGTCGGGCTCAGCCTGCTCCTCCCGCTGCTTCTGCTTGAATTTCATGTTCCCAAAGTGCATGATGGCGCCCGTCAGCTTGTAGATGGAGTTCTTCTCCTCAGGGGTGAAACCCAGCACGTCGAAGGCACTCTGTTTGGGGGTACACAGGGATCCAGGGAAGAACATGGCAGCCCGATAAGATCCCTCTTTGGTATTTTTTTTCTTTCTTTCTTTCTTTCTTTCTTTCTTTCTTTCTTTCTTTTTTTTCTTTTTGGGTCACACCTGGCAATGCACAGGGGTTACTCCTGGCTCTGCGCTCAGGAATTACTCCTGGTGGTACTTGGGAGACCAGATGGGATGCTGGGAATCAAACCTGCGTTGGCTGCGTGCAAGGCAAATGCCCTATCTGCTGTGCTATCGCTCCAACCCCAGGATTTTTTTTGTTTGTTTTGTTTTTGGACCACACCCAGAGATGCTCAGGAGTTACTCCTGGCTCTGCACTCAGGAGTTACTCCTAGTGATGCTCAGGGGACCATATGGGATTTGGGAAATTCAACCTGAGTTGGCCACATGCAAAGTAAATGCCCTCCCCACTCTTCTATGGCTCCGGCCCTCCATCTTTAGCTGGAAAGACAACAGTCTCCTGAATCCTATGGGCTCTGGGACCCCCACAGGCAGGGGAGACATCCAGAGCAATGGGGAGTTGCCCGAGCAGATGGGGGCGGGCTGTTCCCTGCTCCCACCTCTCCTCTGTGCTGCTCTGTGTGGCCCTCTCATGTGCCCCCGTCCACCCTCCCTGCATGTGCCTGTACTTGCTCTTTACCTGATGGTCAGCCCCAGTCCACAGCCTCTGCACACCGCCCCCGGCTTTCTCTCTGATGCCTTGTCCCCCCAGACTGTTTCTCAGTCCCCTAGGGTCAGTGGACACCCTAGAGGCCAGCCCAGAACCCAGGACACATTCTGGCCCTCGGGAAGAAGTGGGTCACATTGAGCAGGGATACCGGAAGGCAGTTGCCTGGCTCCCTTTTGCCCCTCGCCTCTCGATACCCTGGCTCCTCACGCACTTACGTCAGTAGCCATGAGCTCCTCAGAGTCATCAATAGAAGCCACGGTCGTCTCTCCTTGGGAGATGAACGCATAATCATAGGGGTTGTTGGTGATCAGCAGCATGTCTGGGGGTGGGGGTGCGGGGAGAAGAGGTGATTAGGGGGCAGCTCAAGGTCCCCTGCCCTCCGCACCCCCAGCTCTCTGGGCAGGGACTGCAGGGAGGGGCATCCCCTCTTCAGAGAGCACAGGACAGGGCCAACCTGGGCCCCAGCTCGGGGAGCTGCACCCAGCAGTGCCGCACGCAGGAGCAGGCCATTAACAGCCCGCCACAAGCTGAGGGGACCAGGTTGCCATGGAGATTGTTGATCGAGGCTGGGAGCTCTGACTCACCCAGTAGCTCTGGCTTTTTGTTAGACAGGATTTGGTAGAAAATGTGATAATCTCTCTCTGATTTCAGCTGGAAAATAACTCTGGATTTTTCCAGTAGATCTGTTAACAATTGGGGAGAGGAAAGAGAAATGAAAGGGTGGGGGTTAGGTACAAGGAAATAGAAGGGAATGAAGGATCAATGGCGCAAGTAAAAGGTGGAGGGAGGGCTTGAGAGCACTGAGGGTGGAGTGCTCGCCTGGCACGTGATCGATCTGGATTCAATCCCCGGCATCCCATATGGCCTCCTGAGTACCACCAGGAGTGATTCCTAAATGCAGGTGTAATGTCTGCGCATCACCAGATGTAGCCCCAAAGCAAAATCAAAACAAACAACCCCATCCCCCCCCCCCACAAAAAAAAAGGCAAGGGAAAAGGAGAAGAAACAGAGAGAGATTCATACACAGACCCACAGATCCCCCCTAGCTGGGGATGGAGACAGAGACCCAGAAGGGAGAAACGGTCTTTCCAAGACATCCCAGAGACACACACACAGAGACGTGCAGAGACAGAGAAGGAGAAAGACCAGAGGAGAGCCGAGGAGACCAACCTAGAGAAAGCAAGAGCTAGAGATAAGAAGAAAGGGAAAGAGACAGAGGTGGAAACAGAGAGAGAGAGAGAGAGAGAGAGAGAGAGAGAGAGAGAGAGAGAGAGAGAGAGAAACAGAGAGAGGTGGAGAGGGACGGAGAGAGACCAAGATGGAGACAGTTTAGCAGATTTGCTTAGGCTGAGCTAAAGCCCTGTAAGCTTCCTGGTACTCACAGGTCTCGATATCGGCAGATGCCAACTTTCCAGTGGCCCCAAAATGGATTCGAATGAATTTGCCCTGGAGAGAGAGAGAGAGAGAGAGAGAGAGAGAGAGAGAGAGAGATGGAGTGATGATGAGATGGGATGGAAGTTCCTGCGTGATGCCTCTTCCATCCATCCAGCAGCCCAACTCCTCCAGTCTGAGGTCAGGGGCACTCACAAAGCGGGACGAGTTGTCGTTCCGCACGGTCTTGGCGTTGCCGAAGGCCTCCAGGGCGGGATTGGCCTGGATGATCTGGTCCTCAAGGGTGCCCTGGGGAGGTGAGGCAGGAAGCAGGTGAAAGGTGTTCCCCAGCTCTCCGCTTTCTGCGGTGAGGGCCAGCAAGCACAGCACCTTACCTTGCCTGGGTTCTGGTCTTTCTTACTGCGGTCTCCAATGGCAGCGATGACGGCAAAGTACTGAATCACCCTCTTGGTGTTGACCGTTTTTCCTGCCCCGGATTCTCCGCTGCCGGGACAGTCAGGAGCTCATGGGGGCAGTGTACAAGCACCATGGAACCAACAAGAGAAGAGGGGATGCCCCTCCCTGCAGCTGGCCAGGGGCAGCCTTTTCCCCAGCACAGGGGCTCTCACACCTGGGGCAGAGTCATCCTGGACAGGACCCCACAGGAGTGGGCAGCCTTGGGGCAGGGGGACTGGGTCTTATCTGGAGCAGGTGAATCAGAGAAGGGTGGGGGCATTTGGTCTAGAATGGTGGGACGGGAAGAAGGGGCCAAGTTTCTGGAGGAGGAGAGAAAATGGAGAGGCAGGAAGACGTGGCCCCTGGAGGGGAGCAGGCGATGGAGATGGGGGAGGTCAGGAGGGGGCAGAGCTGGAGAGGAGCAGGGGGGCCGGGGAGACAGAGAAGCTGATGTGAAGGTGGAAAGGAAAGAGGAACAGGGATCTGTGCAGGGTGAGGGTCAGGGAGGCTCACGACAGCTGCGGGCCGCCTCACTCACGTGATGAGGATGGACTGGTTTTCTCTGTCTGCAGGAAGGAACGGGCATCAGAAATCAGAGGCACTCTGGGTGATCTTTTTTTTTTTTTTTGCCTTGTGGGTCACCCCAGTGATGCTCAGGAGTTACTCCTGGCTCTGCACTCAGGAACCACTCCTGGAGGTGCTCGGGGAACCGTATTGGATGCTGGGAATCGAACCTGGGTTGGCTACATGCAATGCAAACACCCTACCCGCTGTGCTATCGCTCCAGCCCCACTCTGGATGATCTTGTGGGGCTCCTGCACCCACCCCCAGCTCCCACCCTTTTCCCAGGCCTCTCCTGGAGGCTCGAACCTCCCTCAGGAGGAGGAAGAGAGTGACCATCATATTTTTGGGGTGCCCCTTCACTCCTCTGCCCCCAACCAAACCCTACACTTGGGGCTTTGCATACCCGTCAGCATGTACTGATAGGCGTTGTCCGAGATGGAGAAGATGTGGGGCGGGGCCTCGCTCCTCTTCTTGCCCCGGTAGGCGGCCACCACTTCCGCGTTGTACACGGGCAGCCACTTGTAGGGGTTGACCGTGACACAGAAGAGGCCTGAGTAGGTCTAGGGTGGGGAGCAGGAAAGCAAGAGGGAGAAAGGAGGGTGAGCTCAGGGTTAGAGAGCGCTGGGCAGAGGGAGGAGGGCAGGGGCGTCTCTGGGGGTGGTGGTCGTACAGGGAGCCTCTTGGACACTGCTGGACATCAAGTAGGTTGGGGCCGTGCGTGGGGCGCACTCACATAGATCATCCAGGAGGCGTAGCGCTCCTTGAGGTTGAAGAGCACAGCGGGCTCGTGCAGGAAGGTCAGCATGGCCATGTCCTCGATCTTGTCGAACTTGGGCGGGTTCTGTTGCAGCACCAGCTCTTCCTTCACGGTCACCGTCTGCAAGAGCCCAGACCCCCCCATTGCTGCATGCTGCCCCCAGCCCCTTGGCCTTTACTAAAGAGCTGAGCTGAGATCAGACAAGGTCAAGGGAGGAGGAAAGGTGGAAGGAGGGGACGACGGGAACGAAAAGGGCTTCCTGGAGAGTGAGAATCCCGACTCTCTAGGGGGGAAGCTTGGAGGAGCCTCAGGTGCAAGGGGTTTGGAGCCTGAGGCCGCCTTCCCGGTCACCCCCCAGCTGGGGGGACATCCCAGGTGACAGCCCTGCCTCCCACCTTGCCATTCTCTGTCTCGGCAGTGACTTTGCCACCTTCCCGGGACACAATCTTGGCCTTGACAAACTCCTCTTTGTCGTCAGGAACGAAGACGTCCTTCTTGAGGTCGAAGGGCCTGGTCTGGGCTTCCACCCGCTCCTTCTCAGACTTGCGCAGGAAGGGGGCTGCGGCCCCAAAGGATGACATCTCTGCGTCCGCCATCGCTGCCCCTGTGCCAGTGGAGAAGGAGGTGATCGCCTCCCACTCATACCCCCCCACCCCAGCCTCTCCCGCTCAGGGAAACTCCACAGCCCAGCACCATGTCAGCTTGTTCCCTGTTCAGCAAACTTGTGGAATCTAAGAACGGTAAACCTGGGGGAAGGGAACTAATTTTTTTTTTTTGCTTGTTTGATTTTGGGCCTCACCCAGTGATACTCAGGAATTACTCCTTGCTCTGTGCTCAGGAATCACTCCTGGCAGGACTCAGGGCGCCGTATGAGATATCAAGGGTTGAACCCAGGTCAGCACATGCAAGATGAACACCTACCCGCTGTGATATTGCTCCAGCCCCTGAAAGGGACTAACTTTTGTCCCCCTTTGGGCTATCCTGGAGCAGGAAGCTGTTTCCTGGTCCTCTCCTAGAATCGAAAGCGGCTATCTCCACCCTACTCCGCCCCCCCATCCCTCCCTGACCCATTCCCAGGTCAGGTGCTCCTGGCGCAGATCTGTCCCTCAGAGTCAGGTATAATGGACGCCATAGCCAGGCTTCTCCTTCAGGCCCCCTATGCCCCCATCATCAGCATCCCCTACCTTGGCTTCTCAAAGGTGAGTCTACTAGCAGAAAGTGCTCACGTCTGCGGGGCGCCTGAGAGGGGCAGGTCTGACTGAGGTCTGCCTCTGGCTCCCACCCACTGACCCAGTCTGACGGCACCTGCAGGAGTAGCCATCCACTGCTCCATCCTGGTCCTCCTCGTGTTCCAAGTGCTTTCTTCATCCCCGCCTGTCCCCCCAAGTTGTCACCCTTCCTGGTGTCAACTCAAGATGCAGGCCTGATCCTCCTCATTCCCACTGTCCCCACCCAGTGACCTTCAGAGAGGCACCATCTGGTCAGGGCTTCACAGTCTGCAGAGCATGTTCCCTCCACTTTCACCCCATTCTACAGATGACAAGAATCCAGCTGAGAGGGGGCTGGTGGGGCCAGGGAGACCAGGAAAGGCAGAGGCCGGGGAGGCTGGGCCTCTAACCCCAGTCTGCTACTTCAAAGTCAGCTGCTCACCCTCCTCTCCTGGTTCTGTGGTTATTCACCATGGCCCCCTCTCAGAGGGGACACTACAGGGGCTTCCTCTCACAGATAAATATCACCCTGAAGCTCCCCTACACCTCATCTTCTGATGAACATGCATGCTTGTAGCAACAAACATGCCTCACACTGAAATGATTTCTGCCTCCCACCCCCCTCCCCCACCCCCCCCCCCCCCATACACATTCACAGTGAGCCATGATGTCCTGGCCATTGTCACGCGTGTCCCAACACAAACAGGCTGCACCACTGGCCTCCATCAGATTCTAAGCTTGGAACAGCCATTGTGTGGCCGTGAACTGCAGTGGGGGCACATGCCCCTGGTTCCTCAGCGACCCACTGTGCACACAGCACCCCTCTAAGCATGCACACTGACCGCACCGCCCTTCGCTGCCTTTCTCTGCCCCGCTTTTCCCCGGGTGTGCACTTGTCCCAGTGGAAAACATACATCTCTCACTCTGCCCTTCTGTCCCAGAGGCAGTGAGAGACATACCCTCCCTCACTGACACGCAGACCTGCACACATGTACATGCATGTACATGTGCACGCACACACACACACACACACACACGAACAGATGCCGGATATAGATGTGTCCTCCACACCCCACTCGCCGTGGCTCATATTCACATGTCCTGCACATGGGCCTCCGCGACCCAGCCTGAATCTCTGAGCGGAACCCTGCAGGGAGCTTCTGTTCCCAGAGGAGTTGGGGTCCCCCTTATTCCAGACAAAGGCCGCCAGCTCTGACCCCCTACCTGAGATCTGCAAGGAAAGGTCGTGCAGGCAAGAGCTGGGGAGTCCGCCTGGTCAGGGGCTGTATATATGGGGCAGCGGGAGCCCCCACCCCCACCTGCACCCGGTCCCTAGCCGGATTTAGAAAGGGCTGCTGTCACTAAAAGCATTTCCCCCAGGCTCCCCCCTCCTGAACAGTGCTCCCCTCCCCCTCCCGCAAGGAAACCATCAGAGTGGTCTCATTGTTATGGCACGGCGGGGGCGGGGCAGGTCTGGGTTCCCAGGGGACCGCCCAGACACCTCCCAGGCCAGGCCCCACATTCCAGCGCTGCAGGAGCAGGGCCTGGCCGTGACCACCGACCCTTGACTGCCCACTGGGACCTCAGGCCACTCCCTGGTCACTTAATGCTATGGTCTTTGGCCCCTGCTGCGAGAGCTGGCCTGCCCCAACTCAGGGCCGCCCTGCTCCCGGGCCTGTACCCCGCATCCCACGGAGAGATGGGAGCTCCAGCCTGAGCCCCCCACCCACTCTGAGTCCCCTCGGGAGAGCCGGGCTGGAGGGTGCCCTGCTGGGTGGCAGGAGCAAGGATCAGGAAGCTTAGAGACAGGGAATCTGACCGGGCTCTGATTCTCTTCGACCAGCAGGACACTATGTCGCGGTTACTGAGCCCCTGCAAGGCCCGAGCTGTCACTTTCCAGAGAAGAGAAGCACCTCGTCAGGGGTTAAGGGCTGGGAAGCTCAGCCACTCCTGCAGCTGGGAACGAGGGCGACTCACTGGCCCCGGGGTTCTGTGGGACCTGGTGAGGTGTGTCTGGCACTGGAGGTGGGGAAACCGGCTTTTGCCTGCAGAGGGGTGCCAGAGGTGGGGGGTGCAGGGGGTCCTCTGAGCACAGTAGCTTGTGGCCCCCCTCCCAGTGACAGAGAGCCACAAACCTCAGTGGCTCCGTGTCCAGGCAACGGCTGAGGGTTTTGGCTGGAAATCCCCCTCCTTCCCCAGCGCTGCCTTCCAGCAGACTGAATTAATCCATCCGATTAGCTGTCAGCCAGGGGAGGGCACGGCAGGGGGGTGGGTGCCCAGGAGGGGCACAGCAGGGAAGGGCTGGGCCAAAAGGAGCCTTAGAGAGGGCAGCTGAAGCACAGACTGAGGAGCACAGACCTGGGCCATTGGAAGGGGGGGAGCCAACAATTCCAGGGCAAGGGACAGGGTGGGGGCAGGCCAAGGTCCAAACACCAACGCCGCTGTGCTAGGGACCAGGGGCCCGGTCCTCCTGGTTTGCAGAAGCAGTGGGCAGCTAAGGCACACAGGGAAGGCTGGGACAAGGCTGGGATGTCTCACGGCCATGCGCCCGGTCCACTACCTGTGACTCCAGGACTCCTTTCCATAGTTCATGAATCAACTTCGCTTTCTGCTCCTTTGTGCGAGCCTCTGTCACCATCATCTGCTTAGAACCTGGGCTCTGAGGTTTTTTTTTTCTTTTTGGGTCACACCTGGCAATGCACAGGGGTTACTCCTGGCTCTGCACTCAGGAATTACTCCTGGCGGTGCTCAGGGGACCATATGGGATGCTGGGAATCGAACTTGGTTTGCTGCGTGCAAGGCAAACGCCCTACTCGCTGTGCTATCGCTCCAGCCCCCTGGGCTCTGAGGTTTTAAGGTATGAGGTATGCCCAGTCTAAGACAGATTAGAAGCTCTAAAGCCCTTCAAGACCCACTTCATTTCTCCAGCAACTTTGGGTTTTTTTTTGTTTGTTTGTTTTTGTTTGCTTTTTGGGTCACACCCCGTGATGCATAGGGGTTACTCCTGGCTCTGCATTCAGGAACTCCTCCTGGTGATGCTCAGGGGAACATATGGGATGCTGGGAATTGAACCTGGGTCGGCCATGTGCAAGGCAAATGCCCTACCCACTGTGCTATCACTCAAGCCCCTCTCCAGCTCCTTTGGACCCCTTCTCTCCTTTCCTCTATCTGAAGATGAGTGGATTTAGGTCAAGGGTGTGGTTCAGCCGTGAGGCATTACCTGGCAAGTGTCAAGCCACAAAAAAGGGAACGAGAGAACTTTATAGGCTGAGTGGCCGAGCTGCTTCCACTGGCCAATGAGGATCGCGTGTGTGTCCAGCAAGGGCCAGACATTCCTTAAGTCAGGATCCATTGTCACCGAACTGAAGACACCCCTCTCCCCGGGGCAGCTCTAGCAACAGTTGGGATAAGTGATTGTCTGGGGGTTAAAGTGCTGGCCTTGCACACGATCCAGCCTGGTTCCATCCCCAGCACCATATATGGTCCCGCCAGGAATGATCCCAGAGCACAGAGCCAGAAGTAAGCCCTGAATACCACTGGGTGTGGCCCCAAACCAAAAACCAAAAAGAACCCAGTTGACTGAAGTGGAATCTAGCCCTGAGTTTGCAGCTGGGGTCTTAGCTCACATGCACATTCCTGGGATGGGAGGGAGTTGGGGGAGGACGAGGGGTCCAGGCCCAGGTGTGGGGTGGGGCTGGGCAGTGCACGGGGGCTATGGAGTGATAGCAGACAAGCAGAGGTGGGCAGACAAGGCGCTATAAATAAAGAGGGATGGGGCAAGGCCAAATAAGGCCTGAGTGGAGGGCAGAAGGGGGGGTCCCCGCCCCAGAAGGGGGCTTGCTCTGTCTGCGCTCTGTCACCACCCGATCAAGTGTCAGCCTAGACAAGGGCCACTTGCTGCGAGCATGCCAGAGAAAAAAAGTTGCTAAAATTACCACTGAGAGTCGGAGGGAGGGTGCTCGGGCGAGTTAGAACCCTCAGGGTGGAAGGGGGAGGTCGGACTGGGGGTCCCAGCTGAAAGGGACAGGAGCAGATGCCAAGCCGAGGGGGGCTTGCACACATGGAGGGGTCCTGCCCTGGAGCACGCTGCGGGTCTCCCACCTGCCTGCCCCCTGGAAGTCCTGAATGCAGGGGCACCCTGACCCTGGCTCTCAGGAGTGTGTGTGTGTGTGGGGGGGGGGGTTGGGCTTTGTGCCCCTCTCAGGCGTCTCAGCTGCTCTTTCTAATCATCCTTTGTCTTCCTGAGGGCTCCCCGAGGGTTCCAGGAAGGTCTGTGTGTCCCCGTCCACCACCCCGTCCCTGCTCCAGCTTCTCTGCTTTCCGAGAACGGTGACAACCAGAGGAGGGAAGGCTGGGCAGGCAAGGGTTGGCCCCTTGACATTTTTGGGGCCGGGGAAGGTGGATCACACCTTCAGGGAACTTTTAGAGGGGCACAACTGACCAAAGAGAGGCTTTTGGGGGTCCGGTCAGTCTGGGCCTGGGACTGGAGGCCTGGGCGAGGGCTGGAGGGGGCATCGAGAGAGCTTTGGAGTCAGTTCCAGAGGATCTCTTGCACCCCCAAACACCCTCGCTTGCATCTCTGCCTTCCCACTCTCCTGCGGTGGTGCTGTGGCAGCCACAGTATGAAATCACATCATTGCCCACTGCGCAGGGCTGCCCCTCTGTGCACCAGGGCTGGGACGCCCACCCTCACCCCCCGAGTTTGCTTGGGGGAAGGGGCCACCCAGTTTCAGGCAGGGTAGCCCTCCTGGAGGGGCGGCTTGGGTGCCCGGCACTCAGGCATGAGGGGTCGGGAGGGGCTGGCTCTGGGCCTGGGGTCCTCCTGAGCTCAGGGAGCAGCACTGCTGTGACCATTCCTTCTGGTCACTGGCTGTCCCAGACCCAGAGGCCAGCAGCCACCTCCTCAGATTGTCTTGGGCTCAGTCTACCCTGCCCGGAGGTCAGAGTCACGGCATCACCAGCTGTTGTCCATGGGTTTGCCCCCAGGTCACTGTGCTGAGCTGAGGTGACCAAGAGTCTCCCAGGCTAAGTGGTGACAGCAGTAAGGACTCCTGACTGGGGGCACGAAGACCCAGTGGAGGCCGGTTATGCCACTGAAGCCAATCCAGGAACCGGATCAGTGCAGCGGGTTGGGTGCTGGGCCGGTTCTGCAGAGTTCCAGAAGCCTGCCAGGAGTCAGCCCTGAGCAACACCAGGTGTGGCCCCAAAGCAAAGCAAAAACAAAACAACCCCACAAAGACTGAAAAACAATCGGAGCCCATTGTCAGTGAGGTTTTTTTGTTTTTGGTATCTGAAATGAAATCTTACAGGGTGGGTCTGGAGTTGGGGTGTAGAGGGGAGGGACAGTGAGCAGAGGCAGTGCCTGTGTTCCTTCTGTAGTCTCTGTCACCCGGAGCTCAAGCTGCCTCTGCTCGGACTGTGGAGGGGCTAGAGACCTCGAGGAGAACTGCCGAGTACTGTGCGATGTAATAATAGGACACCCCGGAAAGTTGACCCCCCAGCTCAATATAGACCTGGACCCTGCCCCATGCTCTCTCAGTGTTGGACACAGACCCTGTTCCTGCTTACAGCCACCCCTGCAGGCTACGTCCCATGGGCCAGGTCCTGTGGGCAGTGTCCCTTGGGTCATGTTCTGTGGGCTGTGTTCTGGGCCTGTGGGCAAGGTTCTGTGGCTGCAGGTCTGGGTCAGCAACGAAGATGAAGAGATTGATGAAGAGTAGTTGGAATTGCTCTGAGGAGTCCAGAGTCAAGTTCATCAGCTTCTCCTTTCCCCAGGGTACCTGAGGTTCTGTACCTGGTTTCTTTAGTCCCGTGCTTCCCTCATAGGATTCTGGAACAATCCAGGGGGTGGCAGGGCTAAACTGGAAGACACTTACTATTTGTTTCCCTAAAGAAGGTAGATTTCCAGGGCCTGGAGTATGGGCACAGAGGGGAGGGCACTTGCCTCGCACGTGGCCAGCCTGGGTCTGATCGCCGGCGTCCCGTTTGTTCCCTGAGCCCTGCCAGTAGTGACCCCTCAGTGCAGAGTTAGGAGTAAGCCCTGAGCACTAGCAGGTGTGGGTTAAAAAAAAAAAAGATAGATTTTCATTTCTTAGTGTCCTCTTTTATTTCTTGACATAGTGTTTTGTCATTTTCTTTGTATAGGTCTTTCCCCTCTTTGGTTAAGCTGATTCCAAGGCACTTGATTTTCTGAGGCACTATTGTGAATGGGATTTTTTTTAAAAATATCTCTTTCTTCTCTTTTATTATTTGTATATAGGAAAGCCATGAACTTTTGGGTATTGATTTTGTAACCTGCCACTTTGCTATTGTTACTATTGTTACTAGGAGCTTAAAGAAAAAGAAAAGAAAAAAGAAAAGTGTCTACCATAAGGCAGGCAAGGGGGAGGGAGGGACACTGGGGACACTGGGGGAGAAAAGTGGACACTGGGGAAGAGTTGATGCTCGAACATTGTATGACTAAAATTCAATCATGAACAACTTTATATCTCACGGTGATTCAATAATTTTTTTTACAAAGGAGAAAAAATACAAATAAAAAAGAAAGGAGAAAAAAAAGGAAAAAAAAATAGATTTCCAGGGAGAGATGGTGAATATTTTGAGTGTTTTTTTTTTCTGAAATAGAGACATGCAGGCAAAAAAAAAAATTAGAAACTCTACTTTAGTCAGATACCTCACTTCTTTAAGCAGGATCCCTGGCACCACATCACCTGTCTCCCTACCCATCATTAATACAGCTGAGTGCACATGATAGGCCTTCATACATACATGTGTATCAGCACATGTGTGTACAGTAAGCATGCACACATACACATGTACACATGTGCACAGTGAGCACACACATGCAGGTCCACGTGTGTACAAGTACAGTGCCTGCCTCCCCAAGCATACTTCCCTGACAGTCTGCTCCGGCAGCTTGTCTGGGAACAGAACCCTGGGGTCTGATGACCATGACTGGGATCTCCTTCCCCTTGGCCAGCCTGACTCATGGTTCTTCCCGCTGTGTGCTCAGCCCTGAAGGGGGGCCAGGGGTGCTCAGGACGGTCCCTGGCCTCTGTTTTCCACAGGGAAATCTCTGGAAACCAAAGGAGGCTCTGGGCTTCACTTTGGGGACTGCATCAAAAATGATTCACATTCTTGCTCAGTCAGAGGCAAGAAGCATCAGAGTCAGAGGGGGCGGCCAGAACTATAGCACAGTGGGAAGGGCGTTTGCCTTGCATGCGGCTGACCCGGGTTCAATCCCCAGCATCCCATATGGTCCCCAGAGCACCGCCAGGTGTAATTCCTGAGTGCAGAGCCAGAGTAACCCCTGTGCATTGCCAGGTGTGACCGAAAAAGAAAAAAAAAGGGGCTGGAGCAATAGCACAGTGGGTAGGGTGTTTGCCTTGCACACAGCCAACCCTGGTTCGACTCCCAGCATTCCATACAGTCCCCTGAGCATCGCCAGGGGTAATTCCTGAGTGCAGAGCCAGGAGTAACCCCTTGTGCATTGCCAGGTGTGACCCAAAAAGAAAAAAAAATCGTCAGAGGTTCAGGGTGGGGCAGGGGCAGGCTTTGAGGAGCACTGGGAATGGGATGCGACCAGGGGTGGGAAGAGCAGTGGGAGCGAAGGCCGGGCAGGGCCCCACAGCTTAGGCGTGTGCAGGGGATGGAGGGTTTCAGGTGGGTGCATGTGGACAGGGAAGGGCTGTCCCTGAGGGTAGTGCCTGCCCGTGGCAGGGCCAGCCCTGGAGCAGTGCTCATCCACTATATTTCCCTTAATGCTCACACCTGCCCTTCTGTTTGTCCTGACGGTTGATGCTGGGTTCCCAGAGTCTGAGAACGCTGACTTCCATTCCCAGCCCCACCGAGTGTGGCCCTGGCGGCCCCCAAGCTCCACAACGGCCAAGACAAAGCCGTGATGCCTGTGCCCTGAAACTGAGCACTGCTGGGAGAGTCCCTCACCCCAACTCTGCTGGGAGCGGCCCCCATTAAAACAAAATAGACAGAAGCAGTGTCTGGACAATCGAGGCCAAGCCACAAGCCCAGCGCTGGGAGCAGCTGGCTACGTTCACTCTGCGCTGCAGCTCTGGGTCCCAGATCTATGTGGACAGTCCCAGGAGGCCATGCTGCAGATCACGTTCTCAGAGTCCCAGAGGCCCTGCAGGGTCCCGTCCTCATGGGAGAAACTGGAGGATGTGAGAGTCTCCAAGGGCCAGAGTTGCTGAGGGGGGACAGCGTGAGGGCAGAGGGGGCTGCAGTGTATCCACCTGAGAAGGAATCGAGACAGGGAGACCCCAGACCCAGGCACTGACCCAACAGCAAGTGGCCAGGGGCTCCCAACTCTCCCGCAGGAGGAAGGATGGGGAGCGTTTCCTGGAGCTCAGCCCCACCTGGAAGATGGTTTGTGCCTGTTGCATGTTGGTGGTGGGGCAGGACTGGGACTGAGTGGGGGGATGGAAGGCATCAGGAGACCTGAGAGAAGAGGAACAGTCTAAGCAGCTCCCTGATCCCCAAGGGGCACAGGGGAGGAGGAGGAAGAGTGCACGAGAGGGGAGAAGGTGACCAGAAGGAAGCCAAGGAGCTCAAGCCAAGGGCAGCTCATAGGACCCCAAGGAGTGGTCCAGAGCAACAGGGTAGACTGGAAAGGGGGGGAGAGGAGAGGGAGGAAGGGGAGAGGAGAGAAGGGTGGGAAAGAGGATGAAGGGGGGTGGTGGTGGGGAAGAGGGTGGGGAAGAGGGTATGGAAGAGGGGAGCTGAGGAGAAGGGTGAAGGGTGGGGAGGAGGATGAAAGGTGAGGAGGAGGATGGAGAGTAGGCAGGAAAGGGGAGAGGGTAAGAGGGAAGATGGAAAGTGGGAGAGGGGGAGGGTAAGGAGGAGGGCAGAGGCTAGAGAGGGAGAGGAGGATGGGAAGAAGAGTGGAGAGTAGGGAGGAATGAGGCCAGGAGCAGGGGAGGAGGCTGGGGAGAAGGGGGATGGGAGGAGGGCAAGCCGGTCTGTATTGGCTGCCATGGGCAGGCACCTTTGGAGAGGGCAGGGCGGGGGCGTGTCAGTGAGGTACTGGATGAGGGAGGATGCACAGAGTCATGAAATGAAATCCAGTAGGCCAGTAGGGAGCAATGAGAAGAAAAGAGGGTTGAGATGCCCCCCACACTCCCCGTCCCATCCTAGGGGTTCACTTTTCTTGCTCTTAGGTGCTTTGTAGATACCTGAGGAATGGACAGGAGCCTGGGTCCCTGAGGCTCTGGGGGTCCCTCCCTGGGGGTCTCTCCCTGGAGGTCCCTTCCTGGGTCAGACTCGCACATCTCCAGCTGATATAGATCCCAGGGCAGCCACACTCTCAGCCCCAGTGGGGACTGAGTAGAGTAAGGCCTCCTGCACCCCTGCTTTGAGGATTCCTGAGTCAACGCCCAAGAGAGAGCTTTGTCCCTGCAGGCTGGGTCCCTGGGCTGTTGTTCGTTTGCTTGTTTTGTCTTTGGGGGTCACACCCGGCGATGCCCAGGGGTTACTCCTGGCTGTGCTCTCAGGAATTATCCCTGGCGGTGCTCGGGGGATCATATGGGATGCCGGGGATCGAACCCAGATCAGCTGCATGCAAGGCAAATGCCCAACCCCGCTGTGCTATTGCTCCAGCCCCTGCCTCATGTTTTTTTGTTTGTTTGCTTTTTAGGGTCACACCTAGCAATGCTCGGGGGTTACTCCTGACTGCACTCAGGAATTACTCCTGGAGGTGCTTGGGGGACCATATGGGATGCCAGGGATTGAACCCAGTTTAGCCACTTGCAAGCTACACACCCTCCCTGCTGGACTATCGCTCCAGCCCCTGCCTCATGTTTTAATGAAGATGGTGCCTGGTTGGAGTTGCAGGTAGCTGCCCCCTGTCTCTCTCTTTGGGGAAGCCGCTGGTCTCAGTCACTTGCTAGACGAAAGGTGGCAGCCGATCCTGCGGTGGCCAGTGGCTGGGGTGCGAGCCTGGGTGAGTGCAGAGTCCCCGGCCCGCTTTCGGCTTCCCAGGACCCAAAGTGCCACATAGACATGAACTGTGATGGGGGCCACGGCCGTACACATGGCGCAGGCAGAGACCCACCAAGCTCCAGGGTCTGGCTCAGTGGGACTAGCGGCCTGTGTGCATGGTGACCTTGGGTTCGTGGCTGAGAGCAGCGACTGACCATCGGTCGGGCTCCTGGACATCCAGGGATCAGAGCTCAGCACCACTGGGTGTGACTGCCCGCCCCAACCCCTCATCCCTAAGAGAATCTGGAGTGTTCCCACAGGAAGCGTGAAAGGGAAGCCAGGGGGGCAAGGAAATGGCTTCTGTTGGGAGTGGGACTGAGCCAGGCACAGGTTCTGGGGGAGCTGAGGAGAGAGAGAGAGGGTGGCCTGGGGGATGCAGCAGGGGAGCAGATGGACAGTGAGAGCCCAAGGTCAGCGCTGGAGTGACTTGGCCAAATCCCAGGAAGGGAGGCAGAGCGGGGGAACTATGGATCTGGGTGTCATGGGGACGGTGACCTTG